>NC_080032.1:63530229-66030229 GCF_030020395.1 Manis pentadactyla | reverse complement strand
ATTCCCTTTGTGATCATCTAAGATAATTTTTATGGCACTATTCAAATTTAGCATGCAAATGTACTCCCTTTTTCTTATTGCCACTTCACTAAATCAATTTCTCCTTACCTCTAACATAGACAAGTGAAATAGTCTCCAGGGACCTTCAAACCAGTATCTCCCTACTCTAAACCATTTCATACATGAATGATAAGTTAATCCTTCTGCAACAAAGTTAAAAAATACTAATAGCTTCTCAGAATTAGGTACAAACTTGAGTCTGATATGCAAGGCCCTTCCCGATATGAACTTACCTGCCTTTCCAACTTAATTCCCATTATCCTTTAGGTAAACCAATTTTCTGATAGCCATTCTATACTTTTGCAAATTGGTGTCTCTACTCACACCATTCCCTCAAGAAGACTTCTCTTATTCCTTAAGCTGATGTGAGCTTTCTCTCCCTTTTGAAATTCACTATTTTGTACCTTTTGTATCTTTCTTTACATAACTAGATCTTGATTTATAACTATAGAACTTTTCCTAACTTTATGGAGCTTAATCTTACTAGCTTCCCCAAACCTGCAAGAGTAGAAGGAAGTATACCACTGAAGTCTTGCTTTTATGCTTACTAATTTCATCATCGGCTCTCTAATTTGTTAGTATATAAATTTAGCCATAATTATATATGTCCTATTTACATGTAAAACACATATCTCATAATGTTGCATACTCTACAAAGAAAGAACATTTAATACATACAGTACTATTTATATATTCATGTAACCCAATTTTATGAATCCTTTCTCTCCCTCTAGAATTATAATTCCTTGACCTAAAGAGCAAAGGGCAATAGTTTTTCCTCTCTCTCCACACAGGATCTAATCCTATCTGATAAGCGGCTGTAGGGGAACAGGCTATTTACCTGAGTGGAGGAGAAGCCCCCATAGGCATTGCGTTGCCTGGCCAACCAAGCCACTGTGGCAGTGGCCTTAGCCAGCTCCTTCTGAGTCAGGCTGGCTTTGCTAAGCTGGGCCAATAATACATATGATGTAAGTTCCACGTCTACAGATTCAGGCTTAGACCAAGGACTATCATCCAATGACTGAGTAGGTTTTTGGCTCCAGTGAATGGACTGTCCTATGGAGAAAGAAGCATATATGAGGATGGTCTTGGAAGGAAATGACTTCCCCATACTCACTCTGTAAATAAATGCCCTTAGAACAGAGAAAGGACCAACCAAAACTTAATCATGAATTAAAAAGAAAATGTTTCTCAGAATCTTCTGATTTATTGGTCATAATGTATTTATTTGCAGGGACGCATATGTGTATATGTGTATGTGTACATATATGTGTACATGTATGTATATGTGTATGTGTGTATACACACACATGAGTCCCTAACGTAAAGCTGGGAGCATCAGTAAATGTCTCCAGCAATTACATGACAACAACCCTTGTTAATTTATAAATTCTGGTGCTAATGGAGATAGGTAAGTAGAAACTTATAAGAATCTTATGTGTTTGGGGGCGATTTTTTGGTTCACAGTCATTTATTAATTTTTCAGCATTTATTTTACTTGCTTAAAGGTTGAACATATTAAGAAGAGTAAAAACAGCAGAACATGCATAAGAACTCGGAGAAGCCGTAGAAGAAATGCTAATGAGGGTGAGTTCATAGAATCTGAGAACAAAACAAAACTTTGTGACAGCCAAGACGACAACTTGAAGAAAAAGAACAAATGGAAATAAGAGTGAAAGCTAGAAGTCTAATTAAATATAAGCTAAAAGATAATAAATAAATAGTCCACAGGAGACAATCTAATTGGAAGAACATAAAACACTTGAGCCTGCAGTGCAGGATAGTGGAGAAAAGATAATCACATTAAGTCGATCTACACTGGACAGGTAGGTATAATATGCCTGCCACCATTGGAGACACCCAGTCCATGGTTAGAGTTGCTTACATACAGGCCAAAAGCACTAACCAGGGCCCCTATAAGAGGACAACTCAGCAATGACATTCATATAAATGAAAGCCGAGCTTAAATGTTTGCCTGGAAACATTTAATTTTAAATAGGTAGATAAATAAAATGCTTTGGTATTTATTTACAAGATCAGTTAGAATGTCAAATATTATTCAGAAGCATTTAAAGGACCTTGAAAATCCATCAGTTTATTCTTAACCCATCTACCTCTGTGGTCTTACACCAAAGAATTGTCGAAGACCAGCAAAGGGTGATTCTACAATGCCAGTAAGAGTTGCAACTAGTTTTCACCACCTATTTTCTCCTCATGTTAGAAGTATACCAATGCCTTTTAGGACTGACACAGGCTTTCCCACAAAACTCTCAACACTGATTTCATGACTTAACTTTTACTAAAATGAATCCTAGAATTGCATATATGTGGAATTATGGAGAATAGGGAAAATTACAGATAACTCACAACATATTTTTGCAATTTTAAAAAACTCATATATAGCCAACATACCTGAGACGATAGCCTGCTGATCTAACTTTTCAAGAAGCATGTTTCTGATGTCCATCTCCCCAGCCAGAGAGAAAGTATAAGCTAGTAGGGCCTGTGTGTAGAGGTTGATGGTGGAGGAAACAGAATTCTTGAGATACTGCAGACCCTGACGCACCATTGGGTCCTAAAAAGTAAAGATGAAGAACTGAATTTATAAGGCATTCCTTTTTAAATGGGAAGTGATAAGGAAATCATCCTATCTTCTTTGAGTTTATTAGGTGAACAGGGACAAAAATAGCTGAATTTCTGTAGCAATCAGCATGATAAACAGAGTCTAAAGAGGAGAAGCTGGAGAAACTCACCTCTTCAGTCTTTCCCATCTCCAGCAATGCAGCTGTGATGTACGCTGTCAAGGAGGCCTCATCCTCGACGCCACCCTGGAGGGAAACAGGGAGATGGTAAATCAGGGCAGCAGCAGGAGGAGCAAGAATGGTGTGCAAACTGCAAAAAGCATCTCCTCTGAATGGGGTGAATTTTTTTTTTTTTTTTAAGTGCTGCTTTCCACAGGCTGACTGCAGCCCCAAGCCTTCATGATACACAGTGACAGGAGATGGGCTGGACTTTAAGCTGCATAGCTTCAACAGTAGCCTGCAGCACTCAGCATGGGGTCTTCAGCTCTGCTTGGTATCTCGGAAATGCAGGAGAAGGGGTGAGGAAGGATGAGAAAATTTAAAAGGGCGGTCAGGGAGAAGGGTTAAAGGGAAGAATCTCTTAGTCTCAGATTCTTACTCAAACGGACATGCCCTCAAGTAGCACAAAGCCCTGCCTCTTTGCCAGGGAAGACTAGGTGACACCTGCCCTGTCTAATGCTTTCACAGAGAGACATTGTCAAGTTTAAAACAAACTAACCTATTATCCTCATTCTATAGATAAGAAAACAAATACTTAAAAATGTTAAATAGCTTGTTCAAGATCATACAGCTAATAAGCAGAGGACTAGGATTTGAACCCAGGTAGTTTAACTCCTGCTCCAAACCACCAAGCCTGACGACACAAGTGATGGGTTTCTTGATTGACAGGCTGGCTCTGGTAAGAAAGGAGGAGGAAAACCCTCAGGATCTTGTTCTAGTCAAGTCCAGTGTAAAAGAGAAGAGAGAGTCTTGGAGGACACTGGTAAGATCCTGCATAAGGAAAACTAATGAATCCTATGAAGAGATTTTTTTTCAGCGCTCAAGATTTTTAATCCAGGCCCTGAAACAGCAATGTAAACAATTTCTCTAGAAATGTTTGTACAAATCTCTCTTTAACTGGGTTTGTTCTGAATTGAATGAGTTATCATGCAGCACCAAACGCCTCACCCTGGAGTGGGAGGGGTTCAGGCACAGCAGTGAATGGGTGGGAGCAGTGATGAGTCCAGCCACTGCTGTTCAAATCATAGTCCACTCATTAGCATGCACTTTGGGCAATTTACTTAATCTCTGCAAATTAGTTTCTTCATCTGCAAAATGGGATTAATCACACCAGTACCTAGCTCATTGATTTGTTGTAACCATTAAATAATATCAAATAAACAAAGTACTTAGAAAGTGCCTGGCACAGAGGAAACCTCTCACAAAAGACAATGGGCTACCTATTCGTCCCCACCAGAGCAAACAGCTTGGCTTCAGATTTAGAGAAATAGTAAAACACTCAGAGATGTCTAGTCCAGATATCTTTAGCAGATATCTGAATCACCTTGAAGGCTTATTCAAACACAAATTGCTGGTCCACACCTAAGTTTCTCAGACTAGGTCTGGGGTAGGGCTGGAACTACATTTCAAACAAGTTCTCAGGTGCTGCCAATGCTGTTGATCTAGGGGCCACTCTTTGAGAACCATGTTCTAATATATACTCCCATTCTACAGACATGGGAGCTAAAGCTCAGACTAGCTAAATATATGGGCTGAGGTCACCCAGAGTCAGGGGCTAAGACTTAAGGAATACCAACTCCCAGGCCAGTGTTCTTTTGATTCTGCTCAGTGAGGTACAAGTTCCTCCCAGACACAGCAGTGGGCCGCAGGCCTCTGGGCAGAGTTGTACCTTCATAGCTGTGTGAATGAGCTTTCCCACATTGACATAGCAGCCGCTGGGGAGCTGGTTGCCTGCCATCCACTCAAGAGCATCATGGATGTTCTTGTCATCAATGAAGATGAATTCTTGAGCTTGGCCAAAGCATTTGGTGACAAAGGCTGTCAACCTATGTGGGTAAAGAGGGAAACATGGCATGAATGGTGGTGTCCAGGTAAGAGTGCAATCGTTCTATAGTTTATTCTGGTGTATGGTTCCAGAAGGAAAGCTGAGGAAACATAAGGCCACAGGAGGCCTGGAAAATGGAGTTATTAGTAGGTATTAATGGAGACAAGAACTAGAGAGACACAAGGTCCAGGAGAAGGGTGAGGGGCTTGACTATACATGAAACGATAAAGAATATTAGCAAGGTAGAGGATGGAGTACAAGAAGAAATTGGTTAAGGGGGGAGGTAGAAGACTAGTTCCATAGGTTCAGGAATTACGCTCTGGGGTATACTGGGAATTGGGCAATATTACCATGTGTTTCCATTTCCATCTTGCTCCCCGAAGGCACTGTATGAGCCATTGCTGTGTTTGTACATTAGCTCCTTCTGGTACCCTGGGAAGCCAGAGGTGCTGTTAGCTTGCAGTAACAACTTCAAAAAACACTCCCGTGGCTTTCAAGGATGTTGGACCCTTTAGGGGAACATCACTGTATCTTATTAAGTTATCATAGTCACTAGAGAAGGTGTCCAAGAAGAGAGATTGAACCAACTCACCCGTGTTCAGGAACCCCACTGCCTGGGACCTGATTTCCTTGGTCAGCAGCCCTGCCTTCTCCAGATACTGCAAGACGTATATGATGGGAGCGAACAAGACCATGTTCTGCTCCCCACAGCCACGTGGCATCTGCACCAGACTGTCTAGGTTCTGCAGGGCGGTGCCCATAATGTCTCCTGGGATTCAAAAGGAGAGAGCAGGAAGGTTGTAGTAGAGAGAAGGAACCCTTCAGAATTATCATTCATTCAACAAACTTATATTAGCTATTGTTTAGTGAACACTGACCCTAGGAGAAGACAGTAAGTCAAACACAGCCTCTACCTCAAAAGCTCATAGTCAGAGGGGAAAACAATTGCAATACATTACAAATATAATTCATTATAAGCAATTTTAGTACAGTTCTATAATATTGGGTACATACAAGGTGCTAGAGCACAGACAGGTACATAGGACACCTAAGGGTGTTCTGGACTTTTAGGAAGACATGTCCCTGCAGCTGATGAATGACATAACAAAATCTGCAATTCTTAGAATCAATCTCTAAATTCCCCCACTGCATATAAATACATCACCCTCCAAACCACCAAGTCCCTCTCAAGCACACACAGTACTGATACCCCTCTTCAAGTTATATCTACTCACCCCTCCATATACTTCATAAGCCAGTAAGCCTTACATAAATGATTCATTAACACCTGCATTTTAGCCATTGAGCTCAATTCAAATCTCTAAGTATGTACTGAGTATCAGCTATGTTAGCAGTAAGAGTACTAGGAACAGAAATGGAAAAGATGCGGCCCTTGGCATCAAGGAGCTCGAATGTGGTGTGGAAGACAGGCATCGACAGTGAGCTACAAGACAGTAAGATCGGTGCTTCACCAGGCATATGGATCAAACACAGTCAAAACAGAGACATTTTTATCTGGAAGGGGTCTTGGTACGGACTAAGAGTAAAGAAAGAATATAACATTTATAAGGCTCCAACTAGATGCTGAATGTTGTGCTGGGAACTTTATGTTGCATTAAATCTTCACACCAGTCCCAAGAGGTAGGTTATCATCACCATTTTACAGAAGGGGAAAGAGGATCAGAATTGTTCACTAACTTATTCAAGGTCACATGGCTATTAAAGGGCAGACCCAAGATCCTAACCCATTGCTATGATTTTTAAGCTCATCTTTTCTACTCACTATCCTTGCCTAAAGGAATGAAATGCCCTGTATGTAAGTATGGCTGTATTTTCCTTAAACAACACTCAAATAGATACTTCTCTCATTTTTTAAGTGGTTGCTACAAACATTATATAACCCCTACACCCAGTTTATAGACTCCTGAAATCTATATACATTTCAAACTTCAACAACTTTTAACTTCCTCCTGCCCAGACGAGTTTCTGCTGTTAACTAGCATATATGTCTAGTCACATCTGTGCTGTCACCTACAGGCTTTATTTGCCCACTATATCAAGTAAGCTCTTCTTCCTTCACTTCTAACCTACCATACCTTCCTTCAAATAGGTTCACATGCCTTAAACCCACTTCACACCTTGGAAGCTCTGGCCCTTTTTCCCTTTTTTGAGCCAAGAATTTCTGGCTGCTTACCCAGAGCAGTAACATAAGCCTTGGCTGAATCAGGAACAACATCCTCAGGGAGCTCGAGGGAGACAGATTCTGAAGCCACCTTTCCTGTGAGAGGCAGAGAAAAGGAGAAACACTGACAGGTAGAAATAGAGGGGGGCTCTCAAGACCAAACCATAGAAAAATTTTCCATAATCCAGGGTCTTCTGTACCCAGTGCCTTTGGTAGGGGTCAGGTAGGCTTTTTAAAAAACTTACTCATAGTGCTCTTTGCTGAAAATAAATTCCAAAGAGAGCCATAAGTATCATGTGCATTTTCCCTTGTTGATCTTGCCTTTCAGGATGAGCACTGACCCCCATAGGGAGGGGGCCTCTAGACTCTCCTATCCTTTCCTGGCCTGTGTGTTCCTCCCTTTGCCTCAGAAAATCTCTTGGTGTCCACGGGGATTCTCACCGCCCCTCTCTGCGTTTACCCACCTTGTGGGCACAGCAATGAGCTGAGTGTGTTCTCCACGAGGACTCCCTCAGGCTGACATGAAGAGAGACATGGGGTTAAAACAACGAAGAAGAACATCAGGGCAGGTGGCACTGAAGGAATAGCAAGCGGAAAGGAAAGGGGAAGAGGCCCTCCCTGGTTCTCAGGGCTTCCCTCAGAACTAGAGAGAACAGTGCTTCTCTTTGAGGCTCAGAAGGACTCGATTTCAACCCAGGGATGGGCCTTTCCATCCAGTTCTTTCTGGGCAAGGCTAGAGCGAAGGACAAGTTTAGGAAAGTTCCAAGAAGCAAGACTGACGATTGGTTCATGATAGGCTAAAAGACCACTAATGATAACACCAGGGATTTTAGTAAGAGAAACTCTCATTCATTGATGTCTAAGAAGTGCCAAGCACTGTATTTGGCACTTTCATAGACCATTGTGTGGGTTAAGCAAATAGTTAAGGATGGAAAGGGACCAGGGAAGGAGAAAGGTAAGCCAAAGACTGTAGTGGGCTATGACTCCCATGAGAGGCTAACTGGTACGGTCGGACACGCACAGAACATCCCACCTGATTACTGGCTCCGCCCCTGAAGCTAGCCTGCAAACTCACCTTAACCAGAACTGGTTTGATGAGCATGTCTCTCCTGCCCTTTACTGGGACAAATCCCTTCCGGCCACCACAGAGTTCACTGCTGTCCAGAATCTCAGTACTAATAGTAAAGTTTACATGACCTGAGAAAAAAAGAGGAGAAAGGAGGGCATTAGTCCCACTGCCAGAGGTACCAATAAGGTCTCTTCCCCTCTAGACCAATATCTCTTAAACTTAAAGGCCTGCAGATCTTGTTATAATACAGACTCTAATTCAGTAAATTGGGGTGGGGCCTATTAATTACATTTCTAACAAATTTCCTGGTGATGTCAATGGTGCTGGTCCCATGTGGTAGGCAGCCTCTAAGGGCTCAAGGATCCCTGCATCCTGATATTTACAATGTCCTGTAGTCCCCTCTCATTGAGTGTAGGCTCGACTCAGTGACCTGCTTCCAGCAAAGGAACAGATGTCATGATGTGTCACTTCTGAGATTAGGTCATAAAAAAGGCTGCAGCTTCTGTCTCAGGTGCACTGTCTCTCTTGAGTCACTTGCTCTGGAGGAAGCCAGCTGTCATGTCACAAGGCAGCCAGCCATGTGGAGAGATTCGTATGGTGAGAAACTGAGGGAGGCCACTAGCCAACAGCGGAGGCCAAGAACTGTAGCCTTCAGTCTAACAGACTGTGGGGAGCAGAGGCTTTGGGATGAGCTTGGAAGCGGATCCTCTCCTAGTCAAGTTCTGCGGTGAGAACACAGCCCTGGCTGATGGCTTGGCTGGCATTCCATGAGAGACCTTGAGCCAGAGGCACCCAGCTAAGCTGCACCCAGATTACTGACCATCAAAAACTGTGTGATGATAAATGTTTATTTTTCTAAGCTGCTAAGTTTTAGGGTAAACAACCGTAGATAATTAATACATGCAAAGACTGTACTTTGAGTTGCAAGGATTTAATCCAAGAACAAACGACATCTCTTAGGGTTACAGTGGTGACTAAATGAGTTAGTACACACAAAGCAGTTAGAGGAGTGCCTGGCCCGTAGGAAGTGCTTGGTCAGTAAGTTGGCCACATAGCCCTTGTCCTGGCAGAAGTACTAAAAGCTCCCCCTTTCACCTCAAAATAGCCCAGTTTGGAGAAAATTTCAGTCATCTATCAAAGAGTTTTTGATTATTTATTTATAACATAGACTTAGGAGTTAGAAAAATATAGGCAAATAAAAAGAAGAACGGAAACAAAGCAAGCGCAGTAGAGGAAAGCAGAGAGGTCGCAGTGCCCGGGTTTTTGCTCTCTGCTCTCTCTTGCCCTTCTGCCACTTCCTTCTCTTACCCAGTTTGGCAGCTGTAATATTCCAGTGATAGGTTTTTGCTTCATCAGCACAGAGGCAGCTGGAGGCCTGAGAATGTGTCCCTGATTCCACCTGGTACTCATTTGATTCAGCCAGCTTAGTCTGCACCTGAAGGTATGTTTCAGAGATACAGGGTTATGAGTATAGGAGACAACACAGAGGCCTGGGAAAACTTGGGGGTGGGGCCACTAACATCTCATCTCTTCCCCAGAGAAAACTGATATGCTTCCAATCTAGGGACAAACTTATGGTTGGGGGTATGTTTCTGGACTGACACCTGCTTCCCGTATCCCCAGCTCTTACCCTGATGCATTTCTTTAGATAATTGAAGACGGTGGCAGTAAGGCGAAAGGATTCCCCACGAATTACTGAGTATGGGAGAGTCAAGTCAACAAAGAATGGCTGGAAGGCAGTTAGTCCAACAATGGGTGAAAGACCAAAGCCACTGGACTGGGAGGTGCAAAAAGTCACGGCCTTCCACTCAGTGATGGTATCAGGAATGGTGACATGGACAGACTCTTTCCCTAAGTTGCTGTGAAAACACAAGAACCAGGTGAAGCAGACAGCCGGAGGACAGCATTTGGGGTTAAGCTACAAACTCATCTGCAAAAGTGAATTTTTTGTTGTTGTGCATTGGCGGGAAAGGAAAAGGCAACTCAGTAAGTTCCCATATCCCCATTAAACTTTCTTGGCTCAAGACCTAAATTCACTAGAAAGGGTCTGATTCTGAGTTCCCTGCTGACTCCACGCTGTATCACCTCTACCTACCTCTGAAGCATCACTCACCCAACAGGAAGCAGATTCCATAGCCAAGTCTCTGGGAAGTACCGGCGGACCCGAGAATCCTCTGGTGGAGGTGATGAGGTCGATGACTCAAATGCCACTGGACCCAAACCACTCTTTCCAAAGGCGGCTAAGAATAAGGGAGTTTTGGAAAACAGAAGACTTCTGTTGTGAGAAAAATTGAAGCAGAGGGACTCCTATCAAGAAATTCAGAGTAAAATAGAGAACATCCTGTCAGAGACGAGGAGGAAGGGCCCCTGAGGAACTGACCAGTTACCAGGCCATCAGGGGAAGTGACAGATAAGGAGGTTTGGCCAGGGAATGAATAGGTAAGGGCTTCTGGCTTCAAAGTCCTCCCCAGAGAGAGAGAGAGAGATCCTTGGGAAATTGCTACATCTGTGACCCACAACCCATCACCATTCTAAGGCTAGAGGCTCAGTGTAAGAATAAGAGGCAAAGAAAGAGATAAAAGAACTTCAGAGTTCCATCATTCTAAACATCTCAGTGAATCCACAAGCCCAAGAGTTGCTTACCTCCCTGAGCTACACTGGTGTGTTGTGGAGACCAGTGATTGCAATCTACTGGCTTCTTGATTTTGGCATTGGACAATATTTTCAGGCCCACTTCCTGATAGACACCAAAGAAACCAAGAATGAGTAATTACACTAGTTGGGGTGAGGATTTAATAATGTATGTAACTGTTGAATAGCTATGTTGTATACTTGAAACCAATATAATATTATATGTCAACTATACTTCATTTAAGAAGATAGATAGGTAGATAGATAGATAGATAGATAGATAGATAGATAGATACATAGATACATAGATAGATACATAGATAGATACATAGATAGATACATAGATAAAAAGAAAAACTAGAGCGTGAAGTGTTAAGATGGTCCCATCCCTTACTATAAGGGCTCCTGCCTAAGAATTCTTCCCTTCAGGGATTGAGCCAAAACATCATCTTCCTATTAATTGTGAGACTGGTGGTTATTACCCAATACAGCCACCAAGATTGGTTTGTTTCTGTTCCAGCTAGTGCAAAAGGGTTTCAGTTAAACTGACTTGGTTTTTTTCTATGCACTTTGTTACATTGATTACCATAGTAAGTCTAGTTAACATCTGTCACCACACAGTTATAAAAAAATTGTTTTTCTTGTGATAAAAATTTTCAGGATCTCTAAGCAATTTTCAAAAATGCCATATAGTATTACTTACTGTAGCCACCATGCTATACATTACATCCCATGACTTACTTATTTTATAATTGCAAGTTAGTACCTTTTTACCCCCTTCACTCATTTTGCTGCTCCCTCCTCCCCACCTACCCCCTGCCTCTGGCAACCAGCAATCTGTTCTCTGAATCCATGAGCTTTGTCTTTTGTTGCTGATTTTCTAGCCTCCACATATAAGTGAGGTCATACAGGTTTTGTTTCTCTGTCTGACCTATTTCACTCAAGGTTCATCCATGTTCTCTCAACTGGCAAGATTTCATTCCTTTTTGTGGCTGAATAGTATTCCATTGATTTAATTGTTAAATGTTAGTGCTTCTTCCAAATATTAATCACTGTGTCCTTATTGTTTGATTTAGACTAAACTTTCTAAGGGCAGCAATAAATTCTGAGTGCAGCTTAGTCAATTCAACAAAAATACATTGAGTATTATGGAAGCTCAGGCATTAGCAAGAGTATAAAGATAAAGAATACCTGGTTCCTGACCTCCTGACCAATCAAATGTGGGCCATAGCATCCCAAACTTCTGCTCATAAAATAGGTGCAATATTTTCTATAATAATGATAAGAGACCTCTGGTCTACCTTTTCTCATTTTCCTTCTTGACTGATCCCATGGAAATCAATGTTTGGGGACCACAACTAGATGTGTAGCTTCTCACAGTGGCTCTCTTTCAATGTAATTGGGCAACTTTTTCAATCATAGGGACCAAAAGGGGTTAGCCTACATATCAGGAGTTTTAAGATTTTGTTCCTTTTGTGCCCACATGAATCTCTATTTTTACAGACATGGACTTTCCATTTCCCCCTCCCACCACCATTGTTTCCAAAAGAACAAAATGGATTAAAAACTTATACCTGGAAAAGTCTGAAAAGGTCCATGCTTTCAGAGAACAAAGGTCCCCATATAGTTGAGTGCCTACTCCAACGCTTCTCAGGCACTGGATAAATGAGAGGTTGATGAATGTCCCTGGGGTCAGACACTGGACACTCATCATATTCAGCCACCTGATAGGGGTAGTAACCATACCAGTACTGGAACATCCCATAGACCTGGAATAAGAGGGGAAATGGAAATGAACTATTGACACAGTGAAATCACTTGAGAATCTTCTATCAGATTCTGTTCACCACTCCTGTATGATTTCTTTATTACTCCAGAATTCTTCCTATATTTACTCCACCATAACCCCTTCCTTCCTCTTTAAATTTAACCTCTATCTCACCTTTTCTCATAATCCATCATCCTTACTTCCTACTTCATCTTTCCATATCTTCATTAACCATGCCTGTCTCATGCCATCATGAATTCCTACCTTCATTTCCACACCAGCTTTTTTACCACCAGATGGTGGTACACTACTTCTGTAGGATTTTCGTTCCCAGTCCCTGAAATCCAGCTCTTATTCTAATGCAGTCAAATTCTCATTTGGGTCAACTCCTGCTTCCTACCCCATGAGCAGGCTACTCACAGAGCGGTTGCTCAGCTCTCTCTCTGGCCTGAGTAATGAGACACTCTCATCCACGGCCCGGACTGCACACAGGGACCCGGGAGCCGCCTGCAGGTGTAGCTCCACTTCGGCTCCTGGAAGCTGCTGGGAAGGTGAGAAGCCAAGGGAGACCTGGGGGAGGGAAATGTGTAACTTGGGGATCAGGTCGGCCTGGAGAGGAGGAAATGCAAAGCCCTTTGAATCCGCAGCCAATATGGTATCCAGCCCCCTCCTTCACTTTTATACTGATTTTTCTTTTTAAAGTCTAGTCCTTTAGAACCAGTATCTTGTGAATCAGCTGGAAAAAATGAGCATCATAGAAGAATGATATAGAAAGTTTAAGAGACAAAAAGTAGAAAGAAAGAGAATATGTGGAAGAGCTACATAGAACGTGTGATTTCCCATATGACTTTAAAAAGTGGTCGCAGATAGATTTTAACAAGACACATTAAAGATTTCAATACTGTATGGCATCCAGCTTCAACATGATCTTCCTATTTCCCTGCACCTGCCTCATCTCCAACCCCAGCATACACAAGATGTCTCTTTATGCCACAGCTTTTCACCTGCAACTGCCATTTTACCTGGTTGTCAAAGCACATCTCTACGGAAAACTGGACTTTGTCAGCTATCACACCTCCACTGGGGAAAATGGCATAGACCACCAAGAAAGGATTAGGGGCTAGTCTGGAACTGAAGGTCAGTGAGAGCGAGAAGGAGCCTTTCAGTCCTGAAAGAGAAGAGGGGACGTACAGAGATGAGAATGCACGCCCGCCTCCCATGGGGCCAGCTGCAGGCCTCAGGGTGTCAGGTGCTTCTCATTTTCTTATTTTTCTATGGCTATCATTAGCATTCTGTTCTCATTTCTTCTAGTGTAAGAGCTGTTACCTGGAAGTTTAAAGTTTCATTTTCTCTCCCAAGAGAAGTGTGAACACTCACCTATCTCCTTAGAGTTCAGGTGTTGCTGCCCCGCCATCTCCAAACTCCCTTTCCCTATTAACTAAGGAAAAGAAAAAAATCATTAGTAGCACAGAAGTTGTGGGAGTTTGGCCTTGACCCTAGTTCTGGAGCATCCCTGCATCTCCCCAAAGGAGAGGCTCCCATCATAGGTCCAAGGCTGGGTCAGCGCTTCCTGGGGCGCCCTTCTGCTTGTCAAATGCCAGATGGTGCCAAGAGGCCTGCTGGCTCCACCTCCACTGGAGGTCTGCCCAACGAGGGGCAAGTGGGAGGAGACAAACGTCATCACTGCCTCAGGGCTGGATGGAACAGAAACCCATTCTTCACAGTAGATAGCTGTCCACCATTTCTCAATGATCTCCGGGTCTTATTCTCCTATAATCCTTGTAACATAAAGTCAGCTAAAATCCACCCTCACAACTATTTTTTAATTATCACCTAATTCAAAATTCAGTGGAAAGGGGTGCACCTTAAACCATCTTGAGCCCTTAGGACATTTGACTCTGGAGGAGAAATCCCCTTTTCTAACTCTCCCTTCCTCTTCACTTTCACTTGAAACCATATTCAGTGAAACTGTTTCTAAGAAGGCTGTTGACGCAGACTCTAGTCAAGGGCTCTCTGGCCAGTTCCTCAGAGCTTCCCTTTCCTCCTAGGCCTCCCCACGCTTCTGTCCTGATGACAGCACCTTGATATTTTATAAAATATCTTCCTTGATATTTTCCACTCCTCCTCCTCATTCTGTTGTGTCAGCATGACTTTTAGGTTGATGAAAATACTGGAATGATAGAAGACTGGAAAGATCAGTGGGGAGAAAGTCTCTCAGATACTTGAAGGGGATAATCCAGAAATAAGGAAACTAACCATCAAAACGGAGGTTTCCATGAGTCTCATTTCTCACTATCACCAAGGGACCAATAAATCTGCTTATCTTTATACATTTCTTTCAGGCTACAAGTGATGATTTATTTCCCCAACAAAGCTGCTCTCGCTGTTAATTGTAACCCTGTATCATCTAGTTAAAAACATTGACCAATGAAATTTTTTCTAAGTCCCATCCCCACCTCACCCTCCTTCCTACACACCCACCCACCCAGCTCCCTGTCAGCCCTGACCAGCAACATTTTCTTGTTGATTGCTCATTTTACCTTTCCACACAATTTCCCTGGGCTCCTGTGCAAAATCTTTTTTCCCTCATTTTCCCCCATCCTTTATACCTACATTGTGCAATACAGTAGCCACTGGCCACATGTGACTACTGGAGCCCTTGAAGGGTGGCTAGTCCAAACTCCTTAAAGTATAAAATACACACTTTGAGCTGAAACAAAGAATGTAAAATATCTATTAAGTTTTATGTTGATTCACATTGAAACGAGCATGTGTTGGAAATACTGGGTAAAATAAAATATGTTTTAAAAATTAGTTTCAACTGTTCTTTTAATTGTTCTAATGTGGCTTCCAAAATTTTCAAAATTACCTATGTGACTTGCATTTTATCTCTGTCTAAATGGTCCATCCCCTCTCTGGGTTACATCCTTGTCCCTTCTCTCTCCTGACAGTTTCACCCATCCTCATTTTCCAGGCTCACATAGTAGGTGAAGGTAACTTCCTGGTCAGGGTCCACATCAGCCGGATTGATGTAATAACCCACTAGCACTTCCTGGGGCTGCCTACATTCCAAGACACCACTTGGCCAGTGAATGTCAACGAAGCTGTGAGTCGTGTTATAGAAGGGTTGCAGGTACAGGTAGGCATTTTGGTAGTAATAAGGCACTTGTTCTGGATCGTACACCACATCTTTCATTTGGAATCTGCCCTGAGAAGAGAGAGAGAGAAAGCCCTTTTAACACTTGCTAACCCCAGGGTATTGTTATATTTTCAAATAGATCTCTCTCAAATCTTTACTGCCTAAGAATGGTAAAATGGACATGTCACTGGAGGTCCAGCCAAGAATGTTTGAGGAAACCAGATGGTGGTGATGAACAGCAGCACTTTGTATGCAGAGGAGTGAAATAAGGGCTAATTATAGTTGTCAAGTAATAGGAGACTGTGGATGAAACACCTTCACACAGACTGGTGCAGAGGAGAGATCAGCATGACTAAGATCATACAGAAATTAAAAATATATTTCAGGGATAAGAAAACTAGGTATAGAGGATAAAAAGATTGAAAATAATTGTTTCTAAGCAGAGTGATGAAGCCTAACTGGGGTCCCACCATATGATTTGATGTTGGGAATGGGATGTTAGCAAAGGTGAAATAAGTAGAGGCTTGGAAAAGCCCTCACATGTCTGCTTTTGCTCTTGCATCTCATCATTGCCGTAAGAATTTACCTGGGCTAGCTTGATGGAGCATGAGGCACAGAGGGGCACCAACCTAGAGCCAGCTGATCCACAGACATGTAAGGAAGTCCACCAAGATCAGCAGAGGTGCCTATCTGATGACCTCAAGTGCACAAGCAATAAATGCTTTTTGTTGTATAGTACCAAGGTTTTGTAGCTGTTTGTTAAGCAGCATTCTGTGGCTGTTGATAACTGATACAAGTAGCCCTCCCTATAAGTTAACCAAAATCTAGAGTTCTCTGCCATTTTTAGGAGTCATCGGGGCAAAGGGGAATAGGAGGACTATGACTGAACCATTTTTTCTTCCTTACTCTGATTTCAAATATAGGATCAGATAAAAATGGGAATAAGTTATAAAGTGAATTAGTAGAAATAGTAATTTTGATCTGAAGAGTCATTTAATTGTTACTAAAAACAAACAGAATCTAAGTTTTTGCCAACTGGTGAAGCAGGACTAGTGAGTGAGGGAGAGAGTATTGCAAATGGGGAAGGCCGAGCTGAGGAGAATCAGGAAAATTCTGAAGATTTCCTGCAGGGAAACCTTCCTTGCTGGAAAGCTGGTCCTCCCTAGTGCTTACCTCCAACGAAACGCCTGCCCCATTCCAGTTAACTGTGTCCAGCGTGAAGGGAGCAAGGCCATTGTTGTCAGTAGTCAGGGTCTGGTTGCTGATGGTTCCATTTGTGCCATAAATCACCAGAAACACTCTGTGATTCTTGAGGAGGGAGCCATCATAGCCACTTACTCTTATCTGAGGGGTGAAGGTCATAAGAGCATTAGAGTTAGTTTGGGGGTAGGTTTGAGAAGGAGGTAAAGTGGGGACATAATAGAAATTCTAAGAATTTTATTTCAGTAAAGAGCCCAGAAAAAGCTACCATGTTGCTAAGGAAGCTTTAGGTCCTTCATTTGCACAGGCCCCTTCCAAAGCTTTGTATGTTATTTTGCCTTAATATTCTTAAAAAGAGTCCTCCTCTACTCCCCAGTTGTATAATCCTAAGACAATCTGGATCTACTCTTGGTCTAGAGAAAAGATGACTAAGGAACAAATGCATATAAACATGTACAACATTATTGTGTTGACCAGTTGTCTGGGAAGTGAAGAAAGATAAACTGGAGGGAGGACAGGCTGTTTGTTGGGTATCAGAAAGAAGATACTGACAAAGGACACTTTGAAATATCTAAGGAAAATGCTTATGGAGCTATAAATGGCTCTCTGTCAAGGGAAGTTTGATTTATCTTGCCTAAATGCAGGAGGACAGCTAGATGATTTCTGTAGATACCTTGCAGGTCTAAAATTCAAAGATTCTAACATTAGGATATGAGCCTTGGGCATTAGAGAAGAAACTGAAGTCACATTAATATTCAAGGAGCATCTTGTGGGACTAAGGATGCACAGCATAAGCAATTAAGAGTATATGCTCTGGATGCAGGCTGTCTGGGTTTGAGCATGGTTACCACTTATGATCTGTGTAACACTGGCAAAATCACTTACTCTGCCTCACTCTCATCTGAAAAATGAGGCCAAAAACAGTGTCTATTTCATGGAATTGTTGTAAAGATTAAATAAGTGAATACGCTGTAAAGTACTTGGAGCAACGCTAAACTAGATATTCTATTATATCTACAGAAAGTGAATAGTTAAGCATTTTATCTGTGTGGAGACAAGTTTCAACATACCTTCCCAGTGAAGGGGAAGTTGGGGTAATAAAAATTATTGGTGTCTTCAAATATCATTGATCCGATTTGTGAAGAAATGTAGATTTCCTGAGTGGTACTGGCCTCCACTCCTGCAGAGGGAAACCAGATGCATGATGATCTAAATACCTGGTATCCTTATCTTTGTATTTAACAAAAATCCCAAAAAGGATGGATGTATGAAGCTGAATATTTTTTGGCCAAAAATCCAAGCTAACTCCTCCTCCCCAAACTTTTGGAGAAAGTGGTAATAGGTGGCAGATCGGAATATGGTTTTTTCCTTTAACTGTGAACCAGGAACAAAGTCACTCCCAAACACTAATGATGGGAGGTCTTTGACTCTGTCTGCAGGATTGTCCCTGGGACAGCCCTTTTCCGTTCTCTTTTCTTAATGAACCAAGGAGTATCCCACTTACCCGTTCCTTCCTCCACCACAGTAGCCTCTATATCGATGCTCTGGCTATACCTATAACCAGTGAGGTTGAAGGTGGACATGTCCACAGACTCTGAGAAACATCCTGCTTTGTCAGTCTAGCGAGGTAACAGAGAGAGAGAGGATGAAAACCTATCTCTCCTTCTATTTCACAATGTATTATAGAAGGAAATGATTTCTTATGTCCACACTTTAGTTTCTCCATCTTTAAGATAGAAAAATTCTCCTATAACGTGGAGTATACACCATACATATATAATCATGAAGTGATTTTGAAGCACCAAATATGAGAAGGGAAAAGAACCAACTGCAAAATGGGAAAATTGTTATACCCCAAGGGCTTAGGTTAATTTCTTGATTCCAGGGCAGATTCTAAAAAGCCTCTATGTGTTTAGGATAAAGAAGACTGCTTTGTTCTTTGGCACTGGGAAATAATCATGTGAAATGCTTTCTACTTTGGGTTTGTTGTCACTTTTCTATATTGGTCCTTATTTATTCTCAAGGGTATGTGAATAAGGTTCCTTTTCTACACCCCATGTACTGACCTGTCCAGAGAGGTTCTTGCATTTGTCAGGTAGCTTCTCCTGTTGTGGAAACCAGTAATTTGGTGCCTTTTGACACGCTGATACCTGCACTTGTCCTAGCACAGGCTTTCCATAGGTGTACCTAAGCCAGAGAAACATGAGGAGTCAGAATTGAGAATTCCACCTGCTCCAACCCACCTCCCCACAAACACCACTTTCCCTTCCAACCCATACTCCAGCCTCCAGCTCTGCCAAGCCTGCACTTCTCAGCTCTCGTTCATTTCCCTGCTTCGCTCAAAGCCTTAGAGCATCACCGTTACACAGTAAGTGCCGTCCAGAGGACTTCTGAAACAGTGTTCTACTTCTTTTTCCTTACTCCTATTTCTCTATGGGATTCAATATTGTGTTCTGCACAAGGTAGAGACTAAATTAAAATTGCTGACTGAGTGAGTAGTGGAAAGTAAGAGCAGAATTGCAATTAGAAAATGTGTTCTTGGAGAAATCATGACTCTGGTCTGTAGCACATCCCACATTCAAACTCCTGCCTCCTCGATCCCTCTCCCCAGTGTACTCCGTCATCACATCCCTCAGGACAGCTCTACTCTCCACAGATTCAGAACTGTCTTCTTACCTACAACAAACCTTTACCAAGAAGGATTCCTCTGCCGTTGATAAGTGCTTGGGTTCCACCACTTCCACCTTAGATTTAGGCAGCACTAGAGAAAGTAGAAAGAGAAACGGAAAAGGAATAGGGAGAGGTGACACCAGACAGGGACTGAACAGAAGGGTATAAAAACAGTGATAACTAACTTAATTAATTAAATTAAGGGGGCATTGCTCCCTTCAAAATGCTCATGAAGTTATCAGCTGGCTTAGCACTAATTCAAAAACGAATAAATAATCCCATCCCAAGCTGATTTTACTTTACCTTTGCTGATTTTCAGACAAGGTTATGTCTAACACTTTGACCTGCTAATTCTCCCACCTACCATATTCTTCCACACTGAAGGTGCCAAAGGTCTTGCCCTCAGCCACTGACACTGTATAGGTGCCCAGCGTTGCCTCTGGTGCCAGTTGGAAGGACAGGTCTATAATGCCTTGCTCAGGCACCACGTCCAGCCACTGTGCAATCCTGTTGCCATTTGGATCCTGCAACCATTAAAAAGAAACCTCATGATGTTCTTCCTATTTGATTCCCACTCTGCACTGCAAAGTGCAGGTAAAGAATCCCACCCATTGTTCCTGACCCCCTGGTCTGTGTCCAGGAAGAACAGTCCCCTGTCTCACTGATAATTTTCTTCATTACTAAATGAAATAAATTTTCCTATAGGTCCAACACCCACTGGGGAAGAAAATTGAATCCGTGTGGATTCAAATGATCAGACTGTCCTCTAAGGTGTTGTCACCAGTTTCAGAATGTGGGCTTGAGGATATCCTCTACCAAGAGTGTTTCCCCTAGTCTCAGTCCCTATTCAGGGACAGTGCTGAGGGGACTAAATGCAAGATACCTGAAAGATAAGTAATTTAACAGAGAAATGGAGGGGATGCTGTGGGGAATGCACCTTTCTAGCCCCATTCCTTCTCGACACTTCTCAGAGGTATTTACGCCACATTCAATGGCTGAATGTCTGTGACAACAGCAAGACCAAGAGGACTGCAGGGCCAAGCCTAGTGTGATGGGCATGGCACAGAGAAGCCACGGTAACCAGAGTGGGAGGGCTAGGTGCCACAAGGTCGGTGTCCTTACCTACAAAGGTTCAGGACTGAGGGGATGGGAGGGCAGGGGCAGGAGAACAGGGGGCATTTCAGGGACTCAGGTCTGGGGCAGTCTCGGGCTCTGAGCCAAGATCTCAGAGTTGCTTCTGGCTTCAAGGTTTAGCCCCAAACTCTCACTCCTTCTCCACCACTGACACAAAAGAAAAAGCAGCTTCTACTTACCTGCAGTTCCACTATGGAACACTGAAAAGGAAAACCAGATAATGTGAGTTAAACATGATAAGTGATAAGGATAGGTTTGCTGAAAGCAGAGAACTCTTTCTCTGGTACCCACTCCTCCCTTTCTGAATGGCTCTTTAGGCCCAGATAAGAGTAACAATAGGGCAAAGGCAGCGAGCTTTTCCACAACACACTCTGCACAGAAAGCATTAGCACTTGCAGGCTCCCCAATGTTTCAACTTCTTCCTGGGAGCCGACTCTCTCCTGGGCTCTTCCTCTGCTGTCTGAGTGCCACTGGGCAAGATATTTACTTTCAAGCACTGCAAAACAATTTCTTAAAAAATTTTAGTTTAAAAGTACCCCATCAGAAGGCCACATTGTTTATTCAAGAAAATGGGTGATAAAGCCGTTAAGTTGGTGGTGAACAGCTCATTTGTTAGGTGTCAGAGTGTCATCCCAAAATTACTTGCTAATTTCAAAAAAAGAGAGAGAGACACCCTTTACAATGGAGAAATCAGGCTGTTCACCACATTAATCAAGTTATTTAACTCATCATCACTAATAATGGGACAACCTGGCAAGTGAGCATTCTGAAGAGATACACGAGGTTCACAGTATTACCTAACAAATACTTTTGCCAAAAATGTTTAGCTTAAATCTGATTAGGACCTCAGACCTACTTCCAGAAGATAGAAGAACAAGTTAGATTACCCATTAAAGAATAATCAGACAAATCAAGAATGTCAAATATTCTATCAGACAATTAGGTTTCCTCAAAAGTCCATGTCATATTCCAGAATGGGGACATTTTATTAGTCATCCACAATGCAGATTCTAGTTTGGAAAACAAACAAACAAACCTCACAGCCATTTGGAAAAAACTCACTTAGGACTGGGTATTAAAGGATATAATTAGTGTTCATTTTCTTAGGTGCAATAATGGTATTATTTAAGATATTCTTTTTAGAGAACACACACTAAGTATTTAGGAGTAACATATTATGATGTCTGCAACCTACTTCTAAATGATTCAGAAAAAAGTAGATTAAAACAAATATGGCAAAAAGAAACAAATGTTGAATTTTGGTGTTATGTTTGAAAATTTTAATAATAAAAAGCTGAAACAAAATGATAGCTCAAGATAATCTTTCTATGAAAGAATTATCTTTTTATTGTTTGTGTATGAGGATTTGATTTCTTAAAATTGTAATAGAATTTTACAAAACCATGGCCAAGAAAATAGATAATTAAAATGTCTAGAATGTGAATATAATTAAAAATCTGATTAGAGACACTATATATTTATTGGATTGGGGTATCCCAATTAATATTACATGTTCTTTAAAGGACTTGCAAAGATTGAAAGTTGGAATTTAGGTATTGGAGTGTCAGAGAGGGTACAAAGTTTGGGCCCTGACGAGGAAGGGAGAGGGAGTGAAATCAAGGTGGCGCTTATCTTTGATTCTTGGGGCCAAGTACCCTGAGATGCCAGTGAGTGGAGAAGCAGGGAGTCTCTAAATGCAACTATCAGCCCCAATAATCAATAGCATTTCTTCAGAAAAGCCAACAAATGAGAGAAGGACTAAGGGGTGGAAATTTTCTCCTTCCTCCCTTCTGGGTTCTTTGGCTGCTCTAATAATTAAATTGACATATGATGGATTAATAGGAGAAAAAATTTAATTACATACATGTGGGAACCCTACAAAGACAAAGAGATTAAGAGGCAATTGAGGATCCCCTTCAAGATCAAAGGAGGACAGGACTTCCACAAACCAGGGCCATGGAGACAATCAGGAGGCACATTTCACTGACATTACTATGGGTTGCTATCAATTCTAGAAAAGGAACACTTCCTCAGATAACAAAGTACTTCTCACAGAGGGAGTCAAGAAGCAGAGAGGACACTAGTTAGCCAGAAGTAGGCTCTGGGAGAAAATAAGTGTTCAACTAAGAAGATGGCATTTCCAGCTGAAAGCTGCCTGAAGTTTCTGAATAAATGGGTGTAGCAACCAAATAGTCAATCTCAAGTACACTTTAGCTGATTGAGAATAAAATATTGCGCTCTGTAAATTCACAATTTTTGTCTCTCAGTTTCTTAGTACAATTCCTTTAGTTAATTTCAGTGTTGCAAACTGGAATTTCAAATTCAACTTTTTAAATGGTCAGTGTTTCAAACTGGAACTTGGAAGTGGGGCCTGGTGAGAGAAATGATGGGGGCAGGAAGGAGGAGTTTTACTACAGAAATAGAGCTCAGCTATGGAATCAGAGCACCTGCTGGGAATCTGGCACTGAGGAAAGACAACGTAACAAGGGTAGCTCATGGAGCAACCTCGAGGGGGCAGTAGAATCTAAGATAACTGGCTGGCGAAGCTGTCATTCCACCATTTCCTCTTCCATCCAGAATCAACATTCTGCTACCAGACTCAATATTATACTGATAAACTTGCAGAACCGTCACAGGTGGCAGCAGAGAGAAAATAAAAGAATTTTAAATTGGGAAAGAAAGTGGTGGAAGGAGTTACCTACCTATCAACAAGCTCATCGCTTCCCTGTATGTCCAGAAAGGAAACCAGCTCTGAGAACACGGAGATAGAAATGGAAATAATGCTTTCCCCGTGATTATCTTTAAAAGTTTCATTTGAATCCTTGGGCTGGGATGGAAGGAGAAAGAGGTGTCCAGAAGCATGCAGAAATGACACAAGCTCTCAAATAAGATCAAACCTATCATAAGGCTTATGATTCTAGGGATTGGATTGTTCCAGGAAAATTTAAGGTTTCACCAAGTGTTACCATATTTTTACCTTTGACATGTAACGATGGCTTAGGAGAACTGTCAGTGTTATAAATGATCTTGCCTCGTAATAAAACAAAAAAAGACGCTGGGGTGGATATTCTTATTTCTTACTTTTGTTAAACACATTCCTAAATTTTTGCTTAATATTTGGACTGCAAAGCCCATGGGTGGCATTCCTGGAGAAAAAGTCTTGACGTTTGCAAAAATTATTTTAAAATGACTGGTGACTATAACCATCTTTCAGGAATGTTAACCTAATTGATGTTCTTGGCTATCAAATCTGAGAACTAAGACACCTCTGCTTGTTTTTTGGGGTGGCAGGGTGACTTGTGCCCTGACTTGTGCCCCAAGGCTACCTAGCACTTCCTGACCAACAAGCATTCTGCACCTCAGAGGGCCTCCCTCATCACACCCATGAAAGAATCTCTTCTCCTTTTCCCTCTTCTCTCTGTCCTCCTTCCCTTTTCCTCTTACCAATGAAAATCTCACCTTGTCGTTCACTGGAACAAAGTGGCTGTTCAGGGTGACAATGCGAAAGTGCACTGGAAGGGAACAGGCATCATCAGTGAAGGAGACCCGCCCCTTTCTTTCCTCCCCCCTTTCAACTCCCCCCCATGTACTTCTGAGTCAGCAAAACCCCGTTAGGTTTTTCCTTTTTGTTAAAAACAAACAAACAAAAAAAAAAAACCCCACTAATCCGAAAGACAGACAAAGCCCCAATGTGATTTCTCTTCACAGATCCTGACGATTCAAACATTAGAACGGAAGGCCCCACTAAGGCAGAAGGAAAACATAGTACAAATAACAGCAGCTCCAGCCAAATGCCCTGGGTGCTTTCTTACCCACACACAAGCTGCCTGCTGCAAGGCCCAGCAACCCAATTACACTTGCCAAGTTCCATTCTAGGAGAAACGCGTACTTGAAGATACACTCACAGAGTAGCAACTCCACCCACAGCTCTTGCTGCTTACGTGACACAGCATGGATTCAACACCCCTGTGCTCCTTCCGTCCAGACCTGTCCCTTCTGCATGCCTTGTTCCACAGGCCTACCACCATACCAAAAGCCCCGCTCCAAACATGCGGCTATTTCCCCAGCCTTTTGTCTAATCCCATCCGTGTACCTCTTACCTTGCTGCTCTGGGTTGTAGATAGGTTTGTCAGTTTGTATAAAGATGCCATTACTCTGCCTCCTGATTAGAACCTTTTTCTTCTCCTCGAAGCTGATATTATTTCCAGTTCCTGACACCCGGATGGTAGCCACTTCTTCTGTGCCACCCGTAGGAGGTGGTACCTGGCAAGAGAGGGGAGTTCTGGGGAGGAGTGGAGATTGGGGAAACAGAATCAACTGGTCTCAACCCAAGAGTGGGAGAGAAAATGGGAAGAACTGAGTTAGATGGGGTAGCAAGTCTAGGAGCCATAAAACAAGTTCCCAGAAGAAGGAAAACAATAACCAGAGGTTCAGGGCAGGAGCTAAAAGAAGAAATTCAAAGCCAAGGAAATTGTGGATGAGTTCTGGCCAGGGATTGAAGTTTAGGGGAGAGAGATTTAAAGGCTGAAGCGAAAGTAAAATAACGGAAAGCAAAGTTAGGTTGCAGTGAGCGTCTAGGGGGAGAGTAGGGAAGTAAGGGGTTCAAGTTGGGGGTAAGTCTGTACTTACCAAAAAGAAGATGCAGTGTAAGTGCCTCTTCTTCCATCCATAGTGATCTAGCAACTTCTGGGTCTTGTCCTTGGTCTCCAGAGTAATAGCAAATTTTATATCCCTGAATCCAGAGCTCAGATCCAAACAAACCTTCTGAGTAGAGGGGAAGTTAAGCTGGGCTGGTAATGTCACCAGGTAGTTTCTATTTAGGAAGCAGAAGGATTTCAGGGCAGTAATGATTTATCCATTCAGTGACAAACGAAGGCCCCTCCTAAGCACTCAGCACATAGCACTGAATTAAACAAACTGAGCCCCTGCTTTTATGAACCTATTTTCCCTAAGGAAGAAGCAAGCAAGAAATAACTGAATGTACAGCCTTAAACCTCCCATCATCAGGAGGCTATCACTGAGAACGTATGCCTAGGGTACCAGAGAAAATCAGTTCTATTACAGAGAGAACAGGGTGTGAGGTAGACAGTCTACTGTATTTTAGTATTATCTTCTTTTAAAGCTTCTTCTTGGTGCCTCAACTTTTCTCTCTGGGTAAAGGAGAAATGGAACCAAAGAAAGGAAAAGATTAAAAGGAAATTAAAATAAACCAAATATTATCTCCTCTCCCCCTCCTCTCCCCTTTCTTCCCTTGAGGGCAAAGAAGCCACCTGCCCTAAATCAACTCTGATACCCAGCACTTACGGGAGTTTTTCTGCAATGGCTGGTGATAAGGCCAATATTCCTAGAAGGAGCTGAGCCCACATCTTTGTGGATGAGACAGTTACTCGGCAGCAGGGGCCAGCAATCCTCTCCCTTGATTCAGCATGTATATAATCCCCCCAGTAGGGTGTGGGGCTTTGCCTGATGCTCCAGCCAATCACCTCCCGGGGCCTCAGGCTGAGGTGGTAGACCAGGGCAGTTCCTGTTCACTTCCTCAGATGTATTTCTCCCTGAAACATTCATACTGGCTCAGCTCTTCCATACTACCTGTTCTGAGGGAAAAACCCTGGCTGAGTGTTCATAGTGGTAACACTTT
This sequence comes from Manis pentadactyla, assembly GCF_030020395.1. Lineage (NCBI taxonomy): Eukaryota > Metazoa > Chordata > Mammalia > Pholidota > Manidae > Manis > Manis pentadactyla. The sequence continues at coordinate 66,004,112 of NC_080032.1, read as the reverse complement.
CAGAACAAACTTTGGACTCCTCCCTTTTTTCCTGGTTTCATTCCAGATTCCCATTCCCGTTGAATCTTTTTTCTCTTTGTAGTATTCTGTTAAGACAAATCTGGGAGCACCAATACGGGGCAGTATATCTCTAATTGGGAATAAGGTATTATGTGTGTATGGAAATAGGGACAGAAACAGCCCCTGAGAAAGTATAAAGGGACAACCTTTCTGAAGGCAATTTCACAATCTACATCAAAAGCCTTTCAGATTTGCATATTCTTTGCCCCAGCAACTCCCGTTCTGGAAAGGTTTCTTAACGGGCAAAGAGAGCATGCAGACATACAAAAAATAAATCCACACTGAGTTTCTTACAATGTTCTTTTTAATGACAAGACTTGAAAGCCACCCAAAGTATAAATTAGTGAGGATTCTTTCTGGACCAATGACCAACCCAAATTAAACCAACTTAAGAAAGAGTGTTTGATAACTGGAGTGGATCAGACATGAAGAAAGAACTAAAGGAACCAGAGAAACTCCAAAGACTTTCTGGCCTGGAATTAGAGACTCAAAGCTGTCAGGACTCATTTCTCCCAATCATTAGCCTTATTTACTTGTCTTATATTGTTCACAGGACTTCCTTGAGGAGGTGGGGAAGACAGCAGCTGTGAGTCCCGAGTCCATAGTCTTCCAGCTCAAAACTTTATACAAATTTCTGAAGAAGAATTTTGTTCCCCCTTGTCTCACATGCTCACCTCTGAATCAATCATTGTAGCCACAATACTATGATACCGGGTGAGTGGGTCATTACCACACAGAGGCCAGGGCAATGAGGTGCTGTGATGGGCAACCCTGCTAAGCCACATGGAATCAGGAAGGAGAAGTTCTCTAAAGAAAAGAGTCCACTACTATAGGAAGTGGTTTAGGATAAAGATGCTGGGCAAATAAAACATTTAGTCTATTACAATGCCCAATAATTTGACCTTGATTGCATGAATTTCCATGTTAACATAAAAAACTACTATACAGCCATTGAAAATGTTTTCATGATGAGAGAAATTGTTTGCAATACTAATTGAATGGTGGGGTCAGGGAGGAGGGATAAGATAAAAAATGATAAGGAGGATGTGTATTTCTTATAACTCACTATGTCCTTCCACTTAGGATGTAAAAAAACTGGGAAGAGTTAAAAAACTGACAGTGAGAAAAGGCCAGAAAAACTGCAAGACTGCAAGTTTTTTGGAACCACAAAGTTGAATCTAAGAACTGACCAGAGTTTGCAGGTGTAAGTCTGGGAAAAGGCAATCCCAAGACAAAATACCTCTAAAACCAAAATCAGTCAAAGGGAGGAATAGTTTAAAACCTGTTTATTGCTCACAAACTGCAGTCCAGGGCCATCTCTCTTCTCCTACTTCCGCCAAAGCAAACCAGCCCTCCCTCTAACCTCTCAAGTTCACATAAGCCCTCAATTGACCAGATAATTACCCACTGATAAGGAGATGAACCTTTCTCCACTCTGAGGAACACCTATTGATATGCAAATGAACTAAAGCCATACTTCTCTCCACCCCCGAACACCTGTTGATATGCAGATGCACTAAAGCCAGCCAAGATATTCTGGAAATATTACAATTTTACCCACAGCAGGTCAACCAAGTAGTCTGAAATTCAAGGAGGCTCAGTACCTCCAGAGCAGAGACTGGATGTGTGAGCTGCTCATTGTGCCAGAGGATGGGAGGTATTTGGGCCATCAAGGAAGCAAGTAAGAACAGAGCTAAATTTTTAATGAGTTACTAAAGGTATAGTGTGGGCTAGAATAACTACAAAGAATCTCTGTGTGCCACAGAGGAAAGGGAAGCTTTTACTTCCTTATAGGCTCTTTCCCATGACCTCTACCAGGTGCTGACAAGAAAGACTGGGTGTCAGATGAGAGACTGAAAAAAGCCTCCCTCAGAGGACAGCATTATCTGTCACTGCAGGAAAGGCCCCAGCTGCCCATACTCCTCCCAAAAGGCTTAAGCCCCTAGGAAGGAGTAGCAAATACTATTGCCCATATTGTTGCACAGGTAAAGACCCACTGTTGTCAGGGAAACCCTACCCCAGAGGGGAGGGAAAAGAAACAGTCCTCAGCCCAGAATTCTTTATTTTTTTTTATTAAGGTATTATTGATATACACTCTTATGACGGTTTCACATGAAAAAACAATGTAGTTACTACATTTACCCGTATTATCAAGTCCCCACCCATACCCCAATGCAGTCACTGTTCATCAGTGTAGTAAGATGCCACAGATCCACTGTTTGCCTTCTCTGTGCTACACTGTTTTCCCTGTAACCCACCACAACATGTGTACTAAACATAATACCCCTCAATCTCCTTCTCCCTCCCTCCCCACCTGCCCTCCCACACCCCTCCCCTTTGATAACCACTAGTCCCTTCTTGGAGTTTACGAATCTGCTGCTGTTTTGTACCTTCAGTTTTCTCAGCCCAGAATTCTATACCAATACTTTTAAAGGACTCCTAAGACTGAAGAAGGGGGCAGGAAAATCTTTCCCACATAAGACCTGCCACAGATACACAGCAGAACTTGGCAGGGAGTAGAGGTAATACAAAGAAAATCTCATCTTCCAAGGCCAAGCCATAGAAACCTACCTAACACTGAAGATGAAGAGGACAACGGAGAACCACCCTGCCTGCTCAACAGCACTGTAGCAAAACCCACAAGTGGCAGCAGTTTGCACTGGCAAAGGGGCAAGAATATGAAAAGCAACTACCTCTATGGTGCCTACAAGGTGTATAGGAAAGTTGAGAGCCGAGGGTGGTGAGCAAACATTGAGAAAACCCTCCAGCATTCCTGACTCTGGTATCATAAGAGGACCTTTAAGCTTATGGTGAGCTGAAAGTAATCTCGGCCATAGCACAACCTTAATCCAGCTCATTTTTTACCCAGATTGACTTTATCCACCATGCTAAACTTCCTGAGAAGTGGTATGATCATTTCTGGGCACACATACTGTTTACTTAAGTCCCTCCTGTACTACACAAGATGTCTGGCATTCGATCAAAAATTATATGACTTACCAAAATAAGGAGGAGGATGCGGAGGCAACCCCCTATCAAAATGCAAAGCAACTGACAGAACCAGATCCAGAGATCATCTAGATGTCAGAACTATCAAAGAGGGACTTTAAAATGGCTAAGAGCAATACATTAAAGATCTAATGAGAAGGGTGGAAAACACCTGTGATATAATGAGTTATAAGAAATAAATATTTGGTCATTCATATGACCAAATATATATTTCCCAGGTATATATATTTCATCCACAGTTCCTGAAAACACTGCAGTCTTAAAAGTGAAATGGGTGTTTTGTGATGTTAATGAGACACCTTTGGAACCCCCACCCAAGGGCAGGGGCTGGAGGCCGAATCAGCCAATGGCCAATAATCCAGTCAATCATGACTATGCAATGAAGCCCTCACAAAAACCCGAGAAGAGCTTATTGCTCGCTCTCTGCTCTGCTCTGCTCAGTAGGCTCCTCCTGCCTCTTGGTTGCAGAGAGCTTCCATGGTTGGGGAGCCAGAATGCCTCCACATGCCACCGAGCCAGGCCCCAAGCTCCATGAAGATGGAAGCTCCTTTATTTGGGACCCTGCCCTGTGTTATCTCTTCATCTGGCTGTTCACTTGTATCCTTTATTAAACTGGTAATCATAAGTGGTTTCCTGAGTTCTGTAAGCCACTCTAGCAAATTAATCGAACTAAGGGGAAGGTCATGGGAACCTCCAATCTATAGCCAGCAGGTCAGAAGCACAGGGAACTGCCTGGGGCTTGTAATCAGCGTCTGGAGTCGGGGGCGGAGGGCAGGCTTGTAGGACGGAGCCCTAACCTGGGGAACCTGGTGCTGTCTCTGGGCAGATAGCATCAGAATTGAGCTGAGTTCTCTTAATACCCTGCTGGCATTTGAAAGTTGCTTGGTGTTAGTATGTGAGGGAAGACCCCCTCCAACACACTTACACACACTAGAATTGGTCGGGTCTGGGAACTCGAATGGTGTTATGTTATTATTACTGCTGTGTATAATAGTTATTGTTATACATATATGAGGGGAAAAAATACACCATTGTATTTGGTGTTGGAGGAGAGGGAATAACAATACCCGTGAACAGATGGGGAATTTCAGAAGATAGAAATGATAAAGTAAAATAGAAATCCTGAAAATAAAAAGAATATGATATCAGAGATGAACAGCTTTTTCAGGCTCATAAGGAAACTTGACATAGCTGAAGAAATTACTAATATCTCCCTTAAAGATAGGTCAGTAGAAATTACCCAAACTTAAACACAAAGATATAAAAAGAGTGGAAAAAATTGACATCATCAAAAAGACAAGAGATAACAAATGGTGTGGACGTGAAAAAAAGGGAGCTCTTGTGCACTGTTCCTGGGATTGTAAATCCATGCCACCACTACAAACAACAGTATAGAAGATCCTCAAAAAATTAAAAATAGAACTCCCATGTAATCCAGCAATTGCACTTTTGGGACTATATCTAAAGGAAACAAAAAACAGTGACTCAGGAAGACATCTGCATTTCTATGTTCTTGGCAGCATTATTTACAATAGCCACGATACAAAAACACCCTTTTTCCATCAATAAATGAATGGATGAATCAATTGTGGTATGTATACATAATGGAATATTAGTCAGCCATAAAAACAAGGAAATCCTGCCATTTGTAACAACATGGATGGACCTTGAAGACATTATATGCTAAGTGAAATAAGTGAGACAAAGAAAGACAAATTCTGTATGATCTCAACTATATGTTAAATTAAAGAAACTTGAATTCACAGAAACAGAGAGCAGAATGATGCTTGCTAGGGGCTGGGGAGTGGGAAAATGGGGAGATGTTAGTTAAAGGGCACAAACTTTCAGTTATAAGATGAATAAGTTCAGGAGATGTAATGTATAGCATAGTGACTATAGCTAACAACTGTATTATATACTTGAAATTTGCTAAGATAGTTGATCTTAAATATTCTCACCACACACAAAAAATGGACCTCAGCAATAGCCTTCTTGTCACTATCTTGTCACTCTTTACTTCCATTCCTCTTATCCCCACCCATATTGTGAAACTCTTTAGAGTGAGAATCACAGCTTATTGTCCTTCTTCCCCTAGCCTAGGTACTCAGTATGAATGCATTAATGATTATTCCACATCCCATCCATCTCTTCATTATCTCCAAATTTGCTCCCTCTGCTCCTGCTCTCCCAAACTCTTTCAATATTCCTTCCCTGTTTGGGGCTTTTGTTTGGTATGATTTTATCATTAATTAATTATTAAAGATTATCGATTATCATTAACTGTTCTTTCCTACAGCTAATCTCACATACTTCACATACTATGGGGAGAAGAATCCACCTTTTGTTTGGATTGATTCATTAATAAATGAGACATGACAAAATGTTTGTTGAAACCCGTTTTGTTGGGCCTCTTTCCCAGGATTTTTGATTCCTTGGTCTGTGGTGAGGACAGAGAATATGCATTTTGAACAAATTCTCAGGTGATGTTGAGGCTTCTGGTCCAGGGACCATACCTTAAAGAACTGCTACTGTACTGATGGATCTCTGAGTAGTTAGTCAGAAATTCTTCCTGGAGTTTAGAGCGAAGTTCTGATGATAATGGTGCAGAATACGAACTCTCTTCTACACATCCGTCACTGATGTCCAAGAGAAAGAAGGTATGAAACTGTCTCCTTTCTCTCCTCATCATCTGTCTCTTGCAGTCTGTTTCTCCCAGGACTTCTCTGGGTTTATCATTAGCAATTTTAGTTTAGTTTAGTTGTTTAGCTACCTGGAATAAAATGAAAATAGTAGCCATATAGGGTAGAAGAAATAAGATGCCAACACTAATGAGGTCTTTGGAATGAATCCAGACAAACTTTCCCTTAATGGGAAAGGAGAGTTGCTCAGAAAATGCAAGGGCTGCCTCTGTGTTTTATTATCTATAATTTTCATTAAAATATACCTATATAAACAGTGATACATAGGTAAAACAATAAATATTAAATTTTAATCTACACCCTGGAGTAGTTAGTTACTTAGCATTCAAAGGCACAGAATATAAGATTCACATCTACAGTCATTGCATCTCCACATTTAATGAAGTACCTGGTACCTAGGAAGCTTTTAGTCAATTAGTCAATACTGAAAAGTACTGGTGCAATCATGCTTAGATCTTCCATAAATATCCCCTCAGAACCTTGTTAAAAATGCCTTAGGGAATTTGTTGCTACAGTTTAAAGTAATTCTTCCATGCTTCCCTCATTCCCACCACAAACACACACTATAGGCACACATATGTGCACCGTACCAAAGTTCTTTGTTAGGTTTGGGACACTTTGTGGCTGCCTCTGGAGCCTCTGATTGATATGGACACAAGGGAAAATGAGTATGTCCAATTTTGGTTTTAATCTATATCATATAAATTATTAAGTAAATAATTAGTTTTGTTCCAAATACATTCATAGTGTATACAGAAAAATTATATGAAAATGAATACCAATTCAAAAAATATTAAGCCCAGAATTTTGAGACATCATGAATTATATTCCATTTTATTTCTACTAATAATATTTGTCTTTAAATACATGGTTATACTAGCCCTTCCTTTTTTTATATATCTCCTTCTCTGCTGTCCATGGCAGGTAGGTGTTAGGTAGCTTTTAACGGCTGACAGGGCCAGCCTTGCCTTTAGAAACTTCTAATAACAAACTATCTGAAAAAGAAACAATGCTATTTACAATAACATAAAAACCAATAAAATACTTAGGAATAAATTTAACTAAGGAGGTAAAAGCTCTGTACACTGAACACTTTAAGATATTAATAAAGGAAACTGATGAAGGCACAAATAAATGGAAAGATATCTTGTGTTCATGGATCAGAAGAATTCATATTGTCAAAATGTCCATATTATCCAAAGGAATCTATAGGCTCAATGTAATCCCCATCAAAAATTCAATGACATTTCTCACAGAAACAGACCAAAAACAATCCTAAAATTCATATGGAACCACAAAGACACTGATAAGCCAAAGTAATCTTGAGAAAGAAAAACAAAGCTGGAGTCATGACATTTCCTGATTTCAAACTATACTAAAAAGTTATCAAAACAGTATGATACTGGCATAAAAACAGACATATAGTCCAACGGACCAGAACTGAGAGCCAGGAAATAAACCCATGCATATATGGTCAACTAATGCTTAACAAGGGAGCCAAGAATACTCAACAGGGAAAAGATAATCTCTTCAAAATAGGAAAACTGGATATCCACATTCAAAAGAATTCTCAAAAAATTAACTCAAATGGGAGGCCATACAACTCCTAAAGAAAACAGGGAAAAAGCTCCTTGACACCAGTCTTGGCAATGATTTTTTTTATATGACACTCAAAGCACAAGCAACAAAAGCACAAATAAGCAAGTACATCAAATTTAAAAGCTGCACAGCAAAAGAAATAATCAAAAAAATGAAAAGGCAACCTATGAAAAGAAAAACATTTGCCTTCTCAACTGATAATGGGTTAACATTCAAAATATATAAGGAAACTTCCATGACTCAATAGCAAACAAACAAATAATCTGATTTTTAAATGGGAAGAGGATCTGAATAGACATTTTTCCAAAGAAGACATACAAATGGCCAGCAGGTACATGAAAAGGTATTCAACAGCAAATGACTGGAAAAATGCAAATTAAAACTACAATGAGATATCACCTCACACCAGTTAGAATGGCTATTACAAAAAAGACAAGAGATAGAAGTGTTGGCAAGGATGTCGAGAAAAGGGAACCCTCAAGCACCATTGGTGGGAATGTAAATTGTTATAGCCACCATGGGAAACAGAATGAATTTTCCTCAAAAAATTAAAAATAGAACTACCATATGATCCAGCAATTCCATCTCTAGGTATGAAATGAAAGGAATTGAAATCACTGTTTTGAAGAGTCATCTGCATCCCTACATTCACTCCGACATTATTCACAGTAACCAAGTCATGGAAACAATCTAAGTGTCCATTGATGCATTAATAGATAAGGAACGTGTGCTACATACAATGGAGTACTATTCAGCCACAAAAAGAAGGAAATGCTGTCATTTGCAACATCATCTGCAGCTTGAACAACTTGAAGCATTATACTAAGTGAAATAAGTCAGAGGGAGACAGACAAATGCTGTATGATCTCATATGTGAAATCTGAAAAATGTGAACTTATAGAAACAGAGTAGAATGCTTCAAGAGTAGGTGCTCATCAGGGGCTGGGAACATAGTGAAAAATGGGGAGATGTTTGTTGGTCAAAGGGCACAAACTTTCAGTGAATAAATTCAGAGGATCTATGTACAATGATGACAATAGTTAGCAATGATGTATTGCACACTTGAAATGTGGTAAGAAAGTAGATCTTAAATGTTCTTACCACACACAAAAGATGGTAATTATGTGAGGTTGATGGATGTGGTAACTAATCATAATGTGGTAATCATTTCACAACATAGGCACATATTAAATCATTATGTTGTACACCTTAAACAAACACAGTGTTATTTGCCAATTATATGTCAATAAGCTGGTGGGAAAATGAAAATTCAAATATGCTTCATTAGTTAAGTCTAATTTAGTCTAATATATTCTTATCAATTACAGTTACTGATCTAACAGCTATTTTGAATTAGAGTCAGGAAACCTGTCCATGTCTGCTCTCAATTTGAATCAAACTGTTTTTGAAATAAACTCCAGAGCATAAACCCTCCCTGAGGTCTCCAAGAATGTGGTTTGCCCATAAAACTGGCATGTGATAGAAATGGGATAAAATTTCAATTTTGGAAATTCTTGCCTCTGCTTTGTCCTACTGCTCTGTTTCTGCTTCCTGTATAAGGGGAACCAACCAGCCCCAGTAACACCAGCTCCTCTGTAGGAGGCTAACTGGTCTTCAATTGGGATTTGTCAACTTCCCCTTACCACTCTGCCAGTCAAATTGGCCAACTTTTTTTTCTTTTCTGATCTATTTAAAAATCTATTTAATGAGTTATAGGCCTGATGGGGGAGAATATCCAGGTTTTAATAACCTCCAAAATTTAGATTGCATAAAACCCTTTTGCTGGCATATCACATGGCACACACAAATAAAATAGTCATGTTAATGGTTATATTATATATGCATATGTACATATAGTTCTATATCTAATAGTTATTTCAGAAGATATTCATATAAATTCCCAAGTCATCTACACCAAAAATTAGTGGTGATAAGCACCCATCAGTATAGCTAAGGGAAAAAAAAAGAATTTAGTCTGGAATGTTTAGAATTCTTCTTTGTTTATATTATTACAGTCTTCCTGATCATTTTAAGATATATTTTATATTATGTCCCACACCATTCTACTCAGATGTTATTCTCTCATTTCCAGATTATTTCTACTTTTCACATATAGTCTTTGGTCTTCCATCTGCCAATATTTTATTTGAATACTTTGCTCTCCAAAAAGTTACTATCTCACTTCATTTGGTTATCTCCTAGAAGAAGCCTTGGTATTATCCCCTAGGAGATGGCAATCTCAACAGGCCAGCCTTCTGCCCTCCTCATACCAGGAGGTCAGAAGACAGGGGTCTATTTCTGTCCTGCTCCAGGACTGCAGATTTGAGGCTCTTATTCAGAACAGGTACCAGTCAATCAAGTCATAATATTGGGGAAAAGAAGGGAGGAAAAACAGGTGAAGCAAGGGCCACTCCTTGCTTGCCTCTTTGTCTCCTCTATCCTTCTCTGTAAGTTATAGGCTTCACTCTTTCTTTGTCAATTCCATTCTAGGGAACTGTACAATGTGTCAAAGTTCAAATATGAATGAGTCAGGGCAAACGAGGTTGCCACCCAACCACACCCAAACTCAGACAGTAACTGAACCAACATTTAGTTTCCTAATAAGAAATGAAGAAAAGAAATAAAGTTCATATTCAAATGGGCAAATGAGAATCATAGAGATCTCATGCTTATATATAAGTATTATATATAATTAGGGAGAAGCACTTTTTTTCAGCAAACATTTATTGATCAATATTATGGGCTACATTTATTGATTGATGTTATGGGCTGAATCTCAAAATTCATATGTTCAAGTCCTAAGTCCCAGTACCTCAGAATGTGACTGCATTTGGAGATAAGTCCAGTCTGTCAATATACCCTGCAGACTGTAAATTTGCCAGGTTCCACCATTGTGTGAACAGATTATAAATAAATCACTCTCTCAAATATCTATATTGATATGATATAAAATGATACATATTTATTGATTATATATAAAATATTTATTGATTATATGTGTGTGTATAATATATATATGTATATTTCACCTTCAGTATGTTAGACACAACAAGGAATATATTTGGAGAGATTTTCTTTAATTTAAGGGGAATATTTCATAATGGAATGCACTCACATATGAAAAGTCCAATAACAAAAAGAAAAATAGTGAAGAAGTGCCCCTGAATAGCCTATGATTTAACAATAGAGTACAGCATGTAAAATAAGTTTCAGGGAACATGTTTCATCCGGGCTTTTCACTATGTTTTCATCCTTATTTTTTAACTTTAGTCTTCCAAAAAAAAAAAAAAACAGTCTTCCTTTTCGAAAGTCAGGACTTTCCACCCCAGTCCTAGCCATATCATTTTCTCTATGACATGCTGCCTTACCCACATTAAGCCATCCTTTCTGAATTTGATGGCATTAATCTGGGGGTAAGGAAGGGGAGAAGTAGAGGAACAGATGAAAGTGCTTCCTGTGAAGTATAAACTTTCTTCTGGAAAAGAAGGCCATAAGGGATTGAAGGGAGAAAGGAACAACACTAGAAACACAGCAATTCTGGGTACATAGTAAGCCTTCAAAACATTTTTGTTGATTCCTCACAGCAAGATATGTAGGTAAAATTACATTATACCATGAATCATTATTTTATTACTGTAGTTATGTAACATGTGAACCCCAGAGGACATGTTGTATCCTTAGCCTTCTTAGAACAATGTCTGGTTGTGGTAGGCATTTAATATATATGAATGAATTAAAAAAAAGAAAGAAAAAATAAGGCTGAGGTTCCAGGTAGAAGATGGTGGCAAGAGTAGGGTGGCAGAAATCTACTCCCAAAACCATATATATTTTGAAAATACAGCAAATACAACTATTCCTAAAAGTGTGACCAGAAGATGCAGTACAACAGCCAGGCTACATCTACATCTGCGAGGACTCAGCATACCACAAAAAGGGTAAGATACAAAGGTGGGACCCAAGCACTCCCCCTACCCAAGCTCACCAGAGGGAGGAAAAGAATCCAAGTGGGGATGGAGTGGAAGCACAGGACTGCTAAATAACGAGCCCTAGTAATCTGCACCAGGAGCACAGACACACATTGCATGGTGTACTGGATATTAGAGAAATGGAAAAGTGAAATCTGAGATGGAGACTGTGAGCAGGTCCTCACAGCCAGCTCCCCTGGGACAAAAGAAAAGCAGGCACTTTAAAAGTCTTAAAGGGACAAGGGTCTAACAGGTGGACAAAATCATCTCGGCACACTCAGCCAGGCAGGCTGGGAATCTTAAGGAACTTCAGGCACCCTAACCCCCTAGAAGGCAACACAGCTCTGAAGCCCCTCATAGCGATAAGCAGTCTGCCGTTCATTCCCCACCACCGGCAATGCAAGCAAACTGGCAGACCCACCATTGCTGTGGACCAGCGGGAAGAAGCCCTGCCCACAACAACCACACAGAGTTTTCTCCCAGTGTGCAGCTACCAGGCCACAGCCAGAGGATACCCCCTGTGCACAGTCACCTGGCACAGGCAGAGGAAACCGGGGCAAAGTCTGGAAGGCACGAAGGGGCGCCATTCTTGCAGGAGAACACACACTGGATGCACACAACCCCAGGCAGTGCACTAGGCCATCCCGAGGGCCAACCCACCCATGGCAGCTCAGGGAATTAATGCAAAGACTCCTCCCTGTGTGCAGGTAACTGGCACAGGCAGTGGAGAAGGGCAAGGCAACCAGCAAGCAGGAAGGGACTTTGTTATTCCAGGTGACACATGCGCCACTTGCCAGCGATCAGTTCTATCACCATGAAAAGGCAGAGAACTTGGTCCAGTCCAAAACCACTCAAACAATGCAAGAGAGAGGGCCTGGCGAGATAGATGTAACCAATCTTCCTGAAAAAGAATTCAAAATAAAAGTCATAACCATGCTGATGGAGCTGCAGAGAAATATACAAGAGCTAAGGGATGAACTCTGGAGGGAGATAACAGAAATGAAATAATCTATAGGACTTAAGAGCAGACTGGACGAGGTACAAGGGACTGTTAATGGAATAGAAATCAGAGAACAGGAAAACAGAGAAGCTGAGGCAGAGAGAGACAAAAGGATCTCTAGGAATGAAAGAATATTAAGAGAACTGTGTGACCAATCCAAATGGAACAATATTTGCATAATAGGGGTACCAGAAGAAGAAGAAGAGAGAAAAAGGGATAGAAAGTGTCTTTGAAGAAATAATTGCTGAAAACTTTGCCAAGTTTGGGAAGGAAATACTCTCTCAGACCATGGAAGTCCACAGATCTCCCAACACAAAGGACCCTAGGAGGACAACATCAAGACAAATAATAATTAAAATGGCAAAGATCAATGACAATGAAAGGGTACTGAAGGCAGCCAGAGAGAGAAAAAAGATCATCTACAAAGGAAAACCCATCAGGCTATCATCAGACTTCTCAACAGAAACCTTACAGGCCAGAAGAGAATGGCATGATATATTTAATGCAATGAAACAGAAGGGCCTTGAACCAAGAATACTGTATCCAGCAAGATTATTTAAATTTGAAGGAGGGATTATACAATTTCCAGATAAGCAAAAGTTGAGGGAATTTGACTCCCACAAACCATCTCTACAATATATTTTAAAGGGACTTTTCTAGATGGAAGTACTCCTAAGGCTAAATAGATGTCACCAGAGAAAATAAAATTATAGCAAAGAAAGCACACCAACCAAATACTAACTAAAGGCAAAAAAATAAAACCAGCTATCCACAAAAGCAGTCAAGGGAAACATAAAAGAGTACAAAATAAAACACCTGACATATAAACAGTGGAGAAGGAAGAATAAGAAGGGAGAGAAATAAAGAATCATCAAACTGTGTTTAAAAGAGCATAATAAGTGAGTTAAATGCTCAGATAGTAAAGAAGCTACCCTTGAACCTTTGGTAACCATGAATCCAAAGCCTGCAATGGCAATAAGTACATATCTTTCAATAATCACCCTAAATGTAAATGGACTGGATGCACTAATCAAAAGACACAGAGTAAAAGAATGGATAAAAAAGCAAGACCCATCTATACGCTGCTTACAAGACACTCACCTCAAACCCAAAGACATACATGACTAAAAGTCAAGGGATGGAAAAAGATATTTCATGCAAACAATAGGGAGAAAAAAGCAGGTGTTGCAGTACTTGAATCAGACAAAATAGACATTAAAACAAAGAAAGTAACAAGAGATAAAGAAGGATATTACATAACGATAAAGGGCTCAGTCCAACAAGAGGATATAACCATTATAAATATATATGCACCCAACACAGGAGCACCAGCATATGTGAAACAAATACTAATAGAATTAAAGGAGGAAATAGAATGCAATGCATTCATTTTAGGAGACTTCAACACACCACTTACTCCAAAGGACAGATCCACCAGGTAAGGACACAGAGGCACTGAACAACACACTAGAACAGATGGACCTAACAGACATCTACCAAACTTTACACCCCAAAGCAGCAGGATACACATTCTTCTCAAGTGCACATGGAACATTTTCCAGAATAGACCACATACTAGGCCACAAAAAGAACCTCAGTAAATTCAAAAAAATTGAAATTCTACCAACCAACTTCTCATCACAAATGTATAACACTAGAAATAAATTGTACAAAGAAAACAAAAAGGCTCACAAACACATGGAGGCTTAACAACACACTCTTAAATAAGCAATGGATCAATGACCAAATTAAAATAGAGATCAAGCAATATATGGACACCAATGACAACAACAGCACAATGCCCCAACTTCTGTGGGATACAGTGAATGCAGTTCTAAGAAGAAAGTATATAGCAATCCAGGCCTATTTAAAGAAGGAAAAACAATCCCAAATGAATAGTCTAAAGTCACAATTATTGAAAGTGGAAAAAGAAGAACAAATGAGGGCCAAAGTCAGCAGAAGGAGGGACATAATAAAGATCAGAGAAGAAAGAAATAAAATTGAGAAGAATAAAACAATAGAAAAAAAATCGATGAAACCAAGAGCTGGTTCTTTGAGAAAATAAACAAAATAGATAAACTCCTAGCCAGACTTACTAAGAGAAAAAGAGAATCTACATACATCAACAGAATCAGAAATGGGTAAGAAAAAATCACAATGGACCCCACAGAAATACAAAGAATTATTAGAGAATACTATGAGAATCTGTATGCTAACAAGCTGGAAAACCTAGAAGAAATGGAAAACTTCCTAGGAAAACACAACCTTCCAAGACTGACCAAGGAAGAAACAGAAAATCTAAACAGACCAATTACCAGCAATAAAATTGAAGTGGTAATCAAAAAACTACCCAAGAACAAAATTCCTGGGCTGGATGGATTCACCGCTGAATTTTATCAGACATATAGAGAAGACATAATACCCATTCTCCTTAAAGTTTACCAAAAAATAGAAGAGGAGGGGATACTCCCAAACTCATTCTATGAAGCCAGCATCACTCTAACACCAAAAGCAGGCAAAGACCCCACGAAAAAAGAAAATTACAGACCAGTATCCCTGATGAACATAGATGCAAAAATACTCAACAAAATATTAGGAAACTGAATTCAAAAATACATCAAGAGGGTCATGCACCATGATCAAGTGGGATTCATCTCAGGGATGCAAGGATGGTACAACATTTGAAAATCCATCAACATCATCCACCACATCAATAAAAAGAAGAACAAAAACCACATGATCATCTCCATAGATGCTGAAAAAGCATTCGACAAAATTCAACATCCATTCATGATAAAAACTCTCAACAAAATGGGTATAGAGGGCATGTATCTGAACATAATAAAGGCCATATATTACAAACCCACAGAAAACATTATAGTTAACAGCAAGAAGCTCAAAGCTTTTCACCTAAGTTCAGGAACAAGACAGGGATGCCCACTCTCCCTACTTTTATTCAACATAGTACTGGAGGTCCTAGCCTCAGCAATCAGACAAAACAAAGAAATAAAAGGCATCCAGATTGTTAAGGAAGATGTCAAACTGTCACTATTGGCAGATGACATGATATTGTACATAAAAAACCCAAAAGAATCCACTGCAAAACTACGAGAACTAATGTCTGAATTCAGCAAAGTTGCAGGATACAAAATTAATACACAGAAATCGGTTGCATTCCTATACACTAATGATGAATTAGCAGAAAGAGGAATCATGCAAACAATTCCATTCACAATTGCATCAAAAAGAATAAAATAGGAATAAACCTAACCAAGGAAGTGAAAGACCTATACCCTGAAAACTACAAGACACTCTTAAGAGAAATTAAAGAGGACACTAACAAATGGAAACTCATCCCATGCTCTTGGCTAGGAAGAATCAATGTAGTCAAAATGGCCATCCTGCCTAAAGCAATATACAGATTCAATGCAATCCCTATCAAAGTACCAACAGCATTCTTCAATGAACTGGAACAAATACTTCTAAAATTCATATGGAACCACAAAACACCATGAATAGCCAAAGCAATCCTGAGAAGGAACAATAAAGTAGGAGGGATCTCGCTTCCCAACTTCAAACTCTACTATAAAGCCACAGTAATCAATACAATTTGGTACTGGCACAAGAACAGACCCATAGACCAGTGGAACAGAATAGACAATCCAGGTATTAACCCAAGCATATATGGTCAATTGATATACAATAAAGGCGACATGGATATACAATGATGAAATGACAGCCTCTTCAAAAGCCTGTGTTGGCAAAACTGGACAGCTACATGTAAGAGAATGAAACTGAATCACTGTCTAACCTGATACACAAAAGTAAATTGGAAATGAGTCAAAGACCTGAATGTAAGTCATGAAAGCACTAAACTCTTGGAAAAAAACATAGGCAAAAATCTCTTGGACATAAACATGAGCAGTTTCTTCATGAACATATCTCCCTGGGCAAGGGGAAAAAAAGCAAAAATGAACAAATGGGACTATATCAAGCTGAAAAGCTTCTGTGCAGCAAAGAACACCATCAATACAACAAAAAGGCATCCTACAGTATGGAAGAATATATCCATAAATGACAGATCTGATAAAGGATTGACATCCAAAATATATAAAGAGCTCACGCACCTCAACAAACAAAAAGCAAATAATCCAATTAAAAAATAGGCAGAGGAGCTGAACAGACACTTCTCCAAAGAAGAAATTCAGATGGCCAACAGGTACATGAAAATATGCTCCACATCGCTAATCATCAGAGAAGTGCAAATTGAAACCACAATGAGATATCACCTCACACCAGCTAGGATAGCCACCATCAAAAAGACAAACAACAACAAATGTTGGTGAAGATGTGGAGAAAGGGGAACCCTCCTACACTGCTGCTGGGAATGTAAATTTGTTCAACTATTGTGGAAAGCAGTATGGAGGTTCCTCATAAAACTCAAAATAGACATACCATTTGACCCAGGAATTCCACTCCTAGGAATTTACCCTAAGAATGCAGCAGCCCAGTTTGAAAAAGACATATGCACCCCTGTTTATTGCAGCACTATTTACAATAGCCAAGAAATGGAAGCAACCTAAGTGTCCATCAGTAGAAGAATGCATAAGGAAGAGGTGGTATATATACACAATGGAATATTATTCAGCCATAAGAAGAAAAAAAATCCTATCACTTGCAACAACATGGATGGAGCTAAAGGGTATTATGTTGTCAAATAAGTCAGGCAGAGAAAGACAAGTATCAAATGATTTCACTCATCTGTCGTGTATAAGAACAAAGAAAAAAACTGAAGGAACAAAACAGCAGCAGACTCACAGAACCCAAGAATGGACTAACAGTTACCAAAGGGAAAGGGGCTGGGGAGAATGGGTGAGAGGTGAGGGATAAGGGGGAATAAGGGGCTTTATGATTAGCACACATGGTGTAGTTGTGGGGTCACAGGGAGGGCAGTGCAACACAGAGAAGATAAGTAGTAAGATTCTATAGCATCTTATTATGCTTATGGACAGTGAGTGTAAAGGGGTATGTCGGGGGGACTTGGTGAAGGGGGGATTCTAGTAACCATAATGTTGCTCATGTAATTGTATATTAATGACACCAAAAAAAAAAAAAAAGTCTAACTGGGGTGATTCCAGCAAAAATTATGCAGTAAGGACCTCTAAAATTTGTGCCTCCTTAATATCAACAACAACAAAAAGGCCTGGCAAAAGTGGTCAGAATCAGCTTTAGAACTCTGGATATCAATTAAAGGTTTGCAACAATCCAGGGAACATTAGTTAAGAAAAACAGCTGAATCCTGGTAAAAGCAGTGAGCTTTGTGGCATTTCAACTTACTTTAGCCCCATCCTGAACTCTCCAGTTCCACAGTAGCCTTGAAAAATAACATTCTTAATAATGGTGGTGAAGGTTAGCTGAAGGGATCTCATTCCCAAAGAAATGTCATTTGACCTCTCTGCTAGTGGTTCCCTAGGAGACCACTAGAGAGACTGCTTTATTCAGTCAAACAAACATGCCCAGTGCTAAACACCTCAGGGAAAAGAGCTTTTCTTGAATGTTTATCATCACAGCTGCCTGAGGTGAAGGCACAAACAATAGTCTAACCAAAAAGCTGAAAGGAAAAGCTGAGGAATGAGAAATCCTCATTGAAATAGTGACATTGGAAAAGTCTATGGAATTAGTTCAGAAGTCACTGAAAACAAACAAGAATAAAAACAGTAATAACAGTAAACCCTGGGGAAGCAGAATAATCTGATTTCTAGAGATGCAACACTATATTATTTGAATATGTTCAATTTCCAACAAAAAATTATGAAAAAAGAAAGTATTACCCTATCAAGGGAAAAAATAAACGAATCGATAGAAATAGTCCATGAAGAAGGCCAGATGTTGTATGTACTAGACAAAGTCTTTAAATCAAGTATGTAAATATGTTCAAAGAGCTCAAGGAAACCATGTCTAAAGAACTAAAGAAAGTATGAGAACAATATCTTACTAATAGAGACTATCAATAAAGATAGAAATTTTAAAATGTCTCCAAACAGAAATTCTGGAGTTGTAAAGTAAAATAATGGAAATGAAAAGTTCACTAGACAGGCTCAACAGCCAGGTTTGAGCAGGGAGTAAACAGAATCAGTGAGCAAAACAGGTCAGTTGAGATTATTCAGTCTGAGAAACAGAAAGAAAAAAGAATGAAAAATAAACAACCTCAGAGACCTGTGAGACACCATCAAGCATACTAACATATTAATGGGAGTTGCAGAAGTAATGGAAAGAAAGGGACAAGAAAAAATATTTTAAGAAATAATGGCCCCAAATGCCCAGAATTAGATGAAAAACATTTATCTACACTCCCAAGAAGCTCAAGGAAGTCCAAGTTGGATAAATTCAGAGAGATCCACACCTAGACATATTGCAATTAAACTATCAAAGACAAACACAAAAACAAAGAAAAATCTTGAAAGCAGCAAGAAAGAGCAACTCATCATGAATATGAAATCTCCAATATTAACAGCTGATTACTCAGAAACAGTGGAGATCAAAAGGCAGGGTAATGATATATTTAAACAAAAGTCATGCAGGAATTCTATATCCAGCAAAATTATCCTTCCAAAATGGAGAAATTAAGACATTCTCAAATAAACAAATCTGAAAGATTTCCCTAATAGCAGACCTACCTTACAAGAAATACTATAAGGAGTCTTTCAGGGTGAAATGAAAATGACCCTTGACAGAAACTTGATTCCTCATGAAAAAAAATGAAGAGAACAAGTAAAGGTAACTAGATAGATAAATATAAAATAGAGTATAAATGTACTCTTTGTAATGCCTCTTTTCCTATCTGATTTAAAAGACAACCAAATAATGCAATAATTTGAAGTCTAAGTTGTTGGACAAATGTGTATAAAGATATAATTTCTGACAATAACAGCATGGCAGATGGCAGGGCTACAATGAAGAAAAAGTTTTGTATACTCTTGAAATTAAAATTGGTATTAATTCAAACTATATTGTTAGCAATAAACATATTAATGGTAACCCCAAGGGCAACCACTAAAAAAAAATAGGCCTAGTTATAAATTTAGCAATGATCTATTGTTAAACATCAATTAGATATTTGCAAGGAACTTATCTTGAACTTACTCTGTTTCTCCACTAACTGAAGTTAGCAGTATAAACTATTCTTCAGAAATTTGTCCAGTAACTAGGCACCATAGGATTGTATCAAAATTCCAAGAGCAGTCCTCTAAAGTGCCTTCCTATTCTGTCTGGCTTTGTTATGATCTTTGGACAGATTTAGTAAAAATTTGATGAAGTGAAATTAAACATTAAGATGTTTAAAATCCAAGGAACATAACCAAGTTCCTAAAGGAGATACCTATCTCCATCAAAAACAAATTCTAGAGGGGATGGGAAAAAAGATAGCAGAGTAGGAAGGCAAGGCAGAAACTGCCTCACACACACACCAAGGAAACAACTACAGGAAATAAACTAGCCCTAAAAATTACCTGAAGACTGTAGAACAGATCATCTACACCTGATGAAGAAGAAAAGACCATACAGAGAAGAGTAAAGTGGCAGAGCCATGAATGAGTAGGACCCAAGCTCTTCCCCAGCCCAGAGTAGGTTGAAAGAGGAAAGGAGCAGGTAGTGGATAGGTGCTCAGGAACTGAACACCTGCTTCTGGAGATCTGTCCACACTGCATTGGGTTCTGGTGATTAGCAGGGCTGGACACCAGGGACAGTTGGAATACTCTGGAAGGCTGAAATGCCAGACACCTGTGGAAGACAGGCATGCTCCACTGGTCCCCACTGAGACCCAAAGCAGAAGTAGCAGTCTGGAAAATCTGCCAGTAATGGGAGGGTTGCCAGAGAGCCAAGGGTTGGACAGAGCGCTCCTCACAGGAGAAAGAGCAGGTGTACGATACCCCTCAGCCCAACATGTCAGATACTCACCATAGACCCAAACATTCCATTCCCCTTACTGGAGGCTCAGCCACAAGGTCCTTCCCTGCATATCATCTGTGTGCCAGTCCACTCAGCTCAGCACCTTCAGACATTGCTTTCGGGCAGACAGAAAGAGGCTTTCCTGGCCCTGTCTCAGCCCAATTAGAAAGGAACCTACAGGAACCAAACCCATAAACTCCTTCCTCCCTGCAGGTGGCCAAACTGAGTGCAGTGTGCCTCACATTGCCTGCTTGCCTGCCTCAGAGCTGCACAATACCCTACCTACCCCCATTAACCCAGCAGCCCTGCCATTGCTGCAGGGAAAGCAAAGGGTGGCTTTGCCCACAATGATCCCAGCAAAGGCCACTGCTCTACTTATAAAGGGTCAGCTAAGGCAAACAGCTGGCTGCAGTGGACTAAGATAGACCACTACAGGTTGACAGAAAGCAAGATGACCATGACCATTGCTCACTAACAGCAACTGCGGTTCCACCACAAAGAAGAACAAGGCACTAGAGAGTAAAGGGTCTTCAGCTTAAGGGCACCACAGGATGCCTTCATAAAGCCACAACTCTCCAGACAAGGAAGTATAGCATATCCATCTAACACAAAGGAAGAAACACAGAAAACCTGACAAAAAGAGGAGGCAGAGGAATATGTTCCAAACAAAACTACAGGACAAGACACCCCAAAAAGGGATAAATGAAATGGAGATCACCAATCTTCTCGATAAAGATTTCAAAGTAACAGTCATACATATGCTCAATGATCTGCAGAAGAGTGTTGAATATCTCAGAAACGACTTCAAAAAAGAGATACAAGAGATGAAAAAGAGCTATTCAGAGCTGAAGAATAGAGTAATTGAAATGAAATATACAATGGAGGGAATGAATAATAGATTGCAGCAAAGTAGAGGAGAGAATCAATGAGATGGAAATTAGAGAACAGGAACACAAGATAGTTGAGGAACAGAGAAAAAATAATCTCTAGGAATAAAATATTGAGAGCTGTGTGACCAATCCAAATGAAACAACATTCTCATAATAGGTGTACCAGAAGGAGAACAGAGAGACAAAGGGATAGAAAGTGTCTTTGAAGAAATAACTGTTGAAAACTTTGCAAATCTGGGGAAAGAAATGGACACTCAGGTGATGGAAGGATAGAGAGTCCTTAACAACAGGAACCCCAGGAAGACAACAACAGGACATATAATAATTAAAATGACAAAAATTACAGATAAGGAGAGAATATTGGAAGGAGACACAGAGAGAAAAAAGATTACTTATGAAGGAAACCCAATCAGACTATCAGCAAACTTCTCAGTGGAAACTTTACAGGCCAGAAGGGAGTGGCATGAAATATTTAATGTATTGAAACCAAAGGACCTTCAACTAACAATCAGCTACCAAGCAAGATTATTATTCAACTTAGAAAGGCAGACACATGAAAAGATGTTCTACATCACTAATCATCAGGGAAATGCAAATTAAAATCACAATGAGTTATAACTTCACACCAGTTAGGATGGCCAACATCCAAAAGACAAGAAATAACAAACAAACTCTGGTGAGGATGCAGAGAAAGGGGAATCCTCCTGCACTATTGGTGGGAATGCAAATTAATTTAACCATTGTGGAAAGCAATATGGAGATTCCTCAAAACACTAAAAAGAGAAATACCACTTGACCTAGGAATTCCACTCCTAGGAACTTACCCAAAGAAAACAAGATCCCTGATCAAAAAAGCATATGAACCCCTATGTTTATCGCAGCACTATTTACAATAGCCAAGATATGGAAGCAACCTAAGTCCATCAAAAGATGAATGGATGAAGAAGATGTGGTACATATACACAGTAAAATATTATTCAGCCATAAGAAGAAAACAAATTCTGCCATTTGCAACAACATGGATGGAGCTAGAGCGTATTATATTCAGTGAAGTAAGCCAAGTGGAGAAACACAAGTACCAAATGATTTCACTCATTTGTGGAGTATAATGACAAAGCAAAACTGAGGGAACAAAACTCACAGACTCCAAGAAGGAACTAGTGGTTACCAAAGGGAATGGGCAGGGGAGGGTGAGTAGGGAGGGAGGGAGAAGGGGATTAAGGAGCATTATAATTAGCACTCACAATATAGGGAGGTCACGGGGAAGGCAGTACAGCATGGAGAAGACAAGTAATGACTCTATAGCATCTTACTACACTGATAAACAGTGACTGCAATGGAGTTGGAGGGGTACTTGATAATATGGGTGAATGTTGAAACCACAACGTTGCTCATGTGAAACCTTCATACAATTGTATATCAATATCTTAATTTTTAAAAATAACTTTAATGCAAAAAAATTTGAATGCCAGAGTAAACAATTCCCAGATGAATGAAGGCTCAAGGAATTTACAACCATTAAAAAGGCATTATAGGATTTGTTAAAGGGACTGCTGTAAACAGAAATATTCCCAAGCCTAAATAGTTTTTGATCAGTGAAAATAAATCCACAGTAAAGACAGTGGACTAATTACTTACCAAGCAAGTACAAAATTAAAACAAAACAAAAGTAGTAAAACCAACTATTCAGAAAAATCAATCAAGGGATACACACAAAAAAATGCAGATTACAACATCCAATACATAAAGTGTGGAAGAGGAATAAGAAGAAAAAAGAAGTAATTTTACATTGTGTTTGAAATAGAGAAATCATAAACTATATATAGAGTGTTGTATAGTTAGGAAGCTATCCTTGAACTTTATGGTAACCACAAACCTGAAGCCTAAAATATATACACCAAAAAGTTTTAAAAACATAAATCCAATCACAACACTAAGGAAAATCATCAAGTAAAAAGAGAAAAGTATAAGAGAGGAAGACAGGGAGAGTTATAAAAACAACCAGAAAATTATAAATTAATGAAATGACAATAAATACTTACAATAAATTATATATAAATTTATATAATTTGTATATATTTATATATATAAAAATACAAAATTAATAAAATGACAAAAAATACATACTTATTAACAATTACCTTAAGTGTAAATGGGCTGAATGTAAGAAGCAAAAGACAAAGAATGACAGAATGGATAAAGAAACAAGACTCATCTATATGCTGCCTATAAGAGACTCATTTCAGACCCAAAGATGTACACACTCTGAAAATGAAGGGATGGAAAAAGATATTTTATGAAATAATAGGAAGAAAAAAGCAGGAGCAGCACTACTTAGACAAAATGGATTTTAAAACAAAGAAATTGACAAGAGACAAGGAAGGACATTTACACAGTGATTAAAATGGTCAATCCAGGAGGGGGTTAAATATGGCAGCGTGAGAGGTGAGACAGAAACCTCCTCCCAAAACCACACATAATATGAAAATATAACAAATACATCAAATCCTGAAAGAGCATCAGGAAACAACACAGCGACAAACTGTCTACACCTGGGGAAACCGGCAGACATCAAAGAAAAGGGTAACATACCAAAGCCATTATCCGGAAGGACACAAGCCCTTCCTCTACCCCAGCTCACCAGAGGGAGGAAGAGAAATGGAGCAGGGAAGGGGTGGAGGCCTAGGATTGCTGAACACCCAGCCCTGGAGATCTGCTCTGGGAGCAAAAACCAACCTTACATGGTGCTCTGGAGATTAGAGGCATTGGAAAGCAAAGACAGGTGGAATACTTGGAGAGACTGAGAATCCAGCCACTTGTAGAAAATGGAATCACATCCGGCTGCTCTGGGAAAAAAGAAAGGTGGGCAGTCTGACAGACTTCCTAATAGCAAGAGGGCTGCTAAAGGAGAAGGAGTGCACAGAGCTTCCTGCTCAGGAGAAAGGACAGATGGACAAATTGTCCAGGCACACTCTGACTACCAGGTTGAGAACTTTTAGGAGCTTCAGGCACTCCATCTGCCTGGCTGGTTACGCAGCTCCGAGGCCCCCCATCTTGATAGGCAGCCTGCTGAGCCTTCCTCCTGGCCGGCACCAGCTTGCAAAGCGGCTGCTCCCACCATTGCACCAGGCCAGCCAGAGGGCAGCCCTGCCTATGGCTGCTACAAGTGCAAAGCACAGAAGATTCTCCCTTTGTACTTGGCCCACTGGCCCTGTCACTATAGACAGGCACTACAGCTGGGAAACAGAAAAGACCTCTTTCCTACTTAGAAGCACCAGCACCAGTCCCCTGTGAGTCCCACCATCACTCCAGGGCCTGAGAAGCTCCAGAGACTAGAGCTTCTGGGCACTAGAGGGTGCCACATACAAATATGAAAAGTCAAATGAACCTGGTTCAAACCAAAATCCCACAAACACCAGAAAAAGGGCCAAGTGAAACTGAACTCATCAATCTTCCGGAAAGAGATTTGAAAATAAAAATCATAAACATGCTCATGGAACTATAGGAAAATATTCAGAAACGCAGGGAGGAATTCAGGAATGAGATACAAATGTTCGAGAATACAGGATCTGAAATGAAACATACAATGGAGGGATTTAAAAACAGATTAGGTGAAGTAAAGGAGACAGTACATGAAATATAAATTAGAGAACAGGAATACAAAGAAGCTGAAGCACAGAGAGAAAAAAGGATCTCTAGGAATGAAAGAATATTGAGAGAATGGTGTGACCAATCCAAACAGAACAATATTCACATTATAGAGGTACCAGAAGAAGAAGAAGAGAGAAAAAAGGATAGAAAGTGTCTTTGAGGAGGTAACTGCTGAAAACTCCCTGAATCTGGGGAAGGAGATAGTCAGTCAGGCCATGGAGGTGCACAGATCTCCCAACACAAGGGACCCAAAGAAGACAACACCAAGATATACAGTAAATAAAGTGGCAAAGATCAAGGATAAGGAAAGACTTTTAAAAGCAGCTAGAGAGAGAAAAAAGATCACATACAAAGGAAAACCCATCAGGCTATCATCAGACTTCTCAAAAGAACCTTACAGGCCAGAAGGGAGTGCAATGATATATTAAATGCAATGAAGCAGAAGGGCCTTGAAAAAGAATACTCTACATGGAAAGATTATCATTTAAATTTGTAGGAGGGATTAAACAATTTCCAGATAAGCAAAAGCTGAGAATTGACCTCTCACAAACCATCTCTACAGTGTATTTTAAAGGGACTGCTATAGACAGAAGTGTTCCTAAGGCTAAATAGCTATCACCAAAATAAATAAAACCATAGTAAAGAAAGGAGAACAATTAATTACTAAGCAGATGCAAAATCAAATCAACCACCCCCCAAGTCAGTCAAGGGATAGACAAAGAGTACAGAATATGATACAAAGAATATAAATAAAAAATGGAGGAAGAAGAAAAAAAAAACTTTAGGTTGTGTTTGTAATAGTATACTAAGTGAGTTAAATTAGACAGTTACATAGCAACGAAGTTACCCTTGAACCTTTGGTAACCATGAATCTAAAGCCTGCAATGGCAATAAGTACATACCTATCAATAATCACCCTAAATGTAAATGGTCTAAATGCACCAATCAAAAGACATATAGTCACCAAATGGATTAAAAAACTAGACCCGTCAATATGCTGCCTACAAGAGACTCACTTCAAACCCAAAGACATACACAGACTAAAAGTGAAAGGATGGAAAAAAATATTTCATGCAAATAGGGAGAAAAAAGAAAGTGTTGAGTACTTGTATCAGACAAAATAGACTTCAAAATAAAGAAAGTAACAGGAAACAAAGAAGGACATTACATAATGATAAAGGGGTCAGTCCAACAAGAGGATATAACCATTATAAATATCTATGCACCCAACACAAGAGCACTGACATATGTGAAACAAATACTATCAGAATTAAAGGGGAACTAGAAAGCAATGCATTCATTTTAGGACACTTCAACACACCACTCACTCCAAAGGACAGATCAACCAGACAGAAAATAAGTAAGGAGACACAGGCACAGAAAAACACATTAGAAGAGATGGACCTAACAGACATCTACAGAACACTCTACCCCAAAGCAGCAGGATACACATTCTTCTCCAGTGCACATTGAACATTTTCAAGAAAAGTTCATATACTAGGCCAAAAAGCCTCAGTAAATTCAAAAAGATTGAAATTGTACCAACCAGCTTCTCAGACCACAAAGGTATGAAATTAGAAATAAATTATGCAAAGAAAACAAAAAATCCCACAAACACATGGAGGCTTAACAAGATACTCCTAAATAATCAATGGATCAATGACCAAATAAACACAGAGATCAAGCAATATATGGAGACAAATGACAACAATAACTCAACACCACAAAATCTGTGGGATGCAGCCAAGGCCATGCTGAGAAGTATATTGTAATACAGGCCTACCTCAGGAAAGAAGAACAATCCCATATGAACAGTCTAAACTCACAATTAATGAAACTAGAAAAACAAGAACAAATGAGGCCCCAAGTTAGTAGAAGGAAGGACATGATAAAGATCAAAGCAGAAATAAATAAAATCAATAAGAACAACACAACAGAAAGAAACAATGAAAGCGAGAGCTGGTTCTTTAAGAAAATGAACAAAATAGATAAACCCTTAGCCAGACTTATCAAGAAAAAAAGAGTCTACACACATAAACAGAATCAGAAATGAGAAAGGGAAAATCACAGAAATACAAATAATTGTTAGAGAATACTAACTGGATAACCTAGAAGAAGTGGACAACTTTCTAGAAAAATACAACCTTCCAAGGCTGACACAGGAAGAAAGAGAAAATCTGAACACACCAATTACAAGCAACAAAATTTAACTGGTAATCAAAAAACTACCTAAGAACAAAATCTCCTGGACCAGATGGCTTCACCACTGAATTTTAGCAAACATTTAGTGAAGACCTAATACACATCCTCCTTAAATTTTTCCAAAAAGTAGAAGAGGGAATACTTCCAAACTCATTCTATGAGGCCAGCATCACTCTAATACCAAATCAGGCAAAGACACCACAAAAAAGAAAATTACAGACCAATATCCCTGATGAACATAGTTGTAAAAATACTCAACAAAATATTAGCAAACCGAATTCAAAAATACATCAAAAAGATCATCCGTCATGATCAAGTAGGGTTTATTACAGGGATGCAAGGATGGTACAATATTAGAATATCCATCAACATCATACACCATATCAACAAAAAGAAGAACAAAAATCATGTGATCATCTCCATAGATGCTGAAACAACATTCAACAAAATTCAACATCCATTCATGATAAAAACTCTCAACAAAATGGGTATAGAGGGCAATTATCCCAAAATATGAAGGCCATATATGACAAACCCACAGCCAACATCATACTTAACAGCGAGAAGCTGAAACTTTTCCTATAAAGATCATGAACAAGACAGGCATGCCCACTCTTCCCACTTTTATTCAACAAAATTCTGGAGGTCCTAGCCACGGCAATCAGAAAATAGAGATAAAGGGCATCCAGATTGGTAAGGAAAAGTTAAACTGTCACTATATGCATATGACATGACATTCTACACAAAAAACCCAAAAGAATCCACTCCAAAATTACTAGATCTAATATCTGAATTCAGCAAAGTTGCAGGATACAAAATTAATACACAGAAATCTATTGCATTCCTATATACTAACAATGAACTAGCAGAAAGAGAAATCAGGAAAACAATTCCATTCACAATTGCATCAAGAAGAATAATAAACCTAACTATGGAAGTGAAAGACCTACATCCTGAAAACTACAAGACACTCATGAGAGAAATTAAAGAAGATACCAATAAATAGAAATACATCCCATGCTCATGGATAAGAAAAATTAATATTGTCAAAATGGCCATCCTGCCTAAAGCAATTTACAGATTCAATGCAATCCCTATCAAAATAACAACAGCATTCTTCAATTAACTAGAACAAAAAGTTGTAAAATTCATATGGAACCACAAAAGACCATGAATAGCCAAAGAAATAGTGAGAAAAAAGAATAAAGCTGGGGTGATTATGCTCCCTGACTTCAAGCTCTATTACAAAGCCACAGTAATCAAGACAATTTGGTACTGGCACAAGAACAGACCCATAGATCAATGCAACAGAATAGAGAGCCCAGATATAAACCCAAGCATATATGGCCAATTAATATAAGATAAAGGAGTCATGGATATACAGTGGAGAAATGAGCCTCTTCAACAACTTGTGTACAAAACTGGACAGATACATGCAAGAGAATGAAAGTGGATTATTGTCTAACTCCATACACAAAAGTAAACTCAAAATGGATCAAAGACCTGAATTAAGTTATGAAACCATAAAAATTTTTTAGAAGAAAACAAAGGAAAAATCTATTGAATATAAACATGAGCAACTTTTTCCTGAATACATCTCCTTGGGCAAGAGAAACAAAAGCAAAAATGAACAAATGGGACTACATCAAGTCTAAAAGCTTCTGTACAGCAAAGGACACCATCAGTAGAACAAAATGGCATCCTACAGTATGGGAGAATATATTTGTAAATGACATATACAACAAGGGCTTAACATCCAAAATATATAAAGAACTCACACGCCTCAACACCCAAAAAGCAAAAATCTGATTAAAAAATGGGGGGAGGATATGAACAGCCACCTCCAATGAATAAATTCAGATTCATTCTGTGCCAACAGGCACATGACCTGATGCTCCACATTGCTAATTATCAGGGATATGCAAATTAAAACCACAATGAGATATCATCTCACACCAGTAAGGATGGCCAACATTCAAAAGACAAGAAACAACAAATGCTGGCAAGGATGTGGAGAAAGGGGAACCCTACTACACTGCTGGTGGGAATGTAAATTAGTTCAACCATTGTGGAAAGCAATATGGAGGTTCCTCAAAAAACTAAAAATAGAAGTACCATTTTACCCAGGATTTCCACTCCTAGGAATTTACCCAAAGAAAACAATTTCTCAGATTTAAAAAGACATATGCACCCTATATTTATTGCAGCACTGTTTATAATAGCCAAGATATGGAAGCAACCTAAGTGTCCATCAGTAGATGAATGGATAAAGAAGAGGTGGTACATATACACAATGGAATATAATTCAGCCATAAGAAGAAAACAAATACTTCCATTTGCAACAACATAGATGGAGCTAGAGGGTATTATACTCAGTGAAATAAGCAGGGGAAAAAGACAAGTACCAAATGATTTCACTTATTTGTGGAGTGTAACAACAAAAGCAAAACTCCAGGAACAAAACAGCAGCAGACTCACAGACTCCAAGAAGGGACTAGCTGATACCAAAGGGAAGGGGTGGGGGGGAGAATGGGTGGGGAGGGAGGGAGGGAGGGAGAAGGGGATTGAAGGGTATTATGAGTAGTACACATGGTGTAGGGGGGTTCACGGTAAAGACAGTGTAGCACAGAGAAGACAAGTAGTGACTCTGTGGCATCTTACTACATTGATAGACAGTGACTTCAATGGGGTGTGGATGGACTTGATAATATGGGTAAATGTAGTAATCACAATGTTTTTCATGTGAAATCTTCAAAAGATTGTATATCAATGATACCTTAATAAAAACAAAAACAAAAACAAAATGGTCATTCCAACAAGAGGATATAACCATTATAAATATCTGTGCAATCAACACAGCAGCAACTACATATGTAAAACAAATACTAACAGAATTAAAAGGGAAAATAAACTGCAACACATTGATCTTAGGAGACTTCAATACACCAGTCACACCAATAGACAAATCAACCAGATAGAAAATAAGTAAGCAAACAGGTACTGGTCAATACATTAGATCAGATGGACTTAATAGATAGGCGGAAGGATACACATTCTTCTCAAATGTACATGGAATGTTCTCCAGAATAGATCACATATTAGGCCACAAAAAGAGCCTCAATAAATTCAAAAAGACTGAAATTGTGTCAAGCAGCTTCTCAGACCACAATAATATGAAACTAGAAATAAATTACACAAAGAAAACAAAAAAGCCTACAAACACATGGAGGTTAAACAAAATGCTTCTAAATAATCAATGGATCAATGAAAAAATTAAAACAGGAATCAAGCTTTACATGGAGACAAATGAAAACAAATATCCAACAGCACAATATTTGTGAGATTCTGGAAAGGCTGTTCTAAGAGGACAGTACACAACAATACAGGCTTACCTCAAGAAACAAGAACAATTTCAAAAACACAGTCTAAACTCACAACTAAACAAAGTAGAAAAAGAAGAACAAATGAAACCCAAAGTTAGTAGAAGGAGGGACATAAAAAAGATCAGAGCAGAAATAAATAAAGAGAAGAATAGAACAATAGAAAAAGTTAATGAAATCAAGGGCTCATTCTTGGAGGAAAAAAAAAAAATAGACCCCAGCCAAACTTTCCAGGAAACAAAGGGAGTGTACGCAAATAAACAAAGCAGAAACAAAGAAGGCATACTCACAACAGATACCACAGATATACAAAAAAAATTATTAGAGAATACTATGAAAAAATACATGCAATTAATTGTACAACTTAGAAGGAATGGACAAATTCCTAGAAAAATAAAACCTTTTAAGACTGACCCAGAAAAAAAAGAAAATCTGAACACACCCATCATCAGCAATGAAATTGAACTGGCAATAAAAACCATCCACCAAACAGAATTCTAGTACCAGATGGCTTCACAGCTGAGTTCTGCCAAACATTTAAAAAAGAGCTAATACCCACCTTTCCTAAAGTATTTGAAAAATTGGAAGAGGCGGGAATACTTCCAAACTCATTCTATGAGGCCAGCATCACTCTGATACCATCAGACAAAGACACTACAAGAAAATTATAGACCAATATCTTTGATAAACATAGATTCAAAAATTCTCAACAAAAGATTAGCAAATTGAATTTAAAAATGCATCAGAAGCATCATACATCAGGACCAACTGGGATTCATTAAAGGGATGCAAGGATGGTACAGTATTCAAAAATCAGTTAACATCATTCACCACATCAACAAAAAGAAGAACAAAAACCATATGATCATCTCAAAATGCTGAAAAACCACTTGGCAAAATTCAACATCCATTCATGATAAAAACTTTCAACAAAATGGGTATAGAGGGTACGTACCTCAACATAATAAAGGCCATGTACAACAAACCCTCACCTCAGCTAACATCATATTCAATGGTGAAAAACTGAAAGCTTTTCCTCTAAGCTCAGGAACAAGATAAGGATGTCCACTTTCACCACTCTTATTCAAGATAGTACTGGAGGTCCTACCAAAAAAATAAGACAAGACAAAGAGATAAAATGCATCCAGATTAGTAAGAAAGAAGTTAAACTGTCACTCTTTGCTGATGACATGATATTGTATGTAAAAAACCCTAAAGAATCTACCAAAAAGCTACTAGAACTAATAACTGAATTCAGAAAAGTTGCAGGATACAAAATTAATACACAGAAATCTGTTATGTTCCTATAGACTAACAATGAACTAGCAGAAAGAGAAATCAGGAAAACAATTCCAATCATAACTGCATCAAAAAGAATAAAATACCTAGGAATAAACCTAACCAAGTAGGTGAAAGACCTGTACTCGGATAACTACAAGACACTCATGAGAGAAATTAAAGAAGTCACAAATAAATGGAAATCTATCCCCATGTTCATGGATAGAAAGAATTAACATTGTCAAAACGGCCATTCTGCCCAAAGCAATTTACAGCTTCAATGCAATCCCTATCAAAATACCAACAGCATTTTTCAATGAACTAAAAAAACATCCTAAATTCATTGGAACTACAAAAAACCCTGAATAGCCGTAGCAATCCTGAGAAAGAACAAAGCTGGGTGTATTATGCTCCCTGACATCAAGCTATACTACTAAACTACAGTAACAAAACAGTATGATACTGGCACAAGTACAGACCCATAGATCAATGTAGCACAGATATAAACCCATGCGTATATAGTCAACAAATATAGGAAAAAGGAGCCATGGATATACAATGGGGAAAAGACATCCTCTTCAATAAGTGAATTTGGAAAAACTGGACAGCTACATGCAAGAGAATGAAAGTTGATTACTGTTTAACTTCATACCATACACAAAAGTAAGCTCAATATGGATCAAAGACCTGAATGTAAGCCATGAAACCATAAAATTCTTAGAAGAAAACATAGACAAAAATCTTGAACATAGGTATGAGAAAATTTTTTCTTGACCCATCTCATACAAGGGAAACAAAATCAAAACTGTACAAATGGGACTACATCAAAAGCTTCTGTACGGCAAAGGACACCATCAACAGAAGAAAAAAGCAACCTACAGTATGGGAGAATACATTCATAAATAATTTATCCAACAAGGGTTAACATCCAAAATATATAAAGAATTCATATGACTCAACACCAAAAAAAGAAAAAGACCTTTTTAATGGGTGCAGGATCTGAACAGACATCTTCCAAAGAAGAAATACAAATGGCCAACAGGCACAAGAAAAGATGTTCCACAATCATCAGGGAAATGCAAATCAAAACCACAATGAGATATCACCTCACACCAGTCAGAATGACCACTATCCAAAAGACAAGAAATAAAAAGTGTACAAGAAATTTAAAAAATTGGTGAGGATGTGGAGAAATGGGAACCCTTCCGTTATTGATGGGAATGTAAATTTGTGCAGCCACTATGGAAAGCAGTGTAAAATGTCCTCAAAAAACTAAAGATAGAAATACCATTTGACCCAGTAATTCCTCTTCTAGGAATTTACCTAAAGAAAACAAAACTCCTGATTCGAAAAGATATATGTACCCCTATGTTTACTGTCACATTATTTACAATAGCTAAGATATGCAAGCAAAGTATCCATTGATTGATGAATGAATGAACAAGAGGCAGTACATATACACAATGGAATATTATCCAGGCATTAAAAAAAGAAATCCTGCCATTTGCAACAACATGGATGGACAGAGAGGGTATTATGCTAAGTGAAATAGCCAGATGAAGAAAGACATGTGATTGTACTTACTTGTAGAATATAAACAAAACAAACAAAATAGCTGTAAACTCATAGACACTGAGAAGTGGCTGATGGTTACCATGGGGGAGGTGTGGGAGGGGTTGGAGTGGGTGGGTGGGGAGTGTGAGGGGCATAAAGGGCACAAAAATTTTCAATCATAATATATGTTGGTCATGGAGATGGTCATGTGGAGAATACAACCAATGATATGATTCTGTAATAACATCTTTCTATGATGACAGATAGTAACTGCACTAGTCAGGTTAGGATTTAATAATATGGGTAACTGTTGAACTACTGTGTTGTATACTTGAAACCAATATAAGAATGTTTATCAACTATACTTCAATCCGAAGAAAAAACAACTTGTATATTCTCAGGAGTGAAAGGAAATGGATTGATGGTGGAATCCATTGTTATTTCAGTCTCCACCCAGTAGGTGGAATCAGAGTATAAGGGACCCAACCAAGAGAAGAAAGGCATTTGAAATGGAAAAAACAAATATTTGAAAAAGTAAGAGCAGAAATAGTCAGTTACATGGATACAGACATTAGGAATCATCCTCTCAGACAGATTAGTATCTTTGAGCTAGGATATGAAAAGGAAGTATGGATTTTTTGTGAAAAACGTTTTACAAATTTAGCTGAAGTGTCATTTGCCCAGGTTGTTCAAACATGAACTTAATGGCAGGAAGATGACCTAAATGATTTATTCTGATTATTTTCATTGTGCTGTTTTAATCCAACCTTTAATACATCCCCTTCATATACCCCCATGCCAGTCTTTCAAATGTACTCATTCACTGAAAAAGTGGCTGAAGAGATAACTAAGAATTTTTAAATGTCTCAGAGAAAACTTTCTATGAATAGATTTTGGTTAGGTGTGCTTGCTTCCCTGCAAGCTGGGGAGATTTTAGACTGGGCCACATTAACTCATGAGGCAAGTAAAAAATACTAAACATCCTAGTGACTTTAAAAGAATAATGAGATTATTATAAACAATCTTCTGACAAAAATGTACAACTTAGCTAAATGGAGAAATTTTTTGAAACTACAAAGCTCTCTCAAGAAGAAACAGATAACTAGTCTTAATATATTAAACAAATCAAATATATAGTTAAAATTCTTCCCACAAAGAAAACTCTAGGCTCACAAAGATTCCCTGGTAAATTCTACAAATATTTAGGGAAGACAGCAATTTTACACAAACTTTACCAGAAAATAAGAGGGCATACTTGACAGCACATATGGAATACTACTCAATAAAAAGAAACTATTGCTACATGCAAGGTGAGAGGGGACATCTTTGTCCTGTTCCTGGTCTCAGGAAGAAAGCATATAGTTTCTTGCTATTAAGTATGATGATAGCTGCAAGTTTTTTTGTAGGTGTACTTTGTCAAGGAAGTCCCCCTCCAGTCCTAGTTCATTGAGAGGATTTTTTTTTCTTTGTTCTGTTTTAATCAAGAACGGTTGTTGGATTTTGTCAAAAAAACTTTTGTCATCTATTGACATGATCATATTCTTTTTCCTCTTTAGCCTGTTGATGTGATGGATTATATTGATTTTTGAATGTTGAACCAGCCTTGCTAAATGTTTCTTATCTGGTCATGAGAGTTTTCTTCTATTCCTTTTACTGAGTGTTTTATCATGGAAGGGTGTTGGATTTTGTCAAATGCTTTTTCTGCTGTGGTTTTGCTCTTTATTGATACAGCATGTTCCATTATTACACTGGTTTTTGGATAGTAAACCAACTTGACATTCCTGGGATAGATTTCACTTGGTAATCATGTATAGTATTTTATATGTAATGCTGCATTCAGTTTGCTAGAATTTGTTGAGGGTTTTTGCATCTATATTCATAAGGGATATTGGTCTGTAGTTTTCTTTGTGATGTCTGTCCATTTTTGGTATTAAGGTAACATTGGCTTCATAGACTGAGTTAAGTAGTGTCCCCTAGTCTTCTATTTTTTGGAAGAATTTGTGGTGAATTGGTGTTAATTCTTCAAACATTTGGTAGGATTCATCAGTGAAGCCACCTGGGCTGGGCTTTTGTGACAAATTTTTTTTTATTACTAACTCAGTGGCTTTACCTTGTACATATCTACTCAGATTTTCTCTATTACCTTGTCTGTTTTGGTAGCTTTCTAGGGATTTTTCTATTCTAGGTTATCTAATTTGTTGACATATAACTTTTTTTAGTATTTCCTTATAATCTTTTTTATCACTATAGTTAATAATAATGTCCCCTATTTGATTCATGATTTCAGTAATTTTATTTTTTTGGTCAGTCTATATGATCATCTGTCAGTTTTGTTGGTCATCTTAAAGAACCAACATTGCCTTTTTAAAAAAATATTTTTGATTTTTTTCTATTCTGTATTTCATTAATTTCAATTCTAATATTATTTCCCTCCTGTTTGTTTTGGGTTTAGTTTTCTCTTCTCTTTTTAGTTCTTAAGACTGAAGTTTAGTTTATTGATTTGAGTTCATTCTTCCTTTTTAATATAAGTAGATACAGTATAAATTTACCTCTGACCATTGCTTTCATTTCATCCCCTAAGTTTTGGTATATTGTGTCTTCATTTTCATTCCTCCAAATTATTTTCCAGTTTCCTTGTGATTTCTACTTTTACCTATTAGTTACTTAATATATTGTTTACTTTCCACATAACTGAATTTCCCTAATTTCTAATTTTGTTTCTGATTCTTTTTCCTCTGTTGTAATTAGAGAATATAAATGGTATGATTTCAAACCCTTTAAACTTTTTGAGGCTTTTTTTAAGGCCTAGCATATGTTCTATTATGGAAAATGTTTTGTATGCTCTAGAGAATATGTACTTTGCTGGTGTTGAGTGTTGATGTTATTTGATAGATATTTGTTAGGTGTAACTGGTTTAGAGTGTTGTTCAGGCCTTGTATTTCTTTATAGATCTTCTGTCTAGTTGTTCTATCCATTACTGAAAGTGGGGTATTAAAATCTGCAACTATTATTGTTGAATTTTCTATTTCTTCCAATTTTGTCCATTTTTTGCTTGCTCTTTGGGCCTCTGACATTAGGTGCATATATGTTTATAACTGTTATTTCTTCCTGATCGATTGACCTTTTGTCATCATGTCCTTTCATTTCCAGTAAGAATATTTTTCTTTAAACTTAATATTAGTATAATAACTCTAGTTCTCTTTTGGTTATTATTTCATGGCATATCCTTTTCCATCATTTTGCTCTGAGTCTACTTTTACTTTGAATCTAAAATGACAACGTATCATTGGATATTTTTTTTTATATAGCCATATGCCAATCTCTGAATTTTGAGAATTTAATATATTTACATCTAATGTAATAAAGGATAAGGTAGGATTTATGCCTGCCATTGTCATCTGTATACTGTCTTTTTATTCCTCTATTTGTACATTACTGCATTCTTTTCTGTTAAATAGGTATTTCTATTGTACCATCTTAATTTACTGTTGTTTCCTTACTATATATTTTAAAATTATTTTCCTAGAGGTTGCTCTGTGGATTATCATTAACACTTTAATTGACAGCAATCTAACTTGGATTAATGCAAATTTATTTTCAGTAGTTTACAAAACTTTGCTTTTATATAGGTACCTTCATTCTCCCAGCTTCACTCATATCAGCTCCATCTTTATGCTGTATAATATCAATTGATATATCTTCAAGTTTGCTAATCCTTTCTACCTGCTCACAGCTCCTTTAGTGCTTTTTCATTTCAGATATTTTTTCCAACTCCACAATTTCTATTTGGATCCTTTTAATAACTGTTACCTGCTTACTGATATTCAGTCTGATGAGACATTGTTCTCAAACTACTTTTGTTGACTGGATATTGCTTTCTCTTAGTTCTTCGGACATTTTAAATAGCTGATTTTAAGTCTTTGTCTAGTAAATCTATACCTGCTCTTCCTCCGCTACAGTTTCTATCAAATACTTTTTTCTTACAGGTCATACTTTCTTTGCATCTGTCCTAACTTTTTGTTGGAAATGGGGCATTTCAAATAATATAACTTAGCAACTCTGGAAATCAGAACCTTTCCCTTCCCAGGGTGTTGCTGTATTTGTTCAGCGACTCTTCTGAACTGTATTCTTTTTCTGTATACCCACTGATGTCCCTACTCAGCTCAGTGTTCAGTAAATAACTGGAGATTTCCTTCTGAAACCAATAAATGCCCGTCTTTGCTGAGGGGCTCTGTGTGTACATTGGGGCATATTCAACATTTAGCTGTCAGTTTACCACTCTATCTTAACTTTCATTTCCTGCTTGTATATAGTCTCAGAAAGTTGACAGCTTAGAGCTTTCTCAGGTCTTCCCTAAGGCATGTGCACAGCTCATGCACATGGCCTCCTAGATCCCAGGAATGTGTTGGGAGTCCTCAAAGCCCATATGATTATTCATTCCTCAGCCTTTTCTAAGATTTTTGGTTAATCTATTGCTTGCCCTGTGATTGGGGCCTGTTTTTAAGTTTTGTAGGTATGACAGCAGCCTTTAAACTTGGGTAATTTTTTCCCCCTACTGTTGAGGCAGTATGCTTCTGAGTTCTTTACCTTTCGTCTCATGATGCACTTGGTTTTTGTATTCTGGCTGGTGGAAATACAAACTATTCCAGGCTTTTGTGAGCCCCAGGAACTGTTCCCATTAATGATTTCTGGATTCAGGTGGTACTTTGCATGTCCTTGGGTAGTTTCTCCACATGTATGTGCTGGTCAATACTCATCCAAAAAGTCAGGGAGAAAGCGAGCTCTAAAGTCCGTTGTATTCTGTGTGCAGCTCTTTCCTATCTGGCACTCCACTCTGGGAATTCTGGCTGTGCTGGCAATCTAATTTTCAACATAATTTCTTCAACTCAGCAAGACTTGTAACTAGCCTCCTTTTTCTGTAATGTGACCCAGAAACTCTGCAGGTAGTAAGTTGAGGCAATCACAGGGCTCACCTTAGTTGTTTTCCATTTCTAAGGAAACATTGCTTTGTGCTAACTGATGTCCAGTATTTGAAAAACATGTATTATGTCCTGCAGTTGTTTTAGATGGCAGGGTAAATTTAGTTTATTATTCCAGAAATGTATTTATTTAGTTTGCTGGCCAGAAGTAGAAGTTCTCTTGTCTGTATTATTGCAGCAGTCTCCCTGTTTCTACCTGTGCCTGACCAGAGTCTCTTACCAACAATGTATCTTAAATTATCCTTTTAAAAATGTAAGATCATATTACTTTTCTGCTCAAAACTATCCAATGCCTCTCAATTTCTCCCAGAATAAAACAATGTCTCTACAGGTATCCCAAGGTCCTGTTTAACCTGGCCTTTCATTACCTAACCTATGATTGCTCTCTCTGCTCCATCCATACTAGTCTCATTGATGTTCCTCAAACATTAGGCTTATTTCCAGCTTAATCACATTTGTGGTTTACTACCTGTTTCCCCTGTACTAAAAGTAAAGAATGGCAAGTCTTTTTGTTTTAACCTGAGCATCTAAAATAGTGCAAAGCATGTAACAGACCCTTTAAATACTTGTTGAATGACAGTCTGAGCTCAATCATAGGACATTAGGAAGGTTAAAAAATTAGGCACTCAGCCACGAGACAAAACAAATGCAATTATCAAAAATGCCGTACAATATCAGAGTCTTGCCAATAACAAAGGTCATTTGATGCCAACTCTTATTACTGGACAAGCAACTGTTTTACTAAAAACCAAAATTTAACTTAGAGATTGGGGTGAGATGAAATAAAATGACTCAAACTGGGAAGCAAGACCTGGTATTAAGCCCAGGTTGAAATGCCTCAAAAGATTATTTCAAAGGGCAAACATGTCTTATAGCAGAACTTCAGGAAGAGTTTGGATGTGTATTTGGAAAATACTATTCCTACTAAAATTCATTGAAGACTTGCTATATAATCCATAATTTTCTAAAAATCAACTTGTCAAGATGTTTAATCATGATGATGTGGTGAAAGGATCATATATATAAACTAGTGGTAGAACTGTGATGCAAACTTTAAGAAACTGGGAAAACACATAAAACTTAGACTTTTAACCATTTTTAAGTGTCCAGTGGTATTAACTAAATTCACATTATTGTGCAATCATCACTACCAACCATCTCCATAAGTGTTTCAATACCATCATTTTTTTTCAAGTGCAGCAATTATTTTCTGTATTTGTGTCTATCCACCTATTACAATTGGTGAACTAAAAAGAAACTACTTCAATATCCTGAAGAGATTAGTTATACAGTATAGGTAAATGCAGAATAAAGCATAAATGAATACCAGAGAGCCTTCTAATTCCTGAAGTGTACATTCAGTCATTGTTTTACCTTTGAAATAGAGGTTTACAGCTCTCTTTAAGAAAAACATGTTATTGACTCAATCCTTTTTCAGAATGTCAGGTTTCATTCTCAAATATGTATCTTACTAGGAAGAATACCTGGCAGTTCATCCATCCTTTTACTCTGTGGTAGCTGCCAATACCAGTTCTCCTGGCATTGATGGGATGGAATCCATGTATTAGGCCATCTCAGTTTGAATCTGGCAGCAATTTGTGGGCTGAGGGTTCTGTCTGCAGAAGAGCAGCATGTAGAAGCTCTGAAAATATGCTCTTGCCTTTAGGATAGTAGTTATCTTGGTGTTCTTATTTAGCCAGAGAATTATGATACAGGGCATTTATGACCTGTGATCCTTTGGCCACAAATTGCCAAGTTCAGTTTCTCATAATTCACATCCCAACCACATTTAGAAACTCTTCTTCTTTGGTTTTCAGACTCTGCTCCTGTGGATTCTTTCTCATTCCTCTTCCTTCTTCCCAACCCTCCTCTTCCTCATAAATTTATCTGTTGTTACTCTTTTCTGACCTGGCCTTTAACTGTGAACACAAATACATTTTAATTCCTAAATATTTGTATGTCACCACTTTGGACAGCTTTTCCTTCCTTCCAGGTTTAACTACATCCTATATATAACTGACATTTAATATAGATTTGAGCTGGAAGGGACATCAGAATCATCCCAGTCCAATTCCTTCCTTTTCTTAGTGAGGGAATTGAAGCACCCCAAAACTGAGTGATTTCTCTAGGGTTACTCAGTTAGTGGCTGAACCAACACTTTCAATCCTCTCTTTCAAACCCATCACACAATGCTACAGCACTAAATCATTCAGTATACTAGACCCCTATGCCTGTGAATCTATAAGCCATGTCCAGTATGTTATCCCAGTTCCAGACAAGGCAGCTCAACTTTGCCAGTCCATATGCTGTGAATATTTTTATTATAAAATGTATTTATATATGTATGAATATAAAAATATCAAGTATATTTGATAATTACATGAAATATATTTAAGCATTAAATATACTAAATACATTTGGTATAAACATTTTCACTAAAAAGGGTATTTGTATTAGGTTCCTATTGCTGTACGTGGTTTGAAACGACACACATTTAATATCTTAGAGCTGTCAGGGGTCAGTAGTCAGGGCACAGGTCTGCTCAACAGGTTGCAATCTCATCTGAGGCTCATGTTCCGCTTCCAAGTTCACTAGTTGGAATAATTCATTTCCTTGTGATTGAAGGACTGAAGGTTTTAAGTATTAGAAGTCACTTAATGTTCCTCACCATATGGCCCTCTCCCCTCCTCTCCATATGGCAGTCTATTTCAAGGCCGAGGAGTTGGCTTTGTTGCTTCACGTCTCTCTGTAAATTTCTCCAGTTGCCCAAGGTGCTATTGTTTTTCACCATTAGTATATATATATTCTTCCCCCAAAGAGTTACTTCTCTAGCAATGTCTAATTTGCATTAATTTTCAACTAGTTATCCTAAGAAAATCAAGTAAATTTTGTTTTCAGTCTTTTTGTATTAAAATTCTGTGACATGATTGCATGTCACAGAAACAATTTAAATGAAGAGGGAAGTAAGAATACTGGAATATTTTACCTAACTAAGCCAAGGAAATAAATTATGGAAAAAGCAAATAATAGGATTTTATGTAGCTATTTAAAAATTTCAAAAATTGAGGTAGTCATACACCTACTTGTACAGCAAGATAGCCAAAAGATACATTGTGAAGTTATAGAACACTCTTTATATCATGATCCCACTAGGCTAAGAAAAAAAGAATGCTTATAAATGAATTTAGAACTTTTGGAAGGATACACAAGAAAACATTAACAGTGATTTCCTCTACAAAGTAAGGTCAGGAGGAATGGGAGGATATCATTGGATTTTACTTTTCAGTTTATTCACTTCTTAAGAACCGTTTGTTTGCCAAGGGTAGTTTGTTTGCCTGCAGCTTTGGATCCACCTCAGTATTCACACCAAGGCCACTCTCACCCTGGTATACTCCCAGCCAAAGAGTACACACAGCAGAAGTACTAGGTCTCAGGTACTTAATACACAGCCACTGATTTGTGATTTTTTTTTCCTACCTTCATCAGGAAAGTGGATTAGAAATAGTCTACATCCATAGAATGGACAATTTTTAGTTTTGCTCCTGAAATCCATTAAACCTTGCACCTAGGACTACCAGTCATCTGGATATACCACAGCACATCACAAAATACATTACACCAATG
This sequence comes from Manis pentadactyla, assembly GCF_030020395.1. Lineage (NCBI taxonomy): Eukaryota > Metazoa > Chordata > Mammalia > Pholidota > Manidae > Manis > Manis pentadactyla. Next base: position 65,962,275 of record NC_080032.1, on the reverse strand, counting down.
ACATCATGCTGACTGAACAAAATGAGCAAATGTTAGTTGCATACTGGAGCTTTGCTGAGATATGATTCAGAGGATGGGGTTAACTCCACATAGATTTGGGGATCTGCCATTCCGGTAAAGTCTCTAGGAGACCAAGTGTTAGAGAGGCATGGTGGAACATACCCTACAGAGTAAGAAATAACTTGTGACATTTGTACCACCTGCTACAAGGAAGTGAGCACAATACCTGTGGATCTCTCTAGATTCTACAGGCAGCAACAGTCCACTCAGGAACACCATTCCAGTCCATATACTGGGTGACATGAAAGGCTGCTAGTCTGAGTAGGGCCTGGAGAAAGACAGGGTTCTGCAGAAGATTCAGGATACAATGCAAGATCCTGCAACTTGGGCCATGTACCCCAGCAGATCTACAGTACTGCAGGTATCAGTAGTGGGAAAAGATGCACTGCAGCCATTAAGTCAGAGGCTCATGGAACTGTGGAAGAGCTGCTCCCCCAAACATATGCAGAGATCTGTGCAGCATAAGGAGTGGAATGTGATTTCCATAGAGGCCTGCCACTCATATCTCTTCAAGAAAACCTGATGTGAAGAAAAAAGCTAGAGGCATCACACTTCCTGGCTTCAAACTATACTGCAAAGCTATAGTAATCAAAACAGTATGGCACTGGTGTTAAAACAGATACCCAGCTCAATTAACAGAATAGAGAGCCTAGATATAAACCCAAGCATATATGGTAAATTAATTTATGATAAGAAGGTAATAATATACATTGGGAAAAAGACAGTCTCTAATAAATGGTGTAGAGAAAACTGGACAGCTATATGAAAAAGGCTGAAACTGAACCCCTACTTTAAATCACACATAAAAATCAACTCAAATTGGATTAAAGACTTGCTTGAATGTAAAAGTTGGAACCATAAAACTCCCAGAAAACAGAGGGTATATGTTCCTTGACATCAGTCTCAGCAGTTATTTGTTTTGGATTCAACGAAAGGAAAAATAAATTACATCAAACTAAAAAGTTTTTGCCTAGTGAAGGAAACCAACAAAATGAAAAGGCAACTTACATAATGGGAGATATATTTGCAGATCATATATATGATGAGGGCTAAAAAAACATATAAAGAACTCAAAAGCAAAAAGCAAAAAAAAAAAAAAGATTAAAAAGTGGGCAGAGGAATTTAATACTTATTTTTACAAAGACAACAAACAAGTGGCCATCAGGTATGTGAAGAGGTGTTCAACACCATAACCATCAGGGAAATAAATCAACCCCCAATGAGATTATTGCCTCACACCTATTGCATGGCTATCATCAGAAAAGACAAGATAAATGCTGGCAAGGATCTGGAGAAAAGGGAAATCTGTATACTGCTGGTGGGAATGTAAAATGGTGTAGCCACTATGGAAAACAGTATAGTTTTCTCAAAAGATTAAAAACAGAACTACCAGCAATTCCACTTCTGAGATGTATCTGAAGGATATGAAATCACTTTCTCAGAGAGGTATCTGTAATCCTATGCTCACTGCAACATCACTTATGCCAAGATACAGAAACAACCTAAGTATCCATCAACCAGTCAATGGATCAAGAAAATGAGGTGTATAGATACAATGGAGTATTATTTAGCCATTAAAAAGGAAATCTTGCCTTTTCAATATGGATGGACTTTGTGGGTATTATACTAAGTGAATTAAGTTAGAAAAAGACAAACACTGTATATCTCACTTATTTACATGTGGGGAAAAAATTCACAGGAAGAGAGATCAGACTGTGGTTGGCAGAGGCAAAGGGGTTAGGAACAGATGTTGTTCAAAAGCTCCAGTTACAAGTAATTTCTGGGATGTAATGTAAAGCATAGTGACTACAGTTAACAACACTCTACTATATACTTGAAAGTTGCTAAGAAAGTAGATCCTAAAAGTTCTTACCACAGGAAAAAATTATAACCAGCGTAAAGTGATGGATGCTAGCGCAAAGTGTCACTAGCATGGGTATTTTAACAATAAACTTTAAAAATTACAATGATCAATACAAAAACAGGGAAGATTATCCAAAACCATCTACATCTGACTTTACACTTTAAGGAAAACAGATTTCAATGGCCTAAACCATGCTCTCAAATTTGTACCATTAGTTTCAGGTGTCACGGACTATCACTAGCTGAGTACTGTATGGCCTTGATAAAGCCTGCTTCAGTAAGTCCTGACCTTTAAAGGAATTTTCTATAATCAGTAGCTGAGTACAAGAAACTAAATCAGATCATCCACCAAGGTCATCCTTTTATAGTATTGCCGTCATCATTTATTGAGCTTTCAAGTCTTAAGAACTTGGAAGGATTCAGTGCCTTAGCATTTTTTGGTCATTCAAGTACCATATTTCTGTTCAGATATTTTTGGTTAGGCTAACTTTCATGAGAATTACCATCTCTTCCATCTTCCTTGACTACCAAAGCATTCTTGGTTCACTATACAGAATTTCACTATATCCATTTTCCTACCACAGCAAATGACCTCAATCTCTACTGCTAACAAAGCCTCAATTTAGAAAAGTGTAATTTATGGATCCCTGCCTAAGGTACATTCAATCCACCCAACTCCTCTACAACAAAAATAGTCTGTTTTGTACAACCTATGAGCTAATACTTGCTTTTACATTTAAAAAAATATTAAAACAAAAAGCAATAGAGACGATAGGTTAGGTGGCTAAGCCTAATATATTTACTATTTGTCCTTTCAGAGAGCAGAGAATAGGCTTGCCAATCCCTGTTTCAGAGCAGCATTTCTTAAAGGCACCAATGATGACAAAATTTAGGACCATGGCTCTCAAACATCAGTATGACTTAAGTCATTTGAGGAGTCTATCAAAGCACAGATCCCTGGCAAGCCAAAAATTCAGGTCCAGAGCCCTAGAATTTATATTCTAAACAAGTAGTCCAAGTTTATTATGATATAGGTGGTTCTAGGTCACTTTATCATTGCATCAGCTTAGACAATCAAGACGATTTCTTACTGGACTGCTTTTATTGGACTGTAATTTACCATCACGATATTAATCTGTATTGTGGGATATTTAAGGATCAGGAAATACTGCTTCTCCTGTGCAATAAATGTGCCTCAGTCTTTTTAAGGTTACTATGAATCTTAACCTTATTTCCGCTCCTTGACAATTTTGTTCTGCCTCTAAGCAAAGGTACAGGATCTGACAGAATGCATTTGCATGAATTTAACTCTTGTTTTTTTTTTCTCTATTTTGACTTCATCCCAATTTTCTCCATTTGTTTCAGTCCATCTCTGTTAAGTCACCTCAAATCATTTTTGGGAAAATAAGTCATATCTTAAATTATTCCTTACAGTAAATGGTAGGCATATTCATTACTTGTTTAATTCTCCTGGCTTCAGAGCAAGAAAGAATATTTTTCTTATGAGCCAACAGGAAAAAAAATCTGGAGAAAAAAATGAGATTAAAGTTTTTTTCTTGTATCAAATCTCTCCATTTAGCCAATGAAATGTGGAGATGACAAATAATCAGTCCAGATTAGGAGAATACGCGCGCACACACACACACACTCTCTCTCTCTCTTTCTCATATACACAATGTTCTGACCACAAGATCTTGTGAAAGGAGCTGAAATTAGAAAACTTGAAAGGAAATCAAGAAAGAAAAACGTACAGACCCCAATTCTGAGATGAAAAGATTTAGTGGCTCTTGAATTAGGTATCAATAACCAAAATTTATAGAATTAGAGGACTTTATTATTCAACTGTGCTAATAAGCACTTTATACATACTGTAGCATAGCTAATATTTAAACATTAATCTAGTGAAGTAACACAATTATTGCCATTTTTTATAAATACTCCCCTATGGCTTGAAAAGGGTGACTTATTTGAAGGTGATGTAACTGATAACAGAATTAGAGTTTATATTAATATCTGACTACAAGTCAATTCTTTGTTAAAATCAACAGAAAAAATTGAGGAAGAACATTTTTTATACATTGTCACACAAAATAAAACATAAAATTACTGAAACAAAATTCCTGAGCAAAACTAAATTTAAATGCTCTTACTCTAATGTTCTAGGCAACATTTTCAATAAATTATATAATGAGCAATAAATATGATTAAAGTTCAAGTTGGTCATCTTCTGTAGGGCAGCCTCTGCACACACATATATGTATCAGCTCCCGTAAAGTTCAAATACTAGGTCAGACATGGTCTCTAGTCACCGTAACTAGTGAACGATGCTGTGATGTGTGCACCAGAGCCTTCTCAGAGTGAAACAAAAAAGGCTGCATTTCTTCAGAGACAAAAACATAGCAACACTTACTCAGCATGGACAGATCAAGTGTGATGAAAGGAGTGGAGGAAAATCTGTGTACTACATGTTTTAGTGCCTGTCTATGTGCCAAAAGGAGGAGTAATCATTTCAGAATTTATTATAAAGAGATCAGTCTGTCAAGAACCAAAGGAGTTTCATCTTGCAAAAAATAAAGGAAAGCAAAGAAAATACAGAGAATGACACATGTGGAGCTAGACTTCAAGTCTAGATACATGGACTGAAGTGATTCATTGGATATGGAGTGGGTAGAAAGAGCTGCCAAAAGAACAAATCACACTCCATGCGATTTCATTTCCAGTTCTGGTGTTTTTATTTTAGAAAACACACTGAATCAAACAGGCTAGAGCTACTGTTTTCCTTGTTCTGTGCATTTCTATCCTCCATTTGAAAAAACAGAGTCAAATCTATCTTCAGCCATTCTGTGAATGATGTAATAAGCAAAAAGGATCACTGGTTACTTCAAAAGAACCTAGGGGGGGAAAAACACATACAGCTCACTTAAATTACAGATTTAAACAGTCTTTATAATTAGGATGAGAAAAAGGAAAAAAAAAGATATAAATTAACTAATGTGACAGTAAAATACTACAAATTATCTAGATCAGAAAACAAAAAAAACAAAAAACACCACAACCACTTTCTTGTAATTACCACTCTTTACCTTGGTGATCTCAGCTGAAAAAGGTATGTTAAAGTATACTGATTCTTATTTGGAAGACACTTAATGTTCTTACCATTAAAAATTAAAAGCTTAACCTATGACTGACTTATGAGAGCAAATTTACTTCCCAAATTTATTTGACTCTTTTTCAGGAGAAACATTTCTAACTCCCTGGAATTTATTCTCTCATTTGTGTGAAGAATCGATAGTTCAATTTTTAAGTCCATAACAGTCTACTTGGTCAAGATTTTGCCAACACAACAGCCAACACTTTTTCCTTTATTTCTGAGTTTTGTGATTATTTCAGTTAGACATACAGGTAAGCATATTTTCCTAGTGATTAGTTCAAACTGCATTATGGAGATGATCTATATTTTACAAACGTCAACCCAATTTCAGGCACTGAAGTTCATATTAATTAAAAGACCACAATCATATAAAGATGTGTCAGTAACACTACTCTTTAATAAGGGAAGAACTGGTTTTATTTAGGTCAGAAAACTGTATCAAGAGGAAAAAATTAAAACAAGAACATTTCTTGTACATCACATAAATCATAAAATGACTTGTGCCAAAATATGCCTGAACAAAATTTAACTTAAATGCTAAAACTCTATTGTTCTAGGCTACATTTTCAGTACATTATACAATGAGCAATAAATTTTGGTTCAAATTAAGATTCAGGTTGGTCATCATTCAGTTTTAAAGCACTGACAGCACTGATGTCTTTATATACTAACTGAAATTTGTAATTAAGACAAAACTGTTTTAAAAATTTTAGAAATTCTAACCATATTAACTGGGGCCATGTATTCTTATGCTTCATACTAGTAATACATAATGTTATTCAGAATTAGGATAAAAATAGTTTTTAAGACACAAAATTCAACATATATTTAGACAATAATATAGGTTATTCTAGCTTCATGTTACTATCATCCTACTATCCAAGTGTACACCATCATCCCATTCAACTAACCAGTTCCCCCAAGCTAGCCTAAAAATCTGCAGGAAAAAAAAAGAAATTGCAGAACAATATGAAGTTTTACCTTGTTATAGATAGATTCAATAACCAGAAAAGCAATGGAAGGTAGGGTAGAGAGAATTAATGGTATTCTAGATTTAAGAATCCACTCCTGTTCTCCCTAGACCAGAAATTGCGAAGAACCTGATGGCCTCTTTTCATCTTGTCTTAACAGACACTTTTTCATTATCAAACCCTGTAAGTGATGTACTCTTTAATTCTACATGCCAGCCACCTAAATGGCCACCCAGAGCTTGTCTTACCATTCTTTATTTGAACAGACTCTCCACCTTATATTAGATAACCATAAACACAAAGAGTGACAGTTTTCTTTGTGACATCACTGCCCTCACTGCAGAGCATGTTGTTCAGTGACCATAGCAGATTTTGAAGGATGCATGGTATATAATGCAAAGAGCACTATACTGGCAGTTGGGAGACTTGGATCCTAGTCTTGGCTCTGTAATCCTGGGCAAGTTACTAACTTATCTGAACTTCAGTTTTCCTACCAGAAAAGTCAAGATTATAGTATATGACCTCTAAGTGTTTTAGCTTCAAAATTCTAACTTCTACGGCAGGCCTTTGTAGGCTGCTAGCTCAATCTGTTACCACAGATATTAAAGGAGTCAGGACTCATTTTCTTTACATAATAATTACCCCTCTGGATATCCTGTTTTCACCATCTATAAAACTTGAAGGCAGTTATGTGTGTACTACTTTAAGAAAGCTAATAAAAATATTTCTAAAATGTTCACATGTATATTCTTGAATAAAGATTAGATCAGTTACTTTAAACTTTCATCTGAAAGACTGAAAATGTATTCTCCCCCCATTGTAAAGTAAGTCACAATATTGTTCTTAATATTTGAAAGTTGCTAAGAGAATAAGTATTAAAAGCCCTCATCACAAGAAAAACAAAATTATAACTATGTATATTGATGGATCTTAACTAGACTTTGTGCTGATCATTTTGCAATGTATACAAGTATCAAAATCATTATGTTGTACCCCTGGAATTCATACAATGTTTTATACCAATTATACCTCCATGAAAAACATTGACTTTCTCTAGTAACTATCTATGAAAGACTGGCTGCTTTCATTTTCTGAATTCATAAAAAACTTAAAACATCAGTCAATCTTAAGCTAAGTCTAGAGGAGGTTGAGAACCACATCACCTAACTTTTCTTTCTGTCCAAGTGATCTTAAACTGTTGCCAGGAACAATAAAAATACTATACTTAAAATGAACAAGTAGTTGAGTAAGTAATCAGGTCTGCATATTATTGTAAATTTAAGGATTAAAATTTACATTCTTTAACTCTAGGGACTTCAAAGTATCATTTAAGTTCTACTATTCAGCCTCATCTAATTCTGAAATGTAGAGAATCATAATGTTGGTACTCTGATTCACACATCTGAAAGCTGTTGATCCAAATGAAATAAAGCTGTTTACACCAGCATATACAGATGCAGAGAATGCAAATGAAAAGGGAGAGACACATATGTACAGAAATAAAGGCAGGAAGAGAAGAAAAATGGCAGTGCTGGAAAAGTAAAATTCAGAGCAGCTGAATGAGAGACAGAAGCATATGGAGAGACTGAGCTGAGGGAGAGGTACAGAGACAGGAAGGCAGAAGCACAAAGAGGAGAAAACAGAAACCAATAGGCAAGGGAGAGAGGCAAATACAGTGGAACACTGCCGCCCCCCTCCCTTTTTTTGCCCCCTTTGCTTCACTTGGTATGTCACGCTCTATCTCTACACCTGGGCAGATTCTGTCAGTAGTCATCAATCTGAAGAAATGGGCAAACAGTAATAAGAAAATGGGACTGTATAAAAGAGAGCCAGTTGACGGAAAAAAAAATCACTTTCACCCCCTAAGTTTTTCACATTTCATACTTTTGTTGTTTATCCACCCAGCGCCCCCACTAAAAAGGGGACAAGTCTTTATTTTTATGAAATAGTTAACACATATTTATCTTGCAGATTTTTAAAAAATCAGATTTACTGTGAATGTAACTTCTGCTATCACTAAGGTTTGCATTTTGGCTCTGTTAGTAATTCGATGTTAACTTTCACAGTGTATCTGTGTATCAAATCATCACATGTACACTTTAAATCTTTATAATTTTATTTGTCAAGCATACCTCAATAAAGCTGGGGAAAAAGAGGCTCACATGTATCAATATTCTAGGGAGAAATCCCTAATTTTACATATTGCTAGTTTTTTTTCCCCAAAGACTGACAGCACCCTATTAGGACAAAGTCATTCTAAGGTAAGCACCTGTAAAGCATTTCTGATTATGCACCACCGTGACTTTAAATAAAAGTAGTATCAGACTGAAAACACATTCATGGTTGAAAATAACTTACCATTTAAAGTCATAATCCAGGAATCTTAGTCCTGTTGCCAGTTTTTGCCCCCTTTGCTTCTCTTGGTGTCAACGCTCTCTCTCTCTTCCCCTGTGCAGATTTTGTCGGTAGCCATCAATCTGAAGAAATCCTTCTTGTGCTGCCACCTACCAGTTTATTTCTCTGCTGCAGCAGAAGGGTATATAGAAAAAGCTCTTGCTTACTTTACTATTGAGATTAAACAGAAAAATTCCTTTAATATTCCGTATTTTCACTTCCTCAACTGTTACCCGAAAACCTCCCCACTAAAAGTCAAAACAACAAAAATCCCAGTCACAGAAAAATCAATGTTTGTCAATATTCATGCTAAGCTGAGAAAATTTTTTTTTTAAAAAGTGGAAAGATTTAGACACTCAGCAGTTGCCATCTCAAGGAGCCATTTATTTTCTATTATACTTTTCTTCTTCACCTATCCCCTACAATCTTATGAATAAATAATGAGTAACTTAAAGTTTTAAGGAGGTAGTCTACAGCTCCTGCAGATTTAAGTTTGGAGACTACCAAGAGAATTGTGGAAGATGTAGCATTAATGGAGTTTCTTAACATAATTCTAGAAACTAAGGGTGTTAGGTGCTTTACCTGCTTGAGTTTTCAATGTTCTGGACTGCTTAATGCCCAAGGGCTCTGAATACATTAAAACACGAACACATACGCCACCTACATTTAAAATAGGGTAGCATTTGTATGCCCATATAAGCATTGGGTATATTTTTTGCAAAAGAGTAATCAATGCATTAATTCCTTTTAAAAGGAATGACCACAAACACACATTTCCTCAAATTGTATACATACATAGAATTAGGGTGAAAAAGGGAGACAGAGTGACAAATGTAATAGCAGTTGTAGAACTGGAAATTAACACCATATAAATGTTTTCTATTTGTTGAAATCCTGAGATTCATTTCTATTCCCATTCTCTTTGTCACTGGGGTCTAGGTTTCAAATTTATTCTGTACTAGCTACTAAATATTGAACTATTAATAGTAATGACTTGTTTTTGTTCCACCCTCCCACTACCTTTACCCCCAAATAAAAATATGTACAGTTTTGCCAACTTAAAAAATACAACACTGACATAAGCACCAAAAGGCTAGTCAACAGTGGCACTGCAGTGACATTGTTTCTACTTTCTCATTCCTTCCCCCGATCTCAAACCCCACCCTTTGACCTCTGTATATGGGATGAGCCTGAGCAGGAGAGTTGGTGATGTCAGGACTGCGCCGTTCCCACGGATGCTCCTAGAGGCCTGCTGTGCTTCTGGGAACTGGGGCACAGGGATGTCTGTCTGACTGAAACCTAAAACAACAACAATTCACCCCACCCCTCATGTTCCCAAACCCCACAAAAGCAGCCAGGTATATATGCTATATAAGGCCCATCTAATAAGTTTGAGTATTTGAAATCTGAAAGCAAGATCATTCTTAACAAGTCAGTGATCCTTATGGGGCAGCAGAATGGAGGTTGTTAAATTCTCCATGTCCCATGCAATTAGAGTCCACACATTCTAATGCTGGCCATTCTTATCAGCAAGAGAACCAGGTTCTCCTCTACAAGCTTATTTTCAGTATACATCATAAATTCCCAAATGAGTGCAGCTGAGATTTCTTTGTTAGTAAATTTTAGTTCAACAGACAAATATTTTTGTCTGAAGATGCTCAGGGGAGTAACTGTCCTTATCATACAGGAGTGAACTGAAGCACAGACAGGTAATGATTTATTTTATGCCTCAGCTGTGGAAAAAGCATTACAAGCCAGGATTTCCTATTCACTAACTAGCGGTTTATTGGATTTATCAACTCTTTGGACAGGACATCTAAAGCCACAGAATAAAAATATTCAGAAGTATATCTTAAAAAGGTCCCGACTACTGTCACTAAAACTCTACCTTTAAGAAAGAGGATTATCTCCCACAATAATAACTCACATTAGAGCTAAAACATTAAGAGGATCAGGAAAAAGGACTGGGCAGACAGGAGGGAAAGAGTGTATTAACTAACAGGAAGGCTATTAAAGTGGACAACTTGTATTCTTACTCCTGATGCTTTGTGCTATAGCCTTGGTTCATCTGGTTAATGATCTTGTGCTTCAGAAATGCCCCCCAATCTGTTCAAACCTGTAATTTCTGAATATTTAAACCATTATTTTGTGATAATCACAAAATGCTCACATCTACCTCTTTGTTACAACTAGTGTCTCAGAAATACTAGAAGTGATGGGTTCTAAAATCACATGCTGCTCCTAAAATAATCGAAATGTTTTCTGTAATCTTTGTCTCATCATTCCCTTTCACTTTTATAATGATGTCACAGAATGAGAAGCACTGAAGTCAACTGAATGCTATAGATGAGTTTTTACCACATACCACCTAGAACCTAATTTTACCTTGTCAAAACTCTAGTTTTCCATACCTGTCAACTCCTAATTGATGTCTTTATACTGTGAGCTCACTGTGTATTCGGAACACCAACCTCTGAAAAAGCTTAAGCCAGAGTAGCACAATGGAAGAAACAAGCAAACCCCAAACAAAAACAAGGCCAAAAAGTCACACTCTGAAATACTTAATTATAGACATATACGCAAGGAATGGAGTTTATCTAAATGGCTGAAGTAAATCCCCAAAGAAAGTCCTGAGCTCATCCCAACCAATCCAAACTTTACCCCCAAAAGCTCTTCTTTAATCAAATTACTTGCTAGATATATTTATGCATTATTTTTTTAAATGAAAGTTACTAAAAACCCATGATTGCCTTAAAACACATAAAGAAAGACAATTAAAAAAGAAAAAAAGAAAGTTAGCCTTGTGATGGAAAGAAAGGAGAAAGAGTCAAATTACCTGCAGGCAGGCTGGGGCTGTGCCTGAATCCAAACCGCTGCATTTACCATTCATTATACAGCTGCATTATTGGGGGAAGGGGAGTTTAGAAGGGCACTGACCCCGAAAGTTCTCAATACTTCTCACTCATCATCAGGAGGGGGGAAGAAGGAAAGTTTTTTCTCTGGGTATTTTTTTGTTTGTTTGTTTTTGTTTTTTTGGCTCCTGAAAAGGCTGGCAAAGAACAGTAACAGTACAAGCAGTTAGAATATTTCTTTAAAAACAATTTAAAAATGTAAAACATTAAGGAATTTAAAACATCAAACTTTCATTAATATAGAAAGAATTTTCACTAGAGTTAGGCAGCCACCCCAAAACAGCATGGCAAAGGGCATTGGTATAAAGGAAATAAAATACCACACAAAAATCCAAAACAAAACTAAAAACATTTCAAATTAAACCTGGAAGACCAGAAGATTCCAACAGCAGATTTCTGTCCACTACTGAAACATTCCAAAATCCAAGCTCCAAAGGTGCCTACATGTATCTTAATTGAAACTTTCATTTTGTTTTGTTTTTAAGAAAAAAAAAGAAAGAAAGCAGTGAACCTGGTTATAAATCCTACAATATATTACATTAAAAAATATCCTAGTACAACAAAACAAATTTTAAATGAAATTAAACAAACAAACAAACAAATAAAAACAGTAGCAGCAGAGGTTACCTGTCTGAGCACCTACATTTTCTTAGGAGGGGATCGTGTCTCACCAGCCATATAGCCCATAAACCTTCTCAAAAAGAGTGAGCCAGGAGAAAAATGTAACACAAGATTTGATTTCACAATGTCTCTAAGCTCCCCAGACCCCAAACTGGGGATTCACTGAATGAAGAGAATTTGTTTTTCCATTGTGTTCTTCTTGAGAAAAAGAAGAGATGATTTTGAAAGTCAATTACTTCTTTTAATGCCTTCCAAACCTTGACAAAGTCTGATAAAGTGCTTGATGAAATGAAGTCTCTTGGTGGATTTTTCTAATGTTCCAGGGTATTTTCTTATTGATAGCATATACAGAAATATTTCAAAGTTCAGTGGAGTAAAAGCCAGCAGAAATGACCAATCAAGTATAGGCACCAAAAAGGGAAAAAAAACTATTAAAAATTTTAAATGGAATAATTCGTATTTCTGTGTGTGTACATGGACGTGTGTTTGTGTGTGTGTGTGTGTGTGTGTGTGTGTGTGCGCATAGTCCAGTTTTCATCACAGGTAACATAAAAACAGTATCAAAAGAAGTACTTTTAAAATACAATTCAAATTTACAATTTTAACAATACATCATTTTACAATAATTCAGAGTTTGGCATGATAATGATCATACAAATTTGATAAACACATTTTTACCTCTCATAAAAGCAATGAAGATTATACGTTAAGATAAACAATATGAAAATATATTTAACTTTCATTTAAATATCTGCGCTGTTTCATTTGGGTTCTTCCAGAATGATTTCTTCATTTTCTTTACCTTAGTTTTTGATGGAATTGAAAATACTCTTGTTTTTAGAGTCTAAGATGACCATTCTTGCCCTTTTCATTCTAACGTGAGTGTATGATCCAGAAATAGTTTGGTAAGGCTATCCTTTAATACAGTGTGAAGGTACAAAAGATGGGTAAATACTGCATAAAACTAAAGGTCAAATAATCTCAGGTATTTCTGATAATAAAGTTGGTTAATTTTGCAAAATTTTTGAAAAGGCTACCTAAATTTTTTTCTGGTGCCTTATCCCACCCAACACAGGCCTTGAGTTTTTCATCAAATAGAGAGGGTGTTCTATTTGCTTTTTTAAAATTCCTTAACCTATATGCATGTGAGATCTAACTATTCAAAGTACATGTATCATAATCTATGTGGCAACCAAATGGTCTCTATACAAACAAATGAATGATTTAATTAAGCAGTTCTTCCTTCCTCATTTATTTCTCTATCCCAAATAGTGTGCACTCTCCAAAGTATGTTCATTCAGTGAATGAAGTACCGTGTGAGGCTTTTTGTTACTGAGTCAGAGGTACTTATGCATGTGTGTAGGTCCCACAATAACCCTGTGCAAGTCAAATTCTGAGTTTAGAATATCCTAAAACAAATGAGAAACTCCTCTTACATATCTTTTTCTGAGGTGAAATGAGACACTGCACAGATCAGAGGTACTATTCTATTTGTCAACAATCAACCTTTCACTCAATTTTAATATTATTTAATTCTATGGAATAAAAAACAAATTTTATTACATTCCTTTTTTAAAGCAGGGGAAAAAACTGTACAAGTAAGCATGATCAAACCTCTTTTAGAGCTGGTTAATACTGCTCTTTTATTATTGCCTTAAAGTCTCTCTAGTAATGTCCGAGAAATTATGTTTTAGGTCCATCTGAAGGAAAAAAGCACTGGAGAGGCAAGAAACGACTTGGGTAAAAGCTTCAGAGGATTGTAGGGAGATGGAACTTGCTGTTTAAAAAAATTACGTTGAGCTCTGGAACATCTCCATTTCTTAACACACCTTCCAAACCCATCACAGGGATAGTTTTACCCATGTTCTGAAGGCTCATCATATATGCACTTTTGGGGCTTTTATAAATTCAGGAATTAAAGGAATAGAAAGAGTGGAGAGTATTGAAGGCTTCAGAGGAGGGCTATAAGAGACTCAATACTGCTACACAAGTCCCCAAACAAAAATGTCCAGTCCACCCCACCCCAAAATCTACATGTAATTGGAGAAAATGCGCAGCCAGAAGCATAGAAAAGCATGTAGCTTTGAATAAATCATACACAGAACAGTCTAGAACCAAAGAAAAAACCAAACAACATACATATACACAAAAAGGCTAAGAAGCATCTATATCCTTATGTCTTTAGGTGAGTACCTGTATCCCAGTGGAGTATAGTTATGAAAACTCCTCATCTGTTTTTTAAAGAAAAAACTATTCCCATCATGCTTCACTTTCTAGAATCTATCCTTTTTGATTGGTTGGTGTAAACAAAAAGCAAAAACACATACACATGCATGCGTGCACACACACACACACATATATACTCCCTCCTAATATATGAAAAATGCAATATATAATGCTGGTATTAGAAATCACTTCAGCTTTATACTTAAGATCTTATAGGCCCTTGATTTGACACCCAAAAATAATTTTCCTCGTCCTTATACTTAAATGCCCAACCACCAAAAGAAAAAAAGAAAAAAGAAAAGGCTTTAAAATGGACATGTTTCAAGTCAGTGTCTTGCTAACAAAAAAGATAGCATTTTCTTCACTTTGGCCATTGTTAAAGATGCAGGCATAGATCAGGGAATGTTAGACTAGCATGTATTTAAAAAAAAAAAGCAACATTAACAGAGCATGTATCTTTCAAAAAAAGACTAAAACACTAACAAATACAAGTCAATGCACATATTTTAAACTACTATAATTTTATCTACATTGGATTAAATGTTTTTGTGCACCAAACATTGCAATACTGTTCATTTCGTTTTTATCGTGAAATCATGCCAATTTTGTCACTAAAAAAATTTATTGGGTTATAATTATGTTGCCTTCTCACCCAAATTAGGGGAGAAAACAAGAAACAAAAATTATAAATCCCAATTACGAACAACTCAAGATTTCACCAACTATGAACATAAAGCTCCTAGTTAATATGATTAAGGCAGAATTTTCAGATTCATATTTTAAAAATTCCTCCAATTTACGTAGATGTTTCCCTCACCCATTACAAATCTTTGCAACACAACGTTAGGTTTTCTACTCTGAAATTTGTACCAACTACACAAAAACAAAAGCAAGGAGCCATAAAAAAATTATATGTTCTTCATGTCCTGGGAGCACACATATTTTTTAATAATTTAAAGGGATAACTACAAGAGCCTGACATTTTTCTGTATCTCACCACTTCTGCCTGTCGGTAGGATCTGTAAATGAGTCAGGTGATATCTCTGCTATTAAGATGTTACTATCTCCCCCTTCTTCTCTCCTAATCTACTCAATTTTCTCTCATCTTCCTGAGCACCTTTCATGAACAGCATTGCAAGTTGGTTAAAAAGAATAAAAGGAAGAAGAAAGTGAGTTTTACAAGGGTTTTGTTGCTTAATTATTTACTGGTGGAGTCAGTCCACCAGGAGTTTGATTTCATTGGCTAGCAGCTGGTTCATGTTGAACAGGCCCCCTGGGAGCTTGGTGAGCAGCTCTCGCTCGGTGCTTTCAGGGTCGCTGTCAACAGAGCTGGAACTCGCGCTCATGTTGTCAACAGCAGTGCTGGCTGGGGGACCCAGCTCCGGCTCACTAGTCTCACTGGCCGTGGACACCACGGAGAGCAGGGACATACGCCGGGTGAGCCGGCCAGAGGGCAGAAGGGAGGCGGCATAGTCCGCTATGATACCAGCTACATCTAGATTACAAGCCTTATCAAAGGCGATGAAACCTACATTTGCATTGGCCTCGCAGACACAGAAGGAGCCGTCATCTTTCATCAACAGGTCAATGCCACACACATCCATCCCCAGGATATTAGACACCTGGATCGCTAGCTGCTTCCCTTGTTCACTCAATGAGCACATCATCCCCACACCACCTGGCAGAAGAGAAACAAGAAGTTACCAAAATAATAAATTTTGGAGTAAAACTAAAGCTGGCCTCCAAGGCTAACTCTCTTTTCTTAAATCAGTAGCGAAAATTATTATGTAAAACTCTGAAGTGTAAGTTTCCTTCACTAAGGAATCCCCTTCCAAGGGCTCTCAAAGAATTGATGACTTAGTATTTTATCAATGTGCCATTTTTTCTAACAATGTAAAACTTACTTGAATTAACATGGGCCAAGTCAAAGGAACTTTGGCATAAATATAATTAAACCACTTTATTTTACATATGACAAAGTGTTATCGGTTTTTGAGGAAAGAAGATAGGAGGGAATGAAGGAACACAGCGAGCTGACCACGGTTCTCTTCCTCTATGGTCCCCACTTGTCTGCCACTCCTAAGCCAAAAGATCTGGGCCTCAAGGTTACTGGCTCAATGTAGGTGAAATCTTTGAGTTTTGCTGGTATCTGGGAGAAAGGAATGAGAACTATATTTTCTCATTTGGAAACTCTGAGATAATGGCCAGAAAGCTAAAGAATTCTGAGAGAAGCTTGGCTCCAAGTGCACTTTGTATCCACAGGAGGAGAGCTGACATCAGCATAATGTGAATATGCCTGATGTCTTTGACCCAAAGAGGCCAAAATCTAAATGCACAGGTGAGTGGAATCCTCCCTACACAGAGGCTGGAAGAGTAGAGGAGTCTAGGAAATAGGAAGGTTTCTTTTAAGTACCTCAGTAGGGGACTGACACATGAATTAAATGACTGCTCCTTGGCGTCTGTAGGACTGAAGCCATCTGCAATACTCCAAATAACTAGAGCAGAGCCCTGATGTGACAATAATAAAACAACAAGCCATCTATGACTTGAATGAAAGAAGTAAGTGCACTTTAAGGAGATGCGGGTTTAGCACAAAAACTTTCTGAAGCTAAAACAAAAACGTAATTATCCAACTAAAAACTTGAGCAGAAGCTCTGAAGGAGAATATAATCAGTTTTGGGTATCTAACTTGTAACTTGGAAAATCTAGTGTTAAGAAATATTTTGAAGCACATACAAAAAGTCTGAGGTGAAATCACAAAAGATAAGAAATTTGAAGGACTGAATCAGAAGAAACTTCGCCAGAAGGAAAGAAACAAAAAGATGTAGGAGAGGCAATAAAGAAGAAATTTTCTAGAAACTAAAAGAACTGAGTCTCCTGATACAAACACCTTACTAAAATCCAGGTTGGACTGATTGAGAAAAGACCCGTATCTAAAAATATCCTGATAATATTTTGGAGCTCCAGGAATAAAAGGAAGAAAAAGAAAAGGAAAAAACTTACAAAGAATAAATTATAAAAAAAAAAAAATCAAATTCATTTGCAACAAGTAACCTATCTATATAAGGCAGTAGATTTGAAGCTCTTATAATCTAAGAAACCTAACTCAACCAAGATACTATTCTCCTTTCAGAGAAGACATATAAGAAGATCTAACACACACATACCCATCCAAGGAAAATAATCAAGGAAAGATATTAATATAATAGCAAATTAGACCCCAAAGTAGGGGAAAATAAAGATAGGAAAATAATCAAGGAAAGATATTAATATAATAGCAATAGACCCCAAAGTAGGGGAAAATAAAGATAGGGAATAAACAGTGTGAGTAATGATTCTTGCAATTTAAGTGTAATTCACTCTAAATGAATAAAGTAAATCTGCTGGTAATGGATAATGCAGAGACTATATAAGGAGTTTTTAAAGAGAAGACACATCAAGAAGCAAAGTTCTAATATAGACATGGACTACAACTATTAAATAATTTCAGTAGAACACTGGAATGTAAAGCCCACGGAAGTGGTCATTTTTGCCTGTGTTTTTTTTTTTTTTACTGCTATGTACAAAATACTGCTATAACAGTACTTGACACTTAGGAGGTGCTCAAAAATATTTGTTCAGTGAATGAATGAGTCAGTTAGGAGGAGTAGGAAGGGAAGTGAAACTGTTCTAATCTCACTGGAGGAGTGATGAAACGTGGATGATAGGGGGAAAGTGAAGGTGCTCCAAAGACTTCATCTTCTTATGATGGCAGAAGGGAGGAGGAAAGAAAAGGCATCAGGGAAAATAGTTATCTTCTCAAATAATAATAGAACACAGGAGTCTGATTATGAGCACAGGGAAAGAGAAGGTACCTATCCATGGAATGGCTGAGCTTCCAGATTAACCAAGTTTGGAGACAGAGGTGAAAATGGAATTAATTGTACCTTTCAAACCAGCAACAATTAGAAAAAAGAGGAAAGGACAATTTAAATTAAATAATAAAAACAAAGTAAGACAGAAGGAATAAAATGAACTGTATCAGTAGTTACACTAAAGTTGAACTGAAATTTCCCATTAAAAGACGCAAACTTGTCAGATTGGGAAGAACAACAAAACTTAGCTTTATGATGTTTATGACAAACATACTTTAAACAAAATGAAACGGTATTTTGAAAATTTAGGGGAGTGGGGAAAGAGATAAGAGGCAAAGGCAAAACAAACTTCACGTCATAGCCTTAAATCCCTTGACTAGAGTATATTATTGCACCAATATATACAGTTTTTCTTTTATCAAGTAAGCAACCATGTTTTTGCCTACAAAGAAAACCTTGATAAATTTTTTAAAGACCTTTACAGGCCACATTCTCTGATAACCCCCAAAATTAGAAATTAAGTAACCAAAGGAATACTATATAGAAATTATAAAATTCATCCCCTGAATTAAATAAAGTAAAATGAGAACTATCTGTAAAGAGAAAAAACACTTCATACCAAAACCTTTATCTTCAAATCAGAGAGAACTCCCCCACAAAAAAAAAGAGATTGAGATTTAATAAAGACAAAAAGTAGAATAAATAGAATAGAAAAAAAAAAAAAGGCCCAAAAAACCCAATGCTACTTTGATAAAATTAAGGGATCATATCAAAGAATCACCAAGGAGATTCAAAGAAGCATAAGCAATCACCTCATGAAACTGGCCAGAAAAAAAAAAAAGAAACCTAAAACAAATGAATGTATCTAAGCAATAATAAATTACCAACAGTGACCCAAGAAGCAGCAAACGTAAATAAAAACAAAAGTGGAAAAGGCCATTACATGGATAAAGTAGAGATTTCAAGGAGTTCCTGACAAATTGGATATGGAGTATAAGACTAAAGAGGGGATTAAGGATGTCTAAAGAATTTCAATCTCAAATGGAAAGATACAGTTGCCGTTAAATGGTGAGGAGAAAAGTGTGGGTGTGAGGGGAGTTAGCCAGGAGTTCGGCTTTAAATACATTAAAAATGGAGCTATTTGAGTAGGCCATTATTTATACGTGCCTGGAATTCAGGGAGAAAGCCTAAACTGGAGAAAAATTTGAAAATAACAACACATAGACGGCATTTAAAGACAGGAGCTAGATAAGATTACTTAGAAAATGAAATAAACAGAGAAGAAAACACCCAGACTTAGCTCTAAGGCATTTCAAAAATAAGATCTCAGAAAATAAAAATTTAAATAAATCAAAATCATTCATCTTATTTGGACCAATATGGGTTATGACACAGCTTAAATGAACTTCAATTATAAACAAGATAAGTATATCACCAAAGATAAAATCTTTAACTCCCATCAGACATTTCATAGAAGTGTGAACAGGGTTCCTAACTGAGCATGCCTGAAAGCAAATTTATGATTCAGAGTAATCCAATTTCTTTACTAGAAAAACAGCTCAAGAGTATATTTACTCTATTCATGATAAGTCTATTAATATTTACATGTGAAAAAAGATATTTTTCAAGAATATTCACTGGATGCCAAATATTATTTTACACTCTATAGAGACACTTGCATTGTTTTTACCTAGTGAGCAGTTGCTTTGCATCCTCCCATCTGTTGAACAGCGTAACATGGTGCCAACCACACGGCCTCCCACAACAATGACACGTACATCCCGTCCATGAGACTCTTTAACATACTTCTGGAACAGGTATGGGGCTTCATGGCGGATAAGATGACTTAGATCAGCCAAATGGTGCTTATCTCGAGCTAAGAAAACAGCTTTACCTGTGATTGAAAAAGAATAAAAAATATATTAAGTCATCAAACTGCGGGCAGCTAATATCTATTACCTGCATCTTCTTGGTCCCTATCTGCTTTTTCAGAGCCAATTACTTTTAAACCAAAGTAATAGTTATGGTAATAGTGAGACAATGCAAAAATGTGTATAAAGTTCCTAATATTCTTCTACTATTCCTTCAATACCCAAACTTTTTTCAAAATAATCACTGTTATTCAATACTATGATGGTTTAAAATTTATACAGCACAGTAGTTCAACAGTTACCCATATTATTAAATCCTCACCCCCTCTAGTGCAGTTACTATCTATAGACATAGTAAGATGTTACAGAATCATTGACTATATTTCCATGCTGTACTACTGTCCCAGTGACCAATTTATATTGTGATTGTGAATTATAGTGCCCCTTTACCCCCTCCACCTTCCCCACCCCAAGCCTGCCCAACCCCTCCTCATTGGTAACCACAAGTCCCTTCTCAGTGTCTATGAGTCCACTGCTATTTTGTTCCTTCTTGTTTCGCTATGTTTTTATACTACACAAATAAGTGAAATCATATGGTATTTGTCTTTCTCCACCTTGCTTATTTCATTGAGCATAATACCCTCTAGCTCCATCCTTTTTTTTGCATATGGGAGGATTTCTTTTCTTTTTATGACTGAATAATATTCTACTGTGTATATGTAACACATCTTCGTTATCCATTCCTCTACCAGACTTTAGATTACTTCCATATCTTGGCTACTCTAAATAGTGCTGCACTAAACATAGGGGTGCATATGTCTTTTTGAATCTGAGAAATTATATTCTTTGGGTAAATTCCTAGGAGTGGGATTCCCAGGTCAAATGGTATTTCTATTTTTAGTTTTTTGAGGAACCTCCATATTGCTTTCCACAATGGTTGAACTGGCTTACATTCCCACCAGCAGTGTAGGAGGGTTCCCCTTTCTCCGCATCCTCACCAGCATTTGTTGTTCTTAGTCTTTTCGATACTGGCCATCCTAACTGGTGTGAGGTGATATCTCATTGTGGTTTTTATTTGCAATTCCCTGATAAATAGTGATGTGGAGCATCTTTTCATGTGTCTGTTGACCATCTGAATTTCTTCTTTGGAGAATTGTCTGTTCATATCCTCCACCCATTTTTAATTGGGTTATTTGCTTTTTGGACGTTGAGGCGTGTGAGTTTTTATACATTTTGGGTATTAACCCCTTGTCAAATATGTCATTTAAAAATATATTCTCCCATACTGTAGAATGCTTTTTTCTTCTGTTGAAGGTGTCCTTTGCTGTACAGAAGCTCTTTAGTTTGATGTAGTCTCATGTGTTCATTATTGCTTCTGTTTCCCTTCCTCGAGGAGATGTGTTCAGGAAAAAGTTGTTCTCATGTTTATATTCAGGAGATTTTTGCCTATGTTTTCTTCTAAGAGTTTTATGGTTTCATGACTTATATTAAGGTCTTTGATCCCTTTCAAGTTTTCTCTTGTGTATGGGGATAGACAATAATCCAGTTTCATTCTCTTGCATGTAGCTGTCCAGTTTTGCCAACACAAGTTGTTAAAGAGGCTGTCATTTCCCCACTGTACGTCCATGGCTCCTTTATCGCATATTAATTGACCATATATGCTTGGGTTTATATCTGGGCTCTCTAGTCTGTTCCATTGGTCTATGGGTCTCTTCTTGTGCCAGTACCAAATTATCTTGATTATTGTGGCTTTGTAGTAGAGCTTGAAGTCAGGGAGCATAATCCCCCCTGCTTTATTCCTCCTTCTTAGGATGCTTTGGCTATTTGGGGTCTTATGTGCTTCCATATGAATTTTAGAACTATTTGCTCTAGTTCATTGAAGAATACGGTTGGTATTTCGATAGGGATTGCACTGAATCTGTAGATTGCTTTAGGCAGCATGGCCATTTTGACAATATTAATTTTTCCTATCCATGAGCATGGGATGTGTTTCCATTTACTGGTATCTTCTTTAATTTCCCTCATGAGTGTCTTGTAGTTCTCAGAGTATAAGTCTTTCACTTCCTTCATTAAGTTTATTCCTAATGCATCTTTTTGATACAATTTTGAATGGAATTGTTTTCCTGATTTCTCTTTCTGCTAGTTCCTTGTTAGTGTGTAGGAATGCAACAGATTTCTGTGTATTAATTTTGTATCCTGCAACTTTGCTGAATTCAGATATTAGATCTAGTAGTTTTGAAGTGGAGTCTTTAGGGTTTTTTATGTATAATATCATGTCATCTGCAAACAGTGACAGTTTAACTTTTTCCTTACCAATCTGGATGCCTACTATTTCTTTGTGTTGTACAATTGCCGTGGCGAGGACCTCCAGAACTATGTTGAATAAAAGTGGAGAGAGTGGGCATCCTTGTCTTGTTCCCTATCTTAAAGGAAAGGCTTTCAGCTTCTCCCTGTTACGATGATGTTGGCTGTGGGTTTGTCATATATGGCCTTTTATTATGTTGAGGTACTTGCCCTCTCTACCCATTTTGTTGAGAGTTTTTATCATGAATGGATGAATTTTGTTGAATGCTTTTTTGGCATCTATGGAGATGATCACGTGATTATTGTCATTCTTTTTGTTGATATGGTGGATGATACTGATGGATTTTCTAATATTGTACCATCTTTGCATTCCTAGAAGAAATCCTACTTGATCATGATGTATGTATGATCTTTTTGATGTATGTTTGAATTTGATTTGCTAATATTTTGTTGAGTATTTTTGCATCTATGTTCATCAGGGATATTGGTCTGTAATTTTCTTTTTTTGTGAGGTCTTTGCCTAGTTTTGGTATTAGGGTGATGCTGGCCTCAGAATGAGTTTGGAAGCATTCCCTCCTCTTCTACTTTTTGAAAAACATCAAGGAGAATGTTATTAGATCTTCACTAAATGTTTGATAAAATTCAGCTGTGAAGCCATTTGGTCCAGGAATTTTGTTCTTAGGTAGTTTTTTTGATTACCAATTCAATTTCGTTGCTGGTAATTGGTGTGTTCAGATTTTCTCTGTTTCTTTCTGGGTCAGACTTGAAAGGTTGTATTTTTCTAGAAAGTTGTCCATTTCTTCTAGGTTATCCAGTTTGTTACCATATAATTTTTCATAGTATTCTCTCATAATTCTTTGTATTTCTGTGGTGTCCATAGTGATATTTCCTTTCTCATTTTTTATTCCATTTATGTGTGTAGACTCTCTTTTTTTCTTGATACATCTAGCTAGGGGTTCATCTATGTTTATTTTCTCTAAGAACCAGCTCCTGCTTTCATTGATTCTTTCTATTATTTTATTCTTCTTGATTTTATTTATTTCTGCTCTAATCTTTATTATGTCCCTCCTTCTACTGACTTTGGGCCTCATTTGTTCTTGTTTTTCTAGTTTCCTTAATTTTTAGATTAGACTGTTCATATGGGATTGTTCTTTCCTGAGGTAGGCCTGTATTGCAACATACATCCCTCTTAAGACGGCCTTCACTGTGTCCCACAGATTTTGCTGCATTGAATTATTGTTGTCATTTGTCTCCATATATTGTTTGATCTCTATTTTTATTTGGTCATTGATCCATTGATTATTCAGGAGCATCTTTTTAAGCCTCCATGTGTTTGTGGGATTTTTCATTTTCTTTGCGTAATTTATTTCTAGATTCATACCTTTTTGGTCTGAGAAGCTGGTTGGTACAATTTCAATCTTCTTGAATTTACTGAGGCTCTTTTTGTGGCCTACTATATGATCTATTCTTGAAAATGTTCCATGTGCACTTGAGAAGAATGTATATCCTGTTGCTTTTGGATGAAGTGTTCTATAAATGTCTGTTAGGTCCATCTGTTCTAATGTGTTGTTCAGTGCCTCTGTCTCCTTGCTTATTTTCTTTCTGGTTGCTCTATCCTCTGGAGTGAGTGGTGTGCTGAAGTCTCCTAGAATGAATGCACTGCATTCCCCTTTAATTCTGTTAGTATTTGTTTCACGTATGTCGGTGCTCCTGTGTTGGGTACATAGATATTTATAGTGGTTATGTCCTCTTGTTGGATTTACCCCTTTATCATTACATAATGTACTTCCTTGTCTCTTGTGAATTTTTGTTTTAATGTCTATTTTGTCTGATACAAGTACTGCAACTCCTGCTTTTTTCTCCCTACTGGTTGCATGAAATACTTTTTTCCATCCCTTCACTTTTAGTCTGTGTATGTCTTTGGATTTGAAGTGAGTCTCTTGTAAGCAGCATATAGTTGGGTCTTGTGTTTTTATCCATTCAGTGCCTCTATGTCTTTTGATTGGTGCATTCAGACCATTTACATTTAGGGTGATTATCGATACGTATGCACTTAGTGCAATTGCAGGCCTTAGATTTGTGGTTACCAAAAGTTCCAGGGTAAATTCCTTACTATCTAAAAGTCTGATTTAACTCACTTAGCATGCTATTATAAACACAATCTAAAGGTTCTTTTTCTTCTCCTCCTTTTTCCTCCTCCATTCTTTATATATTAGGTATCATATTCTGTACGCTTTTGTCTTTCCCTTGACTGACTCTGAGGGTATTTGATTTAATTTTGCATTTGCTTAGTAATTTAACTATTCTACTTCCTTTACGGTGGTTTTATTACCTATGTTGACAGCTATTTAACCTCAGGAACACTTCCATCTATAGCAGTCCCTCCAAAATACACTGTAGAGATGGTTTGTAGAAGGTAAACTCTCTCAGCTTTTGCTTATCTGGAAATGGTTTAATCCCTCCTTCAAATTTAAATGATGATTTTGCCAGAGGGAAGAGTATTCTTGGTTCGAGGCCCTTCTGCTTCACTGCATTAAATATATCATGCCACTTCTTTCTGGCCTGCAAGGTTTCTGCTTAGAAGTCTGATGATAGCCTGATGGGTTTTCCTTTGTAGGTGATCTTTTTTTCTCTCTCTGGCTGCCTTTAATACTCTGTCCTTTCCTTTGATCTTTGACATTTTAATTATTGTACATCTTGGTGTTGTCCTCCTTGGGTCCCTTGTGTTGGGAGATTTGTGGGCTTCGATGGTCTGAGAGACTATTTCCTTCCCCAGATTTGGGAAGTTTTCAGCAATTATTTCTTCAAAGACACTTTCCATCCCTTTTTCTCTCTCTTCTTCTTGATACCCCTATAATATGAATATTGTTCCATTCAGATTGGTCACACCATTCTCTCAGTATTCTTTCATTCCTAGAGATCCTTTTTCTCTCTGTGCCTCAGCTTCTTTGTATTCCCCTTCTCCAATTTTTATTTCATTTATCATCTCCTCCACCATATCTAATCTGCTTTTAAAATCCTCCATTGTGTTCCTCAATGATTGGATCTCCGTCTTAAATTCGTTCCTGGGTTCTTGAATATTTTTATGACCCTCCAGGAGCATGTTTATGATATTTTTTTGGTATTATTAATATACAATCAAATGAGCAGCATTGTGGTTACTAGATTCCCCCCATTACCAAGTCCCCACCACATACCCCATTACAGTCACCGTCCATCAACATAATAAGATGCTATAGAATCACTACTTGTCTTCTCTGTGCTATACTGCCTTCCCCGTGCCCCACCTACTTTATGTGTGTTAATTGTAATGCCCCTTATTCTCCTTCTCCCTCCCTTCCCACCCACCCTCCCCCGTCCCTTTTCCTTTGGCAACTCTTAGTCCATTCTTGGGTTCTGTGAGTCTGGTGCTGTTTTGTTCCTCCAGTTTTTGCTTTGTTCTTATGCTCCACAGATGAGTGAAATCATTTGGTACTTGTCTTTCTCTGCCTGGCTTATTTCACTGAGCATAATACCCTCTAGCACCATCCATGTTGTTGCAAATGGTAGGATTTGCTTTCTTATGGCTGAATAATATTTCACTGTGTATATGTACCATATCTTCTTTCATATTTATGATTTTTATTTTAAAATCTCTTTCAGGAAGATTGATTAATCCCATCTCACTCAATCCTTCTTCTGGTGTTGGTAACATTTTGCTTTGAACTAGGTTCCTTTGATGTTTCATATTTGGAGGTGGCACCCTCTAGTGCCTGGAAGCTCTATTCTCTGGAGCTGCTCAGCCCCTGGAGCAATGTCAGGGTCCACAGGTGAGTGGTGCTGGTGTCTGGGGGGAGTAAAGAGCTGTTTCCTGCTTCCTGGCTGCTATGCCTGTCTCCACTGCCAAAACCAGTGGGCCGAACAAACACACAGGTGTAAGTCTCTATGCTTTGTGTGGATGCTGTATGCGGGGCTTCCCTCTGGCTGGCCTTATGCCAGGGCAGGATTTGCCAGTTTGCAAGCCAGGTGCGGGCTGGCCAGGAGGAAGGCGCAGCGGGCTGCATATCATGGTAGGAGCTGTGTTGTCAGCCAGAGGGATGGAGCGCCTGAAGATCGTGAAAGTTCCCAGCCTGCTGGGCAGCATGCACCCAGACAATTTTGTCTACCTGTCCTTTCTCCTGAGCAGTAAGCTCTGTGCAAATCTTGCCCCTTTAGCAGCCCTCTTGCTTTTAGAAGTCTCTGACTGCCCACCCAGAACAGCCAGATATGGATCCCTGTTTTCCACAAGCAGCTGGAATCTCAGTCTCTCCAGGTATTCTGTCTGTCTTAGCTTTCCAACCACACTAATCACCAGAGCACATGCAATGTAGGTTTGTGCTACCAGAGCAGATCTTCAGGGTAGGTGTTCAGGAGTTCCAGGTCTCTACTCCCTTCCCGCTCCTTTTCTCTTCCTCCTGCTGGTGTGCTGAGGTGGGGAAGGGCTTGGGTCCCACCAGGTCACGGCTTTGGTAATTACCCTGTTCCGTGAGGTCTGTTTTTTCTCCAGGTGTATGCAGTCTGGTGCAGCCTTCTTTTCTGTTGCTCTTTCAGGATTAGTTGTATTCATTATATTTTTGTATTATATGTGGTTTTAGGAGGAGGTCTTTGTCTCACCTCTCATGCCGCCATCTTTAATCCTGGTATTAGCTTTACTTTTTAATTCTCTACTCTGTTCCATTGTTCTCTTTAATTTTTGTGCCAACAGAAGTGGCTGTTTTCAATACATGGTTTTAAATCCTTTGATGTCCTTTCCATTAAGAGAAGGGGGGATCTCCCTGCTTGTGATTGCTTCAAGCAGAATACAGCAGAAGCCATTCCTTATGACTTCTGAAGCTAGGTCATAAAATGTCATGCAGCTTCTTTGCTCATAGGAGTGTCCACTGTACGAGCCGAGACTTCAGACTGCCTTACTGGAGAAGCCAAAAACAATGCAACCAAGAAGTCCCAGCTGAACCCTTGTCCAGCTGTCCCTGTCAAGTACTTGGATTTATAAATCATCTTATGCCTTAAGACATCCTTCCTTAATCTGAAGTCATTAAGATAATTTTAAAAACTGTCTTCTAGAGCTTTATAGTTTTGCTTTATATATTTCAATCTTCAAACTGTAAAAACTGGGAAGGGTTCAACTTGAGCTACTGTAAGATTCTTGCATTGTTGAAGAGGAAGATAAAGATATTAACTTGAGACTCAGTTTAAATTAAGTACGCACCTTAAAATCTCTAGATTATCACTAAATGAACAGAAATAGCTTCTAGCAAAACCAAACTCATCGTAGCCTATAAATTTTTTAAATGTTTTTTTATTGTGGTATCATTAATCTACAATTACAAAAAGAACATTATGTTTACTAGATTCCCCCTTCACCAAGTACCCCCCCACATACCCTTTCACAGTCACTGTCTATCTGCGTAGTAAGATGCTGTAAAATCACTACTTGTCTTTTCTGTGTTGCCAGCCCTCCCCGTGTCCCCCACGCACTATACATGCTAATTGTAATGCCCCCTTTCTTTTTCCCCGCCCTTATCCCTCCCTTCCCACCCATCATCCCCAGTCCCTCTCCCTTTGGTAACTATTAGTCCATTCTTGGGTTCTGTGATTCTGCTGCTGTTTTGTTCCTTCAGTTTTCCTATGTTCTAATACTCCACATATGAGTGAAATCATTTGGTATTAGTCTTTCTCCGCTTGGCTTATTTCACTGAGCATAATACCCTCTAGCTCCATCCATGTTGTTGCGAATGGTAGGATGTTTTTTTTCTATGGCTGCGTAATATTCCATTGTGCATATGTACCACATCGTCTTTATCCATTCATCTACTGATGGACATTTAGGTTGTTTCCATATCTTGGCTATTGTAAACAGTGCAGTGATAAACATAGGGGTGCATCTGTCTTTTTCAAACTGGAGTGCTGCATTCTTAGGGTAAATTCCTAGAAGTGGAATTCCTGGGTCAAATGGTATTTCTATTTTGAGCATTCTGACGAACCTCCATACTGCTTTCCACAATGGTTGAACTAGTTTACATTCCCACCAGCAGTGTAGGAGGGTTTCCCTTTCTCCACAACCTTGCCAACATTTGCAGTTTGTCTTCTTGATGACGGCGATCCTTACTGGTATGAGGTGATATCTCATTGTGGTTTTAATTTGTATTTCTCTGATGATTAGCGAATTGGAGCATCTTTTCATGTGCCTGTTGGCCATCTGGATTTCTTCTTTAGAGAACTGTCTATTCAGCTCCTCTGCCCATTTTTTAATTGGATTATTTGCTTTTTGTTTGTTGAGGCGTGTGAGCTCTTTATATATTTTGGATGTTAATCCTTTATCAGATCTGTCTTTTATGAATATGTTCTCCCATACTGTAGGATACCTTTTTGTTCTATTGATGGTGTCCTTTGCTGTACAGAAGCTTTTTAGCTTGATATAGCCCCACTTGCTCATTTTTGCTTTTGTTTTCCTTGCCCAGGGAGATATGTTCATGAAGAAGTCACTCATGTTAATGTCCATGAGATTTTTGCCTATGTTTTTTTCTAAGAGTTTTATGGTTTCATGACTTACATTCAGGTCTTTGATCCATTTCAAATTTACTTTTGTGTCTGGGGTTAGACAGTGATCCAGTTTCATTCTCTTACATGTAGCTGTCCAGTTTTGCCAGCACCATCTGTTGAAGAGACTGTCATTTCGCCATTGTATGTCCATGGATGCTTTATCGTATATTAATTGGCCATATATGTTTGGGTTAATGTCTGGAGTCTCTAAACTGTTCCACTGGTCTGTGGCTCTGTTCTTGTGCCAGTACCAAATTGTCTTGATTACTATGGCTTTGTAGTAGAGCTTGAAGTTGGGGAGTGAGATCCCCCCCACTTTATTCTTCCTTCTCAGGATTGCGTTGGCTATTTGGGGTCTTTGACGGTTCCGTATGAATTTTTGAACTGTTTGTTCCAGTTCATTGAAGAATGCTGTTGGTAATTTGATAGGGATTGCATCGAATCTGTATATTGCTTTGGGCAGGATGCCCATTTTGACTATATTAATTCTTCCTAGCCAGGAGCATGGGATGAGTTTCCATTTGTTAGTGTCCTCTTTAATTTCTCTTAAGAGTGTCTTGTAGTTTTCAGGGTATAGGTCTTTCACTTCCTTGGTTAGGTTTATTCCTAGGTATTTTATTCTTTTTGATGCTATTGTGAATGGAATTGTTGTCCTGATTTCTCTTTCTATTAGTTCATTGTTAGTGTATAGGAAAGCTACAGATTTCTACGTGTTAATTTTGTATCCTGCCACTTTGCTGAATTCCGATATTAGTTCTAGTAGTTTTGCAGTGGAGTCTTTAGGGGTTTTTATGTACAATATCATGTCATCTACAAATAGTGACAGTTTGACTTCTTCTTTACCAATCTGGATTCCTTGTATTTCTTTGTTTTGTCTGATTGCTGTGGCTAGGACCTCCAGTACCACGTTGAATAACAGTGGGGAGAGTGGGCATCCCTGACTTGTTCCTGATCTCAGAGGAAAAGCTTTCAGCCTCTCGCTGTTCAGTATGATGTTAGCTGTGGGTTTATCATATATGGCCTTTATTATGTTGAGGTACTTGCCCTCTGTGTCCATTTTGTTGAGAGTTTTTATCATGAATGGATGTTGAATTATGTCAAATGCTTTTTCAGCATCTATGGAGATGATCATGTGGTTTTTGTCTTTTTTGTTGATGTGGTGGATGATGTTGATGAATTTTCCAATGTTGTACCATCCTTGCATCCCTGGGATGAATCCCACCTGGTCATGGTGTATGATCCTTTTGATGTATTTTTTAATTCGGTTTGCTAATATTTTGTTGAGTATTTTTGCATCTACATTCATCAGGGATATTGGTCTGTAGTTTTCTCTTTTGGTGGGGTCTTTGCCTGGTTTTGGTATTAGGGTGATGCTGGCTTCATAGAATAAGTTTGGGAGTATTCCCTCCTCTTCTATTTTTTGGAAAACTTTAAGGAGAATGGGTGTTATGTCTTCTCTGTATGTCTGATAAAATTCCGAGGTAAATCCATCTGGCCCAGGGGTTTTGTTCTTGGGTAGTTTTTTGATTACCAATTCAATTTCATTGCTGGTAATTGGTCTGTTTAGATTTTCTGTTTCTTTCTGGGTCAGTCTTGGAAGGTTGTATTTTTCTAGGAAGTTGTCCATTTCTCCCAGGTTTCCCAGCTTGTTAGCATATAGGCTTTCATAGTAGTCTCTAATAATTCTTTGTATTTCTGTGGGGTCCATCGTGATTTTTCCTTTCTCGTTTCTGGTTCTGTTGATGTGTGTTGACTCTCTTT
Organism: Manis pentadactyla; assembly: GCF_030020395.1. Taxonomy (NCBI): domain Eukaryota; kingdom Metazoa; phylum Chordata; class Mammalia; order Pholidota; family Manidae; genus Manis; species Manis pentadactyla. The sequence continues at coordinate 65,931,726 of NC_080032.1, read as the reverse complement.
TTCTCTTAATAGGTCTGCCGAGAGGCTTATCTATTTTGTTTATTTTCTCAAAGAACCAGCTCTTGGTTTCATTGATTTTTTTAAATTGTTTTATGCTTCTCAATTTTATTTATTTCTTCTCTGATCTTTATTATGTCCCTCCTTCTGCTGACCTTAGGCCTCATTTGTTCTTTTTCCAATTTCAATAATTGTGACATTAGACTATTCATTTGGGATTGTTCTTCCTTCTTTAAATATGCCTGTATTGCTATATACTTTCCTCTTAAGACTGCTTTTGCTGCATCCCACAGAAGTTGGGCTTTGTGTTATTGTTGTCATTTGTTTCCATATATTGCTGGATCTCCATTTTAATTTGGTCATTGATCCATTGATTATTTAGGAGCGTGTTGTTAAGCCTCCATGTGTTTGTGAGCCTTTTTGCTTTCTTTGTACAATTTATTTCTAGTTTTATGCCTTTGTGGTCTGAAAAGTTGGTTGGTAGGATTTCAATCTTTTGGAATTTACTGAGGTTCTTTTTGTGGCCTAGTATGTGGTCTATTCTGGAGAATGTTCCATGTGCACTTGAGAAGAATGTGTGTCCTGTTGCTTTTGGATGTAGAGTTCTGTAGATGTCTATTAGGTCCACCAGTTCTAGCGTGTTGTTCAGTGCCTCTATGTCCTTACTTATTTTCTGTCTGGTGGATCTGTCCTTTGGAGTGAGTGGTGTGTTGAAGTCTCCTAGAATGAATGCATTGCATTCTATTTCCTCCTTTAGTTCTGTTTATATTTGTTTCAGGTATGTTGGTGCTCCTGTATTGGGTGCATATATATTTATAATGGTTATATCCTCTTGTTGGACTGAGCTCTTTATCATTATGTAATGTCCTTCTTTGTCTTTTGTTACTTTCTTTATTTTGAAGTCTGTTTTGTCTGATACCAGAATTGCAACACCTGCTTTCTTCTCTCTGTTGTTTGCATGAAATATCTTTTTCCATCCCTTGACTTTAAGTCTGTGCATGTCTTTGGGTTTGAGGTGAGTCTCTTGTAAGCAGCATATGGATGGATCTTGCTTTTTTATCCATTCTGTTACTCTGTGTCTTTTGATTGGTACATTCAGTCCATTTACATTTAGGGTGATTATTGAAAGGTATGAACTTATTGCCATTGCAGGCTTTAAGTTTGTGGTTACCAAAGGTTCAGGGTTAGCTTCTTTACTATCTTACTGTCCAACTTAACTCGCTTGTTGAGCTATTATAAATGCGGTCTGATGATTCTTTATCTCTCTCCCTTCTTATTCCTCCTCCTCCATTCTTCATATGTTGCGTGTTTTGTTCTGTGCTATTTTAAGGAGTGTTCCCATCTAGCGCAGTCCCTCTAAGATACCCTGTAGAGGTGGTTTGTGGGAGGCAAACTCCCTCAACTTTTGCTTGTCTGGGAATTGTTTAATCCCTCCTTCATATTTAAATGATAATCGTGCTGGATACAGTATCCGTGGGTCAAGGCCCTTCTGTTTCATTGCATTAAATATATCAATGCCATTCTCTTCTGGCCTGTAAGGTTTCTGTTGAGAAGTCTGATGATAGCCTGATGGGTTTTCCTTTGTAGGTGACCTTTTTACTCTCTCTGGCTGCCTTTAATACTCTGTCCCTGTCCTTGATCTTTGCCATTTTAATTATTATATGTCTTGGTGTTGACCTCTTTGGATCCCGTCTCTCGGGAGTTCTGTGTGCCTCCATAGTCTGAGTAACTATTTCCTCCCCCAGTTTGGGGAAGTTCTCAGCAATTATTTCTTCAAAGACACTTTCTATACCTTTTTCTCTCTCTTCTTCCTCTGGTACCCTTCTAATGTGGCTATTGTTCCTTTTGGATTGGTCACACAGTTCTCTTAATATTGTTTCATTCCTGGAGATCCTTTTATCTCTCTCTGCATCAGCTTCTATGCGTTCCTGTTCTCTCGTTGCTATTCCATCAATGGCCTCTTGCATCTTATCCATTCTGCTTATAAATCCTTCCAGAGTTTGTTTCACTTCTGTAATCTCCCTCCGGACATCTGTGATCTCCCTCTGGACATCTGTAATCTCCCTCCGGATTTCATCCCTTAGCTCTTGCATATTTCTCTGCAGTTCTGTCAGCATGTTTATGGTTTTTATTTTGAACTCTTTTTCAGGGAGACTGGTTAGGTCTGCCTCTGCAGATCCTTTCTCAGGTGTAACTATCTTCGTCTGGACCAGATTTTTTTGCCTTTTCATGGTGATTGCAGTGGTTGTAGGCAGGTTGCAGGTGTGTCAGCTGGGAGAAGAAAGTCCTTTCCTGCTTGCTTGATGCCTTGCCCTTCTCCGCTGCCTATGATGGCTACCTGCACTCTTGGAGCAGTCACCAGGTCAATCTCCTAAGCTGCTGAGGGCGGGGTGTCCGTCAGAGCAGCGCAGAGCCCTGTGGGGAGTGGCAGGCACACCAGGTGCACTCCTCTGTGCTAGCGGCGACCCTGCCGGGCAGCTGTGTAACAGCAGCAGCCTTTGGGTCTGGCCCAGGCGGCTGTGCATTGGGCTGGGATTCCAGTTGGCTGCTGGGAGCACGCCTGCTCCCTCTGGCTCCGCTGCTGGTGCACGCGGGGCTTTTCCACGCAGGCTTCTACTGGGCTCTGGCTTCACTGCCACTGGTGTGCGTTAGCCGCACCCGGGCTGTTCGGTCACGCCGCTGTGGGCTAGCCCTGCGGCACACGGATCTGCTCTCGGTTCCTTCTAGCACTTCTGCCCCCGGCGCGTGCTCCCACTCTCCTGCTACTGGGCCCGTGTGTCGGGGTCCGCGCCAGTTGGAGGAACGACTGGCAGGCTGCCTAGTCTTGTGAGGGGCTTCGGAGCTGCACTGCCTCCGTTTAGGGCGCCTAAGTTTCCCCGGTATTCCCAGCTGTCAGGACAACTTCGTCCAGCTGTGGGGTCCCTGTCTCTTTAAGACTTGCAGAAAGCACTCGTTTTTCTTTTGTCTCAGGGGCGCCGGTTGCAGGGACCTGCCCACAGGTTTTGCTTTTTCGTTTCTCTAATATCCAGCACCCCATGCACCTTGTGTCTGTGTTCCGGGTGTGGATTTCTATAGCTGGATGTTTAGCAGTCCTGGGCTTTCACTCCCTCCCCGTTCCGACTCCTTTCTTCCCGCTGGGTTTTGGGGTGGGGGAGCGTTCAGGTCCCACCTGGCCGCAGCTTGTATCTTACCCCCTTCCTGGGATGCTGAGTTCTTGCAGATGTAGATGTGTCCTGGCTGTTGTACTGCATCCACTGGTGTGTCTTTTAGGAATAGTTGTATTTATTGTATTTTCATAAATGTATATGTTTTGGGGAGGAGATTTCCTCTGAACTACTCATGCCGCCATCTTCCAGTAGCCTATAAATTTGATATCATGTACCTAACAACATTCCTCTAATTATTCTTCAGAAACCCCACTTCAAAAGCTATAAATTTCAAGTGACAAGACAACCATCTGGTCAATAGCTATGAGCAAATACAAAGCAAACCGTAATTGCTTTGATCTGATTTTAAAGACTCTTATTTTGTATAATCACCCTCATGAATTCTCAATAGTATTTCACAATAATGTGCCATAGCAATGACTCATACACACCTCTATGGCCTCGTGTATTCTTCACTACCATTGGGAACTCCAAAACTTCTGCTTCATCAATCATTTTAGCGAAATTTTCATGACCACCTGGGTTGAGAAAAAAAGAAACTGAAGAACAGCAACAGAGGTGCTTGATAATTTTATCTATACTAATGTCAATAACAGAAGGCAGTAGCAGGCTGATGACTAAATTTTGGGTTTTTTGGAGTAAGTAATTAATAAAAGTTGAAAGTATAAATATCAGTTTAAAACCACACCTTTTAAAATGGATGAAAGTCATCTTAAACTATACATATTCTAATACCCAACTTAAGAGAAATTATCTTTCAAATCAAACTGTTCCTTAATTCTCTACCATTTTTCACATTTTTACCCCTATTCCTCTACCACACAAATAACATTAGAAACCCCCAAATCTACTTAGTATCTTCAATTTCATTTGGATAAACAGTAAGTCAGTGAGAAGAAACATCCAAGGTTGAAAAGATGCTGTATTTGTGTGTATATGCACGCGCACACACACTCCCCCCTACCAATCAAACATACAAATTAATTTTTCTTATCTCCGTTATTTAATCAGAGTCCTTTCTATACTGAGCTACTCAGTATCCATGGTTTAAGTCTTGCTTCTTACTTTTTTATTGTCCAGGAACAAATGACAAAGTAGCAAGACAAGAGTGAAACCAGACTGCAGTTGTAAAAAAATCAGCATGATAACACAGAAAAATTAAAACAGGAAGAATTTCATCAAATGACTTCAATATCGTAAATTTACAGCTCAGAGTAATTACGATGATTCAGTCCCCACATTTCAAACCTTCAAAATTAGAGCATAGGTAGTATTTGTTAATGTGGTTACCCCTTTTCTCTTTCCATTCTCTTAAAATCAGAATTGTAGACTCATGATATAAGCTGTAACATCCCAAAAGCATCAGGAAGACAGAATTCTCAAACTATTCATATTCTCTCTCCTATGCAATTGCTAAAAATGACCACTGTATGCACACTTGCCATACAGGCTTGAGGAGTTCCCCTCTCTAAAATATTAAAAGATAAGATGACAGGGGTGTCTTTTTAAAGCCTCATAACACTCCAAATACTCTACCGGACATTTATTTGGAGAAATATCCATATGAAAAACTATACTGATTTACAGTAAGTCTGATCCTCTCTAAACTGAAACAACTAGGAAGGCAGGAAATGTATTAACAAAATATTGTTTATAACAGTGCTACTCAAAGCGTAGTCCACTAAACTGTGCCTGTCTGTGACTTCTTTTGATATCTGTCCAGATAAATATAAAAAGTAAGCACTACAAGGTTTTATAGCAATTTGGCAATGTTGTGGTATTTTTATTGTAATTTATAATAGAGTATTGACCGGCAGCAGACAGTTCTTAAAAAGAAAAAGGACCCTTCACCACAGTTTTAGAAGCACTAATTTAAGGCAAACCCAGTATAGAGTCAGTTTCTTAAAAACTAAGAAAATATTTATGAAGAATTATCATGAAAATAGTAATGAAGACCATTAAACAGAGACACCAAGTTCTTATTATTTTTCACCTAACCTATGAGTTGGCAAACTCAGGCTTGTGAGACAGATTTGGCACATTTCCTTTTTTGTAATAAAGTTTTATGGAACACAACCATGCTCATTTGGTTAATCATTGTCTATAGTGGCTTTCACACTACAGAAGCATTACTGACAGTCAGAGGAAAAAACTTACAGCCTGGAAAGCCCAAACTATTTACCATTTGGCCCTTTACAGGAAAATAACTTTTCTAAGTCCATTCTATCCATACCACAGAGCTAAATCTTAAGACATGATACATCATTCTCCTGCCCATTTTGTTAAAACTGAAAGTCATTTCTGTAAGTTTTCTCATATTTACGAATTCCCTTATATCACATAACCCTATTAACTTAGTATGGCTTTCAAAACTGTCAGAGCTCTAAAACTTATGGTATAAATTCTTATTAGCAAACTCACCATAAGAGAAAGTATCTGGCAGAGGAACACCATGACCAGCCAACTCTTGAAATGTCCAGAACTTATTAACACAGTTAAGGATGGCCTGGGGCCGGTTCATTAACCGGCATCCCATCTTCTCTAGATGGCGCAACACAGTGATGTCACTATCACTTTGCACCCAAGGGGTTGGCACTCTCACTACCACCACCTGAGGATAGGCAGTAATTAGCTCTCCACTGATCCGCAGACCTGAAATATATGAGAACGAAGATAAAACCATTAAAAGGGAATTAAAATTAAAAAAGCAGAAATGTATCAAAGCATGGGTCACTAAACTATATGTACTACTTTGTTAAGATTTCATTGAGACAGAGACAAAATGCTTCCTTAAATTATATTCCTTTGTAAGAAAAAAGAAAATGTAAACAGAAAAATTTATGCACTGTTTAAATAAATTATGGTACATATCTACACAATGAAATATTACATTGCTGCTAGACAGAAATGTCATATATCTATCTCTATGTTCAGAGATAGAAAAAATGTCCAGAAAAAGAAAAAAAGTAAATCTGAGAATAAGTTTTGTGTTTAGTATGCACAGAAATGTACGAGCGGATAAACAATGTATGTGGCTTTTTTCTGGGTGAGTGAGTGGCAAGGCAGGAAGGCACAACAGGCAACATTAACATTTTGCTCCAGGTAATTCTTTCATTTTTTTTTTAGTGAGAACATACACTTTTTTGATGAAAAAAAATTTTTAAAGAAAAGTCTCTTGCATTTTATCCAATACTACCATTCTGTTTAAAGAGGTCCCACATAATAAAGCAATAAGGAATCTATGGAGTTGCTCTTTGAAACCTATTTTCATTAAAAAGTAGTATATGCATGGTACATATACACAATGGAGTATTATTCAGCCATAAGAAGAAAACAAATCCTACCATTTGCAGCAACATGGATGGAGCTAGAGGGTATTATGATCAGTGAAATAAACCAGGCAGAGAAAGACAAGTACCAAATGATTTCACTCATCTGTGGAGCATAAGAACAAAGCAAAAACTGAAGGAACAAAACAGCAGCAGACTCACAGAACCCAAGAATGGACTAACAGTTGCCAAAGGGAAAGGAACTTGGGGGAGGAGGGGGTGATAAGGGAGGGAGAAGGGGAATAAGGGGCATTATGATTAGCACACATAATGTAGCAGGGGGAAATGGGGAAGGCAGTATAGCACAGAGAAGACAAGTAGTGATTCTATAGCATCTTACTACACTGATAGACAGTGACTGTAATGGGGTATGTGGTGGGGACTTGATAATGGGGGAATCTAGTAACCACAATGTTGCTCATGTAATTGTATACTAATGATACCAAAATAAACACACACACACAAAAAGTAGTATATGCATACTTGTTTAACATATTCAAAAACAAAAATATATAACATATTCACCTGCCACTCAACAGCCTAGCTCTCTACCTAGTGTTAATAGTAGGTACTTTTCCAGCTATTATCTAAGTACAGAAAAATATGCAGATAATTTTTAGAAAAAATGAGGTATTTATATTTGTATTATTTCATGTCACTTTCTCTCATCACTTACAATTATACCAAAGAAGCTTCCTACATGAGTGAATATAGCTTTATTTATACTTCTTTCCTTTTTTTAGTGGGCTGAAAGGAAGTACTTTTTATAGATAGACCATATGATCAATCCTTTACTTATAGATATTCATTCATCCGTGTAATGAATAGTAAGCAATCACTATGTGATAGAGTCTCTTCTAAAAAGTTGGAATCAATTGGTAAATAAGGCATATAAACTTTTAATCTAGTGGGAGAGACACTCTATGTATTAATTTTTATAACATTAACTTTTAAATATGGTAGAAGTTCTGATACAGGAGAAACCAGTTAAGTAGAGATAACAGTTAAGTTATGACATGAACGTCTTTTTAAAAAGAGGACACTTCAGCTGTAAGGGAGGAGCAGAAGTCACAAGGCAAAATGAGCAGTAAAAACAATGTGTGCTTCACCTGCCAAGTTGTATTGATATAAACATATAATGTTGGTCACTAAAGATGTCAAATATGCAAAAGCACACATTTTTATTGTGGTATAACTGACATATGACATTGTACATATTAGTTTTAGGTGGCCAACACAATGATTTATTATATGAATATATTAAAAAATTACAATTAGTATAGTTAACACCCATCACTTCAAACAGGTATTTTTCTTATGATGAGAATTCTTAAGATCTACTCTCTCAGCAACTTTCAAATGTACAATACACTGCTGGACACTACATCCCCAGGACTTATAATTGAAAGTTGGTGCCTTTCAACCGCCTTCACCCATCTCTCCCACACTCCCCACCTCTGGCAACAACCAAGCTGTTTTCTGTAGCTATGAGTTCATTTATTTATTTTTTGGTTCTACATATAAATAACATCATACAGTATTTGTCCTTTTCTGTCTGACTTATCTCACTTAGCATAATGGCCTCAAGGTCCATCCATGTTGTCACAAATGGCAGGGTTTCCTTCCTCTTATGACTGAATCATTTTATATGCTTAAAATGTACATATATATATGTTATGTATGTCATATATATGTATTTATACATATTTCCTTTATCTATTCATCCATCAGTGGACACATAGGTTGCTTCCATGTCTTAGCTATTGTAAATAATGCTGTGATAAACATGGCAGTGCAGATATATCCTCAAGATGGTGATTTCATTTTCTTCAGGTAAATGCTCCAAAGTGGAATTTGCTGGATCCACAAATTCTGAGCAAAAGAGATTATCTGTATTCTGATTAAGGGAAATGAGGGCATGTGCTGGATTTTGCCTGTTGATGCTTTACACCATCCCCATCTTTTAATCCCTCCCTGTGTGGCAGGGCTTAGAAGCATCGCCCACATTCCTTCACCAGCAGGATTCCATTTAAGAATCCACCACTGAAAGACAATTACACAAAATTTTAAAGGTGAAAGAGAAGTCATTATTTTTCAGGGGCAGCTACAGGTAGGTATGTGGTCATCAGTAAATGTGAGGCTCAGCCAGTGGCTTCAGGCATCCTCCTCCATCACTCACTGCATTGCTGTAGGCATCTTAACAGCAGCAGACATCTGCAATCCTGCCCATTCTCAGTGTTTAGGCGTTTGCAGTAACCTGCAAATCTAAAGCTCATTTTTCTAAATGAGAAAAACTTAAGTGACTAGCTTGGGGTTAAAACTTTTCAGACTAAGATATGGAGAATGGGAAAGTTGAAAAAGGAAGCTAGTTTAGGGCAGAAGATGCTGAGTTTAGATCTAGATATAAAGATTTTGGTGATAACAAAGATATCAAAGTTGAACTATTCTATAATAGTATGGACATCAAAGAGAACTATTCTATAATATTCTTTTAGTATGGATTGAAATTATACAGGGGAAATGCATAATTTAAGTCACTGTTAATGAAGCCAGCCATAAAAATTTACTGCAGTCTTCAAGAGAGAGACTACCGTAGAAGAGGGGAGAGGAAGCAAAGCATCTTTGTAATGTAGGCAAACTTCTTTGAAAAGTCCATCCACTTTGAAAAAGGGTAAACTTAGTAACAGTGACTTCAGGTTAAAAACAAATAATTTATCAATCTGTTCTAGCCAACTTTTGGAATTCAACAGCAGCCTACATGATGGCTAAAACGTTCTGAATACAGCTATAAATATAAATTAAAATATATAAATATATGTAAAACTATATCATTTTAAGTATAAATACAGATCAAAAGCTATGGAATAATTAATGACAACAAAGGGGGAGAAACTACCAAACTCTTTAAATAAAGAACATTCCAAAGAAAACTGTAAGGCTAAACTAGGAGATTAAGGTTTTTTTCCTTAAATGTTTTCATTGAGACCACAAACAGCAAAGGATAATGAGGAGGAGTTAACAAAAGCAAAAAGAGAAAGTGAGCACATCTACTGCAGGATCCTATCTGGCATATGATGGCATCAGATTCCAGTCCCAGCTCTGCATACTTATCTGCTGTATAACATCAAGCAAGTCACTTAACCTCTTTGTTCCTCAGGTTCCTCATCTCTAAAATGGGAATAGCAAGACTAGTTCCTTTATCCTTTATTGAGTTTTGATAAGGATTAATTTGCTGAACATTAGTGAAGCAGTGCCTGATACACAATAAGCTCTTAATCATCACTGTCACCTATAATAAATCTTTGCAGGTGGGAAACTGAGAGCAAGAGTAACTACAAAGTAAGTTTCATGTGAGTGGGAATCAGACCATCTCGTTCATAGCTACATCCCTCAGGACTCTATAGCACATACTAGATGCTCAATTATTATTTATTGAAATTTGAACCTGCCTCACAGTTTTTAAGAAGCAGAGCAGAGGTTTAAATCCATATGAGTCTGAAACTAAAACAAAATTGTCCCTATAGATGCTGCAGAAAACCTATACGTAACTCAAACTCAAACCCCACAAGTAACTCAAAACACCAAAGGTTAATCAATTCACACTTATATCTAAAACTCAACGTAAACAGAAGGAAGAAAATTTAAAGGACTAGAAATTAATGAAATAGAAAGCAAACATCAATAGAAAAGACCAAAAATTGGTCCCTAGAAAACTAGTAAATTTGCTAAATCCCTGGTAAAGCTGATACAGGGATAAAAGAAAAAAAGGACACAAATAAAGTCAAGAATGAAAAGGGAATTTCTCTATATATCCTGCAGACATTAAAAAGATAATGGAAGGATTTTATGAACAACAACATATTAAAAACTTAGGTGAGGGGGCGGAGCCAACATGGCGGCATGAATAGGACAGTGGGAATCTCCTCCCAAAAACATATATATTTTTGAAAATACAACAAATACAACTAATCCTAAAAGAGAGACCAGAAGACACAGGACAACAGCCTGACTACATCCACATGTGCGAGAGCCCAGTGCCGGGTGAAAGGGGTAAGATACAACCCCCAGCCCGGCAGGACCCGAGCACACCTCCTCCCAGCTCCCAGCGGGAGGGAGAGGGAGCCCAGGACTGCTAAACACCCAGCCCCAGCCACCTGCACCAGAGCACAGACACAGTGCATGCGTGGAGGGCTGGAAACTAGGGAAACAGGGCAGCAAGACCTCTGAGCGGGTGCCGAAGCTGATGCCCCTGTGACAAAGAAAAGCGAGTGCTTTTTGAAAGTCTTAAAGGGACAGGGACTTAACAGATAGACAGAAACAACACAGGTCACAGCCCAGTGGCTGGAAATTACAGGGAAAACCGGACGCACTAACCCCCTGGGCAACAGCTCTGAGACCCCTCACGGAGGTAAACAGCCAAACAACACCCCCCCCTCCGTCCATTACCCCTCCAGGCGCTGCGAAAGCAGAGAAACAGCCTAAGGCAAACCCTGCCCACAGAAAGGGAGATCCCTCCACTCCAGCCAGGCAAGACACAAAGACCCAGCCTACATGCAATTATCCAACACAAGCCACTAGGGGTCGCAGTTGTCCCAGTAAAGAAAAGCCAGTAGCAAGTGAAAAGTTTGGCCCTCCCAGCTGACAGTCAATAGCACCTGTCAACATGAAAAGGCAAAAAAATATGATCCAGACAAGACTAACCCAGACAGCTTTGGCATCTGCTACATCTTCCCCTGAGAAGGAACCGGGGGAGATAGATTTAGCCAGTCTTCCTGAAAAAGAATTCAAAACAAAAGTCATAACCATGCTGATGGACTTGCAGAGAAATATGCAAAAACTAAGGAAGGAGAATACAGAAATAAAACAAGATCTGGAAGGACTTCAAAACAGAATGGACGAGATGCAAGAGACCATTAATGGAATAGAAAACAGAGAACAGGAACGCAGAGAAGCTGATGCAGAGAGAGATAAAAGGATCTCCAGGAATGAAAGAATTCTAAGAGAGCTGAGTGACCAAACAAAACGGAACAATATCCGCATTATAGGGGTACCAGAAGAAGAAGAGGGAGAAAAAGGGATAGAAAGTGACTTTGAAGAAATAATTGCCAAAAACTTCCCCAAACTAGGGGAAGAAATGGCCTCTCAGACCACAGAGGTACACAGAACTCCAATGACAAGGGATCCAAGGAGGGCAACACCAAGACACATAATATTTAAAATGGCAAAGATCAAAGACAAGGACAAAGTATTAAAGGCAGCCAGAGAGAAAAAAAAGGTTACCTACAAAGGAAAACCCATTAGGCTATCACCAGACTTCTCAACAGAAACCTTACAGGCCAGAAGAGAATGGCATGATATACTTAATGCAATGAAACAGAAGGGCCTCGAACCAAGACTACTGTATCCAGCAGGAATATCATTTAAATATGAAGGAGGGATTAAACAATTCCCAGACAAGCAAAAGTTGAGGAAATTTGCCTCCCACAAACCACCTCTACAGGGCATCGTACTGGGACTGCTCTAGATGGGAGCACTCCTAAAAAGAGCACAGAACAAAACACCCAACATATGAAGAAGGGAGGAGGAGGAATAAGAAGGGAGAGAGATAAAGAATCATAAGACCACATGTATAATAGCTCAACAAGCCAGTTAAGTTGGACAGTAAGATAGTAAAGAAGCTAACCCTGAACCTTTGGTAACCACAAACTTAAAGCCTGCAATGGCAATAAGTTCATACCTTTCAATAATCACCCTAAATGTAAATGGACTGAATGCACCAATCAAAAGACACAGAGTAACAGAATGGATAAAAAAGCAAGATCCATCCATATGCTGCTTACAAGAGACTCACCTCAAACCCAAAGACATGCACAGACTTAAAGTCAAGGGATGGAAAAAGATATTTCATACAAACAACAGAGAGAAGAAAGCAGGTGTTGCAATTCTGGTATCAGACAAAACAGACTTCAAAATAAAGAAAGTAACAAAAGACAAAGAAGGACATTACATAATGATAAAGGGCTCAGTCCAACAAGAGGATATAACCATTATAAATATATATGCACCCAATACAGGAGCACCAACATACATGAAACAAATACTAACAGAACTAAAGGAGGAAATAGAATGCAATGCATTCATTCTAGGAGACTTCAACACACCACTCACTCCAAAGGACAGACCCACCAGACAGAAAATAAGTAAGGACACAGAGGCACTGAACAACACACTAGAACAGATGGACCTAACAGACATCTACAGAACTCTACATCCAAAAGCAACAGGATACACATTCTTCTCAAGTGCACATGGAACATTGTCCAGAATAGTCCACATACTGGGCCACAAAAAGAACCTCAGTAAATTCCAAAAGATTGAAATCCTACCAACCAACTTTTCAGACCACAAAGGCATAAAACTAGAAATAAACTGTACAAAGAAAGCAAAAAGGCTCACAAACACATGGAGGCTTAACAACACGCTCCTAAATAATCAATGGATCAATGACCAAATCAAAATGGAGATCCAGCAATATATGGAAACAAACGACAACAACAACACTAAGCCCCAACTTCTGTGGGACACAGCAAAAGCAGTCTTAATAGGAAAGTATATAGCAATCCAAGCATATTTAAAAAAGGAAGAACAATCCCAAATGAATGGTCTAATGTCACAATTATCGAAATCGGAAAAAGAAGAACAAATGAGGCCTAAGGTCAGCAGAAGGAGGGACATAATAAAGATCAGAGAAGAAATAAATAAAATTGAGAAGAATAAAACAATAGCAAAAATCAGTGAAACCAAGAGCTGGTTCTTCGAGAAAATAAACAAAATAGATAAGCCTCTAGCCAGACTTATTAAGAGGAAAAGAGAGTCAACACAAATCAACAGTATCAGAAACGAGAAAGGAAAAATCACGACAGACCCCACAGAAATACAAAGAATTATTAGAGACTACTATGAAAGCCTATATGCTAACAAGCTGGGAAACCTGGGAGAAATGGACAACTTCCTAGAAAAATACAACCTTCCAAGACTGACTCAGAAAGAAACAGAAAATCTAAACAGACCAATTACCAGCAATGAAATTGAAGTGGTAATCAAAAAACTACCCAAGAACAAAACCTCCGGGCAGATGGCTTTACCTCGGAATTTTATCAGACATACAGGGAAGACATCATACCCATTCTCCTTAAAGTTTTCCAAAAAATAGAGGAGGAAGGGATACTCCCAAACTCATTCTATGAAGCTAACATCACCCTAATACCAAAACCAGGCAAAGACCCCACCAAAAAAGAAAACTACAGACCAATATCCCTGATGAACATAGATGCAAAAATACTCAACAAAATATTAGCAAACTGAATTCAAAAATACATCAAAAGGATCATACACCATGACCAGGTGGGATTCATCCCAGGGATGCAAGGATGGTACAACATTCGAAAATCCATCAACATCATCCACCACATCAACAAAAAGAAAGACAAAAACCACATGATCATCTCCATAGATGCTGAAAAAGCATTTGACAAAGTTCAACATCCATTCATGATAAAAACTCTCAGCAAAATGGGAATAGAGGGCAAGTACCTCAACATAATAAAGGCCATCTATGATAAACCCACAGCCAACATTATATTGAACAGCGAGAAGCTGAAAGCATTTCCACTGAGATCGGGAACTAGACAGGGATGCCCACTCTCCCCACTGTTATTCAACATAGTACTGGAGGTCCTAGCCACGGCAATCAGACAAAATAAAGAAATACAAGGAATCCAGATTGGTAGAGAAGAAGTTAAACTGTCACTATTTGCAGATGACATGATACTGTACATAAAAAACCCTAAAGACTCCACCCCAAAACTACTAGAACTGATATCAGAATACAGCAAAGCTGCAGAATACAAAATCAACAAACAGAAATCTGTGGCTTTCCTATACACTAACAATGAACCAACAGAAAGAGAAATCAGGAAAACAACTCCATTCACAATTGCATCAAAAAAAAATGAAATACCTAGGAATAAACCTAACCAAAGAAGTGAAAGACTTATACTCTGAAAACTACAAGTCACTCATAAGAGAAATTAAAGGGGACACTAATAGATGGAAACTCATCCCATGCTCGTGGCTAGGAAGAATTAATATCGTCAAAATGGCCATCCTGCCCAAAGCAATATACAGATTTGATGCAATCCCTATGAAACTACCAGCAACATTCTTCAATGAACGGGAACAAATAATTCAAAAATTCATATGGAAACACCAAAGACCCCAAATAGCCAAAGCAATCCTGAGAAAGAAGAAGAAAGTAGGGGGGATCTCACTCCCCAACTTCAAGCTCTACTATAAAGCCATAGTAATCAAGACAATTTGGTACTGGCACAAGAACAGAGCCACAGACCAGTGAAACAGACTAGAGAATCCAGACATTAACCCAGACATATATATATATATGGTCAATTAATATTTGATAAAGGAGCCATGGACATACAATGGCGAAATGACAGTCTCTTCAACAGATGGTGCTGGCAAAACTGGACAGCTACATGTAGGAGAATGAAACTGGACCACTGTCTAACCCCATATACAAAAGTAAACTCAAAATGGATCAAAGACCTGAATGTAAGTCATGAAACCATTAAACTCTTGGAAGAAAACATAGGCAAAAACCTCTTAGACATAAACATGAGTGACCTCTTCTTGAACATATCTCCCCGGGCAAGGAAAACAACAGCAAAAATGAATAAGTGGGACTATATTAAGCTGAAAAGCTTCTGTATAGCAAAAGACACCATCAATAGAACAAAAAGGAACCTTACAGTATGGGAGAATATATTTGAAAATGACACATCCAATAAAGGCTTGATGTCCAGAATATATAAAGAGCTCACACACCTCAACAAACAAAAAACAAATAGTCCAATTAAAAAATGGGCAGAGGAACTGAACAGACAGTTCTCCAAAAAAGAAATACAGATGGCCAACAGACACATGAAAAGATGCTCCACATCACTAATTATCAGAGAAATGCAAATTAAAACTACAATGAGGTATCACCTCACACCAGTAAGGATGGCTGCCATCCAAAAGACAAACAACAACAAATGTTGGCGAGGCTGTGGAGAAAGGGGAACCCTCCTACACTGCTGGTGGGAATGTAAATTAGTTCAACCATTTACAATAGCCAAGAATTGGAAGCAACCTAAATGTCCATCGATAGATGAATGAAGAAGATGTGGTACATATACACAATGGAATACTACTCAGCCAGAAGAAAAGGGCAAATCCTACCATTTGCAGCAACATGGATGGAGCTGTAGGGTATTATGCTCAGTGAAACAAGCCAAGCGGAGAAAGAGAAATACCAAATGATTTCACTCATCTGTTGAATATAAGAACAAAGGAAAAACTGAAGGAACAAAACAGCAGCAGAATCACAGAACTCAAGAATGGACTAACAGGTACCAAAGGGAAAGGGACTGGGGAGGATGGGTGGGTGGGGAGGGATAAGGGGAGGGGAGAAGAAGGGGGATATTAAGATTAGCATGCATGGGGGGGTGGGAAAAAGGGGAGGGCTGTACAACACAGAGAAGGCAAGTAGTGATTGTACAACATTTGCTATGCTGATGGACAGTGACTGTAAAGGGGTTTATAGGGGGGACCTGGTATAGGGGAGAGCCTAGTAAACATAATATTCGTCATGTAAGTGTAGATTAACAATACCAAAAAAAAAAAAAGAAAGGCAGTTCCTGTGTGGAGACCTCCAATGAGTTCTACACAAGGGTATAAAGGGCATATAAAAGTGTAGGCAAAGGGTCTGTTTGTGTTTATACAGAGGATCAAAGCCTAATTGGGCTACCCCGAAAATGAACTAAGATACGATATGAAAAAGAACTTCCAACATCAGCACTCTCTGGAAGACTCATGCCAGAAGATGATCATCAAAAAACCCCAACAAAGATCCACGCACTGCTACAGCTGTAGATGCACTCATCCCACCAGTTCCTGGACTTGCCATGGGAATGAGGAAGGAGATATCTAAGCTGGCCTGTGCATACAGTAAAACAACAAATTTGACTGGATCTATACTGTTGGAACTCAACCAAGAATTAGGAGAAGTGCAAATTGTAGCGCTCCAAAATCTTACAACTACAGACTATTTACTGTTAAAAGAACATAAGGGATGTGAACATTCCCCAGGAATGGGTTGTTTTAATTTGTCTGATTTCTCTCAGACTGTTCAAGTTCAGTTGGACAATATCCACCATATCACAGATAAGTTTTCACAAATGCCTAAGGTGCCTAACTGGTTTTCTTGGTTTCACTGGAGATGGCTGGTAATTACAGGTATGCTTTGGTTATGTAACTATACTCCTATTATGTTAATGTGTATGTGTAATTTAAGTAGTAGCTTAAAACCTATACATGCTGAAGTTAACTCTACAAGAAGATATGTCAAAGAAATAATCAATCTTCCCATGTTTTCTTCCGCTTGCTACTTCTATAGCTTTTCTTCTTCCTTCCTAATTACAACCCTTAAATAGAATTCGTGCCTCATATCAAATTTACCGAGTATCATAATTCTTCCAAGTGGTAAAGATACCTCAAGACAAATGCTGGGCATAGAAGCTACAGGGCATAAATAAGCAAAGAAATAAAAAGCTAACGATTTCAAACAGTAAGGCTTCTCTCTCACTTACCAACTTTACATTTCCCTGTATGGCCCCGGAAGATGACTGGTTAGCCAGAGATGGGTAAGATTCCTCAAGGGAGGAACAACTTAAGACAGGCACAGTCGCAGGGGGACCAACAGGTGAGAAATTGGGGATCAACAGAGGTGAGGCTTAGAACCTCACCCCCACTGTTTTGAGAGAAATCTTCTGCATACGTGGATGTTTTATTGCCCTTGTCTAGCTTGGATTAACACATAGTCTACAGGCACAGACCTGATCATCTACATTCACTCTCTTAGAACACTAAACTATGTTTTCTACCTTTATCTCGTATCTACCTACCACTTCAGCATTTTATTAAAAATAATAATAATAAAGAGAGAAATGTGGTATCCACATATAAATCAAGTATAAAAATCAAATGAGTATTCATATTTGAACTGTTTATAGTTCATAATGCATGAGCAAAACTGAAAGTTTCTGTGATGACTGCCCTTGTACTGTTCACCATGTAACTTCTTCACTATGTAAGAATTTGTTCTCCATGTAAGAACTTGTTCGTTATGCTTCAGAAGATTGGAGACTGACGAAAATTAGGCTTGGGGTGGATTAATGATTGTGCATTGAGCATTGACTACCCTATACAGAATTTTATTGTTGTTAACAACCATTTGATCAATAAATATGAAAGATGCCCTCACAAAAAAAAAAAAAAAGTACACACTTCCAATTGTAAAATAAATAAGTAACCGGGATGTAATGTATAGCACAAGGAATATAGTCAAAACATTGTAACAACTTGGTATGGGGACAGCTGGTACCTAGAATTATCATGTATATAAATGTTGAATCACTGTGTTGTACACCTGAAACTAATGTAATACTGTGTGTCAACTACCCTTCAATAAAAAATAATTATCTACAAAATACAAAAACAAAAACAAAAACTTAGGTGAAATTTTTCTAGAAAAATACGACTTATCAGAATTGCCATGGGAAGAAATATATGCTCTGGATAATCACTAAAGAAAAGTAACAATTAATTAAAACCTTTCCACAAAGAAAAGCCTGAGCAGAACAGGCTTTCAAAGGTGAATTCCATTGTTCATTTAAGAAGGAAATAAAACCAGTTACACAATTCTCCCAGAAAACAAACAATAACAACAAAAAACCACTCTCACAATTTAACAGAAACTGATGATGACATGTTAAGAAAGTCACAAGCCAATCTTATTCATGAACATAAGGCAAAAATCTTCAACAAGATATTAATAAATTAACAGCAATACAGTAACAAGAATGATCATATAAGGAAGTTAGGTTTATTCCAAAAATTTTAAGATGGTTTAACTTGTAAAAACCAATCAGATAATCTGCAAAATAGTAAAAGGACATATGACCATTGCATATATGTATGAACAGAACGTGATAAAATTCAACAAGCATTCAGGATTTAAAAAAAAACACCTCTAGCATATTTGAGTGGAAGGAAATTTCCTTAATCTGACAAAGGGTATCTTAAAAACCCTACAGTCAACATCATGCTTAATGTTCAGTGTTCGAAAGCTTTCCCTGAGATCAAGAATGAGACTAGCAAGTCCACTATAACTATTTCAAAGAACATTGTCCCAGAGGCCGTGTCCTGTGCAGTTAGTCATGAAAAGTGAAAAGAAATACAAAGGGAAGAAATAAGAACACATTCCAAGCTCTGACAGATTGCTTGATTCTAAATCTTGGCTCTACCATTACTTAATAGCTTTATGACCTTGGGCACACCAATCAAGGATTCCATTTTCTCACTTGTAAAATAGTGACAATACTAACATCAACCTTATAGGATTATTACCAGGATTAAATGAGTTAATATTTATAAAAAGCTTTGAATATTGCTGTAAATGTTTGCAAAAAATATGTAAATTTAAAATTCAAATTCAAAGACGTGAGACTAGCACTCTTTCCCTATCTCAACTTAGTAACTACATTTACTACTCTAAGTTCTTCTTTGGTGACTTGTCCTTTGGGTACCTATCAGAAAATAGTTCTGGACAATCAGATCATCCAATTTCACAACTGTCAAAAGACTGTACATAAATAGTAGAAGAATATCATGTTCTCTCACCAGTTATTAACGGTATCATTTACTGAGTATTTACTATGTGTGAGCTACCATGCCAGGGCATTTTCTACATATCATGAGTAATCCTAAGCACAACATTATAAAGTAGGCCTTTTAATTTTTATACCTACTAGTCAGAGAGAGAATTTACCAACAGATTCAGTGTAGCAGTAAGTTAATTAAACAAGACAACCAGTCTGGCCAACTGCAAAAGGTTTAGTTTAGTGACTAAAATCAGCCAGGACAAGCAGATCTAACTAGTTCTAAAGCTCAAGCTCTTTTCATTATGTCATAGGAATCCCCTCCAAATCCCTAACTGTGCCAATTTCCTAAACAATATGATAGCTGAAACATTCCTTTAAGCAGGAATATACTCCAATGGTTAGGATAGACCTATACCCGTAAATACTGGAAAGCCCCTGAATTCCATTATTTGCTTTGAAGGAAGAATTCAGAGATTTGAGCTCCTCATTCATTCCTTTGCTTGAAGTTACCAGTGTGATCAGAAATTCATTCTAGCCTACTACTTCCAAATTCTTCATATTCTTTTAAAAAATGTTTTACACAGCAACACCTAACAGACTACCCCCTAAGCAGTATCCTCAACAAGACCAGTTCCAAGTCAATAAAGGAAATTATTTAATTACCAGTTTCACAACTATGTACCACGAGTTATTTGATTCCCACTGTGGAATAAGGATAGTAGTCCTAATTGATTTCTGCCCTATATATGCCAAATAACCAATTCTCTGTAGGTCTGTTGTCTGCGATCTGCTCTCTGGAATTACTTTCTGTATTTAGTTAAGGTTGTTTGGTTTGTAACCAGCTAATATATCTCTAGTTAATGTGTGCAGGAAAAAAAATAATGCATATATATAAGATTGTGAACAGAACTAAAAAGCATGCAGAGAAAACGAGGCTCAGAAAAAAAAGCCCAGGGCAATCCTGGGAATCTAGGAAATAACCTTACAGTCTCATCAAGGCGCCATACAAAAATGATTAAATTCCAAACTTTCTCCTTCTGTCCTTAGTCAATCTCAAAGGAAAGAAAGACAGACATAAAAACAGAGACTTCCAACCTATGACCTACCTTGACTATAAAGGAGGAGGGTACCCTGCCTAACAACCCCACAAAGGATGTACAGTATGGAAGAGTAAATTCTCAGAAGAAAATCCATGTGCTGTTAGCACTTTTTTAAAAGGCCAGTCAACAAGAAGAATGTACCACAGGCCAAAAACTGAACTAGCAACTTTATATTTAGTCCTCACAATTTAGTAACATTTCGTGGGATAATTTTGGTTACCTTTAATAATAGCATTTGGGGGCAGGAGCTAGGGATAGTCGATGTCTTTAGCATCTCATCACTCTCTCATTCCACATCATAACCAAGGAAATTATTTTGATATGGCACTTATAAACAAGGACCTGCTTAACAAGAATATCACATTTCCTGATTTACCTCACTGTCAACTGTCTGTAATTTATCATATTAACTTTTATTACTACATAACTAATTTATAATACTTATTAACCAGTTTATAATACTCAACATCACATATTAACAACTACAGCCATTTCCAAGAGCAATCTGACCCCTATATCTGAAAGAGTTTGAAGATTAGAGGTACAACTAACCCAATTCCTTCACTTCTCTGGACTACTTTGGAAAGAGATAGGCTATCACTCTGATAAGACAGGTATAGTCATTTGGTGCTAGTAGAATAGAGATAATTTCATTCGAGCATCTCACTGAAGAATAAATAATGAAATGCAGATGGATTTAGCATGCAGATGAAATACAATCAAAGCTCCCTAGTACTTTGGTAACAGAAGGCGGGCAGAAAAAACCCTGACTGAAGGAAATGCCCACCTATAAAACCCACTGTTCAGCTTGACTGGGAATCACAGTTCAAGTTCTCAAAAGATTAAGCAGAGAAAAACTCAACTTGGACCATTCTTTGTCTAATTAACATGAAAACAATAACACTGGAAAGGATACTGGGAAAGAGTACATTAATTAATACAACTCCTCTGGAGGACAATGTGGAAATGAACACTGGTTCCTCTCTAGAAATTTATGGCAAAAAAAAAAGAATCCGACCTGATGGTGACGCATATACTCTTTCTCTAACTCTACGCTTGGAAAACACCTACACATCCTTCAGGTTTAAGTGTCACTATCTTAATGAGGTCTTTACTGACCTCCCAATCCAAACTGGATTCCACTGCTGTAGTCCCTCATATCATACTGTACTTTTCTTTTACACCACTTAGAGTGTAACTGTTTTATTTCATTGATTTGTATGTAATGTCCATGTCCCTCACTTAGCCTAAAGAAGACAATGAACCAGTTTGGACTATGTCTATTTTGCTAAACTCTACACGTCTAGTGCCTTGTACAGTATCTTGGCACACAGAGGACATTCACTGACAAGTGGAAAAAATTTAAAGAACAGCATGTATGTTACCAATTCACTTATGTGTGCGTGTGTGCATGTTTAACACTGACCAATCTGTGGATGGTAAAATTTCAGATGATATTTGCTTTAATTTTTGTATTTTGGTACTGCTTGTGTCATCTGCATAATCAAGAAAAATATAAACCTATTAATGTCTTGAAAAAGAAAAGATATATGTGCCCAGTGCTATGCTTTTTATACAGTAGGTGCTCTCAAACTGTTTCTTTTTCTTGCCTTCATAATTACTTAAGAGGAAACTTAGTTAACAAGAGGAATACTTAAGAAAAATACACAGAATAAATTTAAATATTTTAATTATGTGAAATAACTAAGTGTTATTTGGGGATACATATACCTATTAATGCAACAATGAAAATAAAATGCCAAAGAGCCAGAATTAGCCAATGGAGTAGGACCATTGAGCTCTCAGTAATAATAGTTGGCTTCAAATTAAGTGAATCAACTTCATGAGCACTATCATATTAAGCTTGGAGGGGAAGCAACACAGTATACACCTATAATAAAAGTAGGTAATTTGCAAATCTACTTGAAATTAAAAGCAAAGCACCAAAAGTAATGCAGTATATTTAAAAACAATTTAACTTCTTACAAGACCGTTTTTAAAAAGAAAAAAAATAGACTAATTTGCAGACTGAATAGCTTTGTGAGGACATAAAAATAACACGTGAAAAGGAGATTACAACTATTTCAGGTATGACTTAAGTTTTGGAAAGTACAAATACGAGTTGCTGGCATATCTCCCTAATGACAGACAACAAAGGTCTTCGTGGGTACACTGTAAAATCACAGGGTCCCATTAGTGAGCTGATGCATATATGATATAAAATTCTACTTTATAAATACTCAATTCACATAAATATGTATTACACAGGCATAGAATAACAATAAACAATGATACACGCCTACTATAAATCAAGTGTAATGTTTCTCTTTGCTAATGACCTTCTGTGAACTTTTCAAAGCAATGTGTATTTTCAGATGAATTTACTAAAGCAAAGGAGAAAGCTTTACTTAAGTTGGGAACTGATACTGGAAATAAATTTTCATCAGTTAAAACTCCATTTATTTTAAAATTTCTATTAAGGAAACTTCTAAACAGAAATGTAGTGAGAATGAATCCAATGTACCATCACCCACTTTCAACAATTATGAATAGGCAGCTGATGTTTTCTTCTATACCCCTATTTTCCACAAACAGATTATTTTGAGTCTACAAAACAAGGTACAGTTAGAAGTCTAACTCATCACAGTTCTCTTTAATTCAGTCTCCTTCTCCCTAAAGGTTTATCTTCCATTATCTACTTTTTAAACCAGCAAAAGTTATATTCACGATACTATCACCCTCCTCTTAGAAATGGCACCCTAACTATACGCCCTTTTCCCTAACTTAATAATTTCACTTAACATTGTTATATTTCATCAAGTAAATATTTCAGTGTGTATCTCAAAAGAAGGTACTCTTGGGCACATAAATATTTTTTAACTAGGACACAAAAAGCATGAACCAAAAAAGAAAAACCATTAACTGTACTTAATTGAAATTAGAAAACTCTGCTCACGAAAGAACTCCATCAACACAGTGAAAAAAGCAAGCCACAGAGTGAGAGGAGATGCTTACAACACATACATCCAGTAAGAAATTTGTTCACAGAATATAATAATACAGAATAGCAAAATAAAAAGATACCCCATCAAAAATAAATATAGAGAGGATTCTGGGAAGATGGCAGAGTAGGGAACATTGGGAGACAATTGAACTAGCAGATCTGTCTGATTAAAATTTTGGAACTCGAGTCTATTGAAGGATTGCAACTTCCAGGAAAAGAATAGGACAGTAACATTCTGGTCAATTTCAGCTCTTAGCACAGTAACAGTTATCCTTCTCCCTCTCGGCCATGTGGTACATCTGTTCCTGGAGCAGCTGACACCTTGCAGGACCCAGGGTGGGCTAAGAAGGCTTCAAATCTCAGGGATCTTTGCTCCAATGGCTGGTTGCAGCTTGTGACCACAAAGGCACAAGAAAAGCTGGAAGTCTTGTATACTTCAATTATTACAAGCCCCTCCCCTTCCAGCTGAAGTGACTTACAGGGCACTTATTTATTTGAATATTCTGACTATTCTCTCTCTCTCTCTATTTTCTCTCTATTCTCTCTCTCTCTCCCCCCCTCAGGAACCAGACATTAAAGACTAGGATATTAAAAAAAAACTGAATATATGGGGAAAATTAGAAAGTGACTGCACATGCTTAGGGAAGGGTTCTGAAGAGACCTACGAAGACATTAACTTCTATATCTCAGGCTGATCCTCAGCACAGAAATAGATTACATCAAAACAAAACCAGTAACAATAACAAAAAAAAGCAAACCTTGGGGAAGGAGAAAAATCTGATTTCCAGAGTTACTACAGTGTTAGAATGAAATATGCAGTATTCAATAAAAATTCACAAGGCATAAGAGGAAACAGGAAATTTGGCCAGAGGACTAAACAAATCAAGAGATTGTTCCAAACAAAGACAAAAGCAACAATACTAGACAAAGATTTTAAAACAACTGTGTTAAAAATGCTCAAAGAACTGAAGATGTAGAGAAAGTCAAGAAAATGATGTATGAACAAAATGGAACTATCAAGGGACAGAAGACATGAAAAGAAACCAAGAAATAACTCTGGACCTAAAAAGGGCAGTGATAGAAATGGAAAATTCACTACAGGGTTTCAAAGGCAGACCTGAGCAGAAAGAAGAATCGGTGAACTTGCAAAGACATATGTACTGTGGGAGTCCCAGAAGGGGAATAGAGAAGGGAAGATAGGACAGTGACGGGATAGAAAGAGGCAGAGAGAATAACTGAAGAAATAAAACAAAGAGAGCATACTGAAAGAAGCAAGAAATAAATTATACATTGGGGATCCTCAATAAAAGTATCAGCAAATTTCTCTTCAGAAACTTTGGAAACCAGTAGATGGGAGGGCCAATAATATTAAAAGAAAAAACTGTTAATCAAGAATCCTATATCCAGCAAAACTGTCCTTCAAAACTAAGGGAGAAATTAAGGTATTCCTAGAAAAAAACAAAAGCCGAGGGAGTTCATGACCAATAGACCAGTCCTGCAAGAAATGCTCAAGAGAGTTCTGCAAGGTGACAAGAAAGGACATTATACACATTATAGCTGTATGGATAAAAAAGACATTAATAAAGGTAAATATATGGGCAATTAAAAGAGCTAGTACTGTAACAATAGTTTGTAACTGTGCTTTTCCTTTACTCCATGATTTTATAAACTACTGTAAATAAAAAGTAACCATTACGGAATGGCTAGTATTACTGTAACTCATTTGTAACTCTAATTCTTGTTTTCTATATGACTTAGGAGACTAATGCATTTAAAAGTATAATTGGTTTATGTTTTGAGGCACAAAATGTAGAAAGATGTAATTCTGTGACATCAACAAATGAAAGGTGGGGCGGGGGGGACAAAGCTTTCCACAGAGTTTTTGTATGTTATTGAGATTAAGCTAGTATAAATTTAAACTAGAATATTATAGCATTTGGATGTTAAATTCATTTCCCATGGTAAACACAGGAAAACAGCTGTAGAATATACAAAAAAAGAAATGAAAGAGTTTAAATATTTCACTACAAAAAAATCAGCTAAAAGAAGACACTAATGCAGGAAATGAGGGAACATGACAAAAAGCTCTAGGGTACATAGAAAACAAATGGCACAATGACAAAAGTCACTCCTTATCAGTGATTAAATGTAAATGGATTAAACTCTTGAATTAAAAGACAGAGATAGGCAGAATGGATGAAAACACATGACCACACTATATGCTGCCAATAAGAGACTGACCTGAGATCCAAAGACACAAACAGGTTGGAAGTTAAAGGATGAAAAAAGACATTCCATGCAAATAGGAACCAAAGAGAGCAGGGATAGCAGACAAAACAGACATTAAATAAAAAAAGTTATGACAAAGAAGTACATTATATATTAATAAAATGTTCAATACGGTAAGAAAATACAATCATTATAAACGTACCTAGTAACTATCAAAATATATGAAGCAAAAACTAACAGAATTGGAAGGAGAAATAGAGAGTTCTAAGATAATAGATGGAGACTTCTAAACCTCAATTATAATAATAATTAGAACAACCAGACACAGAGGACTTAACACAATGTATCAACTACATCTAACATATGCAGAACACTCTAATCACAACAGCACACACCTTCTTCTCAAGCACACACAGGACATTTTTCAAAATAGGCTATATGCTAAGTCACAAAGTCTCAAAAGATTTGTAAAGATAAATATCCAAGTATTTTCTTTGATCAAAATAGATGAAGCTAGAAACCAACAGCATAAATAAAACTAGAAAACTCAAAATTGTGGAAATTAAATAATACACTTTTAAATAACTAATAGATCAAAGAAATCACAAGGGAAAACAGATATTTCATAATAAAAGCAAAATAGGAATAGAAGAAAATTATCTATATGTAATAAAAGCCTTATATGAAAAGCCAACAAATATACTCAAGATGAAAGACTGAAATCTTCCCCTCTAAATCAGGAACAAGGCAAGGATGCCTGCTTTTACCACTTCTATTTAACAAAGTACTGGATGTTAGAGCCAGAGCAACCATGTAAGAAAAAGAAATATAAGGTACCCAATTTGGAGAGGAAGAGGAAAAATTATCTCTCCTTGAAGATTAATTTATCTTAATTGGAGAAAACCCTAAAGACTAAGTAGTTAGAACTACTTAGTTCAACAAAGTAGAGAACAAAGTCGACACACAAAAATTAGTTGCATTTCTATACACTTTATAGAAATAAAAGGTTTAAGTTTTTACCCTCACACAAGTGATGAAAAACCTAAAAGGAAATAACAAAAACAATTTCATTTACAATAGCAACAAAAGAATAAAATACTTAAGAATTTACTTAGCCAAAGAGATCAAAGACTGGCACAATAAAAACCACAGAACAACTCTGAAGAATACACTCCAAAACTACTAGAACTAGTATCTGAATTCAGCAAAGTTGCAGGATACAAAATTAATACACAGAAATCTGTTGCATTCCTATACACTAACGATGAACTAGCAGAAAGAGAAATCAGGAAAACAATTTCATTCAAAATTGCATCAAAAAGAATAAAATATCTAGGAAAAAACTTAACCAAGGAAGTGAAAGACCTATACCCTGAAAACTACAAGACACTCCTAAGAAAATTAAAGAGGATACTAATAAATGGAAATTCATCCCATGCTCTTGGCTAGGAAGAATTAATATTGTTAAAAAAGCCATCCTGCCTAAAGCAATCTACAGATTCAATGCAATCCCTATCAAAATACCAACAGCATTCTTCAACGAACTGGAACAAATAGTTCTAAAATTCATATGGAACCACAAAAGACCGTGAATAGCCAAAGCAATCCTGAGAAGGAAGAATAAAAACAGAGGGGATCTCACTTCCCAACTTCAAGCTCTACCTCAAAGCCACAGTAATCAAGACAATTTGGTACTGGCACAAGAACAGACCCACAGACCAGTGGAACAGAACAGAGTCCAGATATTAACCCAGACATACATGGTCAATTAATATACGATAAAGGAGCCATGGATATACAATGGAGAAATGACAGCCTCTTCAACAGCTGGTGTTGGCAAAACTGGACAGCTACATGTAAGAGAATGAAACTGGATTACTGTCTAACTCCATACACAAAAGTAAACTCGAAATGGATCAAAGACCTGAATGTAAGTCATGAAACCATAAAACTCTTACAAGAAAATATAGGCAAAACTCTCTTGAATATAAACATGAGCAACTTCTTCATGAACATATCGCCACGGGCAAGGGAAACAAAAGCAAAAATGAACAAGTGGACTCTATCAAGCTGAAAAGTTTCTGTACAGCAAAGGACACCATCAGTAGAACAAAAAGACATCCTATCATATGGGAGAATATATTCATAAATGACATATCCGATAAAGAGTTGACATCCAAAACATACAAAGAGCTCATGCAGCTCAACAAACAAAAAGCAAATAACGGAATTAAAAAATGCACAGAGGATCTGGACAGACACTTCTTCAAAGAAGAAATTCAGATGGCCAACAGACACATGAAAAGATGCTCCACATCCCTTGTCATCAGGGAAATGCACATTAAAACCACAATGAGGTATCACTTCACAACAGTTAGGATGGCCAACATCCAGAAGACAAACAACAACAAATGTTGGTGAGGATGTGGAAAAGGGGAACCCTACTACACTGCTGGTGGGAATGTAAATTAGTTCAGCCTTTGTGGAAAGGAGTATGGAGGTTCCTCAAAAAGCTCAAAATAGAAGTAACATTTGACCCAGGAATTCTACTCCTAGGAATTTACCCTAAGAATGCAGCAGTCTGGTTTGAAAAAGATATATGCACCCCTATGTTTATCACAGCATTATTTACAATAGCCAAGAAATGGAAGCAACCTAAGTGTCCATCAGTAGATGAATGGATAAAGATGTGGTACATATACACAATGGAATATTATTCAGCCATAAGTAGAAAACAAATCTTACCATTTGCAACAACATGGATGGAGCTAGAGGGTATTATGCTCAGTGAAATAAGCCAGGCAGAGAAAGACAAGTTTCAAATGATTTCACTTATTTTTGGAGAATAACAACAAAGCAAAAACTGCAGGAACAAAACAGCAGCAGACTCACAGAACCCAAGAATGGACTAACAGTTACCAAAGGGAAAGGGACTGGGGAGGATGGATGGGGAGGGAGGGAGAAGGGGAAAAGGCAGCATTATGATTAGCACACACAAAGGAGGGGAGAGGAGGAGGCCACAGGGAAGGCAGTATAGCACAGAGAAGACAAGTAGTTATTCTATAGTATCTTACTACACTGATGGACAGTGACTGTAATGGGGTATGTGGTGGGGACTTGATAATGGAGGGAATTTAGTAACCACAATGTTGTTCATGTAAGTGTATATTAATGATACCAAAAAAAAAAGTAAAAGAAATGAAAAAAAACTACAAAACAGTGCTGAAAGAAAATAATGAAGAATAAATAAATAGAAACATACCTCATTTTTATGGACTGGAAGACTTATTAAAATGTCAGTACTACCCAAAGTGATCTATAGATTCAATGCAATCCCTATCAAAATCTCAGCGATTTTTTGCAGAAACAGAAAAACCCATCCTAAAATTCATATAAAATCTCAAGGGACTCTGAATACACAAATAATATTGATAAGTAAGTACAGAACTGGAAGACATACTTCTTGATTTCAAAACTTACTACAAAGCTACAGAAATCCAAATAATATGTTACTAGCATAAAGACAGACAGACCAATGGAGTAGAAGACAGAGCCTAGAAATAAATCACACATATGATCAAACAGCCATATGGACTCAGCTGCAATTACTCAACACTGCTGTTGTAGCACAAAAGCAATCACAGACAACCCAAATACAAAGGGCAAAGTTGTTTCTAATATCAATTTATAAAATGGGTAGCAGGTCTGATTTGGCCTATGGGCCAGTTTACTGACCCCTGCAAAAAACAGGTAACTTCAACCTAATCACAAAAAACATGCAAAATGTGGGTTATTACACAAATTATCTAACCAGTACGTTTCAAAAGTCTCAAGGTAGGGAAAGACAAAAAAGGAAGTGAAATAAGCAAGATGGCAGAACAGCAAGCCCCAGAACTTGTTCCCTCTCAGGAACACTGGTTTAACAACTTATCATCCATATACCCTTTATCAGAAGTCCAAAAGGCAGTCAAGAAGTTGCAGTACCCCCAGGCAAGTGCAAAGCCGAAAACAGGTTTAAAAAAAAGGGCGTTGGGGGGTACTGTTGCATTTTAACCACAGTAGTTCTTCCTAGAAGGCAGCACAACTCAGAGTACGCACTTGCAGATTTTCCCTCAGGAGAAAAAAAGAGTGGAATGTATGTCCAACTTTCTGGATTTTCAGAGGACTGCTCTAGAGATTTGTTTCTGTCATACCTGACAGAAAACTGCAGATGATGTTCCTGCATTCTTTGTATGTTTGGGGGCCACTAAGAACAAGTAAAAGATTGGTGGCTTGTTGCAGCACTGGAAAACCCGCAGTACCACAGGCAGACACCAGAGGGCAAAGAGAAACCAGCAAACCTCTCTGACTGGGAAACTACAGACACAACCTCCAGAGAAAAACACAAATGGAGGCTCCCAGAATCTCTCCTGGGGCTGACTGGTGAGGGTCTTCTGTACAACCCCAACCGATAAAGACTGAGAGCAGTGGCTGGTTTTCAAATGCCAAAATACCAACAAACAAAAACAATCATAAAGAGAAACATGGAAATATGGTCCAATCAAAGGACCAAAATAAATCTCCAGAAATGACCTTAAAGAAAAAAAGATCTTTACCCAAAGAAAAAAACAAGATCTCAGACTTAAAAAGACATATGTACCCCTATGTTATCACAGCACTATTTACAACAGTCAAGACAGGAAAACCTAAGAGTCCAGCAGTAGATGAATGGCTAAAGAAGAGGTCATACATATACAGAATAGAATATTATTTAGCCATAAGAAGAAAACAAATTCTACCATTTGCAACAACATGGATAGAGCTGGAGGGTATTATGCTCAGTGAAATAAGCCAGGCAGAGAAAGACAAGTACCACATGATTTCACTCATTTGTGGCTACACCCATTTTATAACTATAAAGCAAAACTGAAGAAATAAAACAGCAGCAGACTCACAGACTCCAAGAAGGGACTAGCGATTACCAAAGGGAATGCACTGGGGAGGGAGAAGGGGATTGAAGCATTATGATTGGCACACATGGTGTAGGGGGGGGTCACAGGGAAGATAGTGTAACACAGAGAAGACAAGTGTGACTCTGTGGCATCTTACTACACTGATGGACAGTAACTGTGGTGGTGGTGGTGGTGGTGGGAGGGAGGACTCAATATGGATGAATGCAGTGAACACAATGTTGCTTAAATTAGATCTTCATAAGATTGTATACAAAGATAGTTTGATAAAAAAAGTAAAAACAAAACAAAAAACAAAGATCTATGAATTATCTCACAATGAATTCAAAACAGCTATGCCAAAGAAGCTCAATGAGCGACTCTAAAAGAACACAGACAAACTGAACAAAATCAGGAAAACAACCAATCAAAAAATAAGAATATCAATAAAAACAGAGAAATTATTAAATAAAAGAAAAACAACAAATTTTGGAGATACAGAACACAAGAACTGAATTGGAAATACACTACAGTGGTTCACCCAGCAGAGCTGTTTAAGCAAAAGAATCAGTGAACTCAAAAACAGGTCATTTGAAATTATTGAGTTAAAAGAGTAGAAGAATGAAAAAAAGGGAAGAAAGCCTGAGGGACATATAAAACACTATCAGCAGACCAATACAGTCATTATGCAAGTCCCAGAAGGAGAAGAGAGAGACAGAGGCAGAGGGGTTTTTTGGTGTTTTTTGACAAAAGAATGGCTGAAAATTTCCCAAATCTGGGAAAAGAAACAGACATCCAAATTCAAAAAACTCCAAATATTCCAAGTAGGATGAACCCAGAGATGCCCACCAAGACACATTATAATCAAACTCAAAAGTCAACAAAAGTCAAAGACAAACAGAAATCTAGAAATCAACAAGAGAAAAGCAACTTATCATTAACAAGGGATCTCCCCCGTAAGATAACCAAAGGATTCTTCAGCCAAAACCATACAGGCTATAAGAGAGTGGGATGATATATTCAAAGTGTTGATAGAAAAAAACTGCAAACAAAAGCTATATATCCAGCAAAACTTTACTTCAAAAATGAAGGGGAAATAGTTTTCCGAGATAAAGAAAAGCTGAGGAAGAACAGCTTCACTAATAGTCTGGCTTTCAAGAAAGGCTACAGAGAATCTAAGTTGAAAAAATGCTAGACCGCAACACAAAATCATACATAAATAAAAAGCTCTTGGGAAAAGGTAAATTTATATAAATATATACAGAGTCCTGGAATATTCTAATGGTAGTGCATAAGTCTGTGTTATTTCTAGCATAGAATTAAAAGTTAAATTCATAAAAAATATGTCTTTAAAAAAACCTATGTTAATGTATACAAAGCAGAAGGTGTAATTTGACATCAATAACAAAGTAAGGGTGGGGGACCAAGAGGGCAGGTCTGTATATGAATTTGTCACCTAAAATAGATTATTAAACAATATAATGCAGTATGTAATCCCTGAAACAACAAAGAAAATAAAGAAGATACACGAAAGTAAATGAAAAAGGAATTGAAGCATGTCAGTACAACAAATGGACAAAACACAAAAGAGAAAAAGAGGGACAGAACAGGTACAAGACATAGAGAAAACAACAAAATGGAGAAAGTAAGTCTTGCTCTATCTATAATTACATTAAAAGTAAACAAAATAAACTCCCACTATCAGAAGACATAAGGGGCAGAATGGATTAAAAAAAAAAACCAACTATATACTATGTGCTGGCAACAAGAGATTCACTTTAGATATAAGGACACATAAATGCTGAAAGTGAAAGATTAGAAAAAGATACTCATGCAAAAGTTTACCAAAAGAGAGTAGAAGTAGAGGTAGCCACGTCTATGAGACAAATATGGCTTTAGAACAAAAACTGATGAAAGGGCTAATTTACCAAGAAGCTATAATAATTAAAAATATTCAGGCACCTAATATATTCAGGCACCTAAATATATGAAGCAAACAGTGACAGAACAAAAGGAGAAATAGACATCAACATAGTAATAGGAGATTCCAATACCCTAGTTTCAATAATGGATGGAGCCAAGACAGAAAACCAATAATGAAACAAAATAATTGAATAATACTATACACCAACTGGACTTGACATATAAAAAAACACTCCATCTAACAACAGCACAATCCATATTCTTCAAACACAAATGGAATTTTCTCTAAGACAGATCACATTAGGACAAAAACAAATCTTAAAAAATTTAAGACCACTGATACCATACCAAGTATCTTTCCTAGTTTCGAAGGAATGGAACTAGAAATTAAGAATAAAAGCAAAAATGCAAATTTACAAATATCTGGAAATTAAATAACACAAACAACAAATAAGACAAAAGTAACAAGGGAAATTGGAAAATACCTTCAGAAAAAAATCAAAAACACAATATACCAAAACTTATGGGAGGTAGAAACAGCAGTGTTGAGAAGTGTATAGCTATAAAAGTGTGTATTTAAAAAGATCTGAAATCAATAAAGAACAAACTAAACCCAAAGTTAGCAGAAGGAAAAAAAGAATAAAGATCAGAATACAAAAAGCCAAAAGAGAAAAAAAATAAATCACCAAAAGTAAGTTTGATTTCTGGAAAGATAACAAATTATAAAAACCTTTAGACAGACTAAGAAATGACTCAAATAACAAAAATCAGAAATGAGAGATGTTGCCGCTAACACCATAGAATCAAAAGCAGTTATGAAAGACTACTATGAACAATTACATTTCAACAAACTGGAAACCTAAGACAAATGGATTTCTACAAACATAGTAACTTGGTAAGACTGAATCGTAAGAAATTAAAAATCTGAACACACCTTTAAATATTGATAAGACTGACTTAGTAATCCAAAATCTCCCAACAAAGAAAAATTCAGTAACAGATGTTTTCACTGGTTAGTTCTACCAAACATTTAAAGAACAATTAACACCAATCCATTTTAAAGTCTTTTAAACATACGTATCTAGGAATGGGATGGATCCTGGTAACTCTGTATTTAACCATTAGAGGAACTGCCAAAGTGTTTTTTCAAAGGGACTGCACCATCATACATTTCCATTAGCAATGTATGAAGATTCTAATTTCTCTATATTCTTGCAAACATGTTTTCTATCTTTTTTGATTATAGCCATCCTACTGGGTAAGAAGTGGTATATCCTTGGAGTGGGAAACATTTATGCTATAAACAATGGATATTCAATGTATACTTACTAAATTAATGTATGAATAGGACATTTATGTGCCGGGTCATTCTGCTAAAGAGAGATACAACATGGAATATAATAGTCTCTAACATGAGAACTGAAAATAAATTTTAAGACAAAAAAATAACTGTAATTTAGTTGTGTCACATAAGCATCAAGTGCTTTGACACACCAGGAAAAAGGTAAAACTTCACTTCTGCTAAGACCAGGGAAGACTTTCAGATGGAATGAAATAAGTATATGAGCAAAGAGTAAGAAACAGCAATGAGCTTAAGTGATATTTATTTTCCACAGTGACATACTGATCCAAGGCAAAGAGCAAGGCCTAATGAGACACAACGTTGGGCAAGTGATCTATCTTATCAAGAAACAGCAGCAATTATAGCAAAGAGAGCCAACAATAGGTTAGAAGAGGGACTCTGTTCAAATTTATCCACTCTGCCAAATAAGGCTGTTCTCTTGTCTGTAAAATATTATCATCTCCCTTACAAGATGGTCTGCTATTTAAATAATGCAAAACGCTTAAAGAAAACCACACATACATCCCTAGATATTCCTGAATATCTGAGAGACATCAATGAAAACTCTTGAAAATAAAGAAAATTAGATTTAATGCTACAGGGAAACAGTTTCTGAAGGTTTTCAGAAAGATGTTAAGATGATAAAATTGACAAATGAGAGAGTTGAAAAGGAAATACTGTCATGAAAAAGAAAGAGCTAGAGGGCTATTACAGTCATTAGAACTTGAGGCCATTAACAGCATGACTCAGGACAGTGAGAAGATGAAGATAGACTAGTTGTGGCTTAGAAGAAAAAGCAACAAAATTTTGAGGCAGAAATGGTTCTTAAGGATAAAAGAAAAAGATATATCAAAGGTAACACCAGGTCAAATACAAAAGGTGATGCTACAAGACAGAAAAGCTGAGAGAAGATAGTTTTTTGTAGCATCTCCCTTACAAGATGGTCTGCTATTTAAATAGCAGCGAGTTTAGAGGCTAAAAGCGAGTTCAATTTTGACAATTGGCATGGAAATGACAGTTGAGAACAAAGTAAAAATGTCCAGTTTGCAACTCAGGAAAAAATCAAGGGCAATGGGGTTCAACCCTATATCTTTGTCAACCTGTGAAACATTTTTTAAATAGAGATGCCCTTTTCTACCTCTCAAATCTTTTAGTAATATGCCCATTCGGCAGAAGATAGGTCACATAAGGAATCCTGCCTGTAGAGGACTCTTTCTTGGAAATGTAGCCTTCCATTTTTCAACCTTTAAAACACAGAAAGGTATACCAGAAGCCTGTGGAAGTTGTGTCTAGTGAGTTATATGCTACACTGGCCTTCGTGTCTCTTCTCACAGACTTCAAGAGCATGGCTCCTAACAGAATACAGAATAAAGTGTCTGAGTTTCTGACTCCAA
Source organism: Manis pentadactyla (assembly GCF_030020395.1). NCBI lineage: Eukaryota > Metazoa > Chordata > Mammalia > Pholidota > Manidae > Manis > Manis pentadactyla. Next base: position 65,896,534 of record NC_080032.1, on the reverse strand, counting down.
TTCTGACAATAGTTGTGTGTATACACTCTTAGGGTGAAAAAGTTTTAAGTTGTAAGAGCATGTAACAGATACTGGATTTTAAAGAAAATATTTACCCCGATTTGATCAGGAGTATCTGTCAATGTGAAAGAGGGTGAAAAGTGACATCCATTCCTTTCATTCATAACTTAAAGTTATAATAATTTCACATTTATTTGTGGGATCACTTGACTAATGTTAACGCTATCCTTCAGAATATAGGGAATATGTCTCCTTCTGCACCATACTAATTAACTGGCACACAGTAAGCATTCAATATATATTTAATGAAACAATGAAACAGGCCAGATCTTTCCAATCTGAATAACTAAGTGTTGGACCTAAGTACATGTATTAAAAAGAACTAGGCTGAAAATAAAATAGTGTGCATCTTTCTTATAAAGGTAGTAACTACTTAAGTCAAAGAACCCAGAAATATTTCTGTAGCAATAATAATTGCTACTGAGAAATGAAATAATAAATGTTAAGAGTACAGAGAATAAACAGTGGTTGTTTGCTAAGAGATTCTGCTTACTTAAATTTAGTATCACATTATCAACCAGATGAGATTTTGGATCTATTACCTAGCCTACAAGTGAAGTTACCCTACAACAGCATATTTGTACTCTCTCTATTATTAATTAAAACAGCCATCTGTCTCCATTTTATTGATGTGGAAATTAAAACATAAGCCTTATTAGGATGCCAGTCACAAAGCAAGTAACTGATCTAGAATGCACTTTAGGAGTCTGTATTATATCCTTATCTGATTCTAGACACATATTTAAACTATGGCACATCACTAAACTATGAATTATTTTTTGAAAACTAGTCAAAAATTTCACTTCTATGCCACCAAACAAGGCTTCCTAACAGAAATGACCAATTTAATGATAACAAATCATAACTTTCCAAAACACAGATGTAAAGAACCCTGAAAGTCAGTTCCAAAGCATTTCCATGTTTTCAAGATATCTTACCCCTTGTAATTCTAAACTATGAAATGTTAGAAATACTAGAAATTCTTATCACAATTAAGTCAAATCATTAAGATACTTTTATTCATAAAAAATTTAAAAAACCTGCTAGTATTTTATATTATATATAGAAAGCATTCTATAAAGAAAAAAGAGAATAAGAATCATAGATGGATTTTGATTAATTTACTAAAAGGAAGTTCCCCCTCTCCCGCCTTGGTGTGGCACAAATTCACTTAGAACAATGTATTTTAAAAAAGAAAGACAGTAATAATAATAATAATAACAATAAACTGCCTTTAATTATCTTTAATTTCCTTCCTATTTCCTAAATAATACAATAAGGAGTTGTATACATACTGGTGTTTCTAATTCTTCCATAAAATATACTAGATTTTAAGGTTAGATGATACTTAATACGAAAAGACTATTAATGATTCTTTTGTCCTAATTATTCCTAAAACATGCAGATTCACCGTAAGTAAAAATCCAAAAAAATTACTTAGACTTACCCAGGTTTCCTTGCTCAACTGTCAGCACCACCTCATCCATCACCACAGCCCTGAAGTCCAGTTCCTCCTCACAACATTTGGCCTTTAATGCTCGTAAGATCTCTTTTTGGGGATAGTCTTCCCTTATTCGACGATCTGTCAAAAACCACAACTTGGCAGCCACAGAGCTACACATCTTGATCTGCTTGTTCTTCCTTTTCCTGGATTATTTTCTCCTTAATGTAAACTCTTTCTAGATGGAAGAAAAAAATACACATACAAGGTAAATCAAGAAATCAGTACTCAGTTTCTAGCTTTCACACAAATAAACACTGTGATTATATATTAACTATATGAACAGGAAAAAAATGTATGACGTCTTCCCTTTCATTCAAATTAAAAATTTTTATATCACTAGAAATACAGGAACTAATAACCTCTGAGGTAAGATTGCTCCATTTTCTTCTGGGGAATCTAGCACTGCAATTTTATAATTATAGCAGCTTTATTACCAGAAACTTCCAGTACCAGTCCCTGCATTACATATTGTCTAGAAATATACCTTCATCTGATCATTACTTTTGGCTAACTCAATCCCTCTCCCAAAATTCTTTCTTGATATGAAACCCTTCTTGATATGAAGCAGATTAGATTGTACTCAATAATATAGCCCCATTCTCTCACATCACTACAAAATCCAATTATGTATATTCATGTATCTGTATTTTATTCAATATCCTTCCTTTTTGTTATACATATGTATATTTAATTAAAGTATTTACAGATGTTTTTAAAAATGAGATACCCCATATTACCAGATGACCATCAACACTCAGTCATTTATACAGAAACTTTAATCAAAACAACTTGCAAATGTGGAATAAAACTTTAAATAACCAAAGTACACGCTGAAGTACATTCACAAAACTTGGTTTATTTCAGTCACAGGACAGCATGCTTTTACTCATGTTTTTATTCTTTTTTTAAATACAATTTTTTAAAACAGACACAGCTTATTTACTAGAATGCAGAAAAGGACCTTCTTCCACAAATAAGAATCTGCTGCTTCTCAGAGTTTGTATCATGAGCAAGACAACAGTTAAATATAATTTTCCTAAGAGGCAAAAAATTACAAGTTTTAATAATAAATGTAACAGGTGACTTCAACAAAAGAAAATTTTTTACAAAAATTTCTAATATTATTCCAGATGACATGCAAACCTAACACAGAAGAAAAAGACAAGGACAAGGACTAGAGGAAGCAATGCACACTCAGATGGATGGCTTCCAGCAACCGAGCAGCTGAAGTGGTCCTTGTGCACCACTCATTCACACACACTCCTGGGTCTCAGCTAGAAAGAAGGGCTTGCTCCACAGATACAGTAAGACCAGAACATTGTGGGATGAAGGCACTGCCAGCATGACCACACGTGTGCATGTGCACGTATGCATGCACACACACACACACATACACACAGCTCCCGAACCTTAGCCTGCCATGCCTGCCTGCCTGCCTGCCACTCACTCAGCTGCCCTACAACCCACAGCCTCAAAGGCATCAGTCACTGGAAAGCAGGGAAAGAATAAATTAACATTGGAGACCGGTACAAGAGAGGGGCTTGTGGCCATGGAAAAGCATGGGAGGGAGGAGCTCTCAACTGTGGTGATGCACCAGGCCAAGACCTTAATAACCAGCAAAGGAGATGCCTGATGTCCAGAGCCTCCTAGCCACCTGTGCCCATTCCACAGATGTGATCAAGAACTCACCCATTCGAGCCCTAAACTACATATGGTAATAATTCAACTTACACACTAGGAAGATGGAATGTGACCTTATAGGGGCTTCCAGCCATTGGAAAGGGTCTCACTCAGAAAAAGAGCTCCACAAAAAGAAGCCACAGCAGAGTACCTAATGTAGAGATACCGTTTCCCTTGAGAGGAAACTATAAAAATGTCCTTACAATGTTTATATCGGTAGGTTTTGAAACACCCTATCATTGACCTCCAGTATTCGGAGGCCATCTCAGAGCCTCCACTGAACACTTAGTTCTTGAATATCATAAGTTCACCAACATCAGTGAATTTTATTGCATGAAACTGTACTGCGTAAGTACAGCAGTTGTGACCTCAACAGAAATCAGGATGGGATGTTACAGCCACTAGTAACTGGAACACAGGAACATTCTGCTGATAGATATGTCAGCTCTCAGAAAAATGCCCAGCTGCAACAACACAACATGGTATTTTCAATGATTCTATAGTCAGAAAGTAACACACTCCAGGGCTGCAATCTCACAGTACTGCAGCAACTCCTGCCAGATGATGGATGTGAACCTCTCCATCTCGTCTTGACCTCAAGGCCACAGCTCTGATATCCTTGCATAAAGTTTGGGTGTTTGTACACAAGTATGCAACCTAAAATTGCACGTTAAATTAGGCTCCCCAATCTCCTTTCATTTTCTTTTTAATGAGCTCCAAATCTTCTTAATCCTGAGATTCTAACAAAGAAAATTAGGTTCCCTCTCTGGAAGAGTTGAAGCAAAGCCAGAGATCTCATCATTTGCCAAGACGGACCACATCTTTTCATGATGCATGCCCTGATCTGGCACTGGAGGAATGCTTTTGCCTGCAGAAGACTCTATAAGAGGCAGAGGCTGTGCTGAAGTTGAGCATCAATACCATTTGGCTGTGGTTCCTCACAGACTGTCTAGTGGCAGGAATATGGCAGGATCAGGGAAGCCTTGTAACCTCCCCCTGCACTGAGGTATCTTTGGTCACCTGGAATACATTTTATCAGCTTCGAATGACTTCTGTATACCTCAATTCTCTTGTAAAGATTCAGAGGTATGCCACATAAGTTTTCCAACTCATTCTTCCTGTACACCAAGTAGATGACATCCCCAGGTGGTAAAGGGCAAGTCAGCTTAAGCTTGTTAACTACTATTCCATGGGTGTTGGTATCATCAAGAGACACCTGTCCAGATTTTTTTAACCACTACAGTTTTACAGTGATCTCCAGACACCAGTTTATTGCAAGGGAATTAAAGAGCACAACCTCTCCTCCAACCAATGGTACACTCGTTTTGACAGGAAGACAAATGGCTGGCTGTCCTCAGTGCCTAGTGCTACTGCATCAGTGGCTGCTTGCCTTTTTCAGGCTGCTCCATTGGGATCCACATCCAATGATACCCAGGGAACAGTCACGTGAAAACTCTCCAATCCTAAAGGCAGAGGCTCCACATCCCCCTATGCTGTGGAGGCTGTGGGTCAGGTGGAGACCAACAGGCTGACATCTCCTCTGCTGGCTGCCTCCTCCTCTTTATTTTAAAACATCTACTTTTCTGTTTTTCCCATCTGTTAACATCAAGGAAAAGGAAAAAACAAAAAAGCTGCTAAGAATTCAAAACAGTAAATCTGCAGTCCAAGAAACCATAAGTACACCAGTAAGATTTCTGATTGGAAAAAAAAAACACTCAAATTATATTAACTATTTTAAAAGACAGGAGTCTTTTAAAATAGAATGGTTCCTTTTCTCCCCAACATTTAAAGAAGTAGGTTTGTTTACTCAATAAGCTATCTGTAAGAAAACAATTTATTCTCTGGTAATGTATGATAAATACAGCATCTACAAATATCCACATACCATAGGAGTAAAGTATTACTCCTCTTAGAAAGTAAACTCAGATCAACCAATTTCCATCATTTATTTCATAGTGTCAAGGAAAACAATATATAAATATGATACCAAAAAAAATGCTACTGAGAAACTGCTAAAGTAGTTTTTTTTCAAGTAAAGAGAAACTCAACAAAGAAGTTTACTTTGATATTAGAGACGGTTTTCCCATGCAAACTTCTAGATAGGCACAACTTTAAAAAATCACTTTCAAGTGAGAATAGACTAGGCAAGCCTAATTAAATGGGAATCATAAAGTGCTTCGTTCATTTTTCTCCTGAGGCCCCTTCCCAATGGTAATTATCCTGGTAGTGATAAAACAAGATCACAGTCTACCATCTGAGGATATTAAGGCAACTCTTACTATTTGGAAAATTCTTTATTCCAGATGAGACATAGCATATAAACGCAAAGGACTGAAAAAGAATAAAAGGGAGAGAAGAAAAAAATACATACTACTGTTTCCATCTGGCATTTGCGAGTTGTGCTTTCAATGATGTCATTCTTTCTTGGATGTGAAATAGAGGCACTGGATTGGGTTCACAGAGAAAACTAACGCATGTGTGATCCTGAGTTGCAGGCACTCTTTCACAGTCTCCTTTTCTGTGACTTTTCTCCTGACAGCTCTCCTTCTGTACAAATCCCAGGGCTTCATTCTTAAACCCTTCTCTCCTTTCTTTAGAAATATCATCCTTAGCCAAGTTTCAACTACTATCACTGAAACCTGAATATATCACTGAACTACTAAATAAATACCTCTTTCCAACCAGGAGTTTTCAACTGAATTTCTGGTCCCATTTCAACCTGCCTACCAGGCATCCCTAACCAAATGCTATCCACTGCTGCCTCAGTTGAGCAAGTAAAATAAAAATGAATTTTTACTTTTATTCATGTACCCGCTCTGACAGCTGGATTTCCCACTGTGATAGCTAAATTTTATGTGTCAGCTTCGCTGGGCAATGGTGCCCAATGGTTTGGTCAACTGTCTGTTGCTGTGAAGCTATTCTGTAGATGTGATTAACATCTACGATCAGTTGCTGAAGGAGACCACACTCTATAATGTTGGTAGGCTTGGCCCAATCAATCACTTGAAGGCCTAAAGAGCAAAAACAGGTTTCCCAGAAAAGAAGGAACTATATATAGAGAGAGAGAGACAGACAGACAAAGATACTATGTATATATATGTAATTTCCTATTGGTTCTATTTCTCTGGAGAACCCAGACTGATATATCCATCCTATTTAAGGAACTTAAATCAGAAACCTGGGTATCATTGTTTACTTCCATCCTTCCTTCTGCTTAAACAAACATGCATACCACAGTCATTACATCTCCTAAATATCACTTGAATTATACTCTTCATCTCCAGTACATTTACCATGTAACACCTGAGAATACTAAAGAAGCCTCCAAATTAATCTTCTACCCCCCATTCTCTTTCATTTTCCAACTTTCTTAACACATAATATTGTCTCATGCCTCCTTTGGCTTGGAATATGTATCCTAGACCTACCTACTTACTGAACTTTGGGCTCAGGTGTTAACACACCTATTAACTCCTGACTCCTAAAAATCATCCTAAATCCGTGAGTCATTATTTTATTTTATATATATTCTAGTGATTATCAGACTACATTGCAATTCAGGTGTCTGGTTTTTTTAACTAGGGTCTGCCAGTACAATAAGATGAATTCTTAAAAACCTATCTTTTCATGTAGATGGTCATACTTAAATGATTCTATTCATTACAATTTCTCTTTTTTTTAGAGATAAATCGTAATTCAAAAGTATGTTCAAAGAATAATACTAGCTTACATCAGTGCTTCTCAAACTAGGGACCTGAAATCTATTTGAGGTCTGTGAACACTTTTCCCCCTTTATTACTCAAGATCTAAAAGTTCATGGGCCTTTTCCCCACAAAAATCCTTCTTAATCTTATTGTACAGAGGAGTTTATATCTTCTTGTCTATCCTCGAAACCTAGCATTTCCAAGACATTATATCCCATAATAGCACAGTATATGAGGATGTTGAATGATACACATGCCTTATCAAATTCTGGACATTGGGCTAATTTATTGAGCATGCTCATATATACCATTTCAATTAAACCTCAAGGTTTACAGTAACCATTTCACAGATTAAGAAACTGAGATCAAGAGACTTACCTAAAATATGTATTTTTTACTAATACTAAATAGCATAGCCTAGATTAAAAGACATTTTCTGATTCTAAATACAAACAGCTGTTCTCCAAATCATGTTATGTGCCTATTAAATGACTTAGTAATAAAATTATACCTTTTAAGGTCAACTTTGTGATGCTTCAAGTTTTAACCAAGGAGCTATTTATCAAGGCTTTTTCTCTCAATGAGTCCTAAAGCCTCCAATTCTTTTAAAACTGCACCCCCCAATACAAAACAAAATTTGGGATTTATATGAGATTTTACCATCTTTCCTTTCCCTTACTCTATTCAAAAGTATACACCAGAGGTAGGTCTAAATCACTGTTAGAAATGAGAAAGAGTGGGAATAAGTGATAGAGGGACAAAAGCATTAAGAAGGGAGAAAGAACTACTGTTTTGGAAGGGAGGCAGGTGACTTTTGTAGCTCTTATTGAAGGCACAGATAGTGAATGAATAATAGATGGAAATCTCAAAAGGGCCTCAGAAACTACCAAATAATGTTAAAATCCAGTTACCCCATTACCCACTAATAATGCTCTTCAATAAATCATCACAAAAGAATGACCCTTTGAAACTTGGTTTCATCCTGTACAATCACATCCTTTAGCTAAGATGCCACTTAAATTATCAGTTTTATCAATGACTTATAAAATAATATCACTTAGGTTTTTTGAGTTTATAAAATGCCATTTCTGTACCACTTTACCTTTAAAGTAAACTGGAACACTATGAAAGGAGGAGCAGGAGGCTAGACATTAGTCAATTTGACTTCAGCAGTGACAAAAGAGAAATGTAAGGCAGCTTGTCTATGGTCCCTCCTTATATATGAAAGAGGATACCTCAAAAACGGAGCAAACATCTAATCTCCCAAAGTTTACACAACACATTCACTCACACTCTCTTCTTAGAGTTCTTTCACCTATGATGCCTTAAAAAAAAAAAGCTACATACATGATTATGGGTGAAAAATGAGGGGATAATAACCATTCTCCTATCCAAACTCAATACCGTTCCTTTATCAAAAGACTGAGAAAACTAATGGTACAAGATGAATGTTTACACAGAGAAAAAGCAATGAGGGTAAGGCTAGGCAACACTTTGCAATATATAGACAAGTACCTATAAATTCCCCTTCTTCATGCAAATAAACAAATGCATGACAAAGGCAAAACAATGCATACAGGTGAGGTTAAAAACACCCTACATTTACAGTTTACAACACACTTTCCACATACAGTTTCTCATTTAATATGCATATAATCATGTGAGGAACACAGACAACTATTATCCTGTTTTAAGAAATGGCCTGCCCAAGATATCACTATAGTAGAGCCAGGAGCAGGATTCAGGTTTTCTGATTTCTTTGCACTCTTTTCTGTTCTATCTAAAGATACAAAGGGTTGGATAAAGAAAATAAATTCAGATTCTGAGTGATTGTATGTACCAAATCCTGAGTTAGGCAGTATTTGTATCTTCTAATTTAATCCTCACAACCATCACTTTGATAAATTATTGTCTTCATTTGACATGTGAAGCTATTCTGGCAGAGAGTTTCACTAACTTGTCTAAAGTCGCACAATTAGAAAGTGGTAGAGCCCAGAGTGACTTCAAATTCCACACACTTTAGAGACTGCCACTTGCCTCCCAATATCCATTTTCTACTTACCTCTTAGTAATGATGTATAGCTGAGCACAATGCCATATAACCTAAAGACTATATTCCCTACACTTTCTTGCAACTAAATGTGGTCACATGGCTAAATTCTGGCCAATGAGAGCTGAGTGAAAGTAGCACACTGCAGCCTCCAGGAGGCATACTTAAGAGGCGTCCGTTGGCCCTTCCTCCACGCTGCTATCTGCAATGTGGATGTCATGGCCACAGCTCTAACAACCAAGACTGTGTGGACAGGCATCAGTCCTAGGAAAAAAGCACAGCTACGTGTTAGAACTTGAATCCCTGACAACTGTGTAGTGCGGTGCCCTTGGACTGCCTACTACCTCTTCCGCATGAGAAAGAGAAACTTCGATCTCATTATGTCAATGATATTTGGGAATTCTTTATTACAGACCACTGACCCTTACCTTAACGAATATGCTTTATCATAACTTGATCAAAGTTAGAGGAAATTATTCCCTTGACATCAATGTTTGTATATATCAGCAAATAGTGGCACTGTTTATAAAAGAGATTCTTTTTACATTTATCATTTCACTTTTACATTTACTTTCACAACATCCCTGGAAGAGTATTTCTACATTCCTCTCCCCCCACAAAAAGGGGACTTTTCAGTGTCAAAAATCAGTCTTAATCTCAGGTAACCTAAGAATCTAAGAGAACTACAAAATACACAGGCTAAACATTCACTTAAGCATTATATTCAATTAATATTTGTGTGCCTACTGTGCATTCTACCTATAGATACCATGGTAAACAAAATTAACTAAGTTCCAGTCCTCATAGAGGTAAAAATGATCTGATGTTAAAATGTCATGAGTAGGAAAAGATGCTGAACATCATTCATCATTAGGAAAATGAAAATCAAAACTATGAAACTACATTGCATAGATTTGGATGGTTACTATGAAAAAAACTAATAAATATTGGGGACAATCTAGAGCAACTGGAAGTCTTGCAAACTGCTGGTGGGAAGGTAAAATGGTGCAGCTGCTATGGACAATAGTATAGTGGAACTATGAACAACAGATCCTCAAAAAATTAAAAACAGAATTATCATTATGATATAACAAATCCACTTTTAGGTATATACCCAAAAGACGTGAAAGCAGAGTCTCACAGTACATACATGTTCATAGCAACATTACTCACAATAGCTAAAAGGTGGAAGCAAACCCAAGTGCCCATCGATGGATAAATAAGCAAAATGTTGTATATACATATAATGCCTTAAAAAGGAATTAAATCCTGATACATGCTACAACATGGATGAACCTTGGGAACATTACGCTCCAGGATCTACAGCAAACAAAGTTGAACGGTTGTTGCCAAGGGTTGGGGTTAGGTGAATGGGGAGTTATTTTTATGGGTATGGGTTTCAATTTTCCAAGTGGAAGAGTTCTAGAAGTGGGTGTAGCAGGGGCTACAGAACAATATGCTACTTAAATGCCACTAACCTGTGTACTTAAAAATGTTAAGATGGTAAATTTAATGTTGTATTTTTTTTTTTAGATAATTATTTTTTATTGAAGGGTAGTTGACGCACAGTATTACATTACATTAGTTTCAAGTGTACAACACAGTGATAAAACATTTATATACATAATTCTAGGTTCCAGCTATCACCATACCAAGCTGTTACAATATCTTGACTATATTCCTTATGCTATACATTACATCCTGGTTACTTATTTATTTTGCCATTGGAAGTCTGTCCTTTTTTTTTTTTTTTGTGAGGGCATCTCTCATATTTATTGATCAAATGGTTGTTAACAAAAATAAAATTCTGTATAGGGGAGTCAATGCTCAATGCACAATCATTAATCCACCCCAAGCCTAATTTTCGTCAGTCTCCAATCTTCTGAGGCATAACAAACAAGTTCTTACATGGAGAACAAATTCTTACATAGTGAATAAGTTACATAGTGAACAGTACAAGGGCAGTCATCACAGAAACTTTCGGTTTTGCTCATGCATTATGAACTATAAACAGTTCAAATATGAATACTCATTTGGTTTTTATACTTGATTTATATGTGGATACCACATTTCTCTCTTTATTATTATTATTTTTAATAAACTGCTGAAGTGGTAGGTAGATACAAGATAAAGGTAGAAAACATAGTTTAGTGTTGTAAGAGAGCAAATGTTGATGATCAGGCGTGTGCCTGTAGACTATGTGTTAATCCAAGCTAGGCAAGGGCAATAAAACATCCACGTATGCAGAAGATTTCTCTCAGAACGGGGGGGTGAGGTTCTAAGCCTCACCTCTGTTGATCCCCAATTTCTCACCTGATGGCCCCCCTGCGACTGTGCCTGTCTTAGGTTGTTCCTCCCTTGAGGAATCTTACCCGTCTCTGGCTAACCAGTCATCTTCCGGGGCCATACAGGGAAATGTAAAGTTGGTCAGTGAGAGAGAAGCCTTATTGTTTGAAAAGGTTAGCTTTTTACTTCTTTGCATATTTATGCCCTGTGGCTTCTATGCCCAGTATTTGTCTTGAGGTGTCTTTACCCCTTGGAAGAATTATGATACTCGGTAAATTTGATATGAGGCACGAATTCTATTTAAGGGTTGTAATTAGGAAGGAAGAAGAAAAGCTATAGAAGTAGCAGGCGGAAGAAAACATGGGAAGATTGATTATTTCTTTGACATATCTTCTTGTAGAGTTAACTTCAGCATGTATAGGTTTTAAGCTACTACTTAAATTGCGCACACACATTAACATAATAGGAGTATAGTTATATAACCAAAGCATATCTGTAATCACCAGCCATAATGTTGTATTTTACCACAATAAAAAGCAAAGTGGAGATGGAAAAAAAAATGTAATGAGCAAATTAACATGCAAAGTTTTACACTGTCAAACAAAAGGTGAAAGGAAACCTTTACGTTTACTTCAATTACTTGTACATTAGTTACTAAAATTCCAAAATTAGTCTTTGGTATATAAAACCTATTAAACTTTTTTAAAAAAAGGTTTTCTCTGGAATCCAAATAAAATTTCTAGTGATTTCACTTAATAGAGGAATGTTACCAAAATATCTCTGGAACATGGTACAAAACTTGAAAAATGTTCCTGAGATGCAATGCACAGTATAGCTCAAAGTTAACATGTTAAATGTTGGGCCTTCTTTCCAAGTTTTCTTTCAGGACATTGGTTTGAAAAAAAGGAGTTGGGAAGCTATTAATAAACTCAAGACGAAGGCTTTATAAATATGGCTAACTAAATCACAGGTCAAAGGAATAAGCTAACAACTGAGAATTCCAAAGCATCATGGAAGAATTCCAAGGCTGCTATTTGGGCAGACTTGCATAGAGAAAAAGAGAGAGAGAAAAGAAATGGAATGTAAGAAACTAAGTAACATAACAACGTTTAAGAGGTAGGTTTGGATAAAATTTTTTTATCATAACTTGGCAATGTCCTGCCATTTTTGAAAGAAAGGTAGTAAAAAATTATTTAGGTATATCATCGTTTGCACAAGTTTGTTTTGTTAATTCAACTCACAAACTGGTTCACATTTTATAAGAACCTAGTAGACTCCTCCAGTCACTGAAGAGAGCACCAACTAACAGATGGAAAGTAAAGATATCAACAAAATTAGTCAGACTATGAACTCCATAAAAACAGAATCCCAACTGGTTTTATTCCCTGCTGTTACCTCCAGTGGACATTCACATATGACAGGAAAAAAACCTAAGTGTTTAGAGTTATTTGATAGAAATTTGCTATACTGAATCATAAGGGAGTATCAAAAAACATAGCTATTTTCAGTATTAAATACCAGGCAAATGAGCACCCTGTAAGATCTAAAAATAGCTGTCAAAAATTCATAGTTTATTTTTTCAACTTCTCATAAAAAATAAACAATCCAAACCTAATGCTACTGTCTATCATCATTATACAACTGATCCTAAAATAACTACTTCCATTAACAATTAAAGTTAGGAGTAACAAAAAAAAAAATTTCGTTAAGAGGAGGAAAAAAGATGTAAGCAGATGGGTTCCATGCAGACCAGGCTCCAAGGGAGAAGAGCTGGCTGGCTCTGTGGCTTTTGTCCTCCAAGCCAATTTCGAAAGGAAAAAAAAAAACACTGGAAAAGAAAACACTGAAAATAACACTAGTTACTATGAAGCCAGGAAGTCAGTCTTTTTTTGCAAACCTAACATGTTCACAGATACACATGGCACATGAATCTAAAATACAGTATCTACAGATATTTTTGAAAGTACTATATTATTTTTTTAATTACTAGATTATTTCTTAACAACTCTTAATATGACAAGCAGCAAAATTCCCAAGTAATGAGACAATTTTCCCAACATCTGTACCTAATCTCCCCTACTCAACCTCTGCTGAAACAACTGCACATGCCAGTAAAGCTAACATTTAAAAATAACACTTTTCTCATTATTCCTATCCCAATCTACACCCTCAGATTTTAAAATTACTATTTTATTTCTAAAGGCTCTTTCTCTTATGCTTACAACTTAATCCCACTTGCAGAGAACACTTCCTTAAACTAACCTGCCACAATCTGTCTACAAATCCACATCACTAAAGTACACCCAAAAACAGATGTCAGCAAACCTACAGTAAAACTCACCCTCTCCTTAGTTTGGTTTTCTCCCCCTCTTTATTTGTCGTTCGTGGGTATAGAAGCACTTTCTCCATCCATATTAACTCAGTTTAGGTCTCTCACCTGCTCCCCAGAGGAAGAGAAAAGCTTACTTCCCAAACTGTCTGCTCTGTACCCTTCCCCTAAGCCTTTCCAGGGTTCATGGTGTTCAGTCTCCCAGCTCACAGAAAGGGGAGAAGTTTCGAGAAAGCAATCTAGTAACTTACCCCAGTAGCAAATCCCAGGTGGATACAACCTGGAGAAAGGAAGAATTGGGAGATTTAAGATATGTTTCTTTCTGGGCCCCAACAAACCAATGCTTGAAGCTTGGCTGGTGTTCGCTGGTCCACAGGAAAACAAGCGTTCACTTGTGTTTCTTCACAATATAGCTGAGAATGGGTAGAGGATTTTTAAGATGTTGCTGGTAATTTCCCTCTGGAGAGGAAAAGGGGACCGAATGAAAAGGGTAATTTCTTATCACTCTCCCCTCAACCTCCAAATGCTATCATATTCAAGAGGAACTCTAATGAAACATGAGAAAAAATTCAAAAGCAATCCACAAGAAACTAAGTAGAATTTTAGCTGGTAGCCAAAAGTCTAAAGGTTAAATATACATCTCATTCCCCCTGCAGGGGGAAAGGGGAAAGGTGAGAACGGAAAAGTGGCTCTTTGGAGAACTGTATGTGACTATTGCTGTTCCCCTTCTGGGCTCTCTGTTCTCAGAATCACAGACTGCCCCCCTTCCCAACAAGCAGACTCCAGCACCTGGTGCGGGTTAAGAGAAGACAAGTCTGAGAGAAAAAAAGGGAGACAGAGAGAGAAGCATCATCAGCCACATTGCCAAACTAACAACTGCATCTATGACATAAAAGAAGTAAATTAACAGCACTAACCAAGATAAAAAGGAATAAACAAAAGAGTACCTCAATACAAAATAGGCCTCCCCTTTGACGCACTAAAACAGCACCCAGTAACCACTGGAAAAGAAATTTAACCCTGTTAATTTTAAAAATTAGAGGTTTTTATTCTAAAAGTTAGAAAATAAATGTTCTATCTCCATGCCTGCACTTTCAGACTTTCAGACAGTGCAATTATTCCCAATGAATAGCTTTAAAGTATTTGACAATGAATTGTTTAAGAAAAAAAAAAAAAAAACACACACACACAGAAAAGATGACATTTAAACTACACAATGTTGTGAAATGATTTACCTAACATTAAATTTGAATGGTTAGTTAATAATTAAGAACATCCATAAATACAATAAATACATCAAGCCCACAAAAATGGAAAATCTTCCCTATTAGGCTGCCTACATGATTTCCATACAGATTTGTAATTTAACCCAACTCCACAAAGATGTAGGAACAATTTATGTAATTAATGGGAAAACAACAGCACATTCAAAGATTTTATATGGAAGTTACATTCAACACAGTATAATAGCCCCACTGACAGAACAGAATTACCACCCTATCTCTATGCATAAATACAAATGGGATAAAATACTGGAATTACAAATCTATCAGAGATAAGGATTCATTACTAGGGTAAACCTGAGATTATTGTCCCTTATGTTGGGTTTTTTAAAGGTGGGGGTGGGTGGGAGGTAAGATTTGCATCACGGTCAAATGCTTTTAAAAAATTAAAATTAAACAAGACAAGCGATTATCTTCTCACCCCATTCTTATTCAGAGGGCTGTCAAAGGAAAGAGGAATGACTGTCACACTCCACAATTCACACGTAGCGAGGAAAACGTGGAATTAACAACATAGGAACTGCACCACATCCTCTTCCCTCCGTCACACCACAGGAATTCGTCTGATGGAAGCGGAGGCGGCACGAACCACCACTTTCCAGGACAGGTTAGCACAACGCACGCTCTACTCCAACGAGCACTCCCAGGGTCACCACACCCCCTCCCAACCGGGGCGCCCCTACTCCGCGGCTGAGGTCGCCGTTCGCAGCGGTTCTTCCGGCTCACGCACCCGCCAGGGCGACTCCCACCCCGCACACTCGCGCGCCACCGTCCCCGGCCCCGCAGCGACCACCGGCCTCCTCGCCCAGCCCGGGTGCGCTCAGTCGCGTCCGGGCCCGCGAAAGGGGGTCGGGGAAGGGCGCGCCTCTGCCTCACGCCCCTCCGGCGGCGGGGGCAGCGATCGGGCCGCTCACCTGGCTCGGGCGGCTCCTCCCTCGCCTCGCAGCCAGCTGAGCTGGGCCAGGGCCTCTGAGGGGAACGCGGGCCGCCGAGCGGCTGGAAGTCTGAGGAGGAGGGGAGGGCGTCGGGATGGCAGGAGCCGCCTCCTTTCTCTGCGGCCGTCGCCGCCGCCGCGGGTCCCACCGCCAGGCCAGGCGCCCGGGCACACTCGCCCCCTTTCTGAGCCTCGCGGTCGGCCCGGCTCTTCCTCTCCCCACTCCCACGCACACACTCCCACACACCCACCCGGCCGCTCCTCGCTCCCTCGCTCGGCTACCGTGCGCGCGCGCGCATCCCCGCTCACACCCAGCGCGCGCGCCGCCGGCCGAGACCGCCCCGCGCTACCCTAGACCGAGCGCGAGCGTGCGGCGCGCGCGCGCGGAAGACCCTCGCGCGCCCCGGCCCCGCCCCCCATCTCGGCGGAGCCGGGGAGGGCTCGGAAGCGGGGCCCGGCCTGGCGGGTCTACCACCTGCGGCGTGACCCGCCCTCCGGGCTCACCCTCCGCGCTCGCAGCCGTCGCCGGCCCCTCGGGCTGAGGAGAGGCGGCAGAGCGCGCACGCTGGGAGGAGTACGGGAGCGCGAGAGAGCTTCGAGGACGCGCTTTCCCCATCCGCCCCCAAACCGTCCCCACTGAGAAAGGGAAATGGGTGGGGGTTGGGGAGGGGGTGAGGTGTGTTTCCAGCTCGAAACCGCATGGTTTATTCCTTCCGTTGCACACCCTGCCGCCCCCCCCCATTCCCTCCTCCGGCCCGGCGCGAGCCCCCGGCGCGCAGCGTGCCGTCGGCGTGTCCGCGCCTCGGGGCCTCCACCCGCCCAGCCGGCCGGCCACGCCGCCTTCCCAACGGCCTCCGCCCAGACGCCGCTCGAAGCCTGGGCTCTCCCCTCAGGGTCTCAAAGATTTGGGAACAAAGATCACCAAGACCTATCCTTCTCCGTATACGGACTATAGACAATGCCTCCATATATTGTGAGGCAAATTGTTAAACTATATCATATATTCCCGGGGCTTTCAGCAGGTTAAAAAATCTAGGCAGGGTTGTGTGCTACAGCCAGCCCTGCCTTAGAAACCGGCCTAAACCTTGGACAAATCACTTAACTTCCTCCGAGGCTTTGTTATGAAAAGATAAGTTATATTCCAAGGCTGCTCTGAGAATGAGGTAATATATTTAAGACCATTTTGTAAATTTCCAAGCTCTATATGAAAATTAGAGTCCAAAGGAGGCTAAGTGTATGAATATGTTCAACTACGTTGCTACTCTGTTAACAGTGTTTCTAGATCATGAAAAATAAAACCAAAGGCAACAGACGACTGTGCTATTGGACACGGAAGATTTATTTCCAAGTAACTTTACGCATTTACTACCACCGCAAGATCCCAAACGGGAGAAACAATAATGCCTGAACCAGTTTGCCTTCTTGCAGGTCACATGCCCTCCTCAGTCGCCTCAGGCAACAAGTTATTTTCAGGACTCCTTTCCCAATCTTTTAGGTCTGTTTTTGTTTGTTTGTTTTGCCCAGAGTCCTTTAAGAGACATAGCATCTAGAGTGATTAATTTCTGGACTGAATTGGATTTCTAGTTCCACTCACCTATTTGATCTTCTGAAATAATTTAACGTCTGTACATCTTCGTCTGCTCAACTATAAATGTTAACTATAAAAATATTTTATAAGAACTATAAAAGGCACCTATGTCATTGAGTTGTGATAAGGAGTAAATGAGTTAAGTATACAAGACTTAATGACCAACACAAACCAAGTGCTATGGTAAGCATTACTTCTGTTACATGTTATGCCACTGAGGGTAACCTACGATAGTGAACTATTTTCACAAAGAACACATTTACTGGAACGAGTGTGATGTGTGATACACTTTCAGAAGAAAGGAGGAAAAGTCTACAGAACTAAAATGTTGCTGTTTACTTCCAGTCTGATATTCAGTCTCCTGGAACAGAGTATATTTACCGTAGAGACAAAAGAGACCCATCTTGTGATCAGAGAAGCTTGATCACAGAGATATTAACACAATGAAAATGTGACAAAAGATAGAGTGAAATTGACAAAGGGGAAGTGTGCATGACCTATTCTGCAGAGGATCAGTAATACCTAGTTTATCCTTTAATCCCACTGTTAAGGAATCCAACTCATAGCAACCATGCATCACCCAGAAAAAGCAGGTTGTTTTGGTAAAACTGCGGATAGGGAGTATTTCTCTAATTTACCCACCACTTGTCTTTTTTAAAAAAAAAGCTTTCATTCAATGTACTGTCACTATATGCTAGACACATCCTAAGAAATTCATTTTTACAACATCTTTGCTTTTCATTTAAGCAACACAGCCAGAAAACAAAAAGAAAAAACTTGTGTGTGTGTTTTTAAAGCCAATGATAAGGCTTATTTTAAATAGACTGTCATCATATAAGGTAATACTTAGGAAATTAATGGTTGAAGTCATTAGTTCATATTTTTGTACGAAGCAATGAGAACAGAAATTATTTTCAGCGTTTCCATAATGAGAAAGCAAGGTACAAAAAGGTTCAATTTCTTAGATTTAATCATAGCCTGTGCTTTCCTGGTTGATATAGTTAGACATGTATAGACTCACAAGAAATTCATGATGTTTACAACAGCTTTGCTTTTCATTTAAGCAACACTGCCAGAAAACAAAAACAAAACTATGTGTTTTTTTTTAAGCCAATGATATGGCTTATTTTAAACAGGCTGTCATCATATAAGACAATACTTAGGAAATTAATGGTCAAAATCATTACTTCATATTTTTGTATGAAGCAATGAGAGCAGAAATAATTTTTGGCATTTCCATAATGGGAAAGCAAGGTACAAAAAGGCTCAGTTTCTTAGATTTAATCACGGTCTGTGCTTCCATGGTTGGTATGTTTAGACATGTATGAACTCACAACACCTCCTTTGGGTAACAGTATGTATTCAAAAGTATTTTAAGTGCTTGTCTTGGTTTAATCATATAAAACTCATTTTTAACCAGTAAATTAATATTCTTCAGTAGAAGTCAGTTGAATCCCTGGAGAAGACATAAGTAACCTAGCATCTCTGGCATCAGATAAATCTGATTTGAAATCCTGCTTTATTTACTAGCAGCATGTGATTATTGCTTAACCTCTGTAAGCCCCAGTCTTATCAACAAAATGAAGGTTAATTACTTCATTAGGTTATAAGGATTAATGAAGTGACTCAAACATAAACCCCTGTATAGTAAGTGCTCAGTAAATACTGGTATATTATTATACAAGACTAACTGATACGAAAATAGTAAAGTATCAAAGCTATGCAATGTTTAGATATGTGCAGTAGGAGTCCAAATAGTTATACATATATACTGTGTGTCTCTATGAGTGTGAGGCTATCCCTGCTACTATAATATCTTTGAGACAAAACTGAAATGCATCCATTGCCTAAACCAAAAATACTTCCAGATTTTTGCTTCTTTCTAGACACGTTAGAAATCAATGGAAAGGTTTTAAAAACGGATTAAATCAGAATGTCTGAGTTTTGGGTCCAGGATACAAAATTTGTAAAGATCTCCAGGGAATTCTAATGTGCAGACAAGCCAAAGACCATGATTTAGACAGAGATGTTAGAATTAACTACTTTATCTTGATATTTCAGTTAATTATCAGTCAGATTAACTAGTTAGAATATGAAAGCTGGATTTGCAGCCAGAAGTATTTTTAAAAGTTCTTGGCAAACTATATGAAGATACTAGGGGGAAAAAGTGAGGGTGGATTGAAAACAATCTCCCCTAACAAAGCTGCCCAGGTCCAACCAACCCCATGCCTCTGATTCCACTTGTGTTGCACTGTTGTGTATCTACTGCAGCCAGAAAAGCTAACTCACCTATTATTATCTAGAGTTCGCGTCAAGCAAAAGTCTTTAAATACTACATACACACCATCTGGTGCAAATCTTTTCCTTCTGGGTTTAAAGACAAGGAAACAATCCGGGATTTGGTGAAAACTAAAGGCGTCAAAATAGTAAAGTGGAGAATTGTAAATAAGAATGAATCCAGGATTGTTATCAGTACTTAAAACAGTGTTCTTCTTTGGGGGAATCTAATGTGATTACTGTAAAATTCACGTGGCTGGAGAAAAGGTAGTGGGTGTCAGGTCAGAACCTATACTAGCAAATAACGAACAGCAGTGTCAGCTGTAGTGGATCTAGCTGTCCCCACTGCTTCCTCTCCCTGAGCCAGCCGGCTAGAACCAGCCCGACAACAACAGTCCACAGTTAGAATAGCTGAACACTGATCTAACCTTTCTCCACCCACATCCCTCCCCTCCCTCCTCCTTTTCCTCCATTCCATTTCTGCACGTTAAACTGAGTGCCTGCCTCTCTAACTATGTAAGAAAATGCCAATGCCAGACACAAAGGAGGATGGCGTGTAGAAAGGGAGGCAAAACCACACATGGGCTGAATCAGGGAAGGAGGGTGCAAAGCAAAAAAAGGCTTAGAAAGAGGAGTGACGTGGGTTTCCCCCTGCTTCTTTAATTGTATCTGGTTATTAGCAGTATTTCTTTTCCTCCATTACACAGGAATAACCTAGAATGCTTGTTTAAATTGCAGATCCCTTGGCCCTCACCCCTGACCTGAATCAGCCTGTGTATCTGCATTTTTCTGAGTCAAACTCAAAGCTTAACAGCTTATGAAGCAGCCACAAATCTAGATTTTAAATAAACATACCAGGTGATTCTTAGACACATGAAAGTTTGAGAATAGTGTCTTAAAGAGGCAACCATTTGTAAAAAGCTCAACATTTATGAACTCAATATTTTAGCCTTACAACCTTGTAAGGTTGAACAGTTATTGTTAGTCCCCTCTAACAGAAGAGAAAATTGAGGCAATGAGATAAAATCTTTGGTAGCCATTTCCTAGTCTCCTGATTCCCTGTCCATTGGAGTATCTTAAATGTATATCAATCTGGGAAGAATGAAAAAAAGAGAATGGAATGAGCAAATGTAGAAGAACCTACCATTTGGTATGGGGAAACAGGAATGAATTGGTAGACATTCCAACTGCAGAAATGGTTATATTCAAACCACACAAGGGTTATGTGGACCTTTTGCATATCTATGACAGCAGCAGCACCCTGAATGATTAACAAAACATTTACAGATTGAATGAACAAATTCTGGAAGCATCCTAAGACGTGACACACCGTAATGGTCCTGGTCCCCTTTGCTGCCTTCTGCATGTTGAAAAGGTTTGCCTAGAGAGCTCTGTTAGTTCGTCTAAGCTCATGTATTTATCCTTGGTACAAAGAAACAGAGCAATTTATATCTATTCTGTCCAAATTCTTATCTGCCCTATTTCTTCATTTTGTTCTTAAATGATTTTTGCTCTGTTGGTTTTCAAACCCATATTGGTCATGCAACTAGATTTTGAAAAACTTTTCTTGCTTTTCCTATTTAACATTTCTTCCATCAACTACTTGAATTCCCACATCGACCCTCCTGATTTTTCTCTCTCAGTGCCTTTCAGTTTGGGTTTTGTCTTAACAGCATGGTAGAAAGTCAGAGGAGACAGTAAAGAGAAAGAAAGAAAAAATGAGGGAAAAAAATCAATGTTGGGTGACACAACAAAATTACTAGGCAAATCTCTGATACACAGGTTGCATGCAATCCTTGTTGTTTCCCAGAGCTTTTCTGGACAACTGGTGCAGACAAGTAGAAGATTTGTAATATAGGAGCTATAATATTGTTTTGCTTAGTAAATAAATGGTGAATGAAGACTTCAGGCATAAGCAAGTGATCACAGAAGTATTTGAAACATAAATTGTTATGTATCTGTCCCCAGTCTCATAATACACCTGTCTAGAACATGGAATGTTCTCAGAGCTTTTGCATATATTAAACAGTTTAATCCTCCTAATAACCCTCTGGGTTTGCTTATCTATCTACTTTTTACAAATGAACAAACTGAGGCACAGAGAGGTTGAGTAACTTGTCCAAACTCACACGGCCAGCAAGTGACAAAACTGATTTGAACCCAAGCATCAAAGTACATACTCCTAACCACTTCTTATAACCCCTCCAAAAACTATAAAACTGGTTTTCTTGGAAGTTTCTGTCCACTTCTTAGTACAGTAGCCCTCCCGTATCCACTGTCTTAGTTACCCACAGTCAACTAGTCAACTGCTGCCTGGAAGCAGATGATCCTCCTGTTGATACATGGTCAGAAGATTAATAGCCTAAGGCTAAGTGATGAAGCCTGTGTCATTCACCTCACTTCATCTCATCACGTAGGCATTTTATCATTTCACATCATCACAAGAAGGGCAAATGTAGAATAGTAAAATATTTTGAGAGGGAGACCACATTCACCTAACCTTATTAAAGTATTTTGCTTAATTGTTCTACTTTATTATTAGTTATTGTTGTCAATTTCTTACTGTGCCTAATTTATAAGTTAACTTTATCTGAACGTATAGGGAAAAGCTATATTAGGGTTCACTATCTGAGATTTCTGGCATCTGGGGTCTTGAAACATATGCTCCGCAGATAAGGAGGGATGACTGTATGTAAGGTTTTATTTAGATATCAGTACCTGCTGTTTTGGCATATGTCTCTAACATCATACACAAACATTTGGAAAATAATGGTACATATATATTAGAATTTATCACAAAGGATCTGAGAATACATTAACGAAGCATAAATGTGTACCTATAAAAATACATAAACCTATATTCAACAAAATATTGTTAGTAATGTGTGATTCCCCAAATATATATTCAGTTTTGACTAAGTACAAATCCATTTTAGTCATCAACGAATTTGCTAAAGTCACAGAAGCTTTTTATAATTATGCTTTTTCTCAAACTTCAGATACTAAAAATAAAACTACTATCTTGTGGAAGATTGTGAAGTGTTTTGAGGTTTAAAAAGGGACCCACTAATACACTGGGGCAAAGAGGATTTAGCAGAAATTCAGGGTTTAGCAGAGAAATCAAGATGTAGCCCCTAATAGGGCAAAAGTAGGTCAGTGTCCCTGGCAGTCACAGCGGGCAGAAAGTGACATCACCAAAGAAATGGGGTGGGGAGCAATGGAGGTGGAATTTACGGTTGGGAAGTGGAGAGAGCCGTTGAGGGTGAGAACTGTGGGAGCAGAGAGGAGGAATTTGCAGAGGCAGGCTTCAGTCAGCCTTTTATAGGCTGATTGCAGAAACAGCTGAAGCACCACTTCCTCCCCCACCTCCCAGCCTGCATTCTCCCAGGCCACATTCCCTATCTCCCATTACCAGCAGACCCCCTCTGCTGGAGACAAAGACACCAGAGAAAGGAATGAGGAGAAAGAACAAGCATGAAAAATAATTATTCGATAAAGGAGAGAGTGGAGTGGAAAGAAGTAAAAGAGAATTTTAACCAAATCTTGGGAAACATGAAGGAGAGGAAGAAATAACAAAGGAGAAAGTCAGATATTTAAAAAAAAAGAAAGAAAGGAAGAAGTAAAAATAGCTGAATGAAACAAAAGGCATATTAACAAATGGTATTGGGAATACAATAATTTCTAATTTCTTTGGATAAAACGTGGCATGAGTAAAGAGCTGAGAAAAATATCAAAATGGTTGCAATGTGAAAATCATCAAAAATATGTAGGTAGTGTTTTAGCAACAAAGCAAAACTGGGATGCTCCCAGCTAAGACTTCCCTCCCCAGCCCATATCCAAGTTCAAAGTTATGCTGCCTCTGTGTTTATTTGTCTAGATCTAGAAGTTCTCATGACTGAGTTAAATATCTCATTCTAGGTATTAGCAGTCCCTGTTAAATTTTGTTAATAATCATAGTAATAACAATAACGTCTTTGGAACGTGGAGATGGAGTATATTTCAACACCCCTGTTTTTGAAATACACCACGCACTTCACATATTATTTTAATCACCAAAAAAATAATGAATCCTGTTCAATTAACCTCTGATCAAAACTGAATGTCTTTCCACTATGTCCAATAGCTTTCTTGCCTAACAGTAAGCAAAAAAAAAAAAACCCTCTTTTTTTTTCTCATCCAAGAACTGTTAATGCTCCTTTCTGGATAATTATTAAGTTCTTAAATATTCCCTGCTGTACATGTCACCAAAATATACCTGTAATATACATGTCAAGATAAACTATGTCCAGAAAGAAATAAGGGAGAAAAACTAGGAAACATCACGAAGATACCAGAAGAACTAGGAGTATATAGTTCCTACATCTGAAAGAATGTTGCTTCTCTTTCCCTTGTCTCAAATTTCTTCCTTTTCTAAGGAAGGGATTTCTATTTTTTATCTTCTGTTTTCTCATTCCCCTTTCTCCAAATCTCCTCTTTCTTTTCTCTTGTTGCAACAGCTTCTTTTTTCCATCTCATGTTGCCCCATATTTCCTTCTCAGTTTGTTGTGTCTTGGCTTAGTCAGCCAGACTTCCACTAAACTCTCAGAGCTGGAATCAGAACAGTGCATTTGGCAAAAAGTCAGTTACACATACCACAGAACCACAAACAAGCACTCTGACTGCAAAATCCTTTCAACAATACATTCCCGGTTCTTGGAGTCAGCAGTTCACACAGACCCATGATCTGAAATAAACAACACATACATTGGCATACATTCTGTGTGCACATGGCCTCTGAAGTCAGCTCACAAAGACACAATATCTCCAGAAAGGTCCTGCAGGCAGCAGACACAGGCAGTGCATTCCCCCACCCCTTTCAAAAGCTCTTCCTGACTGGCTCATTCTCCCAGCCACCTCCTCCCTCACGCTGCCTAGCAATGACTCCCCTCCTTTTCCTGCAGTTCTCCAAGTCGTAACTGCAGTGCCATCCATCACCCTCCCAACAGATCTTCAGGCGAAGCAATTGTTTCTTAAAGCTCTTTCCCCCTGACTGGGAACTTGCTCCAGCAAAAGGGCTGTCAGAACAGAATCCCCTTCTGGAACACAGTACCGCAGGCTGCTCCCCAGTGCCCTAACTTATTTCTACAGATTTTAATTTTAACATGAAAGGCTTGGGGGGAAGGCAGGGAGGAAGTTAAAAAGAGGAGAAAGATAACAGAAAGAAGAGAAGGAAAGGAAAGAGAGAAAGCCCTGGTAGGAATTTCAATGAAGACAACTTGGACAAAAGCACAGACACAGACCTCAGAAGGAAAGAGAGAAGAGAGTAAAAGGGAGAAAATGGAGGAGGTGTAAAAATAAAAAGGGAAACAAAGAACAATGATAAAATATGGCATTTAATTGTAACAATTGTTGACTACGCTTATGGTAAGCATTTTGTAATGTATATAATTGTTGAATCACTGTTTTATACCTGAAACCAATATAATAGTGCATGCCAACTATACCTCAAGAAACAAAAAAGTCATGACAGATTAGTTATAACAGTTTCTCAAGCTTTTTATTACCCAATAAGTTACTGAGGTCACTCTAGATGTAGGACAGAGGATTAGAGGAGAAAGATAACAGAAAGAAGAGAAGGAAGGGAAAGAGAGAAAGCCCTGGTAGGAATTTCAATGAAGACAACTTGGACAAAAGCACAGACACAGACCTCAGAAGGAAAGAGAGAAGAGAGTAAAAGGGAGAAAATGGAGGAGAAGGTGTAAAAATAAAAAGGGAAACAAAGAACAATGATAAAATATGGCATTTAATTGTAACAATTGTTGACTACGCTTATGGTAAGCATTTTGTAATGTATATAATTGTTGAATCACTGTTTTATACCTGAAACCAATATAATAGTGCATGCCAACTACACCTCAAGAAACAAAAAAATCATAACAGATTAGTTATAACAGTTTCTCAAGCTTTTTATTACCCAATATGTTACTGAGGTGACTCTAGATGTAGGACAGAGGATTCTAGGAAAAGGTTAATAGAACTAGCAATAAAGAGAATAATGTCCTGATGAGATTATACATACTTTGAAATTTCCTAAAAAGACAAAGTAGATGACCATCACATTTATCTGCCACAAGAGAGGTTTAAACTACTAATGTGAAAGAATTTAGTGATGCATGTAAAGAAAGTACATTTGATTTTCAGTGAAAACTGCAGGTGACTTGTCCCAAATATCAAATTATTTGAGATGTACTAAAAATTTATTTGTTGTTTATTTGAAATTCAAATTTAGGATTAAAGATGGCAGCATGAGAGGTGAGATAGAAACCTCCTCCTAAAACCACATATAATACGAACATATAACTAATACAAAAAATCCTGAAAGAGCAACAGGGAAGAAGGCTGTGCCAGACTGCATACACCTGGAGAAAAGAGCAGACTTCACGGAACAGTAACATACCAAAGGATTGATCCAGTGGGACTCAAGCCCTTCCCCTACCCCAGCTCACCGGTGGGAGGAAGAGAAACAGAGTGCGGAGGGAGTGGAGGCCACGGACTGCTGATACCTAGCTCTGGAGATCTGCTCTGGGAGCACGAACTTACATTGCATGGTGCTCTGGTGATTAGTTGGGTGGAAAGCTAAGACAGATGGAATACCTGGAGAGACTGAGATTCCAGCTCCTTGTGGAAAACAGGGATTCATATCCAGCTGATCTGGGAGGGCAGTTTAAGAGACTTCCTAAAAGCAAGAGGGCTGCTAAAGGGGCAAAGACTGCAAAGAACTTACTGCTCAAGAGAAAGGACATGTAGACAAAATTGTCCAGGTGCACTCTGCCCAGCAGGTTGGGAACTTAAAAGATCTTCAGGAAATCCATCCTCCTGGCTGGCTACACAGCTCCAAAGCCCCACACCATGATATGCAGCCTACTGTACCTTCCTGCCAGCTAGCCCGAACCTGGCTCACAAACTGGCAGCCCCTTCCCTGGCATCAGGCCAGCCAGAGGGAAGCCCTGCCTACGGCAGCTAGAAACACAAAGCAGAGAGGCTTATACCTGTGTGTTCAGCCCACTGGTTCTGGCAGTGCAGACAGGCATAGCAGCTGGGAAGCAGGAAAGAGCTCTTTCCTACCCCCAGGAACCAGCACCACTCCCCTGTAACCCCCAACATCACTCCAGGGGCTGAGCAGCTCCAGAGAATAGAGCTTCTTGGCAGTATAGGGTGCCACATACAAATATGAAATGTCAAAGGAACCTGGTTCAAAGCAAAATCTGAACACCAGAAAAAGAATTCAGCAAGATTGAATTAATAAATCTTCCTGAAATAGATTTCCAAATAAAAATAATAAACATGCTACTGGAGGTACAGAAAAATATTCAAGAACTCAGGAGCGAATTTAGGATGGAGATCCAATCACTGAGGAACACAATGGAGGGTATTAAAAGGAGATTAGCTACAGTGAGGAGATGATAAATGAAATAGAAATTACAGAAGAAGAATACAAAGAAGCTGAGGCACAAAGAGAAAAAAGGATCCCTAGGAATGAAAGAATATTGAGAGAACTTTGTGACCAATCCAAATGGAACAATATTTGTCTTATAGGGGTACCAGAAGAAGAGAGAGAAAAAGGGATAGAAAGTGTCTTTGAGGAAATAATTACTGAAAACTTCCCCAATCTGGGGAAGGAGATAGTCTCTCAGGCTATGGAGGTGCACACATCTCCCAACACAAGGGACCCAAGGAGGACAACACCAATACATATACTAATTAAAATGGCAAAGATCAAGGATAAGGACAGACTATTAAAAGGAAAACCCATCAGGCTATCATCAGACTTCTCAGCAGAAACCATACAGGAGAGAAGGGAGTGGCATGATAATATTTAATGCAATGAAACAGAAGGGCTTTGAACCAGGAAAATGTTATACAGCAATATTATCCCTTAAATTTGAAGGAGGGATTAAATAATTTCCAGATAAGCAAAAGCTGAGAGAAATTACCTCCCACAAACCATCTCTACAGTGTATTTTGGAGGCACTACTATAGACGGAAGCATTCCTAAGGTTAAAAATCTGTCACCAGAGGTAATAAAAAGAGATAGACAAAGAGTACAGAATATGATACCTAATATATAAAGAATGAAGGAGGAAGAAAAGGAGGGAAAAAGAAAAAGAACCTTTAGATTGTGTTTGTAATAGCACACTAAGTGAGTTAAGTTAGACTCTTAGATAGTAAAGAAGTTACCCTTGAACCTTCAGTAACCACGAATCTAAAGCCTGAAATGGCAATAAGTACATACCTATCGATAATCACCCTTAATGTAAATGGTCTGAATGCACCAATCAAAAGACACAGAGTCACTGGATGGATAAAAAATCAAGACCCATCTATATGCTGCCTACAAGAGACTGACTTCAAACCCAAAGACATACACAGACTAAAAGTGAAAGGATGGAAAAATATTTCATGCAACTAATAGGGAGAAAAAGCAGGAGTTGCAGTACTTGTATCACACAAAATAGACTTTTAAACAAAGAAAGTCACAAGAGACAAAGACAGACATTACATAATGATAAAGGGCTCAATCCAACAAGAGGATATAACCATTATAAATATCTATGCACCCAACACAGGAGCACCTACATATGTGAATCAAATACTAACAGAATTAAAAGGGGAAACAGAATGCAATGCATTCATTCTATGAGACTTCAACACTCCACTCCCTCCAAAGACAGATCAACCAGACAGAAAATAAGTAAGGAGACAGAGACATTGAACAACACACTAGAACAGATGGACCTGATAGACATCTACCAAACTCTCCACCCAAAAGCAGCAGGATACACATTCTTCTCAAGTGCACATGGAAGATTTTCAAGATTAGATCATATACTAGGTCACAAAAAGAGTCTAAATATATTTAAAAAGATTGAAATTGTACCAATCAGTTTCTCAGACCACAAAGGTATGAAACTAGAAATAAATTGTGCAAAGGAAATGGAAAAGCCCACAAACGCATGAAAGCTTAACAACATGCTCCTAAATAACCAATGAATCAATGACCAAATAAAAACAGAGATCAAGCAATATATGGAGAAAAATGACAATAATAATTCAACACCACAAAATCTGTGGGACACAATGAAAGCCGTGCTAAGAGGGAAGTATATTGAAATACACGCCTACATCAGGGAAGAAGAACAATCCTATATGAACAGTCTAAACTCAACAATTAATGAAACTAGAAAAAGAAGAACAAATGAGGCCTGTAGTCAGTAGAAGGAGGGACATAATAAGGATTAGAGCAGAAATAAATAAAATCAAGAAGAGTAAAACATTAGAGAGAGTCAATGAAAGCAGGAGCTGGTTCTTCGAGAAAATAAACAAAATAGATAAACCCCTAGCCAGGCTATTTAAGAAAAAAAGAGAGTCTACACACATAAGCAGAATTATAAATGAGAAAGGAAAAATCATTATGGACAACACAAAATTCAATTTATTAGAGGATACTATGGAAAATTATATGCTAACAAATTGGATAAGCTAGAAGAAATGGACAACTTTCCAGAAAACATAACCTTCCAAGGCTGACCCAGAAAGAAACAGAAATTCTGAACACACTAATTACCAGCAAATAAATTGAATTGGCTATCAAAAACTACCTAAGAACAAAACTCCTGGGCCAGATGACTTCACAGCTGAATTTTACCAAACATTTAATGAAGGCCTAATACCCATCCTCCTTAAAGTTTTCCAAAAGTATAAGAGGAGGGAATACTTCCAAACTCATTCTATGAAGCCAGAAATCACTCTAATACCAAAACCAGGCAAAGACACCACAAAAAAAGAAAATTGCTGACCAATATCCCTGATGAACATAGATGCAAAAATACTCAACAAAATATTAGCAAACTGAATTCAAGAATATATCAAAAAAATCATACACCATGATCAAGTAGGATTTATTCTAGGAATGCAAGGATGGCACAATATTAGAAAATCCATCAACATCATCCACCACATCAACAAAAAGAAGGACAAAAACTATAGGATCATCTTCATAGATGCTGAAGAAGCATTTGACAAGATTCAGCATCCATTCATGATAGAAACGCTCAACACAATGGGTATAGAGGGCAAGTACCTCACATAATAAACCCACAGGCAACTCCATGTAAGAACTTGTTCGTTATGCATCAGAAGATTGGAGACTGACGAAAATTAGGCTTGGGGTGGATTAATGATTGTGCATTGAGCATTGACTCCCCTATACAGAATTTTATTGTTGTTAACAACCATTTGATCAATAAAT
Organism: Manis pentadactyla; assembly: GCF_030020395.1. Lineage (NCBI taxonomy): Eukaryota > Metazoa > Chordata > Mammalia > Pholidota > Manidae > Manis > Manis pentadactyla. Next base: position 65,866,551 of record NC_080032.1, on the reverse strand, counting down.
ATGAGAGATGCCCTCACAAAAAAAAAAAAAAAAGTACACACTTCCAATGGTAAAATAAATAAGTAACCGGGATGTAATGTATAGCATAAGGAATATAGTCAAGATATTGTAACAGCTTGGTAGGGTGATAGCTGGTACCTAGAATTGTCATGTATATAAATGTTGAATCACTATGTTGTACACCTGAAACTAATGTAATGTAATACTGTGTGTCAACTACCCTTCAATAAAAAATAATTATCTACAAAAAATATATATATATATATGACCCAGTAATTCCACTTCTGGGAATTTACCTGAAGAAATATGTACTGCCATGCATATTTCCCCTACACGTGGACCCCTCCTTGAGTTCCACAATTTGTGGAATTCAGGAAAGTGATTTACTTATTATTCCTATTTATTTAAAAAGCTACAACTCAGGAACAGCCAAATGGAAGAGGTACAGATAGCAAGGTATTGAGGGAGTATGCAGTTTCCATACACTAAGTGCTATACACTAAGATTTGTGCATTTTATTGTATGTACCTCTATAAAAAAAAAAGTTAAAAAAAAAAACATACGTATGTCCAAGTGGGATTTGACCTAGATAATGCAAGGCTGATTCAACAGTCAAAAATTAATGAATGAAATTCCATACTATCAACATGGTTAAAGAAGAAAAGTCACATGATTATACCAATAGTCTCAGAAAAAGCAGCTAATGAAGATCCAACACTGATTCATGATTAAAAAAAAAAGACTCTCAGCAAGCTAGGAATATAGGGGACCTTCCTCATCTTAATAAAGAAAAACTACAAAAATTTTAAAGCTAACATCACTCTTAATAGTGAGATACTAGAAACTTTCTCACTATGATTATGAACAAGGCATGCATGCCCTCACCACTGCTTTTCAGTATCATACTGGAAGTCTAGCTAATGCAATAAGATAAAAAAAGACTTGTACAGATTGAGAAAGAAGAAATAAAACTGTCTTTGTTTGCAGATGACATGGTCATCTATATAGAAAATCTGAAAGAACTGATCCCCAAAAAACCTGGAACTAATAAGGGGTTTCAGAAAGGTTGCAAAATACAGTTATTATACAAAATTCTATCACTTCCCTATATAGCAACAATGAACAAGTGGAATTTGAAGTTAAAAACATTCTGCATGATCTTACTACACTGATGAACAGTGACTTCAATGGAGTATGGGGGGACTTGATAATATGGGTGAATGTATTAACCACAATGTTTTTCATGGAAACCTTCATAAGAGTGTATGTCAATGATACCTTAATAAAAAACATTGTGCATGTTTTATACATCATATGTTTTCAGCATCCTATATCTTTTTACACTAATGTAAAATACAATTTGCATCAGCACCTTAAAAGATAACTTCTGTTTCCTTTCAACTCACAGTGCTTTTGACACCAAACCTGAGGGATTTTTTTCCCTACACTGACTGACAGAATCCGGACCTGAGTACCACCTTTTGAATAAGCCCATCCACCATCTCAGAGAGACCTAGGTGTCGTCTTACCTAGGCTACAAGGCTCCAGAGGACACGTCAGCAAGCCACAAGCCCATCTTTCCCCTGACCTCTCCCCTCAAAGAGCCCGCCCAAAACCCTGGCCATAAAAAGCCTCTTGACCTTTTAAAGACCCCTTGTTCTGCTGGCCAGACAGAGGGGTCCCTCTCAGGTTCAGCAATAAACCTGCTTGGATTGTTGAGTTCTCATCCCTTCTCTTCTTTTCACTGACCAATTCCCAAACACCAGCTGGGCATCCTACAACTCAATTTAATTCTGACACTTTCTATCTGGAATTAGTGGCAGATCCCACCATTAAAGGCTTCGACCCACAAGACTGTCCCATCTCAGATATCAGTTGCAAGTCCTGCCTGCTATCCTTCTGACCAGCCAGCTATAAATCAGGGGTTCTCACAATCCCCTCCTTGAGTTCCACAATTTGTGGAATTCAGGAAAGTGCTTTACTTATTATTCCTATTTATTAAAAAAGCTACAACTCAGGAACAGCCAAATGGAAGAGATAAAGATAGCAAGGTATTGAGGGAGTATGCAGTTTCCATGCCATGTCAGGGATACCACCCTATAAGTACTTGAACGTGTGTACCAACCCAGAAGTTCTTGGAATCCTTTTGGTCAGGGTTTACTACTGAGGCTTCGTTCCATGAGGGTTACTGATTAGATCATTCCCATCAGCAGTTACCATTCCTGGAGGTGGTGGTAGGACTGAAAGTTCCGGCCATCTAATCACATGACTGGTTCCCTTAAGATTCCAAGGGTTTTAGGAACTGTGTGCCAGGAAATGGGGGATGGGTGGTAGAGACCCAATATGTATTACTCACTTTGTCACAGCACACAATAAAATGAAATATTTATGTATAAATGAGAAAATACGTGCTATTATTTATATGAGGAAAATCACAAAACCCTGAGAAAAGTAATGAAAAAGAAGTGAGAACTATTCTGTGTTTGTGGCTAGGCAGACTCAATACTGTTACAGGTCTGTTCTTGCCAACTTGATCTATAGATTCAATGCAATCCCCCAAAAAACCCAGCAAGTTATTTTATGGATTCTAAAGTTTATATGGTTTATACATTGATTCTAAAGTTTATATGGTTTATATTCCAAAAGACTCAGAATAGCCAACACAACACTGAAGGAGAAGAGAAAAGTTGGAGAGGTGACACTACCTGACTTCAATTAAATGAAAAGTTACAGTAATTGAGACAGTGTGGTATTGGCAAAAGAATAGGCAAACAGATCAAACGAACACAATCGAGAGCTCAGAGATAGACCCACATAAATACAGTCAACTGATCTTTGACAAAGGAGCAGAGGCAACAGAATGGATCAAAGACAGTCTTTTTTACAAATGGTGCTGGAACAACAGACATCCACATGCAAAAAAATGAATGTAGACACAGACTTTATGCCTTTCTCAAAAATTAATTAAAAATGTGTCATAGACCTAAAACATGAAACTATGAAACTCCTGGAAGATAACATCAATGACCTGGGTATGACAATGACTTTTCAGATGCAACACCAGAGTCCCGATCCTTGAAAGAAATAATTGATAAGCTGGATTTCATTAAAATTCCAAACTTCTGTTCAGCAAAATACAGTGTTAAGAGAATGAGAAGACAAGCCACAGAATGGGAGACAATATTGCAAAATACACAGCTGATAAAGGATTGTTATCCAAAATACACAACTCAAAATTTAGAAAACAGACAACCAAATTTAAAAATGGGCAAAAGATCTGAACATAAACCTTACCAGTAAAGATACAAGACACCGAATAAGCAAATGAAAAAATGCTCCACATCACATCACTAGAGAAACGTGAATTTAAAATGAGGAGGTATCACATACCTATCAGAACAGCTAAATCCAAAACACTGATACAAATGTATTGAAACAATGGCAAGAATGTTGAGCAACAGGAACACTCACTCATTGCTGGTGGGAATGCAAAATGGTTACAGCTGCTTTAGAAGACCGGTGATTTCTTATAAAGCTAAACATACTCTTATCATATGATCTATCAATTGCGCTTCTTGGTATTTACCCAAAGGAAAAATATGTCTACACAAAAGCCTGCTTACAGATGCTCACAGCAACTTTATTCATAATTGCTCAAACTTGGAAGCAACAAAGATGTCATTCAGTAGGTAAACATATAATGAAACTGTTTTATATCCAGACAATGGAATATTGCTCAGCACTAAAGAAAAATGAGCTATCACGCAATAAAGAACCTTACTTGAATGCATATTACCAAATGAAAAAGCCAATCTGAATAGCCTACATACTATATAATTCCAACCATACAGATTCTGGAAAATGACAGATTCTGAGGTTTAAAAAAAAAAAAGTCAGTTGTTGCCAGGTCTCAGAAGGGAGGGAGAAAGGAATAGACAGAGCATAGAATATTCTTAAGGCAGTGAAACTAGTATGATACTATAATGGAGAAGACACATCAATATACACTTATCAATACCCATAGAATATACAACAGCAAGAGTGAACCATAAGGTAAACTTTGGGCTTTGAGTGATAGTGATGTTTATATTAAAATAGGTTTATTAATTGTAAAAAATGTACCTCTCTGATACAGGTGTTGATAGTAGAGGATGATGTGGGTCTGTGGGGCAGGTGTATATGGGACTTCTGTATACTTTCTATTCAGTTTCACTGTAAACATAAAACTGCTCTGAAAACTAAAGTCTACTTAAAAAAAATTTTTTTTAAGCAATGGTCTTAAATTAAGATGGTGCATGCTTCTCCAGCTACCCTAGAATCACTTGGGGTATGCAATTGGCTGGGTTGGTAGTGATCATGCTTTTCAAACAGGTCACTTATGGGAGTCTGTGTGTTTATCTTACTTGCACCCAGGAGATAACCTTTCTACCATCTTCAGCCATTGCTACTGAAGAAAATGGGTTAAATTTTCTTGTTTCTTTATATGTCAGGGAAAAAATTTCAGAATCACTTCTCTTCCCCACTAAAGTCTTAATCCCTTGAATGTAGGAACTATGACTGATTCATCTTTTTAAACTACCAGAATTTGGTGAAGTGCCTAGCATTCAGAAGGCAACCAGAATATAAATGAAGTATATAGTTGTGTCATCAGGAATCTTCCGTCCTTTCAGGCATAGCTCAATACATGAACTGCATTCATTGGAATACTAAATGGAATGTGGGAAAAGGCACGGAACTGCAAAACGAGTCTAGAGAAGGTATTTGTTGCCCTCTTGCGTCTAACTTCAGAAAATACAGCCTCTTCCCTCCACCCTCAGCACATTTCCTAATGCGCAGAACGTGGAAGCCTCTGGGCTTGGTTTTGGGCATTAAGCAATGAATAGAGCACCTGTCCACAGTGAGCCACTCGTTGCAGTGGTGACACTCTGGAAAACAATTCAAAGGCGGTAGTACTCAAGCTGACTTATAAAGGACGAGTACAAATTAGCCAGCTGGACATAAGGACGGAGGGAAAGTGAGGATTATGGTGGAGGCATTTGCAAATAGAAACGGAGCAGGTACAATGGCTTAGAAATGAGAGTTTGGGGCTCTTGTAGAACTGCAAGTAATTCAGTATGGCTGGGAAGTAAGGGTGCAAATGTGTAAGGGCGCGGTGATTTGGCACAATGATAATGAAAGATAAATAGCCATATATGTCTATAAATTCTATCCTTATCCTACGGAGAATGAGGAATCTGTACACTTTTTAAGGTGGAGAGTGGCTTAATCACATCAGTGCTAGAAATATTGCTCTTGGTGCTTTGTATTCTGAATAAGAGTGGGAAGCACTGGACCTGGGCACCCAGTTAGGACTCTGTTGAAGCTATGACTGGATGCACAAAAGTGGTGACAGAAATTATGGAGAGACTGGATGGAGTTGAAAGATATTATGGAAGTAAGAGCAACAGGATTTTGATGACAAAGGTTGTGTAGGTGTGTGCGTGTGTTTGTGAGTCACAAGGCGTGGGGAAAAGAGAAATTGAGGAAACCGAGGATGACTCCCACATATTTCAGTTGGGTAACTGGGTAGACAGTGGTACCATAGTCTTATCATGGGTGTGGAGTATGTGGGAAAATGATCACTCAATTTTAGCCATGCTAAGATATTCTGCTTTAGCTTGCTCGACATTTTTTCAGACTTCTTTCTTGTGCACCTTTCTGTATTACAGAGGGTGTAAAACTCTCCTGCAGCTAGAGAGTTCCAGCAGCCGTGTGCACAAGCATAAGACTTGAAGTCAAAACAAGTAAGTGAGGCTCTGTTTTGCTGGTGTGGGCTGTAGCAGAGCCAGTGCAGTTCCAGAGCCTGAAGGGCGACATATCTCACTTTGGAAGGTGGCCTCTGGGTGTGGGGGAGGAGTGACAGAGTCTCTTGGTGGTCAGTCCTGGAGGATGAGCCTAGGATCTGTTCTTTAGCTTTCTGCTTTTCTGCTTAAATGGTTCTACTGTCTATAATTAAAGTCTGACCGACTTCAGGTGCCTATGGGACATCCAAATAGAGATGTGCCCTTGCACATTCAGATGCAGAGCTTAGGAGGTAGGTGTAGATTAGACTGACATATAAATCTGGGAGCATAAACCAATAGGTGGTAAATAAAGACATGGGAGTGGCTATGATTAATTAAGGAGAGAGTGTAGTACAAAGAAAGGTAGCTGGGGCAAGAACTAGTATTTAAGTGTAAATAAAAGAAGAAAAAGAAATGTAAAAGAACACTGACTGAAGCTAAGAAGAAGACAAGGGATGTGATGTGACAGGTGCCAATGGATGAGAACACTTCTAAAAGTAGGGACTGGCCAACAATGCCTAATGCTGCAGAAAACACAGAAATAGGGCTAAATTTATCTTTAACACTGAGCACCAAAGACATCCTGTGTGACTTGTTAGGTGAGTCAGGTTTCAGGGAAAGGATAAGATAGAAATATTCTGTTTGGCACTTATCTGCTGTTGGAAGGTTCAGTTTAACTTCAGAGGCACTGTGGTAAATTAAAGATGGCAACACCTTTTTTGCCACTCCTCCCATCAAGGGGTGGGGTCTATTTCTTCTCCCCTTATATTGGAAGGGACCCTGTAGACTTATTTTGACCAGCAGAACATGGAGGGATAACTCTGAAGTTGAGCCTGAAGAGATCTGCAGTGTCTTCCTTTGCTTCTTGCAATGCTCCCTCCCTCAACCCATGGCCACGCTGCCAAGAAGCCCAAGTGAGTCAGGTGTAGGCACCGCAGGGGAGAGAGATTTTGCCAGCAACCCCATCAGAGATTCCTGCTGGCCGCTAGCGCCAACAAGCCATTTGAGCAAGGCCATTTTGGATCTTTCAGCCAGCGCCAGGGAATAAAGCATTACTGCCTGAAAAACATACACATCATGGAAAATAAGAGATTGTTGCTTTTCTAAATCACTAAGTTTTGGTATGGTTTGTTAAGCACTACTATGGGAACTGGGAGAAGGATCTTCCAGTGGGAAGACAGCAAAGGTCCATTATGACCAACCAATCTGGGCGTAGCATCTGAACAACTAGCGCTGCTTAGCTGCCCATACCCCATCTCAGGACTCTAACAGCCTCCTGTACTCTTATGCCAGAAACTGTAAGTGGGGCAGGTGACCCCAACGAGTCACAAGCCAATTCCGATTTCCCTGTGATGACATTCACTTCCGACCTTTAATAATCATCCAATCCATCCTTCTGTTTCCAGAAATACACCAACGTCAAGTCACTAGAGAAGAGGTCTCTCTCCAAAAGAAAGAATTTCCATAGCTTTCCTTAGAAAAGGTAAGCAATACAAAGGACAAACACTGTCTGTTTTATTTCTGCTACATTCCAAATGCATATAATAGAACAGCTGGAGTATAGACAGTTCTCCATGTTTGTTGAAAAAATACTTGAATTCTAATTATTCATGATGACTTACTCAGGAAGTTCCTCCAAGACAGACTTTAAACTAAGCTCCAAAATCAATTCATTTTTATTCTGTCCCAATTTTTGTGGAAGCTGTAAATATAAACTTCCCAAATCATCAAAACAGTATACACATATAAATTATTAAATTCTGTCTTTAGGTTTTCTTCTCTGGGTAAAATAACTTAAATTCCTATAGTTCTTTCTCACAAACTAGATTTTCTAATTGCTTAATTCTTTTCTATGGTCCCTCATCATATGTTCTACTTTTCAAGTAAGTTGTAGTCCTAAATTATACAAAGGTTTGATTCCTGTGAATATTCAAGGATGCATTCTATGGTTCCCACATGAATTCTCTCTCTCCCATCCTCTCTGTCTCTCTCCCTCCCTCCTTTTTTTCTCACTCTCTGTGTCTCTTCCTTCCCTTCTGTCCCTTCTCCCTTATGTCTTCATCTTTCTCCTTTTTCTCTATGCTTTTTTATGAATGTACTCAGTTCTAAAGGAGCATAATCATACCTTTTATCAAAATGTCTGGCCTTTGGTAATATTCCAGAGACGTGAGCTATTATTACTAACTAGTGTATTTAAATGGCTAACATATGATAGTGAATTTATAGACCTTCATCTTTATAATTGTGTAAATATTATAACACATTTTATGCTAGTTATGTTATATTTGCATAATAAAAGTGTGAATACATGGTTATATGAATACATATATAAATACATAGTTTCATAAAATAGCTAATTTAGTTATTTTCAATAATTTCATATTTAAACTAAGATTTCTATAGTTTTATATAATAAACTAATAATTTTGTATAAACAGCTAATTTAGTCTTTCATATAATTATGTAAATATTATAACAGTATTATATACTACATGTAGTTAGAAACAAATGTCATTATATTTTATATAATAAGATAAAATTATAATGAGTATATAGTTATATGAATGTGCCTATGAATATGTAGTTACAGGGCACATTAGTTACCTATTTAGCAGCTTAAAATAACAAACATTTATTTGTCCAATGCTTCTGTTGTTCAGGAATACAAGCATGGCTTAGCTGCATACCTCTGGCTCAAGGTATCTCACAAAGCTACAGTCAAGGTGTTGGCTGGAGCTACAGTTTTCAAGGCTCAATGGAGAGAAAATTGACCTCCAAGTCCTTTCACATGGCTTTTGGCAGGCCTTAGGGTGCTAACTGGCTGTAGAGATCCATTCTTGCCACATGAGCATCTCTATAGAGTAGCTTATAGCATGGCAGCTGGTTTTGTTCAGAGCAAACAAGCAAGAGAGGAAGAGATGCCACCAGCCTAGAAGCCCGGGTCTCTGTGATCTAACCTGGGAAGATGCAGCCCACTGCCTCCACAGCACTCTGTTTGCTCGTAGTCTCTAACCGTGCCCATACTCAAGAGCAGAGAATTACTCAAGGGGTAAAGAAAGGAGGTGGGGGTCATTGGGAGCTACCCTACAGGCTGCATAGCATATATATCTATAAAAATATAAATATTAATCACACGAATACACTAACTTTAATCATATGTTAGCTATTATTATGTGTTAGTAATAGATACACTGAGCTTTCCTGATTTTTTTTCCCCCATATTTCAAGTTCCAGGCTTTCTGTCTTTTTTTTGTTTGTTGTTCATTTTCTGATGGGTAGAATGAGAAGATGGAAATTTCCTGCCCATTGATGAATTTCTAGTACTGGTCTTATTTTGTTTGTCTACAGTCAGTTTTATCAGTTACTTAAAATCACTTTGCTGTGGGTTTCAAGAACCTTCACAGAATCAGAAACCTGGATCAAGCATTTTATGCCATTTTACATTTGCATAGCCAAGAAAGTGTGAGAGTACCTATGCAAGACCATTGGCGCTGTCAGAAAATTTACAGAAAGTGAAATGACGAGAGAGAAGCACACGTTATTGTAAATGTAAGATACTGTGTTTTATAGGCACTGACTGTTCAACCTCCCTGACAAGATTCCTTTGTTTCTGGAATAACTAACTGTTGCCCACTACTCTGTCTATTTTCTCTTGCTGTATTCTATTCCCCTCATATCTCATCCATACATTGGCCACTTGATCCACCTGCTCTACTCCTTGCGCACTTTCAAATTTTACCTTTATCCTCTATTTCTTGGTCTTGAACTCAGTTTTTGAATGTTTTTCTCTTGAAATAGGAAGGTACTCTTTCAAGTCTTCATCTCACTTCAGTTCAAAGGACCAAATTCTGACTTGTCATGTGCTGATGATCATGTCAGCCAGAGATGAGTAAGGCTTAGCTTCTGTGATCAAGGACCTTCTGCTCTAATAGGGAATACAGATATGTAAAAGAAATACAATAAAGTGGATGACACAATCATAAAAATACACAAAGAGGTAGCTCAGGAGAGGAGATGACTAACTCTTCAGAAGCAGAGGGGAACTTTCTGGGAAGAGGCAGCATCTAAGCTGGGTTTTGATGTAGAAGCATTTATTTGCTGAAGCTGGGGAAACAATACTCAGAAAGGAAGTAACAGGACATGAAGAACCATGTGCTGTAGCAGGGACAGGTTACTGAGAAGCAGGAAGTGTTCCCTAGCCCAAGTTGTCTGAGGACATATGTTTGCTGGCTCCTAAGTCCTGCACTGAGTCCATCTTTTAAAGTTTGGCTGCAACTATTGCTTCGTTCCTCTACACACACCCGTCTCTCCGTACCTCATATAACCTTCCCCACTTCTTTTTTTGGAATGTGTGTGTGTGTGTGTATGTTTAGGCCCTGGATTTAATTTAGTTGGATTGGCTGTGTAGTAATAACGTTTCTGTACATTTGCCCAGAGGCCTTCAGCTAATGGGTGTATTCTTTACATGCCAAAAAACAGATGAGTAAAGCCAGCATGCTGTCTTGCATCTCTGCCTCCCTTCTCTTTCTTTGCATTTTACCCATTTCCCACTGATTGGAGACCATTTTTGAGAACTACACTTTTCCTAGATAACTCAAGCATGAGGACGTCTGCATTGCCTCACCTCTGCACCTGCCAGTCAGCTCCGTGGGGACCTCCCTGCTGTTAGAGGATGTGTTCTTTGCCCACAGGAGCTGCAGACTGTGGTGGATGGGAGCAGAGACTGCAAGGTGTTCTTCCCCAGGGTCAGCGAGAGCCTCAGGAAACTACAGGCTCATGTCTCTGGGTGGGAGTTGTTCGTTTCTGACCACGGGGGCTGATTTTGACTTGATGTAATCCCATGATAAACTGAGAGCATAGTGGGACTGAAGCTAAACAAATCGCCTTGAGCAAAGTAAATCTGAGGCTCTCCCAAGCTGGAGATCCAAGCCTGGGCTCTGAAAGCAGTTGGGGACCTCGCTGGACGAAGGGCCACCACAGCTGTCATGAAGAAAAAAGTGAACCAAATTGCCCTGAAACAGACTGCATTCTTGAAGGTCTGTTGGGCTCAACAAGAATAGATGGTAGCTTCCTCTCTTCCGGCAGCTCTTCTCTTGCTTGCTCTCCTTTCCCCCGACGCTGCTGCTCGCCGCCTGCCTTCTCCCTCTGCCTTGCTCTGAACATTCTGTTCCATTTTCACCGCCCTCACTTCAGACTCCCCCCTATGACCCCGGGAGAGCGCCCCCTCCTACTGCCTGGGGAGGCTTTCCTGCTCTGAGTCTCCAGCTAGGCCAGCACGCTGAGGTCATTGCTCTCCCTGCCAAGTGACTGGCCTGAGTTCAGTCTCCCCATCTGTCTGAGCTTTATGGAAAACATGACTGTGGCTCTAGGCTCTCTATTCTATGTCCTGCCTTAGCTCTGCTTTGCATCTGCTTTTCTGTTTCTTGCCCCCACCCCCACCTCCCTGCCTTCTATTTCCCTGACTCTCCCCAGACTAGGATCACATCTGTTTCCCAGCCTCTGAACTCTCACTGTGGAGCAGATGGGAGAAGAGCATGTTCTGGACCAGGCAGACCAGGAAAAGCTGGGTTTTATATTCAGATTTGTTGTAGGGACTGACCAGAATCCATGCATCATGGAGACAGAATATGTATTATCTCCCTCGGAGGAATCCGAGGTGTTATTGCTTATTTCTGATTATGTCCACTGCTCTCCCTTCCTCCCAACTGAACTACCTTCCACACTCCCTCTCTTCCTTCCTTCTCTTTCATACATTTTCTTTTAGTCTGCACACTTCTAAGAAGACCTGCCCTGTCTACCTGTACTCTTCTCTAACTTAGCTCATCAGGGAGCTACATAGTGTAGACTAAAGTAGCTAACAGAAAACTTGAAATGCATACACTAAGTGTGCATAAGGTCAGCCATTCCTCAGATTTTAGTTTCTGTAATTCAAGTTTATTCTCTCCATATTTTAATGGTCTAACTACTCAGGTTTCTATGAATAACAGCAAATACAGAGTCTTTAAAACTCTTGGAGGAGAGAGTGTGTTATCTATGTATTACATGATATAAGGAAAAGTACTGATGTGAAAACAGGACAAGCAGAATTAATTTGGCTTCCAATTTTCTTTGGGTTTCTGATGGCATTCTAAGATTCCAGAAACCAAGATTCTTAGCATAAGCTTAAACAAAGCCAAAAGACAGAATAAGGCTGACTTCTCCTCTCAGAGATGCATCTCCCCCACTCCCCAGACATTTCAAAGGATTCCGAGGGTACCGTACTCCTCAACTTTCCCTAACCCTCCTCTTGGACAAAACTCATGTGGTGTCTGTGTCTTCTTGGATGTAGAAGCAAATATGATTCCCAGTGGGAAAAAAACAGGAGTCTGAATGTGTGAGTCAAGAAAGGGGCAAAGAAAAAAGAGAAATACAGGGATACAAAGGACTTGATGTTGAAGAGATGAATATTGAAATAGAATGTGAGAAAAGAGGATGGGGGGAAGATTCAAGCCCGGAAGACAGCCAGAGATAGGGGCAGACTGGGGAGGTGTGCGGTGAACCACCCCAGCTATTTCGGTGAAAAAGAACTCTTCCAGGGCTGGGGCCAGATTGCATGAGGGAAATAGGCTCATGGAAGAAAGGCGTGTATGAGCTCGGGCCAACCCTTGCAGGGAAGAGCAGTATCGCTCACCAGTGTGGTCATAACCTTCGGAATGAGGGTGTGAGTGACTACAAATTCTGGCCTCATTGCACTAGCCTGGCCTGCCTCTCTCTCTCTCTCTCCCCCTCGCTCTCCCTCATCTCATTGTTTCAGAGTAGGCCAGACTTGAAGTCCTTCCCAGGGAGTGGTCCTATCCATCTTATTCTCCAGCTAGAGTAGGAGCAGCGTGAGAAGGAGAGAGACACATTCAGCAGCCAAAGGATTCAGTGGAAGGAGCAGAGGACCAGAGACAGTGAGTTGTTTGATTGTCTATAACCCTAAATAGACAGAAGGAATGTGTGCATGTGTGTGTGCATATGTGTGTGTACGGGCTGAGGCAGGCAATGGAGAATGTCACTGATTCGGAATTGAGCGGACATTCCAACCATCCATGGAATTCAAACGAAAGGAGAAACCTAGAGGAGCAGATGACATAAAAAAGCCACAGATTCCAAAAAGCAAGATTAAGTGCAAGGGGTAAAAAAGGCCACAGGTGGGGACAAACGGGACCACTGAGAGCCTAAATCTCTGCTTTGGTAGGAAAAAGTCATGAGAGTGAGAATAATGGTAAGTTATCAAAGAAAGATTTTGAAGGAGAAATAAGTGTTGGCTGAAAGAGAGAAAGGACTTGAGTCACACAGGGAACCAGGAGATCTCCTGGGAAGACGAGGGGCCCCGGGCCCTCCGGAGCCCCGGGGCCTGAAGCGCAGTGCTGGCGTGCCGGATGTCACACCCCTCCTCCTGCCGCCCCCTTAGATATGCTGTGCTCGGGACCCAAACTGCTGCTGTGTCTCATCACACTCATCATCCCCTCTGGTGAGTCTCCACCTTTATTCTTTCCTTCCTGAAATGTCGGCCCCTCCCGCTGCGCAGGTGTGGAGGTGTTCATCTGACGGTGGGGAAAAGGAGGGGTGAGTGGGAGGGGCTGTGCTTGCGGCTGAATTCCAGAACCGCCATCAGAGAGAGAACAGATTTCAAAGAAGGAAGGGCCAGGACTCAACTAGAGACAACCTCAGCCTTGGGCAAAGCTGTGCAAAGGTCAGGAAACCAAGACACACACAAGTGCATATTAATCAAGAGGATCACACACATAAATATGCAAGTAAACAAATACCAAAGGAAAGAGTGGCTGATTTACAAATGCACGCATAAACGTACAGAGACCACCTAATGGGAAGCTGGATGAAATTTCCATGGTGAAGGAAAACAGCAGGAACATACACACTCACCACCTGACAAATAGTAGCGCCAGCGCGCACACAAGCGTCGGCACACACTGAAAACGTGTGCCAAATCTATACACAAAACAAAAGTGATCTTCACAGATTTCACATAATCCAGCTAGGAAATTGGCCACAGGAAGTGAGTCTTGAACTCTTTTTTTTTTTTCTCTCATTCTGCCAGATATAATTGCGAGCACATCTTTTTTTTTTTTTTTTTGCCTGTTCAGTAGGGTGGCTAGTGGATGGCTGTGGGGCTGGCAGGGCAGGGCACGTTAGGCAGGCAGCTGTGTCTCTGTGGGCAGGACCCCACTGCTTCTGGCTGGGAATGAGGCGAGGAGGACCTCCTGGGTCAGGGCAGAACAGAGCAGGGCTTTGTCTCGGGAACTTGTCTCTCCTGAGTGTTTCCACATTTGTGTGGAGCACTAATAGTCTGAGTAATTTGTATTGAACTAGATGGAAATACAACACAGACAGATAAAATACTATCACTTTCCCATCATTATCTGGTTCGTCTCATAAAAGCATTGGAGTGCACAGCTGGAGTCACTCACATCCCTTTTCTCCCTCCTTTCGTACAGATTGGACACCCCCAGGGGTCTACGGTCAACGAGGAGGTAGGTGAGCCCTTGAATTTGGGCTCCGCTGGGGTTCTTATCAGGATAATGTAGATGAATGGTTAGCGTTAAAGAATCTGTAAAACAATGTTATCAAGGTGTGGGAAACAGGATCCAGTCCACTAGTTTCCACAGTCTTATTAACCATTCATAAAACTTGCCTTTGTTTTGTTTTACTACTGAAATTCCTTCCTCAGATCTCCCCTCTGCCCATCTCGTGTCCACTCTCCTCTACAAATCTCCTCTCACTCAAAAAAATGCCCGCTAATCCTAACAGAGAGCATTTTCCTATGCAAGTAACAGTGGAGAAACTAAGATGCCCAGACAGGATCGGAAGTCATGTTAGGACTACAGTGAGACTACGGCACACGTGGACAGAACCCGAAAGTTCCGTCTTCCAAAAGGCTGCTTCCGTTAGCCTGATGACGGAAACTGATCAACCTTGCCACTGCCTCCACACATTCAACATAATTATAATTCATTTCTTACTTTTCCCAACTCTTGACAGCATAGCAGTATAGAACCCAGTAATCAAATTGATGACTCACAGCTGGTATTTTTTAATTAACTAGGATAAAGTAAAATAAAAAAAGAGTACAGTTGACTCTTAAACAACATGGGGGGAGCAGCGGCACCAACCTGGGCAGTCAAAAACACTCATATTATTTTTCATTACCCAAAAATTTCACTCCCAATAGTCTACTGTTGACTAGAAACCTGACCAATACATAACAATTAACACATATTTTGTGTGTTATAGGTGTTATATACTGTATTACAATAAAGTTGGAGAAAATTTTTTTTCAAACTGTCACAAACTCCAAAATATTTTCCAATGTATTTATTGAAAAAAAAACACATATGAGTGGACCTGCACAGTTCAAAGCTGTGTTGACCCATCAAGGGTCAACTATACATTGCAAATACATCACTGCAAGAGTAAAGTTACCTTATTAAATTTGCTACAGCTTCATATATGTAAACTGGGGCACAATTTCTCAGTGCAATCTGTACAAAGATAAAAATAGAAAAATAAAACTTTTTTTCTGTTGTTGGTAAAGAGGTCTGAATTCCTAAGTTTCTGAACTTAGATTTCAGCACCAGCAAAAAATAAAAATCTGAATAAATTTCTCTGTGCTGACTAAGGTCCAGTCCTGCTTTATGACTTTGTGATGATTTTCTAGCAGAAATATTCTAAGATATGATGAAAATGTCTCCTTAAGATTCCTTTTCAGGAAATAATTATGAATTCTAGATTAGTATTTATGCAGTGGGAGCTCATGGACAAGCTCATAAACTGAGGACTATGCAGAAAAGCAATACTCTGCCCTGAAATCCTGAGGAAATAACAAGGGTGCTCTCTCCACCCCTTTGCTCTCTGATGGCCTCACTTCTGTTCCTGTGAGTGGCTGGACTGGAATGTAGCACAAAGGAAGGGAGCGGGCAGGCTGGGCTGTCCCCTGGCCAAGCTCCACTCCCCTCTTAATGTCTCTGGAGTGATTTGGGTCAGTGGTTTTCAAATATCCTCTGGGACTGGGGCACACTTGGATTCCCTTTATCAAAATTTGTTTTTGAAAGAAGAAAGCTCACACTGAGTGTTAAAAAAGCTCTTGTCAGCCTGTCTGGAATTTTTAAGAAAGGATGAGGTAAGCAATAAATGGGAAGTTTCTTCAAAATGTTTTATTTGTCCTTTTCCTCAACTACAGTGATCAGTAACTTGACATGCTTTATAAAAAAGTTGTTCTCAGATATCTAAGCTGGCCTGTACATACAGTTAAACAACAAATTTGACTGGATCTATACTGTCGGAACTCAACCAAGAATTAGGAGAAGTGCAAATTGCAGTGCTCCAAAATCTTGCGACTATAGACTATCTACTGTTAAAAGAACATATGGGATGTGAACAGTTCCCAGGAATGTGTTGTTTTAATTTGTCTGATTTTTCTCAAACTATTCAAATTCAGTTAGACAATATCCATCATATCATTGATAAGTTTTCACAAATGCCTAGGGTGCCTAACTGGTTTTCTTGGTTTCACTGGATATGGCTGGTAATTGTAGGTCTGCTTTGGTTATGTAGCTGTATTCCTATTATGTTAATGTGTGCACGCAATTTAATTAGTAGTTTAAAACCTATACATGCTTATGTTACACTACAAGAAGATATCTCAAAGAAATAATCAATCTTCCCATGTTTTCTTCCGTCTGCTGCTTCTATAGCTTTTCTTCTTCCTTCCTAATTACAACCCTTAAGTAGAATTTGTGCCTCATATCAAAATTACCGAGTATCATAATTCTTCCAAGTGGTAAAGATACCTCAAGACAAATGCTGGGCATAGAAGCCACAGGGCATAAATCTGCAAAGAAGTAAAAGGCTAACCTTTTCAAACAATATTGCTTCTCTCTCACTTACCAACTTTACATTTCCCTGTATGGCCCCGGAAGATGACTGGTTAGCCAGAGACGGGTAAGATTCCTCAAGGGAGGAACAATCTAAGACAGGCACAGTCGCAGGGGGGGCATCAGGTGAGAAATTGTGGATCAACAGAAGTGAGGCTTAGAACCTCACCCCCCCGTTTTGAGAGAAATCTTCTGCATCCATGGATGTTTTGTTGCCCTTGTCTAGCTTGGATTAATTAATACTTAGTCTATAGGCACACACCTGATCATCTACATTTGCCCTCTTACAGCACTAAACTATGTTTTCTACCTTTATCTTGCATCTACCTACCACTTCAGCATTTTATTAAAAATAATAATAATAATAAGGGAGAAATGTGGGATTCACATATAAATCAAGTATAAAAATCAAACGAATAATCATATTTGACCTGATTGTTTATAGTTCATGACGCGTGATCAAAACCGAAAGTTTCTGTGATATGACTGCCCCTGCACTGTTCACCATGTAAGAACTTATTCACTATGTAAGAACTTGTTCACCATGTAAGAACTTGTTTGCTATGCTTTAGAAGATTGGAGACTGTTGAGAATTAGGCTTGGGGTTGATTAATGATTGTGCATTGAGTCCCCTATACAGAATTTTATTGTTGTTAACAACCATCTGATCAATAAATATGAGAGATGGCCTCTCAAAAAAAAAAAAAAAAAAGTTGTTCTCACCAGATTTAAATCTGACAGACTGAAAGTGAAAAAAAAAAGAAAAGCCAAATCATGGGGATTTACTGACCCCTAGTGAGTAAAATGGGTTATGGCCATCAGTCATCTCCAATAAAGAATAATTATAGATGGGATATTGGCTAAGTACTTACATGTTAACACTGCTTTGTTATTTTGCTTTTTAAAGTCAAAACAATTTGTTTTAGGAAATGGTGCTATCTAAAGCTTCAGATACAGTTTTCTCAGTTTATCCCAATAGATTCTGCCTCTGGCCTGGACCTTTTCCCATCTTCTCCTGCTTTTACTTTCCAGGGATCAACTGCAAGGCATTCTTTGCCAACATTAGCATTCTGCACCCTCCTACACCTCACTTTCTCACTGAGCATTAGAAAATCACCAACACCACCTTTTGTGGTCACTCTTGTGTATAAACACATCAGCAAACTGATATTCAATTATATCAAAATTATATATATCAAATCACAGTGTCTTTCAATTGAATACTATTTAGCCATAAAAAAAGAAATTTTGCCATTTGCAACAACACAAATGGACCTAGAGGATAATATGCTAAGTGAAAAAAGCCAGGTGGAGAAAGACAAATATCACATGATTTCACTTATACGTGGAATATAAAAACCAAACAAAACAGAATGAACAAAATTGCAGGAGACTCATCGACACTGAGAAGTGACTGGTGGATACCACAGGGAAGGGGTTGAGGTGGGTGGGTGGGGAGGGTGCTGGAGATAAAGGGGCACAAAAATTCTCAATCATAATATAAGTTGGTCACAGGGATGGTAGTACAGCATGGAGAATATAGTCAATGAATCTTTAACATCTTCCTATGTTGACAGATAGTAACTGCACTTGTGGGAGCGAGGATTTAATAACATGTCTAACTGTTGAATCACTGTGTTGTATATTTATATACAATATAAGATTGCAAAAAAAAAAAGACAATGTCTTTGGCAAAGACTTTTAATCTCAAATAAGTACTGCAAAGAGGTCATCAATCCACTGTACTTATTAATAAGCTCAATCACCTCTGGTAAATTATTTTTCTGGTGCTCAGTTTATCATCTGTGAAAATAGGGATTGAAACAGTACCTGGCATATAGTAAACTCAAATTAGCTCTCTACTTTATTGTCTATTGGGACACTGCAGTAACAAATGTTACTCCTGCAATCCAGTGCTTACTCAAAGTCTGAAAAGGGTTTGCCTGTGGAGGGTCATCTGATGGGCCTCTGGTTCATTCAACTCTTAGAGAAAGCTGACACAGGAAAAAGGGATAGTTGGGCAAAGGCTGTATGGGCATTTCATGGAAGGAGGGAAATGTGACATTTGTTTGGGTTACAGGGAGAAGGACTTAGGCTGGGAAGCAAAGGAAAACAGCTGTGAGATATTTGCTATGTATTGGCTGCTGTGCTTAGACTTACCAGGAGTGCCTGGTGGGAGGGGGAACACACAGTGCTCAGAAAGTGTTCTCTGATTTTTTAATTCAGACGATGTGACTCAAGTGACTCCAGAAACATTCACAGAAGATCCTAGTAAGTTATCAGTTTTATTTCTGGTTTTCCCATTGTGGGTAAAAGAATTGAGGATGGTGTCTCTACAAAGAAAAATGAAGATTGGACAAGAGGGTGGTGGGCCCTGAACTAAGGAAGAGCTCGGTCTCATCTCTTCTGTCTCCTTCTGTGACATAATCCCCCACATTTGCCTCTTTTTAGACAAAATCATGCCTTTATCCAGCTTCTCTTTGCCACTTTTCCTACTTACATTTTCATTCCCCCCCGTGTTGTATCTTTGCAGATCTAGTGAATGATCCCTCCACAGATGAAACAGGTAAGATTTACTGCAGTTTTTATAAAATGGCATAATCCTTGTTAATAATTGAATTAATCCTGCATTTTTATCTCTGGGAAAGGCATAAAAGGATTGTGGATGTGTCGTTCACTGACAGTGGGATAAAAGGAAAGAGGCCTCCTAGTCCTCTGAAAAGAGGAAACAAAGTGGATTAATAGCTAAAATAGGGCATGAATGACAACAGCTTCCAACAATTAGTTTAGTGTCAGTTGGCCAAATATTCTTTAGAAAAAAATTCACAATTACTTCAATTAACTCTATTCCCCTGGACATGATATAAAAATCCAGCCAGAGCCCTGGCCTTGTCCTGATATCTCCATTCTTCCCGTTTCTACACTGCCCTCCCCTTGCCAGTGCAAAGCCCTCCTCATACCTGCTGTTTTGTGCCTTTTCAGTTCTGGCTGATATCGCGCCCTCCACAGATGACCTGGGTGAGTTCAGACCTGGGATCCCAGGGCCACTGGGGCCTCTCTGGGCTTTCCCCAGAACCCATTATGGAAGATGGTACAACTGGTGATGGATTCCCACATAGGACTACAGTTTATGTAGCACATTCTTCCAACAATTCAATTTAAAGTAATGACATTTTTGAGCCCCTAACAAGCAGGAACTGTGTTGGGTATAAAGAGAATACCAAGACTTGATCTTTCTCTCAGAGTTGCCAAGACAGGATGAATAAAGGCAAGACAAATATATAAACAAATGAATATTTGGGAACATGAAGGGGAACTTTCTAGAAGTTTTGGTTGAACTAACTCTTGAAAGAAGAATCGGAGCATGTCAGGCAGCCAAGGAAGGAGGGAACGGGCATCCAAGTGAGAGGGAACAGCATGTGCAAAGATGCAAAAGCAAAACAGAGCTTAGCACATTGGGGAAACTGAGTTTTGTTCATGATCAGGGCAAAAACTACAAGGAACAAGTGGTGAGATGTGAGAAGAGGACACAGAAACTGGATTATTTTTAACAAATAGTTACTGAAAACCTGCTACTAGATGCCAGGGATATGAAGAGTGGACAAAATTGGTTTCCTTCTACTATGTATCTCTTGTCTACTTGGCAAGAGAGACAAATGAGTAGATAACTTCATTCAGCTTCACAAAATGCTACAATCAAGATAAAAAAAAAAAAGAAGGTATGGAAGACTCAAAGAGAGTCCTCGACTACATTCAGCGCTGGGGGGTAGGAAAGGCTTTTGGGGAGGCACATGGACTAAGCTGCTTCTTGGAGACAAGCAGAAGTGAATCAAGTGAATAAAAGGGGGGCTAACTTTTAAGTAAAGAAAATAATATGAGCAAAGTTTTCGGATGGAAATGAAAACCAAGCAAAGAGTGGTTTATGCAAAGAAAGCCCCTAATCAGATTTGCTAACTGGAAAACCAAGGAGGATGCTAATGCAGCAGTGGTGATCAGAGACAGTGGCCTGACCTAAGGTAGAGGTGGTGAGGACTGAATGCGAGGTGTAGGGGAGAGGGAATGTTGAAGTGAGGTCCAGTTTTCTATTGGGTAGATGGTGACTTTTGGATAGGTAGTGGTACCATTTCATGAAGAACAGTGACTTGATGAAGAGAAAGGTAAGTTAGTTTGAGATACTTTGGATTTGAAAGATCCACAAACCCCTCCCTAATATAGCACTTGGACTTATAGGAGACTAGAGGGAGATCTGGGCTAGAAGTGTAAGCCTGAGAATTCGCAGCTTATAAACCTGCAGCTGAAACCATGGGACAGATGAGATCACCCGGCACACATCCTATCGTATCCCATCTAGCAGCAGCTGTTCCAAGGACATCTTACAGATGACTCCCATGGTTACTGTGTCCCCTCACATTCATCTTGCTCCTTGACTTGTTCTCCGTTCTGTAAACTAGGCCTATATTTAACTGGCCCCTAGGTTGGGTTTGTCTGTCGCTATGACCCTTGCCATTCGTTCCTGAATAACTTGGATCAAAGACCCCATGATGACATATCTAATTTACAGAGAACAGATTTTCTTTTATGAGGAGAGCTTCTACTCTTTTATTCCCTTAGCTCTAGGAAGAAGCTCTTATGGGCATATGGCTCTTGTGTCCCGACTAAATTTGTTCTTTATCAATAACACAAAAATCCTCATCATGCAACCAATTTTGCAATGCTCTAGGAGAAAAAGGAGAAAGGCAAAATCAGATTTCCCATCTAACTTTTAAACCTCTTCAATTCTGTGGATCCCAACAGCCCATTACGGGTTTTCCTTTAGGAGTTGCTAGAAGAAAGAGTTGTTTTCTCATTTGTTTCTGAATCATGGGTGCCCTGCTTAGGTCCCAAGTGAAGCAACATGACAGGTACAGAGGTGGCAACATGGAGAACTAGTAATAACTAAATAAAATTTCTGCCTTCCAGCCTCACCCAGTGATAAAAATGCCACGACAGGTATGACTGCCTTTTGCATGTCTCCTGCTTAAACTTTTTCTTCTTCCTGGGGATTCCCTACCTCCTTGATCCATGCAGGGTACTCGCTGCACATTCTAGCGTACTTCCATTTCTTTTTCAGAGAATACCTTTCATACCCTTTATTCCCCTGCTTCCCCCTTTTTAATGAGCTCCTATCCTCAAAGTCGCAGGGGAAAGACAGGACTACTGCTGCGTGGTCCCGAAGGAGTCCTCCCCCTAAACCACACTAGGGCTTTATTTGAGGGGGTAGTAGGCAGGTCGGGGAGTGACTGCAAGGACTCAGTATGTCATGGTGAAAATTGCTTTCTCTGATGTACACTGCTGGTTCTGAGGTGCAACTACTGGAACAGAGACCCAGTGACCCACCTAAGAATTCTTATTCTTCAGAATGGGATTATCTTCATTTTAATCTGATATTTTATATTGCCACCTGGATAACCCTAAAAGGACCTTTTCCTAGACAGGCCCTCAGACATTATTTTATCCACTTCTGCCTCCAGGTAAAGAAGCACCTACATTTGATTTTCACCAATTTCCTACTTGGCTCTGCTTTGGTGAACAGGAAGGACATACCCCAACTCACAGTGATACTCTGTAGGGACTACTTTGCATGTTTTCCCCACTCTGTCTCCCCTCCTCCATCCCTCTAACCCTGTGTCTATGCCTCTCCCAATTGTTGTGTTGGGCTTCTTTCCAGATTGCCGGGATGAGAAATTTGCTTGTACAAGACTCTACTCTGTGCACCGGCCAGTCAAGCAATGTATTCATCAGTTATGCTTCACCAGGTAAGGGATCCCCGAGTGCCTCCCAGATCCCAGAAAGCACCTCCCCTGGTATCACCTTTGCATTGGTAACTGCTGAACAAATACTTACTATGGAATTTCAGTCTTTGAGGGAGCAGAAGGTTTTAGCATAAACACTCCCAGCTATCTGTGAAGGTGCCAGCAGCCAGAAGCTGGAGTCTGTGTTGAAGCATAAGGAGAACAGGCTGACCAACAAGCCCAGAGACCAGGGGGCAAGTGAGGGTGGGCTGGAGGAGGAGAGTCCTGAGGGTCACCCTGGAATGTTGCCTTTATTTACACATAGAAAAAGGCTGAAGCAAAAGACCCACTGGTAGAAAACAGTGGGGAGGAATATTAAGGTTGACTAGGTGGAGTGTCACTGAGAAGAGTGATTAATGCCACTCCATGCCCTGCACTCCTGGGAGAGGGGGCTGGAGGAAGAAGTCTGAAATGCTTAAGGAAATCCAGGCAGAGGGAGGACAGATGGGGGAGGGTGAGAAATACAGGGCGGGAAGAGAAACCCTAGGCCTGGGCTGGCTCTCTCAATGCCTTTTTCTGTCTCAATCCCTAACCGTGGCGCTGGCACCATGGCCCTGCGGCAGTTCACGTCGTATGTACGTCATCAACAATGAGATCTGCTCCCGCCTGGTCTGTAAAGAACATGAAGCCATGAAGGGTAAGGTGACGTCTGGGTGTTCGGCGGGAGAGGCAGTTAACACACTGAATAGGTAAACAGGGACAGGATGCTGATGCGTCCAAGTCTGGCTTTGGAGGGGAGCTTCCCCCCTTCACTTCCTTCAGTCCCTGCTACACCAAGTCACCCCAAAAAGCAATCTAAATAAAGCAGTATGTTTAATAAATAAACATAACCCTAAGAAAGATACCCCTCCATCTTTCCAACTAGATTATAACCCCCAACCTTTCCTGTTTCCTGGGTAGAGCTTTCTGAAGCCTCGGCTGCTTTGAAAATCCTCCACCAGGGTTCTGGGTGAAAAGACCAATTCAGCATTATAAATAATAGACTCTGCTAGTCTGCAGCCATGTTCATAACTGTGAAAAGAAGGAGGGAAAAAAACACCCACTAATTTGGAGACAGTAATGTTTGGATACAGCCCATAAAGAGTGGACTGGACATTAGAAACTGGCTACATTATAAACCATCCATCAATTCCAGGAACCATTTACCTTACTTATTGAGAAACTTCAGAGGTAGAGGAAGGTAGAAAGACTTTTTAAAAACAATTTTAAGGGTCCAAAGTGTGTGGTTATAGACCATGCAAGGTGGGAACAAAGATACTGTTCACCTTCCCCACAGCCAGCCCCAGATGCTGACTGTGGTTGGTGAAGGTACCACAGCACAGCCACTTCTGACTCAGGGGCCTGCCTCGGGCTGAGCTCCTGAGTAAGAGCTGTAGTGAGCTTCGCAGAAGGAAACTTGCTGCTGGCCCCCATCAGCACTGTGCAGGCCACCTGCAAGGGAAGCACCTTGAGATTGAGGATGAGTATTTGGGACTCTAGGCACTTTCAAGTGTCTCAGGGTACTTACTCAAGTTAGCTATTTGCACACTATAGTAAACATTTACACCTGTACTGGGTGAGTGGACCTCATGTTTTTGCTAATTAATAAGTCCATAACTAGAATAATCGGGAGCTAGGTATGTGAAGGAATCTAAAACCTACCGCCCACCTGTGCTGGGCTCTTGCACACACTCTGTCACTTTAATAGTCACAGTAGTTTGCCGAGGCAGGTATTTTGATACTTATTTTACAGAAAGGGGTAGTGAGGCTCAGGAAAGTTAAGAAACTTTCTAGTAAATGGTAAGTAACCAGAACTAGGATTCTGACCCAGATCTACTTCTCCTCTACCCATTCACTACACCACACTGCAATCTTCTCTTAAAACACGAGTCCTTGTCCACCTGTGTTCTCATCCTATGATTCTCTGCTCCTCTTCTAGATGAACTTTGCCGTCAGATGGCTGGTCTACCCCCAAGGCGACTCCGTCGCTCCAACTACTTCCGACTTCCTCCCTGTGAAAATGTGAATTTGCAGAGACCCAGTGGTCTGTGATCATCAAGAAAGAGAAAAGAAGAAAGAATGTGTGGGTGGAAGGAAAACAATGCCCTAAGAAGAGGGAACTCCTTGTCCAACCATCGTCAGCTAACCCATAGACAGTAGTGTTTCTTAAACCAATCCCTTTTCAATGTCTAGTTTTTGCTCCATTCCTTCATTTTTCACCCAGAATGATAACATTTATCTCATTTTTCAGTACTTAAAGTACAAAGTCCATATTATTGCATGGTTTTGCTGCTTCCCCATATCATAGACATAGTAGATAACTGATAACCAAGTGGCTTATATACAAATATTCCATATATGGTTTCAAGGGAAAATAAACTGTAGGTAATAATAATTAACCATTGAATTTATCTGAAATAGATCTTAGAGTGGAAGAAGATATCACTGTCTATTTTGAATGGCCATAGAGCTTCATTTATTTTTCTTGTCAAGAGTTTCCTAAATTAACTTGCCATTCATCATGATAATCCTCTCATTTTTTTAACTGTTTTGCTGGATTGTCTTAATATTTGCCTGGCAGGTCTTCTTTATGAGAGGGATCATGGTAATTTTTTCCAGTCCTAGAAAATTCTCCAGAACCAGGAGTTATACAACCCTACCAGCAATATATAAAGACTAGAAAAATCTCCTGCTAAGCTCAGAGGCTGAGGTTAAAGAGACAAGTACTCCAGGGATAGACCTTGGACTCGGAGTCCCTGTTCAACTTCTCATGTAGTTGTCCAATCAGCAACTAGAGCTGGAAAGTCAGTCTTGTTGAGTTACATATTCATAGTAGCATTGAGGGTGGCCCACCGCCACAAATTAGACAACTTAATGTGAAACCAAGTCATGGGTCTGAGTTTCCTTGAGTTGTTGCTATTTCTTTCATCCTCACCATTTACCAAAA
Source organism: Manis pentadactyla (assembly GCF_030020395.1). Classification (NCBI taxonomy): domain Eukaryota; kingdom Metazoa; phylum Chordata; class Mammalia; order Pholidota; family Manidae; genus Manis; species Manis pentadactyla. The sequence continues at coordinate 65,841,056 of NC_080032.1, read as the reverse complement.
TCTAGAGAGATTACTGTGTGAATGGATTCTGATGTAGCCTGGTTTGGGGTCTGAAAAGGACATTCAGACTTGAACCTTAATAGGCAGGCATAAAGTTTAACCAATGGTTTAGAGGAAACAGTAAAAGAAACACAATATTCAGACACTCACATTCTTATCCTGGCTCTAGTGGTGACCAGGTAGCCTCAGATAAGTCATGTTCCTCATTAGGCCCTGGTTTAATTTCCCCATGAGAAAGTTAGATTTATGCTACAGCCAAGGTTTCTTTTAATTCTATTATTCTCAAGATTTAAGTGCATTATTCATATTTCTTTAAGTCTAGATGCAATCTAATTCACAACTACTACATCTGCTTCATAAGGGGGAAAAATACCCTGTATTAGGACAGCAATCCTCAGTCATAAAATAATCCCATTATAAGCAACAAACCATATATTATGGACCCTTACATCTGAGTAACTCAGTAGCTTTCTAAAAAAGCCAATGGAATTCAAGTAGGAACTAGGGAACAAATTACACATGACAGAATGCCACTAGGTAGGGGGTCAGACTCCTTTCATATTGCTGAGAAAACTACCTAAATGAAGATCAGACTCTTGCTGTTAAGAAGCAATTAGATTTAGTGGGATTTGCACAACTGATTAAATACTAGAGAAAGCCCCAAAGCGTGTAATCTCTGCTTCCCAGTCTCTAGAAGTAAATGTACTCATCTACAGACAGACATATTTAAATGGCTATTATAGCCACCATAGAGAAATCTCCTAGGCACAGAATTTCCAAAAATCATTTAAGGATATTTCCATTTAAGGATGCCTCCTACTGCAAACTGAGCGAGAGGTGGCCTTCCCACAAAAAAGTACCTCAATGCCATTATTGGATATATTGCAGATTAATTAAACATTTTAAAATAATTTTTTGCCAATTTCCTTCTCAGAGGAGAGTGGTCTTTGGTCCAGTTATTTCTTTTCCTCTTCTTTATTTAGAAAAAAGATCTGAATTTATGTTTTTATCCCACTTTGAAAACAGAGTACCAGTATTGTTCAAATTTCTCTATTCTGTTATCCCCTCTTGTACCCTTTTTCACTCCACAATGATATCATTGGTTCTCTAACATCCCAAATTGATTTGCTCTCTTCCAGAAAATTCCTTGGTTCACCAGAGAATTCCTTTTGTGCCTCTTCAGGCCCATCTGTGTGGCTAGGCGCAGTTTCATGCCTTACGCTCACTTCTCTTTTGCATGATCCAGTTCCCTTGTTTTGCTACTTCCCATTGTTCTGCTCTGTACATTTCTTAAAATAGTTATTGATATGTAAACATTTGATATGTCTTGATGTGTAACATTTCTAGCTTGATAGGTAACATTTACTACATGTCTATATGTAACATAGTTCTTGATGTGTAACATTTCTAACTTGCTTTCCATCCTTTCCTCATCCCTGCAGTCTCATTTTCCCTCCTAACTTTCCCCTCAGAATGGTTCCACGTCACAGTTTGTTCTTGCCGCAGGTCTCTCCGCCCTGCCTTCTCCTCTCTGTTGGCAGGACCCCACGCACATCCCATTTCAGGTCCCTGATGTTCTAGTTTTCTTTCCTTGTTCCTCCCATGAAAGGATTTGAAAGCCTTTTACTCTTTATGGTATTAATATTACCCATTTATTGGTGAACACAAATGACTACCTTCTTAAGCATGCAACTTATATTTTGATGAAAAAGAATTATTTGAACCAAAACAATGACTCTCTATTAATGTCAGGATTAAAGGATCTGGCAAAAGTATTGTCAGCTAGCTTTTGAGATCCATGCCTTTCTGGTACTTTGAAGAGATCGCAGATTCATATGTGTACCCATGAGGTTTACCCTTCCAAAATTAAGTTCATCATGCTGAGATCCTCACTTTTTCCATATTTCATATTTGATTGAAGAAGATTCTTTCTCCTTGATCAAATAAGTTCTGAAAATTCAAGTGTGCACTATACTCTAAATATAGCTTCCTGCACACTTTCTCTGAGTATTCTTTTGAGTCATCAGCAGATGGTGCAAACCCCAGCTGGTCTCCCCACTTCTGGACCTTACTTGTGATGACATCAATCTATGTTGCCAGCCACAGGCGCCTCCTTCCTCGGCTTCGGGGTGTTTGTGGCCAAAGTTGAGTGTTTAACCAAACACTTTACACCTGGTCAGAAGGTACAAGCAACTTGCAACTTCTAAGGTTGCCCTCCCTTCCATCCTGAAGCAGCTGTAACACACCGAAGAAAGAAATCTGAGAAGAAATAGAAAAGAAAAGAGAAGAACACTAGACAGGATGGATAAAGACATGGGAAAAGTGAGGACAGGGTGACAACCAGGAGGCTGGAAGATGAGGCCCCACAAGTCTGGGAGCCTGAAGGGGATTTTCAAAGTGTGGTAAAGAGGTCCTGAGGGATCTGGAGGTCAGGGTGGACTGGAAGGACATCAGGGGTGTAGTGGAGGAGAGGCAGGGCTGTTCCTACTGTTTTGTCAACTCAGGGAGGCAAAGATTTGGTGAAACATACAACAGTGCAATAAAAATTGAAATCTTTTACTTGTAGTCTTCTCACCCACCAAACCTAAGGGAAAGTGACGAGTTGAGCTTTTCTATGGTGGTGAGAGGAACAGATGGCCACAGTTTTTTTTTTTCTAAAAACCAGTCAAGCAAAGCCAGAAGCAGCAGTCAGACAACTTCTGGGCAGAGCCTGAGATGGAAAAAGCAAATGTTGTTTATATAAATAGAGGTGCAAAGCCCATAGTTTCCTGTTGACAAATTGAGCTTCACTTCACCTCAAACCCTCAATTTAAAAAAAAATACCTGATAATGGTTTGGGGTTTTTTTTTTCAATTTGTCCAATCACTTTCAGTTAAAGCTCTACTTTTTTCTTACCCAGGGGTCCTGCAGTTTTTTTTTCTCTCTCTCTCTGGTACTTTTCTCTTCCCTCTTCTTTTTCCTTTCTTCTGTGTGTTTACCTAGTCATACATCTGTACCATGTAGCTTCATGGGGTACATTAGATTTACCCAACAATCCATAAGGACACAACTGAGGATGATCTCAGCAATTTGTATGAGATTCGCCTCCTCTCCTAAGCCCCTAAAAAAGATAACAGATGAGCCTTGAGCTAGTATAAAGAAATAATCTAATGGAAAATAACTGAGTGATCCCTAATGGATTGACAGGTGTTGAGGTAGCAACTGCATCATTATATACTATTTCCTAATCGGTTGTTCTGCCTCAATGGTCAAACACAAGGTGTTATGATAAAAGGTAATGAGAACTGTACAGAAACATACATTTCTTCCATTTGTTCAAAAGACTTCCACATACCCATTCATTCTTGAAAATGAATGAGATTTGGGAGGGAAAGGCAATAAAATAATATCAATACAACTAGGTTTATGGAAAATGTTTAATATTAATATCAAAATCAATAGGTGGGGAAAACAAAAATTACTTCAAAAAAATTGCAGCTCTTTCATTGGTTATTAAGAGAAACTAGCTTAAATAATTTCTCTTTTGCCACATAGCAACTGAAAAATATTTTATCCTCTATGCACAGAGCATCTACACCCCAAATCAAACTGGTTCTAGGTATGACATGCGTTTACATCATCCTGTTCACTGTGATTGACAGGAACAACTGAAGGTTCTATTTGTTTTGGAGACTAGAACTAGAGGGTGCCATCCTGCTTGTTTTCTCATTTATCACAGGATGCAGAATGCTTTCTGCCCATCAACTGAGGGATGTGGTACATGCTCCCTTATTCAAAGCTGGGGCTGACTGCTGGCATCTCTTCTGCTTTCACACACTGCAAGGACTACCCAGGAACTCTGCTCCTTCCAGATTCTGTGGGGACAGCCAGCCACTGGGAGCTATGAATCTGGCCAGAATGAAGTACATGGGAAATACCAGAGATGCTCAGTTTTCCTCTTCTCACGATAGAGAATTAGTGTTTGCTGTTTACTCAATCGTTTAATCAATGATTCTTTGATTCCTTTAGGAAATATAGCAAATGTTTCAAAGCATGGAGCTAAACTACATGTGTACAAACCCTGACTCCACCACTGTGATCTTAACCCTTCTGGGCTTCAGTTTCTTCAAGGGTAAAAGGAGAGTTCAAGGATAACAAACGCTTAGGACCATTGTAACAGTAAACGAATTAGAAGGTGAGAGGAGACCCTATTGACTATGTCCCTGTACCTGGCACAGTGCTGGGCATACGGAGTTGGGTAAAGCATGGGCTCTTCCCTCAAGGAGATTAGAGGCTCTTCTTTATTCCTCAACTCATTTCTTTCTATTTTAAAGGACACTCTTGCCTCCTACAGTGGCATATATTTTCTTGTTTTCTTTTTGATAAAGTAATGCTTTAATTTATACCACAAATTTATTGTGTTTCCTCCTGTTAGGGACAGAGAGGCCTTTAATTTCATACAGTCCTGCCCACATGCCCCTTAGCCCCTGCTCCCTAAGTTTTGGTCAGGTGAGCTTCCCATTTATATCTGAGTTCTTTTCTCCCATTCCTATTTCTATTCTGTCTTCTCCTCTGCCCCAGGGCATACACGACCTTTGCTTGCCTTGCGTATGAACTTTCTCCTCCACTTACACAGTGATAGCCAACAGCTTGCATGGGGAGGGAGTACTCACTTATCACTCTCAGCCTTCCAACTGTTCAATTCGTTGAAGTCTTTGAATTAACCAGTAATGTTTTTTCTTGAGGTGAAATGCATATAACACACAAGAACCTCTGTAACGTGGACAATCCAGCGACATTCAGTGCAGACAATCTACTTTCAAAACTTTTTTATCATGTCCATTAAGCAGTCATTTCCAATCCCTCTCTCCCCAGCTACCAACCAGCCAGCAGTCTGCTTTCTGCCTCCCTGGATTTTCCTATTCTGGGTTTTTCATACATATGAAATTATCCAGTATGTGGCCTTGTGTCTGCTATAATCGTGATTTTTAAGATTATCTGAAGGGGCATAATTATTAATTATGGAGTATATCCAGGATAATTGTCTCAATAGGGAGAACTTTGATATTACTTCTTATGCTGTACCTCTTTAAGGTACTGGTGGATGGGGTCTAAAGTAACCAGGATATGTGGGAAGCAGGGCCATGCTAAATAATTAAGCGAAGTGTTGAGTGTACTGAATGGTTAGTGGTGTTTTTTTCTGATTGTGCTGAGGTAGTTGATTCTCTGTCCCCCTCTGGTAACAAAGTGTCGGGGTTCTTGTTGGTACTTCCAGCCAATGAATGGGTGGGTGGAGAAGGAGGAAAGATGTGGGGTCCAGGGGAGAGAAAGACACCAGGTTCAAGTGTGTAAAAAGAATTTGGAGGGGCTGATAGCAAATAGTTGTTTCTCAAATCTCATCAAGGATATGGAATTTAATTAAATCAAGAAGGGGTGTTATTTGATTAGCAGTCATGGACTGATGGTTGAGAAAGGCAATGTTTAGTACAGACCCTAAATAAAAACAACAAAAAGAAAGAATTTGCTAATATGGTGCCAGATCTTACTTGAGCAGAGGGTGAGCTGATTCCAATAACTGTTCGGGACTATTCAGACAGAAATAGAGTGAAGAATGCCAATTCTACAGACAGAATGTTTCTAATTATGCTATGCTTTCTTTAGCAATTGTTCCTTGTCCACTTTGAGCTATTTTTTGTGAAGATTATCCCTACCAGTAGGTCCTAGCCATGACAATCAGACAACACAAAGAAATAAAAGGCATCCAGATTGGTAAGGAAGAAGTTAAACTGTCCTTGTTTGCAGATGACATGAAATTGTACATAAAAAACCCTAAGGAATCCACCCTAAAACTACTAGAACTATAGCTGAATTTAGCAAAGTTGCAGGATACAAAGTTAATACACAGAAATCTGTTGCATTCGTATACACTAACAATGAACTAGCAGAAAGAGAAATCAGGAAAACAATTCCATTTGCAATTGCATGAAAAAGAATAAAATACCTAGGAGTAAACCTACAAGGAGGTGAAAGACCTATACCCTGAAAACTACAAGACGCTCATGAGAGAAATTAAAGAAGACACCAGTAAACGGAAATACATCCTATGCTAATGGATAGAAATAATTAATATTGTCAAAATGGCCATCCTGCGTAAAGCAATCTACAGATTCAATGCAATCCCTATCAAAATACCAACAGCATTCTTCAACAAACTAGAGAAAATAGTTCTAAAATTCATACAGAACCACAAAAGACCCCAAAGAGCCAAAGCAATTGTGAGAAGGAAGAATAAAGCTGGGGGGATTTTGGTCCCTGACTTCAAGCTCTACTACAAAGCCAAGTAATCAAGACATTTTGGTACTGGCACAAGAACAGACCTATAGATCAATGGAACAGACTAGAGAGCTCAGATATAAACCCAAGCATATATGGTCAATTCATATATGATAAAGCAGCCATGGATATACAATGGGGAAATGATAGCCTCTTCAAAAACTGGTGTAGGCAAACCTGGACAGCTACATGTAAGAGAATGAAACTGGATCATTGTCTAACTCCATACACAAAAGTAAACTCAAAATGGATCAAAGACCTGAATGTAAGTCATGAAAGCATAAAATTCTTAGAAGAAAACACAGGCAAAAATCTCTTGAATATAAACATGAGCAACTTCTTCCTGAATACATCTCTTGGGAAAGGGAAAAAAAAGCAAAAATTTACAAATGGGATTACGTCAAACTAAAAAGCTTCTGTACAGCCATGGACACCATCAGTAGAACAAAAAGGCATCCTACAGTACAGGAGAATATATTCATAAATGACATATCCAATAAGGGGTTAACATCCAAAATACATAAAGAACTCACAAACCTCAACATCCAAAAATCAAATAACCTAATTAAAAAATGCATGGAGGATATGAAGAGACAATTCTCCAAAGAAGAAATTCAGATGGTCAACAGGCATATAAAAAGATGCTCCACATTGCTAACCATCAGGGAAATGCACTTTAAAACCACAATGAGATATCACCTCACAACACTTAGGATGGCCAACAACCAAAAGACAAGTAACAACAAATGCTGGTGAGGATGCAGAGAAAGGGGAACCCTACCACACTGCTGGTGGGAATGTAAACTAGTTCAACCATTGTGGAAAGCAATATGGAGGCTCCTCATAAAACTAAAAATAGAAATACCATTTGACCCAGGAATTCCACTCCTAGGAATTTATCCAAAGAAAACAAGATCCCAGACTCAAAAAGACATATGCACCCCTATGTTTATCGCAGCACTATTTACAATAGCCAAGATATGGAAGCAACCTAAGAGTCCATCAGTAGATGAATGGATGAAGAAGAGGTGGTACATATACACAATGGAATATTATTCAGCCATAAGAAGAAAACAAATCCTACCATTTGCAACAACATAGATGGAGCTAGAGAGTATTATGCTTGGTGAAATAAACCAGGCAGAGAAAGACAAGTACCAGATGATTTCCCTCATTTGTGGAGTATAACAACTAAGTAAAAAACTGCAGGAACAAAACAGCAGCAGACTCACAGACTCCAAGAAGGGACTAGCAGTTACCAAAGGGGAGGGGTTGGGGAGGGTGGGTGGGGAGGGAGGGAGAAGAGGATTGTGGGGTATCATGATTGGTGCACATGGTGTGTGTGGATCCTGGGGAACAGTGTAGCTCAGAGAAGACAAGTAGGGACTCTGTGGCATCTTACTACACTGATGGATGGTGACTTCAGTGGGGTGTGGGGTGGACTTGGTAACATGGTTGAGTTTAGTAACCACAATGTTTTTCATGTGAAATCTTGATAAGAGTGTATATCAGTGATACCTTAATAAAAAAAGCAAGATGCAAGAATGTATTTATGATTCCATGGTAGTAAAGCCATAAAATAACACTCCATGTGTGTATATTTGTGTCAGTGTAGAAAAAAAGTAAATGTGGAGAAAAATACAGCAAGATGTAATTCAAGGATATATCTGGGATATATACTAGAACTCAGATATGTAGAGAGGGTACTGCAATGGGTGGAAAAAGGAGGAAAATGGATTGAGGGAAAAAAATTCAAAAGTAAAGGAAAAAACAATGCATTAAGTTTTAAAGCATATGTGCTATCATATTATTATTATAAAAATTATGTATAAGAGTAGGCATATGCTTAAATAAATTAGTCTAAACATTTTTTGCATACTTATAACCACATTGAAAAAAGCTAAGATGAAAATAATAGGTCCAAGGTTGATGTCTAACAATCTCCAGTATAACCATTTTAAAAAATAAAACTGGCCATTAAAGAGAAGTTTGTAATTTTTTATTTTTATAAATGAGACTTTTTGAACATGTTTGGATATATATTTGTATATTTGTCTAATTATTTCCTAGGGTAAATTCCCAGGAGTACAGTTGCTGGGGCAAAGGGCATATTTTAAGGGATTGGTATATATGTGATGATAAATTATCTGCTAGTTAAGTTGTACCTATTTGTATTTCCATCAACAGTTTGTAAGAATGCCTGTTTCTTCACAACATCGTCAATGCTAGGTACTCACAGCCTTTTAAATCTTTGCTTATGTGATATAATAAAAGAGCATCTTGCTGTTTTAATTTTTTTTAAAAAAGAGATTATTCCTACCACTCATGGGAATCATATCATTTCTCTTATTAAATCACTGCACAAACCCATGTGGAATTTGGTCTTCAGAATGCAGCTACCCACAAAAGAAAACAGATCTCCATGTTATTTGGAGCATCTTTAATTTTCCCTGGCATTTCAGCTGGTTAAAAAGCAACTAAGCAATTCACATACACATCAATTTTTCAAAAGTATATGAAGTCATACAAACACATCATTTTAGAGCTGGGAAAGATTCTTGAGGTCTTCTAGGCCACTATTTATCAAATTTAGGTTCCAAACTGACCACCTGCTTTGGAATTAATGGGAGTTTGTCAAAAAGTTAGAATCTTGGGATGCACAACAGACTTACTGAATCAAAATCTGAAGGGATTAAACACTGTAATCTTCAGTTTCATACACTCACTCACACTGAAGTGTGAGAACATCAAAACTGCTCACACACGTTGTATTACTAATCAGAAAACTTGTGAACCATGAGATTAGATAACTTGATAATCACAATTTCTATTTTTGAAATATCTGGTCTTCTAAATATATCAGCTATTGTGATACTAGTTTATAAAAACCATCATTCTTTATGGGGTTTCTTCCATGTACTAGGTATCATGCTCAGTCACTTGTTGACATTAATCTTTAACAGTCCTGCAAGATAGTTGCTTCCAAACTCTGAGCCTCAGTGTTCATTTCTGAAATTGGGATAATAGTCCCAACCTCTTGGATTTCAATGAGATAATATATGCAACATGCTTAGCCCAGAAACTGACATGAAGTAAGAGCATGCACAATAAAGGTTAGATTTTTTTTACTAATATTTGTTCAGGTTTTGCACATGGGGAAACTGAAACATATGAGGCAATACACTCAAAGACTTTGCTAGGAAATGGTGGAGACAGAATTGATATCTTTATATGCTTGATTACAAACCCGAGCCCTTCTCACTGCTGTATACTATATCTCACTGCGCGCATGATCGATGAAGCTTCTTTAGTTACTCTTCCCATCAAAAAGCACCCTTCAGCCCTTTGCCCAGCCCTGGGCTTTTGATGAATACTTGTCTATTTGTTCTCTCAACCTCAATGAGGCAGCTGCACAGCAGCAGATGAGTGAGTAATTCCTGTATATGTTGAAAGTTCTGTCCCTCAACTTCTTCATATCCCCAGAGAAATTCAGTAATATGTCTGGCAGTAAACTGAGAAAAACAAAAATCAGGAAATGCAGAAGTTGAAGCACTCCAAAAACCACACTTTCACCCACGCGGACCCTTTTTGGGCTCTTTCAAAAACAACAAGTATCATATTGAACAATCTACCTGGTCCCCAAAAATAGCAGCCTGGAGAATTATCACCTTGGCTCTCAGACACAGGAACGTATGCCCTGGAGAGTTCCCGGGAGGCCTACTGGCCTCGGGGCCTGGCCATAATGAGACCTCACTTCGCACTTCCCATGATAAAGACTAACAGTGGTGAAGCCCAGATGTCCAAGACCCAGCTCAGCCAACCGAGGTGCAATTTCCAAGTCATGTTGTTCTTGTGAAAAATAAGCTAACCAGGTTGTCCTGTGGTTTTTCAAGAGAAGCTGATGAGGGGAGAGGGTATTTAGTAAGGAAAAATAGCTTTTAAAAATAGATGAATGGAACTCCACAAAGATTGTTTTTTACATCTCACTAACTCTAGCTCCCGAGGAATGAAAAATGCTATTGTAATATATAAGACATGTAACTTCCCTTTGAAAGATGAAGTGAACAGGGAACATGGCTTTCTTTGAAGTAATGTTATTTCCTTATGCTAGACAAATCATGGGTTTTTAATAACGTTTTTTAATAGCCATTACAAGTTATTTTGCTCTGGACTTTGTTAGAAAGTTTTCCTTAAGAAACTTATATGAAATACGAATAATATCTCAATGCCATCTGTCATCATTGTTCTGTTATGAGCCATCACTCAAACCATCCTAAGCTGCTCATTGTTGCCCAAATGTATGAAGTACAGCCACATTACTCCCTTCGCTCAGGTTGTCTCCGTTCCCTGGAAAGAGGATGCGAAATTTCATCAAGCATGTTCTACATATTCTAAATACCATGCTTTCAAATTCACATAGTAGCTATCTGAATTCATGGCATAAGTGAGTGACACATGTCCCATTGCTGAGATGACAAAAGGTAGTCAGACCACTATTTGGGATGCTTTAGCAAGGATTCATGCTTTCTACAGAGAATTACAGAATCATTTTCTCAAATGTTTTTCCCCCATTAAACTGTCCTATAAAAGACTAAAATAAGAAATGCTGTACATCTGAGGATGTAATTCCCAATAATCCATGTTAGGCCGAAATTTCCCTGGAATTGATAGTTCACCTTTAACACTTACATGATGCTATATTAGCAAGCATACTTGTGGGCCTGCCAGATGCGGGCTAACTCTACATACAAGAGAGCATTTAAGTCATTGAAATTTTGCATGTCATGAAGTCTTTTACAAGAAGTTTTACACAAGGGTGAGAGAGGATAGCAGAGAAAAACAATAAACATGAGGAAAGTGAATGAGCATATTATATTCTACTTTAACTTTTTAAATAAAAATACTGTTTTCCTCTAATCTTTGAAAAACCTTCGTGTTCTAGGATAGCATGATATGTTTATCTTAACTACTCCGTGACGTGTGGTTATGCCCCCAGATTTAGGGATATCTCTACATATGCATATTCCATTCTGGCAAGCATAGGCTAGATGAACACTAAGGTTCCTTCAACTTTGAGATGCTATGACTCTGTAATTTTTAGCCTTGTCTTTTATTGATATTTAGTTATTTTATATTGTCATTTAGGTATTGTCTATTTTTAAAGCCTTAGATAAAAAAACTAAAGGAATGAAATTCAGTTTTCAAAGATGGTGTTCATAAATTACTTACAGAAGCATTTTTTGAATTGCCCCCATAGGGAGAGAACACCAAAACAGACACCAAATTTTTTTCCCTCCATAACCTTCATTTTCAAGTACCAAATATCTAAAACATTTATATATGTTGATGAGAATCTTCTTTATAATACATAATATATGTACTAAAAAAGGAAGATTTTCACACAGAAAATGATATTTTACAGGAATATTCACTGAGTATTTTGTGTTGTATTTATTAGATTTTGCCAGCACCTTATCAAATGTACTTTATAAAATGAAGTACTTATAAAATATACACAGATAATTCTTCTTTAGAAACCAGTTTGGAGGAATTGACTCAATAGCCACCTTTCTAGAATCTCATACCACCTGGTCTTGTGTGTTTCCCAGCATGCATTTGATTTTTCTTTGGTGCTTGGCTGAGACTAATGTCCCATCACTGAACTAAGAGGTGAGAAACACATTCTGGCTAAAAATGTGATGAACACATACTCTCCTTTTTTTTAACTGAAATATCATTGATATACAATCTTACATTGGTTTCAAATATATAACACAGTGATTCAACAGTTACCCATATTATTAAATCCTCACCTGACAAATGCAGCTACTATCTGTCAACATAGGAAGGCATTACAGAATCATTGGCTAGATCCTCAATGCTGTACTACCGTCCGTATGAACAACTTTTATTATGATTGAGAACTTTTGTGCCCCTTTATCCCCCCAACCCTCTCCACCACTGACCACCCTAACCCCTCCCCATGGTATCCACCAGTCAATTCTCAGTGTCTGTGAGTCTACTGCTGTTTTGTTCATTCTGTTTTGCTTTGTATTTATATTCCACAAATAAGTGAAATCATATGGTATTTGTCTTTCTCCACCTGGCTTACTTCACTTCACATATTGTCCTCTAGGTCCATCCGTGTTGTCACAAATGGCAGGATTTCTTTCTTTTTTGTGGCTGAATATTATTCCATTGTAAATATGTACCACCTCTGCTTTATCCATTCATCTATTGACTGACACTTTTGTTGCTTCCATATCTTGGCTATTAAAAATAATGTGGCAATAAACACAGGGGTGCACGTATCTTTTAGAATCAAGGACTTTGTTTTCTTTAGGTAAATTCCTAGAAGTGGAATTACTGGATTGCATGATATTTCTATATTTAGCTTTTTGAAGAACCTCCATACTGCTTTCCACAGTAGTAAATTGGTAGCTGCACCAATTTACATTCACACCAACAGTGCAGAGGGTTCCCAAACACATACTCTTTTGACAAAATAGAGTTCCAGGGTCCATGTTTCAATTAGATTTAGATTTAATTACTTACTAGGCCAACTGTCTACATTTTTTATATGTCACATACATAATTTACTGAGTTTGCCTGACATATGAAGCCAAACCCAATACTAAATGATATGGGGAAAAAAATCCTCTACAGCTCTGATGAAGATTTCTAAATTGGTGTGGCCAACCTGACTAAGATCTACAGGATTGCTTTTAACAGCATGACAGTATTTTGTGGGCTGTGAAGTAAGGCTGACTTCATTTCAAATCTCAATCCCAGCTTCTCTACTTCCCAGCTATTGTCCGGGCTCGTTAGATGATACGTTGGTGAATAGAAAAAACGGAATCTCTCCTTAGTCAGAGCTGAACAGAAAGGAGGGCCCTTATCTGAGAAGCTACTGAGCCATAATTTAAAGCCATAATTTCCTAGTTTCAACCAGACTGTATACATGTATGTGTGTGTTTAAAGGAGTCTGCCACTAAGAAGCACATGATTCCACTTCTAGTTTTGAAAACAGGGACTCAGATACTTGTACGCACATCTTTATTGCAACGTCATTCACAATAACCAAAGGTGGAAGCAAACCACATGTCAATCCACAGAGCAATGGATAAATAAAATGTGGTATATACGTACAATGGATCATCCAACCATAAAAAGGAATGAATGATGTATGTCAGAACATGGATGAATCTCGAAAACATTATATAAAATGATACAAGCCAGACACAAAAGGACAAATGTTTCCACTTATATGAAATATCAAGAAAAGGCAAATTCATACAAACAGAAAGGCATTAGAGGTCACCAGGGCCTGGGAGGAGGGGAAATGGTGAATTATTGCTTAATGGATATAAGGCTTCTTTGGAAGGGGTGAGGAAAAGGTTTTGGAAACAGACAACGGTGATGGTTGCACAACATCGTGAATGTAATTAATGCCACTAATTCATACACTTAAAAATGGTTAGAATACAAAAAAGAAAAAAAAAGAAACTAAAACCAAACAAAGAAGCATGTGGGTCAGCAATGGGCCGGCTTATTTATTTCCGGCTGGAACAAAGAGGTCTCATTTGAAAACGGGAAGCTACAAAAGGAACGAATACAGTTTTGCAGAATCATGTGACATACAAGCTGCAGTGTCAGTGAGGGGCCTTCTTGCTGATGCAGCTGGGAAATTTCTATTTTTTGCATGTAGAGAGGTTACTATCTCTATGAATTAATATTTATCTTTTGGAAGGATGTGTGTGAGGGTGTGTATATGTATATTTGTGTGTGTGTGTGTTATTCTCTGGACAGCTGGATGAAAGTATGGTGAAGGCCCAGCTCACATCCAAGCACACAACTTAAAGAGACGGGATTGCACGTGTCCACACCCACGGAGGCCTCTGCAGAGATCTTGGAGCCTCCTTCCCTCCTTCCCTGACCCATCTATCCTGTGGAATTCACAGCGCCAATGGTGACCACGCTCTACTGACTCTCTGGTGCCCTGAGGAATCTTTTCTCAAGTCTTAGAGCTCTGAATATCTAAAGAGGAAGCATGGATTCTTGGGTAAAAATAACCCGGCAACCCAAGGTAGAGTGTCTTATGGAGAGAAGCTAAAAGAAGAAAGTCTATAACAAACAGGACTGGACTGGAGGAGTAGGAACAGGTTATGAGAAGAGCTCCTGTGAAGAGTTCAATTCTTGGGAAATTTTTTTCTTAAACTATAAAAAAGCCATAATTAACCTATTAATTTATATGACTTCTCTCACAGGAAGTATTCCCCTTAGTTTCCCCAACACTTCAGTAAAATGTTCTGTACCATTACAATGTGGTGTGGCTGTATTGGAGGAGAGTATGAACGGCATTGTAAAGAGGTGTGGAGTTTGCACCCCACTAAGTCCACTTCCTCCCAGAGTCCTGCAGAGTGAGCTGGCATCATGCCCTCCTGGTCTGGGGACCCAAGTGGGGCAAAGAATTTGCAGTCCATAGAATCAGTGACCGTGAGCAAAACCCCAGGGCACACCAGAGACACGGTCCCCACCGGCAGCTTTCCTAGATATGATTCCTGTGTATTCAAAATGCTTCACACAATCCTAGCCACATAAGCACTCAAAACTATTAGCTGCTATTTGAATAAAACCACTTCAGAAATTGCCCTTCACGTCCTAGAATTGATGGGGTGAGGAAAGAAAGGATAAGAAAAGTAGGGAAGTCAAAACTCCTACAGTTTATAAAGGGTGTGATTAGAGAGTTTGAGTCAGGATATGGAATGTTAAGAGGAAGCAGAAAATCCGTCCTTTCTTCCATAACCTAACCAAGGAATCTTAGATGGAGGAGGGAGCTAAAAGGTTGTCTATTACCATCACCCAACAGGAGTGCTTTTGCTGATGCATAGGCCAGACAGGTCTCTCTATGCGATGTGCACTTTTCTTTCATAGCAAACATCACTGTCTTACCTATATATTAACATGCTCTGTTACTTGATTCACGTCTTTCCCATGTGAGTTTAAGTTACATGAAGGTCTTATTGATTCATTCAACAATGTTCACTCTGTTACTAACTCCAACATTGTACAAGGGATATCACCGGGGGAAGAAGACAAAAATCCCTCCTCTCATAGACCTAACACTCAGTGAGGAACATAGCAGTGTATTTTAAGTGATAATATTAAAGAGACATATAAGTTAGGGAAAGGGGAAAGGAAATGTCAGAATGGTGAATGTAGTGGAAATTTTAGAGGTTACTGGGAAAGGCCCCAGCTACCAGGGAGTGCTTGAGTAAAAGACAAAATAAATAAGGATCCAAGCCATAACATTACACAGGGAACAAGCATTCCAGGCAGAGGCAGGTGCGAGTGTTCTTTGCGTAGGCAAGGGGAAGGGTCGAAGGTGACGAGGTCAGAGAGGTGAAGCAGGGGCAGATGGTAGAGGGTCTTGTGAGCCTTGTAAGGGTGTTGGCTATCGGTGAGAGGAAGAAGAGCCATGGAGCTTTGACAGAGGAGTGACACAGCCTAAAATGCTCGGAGAGGGTTGGTGTGACAGCAGAGTGGGGAGCAGACTGACTGAAGAAGGTTGGAGGCAGGAGGGCCAGCCGGGAAGCTGGACGCAGTGATCCAGGCGGCCCGGGCCTGGAGGTGCTGGCCAGTGATCAGTTCCTGGTTGTATTCAGTAAGCAGAATTAACAGGATTTACTAAGGGGCTGGGCATGGGATTTAAAAAGGAAGGGAGCACTCAAGGAAGACTGCCCATATCAGTTCTGACAGGGTAGATGACATGGAAGAAGGCTGGTCATGTGTTGGGACAGGAAGCATGTGCTCCGTTTTAGCCATTTTTGAGATGCCCATCAGACATCCAGTGGAGATGCTGAGGCAGAAGTTGGACACATTTGCCTTGAGCTCAAGGGAGAGTTCCAAGCTGGAACAATAGATTTGGGAATCATTGACGGTAAGCCTTGAGGTGGGGAGAGAGCTGGGACCTTAGCTGCTTTGCTCACCATTGTACCCCCAGCACCCAGCACAGTTTCTATCATGCAGTAGGTATTAGGTTTCTGTTGAATGAATAAATAGAATGCATATGGACTGAGGTAGGAGGGAGAAGCAAAGTCCTTAACAGACCATGTTGTATGAGGACAGGAACTTAAGCCTCCTATTTGAAAAGCTCGACCTGTTTTCCAAGTTCAAAGCAGTCATTTTTATGCTGATTCTTTCTCATGAAATGAACATTTTATTGTTTGGGATGACACTGCTTCTGACTTCAAATTACTATCTCACAAAAATTACTTTTTGGCATAGTCATCATCTAGTCTTCTAGCAATCTTATAATGCAATCAGGAAGACCAAAAAAAAACACTAAAAATCAGTGGTTTGAGAGGCAAAAGTTCTATGTCCTAAGTCTATATGACTGAGTTTACATACTCAGCCACAAAGCAAGAGCAGTTAGTCCTGGTCTCCACTGAGATTGAGACAGTGTAATTAAATAAAGGAATAGATGCTTTCAGCTCATGGAACAGAAGATGCTATTTAAATGAACACAACATTATGATG
The DNA here is from genome assembly GCF_030020395.1 of Manis pentadactyla. Classification (NCBI taxonomy): domain Eukaryota; kingdom Metazoa; phylum Chordata; class Mammalia; order Pholidota; family Manidae; genus Manis; species Manis pentadactyla. The sequence goes on along the minus strand of NC_080032.1, from coordinate 65,824,205 downwards.
TTGCTTTTTAAATTACAGATGTTATTTGTCACCCTGATGGCAGTTTACAAAGTGTCTACTGCTACAGCCTCCTGATTTCTGGTACCTGTGGAGCATGAACTGAATCTTCAGAGATGCAGCCCAAGAGGAACCTATAACATTAAGCAGAGTGGCCCCCAGTCATCTTACCCATGTGACTCTGCCTATGACAACCCCGCCCATCTTCACTGGACCCAAACAGGAGGAAGGCTGTTGGGGTACCTGGTGGTGGTGATGCAGTGAGGGGAGGAGCCCAAAAGGGTAAAAGCTCAAATTTGAATGTGTGGTGCTGATGCATTGCCAGACAGTGAGGCAGCCGTGCTCAAGGCAGGCACCTTTCCTTGACCTAAGACTTTCAGGGAGCTAAGAAAGACACTCTGGATTCCACCATGGACAGGTAAAGCTGGCTCCTCAGGGCTGGCTGCACTCACTTTTCTTTCAGAACAAGTCTGAGTAATGAGATTGGTGACTCTCTCTTGCCTAGCACTCTCTGACTCATGAGATCTGCTTGCTCAATATGCATACTTATTTTTCTGAACCTGTCTCATCTTCTGTTCAGATCGTACACCATCTCTGCCTAATTTTCTCTTTCTTTCTTTCCCATAGTCAAAAGGACTTGCATGCACCTTGTCCTGAGACATGTCCTGCAGTGAGAACTAATTTTTGGTAATATTAACACAGCAAATGTTTAGAGACTTGAATCATGAAATATAACAGCAATACTATACTGTATTAAAAGAGTAGTGGTAACTGTAACAATGTAAATACTCAACTATAAATGCTCTTGAAAATAATTTAGTTAATAGTAAAGAAATTATATTCTTTAATGCTAATATTTAAAATTAACTGTGGGAAATTCACCATGATTATGTCTGCTATAAGGAGAAAAATTCAGTCAAGGAAGTTTTTCAATGTTACAAATCCAACTGTTAAGCAGTTAATGGCATTTTTTACTATTTATCTAGTCTCTTCATTTCTTCAGACATGGCTTAATTTACTCCTCACATGTGATTCTTTAAGATTTTCACAATGTCTTCACATGTGTTTATGACAATCTAGAACTTATCCTATTTCTATTTTTATGATTACTACAAATATAAGACAATCGTACTCAGTCCATATGCTTTATCTCAATTCTTTTGCAAAGAATTTACGACGTTAAGATTTTAGTGGTATATTAAGTGTTCTGAAGAAAGTTTTCATGAGGGCATAAATGTCAAATGTCTGCTCAGCTTACAATAAGATTTTGAAAACTAATCTGAAGTGTTAAGTCACAGGTAAAGGGTCCGGTGGGATAAATGTGTTTAATGAAATGCAAATCAGTGGTAAAACCAGTAGCTGCAATTCAGAGAAAGACGAGAAAGAGAGATGAAATTCAACAGGAGAGGAAGAGAAATATTATTGTTAAGGAAAATAATACCTGCAGAGCACATTAGTGATAAAGCATAAGGCAGGAGAGGACTTTGTCACAATCATTTTTAACCCGTTTGTCTCTGGTTTGCATTGCTGGGGACACAGCAAGAGTTCTGCGTCAGGGAGCACAGCTGGCACCGCAGCTGGCAGGCAGCCTGCCGGCTGAAAAACTGCCTCTGCAAAGTCCTTCATTCAGAAGAGAAACCGCGAGAACAGGGTACTGGGAACTGAGTTGAAAGGAAGTAATGGATCAAGTCAGTTAACAGGTCACAATCAGGCAATTCACTTCCCCATGACTGCTAACATCTGACAGAAATAGGAAAGGACTGCTGGCTTTTCATGTAGGGCAGGAGGTGAAAGTCTGTCTGAATTCCTTCCCCTATGTCATCTCTTTTTCTATACTTCCAGAATATGCTTTCTTTCTCCTTGAAAGAGGTCCCTGCCATACCCGCTGTGGTGCATGATATAGTTAATTTATTTTATATTATATATTTATTCATATATATTAATATAGTTCTTATATTTCCCCCATCTCCACACCCTTTCTCATGCATACAGTCCAGGAGGGAAAGTTAAATATTAAAGAATATATTGGTAAGAGATGATGCTTAATCCGGTTAAAACTGATGAGTCCCGAAGAGAATTTTTTCTTCAGTATTTATTAAGCACCTGTTAAGTATTCAACTTATACATGCTAAAGACTAGTATATGCTAATTATGTACCAATAATAATAGTAATGGTGGTGTTGCTATGGTGATTATTACCATAATAAGTTATCATCTTAAAGTTAATTATTACTAAATCTTTATTAGCACCCATTTTGGATTCCTGCCAAATAAATATCCATTTTAAATTCTAAAATAATGACTGTTAACTTTTATATTGTTTGATATAGTGTGTATACGAGTGATAAATCTAGTTCTCTGTCTCAGGATTTAAAGTGTTTAAGCTTCCTGTGTGTGAAGTGAGACATCTGAAGTGAGAAAGCTATAAAAAGCTCTTGTCCTTACTTATCTACCTAAGAAGGTTGACGTTTGGATACTTCACTTTTAAATTCAGGACCTATCACATATATAAAATTATTAAAATATAAATTTGCATCATTAAGTCCACACACGGCTGGGACATAAACATTCGTAGAAGCTTTTCATGATAGCCCCAAAGGGGAAGCAATCAAAATGCCCATCAACAGGTGAGTGAATACATGAAATGTGCTGTGTTCATGCAACAGAATGTTACTTTCATACAACACCGTGAATGAATTTCAAAGTCATTATCCTAAGTGAAAATCAGACACAAAGGAAAAGATAATGTATGATTTGCATGAAATTCTATAAAGTGAATAGTAATTTGTAGTTACAGAAGGCAGATCAGTGGTTGGAGAGAGGAGAAAAATTGAAAATGTGGATGAGGAAACCTTGGGAGAGGGTGTACTCTGCAAATGTTCTGTATCCTGACAATGGTAGTAGTTTTGGGTGTTTACATCTGCCAGTATTCATAGAATTTGTACAATTTTAAGTGAGCAAAGTATGTAAATTATACCTAAATGTTAAAAAAAAAGGTGAAGAAGTTTCAATTCTCTTCTTAGCAAAACCATATTCAAATCCTTGACTAGGTCTTTACTTTTCCAGTTTCTTTGTACTTCTGCTCAGTGCCAGTAGGAGGCAGCATTATCTCCACAAATCGGATTGAATGCATTTCTAATGAAAGGGACAAAAGCACGTTCCTTGCAATTCTGAGTGGTACCATTAGGTGGCAGCATTATCTCTATATTGGGTGAATACATTTCTAGACAAGACCAGGGCCACCACTATCAGTGCTTTGGTATCAACCACACTGTATAGCTTGTGATAACGTTCACAACTGCAAAGAAACTTGGGTTAGTAGAGACTATTTCCACAATCCAATTCATGACATGCAAGACACTGCTGGGGTTTGGAAAAAAAGAGCAGTTTCTGCATGTGAACAACATAGCATAATATTTAGATTATACTACTGGGATAAAAAGCAGCTGAACACAAAATTACAGATGAAAAGAGCATAATCAAAATCTTGTCAATATATGCCTATAGAAAGACTAGAAGGAAAATCCTAAGAATCTTAACAGTAATTGTCATTAGACACTATGTCTAATTACTAGGCACTGATATTCTAATTTTAACATTAATTAACATTAAAAAATTTTAAACTTTCTACATTTTTGTAGTATTCAAGCTGGCAATAGTCAAGTAGTGCTCTTATATGTTAAAAAATATTACTCATAAAGTAACACTTTCTGCCTCATAACACAGAAAGTCTAACTGGGGAGAAAGATGTCAACAATCAACTGGCAACAAAGGATGAGTGCTTTGCTAGGGATATTCTGGCGAATAGGAAAGTACAGGAAGGGCTTTTGCTGCAGTACTTGTTCGATTTTGCTTAGAAATTTTGGGATCGTGCTGGCGAGAGAGGTCTCACAAGAAGAGTTGAAACTGTGTTTAGGCTTTGAAAGATGTGCAAGTTTTGCCCTGTGGAAAAAGGCAGGGGAGAATTCGGTGGGAGGAAGTGCATCATCAGCAGGGTGACTGAAGAGAAGGCTGAAGGAAAGGAGACAAGCATCAGGGCTCTGCGGCTTGGGGGGCCTGAAGTGGTGGGAAATGAGGCTGAAATGTAGACAGATGTCCAAATGGAAAAGCTAGCCTAAGTACCACAATCAAGAGTTTGGAGTTTATCTGGTGGATAGAAGAGACTTGGTAGGGGTTTCTCCAGCATGGGAATGACAGAGCACACCTGGGTTTCTGTGAGATCGTGCAGGTGCAGCTCAGAGAAATGTTACATCGGAGGGCCTGAAGGCTGAAACTAGAACAGATCAGGTGAAAGATGAGGGCTTGGACTGAAGCGGAGCACAGAGAATAGAGCAGGTAGAAATTCAAGAACTATTTGGAGGTTTGAATCAATAAATTTGATCATTAATTAAATATGAGCAGTGAAGGAGAAGAATTAAAGACAATCCCAAGCTTTTAGCCTGGTTTCCTGAAATGGGAACGAGAGGGGAGGCAGGACAGGCAGACAGGGCCGTTTAGGAAGACTGGGCCATGTTGAGTCGGAAGTACATATTGGACACTTAGGTCGAGTCCAGAGGGGAAACCAGAAAACATAATGATGGGGCTGAGGAACAAGTTTGTAATTCCAAGTGCTCAGCATCCAGATGACAGCTGGGAAGGAGTCTGTACAGCTTTGGGGTTCTTGCTGTGTCCCAGCTGGTCTTATGTAAGCATGAAAGGGGATTTGTAATGGATTCCAAGCTTAGTAGTTCACAGCGAAGGTATCCAGCAAAGGAAGTAAGAGCATCTTCTCTGGTTTGGTCCAAGTAATTACAGATTTTTTAAAGCTGAAGGAAAGCCAGGGGTGACCAATCAATGAGCTGTCTTCCAGTTCATTTCTCCCTCCTCTCATCCACAGCCTCCTGATGAAGCAGAGGAAGTTTCTTTACCATTTCAAAAACGTCCGCTGGGCTAAGGGTCGCCATGAGACCTACCTGTGCTACGTGGTGAAGCGGAGAGATAGCGCCACCTCCTTCTCACTGGATTTCGGTCACCTTCGAAACAAGGTATCAATTAATATTTGCTTCCCAGGCAGTTAAAAGCTAAACTGCGGGCACTTTTATAGCCACGTAATGATGGTATTGCATTCAGCCTGTTTTGAATTTATGTCTTCACTAGGTTCCTCAAGTCTTTTATTTCTTTTTCACATGTCCATGAAACCGTAATAGATATGTCCTAAAGAATGTCACTCCATGCCTTCCCAGGTCATGCTGGGCATATTAATGCCACACTCTGCTTCAATGCCAGGAACAGCTGCCCTCAAACTTTCCTCCCCTTTCCCCAGTGTCCAAGTTACCTTTGAGACTAAGGAAGAAATCAACGGTAAGAGCCTTTTGATTTGGAGGAATACTAGCAGCGCATGCAAGCAAAATTTTAGATGTGAAAAACAAACTATGTCTTCAGAATTTTTGAAAATTAAGAAAAATTTGGGAAGAATTAATAATGACCCAATTCTGTTCAACAAATGCTTTCTATTCCCTCCATAAATCATAGACCAGTGGGTACAGTCAGTATGGTGAACCCCAGAAAACTGGGGGGAGCCTCAGTTAGTTGACTAATTAAATCAACCTCTCAGCAGCTAGAAGATCAGAGAATTACATTCTCAAGAGATAACTGGTGCATTGAGTCCCCTATACAGAATTTTATTGTTGTTAACAACCATTTGATCAATAAATATAAGAAATGCCCTCTCAAAAAAAAAAAGAGATAACTGTACATAAGCTTCCACCAAGGAATATTTCTTCTCTCATTACATGGGATGACATCTGGTCTTCACATTTGACATTCCACCCACGAACCCATGGGTGGAATGACATTGTCTGGCTCCTTGCTTAAGTGTTTTACTATTCAACTGTTTTTGCCTTCATCTGTATTGTGTTAATTACCTCACTGCAATTGTTTCATGTTCTAATCTCTTACCTATTTGGTGAGATGACACCTTCTAGCTCTGGAAGGCTTTGCTGCTGCCAGCCCTTTACTTCTCTCCTTTAATCCTCACAACACCAACCCATTTTACTGAGGAGGAATTAAAAGATCCAAGAGTTGGGTAACTTGTCTAAATCATATGAGTCACCACCATCGGGTAATGATGCCAGAAAATGAAACTGAGGTCTTCAGATGCTGGGACTAATGACTGTTCTACAGTTCTAAGGACTTGCTATGTCTCTCATGTTGCGATCTTTACAATCACAGAGATGATACATGAGCAGACACATTATTTAATTGCTTTTGGCTGTGCTATTACCTGTCCCACCACACCCACCTGCTGGCCTCACCATCTCTCTTTCCTCTCCCAGTCCTTCCAACTATAAATTTCCACACCTCCACCTAGTGGTGCAGTGTATTTCCACAATGCTATGTGACAAGCACTTCCAAGCCCTTTTCCTCCTCAAAGGCACAAGAAGTAACTTCACAACCACAGCTTAACCTCTTCTTAGTGTTCTCCTACCTGGTGCACACCCAGCTCCTTTCATCCTCTCCATTCCACAGAAAATCCACTCCACCCCGCAGGGCCCAGGGTGCAGAGGGTCCTGGCTCACGCTTACTCTGTGCTCTTTGGGGCAACTGCTTAACCTTCCTGTAACCTAAGGACAAAATTGCAGACACCCTAAAAATATCACTGGGGGAGGAAGATGGATGAACGGCTGTAAAAGCCACGGGCTCCACAGCAGAAGTGGGGGAACCTCAGCAGGGTGCTCTGCTCTCTCCGCAGTCGGGGTGCCACGTGGAACTGCTCTTCCTGCGCTACATCTCCGACTGGGACCTGGACCCTGGCCGGTGCTACCGCGTCACTTGGTTCACCTCTTGGAGCCCCTGCTACGACTGTGCCCGGCACGTGGCCGATTTTCTGAAAGGGAACCCCAATCTCAGTTTGAGGATCTTCACCGCGCGCCTCTACTTCTGCGAGGACCACAAGGCTGAGCCCGAGGGGCTGCGGCGGCTGCACCGCGCAGGGGTCCAGATCGCCATCATGACCTTCAAAGGTGCCCAGGGGGCCTTTCCGCGCTGCCTCGGGGCCGCCCTCATTCGGGAGGGCAGGTCAGGCTGAGAACAGTCGGGGGGCAAGCGCAGGGGGGACACGGTCCCAGGGCACCCGCTCTGCTCTGGAGCCGAAGTTACCAGCTAGAACTGAAGAGAAAGAAGCAATGGCTCGGGCACGGGGCTTTGGGGCAAAACGGGAATGAAAGGGGACGGTAGTTTTCTTTCTTTACTCTTGATTTGGGAAATGAACTATCTTCTACCCCTTCCCCCTCTCTTTTTAAAGATTATTTTTATTGCTGGAATACTTTTGTGGAAAATCGGGAAAGAACTTTCAAAGCCTGGGAGGGGCTGCATGAAAATTCCATCCGTCTGTCCAGACAGCTTCGACGCATCCTTTTGGTAAGAGACTTTCTCTGCTTATCATTTTCTTCCTCTCTCCACCGTCATGTTTACCTGGGGCTATGAGTATTTTCCTTCCTTTTATTTCTTACATTTTCATGTATGTGTGCCTGTGTGAATCACTCTCAATTTTCCGTTCTCGTTGTTGACATCTCTCCTCCTGGAGTGCCTTCCCTTTGTTTCACAATTTGGAGCACTCTACTCAGACTTCTCCCCCTTCCCAGGTCACTGGGGTCTTTTTTCTGTTACCCGCCCCTCAGGATTGTTTCCCCCCTGCTTCCTACTCCCTTCCAACTCTCTTTCTTCCGAAAATGTTACAAAGTCATCCACTCCGCTTATTTCTCTTTGCCTGCAGCCCCTGTATGAGGTTGATGACTTACGAGATGCATTTCGTACCTTGGGACTCTGATACCAACCTCCAAGAATGTCACATACAATGAAATACCTCTGAAGATAGTGGGTACAAGGACAATCCTTCAAGAATTCTGTTTTTCTTCAACTCTCACTTTCTTAGAGTTTAGAGAAAAATACTCGTATGTATGACTTACAAAAAAAACGTCTTGAAAATGGAGAAGGAACGGGGCCCACCGAGGGGATGATGCAATAGGTGCAGTTTTTAATGCCACAGCGTCCCCTACTGGGCAACGACAGGACTGCGGGGAGCGAGAGCGTCCGTAGGACTTCTAGGCCGCGGGGAACGCAGAGGTAAACCCTTAAAAGCATGCTGAGGTCCGAATGTGTTTATAACCAGTGTCCTTTATCATTTAATTCACTCTGAGTTATCAGTGATATTAGTGATAGGCTTTTCTACTCTTTTCCTTTGGGGTTCACTTCCAAGTGAACAAACTTCCATCCAGCCATGATCGACAGAACCTGAGAGAATCTGGGTGATTGTAACCCCCAACTATCTCTTCAAAGCATTAATCCAAGCATATGTTGTATGTTTTAATTGTCTGCGGCATGTTTTCATGTTTGTATATAAGAGGATTTGTTCTGGATATGAAATATGCATGTCACCTTCAGGCTATTTTAAAACAGGATCTTAAAATGAATATGAGGACTGTGAGGAAGACACTCAAAAAGTGAGTTGATGCCTAGAGTAAAATCTGGAAACATTCTTTTTAAAGTCCTTGATTTAGAAACCACAGCCTCAAATGTCCTATATTAGTAAAGGCTTAGAAGGGAGATGCTTGGATGTTGAGAAGAGAAAAAAAAATCTGTTCTCTCAGAGGGTCTTTTAACGTCAACAGTGTGGAACAGGTCAAGATTTTCTACCTTTTGTATATATGTGACACCCCTCTCAGTAAATGTTCACTATATAAGGTGTGACAGAAGAGAATAATATTTGGGAGGAAAGGATGGCAGAGCATTGCAAGGAAACAGTGTTTTTTATCCAGCAAGATGTAAGGAGCCAACATGGCAGGAGAGCATCTATTTGTCCCTACAACTGTCCTCGACTGTGAGAATATTCAGAATAATCCTATCACTGCTCAGGTGTTACTTAGCAACCCTTGCAATGCGGATAAACAGATCCCTCAGGACAAGTTGAATGCCATGCACAATTGTACTGTTTTAACCTTACTGTACATAAGTCTGTGAATGAGTTAAATATGGGTGCTGGGACCAGTGAATAGAAGAATAATCTGTCAACAAATTGTGCTGGATGACTGGACATCCATATACAAAAGAACGAATTTGGGCCTTACCACATTCAATAGGCAAATGTGAACTCAAATTTTATCAAATGACTAAATGTAAGAATTTAAACTATAAAACCCATAGAAGGAAACAGGTGGAAAACTTCATGACCTTGGATATGACAACAGTCTCTTAAATATAACACCAAAAGCACAAGCAACAAAAGAAAAAACAAATCAAGAAATTAGAATTCAAAACTGGAAACTTTTGTGCATCAAAGGACAACAGTAATAAAATGAAAAGACAGCTCACAGAATGGGAGACAATATTTACAAATAATATATCTGATAAGAGGCTAATATCCAGAATATACAAAGAACTCTTACCACTCATCACAAAAGACAATCTAATCTAAAAGTGGCCAAAAGACTTGAATAGACATTTCTCCAAAGAAGATTTACAAATTATTAATAAGTACATGGCAAGATGCTCAACATCCTTAGTCATTAGGGAAAGCAAATCAAAACCCCAGTGAGGTATCGCTCATACCTACTAGGATGACTCTAAACTAAAAAAAATAGTTAACAATTACTGGTAAGGATGTGGAGAAGTTGTAACCTTCATATATCGGTGGGTAGAAATGTAAAATTGTGCAGCTGCTATGAAAAAATTTGGTGGTTCCTCAAAAGTTCAATACAGGATAAGTATCATCTAGCAATTCCACACTTAGGTCTATACCCAAGAGAATTAAAAACACATTAAAACAAAAACATGTATGCAGATATTCATAATAGCCCCAAAGTGGAAACCCCCATCAATTGATAAATGGATGTATATCCATGCAGTGGTATTTTATTCTGTCATAAAGAGGAATGAAGTATTAATACCTACTACAAAAGGATGAACCTTGAAAACATTGTGCTAAATCAAAGAAACCAGACACAAGATGCCATGTAAGATATGATTCCATTTATATGAAATGTCCAGATTAGGTAAATCCATACAGACAAAAAGATTAATGATTGTAGGGGCTAGAGGGAAAAGGGAAATGTAAGTAACTTAGTGGGTATGAAGTTTCTTTTTGAGGTAATGAAAATTGGAAATTTAGTAGCGGTGATGGTTGCAAAACATTGTGACTGTACTAAAAAAAAAACACTGAACTGTATACTTTCAAATGGTTAAAATTTGCATTTATGTGTAAATTTATCAGTGAATTTATGAATGTGAATTTTATGTTATCTGTATTTTGTCTCAGTTTTTTAAAAAGTCTGTGTGACTTTGGAGTCAGGCAAAACTGAATCTGAGTTCTGGTTCCATGTGACACTGGACAAGGTATTTAACCTAAGCCTTACTTTCCCATCTGTAAAATGGATATGATAATGTTAACTTTTCACATATTTTGGTAAGTGTTAAATTAGAAGATAACACAAAACTGGTATTTCTTAGTGCATGTCATTGATCATTGCCATCTTTTCTGTTCGAAAGACAAAATCTAGAAATCACTCCTGACAACCCCCTCTGCCCACACATCCAGTCCTGTAGACTTTGTGTGCTAAAAATATCTTGAATTCCTTTACTTTTATGCATCTCCTCCACTAGCACCTGAAAGAAGACAACAGCAATAAACAAAACTGACCTGGCACTCACAACCAGGCCATATTATTTTCCTGTTGGATATAAAATCTCATATTATACCAGCTTCAGACAGGATTAGTCTAGGACCTGATCAAGAGAGAAAGCAAAGCCACTTCATAATTTGTCTGAGGCCCGCACAAAATACCAGTCATCCACTCTACTGGCTGAAAGGAATGACTGCTGCCTCTTCACCAGTTACGACTTTGTCCTTGTTCTAGCCAGCCTTCCCTAAGGACTTATGGACACCTGCAATAAAATGAGTTGTAAGAAATACATATTTGGTCATTTAGATGACCAAATACATATTTCCCAGTTATATGTGGTCTTCATTCACAGTTCTGAAAACACTTCAGAGCCTTAAAATGAAATGGGTGTCTTGTCGTGTTAATGACAGAATTTTGGACCCCACCCAAGGGCGGGTGCTTCTCTGTGGGAGAAAGAGAGATAAGCTCCTCCCAGGGGTTCTTTTGAGGGCTTCACTGCACAGTCATGATTGACTAAGCCGTAGGTCGTTGGCTGATTCAACTTCCAGCCCCATCCCCATCTCCCGAACCTCTGCCCTTGGGTGGGTCTGAAAGCCTTCATTAACATGACAAGACGCCAGTTCACCTTTAAGGCTCTGGAGTATTTTCTGGAACTGTGGACAAAAGACCAAATATACCTGGGAAATATTTGACCAAATATGTACTTCTTGTAACTCATAATATCGTAACACCCATTCATAGAATTGACCCCACTCCTTCACAACAACCAGTCTAAAGTAAATCCCCATTTTCTGAGACCATCTCCCAAATCACCAAAGTCCAAATTCTATAACTGAATTTACAGCCATGAAGTGTCTTGGTAAAAGAGACACCCTCTTCCTGAGACATTTCGTGGCTCATGGGCCCCTGTGATGCGTATTCTCACTGCAGAAGTAAAACCCACTGGTTCAAGTCGTGTCCCTTGCAGTCTTTAGCTCGAGGCCATTGACACACCTTAGTTGGTGCTATTAGCATCCCAGTCTATTGCAATAGTTACAGTATTCACTAATTCCTACTACATTTTACTGATAATTATGCCTTGGCAGTAGTGATAAGGTTGTTTTCTGTTTTTTTTAATTATTATTATTAAGGTACCATTGATATATAATCTTATGAAGGTTTCACATGAGCAACATTGTGGTTACTACATTCATCCATATTAAATGATAAGGTTGTTTTTAAGAAAATTTCATGAGAAATAAATTCTGAATCAGTTAATCATGCATTCATTCTTCCTACTATTTATTGACCAATGATTGGTGCATAGCATTATAATCAAAATAACAGATATTTTTTTTAAAAGCACAAGTCCCTCTGTTCCAGAAATGTACATTCCAGCCAGAAAGACAATACTGGTACATGGAAAAAATACTATGTAAGTTTTCAAATGGGAATTGGAAGCCTTTTTGTATAGAAAGTGTCATCTTAGAATTTAAGTAATGTTCAATTTTTAAAGATACAAATTTAAGCATCTAATTTTTAAGCTTTTAAACTTCAGTCTCATATGATTTACAAATTTAATTTTCTATTAAATAAGAGCAACCACTTTCACTTGTTCTTTAATATTAGAGCAACTCAACATACTGATTAAACTTTTAAAAACAGCGCTATTCACAAGTTTGATTACACTACTTTTGATATTTTAAGTTATATTATGCATAGTAAGATAGCTGCTTTTAATCACCTTAAATGCTCTGCTCCAGAGGGCAGATCTACAAACAAATCTGACAAAGTAAACCTATAAAATGGCAAAACAAATTCATATATTCCAAACATCTCCGTACTGTTTATAGCCTTCATCAAATTCTCCTAAACTTTTCACGTTAAAGTGCCAAGATCTAATATGTCAAGTCTTTAGATTGCATTTGCATGCATATTATCCTGAACTAAAATCAATGACATTAACATGATTGGTTTGGTCTACTTCATTATCTATATATTCAATTACAGATCTTCATAGGCTTGTGAGGCATTTAATCTACTCAAGATGGACTTAATATCTAAGATGGGCTGAGAATTCAGGACAGTGATGTAGTTGCTTATCTGCCAGAGAATTAGATTCCAGACCAGCATGGAATCTGAGAACTCCATACGCAGTTCCAAGGCTTATTCTGTTAGGGTAACAAGGAAACGATGAGCCCTTTTTTAGGGTTGATCTGTCACCAGGAGATCCCCAAGTACTCTTAGCAACCTGATGGTAGTTACTTGACTTGGACAGATGGAATTTGGACCCCCTATCCCGTTGCAGCTAACTTCCTTCACTACTTGACTGGATCCAATGAATCTCACTGATCGATTTGACTGAGGATTCTTTCCACAGTCTTGACAATTCTCATAGTCATCCTCAAGCTGGGAAGTTGAATAACTACAATGCAGCTTGACTAGCTTGCCAGTCACCACATGACTTAATGACAATTACGTGTTAACAGTAATGCTTTGGATTTCTAGAAGGAATAGATTATTGTGGGTTGAATAAAGCAAGAAACAATTGATAATGAGGTTGAAGTTTACCCAGACCTTGGACATAATATTAAAGAAATACTTCAGTATGTTTCAAAAAAAAAAAAAGTCCCTGTGGATAATGTAATAAACAGCTCAATTGTGACTTTTATGAATTAGGTAAAATATTTTTAAAATTGATACCATTATGATAAAACAATCAGTTCTGTATACTTTTGGAGGGAGAGTCAACTAAAACAGTATTTTAAATGCATATGACCTTTAACTCAGCAATTCCATTTCTAGGAATCCAGTCTGAAGAAATATCTCTCATTTAGGTACCCAAGGATATTCATTCCCACACTGTAGTAGGGAGAAGCTGAAAGTAACTGAAAGTCAGTAACGGAATGGTAAATATATTATTTAACAGCTGTACATTAGAAAGTATGTGTGGCAAATTAGAAGAATGATGTAAAGCTACATAAAAATAGAGAGACATAGAAAAATAACCAGGCCATACTGCTAGCTGAAAAAAAATCATTTTAAAACATTTTCTATAGCTTGATCTCATTTATGCTCTAATGTGTATAGATAGGTAAATAGACTTTTAAAAATATATACATATACATATATGTTTACCAAAAGGGCTGAAAAGATAAAACCCAAACGATTTGCTGTGGTTACCTCCAGAGGGAAAATTGGATGGGAGGAAGAAGGTAGAGGAAAGGCAACTTTCACCATTTACTCCATAGATTTCTGCAGAAAAGCATAACTTGTACATTTTTGATAATTAAAAATTTTTTAATTACCATTTAAAATTTAGGATTCAATAGGAATCCGCATTTTATAATCTCCAGTGTTCACTTACTAGCGTATAGATATTCTGCCACTTTAAGGAATTGAGAAAATTCCAGTAAAATGAATCTAGCAGAGGGGTTGGCAAGCGTCTTTCTTTGAATATCTAAAAACTTTCCTCCTATTACCAATTAATTATGAAACACTAGACAATTGTAAAGGCTACGCAATCTGCTGGAGAGAGAGCCTATCAGTCAAACATCCACCAGGGAAAGAGAACCAGTAGAAGGCACATACCAAGAACTGGCTTACATGAGCGTGGGAGCCAGCCAGGCAAGTCTGGAATCGGCAGCACAGGCCCTCAGGAAGGGATGGCAGGAACTCAGGAGCAGGAGCAGATGCTTCTGTCCATAGGTGGAATTTCTCTGCGCTGTTCTGTCCTTAAATACTTGAAGCTGATTGGATCAGGCCCACCCAGATTATCTAGATACTTCCAGTCAACTAACTGTGGACTTTAGACATATCTGCCAAACATCTCAGAGCAACACCTAGATCAGTGTTTGATTAAATAACTGGGGGCCCAGCCACAGTTGAGGCATAAAATACATATTCATATGCACATGTGAAAAACGAAAAACAAAAGCACACATGTCACAGAGAATTAACATTTTTGCCAGTCGACCTCATGCTCGTCCTGGTGTGATCACTTAGCATACCTTGCCTCACCCGGTCACAGCGATGTAACCCAAGGCTGGCTTCATGCAGGGGGCTTTAAACGTAACTGGGACTCTGAAGTCTACTTGTCGTAGTGTAAATCACTTAGTTTCAGAACAGAGACTGATTCAATTTACTTGTTATTTTGTAGCCACATGTATTCAAGTGACAGGAAAAGTGAGATGGTCCAGTGACAGGCTACCTTTTCATCTCTTTTTTAGGGACCACATGGCCTCTGTGTTGGTCTCTAATGTCCCCTTTTTTCCCCTAAGGGTTCCTGTGTTCACACCCCCTTAGTAACTGACTTTCTTGGGTTCCTCAGCATCTGCCCCATGATACCATAACTTGCAGCATGGATGCTCTTATTTTCTCTATTTTTCATTCTTAATCCTTATAGCTAATTGGTGATTTTTTTTCAAGTTACTCAAAGAGGGATAATTTAATTGCCCCAAAGAATCATTTGCTCATTCAAAATATGTTACTACTAAGGTTGTATATCAGTGGGAATTAGAAATGAGAAGCATAGAATAGTTTATAAAGACTTGATTTGAAATGGTGAATGACTAGGGATGAAGGTTCCAAGGGGAGAGTGAGTTAAAAGCAAGCTGCAGGTTTCTACGCAGACCAGAGCTTTGCTCCTTCGTGATAGCTGTGCTTGAGAGAAATATATCACACCTGAACCCACGGTTCCCACCTGGTGGCCCCAGTACTTGCCTAACTGGCTGTCTCTCCCATCCCTTGTGCCATAAGACCATGTGACTCGTGCCCATACCTAATAGCACTTAAACACCAAACTCAAAGCCTGAGCACCAGCTTCTCATGGTCTCCCCAGAACCCCTTTGGCTTATTTCTGTCCTGTCTGTGCTCTCAACTCTAGTCTCATTAAATTGCCTTAGTTCTAATCTCTGTTGTTCTGTGTGTCTATTCCTGAAATTTACATCTTGGTTCTCCCCTACTCAGGCTTAGCTCAGCCCTTCAGGTTTGGGCAAAAGTTGTTGGTTTTGGTAGGAACAGAACTCTACGTCAAAACTGTGAAATCGAACTCCACTTTCTGGTGACTCTGACCGGCCAACTGGTCCTATTTCCCTCTAGCAGAGAGAGGGAGGAGTTGTTTGTTTCTGCACCAAGTATTTTTTGAGCACCCACCCAAAAAATACCCAAGTGTTTTTTGCTGAACTTTGTGATAGGTGCTGGCGCTAACAAGTTAATGAGAAAGTGTCTTTCCCTTTAAAAAAGGGAAAGACCAATCATTACACACAATTACACACAATCTGACAGAAGTACACAGACATATTCAGACATATGCATGGAGGAGGTCATTTTAGTTAGCCTGAAGATTCAAAGAAGGCTTTCTAGAGCGGGATACCCTTGAACTTAATTTTGTTTCCAGTTTTACATAATTTTCTAACTTAAGTATTATGTACATAGAGGAAAGTGCATGACTCATAAGTGAGAGTTTGAGAATGTTCATATACACATGACAGACACCAAGATCAAGAAACAGAACATCGCACTCCCCTCCTGCCTCCTCCCAGCCCTCCTGCTTAAATTAAAAGTTGGTAGTGAAACGTGGTAAGATACATGTGGCAGAGCAAACAGCCTGTTTGACTCTGGAGAGGTTCAAAGTCGCACAGAAGGTTTAAGGATGTGTAACTAAATGGTGGAGGAAGAGGCTGGTTGGAGGTAGTCTGATCTCCTCTACCCACAGGACCGATTGTGAAAAACCCCGCATTAAGTTGAGGAGTTTAATTTTTATTTATTATTGTTTTTAAGTGAAGTTGACAGGGGAGGTATTTAATCTTTAAATAAAAGGCTATGGAGAATATCGGAAAGAATTTTTTTAAAGGGGGAATAACTTGATCCAATTTGCCATCTAGGCACATTCTGGCAGCAGTACAGAGGATGAGGTCCAGACTATCAACAGGACACTGGGAAGTTTCTTAAAATAGTATCGCAGGGGGGCCTGGATAAAAGGCAGGGCCGGAGTCCTGGGAAGTGAAGGGGCTGGTGAATACTAGGGAGTAGCAGCTGCCTTCAGATAATTAGCTGTGGCAGAGGCTGTAGTTGAAGATAACTCCTAGGTTTCCAGTTTGAAGAATAACTGGATGGTAATCCCATCACCAAGAGAGAAAATAGAAGAGGAAATAAAGAACAGGGTGGTAAAGACAATGAGTTTATGTTGAGGCATGCAAAAGCAGATAAATGGCTGGATAGAGAGGTCTATCTATCCCCTCTGGATAGAGAGGGCTGGAAAAAAAATACATTTGGTAGCCATTCAGCCTTATATAAATTAAATGAACCCTTGCACACATATGAGATCCCTAAGGAGGAATGTGTGTACAGTGAGAATGATAGAGAACTGAAGAGCACAGACATGGAAAATGCAGGAAGGGAGAGAAGAATCTAGAATGAGTCTCAGAAGAGACATCCAGGAGAAAAAAAGACAACCAAAGGATGATGTAGGTGGAGGAAAAGAAGTAGGGAGTTTTCAGAAAGATGGAGTGTCTTTCTGAATAATTCCTGATTGGTTTTAACCATATGCAGGTAAATAAGAAGGGCTTCAGTGGATTGGTGGACACACTGGGTTGAAGAATGAATGGGCAGCAAAGAATTGGGGATCACTAGCAACAATCAGAAACTGTTCTTTCATGACATTTGTGTATGAGAGAGAATTATAGGGTCTGTATTGTTTTGTCCATTATTGTCTTAGAAGATTATCTGAAACATATTAGGCCCCTTATGCATATTTTGTTCTGAGTGATTGAGCTTCTTCATGGGGCTGCAGGTCAAACTCATCAACAGATCCTTAATTCTGCAGAGATTGCTGGCAACCAGGCTAACTCCCTTGCCTGGGAGGCCACAAATAGTAAATAAATATGTGCTGGTTCCACAGAAAGCAAGGCAGCTTTATCTGTTACGTGGTGGAGCAGGTTCACAGAGGGCCAGGGTAACTCAGTCCACTAGTCAAGAGCAAATTTGTCTGGTCTTAGTGACTGGAGGGGAGGTACTATACCCATCAAAAGTTGAGAATTACAACAATCTATCACGCCTGAGAAATGTGGGGAGAGTAAGAACATCAGGCAATGTGATAGACTAGTTTATAGCCTGGAGTGTGAGCTCTCCTAGACCTTACGAGTTGTTCAAGGGTCTAAAGACTATTTATAGAGACTTAAAAGTAAACAGATGCCTCTAAAATACCCAGCTCCCCTTTGCCAAACTCCTGCAAAAACAAAGTACATGAATGTTTCAATGTCAACAAAGCACAACATACCAAGTAGCCAACTGTAACTCAGCTCATATATAAACTTAATGTTACATATAAATATAGGCAGTTAATGTACAGTAGCATCCCCCATACTGTATATATTTAAAAATAGCTTTTCTATTTATCATGATGCTTTGACACCTTAACAAATCTTGCTGGCTGAGGAGCTGCTGCCCCTCCAGAAGGGAGCCAGTTCTTAGTGATCGCAGGGACTCAGCCGGCTCTTGGTATGCAAACTACCCAATCCAGAGCCAGACCTCCTCTATCTGGCCCCACACTGAGGAGGCAATATTCCTCCCCCTTAATCATCCCAGGGCCAGCTACCAAGCAACTAGGGGTCATCCCTATAGGTTAGAGCCCCCCAAAATTTCTCAAACAAGCCAATCCTGACCTGTTTACCTTGTCCTGCCTTGTTTTTCCCTTTGGAAAACCCAATAAAGGCTCTGGCCCAAACCTCCTCCCTCCTGTCTTCTGCCTCCTGACCATCCTGGTGTTCTTCCATGTGGTCCTCTGTGGCATTCTGTGCTCCTGTTTCTAGGACGTGTGAGTAGAACCTTTCCTAAATCTCTCTGTCTCCTCTTGTGGATGCCCTTGACTAATGATCTCAAAAGAGAACATAAAACACCCCCCCAAGGAAGGACTGCCTCTGGCCTTTAGGTCCTAAAATAGTTCCTAGTTGTCTCCTTGATCCATCACTCATGAGTCTATCTTATGCATGCCTCTTTCCTGAGGCCATGGGTGCACCTAGTTGATGAAACTGAGAACTCCTTCACCCCTCACCCAGGTCATACACAGATGCTCCAGGAAGCCCTGGCCTTCCTCTGACTCCTTGGCCACTTCTAACATATAATGCAATAGGAAAGGCATGTGACCCAGAGACAGAATCTGAAGACTTGCTCTCTCCATAGGTGGGTATACAAGGTACCTAGGTCCCGCTCCATACAGGTGTCCAAGTGGAGGGTGGTATCTGCTTTATTCCTGGCTCTGTCAGCCACAACAGCAAACAAATACATGCATCCACACACAGGTTCACAAAGCCATGCCTATACAATCCTACAGAATTAAAAGCAAGAACGTATTTTCTGTTGATTTCATAAAAACAGTCAGAATCCTGGCAGGAACACTGAGAAATACACCTTAAGTATTTACCCTGAGGACAGGGCTTAAAGGAGCCCAAAAGACCATGACGCGTCCTGGAGCCAGTGACAGCTCCCGAGCTGGCCCATCTCTCGGCTGAGAGGCCAGGGGCGGGTGATCAGCAGGACCCAGAGGGGCTGGCTGTAGTGAGCGACCAGCTCAGGACAGAATTTGTCTGAAGTCACCACCAGAGGGACTGGCACAAAGGCTGACTGGCTTGATGTGTAACAAACTGTTCTAGCCTTTGGACCATGACATCTGCAGAGCACAAATAACAACCTCTGAGTACTAATCAAATAAAATCTGCCTCTTGGGGCTTAGAGCTGTTATGCTCCAGGAAACTTTTGTTTCTTTTTCCTTCTATTTTAAATCCCCAGGGGATTTCATGTACCCTTGATCATAGATAAGATCTGAATCCAGAATCAAGCCAAGAGGGATAAAAAAATAGTGAAACCAGTGAGCCACAGAAGATAGCAAAAGGCTTCATGAAGGCTGGCGAAGTTGGTACTACATCAAACTAAAAAGCTTCTGTACAGCAAAGGACACCATGAGTAGAACAAAAAGGCATCCTACAGTATGGGAGAATATATTTGTAAATGACATATCCGACAAGGGGTTAACATCCAAAATATATAAAGAACTCACATGCCTCAACACCCAAGAAGCAAATAACCTGATTAAAAAATGGGCAGAGGATACAAACAGACACTTCTGCAAAGAAGAAATTCAGATGGTCACCAGGCATATGAAAAGATGCTCCACGTCGCTAACAATCAGAGAAATGCACTTTAAAACCACAATGAGATACCACCTCACACCATTTAGGATGGCCACCATGGAAAAGTCTAAGAACAACAAATGCTGGCAAGGATGTGGAGAAAGGGGAACCTCCTACGCTGCTGGTGGGAATGTAGTTCAACCATTGTTGAAAGCAGCATGGAGGTTCCTCAAAAAACTAACAATAGAAATACCATTTGACCCAGGAATTTACCCAAATAAAACAAGATCCCAGATTCAAAAAGACATATGCACCCCTATGTTTATCGCAGCACTATTTATAATAGCCAAGATATGGAAGCCACCTAAGTGTCCATCAGTAGATGAATGGATAAAGAAGATGTGGTACATATACACAATGGAATATTATTCAGCCATAAGAAGAAAACAAATAGTCCCATTTGCAACAACATGGATGGAGCTAGAGGGTATTATGCTCAGTGAAATAAGCCAGGCAGAGAAAGACAAGTACCATATGATTTCACTCATCTGTGGAGTGTAACAACAAGGCAAAACTGCAGGAACAAAACAGCAGCAGACTCACAGACTCCAACAAGGGCCTAGTGGTTACCAAAGGGGAGGGTGGGGAAGGGAGAAGGGCATTATGACTGGCACACATGGAGTGGCGGGAGTCATGGGGAAGATGGTGTAGCACAGAGAAGACAAGTAGTGACTCTGTGGCATCTTACTACACTGATGGACAGTGACTGTGTGGGGTATGTGGGGGGGACGTGATAATGTGGGTGAATGTAGTAACCACAATGTTGCTCATGTGAAACCTTCATAAGATTGTGCATCAATGATACCTTAATAAAAAAAGTTTGGAAAAAAAATAAAAGATTGGTGAAGTTGACCTAGGTCTTAAAAACACAGAATCAGGCAAGGACAGATGATAAAATTATAAGGAACATGTGGTGATCATCTCCTTGGTGTACAAACTCCCACACTTTTTTCCCTACGATTTCAATGACTATTTATTCCTAATGAAATGTTTTTGTATTAGTTCACATACAGAGGGGATTTCATAAATGTATACTACAAAATAAATAAGGCAGTAGATAACAATGGAAACAGTAGCTCAGCATTCCATCCTGTGACCCAGGATAGCTCAGCTGTCCCATAATTTTAACGTAGTCAAGTTGCCGAAATCTTTCTTTGGCCCAGTGTGTGGTGCCCGCTCGCAGGCTTCGCTTGACATTGCAATCCTGCTGTAAAACAGTTATTCTAAATAATCCAGTGTATTCTTATATGAAGGGTTATAATTTATGTCTGCTAATTTAAGAAGCTCAGTTTGAGAAACTGCCTTGTTTTTTCAGTTGCAGAGGATGCTAGTTCTCGGCAAGTAAAGGGTCTTGGTAAAGCTAAGTGATGATCATTAACACTAGAAATGTGCATAGAATCCTTCTTATATTGTGTAAAATTAAGTACTTTTTTGTGGGTAGGTCAAAATTCACCTTCCAGGTCTGTACACAAGTACAGATACCTATAGGTTCACCTGCTCTGAATTCTGGGTCAAGGAGGTACTTATCAAGGAAATGATTCAGTTTGGTGAGTCCTCTGTCTCCAGTTTTGTCTGTGGTTTTATGTGGTTTATTTGCTCTTTAGTAATTATACAGGGAAGCCGGGCTGCCCAAGCACACAGAAAGGGTTCCCTAAGGCTGCTGATTCCAAGTATAATGAAAGGACATATTGTTATACTAACTCACAGAACAAGAGTCCATGACTTATGTCCACCAGGGGATATTTTTGAATTGTAAAATCTGGAAGGACATAGATCTGACATACAAAGAAAGTTGTAAGGAATGTTCTTTTTGTCACAAACAACTACTTCCTCTTTAGTGAGGCAATGTGGTTTCAAACTCAGTAGCACTGTGAGCTGGGTAAAACCATTTGAATCTTCTGTGCCTCAGGTTTTTTGAATAAACTGCTTACAGGAGTACCTGGTGCTCAGTGAGCACTATATACATACATATATATATATATATATATATATATATATAGAGAGAGAGAGAGAGAGAGAGAGAGAGAGAGAGAGAGAAAGAGGGAGAGAGAGACTGTTTTTATTATTTCTCTCCATTCAACCCAATACATATAATCAAGTACATAAAAAACTTTGCCCCTGTTTGTTTACAGTGCTGCCTCTGCTAGGTTTCCCAAGCAGCTGTGGTATATTTGGAGGAAAAACCATCTATAACTTTGGAGCCAGGGGGAAAAAGTCAGGAGTAGAGATACAGTTGTGAATAATAAACCATAATAGCTGTCACTTACTGAGCTCACTATATTCTAAACCATGCTAAATGCTCCGCATGTGTTGCCTCATTTGCATCTCATAACGACCTTATGATGCAGGTACTTTCTTCTCCCAATTAGAGGAGGGGACTGAAGCAGAACAGGGGAGGTACCTTGCCCTGATCACGCCGCAGAGTAACAGAGCTAGAATTTGAGCAGTCCAGAGGTTCCAGTCTGTTCTCATAAATACCAGACATCATGGAACATTTACATATTGTAGGATTGGCTGATATTCAGCCAGTACAACAGAATGCAGCCCAACTGGTTGTCTGACTGGCTGGTGCCTGTTCCGATTTAGCTGGGGCTTCGGTGATAGCAGTTGTTAACATATGATGACTAGCTCTCTTGATTATAGGTGATAGTTGAAGCCCTGGAAATGGACTAAGTCTCTTGGGAAGTATGTTTACACAATATAAGAAAAGTCGCATTTGAGCACCAGGAAAGCAAAGTGGGGTGAGTCTTATTCACCACTATATTCCCAGATTGGATTCACTCAACTTATTGAATGAATGAATGAGAGGTAATAATGTTAGAAAAAAGGTGTTTTTGGGGTGGACAGAGTAGGAAAAGCCTAAGAAAAAAACTGAGGAGACAGGATCCAGGAAATAACGTCATGGATGTCAAAGCGTCCCAGGAATACTGTGGTCTGACATGTGAATGCTGCAAACAGATCAAAGAAGATGGAGATGAAGAGAACCCATCAGTGTCCTTAGCACAGGTTTTCCTGCAAAGGAACGGATGCAGGAGGGTCCATGTAACTAGAGAGTAGAGGGAGGGTTACCTTTTTTACCTGACATTTAGAGTTTCATTAATGACATTTTGAAAATTCTGATAGATCTTTAACAACTCCAAAAAATTACTCTAAAGTTCATTTAGTAGAAGAAACACAAGAACACCAAGAAAAATCTGAAAATGAAGACCAGCAGTGGGGCTCACCTCTTTGTTCCTTGATCTTTCTACTTTTCTACTCTCAGCCGCAGACCCCCTTGGCAATGCTATCAGTTGTAGCAGCTTTGCTTTCAAAATACTTAATCCATCCTGTTTCAAACTACAACATACTGTATTCTTCAAGCTTCAGTGTTTAAATATACCCACCACACCTATTTCATGATCTTATCAAGATTTCCAGTTGGTTGACATTCCTACTTTTCCCAACCCACCAGCCCTCTCCTTTCCTCATTTTCTTTCTTATCCAGCTCATACGCAGACTCATCTGAAGCTTGTTTGCCCTTCACTCTTTATGTCCCCCATCTCTCAAAACCCTGCATCTGGCTAACTCTAACCAACAATCAGTCTGCTCTAATTATGGGAGCTCAGTGCAGCTGGCAAATGCCACACACTAGCGCAGATGAAAGACCATAAATGCGCCCCATCCCCAATGAGCCCTTGTAACTATACAGGATAGCAAACAGACTTGATTGCTGTGGATAAAATGAGAGTTCCTGTGGCCAGGATTCTCACCTGGCCCTGGTTGACTAGCTCACTGCACACCTGTGGGCAATACATGGCTGTTGACTCTATAAAAGGAGCTCTGCCCAGTGCTCTGGGTGCAACACGGTAGCAGGGCTGTAAGGCTGCAGGAGAGCAGAGGCCCAGAGGCAGAGACTGGCTTGCTGCATGCAGACTCGCTCTGAGTGAACAGGATTCTAGTGACTGACCTGCCACCTGGAAATAAAGTTGGGTATAACCCTTTCACCCAAAAGAACGTTTTGCTGTCATTTTCTTTGGTCACACTGAATCCATTGCAAACTTGCCAGGGGCTGAAACCCATTGGCAAGACAATTGCTCTTGTCAACTCACCGTCCCTTTCTTGGGTGGGAGGAGGTGGAGATGAATGAATATATTTACACTCTGGAGGTAAGAGTCTTTCTAAGCATTGTCAGATGACAAAGATTTAAAAAATTTAGTGACACATTTGATGTCCTTTACTGAAGGGAAAACAATCCCTGGTTTGGGGGAGTCTGCACAATTCTGTACCTGGTATAGTAGGTAGATTGCCAGACATAAGCAGGGAGAAGGAGGGGGACTTCAGTTGAACACTTGCTTACCTTCTGTACATTCTGTGCAAGCTGTTCCTGAGGATGCGGGCTTGGGGTAAGAATGTAGATGACAGACTGGCCCAAACCAGCTGGTTCCAACATGGAGGAGAAATTGACCCAAACTTCACCTCCAAAACCATTAACACAGTAAAAAATCACTGTCCTCTTTCATTAGCATACTAAAAACCTCCCTGGGCCTTGACAGTTTCAATGGGGACCAAATATAGTAAAAGATCCCTTCACCCATGCGAGGGCGGAGCAAGCCTGCTCTGTGAAAACGCCCCACCTGTTTCCTTTGAAACCTAATCTCACTTGGTGAATATTCATCTCCCTTCATATTAAAAAAAGGTTCCCTGACAGTGACTGTGAATGGGTATGTGGGGGGGACTTGGTGAAGGGGGGAGCCTAGTAAACATAATGTTCTTCATGTAATTGTAGATTAATTATACCAAAATAAAATAAATAAAAATAAAAATAAGGTTCCCTACTGTTCCCTGCGCCCCAACCCTGGGGCGTATAATCTTGTCTTTTCTGAACTTTATTTTCCAAAGAAACTCTTAATGCTCAATGTCTTTTCTGCATCCATTCTTGAATTATTTCTTGCAGTGAGACCCAGGACCCAATCACCTGCAACGATCCTAAGGGATTTGAAGCAAGAACCAGTTTTAAAGAATAGGAAAAGAAGCAATGTGGAAACAACTCAGGATAGGCTAGGGGGTCAGGTATTTCCTTATAAGGCTATAGGGTCCTATTATAGGGTAAGGTGAGCTAAGCCTGGGTGGAAGGGTTATAATTAGTTTATGTTCCCGTGAGTGTGGGCCAACGGAGGTTTTTGTCTTATTTTGTTTTGTATATGGACTGACCTCCATTCTGTTGGGCCTCTCAGTAAGTTCTGGACCCAACACCACAAAGCAACACTCAGGGTACCAGCTGGGTGTCCTACAGTTCAACTCTTATTCTGATACCAGCTACCCAGTAATAGCCTCAGCTTCAACAGGTTAAGGGCTCAGTTCCACAGGACCGTTGCCCTCTACTGGCACCAGCTGTGAGCCCAGGTTAGCACCTGGGCTTCTGACTGCCTGGCTACAAAATGGAGGTTCCAACGACTCCCTCCAACTTAGGGTGCCGATCCCAAGTCCAGATTGTGACCTGTGCTTCTGACCAGCTGGCTTTGAATCAGAAGTTCCCACAGCCCCTTCCTTGGGTCTGATTCATTTGCTGTGCTAGAGAGGCTCAGAGAACTAGGAGAAACATTTCTCTAGTTAAGATTGACAGCTTATCATAAAAGGATGTAAATCAGGAACAAACAGATGGAAGAGATGCTCAGAATTAGGTACGGAGAGTGCGCATGGAGATCCCAAGTGCAGCGATCTCTCTGAATCCTACTTGCTCGCCAGCCCACAAGTTCTCTGAACTCTGTCCTTCTGGACTTCCATGTAGGCTTCATTACATACACACAGTTGATTAAATCATCAGCCGTTGGTGAGAGATTCAACCTCCAGCCCCTTCCCCTCCCAGCAGGTGGAGGGGAGGGACTGAAATCTCCGACTCGCCAATCACCTGTTTCATTGCCCTGGAAATACCCACCCCCCATCCTTATGTAACCCAGGGGCATGCCAAAAGTCAACTCATTAGCATAACAAAAAAACTATCTTTTTCACTACTTATGACATTCCAAGGGTTTTAGAAGCTCAGTGCTAGAAATTGGATGAAGGCCGAATATACATTTCTTATTATAAAACACAATATCACACTGGCTATGATCAATCTCTAAAATCTTTGATAGTCTGATGAATGAACAATGGTACTTTAAATTCAAATTCTTTAATTTGTGGTAGTCAGCATTTTCTGTGTGTCCTCTCACTATTTACAGGTCTTCTGGGAATTGTCTGTTATTATCTTTTGCCCATTTTCTATTGGTTTGTCATCTCTACTAATTTGTAAGAGAGCTTTGCATATTAGAGAAAACATTGATTTCCATTGTATGTATTTTCCCGTCTTTTGAATTTAAGATTTTTTTTCCTTAAGAGAAATTAAAATGTTTTATGTTGTCAAATGTATGGTTTATGGTTTCTATATCATGCTGATAAAGATAATTCATGTAGCAGGACTGTGATATTGTGAGTTATAACTTGAGAAATGGTCTCCTATCTTTGAGAGGTTTATTCCCCTAATATGAATCTTTTTGTAAGGACACAATAAATGGTAGTTCTCTCAGCTGTTTAAAAAATGCACAGATCATCTTCATGTGGAGATCTATGAAGTTCCCAGCCCCTATGTATGCCCCCAAAAAGACCACCTTACTCTATACCAACCCAGGAAGGTGAACCAGGCAAAAGACTGAGCCCATCTCTCTCCATTAGGAAAGTTGGTGAGATGTTAGTTACTAGCATACCCCGAATGCCTCCAGGAAAAAAAAAAAAGCACATTGATTTTTAAGTTCTCATTTCTGCCATGATATTCCCTACCTGACCCTGGCCAAACTGCATATGTTTCTGTTTCCTATTTTCCTCATTTTGACAGGCAATTTCTTTTCTTTCTGGGCACACAGTTGAGCTGGTTTCTCAGCCTCCCTTACAGTTGGGTGGGGCCATATGGTTACAGTAGGTAGACAGCCAGACATGAGCAGGAAGGGCGTTGGGACTTTGGCCAGTGTTTACTATTGGTTAGGTGCTTGTTTATATTCTAAGCATTCTGTGTAAACTGTTCTCAAGGGATGTGGGAAGTGAGAATATAGATAACAAACCTGCTAAAAACTGGTTCCAACATGGAGAAGAAGTTGACCTTGACTTCAACCCAAAATACAGTGTATGCTCATCAGTACACTAAAAATCATACCTCTTATTGCCATGACAGGTCTGAGGCAGACCATCTAAGGACAAAAAGATGGTATCACCCTATTTCCTGGAAATCTCCTCCCAATTCCAAGAAAACCCCACCTATCCAATGACTGTCCCACCCTCCCAGCACCCCCACCCCCACCCCAGCTTAAACTCCAGCTATAAACCACCCAGCCTGAACCCCATGGTGCTGCCCATCTCTGGAGCACACCCACACTCCCTCCTTGAGTGTGCACTTTCACTTTATTAAACTACTCTTTGTGCCTGCTCAGTCTGCTTGTGAATTCTTTCTTGATCATAGCCAAGAACCCTTTACCAGGGAGATGCATCTAGCGTGCAGGTGCGTCCCGTGTTGGATCGCCTGACAACATGACTCATTTTGGGTTAGTGTAACTGGGTTAGAATTGTTTGCCATTTCTAGCCCTTGATTCCTTCACACTACTTAATGTTTTCTCTCTCTGTCTCTGTCTCTCTCTCCTCCTGTGAGCTGCCTGAATGTAGAGAATCCAGCAGAGGACTCCACGGCCACAGGAGATGGTAGAGTCACCACATGCAAGGAACTTGGGGTCCTGAGTAACTGCATGGAGCCATGATATTCCCACCCTACTTACATTAGACTGCAGTGTGAGCAAGAAATAACCCTTCTTTTGTGTTTAGCTATTCATATTTTGGGGTGTTGTTAACTACACTATAATCATCTATAAATCCTGACAAGAAATCAACCATGAAATTTTATGGGGTTCTGAGGCAGAACCAAATAAAAACAGATGCTGCTTTATCCTTTGTTTCCCTTTAGATTCTTAGAAAATGACTCCATGTAATTATTTGTCCTAAAGACACAGTGAAAGCCCCTGCAGGTAAGACCCAAGATGGCCTCCAGTGACTCTCATCTCCAGAGACTCAAGTCCTTGTGTAGATGCCTCCCACACTGAAGCTTGGCCACCAGTGTGACTAATGGAACACTGCAGAAGAGATAGTGTATGATTCCAAGACTCGGTCAGTCAAGACATGGCAGTTTCTACCTTGGTCTCTCTTAGACCTCTTAATTTGTTCCTTAGGAAGCCAGCTGCCATGTCGTGAGGACATTTAAGCAGCCATGTGGAAAAGCTTATGTAGAAAGAAACAACCTCCTACTAGGTACTAGCATCTACCTGCCAGTCATGTGACTGAGTCACCTAAGAAGCAATTCTCTAGCCTCTGTCAAGCCTTGAGGTGACTACAGCCATGGCTGATAGATTGACTGCAACCTTATGAGAGATCCTGAGCCTTAAACACACTTATAAGTTTGCTGCTGAATGCCTGACACAGAGAACTGTTACATAATAAATGTTCACTGTTGTCTTAAGCCACAAAGAATTGGGGTAATTTGTGATATAGCAGTTAATAACACAGTCTGTGATACCACTGTTTATAAACGTTTCTAGATTTTAAAAAATCTTTCTCCTTCAGCTTTATTGAGACATAATTAGCATATAACATTGTGTAATTTTAAGGCGCAAACTTAATAATTTGATATATATATATGTATTGCAAAATGAATACCACAAAAGGTGAGTTAACACATTCATCACCTCACACAGATAATTTTATTTTGGTGGTAAGAATATTAAGATCTACTATCTTAGCAAATTTCAGGTATGCAGTGCAGTACTGTTAACATCCCCAGAACTTATTCATCTTAATACTGAAAACTGTACTCTTCGGCAACCTTCATCAGTGCCCTCGGCAATCTCTCATCTGCTGTTTCTATGACTTCTGTCTTTTTAGATTCAATGTATCAGCAAGATCATACAGTATTTGTCTTTTTCTGACTTCTTTCAAATAGCATAATGCCCTCAAGTTTCATCTGTGATGTTGCAAACAGCAGGATTTTCTTCTTTTTGTGGCTGTATAATATTCCATTGTGTGTTTTATATGTGGCGTATCTTCTTTATCCATTCAGCTGTTGATGGACTCAAGTTGTTTTCATGTCTTAGCTATTGTAAATAATGCTGTAATAAGCATGGGACTGAAAATACCTCTTAAATAGTGATTTCATTTTCTTCAGATAGGTGTCCTGGAGTAAAATTGCTGAATCACATGGCAGTTGTACTTTTAGTTTTTGAGGAACCTCCATACTCCTTTCCATAATGATTGTATCAATTTCCATTCCCACCAACAGTGTATAAAGATTCCCTTTTCTCCACATCCTAGCCAACACTTGTTTTCTCTTGTCCTTCTGATGATAGGAATTCTGACAAGTATAGGGTGATATTTCATTGTGATTTTGATTTGCATTTCCCTGACAATTAGTGATTTTGAGCAACTTTTCATGTAACTGTTGGCCATTTGAATTTCATCTTTGGAAAAAAGTCTATTCGGGTCCTTTGTCCATTTTAAAATAAGATTATTTGGGGTTTTACTATTGAGTTGTAGAAGTTCATTATATATTTCAGATACTTGCCCCTTATCAGATATGTGGTTCACAAATATTTTCTCCCTTTCCATAGGTTGCCATTTCATTTTGTTGATTGTTTCTTTTACTATACAGGTTTACTTTTGCTTTTGTTGCTTGTGCTTTTGGTGTTCTATCCATAAAGTCTTTGACAGGACTAATGTCAAGGAGATTTCTTCTAGGATTTGTATGGCTTCAGGTCTTAAATTTAAGTCTTTAATCCATTTTGAATTAATTTATGTGAGCAATATAAGACGGGGTCCTGTTTCATTCTTTTGCAGGTGAATATCAGCTTTTCCAGCACCATTTATTGAAGAGAATATCTTGTTCCCATTGAGTATTTTTGGTTTCCTAGCCAAACATTAGTTAATAATATATGCATGGGTTTATGTCTGGGCTCTCAATTCTGTTGCATTGGTCTATGTGTCTGTTTTTAATGCCAGTACCACACTGTTTGATTACCATAGCTTTGTAATACAGTTTGAAATCAGGAAGTATGGTGCCTCCAGCTTTGTTCTTTCTCAGAATTGTTCTTTAGGGTCTTTTGTGGTTCCATTTGAAATTTAGGTTTGATTTTCTATTTATGTAAAAAAAAATGCCATTGGAATCTTGATAGGGATTGCATTGTATCTATAGATGACTTTGGGAAGTATGAACATTTTAACAATATTAATTCTTCCAATTCATGAACATGGGATATTGTTCTATTTACTTGCATCTTCAATTTCTTTTATCAATGTGTTATAGTTTTCAGTGTACAGATCTTTCACCTCCTTGGTTAAATTTATTCCTACCTTTTAAAATGTTTTTAATGCTATTGTAACTGGTATTATTTTTTTTCTTCTTCAATTAATCATTGTCAATGTATAGAAAACACAAGCTGAAAATTTCTAAATTCTAATGGCACTCACTCTTTAGTGGGTCACCATTGCCTGTTCTTGAAACAGCCTGCACAAAGAATCATTCTATTCATCTCCACATCACAGGAAGTTGTACCAACCCTGTAGCTAAAAGGATATGGGGTGGAATCATTTGGTAATGGCAGTTTTGAAGATTAAGTCTGAACAATGTAAGATGATTCTGACATCTTCTTGAAATCTTTAAACACGGAGGGAGACTCTGGAATAAAAAAAGAAGTTAGGATACTACTTTTCTTAATGCTATTATTACTGCAAACATTTTAAATCATCAGTTGGAAGACCATTGAACTACTTTCAAGAAAATACAAATGCGACACTTACATTCCTTTAATAGGATGACACACAACTATACGGGAGAGGAAATTATCTGTAATTCCGTAGAGCCAGTATGTGTTGTAACAAAAACAATAATAATAACACAACTAATTAATACAGAGTCTACATGCATCTTGGACCAGTTTATCCATTCCCTTAACCCACTCATTTCCCACAAACAGATTGTCTTATTTTCACATTTTCTTAGATTAGGTCAAGAAGTTATATAACTATATCTCAATATAAATGACAGTGATGGCAAAGAGAGCATGTGTGAAAATTTTCCGGAAAGAAGTTTGAAGAAGGATGCTTCTTTCTGCACCTGAATCTCTTTGTCTTTTAAAGTAACTTACTAGAATTATGCAGTGGAGTTCCAGTGCATAAAGCTTCATCCACAAAGGGGGGTATCTCGGCCAGTGAGCTTCTTTCCCAGGGGGGTAGTTGACAAAATTCCTCCAGCAGTAATCATACTCTAAGGAAACACAAATCTTGGTTCATTCAACAAATACAACAGCAAGTTACTTAAAGAGGGTCCAGATTAAAAATACACCATGCAAAAGGCCTTCTGGCCTATTTGCTGCTGGAGATGGGCTAGACTCTCCCAGAATCCCTGAGAACAAAGCAGCTCATTGGAAGATGACTGAGAGGCCATAGTGGCAAGAGTGGAGAAAAGTCATGTTTTTGATACTTTCTTTGCCTTGAATATGAAACCT
Organism: Manis pentadactyla; assembly: GCF_030020395.1. Classification (NCBI taxonomy): domain Eukaryota; kingdom Metazoa; phylum Chordata; class Mammalia; order Pholidota; family Manidae; genus Manis; species Manis pentadactyla. Next base: position 65,792,837 of record NC_080032.1, on the reverse strand, counting down.
GGTCCTTCCTCATGTTACTTTGGACTTTTATTTCTGAGGTGTCTCCTGGCCTAGAAACATATCACCACCACAGTCTCCCATAAACACTTAAGATTCTTTGGTCACTGTTTTTACCTGAGGGTCTCATAATCTGGATAGTCACACCACTGTTAATGAGATCCCTGAGTCCTTGCCGGTTTTGTTGATCCATGTGCTGAAAAAGCCGAGCTACATAGATAACCAAAGTCACACTAGGTTGTTGACTCAAAAATTCTCGGATGGCCTTGGCGCATTCCCAACAGGGACTCCAGGACAAAAACCAGATGATGGAGCAGCTGATGGGTGGGCAAAAATGTCTCTCTGAGGTAAATTTTTCTATAAAATTGAGTTCAACGTGCATGGTGGTGTTTTTGCTGGAGTTTCGCCAGATCCTACGGCTCCTGCCCCACTTGATTTCATAGAGCAGACAGGTCTCTTTACGGAGTTCTCTGGGGTCAAAGAAGTCTTCAAATTCCCAGGATTGAATTCTTCTCCTGAAATATAAAGAGCACTCCCATATAGACATGCAATGTAGAGGGACCGTATCATGCTTCCCTCTTCCATCAGGCAAATCTAAATGTGACATCTCAGGAAACTTTCTCTATTTTCTTATTCTATGTCAAAGTTACCTGGGAGGTCCATTTGAATTATCAGAGTTTATCTCACAAGCATAGTGAAGAGATTCTTCCCAATTCATGGTATTTGATTACCACTCTTTCTATACCATTGCTTGGTAGTATTGAATTCCAGTATTAATGTATCCCTAGTTCTCTTTTAAAGGTTTCTCATTATATTCTTATGTTTGTATCTCACACTTAGAGGTGCCATGTCCTAACTGTTAATCTTCACTATTCCTCAACATACTCTAATTAGGTATTCTCAGGTGTAGAAGCCTCAAATTGCCAAGAAGATTCTATTGCCAAGTCTGAGAAGAGAGTAATTTAGCCTCAGGATTTTTCCACATGAAATTCTATATACCAATTCCTCATAAGAAAAAAACCCAAGTTGGTCTCAATGGCATTTTTAGATTTAATACTGTCTGTATATCAAAGCTGTGATTCAGGGGAAGCCCAAGATGTGCTGACTATTCTTTGCAATATGATTGAGTCATCAATTTACTACATCTTAATATTTTCCATTCATCCCTAAAGAATCACATTCAGTTATTACATAGATAAGTCCTTCTACCCATCATGAGATAACATATTCCCTGACTAAAGTCTCTCTGTTATAATGTTATGTCTGGAAAAGGGCACATAGTGTGAAACAGGAAGATGAAGTCAAAGTGGCAAATGAGTTCCCTGGACGTTTCACTGATGGCTATAAAAACGTGATTAAATGGAGAAGACAATAAGACAAAAACAAGGCCAGAAGGTAATTCGTCTAAACAGAAACCAGAATACATCAGAGGGAAGAAATAGAAAACAATAATCATCAAGAATGAAGCTGGAGAAGGCAAAAAGGAAGAGGGAACATGGTGAAAGAGGAAAGGAACAGTAAGGAAAGCTGTAGTCCTACAGCTCGTAAATACCCATTTATTCTCGGCTTAATTACATGCACATATGATAGTATTATTCTTACCTCAAGGTGGCATCTCCAGCGGAAGGACCTGTTGACCAAGAGATGATTATGTCAATAACGGCCAGAGACAAATCGAGCTGCTAAGAAAAAATGGTCTGTTCTTCTAAACCTACAAACCATAACAGAAAATGGAGTTAAAATATTCTCTCCTGGATTAGTTGGATTGGCCCAGCTCATTGAATCAAGAAAAGCAAAGATTTTTAGGGCTCTGCTGAAATCTGTTTGCCCAATTTCAAACCAGGTAATCCTCCTTAAAGCTGCAACAAGAATGACTAAGTACAATGGGGAAGTCACTAAGAGGCTCCTAGGTGTAATTTCTATGTGCCTCCACAGCAACCTGTATTTCATCATAGCAATAACTATGCAACTTATAATTGCCTATTTACATGCCTGGAATAACACTGAATTGTAAATTAAGTGTGATTATGGATTATGTATATCTTGTTCCAGACTGTCACACTGCCTGAAACATGTTAGTTAACAATAGATACTTATTGAATAAATACTGAATGAACTTTACTACTATTCACTACAGAATAGTAAATAGCCATATACATATAAACTGGATCTCATTCATAACAGTAACAATGACTATACTACTGCCATAATATGCCATATTTATATATATACATATATATACATACATACATAAATATATATATATATATTATACACACACGCACACACACACACAATAACATAATACTATTCACACACACACACAGTAACAATCCTATGCAGAGAAACTGGATTTCTCATATATTGCCAGTGGAAGTATAAATTGGTACAGCCACTCTGGAAAACAGTTCAGCAGTTTCTTAGGAAAAAAGAAACGACCAAAACTATAACTACATGTGACCGATGCTCTCCTGGGCATTTATCTCAGAGACAGGAAAACTTAGGTTCACACAAAAACCTGTGTTCACACAAATGTTCATATCCACTTGGTTTGTAATATCTAAAAACTGGCATCAGCCTAGATGTCCCTCAACATGTGAATGGTTAAACCATCTGTGGTTCATCCATACCAGGGCATACTACTCAGCAATAAAAAGGAATGAACTATTGATAATAATAATTTGGATAAATCTCCAGGGAATTATAGCGAGTTTTAAAAAAAAGCCAATCTCAAATCATTGCATAACATATGATTCCATTTATACAACATTTTGAAATGACAACATTTTAGAAATGAGGACAGATTAGTGGTTGGCAAGGAATAGGGACAGGTGTGGAGGGGGAGGGGGGAGGGCTTGGTTATAAAAGAGCAATAAAGGGTCTCGGTACTCATAAAACTATTCACATCCGACTATGGTGGTGGGTACACGAAGATATACAGGTGACAAAATTGCATAAAACTACACACACAAATGGGCACGAGTGAAACTGGGGAAATCTGAATAAAACTGGTGGATTTTTCCAATGTTAATATTCTGGTTGTGATATTATTCTACAGTTTTGCAAAATGTAACCATTGGGTGTATCTAAGCAAAGTGTATAAGGAATCTCTCTGTATTATTTATTAAAGTTGCATACTTTATACTATGAAAATCTCAATTAAAATTGCAATTCAAAGAAAGAGTATTTATATTCAGTATTATATATAATGCAAAGAGTATTGTGGAGAGAAGCTGGGTCACCATTGGCTTAATATTCATATATCTTTTAAGCCACAAATCAAGAAGGAGAAAAGACATCTGCATAAGTTATAAGAGTAAAAAAGCATTTGCAAAAGACATATGAAAAAATATGAGAGAACCAGCAAAAAAGAACCAGGCATCACCTAGAGCTGCGTGGTTCCTGAAGGCACTGACAGCAAAATGCTGCTGCAGAGAGCATCTCTAGGAGGCAAAATTCTCTCTTTGAATCATGTTCACGTGGAAGGAGGAAGAGAAACAAAATAAGAATTGCTACTCTTAGGGGAAAAAAAGAACAGTAGGGTCAGCAGCAGAATCAGGAGCTGAGAAGTAAAAGCTGATGTGGGTATGATGCTGTCACCTGATTACCTAATGCACAAGGCTTCAGGGAATGGGGACCGTGATCCCTCCTTCAGTCAAAAGAATCCCTGGAATAGCCAAAAGCCTTGGTGGGTCACTGTGCCCATTGATTTGCTATCACATGGGCATAATCCCAAGAACAGCCAATAAGAGGGAACCAGTGACCAGCAGCTAAATTACCCTTGGAACCTAGCAAACTGGTCTGTACGGGGTGGAAGGAGGCTCACTTGCTTGCGCTGTCAACGAATGTTCATTGAGGGCCTACTAAATGTGCATCCTTCTGTGTACAGGAACAGGGAACAAAACAAATCCCTATCTCCATGTTTTGGAGCTTATATTCTAAAGGAGGAAAGAAACAATAAGTAAAGACATGTGCCATGAAAAGTGCCAAGGAAAGTATTGTAAGGGGATAAAGGTGATAGTGGCTGGACACTGTAAGGGGATAAAGGCCACCTTAGAGAGTTTGGTCAGGGAAGACCTCTTTGGAGAGGGATATTTAAGCAGAGACCTGAAGTAAAGTGAAGCAAGCCATGTGGACATTCTGAAGACAGGGCAGCAAGTGCAAAGGACCTAATGTGAAAAGATCTTGACATGTTCAAGGAAGGGTGAGGGGTGGACTCGCTAGGTCACAGTGATCGCAGTGTATGATGGCAGGAGATGAGCTGATCACATAGGGCCTGCTAAGCCATGGATTTTATTCTAAGTGTCATGAGAAGCTATAGAAGAGGTGGGGATGAGTCAAATGAAAGTACTGGACTTTACAGGCCCTTGTCCCTCGAGACTCAGAGCTTTGGATATGAAATGGGCATGGTCCTGATCTGAATTCAGAATTTCAAAACATGGAGAACAGAAATGCAACTCATTTTGAGGACCGTAGCATTTATTTTGGCAACAAGAAGTCATGTTAAGGATTTTTCCCCCCAGGTTACTGGAAGCTAAAGTTTGTCTGGGGAGGCAGGAGAAAAGCACCATAAATCTAAAGCCTCAATCAACACCACCAATCTCTCTTTTCCAAGAAATAGAGATCTATAAAGTTTGAGACAGAGCAGAAGTTTCCCCTCACCATGACACCCCTTCCCAATGGGTCACAGAGAGGTACAAAGTCACTCCTTCCTCTGAGGGTGAAGTAGCCCTATGGAGATGCAAGCAGGAGATTCAGTCTCCCCTCCTGATTAACCTAAACTCTGAGATGTTTGAACCAAGAAGAGTCACAAGTCTGGGAAACCCTTCCTCCAAAATGGGAGGCACTTTGCCCAAGGCTCTGAATGCGTGTGTATGTGTATGTGTTGAAGGGCCCAGGATGCGCCACTAGGCCTACAAATTACTTCCCAGACCTTAATCCAGATCAGGGACTTTGAAACAGCTGATACAGATGGGGCCTTATAGGAACAGAGGCCGTAGCTATAGAAAAAGTCGTTATCAGTGATGAGAGAACACTTAATCTGAAAGAGGCAAAGCAGCAGTGAGAACATAGAAAGAATGAGATATATTCTCAATATCTACCCCTGGGATGGGAAGCAGGGACACTGGCTGTATGTGTTGGGATGGTCTGAGGAATGGACACACCACCTTCAGAGGAAAGTTCAGGGAAATTCACCCAGATACTTCAACTAAATAATGTCTTTAGTCTTTCCCCCAACATGCCAATCACAAGATAATTTTAATAGAAAGAGGAATATAACAGAGACAAAATATTGTTTCTTAAAACCCAGGACTGATATCATTATTGTCTCCTATCACATCATGTCCACACTCCTGTAATAATCTTCAGACTCATCTCCTCTCTCCCAGTCTTTTCTGCTTCCAGTCAAAAAGGCATCATTGCCAGACAAATGTGTCTACAGCACTATTTCAGTCGTCTCTATGCTATTCACAAAATCTCTCAAGATTTTCTCTCATGGAAAAAGATTGACCTCAATTCCCTCAGGCTGGTATTCAAGGTCCTTTATAACATCATTTCAGTTTTGCTTTCTGATCTCACTGCAGATTATTTCCACAAACTCTTTTGTAGCCTAACTGGTTTATTTATTACATTCCAAACACAATCTTTGTTAAATTCCCTCAAACTCTTTGTGTCAGTCAACCTGGAATTTCCCTTTGCCAATCCAAATTCAACCCTTTAAGGATCCAGCTCAAATCCTACTTCATCCGAAAATCATTTCTGTCCACAGCCTCAAGTCACCTCCTTCTCCCACAAATTTTTCTAACATTGAGAAACTGAAGCTTAAATTTTCAATTAACATCCCCTAGAGCTACCACTTCTGTTGCTTTCTTAAACTTACTTAACCAGTTATATCTTTACTTAATTTTTATTAGGGTGAAACAAGCATTGATTTGGTGTCATCTGATCAAAATCACTTGTGAATGTGAATAGTTAGTATTAATTTAAAATAATTTTTTTAAAGTATAATAATAAATCTTGTTTAAGCATAATATTAATAAATAGGCAAGTTACAAAATGACCGAGGACACAGACACACACGCAGAGTTTTTGCACTTTGCAAGAATATGGAACTTGCCAGATCCCCCGGTCCATTTTACCTTTGTCAGAAGCCATGGCGCTCTGTCACTGGACTTTTTTCCTTGGAGCTTTGTATTGTGCTGACCGCTCCTGCCAGCAACATGCCTGAACGTTGCTTCTTCAGGCATGACCATGTCGTTTGCTTGGCAGAGGATGACTCATTCCTGAGTCTCAGGCAGTCACTGGATATCTAGACTGTAAAAACAGGTAGCAGATTAACAGGAAACTTGGTGTGGCAATTTGCATCAGTTGGCTGATAAGAAAGCTTATGATGCAAATAATTCTGTAGAGTGAATCACTGAGGATACATGAGCACCAAAATTCTTCCGTGATAACAACTGCATTTAATAATCTTTCCATTTCCTTTAAATTAAAGTTAAGACAAGACTGACCCATCCATCATTCTTTATTGGAGAGAATGGAAGAGGAACAAAGGGAAGACAAAATTGGCCTGTTTCTGTAACCTGAAGATTTTCAGTGTTACCTGGTGAACACACTGGCTATGCTCTTTAGCTATCATTCATTTATTTCTAACTTCCTCTTATTTTGCTCTTTGCCCCAAATCCTGTTGGAAAGGGGAAGGGCACTATAGATGCGAATTCAGGACTTTGACCTCTGACTCAGGTACTTAGTATACAGGTCTTAGGTGATCTCTTTTCCTTCTTGAAGCTAAAGTTAAGCATACAGCTGAGTCCACGCCTGCTTTTTGAATCCTCCTGGAAAAACTGAACACTCAACTCCCTGTCGCCACTGCCTGCTGTTGCCTGAACCCCGGGCCAGGTTCCTCTGAATCTCGGCACACACTCCCAGAATTGAGGCTACTCTCAAGACCAAAGTCTTCCTCTAAGATCTCAAATCTAGAGCTCCTGGACTTTGAATCTCAAATCCCATGAACCCTACACCTGAGCCCTGAATGTAATAAGACTTCTCTTAATTATGAATATCAAGCTGGAGCTCCTGCAAGATGAAACAGTCTTTGGAGTGGCAGGTGAGAGTTTTGAAGAAGAGGCCGAGTTGCCACATCTGAAATGAAGGTCCTTCAGGAGCCAGGTGTTTCAAAGTTAGGCATGTGCAGTAGGTAGAAAAATGGTCCCTCAAAGGTGTCCTCCTCCTAATCCCAGGAACCTATGTTACTTTCCAATGTCATATGGGACTTTGCAGGTGTGGCTTGCCTGGATCATCTGGGAAGTCTCCATCTAATCACAAGACCCTTGTAAGAGGGATACAAAGGAGTCAGAGTCGGAGGACACGGGAAGGTGCATGTAGACATCTGAGTGATGTGATTTCTGGTGGGAAGGAGCCACAATTCAAAGAATGAGAACAGCCTCTAGAAGCTGGAAAAAGTGAGGAAATGGATTCTTCCCTAGACCCTTCCAAAGGAATGCAGTCCAGATGAGACTTTGTTTCTAGCCCAGGGGGACTCTATTTTATACTTCTGACCCCCAGAACTATAAGGTAATTTGTGTGATTTTACACCACTGAGTTCACAGTAATTTGTTACAGCAGCAATAGGAAACTCATACCATGAGACACACTCACAGGCGGCACGTGTGGGATAGTAAGGTGGTGTATAATTTGGGATTGTTTCTAGTAGAATTCCTTTCAAATGTTTGCTCCATCTTCTGTTTTCCTTTAGAAAACTCAAAACTATCAGATACAATTTGAAAGTCATGGCAATGATTTGTAAGAGAGGTAAAAAATAATCAACTATAAAATGTGAATAGTCAGTGTATGTCACTGTTTTTTTCCTGGAAATTTATGAGTTTTGAAAAGTAATTTACTTACATAACCACCTCCACAACTGAGATATTTAAGATTCTCATCACCCAGGAAAGTGTCTGCAGTAAATCCTCCTACTCCTGACCCCAAGCAACCAGAGTGTATAAACTTTTTTGGGGTAAACTTTTATAGTTGTTTGTTTTTTTGCTCAGTTTCTCTGTAAAACTGAATATATGACTAGGAGTATCAGTGGCTAATTTCTTTTCATTGCTGGGTAACATATACCCATGACATGGTATACTACAATTTGTTTATTCAGTCATCCATTGATGGACTGTGAGATATTCATAATTTTAGGTTATTATAAATAAAGATGATGTGAACATTTGTGTACAATTCTTTGTGTAAATTTATGTTTCTTTTTCCTTCTCTTGGGTAAATAATTGGGAATGAAATTGCTGAATCAAGTAAGTGAGTGTATTTTTGACTTTCAAGAAAACACTGACTTACTGTACCAGTTTACGTTTCCACCAGGAGTATGTGGGAGTTCCAAATGCTTAACATCCTCACCGACACTGGTGTCAGCCCTTCTCATTGTAGTCATTTTTGTGAGTATGTGGTAGTATCTAGTTGTGATTTTAATCTGCTTTTCCTGATGATTAATAATGTTGAGCTTTTCATGTGCTTAATAATTATTTAAATTCTGCTTTTCTACAGCCTATTTGAGTATTTTGTCCACTTCTTTTGTTGTTGGGTTATCCCCTTACTGAGTTCTAAGAGTTCTTCATACATTGTGAACACAGTTCCTCTAATCATATCTGTACACATATTTTTTCCTCAGTCTCTGGCTTGCCTTTTCATTTCCTGTCTTTTGAAGAACAGATGTTCTCAACTTTAATAAAGCTGAGTTTATCAATTTGATTTTTTTATGGTTAGTGCTTTTTAGATTTTGTCTATAAAACCATTAACTACTCAAAGAACATGAACATATTCACCTCTATTTTCCTCTGATACAGTTTTAGTACTAGCTTTTTTTTAGGTCTATAATCCATTTCTTAATTTTTATATGTGGTGTGATGTAAGGCTCAGGGTTGATTTTTGTCCACATGGATATTATATTATTCAGCTAGGGTTGCCATAAAAACAAAATACCTCAGACTGGGTGGCCTAAACAATGGAAATTTTCTCATAGCTCTGAAAACTAGAAGTCCAATATTGAGATTCCAACCAATTTGGCCTTCCTGCTTTCTTGCTCTGTCTTCACATGACCTTTCCTTGCATGCTTAGAGGGTAGGGAGCTCTCCCAAGTCTCTTCTTATAAGGACACTAATTCTATCATATCAGGGCCCCACCCTTATGAGCCCATTTAACCTGAATTATTTCCTCAAAGACTCCCGTCACCTATAGCCACATTGTGCCTTAGGGCCACAACATATTAGTTTGGGGGGAGGATATAAACATTCAGCCCGCAGCAGATATCTGTATCATTTCCTCCACTATACATGTCTGGTTTTCATAACATCATTTGTTGAAAAGATTGTGTGGGAGGAAGCCAAGGAGACAAAGTTTCAGTTGAGGCTTCAGGAATGTAGAGGAATCACAAGGGGCTTGGGTGTTTGAGATTGAAACAATGTAACAATGTATTCCCCCCCACTGGGACTCAGTGGTGTGGAACGACTTGTTGATCATAGTCATGGAAGCCCATTTGTTCATAATAGGGTATCCGGGTAACCTTTACAGAGATAGATTAAACTATAACTAGCATCCTGAATACACCCATAGTGACCACTGTCACTATAGCTACCACTGCAACAGTTTCTGGGTGCTGACTCCCCCAAGCCTTGCAGTGAATGTATAAAAGGCATGACCCTGCTGCACTCAGGGCTCAGCCTTTGGAGAGGAATCCGCTGAGCCAGTGCCGGCGCTAATAAATGCTGCTTCTTGCCAAACATCACGGTGTTCCAACTCCTTGTTTGTGGTTCCCGTGGTTCCTGCAACAGCTGTACTTTTTCCATTGAATTACCTTGGCAACTTTGTTGAAAATAAACTGATCATATATGTGTGAATTCACTTCTATAATCTTTCATTCCATTGATCTATGTGTCTATCATTATTCTTATATCACACGGTTATGATTTTTGTGTCTTTAGTATAAATATTAAAATCGGGTAGTATACATTCTGATTTGCCCAATTTATCAAAATTGCTTTGGTTATATAAGCTTTAGTTTGTAAATTTCTACAAATATGCCTGGGATTTTGATTGGCACTGTGTGGAATTTATAGATCAACTTGAACGGAATTGAAACATTAAAATATTGTATAGTCCAAATCATAAACCTGATTTTTTTCCAATTATTTAGATCTTTAATTTCACTCAGCAATGTTTTATAATTTTCAATAAGTCTTACACAGTTTATGAAATTTATCCTTTAAAATTTAATGTTTCTAATTTGTACATGGTATTGATTTTTTAATTTTATTTTCTAACTCTTTGTTGACAGCATTACTGAAACAAATTTCTAGGCCCAAACGTGCTGTTCCTGCCCTGTGTGCCACACCAGCAAACCAAAACTCACATAACTTTTATGTCCCTATAAATCCTCTCTTTACCAGAAACACAGTATATCCAGTCCAGCCAATCCCCAAACACCAGGCCAACTCTAGTCTTTTCACCCCAAACAAGATCAACTATGTGGCCTCCGCATTCAGATATCTTCTATTTTTCTCTTCCATGTTCTTTATTCTTTATCTTATAAAAGCTTCCTACCTTCTACCCCATTTTGACATCTGAAGTGGAGGGGAAAGAGGGCAGTCTTGTGGGACTGAACACTTAACCTGTGGGATCTGATGTTACCCCAAGTAGATAGTCTCAGAACTGAACTGAATTATAGGACACACAGCGGCTATCTGCAGAGAGTTGGGGTATTGCTATGCATGAGAAAACCTCCACATATCTGGTCATAAGAGTGCTCAGCATGAAACACTGAAACACGGGAGCTTTTTCCTCTGCACCATCTTAACTGTTTTTAAGTATACAGGTCATCAGTATTAAGTATATATTCACATTGCTGTACAACAGATCTAAAGAACTTTTTCATCTTGCAAAACCAAACTCTATACCCATTAAACAACTTACCACGTTCACCCCTTGTGGCGGTGACGACAGCGATACGTACACAGACCTGGTTCACTTCAGTTGTTTATTGTTGCTCAGAAGGCCGGGAGAAGGTGAGTGAGAAGAAGCAACAGCCGGGGGGAGCGAATGAGAGGAAGAATGAGGGGAGAGAGGGAGACAGAGATTGAGAGAGTGGGAGAGTGAGAGAGAGAGAGAGAGAGAGAGAGAGAGAGAGTGAGAGAGTGAGTGAGTGCTTCTCTTTCCTGCTTATGCCTTATATAAAGGAAGCTGGCCTATGGTGATCAAGATCATGCAAGCCTATAGGAGCAACTTCCTTATGCTAATGCCACCAAACCAGGCAGGGTGGCGCCCAGGAAGCGGACGCCATCTTAGGGCGTTGGTCAGCTAGAGTGGAAGGGCGGTGTTCAGCCATAGTGGGACTCAGCCTCAGCCATAGGCCAGCCCCTACAACAACTCCCCATTTTCTCTTTCCCCAGCCCTTGGTAATCACCCTTCTACTTTCCGTTTCTATGGATTTGAATACTTTAGATATCTCATATAAGAGAAACCATACAAGACATATGCACCCCTTATCGCTGCTCTATTTACAATAGCCAAGATATGGAAGCAACCTAAGTGTCCATTAATAGATGAATGGATAAAGAAGATGTGGTACATATACACAATGGAATACTATTCAGCCATAAGAAGAAACAAATCCTACCATTTGCAACAACATGAATGGAGCTAAAGGGTATTATGTTCAGTGAAATAAGCCAGGTGGAGAAAGATAAGTACCAAATGACTTCACTCATTTGTGGAGAATAAAAACAAAAAACTGAGGGAACAAAACAGCAGCAGACTCACAGACTTCAAGAAGGGACTAGTGGTTACCAAAGGGGAAGGGCTGGGGAGGGTGGTTGGGGAGGGAGGGAGAAGGGGATTAAGGGCACCATAATTCTCAATCGCAATACAGGTAGATCACAGGGAATGTAGAACAGCATAGAGAAGACAAGTAATGACTCTATAGCATCTTACTACACTGATAGTAACTGCAATGGACTGGGGCAGATGAGGACATGATAATATGGGTGAATTGTGCAAGCCATGCTACTCATGCTGTTTCACAAGGTCCAGGCGTGAGGAAGTTTCCTTACTTTCAGGAAAGCTCATAGCTGGTTCCTGCTACTCCCCACTTTTGCTTTTATTATTATATTACTTATAATTTGACTTATGTATGGGAAACCTCATGCACAAAATAATAATTTGACCATCATAAAAAGGGACAACTTGATCCAGGGCTATGACTGGAACAATGGTTCCAAGAATGAGAGTAATATTACGGGACCAGCTGTCCCAGGTGTACTGCCACAAATAAGTGAGGCAGAACCACCTGGGTTTCCCATTAAACAAGATGTAGCTTGTCCTCTTTTTGTAATAATGTTTTATAACAAACATGATGAATGAGGAATTTTTTACAGAATTAGCTAAGAAAGAGTTATGGGAACCCGGTCCATAGAAAAACCCAGCTTCCCTAGAAATCTATACGAAGCAACAAAGCAATAAAAAGAGACTGGTAGTCCCCACTGCCCAAGGCCCCTCTAATGTTGCTTATAATATAGGACAGTGTCTTTGGTATCCCCCTCGAATAAAAAATTCTATGAGCAAGATAGGGAGATTTACATTTACCAATATCCCACACAGGAATTTATGATGAGTATATGATAAAATATTATTATATTAATGGAAAAGCAGTAAGAGCAGATTCTGTGTCATTGTTTGAATGGCTAAAGAGAGCTAGGACACCATACTGCTTATGGACTCGAGAGGAAAGATGCAAGGAGTTAAAAATGTGGAATGATTTTATGACAGAATAAAATGTTCATACTGTATACAAAAATTAGATCCAGATTGTGAGACCCTAGACCTTAAGATAGGATGGGGATGGATAACGTTTGGATGTAGGCTGAAACCTCAGAGATTGCAAACAGAAGTTTATTAGTTTTAACCATATAATCATACAGCTTGAACTTTATATAACCTAAGATAAATGCATTGAACTTTATATAACCTCACATGCTTAAAAGCAAAAGCATAGCGCACACTCTATCTCACGCCGTTTTCTGTCTAGCACCTAGCACGCAGCTCTTATGAATCACTAATCAAAGCAGGATGAAAGAAAGTTAGAAATGAAATGTTAAAAAGAAACTGTTCAAAGAAGTGTTGATATGTGTTCATGTTTAAGGGTAATGAGCTGGAATTATGCAGAAACTGAAAGGAAAAAAAGGATTGTATCATTGATGATCAAAGAAAGATATTTTGCTACATGTAGAATTAAAATGCTATAAAAATGAAGACACTGCTGGCTTATGCTAGGAGATGTTTCACACTGATTCTCGTCTCCTCATTCACCAACACTGTCCTTTCCTTCGTCGTTTCCACCCCAGTTGGAGCTGGACTCCGACAGGTGAATGTTGAAACCATAATGTTGTTCATGTGAAACCTTCATAAAATTATATATCAATGATACTTTAATTGGAAAAAAAATAAGTCATACAGTGTTTATCTTTTTGTGACTGGCTTACTTCACTTAGCATAATGTCCCCAAGTCATTCAAGTGGTAGCATGTGACAGTATGTCCTTCCTTTTTAAGGCTGAATAATATCCCACTGTGTGTATCTACTACATTTTACTTATCCATTCATCCATTGATGGACAATTGGCTTTGCTTCTACATTTTGGCTATTGTGAACAGTGCTGCTATGAACCTGGGTGTGCAAATATCATTTTCAGTTCCATCCCTGCTTTCAATTCTCTTGCACACATAACCAGAAGTGGGATTGCGGGATCATACGATGATTCAATTTAAAAATTTTTTGAGGAACCTCCATACTGTTTCCATAGCAGCTGCACCATCCATGGGTTCCAATTTCTCCACAAACTAGCCAACATGTTATTTTCTGTTATTTTTTAAATAGTAGCCCTCCTCATGAGTCAGCTGATTTTTAAGCAATGCATCAAAACCATTCAAGGAAGAAGGAATAGTCTGTCTTTCAACAAATGTCACTGAGATAGATGTCCACATGCAAAAGAATGAATCTGGTGATTTCACTTGTTTGTGGAGTACAAAAACAAAGAGACACAGAAGGAACAAAATAGCAGTAGACTCATGGACACCAAGAAGGAACTAATGGTGACCAAGGGAGGGGTTGGGAAGGGTCAAGGGGAAAGTGAAGGGGATAAAGGGGCACAATAATTAGCAATCACAATATAGGATGGTCACGGGGATGGTAGTAGAGCACGGAGAATACAGTTAAAGATTCTGTAACATCTTACTACATGATGGACAGTGGCCACACTGGGGGGGGTGAGGACTTGATAATATGGGTGAAAGTTGAACCACTGTATTGTATATTTGAAATCATCAATAAGATTGTATATTAATGATACTTTAATAAAAATAAAGAAAAGAATGGATTTGGATCCCTACCTCAATCATATACAAAAGTTAACTCAACATGGATCAAAGACCTAAATGTAAGAGTTAACACTACCACACTCTTAGAAGAAAATATAGGTGTACGTCCTCAGACCTTGGATTAGGTACAGTTTCTTAAATATGATACCTAAAAGAACAAACAACAACAAATAAATTAACTTTGTTAAAATTCAAAGCTCTTGTGCTACAGAGGATGTTACTAAGAAAATAAAAAAACAGCTCAGCATTGGAGAAGATATTTGCAAGTTCTATATCTGATAAGGGTCTAGAATCATAATTAGTACAATCAACAATGAAAAGACAACCCAGTTAAAGTGGGTGAAGGATTTGAACAGACATTTCTCCAAAGAAGGTGTACAAATAGCCAATAAGCGCATGAAGAGATGCTCAACATCACCAATCATTAGGGAAATAAAATCCGAACCATAATGACATACTGCCTCATAACCAATAGATGGCTTTAATCAAAGAATTTGACAATAACAAGTGTTAGTGTGGATTTGGGAAAATCGTACTTCTCAATCATTGCTGTTAGTAATGTAAAATGGTGGTTACAACCACTCTGGAAAACAGTTTGACAGTTCCTCAGAGTGTTAAACAGTAGTGCCATATATTCGGCAATTCTAAGAAACCTGAAAAGATATTCACACAAAAACTTGTACACGAATGTTCATTGCAGCATTATTCACAACAGCCAAAAGGCTACAACAACTCAAATGTCCATCAGCTGAAGAATGGATAAGTTGTAGTCTATCCAAACAGTGGAATGGCACTCCCCTGCAAGAGGTAATCAAGTGCTGATATCTGCTGCAGTACAGATGAACCTTGACATCATCTTCAGTGAAAGAACGCAGGCACAAAAGGCCTCATGTATGATTCTGTTTACATGAAATTTCCAGAGTAAGCAAATCCATAGAGATAGAAATTATGTTCATGTTTGCCAGGTGATGGGGGCAGGAAGAGGCAGGACTAGGAGGTGTCTGCTAATAGGTATGGCTTTTTTTTGGCGGGGTAATGAAAATGTTCTGGAATTAGATAGATAGTGGCAATGGTTGTGTACCCTGTGAATACAGTTTTATAAAACAGTGAGTTGTATGCTTTTAAATGGTGAATTTTATAGCATGTGAATTCTACCTTATTTTCTTAAAGACCAAAAAAATGTTAATTGGAGTAAGGAAAACAGAAGTGAAAGGACTGGTCTAAAGAAAGTCAGGGGATCGCCTTGCCTGGGCCAGGAGAGGATCGGGTGCTACAGGGAGTTTCATGAACAGAACCGGGTTTCAGAAGTACCACTGAAACGGCAGTGGGGAGAACGGGGTGAAAGGCAGTTGTAATAATGAACCCGCCATAGAGAAATGAGGGTGGAAAGAAGTGGACGATGTGAGAACTAAGTCCCTTAAAATGAACTGAATGTTACAAAAGAATTCGCATGTAGTCACACACACAGGGTCCTAAAGGGAGAACCAAAAAAGGGAAAATACCTGACTCAAGAGAAATGTGTTCACCAGAACCTCATAACTTAGTCTACAGGGATTCCATGAAGCAACTGAAATTGTATGCAAAGTATTGTATGTTTATGTGTATTATTTTCTGGGGGAGAGTCGATATGTTTTATCAGGTTCCCAATAGGACCCTTGATCCTTCAGACATTTTTTAAAAAAACGTGCTTTTTAATAGATTTGCTCTTCTCTGTTTTAGTCAGCAGAGGGCAGAATAACAATATGATTAGCAGAGCCAGCACCCTGAAATAAATTCCTAAAACTCAAGTCCTCAATTTCTGCCATGTTTCGTGCCTTCACTTTAGCTTTCCTCTGGAATAGGACCCCCTGCCCCCTTCCTCAGCCGTCGGAATCTTACTGCCTCCGACTACCCGCACTAAAGGCAGACCTTCTTTTTTTTAAGTCTGAATTGGATTTTTTTTTTTAGATAATTATTTTTTATTGAAGGGTAGTTGATGCACAGTATTACATTACATTAGTTTCAAGTGTACAACACAGTGATAAAACATTTATATACATAATTCTAGGTTCCAGCTATCACCCTACCAAGCTGTTGCAATATCTTGACTATATTCCTTATGCTATACATTACATCCTGGTTACTTATTTATTTTACCATTGGAAGTCTGTCCTTTTTTTTTTCTTTTTTTTTGTGAGGGCATCTCTCATATTTATTGATCAAATGGTTGTTAACAACAATAAAATTCTGTATAGGGGACTCAATGCTCAATGCACAATCATTAATCCACCCCAAGCCTAATTTTCATCAGTCTCCAATCTTCTGAGGCATAACAAACAAGTTCTTACATGGAGAACAAATTCTTACATAATGAATAAGTTACATAGTGAACAGTACAAGGGCAGTCATCACAGAAACTTTCGGTTTTGCTCATGCATTATGAACTCTAAACAGTCAGTTCAAATATGAATAATCATTTGATTTTTATACTTGATTTATATGTGAATACCACATTTCTCTCTTTATTATTATTATTTTTAATAAAATGCTGAAGTGGTAGGTAGATACAAGATAAAGGTAGAAAACATAGTTCAGTGTTGTAAGAGAGCAAATGTAGATGATCAGGTGTGTGCCTGTAGACTATGTGTTAATCCAAGCTAGACAAGGGCAATAAAACATCCACGGATGCAGAAGATTTCTCTCAGAACAGGGGGGGTGAGGTTCTAAGCCTCACCTCTGTTGATCCCCAATTTCTCACCTGATGACCCCCCTGCGACTGTGCCTGTCTTAGGTTGTTCCTCCCTTGAGGAATCTTACCCGTCTCTGGCTAAAGGCAGCCCTTCTTTAATTTCGATGGCTTCACTCCTTCCTTTCGGTTTCTGTTTGCATTCTGCTGACATCTATGGTGGTTACCACTTTCTTCCAATTCAAAACAGCTACTGATTTAATTATTACTGTTCCTGAGGACCTTGGGCAACTATGGATATCAATTACCACATAATTATTGTTTTCTTGAAAGGTGAAAATAAAGATTATAGCTAAAACAATCTTTCTCAAGTAAGTTTCCTTAACATGTGTGCATCTTTCTCAGAGGGATAAATTTTACATGAGTGCAACATGGCAAAGGTAATGTTGCAAAATATGTGATAAATTTTGTCAAAAAGTAATAGGTGCCAGCTTGCTGGTCAATGTTGCTAAACAAACAAACAAACAAACATGTCCCACCATGAACTGACCTTTGCCTCGGTTGCCCCCGAATGTCTCCTGAGCATACTTCCTCATGTTACCTTCATTGTTATCACTTGCTTTAAATCTGTTCCCCTCTGGCCTGGCCGCTCCTGAGGGTGAGTTCCATGCCTGCTTGTTCTGGTTCCTGTGCTTAGTGCACTCCCACACACACACAGGAGGCCTCAAAATATATTAGCTGCATTACTGAATAATGAGACCCAAGTAAAAGCCGAGGATGAGAAAACTCAGTGGCAAATGGATAAATGGGCTTTGAAAGGATTTCGGTACCATGTGCCAAATGCTAAAAGATATCTGATATCCACATTACTGGAGACTCAGAGGATATGTCTGCAAAAGAGAGATTGCTGCTGTAGACACAGCAGGCAATAGACGGTTATGCTAGAATACGGTGTGAAAATTTCACTACTAGCTGGAGAGATGGAAAACTATTTAATGCCATCATTCATAAATACAGGCCAGACCTGATCGACATGAATACTGTTGCTGTTCAAAGCAACTTTGCAAATTTAGAGCACGCTTTTTATGTAGCAGAAAAAATTGGTGTTATAAGACTTCTGGATCCTGAAGATGTTGATGTCTCCTCACCTGATGAAAAGTCGGTAATAACTTATATGTCATCTCTCTATGATGCGTTTCCGAAAGTCCCTGAAGGCAGTGAAGGCATTGGTGCAAATGCTCTGCAAGGACAGATTTCAAGTCAGCAGGTTGCTGTAGAAAAACTGAAAAAAATGGCTGAAGTGCTTTTAGATGCCAAGGGATCTTTACTTCCAGCCAAGAATGATATCCAGAAAACACTGGATGACATTGTTGGGAGATATGACGACGTGTCCAGGTATGTCACTGAACGAAATGAGAAACTCCAGATAACCCTGACCTGCTCACTGAGTGTGCAGGATGGCCTGGACGAAATGCTGGACTGGATGGGAAGCGTGGAGGGCTCTATGAGAGAAACAGGTCAAGTGCCCTTAAATTCTGCTGCTCTTCAGGATGTGATCAGTACACACGTTATGCTGGAACAGGATATTGCAGGGCATCAGAGCAGTATAAATGCCATGAATGAGAAAGTGAAGAAATTTATGGAAACGACAGATCCGTCCACGGCATCTTCATTGCAGGTCAGAAAGAAGGACTTGTCTGTTCGTTTTTCAGAAGCAAGTCATAAACACGAAGAAATACTCACCAAAATGTAGGACCTAAAAACCAAAGTTGAACTCTTTGAGAACCTCTCAGAAAAGCTCCAAATATTTTTAGAAACAAAAACTTAGGCTCTTCCTGAGGCAGCTGTGCCAGGAAAAGATGTTACTGAATTGCCTCAGTATATGCAGGAATCAACTTCTGAGCTCTCACTCAGAACACAAAAAAGATCTTGAAGTTTTACATAGTCTCTTGAAGGAGATTTCCAACCATGGCTTGCCAGGTGATAAGGCTCTGGTTTTTGAAAAAACAAATAATTTGTCGAAGAAATTCAAGGAAATGGAGGATACCATCAAAGAAAAGAAAGAAGCTGTGTCTTCTTGTCAAAAACAGATGGATGCTTTCCAAGTGCTTGTTAAGTCATTCAAGTCATGGATAAAAGAAACCACAGAATGTGTTCCCATTGTTCAGCCTTCCTTTGGTACAGAGAACTTAGGAAATTCTTTGGGAGAAACTAAGAAATTACAAGAAGAGGGGAGTTTAAAAACACCAGAGATTCAGAAAGTAAACAACAGTGGGATCTCACTATGTAACCTAATAAGTGTGGTGACTACCCCTTCAAAGGCCATAGCAGCAGTTAAATCAGGTGGAGTAATATTAAATGGTGAAGAAGCAGCCACAGATACTCAGGATATTTTGGCAAATAAAGGATTAACATCCATTTAAAAGGATATGACTGACATAAGCCACGGTTATGAAGATCTTGGCCTCTTACTTAAGGACAAAATAGCTGAATTGAATGCTAAGCTCTCCAAACTGCAGACGGCTCAGGAAGAATTGAGTGCAATGATGCAGTGGTTACAGAAGATGAACAGAACTGCAGCACAGCTGGATCAGGCACCTGCACCTACGGATACTCAAGCCGTGAGGACTCAAGTTGAGCAAAATAAGTCATTTGAGGCAGAACTGAAGCAAAATGTAAACAAAATACAGGAGTTGAAAGACAAGTTGACAGAACTGTTGGAGGAGAACCCACATACTCCTGAAGTCCCCAAGTGGAAACAGATGCTGACAGAAATAGATTCTAAGTGGCAAGAACTCAGTCAATTGACAGTTGACAGACAGCAAAAACTGGAAGAATCCTCTAATAATCTAACCCAATTCCAAACTGTAGAAGCTCAGTTAAAACAGTGGCTTGTAGAGAAAGAACTGATGGTCAGTGTTCTTCGTGAACATCCTTCTTTCCATGGGGTTGTGAAAGAGCAACTGGCAGCTGTGACCCAAAAATGGGAGAGCCTAACAGGACAATTGAGTGACAGATGTGCCTGGATTGACGAAGCCATTGTTAAAAGCGCCCAGTATCAGAGTCTGCTGAGAAGGCTTTCTGGTAACCTGAGTGACCTGGAACATGAACTCAGCAGCAGTGTGGCTATGAGCACACACCCTGATGCTATGAACCAGCAGCTGGAAACCGCCCAAAAAATGAAAAGGGAAATAGAACAGGAAATGAAGCAGATAAAAGTGGCCTGAAAAAGACAGATGCACCCCTATGTTTATTGCTGCACTATTTACAATAGCCAAGATATGGAAGCAACCTAAATGTCCATCAGTAGATGAATGGATAAAGAAGATGTGGTACATATACACAATGGAATATTATTCAGCCATAAAAAAAACAGATCCTACCATTTGCAGCAACATGGATGGAGCTAGAGGGTATTATGCTCAGTGAAATAAGCCAGGCAGAGAAAGACAAGTACCAAATGATTTCCCTCGTATGTGGAATATTAGAACAAAGGAAAACTGAAGGAACAAAACAGCAGCAGAATCACAGAACCCAAGAATGGACTAACAGTTACCAAAGGGAAAGGGACTGGGGAGGATGGGTGGGAAGGGAGGAATAAGGGCGGGGAAAAAGAAAGGGGGCATTACGATTAGCATGTTTAGAGTGTGGGGGGCATGGGGAGGGCTGTGCAACACAGAGAAGACAAGTAGTGATTTTACAGCATCTTACTACACTGATGGACAGTGACTGTGAAAGGGTATGTGGGGGGGACTTGGTGAAGGGGGGAGCCTAGTAAACATAATGTTCTTCATGTAATTGTAGATTAATGATACCAAAATTAAAAATAAATAAGCAAACAAACAAGCAAATAAATAAATAAATCGAAAAAGTGACCCAGACCCTCTGTGAGGATTTGTCAGCACTGGTTAAAGAAGAGTACTTGTAGGCAGAGCTTAGAAGGCATCTTAAAAATCATTTAAGGATATTGAATGCAAAGTAGAGAGTCATATTCAGCACCTTCAGTCAGCCTGTGCGAGCTCTCATCAATTTCAGTGAATGTCTCAAGATTTTCAGGCTTGGTTGGATACAAAGAAAGAAGAGCAAAGCAAGTCTCATCCAATATCCGCCAGACTTGATGTCTTGGAGTCATTAATTAAAGATCAGAAAGACTTTAATAAAACTTTGACTGCTCAGTCTATTATTTATGAAAAAACCATCACAGAAGCTGAAAATCTGTTAGTAAAAACACAAGGGTCTGGGAAGGCAGCCTTACAGTTACAAATAAACACAATTAAGACCAATTGGGACAGGCTTAATAACCAGGTGAAGGAAAGAGAAGAGAAAGTAAAAGATGCATTGGAAAAAGCTCTCAAGTATAAAGAGCATGTAGAGACTCTCCAGCCATGGCTAGACAGGTGTCAGAATGTGCCAGGAGCCATGCTACTCAAGCTGTGTAGCAAAGCTCAGGCTGGAGGAAGACCCCCACAAATCAAGGGCCTTTGCAGCTGGCTCCCTCTATTACCCACCTTGATTTTGTTATTCTCCATTATACTATTGGCTTTGCTTTTGCTTGCATTTTTGCCCAAGACTAAGCTAACCTTTGATAAGCAGCATGGAAAGGAGGAGAACATAAACTTCCCCAAAGCTTATCAGGACAGTACTCCTGAAGAATAGAACATGCAGGGGCCAGATGGTAATCTTGGCATAGAATACCGAAACCTGCAGTCAGTTAGTCAAACATTGACTACCCCATCTCCACCTAAGTAGGAATGCCTCCCTTGTTTGCAATGATAGTGAAATTAGTGATGAAGAGTTTTGTAGGAAAATTAGAGAAATAGAGTTATAGGGGAATACTGAATGGAATAACCCTGATACTTAATCAATCTTCTCATGTTTTCTTCCCTCTGCTACTTCTATAGTTTTTCTTCTTCCTTCCTAATTACAGCCCTTTACTAGAATTTGTGCCTCATATGTGAAATTACCAAGTACCATAATTCTTCCAAGTGATAAAAATACCTCATGACAAGTGCTGGGCATAGAAGCCACAGGGCATAAATCTGCAAAGAAGTGAAAAGCTAACGTTTTCAAAGAACATTACTTCTCCCTCACTTACCAGCTTTACATCTCCCTGCATGGCCCTGGAAGATGGCTGGTTAGACAGAGACGGGTAAGATTCCTCACAGGAGGAACAACCTAAGACAGGCACTATAGCAGGGGAGCCATCAGGTAAGAAAATGGGGACCAACAAAGGTGAGAATTAGAACCTCACACCCCCCCTGTGTTGAGAGAAATCTTCTGCACCCGTGGATGTTTTGTTGCCCTTGTCTAACTTGGATTAATACTTAGTCTATAGGCACAAACCTGATCATACACTTGCCTTCTTACAGTTCTAAATCATGCTTTCTATCTTTATCTTGCATCTACCTATAATAGAATAAATATTATGAGGGGATAAAATGTACCCATTGCATTAAAAATATAGATGATGATAACTGCCTAGCTAACTGTAGTAGTGAGTGACCTGTATTTCACCCTGAGCTGATAGA
Source organism: Manis pentadactyla (assembly GCF_030020395.1). Taxonomy (NCBI): domain Eukaryota; kingdom Metazoa; phylum Chordata; class Mammalia; order Pholidota; family Manidae; genus Manis; species Manis pentadactyla. Next base: position 65,770,213 of record NC_080032.1, on the reverse strand, counting down.
CTCCATAGTCACTGCTACATGCTGCATGTTTCTGTGGTCACATGCATTACTTAGAAACCACTTTGCATAGTAACGTAAAACATAAAAGAGTACATGTTGCTAGGAAAAGTTTCGGTCAAGGAACGGAAAAAGATCGCCTGTCTAACACTTGACCAACCATGAATAGATTAGAAAGAAGAAGAAAAAAGCTTGCCTATACCTATTAATCAACTGCCTATACCAATTAATCAACAGAACAATAAAAAATAATCATATCCTTGTGCAAAATGGTATAAATAAAGCTGTCATTGGCACTTTGTCAAGAGACCACCTCCATCTGACTCTGTGTCCTGTCTCTCCGTGCACCAACTCCATCTCATCCTTTTAGGCTTCACACACCCCCACTGGAGCTGGACTCCAGCAAGAATGACCTGCAGGAAATAACATTTTCCTTGGATCCTGCTGAAACAGAGGATTCTGTTAGCAAATTAAAGTCTCTGCAGAAGGAGATGAACCACCACTTTGGGATGGTAGAAGTGCTAAACAGCGCAGCCAATAGCTTGCTCAGCATCTGTGAGATCGATAGAGAGGTTGTTAAGGATGAGAATCAGTCACTGATCCAAAAGGTAGACATGGTCACTGAACAACTTCACAGTAAGAAACTCTCTCTTGAGAACATGGCCCAGAAGTTTAAGGAATTTCAAGAAGTTTCCAGAGAAGCTCAAAGGCAGCTTCAGTGTGCAAAGGAACAGCTGGAGGCCCATAATTCCTTAGGACCCCAGGCCTACAGTAATAAATATCTGACCACATTGCAGACTCAGCAGAAGTCACTTCAGACCTTGAAGCATCAGGTCAGTTTGGCCAAAGGACTTGCACAGGACCTCGTGGTGGAAGCCTCAGACTCAAAGGGAAGCTCTGATGTTCTCTTACAAGCTGAAACCTTAGCTCAAGAGCAGAGTGCCCTATGCCAGCAGGTTGCTGACAAGTGTTCCTTTTTAGAAACCAAGCTTCAGGGCATTGGGCATTTCCAGAATACCATAAAAGAAATGTTTCCTCAGTTTTCAGAGTTTAATGATGAACTGGATGGCATGGCCCCAGTGGAGAGAGATACAGAAACTCTGCAGAAGCAAAGGGAGGCTATTAAAGCCTTTCTGAAGAAACTGGAGGCCCTCATAGTGAACAACGGCAATGCCAATAAAACCTGCAAGATGATGCTGGCCATGGAAGAAGCCTTGCCTGACCTTGTTGGAATCAAAAGGGACTTGGAGGCTTTAAGCAAACAATGCAACAAGTTGCTGGACCGAGCCCAAGCCGGAGAAGAGCATGTTGAAGAGACAATTGAGCATCTAGAAGAATTCTACAGCAAACTGAAGGAATTTTCTGCTTTGCTTCAGAAGGCTGAAGAGTCTCAAGGTATTCCAAGAAGAAGAGATGGAGCCCTTGCAGGTTAAACAGCAAGATGTCAACTGGCTAGGTCAAGGCCTTATTCAGAGTGCTGCTAAAAACACCAGCACTCAGGCTTTGGAGCATGACCTGGACGAAGTCAATGCATGGTGGAAGACTCTCAATAAGAAGGTGGCTCAGTGAGCAGCACAGCTGCAGGAGGCCTTGCTGCACTGCGGAAGGTTCCAGGATGCCCTGGAGTCCCTGCTCAGCTGGATGGTGGACTCTGAGGAGCTCGTGGCCAATCAGAAGCCCCCATCAGCCAAGTTCAAAGTGGTGAAGGCCCAGATACAGGAGCAAAAGCTTCTCCGAAGATTGTTGGATGACCGCAAATCTGTTGTGGAGGTAATCAAACGAGAAGGAAAAAAAATTGCTGCAACAGCAGAACCTGCAGATAAAGTGAAGATTTTGAAACAGCTGAGTCTCTTGGATACCAGATGGGAGGCATTGCTTAATAAAGCTGAGATATGGAATCGTCAGTTGGAAGGTATCTCCGTGGTAGCACAGCAATTTCATGAAACCATAGAACCACTGAATGAGTGGTTTACAACCGGAGAAAAGAGGCTGGCAAATTCTGAGCCCATCGGAACCCAAGCACCTAAACTTGAGGAACAGATCACCCAGCACAAAGCCTTAGAAGATGATATCAACCCATCACAATAAACATTTACATCAGGCTGTTAGCATTGGCCAGTCCTTAAAGATTTTGGGCTCCAGGGAGGATAAAGATATGGTGCAGAATAAATTAGACTCCTCTCAAGTGTGGTACATTAAGATCCAAGAGAAAAGTCACAGCAGGTCTGAGCTTCTCCAGCAGGCCTTATGTAATGCTAAGATTTTTGGCAAAGATGAAGTTGAACTGATAAACTGGCTGAACGAAGTGCATGACAAACTGAGCAAACTCTTAGTCCAGGATTACAGCACTGAGGGACTGTGGAAGCCACAGACGGAACTTTGGGTTCTACAAGAGGACATCCTATTCAGGAAACAAATTGTAGATTGGGCCTTACTAAATGGTTTAGAACTACTTAAACAAACAACTGGTGATGAAGTTTTAATCATTCAACATAAATTGGAAGCCATTAAAGCAAGGTATAAAGACATTACTAAGCTGAGCACAGATGTTGCCAAGACCCTGGACCATGCGCTGCAGCTGGCACAGTGGCTGCACTCTACACGTGAGGAGCTCTGTACCTGGCTGGGACAAAGTGCAGGTGGAAATGCTTTCATATGAAATTCAGGTCCTGCAGGGAGAAGTGGCAAGCCAAGCCCAAGCAAGACAACAAGAGCTGAAGAAGGAAGCCCAGAGCAACAAAGCCTTACTGAATGCCCTTAATGAAGTGACCAGTGCTTTACAAGAACTGGTGCCCTGGAGGGCCAGGGGAGGGCTTGAGAAAATGGTGGCTGAGGACAATGACCACTAGCATCTGATGAGAGACACCATGACTCAGAAGGTGGAGGAGATCGATGCTGCCCTTCTGAGGTCACAGCAGTTCCATGACAAGATTGACCAGGTCCTGGAGAGCCTCAAATGCATCATGGAGCTTTTGAGGCAGCTGCCTTCTATCTCTGCTGAGGTGGAGAAGATTAAGGAGCAGATCCGTGAAAATAAGAACGTGTCAGTAGACATGGAGAACCTACAACCATTGTATGAAACTCTTAAACAGAGAGGAGAGGAAATGATTGCTCACTCTGGGGGCACTGACAAAGACGTATCTGCCAAAGCTGTTCAGTATAAGCTTGAGAGAATGGTTTCCTTTTGGGAGAACACACACACACTGGTGGAAGTAAGGAAAGCCAAACTACTGGATGTAATGGAATTAGCAGAGAAGTTCTGGTGTGATCACATGTCGCTGGTGGTTACCACTAAAGATGCACAAGATTTCATCTGGGAATGGAAGATCCTGGCATTAATCCCTCAGTGATAAAACAACATCAAGAAACAGCAGAGTCCAAGAGGGAAGAAATAGATGGGCTGCAGGAAGAGCTGGATATAGTTATCAACCTGGGTTATGAACTCATCACTGCATGTGGGGAACCAGATAAACCCATTGTCAAGAAGAGTATAGATGAGTTACATTCAGTGTAGGATTCTCTAAATAAAACTTGGAAAGACTGGGTGGAAAAACTCAAGGAGGCAATGCAAGCTGCTGTTCAGTACCAGGATGGCCTGCAGGCAATATTCGACTGGGTGGATACTGCAGGGGGTAAATTAGCTTCAATGTCTCCAATTGGAACAGAACTTGACTTCGTTGTTAAGCAGCAAATTGAAGAGCTAAAGAACAAAGTGTCCTTATAAATCCCTCTTTTTTAAAAAAAAGTAATTTAAGTCAGAGGCCTACCAACAACCAATAGAAATGGAAAGACTGAACCACCAAGCAGAGCTTCTGCTGAAGAAAGTAGCAGAAGAGAGTGACAAACACATTGTTCAAAACCCATTAATGGAACTGAAATCGATATGGGATAGTCTGAATGAGAGAATTATCAATCAACAGCATAAGCTGGGGGGTGCTCTGTTAGCACTGGGGAAGTTCCAGCATGCTCTCGACGAACTGTTGGCCTGGCTGACTCACACCGAGGGCATGCTGAGTGAACAGAAACCTGTAGAAGGAGACCCTAAAGCCATCAAAATTGAACTTGCCAAGCACCATGTGCTTCAAAATGATGTATTATCCCATTAGTCCACTGTGGAAGCTGTTAACAAAGCAGTAAATGATCTAATTGAATCAAGTGCAAGTGAAGAAGCAAACAACCTTCAGAACAAGCTGGAGGTTTTGAATCAACACTGGCAAAATGTTTTGGAAAAAACAGAGCAAAGGAAGCAGCAGCTGGATGGTGGCTTGCGCCAGGCCAAACGCTTCCATGGTGAAATTGAGGGGTTGCAACAGTGGCTGACTGACAGAGTGTCATCTGTTAGCATCCAAGCCTCTGGGAGGTTTGCCAGAAACAGCCAGGGAGCAGCTGATGCCCACATGGAAAACTGTGCTGCCTTTGATGATAAAGAAGAACCATATAGAAGCCTCATGCAGAAACACCAGCAGATGCTTGCAAGATGCCCCAAATCTGCAGAGACAAATATTGACCAAGACATAAATAACTTGAAAGAAAAATGGGAATCTGTGGAAACCAAACTCAATGAAAGAAAAACTGAACTGGAAGAGGCCCTCAACTTGGCATTGGAGTTCCACAATTCTCTCCATGACTTTACCAACTGGCTTACCCAGGCTGAACAGACCCTAAATGTAGCTTCTCAGCCAAGTCTTATCTTGGACACAGTCTTATTTGAAATGGATGAACATAAGATCTTCACAAGTAAAGTAAATTCCCACCATGATCAGATAATAGAGCTGGACAAAACTGGAACCCACCTGAAGTATTTCAGTCAGAAACAAGATGTTGTCCTAATTAAAAATCTACTGATCACTGACTCTCAAGATGGCAGCATGAGTAGAGCAGTGGAAATCTCCTCCCAAAACCATATATATTTTTGAAAATACAACAAATACAACTATTCCTAAAAGAGAGGCCAGAAGACAGAGGACAACAGCCAGACTACATCCACACCTGCAAGAACCCAGCACCTCGCGAAGGGGGTAAGATACAAGCCACGGCCCGGCAGGAGCCGAGCGCCCCTCCCCCCAGCTCCCGGCGGGAGGAGAGGAGTTGGAGTGGGAGGGGGAGGGAGCCCAGGACTGCTAAATAGCCAGCCCTAGCCATCGCACTGGAGTGCAGACACACAGTGTGTGGTGTGCTGGCTACTGGGGAAACAGCACAGTAAGACCTGTGAGCAGGTCCCCTCAGCCGGCGCCCCTGGGACAAAGAAAAGTGGGTGCCCTTTGAAAATCTTCAAGGGACACGGACCCCACACCTGAACAGAAGCACCCCAGTGCAATCAGCCCAGTAACTGGGAATCCCAGGGAACTCCAGGTTCCCCAACCCCTCGGGCAGTGCAGCTCGGAGGCCCCTCACAGTGATAAACAGCCTCCCACCCGTTCCCCCTCCAGTGCAACCCCACCATAGAGGCAGTGGCCACGCCCACAGCAACAGGAAGAGCTTCTTCCACAGCGGCCGGGCAAGAATCAAACACACTATCTGCACGCAGCTGCCCAGCACAAGCCGCTAGGGGTCGCTCTTCTCCCAGGAGAGGAAGGCCACAAACCAGCAAGAAGGGACATGCTTCCAGCTGACACATGCACCAGCTCCCCACAACTACCTCTATCGCCATGAAAAGGCAGAAGAATTTGATACAGACCAGATTAACCCAGACATTCTCCCCTGAGAAGGAATCTGGGGAGATAGACCTAACCAATCACCCTGAAAAAGAATTCAAAATGAAGGTCATAACCATGCTGATGGATCTTCAGATAAATATGCAAGAGCTAAGGGATGAAGTCCGGAGGGAGATTACAGATGAAACAATCTCTGGAAGGACTTAAGTTCAGACTGGATGAGGTGCAAGAGGCCATTAATGTAATAGAAATCAGAGAACAGGAATGCAGAGAAGCTGACACAGAGAGAAATAAAAGGATCTCCAGGAATGAAACAATATTAAGAGAATTGTGTGACCAATCCAAACGGAAAAATATCTGCATTATAGGGGTACAAGAAGAAGAAGAGAGAGAAAAAGGGATAGAAAGTGTCTTTGAAGAAATAACTGCTGAAAATTTCCTCAAACTGGGGGAGGAAATAATCAATCAGACCATGGAAGTACACAGAACTCCCAACAGAAGGGACCCAAGGAGGACAACACCAAGACACATAATAATTAAAATGGCAAAGATCAAGGACAAGGACAGAGTTTTAAAGGCAGCTAGAGAGAGGAAAAATGTGACCTTCAAAGGAAAACCTATCAGGCTATCATCAGACTTCTCAACAGAAACCTTACAGGCCAGAAGAGAATGGCATGATATATTTAATGCAATGAAACAGAAGGGCCTTGAACCAAGAATACTGTATACAGCATGATTATCATTTAAATATGAAGGAGGGATTAAACAATTTCCAGACAAGCAAAAGTTGAGGGAATTTGCCTCACACAAACCACTTCTACAGGGTATTTTAGAGGGACTGCTCTAGATGGGAGCACTCCTAAGACTAAATAGATGTCACCAGAGTAAATAAAATCAGAGCAAAGAAAGCAAACCAACCAAATACTAACCAAAGGCAAAAAATAAAATCAACTACCCACAAAAGCAGTTAAAGGAAACACAAAAGAGCCTAAAAAACCCTAAAGACTCCACTCCAAAACTACTAGAACTGATATCAGAATACAGCAAAGTTGCAGGATACAAAAATTAACACACAGAAATCTGTAGCTTTCCTATACACTAACAGTGAACCAATAGAAAGAGAAATCAGGAAAACAATTCCATTCATAATTGCATCAAAAAGAATAAAATACCTAGGAATAAACCTAACCAAGTGAAAGACCTACACCCTGAAAACTCTAAGACACTCTTAAGGGAAATTAAAGAGGACACTAACAAATGGAAACTCATTCCATGCTCTTGGCTAGGAAGAATTAATATCGTCAAAATGGCCATCCTGCCCAAAGCAATATACATATTTGATGCAATCCCTATCAAATTACCAACAACATTCTTCAATGAACTGGAACAAATAGTTTAAAAATTCATATGGAACCACCAAACACCCCGAATAGCCAAAGCAATCCTGAGAAGGAAGAATAAAGTGGGGGGGGATCTCGCTCCCCAACTTCAAGCTCTACTACAAAGCCATAGTAATCAAGACAATTTGGTACTGGCACAAGAACAGAGCCACAGACCAGTGGAACAGATTAGAGACTCCAGACATTAATCCAAACATATATGGTCAATTAATACACGATAAAGGAGCCATGGACATACAATGGGGAAATGACAGTCTCTTCAACAGATGGTGCTGGCAAAACTGGACAGCTACATGTAAGAGAATGAAACTGGACCACTGTCTAACCCCAGACACAAAAGTAAATTCGAAATGGATCAAAGACCCGAATGTAAGACATGAAACCATAAAACTCTTAAAAAAAAACATAGGCAAAAATCTCTTGGACATAAACATGAGCACCTTCTTCATGAACATATCTCCCAGGGCAAGGGAGACAAAAGCAAAAATGAACAAGTGGGACTACATCAAGCTAAAAAGCTTCTGTACAGCAAAAGACACCATCAATAGAACAAAAGGTACCCTACAGTATGGGAGAATATATTCATAAATGATAGATCCGATAAAGGGTTGACATCCAAAATATATAAGGAGCTCACGCACCTCAACAAACAAAAAGCAAATAATCCAACTAAAAAATGGGCAGAGGAGCTGAACAGACAGTTCTCCAAAGAAGAAATACAGATGGCCAACAGACACATGAAAAGATGCTCCACATGGCTAGTCATCAGAGACATGCAAATTAAAACCACAATGAGATATCACTTCACACCAGTAAGGATGGCTACCATCCAAAAGGCAAACCACAACAAATGTTGGTGAGGTTGTGGAGAAAGGGGAACCCTCCTCCACTGCTGGTGGGAATGTAAATTAGTTCAACCATTGTGGAAAGCAGTATGGAAGTTCCTCAAAATGCTCAAAATGGACATACCATTTGACCCAGGAATTCCACTTTTAGGAATTTACCCTAAGAATGCAGCAGCCCAGTTTGAAAAAGACAGATGCACCCCTATGTTTATCACAGCACTATTTACAATAGCCAAGAAATGGAAGCAACCTAAGTGTTCATCAGTAGATGAATGGATAAAGAAGATGTGGTACATATACACAATGGAATATTACTCAGCCATAAGAAGAAAACAAATCCTACCATTTGCAACAACATGGATGGAGGTAGAGGGTATTATGCTCAGTGAAATAAGCCAGGTGGAGAAAGACAAATACCAAATGATTTCACTCATATGTGGAGTACAAGAACAAAGAAAAACTGAAGGAACAAAACAGCAGCAGACTCACAGAACCCAAGAATGGACTAACATGGGTATAATGTACTAATAGGTAACATGGACTAACAGTTACCAAAGGGAAAGGGACTGGGGAGAATGGGAGGGTAGGGAGGGATAAGGGCAGTGAAAAGGAAAGGGGGCATTACGATTAGCATGTGTAATGTGGGGCGGGGCACAGGGAGGGCTGTGTAACACAGAGAAGACAAGTAGTGATTCTACAACATCTTACTACGCTGATGGACAGTGACTGTAATGGGGTTTGTTGGGGGGGACTTGGTGAAGGTGGGACCCTAGTATATATAATGTTCTTCATGTAATTGTAGACTAATGATAACAACAACAACAAAAATCTACTGATCAGTGTACAAAGTTGATGGGAAAAAATGGTTCAACGGTTGGTAGAAAGAGGAAGATCCTTGGATGATGCAAGGAAGAGGGCCAAGGAGTTCCACGAAGCTTGGAGTAAACTTATGGAGTGGCTGGAAGAGTCAGAAAACTCTTTGGATTCTGAACTGGAAATCACCAATGATCCAGACAAAATAAAAATACAACTTGCACAGCACAAGGAGTTTCAAAAATCACTGGGAGCCAAGCATTCTGTCTATGACACCACCAACAGAACTGGATGTTCTCTGAAGGAGAAAACCTCCCTGGCTGATGACAGCCTGAAACTGGATGACATGCTGAGTGAACTCAGAGAGAAATGGGACACCATCTGTGGAAAATCTGTGGAAAGACAAAACAAGTTGGAAGAAGCCCTGTTATTCTCTGGACAATTCACAGATGCCCTGCAGGCCCTCAATGACTGGTTGTATAGAGTTGAACCCCAACTGGCAGAAGACCAGCCTGTCCATGGAGACATTAGTTTAGTGATTAATAAGGTCAAAAATCACGAGGTCTTCCAAAAAGAGCTGGAGAAGAGGGCCAGCAGCGTGCAGGCCCTGGAGCGCTCGGCCTGAGAGCTCACAGAAGGCAGCCGAGACGACTCCTCCTGGGTCAAGGTCCAGATGCAGGAGTTAAGCACACGCTGGGACACCGTGTGCACACTTTCTGTATCAAAGTAAACACGGCTGGAGGCGGCTCTGCGTCAGGCGGAGGAGTTTAACTACGTGGTGTACCCCCTGCTGGAGTGGCTATCAAACGCAGAGGAGACCCTCCTTTTCCATGACGTTCTCCCAGAGGATGAGGATGGTCTTTGGACTCTCATTGATCAGCATAAAGAATTCATGAAGAAACTGGAAGAAAAACAAGCAGAACTAAATAAAGCTAGAAGCATGGGAAACGCTCTGCTGGCCCTCTGCCCCCCTGACTGCAGCACCACCTTTAAGCACTGGATAACACTCATCTGGGCCAGGTTTGAGGAGGTGCAGGCGTGCGCCCAGCAGTATCAGCAGAGGTTAGCTGGTGCCCTGGCTGGGATCCTCACTATGCAGGAACTGTTGGAAGCTCTGCTGGTGTGGCTGCAATGGGCCAAAACCACACTGAGTGATAAGGATAAGGAAGTCATCCCCCAGGAAACTGAAGAGGTGAAAGCCCTCATTGCAGAGCACCAGACCTTCATGGAGGAAATGACCAGAGAACAACCCGATGTGGATAAAGTTACCAAGCCCTGTAAAAGGAGAGCAGCTGATCCCTCCTCATTACAGTCCTATATTCCGGCCTTGGATAAGGGACAAGCAGGAAATAAGCAGTGGTCAATTTCTTCAAAATAAATATGGTTAAGCAAGAAAAAGAAAAAAAAAAAGAAACAAAATTCAGCCAAGTTGTTTCTGCTACCTTGGAGCCTGTAGAGGGCTACTGGGAACGGGACTTCCGAACCAGAAAATACATCTGGAAGGCTGTGGTCCAAGGCCGTTGTTGCTGGCTATGAGCAGGGTCTCTGGAACCAGAGGGAACCCACAGCTCTTCTTAAAACTGAAGGTGTTTATGCTCAGATGAAACTGACTTCTATGTAGGCAATAAATGTACAGAGCAAAGAAGAGCACAGTGACTCCTAGTGGCAAACCAAACAAAACTGGAGTGAATCTGGGGAAATGTAATTTGTACCCATAGAAGTGTAGCCTGGTTCCTGCCAAATTCTGAAGCAACCTTCCTACTAACGCCATTGAGCATAGAATCTGTGTGATGCTGTACCTTCAAGGATTTAAAATTATTGAAAAGTAAACAAATAGCAGTGTGTATTTGTTAAAAAAAGGAAGAAGAAGAAACAAACACAATTTAGGCCTGACCTGACTTGGGGATGCATCGTTTTATGACAAACTACCCAGGAGTGGAATCTGTGCCTTCTTTCTGCCTTCCAAGGCATTCAATAAATGTCAAATTGAACTGAAATGTCAAATTAAATCGATGGTGAAATTTCAAACCAAACTGGCTTACGAGTGAGTGGATGGGCCTGCCGTTAAATAAGACCACGAGGCCTGAAATGCTCTGCAGCCGCTGTGTAGCCACACATGCACAATTTATGTGTGTTTTGGAAAAGGAAGTCCTCATCCTCCCCTGTGATTTTGTGCCCAAACCATAGCATGCAACTTGACTTACAGCCACATTTGTAGACTGATCCCACAGACGTTTAACATTCTAACAGAGAAAAAGGAAAACGTGGGTCTGAAAACCATGAGGCCAGGAATGCATGTTCCTCTCTGGCCTTGGGTATAATGACCTCAGGAGATAGCTTGATTGACTCAGGAATGAACAGACCATTACTAGCAGAAGGAAGTAGCCACTATCTTTTTAATAATTAAAAAAATAATAATATGAATGTATTAAACACAGACACCAAGTCGAGGGCTGGTTGTTAGACTAAGGAAACCTAGCAGTAACCATCCAGTTCAATTCAGGAGTTTTAGCAATGCTGCCCCAGGAACTGTGATCAGTTTGGATGTTGAAACACACCGGCAATTCCAGAAAAAAGTCCAGGGAACTCAAAGTTTAAGGTATGAAAGGCTGTGAGAAGAAGATAGATCATCATCAGGCGGTGTCAGGAGATCAGGATCATTAAAGTCAATATTGTACTGAGTACACAGGAGCAAAGTCAGGCCCTTGACAAAGCAGGACTCTCCAAAGTGGGGAAATAAAATATTAGAACTTCTATCCCTGTACAGTGAGATGAGGAAAGAAAGCGTCAGAACTTCTCTTTGTATTTATATTATGGAAAAGTAAAACTCTAATATGGGCTTTTTCAAATGTGTACAATATAGAATATAGTAGCCCATATCTATAATTTGTGAATTAAATATCACATACTGGGGTATATGCTAATTTTTTTAACTTGTAGATATTCAAATATGCTAGACTTTAAACTCTATGATAAAAGCAACCATCTATCTTGATATCCCAGGACCTAGTACAGTATGTATACAATAGGCGATAAGTAACAACTTAGGAGGGCAGGGGGCAGCCAGGAGGACTGGCTGCACATATGGTGGGGCCCATGGCCGCAGCCATCCAGCCAACCTCAAGTGCATGTTGCTGTGCCCGCTGGAGCCAGGGGGCCCTGCAAACAGTGCTGGGCACACCCGGGCAGTGCAACTATTCCCCAGGAAGAGAGTGATGTGTTTTTGGACCCAACACAAACTCTGGAATACATATAAATGTGGTGTGATGTCCTGGCCTTCTATACAACTGACCTTAGCATGAGATCTGCCAGGGAACGTTGGTGACTTTAGCAAAATTTGTTATTCAGCATCTCTAAATCTCAGCTTCTTTATCTATGAAGTCTAAATAACAATGTCTATCTCAAAGAACAGTGAAATGATGTATAATAGTAACACACAGAATGATGCCTGCCCAGACAGGCCATCGATAAATGTCAATTTCCTTCTCTCCAGCATCTAATATACTGTCCTGTACATAACGACTAAGATCATTAGGGTTGTATGTGTAGGGGCTGGGGAGAGGTGTAAAATTAGGGACATCATTAATCATGAGGGATGTTGCAGGAAGACATAAACAAAAGTATATTGATATTTCAGGCGCAAGAGGTCATAAGCCAGTTAGGTAGTTTTATTAGAGTTACCTGAAGAATACTCCTGTTTCTCTTTCTGACAGCCTACCCACACCCACATTCATCAACTACCATGTCTTCATAATGTCGTAAAATGACATTGTCATTGTTGTCCTGATAGAGCATGGAAATGGGGGACAGCTTGATGGGGATACAGACAGCCTGGGGGATCTCTGGGTCAACTGCTTGCATTAGTGCTTGCATGAAAGCATAATTGGAGCTGTTGAGGGAGGTGGTCAGTGAGAAAGGACACTCTCCATGGCAATAATTTGCCATGAACCCCCTGGGAGCAATGATCCACTTGTGCCAGCCCAGGTCCTGGAAGCTGATGAAGAGCTGATGACGATGGCAGAGGTTCTTGCAAGGGGCCTGAGGGACGGGGATGGCTGCCCTCCTTTTTCGGGAGGAACGGCCGCACTGCTCAGGGCTGAGAGTCACCACCAGCAGGGAAGCACGGAGGGAGCGCCGCAGTCTGGCACAGGTGTCCTTGAGCTGAGAGTCCACCCCGGGGTCTCTGTCTCCTTTGACCTGTATCTCCAGGAACAAACCCGAGTTCTTCTGGGGGTTGTCGTTCCAGTCCTTAGCCATGTGCAGCAGGTTGAAGTGAAGGATGCCTTGAGGCCATGGTACCGTCTGCAGTACAAACACTTTACCTGGCTTAGGGAAGAACCTGCCCCACCCAGGAGGCTCCTGAACCAGGGACAGAGCCAGCTCCAGGTCTGGTCCCGGGTTATAGTAAGTGCTGGGCCCCAAGTCCAGGCCCAGCTGGGCCATTGTTAACTGCTCCTTATCTTTAGTGGTCGACAGGTTAAAGTAGAGGAGTTTCTCCAGGCAACAGGAGGCTTGGGAGAGTTGCTTGGAGTAAAGAAAGACACCTACATGGTAACAGAGAGACATGAGACGCACCATATTTTATTTCATATCCACCTATATGATAAAAATATCAGATGTTATATGTACATCCACATATACAAATAAGGGCAGGAAATCATCACTTCTGCTCAAACCCTATGGTTTAAAGAAACCCTCCTTCAAGGCCAGAGGTTCTTAGCTTCACATCCACAGGTCCCCAAGGGGTCCTGGATGGAACTTAGAAGGTGCCTGAACTTGGATGGAAAAAAGAATTACATTGGCTTCAAGAGACCTGCCAAAGGGGCCCCTGGCACAAAAATGTTTAAGAATATCCTAGGCTGTCAGGTGTTGCTAGCCAAAATCTAACCACTTTGATGGACTTCAAAATACACTCTCTCCCCCAGCCAGCTCTAGCCTTCCAGAAACCCCTATGTCTTATCCTTAGATAATTCCTTATCCAAAGGCCATGGTTGTCAGTATCAACAATTTCTAGCCTGGTATCTCTGAGTACTTCGTCTCACTGAATACTGAGGTGCACTTTCCCCACATGGACCCCCTTCTCTGTACTTTTCGAAGTGTAGATGAGCTCTCACTGTTTTCAGAGCCAACTTTTCTACCTGGATTTTCAAACCTCATCTATTCCTCTGAGGAAAAGGCACAGTAGACTTTAGTGGGTTTTTGTTTTCTTTTGTTCTGTTTTTTGGCACCTTCAAGTTTTCCCTCCCTGGGAATAACTTCTTTGGCCTAGAGCCACCATTGTTTGGTGGGGTAGTGCCACCCTAATTAGGGGTAGAAGGTCATACAGCTTGTGGATAAACTATAACAGAACCCGAATGTTATAGCCACACTACCATAATGCCTCTTAATTCCCAAGCCTCATTTAAAAAAATGACAGCATTTAAAAAGCGTTTAGCATCTCTCCTTTTCATTGGCCATCTTTTAAAAAGATCAGTCTGTGTTTGCTGTCTCTGCTCCTTACTTAATATTCTTCTGTTATGTCCCAGCTCTTAGCCTCCAGTTCCACAGAAACATTTTTCTTCAGGTTGGCTGTGAAGTGCAGGGCTGTTTTCACAGATCTTATCCCTCTCAACCTCTCAGAAAAGTTTGTCTTTCCAGGTTAAGGCTCTAATTCTAATTCACTGGTCTCCCTTTTTACTCATATCACTAATCACTAGGCATGAAAGAAAACCCAAAAGCCCACATGGAAAAGAAATGGACAGATTTGAGAGCATGAACATGAAAAACTTCCATCTGGTAAAGGCATCACTAACAAGATTAAAAACACAAAGAACCAAGAATACTTAAAATATGCGTGGTGAGTTAAAACTCATAATTATAGCAAGCTCTTCCAAATGATTAAGAGGCCTTAAAAAACCCACTATGAAAACAGAAGAATCCACAGTAGGAAAATGGTCACATGCACAAATAGACAATCTTTTGAAAAATAAAAATGAATGAATCATTAACCATTTGCAAATGCATTCCACCTCATTAAAGCAATAAAAATTAAAACAGTGAGATCATGTTTTGCTACTAGATTAACAAAAATTAAGAACTAAGACAGTGTTGTTACCCAGTGGCCATCCAGCAGCACAGATAAGCAAATTGTCATGTAGTAAAAGTATGAAAGACTACACAGAATGGATAAATCTCACCAGGGTAATGTTGAGCCAAAGAAGCCAGACACAAAAAAGGATACCTTCCACATTTCCATTTATACGAAATTCAAACAGAGGCAAAAGTAATATGTGATGTCAGATGTCAGATCAGAGAAGTAGAGGAGCTGTGATTAGCCAGAATGGGGCATAAAGGGTCCTCTGGGGTCCAGTCATGTTCTTTATGCTGCTAATTCTGTAAACATTCATTGAGCTCTTCTCTATGATTTATGTGCTTTTCTGATTGTATGTTATACTTCAATAAGTTTTTATTTCTAAGGAGACTGCTGTCAAATTTTGGAGAAGGGAGGCTTCTCATTTACTCACAGTTTGGTTTAAATTTTGGAGGACATTTGCTATATAAATGTGCCTACTTTTAATCCAACAATCCCCTTCTAAGAATTTACCCTAGGGAAATAATAGAAAAAAAGTAGACACACAAAAATGGATGTAAAGCATCTTACTACACAGATGGACAGTAACTGTGAAGGGGTATGTGGGGGGGACTTGGTGAAGGGGGGAGCTTGGTAAACATAATGTCTTTTATGTAATTGTAGATTAATGATACCAAAATTTTTTTTAAAAATAGATGTAAAGCTGACTTATTTATATTGTGACCATGGCATCACCAGAAAATTGGGCCTGTAAATCACAGCATGTCTATTCAATGGAATATCATGAAACCATTAAAATGAGGTCAACGTGAATTTTTGTTCTGAATTGTACAAGATGTTCATAATACTGGAAGATAGCGTAGTGTGGTTCCATTTATAAAAAATACTACAAGTTTCTACTATGCATATGCAAAGACAAGAAGTCTGAAAGCATACACATCAACTATTAATGGTGGTTTTCTCCAGGGGAAGGGCTAGGGAGGGACAGTGGTGAGATTACATCCTTTTCCTGTATCATTTGACAGGACTATGATCACCACAAAAATCAAAGTTTTTTCCACGGGGGAGGAAGGGAAGTATACTCAGCTGTTTTCTACACTTTTCATGAAAAGTCTTCAAACTAGCTCCCCTTACCTCTTAACCTTCCAGGAATTTTCCCAGAACTCCCACCCCCAGGCCCTTGAGCCTCTAACAGGATACTTAATCCCAGGTGCGAATGTTCTCTCCCCTCCCCTCCCCTCCCCTCCCCTCCCCTCCCCTCTCCTCCCCTCTCCTCTCCTCTCCTCTCCCTCTCCCTCCTACAAACTCTTAAAGGGCATACTTTATCTTTAATCTCTGTATTCTCATAGCTTTACACAGTTCCCAGCACACAGGGTATCCAATAAATGCTTCTTGGACAAATAAATATTTAAATCTCCGGTTGCTGTAAAACTAACCAACCAGAGTTCTCAATTCCTCATCTGAACCACCTGCGGGATATAAAGAAATGTACATTGCAACACCCATCTCGAACTTTGAAAAAGAATTGGGTAGGAGAGTGGGGGTCAGGAACTGGGCTGGAGAATCAACTCTTAACAGACCTGGGTAATTTTGGTGGGGGTTCAATTTGGCAAATTATTTAATGATACTCTGATTCTTATATAAAGGGTATGACAATGACATATAGTATTGCTGTATATTCACAGATCTAGAATAGCCTTTCACACCCAACAAAAGTAGTGGGAATGTGTGAAGGGAAGCAAGACTCATGGTCAAAGCAAAACTAAAAATTGTCACCCCATGCTCGGCATACCAAGGACACCAGGATACAAATTGTGGGCTGAAGAGTGGGAGACTGAACCGTAATTCCACCCTCGCCCCTCCCACCTAAACTGCAGCACAAAGCTGTTGATTCAGCAAAAAAACTCTTTTGAGTCCTGACTATGTTCACGTTCTAGTTTAGGATCTTGACTAGGTTACAAGTTATCTACTGTCTGAGCTTTAATTTCCTTATTGTTAAAAAGCCGATAAGAATACCTGCCTTCTGGGTCTCAGGCTGTGCTTGGGATTAAGTGAGATAAACTATGCAAAATACGAGCACAAAGCCTTCTACAACCCTCGTGATTACTTCACTTTATTTCATTTCTTCACCCCACCCACTGCCAGATTGTCCTCTAGGAAACCCTACAGTTTCCTTACCTTGATCTGGGAGAAGTCGGAGTACATTCCCACGGACACCCAGATCCTTTACGTAGCATGAGTCTTGGGAGTCCCCAGCGGCTGCTGCTGCCTCTCGATCCTGGAAAATTTTCCTCATGATATAAGGCACAGGTTGGAACTTCTGGGGTGAAGGCACCTTGTCCAAACCCAGAAACTGGATGAAGACAGAGTCCTGGAACTGGAATGTCTGGCCCCAAGCCAGGATTAACAGGCCCAGAGCCAAGACTGGCAGGGAGGGAATCATGGCCTCTGAGCTGCCCCAGAGCTGGCTAGGCAGGCTGCAGGGAGCTCTAGCTCCTGACTGCCCAGCAATTCGGTTGCGGCTAATTTATCTGATGTGAGATAATCAGGTGTGAATTGCTCTCTTCCCAGCTCCTCAAAGGCAATTGGATGTGAAAAGACACAGACTTTTTTTTCTCTTCCCTTGTTCTCTTCTCTTCTAGAAAAAAGGTTCACAAAACAAGTTTACCAATGCATAGACCTAACTACAAAAATCTGAGGTTTGTCAGCAGTAGAAAGAGTGGAAGGGTGACATGCACTTATTCACTTAACAAAGATTCATTAGGCATCTATGTTCAAGGCTCTGGGATAGGTGTTTGGAACATAGTAATGAGTGATTCAAAGTCTGGTCATTCATAGTCTAATTAGACAAATACATAGGTAGACTTCTATTAGATTGTTTCCACAGCTTTGTGGGCAACCCCTCCCAAGGAAACTGATCTACACTCCCCATCTACTTTCAGCTCTAAAAGGGACTGAATTTTGTTCACTAACTTTGTTCTTCCTGGTGACAAGTCAAGTCAGACTGACTTTAAAAGGTTCCATTACTTATTAGCTATATGACATTGAGCAAGTCACTTAACCTTCCTAAGTTTTTGTTTTGTCAACCGAAGATAAAAACCGACCTAATCTGCCATAGCATATGATTAAGTGATGTGTTTAAAGTGCTCTGCACAATGCCTGCCGTATGGTAGGCACACACAGACAGTGTTCACAGAGGAGATAGCTTCGAAGTTTACATAGACATTTTTCAGCAAGACAATCAGGCATTCAAGGTTGGAGGAAGTCCGTGTGGAAAAGCACAGAAGTTTTGAGAAGATTAAGTGTGGTGGCATGTACCAATTTCTGTGTTTTTGTTTCATTTTACTAAACTACAAGATTTTCAAATGTTATTGAAGAATTAACCTGTTTGTTGCCAAAACAGTTTTCATGCTTTTATGAGAAGAGGGACTTTATCATTTTACACTATTTTATCCCACGTATTATAAGAACTTGTTTCCCCTAAAGGAATAATGCAATGTTGTATCTAATATATAATAGTTTCCCATAATTGATGGGATAAAAATCTAAACTCTTTAGCATGGCATTTAAGTACTTTTCAGGCCTAGCACCCACATCCCTAGACAGCTCCCTTCCTACCACCCACCATCATCAGTGTTAATGCTCCAACGTATTGACCTAACTGTAGTTCACCTATGAGCTCATTTCTTCTGAGAGCCTTTGCACACACCAAGTTCAAAGGTCACTTCTACTGCAAAATCTTCCTTGACTCACCAAATTAGATTTAGATGTTTCTTCTTTCTCCCACTGACCCTTCCAGGGGCACGCATGATAGCACTTAACACAGTGCCTTTCACCCTGCTGTGCCTGTGTCTCTCCCAGAGCATACGCTTCTTGGGGACCGGAATCTTGTCTTTTCATCTAAGGGTCTCCATCCCCCAGGAAAGTGTCTGGCAGGTAGTAGACATTCAATAAATGTCCGTGCGATATAGACATGAATGAATGAATTGGTGCTGTTTCCAGAGTTCTCACTCTCCTAGATAGCAAGTTTTCCCTGTTCCCTTGTCTCCTATCTCCTCCTGCTTGCATCCTGATTAACACTTTTAATCTACAATCTCTGCCTGTTTTCAACACTGAGTAGTGGGTTGTATTTGATTTCTTTATTTAACTTTCATGACCTAAAGTCAGAGCTCAGACTACCTGGTTTAAATCCAGGTTCTATGACTTATTAGTTGTGTGATCATGGGCAAGTCACTCATCTGTGAAGAAAGACTAAACATTCTTTCTAAGGTGCTCAGGGAACCTGATGAGACAATGCATGTGTAATGCTCAGGACAATATCTGCCAGATGGTAAGCATTTGATAGACTGAATTTGTATATCAGGACCCAGAAAATGTAGGCCATTCCAGAGTCTGGCTCCATGTCGCAAACCTAAACCTAAGTTAGTCTGTGCTTACAGGAAACACCTATTAAGGAAACCTACCATACACCAGCCACAATCCTCCTGCTCAGCTTTAGCTCATTTTACCCTAGAAAATAGGAGCTGCCAACCTTATAAGGACATCTCCCACTTAGTCAATCATGCCTTGTTTCCGAGCTGCCTCTCCTAATGCTCTATAAAACTCATTCTTGCCCCAAACTCCTTGGGAATAGTGGCCTACTGCTTGTGAGGCCTTGCACTCCCCCAACCCATGGATTGTATTCCCCTTTCATAAAGGACATCAAATTCATTACTGAATTGTTTTAGTTTCATTATTTGACACACTCAAAAGTTAGCTGGTATTAATTATTGTTATCATTGTTATCATTAGTATTTATTAAAGGGGAGCTTGATTTGATGTAGGGAAAGGAAGAATTGAGGGTGTGTAGTCACTAATAGAGCAAAAAAGCACCAAATCAAGAGTGGGAGGATCTGAGTTCATCCCACTCCTTCAGCGACTATGAAATCATGGGCAATTCACTCAGTGTGAGCATTGTATGATACATACCCAGGGCATGGACATTTTTTAAATAGAAGGATTTGAACGGTCTGAGATGTCATAAAGGGTTAACCTATTTGCCCTCACTTTCTTTACCTAAGCACACAATGTTGAATTTGATCATCTTTAAGGGTTCTACAAACAAAAGATTGTAATTCTGGACTCAGCCCAAATAGAAAATCAGAAATGAGGCAATATGGCTAAATAGCATAGAACTAGTTCTGTTGTCATGGACTTAGATTAAAATCATACCCCTGTCACCCACTGGCTGTAGGGTCCTGAGCAAACTGTTTCTCTGGCCTTTGGTTTTCTAGTCAATAAAATAAGAACGGTATCACTCCAGCAGCATTATTGTGATCATAAGCATGAAAAATATTCAACATCACTAGTCAAAAAAAGAAAAAAGGCAAATTAAAGCAATGAAATGTCTTTGTCTATCCAATTGGCAAGATGAAAAAAAACAATAGCCTGGTAGGTGAGGAAGGAATTATTATCATAAATAGGGCAGATCTGGGGTATTCATTAATTTATCTGGAGGAAAATGTTGCAATTTTTATTAAAAGTTATTAAACAACCCATGTCCTTCTTTTATAAGGCATGTAGAGGGGTCAAATTCATAAGAGACAGAAAACAGAATAGCAGTTGCTGGGATCTAAAGGTGGAGAGGCTGGGAAATGGCAAGTTACTGTTCCATGAATTACAGAGTTTCTGTTTTGCAAGATGAAAATAGTTCTGGAGATGGTGGCAATGGTAGCACCACCGAATGTACTTAATGCTATAGAACTGTGCTAGGAATAATTAAGATGATAAATTATATGGAATGTGCATTTTAGCACAATTTTAAGAAATAAATTTTTAAATACCCACGTCCTTTAATTAACAATTCCAATTCTAGATAATTGTTCTAAGCCACTAGAATGTAAGCTACACATGTGCAGGAAAAGGATGAGCAATTGGTAAATATTTGTGAGTGAATCAAACAATTGGAAGTGGTCAAAGAATAAAAATTTACTCATTTTACTATTATTTTTTATTTATTTTATTTTGGTATGATTAATATTCAATTACATGAGCAACCTGTGGTTACTAGATTCCCCTCATTATCAAGTTCCCAACACAAACCCCATTACAGTCACTGTCCATCAGTGTAGTAAGATGCTATAGAGTCACTACGTGTCTTCTGTGTGCTATATACTGCCTTCCCTGTGCCCACCCTCTACATTATGTATACTAATCATAATACCCCTTTCCCCCCTTATCCCTCCCTTCCCACCATCCTCCGCAGTCCCTTTCTCTTTGATAACTGTTAGTCCATTCTTGGGTTCTGTGAGTCTGCTGCTGTTTCGTTCCTTCAGTTTTTCCTTTGTTCTTATACTCCACAGATAAGTGAAATTGTTTGATACTTGTCTTTCACTGCCTGCCTTATTCACTGAGCATAATACCCTCTAGGTCCATCCACGTTGTTGCAAATGGTAGAATTTGTTTTCTTCTTATGGCTGAATAATATTGCATTGTGCATATGTACCACATCCATTCATCTACTGATGGACACATAGGTTGCTTCCATGTCTTGGCTATTGTAAATAGTGCTGCAATAAACATAGGGGTGCATCTGTCTTTCTCAAACTGGGCTGCTGCATTCTTAGGGCAAATTCCTAGGAGTGGAATTCCTGGGTCAAATGGTATTTCTATTTTCAGTTTTTTGAGGAACCTGCTTTCCACAATGGTTGAACTAATTTATATTCCCACCAGCAGTGTAGGAGTGTTCCCCTTTCTCCACATCCTCGCCATTTGTTGTTGTTTGTCTTTTGGATGGTGGCCATCCTAACTGGTGTGAGATGATATCACAATGTGGTTTTGATTTGCATTTCTCTGATGATTAGCGATGTGGAGCATCTTTTCATGTGCCTGTTGGCTATCTGAATTTCTTCTTTGGAGAGTGTCTGTTCAGATTCTCTGCCCATTTTTTAATTGGATTATTTGCTTTTTATTTGTTGAGGTATGTGAGCTCTTTGTATATTTTGGATGTCAACCCCTTATTGGATATGTCATTTATTAATATATTCTCCCATACTGTAGGATGCTTTTTTGTTCTACTGATGGTGTCCTTTGCTGTACAGAAGCTTTTTAGTTTGATATAGCCCCATTTGTTCATTTTTGCTTTTGTTTCCCTTGCCTGGGGTGATATGTTCATGAAGAAGTTGCTCATGTATATATTCAAGAGAGTTTTGCCTATGTTTGCTTCTAAGAGTTTTATGCTTTCATGACTTACATTCAGGTCTTTGATGCATTTCAACTTTGCTTTTGTGTATGGGGTTAGACAATAATCTGGTTTCATTCTCTTACATGTAGCTGTCCAGTTTTATCAGCACCATTGTATATCCATGGCTCCTTTATCGTTTATTACTTGACCATATATGTTTGGGGTAATATATGGACTCTCTATTCTGTTCCATTGGTCTATGGGTCTGTTCTTTTGCCAGTACCAAATTGTCTTGATTACTCTGGCTTTGTAGTAGATTTTGAAGTTGGGAAGAGAGATCCCCCCTGCTTTATTCTTCCTTCTCAGGATAGCTTTGGCTATTCAGGGTTTTTTGTGATTCCATATGAATTTTAGAACTATTTGTTCCAGTTCATTGAAGAATGCTGTTGGCATTTTGATAGGGATTGCATTGAATCTGTAGATTGCTTTAGGCAGGATGGACATTTTGACAATATTAATTCTTCCTAGCCAAGAGCATGGGATGAATTTCCATTTATTCATGTCCTCTTTAATTTCTCTTAAGAGTGTCTTGTAGTATTCAGAGTATAGGTCTTTCACTTCCTTGGTTAGGTTTATTCCTAGGTATTTTATTCTTTTTGATGCAATTGTGAATGGATTGTTTTCCTGATTTCTCTTTCTGCTAGTTCATCATTAGTGTATAAGAGTGCAACAGATTTCTGTGTATTAATTTTGTATCCTCAACACTGCTGAATTCAGATATTAGTTCTAGTAGTTTTGGAGTGGATTTTTTAGGGTTTTTTACAATATCAGGTCATCTGCAAACAGTGACAGTTTGACTTCTTCCTTACCAATCTGGATGCCTTTTATTTCTCTGTGTTGTCTAATTGCCGTGGCTAGGACCTCCAGTACTATGTTGAATAAAGTGGGGAGAGTGGGCATCCTTGTCTTGTTCCCAATCTTAGAGGAAAAGCTTTCAACTTCTCATTGTTAAGCATGATGTTGGCTGTGGGTTTGTCATATATGGCTTTTATTATGTTGAGGTGCTTGCCCTCTATACCCATTTTGTTGAGTTTTTATCATGAATGGATGTTGAATTTTGTCAAATGCTTTTTCAGCATCTATGGAAATGATCATGTGGTTTTTGTCCTTTTTGTTGATGTGGTGGATGATGTTGATGGATTTTCAAATGTTGTACATTCCTTGCATTGCTGGGATGAATCACACTTGATCATGGTGTATGATTGTCTTGATGTATTTTTTAATTCAGCTTACTAATATTTTGTTAATTTTTTTGCATCTATATTCATCTGGGATATTGGTCTGTAGTTTTCTTTTTTTTATGGTGTCTTTGCCTGGTTTTGGTATTAGAGTGATGGTGGCCTTGTAGAATGAGTATTCCCTCCTCTTCTACTTTTTGGAAAACTTTAAGGAGAATGGGTTTTATGTCTTCTCTATATGTTTGATAAAATTCAGTGGTAAATTCATCTGGTCTGGATGTTTTGTTCTTGGGTAGTGTTTTGATTACTGATTCAATTTCATTGCTGGTAATTGGTCTGTTTAGATTTTCTGTTTCTTCCTGGGTCAGTCTTGGAAGGTTGTGTTTTTCTAAAAAGTTGTCCATTTCTTCTAGGTTATCCAGTTTGTTAACATATAGATTTTCATAGTATTCTTTAATAATTCTTTGTATTTCTGTGGCGTCTGTAGTGATTTTTCCTTTCTCATTTCTGATTCTGTTTATGTGTGCTCTTTTTTTCTTAAGTCTGGCTAGAAGCTTATCTATTTTGTTTATTTTCTCCAAGAACCAGTTCTTGGTTTCATTGATTTTTTTCCTATTACTTTATTCTTCTCAATTTTATTTATTTCTTCTCTGATCTTTATTATGTCTCTCCTTCTGCTGATTTTGGGCCTCATTTGTTCTTCTTTTTCCAATTTCAATAATTTTGACTTTAGACTATTCATTTGGGATTGTTCTTCCTTCTTTAAATAGTCCTGGATTGCTATATACTTTCCTCTTAGAACTGCCTTTGCTGCATCCCACAGAAGTTGGGGCATTGTGCTGTTGTTTTCATTTGTCTCCATATACTGCCTGATCTCTGTTTTAATTTGGTCATTGATCCATTGATTATTTAGGAGCATGTTGTTAAGCTTCCATGTGTTAGAGAGCTTTTTTGTTTTCTTTGTACAATTTATTTCTAGTTTTACACCTTTGTGATCTGAGAAGTTGGTTAGTACAATTTCAATCTTTTTGAATTTACTGAGGCTTGATTTTTGGCCTACTATGTGGTCTATTCTGGAAAACGTTCCGTGTGCACTTGAGAAGAATGAGTATCCTGCTGCTTTTGGGTATAGAGTTCTGTAGCTATATGTTAGATCCATCTATTCTAGTGTGTTGTTCAGTGCCTCTGTGTCCTTACTTATTTTCTGTCTGGTGGATCTGTCCTTCGATATTAGTGGTGTGTTGAAGTCTCCTAAAATGAATGCATTGCATTCTATTTCCTCCTTTAGTTCTGTTAGTATTTGTTTCACATATGTCAGTGCTCCTGTGTTGGGTGCATAGATATTTATAATGGTTATGTCCTCTTGTTGGATTGACCCCTTTATCATTATGTAATGTCCTTCTCTTTCTCTTGTGACTTTCTTTGTTTTGAAGTCTATTTTGTCTGATACAAGTACTGCAATACCTGCTTTTTTCTCCCTATTAGTTGCATGAAATATCTTTTTCCATCCCTTCACTTTTAGTCTGTGTATGTCTTTGGGTTTGAAGTGAGTCTCTTGTAGGCAGCATACAGAAGGGTGTTGTGTTTTTATTCATTCTATTACTCTGTGTCTTTTGATTGGTGCATTCAGTGCATTTACGTTTAGGGTGATTATCAATAGATATGTACTTACTGCCATTGTAGGCTTTGAATTCATGGTTACCAAAGGTTCAAGGGCAGCTTCTTTGCTATCTAACCATCTAACTTAACTCACTTTTTATGCTATTATAAACACAGTTTGATGATTCTTTATTTCTCTCCCTTCTTTTTCTTCATCCTCCCCTCTTTATATGCTAGGTGTTTTATTCTATACTCTTTATGCTTCCCTTGACTGATTTTGTGGATAGCTGATTTTATTTTGCATTTAATTAGTATTTGATTGGTCTACTTTCTTTGCTGTGGTTTTATTTTCTCTGGTGACAGCTATTTAGCCTTAGGAGGGCTCCCATCTAAAGAAGTCCCTTTAAAATACACTGTAGAGATGGTTTGTGGGAGGTAAATTCCCTCAACTTTTGCTTATCTGGGAATTGTTTAATACCACCTTCAAATATAAATGATAATCTTCCTGGATATAGTATTCTTGGTTCAAGGCCCTTCTGCTTCATTACATTGAATATATCATGCCATTCCCTTCTGGCCTATAAGGTTTCTGCTGAGAAGTCTGATGACAGACTGATGGGTTTTCCTTTATAAGTGATCTTTTTTCTCTCTTTGGCTGCTTTTAATACTCTGTCCTTGATCTTTGCCATTTTAATCATTGTATGTCCTGACGTTGTCCTCCCTGGGTCTCTTGTGTTGGGAGATCTGTGGACTTCCATGGTCTGAGAAACTATTTCCTTCCCTAGTTTGGGGAAGTTTTCAGCAATTATTTCTTCAAAGACACTTTCTATCCCTTTTTCTCTCTCTTCTTCTTCTGCTATCACCATAATACGAATATTGTTCTGTTGGGATTGGTCACACAGTTGTCTTAATATTCTTTCATTCCTAGAGATCCTTTTATCTCTTTCTGCCTCAGCGTCTCTCTATTCCTGTCCTCTGATTTCTATTCCATTAACAGTTTCTTGCACTTCATCCAATCTGCTCTTAAATCCTTCCATTGTTTGTTTCATTTCTGTTATCTCCCTCCTGATTTCATCCCTTAGCTCTTGAATATTTCTCTGCATCTCCATCAGCATGCTTATGACTTTTATTTTGAATTATTTTTCAGGAAGATTGTTGATTTCAGTCTCACCAAGCCCTCTCTCTGGTGTTTGAGGGATTTTTGGACTGAACAACATTCTTTTGCCTTTTCATGGTGATGGGAGTGGTTGCCCGCGAGTGGTGCATGTGTCAGCTGGGAGAACAAAGTCCCTTCCTGCTTGCCGGTTGCCTTGCCTGTCTCTGCTATCTGTACCAGTCAAATGCACATGGGAGCAGCCTCTGGGTTAATCCCCTAAGCTGCCATGGGTGGGGTGGCCTTCGAGATGGCCTAGAGCAATGGCAGGGGCCACAGGCCTGTAGCACATGTTCTGCTGTAAGAGCAAAGCCTCTTTGTGCTTCCTGGTCTCTGCACCCATCTCCTCTTTCTGTGCTGGTCAACTGCGAACAGGGAGCAGCCTCTGGGTTAATCCCCTTAGCTGCCATGGGTGGGACGGTCCACAGGATATCCAAGGGCACTGGCGGGGGTCGCAGGTGAGCAGTGTGTGTTCTGCCGTGAGAACAAAGACCCTTTGTGCCTCCAGGACTCTGTGCTGGTCAATGCTGTCCATGCCACTCAACTGCGCACAGGGAGCAGAGTCTGTTTGGGCTGGTTAGCCCCATGCAGTGAGAAGCCTCTGTGCCAAGCTGTGTGGTTGCTTTGGCTGGGGCTGCTCCCCCACTGGTCTGCAGCAATGGGGGGGAGGGGAACAGGCAGTTTGCTTGCAGTGCCGGCAGAGGGGGGATGAACAGCAGGCTGCTTATTGCTGTGAAGAGGTTTGGAGCTGCTTTGCCTTTCAGGGGATTAGGGTGCCTGAAGTTCCTTAAAGTTCCCAGCCTGCTGAGCTGAGTGTGCCAGGATGATTTTGTCCATCTGTTAAACCCTTGTCCCTTTAAGACTTTTAAAGCGTCCATTTTTCTTTTGTCTCAGGGCAGCCTGCTGTGGGAACCTGTTAGCAGTCTCAATCTCAGACCTTGTTTTTCTGCTCCTCCAATATCCAGTGCACCATGCAATGTGTGTCTGTGCTCCAGGGGCAGACCACCAGGGATGGTTATTTAGCAGTCCTGTGCTCCCACTCCCTCCCCACTCTGATTCCCTTTCTCCCTCCTGTTAGCTGGGGTTGGGGGAGTGCTCGGTTCCCACCAGGTCATGGCTTTGTATCCTACCCTTTTCTGTGGGATGTTGGGCTCTCACAGATGTAGCCTGGCTCATGTACTGTATCTTCCGGTCACTCTTTTAGGAATAGTTGTATTCGCTGTATTTTCAAAATATATATCGTTTTGGGAGGAGATTTCCACCACCCTACTCATGCCACCATCTTGAGAATCTTGCTACTATCATTTTTTATAGTGAAAACTTGATCAGTTAACTTGCAATAGTAAATATATTTTAGAACACCTATAAATTAGATTAGTCAGCCACAAATAATGTTGCAAAAGAATATTTAATGGCATAGAAACTTGTCCATGAATATTATTAAGCAAAAAAAAAAGCAGATTTTTGAAACAATATACAAAAAATAATCTAATTTCACAAAAATATGCACCAGAAAAATCTCAAAAGATTGTTATCAGAAGGCCAACAACTATTATTTCTTAGTAATTTTTTATAAGTTTTCTTTTCAAAGTTTTTCTAATAAATATGTATTATTTTTATCATCAGAAAAAGTTACTTAAATAACACAATATAGTCATAACCACTAAAACAGTGATTTAGATTTTTCAGTCAGTAGACAAGTATTTATTGAGTTCTAAGTACTAAGGATAGACTAAAGAATTGGGTAAACTTACATTAAAAACTAAGGATAACTCCAAACATATAGTGAATCTGTTCCAACCATGACACTGACCTCATTATTCACACCCTCATAGTGATATTTTTTTTTAGTCCCTTTTCCTATAATAAAAAGAGGTTGGGATTTTTTTCGTTTTTTGTTTTTTAACCTTTCTTCCTCATCTGAATTGTAGACACATCCTGTACCATTTCTGAATATGTGAGCAGGACATAGTATGGACATAAAAAGAAAAGTTGAGATGAATCTTTGGGAATTAAGGAAAACTCATTGAGATTTTACATACTAATTAAAACCCACACCTTGGTGACTTCTCTTGCTGGTTTTTAGAGAAGAGAGGAATGGGCGCGGACAGTGAGGGATTACCAAAGTAGGTAGAGTAAGAATTTGCTGAAGACACCTGCATAACCAACACACTGAAAATAAATTTTTGGAAAGAATGGAATGTTTTAAAAATTGAGGTAGCTATCAAGGAAAAAATCTGAATTTTTTTTAACGTCCTTAGATGTGCTTTACTATTAAATATTTATTTATAATTATGTCTAGTGGGTAGGTGAATGGCAAAAAATATTGTCTGAATCAGAGTAGTAATAGGATGATAAGGAAAGACCCCAGAAGGTACACAGGATTAATATTTGTAGTATTTCTGACATCCTGGGAAACCTCATTTAGTATTTCTTGCACCCTGGGAAACTGCATTTCATTTAACAGCTTGAACATTTTATCATACTACCAAAAACAAAAGCAAAACAATAATGAAAAAGAATCCCTTAGAATCACATGAATGGGTACGTAGTAATATTACTTTGAATGGACATACATTTTACCCATTTAGGAACTTTAAAAAATTTTGAGACACTAAATATGTCTTTAACTGTATTTCATTACATGCCAATTAAACTTCATCTGTAGTTCATATTATATCCTTATTAAATTACAAGTCTAATTATCACTTGGTTGTCCATAAAGGCTCTTAAGGGTCTTAATTCTTTTGGACAAATTGGTTTAGATAATGTATCATTTTATACAGCCAGCAGCAGTTGTGAATCAGAGTTCATTCGTAATAACTCTGGCTAGCCTGGGATAGTCTTTCTCCTTTAACTTTTAGAAATGAGATATATATGATCGATCCTTTATATTTAATTTAGATGTATTTCAGGGGGCGTTATTCAGCCTATCATACATTGGTTTTAGCCCCAAAGCTGCATTCTTAAATTTACTTTCAGAGAGCAATGTGGGTTCTCAGTTATATCAGACAGAACTGTTTTCCACAATACACATGTCAGGCCCTGGTCCTCATGGTAACTAATAAAACAGTTTGATCCTGGATGTAAACCAATACATAAAAAAACCTTTGTAGGTTTTTGTGAATTTCAGGTGTCTGGGGTGCTACCCATCAAATCATTTAAAATCACTATGTATCTGTCTGTCTGGAAAAAGTT
Source organism: Manis pentadactyla (assembly GCF_030020395.1). Classification (NCBI taxonomy): domain Eukaryota; kingdom Metazoa; phylum Chordata; class Mammalia; order Pholidota; family Manidae; genus Manis; species Manis pentadactyla. The sequence goes on along the minus strand of NC_080032.1, from coordinate 65,741,084 downwards.
GATGAATAATACTAGAGGAAGCAGTCACACCATCACCATGCAACCCAAAGTCAAAGAGTGTGGAACTGTGCCAGCATTTACCAAATTTTATCACCATTTTCAGGAGGTTTTGCATGTGCGTGTGTCCATTATTAAAGATAACATTTTGTGTTTTATCAGCCACCAACTGTTTCTCATCACTAGCAAGACCTCTCTGTAGCACAGTGCTACCCTTTGGGCCTCCACACCATTGAACTTCTTTCTGATAGAGCTACCAAGAATCATCCCAGCCCCTCTCCACTCATTGTGATTTCTTTTAGTTTAAAGTGTTTATTTTTCCAGAACGAGCAGTCACTAAATAAGGTAGTAATTATCAGTTGACATGTAGTTTAGTTTTTTTTTAACAAGTTTCACAATTACAAACAATGCTAGAGTAAACCACCTTGTACTCATCATTTCATATGCTTGATTTCAGAATAAATGCCTAGAAGTGGGATTTTTACAAAAGGATTTGCATATGTTTTATAATTCCTGTCTAAGGCTTATCTTTGACATGTAATTTAAAATGTTCTTCTAAAAGGGTGTACAAATTATATCCTGTCATGAAGGACTGCTAGTCATGCTATTCGAGAGGTCATAGGACAGAAAAGCTCACAAACCAAAATAAGATGTTCAAAGTTCATTTATCAAAAAAGTAGGGTAACACATAATAGAAGGACCATACTACCTACCACCTGAGTTATTGATTGTTCATATGTCTAGTGTCCCTTTCTGCCACACAAGTCTTTTCCACTGCTGGTTGAGTTTTGAGAACCAGAGTTGAACTTTGAGCAGATGCCTGGAGCTAATATGGACTTGCTTTGTCAGAGATACAGGGGCAAGGACGCCTGCCTCTTGGCCTGCTAGGATGGAGTACAAGTGGGATAGAACGGAACCATAATGGGTGTCCTCAGTGGGTTACCAATCTGGGATGACAGCTGTCAGACAAGAGTTGGCACCATTTCTATGTGTACTTGAACCCCATCCCCTTCTAATTATGATTAATACCTTTGTTCCATCATATATCTTATTTATTGTATTATCTTTAATATGTCTTACAGGTACTAACTTACTTTATATTTAGCATATCTAATGAATTCTATGTCTCATGAACATCTTGTTTACTCATTATGCATATTAACACTTCTTAGGAGTCTTGTCCATATTTCACCAGCTACTATAAGTCATATACATATTCTTGAGTTATACACTGCAAGCTGTTCTATTAGTTGTTATCCACTGGTAGGGATCAGGACATACTACCCCAAAATATGGCACCTTGGCCTGAAGAATATCATAGGCTGAAGGAGTTTGAGAAGATGACAGAAGCAGGAAGGTCACTCTGGCCTTCCCCCACACTTCTCCCCTAAGATAAGTCATACAACCCTTATATGAGAGGTGGCCTCCCTATACCCAAAGGAAGGAGCATCCTTATCTCCAAAGACAAAGGGATGCCAAGAAGAATTGTAACAAAGAGACCATGCTATGTTTCTCCCAGTTTACGTACTTACCTCATATTCCTTAACTTCTCATGTTTCTACATGACTGCCATCAACCTTTGCATAAAAATACTCAGATCTGAAAAAAAAAAAATACTCAGCTCTAACTGTTTCTATGGGTCTTCATATCCTTATGAAGACTCCTTTGTCCCATGTCATTTTTTTTAACATTAAATAAATTTGCATGCTTTCTCCTGTTATCTGTCTTTGTCAGTTTAATTTTCAGATCCAGCCAGGACCCCTAAAAGGCGGGTGATGGAACTTTTTCCTCCCCTGCACTGTGGTCAACACTGCTTGCCAGTTTCATCCATCCCATTTGTTTTCATTTTGTTCTATAACGCAAGGTAATAGTCTCAGATGACACAGTGCTTGCTGCAGACCCTGTAGCAGTACATTTAAGTACCATTATCCCCCACCTTATGCACTGACACTGCTTCACCAACTTGTTTTTGTTTTTATTTTCCCTAACCCAGTAGAGAGAAAATGCATAATTGTTTTCGCTTAAATTTATTGGACTTTTAACACAGTTCACAATTTTTTCATTTGTTTCATGGCTATTTGAACTCCATTTAGAAACTCCTTTACCCATTTTTCACTTGAATTATTCATCTTTTAACATTTAAATTAAGAAATAATTAACAAATTATTTGGATAAGAACTTTCATCTGTCGTATTTGTCAAATCTCTTCCCCCCAGTTTACATCCATTTTTCAACACTGTTTAAAATGGTTTTTGCCACTAGGAAATTTTTAACCTTTATTTGGTCAGGTTTTGAAATCTTTCATGGTGTTTGATTTTTGTTTCATGCTTAGACAAGATTTTTTCACCATGAGAATATAGACTGACAACCATATTTTCTTTCTAATATGTATTTATGAATCTTGTGTGACTTGGCAAGGTAATTATCAGCTCAGTTCCTCACCTGTGATTCAATTTTTTCATATGTAAAAAATGAAGTTAATAGGAATACACACTGATAGGGTTATGAGAAATAAATTGTCGCTCCATGTAAAAAACATAAAAGAGTGCATAGTACTTAACAAATACATAATCGGTGTTCACTGCCATTAGCTCTGCATCAATATCACACAAGTTTGAACACTTCAAGCATACTACTTGGGTTCACGAAAGTAAATATTTTTTGTTTGACCTATATCCAAGCCAGAAACATAAGGAAATAAAAATAACCTCACCTGCAAAAATAATAGGTGTTAATGGATTAGTGACTATTGCCCAGATATTTATATTCCTGTGGTAATAAATATATATAGAGAGAGAGAATTATTGCTTGCCTTATATAAAACGGAGCTATACTACACACAGATTGCTCTGCTTCAAACTCTGTCACCTAACATCTCTTGGACAGCTGTACCCAAAGCTGTACTTCATTCTCTTTAGTGGCGATATCCTCAACTCAATAATTTACTTAGCTGTTTCCAATTTTTCATATGACAAACATCTTTGTTTATTAACCACAAGGGCTTCCTGGGAATCACACTAAATTTCTGACTCTTCCAACATGTTTCTCTTTCTTTGAACTTCTAACATCTCTCATCCTCATTCTCACTTGTTCCTATTTCTCTGAGAAAACTGAAGGAATCAGCAGAACTCCCAGCACTTCCCACAAGCACACCGAGCGCCAAGGCGGCCCTGCTCCGTGCCTGCCTCTTCCTGCTGGTGGACTCTCCGGTCCGGCTTGCATGCTGACTGCATCCCTCTCTCTTACTCCACGTCACCACTCGGCACTTTTCTCTTCATTCTCACCCACTTTTCCCTCTTCACTGGATCCTTCCTAGCAGTAAATAAATATGCTTTTGTTTTTCCCATCTTAGGCATTTTTAAAAAATCTTTTAACCTACTTTCCACAATACCTACTGATCCATTTCCTGTTCCCTTTTGCAGAAAACTTCTTGAAATAGTTGATTATATTTGCTGGGTCCAGTTCTTATTCTTTCATTCTACAGCACGGTTTTTGTCTGGGTCACCAATGGGTTCACGGGGCCAAATCCAGAACCCAGTTGTCATCCTTTGTCTCACTTTATCCCTCAGCAGCATTTGACACAGTTCTACCTTACCTGGCTCCCTACTTCCTGTCTTACCTGGCTGCCAGGACAGCTCCCTGTCTTGGTTTACCACCTTCCCCATTGGTCACTCATTCTCAGCCTCCCTGTCTGGTTCCTCTTCTCACAGGTCTCTTGCAGTTGGGGTGTCCCAGACCTCAGGCCTCAGGTTATATTCCCTTCTCTAATTATGTTCCCTTTCTTAGTGAGTCTCATCTAATCTATGGCTTCAAATACCATATACATGCTGGTGACTTTCAAATGTATATGTCTAACTCGACTTTCTCTGAATTCCAGAACCATTTTATTTAGTTGTCTCCTCATTTCTTCTTGGATGTCTACATATTCTATATTGGATTCTAAGTATTTATATTATCTAAAGTGGAATCCTGATCCAGGCACCCTACCCCTCTTCACTACACCTGCAGGCTTTTCCACATGAGCTAATGCCAACTCTGCCCTTGAGTTGTTCAGGACAGGAATTACCTTTGACTTCTTCCTTTCTCTCATACCCCATATTCAATTCATCAGGAAATTCTACTGGCTCTACCTTCAAAATATTTTCAGAATCTGGACTCCACCACTACCACCCTAATCTGAGATGCTATTATTTCTCATCTGAATTGTAACATAAATCTAAACGGATCTCTAATTCCAACCTTGTCCTGTCTCCAGTTCAGTCTGATTTCCACACACAAGCCAAATTCTTTTACAAGCTCAGTTGACTCATTCACTCATCTGTTCAAAACCACCCACTGGCTCCCTATTTCACTCAGAGGAAGCATCAGTGTCTACAAAATCCCACCTAGTTACCCCACTCACTGACTGCCCCTTGCTCGCCCACTCGCTCTGCTCCATCCACCCTGGCTTTGCTGCCTCTCTACTTCCTCACGTACTTGCTGTTCCCTCTGCCAGGAAGACTCACTAGACGTCCCCACATCCAACTTTCCCACCTCCTTCAGTCCTAACCCATTCCTCACCTGCTCCTTAAACTTTATCCTTAACTTTCTATTTTAATCTCACCTACTGCCTCTCTCCCACACTTCAATCTCCTGTTCTATTTTGTTCATAAAAAGAAAAAACAAACTGTTCTATTTTATTCATAGCAGGTATCTTCTAAAATACTGATAATTTCATTCATCTGTTCAGTGAACAATTGTGCCAGCATTTGGGATGTAGAAGTGAATCAGATAAAAATCCCTGACCTCAAACAACTAACATTCTAGTGGGGTAAGTCAGGACACAATAAATATAATAAATAAGTAATATTACTTGTTGAATAAATAAATGAAAATAGTTTTGGGCCCAGAACCAAGTACTTCTACAGAACAAATTTCTGGAAAAAAAATTGCTGGGTCAAAGAATATACACATTTTAAGTTTTTGTATATAATGGCCAAATTTCTGATCAATAACCAACAGGAAAAAATAGGTCTAGCATAATTATGTACTGTAAAAATTAATAAAGGGACACCTTGCTGACATGGTGTCAGATGGCCTGCAGGGGAGCTCTCATGCCCACCATTCCCTATAAATCTCAGACCCTACTGGAAGAGGTACACCAAACTGTTCAGCTACTTTACTCCCGGGCAGAAGCAGGAAGGTCTCCGCCTTCTTTCCAGAAACATCCCAACCAATGAGACACTGTCTCAACTCAGCCAATGAGAAGCCATAACATGTGGGATTCCCAGTTTCCTCCAGTGGACTTTTTACTGTGAACAGCCCCCCCCCCAACTACCCGCCTCTTCCTCTACTAAAGAGGGGGCCTCTCCTTCTTTCTCTGGACATGTTTATGCTGTAGCTTGCATGTCCCCAGTTGCAATTCTCTGCTATTCCTAAGTTAAACCTATGTAATCAGTAAAAATTTTTACTGGTAAAAAACTTTTATTTTTAAGGTTAACAGTACACACACACACTTGCATATATTCATACACAAATATTTGTTATTTGAATAACAACAGTCTCTTCTGGGTCTGGCCTGTAACTTAACCTGAGAATATATTTTTATTTTATATTGTATGATGTGATTGTGAGAGTAAAATGGTGGCATTTTTTTCATTAATTTTTTACTGGGGAAAAAAACACATGGAATATTTTTGTGAAAAGAAATGGGAAATGTAATTGACGTAAGTTACCGAACTTACATCTAGAAAGTCTAGAATCGCTGACTTAGAATACTTGGTATTATCAATGTTTCTCTTTCATAATAAAGATGGATTTTTTAAAGTTAAGACTTAAATCTTACCAAGGAAATTGTTACCTTTGAACTATAAATTTATATCCTCAGAAGATTTTCATAATCAGAATAGCCTCCCTCAAAGTATTGCATTTGAAAAAACTTAACTAGGAACAAAAATACATATAAGCATATATCAATAGTGGATAATATATCCTTATATATCTATATTGTACACATATATATATATGAATATTCATATTACATATGAATAACTTTGTAAATTAAAATTAGGTGAAAAATAGGGGGGGCAGAGCCAAGATGGCAGTATGAGTAGAGCAGGGGAAATCTCCTCCCAAAACCACATATATTTCTGAAAATACAACAAAGACAACTTTTCCTAAAAGAGAGACCAGAAGACACAGGACAACAGCCAGACCACATCCACACCTGCGAGAACCCAGCACCTTGCAAAGGGGGTAAGATACAAGCCCCGGCCCAGCAGGACCCGAGCGCCCCACACCCCAGCTCTGGGAGGGAGGAGAGGAATCAGAGCGGGGAGGGAGAGAGAGCCCAGGACTGCTAAATAGCCAGCCCTAGTCATCCATACCAGAGGGCAGACACAGTGCATGCGTGGGGTGCCGGAAACTAGGGAAACAGGACAGTAAGACCTGTGAGCGGGTCCCTGCAGTCAGCACACTGGGACAAAGAAAAGCGAGTGCTTTTTGGAAGTCTTAAAGGGACAGGGACCTCACGGTCCGACGGAAGCGTCCTGGGACACGTAGTCAAGCTGCAGGGAATCTGGGGAACTCTGGGCACTCTAACACCCTGGGCAGCAGGGAGCACGGAGGCCCCTTACGGAGATAAATAGCCTCCTGGCCGTTCCCCCTCCAACACAGCTCCACCATATCAGAGAAGCTGCCCAAGGCAGGCCACGACCACAGCAACAGTGGAGATAAACTCCATAGCAGCCGGGCAGGAAGCAGAAGCCCTGTCTGCATGCAGCTGCCCAGCACAAGCCACTAGAGGTCGCTGTTCTCCCAGGAGAGGAAGGCCACAAACCAACAAGAAGGGAAGTTCTTACAGCCGTCACTCGTGCCAGCTCTGCAAACTATTCCTATCACCATGAAAAGGCAAAGCTACAGGCAGACAAAGATCACAGAGACAACACCAGAGAAGGAGACAGACCTAACCAGTCTTCCTGACAAAGAATTCAAAATACGAATCATAAACATGCTGACAGAGATGCAGAGAAATACGCAAGAGATATAGGATGAAGTCAGGAGGGAGATCACAGATGCCAGAAAGGAGATTACAGAAATGAAACAAACTCTGGAAGGATTTATAAGCAGAATGGATAAAATGCAAGAGGCCATTGATGGAATAGAAATCAGAGAACAGGAACGCATAGAAGCTGACACAGAGAGTGATAAAAGGATCTCCAAGAATGAAACAATATTAAGAGAACTGTGTGAACAATTCAAAAGGAACAATATCTGTATTATAGGGGCACCAGAAGAATAAGAGAGAGAAAAAGGGATAGAAAGTGTCTTTGAAGAAATAATTGCTGAAAACTTTCCCAAACTGGGGGAGGAAATAATTGAACAGACCATGGAAATACACAGAACTCCCAACAGAAAGGACCCAAGGAGGCCAACACCAAGACACATAATAATTAAAATGGCAAAGATCAAGGACAAGGACAGAGTTTCAAAGGCAGCTAGAGAGAAAAAGGTCACCTATAAAGGAAAACCCATCAGGCTATCATCAGACTTCTCAACAGAAACCTTATAGGCCAGAAGAAAATTGGCATGATATATTTAATGCAATGAAACAGAAGGGCCTTGAAACGAGGATACTGTTTCCAGCACGATTATCATTTAAATATGAAGGAGAGATTAAACAATTCCCAGACAAGCAAAAGTTGAGGGAATTTGCTTCCCACAAACCAGCTCAACAGGGTATTTTAGAGGGACTGTTCTAGACGGGAGCACTCCTAAAACTAAACAGATGTCACCAGAGAAAATAAAATCACAGCAAAGAAAGGAGACCAACCAAATACTAACTAAAGGCAAAAAATAAAATCAACTACCCACTAAAAGCAGTTAAAGGAAACATGAAAGAGCACAGAATAAAACAACCAACATATAAAGAATGGAGGAGGAGGAATAAGAAGGGAGAGAAGAAAAGAATCTCCAGACAGTGTATATAACAGCTCAATAAGCGAGCTAAGTTAGGCAGTAAGATACTTAAGAAGCTAACCTTGAACCTTTGGTAACCACGAATCTAAAGCCTGCAATGGCAATAAGTACATATCTTTCAATAGTCACCCTAAATGTAAATGGACCGAATGCACCAAACAAAAGACACAGAGTAACAGAATGGATAAAAAAGCAAGACTCATCTATATGCTGCTTAAAACAAACTCACCTCAAACCCAAAGACATGCACGGACTAAAAGTCAAGGGATGGAAAAACATATTTCAGGCAAACAACAGAGAGAAGAAAGCAGGGGTTGCAGTACTAGTATCAGACAAAATAGACTTCAAATCAAAGAAAGTAACAAGAGATAAAGAAGGACATTACATAAGGATAAAGGGCTCAGTCCAACAAGAGGATATAACTATTCTAAATATATATGCACCCAACACAGGAGCACCAGCATATGTGAAAAAATACTAACAGAACTAAAGGGAGAAATAGAATGCAATGCATTCATTTTAGGAGACTTCAACATCCACTCACCCCAAAGGATAGATCCACTGGGCAGAAAATAAGTAAGGACACGGAGGCACTGAACAACACACTAGAACAGATGGACCTAATGGACATCTATAGAACTCTACACCCATAAAGCAACAGGATATACATTCTTCTCAAGTGCACATGGAACACTCTCCAGAATAGAACACATACTAGGCCACAAAAAGAGCCTCAGTAAATTCCAAAAGATTGAAATTCTACCAACCAACTTTTCAGACCACAAAGGCATAAAAGTAGAAATAAATTCTACAAAGAAAACAAAAAGGCTCACAAACACATGGAGGCTTCACAACATGCTCCTAGATAATCTATGGATCAACAAACAAATTAAAATAGAGATCAAGGAATATATGGAAACAAATGACAGCAACGACACAAAGCCCCAACTTCTGTGGGACACAGCGAAAGCAGTTTTAAGAGGAAAGTGTAAAGCGATCTAGGCACACTTAAAGAAGGAAGAACAATCCCAAATGAATAGCCTAACATCACAATTATCAAAACTGGAAAAAGAAGAACAAATGAGGCCTAAAGTCAGCAGAAGGAGGCACATAGTAAAGATCAGAGAAGAAATAAACAAAATTGAGAAGAATACAACAATAGAAAAAATCAATGAAACCAAGAGCTGGTTCCTTGAGAAAATAAACAAAATAGATAAGCCTCTAGCCAAACTTATTAAGAGAAAAAGAGAATCAACACACATCAACAGAATCAGAAACGAGAAAGGAAAAATCACGACAGACTCCACAGAAATACAAAGAATTATTAAAGACTACTATGAAAACCTATATGCTAACAAGCTGGAAAACCTAGAAGAAATAGACAACTTCCTAGAAAAATACAACCTTCCAAGACTGACCAAAGAAGAAACACAAAAGTTAAACAAACCAATTACGAGCAAATAAATTGAAACGGTAATAAAAAAACTACTACAGGCACACACCTGATCATCTACATTTGCTCTCTTACAACACTAAACTATGCTTTCTACCTTTATCTTGTATCTACCTACCACTTCAGCATTTTATTAAAAATAATAATAATAAAGAGAGAAATGTGGTATCCAAATATAAATCAAGTATAAAAATCAAATGAGTATTCATATTTGAACTGACTGTTTATAGTTCATAATGCATGAGCAAAACCGAAAGTTTCTGTGATGACTGCCCTTGCACTGTTCACCATGTAACTTCTTCACTATGTAAGAATTTGTTCTCCATGTAAGAACTTGTTCGTTATGCTTCAGAAGATTGGAGACTGACGAAAATTAGGCTTGGGGTGGATTAATGATTGTGCATTGAGCATTGACTCCCCTATACAGAATTTTATTGTTGTTAACAACCATTTGATCAATAAATATGAGAGATGCCCTCACAAAAAAAAAAAAAGTACACACTTCCAATTGTAAAATAAATAAGTAACCGGAATGTAATGTATAGCATAAGGAATATAGTCAAAATATTGTAAGAACTTGGTATGGTGATAGCTGGTACCAAGAATTATCATGTATATAAATGTTGAATCACTGTGTTGTACACCTGAAACTAATGTAATACTGTGTGTCAACTACCCTTCAATAAAAAATAATTATCTACAAAAAAAAAAAAAAAAAAAAAAACTACCCAAGAACAAAACCCCCGGGCCAGACGGATTTACCTCAGAATTTTATCAGACATACAGAGAAGACATAATACCTATTCTCCTTAAAGTTTTCCAAAAAATAGAAGAGGAAGGAATACTCCCAAACTCATTCTATGAAGCCAACATCACCCTAATAACAAAACCAGGCAAACACCCCACCAAAAAAGAAAATTACAGACCAATATCCCTGATGAATGTAGATGCAAAAATACTCAATAAAATATTAGCAAACCGAATTCAAAAATATATCAAAAGGATCATACACCATGACCAAGTGGGATTCATCCCAGGGATGCAAGGATGGTACAACATTCGAAAATCCATCAACATCATCCACCACATCAACAAAAAGAAGGACAAAAACGACATGATCATCTCCATAGATGCTGAAAAAGCATTTGACAAAATTCAACATCTATTCATGATAAAAACTCTCAACAAAATGGGTATAGAGGGCAAGTACCTCAACATAATAAAGGCCATCTATGATAAACCCACAGCCAACATCATACTGAACAGCGAGAGGCTGAAAGCTTTTCCTCTGAGATCAGGAACAAGACAGGGATGCCCACTCTCCCCACTGTTATTTAACATAGAACTGGAGGTCCTAGCCAAGGCAATTAGACAAAACAAAGAAATACAAGGAATCCAGATTGGTAAAGAAGAAGTTAAACTGTCACTATTTGCAGATGACAGGATATTGTACATAAAAAACCCTAAAGACTCCACCCCAAAACTACTAGAACTGATATCAGAATACAGAAAATTTGCAGGATACAAAATTAACACACAGAAACCTGTGGCTTTCCTATACACTAACAATGAACCAATAGAAAGAGAAATCAGGAAAACAACTCCATTCACAATTGCATCAAAAAGAATAAAATACCTAGGAATAAACCTAACCAAAGAAGTGAAAGACCTATACCCTGAAAACTACAAGACACTCTTAAGAGAAATTAAAGAGGACACTAACAAATGGAAACTCATCCCATGCTCTTGGCTAGGAAGAATTAGTATTGTCAAAATGGCCATCCTGCCCAAAGCAATATACAGAAACAATGCAATCCCTATCAAAATACCAACAGCATTCTTCAACGAACTGGAACAAATACTTTTAAAATTCATATGGAAACACCAAAGACCCCGAATAGCTAAAGCAATCCTGAGAAAGAATAATAAAGTGGGGGGGGGATCTCACTCCCCAACTTCAACCTCTACTGCAAAGCCACAGTAATCAAGACAATTTGGTACTGGCACAAGAACAGAGCCACAGACCAGTGGAACAGATTAGAGACTCCAGACATTAACCCAAACATAGATGGTCAATTAATACTTGATAAAGGAGCCATGGACATACAATGGGGAAATGACAGTCTCTTCAATAGATGGTGCTGGCAAAACTGGACAGCTACATGTAAGAGAATGAAACTGGACCACTGTCTAACCCCATACACAAAAGTAAATTTGAAATGGATCAAAGACCTGAATGTAAGTCATGAGACCATAAAACTCTTAGAAAAAAACATAGGCAAAAATCTCTTTGACAGAAACATGAGTGACCTCTTCTTGAACATATCTCCCCGGGCAAGGAAAACAAAAGCAAAAATGAACAAGTGGGACTACATTAAGCTGAAAAGCTTCTGTACAGCAAAAGACACCATCAATAGAACAAAAAGGTACCCTACAGTATGGGAGAATATATTTGTAAATGACAGATCCGATAAAGGCTTGACATCCAAAATATATAAAGAGCTCACCTCAACAAACAAAAAACAAATAATCCAATTAAAAAATGGGCAGAGGAACTGAACAGACAGTTCTCCAAAAAAGAAATTCAGATGGCCAACAGACACATGAAAAGATGCTCCACATCGCTAATTATCAGAGAAATGCAAATTAAACCACAATGAGATATCACCTCACACCAGTAAGGGTGGCTACTATCCAGAAGACAAACCACAACAAATGTTGTCAAGTTGTGGAGAAAGGGGAACCCTCCTACACTGCTGGTGGGAATGTAAATTAGTTCAACCATTGTGGAAAGCAGTATGGAGGTTCCTCAAAATGCTCAAAATAGACTTACCATTTGACCCAGGAATTCCATTCCTAGGAATTTACCCTAAGGATGCAGCACTCCAGTTTGAAAAAGACAGATGCACCCCTATGTTTATTGCAGCACTGTTTACAATAGCCAAGAATTGGAAGCAACCTATGTGTCCATCAGTAGATGAATGGATAAAGAAGATGTGGTACATATACACAATGGCATATTATTCAGCCATAAGAAGAAAACAAGTCCTACAACTTGCAACAACATGGAGGAGCTAGAGGGTATTATGCTCAGTGTAAAAAGCCAAGAGGAGAAAGAGAAATACCAAATGATTTCACTCATCTGTGGAGTATAAGAACAAAGGAAAAACTGAAGGAACAAAACAGCAGCAGAATCACAGAACCCAAGAATGGACTAAAAGGTACCAAAGGGAAAGGGACTGGGGAGGATGGGTGGGTAGGGAGAGATAAGGGGGGGGAGAAGAAAGGGGGTATTATGATTAGCACACATAATGGGAGTGGGAGAGAGGGGAGGGCTGTACAACACAGAGAAGACAAGTAGCGATTCTACAACATTTTGCTATGCTGATGGACAGTGACTGTAATGGGGTTTGTGGGGGGGACCTGGTATAGGGGAGAACCTAGTAAACATAATATTCTTCATGTAATTGTAGATTAATGATAACAAAAAAAAAAGAGAAAGGAAAAGGGGATTACTCCCTGATAGGATAAAACTAACTGCAAATCAACGAGTAATGCATGCTTTACATATCCTTAATTTTGATCTCTTAAAGGGTGTCAGATGATCAGCTATGGAAGTACATTTTTCTGATAATATTCCTTTCTCTTAAAAAAAAAAGCAGTTCCTGTGTGGTGATCTCCAACAGGTTTTTCACAATGGTATAAAGGTCATATCAAAGTGTGGGCAAATGGTTTGTTTGTGTTTATACAGAGGATGAAAGCCTAATTTGGCTACACAGAAAATGAATTAAGATACAATATGAGGAAGAACTTCCAACATCAACATCCTCTGGAAGAGTCATTCTAGAAGATGATCATCAAAAAACTTCAACAAAGATCCTGGCGCTGTTGGCAGTTGTAGCTGCATTCATCCCACCAGTTCCTGGACTTGCCATGGGAATGAAGGAGATATCTAAGCTGGCCTGTGCATACAGTAAAACAACAGATTTGACTGGATCTATACTCTCCGAACTCAACCAAGAATTAGGAGAAGTGCAAGTTGCAGTGCTCCAAAATTGTGCGACTATAGACTATCTACTGTTGAAAGAACATATGGGATGTGAACAGTTCCCAGGAATGTATTATTTTAATTTGTCTGATTTTTCTCAAACTATTCAAATTCAGTTAGACAATATCCATCATATCATTGATAAGTTTTCACAAATGCCTAGGGTACCTAACTGGTTTTCTTGGTTTCACTGGATATGGCTGGTAATTGTAGGTCTGCTTTGGTTATGTAGCTGTATTCCTATTATGTTAATGTGTGTGCGCAATTTAATTAGTAGTTTAAAACCTATACATGCTTATGTTACTCTACAAGAAGATATGTCAAAGAAATAATCAATCTTCCCATGTTTTCTTCCGTCTGCTACTTCTATAGCTTTTCTTCTTCTTTCCTAATTACAACCCTTTAGTAGAATTCGTGCCTCATATCGAAAATTACCGAGTATCATAATTCTTCCAAGTGGTAAAGATACCTCAAGACAAATGCTGGCATAGAAGCCACAGGGCATAAATCTGCAAAGAAGTAAAAAGCTAACCTTTTCAAACAATATTGCTTCTCTCTCACTTACCAACTTTACATTTCCCTGTATGGCCCTGGAAGATGACTGGTTAGCCAGAGATGGGTAAGATTCCTCAAGGGAGGAACAACCCAGGACAGGCACAGGCGCAGGGGGGCCATCAGGAGAGAAATTGGGGATCAACAGAGGGGAGGCTTAGAACCTCACCCCCCGTTTTGAGAGAAATCTTCTGCATCCGTGGATGTTTTGTTGCCCTTGTCTAGCTTGGATTAATATTTAGTTACAGGCACAGACCTGGTCATCTACATTTGCCCTCTTACAGCACTAAATTGTTTTCTACCTTTATCTTGCATCTACCTACCACTTCAGCATTTTATTTAAAAAATAATAATAATAATAATAATAAGAGAGAAATGTGGGATTCACATATAAATCAAGTATAAAAATCAAACGAATAATCATAAAAAAATTAGGTGAAAAATAATATTACATTATAAAACTTTAATATTTTATACATTATGATTAAGAAACATTCTTAAGTGACAATTTTACATTTAAATAAATGTTTGTGAACAAATTTCTCTTCTGGATAACAGAGTTTTGAATCTTTTTGGTTTCTCCAAAGGCAAGGAAAACAAAACAATGCTAAAATGTCTAAATTGTCTATCTTATCTAAAAGACTACTTTTACTGTCTGGGCCTAGGGCAAAGAAAACAAAAAATAATTCTCCTTTTCAGCAAGAGTATCAATACAAGTTGATAAGGATTGGTGGGGTCATTTTTTACTGCCTTGGATAACAATGTTTTGTAAGTCTTGCATTCTCAGATAACTATCAACTATCTTAAAAGTATTCTTGTTTAAGGCGGTGAGAACACAATAGAAAAAATGTTGCTGGAGGCCTTTACTCTTAAGATTAACCTCTTTGACCTCTTTTGAGATTTTAGGAGCTCCAAGTTTATCTTTGTTGTTTCAAAACTAGTGACAGAAGTTTTAAGGGAAATGAAAAAGCAAAAACCAAAACAAACCTGAAAACAAATGCACTCATTCTCTCTGCACCCTGTGACTTAACTATATACAGTACGAAATACACATGCCCAAGTGACTTCAGAAGGAATGAGTGAATGGTTACAGACATTATGATGCACCAACTTTGCTCCAGGCAATGACTTGCACTGTTTGTCAAGCTTTGTTTTGACTCATTAAAGAATGGTGAAATAAATTTTGTGTCTCTACCAGCATTAAAAGAAAAAAAAAAACTATGTAGAAAATATCAAGAGCGCCTTATACAATGGCTAATAATTCTTTCCTGAAACTTTCTAGCTTTCTAGTTGCTAACCTGTTAATATTTACCTGGACATGCTATGGAGTGTATTTCTTAATGTGGGTTGCTGGCAAGAAGGTGTGAATGCCGCCATACGAACAACGCTCTTGGACAGCAGGGGTTACCCTTTCTGCCATGGAGTTTACATTATGGTGGCCTTTGTAAGCAGACCAAAACTAAATCTGTAGATGCCCTAAGTTTACAAAATCAAAATACTAAGGACAACCAACAGACAGTCAACTGGCTTCAAACTACAGCCAATCAACTAATTTCCTTTCTCTGCTTCTGCACTTTCTCTGTATAAACCCTTCCCCGGTCTTCTGTCCTCAGAGTGCTCCTAACCACTTTCAGTTTGGTGCTGATTGATTGGAATCAATTTTTGCTCAAATAAACTCAAAGATTTTAATATGCCCCAGTTTTTCTTTTAACAGAACAAAACACAAGGGAAAATTTACTTCCCTCGGTATTGTGGACGCCAAGTGAACGTATTTAGAATGACTTTCTGAAGAGGGTCAAGTATTCCAGAGAATAAAGAACTGAATAGTGTCCACAGGGTGTCCAGAGGGCTTGGATAAACATGAACAGAACAGCTACAGAAAAAGCTGTTCAGGGGAGGGAACTCCAGAAGGGCCACAGGTTGAAGGGTGAGACCAGAAAAGGAAGGCACACATACTGAGAAATCAGCACTGCATGACAGGTGACAGATGAAGTGGCAGTGAAGCTTCCCCATGGGCTGCCTCTGTGCGGTGGAAACAGACTCTGGGCCATTATGACCTTGTCTTGCATCTGCCACTCTTTTGTGATCATAAGTGAAAAGTTACTCCATTTCTTCAAAGCTTGTAAACCCCACAATGATCATAAGTGGCCTGAAAATTACTTCCCACTGTATCAAATATCTCCAGAATCAAAATCTGGGGGACTATAGCTTTGATCTCAGTATTATTTTCTATCATTGACAACTGCCTTAACATAATCTTTACTTTGGACCAGTGCCTCCCAATTATGCCCAGTTTATGTTTATGTTTTAGTTTTTTCTCAGTTGTGATAAATATATATAACATGAACATTTTAATCATTTTAAAATGCACAGTTCACAATGTTGTACAACCATTACCACTATCTGTATCCAAAATGTATTCGTCATCCAAAATTGAAACTCTATAACCATTAAGCAATTACTCCTCATCTCTCCCCAGCTCCCGATAACCTCTACTCTACTTTCTGTCTTTAGGAATTTCCCTATTCATATAAATAAAATCATGCAACATTTATCATTTTTTGGCTGTCTTATTTCACTTAGTTTAATATTTTCAAGGGTCATGCATGTTATAGCTTGTGGCAGAACTTCATTCCTACATATGGATGAATAATATTCCATTGCACTCACATACCCATTTTGTTTACCTATTCATCTGTTGATGGACACTTGAATTTTTTCCCTTTTGGCTCTGGTGAATAATGCTGTATGAACATTGGCCTGCAAGCATCCTTTTCAGTGTCTGTTTTCCATTCTTTTGGTTAGGAGTGAAATTGCTGGGACATACAGTAATGCCATGGTTAGATTTTTGAAGAACCATGTCAGTGCATTTTCGTGCTGATTCCAGTAACTCCTCACCCAGTGCTATCTGAATATTTTCATTGAGTTTGGTAAGTAACAAGACTGCCTTGTCTTGCCCTCATGTCTCCCCTGGATAAACTTCTCCAGAACTGCTGACCTTACTCTGATGCATGCAAGTACTCTACTGCCACATGTATAGTCTGCCTCTCCCTGCTGTAGACTTCACATATCTACATATTTACTGGATGGAATATCTTTGCACTGGGATGCAGAACCAAATAAACAACAAATACTCAAGTTCAAGAAAGCAAGCATCTGTAGGGTTTTTATTAAGAATGATTCAAGCCTCTGTAAGTCTTTGTTTTACTAAGATACTCTGATCAGGAGATGGAGGGTAAGGGTTTTTTACCTGTTCTGTTTCCCTGATTTAAACCTGTTGCGGAGAGATCATAGTGGCTGCTCAGTAGGTATTTGTTCAATGAGTGAATAATTGATCATCCTGGCCTATTATTGTTAAGCCTAGATAACAAAAGGAGAGCTTTTTATTCTGTGATCTCTGGCACTTTGGCAACAAAGGTTGTTCTCGTCATTGATAATTTAATCAAGTGAGATTCATATGGACTCCACAGTAAGGTCTAGCTAGTGATGCAGCTTTAGAGCACTTGACCTCAAGCTGTATATATTTTTTAACTGAGGTATAAGTGACATACACTATATTAGTTTCAGGTGTACAGCATAATGATTTTATATTTATACATAGTGCCAAATGACCAAGCTATATATTTCAACCAATTTTCCCCAAATTCGTAAGTTCAATATTGGTATTCTTCCTAACCAGAAATTTATCTACATCCTTGCAAAACCCTTGACTTCCACATTAATGGGCTTTCATTGGCTGAATGGAAGATAAAAGTGGTAAGAATACATATCCTATGGGATTATGGTTATGTATTACATATATCAGGGTACCAGAGTCTAGAAAACCACATATATTGGATGTGTGATCCTGTCTTCAGGAAAGGTCATTAGTGTGGATGCTCTTCTGTATTCTCTCATGTCTCCTGTGGGTCTGTAACATTTGGCTTCTTAGGTCACCTTAGAGTGGCACATGAACTTAGGTATTAGAGAACACCTAAAGTATCGCTTTTAAGGGGGTTTTACTTGCATTCTTGTAACCCACTTAACCAAAGCCATAATGTTCCTGTACCATTAATATGGTTTTCTAATAAGGTCTCAGATCAGTGTTTCTGCCCTAACAGGATATAAGATGTGTTCATTTCCTATTGCTGCTGTAACAATTACAAGGTTGGTAATAACTTAACTATCTTACAGTTCTGGAGATCAGAAGTCCAAAATGTGCCTCCCCAGGCTAAAATCATTTAGGCAACGTTTCTTCGGGATCCTCTAGAAGAGACTCTGTTTCCCCACCTTTTCCTGCTGACAAGAGTTTATCTTCATCCCTTGGCTCTGTGGCCCCCCCATCACCCTTGGAGTTTCTCCCTCTGCTCTGTTGTCACATAGCCTTTTCTCCATCTGACCCTCCAGATTCCCTTGTATAAAAACCCTTGTTATTACTTTGGCTAGACCTGGATTATCCAGGACAAACTCCTAATGTCACAATTCTTACCTTAATCTCATCTGCAAAGTCTCTTTGCCGCCTAAGGTAACATATTCACAGGTGCCAGAGCACAGGACATTCCCTGAGCGCCAGTATTCAGCCTGCCACATAACACTTCAGAAAACCCTCGTGTTCTGCAAAATTACACATGTGCTTAAACACCCGCACAGATAGTCGTTATGAGAAATATGGGGCTATGGGGCAAAAGCACTCAAAAGTCTGTGAAACTCCAGTAACAATTCTAATATAAACATACTAGCGCTGTTAGAAAGATATTCAAAACTCTTAATAAAGATGAAGTTGCTTGATGGAAAGGAATGTAGAGAGGTCTGGGGCTGCTGACTTTTTATAGAGAACAAAATGCAAGGTCCAACTACCAAAGCTGGACTCTGGAGGGAACAGAATATATTTTTTAGAACAGCTTAGATTTACAGAAAAACTAAAACTAAGATAACACAGAGTTCCTGCATGCCCCACACCCAGTTTCTCCTACTATTATCTTACATTAGTATGTTTGTTAACATGAATTAAACCAATATTAATATAATTAAATGAGTCTATTTAGATTCCCTTAGTGTTTAGTTACTGACCTTCTGCTCCAGGATCCCATGGAGGATCCCATGCTATTCTAGCTGTCATGTCCCCTTTAGCTTTTCTGGCTGTGGCAATTCCTCAGACTTCTTTTGTTTGATGACCTCGACATTTTGAGGAATCCTGGTGAATATTTTGTAGGATGCCACACAACTGGGATTTTTCTTATGTTTTTCTCACGATAAGACCAGGGTTATAGGCTATTGAAAGGAAAATCACAGAACTAAAGTTCCATTTTCACCAGATCATACCAAGGGCACGTACCATCAGCATGACTTATCACTATTGGTGTTCTGGCCTTGATCACCCAGATGAGGTAGTGTTTGTTAGGTTTCTCCACTGTAAAGTTATTCTTTTTTCCCACTTTCCATACTGTACATTTTGAAATGAAGTCAGTATGCGCAACCCACACCTAACGAGTGGAGAGTTATGTTCATCCCGCTTGAGGAAGGAATATATACAAAAATTATTTGGAATTCTTCTGCATGGGAGATTTGTTTCTTCTCCTCTACTTACTAATTAACCAATCATTTATTTGTATCTATATGGACTCATAGATATAATTTTATACTTTCAGTCCAATACTACTTCATTTTTTCGATCAGATTGTTCCACCTCTTTCAGTTGGTTCTTGTATTCCTTGTGCCTATCCCTGTCAATGTGTATATTGTGGGTATCAGTTTAACACTTCCTTAGTTTGTGACACTACAAGGTGTTCTGGACTTATCTTGTGTACTTCCTGTCTCAGTCCTAAGAAATAACCATTTCCCGAAGGAGCCTTGGTTCCTTTTACTGGAGAATTAAACCAAGATCCAGGCATAAGGCATGGTCATTACTACTAGGGTGTCATTTTTTAGGCCATCTCAGCTAACAGAGCAAAAAGTATGTGTTCATACTAATGTGTGAATATATACATGCATTTTTAATTGGGTTTTTATATGTCTTTGTAGTCTTGCATTACATACCTAGGAAGTTCTCAAGGGGTGCAAGATCAGGGGAAAAACAATACTTGGTCCCTGGATTTCCTTTCTAAAAAAGACAGAGGTAGACTGTCAATTGAACAATTTGTTCAGGGGCATATGGATGGCACTGCTCTGATCTCTGGCCAGGTATTTTTAGCTGACTTAGAGTCCTCATAAGTTAATACTTCCAATTATTATACAATGCCATATCCCCAAGTTCTATTTTCACTTTCCTCGTCCAAACTATCTTTCATTTCAAATTGTTAATATTTCATCTCAATTTAGTGACATTAGAATTCTTCAACACTTGCAGTCCATGAAACCTAGTGCTTCCTCCTGGTGCCAATAAATAAAATGGAATAAAAGGTCACTGAAATCAGAAAGGCATTCAAAGTACAGATGACCCTTGAACAATGTGGGGGTTATAGGCACAGACACCCCCTCTCCACCACAGTCGAAAATCCACATTTAACTTTTGACTCCCCCAAAACTTAACTGCAATAGCTTACTGCTGGAAGTCTTATCGGTAACATAAACAGTCGACTAACACATTTTGTACATTATATGGGTTACATACTAAGTCTTATAGTAAAGTAAGCTAGTGAAAAGAAAATGTTTTTCAAATTGTCAAAAACCTTCCCTAATTTTCCAATATATTTATTGAAAAAAATCCACATATAAGTGGACCTGTGCATTTCAAACCTCCACTGTTCAAGCGTAAACCGTACACTGCTAGCTCATAAAATGGGGGTATGGGAGGAGAGAGAGAGAGAGCTGGAGGGAAAAAGACACCTGGGATCATGGGAATCGGCCTATGGGAAGTTAGGAAGCAGTGGTGTCTCACCTTCCTGCCCTGTTCTCCTGGTAGAGGGGATGGGGTTGGTATCAGAGCTGAGGCCCTCTACCAGCATTTCACAAGGCTGGTGAACGAAGACAAGAACTATTTAGGGTGGGCTGCACACCCACCCCCGAGGTCCCCTGGCCCTCTTCGATCAGACACCCTCTCCAAGGAGTGAACAGTGGACTGGAGTTCTTCCGAGGCAGTCAAAGGAAACACGACAACCCTTTGCCTGAGTCCCTTTCTCAAAAAGAGAAGCCGAGGCAGTGGGTCAAAGAAACAACGGAAGCAAAGGCACAAGGCATCATCCCTTTAACCTCTGGACTAGATTTCCAGAGCTGAAATTCCAAGTTCCACTTCGACCAGATCGTGTCCCACCAACATTACTTACTTATTTATAAGGCGAACCTTATAAATCAAGAAAACAAATCTTGTCTTGAGATCTCATCCTTAAGCAAACCTGAGAGTGCTGACACTATTTGCTACTCACCCCTGATAGCCCAGGTGACTAGGGAACCGGTCCTTCGCGGTCCCAGCTCCACCCACACCCTCCCGCCCAGACCTGCCCCGCACGCTCCTTTAGAGGCCTGTCCTCTTGGGAGGCCACCACGCAATGGCTTCCACGAAGCTACTGAGCAACTGACAAGACCCAGGATTTCGCGTCACTGCGGAACTTCCGGCGCTCGGGTGAGTCCCGGGCCAGGGAGGCAACCGAAGGTGGGGGCGTAAGGGAGGCACAGTGACCGCGGCCCGCGCAGGGACGCGCGACCCCAGCGCCGCGGCCTCGTGTGCGGGATCCGGGCGGGGGCCTGGGCGCCGGGACGCACGGGGGTGGGGCGGGGCCTCGCGCGGAGGCCCCCAGGACCCCAGACCCACGAGAGAGAGAGAGAGAGAGAGAGAGAGAGAGAGAGAAGCGGAGATTCTGCCCCCGTCTCCCCGCCTGAGGCGGATCAGAATCGGAAAGTTAGACTTCACCTGTTACCCTGGCTGGACGGGGCCATTTCACTGCTCGTATCCATCCCTGCAGGGCAACTTCGGTTAGGAAGTCCAAGGTGTCACACACCAGTGAGAAATTAAGACCTAATTTAACTGAAGTCGTAATCTTACGTGTAGTTCTTCCCTTTCTCCCATCCCCATTTATTTTTTTTTATTTAATTTTTTACTAAGATATTACTGATATACACTCCTGAAGGCAAATTATGGCGCGCTAAGACCCCCACCCCTTAAGATCCAATCACCAACGCAGAACACACCCTACTCCTTAAAAACGCACTTCCTCACCCACAAGCTGCTGCTCCCTCTCTCTGGAGGCAGCTATTTTCTCTTTCAGATAATAAAATCTCTTGCGTGGGCCCGTGTCTCCTGAGTCGTTTTGGGTAAGGAGGGTCACGCGGGATACCCTTTCATTGGTGCCATGACTTCGGATGAGGTTTTTCCACTGACCTTGCTCTTCCTCCGGGAACCTGAGCTGCTCTGGGAACCCTCACTGCCCGATCCTCCTCCACGGGCTCACCATCCATTTCCCCGGTCACTCATCTTCTCGCCCAACACTGGCCTTCGATTTGGTGAGTCTCCCCTTCATGGTCGACTTAAATGTCCCTTTGGAACCTGGGAAGTGACCGTTGAGTGTCCGGTACCCCCAAGGGCTCCTCCGGGACAGGGGCACCCCCCAACCACAACTTTCAGAGTCATGGTTGATCCCCATAGTCGACCCTTCTCTGCCTCCCCATGGTGAGAATCCTCATTCACTGAGGCTGGGTCTCCCTTTATCTACTCATAAATTCCTGGTACCAGGTACTGATCCTCCTCAGCTTTTTTGCCTCAACTGCTCAGTTAGAGGTAGTGACGACCCCCTAACTGTGTCTGGTCTTCTCCATGACCATCTCAATCGCTCTGGGATGCCTCAGCGACTTGTGAACGGTCTCATTCTCACCATGGGATCTGGCCCCTCCATTCCCGCAGATTCACCGCTGGGGTGCTTAACGCAATAATCTAAAAACCCCTCCTCCTCACTCCAGACCTCAAACCTTTTAAGCTTATTTGCTACTGTAATGAGCTCTGGCCACAATATTCTCTAGATAATCAGTCCAAGTGGCCATCCAATGGCTCATTAGATCCTAATATTCTCCGAGATTTATATAACTTCTGTGAGCGCATGGGCAAGTGTAAAGAGATTCCTTATATCCAGGCTTTCTCCTACCTCCGAACCAAGCCTTCTCTCTGCCTCCCTTGCAAT
Source organism: Manis pentadactyla (assembly GCF_030020395.1). Taxonomy (NCBI): domain Eukaryota; kingdom Metazoa; phylum Chordata; class Mammalia; order Pholidota; family Manidae; genus Manis; species Manis pentadactyla. The sequence goes on along the minus strand of NC_080032.1, from coordinate 65,717,992 downwards.
CCTAAACATCTCCTCGCTCTAAAAAACTTCACCCCACCACCCACCAATTCCCACCAAGTCCTCTAACTTTGACCCTGCTGATGAACCTCCTCCCTACTGATCTCAAACCCCTACAGCTCCCCCTCAACCACCAGTTCCTCTCCCGCCCCAACCTCCTTTCTTCTCTGCAAGATCAAATCCCAACCCTCCCAGCTCCCCTAGTTCCATTGCAGGAGCCGCAGCACCTCCTCCTCCTCCACAACCAGTTCCCCTTCCCTCACCCAGTCCTGCACCAAGCCCTCCAGCCACTCGCTCTCGAACCCAGATCCTAGCCCCACTATGGGAAGTAGCCGGTACAGAGGGCGTTGTCCAGTTCCATGGCCCTTTCTCTCTCTCCGACCTATCTCAAATTGAGAAAAGATTAGGCTCTTTCACCTCCAACCCAGCTACTTACATAAAAGATTCCAGGACCTAACTCAGTCATATGATCTTACCTTTCATGATATTCACATGATCCTATCCAACACACTTTTGCCCGAGGAGCATAGTCGAGTCTGGGAACAGGCTAGAACTCATGCCGATGAGGTTCACCAAACTACTCCAGCTCATCCAATTGGTGCTGAGACGGTTCCTGACCGAGACCCTAACTGGGACTATAATATGGCAGGGGGAGTCACCAGTCAAGATCAATTCATCACCTGCCTCTTGGTGGGTCTCAGGAAGTCAGCCAATAAAGCCATTAACTATGAAAAACTCCAAGAGGTTATTCAAGATAACAATGAGAATCCCTCTATGTTCCTAGACCGCCTCACCAAAGCTCTTTTACAATATACAGACCTAGACCCTGAGACCCCAGATGGGAGACAATTATTAATGACCTACTTCTTCACCCAGAGTTTCCCTGACATTAAGGCTAAACTTAAACATCTGGAGAAGGGACCCTTAACTCCTCAGGCAGAAGTCCTGGCAGTGGCCTTCAAAGTATATAATGGAAGAGAAATAAAGGCCCATAAACAAAAATATCAAATGCTGGCTAAGGCCTTTCAACCTACCCCAAACTGGTGCTCGGGTATCCTCACTTCCTAAGAAGCAGCCAGGAGGACCTCCTGCTCCATGCTTCAAGTGTGGTCAAAGGGTCATTGGGCTAGAGCCTGCCCAAATCCCCAGAAGCCTCCCGGTCCATGCCCTAAGTGCCATCAGGAGGGACACTGGGCTGTTGACTGTCCTCGCACACCAAGAGGTGCCAGGCCATCCAGCTCTAACACTCCACACGTAGACCTTCTGGGTCTGGTAACTGATTGAGGGGGCCCAGGACTCCTCCACCCGACCACTACCATCACTGTACAGGAGCCCAGGGTAACCACTGTGGTAGTGGGTAGGCCCATCTCTTTCCTTTTGGACACCAGGGCCACCTACTCAGTCCTGAAGGAGTTTTGGGGACCTCCCTCCCTCTCACAGTCCTCTGTAGTCGGGTAGAGGGCACACCTTATCAACCTTTACAGACTCCCATGCTTCACTGCATCTTTAGAGGCATTACTCCCTCTCATTCCTTTTTAGTGATTCCCCGTTGTCCCATTCCCCTTATGGGAAGAGACCTTTTATCCAAGCTAGGGGCTCTTATCTCCTTTACCTTTGGCCCACGCCTCAACCCCGACTCGCCTTCGATCCCTTTTCCACTTGCTCTCCAAACCATTCCAGACCCACCTCCCTCCCCTTTTCCCTTGCCCCCTTGCCAAATAAACCCCACAGTCTGGGACACCTCTACCCACCTCTATCGCCTCTATCACCACTTGCCCATCAGTAATTATCAAACTCAAAGACCTTACCTCCTTCCCTTCACAATCTCAATACCCCTTCTATGAAAGGGCCTTTTGAGACCAGCCAATTCCCCTTACAACACCCTGATACTGGCTATCAAAAAACCTAATGGCTCTTATAGGCTAGTTCAAGATTTAAGAATTATCAGTACAGCTGTTATTCCAATCCATCCAGTAGTCCCTAACCCCTATACTTTATTATCCACTATTCCCACCTCTTCTACTCACTTCTCTGTCGTTGACCTCAAAAATTCATTCTTCATGATTCTCCTCCATCCCAATGGGACCACTTACACCTTCAACTCCACAGACTACAAATTCTCCAGTAACCTACTCTACAACCCAAACAGGACCTCCTTAAGCTGCATAAGGCGGCATATGTGCCCTACTCCAAGAAGAAGGCTGCTTCTATACCAACAAATCCTGTCTTGTCCCGGATGGCACAAAACACCTGCGTGAACAAGCCTCCAAACTCCTAGAAAACTCCCCTAACAATCCGTTCCCTTACCCCTTCAATTGGCTCCTGCCCCTCCTAGCCCCTATTACCTTTATTATTATTATTCTGCTTTTCCTTCCCTGCTTCATTAACCTATTCCAAAAATGCGTTCAAAATCACATTTTGAAAATTTCTAACCATACTGTCAACCAGTTACTCCTCCAGGGCTATCAAGGCCTTCTCACGAAGAATAATGAAACCAGCTAGATGACATCACGAACCATCTCAGGATGCCCGCCCTTCCCCAACTCTACACCAATGGCCTCGCTAACCCCAGAATCTGCGCCCCCTTCCAGCAGGATGTAGCTAGAGAATGAGATTCTACGCCCAGTTCCCCAGAGGCCCAATTAAGAAAAGAAAAAGGTGGGACTGAAGGCAAATTCTGGCACGCTAAGACCCCCACCCCTTAAAATCCAATCACCAACGCAGAACACACCTTCCCCTACTCCTTAAAAACATGCTTCCTCACACACAAGCTGCTGCTCCCTCTCTCTGGGGGCAACCATTGTCTCTTTCAGATAACAAAATCTCTTGTATGGGCCTGTGTCTCCTGAGTCATTCTGGGGTAAGGAGGGTCGCAGCGAGATTCCCTTTCAACTCTTATGAAGGTTTCACATGAAAAAACAATGTGGTTACTACATTTACCCATATTATCAAGTCCCCACCCGTACCCCAATGCAGTCACTGTCCATCAGTGTAGTAAGATGCCACAGATCCATTGTGTGCCTTCTCTGTGCTACACTGTCTTCCCCGTGACCCCCCACACCATGTGTACTAAACATAATACCCTTCAATCCCCTTCTCCCTCCCTCCCCACCTGCCCTCCCACACCCCTCCCCTTTGGTAACCACTAGTTCCTTCTTAGAGTCTCTGAGTCTGCTGCTGTTTGTTCCTTCAGTCTTGCTTCATCGTTATACTCCACAAATGAGGGAAATCATTTGGTACTTGTCTTTCTCCGCCTGGCTTATTTCACTAAGCTTAATGTCCTCCAGCTCCATCCATGTTGTTGCAAATGGTAAGATTTGTTTCTTTCTTATGGCTGAATAGTATTCCATTGTGTATATGTACCACCTCTTCTTTATCCATTTATCTACTGATGGACACTTAGGCTGCTTCCATATCTTGGCTATTGTAAACAGTGCTGCAATAAACATAAGGGTGCATATGTCTTTTTGAATCTGAGAAGTTGTATTCTTTGGGTAAATTCCAAGGAGTGGGTTTCCCCGGTCAAATGGTATTTCTATTTTTAGTTATTTGAGGAACCTCCATATTACTTTCCACAATGGTTGAACTGGCATACATTCCCACCAGCAGTGTAGGAGAGTTCCTCTTTCTCTGCATCCTCGCCAGCATTTGTTGTTCTTCATCTTTTTTATGCTTCCCATCCCCATTTCTTAACGGCAAAAGGTTTACTCAAAACCCATACAGATTCCCGGTCCATCCTACCTGGGTTCTAGTCAGAACCTTCCCAGAAGTGAGTCTTGGGAGACTGAAAGGTTCTGTGCTGTTAAAAGGTAAACATGGGCATATTAAAAATTGTTGAGTTTATTTGAACAAAAATCGATTTGTATTGGGCAGCATTCGATGTAGCAGATAGAAAGGAGATCCATTGTATAAAATGAAGGCCTTTTACAGCCAGAAAGGAGCAGGAACAAGCTGGTTACACCAGCATCAGCAAATCCATTCTGTCTCATTAACAGTACATTGTTGATAGTTTTCTCCCTTGTAGATTTTTTTCTTTGCTTTCCTGTTTTGCCACTGGAGGGACCTATACTTGTTCTTCCTGTTTGAGGAGGTTTACTTAATCACATTCCTCCTTCAAGGGCTGGAAATAAATACAAAGAATATGGATTTCCACCATTGTCAAGAAAGGGGATAATCTGTCTAAACTGTGTCTTTCCATGGAAACTTTTCTTTTCTGGTCATCTGGGAATACTCGGACTCAAACCTGAGTAAATTCCTGTGGTGGGCCCATGGAACTGTAGTCATGGCTTGAAGGTCCTCTTATATCTTTGGGTCTGGACAGAGAGGTGTGACATTCAGGGCTTCCCCAATTAGACCAGACTGCCTATAAATGGTAGGTGAAACCAGCCTGGAAATTGAATTCTTACCTCCTTTAGCCTAGCACATAAACCCATCTGCCAGCCCTTTAAAGATGAATGAACCTTTGGCTGAAAGAATTAGGTGGGTGGGTACTGAGATTAAATAAATAATTATATGATTCCAATTCTAGTCTCTTACCACAACTACACCTTCTGCTAGTGTATTGGATCATTGAAAGAGGGTATCTCTTCTAGTTGTATCTCTTTGAGCTTGCCTAAAATCTCCCTGACTTACAAGCTGGGACTGGCTGTTCTAGGGAGGGAGAATGAAGCATCAGAGAAAGTTTTATATCAGAAAGCTTTTTCTGGAGCTCTGGAATTTCAGGTCTGGAAATTCTGTCTTCCCCAATGCATAGAAAGGTTTAATTTAACTGGGACTGTTGGCTTAGAGGTTTTTTTTTTTTGTCAAACACTTGTTCAGCCTCTTGTGTCTGTCTCACTTTGTCTTCTGCTGAAGGGAATGGAGTACATGCAGAAACAAGGAGCAAAGCGTTCAGGCTCTACAAGAACAAATGATATGCAACTAGTACGTAAATGAGTCCTGGAGAGTCACATGCACAGCATAGTGATTATAGTCAAAAACACTATTATAAACTTCAAAGATGCTAAGAGGATAGATCTTAATTGTTCTCACCACAAAATAATTATGTGATGTGATAAAGCTATTAGCTACACCATGGTGGTAATAATACTATAGTACATAAATGTATCAAAACATAACACATTAACCTTATACAATGTCAGTTATATCTCAATAAAAATAAATAAATAAATAAAACTACTTCATTAATATTGCCCCCAAAAGAGTAAATCATGCAGTTCAATAAATTGATATCAGTTAGATATGTGTTGTGCAGTTTTGATGTTAATTTACTTTTTAAAATTTTTAATGGAATTGTAACCTTTATGAGCAAATTAAGTTTGATAAATTGACTTTTCAGGGGCATTGCTGCAAGGGGAAAGAGAATGGAACCAGGGGAAACCTGGTAGGAGGCTCTTCCAATAAGACATGATACCAGATGTGGAGTCACCACAAACCATGCCAAGACCCTTCAGGCAGCTCGGGGAAGATGGGGGTTGACCTATAATTCTGAGAAGTTTCAAGGCTCTTCCAGTTTCTGCCCTAATCCCCAAATTCCTTTGCCAGTACTATGTAGTCCATGCCTTGGCTCAATCCAGCAAGACAGATTTTGGAAAGGTCCCCTTGCCTTCTCCTTGTGCTGCCTTTCTGATAATAAAGCTTTCTCTGATGCCTCATTCATAAATAGACAAAAAATAAATAAAACTAACTTAGCTTGGTCTTGATCTTGTGTAATCACATTTGGCAGCCCTTTTCTTTCCACCCTTTGTTCTCTTAACTCCTCAAACCTTCCACACACTGTAAGGCCCCCAGCCCGCAAAACCCCTTAAGTGTGAAAATTACGCAGTTCTATTTCCTATTGTTTTTCTAAGGATTCTTTTTTAATTAGCTGTTTAATCTACCTAGAATTTGTTTCACAGTGGGAGGTGAAATAAAAATTTAAATTATCAACATCATCCACCACATCAACAAAAAGGAGAACAAAAACCACATGATCATCTCCATAGATGCTGAAAAAGCATTTGACAAAACTCAACATCCATTCATGATAAAAACTCTCAACAAAATGGGTATAGAGGGCAAGTACCTCAACATAATAAAGGCCATATATGACAAACCCACAGCCAACATCATACTTAACAGCGAGAAGCTGAAAGCTTTTCCTCTAAGATTGGGAACAAGACAGGGGATGCCCACTCTCCCCACTGTTATTCAACATAGTACTGGAGGTCCTAGCCATGGCAATAAGACAAAACAAAGAAATACAAAGCATCCAGATTGGTAAAGAAGTCAAACTGTCACTATTTGCAGATGACATGTTATTGTACATAAAAAAACCCTAGAGCCTCCACTCTAAAACTACTAGATCTAATATCTGAATTCAGCAAAGTTGCAGGATACAAAATTAATACACTGAAATCTGTTGCTTTCCTATACACTGATGATGAACTAGCAGAGAGAGAAATCAGGAAAACAATTCCATTCACAATTGCATCAAAAAGAATAAATACCTAGGAATAAACCTAACCAAGGAAGTGAAAGACCTATACCCTGAAAACTACAAGACACTCTTAAGAGAAATTAAAGAGGACACTAACAAATGGAAACTCATCCCATGCTCTTGGCTAGGAAGAATTAGTATTGTCAAAATGGCCATCCTGCCCAAAGCAATATACAGAAACAATGCAATCCCTATCAAAATACCAACAGCATTCTTCAACGAACTGGAACAAATACTTTTAAAATTCATATGGAACCACAAAAGACCCCGAATAGCCAAAGCAATCCTGAGAAGGAAGAATAAAGTGGGGGGGATCTCGCTTCCCAACTTCAAACACTACTACAAAGCCACAGTAATTAAGACAATTTGGTACTGGCACAAGAACAGACCCACAGACCAGTGGAACAGAATAGAGACTCCAGATATTAACCCAAGCATATTTGGTCAATTAATATAAGATAAAGGAGCCATGGACATACAATGGGGAAATGACAGCCTCTTCAACAGCTGGTGTTGGCAAAACTGGACAGCTACATGTAAGAGAATGAAACTGGACCACTGTCTAACCCCATACACAAAAGTAAATTTGAAATGGATCAAAGATCTGAATGTAAGTCATGAAACCATAAAACTCTTAGAAAAAAACCTAGGCAAAAATCTCTTGGACATAAACATGAGCAACTTCTTCATGAACATATCTCCCTAGGCAAGGGAAACAAAAGCAAAAATGAACAAGTGGGACTACATCAAGCTGAAAAGCTTCTGTAAAAGCAAAGCTTTTACATCAAGCTGAAAAGCTTCTGTACAAAAAAATAGAACAAAAAGGCATCCTACGGTATGGGAGAATATATTAAATGACATATCCAATAAGGGGTTGACATCCAAAATATACAAAGAGCTCACGTACCTCAACAAATAAAAAGCAAATAATCCACTTAAAAAATGGTCAGAGGAGCTGAACAGACAGTTCTCCAAAGAAGAAATTCAGAGAGCCAAAGACACATGAAAAGATGCTCCACATCGCTAGTCATTAGAGAAATGCAAATTAAAACCACAATGATATATCACCTCACACCAGTAAAGACCGCCACCATCCAAAAGACAACAACAAATGTTGGCGAGGTTATGGAGAAAGGGGAACTCTCCTACACTGCTGGTGGGAATGTAAACTTGTTCAACCATTGTGGAAAGCAGTATGGAGGTTCCTCAAAAAACTCAAAATAGAAATACCATTTGACCCAGGAATCCCACTCCTAGGAATTTACCCTAAGAATGCAGCACTCCAGTTTGAAAAAGACAGATGCACCCCTATGTTTATCGCAGCACTATTTACAATAGCCAAGATATGGAAGCAACCTAAGTGTCCATCAGTAGATGAATGGATAAAGAAGATGTGGTACATATACACAATGGAATATTATTCAGCCATAGAAAGAAAACAAATCCTACCATTTGCAACAACATGGATGGAGCTAGAGGGTATTATGCTCAGTGAAATAAACCAGGCTGAGAAAGACAAGTACCAAATGATACTTGTGGGTCCCACAAAAGTCCCACAAAAGTATAAGAGCAAAGAAAAACAATTAAGGAGCAAAATAGCAGCAGACTCACAGAACCCAAGAATGGACTAACAGTTACCAAAGGGAAAGGGACTGGAGAGGATGGGTGGAAAGGGAGGGATAAGATGGGGGGGAAAGAAAGGGGGCATTATGATTAGCATGTATAATGTTGAGGGGGGCATGGGGAGGGTTGTACAACACAGAGAAGACAAGTAGTGATTCTACAGCATCTTGCTATGCTGATGGACAGTGACTGTAGTGGGGTTTGTTGGGGGAACTTGGTGATGGGGGAGTCTAGTAAACATAATGTTCCTCATGTAATTGTAGATTAACAATACAAAAAAAAAATCTAAATTGCTGTATTTCTCCCATATTCTTAACAGGCTTTCACAACTGAACGTATTTTTTTTAACTATAATTGTGTGTCACTAAATTCTTAAATCATTCTCATTATCCAGATTCCTGCAATATGGTATTCTCCGTGTTGATCCCTACATTCATTTTTGCTCCCCTTCTCCTGTGCATTTTGCATTGGGTTATCCCCCAACCCCACCCTGCCCTTTAAGTTATATGTGCATATTCTGTGAAGTGGCAAATACTTCTAGATTTCTTAAGACAAGCGCCTGTCCCAGCTTCTGTCTCCTGTTGCCCTCCCCATTTCTCCAACAAGTACTCACTTTAAACTTTTTGGGGGACTTATATTTCTCTGTATTTTCAAAATAGCAAGTTTATAGTATTTATTAAATTCTTTCTTTTTTGTTTTGTTTTGTTTTAGGCATTATTATTGACTTCAAGCACACAGATTTAGCTTTTTCCTCTCCCCTACCACACACTCCCATATTTCCAAATTCCTCATCCTTCTAATTTGGTTATTTTCTGTTTTAGTTAGGTCAACATTCCTGGTCAAGGTTATAGTGTGCTTTTGAAGTGTAATTTAAGAATATTCAATTCTGCAATAGAGGGGAAGAAATGGGGTGGATGGAACTCTCCAATATTAAGAATAGACAGTAAACTAGTAGCTTATGAGGCAGAGGTGAAACTCATAGTAACTGTGGATATGAGTAAACAAGTGGCAAGTGAAATGTAAGCAGGATTCCTAAGATGTGTTTAAATATATAGTACATAAAATGGTAACCTGTAAAATAGAAAGAAGTTATTACTTACAGAAAGAAAAAGGTGGAAAAAACAAGTCATGATTGTATCACTGTGGACTGATGACTGTCTCCTAACCATCACCCATTGGTGGCACCCACTATTATCCCATTGTGGGTCTGCATTATCTGTCCTAGAAATAAAAGTAAAATTCATGGTTGTCATGGCTAGGCTAACTGACAAGCTACAGCTATGGCCAGGCCTGTGTCACTGGTAGAATCAGTGTATGTCATTGGTACCTGGCACTCTGTCTTAGGGGCCCTTTCCTGCAGCTCAATTCTGATCCTTATAACCACCCATCAATGGGAAGGATTGAAGCAGTGGGAAGACAAAATATAGGAACACTGTGTAGAAAAAATTTTTCCTTGACCTTGTTAAGCTCTCTGGCTGGGTTTGAAAATGAGACTGACAAAAGCTGATTAGCAGAAGAAAAACATACAAATTTATTGATGTACATTTTCATTAAATAGGAGCCTTCATAAAGAAATGAAGATTTGAAGAAATGGTTAAACCTGAATGTTTTTACACTAGGTTTGATGACGAATGGAATGTCTTGGAAAAATACAATAGGACAAAGAATAGGAGCTTATTGTAGTAAACTGGGGGCAATTGAGCAAGGCCAGGTCATTAGCTTCTTCTCAGTGTCCCTTGTCTTGAAGATAAGATGTTCCTTTCCTCCTACAATACGGAGGCACCTCTCACAGGAGGTTTTTATGGCTTGGTTCAGTAGAGAGAAACAGGGAGGAGGGTCAGAGGAAGATTAGAGAGACATTCCTGCTTCTGCTGTTTTCTCAAACTTCTTCAGCTTAAAATATTCAACTTGCCAAGGTGCCATATTTTAGGGTAGCATGATTTGAACCCCAGCAACTGAATCTCTCTTAATTTGGGAAGTAAAATCCTTCTGCCTATCTTGTAACCTCTTAAAGAATAAAATTCAGTGGAGTAAATGTTAAAGATCTTATTGGCTTTATTCCGTGATTCATGAATCAGGCAGCACACAGTCTAGCAGACAGAAAGGTGCTCCAAAGAGCTATACAAGGAAAGATATTTTATAGGCAGAAGGCAGCATGAATAAGGAAGTGCTAGACAAAAAAGCAGGTTGGTTATTACAGGATTACTTTCCTTTAGGGAATGGCAGGGATCTATTAGACAGATTACCTAACTACTATTGATTCAGAAACTCCTGGTTGACCGGTGTAAGATTCTGCACCTGGGAAAGCCAAACTGTAACTAAGTTAAATCTCAGTTTGGTGACATATGGCTTAGCATGAGCCACTCCATTTGGGGCCTGTTGTCTTGTTTTTAACATTGTAAATATGTTAGCTTACTCCATTCTTTTTGCCTTGGTTTTTGCTGTGCATCTTAAATTGACTTTTAAATAGTAGAAGCTTTTAAATACAGTCTGTGAGACTTTCTGTTTCATGACCTTTAGAATAGTTTACCTGGCAGTGTTCTTGTATCAAATCAATTTCCCACAAAAGAACCCATGTCAGTGGTGTCATTTTTGAGAAATGAAATGTCTGAAAATGTTCCACACTTGTGTAATAGTTTGGCTGAATACAGAATTCTAGGTTGGAAATCATTTTCCTTCAAAATTTGGAAGGTATTTTCTACATTATCTTCTAGCATCCAGTTGTAGTGGGGGATCCGAAGCCATCGGATTTCCTAATCTTAGATTCTCATTTTCTCCTATTTTCTCTTGTATTTTACAGCTGCAGTTTTGCTCTACTCAGAGGGTATCTTTGATTTAATCTTCAAGCCCTTCTATGATGACTGCTCCAAATGCAGCACCAGATTTCAGCTCCTTTCTGGGATCCGGTGAGATGAAGAAATGACAATGGAACACTGGGGGTAAAAAGGCTTATACCAAGCTTTGTTCTCAGTGGGGTAGGTCGAATGGTAGAATCACGTCCACATCCAAGAGTCTGCAAGGCAGTAATCTATCTCCATCTCTTCCTCCGCCTTCAGCACAGAGCACTGGGTGAAAGTCTTTATATAGCAACATAGTTGATAATGGCTCATTGCCAACACGTGTGTAAGCATGAGCCTGCGCAGTAGGCTGTTAGGGTCCAGGACTCCGGGGTTTCCCCAGAGAGCAAACCACATAGACACAGAGATGTAAATCCAAGCAAAGTCTTTATTCAGCTAGCTAGCTGGGGCCGACAGCACCTCCCCTGACACGCAGGCCGAGTCCGAGCTGCCGACCCCTAGGCAACTTTAGGTAGGGATTATATAGGGTTTTCACAGCCGTTGCACTGAAGCCCGCGCATTTCTACAACCAATAATTTTCAAACATATTCTATATATTCTATATTTTAACCAATGGAGTTGAAACGAGAACGCCCCGGTTACCTAACCGCTTCCCGTAATCTCTAGCTCACACAAGCGTGTCTACGTGACTTATCATGGGTTATGTCCCGAGGCTACTGCCCACCTCTGGTTATCTAACTTAGGGCAGGCGTATTAGCTTTGGGCAGTTTCTACGAAAACTGGGTGGCTCTTGCTCTAGGGTTTAGCTAGGTTTTATTAGTTCTTTTTCCTGACTTTTGCTGCCCTTTGCACTTCTTTACATTCCCCCCTTTTCTGGATCAGACCGAGGAATCTTCTACAGCGGCACCTAGGGCCTGATACTTTTGACGAAGGACCAGAAGTTGGACGGTGTTAACCCTCTCCCGTACAAACCTAAGCAGCCTGTTTATTATGCACGGACCAATTATAAGCAACAACAACAGGATGACTAATGGCCCCGCAATGGCCGAGAGGAGGGTAGCGAACCAAGGCTTGTATTTGAACCAAGACTCAAACCAGCTTTCGTTACTTTCATATTCTTTATGCCTCTTCTCTAGATCCGTTTTTAGTTTGGCTAAGGAATCTGACTGCACCTGTCTTATCTACATAGAAACAGCACTCTTCCTTTAGGGCTGCACACAGTCCACCTTCCTTTAAAAACAAGAGGTCCAGGCCCCTTCAGTTTTGTAGGACCACCTCTGACAAGGAGGTGAGGGATTGCTCCAGGTCTGATACTGACTGTCGGAGTTGTTCTAGGTCCCTGTCGACTGCCAGCCTCAGGGCTGTGAGCCCTTTTTCCCGAGTTACAAGGGCTGCTACCCCAGTGCCTGCCCCTGCTATCCCTAGGGAGAAGAGGGTCCCAATGGTCAGGGCGGTAACAACCTCCCTCTTGCTCCGGTGGAGGCTCGGCCTTTCTTCCCAATAAGAAAGGAGAGATTCATGAGAATGATACATTAGGCGAGGTAGAATGGCCACCAGCACACAAAACTCACTGTTAGCATTGAACACAGAGGTGGATAGGGCCGGAGTGAGGCCTGTCTTTGAGCAGAGCCACTAGCCCGAGGAGGGTATAATCCACTTTTCCTGCTCCCACGTGGTGTAAGTGGAGGAAGAGCATACCTGGCCCTGGGCCGTCAAGACTGTGCCTACACACGTGCCAGCGACTGAAACCTGAGGGATCGTAAGTCCCCACAGTTTCCCGTCCCAGTAAGTGGGATGGGAGTTGCTGATAGTGTAGGAGCCATTTATCCCGATTGCCTCATAGAAGGGGGGTGAACCTGGGTAATATAGCCAACAGGGATCGGTGAGGGAGGGAGTGGTGTGGTTAAGAGTCTCTGCTACTGCCTGCACCATTTCCCACATGGGGTTATCTGACCTGGAGGGACCCAGACCCGGTCCTCTTGTGGGCTCTGGAATCAGGGCTACAGCACCTACTGGAACCAAGGCTACGGCTACCAGCAGGGCTACGGGCCAGGCTATGGTGGCTCTGATGACTCACCCCATGGCTATTACGGCTACAGCCCCGGCTACTACTACAGGTGGGTCCGGGGCATGTGTTCTGGCGGTTGGCTGGCGGATGTGGCCGTCGGTGCCCGCCAGGGCGCCCCTCAGGGAGCTGAGCCGGGCGTGAGGTGCAGGTGTATGTCCAGTCGACATTTTCTCGTCCCTTTGGCCCAGGCCCTTGTCCTGGATCAAAGGTGTCTGGGGATGTATAACCAGGTTGGGACCTACAGCGGTGCTGGGAGTTGACACGGCTAATTTGATGGTGAGGATTGAGCCTTCATGTTCCCTATGTCCCCCATATTTATAGTACTTTATCTCCCATTTTAGTCCTTTTATCCAGTGCAATACCTCAGTCTTTTTGCCCGTCTTGGTGAATTGAATTCGTACCCAATCCTGGTCCCTTCGGTCACAAGCCTTGTCCATAGGCACGTGATGAGGGATGCCCTGGTTGACATAAGAAAATTTGACAGCATCCTTTTTTGTAACTGGCCATCTCCGATCCCCGTCGTTCGAGGTCACACAGTCCCCTATGTTGGCACACCAGAAGGGCCCCCACCCACATGACTCTCCTTTACCTGCTTCTGGGCAAGCATAAAATCCATGGGAGCGAGCCAAGTTTTGAGAGACATTGGGCTGCCCCCAAAGGGTTCGGTAACCTTGGTTGATCCGTCGAAGGCAGAAAAACAGGTCAGGCCACCAGGTTCCGAGTGGCGCAGTGTGTTCTGTGGTACTGATGACCTCCCCAGTTGCGCCGTTAACCAGCATCCAGGTCAGGTCCCATGGCTGAGGGGGTTGGTGCCTTCAAGCGTGCTTCCTTGAAGGTCCATATTAAGGTGCTTATCAGCAGGATCCCCTTCATCTTCGGCTTAGGTGTAGTTTTAGGGGATTCGCAGGATGCTGCTGCACCTTCCACTCTTCCTTGCGGGCCCCTGGATCTTTATGAGGCAGGACCTTCCGAACGTGGGTGTGATGCACCCAGGGAGTGATACCATCAACCTTGAGAGCAGTGGGGGTGGTAAACAATACAACATAAGGTCCCTTCCACCTGGGCTCGAGAGTCCTCACTTGGTGTCTCTTGACCCATACCATATCCCCTGGGACTATGCCATGTTCCGGGCTTGGAATTTTCCCACCCTCGTAATATGCTCTGATCAGGGGCCAGATTTCCTGTTGCACTTTAGCAAGAGCTTGCAACACATTCAGATAGTCAGGGGCCGGGTCCTCTGCACCGGGAAGCTGCACTCGCCGAGTTATGGGTGGAGGGTCCCCATACATTATCTCAAATGGAGTTAAACCATGTACATAGGGGGCGTTCCAAGCGTGGAAGATGGCTAAGGGAAGGAGGGTCACCCAGTCCCTACCAGTCTCCAATACCAGTTTAGAAAGGGTCTCCTTCAAGGTCTGATTCATTCTCTCTACCTGCCCAGAGCTTTGTGGGTTGTAAGCACAATGTTAACTTCCAATCCACCCCCAAAGCCAGGGCTAGTCCCTGCAGGACTTTGCTAATGAAAGCCAGGCCGTTATCGGAACCTATGGCTTCAGGGACCCCATATCTAGGGACGATCTCTTCAATTATTTTTTTTGCTACCACCTGGCTGGTATCATGCTTGGTTGGGAAAGCCTCCACCCACCCCGAGAAGGTATCCACCATAAACAGCAAATACTTATATCCATACTTCCCTGGTTTTTCTTTGGTGAAGTCTATTTCCCAATTCTTCCCTGGAGCCCTCCCCCTTTCCCGAGTACCTGCCGGGTGCAGCTCTCTTGGGGTTGGTCTTAGCATTGCACAGCTACTACATTGTTTCGTGATCTGACGAGCTGCCTCATTCTGGTGGGGAAACACCAACTGTGCAGACTGGAAAAGGCTGAGCAGCTTTTTCCAGCCTAGATGGGTGGACTTATGCAGATTAGCAAGCATATACTGTCCTAATGCTTCTGGCAGAATCAATCTACCTTCTTGGTCCCTACCCCAATTTCCTTCCCCAAACACTTTCCCTGAGACTTGTTTCCTAATCCACTCGAGGTCCTGAGGGGAATACTCAGGTTTGGGTGGCAGGGCCGGCAGTTCAGGTATGGGTATCTCGAGGGCTGCAAGTACAAGGGAGTTCGAGAGGGCCGCCCTCCTAGCTTCCGCATCAGCATGGTTGTTGCCGATGGCCTCAGGTGTCTTCTTTGGTTGGTGGCCCAGTACATGTATAACTGCTACCGCCTTTGGTTTTTCGATAGCGGCTAGTAGTCTTTGGACTTCTTGTAGATTCCTCAGTTCCTTTCCTTCCGCGGAACGGAATCCTCTTTCTCGGTAGATGGCACCGTGGAAGTAGACAGTGCCAAAAGCATACCTGCTATCTGTGTAGATGTTGGCCCGCTTGCCTTCGGCTCTTTCCAGGGCCTCAGCGAGAGCAATAAGTTCCGCCTTCTGTGCTGAGGTGCCAGGGGGCAGAGCTGCGCTCCAGACAACTTCCCCTTCGTGAGTCACTACCACTGCCCCTGCTCTCCTGACCCCTTCCTGCACAAAGCTGCTCCCATCTGTGTACCAATTTAGCTCACAGTTCGGTAACGGTGTGTCTTTCAGGTCTGCTCGCACCTGTATAATTTTGGAAAGGATGTCTCTACAGTCATGGATGGGGGTTGACAGATCTGGGTCTGGCAGAAGGGTGGCAGGATTTAGGGTCACCGAGTCAGAGAAGACAATTCGTGGAGAATCTAGTAGGAGCCCTTGGTAGTCGGTGAGTCTTGTATTCGTCATCCATTTTCCTGGAGGATGCCTGAGGATCCCCTCTACAGTATGTGGGGTTTTTACCCTCAGGTTCTGGCCAAAAGTCAGCTTGTCTGCCTCTTTTACTAGTAGAGCAATGGCTGCTAGGATATGCAGACAAGGTGGCCACCCAGAGGCCACTGGGTCCAGCCGCTTGGACAAATAGGCCACAGGTCTCTTCCACAGGCCCAGCTGCTGAGCCAGGACTCCTTTAGCCACTCCCTTCTTTTCATCTACAAACAGGATGAAGGGTTTTTCTGGGTCTGGCAGAGATAGGGCGGGGGCCCGGAGGAGAGCTTCTTTCAATCTGTCAAAAGCCTCTTGTTGTTCCTGATTCCATTGCCAGCCCGGCCCTTCTTTGGTCGCCTCATATAGCGGTCGGGCTATTTCTGCGTATCCTGGAATCCAGAGCCTGCAGAACCCGGCTGAGCCAAGAAATTCCCTCACTCCCCGGGGTGAGGAAGGGATGGGGATAGTCAGGATAGTTTGTTTCATGGCCTGCGTTAGCCACCTGGCTCCATTAGATATTTTATACCCCAGGTAGACCACTGACCTCTGACAGATGTGGGCTTTCTTGGCGCTGGCTCGATAACCCAGTGCGCCTAGTTCAGCCAGCAAGTTCCCCATGGCTTCTTCGCACTCCTCACGGGTTTCTGTGGCCAGCAACAGGTCATCCACATACTGCAGCAGTGTCACGTGGGGGTGGCTCCTGCGAAAGGGCTCCAGGTCCTGGCTTAGGGCTTCATTGAATAAGGTGGGAGAGTTCTTGAAGCCCTGTGGCAGTCTAGTCCAGATAAGTTGCCCATTTCTTCCTCCCCCGGCTCCTGCCACTCAAAGGCAAACAAAGGCTGACTAACTTCAGAGAGTGGGATACTGAAGAAGGCATCTTTCAGGTCCAGAGTAGTATACCACACATGTGAGGGTGGCAGGTGGCTGAGTAGGGTGTAAGGGTTGGGCACTGTAGGGTGGATGTCTTCTATTCTCTCATTGACCTTTTGCAAGTCCTGCACCAGTCTGTAATCCCCACTGCCAGGCTTCCTTACTGGAAGCAGGGGCGTATTCCATGCAGATTGGCAGGGTTTAAGGATTCCTGTCTCCAACAGTCTGTGGATATGGGGTGCTATCCCTTTCCTAGCCTCTTCCGGTATTGGATACTGCCGGACCCGGATGGGTAGGGCCGCGGCTTTGAGTTGAACAACAACCGGGGGCAGATGTTTGGTGAGACCGATTCCTCCGGTTTTGGCCCATGCGGAAGGGAACCTCTGCAACCAAAAGTCAATTTCTCCCTGTTCTCCCTGGCCCCCCTCTTCTTGATCCGCCTGAAACAGGCGATGTTCATCGGCCAGGGATAGAGTCAACACATGTACTGGTTGTAAGGGCTGCCCTTCTTTGTCCATGATCTTTATCCCCTCAGGTTCAAAATGGATGTGTACCCCGACCTTGGTTAGTAAGTCTCTGCCCAGCAACGGTGCGGGGCTCTCGGGTACAACCAGAAATGAGTGAGTGACCTGATGCCTTCCTAGGTCCACTTTTCTGTTAGTAGTCCAGGCACTTCTCTTGGACCCTGTCGCTCCTTGGACTATACTTGTGCGTCGTGGGTTTAGGGGACCATGGGCTTGGTTGAGAACTGAATACTGTGCCCCAGTATCTACCATGAACCCAATGGGAGTCCCCTCCATGCACAGGGTTACCCAGGACTCGGGGAGGGGTGCCAAGCCCCGTCCCCATCAATTCTCCTCTCCTAGGTGTAGGGTCTTAACGGGGTTCCCTCCGCCTTGTTCCCTCCTTTTGGGGCACTCCCTCTTCCAATGCCCATATCTCTTACACAGGGCACATTGATCTCGTCCTAGTCGGGATTGGCGGGCCCCGTTCTTCGAGGTGATCTAGGGCTCTCCTTCACCCTGGCCAGGAATATCCTGGCCATCTCCTCCCTCTGCTTCTTATTCTCCCTCCTCTGAAATTCTCTGTCTTCTTTCCTATTTTTCTCCTGCATTACCCATTTCTCTTTCCTCAGCCTTTCCTCTCTGTCTTCTGGAGTTTCCCTAGCATTGAAGACCTTCTCCGCTTGTTGCAGGATTTCTCTAATAGATATTTCCCCCAGGTCATCCCGCTTGTGGAGTTTCCTCCGAATATCAGGGGCTGCCTGGTTGATGAGTGAAAGGAGTACAGCTGATCTATGTTCCTCTGCTTCTGGGTTTATGGGGGTATATTGCCTGTAAGCATCAAACAGCCTTTCCAGATACGCGGCCGGGCTTTCCATTTCCCCCTGAACAATAGTTTTTACCTTAGCCAGGTTAGTGGGCCACCTGGCGGCCGCCTGGAAACCACTCATCAGAGTCTGGCAGTAGACCCGGAGACGCTCCCTACCTTCTGCAGTCCCGAAGTCCCAATTCGGGCGCGCAAGTGGGAACGCCTCGTCGATGATGGGCTAGAGGGTAGTGGGTCTTCCATTTTCTCCGAGGACATTTTTCCTGGCCTCATTGAGGATACGCTCTCACTCTTCTGTTGTGAAGAGGGTGCGGAGCAATTGCTGGCAGTCATCCCATGTGGGACAATGGGTAAACATAATGGACTCCACCAGACCTATAAGACACTTGGGGTCCTCCGAGAAGGGAGGGTTCTGAGTCCTCCAATTATAGAGGTCACTAGATGAAAAAGGCCAGTACTGATATTGTTGAGCTCCGTCCAGACTGCCTGCACCGATGGCACGCACAGGCAGGACCGGCACTGCTCCTTCTGAGGTGGAGGAGGGAGCCTCCCCTTCTTGTTCCCTGGCCCCCCGAGGCCTTAACTGCATTCCTCCCACTATCCCTGGCCTCCTGCCCTCTCTTGCTGGAGAGCCTGGAAAAGCTGCGGCCATTCCTCCTGCTCTCCCTGGCCTCCTGTCTTCTCTTGCTGAAGAATCTGGAGAAGCTGCGGCCGCCTGGTCCCTGCTGGGCTCCCCAACCTCGTTTTCTACCCCCCCGGCGGCTTCACCCCATTCCTCCCTCGGAGCCGCATACGGGGGTGGCCGCTCAATTGGCAGAGGGGGGTAGAGGGGAGAACTGTCCGGGAGAACGGGCGGTGCACTCAGGGTTCTGGCCCTGCAATCAGAGGGCTTTAAATCTTCCCGGGCAACTAGGACGGAGGTCTTTAGTGGGTCTGTGTGAGGTTTCCCCACCAAAAAGGGCCTCAGCCAGGAAGAGGGATTCTCGGCCAAATTTTCCCAGACAAGAATATAGGGAAGTTGGTCGGGGTGGCCCTCAGGGTCTGGCCAGGAGATAATGGCTTTGAATTTGCTGATAAGGTCCAAGGAAAGAGACCCCTGCGTCGGCCAGCCTACTCCAAAGGAAGGCCACTCGGCCGAGCAAAGGGTGTCAAACTTACCTTTCTTGATGCTAAGACCCATATTTAAGGCCTGTTCCTTGACCTTCGGAAAATGGGAAAGGTTCAGACCTTTAGGAGTAGCCCGAGTTTGGCCCATAGTGAAGAAGACAAAGGTGAAGGATAGAGATGCCACTTAAAACAAGATGACTGGTGTATGTGCTTGTGAACGGGTGCCTGTCGTTGCACAGTTTTTTCTTCTGCGGGGGACGCAAATTTATCTGGGATTCGCGGCTGTGACCCCCTTATCCTGTCATGGGAATCTTCTGGCGGCGGGCGCCCTAATGGCTCTTAATTGCCCGACCCGTGCCCGTGGGGAATGATTTAGTGGCAGAAAGGAGGAACGGAAAGAACAGGAGAACCTCAGAATAGGGGAAACTTAAAATGAAAAGCGCAGAAAGAAATATAAACCAAAACACAATAAAACAAGCAACAATAACACTAAACACACACACCACATCTGATCGCACTCGCTCGGACCGGTCCTTCTCTCACTCTGGTGCGCACCACACTCACCACTTTCAGGATCCTCAAAAACTCGTGATTCTCCTGAAAGGCGTCCACTCGGACTGCCGCAGGGTGATGAGCTCGATCTTTTCCTCCTCGGGTGCCAGGTTCCTGCCGATAGGACTTGCCTTCCCAAGGCCGAGTCACTCGGACCCCAGGGCCAGGATTGGTTACCTGGACTTCACCCAGGGTCGCTAACCTGGGGGCCGGGACTACCAACCAAAACTTCCTCACTCGGGGTCACTAACCCGAGACCATACACGGGATGGTGACTCCCGCTTTATAATGGGTTTATGCAGACACGAGGGGGCGACCCTCGAATTACACTGCCCCGTCCGGACAATTAGACCTTGCCTCCAGCCGTCCTTTGTTCTCAGGGAAGTCGCTCAGATCCTGAACGAGCCCCCAAAATGTTAGGGTCCAGGACTCCGGGGTTTCCCCAGAGAGCAAATCACACAGACATGGAGATGTAAATCCAAGCAAAGTCTTTATTCAGCCAGCTAGCTGGGGCCGACAGCACCTCCCCTGACACGCAGGCCGAGTCCGAGATGCCGACCCCTAGGCAACTTTAGGTAGGGATTATATAGGGTTTTCACAGCCGTCGCACTGAAGCCCGCGCATTTCTACAACCAATAATTTTCAAACATATTCTATATATTCTATATTTTAACCAATGGAGTTGAAACGAGAACGCCCCGGTTACCTAACCGCTTCCCGTAATCTCTAGCTCACACAAGCGTGTCTACGTGACTTATCATGGGTTATGTCCCGAGGCTACTGCCCACCTCTGGTTATCTAACTTAGGGCAGGCGTATTAGCTTTGGGCAGTTTCTACGAAAACTGGGTGGCTCTTGCTCTAGGGTTTAGCTAGGTTTTATTAGTTCTTTTTCCTGACTTTTGCTGCTCTTTGCACTTCTTTACAAGGCCAATCATAACATCATGGCATGTGCCCAGTGGGCAAGTAGATCTGGGTCAGGTGAGGATCCTAGCCATGGAATCTTCTATTTTACCTATGTGTTTTTTTATTTCTAATTTCAGACTTAAACAATTTCCAGATATTCTTTTTTTTTCTGAGTTTTCCTTTTTAAAAAAGAGTGTTCTGTTTGTTTTAAAAATATATGCCTTATCTCTCAATAAAATTAGTGATAGTTTTTCTTGGCATGTTCTTTTATGGTCTTATTCCAAGTTGCTTCATGCTACTTGTCTGGCTTTTTATCTCATCTTTTTTACTATAAAAATACATGGCACTATGTAAGAATTTGTACTCCATGTAAGAACTTGTTCGTTAAGCTTCAAAAGATTGGAGACTGACGAAAATTAGGCTTGGGGTGGATTAATGATTGTGCATTGAGCATTGACCCCCCTATAGAGAATTTTATTGTTGTCAACAACCATTTGACCAATAAATATGAGAGATGCCCTCACAAAAAATATATATATATACACGCACTTCCAATTGTAAAATAAATAAGTAACCGGGATGTAATGTATAGCATAAGGAATATAGTCAAAATATTGTAACAACTTGGTATGGTGATAGCTGGTACCTAGAATTATCATGTATATAAATGTTGAATCACTGTGTTGTACACCTGAAACTAATGTAATACTGTGTGTCAACTACCCTTCAATAAAAATATAAAAAAATACATGGAAGCTTTTTTTATCTGATCTTCTTAAGCATATTTAGGGATTGTGTTTTCTCAACTATCCTGTCTCAGGATTTTTACCTTCTGTTGCTTTTCCGTCTGCCTCTGTCATATTTATGCAAACTGAAACTCCAACATCTACATCCCACATCCTCCTCTAGCAATGGTTCACTTACCTTTTTTTTACATCTGGATTTCTTGAGTGAGTGTATGTCCGTTCTTTTCACTGTCTCACCTCGTAATTTTAAATCCCCTGTACTTTGGTCTTGGCCTGACTTCTCCAGTGGAATTCTCACCGATTGCAGTAGGAGAAGCTTCCAGGGCAAAAGGGAGAAGAGCCAAGAGCACAGCAGGAGTAGAAAGTGAAGACCGCCATGAAGTGTGCTGAAACTTTCCCACACTTCAGAATCACCTGCGAGGCTTGTTAAAACGGCGTTGGCTGTGCCCCAGCCTTTGATTCAGTGGGTCTTGGCTGATGCTCAATCATTTCTAATGTTACCAGGTGCTGTTGACACTGCCTGTCCTGAACCACACTTTTTCAGTTGCTCACAATGGTGACTGTACTTAAATTCATAGTTCAAAACGAACTAAAATTTACAGGTCCAAAAGACATGTTCATAAAATATCAAGCTATTCAGCTGTTTATAACAGGCATTTCATTTGTCCTGTGTGTTCCTTGACTAGCATCCACGGGTTTAAGAGATGAGTCAGGCAAGATAACTTTAAGGAAACTTTCTCCGTTAACTTAATTGGGAGTTCATCAGCAGTGGGGGGAAAAAACTACTAATTAGAACACTTGAAGCTCAGTTCACAAAACAGTAGTCAGCTACAGAAGTAAAAGCTTGAAAAAAAACTGACGTAAGGCAACGTGAGGGAGATATAACTGCAGAAACTCTAGATAAATTTTCCTGCGACTTGACAGAGGGCGTGATTGTTTTCACGCAGAGCAAAAGAATTATCCTATTAGTCCACTAATAGTGCAACACCCACTCACCTTATCCCTTTAACAGTAGCATTTACATTAAAATAGCCTGGCTGATTGGCTTACATACAGTTTTGAAGAGGAAACTAGACCTATAACTTTATATATTACTTCTTTCTCTCCCTGTAGTTTGTTGAGGGTTTGGGGGTTTTCTCGCTCTTTCTGGGCTATCTGGTTCTTTCCAGGCTACTTTGTAACAGTGTGAGACTTGAACATCGCATTGCACTGCAACGCAGACATCTAGGAAGGAGCTTCAAGCTGTGTCTCGGCGTGCAATGGATTCGCCTAAGTTTAACCCACAGTGGACCCCGGAGATGCCCGGTGAAGAAAATTCCCAGGGAGCTTCAGGTAAGCCAGATAGTGCCCCTGACTACTGGGGGTTCGGGAAGTGAGGAGGCTGCGTCCTTTCCACTTTGGCTGGAGTCTTTTGAAGAGGAATGCATGTTAAGTACGCCTCTTAGCAGAGGACGGCCAGGGGCTTAGGTCCCCCGGGTGAAAAAAAGGACAGAGAAAAGGGGGGAGGGGTGTTGAATCGCACTGTTGGTTTATTGCGCGCTCAGAAATACTTGAACCTCTTACTTTCAGGCGAAGAGCAATCGGGATTCTAGGTTTGCGCTCGTGGTGTCGGGCCTCCAGTATCTCCCCCATCAGCAATTCAGGTCTGGGATGTTAAAAGCAAAAAACCTTCAATTTAGCCTAAAGGTTTTTTTAATCTCACATTTTCGGGATTGGCTTTCCAGCCTTCAGGAATGTTAATAAACAGGGAAATGGCTTTTCAGAGGAAACTGAAGGAGGGGCGGATTTATGAAAGCCAGTGAGTGTGCTCTGTGATGTAAATCAGCAGGTCGTGCGGTGAAGGGCTGCCTCCTTAGAAACGGTGCTGCAGAAATACTTCTAATTAGGTTCCCACCTTCCTGGCTATTCAGCGGCGGAACTCCTCTCTTTTTGGAGCTGCGGCCCAATCCCAGGCGTAGGCACGGGGGCTTGAAACCTTATTACCCTAGTGGCTGGGCTGCGTGGCCTGGAGCCAAACACCCCCCACACACACACACAGCTACCTATCCACAGGACGACTACGAAACTGGGTCGGATGCTTGCCACCCCCGCCCACCGCGCCGTCCAGACTGCTTCCCCTGCGTCTTGAGGAAAGTATCCTGGCCGATAATATATACAACGGGAAACTAAAGAGTATCAAGATAATATATCCAGTCTCTTTTTCCTTGAATCCGCCTTAGCGCCTGGCGGTTTCACAACCAGGGCTCTTTATTTCCGTGTGTATAGTCCCTAAAAGTTGAGCGCGGCCCGACTCTTAATATTTAATACGTTTCTATACGGGGAAAGTGAGTGTTACCTGCCTTACTTACTGTGTTGAGATGTGAGTGAATGCGATATGCATAATAGTTAGAGTTTGGATGGGAGAGGCAAGAGTTGAGTAGTTGATATCCCAAAACACTAAGGTTTGAGTGGAAAAATCGTATTAATACCATGAAACAGTTATATAACTGGAGAGGATAACAGCCACTTCAATTTCCTAGTTCTGCAAAAGGACAGGAATTTGGGGAGAGACAATATTTGGGGTTTGTCTACGTTGCTGTCTACGTATGCTAGTTGATGTCTAACAAGGTTCCCCACCCGCATTCCCAGTCCCCAGCAAAATGTGACTGGTTTTTTATTGTTAGAACTGCAGACACTTGTTCAGAGACATTGCCTTGCATTTAATGCTTTATGTCCCCACATTTACATTAAAAATTCACACAAACGCAAAACTGCCCGGATTTCATTTCTGTTCCATATTATTCCACTTGGAGTCGTATACTTAGTGTGTGTCCTCCCCACCCCCATCCCCGCCCCTCTCCATGGGTCAAAAGGAACCTAACATTCTACCAATAACCGGAAGAGAAAGGATTATTGAGAATGAAATGTTTCTCATCACAATGGATTCTAAGCAAGGTTCTCATCATCTTGCAATGTGTGCAGCGTGCTAGACTCAGTAGGTGTGGTACGTGTTCTTTCTAGCTGAAGAACCTCCCATTCACGTCCAGCGTTCACCTGGTTAAGAGCGGAGCTAGTTAGAGCATGAGAGGAGTGACGTCTGGTTAAGGCAGTTCACCTTAACGCATCTTAACTTTTTCTTTCAGCTGCCTCTCAATCTATTTCAGAAGCACTGATAAAGAACCTCAGTAATTTGACTCTCAACCCCAGTACCAAATTCTCTTCCCTTGTACCGGAAAATCCGCCCCAAAAGCAGGGCGGAGAAAACACTCAGAGGCTGGACGAAGGCGCGCTCTACATGAGGCGGCGGCGAGTGAGGACACTGTTAACTGCTCGGAAAGAAAGGATGGAAAGGATGATCCAGATTATTAAATACCGTTACCTCAACCAGCTTCCCCAGGTGGGTGATGTGGGCGGTCGGGACGCCCAGCCCTGCGGGCGGGCCCCTCACGTCAGTTAAAAAGGTAGAGTGATGAGCAGGTCACTCACCTGCACTCCGAGTCCAGGATATGTGTAACACGTTTTTGAGATTCTCCAGCTTAGCTTAGGGTAGATGTTTAACATGAGTGATCCAACTAATTTTCTTGATAGTTTTCAATGATTTTTTTTTTCTTGAAGATTCGAAGAGAAGGACGGCCAAAGGACGTTGGGGTAAATAGAAGTTATTTCTTAAATGTGTGGGTGGGTATCTGGCTTGGTGTTGAGTTTTTTCCTTTTTTTTGAGAGGAAAGGGGAATTGGCTTGCACTTGATAATTCTGCAGGAACCTGGAGAAATCCATTCATGTTTACACTTCTGAACATATTTTTCGAGCAGTTTTAGTTGACAGCAAAATTGAGCAGAGTTCCCATCTACCCGCTGACCCCACTCATCTGCTCCATAGTCAACTTCCCACACCAGGGCAGCACGTTGCTAGTTGATGATCCTACATTATCACCTAAAGTCAATAGTTTATATTCAGGTTCAGTCTTAGTGTTTGAGCTCTTTTGCAAGTGTTATCACATGATTCTCATGGCAATACAGTGTAGAACAGCCGGAGTTACTCACATTTAAGGCATCCACAGAGCTGACGCTAGGATATATTTTGACAATCAGCAGCTGTTAACAACATTACAAAAATTACCCACAATTTGACATTCTTTGGTACCCATACATGTCAACTTATTTGCCTTTTCTGATTCCTTAAAAAGTTTTTTTTTTCTTAGTGTTTCACATTCCAAAGCCTTTTCTAATAGATGCTATATTTGAGGGTTGTTCATCTCTTTGGGTGTAACTAATCTGTTTCGTTATTTTAACCCGATTAATCCCTTTTTACCCCCAGGTTGAATCGAGGATGGCAAGGTTTAGATGTAGCTGTCATTACTGCCTGTATCATAGAGATCTTTCTGAGGATACTGGCGCAGAGAAGAATGACAGCACAGAGAATAATTAGGATGACGTGGAGTCGATTTAGCTGTAAACCTGATTCTTACTGCCTTTCTTTGTAATAATTCTAGGATCATTAGGCAGCACCTTGACTAGGCTACTCTGCATGGATAGACTGTATACCATTATTTAGATGTAAATTCTGTGATATCTTTTTCTTGCATCTTGTTTGATACCAGTAATTTATGAGGAATCTATATAGTTTGCATTTGAATGACTCCACTATACTTTAGTTCACTTTTTAATTTGAACCAAAGCAGCACTATTGAGTCTCCAGGATTGCCCCTGTGTTTTAGAAGCCTGAAGCCAGTAAGATGAAATCCAACATTAAGAATTTGAAGCCAAGCAACTTGTGCAGAAGGAATATAAAGAAAACATCTGGTGGTTTGGCTAGAGTGTGGTTAGGGCAGGCAGAATTAACTAGACTTTCTGGTTTTCAAAAATTTGAATAGTAATTTTTTTGAAGTGTGTTTTCAGTAGCAAATAAATGTGTGTATACAGGATTTTATTAAAATTTGAGTACCTTTTAAAATGTTCTCTTATTCTTTATATTTTGTTGCTATGTATTTAATGAATAATTCTTGTTCTCATCACATTCCTAGGTTGTAAATATTTAGCATCCTAGTATTTGTTGATGTTGTCCTACTGAGAGGGAACTTCACATTTGGGTACAGTTAGAAAACAGGGCACAAATATTGTACATACAAGTCCCTGGAAAAACTAAAAAATGGATGTGGATAGATGGGTGAAATAGGTGAAGGGGGGTAGGCAGAATGCTTGTCTTTTTTTTGTAAGTTCCTTTTAAAGTATTGTTGATAAACAATCTTACATTGGTTTCAAGTGCACACAGTGGTTCAACAGTTACCACAGTAAGTCTTCACCCCCACTAGTGCTGTTACTGTCAACACAGGAAGATGTTACAGAATCACTGACTGTATTCTCCTTCTCCATGCTGTACTGCCATCCCCGTGACCAGCTTATGATTGAGAATTTTTGTTCCCCTGACCCTCCCCACCCTAACCCCTCCCACATGGTAACCACCAGTCACTTCTCAGTGTCTGTGTCTACTCAGAATACTTGATATCTTGATGACTGCTTAAGTGTCTACACATGTCAAAACTGAGGTGTATGCACTAAGATTTGTGCGTTTTACTGTACCTCTATAAAACATTTACACAAAAGAAAAAACGAAGTAGAAGGGAAGTAGAACATAATAGGTTGTGATTGGAAGGAATTGAAAGAAACAGTTTGAGATTTCTGACATTAGGGTGTGGATATTTTGGGGGAACCATTTCCTCCAATTATATAACTTTAAGGCTAAAAATTTTTTCAAAATAAGTTTAAAAAATGGAGTAGTTATAATACTAAGGGAAAATGCCATCCAATGATATTTTACTTATTTTTGCTAATGACCTATCATGTACACAGATATGAATTTTTTTGTGGGATACAAAAAAAGAAAATTTGTCTTCTGCCCTCCAATTGTCTTGTGTTCACTATTTTGTTCACTTAAAAGAATCAGAATTGAGTACCTACAGAGAAGCAGCTGGAGGTCTGGGGTGGAGAAATAAATGGCTCTGCTGATAGGTACATAAGGAAAAATAACCTGTTATATTCAGAGTGGAGTGGAAGCAGAAACACCACAAACCTGGGGGGTTCTTGTATAGGCCTGGCAAGTTCGGTGATGAGTTATAATGGGATATTCATGTTAACATTAGCTCACACTACTAAATTTGCTCTTCAGAGGTTATTCTCCGTAGAACTTCCCAAGCCATCATGGTCTAGTGACCTAGGTAAGTGTTAGTCTAGAGGTTTTGTTAAACTGGAAGGTTCCTAGTAGCACAGCCATCTTGACTATTCTGTATGAATTTGAAAATCTTTGATTAGTTAGGAAGACCCAACTTATTTTTATTGTAATTGTGTTAAATTTATAAATGAGATTTAGCAATCAAGAGCACAGATGAATAAAATACATCCTAATGACCTTTAGTGTCCTTCAGATGTATTTAAATTTTAGTTTCACATTGTTAGGTAGTCTTAAGTATATGCATTAACTCATTTATTATGAGATGTTACTTTTCATATCATTTTACAGGAAACTGAAGCAGAGAAATAACTTGTTAACGGCTACATAGTAATGGGCTAACATGAAAGTTAAATGAGTGTGTTTTGGCAAATATTCTCTAGTGTGTACCTCTTAACAACTTTTGGGTCCTTTTTAAGGTGTTTCAAGGTATCTCCATCAGATTTTCTAACTGGTTGCAATATGTGTAAGCTGTGAGTTTCTACTTTTATTCATCCAGCATTTTTCATTTTAACTTTTTAAAATTCCAAACTACATAAAACTTCCAAGTTAGGACAATGAACTTTTGTGTACACTTCCCCTAGATAACAGCAATGGTTAGCATTAGCCACATTTACTTTTTTTTATTATTAGAGTATCATTGATATACAATCTTATGAAGGCTTCACATGAACAACATTGGGGTTTCAACATTCACCCATATTATCAAGTCCTCACCGCCCCTCCTCCCCCTGCCGATTGCAGTCACTATCAGTGTAGTAAGTTAGCCACATTTACTTTTAAAACTTTTTTAGCTGAGATATTTGAGAGTAAATTTCTGATTATAACCCTTCATCTCCAAATACTTAAGTCTATATTTTAGAATAACATTGTCTATGACAGAGGATCGAATTCAAGAAATTTATTAAATTGTCTACCTTTGCCTATTGATATTCAACCTTTTTGAATCACTGTGTGACATCTATAGCAAAGATTCAAGTTTTGTGTAATACAGTCTGGAAGAATTTCAGTGGGTGAAAACTCATTTCATCACATCAGCTATGTTTGTGTGTATGTGTGTAGTTCCAAAGGAATTTAGGAGGGTTCTCATTTTCTTCCTAATTGTTACTGTCATGACTTAAACGTCATAATGCCTTTACTTCCTTTAGTACCTCTTTTTCTAGTGTGGACGATGATTATTGTACATCTCCTCTTCCCCCTCCCTTTCCCGTCTACCTCTTAAGTCAGTTAAATTATCTTCCAGTGTTTTGTGGTTCAGAATTGCCAGGTTTGATTTATAACTTTTAAACCCAATTACGTATGGAACCACTTAACTCTATAATCTCATCCCTTCCTTTCAAATTTGTTGTCATCTCTATTAGATTATCTGCATGCTTTTTAAAGTGTCTTTTAAATCTATGGTTAGATACATTTAATGCTCATTGCCATCTCTGCTGTAGGCAACCCAGTTACTTCTCAACTGACTTCCTCCATAGTGTTTTCTTCAGAAAAGACTCTGTGAGTTCTTTCACGTCCAGAACTGTCCTTTTTTCTTGAAAGAATGCTTGTCTCACTCCTCTTCAAGGATATTGGTAAGTATTGTTCTAATGTTGTGAATGTTGACTGTTGATGAGATCTGAGGCCAGCTTGCTCCCTTCGCTGCCTCAAGTGTCTTATTTTTCTGCTCAAAAGTGTCTCTCTTTGACCGTTTAGTTTGCCAGAGTAGCTCTGCTTTGACCATTGTGGGTCATTTCCTCTTGGAACATGGTGTGTTCTTTAAGTTTGTTTTCTTAATTTTTCTTGAATGGTATCTTCAGGATCGTTCTGTTCCATTATTGTTACTTTCTTTGGGGAGTACAGTTGTGTGTATTTTGGATTGCTTTTGCTTGTCTTTATTTTTCTCTAATCTTTGTAAAATAGTTATTCCCACTCAATAACTCTTCTATCTCCTACTGAG
Source organism: Manis pentadactyla (assembly GCF_030020395.1). Classification (NCBI taxonomy): domain Eukaryota; kingdom Metazoa; phylum Chordata; class Mammalia; order Pholidota; family Manidae; genus Manis; species Manis pentadactyla. The sequence goes on along the minus strand of NC_080032.1, from coordinate 65,688,602 downwards.
TTTTCCAGTTTCTCCCTTGTGCCTCCCACACCATGTGGTTTCTGAGTTTTGCAAGCTCACATTTTCTTCCCTCCTGTGCTCTTGGAGTTTCTTCCCTGATTCTTGAATTTGATTAATTTCTTTATGGTTAGAGGTCCTTCATGGTCCCCTGTTCTATGTAATCTTTCTCTCAGCTCTGGCAAGTTTGCTTAGTGTTATTCTTCCATTTCTCATTTAAGAATTGCATTTGATATTTTAATAGAGGGCAGTATTTGGTAGTGATTAAGTAGGTGGACTCTGAAACGGGTTGCCTGGTGTCCAGCCCGAGTTCTGCTACTTGCCACCAGTTGTATGCCTTGTACTTAAACCTCAGTTTTCTCATCTGTGAAACAGCAGTCCCTGTCTTTCCAAACTGATGCCTTGTACTTTTCTTCGGTTAAGTTCCCACAGCAAGTCCGCTGTGTAAGGTGGGTGCAGCAGTCTGGGTTCAGGGGTGGAGAAGGGACCTTGGTGGGTTTGGCTGCTGTTACTGATGCTCTTTCCACATCCCCTCTGCATCCAGAGGCATCTAGTACCGCAAATTCTAGCAGTTAACCTGGAGTTCTGAAGCACCAAAGGATGTATGTTGTGTGGCTATCTCATTCTCAGGCTTAATTTTTAGTCTTCTCTGGACAGCAAAATAGAGAGCCAACTTCTTGGGAGAACTCATAAGTGGTCTCTGACCCTCTGTCTACCTCCCTTAGGCTTTTTTCCTCTGTAAGCACTTGGAGCATTCAGGAGTCGGCAAGAGATCTCCAGATAGACTCTCTATCCTAAACCAAGTGAATTATATTTGCAAACCAGAGTTAATATTATCAATGTAAATACATTTCCCCAAATAGTATAGTGCCCTTTTTCTTGTTTCATATGAAACATAATTTTAGCTGTCTATTATCACAAATTAAGTAATGGGAAGTTTTTATAGATTTAAAAAATGGATAAAAGAGTTGTATTAGACATTCCATAATTTAAAATAAACTCTAAAAACATTCTGAAAGATACATTTATAATTTCTCAATGCTTTTTTCCAAAATGAGTATTTATATATGGTTGTATGAATAGAAAAGTTAGATCTTTTCTGACATAAGTCTGATTTAACTAACTGCTTTGAAAAGATTGGCTTTGCAAATTAAGTTCAGTCATAGCCATTGTTACAGTAAATGTGAAACAAGAACAAAAAGAGAAACCATTTCATCCTCCCCATCTTCTCGCCACTGCCTTTATTCCCTTGGAGCAGTATTAAGAAGCTCTGCCATCTCTTCCCCATTCCAGAGTGCCTCCCTGTGAGTGAAGAATGAATTACTTTGTCCTGAAGTAGCAAGTCTGACATCCTCTGGGTCCATTTCTTTCCTGAGAGGATTGCCGCTCAGGTGCAGTTTGCCTGCTCCGGGCTTTGAGCGGTCCTGGCCTGGCATGGTTGATCAGCTCTCCCCATGAGGTGACCACGCCTAGACTTGGGAGCACCTTTTGGACCTTACTCTATCCCGTATTTCACCATTCAGTTTCACCATCAAAGCTGACAGTTGTATTATCTGGATCCTGTGCATATTTATTTTGGTTAATTCAGAACTCTTTGGGGATCGGGTGTCATGAATTGGGTGAAGGAGTGAGCATGAGCACAGAGGGACTTGTAGAAATAGTTCCCAGGTTTGAGTTTTGGACGGTGGTAAGTGACAGGGCAGGAAGAGGAGGGACAGTTTTGAGAATAAAATCTAGGGCTTTGGTTAATGCTTAAACTCTGAGAAGTCTACTTAAGATATCCAAGTTGTTTGTTTGATTAAACCAGTTCGGAGTCTGAAAATTTCAGTACCAAAAACATAAAATAGCTGATTGGGAACTTGATTAACAAAAACCGAAGTCTAGGTGCTCATTGCAAAACTACCTCCCCTTTGAAGAAGGAGGTCAAACTGAATGGCTTTGACACCTGTGTACCCTGAGCAGGCTCTTGCCAGTTATGCTATATGCAGAATTGTGAGTCACTGGGAATGGGAAAGAAAGATTAATCTTCTAAGTGCACCTACATTGGGCCATGGAGCCTTACAACCTGTTGTCTGTCTGATCCACTTCACCCTGCGGTTTCCCTCCTCACGCTTCTTCCTGTGGAAGCCCGGTAAGCACTGCGATGCCAACTCTGCTTGTTTGTTTATAAGTTTACATACATATCTTGGTCTCCCCCTTCTCGAGTGTAAACTACAGTCTAGGGAAGGAATTCACATGGCTGTATGCCCTGCACCAGGAATAGGGGGCTGCTCCGAGTAAGTCTTCAGTAAATATTCATTTGTGGACTCCCTAGTTAACAGCTTCTCCCTAATTCTCTTAACCCTAGAAATCACAGGTCTTTGGATTTTTCCTGAAGTTTTCTGATGGCTGTAACTACCAGTAAACAGATGGGGTAAGATTAAAAATAAGGTGCAACCTAACCTTTTGGAGACATTTAAACACCTTTCACAAAAGACACCTTTCGTTTCTTTTGTTATTGCCATGCATGTGGAGCAAAATCTGATATTCTCTTCACTTAATTTTTTAATCATTTATCTCATCATCCTGGTTTTAAGCAATGTATTCTCAGGCAGGTAAACTTAGAACATACCTACTACAGGCTTTGCTATAAATCGATAGCCTCTATAGAATCTATTATAGACTTCGCTAATCAAAGAGATATTTAGATGGAAGGACGAAGCTAGTGGGGAAATAGATAATGAGAAATAACAATTAGACTGACTAAGGAATCTCTCCCAAGAGTTCAACCAAGATTTAACAATTAGAGGGAAGAACGAGAAGGAATAGTTTTGAGGTAGAGGCCATCCACTGAGATGTTTTAGGATCCAGACCAATGAGAAAAAATGTCTTTTAAGCTGTAAACATGCCAACACAATGTGAACCCTGTTTGATCTCTTGCCCCACTCCCACTGATGGGACCTAATGCCCCTAACATGCCTCTGCCCTGCCCACTGGGCCACCCCCTTTTTTGTTCCCCTTTTTCTATTAGAATGTAGACTACAAAGGTGTCCCCTTGAATATACAATGCTGAAATGAGAGGAACAATGAGAATTTTAAGTAAGTCAAAAAAGGAGTGAGAGAATGACAAATACTTTTTCAGAATGAAAGAACTAGGTGTAGGTCCAGGTCGGGTAGGAAATCCCAGCAGAATGTGTTGACTATGACCAGAGAGTGTGGCAAAAGCCACAGCTGAAGAGGACAAATCTAGTTAAGCATCGGTAGATGTTTTATTCACCTCGTCTTCACCCTGTAGGTGAAGGAGGGAGGCCTACCCTAGCGATATGGCCCGTTTACACAACACTTGACACCGGACAGGTAAGGGTGACTGCAGTTTAGTCTCCCATACAAGCCTAGGGGGTAAGGCCATGCAGGCCACACAGTGGGGGTTGCACTTGGGAGCAGAGAGAACAAATAGAGACCATGCGAGGCGGGATTTGTAGTAACTAGAAGGAGGGGTGCCCCTGGTTCCTGTAGGAAGACGTGATCGGCTTGTCTGATGATTTTTGTGAGCTCCAGGGAAGGGAAACCTCATAGCTCGGGAAAGGCAGAGTACCGCTAGTCCAGCTGCGAGTAGAGCCAGCTGGATGGGGGGCATCTGGCCAGAGCAGGGAGTTCTGAGATACCAAGCTAGGCCCCTGGGTTCCTAAGAAGTTCTAAGATACCCAGGCAACACATGAAATTTTAGTCCTTGCAATTCAGGAGTACTAGGAAACATTGAGCACAAGCTCTTCAGATGAATCAATAGTTACAAGACATACAAATCAACAGTTTTAACTTCCCTAAGTCTTCTTACCAGGGAACCAGCATTGGGGATGCTCGTTTAACAGGAATGTCTAGTGTTTGGAGTAAGAAGAGTATCAGTTAGGTTTTGCTGTACAACTGCTTACAGCTTAGTCTTAAAACAAGCCGCCATTCATTTTGTTCACAGTTTTGAGGGTCAGCAATTTGGGCTGAGCTCCAGTGGGTAACTCTGGTTTGGACTTAATTTGACCCATCCCAGTTGGGCTCACCCTTGTGTCTGCAGTCAGCTGGTGGGGTAGCTGGGGCTGGCTGGTTTATGATTACCTGTATGGGATGGCTGGGATGATATGGAAGAATGGTATCCACCATTTGGCATCATCCTCTAATGGGTTAATCTGGACTTACTTATATGGTGGTAGGAGGATTCCAATAGTAGCAAGAAAACAGGCCTAATGTGCCTTGTTAAAATTCCACTGAGTGCCTTTGAAGATCTAATTGGCTTTATTAAGTGATTCGTGAATCAGACAGCATCCCCTCTAGCAAGAAGGGAGATGCTCCAAGCAGAAAGGGGGAGTTTTCTAAAGACAGGACAAGAAAGTCATAAGCAGAAAAAAAGGATCCTTTCAGGTGGGGTCACCTTCATTTGGGGACAAAAGGGTCTTATTAGATGGATTACTGCATCTTTGGAGAGGACACAGGTGACATCTTATGGATGCTGAGCAGGGAATTCCTGACTGACCACACTTCTGGGGGAGGTTGAGACTGCAGTTTGGTGAGGTATTAAGCTCAGACTTGGTGACTTGGCCCAGCAGAAGTGACCCAGGTTGGGCCTGTGTCTTTATTTTTAGCATATGCTTTTCAAGTCCTCTGTGCAAGCAATTTACCAGTCCTTTCAAATGATAACACTAAAAGACAATCACTGTCTTACACTTAAAATGTTATTATTTAATTCAAATGCAAGCTGCAGCACAATAAAGTTGCTTCATCATGTAAATTTAGGGCCTATAGACTTAATTTAGGAAGTAGCTTGTTGACAAAGAGAAAAGCTCTTTACACAGTGGCTTTTCTTTCCTCCCAAAAGTCCAGCCCACCCAGAAAAATAATTTTCAGGAAAAAAATACAAACGTATTAGGAACACTAGTCAGGATTATGTTAATTTTAAGGATTCCCCCCCCACCAAGCCAGGGGCAGTCCTTTAACATAGACACACACCCTGGCCTTGGCCCTGTTGGTTTTAGGAGGAGGCAGGGAAAAAAAGAGTCAAAATATGTTCCCTCTACTTTCAGTCCTAGAGTTGCAACAGTCATTCCCACTGCAAATGCATTTTGTTCTTCCAGATGATGGCAACAGTGTCTCTTTCTCCCAACAGTTTTACCCAGGCCTTGCATACTTGCAACATGAAAATTAAAGGGAAAAGCATACACCATACAGGAGAGCAGGGAGAAAGAAAGGAAAAGTATTTGCACATTCTCATACATAGTCTCTTTATATCTTCCACCAAAAACTTACCATCTAACCTGAACCCTATGTACATAAGCTTGAAGACTAGATCTTTTTCCTTAGTTGATATTGAAATGCCTCTTAAGGCAAAGTAGTTGAGGGGCAGGTAGTCCTGAATTCATGTTAGAAAGTGATAGTATTAAAACTACATGGATCTGGACCCATTTTTCTGGGGATCCCTGAGACCCATCCTCAGAAAAATGAACATTAAATATATTCACATACAAGTTTGCATATAATATTTTTTATTGGAAAATGAGTTCCTTTAATAAGGAAATTATGACAGTGACTGCAATGATGGGATGGGAACTTGATAGTATGGGTGAATGTTGAAACCACAATGTTCATGTGAAACCTTCATAAGACTGTATATCAATGATACTTCAACAAAAATAAATAAATATTAAAAAATTTTTAATTTCTTTAAAAAAGGAAATATAATGAATATGGCTTTCTCATTCTCATTTTTCTATGCAAAAAAATCAAGGGCCACTTTATTAAAAAATAAAAACAAATTTTAAAACACAAGACAAAATAAAGTTTAAGTCATTTGAAATGCAAATCTTAATGAGAAGTTTGTTATTATTTTCCATGGATAAGAAGGGGAAAATTGTCAAGTAATCGTTGACATGGCAGACATCTTTAACTCCCAGTTAAGTTTTACTGTTTATTTCAGTGAAGGTGCTGTGAACCCAGGGTCTCAAAGGCATGGAAAAATAGGTTTTCCAGAGTTTGAGTTGCAGTGAGAGGGTGGACCTATATTTAAACACCAAAATTACCTTGGAGTTGAATTTCCTTCTCTGACTTATTTTTATTACCTAACAAATACAAGTTAATTTATGAAATCTACAGAATATATCTGATATTTCATGTCTTCCCATCCAGGTTCTACCTCACATAACTCTTTATTCAGCTCTTCCCCCAGGAAGGTAATTTTTATCTTGCATTAACAAGCTTCCTTGATCTTCCTTCTGTTTGACTAAAGGGAGGGACAAGTACAAGGTTGGAGGGATGGGAAAGAATGAAGTTGATGTATTTATTTTTCTGGCTTAGAAATGGGTTTGGTAATGATACACAATCAGCATATGACATCATCCTCAAGATAATTCATGATCTATCACAGCCGCTAGAGCTCCAGCCATCCTGACTACACTGCAAACCAGAAGAAGGAAAGAAAGCAAATTAGTGCATGACCCTTTCCTTTTCCTTTCTTAATTATACTTTTTATCGAAGTAATTGTAGACTCACATGCAGTTGTAAGAAATCATACAGAAAGAGCCCAATTACCCAGTTTCCCCCAATGCTAACATCCTCTAAAACCACAGTACAAAATCACAACCAGAATGTTGACACTGATATAGTCTCAAGATTCATTACCATCAGTGTAAGGATACCTCATGTCACCCTTTTAAAGTTATACTCCCTTCCATCCTTACCTTCTAGTATCCACTCATCTATTCTCAATTGCATTATTTCAAAAATGTTCTATAAATGGACCATACAGTAGTTAACCTTTGGAGATTGGCTTTTTTCACTCAGCATAATACTCTGGAGATTCGTGCAGGATGTTGTGTGTGTATCAATAGTTCATTCCTTTTTATGGCTGAGTGGTGTTCCATGGTGTCGATGTACCACCATTCACTGTTAACCATTCACTGATGAAGGTGTTTCCAGTTTCTGGTTTGGAGCTGTAACAGTAAAGCTGCTATAAACACTCACATAAAGGTTTGGATGTGACCATAAGTTTTCATTTCTCTGAGGTAAATGCCCAGGAACACAATTGCTGTGTCACATGGTCGTTGCATGTTAGTATTTTAAAGAAACTGCCTTATCTTTTCCAGAGTGGCTGTACTGGTCTCCATTGCAGCAAGGTATGAGGGATCTTGTCTCTGCACACCCTCACCAGCATTTGGTGCCATCTCTACGTCTGTTCATGTTTTTTGCCCATTTTCCAATTGGGCTACTTGTTTTTTTTTTAAACTATTGAGTTTCAAGAGTTCTTATATATTCTAGATACTAGTCCTTTGTGGGAGACATGATTTGCAAACACTTTCTCTCCACACTGTAGCTTGCCTTTTCATTGTCTTAACAAGGATTTTCATGAAGCAAAAGTTCTTAATTTTAACAAAGTCCAATTTATTGATTTTTCCTTTTATGGATTATGGTTTTAGTGTAGCTCTAAGAACTCTGCCTAGTTCTAGATCCTGAAGAGTTCTTCTGTGTTTTTCAGTTTTATGTTTTAAATTTAAGTCCATAATACATTTTGAGTTAATATTTATATAATATATGAAACTAGGTTGGGGTTCACTTCTTTTACATATAGATGTCCAATTTGCTCTAGCAGAATTTGTTGAAAAGTCTGTCTTTCCTCCATTGATTATTGTAACTTTACCAAAGATCCAACCCATTCCTCCCTCCCTTTTTTTAAACTGTGGACAGATGTACCATAACATTTATCATTTTAGTATGTTGTAATTGTACGGCTCAGTGGCATTAAGTACATTCACGTCATTGCACGGACATCACCACTGTGCATCTCAACTTTGTCATCCTCCCCATCAAACACCAATGCCCCACTCCCTCCTCCCCCTAGCCCTGGCTAGCCACCATTTTACTAATAGGAATTCGACTATTCTAGGTCATATAAGTGTACCTTCACAATATTTGTCCTTTTACGTCTGCTTATTTCATTTAGCATAATGTCTCCAAGGCTCTCACCTGTGTTAGGTAGCATGTGGCAGAAATTCCTTTTTAAGGCTGAATAACATCCCACTGTACCATACGTATTTGCCACATTCTGCCTATCCATTCATGCTTCCATCAATCTGTTCCTCTTAAGAACCCTGTGGGAAGCCTCATATAACACATCTACTTGGCCCTCTTTGGCTGGAACTTAACCCTGTGGCCATATCTAATTATAAGAATAGCGTGGAAATGTATACATTTACCTGAACAGCAATATCTCAAGCTAAAACTCAATCTTTTGCTAAGGAAGATAGTGAATTCAATCTCTGGTCACAGCCGTATGAGATGGCATCTAAAGGAGTCACCTGGACTGCAGAACTGAGCTCCTTCCGCTTTTCAGTGCTCAGGACAGTGAATTCTAGAATCTTCTTCCCGTTGCTTAGTATTCTACTTTTGAACTATATATCCTGATTCCCCAATTTCTGTGAGTGAAAAAAAGTCTCATTCTTAGTTCATTTAGCAAATATTTAAGAACCTAAGAAGATTTAAAAAATAATAATTATGCTAAAGAAACTGAGGAAAGATTTACACATGCTACAGTCAGAAATACAAAACAGCAGCTCTCCAAGTCTCTCATCAGAGGGCACTGGATCTCATAGATTCTTAGAACACTAAAGGGAAAAGTTTTCAAGAAAGTTAATACAACTGCTCAGATATTCCAAGTTCATCTATGTGTTTAAATGGTACCATCTGGGCATCATCGTGTGAAAGAGGACAGAAACTACATGCTGAGTTATAATTAATATTAAGTCCTTAACTTTATTAAGAATGACATAGGCTTTTCCCACCATTTTGAAAGAGGGAGCCCACAGCTCTCCTTAAAATTGAAGGTGTTTATGCTCCGATGAAACTGATAAATTACATCTACAAGAGATGTACAAAGCAAAGAATACAGTGACCCCTAGTGGCAAACCAAACAAAACTGGAGTAAACCTGGAGAAATGTAACTTGTACCCAACGGAAACAGGAGCATGGCTCCTGCCAAATTCTGAAGCAACCTTCCTGCTACGGCCATCGGACACAGAATCCATGCGATGCTATATGCCTTAAAGATTTAAACTTATTGAAAAGTAAATAAGAGTATGAATTTGTTAAAAAAAGAAAAAGAATACCAGAAATGATGGTATGATGATAATTAAATAATTTAGTGATCCATGTATAAATTGCTAAGTAATAAATCCCTGGGGTTTTTTAATTCTTTTTTTAAATTGAAGTATCCTTAATATACAATGTTACATTTGTTTCAAGTATACAATACAGTGGTTCAAGTGACCCCTGTTATTAAATCCTCACCCCCACTAGTGCTGCTGTCAACACAGAAAGATGTTAGAATCATTGACTATATTCTCCATGCTGTACTACCATCCCTGTGACCAACTTATTTATCTAAGTATCACTGGTATATAATAAATTCCTGTTTTAATTTGCTACCAGAATAAAGTTTAATTCTCTTGAAGAACTGCTGCTATGTTCTCTTGTGAAACAATATAATGAATAAGTCACTCTATTTCCTTCTTCACTGCCCTGACAAGGAAGATTACTACAGAATTTAATGTTCAAGCATGGTTTCTAGAGATAGAGCTACCACAGCTAGTGAATTTGCTTTGTTCTCTTTTACAAGGTAAAGATGCTCTTTTTATTTTAACTGGGTTTGTTTTAAGTATTTATCTTATTTTAAGCCACTTCAAATCCAATTTTGGAAACTAATTTCAATGATCAATATTTTTCTTAAATTTTGAAGATTTTCCCCACATATATTTAGAAAGGAATCTAAAGTCTCTCCTCTGTTTTCAGACAAGCTGCATCCATGTTTCAGATATTTGGACCTACTGGAAAATCATCCTTTGCCCCAGCAAGTTTTATCCATGAAAAAAATATATTTTGAGCTGAATCATTGCTTGCTGCCAGCATTCCTTCAAACCCTGGATCACAGATTCTCAGCAGAGGTTGTAAATAGACTAACCTGAGGCACTTTTTTTTTATTAAGGTATGATTGATGTGAGAAACACACTCACTGGTCCAAACTCAATAAGTGGACACGGAGACAAAGAGAACAGTGGAGCGAGGCTTTAATGACAGTCTTGCAAGATCAGGTGTCTGGTGGGCAGGCACACATGTGGGGAGTTTGGCGCCAATAATTTATCTCCTAGTACGCGAGTCCCTCCCCTGGTTCCTCATTGGCTGAGTACTACAGGGCTCACATTCTTGCCCGGACGTCGCCTAAGCCGGTTATATCTTTCCTTTACATTTGTCTTATTCTTATTGGTAGGTTTGAAAAACTCAAACAGGTATTGCCAGGCCCTTATCAATTCCCCACCCCCACCCTCAGCCCGAGCAGCTTCCACCACGTGGCCCTTTGTTCATACCTTACTGTTAAAATGTTTAAACATCCTAGTGGGGATAAATCACATTTAGGTTTTATACTCTTTCCTAACAATTGATATACACTCTTACGAAGGTTTCACATGAAAAAATAACATGGTTGCTACATTTACCCGTATTATCAAACCCCCCCATACCCCAATGCAGTCACTGTCCATCCGTGTAGTAAGATGCCAGAGATCTACTATGTGCCTTCTCTGTGCTACACTGTTCTCCCCGTGATCCCCCACACCAAGTGTACTAAACATAATACCCCTCAATCCCCTTCTCCCTCCCTCCCCACCCGCCCTTCCCCACCGCTCCCCTTTGGTAACCGCTAGTCCCTTCTCGGAGTCTCTGAGTCTGCTGCTGTTTTGTTCCTTCAGTTTTGCTTCGTTGTTATACTCCACAAATGAGGGAAATTATGTGGTACTTGTCTTTCTCCGTTTTAAAACTTTTTACTCCCAATACCTCTCAGACTAAGAAGGTAGAATCAGTTTGACACTGAGAGCAGTAAATACTAAAGTTCAGGGAGGTGATAAACACAGTTAAGTAGTTCTCCACTGGGGGCAATTTTGTTCCCCTCCCCCCAACCTGGGGATGACTGGCAATGTCTGAAGGCATTTTTTGGAGGTCACAACCAAGGGAGTGCGACTGACACTAGTGGGTAGAGGCACGGGAATGCTGCTAAACATTTGAAATGTGGAGGATCGCCCTCCCCACCCCCATTCCCATAACAAAGAATGATCAGATCCCAAATGACAATAGCACTGACATGTTTACCAGAGTCCTTAAGTCCAGAATTTTTTATTCCTTCAGTTCCTGGAGAAATTGAACATAACACTTCCACACATTTAATACTATGATTAGAAAGTGAATAGATGATTACTGAGGATGAAATTTAGGAGTGAGAAGGGGGTAAAAAGCATGTTTATGTTGAGGGAGGACAAGATCCTCTGTGCTGTAGGTTTTTACACTTTTCCAAGCACTTCTGTAAACATCAGCACATTTGAATTTCACAATGTAGTTTTCTCTATGCTGATTGGTAATTCAACTCCAAATTCTTTACCAGTCATCCCAGTTCTCCCGTGGAGCCTTCTGAGCACTCATGGGCACTGTTGCTCTCTCTGCCTGTGCACACTTGGCACTCACCATCATCCTGGGGCGATGTGTGAGATCTCCTTTTTCCAGATCTTGCATTTACCTCTTTTTGTGGTTTACATCCATATTTTGATGAATATATCCTCTGCAGCTTCCTAAGAAAGGAAGCTTGCCTATCTGAAATGCCTTTATTTTATGCTCACTCTATAGTATATTTGGGTATAGAATTCTAGGATACTATTTTCTGCCTGTTATCAAATGGCCAGAGTTCTGAGGGACCTTCCTTCTCCATAATAACCCCATAAAATGTGTCCCCCTACTGGGACACAATCCTTAAGGTATTGTTGATTTTATAGGAGGTTTAAGAGGACTTCCATTGTTTTGCTCTCACAAACTAACAAACAAACATGCTGTTCTCTAAGCATCTGAGTCCAGAGAAGAGAGGTAAGATTGCAGGTGGCAGGAGCTAAACCAGGGCCAGGGTTGGAGCAGTAGGGAGTCAGGAGCTTTATACAGGCTTCCACTTAACTTTGTCAGATACGTTCTTTAGTGAAAGTGGCATTTATTTTTGACTGTGAATGCATGGTGGTGTAGAATATAGTGACCTCCAGTGTGTGGTTTGGTGTCCCTAACTTGATTCGTGCAGTTTCACCCACCATTGCCTTTGCACCATCAGTGCAAATGTCAACACAATTGTGACAGGGTAACCATGAGATTTTAAGTTGTACAGCATTTTGAATATTTCAACACTACTAATATTGGTAGTGGTGCTTTGCTACTCACTGCCCACCTCAAGCCAAGGAAGTGGATGCTTTGGACAACCACTCAGAGAATTAACATGTGCTTTTAGAGTTTGGGAGACCTACCTGTCTCATTTCTTTAAAAACAAAAATGTAAAGGTGAGTGGTCCAATGATCTTCCTGTTTGTTTTCAACTCCATTTCCATTCTTCAGTGGGATGAAATGTACTGGACCCCTCTAAACTGCACTTCCTGGAATCCGTGGGCAGCCAGCTTCTAGTTGTTTAACCAGTGCGGAAAGCACTGGGGGAAATTGGAAAACAGGAGCTGAGGAGACATCATCACTCTTTCTCTGTGTTTGTGGAACCATCTCCTGCAACAATGAGTGGCTGCAGGCTACAGCCTTTTTCCGTTTCAGCAGCAGGAACTAGGGGTCTAATGGCAGGAAGAGTGTGCCTGTGCAAAGGATCTTCCAGCCCTGGGTGTGGAGCAACTGCCTTATGTAAACACTGAATTCGGGGTTAGCCTCCCTTCCCAGTTTTGCTCTATGAGTTCTTCAAATATTTTTGTGACAGATCCCCTTGATAAATTTCTATGTGTGAAATACCTGGAGTATTTTCTGCTTTCCTGTCTGGACCTGACTGATAGAGTAAGACTTCAAAGTAGCCTAGCTTGGGTGGACAAGGACAGAGGGCTCTGCTGGCAACTGCCCACACTTCCAGAGTCGAGAGGCCTGTGTTGGCTTCCTGCCAGGCACACTGGCTCCCTCAGAAGGGCGGTAGACGTGAGTCTTCCTCAAAGGGGCTCCACCCAAGAGTAACTCCTGCAAGGCCAAGGGGAACTCAGACTCTGCGGGGTGGATAACTGGCAGCCACTATTTGGGGCATGAGTCCTGAGCCACAAAAGGCATAGCCCTTTCCAAAGAACTGTATGTTGAAGGTTCCCAAAGGGGGATCTCTGAAGAACTGGCAAAAATATTTCAGGTAAAACATTTAGACATCTGCCATTCCCAGTGGGTACCAACATTAGATTAAAGCCTCCCAGCAATGCAAGACTGTTCTTTTTTTCTCATACACAATGCACGCTAACCTCTCTGAGCTCTGGAAAGAGTGGAGAAACTTTTGAGAAAATGAGAGAATAAAGTTTTGTCTACGTCAATATTTAAATATTTAAATAGGTAATCTATTAATAGATGAGCAAGACTAGAGAAGCTCTGGATCTAGACAAAGTTGCATTTAAGGGCAGGAAAGAACTACTGAAGTGAGAAGAGTAAATGGATAATTTTTTAGAAAGAAGTTTGTTTATTTCTTGCACCCTACCAGGTCCAGCTCATCCCACACTATTACACTGTGTTTTTTAAAATATTTTTTTAATTAAGGTATTATTGATATACACTCTTATGAAGGTTTCACATGAAAAAACACTGTGGTTACTACATTCACCCTTATTATCGAATCCCCCCTATACACTGTTGCAGTCACTGTCCATCAGTGTAGTGAGATGCCACAGAGAACTACTTGTCTTTTCTGTGCTACACTGTCTTCCCCGTGATCCCCCACACCATGTGTGCCAATCATAACACCCCTCAATCCCCTTCTCCCTCTTTCCACACCTGCTGACCCCCACCCCTCCCCTCTGGTAACTGCTAGTCCCTTCTTGGAGTCTGTGAATCTGCTGCTGTCTTGGTCCTTCAGTTTTGCTTCACTGTTATACTCCACAAATGAGGGAAATCATTTGGTACTTGTCTTTCTCCACCTGGCTTATTTCACTGAGCATATCTTTCAGCTCCATACATGTTGTTGGGAATGGTAGGATTTGTTTCTTACGGCTGAATAGTATTCCATTGTATATATGTACCACCTCTTCTTTGTCCATTCATCTCCTGATGAACACTTAGGTTGCTTCCATATCTTGGCTATTGTGAATAGTGCTGCAATAAACATAGGGGTACATATGTCTTTTTGAATCTGAGAAATTATATTCTTTGGGTAAATTCCTAGGAGTGGAATTCCCAAATCAAATGGTATTTCTATTTTTAGTTTTTTGAGGAACCTCCATATTGCTTTCCACAATGGTTGAACTAGCTTACATTTCCATCAGCAGTGTAGGAGGGTTCCCCTTTCTCCGCATCCTCACCAGCATTTGTTGTTCTTAGTCTTTTCGATGCTGGCCATCCTAAGTGGTGTGAGGTGATATCTCATTATGCTTTCTATTTGCATTTCCCTGATAATTAGTGATGTGGGGCATCTTTTCATGTGTCTGTTGGCCATCTGAATTTCTTCTTTAGAGGATTGTCTGTTCATATCCTCTGCCCATTTTTTAATCAGGTTACTTGCTTTTTGGTTATTGAGGCATGTAAGTTCTTTATATATTTTGAATGTTAACCCCTTGTCAGATATGTTGTTTACAAATATATTCTCCCATACTGTAGGATGCCTTTTTGTTCTGTTGATGGTGTCCTTTGCTGTACACCAGCTTTTTAGTTTGATTTAATACCATGTGTTCATTTATGCTTTTGTTTCCCTTGCTCAAGGAGATGCATTCAGAAAAAGTTGCTCATGTTTATGTTTAAGAGATTTTTGCCTATGTTATATTTTAAGAGTTTTATGCTTTCATTACTTACATTCAGGTCTTTGATCCATTTCTAGTTTACTTTTGTGTATGGGGATAGACAATAATCCAGTTTCATTCTCTTGCATGTAGCTGTCCAGTTTTGCCAACACCAGTTGTTGAAGAGGCTGTCATTTCCCCATTGTATATCCATGGCTCCTTTATCATATATTAATTGATCATATATACTTGGGTTTATATCTGGGCTCTCTAGTTTGTTCCATTGGTCTATGGGTCTGTTCTTGTGCCAGTACCAAATTGTCTTGATTACTGTGGCTTTGTAGTAGAGCTTGAAGTTGGGGAGCATAATCCCCACAGCTTTATTCTTCCTTCTCAGGATTGCTTTGGCTATTCAGGGTCTTTTGTGGTTCCATATGAATTTTAGAATGATTTTCTCTAGTTTGTTGAAGAATGCTGTTGGTATTTTGATAGGGATTGCATTGAATCTGTAGATTGCTTTAGGAAGGATGGCCATTTTGACAATATTAATTCTTCCAATCCATGAGCACAGGATATGTTTCCATTTATTAGTGTCTTATTTAATTTCTCTCCTGAGTGTCTTGTAGTTTTCAGTGTATAGGTCTTTCCCTTCCTTCGTTAGGTTTATTCCTAGGTATCTTATTCTTTTTGATGCAGTTGTGAATGGAATTGTTTTCCTGATTTCTCTTTCTGTTAGTTCATCATTAGTGTATAGGAGTGCAACAGATTTCTGTGTATTAATTTTGTATCCTGCAACGTTGCTTAATGTAGATATTAGATCTAGTAGTTTTGGAGTGGATTCTTTAGGGTTTTTTATGTGCAATATCATGTCATCTGCAAACAGTGACAGTTTAATATCTTCTTTGCCAGTCTGGATGCCTTTTATTTCTTTGTGTTGTCTGATTGCCAAGGCTAGGACCTCCAGTACTATGTTGAATAAAAGTGGAGAGAGTGGGCATCCTTGTCTTGTTCCTGATCTTAGAGAAAAGGCTTTCAGCTTCTCACTGTTAAGTATGATGTTGGCTGTGGGTTTGTCATGTATGACCTTTATTATGTTGAGGTACTTGCCCTCTATACCCATTTTGTTGAGAGTTTTTATCATGAATGGATGTTGAATTTTGTTGAATGTTTTTTCACCTTCTATGGAGATGATCATGTAGTTTTTGTCCTCCTTTTTGTTGATGTGGTGGATGATGTTGATGGATTTTCTAGTATTGTACCATCCTTGCATCCCTGGAATAAATCCTATTTGATGATGATGAATGATCTTTTTGATGTATTTTCGAGTTCAGTTTGCTAATATTTTGTTGAGTATTTTTGCATCTATGTTCATCAGGGATATTGGTCTGTAATTTTCTTTTTTTGTGGCGTCTTTGCCTGGTTTGGTATTAGAGTGATGCTGGCCTTGTAGAATGAGTTTGGAAGTATTCCCTCTTCTTCTACATTTTGGAAAACTTTAAGAAAAATGGGTATTAGGTCTTCACTAAATGTTTGATAAAATTCAGTGGTGAAGCCATCTGGTCCAGGAGTTTTGTTCTTAGGTAATTTTTTGCTTACCAATTCAATTTCATTGCTGGTAATTGGTCTGTTCAGATTTCCTGTGTCTTTCTGGGTCAGTCTTGGAAGGTTGTATTTTTCTAAAAAGTTGTCCATTTCTTCTAGGTTATCCAGTTTGTTATCATATAATTTTTCATAGTATTCTCTCATA
Organism: Manis pentadactyla; assembly: GCF_030020395.1. Classification (NCBI taxonomy): domain Eukaryota; kingdom Metazoa; phylum Chordata; class Mammalia; order Pholidota; family Manidae; genus Manis; species Manis pentadactyla. Next base: position 65,672,100 of record NC_080032.1, on the reverse strand, counting down.
ATTCTTTGTATTTCTGTGGTGTCTGTAGTGATTTTTTCCTTTCTCATTTCTGATTCTGTTTATGTGTGTAGACTCTCTTTTTTTCTTGAATAGTCTGGCTAGGGCTTTATCTATTTTGTTTACTTGTTCAAAGCTCCTGCTTTCATTGATTCTTTCTATTGTTTTATTCTTCTTGATTTTATTTATTTCTGCTCTAATCTTTATTATGTCCCTCCTTCTACTGACTTTGGGCCTCATTTGTTCCTCTTTTTCTAGTTTCATTAATTGTGAGTTTACACTGTTCATATGGGATTGTTCTTCTTTCCTGAGGTAGGCCTGTATTGTAATACACTTCCCTCTTACCATGGCCTTCACTGCATCCCACAGATTTTGTGGTGTTGAATTGTTGTTGTCATTTGTCTCCATATATTGCTTGATCTCTGTTTTTATTTGGTCATTGATCCATTGGTTACTTAGGAGCATATTGTTAAGCCTCCATGTGTTTGTGCAAGTTCTCATTTTATTTGCAGAATTTATTTCTAGTTTCATACCTTTGTGATCTGAGAAGCTGGTTGGTACAATTTCAATCTTTTTGAATTTACTGAGGCTCTTTTTGTGGCCTAGTATATGATCTATTCTAGAAATGTTCCATGTGCACTTAAGAAGTATGTGTATCCTGCTGCTTTTGGGTGTAGAGTTCTGTAGATGTCTGTTAGGTCCATCTGTTCCAATGTGTTGTTCAATGCCTCTGTCTCCTTACTTATTTTCTGTCTGGTTGATCTGTCCTTTGGAGTGAGTGGAGTGTTGAAGTCTCCTAGAATGAATGCGTTGAATTCTATTTCCTGTTAGTAGTTGTTTCACATATGTAGGTGATCCTGTATTGGGTAAATAGATATTTATAATGGTTATATCCTCTTGTTTTATTGATCCCTTTATCATTATGTAATTTCCATCTTTGTCTCTTGTGACTTTCTTTGTTTTGAAGTCTATTTTGTCTGATACAAGTACTGCAACACCTGCTTTTTTCTCCCTATTAGTTGCCTGAAATATCTTTTTCCATCCCTTTGCTTTTAGTCTGTGTATGTCTTTGGGTTTGAAGTGAGTCTCTTGTAGGGAGCACATAGATGGATCTTGTTTTTTTTTATACATTCAGCGACTCTATGTCTTTTGATTGATGCAATAAGACCATTTACATTTAGGGTGATTATCAATAGGTATGTACTTATTGTCATTGCAGGCCTTAGATTCATGTTTACCAAAGGTTCAAGGGTAACTTCCTTACTATCTAAGAGTGTAACTTAACTCACTTTGTATGCTATTACAAACACAATTTAAAGGTTCTTTTGTTTCCCTCCAATTCTTCCTCCTCCATTCTTTATATATTAGGTATCATATTCTGTACTCTTCTTCTATCCATTGACTGACTTTCGTGATAGTTGATTTAATTTTGCATTTGCTTAATAATTAACTGTTCTACTTTCTTTACTGTGATTTTATTACCTCTGGTGACAGCTATTTAGCCTTATGAACACTTCCACCTATAGCAGTCCCTCCAAAATATACTGTAGAGACGGTTTGTGGGAGGTAAATTCTCTCAGCTTTTGCTTATCTGGAAGTTTTTAATCCCTCCTTCAAATTTAAATGATAATCTTGTCAGAGGGAAGAGTATTCTTGGTTCGAGGCCCTTCTGCTTCACTGCATTAAATACATCATGCCACTCCCTTCTGGCCTGTAAGGTTTCTGCTGAGAAGTCTGATGATGGCCTGATGGGTTTTCCTTTATATGTTATATATTTTTTCTCTCTGGCTGCTTTTAATAGTCTGTCCTTATCCTTGATCTTTGCCATTTTAATCACTATACGTCTTGGTGTTGTCTTCCTTGGGTCCCTTGTGTTGGGAGATCTGTGCACTTCTATGGCCTGAGAGACTATCACCTTCCCCAGATTGGGGAAGTTTTCAACAAAAACCTCCTCAAAGACACTTTCTATCCCTTTATCTCTTCTTCTTCTGGTACCCCTATACTATGAGTATTGATCCGTTTGGATTGGTCACACCGTTCTCTCAATATTCTTTCATTCCTAGAGATCCATTTCTCTCTCTGTGCCTCAGCTTCTTTGTATTCCTCTTCTCTAGTTTCTATTTCATTTATCATCTCCTCCACCATATCTAATCTACTTTTAAAACCTTCTATTGTATTCATAATGATTGGATTTCCAACTGGAATTCACTTCTGAGTTCTTGAAAATTTTTCTGTTCCTCCATGAGCATGTTTGTGGTTTTTATTTGGAAATATCTTTCAGGAAGATTGACAAGGTCAGTTTCACTTGATCCTTTTTCAGGTGTTTGAGAGATTTTTCTTTGAACCAGGTTCCTTTCAGTTTCATATTTGTGTGTGGCGCCCTCTAGAGCCCAGAAACTCTACTCTCTAGAGCTGCTAGGCCCCTGGAGCAATGTCAGGGGTCACAGGGGACTGGTGCTGGTGCCTGGGGGTAGGAAAGAGCTGTTTCTTGCTTCCTGTCTATTATGCCTGTCTCCACTGCCAGAACCAGTGGGCCAAACACATAGGTGTAAGCCTCTATGCTTTGTGTTTGTAGTTACCATAGGTGGGGCTTCCCTCTGGCTGGCCTGATGCCAGGGCATGGGCTGCTGGTTTGCAAGCCAGGTGTGGGCTGGCTGGGAGGAAGGCGCAGCAGGCTGCCTGTCACAGTGGGGGGCCTTGGAGCTGCATAGCCAGCCAGGGGAATGGAGTACCTGTAGCTCCTGAAAGTTCCCAACCTGCTGAGCAGAGTGAGCCTGGACAATTTTGTCTACCTGTCCTTTCTCCTGAGCAGTAAGCTCTGTGCAGTCCTTGCCCCTTTAGCAGCCCTCTGGCTGTTAGGAAGCCTCTCAGACTGCCTGCCTTTCTTTTGTCCCAGAGCAGCTAGATATGGATCCCTGTTTTCCACAAGCATCTGGAATCTCAGTCTCTCCAGGTATTCCACCTGTCTTAGCTTTCCAACCACACTAATCACCAGAGCACATGCAATGTAGGTTCAGGCTCCCAGAGCAGATCTCCAGGGTTAAGTGTTCAGGAGTCCCAGGCTTCCACTCCCTCCCGCTCCTTTTCTCTTCCTCCCGCTGGTGAGCTGGGGTGGGGAAGGGCTTGGATCCCACCAGGTCATGGCTTTGGTATGTTACCCTGTTCTGTGAGGTCTGCGCAGCCTTCTTTCCCGTTGCTCTTTCAAGATTAGTTGTATTAATTATATTTTCGTATTATACATGGTTTTAGGAGGAGGCCTCTGTCTCACCTCTCACGCTGCCGTCTTTAATCCAATCATCTACACTGTGTTTTATGATGACCATTTAATTCTCCAGCAGCTACAGCTTATGAAATGGGTGTTGTAGGTTTGGACAAGGGTCATGGGGTAGAAACTTGAGGAGAAGTCAGGGACCAGAGAGCACAGAGTCAGCTTCAAGCAATGGTGTGGTATGATACAGTAGAGTCTTATGGAATATTTCATAGAGTTTAGGTTATCAAGGGAACAAAGGACATTTTCCAAACTTTCAAAATGGCATTCCATATTTTTGTGTGAAAAATATGAAAGACAAAGCTTTTAAAAGAAATACTATGATCCTGCTCACATGATGCCTGGAATAGAAGCAAAAATATCCTAGAAACTTCAAGGAAAAAAATACACTATAGAACTACAGAAAATGTTGAACATTATTGTATCCAAGATAGGAAAAGCTTCATAGACGTTGGCATGCCACAGAATACCAAAATTCACAAAATGAGAAAGGGGAAGTTATTTTTTCATGCTGCATCTATCAGCACATTTTTTAAAAAGAACCAGCTAAATTTTTCTGTCACCAAGATTTTTCACACAGTTCATTCAGAAGCGCACATATTGACAAACTTGAAGGGCCATCAAATCCACTAGGCCTGTCAGGATGGGAGGCCCTTGTGAGGTTCTAATTTCAAAATACATTTCTGTTGATGGTATTAAGGTTTCTTTTTATTCTAGGGTGTTTTTCTCACTGGATGCCCTCTCTATGATTGAGAGATCATGTTAAATCTTGTACAACTAATGCTTTTAATTGGTTTAAATGGCAGTTCATTAAAGGCTAAACTTCAAGGTCCATGGCCACTGGGAGCACAAGAGGCAAACACACTCTGGAACCACTCCCTGTTCCAGCCCTGCTCCCATCCGTGCATGCTTTTATCTGCACTCTCCTACAAAGACAGACAAGGCAGTCAACACTTACAGCTTCACAGTTTTAAACGTCATTAGCAAAGCCCAGACCCGACAAATATAAATCTGGAGACTCTCAGGAGCTTCTTCAGACTTATAGAAGTATAGCATAAACCATTCTCTACCCTTCCACAGATTCTGCCAGAATTTTATATTTTACTTTTGTTTTTCTCACCTAGACAGTAATTTTTCTCAACTGTGTATGCTTTTAAGTCAAGGAGCCTTTTGTTGAAATAAAATCTGGTTTAGAAGCAAACATAATCAGTGATGGGCAAATGCAAGTCAAAACCAGAATGAGATACCATTTTATGCCCTACGTAAAGAGGATGTGGACCCACAGCATCTCTTACATATCGTAAACAGAGTGTGAACCATCTGGTAGAGTAACTTAAGCACTCAGAAACTCATGACCTGAGTGTTACATTCCCAGGTTCATAGCCAAGGGAAATTCTGGCTGGTGTTCAATAGACGACAGGCCCAGAATGTTCACAGCAGCCTTGCTCACAGTGATAAAAACCTGGAAACAAGCCCATCTACAAGAAAGCTGATTAGTAAATCATAACACATTCAAGCAATGGAATATTAGACAGAAATCAGAATGAATGAACTGCAGTCAAACGTAATACTGTGGATGCATCTTAGCCAAAAAAAAACATTAAGTGAAAATAGAGAGTCTCAAAAGACTGCATATGTAGCTCAATATCCATTGGAAAGTTACAAAACAATACAAATTCAAATACATACACTCTATAGTGGTACACACAGAAGGCACAGACATCTCAAAAAGAAAGCAGGGTAACGACGAACAAAGGATACAAGACTATTACCTTGAACACAGAGAAGCAAGAGGATGGGATGGTGGTGTGATGGGCAGTGATGCCTGCCTCCAGGAGATGTCCACATCCTAATCTCTCGCATCTGTGAATTTGTTAGGATATGTAGCAAAGGGGAATTAAGGTTACAGATAGAATTAAGAGTGCTAATCGTCTGTTTTTCAGATTATCTTGGATTATCTGGGTGGGCCCAGTGTAATCAGAGGGTATTTAAAAGTGGAAGAGTGAAGCAGAAAAGCAGAGTGAGTCAGAGGAAGACGGGGCTCTGGATGAAGGTCAGGGTCTGATGCAAGCTGTGAGGACTCAGCCCGCGTGGCTGACTGTGAAGATGGAGGGCCGTGAACTGAGGAGTGAGGGTGGCGCCAGCAGCTGGAAAAGGCAAGGAGAGGGCTTCCTCCCCAGACCTCCTGAAGGGAGCCTGGCCCCACCAGCACTCCAGCTGTAGCTCATGGGATCTGGTGGACCTCTGACCTGCAGAACTGTAAGACAATTAATTTGTGTTGTTCCAGTCCACTATGTTTGTGGTGACTTGTTCCAGCTGTGATAGAAACTTAACATAGGTGAGGGGATAATATGAATAAATCACTAGTTCTCAACAGGGGCAGAGGGCCATTTAGCAATATCTGCAGACATTTTTGCTTGTTATGAATGAAGGGAGGGTGCAACCAGCATCTCGCGGGCAGAGGCCAGGCTGCTGGTGAACATCCCACCATGCACAGGACGGCCCGCAACAGAGAATCACCCAGCACAAGATGTCAATAATGCTGCTGCTGGGAGACTGACGAGAAATGAAGGTCATTGTCAAGGTCCTGGCATTTGTTTTGAATACTGATTTCATGGGTGCTTATTTAATTATTAAAACTAACTAATGGCATATTTGATTCAATAAATAAAGGCAGGCCCTTTGTGGCCCAATGAGGACTTGACTCTAATGGTCACAAACCATGGATTATGACTGATCCGCACCTGTCCCAGATCGAAAGTCTGTCACCAAATCCAAACTCAAGATTCAAGGAGTCAATAATGATTAAATAAATACATAAAAGTAGCTATGAAAAAGTTTGAGAGTTAATTCACCACATCCTCACTACCAGGTTATAAGAAATAGGTGAGCTTCACACCGAGTACTTAGTCACAGTCAGATATTTGACATTTACTGTTTGAAAAGGATCCATGAAACATTTCACACAATCTATTCTATAAACTCCGTGGCATTCTGGCTTTCTGTCTCCTGACCAATACCTTTCATGAAAAGTTCATGGCCACATATGTAACAACATGCGAGAAGCAACTAAAAGTTCTGTCAAACAGGGAAAGTTAGTGTCAGCTGCTCATTATGATCAGGACTTCAGGATTCTTACTCTCTCTCCATGCAAGAAAGGAGAATGTCTCTAAAACATTTCTGCCAATGCACATCTCTTAAATACCTTTACTTTCACCACATCCTCCAACTCCATTTCTAAAATTTATCATGCTTATTAACAAGTCTCAAATTTCCTTAACAGAAACCATCTTTTCACTCTGCAAATTCACAATGTCTCAGGTTTTAATCAAGAGATGAATAATGGGAGCCTTTTTTCATAGAGGCACATAAGTGCCTCTAGAGTGTGGCCTTTCTTATAAAATCCTGACTCTCCCTGGAGTATGGATATTGGATTAAGGCAGTTAACTACCCATGAAGTGCAGACTAACTAGTACATACAGCATACCACTGTTTATGATGAAATGAGGTAAGGTAAATTATAAGCATTATATTACTAGAATGTAAGCCTTACAAGAGCAGAAATTTCATAAAAATTAATTAATTTCATAAGCCAAAACATCATGAATCTAAAAATATATATTCATATATATTTATTTCTGTAACAGAATTGAATTTCCTATTGGAGAAACCATTCCCTCTGACAGTAAGCTGAATCGAGTCATTTCCCAGAAAGTCAAGGTTCAGATTTTCTCCTCTTGCATTTCCATTAGCTTTAGTAGCTAATAGGAATGCCATAAGGTTCGTGGGGAGATGTGTCCACTTTTTGAACTTGTACTCTGATTCCCATGAGAATTCAGGTTTAACTCATCCTGTTTGGGTCTGGGTGGTTCCACTCCACACCGACATTCTGCGAAGATGTGTCCCTCCTGCTGGAACGGGGCAGGGCTCTTCCAAGGCAGTGCCCATCCACCCAGCTCGCATGTTCCCTTCCAGGCCTTCTGGCTCACTCTTTCTCTCCTGGGTCATCAGAACTTTTCATTGTCATTCTAGCCTCTTCAGGACCAAAGACAAGCCCAGTGGGGGGTCTCCAGTCTTCTCTGCATCATCTCTGTTCTCAGAACCAGCACCTGGCAGTGACCCCATGTAGGAATTCCCTGCGGGCCTTACCGTAACTGGGAACTTACTTTGTACAAGGCATGCATGGTTCCTCTCCTGTCTCAGATGTCCAGGAAGAGAGAATTCCTTACACTCCCACACCTGCACTTGGCCTCAGGCAGGGGCAGGCTATAAACTACCTCAAAGTGACCTAGAACTCTGTAGCAGCTCCCACCCCAAGTCCCTCCTCATCTTAAGGGGTCATCTGGTTGCGGAAGGGGTAGGATTAAGCTTGGGCCACCTCCGTGCATCTTTCAAATCTCTTCCATTTTATACCAGGGCTGTAAGCATGGAAGACAAGGACCCAAACAGTGTACCTCTGCTTTTGCCACGCCTGTACTAGAAGGGAGAGTCTCCTCAAGTGAATACGGGATCCAAAAGGGAAACCAGGCCTCCATTAATATCTCACCTACACCCACCACAATGGGCTACGGATACTTGACATGTAGCTCAGATTATTCCTGATCTATTGCATCCTAGTCAACAGAGAGGCCCCTCAAGATAAGGGCTGAAAATTACCCACTGGGAGTCACAATGTGAAGGTTATCATCGGTCATGTAAATTTGAGCAGTTTCTCTGGAGTGGTAGGAAAATTGAAGCAGCAAATATAGACGTTATTTTTGAGAATTATGGATGGGAAGAGGATGTAAAATATTTGCCAAATTTTGGGTTTTACTTGCTGCTGTTCTGATAGGAGGAACTTGAGCACATTACTCGAAAGAGGAAGCAGCAAGTCTGTGAACCAGGTGGAAAAGGAATGAACAGCAGGGCGCTGGTGATGGTTGGCCCGAAGCAGGAAGGGGCAGCCAGGGCGCTTCAGCCTTGAGGGTGTAAAGCAAGAGATGGGTGCTCGGGAGCAGAGGTGACTTTATGCATGGGGAGAAGAATTTTCTCATATAATGGCCTCAGTTTCTGAGGTCAATTCAATTTCAGTAAAGTAGGAAGAAAGGCCATCTGCTTAGAGTGAGGGAGACAAAATTATACGGTTGACATGGGAACTGGTGAATAATAAAACAATACTGATCCTCATGAATTATTTATTGAATGTTCTAGGTGCCAAGCCCTACGCTGGGTACTGTACACACATTTTCCCATTTACTCCTCACAGCAGTATGCAACAGGAGCTCTTCATTATTGCCATTCCCTGTCTGAGGAAGCAGGTTAAGTGACCTGCCCAAGCTCATACCAGTCACGGTGTGGAGTGTGGAAGGGAGCCAAGGCCATTGACTCCAGGCAGAAAAGAACTGCACAGGGATAATTAAGGGACTGATTTCACTGCCCAACAGAGATTTAATGTGAGCCACATATGTAATTTTAAGTTTTCTGGTAGATACATTTAAAAATTTTAGGGAAATACTTTAAAAAAGCAATGCTACATTTAACCCAATATATCAAGCATATTATCATTTCAAGTAATCAACATACAAATTATTGATCAGATATATATATATATATATATATATATATATATATTTTTTTTTTTTTGTATAGTGCCTTTGGAATCTGGTGTGTATTTTACACTAACAGTACTTCTCGATGCTTCATTTTGGAGAGTTTCTATTGCTGTCTTTGAATTCACTAACCATTCCTTCTGCCATGTCTAATCTGCTTTTAACTTCATCTAGTGTATTTTTAATTTCAGATGTAATTTTCATTGCTGCATAACTTCCACATCTCTACTTAATATGGATGATCTTGTCTCTAGTTTCTTGAACATATTAAAATATAATAATATGGAATTATGATCATTGTTTTAAAGTCTTTGTCTACTGAGTCTATCAACTTGCTTATGTAACCTGTCTAAGGCCATTTCGGTTTGGTTGTGGGTGACTGGTTTTTCTCCTCATTATGGGTTTTATTTTCCTTCTTTGCATAGCTGGTAATTTTTTATTGGATGCCAGATATTGTCAATTCTACTTTGTTGAATGTGGGATATTTTAGTATTCCTATAGAGATTCTTGAGCTTTGTTCTAGGACACAGTTAAGTTACTTGGAAAAAGTGTGATCCTGTAGCTTTTTTAGGTAAGATCAAAGCAGCTTTTCTAAAGGGCTAGCTATTCCCCACAACTGAGACAAAGCCTTCCGAGTACTTTAAACAATACCCCGAAGTTGTGTTTTTCATTCTGGCTGGAAGGAACAGGCACTGTCCCTGGCCTCTTGTGAGTACTGAGTGCTGTTCCCTCTTTCGCTCAGCTCGGGGGGGTCCTTTCTCTGATCTGGGGTAGTTTCCTCATATGCATGCACTGGTCACATGGCTGAGGACCCAAAGGGATGCTCTGCAGATTTCCAGAGCTTGTTCTCTCTGCAGCTCCCTCTGCTCTTTCTGCCCTGAAACTTCTACCTGCCTTGGCCTCCCTGGACTCCCAGCAGTACCCCCCCATCTCAGAGAGACAGCTGGGCTCTGCTAGGTTTCTCTTGTCTGTGCTGTGGTCTAGAAACTCTGTTTAGACCTTAGGCTGAGACAACTGTAGGGCTTGCTTCCCATGTCAGGGGTCACTCCCTTCATTGCCTGATATCCAGTGTGTCGAAACTGTTATTCCATGTATTTTGTACTGTTTTTCTTGTTGTTTCAGGTAGAAGGATAAATCTGGTCCCTGTTACTCTGCCTTGGCCAGAAGTCCTTACAGTGTATCTTCATTTGGACCAGCCGCATTTCAAGACCTCAGTAGCTAAACGTGGCTAGTGGCTACCATGTTAGACGGTATAAGGCTAGAGGGACTGAGAATCTAGATGGAGTTGAAAGTTATGAACTAATAGTAAAATAGTTCTTCGGGGCAACAGATTTTTCAGTTCTAAGCGAAACAGGAGTGGTAATAGGTACTTTGGAATGTAACATTGATTCATCTAGGGTGTGAGATTTGCTGGGCAGGTGGGATGAAAAGACAGAGATACAAAATAAGTAATGCTACTGGTAAAAGGTTCAGATGTTCACCTCAGGGATCCAGGCTAGTTAAGGCAATAAGAGAAACTAGGAGGATCTTACAGTCTGCAGGTCATGAAAAGGGTAGGGAACTGAAGAGGGCATGTGATTGGGAGGGTGACAGAGATCATGCACTGTCATGCTTGGAGGTGGTTCAATTTAAGGATTCATTCTAGGATGCTGAGATTCTTGAAGCGTAGCATTTCTAGGTCTGTCTATGCAAATATTTAAGGATAACATACATCTACATGTGAAATAGAAGGTTTTGCATTCCTTTGGCTAGTGGAGTGGGAGTCTTAGAAGTGATAAAGAACCAAATAAATAATTTTTAAAACACTGAGGAGTAATACAAACAGGAGCCTCTGAACATCTTTAGCATCACCAACCTACATATATTGAGACAAAATGCCTTTTCTTTTTCAATAAGTTTTTTTTTAATTGTGCCAGTCCAAGAATTTCACTTCCAAGGGCACAATACGAATGCTTCAGCTGTTCCTCTTACTCATGGCCTCAATTCCAAAACCCAACAAAACCAGTTCCATGACTCCAGCTGTGGTATCTGCTGCAGCGTTATTCACGATAGCCAAGACACAGAAGCAGCCCAAGTGTACGCAGATGGGTGAATGGATAAAGAAGATGTGGTCCATATACACAATGGAATATCATATTCAGCCACAAAATCCTGCTATTTGTGACCATGTGGGTGGCCTTTGAGGGCTTTATGCTAAGTGAAATAAGTAAGAAAGAGAAGGATAAATACCATATAATCTCACTTAAATGTGGAATCTAAAAATGTCAAACTTACAGAAACAGAATAGAATGGTGGCTGCCAGGGGCTGGGGTGTGGGCAAAATGGGGCAACGTTGGCCAAAGGGTCATATACATAATGAATATACAAAGGATTTAAAGTACAGCATAGTGACTATATTTATCAAGATAAAATTATATACTTGAAAGTTGCTATGAGAGAAGAGCTTTGATGTTCTCACCATCACAACAACAAAACAATAATGATGCGAGATGCAGGATGTAACTATATTGTGGTAAATAGTTTGCTGTATGTACATATATCTAATCATCACATTGTCTACCTTAAACTTATGCAATGCTGTACGTCAATTATATCTCAATAAAGCCGGAAAAATGAGAGAATATTATGTAAATCCTCACCCTGATAACTTTGAAAATGTATATAAAAATGAAAAAATTCCTAGGAAATCACATGACAATAATATCTAAAGGAGGAAAAAATCCGGAGTTAGTTTTAACTGACTTTAAGTAAAACCTTTGTGACAAAGAGAAAAAAAAATAGGTTAAAGTACTATTAAATAACAGCAGCTGCAGCCTTAAAATATAAACAAACACTGAGCCACAAACCACAGTCACTCAGTCCTCAGTCCTGTAAGGTCCTAATTAAATCAGGAGCAAGCAGTCCCAGACCATTGACTGCTCTGTCCTCCTGTTTAGAATCGGAAGCATGAAGTGATGTTCCCCTTCCTACCAGCAGATGGCGTCATTGGGACATGTACAACTTCTGAGAGAAAAAAGCTAAATGCATCTTAAAAGAGATTCTTCTGTGATGATTTAAGAGTTGAATGCAAGGAGTCCTTCGTGATTGAAACTGGCAAAGTTCCTGATGCGAATGCAGCTAACCTGTAGGAATTTTTAGTCCTGGTAAGGCCAGCCCCCAGGAATACAAAAGCTAGGGTAAACTGTGCTTACAGGGAGAAGCAGGCATTTTATTTAGGTCCAGAATCCCAGCCAGAAGGAAGTTAAAAGTGAAGTCCTCCTTCCTGCCTGTGACATCTGTGATGAGAGACCATCTTTCGCTCTGATCCAAGAGAAACGTGATGGGTACCATGGAGCCTGTCCACAGGCAGAAGAGGAGCCGGCACTCCAAAGCTCCTCTTCTGACTAAAACCACAAACAGTAAAAACAACCAAAATTTAAAAAGAACCTCTTCCCAAAATCTATGAGTACTTATGACTTAGGAAGACAGGGATTTCAGTTTGAATATTGTTACCTTTACAACGTATTCTCAAGCAAGGAAACCAATGAGAAAAGTAGTCTACAGAGTTTAAGGTTCTATTTTATTGCTGGCAAGATAGAGGTTTGGAGGGAGGACTGGGCCTTGGTTAGAAAAGTTCCGGGTCAGACAATGCAGGGTGAGGTCTGGAATATATCCAGTAAGAACCATTAAAGGCATGAAAGCAATGCGGTGATAGGATCAGATTACGTTTTGAATTATCTCTTGGTTAAATGGAGAGAGATTTTTGGAGAAGGGTAATAGGTGATGTGAGTAGATAAGTTAGGATTTTAAAGCATTCCTTTCAAGAAGTAATGGTATCCTGGATCAGGGATGGCGTGGAGATGGGGAGATGAGAACAAATTCAAGAGATGTTTATGAGGCTGAGTCTGCATGACTTGGTGACAGATTGAAAATGGAAGACTGGAGAGACCGAGGTCCCTAGCACACCTTCCCGGTTCCTGAACGCACGACCAGACGGCAGGGGCTGCCTTTCATAACACAGAACCAAAAATGGGTTTATGGTAGACACAGTCTACACTAATCAGTGAGAGGGAAAATAAGTTCAATGTAAAAATTTTTAAATTCCAACTTTGAATGTAGTGTTTTAAATTAAAGGATTAAAAAAGACAAAAACTTTCTGAGTAACACTGCCGAGCATAAAGACAAGAAATGTTCACAGATAGGTAGAAAATCAAGTGTCAAAGAAGCCAAGAGCAAAAGTAAGGTCTCACAGTGATAAAAAATTTTCCATATTTTTATAAACAGCCATGTTCAAATACAGTATTATTTTTCAGCTAGTAAATTTTTCCTTCACTTCGGTGGCTGCATTAAATAAGTGAATATGCTGTGTTTCACAAAGAGCATCAGGATTTACAGATCTCTGCCACCCAAAAATATGCATGTATAGATTTTTTGTAATGAAAAAATAAATTAAAATGAAATTTTATGAGACACCATTAGTCTAATACCCACATACCTGTGGGTGCGATTACAGCATCTATTATTTCATGCCTTAGTGGGGAGTAATCAGTGATGTCCGCTAGTGTACCTGGACCTAATTTCAGTGTGTGTGTGTGAGTGTGTACGCGTGTGTAGGGGGATTCCTCACATTAACAAGCAATTCTTAGGAAACCAGCTGGTTTTCAGACAAGGCAACACTATCTACTCAGATTCCACAGGTTAAGACCTCAGTTCCGTAAGAAAGCCTGCCCTCCCTCTGCACCCCCAACTTCAGATGTCAGTCACAAGTCCAAGTTGTCACCAGGGCTTCTGAGCAACCTGCTATTGACTGGAGGTTCCCGTGACTCCCTCCTTGGGCTCAGTTTTCTAGAGCCGCTCACAGAAGTCTAAGAAACATCTTACTTCCTAGATTGCCAGCTTATTATAAAAGGATATAACTCAGGAGCAGCCAGATGCAAGAGATGCCCGGAGCAGGGTGTGGGGAAGGGACACGGGGTTTCCTTGCCCTCTCCAGGGGCTCGGCTCTCCCTATATACCCATGTGTTCATCAATCCAGAATGGCTTCCATACAAAGTAAGCAACAGAGTTCATATAATCTTGAAGAAATATATTCTAATGTTTTTGTTTTATATCCCTTAGCATGGCCCTAAAATGGGAAAAGAAAGAGGGAAACATATTTCCAGAATTGTCACAACTAGCTGACCCCTGAGGACAACTCTGCAGGTAGAATTTTTTTTCCTTTATACTTTTCCAAGTATCTTCCTAATAGCCCCACATATTTGGAGGAACAGACACTACTAATTATGTTAAACACATGAGATTAACAGAAGAAAGATATTGACTTCCTTTGGATCAGTTGAATTGAGAGGTAAGTTAAGAGAACCTTTTTCAAATGATATCAATTTTACTGCTGTTCTTATTATAAGACACTAATTTATCCCTTCTTCATAGATTAGGGTAAATATTAAAGAAGATTACACACAAAAAGTGCTCAGAATAGTGCCAGGCACATAATAAACACTCAATAAATGATAGCTAATACTATGGTAACATTTCTCCTCTCCAATATGCTCCTGATTATCATTTTATGTAGCACTAAGAAAATAAAAATACTGCCTGATAAACTATGATACTTCAACTGGAAGGCACATCCCAATTTCTGAGTTACTAAAATGTGAAAAAAAGGGCATCTTAGAATTAATGAAATACAGCACTATTTTAAATATTATTACTCATAATGTCACTTTGCTAGAATTATTACTGCAAAGTTGTATATATTCTCCCCCCTTTTCCCTCTTGCTATACATTTCCTGTTCAAAGGAAGTTCCCCCAAATGACAACTGGTTCCAGAGTTGTCACAACCAAATTTGAATGTAAGAAACAAATTAATCTACATCTATCTTTTCCAGAATGGATCAATAAATAAAGGAATAAAATGGATACATATGTTGACAATGTAAGATGAAGAATTCTGAAAACTGGGAAGAGGCAAACACTAAAAACTACAATTTACGGAGTTAGAGAAAGCAAATTTCTCTGTGTTTATCCTCATTTTAATACTTTGTTTTCCTGCTAGAGTGAGGTTAGGATCACTACGGGATATGCCGAAAGGAATTTATCAAAATAACAGATCAGATACCAGTGCTTTTAACCTTCCTTTAATAGGATTTTAGTCACGTCACATCTTTCTCCTACTTGGCTGTCTAATTTCACTCTCTAATGAGTTCTTTATCATTGCTAGCATCTATGTCATTTTTTTATCTGACTAACGTTTAAAATGCTACTACTAAATTATTGGCTGGCTCTACGAAGAAGCCCCAGGACTCATGGAAAGCATTTTTAAATCAATGAGGAAATGAAAGACAGTATCAAAAATGAGAAGCAGAAACTTCCAGTTCGGATTGTGGCTGAATTGCTTGTATCAGGCCAGTCCCCTTCAAGAACAGCTAAGAAAGTGGAGAAACACAAAAACAACTATTTGAAAGCATCAGGGAGCTTTCAACAGAGCAAGGAATTTAAGAGCCAAGACGTCAGAGAGCAGGGAAGCCTGGAGGTGGCCTTTGCTCTGGAACAGAACCTGAAAGACTGGGTAGCTGCCGAGAAAGAGGCAGCTGAGGGGCTGATAAGCTGAGTGGAGTTTTCAGAAGTCTGACAGGGCAGGAGGGAAAAACTGGAGATTCGGAGCCACCAGGAAGCCCCCTGGGAATTAAGGAGAACTGAAAATAGACCCTTACCTCACAAAGACTAACAGCAGCAAAGTAAGTTTTTCTCTGGAAAAAGGTAAGACCATTTAGCTGCATATTTCTACGACTTTTAAAATGAACTTTATATTATAGCATGGTTTTAGATTTACAAAAAAACTGAGGAGATAGTACAGAGAATATATATTACATACCCAGTTTTCCCTATTATGATTTTTTTTATTAGTGTGGTACATTTGTCACAACTAATAAGCCAATGATGATACATTATTAACTAAAGCCCCTACTTCATTCAGATTTCCTTCCCTAACATTCTTTTTCTGTTTCAGGATTTGCCCAGGATGCCACACTACATTTAGATCTTCAGGTCTTGTGAGATGTCTCCACCTTGTCTTGACCTTGATGGAGGAATATTGTTCACATATTTTGTAGAATATCCCTCTTTTGGAATTTGATGTTTTTCTCATGAATAATTGGGCAATGGGTTTTCAGGAGGAAAACCAGAGGTAAAGTGCCATGATCCCATCTTATCAAGGGTACATAGCATCCACATGCCTGCTGTTGCTGATGTTCACCTTGATAACCTGGCTGAGGTAGTGACTGTCAGGCTTCAATTGCCTTTATTCTTCCTTCCTACTGTGTCTCTTTGCAAGGAAGTCTCTATGTATAGAGACGGGCTCGTATTTAAGGAGTGGAAGGTTATGCTCCACCTTAGGTTTTTATACATAAAATGTCTTATCCCACTGAAAATACTTAGACATGCAAAAATAATTGACCTAAAACCTAAAGTAAAATAAAATCCATATCCAGAGTTATTAGAATCAAATGTAACATACTTATGATTAGTATGTTCAAGAATGCAAGTAATAAATTTCAGCAGAAACTAGACATTATTTAGAAATTAAATATTTAAAGTTAAAAAATAAGGAATTCAACAGATGAGTTTCCCCACAGATTTAAGCACAGCTGAATAAGAAATAAGTTTACTGAAAACTAGGTGAGAAGATATTTTCTATAACTGCAGAAGAGACAGAGGACAGGAAATGCAGTCATAAGCAGCATATATGGGGCACAGTGAAAAGGCCTGATAGACATAATTGAGTCGCAGAAGGAGAACTGGAAGAGAATGAGGTAGAAGCAATTTTTGAAGATGCAATGGCCAAAAATTTTCCAAAACTGAGGAATGACATCAAGACAGTCAAGATATTCCTCACACCCGTGGGTTTATGAAATTAACAAAACAAAATAACAACACAAAACAAGAAACAAAGAGAATATCTTCAGAACACACAAAAAAAATGGAAATCAAAATACTATGAAGGGTAAAGTTTATGTAGAGAATGATGGCTTTTAACTATTTAATACAGTAGCTTAGGAAATGTATATATATGTATGTATATATATTTGGATATTCGATGTTTTTTTATTGAATATTCTCAATAAATAGCAGTGGAAGAAAACTCTTATGTTGGTTTAATATCAGTACCAATTGAATATGTATAAAAAGAAAATTAAAGATTAAAATTAAACATAAACTACATTTAATTTTTTTTTTTGTTTAGGTCCTTATGTCTTGGCAAACATACATTCCACAGGGAAAATTTGAGCTCATCTTATTCCAAGGCCATAGGTTTTGGAGTTCTTGATATTCCTTTGAGAGATTTCTATGACCCTCTCACTCCCCACACCCCCCACCTAGGCTTGTGCTGATACTTTAAAAACCTGGGTATGATTAAAAAGAAAAAGAGACATGCCAGATCACTCCATGAAAAATAAAGTTATTACTTCTGTCAGTGTTCTAGCTAGATGGCATTCACTCTTGAGCATCCGGAGATTTTTACCCTGTATATGGCATTTAAAAATTTGATTCCCATCCTTCAATAGGTCTGTCAAAATACTTCAATTTGTTAAAATATTCACTTTATAATATTCCTATTAGAAATTAGGCTGAAATGTAAATACTTGTAGCATAAATGCTTTTGCACACATCTCAGGTGGTTTCCTGGAAGTAGCATTCCTTCCTCAAATGGCCTGCATGTTTTATATTTGGTAAGTAGGGTTGTTCTCCAAAGTAGCAGTCGAATAGGATGATGATCAGAAAGACTCTGGAGAAACTGTTGAGGGAGGGAAAATGTACAACTATGTGTAAGAGGCTTGAAACATAGTCCAGGAGTGTTATACTCAAGTACTAAGTGTCCATTACCTGGTACCCACTGTTCTCATGTGGGGTAATAAGAATTCTGAGATCTTTGGCCTTAACAATCTTAATTATTATTCAATAGCTTTCAGCGATATGTTAAGACTAACTCTGTTTTGATAGATTGTGGCTATTCCCCTGAAGTGGAAAAGGTAGAAAGTGTGGATGGTTGGGCCATTCAGCTCACTAGCTAGGAGACAAGAATACTTTACTCAGGAAAGTAGGAGAGTTTTTAGGTATGTCGGAGGGCCTTCTGTTGATCTGTGATGGTGCGGTAGATAGCTCTTACAGGTCTGAGCTGGAGGCTTTGCTGGTGGTACATAGGATTGACTAGATACAAAAGTGGAAACCCACTGGGATACCAATGGGAAAGTACCTGGATGTCTAATGCAAACAGAAATATCAAAGGACAAAACTAGAGAAATGGCAGAAAGAAACTCAGAAGCAACTACACTCCAAGCCTTAATAAGGGAAAGCTGCACCCACAACTGACCCATAACTTTGTAGGCGTATTTACTTTGGCATCAACCTTGCTACCTATCGTAACATCCTCAACCCAACCCCATCAAAGACAAACACCTTGACCAACTGACATCTACCCAGAGAATGTTACTCTGCAAATAATACTATTTTGGAGGATAACTGCAGCTATCAAAATACAAAAATATGCCTGCCATTCGAGAAAGTAATTTACCACCAGGAAACTACCTTAGACATGTGCAAAAAGATTTATGTTCAGGTATTTTCGTTTCAACATAATTTGTAAGAAGAATATTATAAAGTAAATATTTTAACAAATTAAATAATTTCTGATAAAATCTGGGCCTGCGTACCACCTTTCGAATAAGCTCACCCACCATCTCAGAGAGACCTAGGTGTCGTTTTACCTAGGCTACAAGCATTCTCCAGAGGACACGTCAGCAAGCCACAAGCCCACCTTTCCCCTGACCCCTCCCCTCAAAGAGCCTGCCCAAAACCCTGGTCATAAAAAGCCTCTTGACCTGTTAGAGACTCTTTTTCCTTTGTTCTGCTGGCCAGACAGAGGGGTTCCTCTCAGGTTCAGCAGTAAACCTGCTTGGACTGTTGAGTTCTCATCCCCTCTCTTCTTTCAATTTCTATGTTATGGAATTATCTTCTGACCTTGTAGAAATGAGGCTTTTCAGAACTGGAAAGAATATATACCTAATATCTGTATTTCTATTTTTTTAAGTTATGTATGTAGAGGCTTTTAAGAAGAAAATCAAATTGACATTAGAATTTTCCCTCTACCTACCATCAATTGCACCCATATACTCTGCCTTTTCTCCTGTTATAATGGATGACCTATCTATGCTCCTGATCAATGTCAAGCTCAGCATTTTTGCACTAGATCCCATCCCCTCTTATCTAGTCAAGTATGTTGTTCTAGCTATTCACCTCTCTTTCCTTCTTTATCAGGTATTTTTTTCTCTGTAGATTACTCCCAGAAGCATCAAAACTGTTCTCATTCCTCCATTCTAAATGAATCTTCTTTTAAAATTAAATTTGCCATCAGCTACTGCCCTATAGCTTTGCTCCTCTTTGGAGCCAATTCCCCAGAAGAGTATAATATTTCTTGCTCATATCACAATCCACTCGGAACATTCTTGGCCAGGTGGCTTCCCACAAGGCCGAGATCTAGGTTTCTTTTATCATCTGTGCTGCCATTTTCTAGGTCCTAAGAGTTTTTTCCATTCAAAAGGTAGATGTGAAAAGGAGAGAAGGGACTGTGCCAGAATCATAAGGAGTGCCCCTCACTTCTACTCACATTTCATTGGCCAGAATTCAGGTACACAGTCACCCCTAATTGCAGAGAAGGTTGAGAAATGTAGTGTAGCTGGGTGACCCAAAAGAAAACACAGCTTTGGTGAATATTAGCAACTGATCTCTGCTATCCAGGCAACTTTCAAAAGGGTGAGATTGTGAGTTACAACCTTGAGTCCTCTGACCCGTCAACTTTCTCTGTACCCTTTTGTAGAAGTACTACCTGCTACATTTCCTGCCTTAACCATGCTCCATAATTACAATCACTTTTTTTTGTATCATTAATCTACAATTACATTAGGAACATTATGTTTACTAGGCTTCCCCCTTCACCAAGTCCCCCCCACAAACCCCATTTCAGTCACTGTCCATCAGCGTAGTAAGATGCTGTAGAATCATTACTTGTCTTCTCTGTGTTGCACAGTCCTCTCCATGCCCCCCCCCCACATTATACATGCTAATCATAATGCCCCCTTTCTTTTTCCCCCTCCTTATCCCTCCCTTCCCACCCATCCTCCCTAGTCCCTTTTCCTTTGGTAACTGTTAGTCCATTCTCAGGTTCTGTGATTCTGCTGCTGTTTCATTCCTTCGATTTTTTTCTTTGTTCTTATACTCTACATATGAGTGAAATCATATAGTACTTGTCTTTCTCCGCCTGGTTTATTTCACTGAGCATAATACCCTCTGACTCCATCCATGTTCTTACAAATGGTAGGATTTGTTTTCTTCTTATGGCTGAATAATATCCCATTGTGTATATGTACCACATCTTCTTTATCCATTCATCTACTGATGGACACTTCCATTTCTTGGCTATTGTCAATAGTGCTGTGATAAACATTGGGGTGCATCTGTCTTTTTCAAACTGGGCTGCTGCATTCTTAGGGTAAATTCCTAGAAGTGGGATTTCTGGGTCAAATGGTATTTCTATTTTGAGCTTTTTGAGGAACCTCCATACTGCTTTCCACAATGGTTGAACTAATTTACATTCCCACCAGAATTACAATCACTTTTGCAAATATATCAATATCCCATCCTTCCCACCACATAAAAAAACCCATCCCTCCAGGTCAGGCTGCAATCCCAAGCCAGTGGTCAGTCTCAGCCATATTTTTGTGCAACAGCTAGAAATTATGTTTGACCTGATGTGAAGCTATATAAAATGGCATCAATTATCTTATATCATTGCCAATAACATTATATTATTACCAATATTATTTAACTTCCAGTTGATAAAAAATATAAGGACAAGCTATGTGACAAAAAGAAGAAGTCATCAGAAAAATCCAAAATAGGACATATTCTGGAAGATCTAATTTCTTAGCATGTTGATGTTATGAAGAAATACTGCTCTAGATTAAGAAAGACTTAAGGGATGCAACAAACAAATGTAATGCCTGATGTTAGATGGATAGTGGCTTGGGTGGTGGAGCTTCTCGACCAGGGATTCTAAGACCAGACTCTAAGAAATGGGTTGAGGTTATTGGAGGTCCTCATCATGGCAATCAGACAACACAAAGAAATAAAAGGCATCCAGATTGGTAAGGAAGAACTCAAACTGTCACGGTTTGCAGATGACATGATATTGCACATAAGAAACCCTAAAGAATACACCCTAAAACTACTAGACCTAATAACTGAATTTAGCAAAGTTGCAGGATACAAAATTAATACACAGAAATATGTTGCATTCCTATATACTAACAACAAACTAGCAGAAAGAGAAATCAGGAAAACAGCTCCATTTACCAATTACATCAAAAAGAATAACATACCTAGGAATAAACCTAACCAAGGAGGTGAAACACCTACACTCTGAAAACTACAAGACACTCATGAGAGAAATTAAAGAAGACATCGATAAATGGAAATACATTCCATGTTCATGGATAAGAAGAATTAATATTGTCAAAATGGCCATCCTGCCTAAAGCAATCTACAGATTCAATGCAATCTCTATCAAATTACCAACAGCATTCTTCAATGAACTAGAACAAACAGTTCTAAAATTCATATGAAACCACAGAAGACCCCAAATAACCAAAGCAATCCTGAGAAGGAAGAGCAAAGCTGGGGTTATTACACTCCTCAACTTCAAGCTCTACCACAAAGCTACAGTAATCAAGACAATTTGGTACTGGCAAAAGAACAGACTAGAGAGTCCAGATATAAACCCAAGCAAATATGGTCACTTAATATATGATAAAGGAGCCATGGATATACAGAGGAAATGACAGCCTCTTCAACAACTGGTGTTGGCAAAACTGGACAGCTACATGCAAGAGAATGAAACTGGATTATTGTCTATCCCCATACACAAAAGTAAACTCAAAATGGATCAAAGACCTGAATGTAAGTCATGAAACCATAAAACTCTTAGAAGACAACATAGGCAAAAGTCTCTTGAATATAAACATGAGCAATTTTTTCCTGAATACATCTCCTCTGGCAAGGGAAACAAAAGCAAAAATGAACAAATGGGACTACATCAAACGAAAAAATTCTGTACAGCAAAGTACACCATTAGCAGAACAAAAAGGCATCCAACAGTATGCAAGAATATATTCATAAACAACATATTTGATAAGGGGTTAACATCCAAAATATATAAAAAGCTCACACACCTCACCAGCAAAAAAAAATAACCCTATTTTAAAAAATGGGTAGAGGAGCTGAACAGTTCTCCAAATAAGAAATTCAGATGTCCAACAGGCACATGAAAAGATGCTCCACATTGCTAATTTAATTGCTAAATGCAAATTGAAACCAGAATGAGATACCACCTCACACCAGTTAGGATGGCCAACATCCAAAAGATAAGAAACAACAAATGCTGATGAGGATGGGAAGAAAGGGGAACCCTCCTACACTACTGGTGGGAATGTAAATTTGTTCAACCTTTGTGGAAAGCAATATGGAGGTTCCTCAAAAAACCAAAAATAGAAATACCATTTTACCTGGGAATCCCATTCCTTGAAATTTACCCAAAGAATACAACTTCTCAGATTGAAAAAGACATATGCACCCCTTTGTTTATTGCAGCACTTTTTACAATAGCCAAGATATGGAAGCAACCTAAGTGTCCATCAGTAGATGAATGGATAAAGAAGAGGTGGTACATATACACAATGGAATACTATTCAGCCATAAGAAAGAAACAAATCCTACCATTTGCAACAACATGGATAGAGCTGGAAGATCTTATGCTCAGTGAAATAAGCCAGGCGGAGAAAGACAAATGCCAAATGATTTCCCTCATTTGTGGAGTATAACGATGAAGCAAAACTGAAGGAACAAAATAGCAGCAGACTCAGAGACTCCAAGAAGGAACTAGTGGTTACCAAAGGGGAGGGCTCAGGGACGGTGGGTGGGGAGGGAGGGAGAAGGGGATTGAGGGGTTTCGTACACATGGTGTGGGGGATCATGGGGAAAACAGTGTAGCACAGAGAAGACGAATAGTGAATCTGTGGCATCTTACTACACTGGTGGACAGTGACTGCATTGGGATATGGATGGGGACTTGATAATATGGGTAAATGTAGTAAACACGTTGTTTTTTCATGTGAAACCTTCATAAGAGTGTATATCAATAATACCTTAATAAAAAAAAATATATATAAAATAAAATAAGAAAAAGAAAACAAATGCTACCATGTGCACCAACATGGATGGAGCTAGAGGGTATTATGCTCAGTGAAATAAGGCAGGCAGAGAAAGATAAGTGCCAAATTATTTCACTCATTTGTGGAGTATAACAACAAAGCAAAACTGAAGGAACAAAACAGCAGCAGACTCACAGACTCCAAAAAGGGACTAGCGGTTACCAGAGGCAAGGGGTAGGGGAGGGTGGATAGGGAGGGACAGAGAAGGGGGTTAAGGGGCATTATGGTTAACACACATTATGTACGGGGGGTCACAAGGAAGGCACTATAGCACAGAGAGGACAAGGAGTGACTCTATAGCATCTTACTACACTGATGGACAGTGACTGTAATGGGATATGTGGGTCGGACTTGATAATATGGGTGAATGTAATACCATAACATTGTTCATGTGAAACCTTCTTAAGATTGTGTATCAACGATACCTTAATTTAAAAGAAAAAAAAAGAAATGGGTATAAGCTAACTGCCTTCTTCACGATTGAGAAGTAGTCTGGTTTCTCATTTTGTCTAACTGACTTACTAAAACCGAGAATCTCAGATGATTTAGGAGCAATAACTAGAATGGTTATTGAGAAACCATTGGACTAATTGCCTTTTCCACGAAGCACTCCATATCTTGGGTAACTGAAGCCAACATAGGCAGAATTATTAACCCTTACAAACTACCTAGGAGATAGTCCCTTATTCCCCAACTCACCACCATCTACCCTGAGGTCTTTTCTCCTCATCTGTTCTTCTGCATCCCTGAACATATCTTCCTTGTGTACTCAGGATTTACGACAGTATATACCAGTTAGCTTTGTTGGTTCTTCAGCTCTCTCATTCTTGAGACTGAATCTCATTGGCCCTCCTCTGGGCCAATATGAAGGAATATATCTTTGCAAGGCAGGGCTGGATCTTGTCTAGCCAATGATGACATTATATAAGATCTCAGCAGAGGTCTCTGTCTTTCCCCAGGGTTCTCATGACTCCAGTCCTCCTTTTCTAAAGAGATTGCGTCCACAGTCAACCACACAGAAAAGGGAAGTCCATCTACTCCAGTGGTGCTCAAATTTGGCTACACACTGGTGTCACTGGGAGGGAATACTGACCCCTGGTCTCTACCCGCAGAGATTCTGATCTAATTGAACCAGGATGTGCCCTGGATCTCAGGATTTTTTTTAGAGTTCCTCAAGGATTTCCAGTGTTGACAGCCATGGGTCTAAACTGATACTTTTCAAACTTTTATGAAACACTAAAGGGTCTTGTTAAAAATGCAGGCATTACTTCAGTAGGTGTTGGGTGGGACCCAATTTTGAGAACGAGTTTCATATGAACACGATTACATCAGGAATTTCAATCATCTCATTTTCTACAGCCAATTGGGAAAAATTATTTTTAATAAATTAAGATGTTTTAATGGCCTCCTACCAGATATCCCCAGATGGCTCTAGAATTCTGCATTAACGTGTTTATATGCTGACGGGAAATACCAAGTACTGAGGGAAACAGTGATGACAACAGAGCCATAAGAATTCCCGGAGTAATGTCCAAGAACAGTTAGAGCAGGTGAGATCAAGCAGAAAACAGGAGGTCCTGACTGGTCAGCAGGAGTGTGGATACTTTATGCAAGGACAGTGTCAGGATGCACAATTGTACTGGCTTTTCTTGCAGTGTCAGGAGGCAGAGAATATCTTCTTAGATCTAGTAACTTTTTTTTTTTTTTTACCATTAACTTTTTGTGAGGAAGGCCTGCCTTCTCAAAGCTGGACACAGGAGAAGCAGTTCTGAGAAGCTCAAAACTGACAATATGAAGAAATTAAAATCAAAGAGTTTTTGTAACGACTGGAATTAAGAAATAAAGTTTTAGTCCCCCAACCTAGAAATGAGAAAATGGTGGTTCTGAATTTTGTGCTGAGATTTCTAGATAACTGTTGGGGAAAAAGGGACCCTGTTCTTCTGTCACAGGAGCGTCCCCTGTGCTTGGGGCGCCTCTCTGCTCACACAGGCACCGGGCAGGGGCCGGACCTCGCTGCCTGGAACAGATGAACAGCCACGGATCAATCTGCTTACTGTTTGCTGTTTGGATACATGACTTATTATTTCTGTTCATGGCATTTCTGGGAAGATAGCTCCAAACTGTTGTGTCCTAAATTTAACTCATGTCGATTAATAAAAACATGACATTTTTATGATTATAAAAAAAAAAAAAACACCAGCAGTGAATAATGATCTGTACTTAGTGGGGAAGCTAACTCCTTACTTACAGGGTCTAAATCTTACATCTCAAGTCACTGTGAATGTGCCCACTCTGCTCTCTCCTCACTGCTTATTCACGCAAGGATAAACTGACAGGTGAGCAAATGCGGTACGTCTGAGGAACTTTGCATTTAAAAGCACACGAGGCATAAAATAGTCTGCTTTTACACGTTTTGTCTGGACAGATAAAAGAAGCAAAACTAGGTATTTTTTTGTATAAACAAAACGTGTGTCATTTTTTGATCAAATGTGCTGTGTGTGTGCATGAAAAGTCATGTTTTAGCATTTATATACAAAATAAAAAATATATTCTAAATACTAAATATATCTAAGGCCATACATTAAAATGACACTGAAATCATATAACATGTTTAACCAGTAGCTGTTTTACTTTAGACAGAATATTGTTTAGGGATGCCTTATTTACTAAAATCGTACTGTAGGAAACCTGGTACTGCAGTTATGGCAATGAAGCCAACCCTGTAGGTCCTTCCCCACACTTTTTGATGAATTTCATTCAATTTAAAAATTCACATAGATGCGTTCATATTGTCTGGTAAATGCGTTTCTTTTGTAGATGTATAAAAATCTATTCTTACAGGATACCTTGTTATAGTGAAAAGAAAATAGCTTTATAATTTCTCACTAGAGATTGCCTGTTTTCATACTTAGGGGAGAAAATGTCTCAGAGTAATACATCTCAATAAATATTAGTGTACAAACATTTTTGCACTGTCATTTTTATTCTTGATGTTCAAACACATTTGAGAACAAGAAGGATTTAAAGAGCAAAAGAGCTAAAATCTCTAATAAACACAAATGCAATTATTAAGGCCAAAGCCTTAACTCTTCCACCAAAGATTTTGAGAGCCACACAATTATGACAAGCAGATTAAGATTTCTTAAGAAATTATGGACAGGCCCATTAAAATGCTTGCTCCTGCCCCATGACTTTCATCAAATTACAGAAGTAACCAGTGATGTTATCTCATACTGTGAAGCTCTTATTTGTTGTTTTGACCTGCTTTTATAGGACAAGTCCTCCTTCCTGTGGAGTTCCCGTAAATGAACTGCAGTGCAAAGGTTCATTATCATTCACATAACCCACAACACCAAGAACAAGAATCTGGACAACATAGACATTGCAAAATAGTCCTGGTACCAAGGATGACCCTGTGGACCGCATTTTCCTGAAGCATGATGCAGTCATCATCATGTAGCAAACACACAGTACATGCAAAGGGCCTTGTGCACACTGGCATCCCCGGCTGGCATGCAGTTTCCTGGTGTCTGGTTCATCCTGGCTTTTCTGGTGTTTCAACTTTCAGTCCAGGAAACAAGGATGTACAATGATGTGAACTGTGTGTGAATGTTCCTGCCTGCTTTCCAAGCTGGTTCCATGTGCTACTGAGCCAATTACAACCTTGACTATGAGATTGTGATAGGTAAGCCCAGAAATACTGTTTAAACTTTAAGGCAGCACCTCCTTTGAATTATAAACTGACATAATATGGCCAGTAACATATGCGATAGCTGATTATATTATTTGTACCAACACAACATTGTAAATACACGCATATCTTATCACAATGAACTGATGAAGGATGTTGGAAATCCACAGGATAGATTATTATTCATCCATTAAAACTCACATGTTTTGAGATATGTTTAGTAACAGGAAAATATCCTTGATGTAATACGTGAAAAGAAAGTCAGAAAAAATTGCTAGGGGGTTTAAGAAGGTAAGGAAATAAGCACTCACTAGTAGTCCCAAAAAAACAAATTTAAAAATTTTCCCAAAAAAGGACTATATAAATCAGCATATATATGGTTTCACAACTTTGTCTATATTGCACAAACAAGTGTACATATATTAAAATAAAAAAATAAAGAGACCTCAAAATTAATATTTCTGTATCCAACTGGTGGGGCAAAGGTGATTATAATTTTCTTTTCCTTTTGTTTACTGCATTTCCTTCAATATGCCCCAAAAAATTATTTTGTTAGTTAGAAATATGTAACTACTTTTCTTTAAAGCTCTGGTCCGATCTAGACCACGTTTTCACCCAAAATAACTCCGTAACTGACCACATGTCACTCTTCAACCGCAACCTGGTCACAGCAACCCCCACGCAGTTATTTTTTTAGTCATTCTTCTAATTAATCAAGAGTTGCCACTATTCTCATGTTCGCTTTGCCTCCGTTTTTGGTTAATTTGTCGGCACCTTCCTCTTCGATTCCCGGTAAAGCCTCAGTGTTTCCTCTAATGCATCTTGTCCAGATCCGGAGTTTCTTGGTTTTTAACTCAAATCCCTAAGTCATCTTTCTAAATTGAATCATATCTCCTCATTCTAATATTTATATCTGTCTCTCAACCTGGTCTTGATATTCTAGTCAAATTCTAGCCATTTTTTAAGTATTGTTTTTACCTTCATATTTACTTTTAGCCTATCTTTACTGAACACATACTGATGGACAGCATGTAATGGAAAATGCAAAAGGGAGGCTAAGAGTAAACACCCAAAAGAACCACATGTGGGTGTTATGAGGGAAAAGCCATGAGTGCTTAGAGGGAGAAGTATGGTTAAGGGAGACTTGTTCTTTTAAGATGAGAGAATTTTGAGCATGTCTAAATACTTACAGGCAATAACCTAATATTCTTTCAAGTCGCCTCAGATTAGTTGTGCAGTGAAATAAATATTGATCTGTTGCATTTTCTTAATGTTTCCATGGAGTATCACAACCCCAACCCAGCCCTAATAGCTATGTGGAAGCAGGGAGGGAGGGAGGAAGAAAATGCCCAGAAGTACTGGAGCCTGGAGCAGCTAAAATCAAAACACTGATTTCTCACAAAGAGCATTTCCCAAACAAAATTCTTCCCAAGGCTCAAGTGTTGAAACAGACCTCTCCATCACTCACACACACACATTGCAGTGAGCACTGGGTGATAGCTCTGAGAAATAAGCAGGGAAATCAGAAAAGAGAGAGAAATGTTTTTCACAGTTTCACATTCTAAATGGGTGCCAGTTTTCTAGAAAAAATATCCCTCCTATGAATTTTAAAGTTATTTAGAAATTTCTCAATTTCTAAGGGTTAACTGTGATTCTATGCTTCTCATTTCCTGGAAAAAATCCACCAGTCTTGCAAACACTTCCCTTTTCTCACAATTATGTAAGCTCTCCCAGCTCTGGTCCCATCTGCTTTACTCACTGATGTGAGCGGAAACCTAAAAGACAGCTGAGCACATAACAGGTCTTCAGTAAGAAGCTGATGAATTAATCAGTAATGACTTCTAATGCAGTCCTGTCTTCTTGCCAAATTTAGCCGTTGGCAATAAGGGCACTCAAACTGGTTTTCCCTGGGACTCTCCTTCAATTTTTAGTCTCAATGTCATGTGCATGAATGCCCTCTTTTTTCTATTACTTCTCTTTTTGACCCCTGGCTCCCCAAGGCTGAATTGAGCTTGGACTGCTACCTGTTCTCTTATGAGTGTTCTTTACTACACTGACCAACAGGAGAACGTTCAAGCAAAGTCTGGCATGCGTGCTGCTCACCGGGCCAACGCCCCCTCCACCCACGTTCAGCCCTGTGCCCAGTCTCTGCTGTTTCCACCTATTACTCTGTCATTTCTTAGAAAGAGCGAGCCCAACCACTGGGAGAATTTCCCCACTCGTTATCACGTGTCCTATCAGTAGAAAATCTTCCCCCTAGGTTTCAGAATGGTAGCTCAAATTGTTGGTGATTTCCCAGCCTGCACCTTTAGGGGAATGGCAGAGACTGATAGAGGGTCCTGAAAGGGGACCCTCCCCAGCTTCTGAAACCCCAGAACTTCATACTCCAAGGCAGCCATCACTTTGCTGACGCTCCACACTGTGCTCCCTGGTATCTGTTTCCCTCAGGAGTTCCCCTACCTCTTCCGTGTGTTTCAGTTGAGTTTTTAACACAACCGCTTCCTGCCCACCCCCTCCCCCCAGGTTAGGTCAGAGGAGATGATTTTGCATAGACTCCATTATACTAGAACGAGCGGCAGTGGCCACTCCTGGGAACTTGTTAAAAATGAAAATTCTTGGGTTCTGCCCATCACCTACTGAATCAGCCTCTACACTTCCCACATGATTCTGAGTGCTTCATAAAAATCTGAAAAGCACAAGGCGGCTCTCAACACTAGAATCATGTGAGGCGCTTTAAGAAATCCTGATGTCCAGGACAGAGCCCAGACCCATTAAATAACAGTTTCAGGGGGTGCAGCCCAGGGGTATTTTTTAAAGCTCTTTCCAGTGGCGACAAAAGGTAGCCAAATTTGAGAACCCCCGGAGTAGACAGCCTTTTCCTTTCCTGTATGGTTGACCGTGGGTGCAATCTCTTTAGAAAGAGGACTGCAGTCATGAGAACCCCAGGGAGAAGTACAGCCCTTACTGGAATGCTGACAGCTTATCCAGCCCACGTCTTGGCTAGAAAAGATCTTGTCCTGACTGCCAAAGAATATTTCTAAAGACTGGGCTAGGAGGTGGTAGTGTAGCATAATGGTTAGGAGGCAGACAGGTCTGGGTTCACGTCTTCCACTTACTATGTATGTGACCTTATTAACACAATTTTTAACCCGTAAAATAGTGGTCATAATATCACCTGTCACAAGCTATTTATCTTGAGTGGTCATCTGTTTTTTCCCCTCCAGATTAAAGCCCAGAATCACAGGCCATCTGCTTTCTTAAATAAAAAAAGTCTATGGACATTACATGTTCAAGATAGGCATTATCAGGGAAGTGTGTCTAACGCTATGCCACACTTAAATACATTTTTATTTACCTAAATTGTGCATCTGTGTGTTGATGAGGACATTTCTCTAACCATATTGAAAATACGCTTACTTAGTAAACATTTACTGATACTGTGGACTGATGTGTCCTTAGGGTTTTAAGGAAATACCTTACATCTTTTCCTCTAAACCAACCAAGTGTGCATGATCAGCTGAAGTGACGATAATAAGTCTGTAGGGGGAGTTTTTTCCTCCAGGGATGGCATTGATTTTGCTTTTACAATCCTAGTACCCACCTAAAGTTTATATATGGCAGTGGTGGTTGTGAAAAACATCTGTGTGTGTGTGTGTGTGTGTGTGTGTGTGTGTGTGTGTGCTCAGCCTCTATGTTATCTCCTTTCCTACTTGTAGACAGCTGAAAATTCCTGGTTAAAAGCAAATTTTTTTATTTTTTTGGTGAGTGGATGAAAAATAGCCTGTAGTCACAGGAGCCATAAGAGGTAGGAAACAGTAGCCTGCCTTGCAGGGTTCTCTCTGGGCACACCTTCCTGATAGACTCTAGCTCATCTATACTACTCACAATATATCCTACCTCTTGTGTGCCCATGAGGTGGAACTACACAGGAGTAAGAAGTTCTATCAGGTCAGATTCAACAGAGTTGGGCATGCGTTAGCCTTGATAGAGAAAAAATTCTGAGACATCCTAAAATTAGGTGCCATAAGGGCTGGAGAGTGAGGGAGACAAGGGGAAGGTCAATAGCCATAGCTAACCAGTCTCCAGGCTCCCGGATGAAGTGTTTTCAACAATTACCCAGAAGGCCGCCAGAACCTCTGCATTCCTCCTTCATGCAAACAGTGCCTGACCGTCATCACAACCAACCTTGAGTCTTTTCTGAGGACTCATCGCCTGTTCCCGGACTTCACACACATCGTATCAGCCCACCTTCCTTATCTATAGCTTCTGGGGATTTAACCAGCCTTTTTTCCTTGAGACCCTTTATAAATGTCCCATTTCTTGAGTCTGGTAGATGAGTGGTTTCTGTTAACTGGCTTTGCAGCTGAAGCAGCAGCAACTTTCTGTCCTTTTCTGCCAAGCAACTGTAACGGCTCAATAAAGCCTTTTATTTCAGAGATCTCATGGTCTCTAGAGATTTTGAGTTGTCAGCATCAAAGCCAAAGGCCCACACCAAGTACCTTTAATCAGTCCTGAAGAATCTCTGATATGGGTGGAAACTTGCATTCTCTCCCTAATAAGCTCATTTCTCGGCTGCCCCATCTGGGAGCGAGGATTCCCTCTATTACAACACACACTGGATGCCAAATGAAACTCCATTGTAGGGGCCGGCCTATGGCTGAGGCTGAGTCCCACTATGGCTGAACACTGCCCTTCCACTGTAGCTGACCAATGCCCTAAGATGGCGCCCGCTTCCTGGGCGCCACCCTTCCTGGTTTGGTGGCATTAGCATAAGGAAGTTGCTCCTATAGGCTTGCCCCATGCTTCCGCGCTCATGCTCAACTCATGCAGAAGGCATGCTACCAATCAGCTTAAAGGTCACGCATGATCTTGATCACCGTAGGCCAGCTTCCTAGGCATAAGCAGGAAAGAGAAGGTCTCTCTCTCTCCTCTCATTCTTCCTCTCACTCGCTCCCTCTGGCTGTTGCTTCTTCTCACTCACCTTCTCCCGACCTTCCGAGCAACAATAAAGAACTGAAGTGAACCAGGTCTGTGTACGTATCGCTGTCGTCACCGCCACAAGGAGCGAACGCGATATCTGGTGCCGAAACCTGGGACTTTTTCTCCAACCACCCAGAGGAAAAACTGGCGGACGCGGATGCCATAGAGCTTCTTACCCTGAAGCAGTAGCAGTGGACTCCATTCGGGAGGATCGTTCGGGAGAGCACCTCGAAAGAGGAGGGTGAGTGGATCAACAAGCAAAACAAAAGTAAGCAGCCGAGGTGGGGATTTCTATTCTGTCTGTTCGTCTTGTTCATCCTTGTGCTTATTATTGTGTTTGTTGTTGCTAAGTATGTTAGATGAAGTAAGGGCGCCAGTGAAAGTTTGCGGGATAGCGACGAAGCAAGGAAAGTTCGCGGTATAGCGACGAATGTAAATTAGTGATAAGAGTACCCCCTACCTATAGACATCAGGAGTATATCTTAATCTCTTCACTATTAACATGGGGTCTGAAGGGTCTAGACTGAGAGCAGAAGAGCCTTTGAGAGCATTCCTGAGGGCCAACGGAACATCATTAAAAACAAAAACCGCAAGGGCTTTCCTCCACACAGTAGAGAAGCATGCTCCGTGGTTCCTAGATGAAGGAAGAATCACTACCCCCGTGTGGGAAAAGTTAGGCGAGGATCTGAGCAACGCAGATCGCAGGGAGCCGCTCCCGGCTGGGACGCTCCCCATATGGGGGCTGGTTAGGAGCTGCCTAAGGGGGAATAAACTTAGTTATAGAAAGGCCATAAGGGAAGGAGAGGAGGTTCTTGAGGAAGTGAAAGAAGAAAGAGCCTCTGCGACAGCATCTGAAAGAGGATCTACACAGGGGGGGTCCTCTGATGAGGAAGAGGACCAAGAATTATCAGGAGGAGAGTTAGAGGCTAGGGCTGCTCAGAGAGGACATCGGCCCACATTGTACCCCTCACTGAGCCAACTGAGAATAAGCAGAGAGGAAGGAGAGACTAGTTCGGCCCCTCTCCCCAATAAGAGCAGTAAGGTAGAAGAGATTGTGCCAACCGCCCCAAATCATCCATTTTGCTCTCCAACCTATAGAGCAGAGCCACCCCATTACCAGAGTTACTCATGTTGTGGTGGCCAGGGGTGCCAAGAACAATTGGGCAAGAATAGATGGAGGGAATGGCTAACCATGGAGGGGAATGCAGCCTTCCCAGTAATAGAAGATCCAAACACCCAGCAAAGATACCATCAAGCCCTAGATTTTAAGCTTGTAAAAAGCCTAAAGGAAGCTGCCACCACCTATGGAGTGCAATCAGCGTTCACTGTGGCCATAGTGGAGTCATTAGCCACTCAGAATCTAACACCAGATGATTGGGCTAATGTAGCCAGAGCATGCCTTACTGGAGGTCAGTACCTGCTATTCAAAACTGCGTGGGCAGAGCTTTCACAAGACACTGCCCGGCGCAACGCTGCTGCAGGGAATAATCAGTAGAACCTAGAGATGCTGATGGGCACAGGACCTTACTTAGGACAGCATAATCAGATAAATTACCCGCCTGCAGTGTATATGCAAATAGCTACAGCAGCTGTCAAGGCCTAGAAAACACTCCAGGGCTCTGGTGATTTACAGGGTCAACTATCCAGAGTACTCCAAGGATCAAATGAGCCTTACGCAGATTTCTTGGTGAGACTGATGCAAACCGCAGGCCGTATATTTGGAGATGCTGACACAGCCATGCCCCTAGTAAAACAGTTGGCCTATGAGCAAGCAAATAAATGGTGTAAAGAAGCTATCAGGCCTTGGAAAAATAAAGATTTAAATGTGTACCTCAAAGTTTGCCGACACATCAATGATAGTGTAGTGCAAGGACAAGTGATAGCCACAGCCATAACTCAGGGACTGCAACAGGCGCGTAGCAGAGGTACCCCTCCCGGGGCATGCTTCCATTGCAAGCAGATGGGTCATTTAAAGCGAGATTGCCCGAAATTAGGCGGAGGAGGAGCCAGTGTGACCAACATCAAACCACAACCGAGATTATGTCCCAGATGTAGAAAAGGAAACCACTGGGCAAGAGAGTGCAGATCAGTAGTAGATGTGGAGGGACGCCCACTACCCCCACAGCAGGCAAAAAACGGGAGGCCGGGCCCCCCACCTCAGGGCCCTCAAATGTATGGGGTGATCCAACAAATTCCCAGGACACATTTTCATCTGACAGATCAAGGATCCAGCTTGGAGTTGAAGAACCAAGGAGAGCCACCGCAGGGAGCACAGGAGTGGACATCCGTGCCACCACCAGACTCGTATTGACACCCGAGATGGGGGTCCAGTTAGTAGAGTCAGATTTTAAAGGTCCATTACCTAAGGATACAGTGGGACTCCTATTGGGCCAGAGTTCCACAACCAAAGCAGGATTGATAGTACACCCAGGAGTTATTGACCCAGATTATGAGGGAGTAGTAAAGATTATGGTCTCCTCCCCAAGAGGTGTTACAGCCATCAATTCTGGAGACCGCATTGCTCAAATTCTTATGCTTCCTAGTAAGCATAGACAATATGGACATAAAAACATGAAAAGAAGTCAATCAGGATTTGGATCATCTGGGGCCCCTCTGACCTGTTTCACAATGGAGCTGGGAGACAGGCCTATGCTTGTCCTCCTAAAGATGAGAGATAGGAACTTCTTAGGACTGTTAGACACAGGGGCAGATCGCAGCATTATAAGGGAAGCTGAGTGGCCTAAAGATTGGCCTCTAAACCGAGCTGCTCAGACTCTAAGAGGGCTGGGCATAGCTCAAGCCCCATTATGTAGTGCTGCCACACTCCCCTGGAAAGATCCGGAAGGGCATGAGGGAGTAGTTCAACCTTATGTGCTGAGCATACCGGTGTCTCTCTGGGGAAGAGACATACTGACCCAGATGAATCTTAAACTAACAACAGAAACCTTCTATAGTAATCAGGCAAAGTCCATTATGAGGAAGCAGGGCCATACAGGGACCGGAGGCATAGGAAGAAACCTGACTGGCAGAGAGACACCCATCCCGCTCTCAGGAGTGGTACCCAGTAGGATTGGAGGCCCAGGACTGGGTTTTTCCTCGGGGCCATTGAGGACAGACAAGAACTAAAAATACAATGGCGATCAGAGGAGCCCGTGTGGGTTCCTCAGTGGCCCCTTACTAAAGAGAAAAGGGAAGCAGTCCACACATTAGTGCAAGAGCAAATTGCTGCAGGGCATCTTCAAAGTTCTACTTCCCCATAGAATACACCCATATTTGTCATAAGAAAGAAATCAGGAAAATGGAGATTGCTGCATGATCTAAGAGCTGTAAATAAACAGATGATTCTCATGGGATCAGTACAATTAGGTTTACCATTGCCTATAGCCCTGCCAAAAGATTGGAAGACCATTGTAATAGATATCAAAGATTGTTTCTTTTCCATCCCTCTTCATCCTGAGGATTGTAAAAGGTTCGCCTTCACGGTACCACCCATCAATCATGGTCACCCAGATGAGCGGTATGAATGGAAGGTGTTGCTACAAGGCATGGCGAATAGCCCTACTATGTGCCAATTGTTTGTACATAAGGCCCTGGCAGAAGTTAGAAAAAGGTTCCCTGAAGTGATTATCTATCATTATATGGATGATATTCTCTTATGTCATGAAAGGAACAGTGTAGTAGAAGAAGGCCTCTGCTTCTTGCAAGAACATTTTAAACAATTGGGCTTAGAACTAGCACCAGAAAAGGTACAGGTAACTTGTACCAAACAGTATTGAGGAATAAAACTGGAAGATACTATTGTTAGACCATTAAAAGTGATCATAAGAACAGATCATCTAAGCACCCTCAATGATTTTCAAAAACTCCTTGGAGATATAAATTGGGTAAGGCCATTCCTAAAGCTTACAGATGAAGAGCTCAGTCCATTATATGAGACACTGAAGGGCGATTCTGATTTATCATCTCCGCGCTCTCTCAGTAAGCAAGCCAAGGAAGCCTTGAGCCTAGTCCAATCCCGCTTGCAGCTTGCCCAGGTAGATAGAATAGACTATGGCAAATTGCTATTCCTTATAGTGATACCCAGTAATAATAGCCCAACAGGGGTACTTTGGCAGGAAGGGCCAATTCTCTGGGTATATCTGGCCCACTCTCCAGGAAAAACATTAAAATGGTATCCTCAGAGTATAGCTGATTTGATCATCAAGAGAATCAGGACAGCTATAAAAACATTTGGGATTCCCCCAAACATAATAATAACACCTTATACTGCTGAGCAGATTGAATGTCTTACTGCATGCTGTGATGCATAGGCTGTTGCTTACACCATCACCAATGCTTCCTTTGACAACCACTACCCAAAACATCCTTGGCTACAGTTCTGCCTCTCTAATCCCGTCATCTTTCCTAAAAACACAAGATGTAATCCCATACCCAAGGCTAAGGTGGTGTTCACTGATGGGTCAAAGAATGGCATCGGGACTGTGGTCACTGGTGACCAATCTTAGACATTCAGTTTTCCAACCACTTCAGCCCAACAAACAGAGCTGTTGGCTGTAGCACAAGCCTTTACACTTTTCTCACAAGAACCTTTTAACCTTTTAGCAGATAGTCAGTATGTAGTGAATGCTGTGTCCATCTTAGAGAATGTAAGTTATATTAGCCAGTCTTCCCCCGTTGCCAGTATTTTTAGAAAGCTACAACAACTGATCTGAGATCGATCAACACCTTTCTTTATTGGACATGTAAGAGCCCACACTTCCCTCCCAGGACCCATTGCTGAGGGAAACAGACGTGCCGATGCCCTGACCCGTGAGTCTAACATCTCAGTGATATTTGACCATGTAGAACAAGCCACACAATTTCACAAACAATTTCATGTGAATTCAAACACCCTTCGCTTAAAATATAATATTACTAGAGACCAAGCTAGAGCCATAGTAGTAAGTTGTAAATAGTGTGTTACACTCTTACCCACCATTTCAGAGGGAGTCAATCCAAAGGGACTACTACCCAATCACATTTGGCAAATAGATGTCACTCATATTCCAGAGTTTGGCAAGATGAAATATATTCATGTGTCTGTTGACATCTGCTCAGGCATCATTTTCGCCTCTTGCCATACAGGGGAAAAAACTAGAGATGTCATAACTCACTGCCTTCAGGCGTTTTCGGCCTGGGGAAAGCCCAAGCATGTAAAAACTGATAATGGACCAGCATATACATCCCAATCCTTTCTTAGATTTTTAAGGGTAATGGATATCACCCATACCACAGGTATTCCCTACAACCCTCAAGGGCAAGGCGTGGTAGAGCACACCAACCTGACCCTTAAAAATGCTCTCTATAAACAAAAAGGGGGAATAGGGGCAGACTTCAGATCCCCCAGAGACAAACTTAACATCATATTATTCATTTTAAATTTTTTGACATTGGACAAAGATGGCCACAGTGCAGCAGAGCGGCATAATTGCCATTCCAGGCCTAAAGACATGCCCGCAGTTATGTGGAAGGATGTATTGGAAGGATCATGGAAAGGCCCGGATCCAGTGTTAATCTGGAACCGAGGCTCTGTTTGTGTTTTCCCACAGGACCGAAACAATCCCATCTGGGTGCCTGAACGCCTGACACGGAGAGTGGCAAGACCAGAACCGGAAGTGCTAGATGCCGACCCCACTGATGCTGATCCTGCTACTGATCCTTCAGCAGGCGATAGCAGAACCCAGAGAACTATGGGGTCTGGTGAAGGCTTGGCCTCTACCACTCCTGGTGACTGAAACTGCACATACCTTTCCCGCCTTTTTCTCTACCAATAGTACACTTAATCTCCCATATCTGCCCTTTGACAGCTCTATGTGTTACTGGCATTCCTTTTCATAACCTCTCTAAAGCTGCCAATCTGTCCAGGGAATTAGGCAAGATGTTATCCACCAATTGGTCCAGTGAGTTTGACGTGCTCACCACTCAGCTACGGCTAGAAATATTGAATGTTAGTTCCCAAAAGGTAGAGGTGCTGTCTGTAGCTCAGTTTGCTGAAGCCGTGCTAAATGCCACCAAAGCCTGGTCAGGCATGGGTGTTATGGGTATATTACTCCTTGTAGGTCCTCTCCTACTTGGGAGAAAAGTCTGTTCCATGCAACGGCAACATCGGGAAGTGCGGATGGCTCTGGTGCAGGCCATGGCAGCTATAGAGGAAGGCATCTCCCCTAGGGTGTAGCTCAATATGTTGGACCAGTAGTCAAAGACGGGTAAGATCAGGAGGTACGCATACCAACCTAAGACAGGGCGCAGACCTTAGCTGTCTGTTGCCCTATGACGGGTAACGATGCTGCGCCTCCCTCACAACCTAAGACAGGCATGGTCCCCGAGCCTCATTGTGTTAAAAAACAAAAAAGGGGGAGATGTAGGGGCCGGCCTACGGCCAAGGCTGAGTCCCACTATGGCTGAACACTGCCCTTCCACTGTAGCTGACCAATGCCCTAAGATGGCGCCCGCTTCCTGGGTGCCACCCTTCCTGGTTTGGTGGCATTAGCATAAGGAAGTTGCTCCTATAGGCTTGCCCCATGCTTCCGCGCTCATGCTCAACTCATGCAGAAGGCATGCTACCAATCAGCTTAAAGGTCACGCATGATCTTGATCACCGTAGGCCAGCTTCCTAGGCATAAGCAGGAAAGAGAAGGTCTCTCTCTCTCCTCTCATTCTTCCTCTCACTCGCTCCCTCCGGCTGTTGCTTCTTCTCACTCACCTTCTCCCGACCTTCCGAGCAACAATAAAGAACTGAAGTGGACCAGGTCTGTGTACGTATCGCTGTCATCACCGCCACAAGGAGTGAACGCGATACTCCATTACTCAAAAATACCTGCCCCATTGACTGCTGTTTACCCAGAAGCCTCTTGAATTGTATCCTATTTGTGATCAAGAGTCTGTTGTTAGTTTGTTCACTGTTGTTTTCATATTTATCGTCCTGAAATCTGGATGGATATAGGTTCAGAGCCATCATGGAGATAGTTCCCACTGAAATGGAATGTAGTAACAGACGTGTTCCTGTGTGTGTGCGTGTCTGAGGCAAGGGTGATTTAACAATCAAGTTTCTTTGCTTGCTCACGGAGATGTGCAAAGGATGTGTCAGTGTTTATGTTTTCCTGTGCAAAAGGCCCTCCCAGATTGCAAAAACTATTTATCAGAAGTGGTAGCACTAGTATCTACTCATAAACCATGAGCCTTAAAATTAAAAAACAGAAAAACAACAAAAACAAAAAAGAAAAAAACAGTATTTTCTCATAACTTTTAAAGTATTACATTTTCACCTTGAAGAATTTAAATAATATAAAAAAGAAAAAAAAATCAGTTGCAATCCAATTACTCAGAAAGAACCAGCCTGAATATTTTTGTAGGGTTTCTTTCCACTCCTAATATCTATATACAACATGACATATACAATGTAAAGTTTCTACCACCACATGCTTAGAGCCCTCATGGAGGTGAACAGGAGACTGTCCCAGTTGCATCTGTAGGGCGAGAGCCCAGATCTGAAATATCCATTTGTGCTTGAGAAGGAAACAGAAAAGTGAAAAGCTTCCCCACAAGGTGATTCCTGGGGTCAAAAGGGCCATTACCTGGGGGTTTGTAAAAGAGCAGAGTATTTGGCATTCAGATGAGCACCTGCTGCTTTTCACCTAATAGAGAATTTTTCTCAAGAAACAAGTTGATGGGATTCCAGCCTTTTCCTGTTTTTCTTTTCTTAGATTATCCTCCATGGTGAAGTTCCCGTGTTCATTAAAAACCATTTTAGACACTTCTCTCAGAGCCCTCAGAAGACCCTGTAAGTTCTTGATTTCAGACGTCCATCCTCCAGAACTGAGACACAAATTTCTGTTGTTTAAGCCACCCCGTTAGTGACCCTTTGCTACAGCAGCCTCAGCAAACTAACACACAAACCAAATTTAACTTCATTGAAAAGAGGTGAAAAATATGTCTCAGGTCTTAAATATACTGTTTTCATCATACTTTGATAATAAATAATACCAAATATGACTCCTCTTTTAAAAATATTTTAAGTCTCTGATGTAAAAATACTGGGCATGACCCTCTGAAAGATGGAATTTGCATTTCATGTTTAGAAAGTGCCAGCATCTCAAACACCAGAACATTTTCTCAAGTACATGTGAAAATACATATTAGGGTTATTTGAGTTTCTTAAAACACCACATTGACCAGAACTGGAGTTGCTGACAGAATGCTTGGAAACATTGCCACAGAGGCCGTGAGAGTCTTTCACTCTGACTGCCTTATTGTTTAAACCTTGACTTTTCCTGAAAGCTGTTTTGTGGGAAATACCTAAAACAGCAGCTCTTTATGGTTCTTACAGACAGTCATGCTGTGACATAAGAGAATACTGAAGTAAAAACCTGGCACTTTTAATTGATTAAAATTCAAAGGAGGGCAGTCCTCAGATAATCCCGTTTATCTTCAGCTGCTATTGCTCTAGAAATGACCATTTTTGCTCTTTATTCTCTGAAGCAAACTTTGAGCCCTCCCTTGTGATGAGCTGGAGATCAGCTCTCCGCCAGTCATTGACTCATCTACCAGGACTTCCAAGCTCAGCCATGAGCCCATCTGTTTGTCAAACTCCAGATGGGTATGTGATGTGGGGAAGCAATGTGGCCCCTGGACACCAGCACTGACATCACCGGGGAGTTTTTCAGACATGCAGATTTTGAGCCTCCTCTCTGAACTATTGAATCACAAATTCTGGGACTGGAACTCAGAAGCCTCTGTTCAAGGCCTCCTAGGGATTATTACGCAGGCTAAAATTGAGAAACACTGGCCAGGTAGGGGTGGGGAGTGGGCAGGGGTTAGCGGTGGAGGGTGGGAGAGTACCTCGCCAAAGGGATTTTGCTGGTCCCATTTCAGTAATTCTACACCTGTTGCTCTCCAACAGCATAGTTATAAGGAACATTTGCAAGAAAGAAAATGTAGTAGAACCTCGGTGTTTACCCTCTATTAGGTTGTTGTTAAGCAGCTTTGTCCTCTGAGTAAATGCGCTCCTTAGAGCGCTCAGGTTTGTTCATCTGCGTTTTGGCTGGAAAGGTTTAGACTCACGTCTTTTTATCACTTACATGCAGTGCTGTTCTTTTTCACTCTGGAAATGCAAAACCTTCTGTTGATGGTTATTCCCAAACACCTAGAAACATCAGACCAGAAATGCCACCCATGATGATTGGCAGATCCCCCAGGGATGATCTCTCCAGTTTCCGGGATAACTTCCCTCTTACATTTATGATTAGGAGGCAGACAGCTTGTCTTCCTCTCCAGGCTTTGCCATGTAACTAATCTGTGACTTAAGACAAGTTACTGGCCCACTGTAAACATCAGGTCCTTCTTGATAAAGTAAAAACTGTTCATCGCTTTTATCCCAGAAATTTGTTTTTAAGCATTAAATAAAAATTATTTAATATCTAGTTCCACAATATATTCTCCTGCTAATCCAAATTTAGAAAGAGAGAAAAAGATTCTCACCATTCTCTTTCCATCAGACCCTGCAGACAGAAATTTTAGGAGGCCAACATGGTAAGAAACATTACCTTCTGCCAGCCGTCGGCAGATGTCCCAGCACCTCTCAGCTGCAGCAGCCTCGGAGTGAGCAATGTCCAGTGAATTAAAGTATCCTTACAGCTACGCCAGCTGTTGGGGAAGAAGAAATTTCCTTACACCTCAAGGTTCTTCTAGCTGGTCTAAAAATCAAATTGACATGAGACAGATTAACAGGAGAAAAACAAAAGTTTAATTACAAATGGAAAGGGAAGCCACAGACTTGGGTTCCAAAGACAGTCGGGGAGAATGAGGTCTATATGTCATCCCGAACCAAGGAGAAGAGGGTAGGGGTCTGAGGCTTCAAAGGAAAAGGGAAGCAATTCGCAGGAATATGTTAGATAACCAAATATTTGTTGAGTCGCACAGTAACAATGAAGGGGCACAAAGAGGAATTTGAACAAATCCGACCACATCCCTCCCAGTCTACCACAACTAGTTTACATTCCAATACAGCTCCCTAAGGGGACAGCGCTCCTCCTGAAGCATGTCCTCTATCTAAATTCTTTTCATGCAGTTGGGCTATGGGTGGTCAAAGTTTCTTTCTGAGTCTTTTTGGCCTTGATTTTTCTCAACTCTGAAATGATCTGCGTGTCACAATGTCACATCTCAGGGCAACCTGCCCTGGGTCCCTACATTTCCTAATTTTAGTACATGTTATTAAATAGTAAACATTCAATAAACAGTTAATATTGTTACTGTTTATTCATTAATCCTTATATCACCCAGGGAGACCCCTGGTCCTCTTTCCGTAAGCAGATATCCTCTTTCTTCACTCGTTGAGAAAAAACAAAGCCGTTATGTGCGATTTTCCTCCATTCCTTTCCCTTCTCATAGTTATCCTGCATGCCACCTGATGGGACCTAAGGCCAAGGGATTCCTCTTTTTCTCCTTCTGGTCAAGACTAACCACTTGCCTTAGCCCTTAATTCTTTCTCCTCTGCCTGCTCCAGAGACTTTTTCTTCCTTTCCCTCCTTCCTGTTCCTTCCTTCCCTTTAAACTGCCCCCACTATGTTTCATGAAATCTTCACCCATCTCTCTCCTCTTTCCATTCAAACTTTGGCAAGGGTTATATATATTTCTTTGCCCATTTTCCCCCAGTGCCACAGAAAATGCTTACAGTAAGATTGCTGGTGATTATCTTTCTACAGTCAGACTGATTTTCTGCTTTAATGCTATTGTTCCAAAATATATGCATCTTCTGAGCACTGGTCTTGTCATTTTAATCAATGTGTTGAATGCTCCTCATCCAAATTAACCATTTCAGTACTGTGCTGATGACTCCCAAGTTGACTGTCTAGCTCCAACTTCTCCTGAGATTTTAAAATTCATATCTCCAACTTCCAGTGATATATCTTCATTTGTATCTGCAAACAAATAATATTTGAAACTAATTTATATGCCCAACTACTTCTCCTCCAAAATCTGTGTTAGCAGAAGCACCATGCATGAAGCTAGAAACCAGAGAATTCCATCAAACCAGCTCCACCGAAGTAGGATGACATGCAAGAAATTAATAGATGTGCTCCTTTCTCTGTGATCCCTTCAACACCAGTTCATTGACTTGGACTCTGGCATGGCAAAATCAGAGAATAAAAATGCCCAAATGCCTGGCTTCTAAGTCCACATGTACAGTCTTGTTTAAGATACAAAAGATTTTAAAGAAGATGCAATTAAGCAGAACTAGCTTTGCTCTGCTCTTCTCCGCTGCATAGAGATGAAAGACCCTTTCACATGCGAAGAAGGAATTTGGAGTCTAAGTCACAGAGTGTAGGAAAGAAAAAGCTCTCCTTAACTTTCTTAGGGTCCCTGGAGGGTCTGAAGATTACACTGACAAAGACAGATTAATAGGAGAAGGCATACAAATGTATTTAATGTAAGTTTTATGTGGCACAGGAGACTTCATAAGGAAATGAAGACCCAAAGAAACAGACCTGAGCATTTTTATGCTAGGCTTGCTGCAGAGTAGAGAGTTGTGGAGGATATCACAGGTTAAGGAGTATGACATGGTTGTAGTGAACTGGGGGGAACTTGACGAGGCCTGTTTGCTCAGATTGTTCTTGGCATCACTTTGTCTTCCGAGATAAAGATGTTCCTTTCCTCAGGGTAAAGGGAGGGTGCCTCTCACAGAACAACTCTATGGCCTGTTTCAGGAATGAAGGGGAGGGAAGGAGGGCAGAGACACCTTCCTTGCTTCATTTTCTCAAACTCCTTCAGCTTAAAATATTCAGTATGTCAAGGTGCCATGTTTTGGAGTAGTGTGTC
This sequence comes from Manis pentadactyla, assembly GCF_030020395.1. Classification (NCBI taxonomy): domain Eukaryota; kingdom Metazoa; phylum Chordata; class Mammalia; order Pholidota; family Manidae; genus Manis; species Manis pentadactyla. The sequence goes on along the minus strand of NC_080032.1, from coordinate 65,628,423 downwards.
CTGAACCCCATCAAGAGCATAATGTGAAGGAGCCCTTGCATCTAGACTCTGCCTCAAATACAATCCAAGACTTGGTAGTATGAGAGAATGCCCTCTTTTAAGAGATCTCAGAATAGAGATAACTCCACGCCCTGATTTATAAATAAGTTCTCTGCTAAGGCAGACCATTAACTAGAACAGGGCCTACTCAGTGTCTGTCCCTTGAAAGGGCCAGGTTAGGGCCAAATTTCCCTGGAAGATGACAATGGATATTTTAAATGAAACAAAACAATGCTAATGATACTGCTCCAGACTGCCTGGTCCTGCTCCTCAAAGCATGGCTGGGAAAAAAGAAACATTAATTTGTTGGAAACTTTGTGATCTAACTCCTAGGATGCCTGGGATTTTTAAGTGTCCCTAACTTTTTTTTTTTTCTAGTTTTTATCAGGTTTTCGTGGACAGTTGGAGGGGCAATTTTTGGCTTGAATATATAATTAGAAGAAAATAGCTGCCTATATAGAAAAAAAAAGAAAGACATTGGTCACAAGTAGAGTGGAGATGGTGACAATTCACCACTTTTCCACCCTGAAAATCCAGAATTTCTATTGGCTTTTACAGGATTGTAGGTAGACAAATCTCAGCTTAATTAACAAACAGTAAAATATGTGAAATTAGTTCGTTCCTTAATCTTATAGTGCGGCATACATGGCTGACATTGCAAGATTGCAAGGATACAGACAGGTCTGGCAAAGGAAACAGTGCCTGGATATGTTATCTAGTTGTGTTCCCAAAGACCTGGACCTCAGAGTTTGGGATTTTAAGGAACTGCTCTTAAAATCAGTGGCTTAAGATTGTTTAAAGAATTATTCGCCTGAGATTTAACACGTTCTTTACATAATAGACTGGTCAGCCATGGAGAGAGGTTCCTTTCCATATCAAAAGTAATTTGAAAAATATCACTGGAAATGCATTTAGAATTTCATGACACTGCTTGTACCTCCCAAGCCTGAAAGGGCCTGACTCAAGGAGAGGATAGCCAGATTAAAGAAAAAAGGCAAAATCTGACATTACTGGTAGAATGCTGCCAAGTGTGCCCTCCAGGCATGGCAGAGATCCTGCTCCAGTATTTTTTCCCCAAGGTATTGTCTGTTGTTTTTTGAGATTATCTCCCTGATAGGTGTCTTTTCCATAAATTTTCTTTATGAGAGCTTGTCTTGCCAATGGGTTTCTGCCCTGGGCAAGTTCACTATGGATTCATTGAGACCAAGGAATAACAATGGAATGTTCTTGGGGTGAAAGGGTTTATACCCAACTCTATTCCCACGGTGACAGCTCAATCAAGTCTGCGTGCAGCAAGCCGGTCTCGGCCTCTGGGCCTCTCTACCCATGCAGCCGTCTAAGTCTCTGTCCTCGGTGCTGCCACCACTCTAGCCTCTGCTCTCCTGCAGCCCTGCAGTCATGCTATCATGTCGCCCAGAGCACTGGGCGGAGCTCTTTATATAGAGTCAGTAACAACGTATTGCCCACACAGGTGTGTAGCAAGCTAGCCCACCAGGGCCAGGTGAGAATCCCAGCCACAGGAACCTTCACTTTATCCACACTCCACCCCTCCAGGTTCTCACCTCTCAATCTATGTGCCCTCAGTCCTCTGCAATGATCCCTATGCAATGAAGCTGAGACATTGTACCTGAATTCCATAATATACAAATAACAAATTACTATGAAAAATTTTAATAACCCTCAAGCCTAAGGAGATCCATTGCCATCCTGTCTGTATTCAGACCAGTTCTACTCAAATGCAAACTGGGACATTGTAACCAAATTCCATAATAACAACAGAGGCTATGACAATGTACAAATAACAAAAATTACCACAAATTATAATAACCCTCAAGCCTGAGGAGATCCATTGCCAGCAAGTGGTCATCCTGGCTGTGTTCTACTCAAATGAGTTGACCAAAAGGACCATGGGTGGGCCTCACAATAACTACCTTCTCCAACCTCTCCAGTAGAAAGTCTTGCAGACACACAGGCTGATCTTGTTGCTTTGTCTCTGGCTTCTGCTTAGTCCTCAGCGGCCAGAACCGCTGCTCCCTTTTCAATTGTTGCCACAGCTCCAGTAAGAGTCTATTTGACTTGCCATCCAACTTCTCTCTGTCTGCTTCTGCCTTTATCAAACCAACCCACATCTGGGTCCTGGTGACCTTCACGGGGCCCTTTAAATTCTTCCTTTCAGTAGCAGACCGTATTTCCTTTTGTGCCTCCATTGTGTGAGCCTAAGGATAGGAGCGGAGCATGCAGTGCTTCATAATCTGAGGAGGTGGCTGCACCTCTCCTGGAGGAACCCACAGTTGCTGAGTCTTTATTTCTTTCGGGCTCTCCACCAGCTTTCAACAGGGTGGGGTTTCAGCCGAGGAGGGCTGATGCCCAGGCACCGGCAGGGCCTCCATCCCCACCTGTTCATTAGACCTTGGCTCCTCCATTTCTGGGCCGAGGGCTCCATGACATCCTTCACCTGCCCTAAGGCACCGGCAGCCTGCGCTCTCGGGCTGCTGCCCCTTCTCCTGCTGCTGCCCCATGGCCCACCACGACATCCTTTACCATTTCCACGGCACCTCATAGTGACACCATTTCAGTCACCAACAAATTTTTTACCTCCTCAATGGCACCTCGCAGCTCATGTTCTCGTGCTGCCTCTTCTCATGCTTCCTGCAGGAGGGCGTCTTTCTCCCTAACAGCTTTTCTCAATATTGTGAGAAAAAATCTCCCCACCATTCCCCCAGCCTCACGGGCAGTCTGTTGGCTGGGAATAAGGAGTTCCCTACTTTGCTGAGCGCCAACTTCACTGCCTCAGGTGTTGCCCCCACCCCTTCCCAGTCTCGGGGTGGGGCCCAGTCCTATAGGAAGTAAGTCATATCGGACCACATGTCCACTGGGGGACACTTGGATGTCTCCCCAACCTCAGGGGCAGCTGCTGAAACACTCCTCCCATGAGGGTAGCCTGTTCTTTTCCTTGGTCAACAATGAATCTTGCCACTGTCACTAATTGTCTTTCCCATTGGTTTCAGCCCTGGGCAAGTTCCCAATGGAGTCAAGGAGACCAAGGAATGCCAGTGGAACATTCTTGGGGTGAAAGCATTTATACCCAACTTTCCTCCCACGGGGGCAAGTCAATCACTAGAATCCCGTCCACTCAGAACGAGTCTGCATCAGCAAGCTGGTCTCCACCTCTGGGCCCTCTGCCCCTGCAGGAGTCTCAGTCTCTGTCCTGGGTGCTGCCACCACTCCTGTCTAGTCTCTTGCAGCCATACCACCATGTGACCCAAAGCACTGGGTGGAGCTCTTTATATAGAGTCAATAGAAATGCATTGCTCACACATGCAGTGTGTTAGCTGACCATGCCCAGGTGAGAAACCTGGCCATAGGAACCTTCATTTTATCCACAGAGCTATACCTCTTAACACCTAGGACTCCCTCCTCAGCACCACTCTTCTGGTAGTCAGTGTCCCTTTCAATTGCTCGGGTGGATGACCTGGGATGCCATAGGCAGCAACCTATCATGACAAACCAGATACAGCCATGTCGGATGGCTATACATGTGGCTTATGTACCTCTGATCAGCTTGACAGTGAAGCCTCTACAAGCAAGACCCTGCGTCCATAGTAGTCACCATGCACAGCTCCTGATTGCCTCTCACCTTCAAAGAGTCTCAGGCTCAAGCCAGTTGTCAGTCCTTGTAGTCCCAAGCACAAAAGTTAGGGATACCCCTGTATGAGGGATACTGAGAAACTCTTCACTTGATGGAGACTGGCAAAGGGGCAACCCTTTCTTCCACCAGAGTGTGAGGCTGGTGTGTGCAACAGGGAAGGAAAGCACAGACCATCCTCAACTCTCTTTAAAGAAATTCAGTTACCTTTATTAATTGTTTTCCTTGTCTCACAGACACTTCAAATGGGTGATAAGCCAATAAGAGCAAAACCTCTATCATAATCTCTTAGCATGCCTTACATAGAGCGTCTAGCCCCTCTTGTTCATATCTCTGATAAAACCCCAAAACAAAGAGTCAAATCTGCAAACCAATTAACAATGTATTTAGGGTTATACCTTTAATAAACTGGCCACCTGAAAATGTTCTCACAAAATCTGCCACACATTCCACAAGTTTGAATTCCCTCTGATTTCATAAGTGCAGATGAGTAGATAGAATTAGCACTAAACATAAAAAATGCATACAAAGTACAAATCTGACACTAATTCCAATGTGTGGGTTTTTTTCCCACACCAAGGAATTCTGACACCAGCATTTCCTACAATTCAACTCAATTCTGACACTGTCTGCCCTGAGATAACTTCAGATTCCACAGGTTAAGGCTCAGTCCCACAGGATTGTCCCCTATCTGAGGTGCCACTTGTAAGTCCAGGTTGTTACCTGTGCTTCTGGCTGATTGGTTGTAGGGAAAATGGAAGTTCCATGGCCAGGATCATTACCTGATCCTCATCTACCCTCCCACTGTGTGCGTGCAATGATGTAATACTTAGCCTACTGTGCAGACATGTGCTTGCATACCCATTGGCAATAAGCCATGATTGCCTGTGTTGCTATAAAAAGAGCTCCACCTGGTGCTAAGAGCCGAGGAGAGCAGAGGCTGGAGGCAAGAGCAGAGCCTGGAGTGGAGGCAGTGCCTTAGGCAGAGGCTGGAGCAGAGGCAGAGACAGACTGACTTGCTGATGGCAGACTGCTCCAGAGGCGGATGGGATTCTAGCACTTGACCTACCACCTTGAGAATAAAGCTTGGTATAAGCCCATTTTTACCCAAAATGTTCTGTTGTCATTTTTCAGTCTCATCAAATCCAGAGTGAACTTACCCAGAGATGAAACTTCCTTTGGCCCTGAGCCAGTACAAATCAGAGGTTCCTGTGACTCCTTCCTTGGATTTGATTAATTTGCTAGAGTGGCTCACAGCACTCAGGAAACCAATTTACTTACTAGATTACTGGTTGATTACTAAAGATGTTAAAGGATACAAACAGACAGCCAGACTAAGAGAGGCATAGGAAAAGTCCTGAGCACAGAAGCTTCTATCTGCACGAAGTTTGAGGCCCCGCACAGCTGCACGTGGATACGTTCTGGTTCTCCAATCTGGGAGCTCTCCAAACCCCATCCTTTTGGGTTATGGAGGCTTCATCACACAGGCTTGATTAAATAATTGGCATTGCTGACTGAACTCGGTCTCCAGCCCCGCTTACCTCCCTGGAGGTTGGTCAGGAGTGGGACTGAAATTTCCAAAACTCTAACCACATGTTCGGCTCCCCCACAAGGAGCCCATCCTCAGCTTAGCTAGGGGCATTCCACGTCACCATCACCACAACAAAAGTCTCCTTTAACACTGTCATCACTTAGGAAATTCTAAGGGTTTCAGGGGCTCTGGGCCAGGGACAGAATAAAGACTAAATACAGCTGACCCTTGAACACCAGTCTGCTTACATGCATGGATTTTTTAATACATATATATATTGGAAAACTTTTTGGAGATTTTTAATAATTTGAAAAGACATTTACTTTTCTCTAGCTTACTTTATTGTAAAACCATACAGTATATAATACATATAACTAAAAAACATATGTTAATCAACTGCTTATGTTATCAGTAAGGCTTCTGGTCAACAGTAGGCTATCAGTAGTTAAGTTTCTGGGGAATCAGAAGTTATACATGGATTTTCAACTGCATGGGGAGTTGGGGGTGGTCAGCATGCCTAACCCCCCACATTGTTCAAGGGTCAACTGCATATATTTCTTATCATAAATTATAAATCACAACATTACACTTAGTTCTCTGTGAGACCAAAGCATCATGTAGCAAAGACATCTGGTTCCTCTCAGCAGGAGCCAGTGAAAGCCATGTTCACCATGCTGTTGGCGAGAAAAAAGGCCCTCCGAGGACCTCCTCAGATATCCTCCCAGCTCACTAACACTTGGTGTTAGCTCCTAATTTGTGTCACTTCTATACCTGTAGGAGTGATAGGAATACAACTGGAAATCCAATGGCCTGTTCTTCCAGCAATCTTGCCATGGGAGTAGAGAGCTTCTTCTAAAGCATTTTTCTGCAGAAATATGTCACTTTCCTCCTAGTTTCCAAATAGTGACATAGGTGAAAAAGATGCAAATGAATATAAAATATTGTATCTTCTGTGGTGTACATGACTCCATCACGGGTACTTTTTGCTCAACTGAGTGAGGCATAACTTCAAGGATCCACCTGAAATGGCTGTACTCTTGTCTGACTTGAAAACTCATGCTTATTACCAAATTAAAGTTTCTGCTAGAAATTTTCAGATGCATTTTGGGAAGATTAGCACTGCCTGACATATTGGTGCCAATGTAGATAAAATTGATCAATGTGTAATAATTTTGGTTGGCATTACCTTATTATAGTTTCAAAAATTCTCTAATTATCCCTGCTTTTCTTCTATTTTTCATATCACTGCTGTTTTTTGTCTTACTTTTTCTTTTCTTATTGAGGTACATATAATAAAATGCATAAATCTTAGTGTAGAGCCTGATGAATTTGACATGTATGTGCTGCCTACAAGGGGCTCACTTCAGACCTAAAGGTACACACAGACTGAAACTGAAGGGATGGAAACAGATATTCCATGCAAGTAGAAATTTTTTAAAAAGCAGGAGTAGCAGTACTTATGTCAGACAAAATAGACTTTAAAAAAAGGCTAACAAGAGACAAAGGGCATTATATAATGATTTAGGGTTCAATCTAGCTAGAAGATGTAACACTTGTAAATATCTCTATCCACCCAACAGAGGAGCAACTAAATAAATAAAGCAAACAATAACAGACATAAAGGGATAAATTGACAGTCATACAATAATATTAAGGGACTTTAACACCCCACTTACATCCATGGATAGATTATCCAGAAAGAAAATCAATAAGGAAACAGTGACACATTAGACTAGATGGACTTAACAGATATATATCACTCTTATTAGAAGTCTCATTGTTGCTGAAATATGGCTTTAAAACTCATCAGTTTTCAGTCAACTATTCTCTGACAAAGCTCAAAGGTACCATCAGCTGACCTCTTCACCTTCCACCTGCTGCTTTCTCCACTGTATATTGTATAACCTCCATCATGAAATTGATTCAGGACCTAAAAACTACTTACCATTTATTAGCAGTAGACTCATAGACACCAAGAAGGGACCAGTGGTTACCAAGGGGGAGGGGGAGGGGGAGGGATGGGTGGGAGAGGAGGGTGAAGGGGATAAAGGGGCACAATAATTCACAATCACAATATAAGTTGGTCACAGGGACGGTAGTACAGCATGGAGAATATAGTCAATGATTCTGTAACATCTTACTACGTTGATAGATAGTAACTGCACTAGAGGGGGTGAAGATTTAATAATATCAGTAACTGTTGAACTGCTGTGTTGTATATGTGAAACGAATATAAGATTGTATATCAATGATACTTTAATAAAAAAATTTAAACTACCATTTAAATGACAAACCAAAATTAATTTAACACACACTGTCTCAGACAATGCAGTATGATTTTTCTGGGTCTTGTTTCTTTATCCATTCTGCCACTCTGTGTTTTTGATTGGTGTATTCAGTCCATTTACATTTAAGCTGATTACTGATAGATATGTACCTATCTATCAATATAGGTGCCTATATGTACCTGTCTTGCCATTTTATTAGTTGTTTCTCTCTTAAACTCTTTTCTTGTTATTGATAGTTTTCTTCAGTGTTGTAATTAGATTTCTCTTTTTTTAATTAATTTATTTTTGTGTGTATTTATTGTAGGTTTTATTTTTGTGCTTACCAAAGTTTCAAAGATAACTTCCTTACTGTATAACAGTCTATCTTAAATTGCTGATTACTCTATTTCAAACAGTCTAAAGGTATTCTTTACCTTCTTCTTCCTCCTCCACATTTTTCATAATAGATGTCATTATCTGTACTTTTTCTGTATCTCTTGACTGATTTTGTGTATAGTTGATTTTGATTCTTTTGTTTTAATTTCATACTTGCTTGGTAATTAATTGGCTTACTACCTTTACTGTAGGTTTATTTCCACTGGTGAAAGCTATTTAGACAGGGTCATTTCCATCTACAGCAGTCCCTTTAACATATCCTGTAGGGCTGGCTTAGTGGTGGCGAATTACTTTAACTTTCGTTTATCTGGAAATTGTTATTACCTGCTTCAAATTTAATAATCACCGGGTAGAGGATTCTTGGTTGGAAGTCCTTCTGTTTCTGTACATTAAATATGTCATGCCACTCCCTTCTTGTCTGATGAGTTTCTGTTGAGAAGTCTGCGGATAGCCTGATGAGATTTCTTTATAAGTGATTTTTTCTCTCTCTTTGGGTGCTTTCAACACACTCTCCTTATCCTTGATCTTTGCCATTTTAATTATTATATGGCTTGCTATTATCTTCCTTTTGTTAAGGGAACTCTGCACTTCCATGACCTAAGTGTCTATTTCCTTCCCTAGATTGGGGAAGTTTTCAACAAGTACTACTTCCTTAAAGAGACTTTCTATCCCTTTGTCTTTCTCTTCTTGTTCTGGTACCCCTATTACACAAATATTGTTTTGTTTGGAGTGGTCATATAGCTATCTTATCATTCTTTCATTCCTAGAGATCCTTTTTTCTCTTGGTTCCTCAGGTTCTTTGTTTTCCTGTTCTCTAATTCCCCTGTCTTTCACTATCTCCTCTACCTGCACCAATCTATTCTTAAATTCCTCCATTGTATATTTCATTTCAGATACTATAGTCTTCAGCTCTGAGTGGCTCTTTTTCTGATTCTATCTCTTTGTTGAAGTCCTCCCTGAGATCTTGAATACTTTTCTGCAAATTTGTGCACATGTTAATGATTTTTATTTTGAAATCTTTACAAGAAGATTGGTTTCATTTAGCCTTCTTTCTAGGGTTCTGTCTTGTAGTTTTGTTTGGATCATATGCCTCTGCCTACTCATTTTGTCAGGGTTTGTGTGTTTCTTCCTTTGTATAAGATGTCTCTACTATACTTTCTGGCCTATAAAGTAATAGTGTTAGAAAGAAGACATCCTATCATGCCCAGAAGCTCAAGATTCTTTACTCTCTAGTGCCTGGGTTCTATTTTGTGGGGGCCCCAGCAATTGGCATATCATGGGCAGGGCCACCTTTCTGTCTGCCTTCTGTAGTGGTCTGAGTCTGGGTGGGCAGTTTGCTTCAGCCACTGCCTTTGTGATCAGCTCAGGAGTCACTGTTGAGCTCACAATGGGCAGGGTCACCCTCTGCCTGGCCTGCAACAATGGGGGGAGGCTGCAGGAATAATGGGGTAGTCAGACTGATGTGCAGCTTTGCCCTGGCTGGACATTCTGCACTGGATTTGGACACCCACAGGGAGGAAGGAGCTCCTGAGGCTGGCTTCTGCAGGCACCTCTCCGGCTGGGCTGAAACAGAGCCAAGGTAGCTAGGAGTCTCCTTCTGCCTGCCAGACAGCAAAGTCTGATATTGCTGCTGGGTCAAGTGGGTTGGCTCCTGGCAGTGTGCACAAGGAGGAGCCTCAGGGCTGCATTGACAGCAAGGGGGATGGAGCTACTGGGGCTCCTGAGAGTTTCCAATCTATTGGGTCAAGGAAGGACTGGAGAGATATCCTCTACCTGCCCTTTCTCCTGAGGAAAGAATTCTATCCAACCCTTGCCCCTCTGGTACCCCTCCTACTACTGGCAAGTCTTTCAAACTGCCATCTCTGCTTTGGGTCTCAGGACTGGCAGAGTGTGCCTGCCTTCCACACTGGCTGGAGTCTCAGCCTCCCAGAGTGTTCTGTCTGCCCCTGGTGTCCAGTCCTGCTCATCACCAGAACCCAATGTGAGGTGAGCTTGTATTTCCCAAGCAGATCTCCAGGGCCAGGTATGCAGCACTCCTGGGTTCCTATACCCTCTCCACTCCATTCTACTTTCTCCTACCAATAGGCTGGGGTAGGGGGATGGCTTGGGTTCCACTTGATTTCAGCTTTGTCACTTTACCCTTTTCTATGTGATCTTCCTTTCTTTCTCAGGTGTAGGTGGTCTGTTCTGCAGTCTTCAGGTCATTTTCAGGTTTAGTTGTATTAAATGTATTTTCTTCTTTTATGTGTTTTTGGGAGGAGACTTTCACCTTACCTTCCTATTCTGCCATTTTTTTCCAGAAGTCCCCGTACTTTATTTGTTTATTTTTGTAGTACATTTTGAAGTAATTTTTGGAAATATTTTATTTAAAATAGTATTTATTTTATTTTTTGAGAGAGATTCGTTTGCATTTTATTTGCTTTTGTTTATTGAAATATCATTGATATACAATCCTATATTGGTTTCAAGTATACAACACAATAGTCCAACAGTTACCTATATTACTAAATCCTCACCCTTGCAGTACAGTCACTATCAGTCAACATATGAAGATGTTACAGAATCACTGGCTGTTCTACCATCCCTGTGACCAACTTACATTATCATTAAGAATTTTTGTGCCTTTATCCCCCTCACCCTCCCACTGGCCCACTCCAACCCCCCCCACATGGTAACCACCAGACACTTCTCAATGTCTATGCTAATAGTTCGTTTAATTTTGCTTTGTTTTTAAATTCCACAAATAAGTGAAATCATACAGTATTTGTCTTTCTCCACCTGGCTTATTTCACTTAGCATAAAACCCTCTAGGTCCATCCATGTTGTTGCAAATGGCAGGATTTCATTTTTTTTATGGATGAATAATATCCCATTGTGTGTATATACCACATCTTCTTTATCCATTTATCTACTAATGGATACTTAGGTTGCTTCCATATCTTGGCTATTGCAAAAAGTGAGGTGATAAACATAGGGGTGCATGTATCTTTTTGAATTAGGGGTTTTGTTTTCTCTGGGTAAATTGCTCAAAGTGGAATTACTGGATTGGATGGTATTTCTATTTTTAGTTTTTGAAGAACCTCCATAATGCTTTCCACAGTGGCTGCACCAATTTACATTCCCATCAACAGTGTAGGAGGGTTCCCATTATTTTCTATTTTTTAAGCAAAACCAGAATAAGGAAAATCAAGATGAAATTCCACAAGTTTGATTTTTTTTTCAAATTAGAGACATTCTGGGGAATGGAACATTCACTCATTTACTTATAAGAGCTTTTGAATGTGTTTCTACAACAATAATTTTTTTATCTCTTTCAGGACTTTCCTTGGGTAAAGCTGTCTAGTGCCAAGAGTCTTTTTAGCTCTAACAATTAAGCAGAACAACTAGGAGAGAAGACCCAATGCAAGACAATTATGGACCTATGGATAGAAGCTGGTGAAAACTTCACAAATCAAAACGTTGTAGTACATACAAACTCAGTAGAAACCAAATAATAATAAAATTCCTTTGGAATAGATTAAGTATGGCAACATGAGAGGAGAGACAGAGGCTTCCTCCTAAAACTGGATACAATTAGAAAATTTAATTGGCACAACTAATCCTGAGAGAGTAACAGGAAAGAGGACGGCATCAGACTGCACACACCTGGAGAAAAGAGCAGACCTCAGCAAACGGGGTAACGTACCAGAGCTGTGGCTCCATGGGACCCAAGTCCCTCCCCCACCCCAGCTCATGGGTGGGAGGAAGAGAAACAGAACAGGGAGGGAATGGAAGGCCTGGGACTGCTGAATACCTAGCTCTGGAGATCTGCTCTGGGAGCACAAACCTACATTTCATGGTGCTTTCACGAGACTCACATGACTACCAGCTTGGAAAGTTAATACAGGCAGAGTTCCTGGGGAGAATGGGATTCTGGCTACTTGTGGAAAGCAGGGATCCATATCCAGCTGCTCTGGGACAAAAACATACCTGTGTGACCGGCCCACTGGCTCAGGCAGCAGAGACAGGCACAGCAGCCAGGAGGCAGGGAACAGCTCTTTCCTCCCCCCAGGTACCAGTACCGCTCCCCTGCGACCCCTGACATTGCTTCAGGGGCTGAGCAGTTCTAGAATAGAGCTTCCGGACAGTAGAGGGTGACATATACAAACATGAAATGCCAAAGGAACCTTTTCCAGAGTAAAATTATTAATACAACTCCCGAAAAAGATTTAAATGATATGGACCTCGTGACTCCTCCTGAAAGGGAGTTCAAAATAAAAATCAACATTCTAATGAAGGTACGGAAAGACATCCAAGAACTCAGGAATGAATTCAGGTCGGAGATCCAATCATTGAAGAGCATGATGGAGGGTATTAAAAGCAGGTTGGATACAGTGGAGGAGACATTAAATGAAATAGAAACTAGAGAAGAGGAATACAAAGAAGCTGAGGCACAGAGAGAAAAAAGGATCTCTAAAAATGAAAGAATATTGAGAGAACTGTGTGACCAATCCAAGCGGAACAGTATTCACATTATAGGGATACTAAAGAAGAAGAAAAGAGAGAGAGAGGGATAGAAAGTGTCAGGCCATGGAGATCCACAGATCTCCCAACACAAGGGACCCAAGGAAGACAACACCAAGACACATAGTAATTAAAATGGGAAAGATCAAGGATAAGGACAGACTGTTAAAAGCAGCCAGAGGCAGAAATAAGATCACATACAAAGGAAAGTCCCTCAGGCTAACATCAGACTTCTCAGCAGAAACCTTACAGGCCAGAAGGGAGTGGCATGATATATTTAATGCCATGAAGCAGAAGAGCCTGGAACCAAGATTACTTTATCCGGCAAGATTATCATTTAAATTTGAAGGAGGGATTGAAGAATTTGCAGATAAGCAAAAGCTGAGAGAGTTTACTTCCCACAAACCATCTCTGCTCTCTATGTTGGAGGGACTGCTATAGATGGAAGTGTTCCTAGGGTTGGATAACTGTCACCAGAGGTAGTAATACCATGGTAGGAAGGGTGGAGCAGCTGATTGCAAGGCAAATGCAAAATTAAATTGACTATCCCCAAAGTCAATCAAGGGACAGACAAAAAGTACAGAATTTGATACCTATTATATAAAGAATGAAGGAGGAATAAAAAGGAGGAGAAATAGAAAAGAACCTTTAGATTGTGTTTGTAACAGCATACTAAGTGAGTTAAGTTAGACTCTTAGATAGTAAGGAAAGTAACCTGGAACCTTTGGTAACCATGAGTCTAAAGCCTGAAGTGGCAATAAGTACATACCTATCGATAATCACCCTAAATGTAAATGGACTGAATGCACCAATCAAAAGACATAGAGTTACTGAATGGATAAAAAAACAAGACTCATCTATATGCCACTTACAAGAGACTCACCTCAAACCCAAAGACATGCACAGACTAAAAGTCAAGGGATGGAAAAAGATATTTCGTGCAAACAACAGGGAGAAAAAAGCAGGTGTTGCAGTACTAGTATCAGACAAAATAGACTTCAAAACAAAGAAAGTAACAAGAGATAAAGAAGGACATTACATAATGATAAAGGGCTCAGTCCAAACAAGAGGATATAACCATTATAAATATATATGCACCCAACACAGGAGCACCAGCATATGTGAAAAAAATACTAACAGAAAAAAAGGAGGAAATAGAATGCAATGCATTCATTTTAGGAGACTTCAACACACCATTCACTCCAAAGGACAGATCCACCAGGCAGAAAATAAGTAAGGACACAGAGGCACTGAACAACACACTAGAACAGATGGACCTAATAGACATCTACAGAACTCTACACCCAAAAGCAGCAGGATACACATTCTTCTCAAGTGCACATGGAACATTCTCCAGAATAGACCACATACTAGGCCACAAAAAGAGCCTCAGTAAATTCAAAAAGATTGAAATCCTACCAACCAACTTTTCAGACCACAAAGGTATAAAAGTAGAAATAAATTGTACAAAGAAAGCAAAAAGGCTCACAAACACATGGAGGCTTAACAACACACTTCTAAATAGTCAATGAATCAATGACCAAATTAAAATGGAAATCCAGCAATATATGGAAATAAATGACAACAGAAACACAAAACCCCAACTTCTGTGGGATGCAGCAAAAGCAGTCTTAAGAGGAAAGTATATAGCAATCCAGGCATATTTAAAGAAGGAAGAACAAACCCAAATGAATAGTCTAATGTCACAATTACCAAAACTGGAAAAAGAAGAACAAATGAGGCCTAAAGTCAGCAGAAGGAGGGACATAATAAAGATCAGAGAAGAAATAAAGAAAATTGAGAAGAATAAAACAACAGAAAAAATCAATGAAACCAAGAGCTGGTTCTTTGAGAAAATAAACAAAATAGATAAGCCCCTAGCCAGACATTTTAAGAGAAAAAGAGAATCAACACACATCAACAGAATCAGAAACGAGAAAGAAAACATCATGATGGACCCAACAGAAATACAAAGAATTATTAGAGACTACTATGAAAACCTATATGCTAAGAAGCTAGAAAACCTAGAAGAAATGGACAACTTCCTAGAAAAATACAACCTTCCAAGACTGACCAAGAAAGAAACACAAAATCTAAACAAACCAATTACCAGCAAAGAAATTGAAGTGGTAATCAAAAAACTACCCAAGAAAAAAAACCCAGGCCAGATGGATTTACCTCAGAATTTTATCAGACATACAGAGAAGATATAATACCCATTCTCCTTAAAGTTTTCCAAAAAATAGAAGAGGAGGGAATACTCCCAAGCTCATTCTATGAAGTCAACATCACCCTAATACCAAAACCAGGCAAAGACCCCACCAAAAAAGAAAAGTACAGACCAATGTCCCTGATGAATGTAGATGCAAAAATACTCAATAAAATATTAGCAAACCGAATTCAAAAATACATCAAAAGGATCATACACCACGACCAAGTGGGATTCATCCCAGGGATGCAAGGATGGTACAACATTCGAAAATCCATCAACATCATCCACCACATAAACAAAAAGAAGGACAAAAACCACATGATCATCTCCATAGATGCTGAAAAAGCATTCAACAAAATTCAACATCCATTCATGATAAAAAATCTCAGCAAAATGGGTATAGAGGGCAAGGACCTCAACATAATAAAGACCATATATGATAAACCCACAGCTAACATCATACTGAACAGCGAGAGGCTGAAAGCTTTTCCTCTGAGATTGGGAACAAGACAGGGATGCCCACTCTCCCCACTGTTATTCAACATAGTACTGGAGGTCCTAGCCACAGCAATTAGACAAAACAAAGACATACAAGGAATCCAAATTGGTAAAGAAGAAGTTAAGCTGTCACTATTTGCAGAAGACATGATATTGTACATTAAAAACCCTAAAGACTCCACTCCAAAACTACTAGAACTGATATCGGAATACAGCAAAGTTGCAGGATACAAAATTAACACACAGAAATCTGCAGCTTTCCTATACACTAACAATGAACCAATAGAAAGAGAAATCAGGAAAACAATTCCATTCACAATGGCATCAAAAAGAATAAAATACCTAGGATAAACCTAACCAAAGAAGTGAAAGACCTATACCCTGAAAACTATAAGACACTCTTAAGAGAAATTAAAGAGGACACTAACAAATGGAAACTCATTCCATGCTTTTGGCTAGGAAGAATTAATACAGTCAAAATGGCCATCCTGCCCAAAGCAATATACAGATTTGATGCAATCCCTATCAAATTACCAACAACATTCTTCAACGAACTGGAACAAATAGTTCAAAAATTCATATGGAAACACCAAAGACCCTGAACAGCCAAAGCAATCCTGAGAAAGAAGAATAAAGTAGGGGGATCTCACTCCCCAACTTCAAGCTCTACTACTAAGCCATAGTAATCAAGACAATTTGGTACTGGCACAAGAACAGACCCATGGACCAGTGGAACAGATTAGAGACTCCAGACATTAACCCAAACATATTTGGTCAATTAATATTCGATAAAGGAGCCATGGACATACAATGGGGAAATGACAGTCTCTTCAACAGATGGTGCTGGCAAAACTGAACAGCTACATGTAAGAGAATGAAACTGGATCACTGTCTAACCCCATACACAAAAGTAAATTCAAAATAGATCAAAGACCTGAATGTAAGTCATGAAACCATAAAACTCTTAGAAAAAAACATAGGCAAAAATCTCTTGGACATAAACATTAGCAACTTCTTCATGAACATATCTCCCCGGGCAAGGAAAACAAAAGCAAAACTGAATAAGTGGGACTGTATCAAGCTGAAAAGCTTCTGTACAGCAAAGGACACCATCAATATAACAAAAAGGTATCCTACAGTATGGGAGAACATATTCATAAATGACAGATCCGATAAAGGATTGACATCCAAAATATATAAAGAGCTCACACACCTCAACAAACAAAAAGCAAATAATCCAATTAAAAAATGGGCAGAGGAGCTGAACAGACAGTTCTCCAAAGAAGAAATTTAGATGGCCAACAGACACATGAAAAGATGCTCCACATCGCTAGTTATCAGAGAAATGTAAATTAGAATCACAATGAGATATCACCTCACACCAGTAAGGATGGCCACCATCCAAAAGACAAACAACAACAAATGTTGGCGTGGTTGTGGAGAAAGGGGAACCTTCCTACACTGTTGGTGGGAATGTAAACTAGTTCAACCATTGTGGAAAGTAGTATGGAGGTTCCTCAAAATGCTCAAAATAGACTTACCATTTGACCCAGGAATTCCACTTCTAGGAATTTACCGTAAGAATGCAGCACTCCAGTTTGAAAAAGACAGATGCACCCCTATGTTTATCGCAGCACTATTTACAATAGCCAAGAAATGGAAGCAACCTAATTGTCCATCAGTAGATGAATGGATAAAGAAGATGTGGTACATATACACAATGGAATATTATTCAGCCATAAGAAGAAAACAAATCCTACAATTTGCAACAACATGGATGGAGCTGGAGGGTATTATGCTCAGTGAAATAAGCCAAGCAAAGAAAGGCAAATACCAAATGATTTCACTCATCTGTGGAGTATAAGAACAGAGGAAAAACTGAAGAAACAAAACAGCAGCAGAATCACAGAACCCAAGAATGGACTAACAGTTACCAAAGGGAAAGGGACTGGGGAGAATGGGAGGGTGGGAGGGATAAGGGCGGGGAAGAGAAGGGGGGTATTATGATTAACATGTATAATGTGGGGGGTGGGGGAAAGGGGAGGGCTGTGCAACACAGAGAAGACAAGTAGTGATTCTACAACATCTTACTATGCTGATGGACAGTGACTGTAATGGGGTTTGTGGGGGCAGAGCCTAATAAACATAATGTTCTTCATGTAATTATAGATTAATGATAACAAAATCTTAAAAAAGAAAAAATAATAATAATAATAAAATTCCTTGCCTATTATCTTTTATTCCATTCTTCATCATTCTTATACCCATAAATTCACTGTGGATTGACTCCTTATTTTTAGGCCACACAGGTACATCTAGCTCATAGAATTACTGAATTAACCTGAACTGCATTGTAAATCCATCATTGGAGCACCGCATCAATGGCAAAAGCTGTGAAGAGACCATGATTTCAATATTACAATTTTTAGCCCATATGTGGTGCATACGGGCCACCTGTAACATTCCAAGTTTAAGGTGCATGAGAAAGCCTTCCTAAATAACTCAAATGCTATTTAGTCTGCAGATATCCCACGGAATTATTAGTATGATAGTTTTCACTAATGTACTTAAACACAACACTACTATTATACAGGGTCTAACATTAAGGCTGTATCTAACGTAAAATGCAAAAGTCCTCATTCACTGGACATTCTACTTCATTCCCACTTTGTAACCACAAAGTGGATTACTTTCACTTCTGTTGTTTCAGACAATGCTGTCACATTCTTATTCATGTCTCCTGAAGTACATCTGCAAGATATTCTATATGCATATATCAAGGAAAAAAGAATGTAAAGTTTTACAAGAGAATGCCAAATCGTTTTCAAAAATCTTTATCAATTTACACTTTTACCAATATACACAGAAGTTCTTGTCAATCCACTACTACCTAGCACTTCCTATTATTGTATTTCTTCATTTCTGCCTATTAAACAGGTATAAAATGGCATCTCATTCTTATCTCCACCTTGATTACTGTGCAACTGAAATTATTTTCAAACTATTGGCCATTTAGATATATTTCTGACTCCTTCCCCCAGACCCCTTTTTTCTGTTGGGCCATTTTTCTTTTCCTTACTGATTTATGAAAATTCTTTATATGTTATAAATGCCAATAATTAGTCATTATCTGTTACATATATTTTCTACAGATTTATGGCTTTTCTACTTTATTTATGGGCTCTTTGGTGGACAGTTCTCAATTTTAATATATATTTGATCAATCTTTTCTAGCATTATTTATTAAATAGCCCATAACTGCAATTCTCCTCTACCATATATCAATTCTTAATTATACACATGGGTTTATTTTTAGACTCACTTTCAGCTCCAGTGATTAATTTGTCCATCTGTACAACACTACTTCACTGTCTTAGTTACTATTCTTCCTTTTAAGTTTCTAATTATATTCTTCTGATGTGGCTTGGTTATTTTTAAATTACTAATTTCATTTAGCAGTATAAGTAGAGGGGTCATATAATACATAGTTTAAACCAAAGTACTTTAGAGTAAAAGGTGATGTTACCAATATTAATAATTATGCCAGAACATGGACATATGACAGAACAATCCTGGGAAAACTGCAACATATGGAGAAATTTTCTAAAAACTATTTATCTTACCAAAACTCTCTCAACAAGAAATAGGAAACCTGAGTAGTTCTTTAAGTAACATCACTCATACCTTATTCATTTCAAGGTAATAACTTATTTTTAGCTAATTATCATTACAAAGACATGTATTAATTTCAATATAGAGCTCTTTTTCTTATTCAGTATATTTAAATCCAAAAATAAATTATTTTTAAACTATTATTTTCCTGAACATCTTCATTGATTTGGTAACTACTTTTTCTTTCCTCTCTGCTTCCCACCAAGGGACAACATTTCTACTTTATGAAAATCAAATGGCTTCACACTGAACAATGTTGACTAATGTAACTTAAATTTAGCTACACTTGATTTTATTCCACAGATTTTGCTGTACAGAAACAACAAGATATGCCTTGTGATCAAAGTCCAAAGCAATCAAATAGGAATCATGGTGAAGATGAAAGAAGGGGAAAGAAAATACGGAGAGAAGAGGAGAAGGCAGAAGAGAAACTGGAAGAGGAACAAGAAAAGGAGGAAAAAGAGGAAAATGAGGTTCAAAATTCCCAGAAAAAATTAGTCAGCAAACCTCTCATGGACACTCTCTGGGCAACATTTAAGTTAAACAACTGCCCCACAATAGGAAATAGTCTGTCACTTGCATTTGAATTTGGCATGACAGGAAAACAGGTATGACAATATATTTCTTTACTGACAAATTCATACGACAAAGTGTTATACTATTACCCATACAAACCAATATCCATATTCCTGGATTCATCACCTCCCCCACCTCATTTTTTTGTAGATAACACAATGGTTTTATAACAAGAGGAAGAAATACCATAAAGAAATGAGCAAGCGTAAATACAAGAAAAGATGTAAGAGGTAAGAACATTGTTTTATATATTTATATTTTATAGACTACTAAGTTTCAAGGAAATAAACACAGAATATATTGATTTTTGGAAATTGTGTTCTCACAGTTCTTATATATCCCATAAATTTTTCACGGTCAGCCAGTGGCACAAAGAACCATTTACTGCCCTATTTTCCACTGTGCTCAACACACAAAAATGTGTATGTACACGAGACATGCCACTGTCTACCAGGTAATCCTGTTACCAAATATATAGCAACAGCCATTACTTTTTATTGATTACAATACAGAATTAATAATTTTGTCTCTTTTTTCTTTAGATGCTGAATATATTTGATATATATCTTTTCTTTCTACCTATTGGCAGAACTTAATGCACTGGAAGGAATTAAGAACATCAACATTTTTTTTTGTTAAGCTATGGTCGCTATACTTGCTAAGGAATGAAGTAATATGCTTTGAGGTCTTTTTGGCATTTTACTTTCCTTAATGTATTTTTTTATTTAGGTATCATTTATATACAATTTTATGAAGGTTTCACATGAGCAACATTCTGGTTGCAACATTCACCCATATTATCAAGTCACCCCATACACCCCATTGTAGTCACTGTCCATCAGTGTAGTGAGATGCAATAGAGTCACTACTTGTCTTCCCCATGCTATACTGTCTTCCCTGTGCCCCGCCCCTACATTATTAAGTGTGCCAGTCATAATGCCCCTTAATCCCCTACTCCCTCCCTCACCTCCAACCCTCCCCAACTCCTTCCCTCTGGTAACTGCTAGTCCCTTCTTGGAGTCTGTGAGTCCGCTGCTGCTTTGTTCCTTCAGTTTTACTTTGTTGTTATACTCCACAAACGAGTGAAATCATTTGGTACTTGTCTTTCTCTGCCTGGCTTATTTCACTGAGCATAATACCCTCTAGCTCCATCCATGTTGTTGCAAATAGGAGGATTTGTTTTCTTCTTATGGCTGAACACAACATCAACATTTTTAAGAGCACTAGACTGTATATAGAATTTTTATATATTATTTATATATATTTATATATAAACATTTTGTATTACCACACTTTATCATCACTCAGAACCATAAATGAGCAAACTGAATTGCTGGGAAGTAATGTGATTTCATCAAGTACCCATTCCTAAATGTCTAAGCCTGAATTTGCCTTCATCTCCCAGCTACAAATGCTGTGTTTTCATCTATAACCTGGGAAACAGTCTAGGCTCTATAAATTTGGGTTTCATATGTAGTGGCTATATACTACAGATGTTCTCTATTAAAATTCCACTGTGAAAGTATTTCAAATGTCTTGTGTCTTCTTCACCTCCATAACTTTTAGTTAATTAATTAATTGATTTTTTTAGGTATCATTATATATCTAATTACATGGGGAACATTATGTTTACTAGACTCCTCCCATCACCAAGTCCTCCCCACATATCCCATCACAGTTGCTGTCCATCAGCGTAGTAAGATCCTGTAGAATCACTACTTGTCTTCTCTGTGTTGCACAGCCCTCCCCATGCCCCCCCCACATTATACATGCTAATCAGAATGCTCCCTTTCTTTCCCTCCTCCCCTACTTATCCCTCCCTTCCCACCCATCCTCCCCAGTTCCTTTCCCTTTGGTAACTGTTAGTCCATTCTTGGGTTCTGTGATGCTGCTGTTGTTTTGTTCACTCAATTTTTTCTTTGCTCTTATACTCCACATATGAGTGAAATCATTTGGTATTTGTCTTTCTCCACCTGGCTTATTTCACTGAGCATAATACCCTCTAGCTCCATCCATGTTGTTGCAAATGGTACTATTTGTTTTCTTCTTATGGCTGAATAATATTCCATTGTGTATATGTACCACATCTTCTTTATCCATTCATCTACTGATGGACATTTAGGTTGCTTCCATTTCTTGGCTATTGTAAATAGTGCTGTGATAAACATAGGGGTGCATCTGTCTTTTTGATTCTGAGAAATTATATTCTTTGGGTAAATTCCTAGGAGTGGAATTCCCAGGTCAAATAGTATTTCTATTTTGAGCTTTTTGAGGAACCTCCATACTGCTTTCCACAATGGTTGAACTAGTTTACATTCCCACCTAAAGTGTAGGAGGGTTCCCCTTTCTCCACAACCTCGCCAACATTTGTTGTTGTTTGTCTTTTCAATGGTGGCGATCCTTACTACTATGAGGTGATATCTCATTGTGGTTTTAATTTGCATTTCTCTGATGACAAGTGATATGGAGCATCTTTTCATGTGTCTGTTGGCCATCTGCATTTCTTCTTTGGAGAACTGTCTGTTCAGCTCCTCTGCCCATTTTCTAATTGGATTATTTGCTTTTTGTTTGTTGACGTGCGTGAGCTCTTTCTATATTTTGGATGTCAACTCTTTATCGGATCTGTCATTTATTAATATATTCTCCCATACTGCAGGATGCCTTTTTGTTCTATTGATGGTGTCCTTTGCTGTACAGAAGCTTTTCAGCTTGATATAGTCCCACTTGTTCAGTTTTGCTTTTGTTTCCCTTGCCCGGGGAGATATGTTCATGAAGAAGTCACTTGTGTTTATGTCCAAGAAATTTTGCCTATGTTTTTTTCTAAGAGTTTTATGGTTTTATGACTTAAATTCAGATCTTTGATCCATTTTGAATTTACTTTTGTGCAGGGGGTTAGACAATGGTCCAGTTTCATTCTCTTTCATGTAGCTGTCCAGTTTTGCCAGCACCAACTGTTGAAGAGGCTGTCATTTCCCCATTGTATGTCCATGGCTCCTTTATTGTATATTAATTGACCATATATGTTTGGGTTAATGTCTGGAGTCTCTATTCTGTTCCACTGGTCTGTGGCTCTGTTCTTATGCCAGTACCAAATTGTCTTGATTATGTGGCTTGTTAATAGAGCTTGAAGTTGGGGAGTGAGATCCCCCCACTTTATTCTTCCTTCTCAGGATTGCTTTGGCTATTCGGGGTCTTTGGTGTTTCCATATGAATTTTTGAACTATTTGTTCCAGTTTGTTGAAGAATACTGTTCATAATTTGATAGGGATTGCATTGAATCTGTATATTGCTTTGGGCAGGATGGCCATTTTGACTATATTAATTCTTCCTAGCCAAAAGCATGGGATGAGTTTCCATTTGTTAGTGTCTTCTTTAATTTCTCTTAAGAGTGTCTTGTAGTTTTCAGGGTATAGGTCTTTCACTTCCTTGGTTAGGTTTATTCCTAGGTATTTTATTCTTTTTGATGCCATTGTGAATGGAATTGTTTTCCTTATTTCTCTTTCTATTAGTTCATTGTTAGTGTATAGGAAAGCCACAGATTTCTGTGTGTTAATTTTGTATCCTGCAACTTTGCTGTATTCCGATATTAGTTCTAGTAGTTTTGAAGTGGAATCTTTAGGGTTTTTTATGTACTGTATCATGTCATCTACAATAGTGACAGTTCAACTACTTCTTCACCAATCTAGATTCCTTGTATTTCTTTGTTTTGTCTAATTGCCATGGCTAGGACCTCCAGTACTATGTTGAATAACAGTGGGGAGAGTGAACATCCTTATCTTTTTCCAGATCTCAGAGGAAAAGCTTTCAGCTTCTCACTGTTCAATATGATGTTGGCTGTGGGTTTATCATATATGGTCTTTATTATGTTGAGGTCCTTGCCCTCTATACTCATTTTGTTGAGAGTTTTTATCATGAATGAATGTTGAATTTTGTCAAATGCTTTTTCAGCATCTATGGAGATGATCATGTGATTTTTGTCCTTTTTGTTGATGTGGTGGATGATGTTGATGGATTTTCGAATGTTGTACCATTCTTGCATCCCTGAGATGAATCCCACTTGGTCGTGGTGTATGATCCTTTTGATGTATTTTTGAATTCGGTTTGCTAATATTTTGTTGAGTATTTTTGCATCTACATTCATCAGGGATATTGGTCTCTAATTTTCTTTTTTGGTGGGGTCTTTGCCTGGTTTTGGTATTAGGGTGATGTTGACTTCATAGAATGAGTTTGGGAGTATTCCCTCCTCTTCTATTTTTTGGAAAACTTTAAGAAGAATGGGTGTTATATCTTTTCTATGTCTGATAAAATTCTGAGATAAATCCATCTGGCCCAGGGGTTTTGTTCTTGGGTAGTTTTTTGATTACCGCTTCAATTTCATTGCTGGTAATTGGTCTGTTTAGATTTTCTGTTTCTTTCTGGGTCAGTCTTGGAAGGTCATATTTTTCTAGGAAGTTGCCCATTTCTTCTAGACTTTCCAGCTTGTTAGCATATAGGTTTTCATAGTATTCTCTAATAATTCTTTGTATTTCTGTGGGGTCCGTCATGATTTTTCCTTTCTCATTTCTGATTCTGTTGTGTGTTGATTCTCTTTTTCTCTTAAAAAGTCTGGCTAGAGGCTTATCTATTTTGTTTATTTTCTCAAAGAACCAGCTCTTGGTTTCATTTACTTTTTTCTATTGTTTTATTGTCATTTTAATTATTATGTCATGGTGTTGTCCTCCTGGGTTCCTTTTGTTGGGGGCTCTCTGAATTTCCATGACCCGAGTGGCTATTTCCTTCCCCTAGGTGGGGAATTTTTCAACATTTCCTCAAAGAGACTTTTTTATTCCTTTGTCTCTTCTCCTTGTGTGCCTGTTATGCAAATATTATTTCATTTGGATTGGTCACACAGCTCTCTTATCACTCTTTCATTCCTAGAAATTTTTTCCTCTCTACTCCTCAGCTTCATTGTGTTCCTGTTCTCTAATTTCCATTTCTTTGATTGTCTCCTCTACCTCTCTCCATTGTATATTTCATTTCAGTTACTGTATTCTTCAGCTCTGAGTGGCTCTTTTTCAGCTCTTCTTTTTGTTGAAGTCCTCCCTGAAATTTTCAATATGTTTCCACAGATCACTGAGCATATTTATGACTGTTACTTTGAAATCTTTATCAAGAAGATTGGTGATCTCCATTTCATTTAATCCTCTTTCTGATGTGTCTTATCCTATAGTTTT
The DNA here is from genome assembly GCF_030020395.1 of Manis pentadactyla. Taxonomy (NCBI): domain Eukaryota; kingdom Metazoa; phylum Chordata; class Mammalia; order Pholidota; family Manidae; genus Manis; species Manis pentadactyla. Next base: position 65,603,870 of record NC_080032.1, on the reverse strand, counting down.
ACTTGGAACATATTCCTCTGCCTCCTCATTTTGTCAGGGCTTCTGTGTTTCTGCCTTTGCATTAGATGGATCTGCAGCACTTCCTGGTCTAGAGAGAAATGTGGCTTTATGAAGAAGGCATCCTGTGGTGCCCAGAAGCTCAGTACTCTCAATACTCCACTTGCAGTGGAGCCTCAGTTGCTGTCAATGGGCAATTTGGCAGCTGTCAGTATGCTGGCAGTGGTCAATCTCAGTCCCCCACAGATGGCAGTTTGCCTCAGGCAGCCCTATTGTGACAAGAACAGTGGTGCTTCTGCTGGGATCATTCTGGATGGGGCTGCCCTCTGCTTTCCCTGCAGCAATGGTAGGGCTCCTTGGTTAATGGGGTGGGCAGCTTGAGGACTGGTACATGGCAGTGGAGACAGCACTGAGGCACAGAGCACTGGGCTGGGCCACCCACAAGGAGGAAGGAATGCAGAGAGCTGGCTCCTGTAGGTGCCTCTCTAATTGGGCTGAGACAAGGCCAAGAAAGCTGGGAGAGCCTCCCTCTGCCTGCCAGGCAGCAAAGCCTGACTCTGCTCAGCCAAGTGGGCAGGCACACAGACAGTGCATAGGGCACCTTGGGGCAGAGCCACCAGAAAGAGGAGCTGGAGTGTCTGGGGTTCTTGAGAGTGCCCACCTGTTGAGTCAAGGGAGGGCTATGGGTGGTATTGTCCACCTGTCCTTTGTCCTGCAGAAAGAGCTCTGTCCAACCCTCGCCCCTCTGGTACACCTCCCACTGCTGGCAAATCTTTTAAACTGCCATGTCTGCTTTGGGTCTCAGGGGGACAGTGGAGTGTACTTGTCTTCCAGAAGTGGCTGGAGTCTCAGCCTCCCACAGCGTGCCACTTGTCCAGAGTCCAGCCCTGTTAATCAGCAGAACCCAAAGCAATATGGACTCATGCTCCTGCAGCCCATCTTCAGGGCCAGGTGTGCAGAGTTCTGAGTGCCTATCCCCTCCCTGTTCTGTTCCTCTTCCTCCTGCCTGAGGGCCAGGATAGGGGAAGGGCTTGGGTCCTGCTTAATCATGGCTCTGCAACTCTACCCTTTTCTGCTTGGCCTTTCCTTCCCCAGGTGCAGGTGGTCTGTTCTGCAGTCTTCAGGTTGTTTTCAGGGTGAGCTGTATTTGCTGTAGTTGCTTCCTTGGTGTGTATGTGGGAGGAGGTTTCTGCCTTGCCTTCCTACTCCACTCTCCTTTTTCCTACTTTCTTCCCAACCAGGTCTTACAATCGCACGTGCCCCCTCTTCTGTAATGTGCCCTGAGGGGTCAGCAAGGGGTTCATTAGCAGGGAGGTAGCTCCTTTGGTGGCTATCTGGCTGCACTGGAAGCAGATACCATAGCAACAATACAGGCATTTGCAAGAGAAAACAGATTAAGATAATGATTCCCAAAACATTTATTTTCTCAGAAAGCCCTGTAATCTGAATCACCAATTTATTAAGTCCCCTAGGCTGGGAGCTGAATCATTCAAGGCATTCACGTGGGTCCTCATATGATTTAATAAAGATGATACATTAGCAGGCTCATCAGGTATGAACACACTGCATTCTGTTTGCATAATGGCACAGATGCCTCCTTGCCAAGCAGTATAATGTCCAAGAACATCCTATCTTGGAGGACATATTTTCTCCTTAGAGACATTTCAGTGCTTAGTAAGGACACTTTGTTGCTATCATGGAAGACCTGCTGAGTGAATTTAGTAAGGGCTTCCATGTAAGCTAAAACATCCACCAGGCCAATAGAGGAGATAAAGACAGAAGCCACATGATCATACCAGGGAAAATGGAACATGTCTACTAGGCCTTGAGGAGAGGGAGGTTGGCAGCTTTAGACACTTAACTGGTTGTGGTTACCACACTGCACATTGGCTGGGGAGGCAACACATTGTCAGACATGAGGATATGGACTGGGGTGAGATCTACCAGACCAGGACCACCCCACCCCCGTCAATAGTGCATATTTCATTCAAGTATAGTACATTTTAACGGTCCAGCTTGCAGCAGGTTAATGGGACCCCAGAGGAGACTGGGGAGTTTCCCTTCACCTAGGAGGGTGAAGTAACCCAGCTATCCTGGTAGGATGTTCTTTTTCAGGCATGATGGGACTTGGTGTTCTCAGCAGTAATGCACATTGATCCGCAGTGAGAATCAGGGCAATGGCTGTTTTCCGAGAGTTTCATACCTTTATGGTGTTGGGTGCCTCAGCAAGGGTCCTCAATCTGGAATACGGGGCAAGGGCCCTAATGGTTGATCATTCAAATGTATTAAAAGCCTGGCATAGTACTTTAGTCCACCCAGCCAACGTTGTTTTACTTGTTAGTAATTTCATCTGCTGCTTTAATATTCTATTTTTCCTTTCTACCAAGCCTGCTGCTTTTGGGTTTTATGGGAGATGGATGTCATGTTCTTTTGCCCAGTCTTACATATCATGACCTTTGAAATGTGACCCCCAATCACTGTCTATTCAAAGAGGGCAACCATACATGGTACTGAGCCAGATGCAGTGACCACACAAATGCAGACCATTTTTAGAACTCTCATTTAGAGGGAAGAGGCCAATATAATTAATTTTCCAATCCTTCACCAGTTGGGAACTCTGGTGGACTGACTCCTCTGGCAATTGCTTTGGGTGTTATTTAGAATAGACAGAATGTGCTGTTCCTGCATTAACCAACAAACACATTAACTGTATTTCAAGAGCAATCTGGCATCCTTGGCAATATACCAGTCCACTCAGTGGCCACTTCTTCTATGCACCCAATCTGGTGTATCTACTTATGGGGCAGTTGCCATCTAAGGCTGGTACCAGAGCTAGAGTATCAGCTCCCTGATTGCAAGGGGGTATCAGCACTTTATGAGCCAGAAAGACAGTGAGGCCTGCCTCAGGCTCTTGCAGGTGGACCCAAATGTGTTTCCAGAAATCCTTTCCAGAATCGTATTCATGATCACCCACCCTTTGGCCTCCCGTTGTTCAACCCGGAGGGCTAATCCCTTTAGAAGAGTCCGACTGTCAATGCAAAGGGTGAATAGCCAGGGCTCATGAGAGATCACCAGCCAAACCTCTCTGTGCTCAGCCCACTGGCTGCTGCAGTTTGTTCCGGTTTCTATCCAGATGGTGTCAGTGTTGAGCTGAATAGTGACTGTATCCCACGTGGGCAGCCTGACTTGACTAGATCCATCTGTACGCCAGGTTTAGCAGGAAGTTCCCCCACTCCTTTTACAGGCTTCAGGGGCCCCACAGGTACAGTGCAGGAGCATTTGGAGCATTTACATATTCTACAGGGCCTGGTAGCACCGCATTTCTAGACAGTGTCTGGCAGACAGGGTGCTCCTCTGCTGCAAACAGGCAAGCCACTCGGTCAAAGTGGAAGTCTGAGCCATGGCAGAGTTGGGTCAATGGAGCACGTTCTCAACTCTCCCTTTAACAGGAAGGGAAGTGGTTACCATGCCAGGCTGTTCCTTCGTGAGAGGCTGGACCTGGAGAAGCACTGTGCACACTGCTAGGAGCTGCTATTCCATGGGGCTGTATCAGCTTTCTGCCTCCTTTCAGAGCTGGGACCAAAATCCTCGGGTTACTCTCTCCTGTTGTCTTTGCCACTATACCCAACCCATACCTTCCAGAGTCACAGATCCATCTAACTCAAATGGCAGCCTTGCTTGGGAGGCACCTAGAGCTTTAATCTGCTTCACTAGTAATTTTGCTTTCTCAAAGGTGGCTTGTTGCTCTGAACCCCATCCCATACCTGCCCGGTCTTTACTAGGCAGTATATGGGATGGAAGCACCATGCCAAGTGGGAAATAAAAATCCTCCAAAACCCCTACAAAGCCTCGCACCTTTCACATTCTTAGGGGTTGGATAGGCTTGTACCTGATCAATCTGACTCTGGAACAAGATGTCTTACCAGACCGAACGACTCCCAGTTGGTGCCTGGGCATTGAATTTTCTGTGGGTTCACCTCTCCCTTCCTCTCCCTCACTGATGGTCTGGCAAAGCTGGCAGGGCGTCCTGCAGCAGAGGCAAGTCTTCACATGTTGACAATGTACCATCAATGCAATGGGCCCAGTTTACTGATGTGGGGAAGGAGAACAGGAGCAGATCTCAGGCTGCCATCCCATGACACATGGTGGGCCAGTATAGGTGGCCTTGGGGAAGCCCTTGAAGGTCACTGGGGCCCCCCCCATGTGAAGGCAAAGTGATCTTGCGACTCAGTAGCCAGGGGTAGACTGCGCAAGGCATTTGCTGTGTGTCCAGTCCAGCACGGTGCCCTCCTAGGACCCTGGCCAAGGGATAAGATGGTGGCCCCGCTGGGAGCAGCCGCTGGATGGGGGGACCACCTTGCTCAGTTCTCGGAGCCCACCACCATCTGCCATGAGCCTCCGGCCTTTTCACTGGCCCACCAGGCTGTTGAAAACACTGTGGGCCAGGTGCACAATACCCACTCAGTGCAGTTCTCGGGGTAGTTTCTTCTGTCTCCTTATGCCCCTCAGGCACTTTATATTGTTTAACAGTTACCACTCTTTATAGGGGCTGCAGACTTACTAGTTCCCAGTTGGCATTTCCCCTCAGCACTGGCTTGATATCTCTAACCCTGTGGCAGAACTCACAAATAGAAGTCAGCAGAGTTTGGCCTTGTAAGATATCAATGCCCAACATGTTCTCCAGTATTAAGAGATTCTCAGGGGAGAATGTCCAATTTACAGTGTCAAAGGGACCTTCCTGACAGTAACTATTTGCCCTCTGTAACCATCAGTGGTGCTTAGGGGGCCAGAAAGCTTCTGAGGGTTACCACGTATTCGAGTACATTCAGCTCAGGTGTCAACCAGAGCCGTCATCACCTGTTGTTTATGTCTTGGGGGCCAGTGAAGAGTGAGCTCAGCATGAGGCCTCTGATCGCCTCCAACAGGGTGGAGGCGATCTTGGCCTTCATCCTATACCCAGGGCATGGGAGGCGCCCACCCCGAATAAGACTATATCCATGAGGTCTCTGCAGGAACAGGTGGGGCACTAGGGGGAAGGAGGGACAGGTCTGAACTGTTGTTCAGGTTTTAAGGCAACTCACAGAACAACACAGTGTTGGGTTGCTGGTCTATATCTGTTCAAGTGGGATACCAGCGACAGTGAGGTCAAACCACATTTGCATCTGGGGATACTTTTACCAGATCCTGTATAGCTGATTAGGACAGAATTTTGGCTCTTCAAGCCTCCTTTCCATCTCACATCTTTCCCACAGACCTCACCCATTCCCGGACTGTCAGTTTCCCTCATATCTGCAATGGATTGCCCAACATCATAAATGTCCCATGGCTGAGCATGGATGTCAGAGTCTCCTCCCAGGTGCTCGAGCAGACTAGAGTATCTTGTCTTTCATTCCTGCAGTGAATGTGGCCTGACTGGCGTCTTCACAAACGGGGACACAGATGGCCTGTCTCATTCCCAACTCCCTGAGAATTTGCTGTACCTCCCCTGTAGATTTCCAGGGTTCCATGTGCCCAGGGACGTCCCCTCATTGAAGCCTCACTGCAGGATAGAGTAATCAATCTGTAAGGGAGGGAGTACCTTGAACCGCCCAGGGAACCACGCAGGGGTTGCTGGAAGGCAGGGTATGTGCTGATGTTGCTCATTTTCTCTGCCTCCTACCCAGTCAGAGAAACGCCAACCTTCAACCCCCACCACCATCCCATAGCTACACTAACCGTGCCTGGACACTTTCTCCGGTCTTTTGCTGACCTTGGCAGGTGTATCAATAAGCTCAGCTGGCATATATTCTCTCATCATCAGTGTTTCCCATGCTGAGGGCTGCCCGGCTGGCTGGGGCTGCTCTTGCTTTTGCATCCCTCTGTGTAAGGGCCAGGATGGCAGGAGCATTTCATCCACTTCACTGTCAATCACAACATCCTTCTCTTCACTCTCCTCACCTTCCCAGGGATTCCCCCTCTCAGCATCCCAATCAGGCTTTGTCACAAGTGCTCCCATCTTAAACCACAGCAGCTGGCCCCCTCCTAGCTAGCTCTGCAAATGGCACACTAAGGTGTCCAAATTACCCTGCTCTTCCACCTCGTCTGTCAGCCCCAAAGCTAGCAGAATGCTGGGCAACCTCATGTCCTTCTCTAGCCTCAGCCATGTCCTCCAGCCTTCTCAGGGGAACTTCAGCCTGAAGTTGGGCAGTGGTGGTCAGCTGAACCACCCACAGCAGAGGCAGCCACCGTGGCAACCATGTGCTTCCCTTCTTTGCCGCACTGTGCTACGTGCAGCTCCTCAAACCAGCTCAGCAACCAGCCAGTGTTTTCAGGGCATCCCAGTGGCCTATGCGTAGCTGATACATGAGCAACCCTTATCTTGTTGGTTGGGAAGACCTAGAGCAGTCAAATCACAGACAGAAAGGAGAACGGTGGTTGCCAGGGGCTGGGGTGATGGGGAAGTGGGGACTTACTGCTGATTGAGTATAATGTGTCAGCTTTACAAGATGAGAAGAGTTATAGAGATAAATGGTGGTGATGATTGCACATTATGAATCTATATAATACAACAGAACTGTATGTTTAAAAAAGGTTAAATGGTAACTTTTATGTTCTGTGCATTTTACCACAATAAAAAAATTGCAGGAAAAAACAATATGAGAACATATAGTACCTTCAGGATAGAGAAAAATTTCTCAAACAAGCCACAAAAAGCATTAAGAAAGACAGATCAAATAGACTGCATTAATATCTTCTGTTCATTAAAAGATATAAAGAACTAATACAAATCAATAGGTCATCAAAGAAACCAATAGAAAAATGGGCAAAAGACACAGACATTTCACAAAATGCCTACCTTTACTGGCACCATCAAAGAAATACCAGTTAGAAACACAATGAAATATCATTATATACTCACAGGGATAGGTAAAATTTCAAAAATAGAGAGTGCCAAACATAGACAAGGCTACAGTAACTACCTCATACAAACTGTTAACAGGACTATAAATTGGCAAAAACATTTTGAAAAAATGTTTTGCAGTATCTTATAAAGCTAAAAAACACACATACCCTATAAATCAGCAATTTCAGCACCAGTATATGTCCTACAAAAAATGTAGCCTTGTTAGTAATAGCCCTAAACAGAAACAATCCAAAATTGATCAACAACAGAATGCATAAATAAACTACAATCTAGTCCTATGACAGGATAGTACGCAGCACTACAAATGAAGAAGTTACAGCTTACACACAACTGAGATAAACCCTGAGGCAAAATGTTGAGAAAAAGAAATCAGACCCCAAAAAAATACATATTATGTGATACATTCATATTTTTTAAGGCAAAATTGAACTGTACATTTTGAGGCATGCTTAATTCAGTGGCAAAATTATAAAGAAAAGCAAGGAATTAAAAACCACAATAGAAAAGACTAGTGCTGACCACTCAGAGGAGGGAAGGGATTGTGATACAAAGGCACATTGGACCCTGGAAATCTACAGGGGAGGGCAGCAGATTCTTAGGGAGCTGGGAATGAGACAGGCCAGCTATGTTCCTGTCTTTGAAGACCCCGATCAGGCCATATTCACCACTGAAATGAAAGCCAAACCACTCCAGTCCTCCCCCAGCACTTGGTAAGAGACTCTGATATCCATGCCCAGCCATGGACATTTAATGGTGGGCAATCCATTGCTCGTCATATCTGGGAATGGGAAGAGATCAAACAGCAGCATGAGGATGCAATTACAAATGTATTTTTCTGTACAGTGATATTGCTGGATAGATGCTTTCTATAGCTAAAATTTTTACAGATAGGGCCCAATAGCCCTCTGAAGAAGTCATCACAATTTACATTTACATTTACATTCACATTATATTAAATGACCATTTCAACTGGTACAAGAACAGAACCACAGACCAATAGAACAGACTAGACAGCCCAGATATACACCGAAGCATATATGGTCAATTAATATACAATAAAGTAGCCATGGGAATACAATGGGGAAATGACAGCCTCTTCAACAACTGGTGTTGGCAAAACTGGACAGCTACATGCAAGAGAATGAAACTGGATTATTGTCTAACCCCTTATACAAAAGTAAACTCGAAATGGATCAAAGACTTGAATGTAAGTCATGAAACCATAAAACTCTTAGAAGATAATATAGGCAAAAATCTCTTGAATATAAACATGAGCAACTTTTTCCTGGACGCTTCTCCTTGAGCAAGGGAAACAAAAGCAAAATGAACACATGGAACTACATCAAACTAAAAAGCTTTGTACAGCAAAGGACACCATCAACAGAACAAAAAGGCATCCTAAAGTATGGGAGAATATATTCATAAATGATATATCCGACAAGTGGTTAACATCCAAAATATATAAAGAACTCAACACACCTCAACACCCAAAAAGCAAATAACCTGATTAAAAAATGGGCAGAGGTATGAACAGACAATTATCCAAAGAAGAAATTCAGATGGCAAATTAAAACCATAATGAGATTTCACCTCACACCAGGAAGGATGGCCAGCATCGAAAAGACTAAGAACAACAAATGTTGGCGAGGATGCGGAGAAAGGGGAACCCTCCTACACTGCTGGTGGGAATGTAAGCTAGTTCAACCATTGTGGAAAGCAATATGGAGGTTCCTCAAAAAACTACAAATAGAAATATCATTTGACCCAGGAATACCACTCCTTGGAATTTACCCAAAGAAAACAACTTCCCAGATTCAAAAAGACATATGCACCCCTATGTTTATCACAGCACAGTTTACAATAGCCAATATATGGAAGCAACCTAAGTGTCCATCAGTAGATGAATGGATAAAGAAGAGGTGGTACATATACAGAATGGAATACTATTCAGCCATAAGAAAGAAACAAATCCTACCATTTGCAACAACATGGATGGAGCTGGAGGATATTATGCTCAGTGAAAAAAGCCAGGTGGAGAAAGACAAGTGCCAAATGATTTTCCTCATTTGTGGAGTATAACAACGAAGCAAAGCTGAAGGAACAAAGCAGCAGTGGACTCACAGACTTCAAGAAGGGACTAGCGGTTACCAAAGGGGAGGGGCGGGGGAGGGCGGGTGCAGAGGGAGGGAGAAGGGGATTGAAGGGTATTATGATTGATATACATGGTGGAGGGATCATGGGGAAGACAGGGTAGCACAGAGAAGGCAAATTGTGACTCTGTGGCATCTTACTACAGTGATGGACAGACAGTGACTGCAATGGGGTATTGGTGGGGGGACTCAATAATATGGGTGAATGTAGTAAACACATTGTTTTTCATGTGAAACCTTCATAAGAGTGTATATCTATAATAACTTAATAAAAATAAAATAAATAACTGTTTCACTCTATCAACTCCTGGTCACACCATGTATTTTCAAATGTCTTCATTTTTACCAATCTTGTGGGTGATAATAGTATTTTATTATTTTTTAATTTCTCATTCTTTAATTGTAAATGATATTGAGTGCTTTTTCCTATTCACGATTCATCCAAATTTCTTTTTCTGTGAACTTATGCTTAGTTTATTAGTGTTTTTCTTAAGTTTTAAAAGGTCACTATATATGAATGAAATAAACCTTTAATTTAAGCTATTTTGCAAATATTTCCCCTTTTTCCACCATTTGTATTTTTACTTTGTAGATGGTGGTGTTTTTTTCTGTGAGAAAGAAGCATATTAAATTTTTGCAGTAAAAAGCCAATCTTTCACTTATAACCTCTCCCATATTTTCTCCTACTATTATGTTTTGTTTCATTTTTAATAAGTTTTATCTTTAATAAGTTTCATCTGAAATTCTCTGGTAGATATGGGAATATAAAGATCTAGACTTATTTTTTTAATGAATGTTCTTAAATTCTCATAACTTCAATGAGATAATATGACATTTTCCTGTCCTCTTTTTCCTGTACCATGGCTAATTCATAGTTATCTGTGTGATTTAAACACATTGCCTGATTTTTCTTTTTTTTAACTAAAATTTCTTGGGCAGTAATTTATAGATAATTATAATTTATAGACAATTACAGGCAGTTGCAAGAACAAATACAGAGAGAGTCCATGTACCCTTTACCTAATTTTCATAATGCTATATGTTCTCCATCTCCCACCCTTTCCACCTCATATTAGAGAAACAGGATTTCAGACCAGAATCCACTCTCACACTAGGCTTCACATGGCACTGTGCGCCTCCCTGGAAACTCCCCTCCCTCCCCCAGAGCAGCACAGTATCACCAACACTTACAAAGTGCCCAAAATTTAGTACATAACCAATAAATGTTAGTTAAATGAATCATCCTAAATAAATGAACACTTCCTTTTTCGTTCTAAGACCAGAAGCAACAGTAAAGGCGGTGCCAGCTACAGTTCAGGTCGCAGCACAAGCCCAGAACTTCAGACTTCACGGGGCCGGTGAGAAACCAAGCAGAATGCTGCGCCAGCACGGACCTCTGGATAGGTCTTCTGAAGCACTTGCTCAGGTGCATGTCATTAGAACTATAATATGCTTTCTTAAGGGACATAGAACCAAAGGTTTCATTTCTCATCCCCACCCCCACCCCGTCAGTCTGTAACAAGTGTAACACCACCACCAACTTCCGCAACCAGATCACTTACATATCTGAATCCCAAATGCTGGAGGGCAATGTAAACCATCAAAAATGCATTTTATTTGACTTTAGAAGGAAATCTTTCCCCTTCCCTACAAGGTTTACCAGGACTTCAAGCTTATTTACCTACCAGTTCAGCTTCTGCCCTGACCTACATCGTCTGGAAAACCCACAGGACTTGAACAAGTCCACCCTGTGGTCCTTCCCTTTCTGCATATTCTTTAATAGATTTGCATCCTTCTTCCTGCCTTCTCTGAAACCCCAGATGAGATTGCCTCCCTGTTCTTCATTATCATCCAGTTCATCTGTAATCTCCAGCCCACCCATTCTTATCTTCTCTGAAATTTAAGAGCACACTCCTTACCCATTTGTGTTCTAATGTCTTCAGACTATTGCAACATGCATGATAGAGGCTGAAAATCCATAACTTTATGTTCTATCAACTCTATTTTCTCTTCCTTCAACTCTAAATATATTGCAAGTATCAGCCAACCTATTAAACAGTCAGAATCTAAAGAGACTTAGTGCAATTCTCGCTTCCACCATGCGAGTGCATACTTGCTCAGATCTCTTTTAGCACTGAATATTCAGTATTTTTAATTTTTCCATTCTGTAGAGTAAAAATAACATTATGTTACTGCACATTTCTGTGAACTTTAATGAAATTAATTATTCTTCCATAGTTGATTAGCCATGTGCTTTTCCTTTCCAGCAAATTGCCTGTTCACATCCTTAAGTCGTATTTATGTCATGTATTCTGGATTTGTTTTTACTAAGTCGTGAGCTCTTTTTTTTTTTAATTGAAATAAGATTGATATACAATCTTATATTGGTTTCAAGTATACTATACAGTGGTTCAACAGTTACCCATATTATTAAATCCTCACTCTGACTAGTACAGTTATTATCTATCAATGTAGAAAGATGTTAAGGAATCACTGACTATATGCTCCATGCTGTACTACTATCACCACGACCAACTTACATTATGATTGAGAATTGTTGTGCTCCTGTATCCACCTCAACCCCTCCCCCATGGTAACCACCAGTCACTTCTCAGTGTCTATGAATCTACTGCTGTTTTGTTCATTCTGTGCTGCTTTGTTTTTATAGTCCAGTAGTAAGCTCTTCTTAATAACAGATTTTCAACATCTGTCATGCATGTTGTAAATCTTTTCCACCAGTCTATTACTTGTCTTCTGACTCTTCCCACACAAAAATTCATAATTCTTCTACAGTCAAATCTTCCAATCTTTTCTTTCATGGCTTCTGAGTTTCCTGCCTTGCATGAGAGTTTCTTCTACCTGAAACATTTCACATGTTTTTAAAAATTGTTTGTTGTCTTATGGATTGTATTTCAAATATAAATCCATCCAGAATTTCGAGTCAGGTTAAGGTATGTGTATACATATAAATAAATAAATACACACACACACACACACACACATACACGATTTTTTTAATGATTTGTCAAGTATGGCAGTATATTTTGAAAATAAATCCTTTTTCTACTTTTGATTGCCTAGTAAGAAGTAGGTAAATCAAAATCAAAATACATTAATAACATAAGATCCTGGGATTTATGAATGTGCATTCTATTTTTCTCTGCAATCTTTTTTTTTTTGTATCATTAATCTACAATTACATGAGGAACATTACGATTACTAGACTCCCCCCATCACCAAGTCCCCCCCACGTACCCCATTATAGTCACTGTCCATCAGCGTAGTAAGATGCTACAGAATCACTACTTGTCTTTTCTGTGTTGTACAACCCTCCCTGTGCGCCCTCCCACATTATGTCTGCTAATTGTAATCTTTTTTTTATTATTGAGGTGCAATTGACATACATTATGCTAGTTTCAGGTGGGTAACATAATGATTTAATATTTGTATATATTGCAAAATGATCACCATAATAATTCTAGTTTGTATCTATTACATAGTTACAGAAGTTTTCTTCTCATTAGGAGATCTTTTAAGAATAATTCTCTTAGCAACTTTCAAATATGCAATACAGTGTTATTAACTAGGTCAACATGCTGCACATTATATCCCCAGCATTTATTTATTTTATAAGTAGAAGTAGCTTGTACCTTTTGACACCCAATTCTCCCACCCCTACCCCTGACTCTGGCCATCACCGATCTGTTCTCTGTATCTATGGGCCTGCTTTTTTCTTTTAGATTCCACACATAACTGAGATCACGATATTCATCTTTCTCTGACATTTCACTTAACAGAATGCCCTCTTGCTCCTTTCCATGTTGCAAATGACAAGATTTCATTCTTTTGGTAGGGGTGTGGGGGGGGTGAGGATGGGGGTGACGAAATATTTTATTTCTTTTTATTTTTTTATTGAAGACTGGTTAATATACAATATTATATTCATTTTGGGTATGCAACGTAGTGGTCTGATGATTTTATACTTTACAAAATGCTCACCATGATAAGTTAGTTACCAAGACTTCATTCTTTTCTATGGCAGAATAACATTCACATATATATTCATATATAATAATAAATGTTTATATTGAAAATTAATTAATAATATAATTATATTCACTTATAATATTATAATAATATTCACATATATCTATCACATTTTCTTTACCCATTTATCCACTGATGAAGATTTAAGGTTTTCCCATATCTTGGCTGCTATAAATATTGCTGAAATCTTTTCAGGTTAGTGTTTCTGTTTCTTAGGGTAAATACTTAAAGTGGAATTGATGAATCATAGAGTAGTTCTACTTTTAATATGTTGAGGAACCACCATGCCATTTTCCATAGTAGTGCCAATTTACATTCCCATCCACAGTGCACAAAGATTCCCTTTTCTCCACATCCTCACCAGCATTTGTTATCTCTTGTCTTTTTGCTATTAGCCATTCTAACTGATATGCAGTGATACCTTTGCAGTTTTGATTTGCATTTCCCTGATGGTTAGTGGCGTAGAGCACCTTTACATGTACTTGTTGACCATCTGTATGGCTTCTTTAGAAAAATGTCTGTTCAGATCCTCTGCCCATTTTTAAATCAGATGTTTTTTTGCTATTGAGTTATATTAGTTCTTTACATATTTTGGATATTAACCTTTATCAGATATGTAACTTGCAAATATTTTCTCCCATTAAGTAGGTTGCCTTTTCTTTTTGCAGATGGTTTCTTTTGCTGTGCAGCAGCTTTTTAGTTTGATATAATCTCACTTGTTAATTTTTGTTTTTGTTTCCTTTGCTTTTGGTGTCAAATCCAAGAAATCATGTCCAAGACCAATATCAAGGAGCTTACTGCCTATGTTTTCTTCCAGAAGTGTTATAGTTTCAGGTCTCACATTCAAGTCTTTAACCCATTTCAAGTTTGTTGTATATGGTGTAAGAAAGCATTTTGGTCTCATTGTTTTCCATGTAGATGTCCAGTTTTCCAATACCATTTATTGAAGAGACTATTTATTCTCAGTGTATATTCTTAGCTCCTTTGTCATATATTAATCGATCATATTACATGTGTGGCTTTACTTCTGAGCTTTCTATTCTGCTTCATTGATTCTTGTGTCTGTTTTTATGCCAGCACCATACTGTCTTGATCACTTCTACAATCTTGACTTTCACTTCTAATAGTTGCCTTCATAGTGTTATTATTATATTTTTCTACATTATATGCATCCTTGCATTCCTCAAATCTCATGTGAAAAAACATGGGTTAAAAAATATCTCTCCCTGAATATAAATACTTCAGCATTAATCTACTACATACAATATAAAATCTAATCTTTTTTATTTTTTTCTGACAAAACCTGTGGCCTGAAAAAGGTGTGAGCCTGTGTATTTAAGGAGCTGAGAATGTTGGAGAAACAAACGGCACGCTTGGACAAGAGATGTGGGAAACATTTCAAAAGATGGAATTTGAGTCCCAAAGGTAAAAAAGTTGTTAAGGTAGAAAGAGATCTGGAAAAAAGAAAAATGGGAGTGAGAGGAGTGAGACAGGCCGAGGGACAGATCTCAGAGATTCTTCTATGGCTTGTTAAAGTATTTATTACTTATAAGTAATGAGTGGCAGACACTGAAAACTTTAAGCAGGAAGTGTCATGTTTACACATATGTTTTAGACCTATTACTCTAATATCCATATAGAGGATGAATTTGAGAGAGACAATATGCTGCTTTGCTATATTGAATATTTTGAGTTGTAGGAGCTTGAAAAACAACAAATGCAAGGAGACACTTTTCTCTGACCTCCCTTTATCTGCCTGAAGACAAATCCTGCAAAAAGAACCCAATTGTCACAAAGCCCCTCCCAGGGATTTTCAACAACCAGGGAAAATGGACTCAGCACAGGACAGACTAGAAGGCAGTACCACACCCAGACAGACTGTATCACAAACTAATTTACCTCCTATCTTCTAAGGGCCATTCATCTTTTCTAAAAATCATTTACTCCCTAAGAGGCCCAGATTCCCTCCTTTTCTTTCTCTGTTAGAATATTTAATCCTGGATTAAAGAGCCAGGATTAGTCACTGAGCGAATCATTTTTCCCTAGGTATCTCTCATGTATGCAAAAGTATACATCTTAATAAACCATTACTTTTCTCTTGTTAATCTGTCTTTAATTACAGGGTTCTCAGCTAAGAAATCAGAAGGGTGGAAAGAACACTGTTTTTCTTCCCCTACAGTAGTAAATAATAGCTAACATTTCTTTAGCACTTCCCACACACCTGGCATTCTGCTATCACCTCACATGTTTTTTCTCTTATTATTCCTACAAGGACTCTGTGAAGTAATTACTACAGCTACTGACATTTTACAGATATAGAAATTAAGGCTCTGTAACATCTTTGTATGTTGGCAGATAGTAACTGCATTAGTTGGGATGAAGATTTAATAATGTGTGTAACTGTTGAACTACTGTGTTGCATACTTAAAACCCCTCTAAGACTGAATATCCATACTTCAAAAAAAAATAATTAACAAATTAATAAAAATAAAAAAGAAACTGAAGCTCTACATTAATGAGTAGGATTTGAAAGCCTGTCTTTCTAGCTCCAGAGCCAGAAACTCATCCATTGAACTCAAAATGCCATGGGCAAAAACAACAACAAAAACTGAGATTCTTGTTATATTTACAAATTTTTAGTCACCACCTCCTCTTTCTCCAAAATTCGAATTTACAGCTTTTGGAGTCAGGCCATAGACTCTTAAAGCTGATTTTTTTAACACCTTCATCAAGATGTAATTCATGCATATACAATTTACCAACTTGAAGTGTACAATTCACTGGTTTTACATCATTACTGTTTTTGGAATTTCAGATTTAACAGGCATCTTAGTTCATTCTGTAGATGTGCCCAAAATACCATTTTGAGAAAAATGTTCTTAACCACTATGCTGTATGCCTCGCAGCAGAATACACAAACATGCCCAACACAGTATCTCTCCAGTAAAATGAAGAACTCAACCCATGTTGAATATGAATGTTCAGCCTGCAAACAACTATGAAAGGAGTGTTAACACTGATCTTCCACTTCACATCAGACATCATCATGAAAGATTAAAATTTAATATTTAGTGGAATCAAATACCAGTTTTTGGTAACTAGGTGACAGAATTTTATAGCAAAAATATTTTCTTCACAGTGTAATTTGCTTTTATGTAGTATAATGAACAGCTTTTTTTCAACTCGCAATATTACGTAGCCCATGGCTCCTAGTCATCAAACTCTGCATTAAAAATATTTTTCTTCATTTATCATTTATTAAAATATTTACTGAGCATCTTCCTATAAACAGATATAAATTTAGGTCTAGATGAATAAGATATATAAAGATCTTACTATCGTGGAGTTTCCATGATTGAAAAGTCCATGGGGAATATTTAACATCAATCATTTGACCAGTTTCTTAATTTTCAAATTATTCTAGGCTATTATTATTTATCCATGCATTTTGATCATAATCAGATGCCATAATTACATTAGCAACCTATGTTAAAAGATAAGTGGTCATCCACATGAAAAGATGCTCCACATCCCTAGTTATCAGAGAAATGCAAATTAAAACCACAATGAGATATCGCCTCACACCAGTATGGATGGCTGCCATCCAAAAGACAAACAACAACAAATGTTGGCAAGGTTGTGGAGAAAGGGGAACCCTCCTACACTGCTGGTGGGAATGTAAATTAGTTCAACCATTGTGGAAAGCAGTATAGAGGTTCCTCAAAATGCTCAAAATAGACATACCATTTGACCCAGGAATTCCACTCCTAGGAATTTACCCAAAGAATATAATTTCTCAGAATCAAAAAGACAGATGCACCCCTATGTTTATTGCAGCACTATTTACAATAGCCAAGAAATGGAAGCAACCTAAATGTCCATCAGTAGATGAATGGATAAAGAAGATGTGGTACATATACACAATGGAATATTATTCAGCCATAAGAAGAAAAGAAATCCTACAATTTGCAACAACATGGATGGAGCTAGAGGGTATTATGCTCAGTGAAATAAGCCAAGCGGAGAAAGACTAATACCAAATGATTTCACTCATATGTGGAGTATAAGAACAAAGAAAAACTGAAGGAACAAAACAGCAGCAGAACCACAGAACCCAAGAATGGACTAACAGTTACCAAAGGGAAAGGGACTGGGGAGAATAGGAGGGAAGGAAGGGATAAGGACAGGGAAGAAGAAAGGGGGTATTACGATTAGCATGTATAATGTGGGGGCGGGGAATGGGGAGGGCTGTACAAACAGAGAAGACAAGTAGTGATTCTACAGCATCTTACTACGCTGATGGACAGTGACTGTAATGGGGTTTGTGAGGGGGACTTGGTGAAGGGGGGAGTCTAGTAAACATAATGTTCTTCATGTAATTGCAGATTAATGATAAGGAAAGAAAGAAGAAATAAATAAAAGAAAAGGAAAGAAAGAGAGAGAGAGAGAGAGAGAGAGAGAGAGAGAGAGAGAAGAAAGAAAGCAGGAAGGAAAGAGAAAGAAAGAAAGAAAGAAGAAAGAGAGAGAGAAAGAGAGAGAGAGAGAGAGAGAAAGAAAAGAAAGGAAGAAAGGAAGAAAGAGAGAGAAAGAAAGAAAAGAAAGGAAGAAAGAAAGAAAGAAAAGAGAAAGAAGAAAGAAAGGAAGAAAGAAAGAAAGAAAGAAAGAAAGAAGGAAGGAAGGAAGGAAGGAAGGAAGGAAGGAAGGAAGAAAGAAAGAAAGAAAGAAAGATAAGTGGTCATCAAAGAAAATTAAGCAACAAAAATAACTTTAAAAATTTGAATGGATACTAGAGAAAAATAGACCTAAATTAATCCTTATTTTTACTGTGGCATGTTTCAGTTTTTTTTTTTTCTCTCCATTTTCTCTTCCTATCTTAGATTAATGATTGGAGGGTTAATATATTTCCTGTGATGGTACAATAAAAGCATGTTTTAGAGAATATATTCATAAATGACATATCCAATAAGGGATTAACATCCAAAACATATAAAGAGATCACGCGCCTCAACACCCAAAAAGCAAATAACCTGATAAAAAAATGGGCAGAGGATATGAACAGACACTTCTCCAAAGAAGAAAGTCAGATGGCCAACAGGCACATGAAAAGATGCTCCACATTGCTAATCATCAGGGAAATGCAAATTAAAACCACAATGAGATATCACCTCACACCAGTTAGGATGGGCAACATCCAAAAGACAAACAACAACAAATGCTGGTGAGGATGCAGAGAAAGGGGAACCCTCCTACATTGCTGGTGGGAATGTAAGCTAATTCAACCATTGAGGAAAGCAATATATCGGTTCCTCAAAAAACTAAAAATAGAAATACCATTTGACCCAGGAATTCCACTCCTAGGAATTTGCCCTAAAAATGCAGTTTCCCAGTTTCAAAAAGACATACGCACCCCTATGCTTATCACAGCACTATTTACAACAATAGCCAAGATACGGAAGCAACCTAAGGGTCTATCAGTAGATGAATGGGTAAAGAAGATGTGGTACATATACACAATGGAATATTATTCAGCCATAAGAAGAAAACAAATCCTACCATGTGCAACAATATGGATGGAACTAGAGGGTATTATGCTCAGTGAAATAAGCCAGGCAGAGAAAGACAAGTACCAAATGGTTTCACTTATTTGTGGAGCATAACAACAAAGCAAAAACTGAAGGAACAAAACAGCAGCAGACTCGCAGAACCCAAGAATGGACTAGCGATTACCAAAGGGAAAGGGGTTAGGGAGGGTGGGGGGAAAGGAGGGAGAAGGGTATTAAGGGGTATTATGATTAGCACACATAATATAGAGGGGGCATGGGGAAGGCAGTATAGCACAGAGAAGATAAGACAGTGACTGTAATGGGTATGTGGTGGGGCCTTGATAATAGGGGGGAATCTAATAACCACAATGTTGCTCATGTGAAACCTTCATAAGATTGTATATCAATGATAACTTAATAAAAAGAATTTAAGTTAGATACAGTTTTGAAATAGATATGTCTCTGATTCAAAGTCAAATCAATTATTCCAAAAAAGATGAGACAGTTTTGTAAATGTGGTTGCAAATATTAAAGGAAAGAAATTTCTGTAGTTGGATTCAGTTCCTAGAAAAAGCTTAGGTATGTTTAGAACACTTTGCAAATATATTTTTCAACTACACTTCATGAAATCTAATACAGATAAAACATTTGTGATGAAAATTTTGTGTCTGAATTCAGTTGTGCTCTAAGTTAAAAGACACATTTCAATGACAGTGTGGAAAAAAGAAAGTGAAATCTCATTAATAATGTTCTTATTGATTACATGTTGAAATGACAATATTGTACATGTTAAATAAAATATATTAAAATTAAAAAATAATAATAAATTCCATGCAGAAATGCCATCCTTCTAACCTGCTTCAAGCCAATGCATATGCACAGTGAAGTTTTATCATTCAGAAATCATACTCTGTTATGGTGAATAAATACTAAATTGCTCTACAATGAAGCACTGCAGCACAGAACAGAGTACACTGCCCGACACATGGGCAGAGCTGGAAGAGCACGTGTGGAATGGGTTTCACAGGACACTTACTGGGTGATCGGCATCAAGCTCAGAACCATACATGGGGACTCTATGAAAGCATTTGTCTAATTCAGAGATCTTCCGGGGGACCCAGGGCACATCCTCTAGCTCTGCTGAAAACAGTGCAGGTTCAAAAACATTAGCTCACAGAGTGTTTTCCCCTTTGCCACATTTGTCAGATTGCAAAATTACCAACAAGAAAAACCTGACCTTGCCTTCTTCTCCTGTCCAAATATTCTCCGGCAGATTCAGCGTCACAAATATAGTTTGAAATTTCAGCAACTGAATGAGCTCCTTGAATTCAGTTTTGCCACACTCACAGTCCACGAAGGTTTCAACCTCCGAACTTCTTCACCGGGATTTCCTGGACCTAGTATGAAACATGTTCACATGTTTTTCCTGCAGAAACATAAGCAACATCTCTAAATCACCTTGAGGGCACAATAAAAGGGATACCACGGGCTGTTGCTGTTCAACTTTTCAGCAACACGGTGCCAAGGGCCCAGGAAGGAGGAAGGAAAAGACAATCTCCTTGCTCTTTGGTTGACTGAAACATGGAAATGTGTTCAATAGAGACTGTAGGTAGCTTTTTATATCTCATTAAAAAGGGGGAGAGGCATTAAGGTATAAAAGGAACTACACAATGTATTATAATTATGAACACCATTTCCCAGAGCAGTCCACATTCCACTGGTGGTGTGTTTGATTATTTGGGGGGAAAGTTAGCTTATCCTATTATCATATAATCCCCATTTGTATTTTTATTTTCTTATGATTCCAAAGAACATAATTAAAACTCAAACCCCTGGTTTTCTAGGGATATAAAGTTTCCCTTATGAATTAAAGTTTAGAAATAAAATAATCTTTGAAAAAATAAGTGAATAGTACAAATGGCAGGCAAATGAGACAAAACTGAGGAGTTGGTAGGAAAATGACTGATGTTTGGGAAACACGGCCAAAGTGTAGCACACATTGTAGGAAAAGATAAGGAAGCAAGGTAAGTGTCCATCAGTAGATGAATGGATAAAGATGTGTACATATACACAATGGAATAATATTCAGCCATAAGAAGAAAGAAATCCTGCCATTTGCAACAACATGGATGGATCCAGAGGGTATTATGCTCAGTGAAATAAGGCAGGCAGAGAAAGACAAATCCCATTGGTTTCACTTATTCGTGGGATATAAAGACAAAGCAAAACAGAAGGAACAAAATGGCAGTAGACTCAAAGACAGTGAGAAGGGACTAGTGGTTACCAAGGGGGAGGAGATGGGCCAGGTGGGGCAGAGGGGGAAGGGAATAAAGGGGCACAATAATTTGCAATCACTATATAGGTTGGTCACGGGGACGGTAGTACAGCACAGAGAATAGAGTTAATGACTCTAAAACATCTTACTATGTTGATGGACAGTGACCACACTGGAGTTGTTGAGGATTTAATAATATGGGTGAATGTTGACCCACTGTGTTGTAACAAATCCCTTCCAACATCTTATAGTTCCCAGTAACTCCCTGTATGAATAAAGAAAGATTATAACTCAGGATGTTTGAGGACTTGGGAATTTACTTGGCACCATGGATAAATTCCATTTTAAATATTTTTGGATAAAGATTATTTAGGAAAGTGACAAAAATTTCTCAAAGAAGGGATCTAAATGTTGACTGATAATGACAAGAGGGGAAAAAGCTAAACCTGGTAAATAAATGTTAATGTATTAGGGGTTTTACATACATTATCTCATTTAAGCCTCACATTAACCCTGTGGGATAATAATGTCACTATGAAGGGTAGCAGAATATGCCACCCCAAAATATGGCACTTTTGCATAAGGATTATTTTGAACTAAAGGCACTGAAAAAACAGCAGATGGAAGAAAGGTGCTCTGACTTCCCATTTTCTCCTGAAAGTAGGAGACAAAACTCCCATATGAAAAATGTCCTCCCTATACCAGAAGTAAAAGAGTATTCTTACACCAGAGATGGGGAATGTGGGTCCAGAGAAATCTAAGTAAGCCTGTTAAAACCCTTATCTTCCTTTAGTGTCCCTATATATTTTAGTTACTTTTTCAAAATTACTAGTCTTTTTTCAACTTTGTTAGAAACATTTACATACTAACTGCTTTTGAGTCTTCATTTTCCTGTGAAGAATCCCATGTATATAAAAATATTAAATAAACTACTTCTCTCTTATTAATCTGTTTTATGTCAACTTAACTCTTAGGCCCAGCCAGAGACCCTCAAAAGACGGAGGTGAAGTTTTGCCTTTCCTCCAGATGTTTTGCAGGTAGTGTAACTTGAAAATCCGACAGGTTATATTAACCTGCCCGAGGTCAAATTGCTGGAATAATGACAGATCCGGAATTCAAACCAATGTCTTTGACTAACCCCCAACTCCTACCTTTCCAGGTTCCCCCAAACCATACCACACTACTTACAATTTATAGGAATGAGGGTAGAAGGATGGGATTAACCTGAGGGAAATTTGCCAGGGGAAAAACAGAATCCCAAAAGTCTAGAGATCTCCCGTGACCACAGGATCTTCATCTTTTTTGGCTATAACCGTGGACGTCTGGAGAACAGACGCCATCCAACTGGTAATAAAGATCTTAAGGAAAGATATCTTTGAAAGCAATGAGTATGGAACAAATAATATGTTCTGGGAGCAGGCAATAAATTCAAGGAGAGGAAAGGGCTGGGGAAACGGGAGATCGAATGCTAGAATAGATAAGGGCATGGGTGAAACAGGAGTCCTTAAAAGAAAACAGACCAACCTGTCACAGCCAAGAGGGGCCTTAATGACATAATGGAGACATAATGACGAAATGTAATGTGGTATCCCGGATAGGATTCTGGAACGGAAAAAGCGCTGTGATCCCTCCTGCCGGGCGGAAGCGGCAGCAAGGCGGAACCCAGCGGCGGGCGCCCCTGCTCGCGGCCGGAGCCGGAAGGGGCGCGGCACCCCGGCGCGGACGCGGGGCCTGGAGCCAGCCGGCAGTGCTGAGCCCTCCCGGCGCAGCCCGGGTCTGGCGGCGGCTCTTAGGGACGGGGACGGCTGCCGCTCGTGGGCCCCGCCTTAGTATTTAGAAATGATGGAAATAGAGGAGATGCCACTCAAGTTATAGACCATTCTGGGTTCACCTGGAGTGTGTAGAGAGTAAACGTTGGCAGGAGGTGAACTGCCGACTGCCGTGACCCCAGCTGCTCTGCCTGGTCCCCCCTGGGCCTGGACAGGGGCGCAGGCCGTGGAGCCCACGCTCTCGGCGCGTCCCGCTGCCGCAAGAGCGTTTCCCTTAGAAACACCTGACGATGCTTATTCAAGCAAGACTGGGTGGGAGCCCTCTCAGACTGCTTCATCGTTTATATCGGAGAGAGTTGGCTTAGCTGGTCCCATTACACGTTTTCTATCTGAAGAATACAGCTTTCCCAGATAGCATTTGTTGTTCAAAAATATAGGGTAGTTGCCCTAGAGTGTTCTCATCTGGAGACAGTTTAATTACAGTTGTACACAATTTTATGCCTAGGATATGTTCAGAGGGGTGAAATACAAGTTTCTTCCGCCAACCCACACTCAAAGCTGCCCTGCCTTGTAGCTGCATTGTTGATACTGCCATCTCTTTCCCTTGCTCAACCCTCCCAGTGCCTTTGGGCCACTAGCACTAGCCTAGAAGGGCATTTTATATGCACCTTGACACCTGGAGAGTTTCCTCAGTTTGCTTTCTCATCTCCAGTAGAAGGTTAATGTTTTCTTTGAATTGCTTTTCATATTGCAATTACTGTTAATTCTTTCTTCCATTGAAAACTAAAAATATTCTCTTCCTGAGAGTAAACTTACATGTCTAGACAAATAGGGACCAGACATGTGCTACCTACAAGAGTACTAGGCCCTTCTTTCCATTCTGATTACCGCCACCCTTACTGTATCATAGCCAGAATATTACAAAAGAGATAGTGGGGACAGTACCAACCTTAAAAATATTTTATTAAGTAGACTCAGTTATTCCACTTTTGTCAACACCTCTAATTAAGTTGTCTAAAATATAAAAGATTATATGCACAAACATGTCTGGGTAGCATTACTTGGAATAGATCACTTAAAAGTTTATAAACCACTTAAAAGTTTAGGGCTAGAGTCAGCAAACTTTTTCTGTAAAGGACCAGAAAGTGATGTTAGGGGTTCTGCCACCTATATCAGTGATATAGGTCTCTGCCACAACTTCTCAACTCTTCTGTTTGTAGCACAAAAATAACCATAGAAAAATACCTAACTAATGGTCATGGCTGTGTTCCAATAAAACTTTATTTGCAAATGCAGGGCCATAGTTTACCAACCCCTAGTCTAAGGCAATAGTCAATAGATAGATAGATAGATAGGTAGATAGATAGATAGATATAGATATACATAGCCAATGAATGACACTGTTATGTATTCATTAAAAATTAGTAATAAATATGATGAAAAATATGAGAAAGTATTAAAAGAAAAGCAAGATAGAAGAGTATATGAATGGGTACAGTTATGTCTGTAAATAAGCTACCAAGCGTATAATGGAAAGGTGACAAGATAAATTACTAACTGTAGTTACAACGGGGTGGCAGGGTATGAAGTCAAATGGATAACTTCATGTTTCTTCAGTATTTATGTTTTTCTTTATTTGTATCACTTTTATAATGAAAATATTTTAACATTAAAAAATAGATAAAAACTTAGAAAATATGACTAAAGTATGAACTTCAGTTAATGGCAATGTATCAATATTGGTTTGTTAATCACCATACTGATGTAAGATGTTAATAACAGAGGGAAGTAGGTATGGAGTATGCAAGAACTCTGTGTATTATCTTCTCAATTTTTCTATAAATCTTAAACTATTCTAAAATAAAGAGTTAATTTTTTTAATTATCAAAAAAGACCTAGAATATTATTTTGTTTGTTCAGTATGTTTGCTAATATAGTTTAAATAATATCAAGTGTTTTTAATGTATTTTTTAAAGATCAAGAAAAACTATATAATCCAAATGAAAAGAACTTTGTTAATGACAAACGTCAAATTCAAGAAACCAAATCAATCGAATGCTATCTTCAGCACCTAGGTGTTAACTTTCTTTGAGTATATTCACTGATAACATACAAAACAGCTAAATGGGGGTTCTACTATAGAAAGAGAACCAGTACGATATATATATATAGTTATATAAATATAGATATGTTTATTTAGATAGATAGATATTATAATAATAATGTATTTTATAGATATAGATATTTAAGGAATTGACTTATGTGATTGGGGGAAATGGCAAATCCAAAATCCATAGGGTGGGCCAGCCCATCAGGAACTGTTAGGCAGAAGGTAAAAAAGTCCACAGGTGGAATTTCTTCTTCCTCGGTGAAACCTAGGTTTTGCTCAGAGCCTTTTGTCTGATTGGATAAGGCCAACCCAGACGATTAAGAATAATGTCCTTTACTTAAAGTCAGCTGAGAGCGGACATTAACTACATATACAAAATGCTTTTACAGCAACACCTAGAATAGTGTTTAATTGAATAGGACACTATAGACTATCCATGTTGACACATAAAATTAACCATCATAGCTCACACCTTGTCAACTTGACACCCATATACATCTCCTTAAACCATATATAATCTCCAAATAAAGAAAATAGCAAAGTTATACTTTGCCTAACATAATACAACTACCCTGTGTACAACCAAAACCATACTCTTTCCCAAAAAGATGATGCAAAGTCTTTGGTTGATATTCACTCTTCTTGACATCCTGCAATTTAAATACTATGATGTAAAGTTAACTATTGCTACATCTTATGTTAGATGATATGGGGATAAAGGAAGGATGTAAACAAAAATATTTCACACACATATATACACACACACACACACACACATACACACACTTGTAACTTGTATGGGCTGAATTTTGTCCTCAAATTCATACAATGAAGCCCTAACTCCCAATGTGACTATGTTTGCAGATAATACCTTTCAAGAAGTAATTAAGGTTGAATGAGGTCATAAGGGATGGGCCTTTATCCAATAGGACTGATGTCCTTATAAAAAGAGGGAGAGGTACCAGGAATACACAGACACAGAGGACATACCAAGAAGGCAGCCATCTGCAAGCCTGGAAGAGGATTCTCACCAGAAACCAACCACACCAGCACCTTGATCGGGGACTTCCAGCCTCCAAAACTGAGAAAATTAATTCTGTTGTTTAAACCACCAAGTCTGTCATATTCAGTTATGGTGGACTGAGCAGACTAAGTAACACAGTAACAAATGCAGTAACAAGAAAGGGAAGAAATGTTTGTAACAGTTACAGTCTTTGTTTCTGCAACTGGTCACGTGGTCATAAGTGGTATTATACCTTCCTTCTTCTACCGCCCATTACATAGTCCCTCCACATGCAATAAGCACTAAGAAAGATCTAATGCACATTATAGTGAATATAGACAATATTGTATTATAATCATCAAACTTGCTTAGAGGCTAAAAGATATTCCTTTTGACCCCAGCAAGCACTTAAGGTAGTGATCCTTTGCCTGGTGAGGTGACCTAAAACTTCATTCTTGAAGGGCCTGGGCTGAGATTGGGTTGGTGTAGTTCTCTATTGACTGTAATCACATGGTATGATCTCCAGACCATCATAGCTTAAGGTCATGGGGACTGAAAGCAGAAATTTTGCTAGTGAATCACTAGGGATAATAGTAGGTGACACCACTCTCATTTCTACCTCCTGGATTCCTGGACTTAAAGTCCTGACTATGGGAGAAAAACCACCATGTACTGGATACTGATTTGCAGTACATGCAACCTCCTAGAGGACATTGCCCCTGTCCTGAAAGGTATTACCACCTAGCTGGCACAGTAGCTGAGTCTTCCAAAAGCCACCACCATCCTAGCAGGCCAGCTACTTTAAGACTATAGGAAACATTATGAGACAATTGAATTCCATAAACATGAGCTCATTGCAGCACTTCCTTTGCAATGAACTGGACTCCTCTGTCAGAAGCAGTGCAGTATGGAATGCCACGATAGTGAATGATGCATTCTCTAAGTCCAGCAAATGGTGGGTTTGACAGAGGCATTGCATGCAAGGAAGGCAAATCCATATCTAGAGTAAGTGTATGTTCCAGTAAGAGCAAAAGGTTGCCTCTTCCAAGATGGCAGTGGTCCAATGTAATTAACCTGCCACTAGGCAGATGGGCAATCACCCACCAGAGGGAATGGGGCCATCGGGAGGATGCAGTATTAGTCTCTGCTGCGGCAGATGGGCACACAACAGTCAGTCTTGGCAGCTGGAAGTCCATGCTGCTGAGCACATGCGTGATCTCCATCCCTGCCATCCTCTTGGTCCTCTCCATACCCCATTGTCTTCTGAATCCCTGCCTTGTTCAGTCTGAGTGGGATCTGCCACATATCTTTACTATTGAAATGCTTATTTGCCCTTACATGAAAATTAAGGGGGAATTGAGGAATTCTTTTTATTTCCATGTCTCTATCAACTTTTATCTTATAGTCTGTCTACCTGTCCCTAAGATGTCTGAGCTTGCAACCTTGCTCTGCCTATTCACTCTGGTCGATTTCAGAGCTTCAACTTCCAGCCATACACTATGAGCATGCTAATCTCTAGGAGATGAGACCTTTTTCAAGAGTTTTGTCCCTTATTTCAACAACATCTGGATTGTATCTCAGATACATTAATCTAAACATACCTGAAATGTGATTACCTCCTCCAAAATGATTCTCTGCTTGTAATTCAAAATCAAGCAGGCGGCAACTCTAGCCAGAAAAAGTGGCCTAGTGTTCTCCACTCCTCTTTATATCAAAATAGTTTTCAAGCCCTATCAAGTCTACCTACTAATACAGGTTGCACACCTGTTCCACTCCCACTGCATGGCTCCCACTTCCACAGAGACTCATCACTTTTGTATAGCTCCAGAGTCAGCACACTTTGTTCTTCAAAGGGTCAAGTAGTAAATATTTTAGGATCTGCAAACTATATGGTTTTTGTGACAACTAAACTCCACTGTTGTAGCATGAAAGCAGCCATAGACAATACATAAATGAATGAGTGCAACTATGGTCCAATAAAACTTTATTTAAGGACACTGAAATTTTAACTTCATGTACTTTCCACAAGTTAAAAAATACTAACATTTTAATTTTTTTTCCCCTAAACCATTTAAAAACTGTAAAAAATCACTCTTAGTTCATGGACCCTATGGAACAAGTAGCCAACCCAGTTTGCCAGTCCTGGCCTAGATTATTGCATTTGGCCTTGAATGGGTCCTGCTCCATTCTCTTCCTCAATTCCTCTTTAGGTGTTCTTACAACACTGATTATATCATCCCCCACCTAAAAACCCTTCTGCGGCTCCACTGCCTTTACTGTGAAATCCAAGCTCTAGCATGGCAGAGACCTGGATAACCTAGCTCCTAGCTCCTGGCTATAGCATCATCTCTAGTCCCCAGTAGATGTCAGGCTTCTTCATGCTTGCTTCCTTTTTTCCTACTGCCTGCCCGTCCTTCAGTACTGAATTCAAGTACCATTTTTTTATGATGATATTCCTAATGCATTTTCCTCCAAGATAGAAGTCACTCCTTTGTACTCCTTCTGTATCTCACCTGTATTTATGGCACAGTTCCAGTAACACTTTAATGCTCTCATTTGTTTGCACGGTTTCTTCTCCCTATTACACTATAAAATACTTTGGTATGAGAAGCATGCATAATTCATTTATTTCTCCCTGCACCTGGCACTTCAGAGATGCTTAATAAATAAATATTTGTTGAGCAAATGAATTAATGGATCCCTTAAAATATAGCCTAGACAGAGAAAATAGTAACAGTTAACATTTATTGAGCTTACAGATAAGCCCCGTACCTTTGTGGTCAATGTGTCGGTTTATTTACTTGTTATTTACATGAAGAAAACTGAGGCACTGAAATGTGTAACTATTTGTCATACAATTAGTGGGTGGAAAGAGGATTCAAATGCAGGCTGTCTGACTCCATGTCTGAAACACCAAGTAATTTGATAAAAGTCTAAGGCGACATTGGATTTTGAGATTCCTGGGCCTTTAGCAAAAATGCAGGCTGGCTTCCTGGTGTGCTAGAAATGCCTGCTATTTCCATTTGGGTGGTGGTTACTTCAGTTGTATGCATAAGTAAAAATTCATTAAGCTGTACAACTTGAGATTTGTTCACTTCGCTCTATTATTCTTCAATTTTAATTAAAAAAAGCTTTGCCGTATTTCCTCATCTTCTTGCCCTAACCCTTTCTAATGCCTTCAACAAATGCTTCCTTAAATTTGAATTCCTCTTCTAACACCATGCTACTTGCTTAGCTTTGGACTCTTTCTTTTCTAATTAAACTTATTTATTCCTGGGAGGCAGGCACCTTTTGCTCCCTCTTCCTCTAATCCCTTTATATTAGAATTCTCTGGTGTCTTGAAATATTCTAAGTACAATATTTAAATGCCATCTTATTAGGGTTAATGCTTTAATTCATCCCACTACCAGCTAATTAAAGCACCACTAAGGTGCTAGATTTTCCCCTTTATTCTCACCACCACTTCACTTTCTTCAACTCCACCCACCATTACCTATTTTTTTCTAAATTCTCCTTCCTCATTCTCTAACACCTACTGAGAAACCGAGGAGCCTGTTCTCTTTTGGTCCAATCATATGTATCTCATTGTCCCAGGGGAATTTTATACTTTGCTAAATTTTGGTAGCCATTCCTAGATGTTCCTCCCCTCCCTGGGGACTAGACCTCACAGAGGGAGGAAAAAGAAATCCCTTTTCACGGGGGCAAAGATCCCCTGTGGGCAGGGTGGGAAAGAGGGAGTAAAGCCCTAATATCGGTAGGGTTGCTCAGGGTCAGAACTCTGATAGTTCAGTTTAACAGTTTATCCTTCTGAACTCTCTACAAGAAAACCTTAGAATTTGGTACACATAATAATTTAGTCCTTAAATATTAAAATCCTTTTTAGTTAGAGTAAGATCTGACAAATACAAATGAGACAGACGTGTAAGAAATTTGGTTTTGCTTTTTTTTCAGAGTTCTTCTAATTGTCCAGTTTTATGAATATCAGTGTTTTAACCACAGAAGTTGATTCATTAATTTAATAAATGTGTATTGAGGTTTTTCCCTACTGCCAAGCATGTATTCTAGAACAATGGTTCTCAAACTTTAGGGTGCACAAGGATCATAAAATCTTAAAAGACAGATTCCTGAGACCCACTCCCAGGGATTCTGACTCAGTGGGTGTGTAGTAAGAACCAGCCCAAAAATTTGCATTTCCAAGAAGCTCCCAGGTGATGTTGTTGTAGAAAGGGGGCCTATACTTGAGTAGCACAGCACTAGGTCATAGTAACAAACCAAGCCCTCAGGGAGTTATTATTCCAGCCAGGAATCCAAACACACACAAGACCTATAACTAAAATGCAAAGTGGGATGAATTGAAGCATTAACTTCCTGTTGCAGGAGGACTGAGGCACAGGCGAGCAGTACCTAATTCAAGGAGAGAATGGGTGACACTCAATCTGGACAATAACTAAAAATGAACCAGGCAAAGAGGGGCAAGAAAAGCATTGAGGACAATGGTAATGGCTTGGGTAGAACAATTTGCCAAAGCTTGAAACTGTCTTGAAGCAGGCAGAGAGAGTAGACTGTGAGCTTAATTAGAGAAATCCATACAGATGGATAATATGGCTGAGTTGAAGGCAGGCCACTCTGGTGCACGGTTGGTTCAGTCTGTGGAAGGTTTCCTGAGGTCTACAAAGGTCTGGGCAAAAGATGATGCCTGAACAGAGGTGAAGGGAGTGTTATTGAACATCCAGGGCACAGCCTGGAGACATGCCAGGAAATAAAATTATCCTAACACAGTTATTGATTGACTGAATAAAGGTTTGGATGGTGGAAAAAGAGTCAGTGACGTCTCACATATTTTCATC
Organism: Manis pentadactyla; assembly: GCF_030020395.1. Lineage (NCBI taxonomy): Eukaryota > Metazoa > Chordata > Mammalia > Pholidota > Manidae > Manis > Manis pentadactyla. The sequence goes on along the minus strand of NC_080032.1, from coordinate 65,573,225 downwards.
TTAGATGAATCTTTTATTGGGCTTGAAAACTTGCACTCATGCTAAGGCCATTGATGAAACAAGATAGGCCATGAGTACATACCTCGAGCTGGTTGACAGGTACGTTATGAGGATTTATCATATTGTCCACTATGTAAGTTTAAAGTTTTTTCAGAGTAAGAAGTTTCTTTTAAGGGGGGAAAAAAAAGTGTTTGTGCTCTCACAGCTAAAACAGGCACAATAAGAAGAGATGCTGTGTGTTTCCATTTGCAATCTCTACAGCAGCAGTCTGGGTAGCTGCGTGGTTCACCTTTACAACACAGGTAAATTAAGAGTTATCTATCTCCCAGAGGAGAAAGAAGAATTGACTATTTGTCTCAAGTTAAAGTCAGTTCTTTAAAAGAGCTCCAGGCTCATTGAATTCAGCTTAGGGACATGAAGCAAAGAGCATTGTTGTTTTTTTTTAAGGGTTATTTTGTATATCACATTGAAGTGCAATTTAATATTTAAATGTAAGGAAATGGCTCCCACTTCTGTATTTGCTTACAAAGTCCTATATCTCATTTAAACCCATTCCTTCGTCAACAAATAGTGATTGAAGTTTTCTACTGTTTGCCTGGTACTGTTCTAGAATGGTTCTCAAACAATGGCATGCTAAAGAATCACCTGGAGAACTTTTTAAACACAGATTCCTAGTCAACCCCAACCAGATATTCCTAATCAATAATTCTGTAGTGAAGCCCATCCATTTGTGTTCCTAGCAAGCTCTCAGGTGGTGCTGTTGATGTTGGTCCACGCACCACACTCTTCTAGGGCTGGGGATACTACACTGAGCAAAAATAGCAAAGATTTAAATAATTGCTCTCACAGAGCTTATATTTTAGTTGCAGTAGGGAGATAGAAGATGGTAGATGATATATATATATATATGAGACAGATAGTTGATGATAGATAGATAGATGATAGATAGATGATAGATAATAGACATGGATAGATAGATGGATGGTTGGATAGATGAATGATGGACATAGAATATTTATTATGCAAGATGGTGATAATTGCCATGAAGAAAAATCAAGTGGAGAAGGATGGGAAGTGGAAGAAATCATTGAGAAGTCAATATTTTAAAGATTCAAAGGAGATGGGAGATCAAACTGGTAAGATTTCTGAGGGACGAACAGATCAGAGAAAGATAAAAATAAGGGCACAAGCCCTACTCTGCAGCTTTCCCGGCTTGTTCCCGGAAGCAGCTTCATGAGGGAGGAGGAGACAGCAGTAAAGTACAAGGTCAGAGAAGAGCTTATGTAGTTCACTATTTTGACTTGTTTATCTGAATAGGAGAAAGCCAAAGGAGGATTTTTGAGCAAAGGAGTAGCTTGATGTGACTTGTCTTAAAAATTCATTCTGGCTACTATGTTGAGATAAATTATAGGAAGGCTAGATTACAAAAGGGGAAACAGTTGGCAGCCTCTTAGAATAATCCAAGTGATAGGCGGTGTTTTGTAGAGCAGTAGCCTTGGAGATACTTGGAGAGGTCAAGTGCAGCTGGGCTGGCACACTTGCCAGTGTGAGCTTACTCTCTTGCCAGAGGCCACAGGTAACTGCAAGGCCCCAGCTGTCCTGTGACGTAGGCAATAATAAAATAAACATGTGTCCTTTAAAAAAAAAACTATTTCTTCTGACTTTGCTGGTTCTCCAAGCCCTAGCCCATGTGATGATCAAAAACCCACTCAAACAGTAGAAAGAGGACAGATGTGGTGGGGATAAAAAGTGAAAGAAATAGTTGGCTTCTGCATATTTTTTCTTTTCTGTAACTGAAGGTGGTATTTATTTACTTTTAATCGAAGTATAGTTGATGATTCTAGATAGAGTTTGAAGGCATAGTTAACAAGGATGACTTTAAGACTTTGAACTGAACAATTAGGAAGTTGGAATTGTCATACGCTGAGATGGGAGAAAATTATGGATGGAACCTGTCTAGGGAGGAGCATGAGAGGTTTATTTTGGAAACATTGATTTTGTGATGCCTGTTAGAAATCCCAGGGGAGGCTGTAGGTAGGCAGTTGGATATATGAGACTTGAGTTTGAGGAATGGGTCTGGGATGACGACTGTAGAGCCGTAGCCTTGATGTATGAGAGTCAAAAGCATGTGAATGGTACTTGAAGTTGTAAGACAGGATAAGATCACCAGGCAGTGAGTGTAAATAGAAAAGAGGTTTCAGAAATAAGCTTTGGCACACTCTAACTTTTAGATGTATGGGGAATAAGGAAGAATCAGAAAGGAGACAGAGTGAGAACCACCAGGTTAGTAGGTGAAACACCAGGGGAGTGTAAACTAATGAGAGATTTATTTCAAAACTTACAGTTTTTTACTACTCATGTCACTTCCTTACCTCTCAGGTGCCTCCACCCTAATTTCCAATGACCTATCCTTTTCTGACGCTGCCTCTGCCCAGATTGTTCTGGAATTCCCTTCCCTGTTCTCAACATCTTTATTTCAGCTCAGTTGAAGATCCTTCAAGAAGCCTTTTCTGACTCTCCGGCCACACCTCGCCTTGTTTGTGTTCCCTCAGCATTTGGGGCAGACTGTGGATTGTTGTATGTTTTTAATACATATTACACAATATTATAACTTTTTCGATGTATTTTGATCTACTCTGCTAAATTGTTAGCTCCTCAAAATACAGATGTGCTCTCCGGCACATGATAGGCCATCCTTAATTATTAATGGAAGTAAGCAATAAACCAGTAAATAGTTCCTGGCCAGTAAATGTGTGTTAGATCACTAACTATACATACACATATGTTTGTACACATGTGGACAAGAAACAGTTACTTATATAATGGGTTTCTTAGGTAGAATGAAACAGTGTAGAAATAGGAGCAGAAACTTACATGGGAATTAAGTAAAAAGAAAATGAGTGAATGCCTATCAATTTGGATATACTCAGGTAAACTTAAGTGAACAGTGGGGTGAAGAGTAAAAGCAATGATCAATCCCTAATAAATATGATCATTCCACTAATGATAAATCAATCATAAATTTGATAATTTCACCAAAGGACACATGAAAAGATGCTCCACATCACTAATCATCAGGGAAATGCAAATTAAAACCACAATGAGATATCACCTCACACCAGTAAGGATGGCCAACATTGAAAAGACTAAGAACAACAAATGCTGGCAAGGATGCGGAGAAAGGGGAACCCTCCTACACTGCTGGTGGGAATGTAAGCTAGTTCAACCATTGTGGAAAGCAATATGGAGGTTCCTCAAAAACTAAAAATAGAAATACCATTTGACCTGGGAATCCCATTCCTTGGAATTTACCCAAAGAATACAACTTCTCAGATTCAAAAAGACATATGCACCCCTATGTCTATCGCAGCACGTTTTACAATAGCCAAGATATGGAAGCAACCTAAGAGTCCATCAGTAGATGAATGGATAAAGAAGAGGTGGTACATATACACAATGGAGTACAATTCAGCCATAAGAAACAAATCCTACCATTTGCAACATGGATGGAGCTGAAGGATATTATGCTCAGTGAAATACGCCAAGTGGAGAAAAAGACAAGTGCCAAATGATTTGTGGAGTATGACAAAGAAGCAAAACTGAAGGAATAAAATAGCAGCAGACTCAGAACTAGTGATTACCAAAGGGGAGGGATGAGGAGGGAGGGAGAAGGGGACTGAGGGGTATTATGTTTAGTAGTGGGGGAACACGGGGAAAACAGTGCAGCACAGAGAAGGCAAATAGAGAATCTGTGGCATCTTACTACACTGATGGGCAGTGACTGCAATGGGGCATGGGGGAGACTTGATAATATGGGTAAATGTAGTAACCACATTGTTTTTTCGTGTGAAACCTTCATAAGAGTGTAATAAAAAAATTTTTTAATTTTTTTTATAATTCCACATTTGCTGTATACAGTATTCCTGAAACCTGAGGGACAGTGAAGTATATGTTAATACCAGGGATGACTGTCACCTCCTCCTTAGCTTGCCAAGTCAGCAAAATCTGCCTAAAAGTTGGGAGGCTTGCGCTCTTAAAAAGATGGTGTTGCCTAAAGTACATTTCCTATCTATAACGGGGGAATAAACCTTATCTGTAAAATATTTTGCTTCTGTAATATTCGGCGTTTTTGTGTTTTTTTCCTCGTCTTTGCCAAATGATGCTCCTAGGAAAATAAAACCTAAAATCAAGATTTCGCCGAATCACTCTCGCATTTTTGGCTCTGGACTCTAGCGCATTAAACACACCCCTCCTCCCGGCGCACACCCACCCCGAGAAACCCAGTCTCCGACAGCTTCCGAAGCACTCTCAACCTTATTCAAACGGCTTTCCCGGACGAAGAATGTTGTAAGTCTGCCTTCCAGCTACCAGCCCCCTTCCTTTGGTCTTCCAGTCCGGAGGCTCTCACCCTAGGTACAATAGGACGCCGGAGGGTGGGGGGGATGGGGGGAATTCTTCCCAGGGTTCCATGCAAACACCCGCGTCGCCAAAAGAACAAAGCTTCTCGTACCTGGGTTTAGAGAGCTGCAGGCAAAGTGAAGTATTTGGTGGCCTTGACTGCCTTCATTCACCAAACTGTGCTAATTGAGAGCCAGGAATCCAAGTTTAACTCTTTTTTATTTCCTGCTGCCCCCCGCCCCCCCCCCACACCCAGTCTTACTGGGATGTAATTGCTATTACCTTGTATTAGTTTAAGGTGCACAACACGATCTCGTATGTGGCCATGCCAAGTGATTACCAGAGTAAGTTTAGTTAACATCCATAACCATATTTCCTTAAAAATCAAATAGTAAATAGAATAATAAATAATAATCATAAAAATTCATTTTAAGGAAATCATTTTCGAGACCGTCTGCCCTAAGTACAATGTATGTCCATCCACCCTCTCCTTGAAGCTCCTTCTCCTACTGTCTCCCCTCCAGAAGGATGGTCTGAGAAGACCAAAGATGCCATGGAATTTCATCCCCTTGTCTTGGACTGGGCAATACTCCTAGGCCCACAAGTTGGCATCTTTGCATTGTGAACAAATGTCACTTTGCACCGGAGAAAAGCCAGCAGATCTAGGTGGAGACCCCAGTACCAGAGTGCAGGCAGGATTCATCAAGGGTTGTATTTTAGAAAAATATGTAATGGGAATTTGCTAGGAATATCCTTTAGAGGTGGGAAATTGGAAATGAGAAAGAAATCTGAGGTTTCTTGAATGTCGAATTTGAAATTGGGGAGTAAAGTCGAAAGCTGTAGGTCACTATGTACGTAACTGTGTTAGTGCCGGAACCCGACTCTCACAACTGTTCCTTTGGAAAACAGACTAAGAAAAAAAAACTTAACAGTGGGGATGGAGGGGACTTCAGGTCTGCAGGCTAGAGAAGAAAAAGCTAATTAAAGAAAAGAGCCACGGGGGAGGCGGGGGTGGGGTGGGGGTGGGGGTGGGGAACGTCAGGAGAAGATGACTGCTTCGGAAGGAGAGATAGACGGGAGGCCAAACATTATTTCAAAGGAAGCTGTCACAAATGCTTTGGCAACAGGACATCATTCACGTAGAGTATGTTCTTTACCTCTCTCCTTTTGGTTGCTTTGTTTTACTGGTCAATGAATTGAATTATTTGACATCTAATAATGTGCCAGATAAAAGAGGAAGGTGGTGCTTTCATTCTGTCATGTTCACTGGATTAAAAGAAAATCACAAAAAAGGAAATTTCAAACTTGGAGGTCATGGGCATAGGATCCTGATAGAATATCTATTGACAGCCACTGTTAGTAGGTCACTAGTGTGTCAAATATGCTGAGTATTTAGCACTTTATTTTCTTTCATTCTTACAACACAAAGGAGGTAGAGATGTGGAAATCAAGCCAAGATTCTGTCCAGTAACTTGTGTATAAGAATTAATTTAAAGTCTCCCACGGTAACCTTAGACCCCTAATTACTAACAGGGCAGTAAAGTGTCCCTGGTCAGCAGGTCACAGCTGGCTTGTTAAAAACAAGAAAAGTCCGGGTGGAAATGTTAGGCAGAAAGACAAGATATGAGCAGGTGGCTTTCTGCCTAACAGGAAGACCTGCCTATTTCTGTGCATGCTAAAAAACAAGAAAGAAACCAGTTGAAAACAAGTATGATTTTTAACATCAACCGATACCTCAGCAGTAACAGTCTATGTTTTATTGGGACCTTAAGGTTAATCAAACAGAAAGAGCTGTTTGTAGTTGAAGTTCCTGGTTCAATGTTGAGATCCTAAGAGGTCTCAAATCAAGAAACTAATTGTCCTAGTAGGACTTTGAATCATCTGCGGTAGCCTCAAGAACAGGAGGTGCATCTTTGATTTTAAAAGGTGGAATAATAGTGAACCCAGAAATATTTAATTGCTTGACTTGCTTTTCCTGCAGGTTCTGTGGCCCCAGTTTCCCCGTTCCCCACCCGGTCTGGGTTACCCGGCAGCTACCTTTTGCATTACAATGGCCTGGGTGAGACTGGCAGACGGGATTAACAGAATTCGCTAGGGTGTGTGTGGGCGTGGGGCTGCCAGGAGGGGCGGGTCTCAGGATGGCGGAGTCTTCCTTATAAATCTAGAGCCTCAAAATTGTTCCCATTTAGCTAGATTAGGCCGCTTGGCGCTGGGTACTGCAGAGGTGACTCACCTTGTCCTTCTCTTTGGTGCTTTTGATTCTGGAGGCCCTCTTTCGCTAAGCCCTTCCACCAGGATACTCCGGCCTGGGCCTTGCTGACAATCTAGCTCTTTGGCTTTTTTCCTTTCCCCTCAACTCAGCAGCATGAGTGTGGACCCAACTCCTCCCCAGGGCTTGCCTTGTCCCGAGGCATCCAATTCAGGGGACCCTTCTCCAGTGCCCGAGATTTATGAGCCTGAAGAAAATTATGCATCCTTGCAAATGTCATCTGCTGAGACACCCCACGTGGAGATGGGTAAGAGAAAACTGAGTCCATGAAAAGCTAATTTCCTTGAGAAAAAGAGAAAGAAGGAAAGGGGTGGGGTAAGGGTCAACCATTTCTCTCGTGAGTATCTCTAGCTCATTAATATAAGTAGGTGTTACTACCGACTCATCTCTGGACACCTGTTCTTTTGGTGCGGTGCCCTTCACATGTGTGCCAGGTGTCAGATCAGACTTGTGGACAGAGGCAAGGGACACAGCAATTCAGCTGTTCGCTATTTCCGCGCTTACGTGCATAGGCACTGTGGAAACCCAAATATATTTTGATAAATGAGCTGCTGTGTAAACCTTTACAGCTCCGGGCATACAGTAACAATACATGTTACTACCAAGCCAGAAGTCAGAAGATCACAGCTTGGGGTTGGGGGCGGGGTGAGCATCACCTTTTCCGTTTGCCTACTCAAGGAGTGCCAGAAATGGCGAATTATATGAATCACCTAACAGTCACACCTTGTTGAAATGGTTTGCCGTGCTATATATAACTGTTGCAGTTGGCTATTCTCCCTTTGGATGTGTGGGTGCTCTGAGTTATTGAGCAAATGCTGTACATGAGTGTGCTAAATCCCAAGGAAGTGTTCACCCCATTTAATGGTAGGTAATTCCAGGAGGTTTAACCGGCTGACAGTCAAACAGGTGGCTGGCGCTTGGATTTGAAATCCAGTTTGACTTCAAAACTTGTACTTTAGTACTAAAACTTCTAAACAGGACCTGGAAAGTGGGGGGGTGCTCAGACACTGTAAATCCGGGACCGCTTTTCTGAAAAATCAATTGAGCAGTACTTGTTAAAAAAGCTAAACCAAGTTTTACCTGAGTGCCATTTTTTTAATTGCCGAGAAAATAGCTTGAAAACTTGTAAGATTGCAATTGCAAACGTTACGGAGAAAGAATGAGTTAACAAAATAATTGCTGTTATTTGAAAGTGTTAGATGTTACTGTTACCCTGTTTTCCTAACTTTGGGTTAATGCCCTTTTATCATTTCAAACGTTGAAACTGGATTGTAGGAGGAATATTTTGAAAATGAGCAAGCGGGATGTGTATGTCTTTAGCAGGCCAATTGCAAGTTTGTGTAGTTATTTTTTAGGAGATGCTCCACTTTTAGCCATTAGTTGAGGACTTTCTTTTCTTCTTAGAGCTACTTGCAAGAAACACAAAATATTGATTTTTCACTTTTTAAAGGCTGTTCATTTATTCCATGATGGTAAGGGAGCCGAGCACTGGGGAGAGATACCTCGGCGCAAGTTAAGAGTTCAAGTGGCTACAAAATTCAGACAACCTAAGAAATTAATAATTATTAATTACAAAGTCAGTATATACCAGGTCCTGTGCTGGGAAAATTTTTTTTTCTTTTTTTTTAAAGAGAAAGAAATATCAGAAAAATGTACTTCCATAGCTGATCATCCGACACCCTTTAAAAGATCAAAATTAAGGATATGTAAAGCATGCATTAATCGTTGATTTGCAGTTAATTTTATCCTATCAGGGAGTAATCCTCCCCTTTTTTTGTTATCATTAATCTACAATTACATGAAGAATATTATGTTTACTAGGCTCTCCCCTACACCAAGTCCCCCCCACAAACCCCATTACAGTCACTGTCCATCAGCATATGTGCTGGGCAATTTTATCTGTTCCTTTGTTTTAATCAAGGAAGAAAGTCTGAGGGAGGAATAATTTTGGAGCTGAGGTCACAGAGGTGGTAAAGGGAAAGTCTGGATTGAAACTTCACAATTCACATTTCCTGGTAGTCCTGGTATAAAACAAAACTTGATTGTATAGGGTTCCCCAGAATCTGATCCTGCCGTTAAAAAAAATTATATAGGTGATGATTAAGCTTACAAAAGGAAGTTGTGGAGGGAACACAGTAGGTGGGATTCAGGTGATCTTTCCCACCTTTTGAACAGCCAGGGCGTGGCTCTTGAACATCATTCACAGTAAAAGGTGGTTGTTAAAGAGGTTGGAGTCTCACTCTGTTACCAGCAAGATAGGCTATTAGCCATGTCTTCATAGGGGAAATGGTGACACTGGTGGCGTCATACAAATGTTGGCAAAGTGTTCATTAAGTTACTACTTACTGCTTAGCTCTGAGGTTGTGAGGACTTAATTAAAAGTCCTTTGGGGAAAAAAAGCTGTGAATATGATTTAATAGTTGAAAAGTTGGAGAAACATGTCATTTTATTCCCAGCAGTCTCTCCTCTCCCTTTCTCCGTGGATCTGCCGGTTCAGCACAGCCCTGATTCTTCCACCAGTCCCAGAGTGGAATTCCTACCCACTCCTGTGGAGAAAAGCCCAGTGAGCAAGGAAGACAAAGTCCAGGTCAAAAAGCAGAAGATCAGAACCGTGTTCTCTCAGACACAGCTATGTGTACTCAATGATAGATTTCAGAGACAGAAATACCTCAGCCTCCAGCAGATGCAAGAACTTTCCAACATCCTGAACCTTAGCTACAAACAGGTGGGCTTTGTTCTGGTTGGTGGTGTTGCAATAAGAAATACAAGTAAAAGGCTCATTTGCAGATGAGCATAGCTGACATTTTTCTATGTACCCGTCTACAGTAATTTTAATATGAAAGTGGAATCTTTTTGTAACTTGTTTCATGACCATCATTCATTAAGTAGGCTATTATGAATGAATGTGTCATAATTTATTTACCCCTTTTCCCCTGGGGAACCCCCTATTGCGTCTTTTGTGTTGAACTGTTTGCAGTTGATTACTAATGAAGTTAATCATTTTTCATATATTTATCAGCCATTTTATTCACATATTTGTGTTTTTTCTCACTGGTTCCATACTTCTAATACACACACACACATACACATACACATTTTCATACAGCCAGTCCTTCTGTGATTTAATATTCTAATTTAACTTTATAAACCAACTGGAAATACCGTTATTACCACATTAAACATGCTTCAGGGAGGGGTGTTTTTTATTGCAAACAAATTTCCTATAACTGACTAACAGCACTTGAGGCTTTATGAAAAGGGAGATGAGTAGACATTAAATGTGAACTTCTAGTTAGTACATTTTCAGTGTGTCTTCTATAACTGGTTAGGTTTATTAAAAAGGAACCAACTGCCTTGAGGGGCTTGTCATAGAACATTGGTTTAAGATATAAGAAAGGACTCTAGAAGTTCAATTTTTGTTCCTGAGCTTTAGACAGTTGGAGTTGTCGGGGGGAAAAAACAAAACAAAACATTAACAATGTTTTTTAATCCATAGTACATCTGCATTACTGGTATTCTATGTTTTCTTGTCACCTTTTTCCTGCAGGTTAAGACCTGGTTCCAGAACCAGAGAATGAAATGTAAGAGGTGGCAGAAAAACAACTGGCCAAAGAATAGCGATAGCATGGCCCAGGTAACGGGAAACTTGTTTTCTGCTCTTTCCCTTTTAATGACTTTCCTTTGGACCACCGCTAAAGCATGCAACCCAGCCACAGTCTATTCCACTTTTCCTTGTACCATTTTCAGTTAATTGACGCTTCTCTTTCAGAACGGCTCAGCAACTGTAGAATATCCAGGCGTCTATTCCTACCACCAGGGATACCTGGTGAATGCTTCTGGAAACCTTGCCATGTGGAGCAACCAGACCTGGAATAACCCCACTTGGAGCAACCATTCCTGGAACAGCCAGACCTGGTGCCCACAAGGCTGGAATGGCCAGGCTTGGAGCAACCAGGCCTGGAACAATCAGTACCACAGCTTTGAAGAATCCTTGCAGCCCCAGATCCAGTTCCAGCAAAATTCTGTCAGTGATTTGGAGGCCACTTTGGAAACTGCTGGGGAAAGCCATAATGTAATACAGCAAACCACTAAGTATTTTAGCACCCAGCAGATCATAGATCTATTCCCAAATTACTCCATGAACCTACAGCCTGAAGATGTGTGACAATGGGTATTTTATTCAGTCTCAGTTTGGGCAGTGCAAGGCAGTATCACTTAAAGGAATTTTCTTCTTTAAGAGTTTGGTTTCTCTGCCTTGATATCCTGCATCTCATTATGCCTATAGTATAAATGGTGGTGGGTAAGGGATTTGATTGCAGCCTAATCAAAGAGGTTTTTTGTAGACTTGTCTGCTATGGACATGATAAAAGATGTCTGGCTATATATAAATGACCAGGTATAACTAGTTTAGGTATCTTTGGGATCTAGAATCTAACCTCAAGAATAGGAAATAAAAGTACTAAGATATGTGGTAAAGGGTTATTTGTTTTTTCTGGGATTGGGAGGTTTTACCTGTTAAAAACCTTAATTGTTCAGATGAAGGGTTAAGCTCTAATGTGCTTCCATATTTTCCTTTGTCCCTTTTGCTGTTTTACTGTAACTCCTAATTATATGATGTTTCCTATTTTGATACATCATGATAATAGTACCAGTCTGGCTGGTTGGTGTATAAGTTTAAGCAGATAAATAAAACACCCATTTTCCCTTTAGTTGTATCTATCTTGATTTTACTTAGTAGTTCAGTGAGTAAAATTTGCCTAACCCTGGGGCTCTTTTTACAGTTTTTGGTGTGTGTGGAGGAGTGAACTGAAATCTTCTAACCTTTGGGAAACTGAGAAATGAGTAACGGAAAGGTAACCAAGTATACAATGCTAGGTGAGGGATGAATTAAACCCAAACAACGTATTTTCTTCCTTGTGTGTGTAATGTTACTGAAACAAAATCTGGTTGTTTGCAGTTAAGGAATAGTGTCACACCTGAGGATTTGCTGCAGAGAAGTGATAAGCAGAGCTCTCAGGTTTGCAAAGAGGCTCAAATGAACGGCAGCCAAGGGAGAAGGCAAATAGTGGAAGTTAGAGGGAGTTAACAAGGAGAAAAGGGGAGGGGTCAGCTCTCACCCTTTAAGGCACGTACGCAAAAGGTTCTGTGACCACTTTTAGGTGGTTTTACCCTGCCAGACTATGTTAAAATAAGCTTATTTAAAAAAATTTTATGCCAGCTTTTCTTCAAAAACTTAAATTTGTAGACCAGTTACAAAAGCAGAATTTAACATGTTAAAATGTATGAGTCTAAATGTACTAATATTACCCCTTAAAAAGATCGTATAGAGACCAATATATAAGTAAATTCTGAGGCTGTTTAACATAAACTTTTTATTCAGGTCAATAATGTCCTCACCTTAGAGGGAGCTAACCAGGCATTAATAAACTATACTAATCGTTGCACTGTCCTCTTCCCATCTTGACTTGCCCCAAAATCATCTGATCCGGAGCACTTGTTCATTCACCTTGCTCCATGGAAACCCCCAGCTTTCTGAAGCTGCAGAGGTGCAGAGCATAACCAGACCAGTTCTAGTTGATCCCTCAAGGTTCCCCTGATTTTCCAATGTGGCTCAATAAATCCACTCGAACTATCTAGACCTTTGACAAAAAAGGACGTTGGGAATAATTCCTGCCAACACCTAAGGACAACATGAACTCTTGAAATATTTGAGTTTTGTGCCAAGCGCACTACATTATGGACCAAGTAGATAATAGACAGAGCATTGACTAAACAATTAAGTGACCACATTTTAGTCCTAATAATTGAAGCAGATTTGAGTGTGGCTTTTGAAAAACAGGTTCTCACTGTTCTGCCACTTAGATTCTTACAAATTAAACTACATTTTTTCCTTTTAAAGATAATGTCACTAGTATTTTTATAAAATTCTTCATTCTAACAACATGAATTACCAAAAAATTTGAAAACATACTAAATGGTGAGCCATACCCTAGAATCTTAGGAGAATAGCTATTACAAAATAATGGATTCTAGGGAACTCCAGATTTACCGTACTAGACCATACCATGTGCCAATTTTTATATCTTTGATTGCTGCTTGTCTCTGGATGACATTTGGCTGTAAACCATTGGGAATAGGCAAGGAACTGCTAAGAATTAAAGATTGAGTTGGCAGGGTGGACAAGAGCACCTAGTATGTTTGTTGTAAGTACTGGGAAAGAAAGAAAAGGAAGAAATAAAGACTGAAAAGAAAAAGTTGATTCCTGATGTTCATTTTATTTGCTTTTGGAAATTAGCCATTTCTGGAAATGCCATTCATGTACTACTTACACCCAGTTGGTGGGTATTAAGAGTAAAGATGAAAAACCTCAGATGGACAACAGTAAAACCCACAATCATTAAGGAACCAAAGAAAGCCTTGGTTATGTTTTTTTAAAAGATGGACCCTTTGATTGCAAAAATAAAAACTAGCTGTTAAACAAATTTGAATAATAGAAGTACACAATGAAGTGAATCTAGTAACTACTTCTATTCAGTGATAACACTATTAGCAGTTAACTCCTGTCACCACTATATACACAATTTCTACTGATACTTAGTATATTTAATGTGGGTGGTTTTACATGTGAATTTTTACAGGTACAATGTGACAGGATTGTATCTCTTGTGAAAGCTTTATTTTTATGCTTACTATTATATCTTCAACCTCTCTGCATGTCAGAATTCAGAGACAAATATCTATTTGGAAGAATTGTAATTAGTAACTGCATTCAAGATTCCCTATTTTCCTTAAATGAATTTACCAAGGTTGAGATGGTGTCTTAAATATTCTCCATCAAAACATTACTGATTGGACGAACATAAAGTGAACTTCAGATAAACAAGGGAAAGTCTTTTGATTCTTCTAACATCAGTGACTTTGTCCTTCCCTTTCAAAAAACAGCTATCTGTAAAATACTAAATAATCAACCAAGATCGATAACTTTGATATCTTCCCAGACATTTTCATTAAATGACACAGACAACACTTTTTTAAAATTCAAATATAGGAATTGTCATGCATTTTGTTTGGGCACTTGCTTTCTCACTTAAGAATATATCATAGACTAGCACATATAGTGTAGGGGGGGGTCACAGAGAAGGCAAGGAGTGACTATAGCATCTTAACTACGCTGATGGACAGTGACTGCAGTGGAGTGTGTGGGGGGGACTTGATAACATGGGTGAATGTTGAAACCAGTGTTGCTCATGTGAAACCTTCATAAGCCTGTGTATCGATACCTTAAAAACATAGCTGTCCACATCAGTAAATTTAGCTCTGACTCATTTTTAATTGCTGAATAATAGTATATATGATGTACTACAACTCAAAATTTAAGTTGTTTCCACTTTGGTTAATGGCCACTATAAATGATGTTGTTACTAACATTTTGTCATTAAGTAAATACTAAGACCTTTTTAAATTATAAAGAATTGGCTTGAAATGGCAAAGTTTTTGGTTTGGCCATTCCTTTTGTTCGTGCTGATTTCACTTAGTGACATTAATGTCTACTGAAATTGCTACTGGCTCATTTAATAAGCACCACTACATAATAGTGATTTTTAAAAACTACAGTTAATATGTTATTAAAAACTTAAAAAGTACATCATTAATACCCAGAAAGGTGAAAGACTGCTCGTTGAGAATAGAGCTAACAAGTATCGGAGCAAAATTCAGTATTTGTAAATAAAGCTACCCTAAAAGCTTGGAAAAAGTTGCCAAAAAACTTTAGGAGAGGTACAAACCCAATTTGAAGCCTTTGAGTTACCTTGGTTTTGGTCACGGGACCACCACTCGTGTAATAAGAGGAGATAAGGGCAAAAAGAAATAGCAAAATTCACCTGCCAGCCTCCCATCTTTTCACATCCCCTCCTTTCCAAGTCATGGTCTCTCCCTCTTCCTCCCAAAAGAGCAGTTGTTACTTAACAATGTCATATTTTAGTTTTTTATTTTTTATTTTTTAAAATTCACTTTCTCTTTAAGTTTCAGCTTGTATTTCCACCTCAGTTTGTACCTGAGGGGAAAGCAGCTCACTGGGATGAATTTTCCCAACTTCTGAATTTCACAGCCTGGATTCAAAAACTCAGAAGTGGGAGGTGGATAGGGTTTGCTCAGTGATTTCAAGCGTCCAAACCTTGGGGTTAAGGACAAATTTAATTCTGTTCTGAATAATCCTACTAACCAGAAAACTTGGTGGCTACAGGGGATAAAATAGGACCGCGCTGCGAACCCAAAGGTAGAGGCAGACAACTGCCAGACGGAGGCAGGAAAGGGGGAGGGCCTTCAGTAAATATTGCTGGCCTCCCGGGGCCAAGTGCGCTTTGCCTCTAGCGGGAGATAAAGGGAATTTGTTAAATAAAGAAGCCAGTTGCGGCGGACAAAAGCTGCTGGCACAGGAAGTTAGTTCGCCTAAGGCTACCGAAATGGAGGCATTTGAATAGGTTCCTCCGTGTGAGGTTGAAATGGAACCTGATTGAAAAGCAGCAGCTGCTGGTGGCCAGTCTCCTGAAGCGAATCCCGGCTTCTGGGTGGTTGATGGAAACGGTGGTCCTAGAAGAAAGCGTCCTTGAAAATTGTTAAAAGTTTAAGCAGCTGTGAAGCTAATTTAATGCAATGGTAGCATTATCGCCAAGTACAGTCCAAGCAAGCTATCAAACGGGAAAGCTCGCGTTAAGATGCTAGAATCATATTAATTAAATTTAAATGGCACAAAGCATGGGGAACGAGATGGGCCGCGCCAATTCATGCACTAAGGAAAGGGTGCAAGTGGAGTAGAAAGGTGGAGACGTTCGTGTGACCATCTCTGACACGGTATGACAAGGACTGGGGCTGAGAACTTGAGATCGCATTAGGGCCGGGCAGGTTTCCCAAGAAGTAATGTGTGTACTGGACACGGTCACACAGGCTTGCTCTCGGAGACACCGAAGCACCTGCTCTTGGCCACGAAAGTAGCTCTCCATAGCTGGATGAGCAGCTGTGGATTTTATTTTCACTGCTTGGGCAAAATGTATGTGGGGCTGGAAGAGGTGTGACCGATGATGACCAGTTGAACTCATGGATATTGAGTGCCTCTGACCCATAAGCATATTTATTGTTAGACTAAAGAATAGTATTCGGTGCCTCTTGCTTCTTTCATCCTTTTCTGTTTCTGCACACGTGTACTCTATCCACATCTAATAGGTCTTACTGGTTACTAAGTAGTCTATCATTGATGTGCCTTACGTGGGTCACAAATAATTGTTTAACGTAGTCAAAGCGAGTATTCTGGCAATGCAGTGAATGCACGTTACACCAGTTAGCTACATGGCTCCTGTCCGTCCTGCAGCTCTAAATCTTCCCTAATTCTCAGACTCAACCTAGATCCCAGATTTCATTCCTTAAGTCTCTTATCCTCCACTGGCCATTTAATCCTACACTCATACTTCACATTCCCCAAACGGTGAGGTTTGGCAGATTGTTTCACTTTTGTCCAGTGAACCATTAAACACAGTGGCTTAATTTCTGCCAGTTCCCTAATCAATTCCCATCTCATTAGGTCAATTTTTAAAATTTCACTATTCCAAAAGAATAGTGAAAAATAAAGTAAGTTTCAACTTGGAGGAAAATACCTATATAAAAATACATTCATACAGCACTCTCTTACATGGGGAAATAGTGATACATTTTATTCCACGTGATCCTTAAGCTCTACTCCGAGGTTTACTACCATTTACATGTAAAGGAACTGAAGCTGTTAGTTTAAATAACACATCCATCCAGTGTTGGACTGCTTTCCTTTCAGTCTGCGTTGACTGTAACCCCAGTCTCCGTGAAGAAGCTGCCCCATACCTTTTTGATCCACTGTAATCTATTTCCTGTTCTTAACAAGCCATTGCAATAAATCAAGCTAAAATTTCAAAATCACCTGAGTTCATCCTTCGGCACCCTCAAAGATTATTTGTGAATACTTACTAGTTATTGTAAGGTTGGAGGCACCGGAGGGAGGGGTGAGCACGTTGGACACTGATGACGTGCCAAAGTCCCCGGCTGCTGCCCCCTCCCAACCTTTCAGTTATCATGTTTTGCTAAGTGTTGAGGTGAATAAAATAGGCGTGGTGCCTCTCTTCTTGGAGAGAACATAAATGTAATCCTTTGCCCTTAGATATTATCTTGACTCTTCCTAAATGAACATTTATAGCAACTATGTGCCCAGTACTGTAATAACTACTTTAAATGCATTCTCTCACTTAATTTTCATTTTAAAAAATGAGGTATTATTATCCTATTTAGAGGGAGGCTAGAGCAGGAGTCATGACTTCCCAAGGGACACATGTCTCAGAAAAGCCACCTCCATATCACATGATCTTAGCTATACTTCCACACGAAGTTATCTCCTCGACACCTCCATTTGAAGAATATATTTCTAATCGCACTACACCCTTTTTAAAAACAGTCCTCTATTTCGTAGACACGTGAATTGTCTGTCCCCCTTTGCCCCGCACACAGGTTTATGGGTGTCTCCTCCTCTACTAACTGAAGGATTCTCTCGTCAGACTGTTCTGTTCTCAGTCTGCATGCTTTGCTCTTGTTTTTCCCTAGGAGCTCTGTGATTGTTACCACATCTACAATATAAGAGCCTGGAGGGCCCAGATTTCAGACATATCTGACACCTTGGTATCTCCATTGACACTAACCTGATTCTGAGACTCAGTTTCTTCCTAAGATAGGCGCTTAGTAAATGGTAGCCACACTTCTCGTTACAGAAATTTCACTGGCATCTCAAACCTACATATCTCAAATCAAACCCACTATCTCTTTCCCCCACTCCTCTTTCAACATTTTCTTTAATCCTCATAGCCAGAAGTCCTGCTATAACCCTATATTTATGTATTTATGAAGCCATTAAAAAAAAAAAGATGAGGCTGACTGAAGTGCGTAGAAAAAAATTCCATTCTTTTTTAAGGTAAGAAAGGCAAATCATTTTATAAGTTAAGGTGATTCTATTTCTGTCACATACAGAAATAAAATGTGGAAGGATAGATATACACCAAAAAGTACTGGTTATGGCCAGGAAGTAAAATTATAAGGGGATGTTTACTTTCTTTCTCTATTGGAATTTTTTTGGGAACGTATCAGACAAAAATATAAATATGTCTATTTGGGAAGAATTAAGAGTCACCTCGAAGGGGAAGAAATAATTGCCAAATAAAGTAACATTTTTGAAATATGTAAATAGCTCAGATTCTTGTCCTATTGTCTTTGGAAGGCTAGCATCCTGGAACCAGGGCTTTTGAACTACAGATTGATTAGATAGGCTGCTTTGGGCAAAGCCTCAGGGGCAGCATTAAGCTCACCTTGAGGGTCACACTTCCCCCAGTGGTCCTGTTTCTCTGGACTCACCAGTCTCTGCACTGGTCTAGAATATTTGGGGAGTTTCCTACTCATCACCCTACTTTCAAGGACAAAGGAATAGGCGTGCAGACATTACATGTGGTTCAAGATGGAAATCAACATACAATGGCAATTAGATATATACAGATAATGCTTTGTGAACTGAAGGGTCTCCTGAGCTGAACCAGTTGGAGGCCCTGGGAGAAAAAAATCGGGTGAAAATGCTTCCCAGAGTAAATGACACTTGTTTTTTACAAGTGGTTCTAAACCAAGAAGGGAAGGAAGCACGCAGGTGTTGCCAACAGAGCATGCTTAGGCATTGCAGTGGATACCTAATTACAATGGATACCTAGGTACAGATTGCTGAGGAAAACCAGAAAAGAGGTCTGTTGTCATAGGGGTTTAACTGAAAGTATCATTCATCTTGTTTCAGTTAATGCCAAAAACTCAACAGAGTAAATTTTTAAGATCTAATGGACTTTATTAATCAATTCATGATTCAGACAGCATCCCATCTAGCAAATAGAAATTTGCCACAGTGAGCAGCACAAAAGGAAAGGTTTTCAAAGGTGGAGGGAGAGAGGAAATTATTAGCAAAGAATCCATTGTTTTAGGCAAGGTCACCCTCCTAAGGGGAATGGGAGTCTATCAGTAAATTTCCTAGTGCTGACCAGGAAATTCCATGTTGACTGGTTAAAGGTTGCAAGGGATTATAGGGGGCTGAAACTGTTGGGTTAGGTTTAAAGTCTTCATTTGCTGACAACGGGCCCTTAACATTTTGGGCCTATGGTTTTCTTTTGACACAGTTTATCAGCAGGAAGATTTGTGGGAATAAAAATATGAAATAGGGACTTAAACCCAAACCTAAATGTTCTATTAGTAATGTACAGAGAGAAAATGGCCAAATCCATATACTAGTTAATGCCAGAAATTAATGCATTTGTTCAACAAATATTTATTAAACATTGCAATTTGCTATAGACCCCATTCTTTTTTTAATATATTTTTATTTTTAAACTGAAGTATAATTGACAATGTTACAGAAAAAACTGGAAAGCCTGGACTGGATCGCTGATGGAAGAACCAAGCGGCACTCAGAGGTCTTCGAGTGTTGTAATTTTATTTTACACCTGCAGGCTCAGAGGGAGTAATCTCCCAAGGTCTGAGCCCTAAACAAAGGCAAGGAGAGCAATATATATCTTTTTGCTTCCGTATCTGCAACATTTCTACGTGCACAGCAAGTAGGCAGCCAGCAAAGGGAAAAGGAAGTTTGGGGGAGTGGGAGCCTGGAGGAGGGAGGGATGAAGGGGAGGAGGAACCAGGAGTTTTCTGCTGACTTTGCCCAAGAAGAGAAGCAGAAGGGAGTCACCTGAACTATATTGCTGACCTTGTAAATATTTCCCTATCAACAACACTATAGTAGTTTCATGTGCACAATATAATGATTCAGTATTTGTATATATTACAAAATGATTACCATAATAAATCTAGTTAACTTTCGACACCACACATAGTTACAAATTTTTTTTCTCATAATGAGACCATTTAAGAGCTACTTTTTTAGACCTGGTTCTAAGCACTGGAGATACAGCAGTGGGAAAAACAAAACAAAGAAAAGAAAAAAAAACTAGAAGAACATTAGAAACCGCAGATTTGACATTCTAAGTTTTCATGGTGTGTTTTTTACAATATTTTATGACATATCCAAGAAAATTACAGTTTCAAATATTTCAGCTCATTTTCATTCAACATCACACAAAAATCTCGAATCTCTTATAGGGAGAAAACAATGCCATGTTTTTACATCGTGTTGGTAAGGCTTTCTCAGATGAAGGAAGGTTTTAACTTGTATAAAGCAATTATTGATTATAGTCGTTTCAAGGGGGCCTAAACAAGTTGGTACAAGGTAACCATAATTGGTGAAAGCAACCTGCCCATGTGCAAAAGCTGCTAAAATATTTGTCTGGAATAAAGTACTCAAAACTCTTTGCACTGTGTCAGGGAATTAAGGATAGGTGGATAGTCCTAAATTCCTCGTCGATTTATTAACTCTCTAACCAGCAAATGTGGTGATCAGGTGTCTAATCTTATCTTTCTACCTTTTTTTGGCTTAATTGGCTGTTCTTCTAATTTCTCAACATCATTGATTCTCAGCCTTTCATCTTTTCTGATATATTTATTTAAAGCTATAAATTCCCTTAAAGCACAGTTTTACCTGAATCACACGTTTATATATTTTCATAATCACGATGTTCTAAATATTGTCTGCTGTGAATTCTCTGACCAATTCTTTAAAATTAGTTTCAATTTCCCCTTTTTCCTAATTAGATTTTTTAAAATTTCAGTCTTGAGAGTTCTTTATATTTCTAGATACAAGTCCTTTGTCAGATACGAGATTTGCAAGTGTTTTCTCCCAGTCTGTAATTTGTCTTCTCCACCTTAATAAAATCTTGCACAGAGCAAGTTTTTAACTCAGGTGAGATCTAAGTTATCAGCTTGTTCTTGTATAGCTTGTGCTTGTGGTGTCAAGTTGATCATTTTTTAAATTTAGTTTTTCCCCTATTATTAACCTTTGTATTAGTATACTATGTTTGTTACAATTAATGAATCAATATTTTTATATTATTAACTAGAATTTACAGTTTATTCATATTTCCTTTGTTTTTATCTAATATCCTTTGTTTTCTGTGGCAGGGTCCCATCCAGGATATTATGTTCAGTTGCCTCCTTAGGTTTCTCTTGGCTGTGACAGTCTCTCAGACTTTATTTTTAATGGCCTTGACAACTTTGAGGTGTGCTGGTCAGGTATTGTGTAAAATTCCTCTTCATTGAAGTTTGTCCAGTGCTTTTCTCATGATTCGATTAGGATTATGGGATTTTGAGAGGAAGAGCACAGAGGTAAAATCCCATTTCATCACATTATATTAAGAGTATACGTCATCAACATGCTTATCACTGTTCATGCTGGCCTTTGCCACCTGGCTAAAGTAGGGTTTGTCAGGTTTCCCAAACAAGTTATTTTCCCCCCCACCTCCTTTTCCATACTGTATTCTTGGGAAGGAAGTCACTCTGTATACTTAAGGAATGGGGAGTCATGCTCCCCCTCAGTACAGGGTGGAATATTGCCCCCCTCCCAGCCCAATTCATGTTTACCCAGAACCTCAGACTCTGATCTTACCTGGAAATAGAGTCTTTGCAGATGCAATTAGTTAAGATGAGGTCATACTGAATTAGTGTTGGCCCTAATCCAGGGACTAGTGCCCTTATAAGATGAGAAAACAGGCACACAGAGACACACAGGCAGCTGTGTGATGACACCGGAGGAGATCGAGGGATGCATCTACAGGCCAATACTAAGAACTGTCAGCAAGGACCGGAGGCTGGAAGACACAAGCAAGGATTCTTCCTTAGAGTCTTCAGAGAAAGCATAGCCCTGTAATGCTTTGATTTTGGACTTTTAGCCTCCAAAATTGTGAGAGAATAAATTTAGTTTTTTAGCCACCCAATTTGTGGCCATTTGACACAGCCCCCCTAAGAAACTAAATATAGCCTCCTCTGGAGTATCTACAAAATTGATTTGGAATTCTTTTGCACAGGAGATTTGTCTCCCCTATTTATTAATTTATTTAATCATTTATTTGTAATAGTATAGACTTGGCCATGGGGTTTTTTAGTTGAGGCATAATTTACATATAGTAAAATTTACCAGTTAAAACAAGTTTTTAACGTTTTGTTCTGAAAGAGTAGATTAAGACGAAGTTGTAAAGAAATATACAAGGAAATCCAAGGCAACCTACCCCCAGCCTCTCAAATAATAACATCTTATACACTATACTATAATATGAAAACCAGGAAATTGGCCTTGAAACAATTCGTAGAACTTATTCAGATTGCACTAGTTATGCGTGCACTCATTTGTGTGTGTATGTGCGCATAGCGCATGGTTTCATCGCATGTATAGACTTGCATAACCATCACCACAAATAACTTGACTGTACCATGACCACAGGGTACCCTCATGCCCACCCAGTGACAGCCATACCCATCTTCTCTCCCCACCCCCATCTCTAAACCCCTAGCTACCCCTAACCTGAATTCCATCCTTATAATTATGTATTTTACAAGTGTTACATACATGAAGTCATGAAGCATGTCTCCTTTTGAGTTGGCATTTTCACTCAGGATAACTTCTTTGCAGTTCACCAAGCTATATGTACTAACTCATTCCTTGGTAGTGTGAAGTAGTATTCCATGGTATGGTTGTAGCACAATTTAACCAATCACTCACTGAAGGACATTTGGGTACTTTCCAGGTTTTGGTTTTTACAAGAAAGCTGCTATGAGCATTCATGTACATCATTTCGCTGGGATAATTGCCCAAGGGTAGATTACCGGGTCATGTGATAAATCCATTTTTAGTTTCGAAAGTAACTGCCAAACTATTTTCCAGAGTGGCTTTACCATATTACATTCCTACCAGTAACATATATATTCACTATTACAAAGAAAAATGAACCTTCGTGCCTACCTCACACAATGCACAAAAATTAATTTGAGCTAGATTATAGACCTAAACTTAAAAGCTTAAGTCATAAACATTTTAGAGGAGAATATCTTTGTGATTTAAGGGTAGGCAAAGTTATCTTACATAATAAAATGCAATCACACAAAATATAAATTAGAATTTATGTATTTTATTTGTTTACATTTTGTTAAGGATTTTTTCATCTATGCTTATTATGGATACAGGTTGAAAATATTTTTCTTATAATCACTGTCAGGTTTTGCTATCAGAGTTATAACTCTCAGAACACTGGGAGGTATTCCTTCCTAGCAGAGCTTGTGTGAAATTGGTATTATTTTTTTCTTTAAATAGTTGATAGAATTCATTCTTCAAGTCATCTGTACCTGGAGTTTGTGGAGCAATTTTTGATAATCAGTTCAATTTATTTGATAGATAAAAGGCCAGTCAGATAGGTTATCTTATGTTCATTTGGTAATTTGTGCCTTTAAAGGAATTTTTCCATTTCATCAAAATGTTCAATTTGATATAAAATTACTCATACAACTCTGTATTATCCATTTAATGTATGTAGGATATTTTATAAGCCCAGCATATTGTTTAGATTGGTAAATGCTCCATGTTCACTTGAAAATAATGTGCATTGTTCATTCATTGGGTATAACATTCTATAGTGCAATTTAGATAAAGATGTTTGTTATATTGTTCATATCTTCTGTATACTTGATTTTTGTGTAGTTGTCTTTTATTGAGAGGTGATGGTTAAAGTCCAAATATTTTATGTCTCTTTATTTTGTTATATCCATTTTTACTTCATATATTCTTTTTTTATAGGGTTTTTAAAAATTGAAGAGTTTTACATTGTATATTTCCAAAAAGCATAGTTGACATACAGTATTATATTAGTTTCAGGTGTACAGCAGAGTGATTTGATAATTGTATATGTTACAAAACTCTCATCACAATGAGTGTAGTCATTTGTCACCATATAAAGTTAATATAATATTACTGAATATATTCCCTATGCCATACTTTAAATCCCCATGGCCTATTTATTTTATATAACTGGAAGTTTGTACGTCTTAATCCCCTGTACCAATTTTGTCCATCCCCCCTCCTCCCTCCCTCACTTCTGCCAACCATCAGTTTTTTCTCTGTATATATGAGTCTGTTTCTTTTTGTTTGTTTGTTTGTTCATTTGTTTCTAGATTCCATATGTAAGTGAAATCATATGGTATTTTTCTTTCTTTGTCTGAATTATTTCACTTAGCATAATACCCTCAAAGCCATCTTTGTTATTGCAAATGGCAAGATTTCATTCTTTTTTATAGCTGAATAATATTCCATTGTACCTATATACCACTTCATCTTTATCCATTCATCTATTGATGGACACTTAGGTTGCTTCCACAGCTTGACCATTATATAATGCTGCAATAAACATACGGGTGCATATATCTTTTCAAATTAGTGTTTTCATTTTCTTTGGTAAATACCCAGGAGTGGAATTACTGGATCACATGGTGTTTCTATTTTTAATTTTTTGAGGAACCTCCATTCTCTTTTACATGTGGCTGTACCAATTTACACCCCCACTAACAGTGCATGAAAGTTCCCTTTTTTCTACATTTTTGATAGTGATTGTTATTTCTTGTCTTTTTGATAGTAGCCATTCTGACTGGTGTAAGGTGATATTTCATAGTGGTTTCAATTGGCATTTCCCTGATGTAACAATGTTGAGCATCTTTTCATGTGTCTATTGGCCATCCATATGTTTTCTCTGGAAAAATATCTAGTTAGGTCTTCTGCCCATTTTTTAATTGGCTTATTTATTTATTTATTGGTGTTTAGTTGCACGAGTTCTTTATATATTTTGAATATTAACCTTTTATCAGACATATTATTTGCAAATATCTTCTCCCATTCAGTAGGTTGCCTTTTCTTTTTTTTTTATTTAAAATCTTGTTTAGGCGTTAAGAATTCTTTTTTTAAAATTCTTTTTTATTATTTATTTATTTATTTTTATTGAAGGGTAGTTGATACACAGTATTACATTAGTTTCAGGTGTACAACACAGTGATTCAACATTTATATACATGATAATTCTAGGTACCAGCTATCACCATACCAAGTTGTTACACTATTTTGACTATATTCCTTATGCTATACATTACATCCCGGTTACTTATTTATTTTACAATTGGAAGTGCATGTATATATATATATATTTTTTTTGTGAGGGCATCTCTCATATTTATTGATCAAATGGTTGTTGACAACAATAAAATTCTCTATAGGGGGGTCAATGCTCAATGCACAATCATTAATCCACCCCAAGCCTAATTTCCGTCAGTCTCCAATCTTTTGAAGCTTAATGAACAAGTTCTTACATGGAGCACAAATTCTTACATAGTGAATAAGTTACATGGTGAACAGTGCAAGGGCAGTCATCACAGAAGCTTTCAGTTTTGCTCATGCATTATGAACTATAAACAGTCAGTTCAAATATGAATATTCATTTGATTTTTATACTTGATTTATATGTGGATACCACATTTCTCTCTTTATTATTATTATTTTTAATAAAATGCCGAAGTGATAGGTAGATACAAGATAAAGGTAGAAAACATAGTTTAGTGTTGTAAGAGAGCAGATGTAGATGATCAGGTGTGTGCCTGTAGACTATGTGTTAATCCAAGCTAGACATGGGCAATAAAACATCCACGTATGCAGAAGATTTCTCTCAGAACGTGGGGTGGGGGGTTCTAAGCCTCATCTCTGTTGACCCCCATTTTCTCACCTGATGGCCCCCCTGCGACTGTGCCTGTCTTAGGTTGTTCCTCCCTTGAGGAATCTTACCCGTCTCTGGCTAACCAGTCATCTTCCGGGGCCATACAGGGAAATGTAAAGTTGATCAGTGAGAGAGAAGCCTTATTGTTTGAAAAGGTTAGCTTTTTACTTCTTTGCATATTTATGCCCTGTGGCTTCTATGCCCAGTATTTGTCTTGAGGTGTCTTTACCCCTTGGAAGAATTATGATACTCGGTAAATTCGATATATGGCACGAATTCTATTTAAGGGTTGTAATTAGGAAGGAAGAAGAAAAGCTATAGAAGTAGCAGACGGAAGAAAACCTGGGGAGATTGATTATTTCTTTGACATATCTTCTTGTAGAGTAACTTCAGCATGTATAGTTTTTAAACTACTAAGTAAATTGTGCACACACATTAACATAGTAGGAGTACAGTTACATAACCAAAGCATACCTGTAATTACCAGCCATCTCCAGTGAAACCAAGAAAACCAGTTAGGCACCTTAGGCATTTGTGAAAACTTATCTATGATATGGTGGATAATGTCCAACTGAACTTGAACAGTCTGAGAGAATTCAGATAAATTAAAACAACCCATTCCTGGGGACTGTTCACATCCCATATGTTCTTTTAACAGTAAATAGTCTGTAGTTGTAAGATTTTGGACTGCTACAATTTGCACTTCTCCTAATTCTTGGTTGAGTTCCAACCGTATAGATCCAGTCAAATTTGCTGTTTTACTGTATGCACAGGCCAGCTTAGATATCTCCTTCTTCATTCCCATGGCAAGTCCAGGAGCTGGTGGGATGAGTGCATCTACAGCTGTAGCAGTGCATGGATCTTTGTTGGGGTTTTTTGATGATCATCTTCTGGCATGAGTCTTCCAGAGAGTGCTGATGTTGAAAGTTCTTTTTCATATCGTATCTTAGTTCATTTTCGGGGATTGCCTTTTCATTTTGTTGATAATTTTCTTCACTGTGCAAAAGTCTCTTAGTCTGATGTAGTCCCAATTGTTTATTTTTGCATTTGTTTCTCTTGCCTGAGGAGGAAAATACAAAACAAAACAAAACAAGACAAAATGAAAGGAGGAGACAGATCCAGAAAAATACTGCTTAGGCTGATGTCTGAAAGTTCACTACCTATGTTGTCTTTTAGGAGTTTTATGGTTTCAGGTCTTACATTTAGGTCTTTAATCCCTTTTGAGTTTATTTTGGTGTATGGTGTGAGAAAGTGGTCCAGTTGCATTCTTTTACATATAGCTTTCCAGTTTTCCCAACACCATTTATTGAAGAGACTGTCATTTTGCCATTGCACATTCTTGCCTCCTTTGTCATAGATTAATTGACCATATAGGTGCAGGTTTATTTCTGGGCTCTTTACTCTGTTCCATTGATTTATGTGTCTATTCTTATGCCAGCACCAAACTGCTTTGATTACTATAGCTTTATAATATAGTTTGAAATTAGAGGGTATAGTACCTCGGCTTTGTTCTTCTTTCTCAAGATGCTTCGGCCATTCAGGATCTTCTGCGGCTTTATACAAATTTTAGGATTATTTTTTCTAGTTCTGTGAAAAATGCCATTGGTATTTTGATAGGGATTGTATTGAATTTGTAGATTTCTTTGGGTAGTATGGCCACTGTAAAATTCTTTCAGTCCATGAGTATGAAATATCTTTCCATTTATGTATGTCATCTTTAATTTTTTCATCAGTATCTTATAGTTTTCAGAGTACAGGTCTTTCACTTCCTCTGGTAAATTTATTCCTACATACTTTATTCTTTTTGAAGTAATCGTAAATGGGATTGTTTTCTTCCAGGATAAATCATGTTAGGGCACAAAACTAGCATCAATAAATTTAAGATTGAAATCATAACAAGTAATTTTTCCAACCACAATCCTATGAAACTAGGTATCAATTACAAGAAAAAGACAAAAATCATAAAGGCGTAGTAGCTAAACAACATGCTACTAAACAACCAATGGGTCAAAGAAGAAATCAAAGAAGAAATTAAAAAATACATACAGACAAATGAAAATAGAAACACAATGATTCAAAAATCTTTGGGACTCACTGTTCATCTCTGGAACATTCCTGCACTCCCTCCTTGAGTGTGTACTTTGTTTTACTAAACTACTCTGCTGCTCACTTCTCAGGCATGCCTGGAAATCTGCTTTGAGTATGTTCTTTTGCTTTATTAAACTACTTTTTGCTTGTATCTACTTGACCTGCTCATGGATTCTTACAAGGAAGGAAATAATAAAGATCGGATTGAAAATAAATGAAATAAAGATTTAAAAAATCAAAAGATCAATGAAACTAGGAGCTGGTTCTTTGAAAAGACAAAATTGACAAACCTTTAGCCAGACTCATCAAGAAAAAGATAAAGGTCTTCAATAACTGATGTTGGGAAAACTGGACAGTTACATGCAAGGGAATGAAACAATTGCTGTCTAACTCCATACACAAAAGTAAACATGAAATGGATTAAAGACCTAAATGTAAGCCACAAAACTGTAAATCTCTTAGAAGAAAACATAGGCAAAATCTGTTGAATGTAAGCACGAGCAATTTTTTCCTGGACATATCTCCTCAGGCAAGGGAAACAAAAGCAAAAGTGAACAAGTGGGACTACCTCAAGCTAAAAAGCTTCTGTACAGCACAGGACACCATCAGCAGAACAAAAAGGCAACCTACAGTATGGGAGAATATATTTGTAAATGACTCATCTAATAAGGGGTTAACATCCAAAATATATGAAGAACTCATGCACCTCAACAACCATAAAACAAATAACCCTATTAAAAACTGGGCAGAAGACCTGAACAGATATTTCTCTAGAGAAGAAATACAGATGGCCGACAGGCACATGAAAAGATGCTCCACATCACCAATCATTAGGGAAATGCAAATCAAAACCACAGTGAGATGTCACCTCACACCAGTCAGACTGGCCACTATCTAAAAGACAAAAAATAACAAGTGCTGGCAAGTATGTGGATAAATTGGAACCCTCCTACACTGTTGGTGGGAATGTCAGTTGATGCAGCCACTGTGGAAAGCAGTATGGAGGTTCCTCAAAAAACTAAAAATAGAAATACCATTGGTCCCAGTAATTCCACTTCTAGGAATTAACCCGAAGAAAACAAAATCTCTGATTTGAAAAGATATATGCACCCCTAAGTTTATTGATGCATTGTTTGCAATAGCCGAGATATGAAAGCAACCTAGGTGTCCATCAATAGATGAATGGATAAAGAAGATGTCATAGAATATTATTCAGCATAAAAAAAGAAAAAAATCCTGCCATTTGCAACAACATGGATGGACCTAGAAGGTATTATGCTCAGTGAAATAAGCCAGGTGGAGAAAGACAAATGCCATATGATTTCACTTATTTGTAGAATGTAAAAACAAAACAAAACAGAATGAACAAAATAGCAGTAGATTTATGGACACTGAGAAGTGACTAGTGGATACTATAGGGGAGGGGTTGGGGTGGATAGGTGGAGGTTGAGGAGGATAAAGGGGCAGAAAAATTTTCAATTATAAGGTGGTCACAGGGATAGTAGTACAGTTTGGACAATATAGTCAATGATTCTGTAACATCTTCCTACATTGACAGATAGTAACAGGACTAGTAGGGGTGAGGATTTAATAATATAGGTAACTGTTGAACAACTGTGTTGTATACTTGAAACCAATGTAAGATTGTATATAACTATACTTTAATTTTACAAAATGATGTCTCTGTGATTTATCCACATTGTTGCATGTAGCTGGACTTCATACACTTTCATTGGAATATGGAGTACCTCTATGTGAATACACCAAATAGATCATAAGATCATAATTTACCTAAGGGGGAAAAACAATTCCTTTAAACATTTCTTATAAGGCTGGTTTGTAGTGGTGAATTCCTTTAACTTTTGTTTTTCTGGGAAACTCTTTATCTCTCCTTCAATTCTGAATGATACCCTTTACAGGTAAAGCATTCTTGGTTATAGGTTTATTCCTTTCAGGACTTTGAATAGATCATGCCACTTCCTTTTAGCCTGTAAAGTTCTGCTGAAAATCAGCTGATAGCCTTATATGGTTTCACTTGTAGGTAACTAGTTGCTTTTTCTTGCTGCTTTTAAGATTCTCTCTTTAAATTTAATATTTGACCTTTTTTTTTTTTGACATTTATAGTATGTGTCTTGGAGTGGACCTCCTTAGATTCAACTTCTTTGGTGATGTCTGTGCTTCCTGGACCTGTATGTCTGTTTCCTTCCCCAGGTTAGGGTAGTTTTCAGCTATTATTTCTTCAAATAAGATATCTACCCCTTCTCTCTCTCTTGTCCTGTGACTCCTATCATACAAATGTTATTATGCTTGGTATTGACCTAGTAGTCCCTTAACCGGTCCTCTTTAAATTTTTTTTCTGCTCAGCTTGACTGTTTTCCACTACTGTGTTTTCCAGATTGATAACCCATTCTTCTGTATCCTCTATTTTGCTGTTGATTCCCTCTAGTGTACTTTTTCATTTGTTATTGTATTCTTCAAGTCTTATTTGTTTTTATATTTTCTATCTCTTTGTTTAAGTCCCGCCTGAGTTCATCCACTCTTTTCTCAAGTTAAGTGAGCATCTTTATGAGTATTAATTTGAACTCTTGAACTCTTTTCAGGTAGATTGCTTATCTCTCTTTCATTTAGTTCTTTTTCTGAGGTTTCATCTTGTTTTATCATTTGGAACATATTCCTCTGTTGCCTCATTTTGCTTGGTGTTCTGTGTTTATTTCCATGAATTAAGTGGAACAGCTACCTCTCCGGGTCTTGAAGGAGTGGCCTTGTGGAGGAATGTCCCCTGGGTAGGTTACCTAGCAGTACTGGCTGGCTGGAGTTGGAGCAGGTGCTGGCTAGGGTGGTCCATGCCGGGATTGCCCTGGTGGGACAATGGGAGTTGGAGGGGACACTGGGATTAGTGGGCACCCAGAGGGGTGGCTGGAGTGGGTGCCATCTGGGTGTGTTCAGAGGTGCTTTTACCTGGGCCACATTGGCAAGATGCTTGGAGCTGAAGTGAGCTCAGGGCAAGGGTACTATTGTATGCTGTGCTGGGGCCACCTTGGGGAGATAGCTGGAGCTGTTGTAGAGCCTTCGGTGGCAGCCCTAGCAGGCCACTAGAGTGCCTAGACCCTATCCCCATCTGTGCTTTCAAAGTGGAAGGGAACATAAATAATCTTCCCAGTGCCTCTAACCTCAGAGAGGTTTCTAGTATTTTCCTCACTGTTTGGCAGATGCTCTGGATTAGTAAATGGATTTCCTTCACTTACAGTCTAGTTGTCCCTTAAACTGACATTTTTTGCTGTGCTAAGGGTGGGAAAAATTTTTTTGTGTGTGTCCCTCAGTGATATCCCTCCCTATGTCAGTTCCGAACATCAGGGCTGAGTTCCAAGTGTTCCTGTATCTCTCTCTCCTGCTATTATCTGTGTGGTCCCTCTATCCTTCTTTGTGCAGAAATGTTCAATCAGCCCTCACTTTTCCAGGAGGAATTGCTCTATATGTAGGGGTAGATTTGGTGTGTCCACAGGATAAGGTGAGTTCAGGTCTTCCTATGTTGCTATCTTGAATGCCACCTACTTCGTATGTTCTTTTCTTTTTTTACTTCATATGTTCTTAAAAAGTTTTGATCTAAGCACATTTGATCCAAGACTGAGGTGTTAGGTCTTCCTGATGTGTTGATTCATTTTTTCATCTCTTAAGAATCATATTATCCTCAAATTGTTCTATTTTAATACTCTTTTCTTGAAGTTATATATATATATATATATATATATATATATATATATATATATATGTAATTTTCTTTTTATTTTGGAATCATTAATATACAATTACATGAGCAACATTGTGGTTACTAGATTCCCCCCATTATCAAGTCCCCACCACATACCCCATTACAGTCACTGTCCATCAGCATAGTAAGATGCTATAGAGTCACTACTTGTCTTCTCTGTGCTATACTGCCTTCCCCATGACCCCCTACATTATGTGTGCTAATCGTAATGCCCCTTATTCCCTTTATCCCTCCCTTCCCACCCAACGTCCCCAGGCACTTTCTCTTTGGCAACTGTCAGTCCATTCTTGGGTTCTGTGAGTCTGCTGCTGTTTTGTTCCTTCAGTTTTTGCTTTGTAGTTATGCTCCACAGATGAGTGAAATCATTTGGTACTTACCTTTCTCCACCTGGCTTATTTCACTGAGCATAATACCCTCTAGCTCCATCCATGTTGTTGCAAATGGTAGGATTTGTTTTCTTCTTATGGCTGATTAAGATTCCTTTGTGTATATGTACCACATCTTCTTTATCCATTCATCTACTGATGGACACTTAGGTTGCTTCCAATTCTTGGCTATTGTAAATAGTGCTGTGATAAACATAGGGGTGCATCTGTCTTTTTCAAACTGGAGTGCTGCATTCTTAGGGTAAATTCCTAGGAGTGGAATTCCTGGGTCAAATGGTAAGTCTATTTTGAGCATTTTGAGGAACCTCCATACTGCTTTCCACAATGGTTGAACTTGTTTACATTCCCGCGAGCAGTGCAGGATGGTTCCCCTTCCTCCACATCCTTGCCAGCATTTGTTGTTCCTAGTCTTTTATATGTTGGCCATCCTAACTGGTGTGAGGTGATATCTCATTGTGGTTTTAATTTGCATTTCCCTGATGATTAGCAATGTGGAGAATCTTTTCATGTGCCTGTTGGCCATCTGAATTTCTTCTTTGGAGAATTGTCTGTTCATATCCTCTGTTCATTTTTTAATAGGGTTATTTGCTTTTTGGGTGTTGAGGCATGTGAGTTCTTTATATATTTTGGATGTTAACCCCTTGTCGAATATGTCATTTACAAATATATTCTCCCATACTGTAGGATGCCTTTTTGTTCTGCTGATAGTTTCCTTTGCTGTACAGAAGCTTTTTAGCATGATGTAGTCCCATTTGTTCATTTCTGATTTTGTTTCCCTTGCCTGAGGAGATGCAATCAGGAAAAAGTTGCTCATGTTAATATTTGGGAGATTTTTGCCTATGTTGTCTTCTACGAGTTTTATGGTTTCATGACTTACATTCAGGTCTTTGATCCATTTTGAGTTTACTTTTGTGTATGGGGTTAGACAATAATCCAGTTTCATTCTCTTGCATGTAGCTGTCCAGTTTTGCCAGCATCAACTGTTGAAGAAGCTGTCATTTCCCCATTGTATACCCATGACTCCTTTATCGTATATTAATTGACCATATATGGTTGGGTTTATATCTGGGCTCTCTAGTCTGTTCTATTGGTCTATGTGTCTGTTCTTGTGTCAGTACCAAATTGTGTTGATTACTGTGGCTTTGTAATAGAGCTTGAAGTCAGAGAGCGTAATGCCCCCCCACTTTATTCTTCCTTCTCAGGATTGCTTTGGCTATTCAGGGACTTCTTGAAGTATATTTTATCTGAAATCTATTTACCTGAGATTCCATCCTATTTTGAACCCATGACAATCAAATTTTCAACATCATTCCACCAAAACTGTGCTTTGTTGAGAACTTGTTTAGGTCTGTTCCAGCTGCCATAACAAAAACACCATTTGGGGTGACTTTTACAGCAGAAATTTATTTTTCACTTTCTGGAGGCTGAGAAGTCCAAGATCGAGTCACTGGCAGTTTCAGTGTTTGATGACCACCTGTGTCTTTGTTCATAGACTATCATTTTTTTGCTGTAATCTCACATGGGTGAAGGGGAAGGAAACTTTCTCAGGGAGCTTTTGTAAAGACACTAATCCCATTCATGATAACTCCACCTTCATAACTTAATCATTTCACAAAGGCCCCACCTCTTAATACCATCACCTTGGAAGTTAAGACTTCAGCATATGGATCTGGGGGAAATAAACGTTCAGACCGTGAAAGAACTACAGGCCTTTGGCAGAGAGCACAGGATCTGGGGTGAGGTGGGATAACTGAAGAATTGGGGCCATGTATGTTCAACTTTGCTAGATAAAGCCCCTGCTTTCTAAAGTGGTAGTACAACTTTACACTTTTATTAGCAGTAAAGACAGTTCCCATTTTTGTATATTTGCCTATGGTTGTGATTTACAGGTATTTAAAGATTTGCCAACCTCTAGAAGGCATGACAACAAAAGAAAAATAGATGAACTGGACTTAAATTTTTTTAAAACTATCTTAACTGTGGTAGTCTGAATGTTTGTGACCCCCAAAATTTGTATGTTGAAATCCTAATGCTGAATGTGATGGTATCTGTTGGTGGGGACTTTGTGATATAAGGTCATGAAGGTAGAGCCCTCATGAATGAGATTAATGCCCTTATAAAAGATGCCCAGGTGAGCTCCCCTGCCCCTTCCTCCATGTCAGGATACAGCAAAAAGGCCAACCAAGATGGCCCTCATCCAACTCAGCTGACACACTGATCTCAGACTTCTCTCTCCAGATCAGAACTGTGAGAAATAAATTTGTTTTTTATGAGCTATCCAGTCTGTGATATTTTGTTAAAGCAGCCCAAATAGACTAAGACCTTAACTATATCTAAATGTCCATTACAGGTAGTGTTAATTTTATTTACATTGTTATGAAACAGATCTCCAGAACTTTTTCATCTTGCAAATGTGAAACTCTATACCCATTAAACAACAATTTGTCTTTTCCTCATCCACCATCTCCTGGTAACCAGCATTCTACTTTGTTGCTATGAATTTGAAGACTTTAGATACCTCATACAAGTAGAGTCATACAACATTTATCTTTTTGTGACACCTTATTTCACTTAACATAATGGCTTCAAGATTCATCCATGTTGTAGCATGTGACAGGATTTCCTTTCTTTTTGAGGCTGAATAATATTCCCTTTTGTGTGTGTGTGTGTACATATATATACACATATATAACATTCTGTTTACCCACCCACTGGTGGAGATTTCGGTATGTTACTTCCACTTTTTGGCTGTTGTGAATAGTGCTGCTATGAACATGTGTGTGCAAATTATTATTTTGGATATACATCCATAAGTAGGATTGCTGCATCATGCAGTGTTCTATTTTTAATTTCTTAAGGAACCTATTTGCAAAGCATATATCTGATAAGAGACTTTTATGAGACTACATAAAGAACTCTTACAACTCAATAGAAGTAATAAATAACAAATAAAATCTCAAGGAACCCAATTAAACAGTCAAAGGACTTGAATAGACATTTCAGCAAAGAAGATATATAATGGCCAATAACCACATAAAAAGATGTTCAATATGGTTGTTAGGGAAATGTAAATCAAAATCACATTGAGATACCATTCCACACCTACTAGGATGAACAAAATTAAAAAATTAGATATTAACAAGCATTGTTGATGATGTGTAGAAATTTGAGCACAATAATTAATCTACTTACTCAATTATGTTGAATATTTGCATAATATTCCACAAGATGTTTCAAACTATTTTTACTAGTTTCCTATCAGAATACTTACATTTTTATATCACTCTTTTCATTAGTTTTAATCTTTTTATTAAACAGGTTTATTTTTAGATAATCTGTACATTACAAACTTCATCCTTTTAAAGTGTGCATTCAGTGATCTTTAGCATTTTTACAGAGTTATGAAACCACTACCATAATCTAGTTGTAGCATGTTTCTACCATCCCAAGAATGAATTGTAAGGCAGCCAAGGTGGAAAAAGGGAGCCAAGATCACCTCAACTAATTAAGGGGCATTATAATTAGCACATGCAGTATCGGTAGGTCACGGGGAAGGCAGTATAGCACGGAGGAGACAAGGACTCTGTAGCATCTTATTACGCTGATGGACAGTGACTGTGGTGGAGTGGGGCGGGTACTTCATAACATGGGTGAATGTTGAAACCACAATGTTGCTCATGTGAAAACCTTCATAAGATTGTTTTTCAATACCTTAATTACAAAAAAAAATCACCTCAACCATGGGGAATATGGTGCACTCGGTGAGGTTCTCCTGGCTGTTCAGGGCTGTTTCAATTTTACATTCCAAGTATAAGGGTTACACTGTCAGTAGGAAGGCTTTGTGGACACAAAGTAGCCATTCAAGTTATCTTTAGTAAAGTGAATGGAAACACAGGGGAGTGTCTGAACAATGTCAACAAAGTCAGGGAGACATTGAGTTGTTTGGTGGGTGTGAGATGTTTTCTCATATAAAAAGCTAAGAAATGCCCCATCAAGTGAAAAGGCAGCAGGGACCTTGTCCTTGGAGGGGTTGTGATCCCCTGGAGGGCGTGTTTTTTTTTCTGTAGCTGACTGGAAGCTACTGAAGGATTTTAAGTAGTATATATATATATATATATATATATATATATGTCACACAGCTACCGCGACATCAGCGTAGTGTGGATTTTAGAGAGCAAAGCTTGGAGGAGAAAAAAAGTGTGAAAGAGTGTGAGAGAAAAACAGGATTCTCACTGGGCAACAGAAGCATCGTACATTTATTAAGTAGGCAAAGCAGTGCACTGAGGGCTTTTCATTCATCTGCATATCAAACAAGTATTGCTTTTCATATTCGCAGCTTCTCTCCAAAGAAGCTTACTCAAGGTAACAACAGGTATCTAGTGGCCCAACCAGGACTTAAAGCTGATTTTTGTTGTTACAGGAAGGACAAAAGCAAGACAAAACAAAAACCAAGCCTTTGATGATGTAAGTACATTCAGAATTTTTATTTCAAAACAAAGAACCACAGTTAACAATAATAATAGAAAATCCACTTGGAAATATTCACAATCTGGTCACTGAGAAATGGGAAAACTTCCACACTGCGTGCCTGCCAACCCAGTTCCTGAGGAGCCAGAAGTAGAGGTACAGTCACAGGAAAAGGCACCCCGTTCCAACAAAGCCACCCTGCCCTTTTCACCCAAAGGCTAAATGACCAGAGGTGAGGATTAGCACTAAAATACTGTTATAGGCAAGGCTCTGGGCAAAGGGCTGGAAATGTCTAAGCACCAAGGAGGGAAGGGGGATCAGGCAAGACAGGAAAAGGGGAAGAGAGGAAAAAGTGTCATCGGGTCCCATCGTCTTAACAGAAACACTGGGGAACGAGATGCCTGTGGAGGTGTCTGACCCGCGACAAGCATGAGTCCTTCCATCTCATTCAACTCTCTGAATGGCCCCTGAGCTGGAAGTCTTCAGTGTGTTTCGCATCCCCTTAAGTGTTCTCTCCCCCCGAAGCCGGGTGGCGCCCCCAGGAGGCCACAGCCTCGACCTCACCTTCCTTCCTACTCCCACCATCCGAGTCTAGAGCGAGCAGTCCTCCTCCCCTCACCTCCAGACTAAAGAAGTTCTGCAACAAGGCCGGGAGCCCGGGGGACCCCACCCTGAAGTGCGGAAGGAAACCACAGATGCAAAGCCCGCCCAGCAGAGGCCGTGCTAGTTATACAGTTCTACCGCCTTCTGTCCAAAAGGGGGCTGTAGGAGCATGGAAGAAACAAGTTACCAGGAAACTCCCTCCACCCAGAGCAAAGTGTCAGTGCACAGACATTCATACTCTCTCAAGTGTGGGCTACATGGCAGGTCCTCCTCCTATCCCAAGGGTGGCCTATGGGAAAGATGAAGTCCCCTGAGGGCATTGACAAAACACCACGGAAGGAACCTAGCAAGGGTAACTTCAGACACAAACAAGCATGCAACGACCCTAAAGCAACAACATATTTCAACTAAGTACTAATGGTCAGGAAAAATCCTCTCCCAGAGCTGAGGTTACAAAATCCAAGTTAGCTATGAACATTCTCTTTTAAAGCTATGGCTTAAAATAAAATCAAAAGCTAAAATCTCCTGAAGAACAACATGGAGACATATTGAACCTCTGCCAAGAACCAGTATTTTAGGTTGCTCTTTTAGAGGGCTCTCTCTCTCCAGGTGGGTGGTAGGAATACTTAAAAACAAACAAACAAACAAACAAAAAAACCCCAAACAAGTGAGTCCACTACAAAGGGAAGTGTTTGGTCCAGGGAGGGGAGAGAGGATTTCTAGAAACAACCTTCCCTACTCTGGACTCCACCCAAAATTAGAACCCATCAACCACCAGTAACTACAATTCCATCTTTGTAATAACCATAGTTTTCAAGTAATACTACATATAGGCTTAAACAAAGAAAAAAGTTCCAAAGGAAACCAGTAGCTTCTTTATACAGGCACATAACTTTTCTGAGGAATCACACTTGAGAATTTGCATCTGAAGAACAGAAACTGTTGAGAGGCAACATGCAAACTCCATACATCCTCCAATAACTCGTCATTTCCCCCTAAATTCCTCCCTTATTGCAACTTAGCCTCTCCCCCCACAAACTCTCTTGAGGCGCCTCCCTTTAACCTCGATTTCCTTATGCTTTTGTTATTTGGTAAAATTACTTTACACTTAAAAAAATAAATATTTATGCAATAAAACCAGAAGGTAAAATAAATAAAACTCAAGTTAATTTGCTCTGCAGAAGTGTATGGAAGTGAGGAAGGTGCTTATTGAATTCCTCTCAGCCCCCCACACTCCTGTACGTCTGCTTCCTGGCAAGCGAGGCAGGGGAGCTGCACCCTTACTCTTCCTCCCCATATGCCCTGGCCAGGCGGTACCGGAACCCAAGGGAGGGAGAGCTGGCAAAGCTGTCATCCGCCAAGGGGCCAGTTCCTCCTGAAATGAAGGCGGGCTCACTTGGTCTCTCCTGAACAGAAGAGAATATCCAAGAAAGGAAATGTTTAAAAAGCTGTCGAGGATGTGACTAGCCCCAGCCTTGGGTTCCTCTGAGTGCTTGTGGAGTGTGAGGGATGAGATAGGAAACAAGTAGCAGCATTCAGAGACAGTCCTGGGTTACCACCTGATGAGGCCTCTCCCTCAGGCAGGGAGAGGTTGCTTTTGCCTACGGGGAGGGAGGCGGGATGAGGGGCACCTAGACGGCGGTGGTGCCCTCCTCCTTCACAGGCGGGATGCTGTTCATCTCCACCACGGGGTCTTTCTCGTGGGGCCTCTCATGCGACTGCCCTTCAAAGGCTCGTGTAATTTCCTCGAAAGTCCTGCCACGGGTCTCAGGGACTTTGAAGAAGGTGAAGATCCAGAAGATGACAAGGAAGGCGGAGAAGATAATGAAAACGTAGGGTCCTAAGTAGAACTGGTGAAAGGGTGCAGAAAAGCGTGTCAATATGGAAATCTGATCATGGACAAACTTGTTACCTTTACAGCCATATTTGCAATAGTCGTCAAGCTATAACCCGTCCACATTTAATGAAAACAGGAAGGCTTCCTCAGAGATTCATTCATGGTTCCAATGCTAACTTACACTCTCTGCAATTTCGTGTCATTCTGAATATTCCTATTCATTAAAGTTAGCTGTTTCCAAATACCTAGTGAGTATTTGAGGACTTTGATTATTATTATTTTTTAATTCAAAAATACTTTATTGCTAAAAATGCTATCACTGAGTTTTCAGCAAGTTGTAATCTTTTAATCTTTTTACTGGTGGAGGGTCTTGTCTTGATGCTGGCTGC
The DNA here is from genome assembly GCF_030020395.1 of Manis pentadactyla. Classification (NCBI taxonomy): domain Eukaryota; kingdom Metazoa; phylum Chordata; class Mammalia; order Pholidota; family Manidae; genus Manis; species Manis pentadactyla. The sequence goes on along the minus strand of NC_080032.1, from coordinate 65,534,297 downwards.
TGACAGAGATTATTATTTTTAAAATATTGTTTTTAAAGACCAGGGAAATAGGAAATGCATTCTAGATGTACACTTCACGTTCCTTCATTTAAAAAATCAGCTCCAGGGCACTTTATGATAGGATCTACCTCATCCTATGCTCAGTGAACCTTTATCAGCATGAAGAGCATTAATGTGGATTCATGTTATGGATTTCAAGTGCTGGTCTGGAATCCTTTAAGGCTTACCACCGCCATCATTCACTGTTTTTAGGCAAAATTATGCCTATTATCAACCCAGACTAGTGGTCTTTTAAAAGTTCCTAGTTTTGCCTTCTTGCTTTAATCTTTTCTATCAATTCTTCTTTTTCTGTAGGTCACTTAAGTGAGGGAAAGACCTAGTTTAAAGTATTTGACATCTAATCCTTCATGGTGTCAATAACCATATCTTAAACGTTTTGGTGTAGTTGGGTTAATTTAAGACGGGAGAGGTGACTTTTAGTTTACTTACTGTGGCTGAGGGGAACAGCAGTCCGACCAAAAAGTTGGAGGTCCAGTTGGAACAACCAGCCACTGCCATGGCTGTTGGGCGGGGTCCCTGGCTGAAAAGCTCGGCCACAATAAACCAGGGAATGGGGCCTGGGCCAATTTCAAAGAAGGCCACAAAGACCAAGATGGCGGCGATACACACAAAGCTCATCCAAGTATAGTTATCCTATGTGAGGGACAGAAGAGAGTTAACACCTTAGTCAGCATGACCTACTGGACCCACAGGGTGGTACTGACTCATGAAAAGCTCCCCATCCTGTGGTATAATGGAGTCACTGGACTGAGTCAAAGCCTAGAGCTTTTTAATCCTAGCCGTGTGATCACACGCATCATTTTACACTGAGATCATCTCATCATCTGTAAAATGGGAATCATAACCTCAAGATTATTATGTAATGTATTTTACAAGCTCCATATCATACAGGTGTAAGGATTACAGCAGTTTAATTACCTGTCTCTGATGACCCACTTTTCTTAAACCTCTGGGCATGTTGCTTCTCCCAAATCTGACTTCCTCAGTCTCCAATGTCAACTGCCCACCCCTGTCACAGAGTCACCTGTCACCTCTCTCCTTCCCCACCTTCCCTCCTTTCCTTCTCTCAAAGAGCACCCACCTTTAACAACAAAGAAATGGTCATGAGGATGGAACAAAGAGCCATCCCTCCAAGGCCAATCAGGTGAAGGGTCCTTCTCCCTGCCCGTTCCACCAGGAACACCTGGAGGAAGAATACAAGGTGAAGCCTGCCATCCTTCTCAGGAAAGCACCCTCTGAGCTACTGACTCTGCCCCACCAGTAACACAATACTTTAACTGTCACAGGTCCCCTTTTCAGCTTGAAGTTTAAAGCATCCTGTATGGCCTCACACCCCTCTTCCCCATCAATTCCATATTTGCTTAAAGAGGGTGAACACTGCTTATACCCATCATTCAGTCTGTTTCCCCAAAGAGGAATTAAACAAAAAAAGGTTTAAATGATGGTGGTAGATGGAAGGACATGCAGCCCATCTTTGAACATGTGTATCAAGAATTCCTCTCCCCAAGCCCCCCTAAAATCATCAAAGCACCCAACTTACAGAAACTACAGTGAAGACAGTATTGACGACACCTGCACCAATGGTGGCATAGATTGGCTCCTCAACACCTGCATCTTCAAAGATTCCTGTTGAGTAATAGAACACCTAAGAGGAAACAAAAGCAGTTGTGCATAGCAGTTAGAGAGAGAACCCTCAACAAACACACTCAAAACTCCCAGGAGGTAACGTGTCCTTTCTGGAGTTTTTTGTTCAATCACAGTATCTTTTCTGCAAATGAGTTATCCTCTGTATCCTATCTCTGTTCTCCTTGTACTTCTCAATTCTAGCTGCCCATTTCCATGTTTTCATCTAATTATGCTTATTCCTACTGTTTCATTTAGTCTCTTCCTTACATCTACTGTGTCAGCTTTTATAAAAAGTCTATTAGGTTTTTCAATTAGCCTTTTTCAATGGCAAATTCTCCTAACTCTTAAAACTGTGATAGGCATATTGATGTCCTGATTTGATAGTGAAGACAGAGAAGTAACGTCAGCCTGCTCATGTAATTAGTAAGAGCCTGGGCAGGAATTCCTAGCCCTAGATCCTAATACCAGCTACTATTTTAATTTTATATATTATTTTACTATTTGCCAAACACTGTGCTGAAACATAGGGTTGCTACAACTACCGGACTTAGAAAGAAGTCAAAATACTGGACTCAGATTCCGGTAACAAAGGACCGTACACAACACCCAGCGTCAACCAGCCCCTCAGGTTTGGTTCAAGAGTTCACTGTTTAACTCAAGTATTTGTCTTGACAGCAGTATTCATTAGATTTTTTTTTGATGAATATGTGCCTCCACATTGGGATTTACCAACAACGGAACAGATAGAAACTACTAACGTTAGGGTATTTACTATAGTAAGATTAAGGTTGTCATCCTGATTGAAAATTGCTGTTATAGAAGAGAGGGGTGAGCTAATTAAGACCTTTAAAAAATTCTAGTATTTAATGACATAAAGCTTGTAAGGGAAGTTTCAACAGTTAAAACTCCAAAGAATAGTTGTGCCTATTTTCTTCCTTATATAAGGGTAGGTTGGAAAAGTGATTTGCATACACCATTTCTGCAAGTGGGAGGGGTCTGCGCTGCAGAGTGCCCACCTATCACTGGAAACACCCATAGCTACAACGGGCTTTTCCAACCCCACTGCTCTGAAAAACCTTTTCCCCTCCCTAACAACCAGAAGGACACTTGTATTTGAAATAGCACTGCTTCTTGTGAGGGATTAGCGGCTGCTACATCAGAACCTAGGAGGAGAGATGGTTTGAAAGAGGCTTTCAGATGATTTTGATGGATCCTAGTCTCACATTTCATTTGAAAAATCTCCATGATAAAATACACTCTCAAGACTTTTCAGGAAAAAAGATTGTTCCTCCAGGCTTTATACTGATTTGACTGTAAAGTCCTGGAAAAAAGCCAAGGCGTATAAATTCTTGGATCTTCTTTGTTGTATGGCCTCGTTATCACTGATGACCTCATGTAAGGTAGAGCACAGTTAAAGAAGATGAAATAAGAGTGGTCAAAAAAAGAGAATTAATGAAAATTAGATAATGTGTGATGCCCGTATGTCTAGAAGAGAAGTATCAACCATATTCTAAGACTAAGGGTCTTAGAATTTTTCTAGATGAATTTTTCATTTTTTCATTTTCCCCAGAAAACATGTACTATTGATATAATTTTAAAAGAAAAACTAAACCAAATCAAAAGCTGGATAATCAACATTTTCTGAGGGGCTGCTACACGGCAAGCCTTGTAGGACAGTCTCCTGTAAGCAGGTGAGCAACACCCAGAGCGCTGCGCCCCGGTGAGGCGACCCCAAGGACTCACGGCGTTGATTCCGGACAGCTGCTGGGACAGCTGCAGTATGAGGGAGATGATGATCGGCTGGCGGTAGCTGGGCGCCCTGAAGAGCTCCAGCACCGTGACCTGCTTTTCTTGTGCCATCCTCATGCTCTCGTCTTTCATCTCCTGGATGTCCTGAGCCACATCCTGGGTGCCCCACAACCGCTGCAGGACTAGCAAAAAGAACACAGAGGAAAGGGTAAAGCTCTGGAACTGTCCCAAATCCCTTTCTCCCTTAAGACAGCCGGAAGATGCCACACGAGTTGGGCCCAGATATGGCTGATCAATCGGCATCCGTGCCTTCTCATCTCATTCTTTGGGGGTGGAAGTTTCTCACTGAAGAGTAATCAGAAAACTCTCTGCTGGGCTTTGGAGGGGCAGGGAAAGGGGAGGAGAAAACTCAGATCCAATGCCCTTATCCTAAAACAAACCATACCACCTGATAAAACTCCTAGTGTGAAGGTATGATAGATACTCACTCTTCTTCGCGTTGTCCTCTTCCTTTCTGTTAATGAGCAGGAAACGAGGACTTTCAGGGCAGAATGGAAGGGCTGCACTTTGTAGGACTGCTGGAATGATGGTGAAACCCAGCAACACAGGCCAAAGCTCTTCAGTCCCCAAGATAACTTTCAGACCAAAGATCTAGAAACAAGACAAAGGCAATCCCATACTTCATAGGCCTCAAGGAGATTTGAGAAGTTCTGAAAACCATCTGTTCTTTACCACAGGGAAACGTAAATTATGTTTCTTCTCCTTTCTCTAACCTGCCTGTTTCTTTAGCCATACAAAGTACAGTAACAATAAAACCTGAAACTCATATATATAGTTGAGTATGTGCCAGTCTTTTTTTTTAATTGACCATCTTTTAGGTATACTAAGCAATATGTAAAGGCAAATAAAACATGAGTCTGGCCCTTCTTGTGCATGACCCCTGCTGTAGAGGTACATGTGTGCACACACACACACAAGTAACTATAATATATTATGGTAAGTGCTGACTCCCAGGAGAATGAGCCAGCAGGCAAAATGGATTAATTATTCTGGGAAAGTCTGAGGCAATAACATTCCTGCTAAACCTTGAAGGATAAATAGAATTACAGTGCAGAGAGGAGGAAAGGCATTTTAGGTAGAAAGAAAACATGGGAGAGCCTGACCATCCAGACGTTAGGGCAGATAACCTTGAGTATCTACGTTAACTCATTAAGGGGCTATGACAACTAACACACATTAAGTATAAATTCTAGAGTACCTGGGCCACCAGAATCCCAATGACAATTCCCAGCTGATTGAGAGTACCAAAGGCCCCCCGTAGGGCAGTGGGTGATATCTCTCCAATGTACATGGGCACAAAACCTGTGCACAGTCCGCAGAAAAGGCCGATAATCAATCGGCCTATGATCAGCATTTCAACCGACGCCGCTAATTTGCAGAAGCCCAGAAGACACCCACCAGTGATGGCCAATAGGTTGACAATAAGCATTGAATTGCGCCTGAAAGGTTAAACAAAGACAAGTGAAGTTAGCAAAACAGGTTTTTTCCCTGCTTTCCTCATCATTCTACCTGTCTCCACGCTCGTAACACCTTCTCTTTTCATGTAACTTTTCCACTTCCTATTATCAGAACATTGTTAGTGGAAATAACCAGAATCAATGGTTTTTCCATCTCTGTATGCATAAAAGTCACCTAAAGAACTTAGTTTACGATTTTCCTCTCCAAGTCCCAGCTTTAGCTTAGGATTTTAGCAAGTCCTTTCAGGTCAATGGTTCTCAAAGTGGTCCATGAACCAACAGCAACAGCTAGACATTTGCTAGAAACTGAAAGTGTCCACCCAACCCCAGATTTACTAAATCATCAGATCTGACTCTGGGGTGGATCCCAGCAATCTGTGTTCTAATAACACAGGTGATTTGATGCAAACTCAAGTTTGGGAACCACTGCCTGAGGCAATTCTGAGATAGCTGGTCCATGAACCACTTGAGAGGAATTTTTTTGACCAGGGCCTATCTTTTGAATACTTCCTACTGCACTTGTTACAATGTAGTTGTGCTTAGATGTCGACAACATACTAATGATGATAGATTATTTCAGACAAAAGTTTTTCTACATCACAGAAAACTTTGTGCAAAAAGTAGTCAGCTTCAGCTCTCCTTCTCTACACTATATTGTGGTGATACCATTAACAATTAGTATTGATAGCCAGTATCAAATAATGAATTCCTGCATTTATGGCTAAACATAGGAAGCAAAGCCACTGAAACAGACCACTCCAGCAGTGATTCTTGACTTGAGTGGCCCACTGGAATTACCTGGGGAACTTTGAGAAATACAGATACATGAGTCGTATCCCCAGAGATGCCAATTTAATTAACTGGCTTGGGGTGTGGCCTGGCACTGGGACTTTTAAACTCTCCCAGGGGATCCTAAATGTGCAGGCAAGGTAGGAAACTTGCTGCAAAGCGAAAAATATCATCCCTCATCCTTACTTTGACCTCTCTCTGCATTTCCTTTCCTGGTTCCCCCTTCTCTATTAGGTTATTTTGCTAATAAAATAACAATAGGAGGAAAGCCCCATGTTAGTCATGGGAGGCACATGTTAAAATTTTAATGACTTTAGCAGATAAAACGTAGCCTCAAAAATGAAAACAAAACAAAAACCAAACATTATCAAGTAAAATAGGTTGCTTTAATTCTCAAAAATCTTGAATCCATGTTTCCAAAACATCTAAATATAAACTAATGGTTCCTTCACCTCTCATCACTCATAGTGTTCTACCTACCCTATAAGACATCTTATTAAGCCAGCAGTTAGAAGATGTAATTTTCTTTTTGGGGGAAAGAACATTTCAGTTCAGTTAGTTGGCCATTACCCACATTTGCCACAGAGCAAGGATTATAAAATAGCTTCTCTCAATACCGCTGTGTAAAATAATGAAAACACTTAAAAGAAATCCCAAAATATTTAAGAAAAGCAAGCATCTTGTGACTTTGTAAATTATTATATGTATGTTTCTGGGAAACTCCATAGCAGATTTTACTAGAGAATGACTGAGTTAGCTAAGGCTGGACTTCAGGCCAGTCATGCACACGGCCCATCTTCTTGAAGAGTAGCATGGGCAGTCATATTTGGTGCCTGCTGGACTGTTTCCGTTGATCAGAATTGAGGTGCTCTTGTTCAAATGCATCATAACCTCCAGCCCTAACTCTCCACACCAGGCCTCAGTGTAACAAGGACAGCCCTCTTCCGTGCCCAGTTTCTAGTCAGTACCTGCCAAAGCGGTTGACAAAGAGTCCAACGGAAAAGGAGCCAATCATACCACCAACGGAGAAGATGGCCACAGACAAGGACCAGAGGGACGTGAGTAACACCTCAGTGGGAGGCTTTGAGAACTTATCTTCCAAAGTGTAATTGAGAAAGTCCTTTATGATCTGAAAATTAAAACGGTTGCGGGGAGGACAGGCTGTTACGGTTGAGTGAGAGGTTCTTTCCTTCCTAAGAAAACAGCACTACGATTACTTTGTAGGTAGAGAACCAAGGGAATGAACAGCTGGGGGTGGAACAGACAACATGAGATAACGTTACTAGCTCTGAAAAGAACAATTTTTTGTCCTGAAAATCCCAGTAGTAGTAGCACCTATGTTCACTGACTACCCAGAGCTCTCCTAGGAGCCCCCCTTCATTGGTAACTAAGCCCTAAGGGACAATAAGGCAGTCTAACACCTCCACGGGGTGGAGAAGGAACAGAAACGTCTGGGATACGTGAGCCACTGGGCTTTTTTCCCTTGATCAGCGATGCAGCTAGGCTTCCCCACCAAGATTATTCTCCCTCTTAAGTTTCATTCAAGCAAGACACCAAGTTAGTCTGCAATTCCTAATATTTGACACCCCACTTAAAGGAATGATTCCCTATTCCAAATGTGAACTCTGGCTGCCTGGCACTCACCATCTCAGGAGCATTGATGACTCCTGTGTTGTAGCCAAACTGGAAAGACCCTATTGTAGCGATGGTGATGGCAAAGATCAGAGGAGCCGTGACCTGCGGGGAGGGGGGAGAAACAGTCTTTAAAACTCTTGACTGATGATTGTCTCTTACTAATTACGGAGATACATTAGGGAGACATGCCTATGAGTGGTATGAAAAAAACAGTTAATGGGATTTAGGTAATGATCCGGGAATACAAAAGAACAGGTTCTACCTAAGAACTTACCTGGAGATACACATACAGGCACTGGCACGTAGAGTAAACTTGGGAAAGTGTCAAGGAAATTCAGGAAGGAAGGAGTAAGTTAAGAGGAACTGTGTTACTGGGTTTGGAAGCATTCAAAATACTGCCCCGGGTAAAAGCTAGCACAGGATGCGCTCAGAATAGAAGACCTGGGAGCGGGAGGGAACTCCCTTTAGGATTCCTACCCACAGATTACTTTGGAAACCGCTAGACCGAGTGTAGTCTCACTTGCACCCCGACTCCACTGAAGCCGAGTGGTGCTGGCGTGCTTCTTCGCCCCGGGCGGCCCTGACCTCCCTGGATGCTGTCAGCGTCAGTATCTGCCCACTGTGCCCTCCCGGCCGCTGTACCCCGACCCGGTTGAAATTCCTCCCCCACAGTTGATACTGCACTGCCAGCCCCGCCCGGCAGGGGGAGAGCTAAGCTCACTCCCAACCCAACACTAAGGGGGAACCAACCCCGTCATCTCTCACCTGGCTGGGAATATTTCCAGTGGGAGTTATCTTGGATTTCCACCTCAAGACAGCTAAATCTTTATTCCTGAAGCCATCCTCTATGGCTGCCAAGCCTTCCGTATCCTAAACTCCTCGCCTCTCAGGTCAGAGAGTGGCGGGCTAGGAGTTTCAGTTCCCCAAATTGACCTGGTCTCCTAGGCCAGGCCTCGGCAGAGCAATTCCCATTTAATGCATTTCCCTTCAGGAAAACCTCTTCTTTTCCTCCTCATCATTTATCATCCTTGTGGGCCTTTTCCTCTTCCCATTTTTATCCCTTCTCTTATCTTTATTTTCAAACAAATTGCCTTACTGAGAACGCCGTCCTCCCTACTGCATCCTTAACACACAACAGGGTACACCTGCATCTCGAGCACTCAGAGTACCAGCTGCACACGAAGGACGGCTGGGATTCTTTCTCAGGAGAAAGAGGTTAAGGAGCGGGTGCTGGACACTGACCCATGTCCCCAACAAATCCCAGGCCCTTTCAAGGCCTAATGCTTCCAGCGAAATCCTCATGAGGCTCTGTGACCCACACTCTTCATCAACACAGCCCAGCAGCCCCGACCCCTGAATACTCAGCGGTCTCACCCGCACGTCCTCAGTAGCGTGTAACTGTGTGAAGAAACAAACCCAAAAAACAACCCTGGGCAACAACTCAACTTCGCCAGGTGACCCTCCCCACGACAGCAGATGAGTGGAACTGGGAAAAATCCTTTCCAGGACCTGACACACTCAAAGAGAGCTGGTGGATCTGTGCCATTGCAGGCTGGAGGCGAAACGGAAAGGCCTTAAGATGGCCAAGTGACTTAGGATAAAAGAGAGCACAGCAACCAATCAAGGTTCGCCTTTCTCAGTGTCCCCCAAACCAGCAAAAATAACCAGTAGCTTTATCATTCTTACCTTCGGCGTTCCCATGGCCCCAGTTTAATTCTTTCCGATTCTTTGATAAAGGTTAAATTAAGTGGGATTTCAGAGACACCTCTTCCAGCCAACAAAACCTCCAAAATGTCCTTGGGGATACCAAGTTTCTCTTCAGGTTCTCAGTACGGCTGTACGTCCCAACCTCACCGTTAGAGAGCCCCGAGGCACTTATTTATAATCTCTGCAAAGGGTGGAGCCTGGGAGACAAGCCCCCAGCCCCACCCCATACCGCCCCCAGTGATCTCGTGACCTTTCGGAATTTTGTGACATCAAATTCAGTCCCGAACCTAAGCGACGTTTCCCTCCCTCCTCTAAAAACCACATCCTTCACCCTCCCTACTACAGTTTTTTTAAAGGCCGTCCTCCTTCCCTTTAATAATAGCTGCTACAGCCTCTCAGTTTCACAGACAAAATGCTACCAGGAAAGCCTTGAGGGAGGGCAAATACACTTTTATTTTTGTTCTGGCATCTGCTTGGAATTGAATCATTCTACAGACAGATGAGAACCAATGCTCTTTATATAAGGCAAAGTCGAGTGGGTGCTGCTATCTGAGAGTTAAGGTTGTTTGAAGGGAGTATAAGCAGAGAGAATTCATAGTCCTGTGATGTGATCAGCTGCATTTTGATGCAGTCTGGTCTACAGTCTTGGAGGTGAGGGAAGGACAGTCTGAGAGAAGAAAAGCAAGTGAAGAAAGAACTGGGTCAGTTTGGGGCTCTACTTATCTTCTGACTAGCATAATAGCTCCTGGGAGGAGAAAACCTGGATATCTAGGAACCAGACCTTCAGGGCTGCAGGAAGGAGAGAAGCAACTGCCAGTGGGATACAGTCCAAAGTCCTTAATATGACATTTATGGAACCAACCTTTCTGAAACCATTCTGCAATGTTTTGCCTCTAGCCTTAGGTTCCATCTAGAGATGGAACAATTCTCAAATTCAGTTAAACAGGCATTTCCTGACTACATACTATCTACCACCAGGTACTCTCCAAGAAGTGGGGGACTCATCAGTATATACGACAAAAAAGTCCTGGCCCTTCAAGAATTTATAGCATTTCCCTTCTTCCACTAAAAAAAAATGGGACAAAGCCAACTGATTCTCACACAACTGGAGACAATGATCAATATCCTATGAATTATGGAGCGTGCATTTCTTGAAATAAAACATAAATATTTGCTTACCAAGTCATACAAGAAAATTGAGCAAGATGAGTAGTAAAAACAGATAGGAATAATGTGAACAGAAGATGACGAAGGGTAATAGACTGAAGTGGCTCCAGTGTGTGAGAAAACATAGCACAACTATTTTGTTGTGCTTAAAGAGTTGGGTAAGTAAGAGATAACATCAAGGCTCTGCCGGAGGGAAACATCAGTGGTCAAATTCCTAATGCCTGATTAATCTGTAGCCTAGCAACCCCCTGGGGGTTATGGGGAGAGGGTGTGGGGTGACAGAAGCACAGAAATGGATGCATTTTTTTCTAGATGCTACACTTGTGGGTGGGCATCTTTCTTTGGTTGAAGGCCTAGAATTCAATTGACACTAGTGGATCTGAAACAAACCAGATGATTGTCTCCTTTCCTTAAATGATTATATTTCCTAAATCCGACTGTTAACTGAGAGAATTGAGGAGGAGTGAAACACGACATCCAAGAAAACCTTTACTGAAGTCGTACTTCCCCTCCCCCCTCCGCCTTGTTTTCCAGGAAACAGAGGCTTCAGGCCCCTTTAGTTTCCACAGCAACTGAATTAAGCCGCCAAAGGACAAAGAATATCCTGTATGGTAGCAGTCCAAGAAAAAGAAACAGGAGAAATTAATTTTAATAATTACTCTATTGACCTGATATATAAAAAATAATATTTCAACATGTAATCAATATAAACATTATTGATAAGATAGTTTACCTTTTTCCTACTAAGTCTTCAAAATCCAGTGTATGTTTTACATTTATAACACATCTCCATTTTAGATTCTAAGTTTTCTACAGTTGAAGTAATAGTGTCCTATCAAAACAAGAAGCTGTGTTTAATGGGATTTAAAATTTTAAATGGTTTCCACTTAAATTAATTGAAATTAAGAATTCAATTCCTCAGTTGCATTAGCCACGCGTAAGTTTTCAGCCTCTGCAGGAGGCTCACAGCTGTACCTTTCAGCTGAAGAGTAAGAAGACCAAGGGCAGGCTGCCCCCAAATATGCCACAATGGACTATTGATTATTTTGAATTAAAGTGAGTGGAGAAATAGCCGGTGCAGCAGAGATTCTCCGACCCTCCTCTGTCCCTCACTGAAGCCAAGAAATAAATCCCCATGTACCTTCCCTATATCTAAAGGGCTGAAAGACAGCCTTATCACCAAAGACCAGTGAATTTAGAGCCAACGAGCCTATATAAGCAAATCTTGTTCCCTTTTTTTTTACTAATTTACTACCCCAGACAATGCTGTTTCAGCTCCCAAACTTAAGTTTTCTTTGTCCTGTCAATTCTGCAAAGATTTATTGTTTCTTTGTTAAAATGTATAAAAGATGCCTGTCTTGGTCATTTCTTTGGGTCTCAATTTCATTATTGGGTCTCTGTGCACATGTAATTGCACTTTATTTTTTTCTCTTGTTACTCTGTCTCATGTTAATTTGATTCTTAGACCAGCTGGAAGAACCTTGGCAGGTAGAGGAATATTCTTCCTCCCCAAAATCATACTGCCCTGTTTTCCTTCTAGTCTTTTCTCCATTCATTCTTATCTTTGACTATTATTTGTCTCACAATACATTTTTGGCTCTGAAATCACTGTCTTTCCTATCTCCTTCTCCTTAGTCTTAGAATAATTATGCTTTAATGTTTAGCATGAGCAAATGGCACCAGTGAGAGTAAAAAGTGTGTCTGTATCACCCTCTTCACTTACTAAGAGCAGGTTCCGAAGCAGTTCCAGAACACAGTGTTTGTCCCAGTAATTATCTGATCTGTATTTACTGAAAGAATAAATGAAGTAATTGTGAAGGCCCAGGATTACACCTGTCCTCCCAAAATTTGTGGGAAACAGCTATCGAGGAAGATAATACTGAGGGACAAGTTTTAGAACTTTGAAGTCTGTAGGGAATTTTTCTTCTTGGTAAAGGAAGGAGGGTGAGAGGGAGTAAGATCTGAAGCCTGTTTTCTCTGGCTAAACTAAGCCTGAGAAAGTTACCTTTAAAAAAGTGAAGTAGATCAACAGGGAGAGAGTATTCTACTTCTAGCAATATATATATTTTTTGTGCTCTGAGAAGCTGGTTGCACAATAGCAGTATATATTTTTAAAGATTTACAACTGGACTTCAACTGAATTTCAAGAATCTAAGTGTGCTGAACGTATTAAGACAAATGCTTCTTGAGCAAGAGGGACCTAATAAGCTCCTGATGTTCAGGAACTAGTTCTGAGCCGGGCTTGCTTCAGAGTAGAGACATCTGAGTTAGGCAACCCTCACCCTGGGCAGTAGACAATAGTTGCTCAATACAACTGTTTGTTGATATGCTTGGGGAGATTGACTGGTTGTTTGGGGTCTCTGTGCACTTTGGGAGTAGGTCCAAGCTCCACTGCATCAGAAAGTCACTGCTCTGCTGATCTACCTCAAGGGAGCAGGCCAGCCAGGGTAGGTTGGCAAGTTAAATGTCCTAAAACACACATCCTGTGTCATTTCATTCCTGTGAGATGTTTTTCCACATTATCAAAAACAAAGTAGGAAAAAATGTGGTGGATAAATCTCAAAAATGGATTAGGTTGGGATGAATGTTATGGAATTCCCATCTAATAGTTTAATGGACATCTGCTTAGAAGAAACAGATTGAGTGGAATAATGGTCTGAAATCTCAGATGCACATGCAGATATGTGCAGACCCTGAGTCTCAATCCTAGCATCAGACTACTCCGTAAGAGGGTGTTTGCTAATGTGATAACCAAATGGGAAAATAAACAAACCTCAAACCCTAAAATCAGGGAATACAGGGCTTTAAACACATAGAGTTAAAGACAGGGAAAACTGCCCCCTCCCTCACAGAACAACATAAATGGCATTTTAAGGCGCACAGAAAGCTAGTGACGAAAGATTGCCAGTTAATTCTATTCTTTTCCTTGTGTTTGTAATATTGCTCATATGGAACAACTTTCATTACAGCATGTTATTTTTTAATTTTCCTTAGGTTAGGTGTAGTCAGAGCACCTTTTTAATCTGAAAACTCTGTAGAAAATAACCTCTCAGGGTGAAGAAAGAAAAAATTTGAGAAATGTTGATTTTCCTGTCTACACTGAGTTTCAACCATTCATCACTGTAGTTGATCCTGAGGCATCTAATCCCAGCTCCCAGACCCTTATCACCTTCTGAGGGGTCTTCCCTCCTCCAGTTTCCTTCAAATATTAATCCATCACACACCAGTGCTAGATGAATTACCCTAAATCAAAATTCTCATCATATCAATCTTCTGCTCAAATACTCAATGATTATTAAAGTCTAGATTAGTACTATTGAATAGAAATATAATGTGAGCTGCATATGAAATTAAAAAATTTCTAGTAGCCACATTAAAAAAATGAAAAGAGTTGTTAATTTGAATACTCTATTTTGTTTAACTTAACATACACCAAATATTCTCATTTCAACATGTAATATAACAATTATTAACAAGATATTTTACTTTATTTGGTATTAGACCTTCAAAATCCAACCTATATTTTACATCTGCAGCACATCTTAATTAGGACACTAAATTTTTAACAAGGTGAAACATAGCCTTAAAAGTTGTATTTAACAAAACATTTACACTGTTTCAAATTTTTTAAAGTACTACTTCAATTTAAAATACAAACTTAAATGAATTAGAGTGGGATGAAATTACCAATTAAGTTCCTCTGTCACACTAGCCGCATTTCAAATGCTCAGGAGCCACACACTGTAACAAGTGGCTGCCGCACTGTGCCAGTCAGTGCCGATCTTGACTCCTTAGCATGACCTCACTCTCTTATTCCAGTCTTATCTGGGACATAGACTGTACACCCTGGAAGTATTACCTCCCCTTTCCCAAACCAAACGGAATGATTTAGTTTTCAAACAGGCCTTATGTACTTCTTTACCTGTAGCCTTTGTTATATCCTTTATGGTAAACTTAAGTCTAGTAAATGTTTCTCCGAGTTCTGTGAGCCACTCTAGCAAATTAATCAAACCCAGGAAGGGGTCATGGGAACCTCTGATTTATGGCCAGTCAGTCAGAAGCAACCTGACTTTTGACTGGTGGCTAAAGTGGGGACAGCCTTCTGAACCCAAGCTCCTAAACCTGTGGGACCTGATGCTATTTCCAGTAGAATAGAGTCAAATTTTAGCAACAGCTGAAAACTGGAGAATTGCTTGGTGGTATGGAAAAACACATATTAGAGGCTGCCCTGACAACCAAAGACTGGGTGGCTTACACAATGGAGATTATTTTCTCAGAGTTCTGAAGGTTGGAAGTCCAAGATCACGGTGTTGGCTAGTTTAGTGTCTCCCAAGACCTCTCTCCTTGACTTGCAGATGGCTGGCTTCCTGCTGCATCCTCACATGGCCTTTCCTCTGTGTGCATGCATCCCTGGTGTGCCTTTGAGTGTCTAAATTTCCTTTTCTTGGAAGGACATCAGTCAGGCTGGATTAGGGCCCACCCTAATGCTTGTTTTAACTTAATCACCTTTTTAAAGGCTCTATCTCCCAGTATAATCACACTGAGGTACTGAGAGTTAGGACTTCAGTGTGCATTTTTGGGGGCAATTCAGTCCCATAACACCATGTTATTGGAAACTCACTCTTTTGTATTCCTCCATACTTGTACATCTGCCAGCTGGCTAACTCCTGGTCATACTTCAATAACCAGTATCTCTTCCCTTTTGTGAAACATTCTCAGACAAACCTAAGAATATGCAATTTCCTTTGTACCACAATACCTATCTCAAACATACCTAGATTATAGTACTTATTAATCCACAGTGATTGTTTGTTTACATATTTGCTTACCTTTCTAAATTGTAAGCACTTTGAGGGCAGAGACTTTATTTTACCTATCTCTATATCCATCATGCCTAACAAACAGGTGAACAAAAATGTCTGCTAAGTTAGCTGAATAAAACATCTCCAAACTATATCCTTAGGGCTGTTGAGTATCTAGACAGGCTATAACCTAATTAATATATATACAACATGATTATAAAAATGATTCATTAATAAAGATAGTGATTCATAAATGTCTCAAAAAATGTCCCTTAGAAAAGAAAATCCTTTTAGGGATGTGCCTGGATGGGGCTTGATAACCTAAGGTGACCCAGTTTCCTTTACTTCCCAAGAACCAGTCCTTCATGTACTTAAAGATCACAAGTAATGCTAGCATCGCCGAAACTCACTTTTCATTGATAAAGCATAAAGTCAATTAGAAAAAATGTACAATCTTTTTTCTATTTCATTGGCACTGTCCATATCTGAAGCTCGGTCTAATCAGTCACCCAAGCTCTCTGTTTCACATTAAAAACAAAATCAAACCAGAAAAACTTCTAGTAATAGTTAGATTAGTTCACTTAATTGGTGAGCACATACTGTTGAGCACTTGTTATCCTTACTCTTTATTGCTATAAGCTGAAATATGTGCTTTTGGTTAATATCATCTCCCAGAGCATATCATTTTATATATTTAGGTCTGTTATAAATTTTAAAGTGGGTATATTCTAAATGTACATATTATAGACAAATCTATTACCATACCATATTACTATATATATTGCTTATAATAGAAGGGAACTTCCTTAATTGATAAAGAATATCTACAAAAAAAAAAATCTACAGCAAGCAACATATGTAAATGGTAAGAAAGTCAAAGCTTTCAAACTAGGATCAGGAGCCAGGCAAGGATGTTACCTCTCACTACTCCTTTTCAACATTACACTACAAGTACTAGATAATGTAATAAGACAAGAAAAGGAAATAAAAGGTATACAGATTGGGAAGTAAGAAATAAAACTGTCTTTGAACTTGACCTGTCTGTCTATGTAGAAAATCTGACAGAATTGATTTTAAAAATCCTATAACTAATAAATGATTATAGCAAGGTTGCAAGACACAAGGTTAATATACAAAAGTCAATTATGTTCCTATATACCATCAATTAAAAAATGGAATATGAAATTAAAAACACATTACCATTTAACTAGCTTCCAGAAAAGGGAAATATGTCAATAGAAATGTAACAAAATATATATACAATCTAAATGAAGAAAACTACAAAATTGTGGTGATGAAATCATAGAGTAACTAAATAAATGGAGAGGTAGTCCATGTTCATAGGAGGACTCAATATTATCAAGATGTCAGCTCTTCACAACTTGATCTATAGATTCAATGCAAGCCCAATCAATATCCCAGCGAGTTATTTTGTAGGTATCATAAAAGTGACTTTAAAGTTTACATGAAGAGGCAAAAGATCAAAAATAGCTAACACAATATTGAAGAAGAACAAAGTTGGAGGACTGACACTGCCTACCTGACCTCAAGATTTACTATCAATCCCCAGTAATGAAGACATTGTGATACTGGTGAAAGAAAACAAATAGATCAACAGAACACAGCCGAGAGCCCAGGAAGACACACACCAATATAATCAACTGATTTTTGACAAAGGAAAAAAGGCAACACAATGACATAGAGACAGTCTCCTCAACAAATGGTGCTGGAAGAACACATATCACAGCAAAATTAAAAAGGAACTTAGGCCTTATACCCCTACCCCTCACAAAAATGATTTCAAAACAGATCATAGATATAAATGTATAACATAAAGCTACAAAATTCCTAGGAGAAAACATAGATGACCTTGGGTATGGAAATGACTTTTTAGATACAACACCAAAGGCACAATCCATGAAAGCAATATTTGATAATTTGGACTTTATTAGAATTAAGAAATTCTAGGGGTGTACAGGGAAGATAGTATAGCACAGAGAAGATAGGTAGTGACACTATAGCATCTTACTACACTGATGGACAATGACTGTAATGGGGTATATCAGGGGGATTTGATAATATGGGTGAATGTAGTAACCACAATGTTGCTCATGTGAAACCTTCATGAGATTGTATATCAACGATACCTTAATAAAAAAATAATAAATAAATAAAAAAGAAAGAAATTCTGCTCTGCCAAAGACAGTTGAGAGAGAATAATAAGAAAAGTCACAGACTGGGTGAAAATATTTTCAAAAGACACATCTGATAAAGGACCATTATCCAACATATACAAAGACCCCTTAAAATTCAACAGTAAGAAAACAACCTGATTAAAAAATAGGTCAAAGATCTGAACACACACTTCACCAAAGAAGATATACAGATGGCAAACAAGCATGTGAAATGATGTTCATATGTGGTAAGGAAATTCAAATTAAAATGAGATACCACTACACACATATTAGAATGACCAAGACCTGGAACACTGATACTACCAAATACTGGCAAGAATGTGGTGCAACAGGAACTCTCATAAATTGCCAGTGGGAATGCAAAATGGTATGGCCACTTCAGAAGACAGTTTGGTAGTTTCTTACAAAATGAAACATATTCTTACCATGTGATCCAGCAGTCCCACTTGTTCTTTACCTAGAGGAGTTACAAACATGTCCACACAAAAAAAAACTGCACACAGATATTTATAGAAGCTTTATTCATAATTGCTGAGATTTGGAAACAGCCAAGATATCCTTCAATGATGAATGTATAAACAAATTGTGGTGCATCCAGATAATGGATTATTAATGAGCACTAAAAGGAAATGAGTTATCAAGTCATGAAAGACATGGAGGACCCTTAAATGTGTATTACTAAATGAAAGAAACCAATCTGAAAAGGCCACATACTATATGGCTCCCCTTATGTGACATCTGCTAAAGCCAAAACTATGGAGACAGTAAAAAGATCACTGGTTGCCAGGGGTTGGGGTGGGGTTTTGAAGCAGAGATGAATAGGTGGAGAACAGAGGATTTTGGGGGCAGTGAAACTATTCTATTTGATGCTGTAATGATGGATATATGTCATTATACATTTGTTCAAAGCCATAGAATGTATAAAGTCAAGAGTGAGCCCTAACATAAAAGTATCAACTTTGGGTGACTATGCTGTGTCAGTGTAGTTCATCAGTTGTAACAAGTGCACCAGTCTGGTGGGAGGTATGATAATGGAGGAGGAAGTTAGGTATGTGTGGGGGTAGGGGGTATATGGGAAATTTCTGTACCTTCCTCTTAATTTTTACTGTAAACCAAAATTGCTCTAAAAATATAAAATCTTAAATAAAAAAAAAAGACCAGTTCCCTAGACAAGCAATCTTCTCCAATCCTGAATGCAGAGGGGGTGCTCATTTCTTTTCTACGTCTCTTGCTACACCATCACTTTCACCACTCTCTCAATACCTGGTGTAGTACATTATTAGATTACACACTTGATAAGTATTTTGGAGGAATTAAATAATTTCATTTGGAGGCAGACAGTTTTGGAAGGGAGAGAATGTACTGACTGGACATAAACTTTCATTCTTATTGGTAAACCAGAATGCCAATAAAAAATTTACAATCTGTCTCTTGTCAATTTCACTAGAACAACTTGTTGATTAAGTGCTGCCTAATCAATCAACTAGGCTTGCTCACTGTCACCGATTTTATGAAATCCACTTATTAATATCTATTACACAATTAATCAGTTGGTAAGAATACCCTTTGAAAAGAACGTTGAACTTTGCTGTTTAACATCATACCCATAAACTTCTTTGAATTTGTGCCCTTACTTAGTTTTTAGCTCTTTGGAAACTTCATTTCATGCTTTAAAGTCTGTTTGCCAACTCCAGGTAATTTTTTGGGGGGGATCCAGTATTTTTTAATACTTGGCAGAGATTAAACTGTACCATGCCATAACATCATATATATTAAACTTTTTGTTTAAATCATATCTAGAAAGATAGTAGATCATTATAGTCGACAAAGGAAGGTCTGAAGAAAAAGGAAGAACCAGGTTATAAAGAGGGGGAAGTAAGTGATGTATCATACTTCAAACTAAAAAACCGACTGCCTTATACGACAGCTGCCCACAATTCATCTCTAAGCTCTCCCCAATCCCAATACGCCAAACTAATTCTAAAATATAAGCAACACAGAGAAAAATTTTGGGGTTTATATTCAAAGACTCTCTGTATTGTTTTCTTAATTGACCTTCCAGGATTAGAGGAAGTGGCACTCTTCAGAGCATCTTGGTGCTTCCCTGAAATGATCATCTACCACTAAAGCAGAAGCTCCTTCTGCCACACCTCCCCTTACTGATCACAGCTACCTTGGGTGGGGCACAAATACACTCCTCACTGTGCATTCTTTATAACACCCAGCAGAAACTTGGTGTTATTTTGTTATTTATCTCATTATCAGCACTAGGAGGAACAGGTGGGAGAGAGGATAATTACAGCTTAGTGTAATCAACTAAGCAGAGGATTGGAAGTCAAAAGAGCAAAATATGAGTCTCATTTCTGGAACTAGAGTTTAGACATTTGAAAAGGTCATTTAACTTTTATATATCTCAATTTCAGTATTTATACTGGAGGCCATAATACTCAGCTTATGGAATGATTGGGAGAATTAAATGAGATAATGCAAGTGAAAAAAATTGATAACCTCTAAAACCCTAGCAAATATACATTCAGTCATTTATACATTTTTCATCAGCTGTTTACTGAATATCTACTGTATGCTAGGTACAGTTCTAGATGCAGGCACTACAAATGTTGTGAAGACAAAGTTCCCTCAGAGAGCTTAAATTTTAATATAGAATGGTTATATGAAATGGTTTAATATGGAATGGCCTATGGGATCATTAATTTTATATTGGCTGGGCCACAGTGCCTAGATATTTGGTCAATTATTATTCTGGATGTTTCTGAGGGAGTGTTTTTGGATGACATTTACATTTACATTGGTGAACTCTAAGTAAAGCAGATTGCCCTCCATAATATAGGTGGGCCTCACCCAATCAGTTGAAGAACTAAATATAATAAGAGCCTTCCCTCCCTGCAAGCAAGAAGAAATTTTGCAGCAGATGGCCATCAGATGTCAGCTGTAACATCATCTCTTCCTGGGTCTCTAGTTTGACAGCCTTTGTACTTGAACTGCAGCTTGGCGCTTCCTTCCTGAGGCCTATCATGCAGATTTTGGATTTGCCAGCATCCATAATCATGTAAGCAAATCAATTAGAACAAATCTCTTTCTTTATATATACACATCCTATTGGTTCTGTTTCTCTGGAGAACCCTGACTAATACACGTATTAGTATTAACCTGAAATGGGATGCTGCTATAACAATACCTAAAAATGTGAAAGAGGCGCTGGTATATGGGTAGAGGTTGAAAGAGTTTTGAGGCACATGCTGGAAAAAGCCTAGGTTGCCTTGTAGAAATTGTTGGTAGGAATATGAACAGTAAAAGTGATTCTGGTGAGATCTAAGATGGAAATAAGGGACAGGTTGCTGGAAACTGGAAGAAAGTTGATTCTTGTTGTTAAGTGGCAAATAAATTGGCAGAGTATCTGATTCTAGTATTTTGTGCAAAGTAGAACTTTTCATGATGAAATAGGACATTTAGCTGAGGAGATTTCTAAGCTAAGTGTTAAAGGAATGGCCTGGTTTCTCCTTACTGCCTATTGCAAGACACAAGATGAGAGAAATAAATTTAAAGAGTGATTTTTAAGCAAAAAGAAGACATAAATCAAAGATATAGAAAATTCTCAGCCTATCCATATTGCAAAAACAAGAACGTTTGCTCTGGGAAGGACACTAAGGGTGTGGCTGGAAAATCATTTGATAGAGATTATGAATGCAGTTTATGGGTTTAATCGGCCACCTCAACAGAATCTAGGAATAGAGATGGTGTTACACTAGGAGAAATGTGACCAGGGTAGATAAAGGCAACAGAAAGAGACAAAATATCTGGGATTCTATAGGATGGGAAAAGAAAGCTATCAACATGTGAAATCTTTCAATAAAAGGGAAGAATGACCCCAAAGTAGATTCAGAGATAAGCAGAGTCACCATCCCCACCAGAGGTGGGCAGCACACAGGCCAGCAAGGCAAGGCTATCTCCTCCATAGTTTCAGTGCGCCAGGAGGGCAGAACACTGAGCCAATGAAGAGTTTTCTTGAGACTTAAATCTAATGGAACATTGTTCTTGCTTTGGCAGTACACAGACTAAAACTGGAATGGTACAGAGAAGATTAGCATGGCCCCTGCTCAAGGATGACATACGAATTTGTGAAGCATTCGATATTTTAAAAAATAAATGAATGAATGAATAAATAAACAAATCTAATGGAACATTGATTGTTTGGGTATGACACCAAAATCACAAGCAACAAAAGCAAAAAACAGACAGATGGGACTATACCAACTTAAAAACTTGTTCATCAAAGGATACAATCAAGAGTGAAAAGGCAACCTACAGAATGGAAGAAAATACTTGAAAATCATAGGTCTGATAAGGAATTAACGTCCAGAATATATAAAGAACTCGTCAACAACAAAAATAAATAACGTGATTTAAAAATGGGCAAAGGATTTGAGCAGACATTTCTCCAAAGATGATAAACAAATAGCCAGCAAGCATATGAAGAGATGTTCAATGTCATTAATTATCATAGAAATGCAAATCAAAACTACAATGAGATATCTCTTCATACCCAGTAGGATGCCTACTATTAAAAAAAATGAAAAACAAAATAGCAAGTGTTGGTAAGGATGTGGATGAATTGGAACTCGTAGGCACTGTTGGTGGGATTATAAAATAGTGCAACAGCTATTGAAAACAGTATGAAGGCTCCTCAAATAAAAAGAACTGCCACATGATCCAGCAATCTCACTTCTAGTTATAGAGCCAAAAGAATGAAAGTAAGATCTCAAAGAGATATTTGCATACCCATTTTGTACACCCAGCACTATGTACAATAGCCGAAGGTGGGAACAACACAAGTGTCCATTAATGAGGGATAAACTAACTGTGGTATATTCTACAATAGGGTAGTATTCAGCCTTAAAAAGGAAGGAAATCCTGTTATATCCTCAAAAATGAAGCCTGCGGCCATTATGCAAAGTGAAAATAAGGCTGTCACAAAAAGATAAATAATGTATGAATCCACTTATATGAAATATCTAAAGTAGTCAAACTCATTGAGACAAAGCAGAATGGTGGCTACCTGGAGTTGGAGGGAAGGAGAAGAGGGGAATTGTTGTTTAATGCGTATAGAGTTTCAATGATGTAAGATGAAAAGTTCTGGAGATCTGTTTCACAACAGTGTGAATACAGTTAACACTACTGAGCTATGCACTTAAAAATGGCTAAGATGGTAAATTTTATGTGAATAAGGAAACAAGTGAAGAAAAAATTGAATGGAATTTACCTTGCCAGATTTTAGGTTTGTTTGGGACTCATCATTCCTCTCTTCTTTCTGATTTCTCCCTTTTGGTATGGGTCTGTCTGTCCCAGCATTGTATTTTGCAAGCACATAACTAGTCTGGTTTCACAGGTTCACAGCTGGAGACAAATTCTGCCTCAGGATGGATCAAACCCCAGGTCTCATCCATACCTGATTTAGATGATATTTAGATGAGACTTTGGACTTGGAATTGATATTGGAAAGGGATAAGACTTTTGGGACTGTTGCGACTCAGGTGAATGTATTTTGTATGTCATGAATTTTGGGAGCCAGCATGGGGTCTAATAGACTAAACTGTGCCCTCTTATAATTCATATGTTGAAGTCCTGACCTCCAGTACCTTAGAATGTAACTGTATTTGGAGACAGGGTTTTGAAGAGGTTATTAAGTTTAATTAAGGTCATAAGAATGGGGCCTTAATCCAATATTAATTGGTGTCCTTATAAGAAGAGAAAAAGATACCAGAGGCAGAGTAAAGGCCACGTGCGGACACAGCAGGAAGGTGGCCATCTGCGAGGAGGAAGGGCTCAGGAGAGAACAACACTACTGACACCTTGATCTGGGACTTCCAGCCTCCAGCACTGTGAGAAAGTAAATTTGTTATTGAAACCACCCGTTCTGTGGTATTTTATTATGGAAGCCTGTTAGAAATGGCATAAAACTAAATGTGATTTATTCCCGGAGGCATTAACGTTTCAACAAAAGGGTGTTAACAAGAAGCCTACATGTCAGAACATGTACCAGGGTGTCACTCCAGCTGGGAAGGGGAGGGAGACTGTGAAAAAGCGGACTATGGGTCACTTCAGAAAAAGGCAGAAAAATTTTGAGTGCAGCCAATAAAATTAAGACAAATGTAAAGAAAGCTTAATATGGATATAACTTGCCTAGGCAATGTCCGGGAAAGAACGCGCACCTTGTAGTACTCAGCCAATGAGGAACCAGGGGAGGGTGGTTAAGGAATAAATTGCTTGTAAGCACCCTGAGTGCGCCTGCTCACCAGACACAGAAACCAGACCTTGCAAGGCCGCCATTAAAGCCTCCCTTCACTGGTCTCAGGGTCTACTTATTGAGTTTGGACCAGTCAGCACGTTTCTCACAAGCCCTAGCAGACTTATACAACAGACAATAAACAAACAAATATATATGTAACACCAGGTAGTGATAAGGGAGTGCTTTGAAGAATAACAGAGCAAGATAAGGTAATAACTAATTGGGGGGATCATTTAAGATAGGATGGCTAGGGTTGATCTCAGTAGAGATGACATATGAACAGAAACCTGGATGACATGAGGAATCAAGACTTGGGAGCATTTGTGAGAACATTTAGAACAGAGAGCATTTCAAATACAAAGACACCAAGAGCAGGATGTGTGCTTGGCATGGCACCAAAAGGGTGGTTTACAGGAGTGGAGTGAACAAGGGGCAGAGAAGTAGGAGAAATGATGTGGAAGAGATAAATAGGAGCCTGATCATGCAGGGCCTTGTAAGCAATGGTGAGGATCCTGGATTATATTTTTAAATGTGACAGAAAGCCAGGAAGCTATAAAGCCATATAGGTTGTTGGGCGAAAAAGTGACATTGGTTGATTTATGTTTTTTTTTTTTTTTTTGTAGATAATTATTTTTTATTGAAGGGTAGTTGACACACAGTATTACATTAGTTTCAGGTGTACAACACAGTGATTCAACATTTATATACATGATAATTCTAGGTACCAGCTATCACCATACCAAGTTGTTACACTATTTTGACTATATTCCTTATGCTATACATTACATCCCGGTTACTTATTTATTTTACAATTGGAAGTGTGTACTTTTTTTTTTTTTTTGTGAGGGCATCTCTCATATTTATTGATCAAATGGTTGTTAACAACAATAAAATTCTGTATAGGGGAGTCAATGCTCAATGCACAATCATTAATCCACCCCAAGCCTAATTTTCGTCAGTCTCCAATCTTCTGAAGCATAACAAACAAGTTCTTACATGGAGAACAAATTCTTACATAGTGAATAAGTTACATGGTGAACAGTGCAAGGGCAGTCATCACAGAAACTTTCAGTTTTGCTCATGCATTATGAACTATAAACAGTCAGTTCAAATATGAATATTCATTTGATTTTTATACTTGATTTATATGTGGATACCACATTTCTCTCTTTATTGTTTTTAATAAAATGCTGAAGTGGTAGGTAGATACAAGATAAAGGTAGAAAACATAGTTTAGTGTTGTAAGAGAGCAAATGTAGATGATCAGGTGTGTGCCTGTAGACTATGTGTTAATCCAAGCTAGACAAAGGCAATAAAACATCCACGTATGGAGAAGATTTCTCTCAGAACAGGGGGGGTGAGGTTCTAAGCCTCACCTCTGTTGATCCCCAATTTCTCACCTGATGGCACCCTGATTTATGTTTTTTAAAAAAGTATTGCTGTTGATTGTAGAAGATGCTGGAGGAAGCAAGAATGGAAACATAGAAACCGATTAGGAGGCTCCTTGTCCCGATAAAAATGATGAGGGCTTGGACAAGGGTAGTAGTGGTGGTAGCAGGGACTTGTTGGATGTGAAATATATTTTAAAGACTGAACCAACTGGATTAACTGATAGTCTAGATGTTGGGCGTTAGGGGGAGAAAAAGGAGTCAAGAATGATCCTTAGGGTTCACCTGAGCAAGTGGAGAAGCTGGAGTTGCCATTTACTTCAGTCAGGAAAGTAGAGAGAGGAGCAGGTTTGAGGGCTCAAATCAAGAGTTTTGTTGTGGACGTGTGAAGTCTGAGTTATTGTTAGGACATGAGCTAATAATAATAATAGAACATTCTCCTCTTTCATCCTTAGATTCTGGGAATATAAAGATACAAATGGTATAGCACCTGCCTTTAAGTTCTCATGCAAGGGCATGGAGAGAGACATATAAAAATCAGTGTTTGGATTTTTTTTTTAATTAATAGATTTTATTTGCAGGGAGCAGTTTTAAGTTTAGAGAAAAATTGAGGGAAAAGCATACAGTGCTTCTATATACCCCATCAACTTACCTATTGTTAATGTCTT
This sequence comes from Manis pentadactyla, assembly GCF_030020395.1. Taxonomy (NCBI): domain Eukaryota; kingdom Metazoa; phylum Chordata; class Mammalia; order Pholidota; family Manidae; genus Manis; species Manis pentadactyla. The sequence continues at coordinate 65,508,690 of NC_080032.1, read as the reverse complement.
GCATTGTTGTAATACATTTGTTGACAACTGATGAACTTACATTGACACATCATATTCACCCAAGGGCTCTCTCTTGGTCTTGTACATTTTATGGATTTGGACAAATGTATAATGACATGTACCCATCATTATATCATCATGTTCATTGCCCTAAAAATCCTCTGTTCATCCCACTACCCCTGCCCCCCCAACCAATCCCTGGCAACCAGAGTTTTTATTATTTCCATAGTTCTGCCTTTTGGAATCATACAGCATGTGGCCTTTTCAGATTGGCGTCTTTCACTTAGTAATAGACATTTAAGGGTCATCCATGTTTTTTCATGGTCCAATAGCTCATTCCTTTTTAGGACTGAATAGTATTCCATTGTCTTGATATACCATCATTTATCTATTCACCTACTGGAGGGCACCTTGGTTCCTTCCAAGTTTTTCCAATTATGAATAAAGCTGTTATAAACATTCATGCACAGGTTTTTGTGTGAGCATAGGTTTCTAACTTATTTGGGTAACAAGAGGTGTGATTTTTGGATCATAAACGAGTAGTCTGAATGTGAAATTCTATACAAGTGCTGATAGGGAACACAGACTACTGCTTGCAGGAAGCAAATAATTTTCTTTGTTTTCTTTAAGTTTACTGTAACAATGCTCTAAAACCATAACTGTCTCCGCCTTCTCTGTGTGGCTACTAGCCTAACACTATCACCAGGATACCCCTGCCTAGCTCATTTACAGGAAGACAGCTACTGAACACTGATAACTGAAGTGCTAATGCTGACTCACATCCACCCTTTCAAAAAACCAAAAGCAAGTGCCAATTCGTGGATGAGGTGAGGAGCGAAGCCACTTCTCAGTACACTGTGTCATAATTAAAGGCCTATATTCTTTTAGCAGGGCTCCTCCCTAACTTTGGTCACCCTCTAGTTAAGAGCCCAACTCCTCAAAAGAAATCCAAGTTCTCTAGAAAGAAAAAGGCTGCTGAAGCTCCAGGCTCGAGTTTATTAAGATGAGGTCCTGAGGTGGACTAGGCAGATACACAAACCCCCTGAAAGCGAATGCAGATGGTGTATTTCAGGTACTTTTCTGAGGAGGAGGGGGACCATATGCTCTTATCACAGTCTCAAAAAGGAGTAATGAAACCCAGAAAACAGCCAAAGGACCTGCCAAACACTGGATTGGGTAGGACATGGGAGGAGAAGAATCTGATTTCTCTCCAGTCACCAGAGGAACTATAGCTTGGAAACTGCAGTAGAGTCTGCTTTCACGTCGGTTTACCTCCTGCTCTCAGAGCTGGTCTGCGCTCCTGGTGGAACCACAAAGAGCAAGCTCTTTGCAAGCCAGAGGCTCTAATTCCGTCCTAGCAGTGAGGAGAGAGAGCTCAGCGTGCAGGAGTAGGGAGCTTCAGCAAGGAAGTACAACCAATCCTCAGAACAGGGCATAGTTTGAAGAGACTGTAAATCATCATCTTTCCTCATCCAAGAGGTCACTACATTTTAGCATTTGCCTTGAGCAACTTGAAGATGTGAAGCAGTGGAGGCAAAGATCTTGAGCTGAACTGAGAATCGTGTATTTTTCTTATCAAAATTTATCAACATTTCTTATCAAATGCGATATTCCATGCATTTGACAGATTTTATCATGTGCCTATTATGTATCACACAGGGTACCGGCCACGGTGCTTATAACAATTCTATCTCCTACACAGGCTTCATTTACAACTGCCAAGTGGTCATTCTGTGTAGTGAAAAATCAGCTTTCCTAATTTACACAGCTTTCTCACAAATAGCGGGGGCCACTGGCCTTGTTTTCGGCCTCAAATTCAGGCAGTCACAGAAATATTTGGATGAGGCGGGCCCAGAAACCAAAGAATCTCTTCCCTCCGCGTCTACCCAGGTTAGCCCCGCCCGCCTGCGTTTTTAAGGGGCTGCGTAAGCCAGTGCAGACGTGCGCTGCAGACCGTCTGCCAACTCTCTGAAGCGATGAGTAACATCACTCAAAGCTGTCCTGTCCCTTCCTAGTCTTCTGCTTCCCCCCTCCTCCTACGGAACTTATTTTCGCGCTGATACTTAAACAGGGATGCAGGCAGTATTTTTATCTCCTTCATCAACCCGTTTTTCCCTCGTCCTCTTTGGTTCTCGGTCCCTTATTTGACATGAATCTGCCCAGTCTCATGGGTGTGTAAAACCCTGAGTGCTTCTTGCATGGTTGGAGGAAAATTTATTGAATGTATATGTACCCACTTAATAAATTTGATGGCCTGACCCTATAATTCTGTAACTGTTTTAAGTGCTAAAATGTGGGGAAATTGCTTTGATTATAATCACAATCTAAATGCCTTAAATGATAGGTTCCAGGTGGACTTTCAAAATCAGTGTAATTCCAATTACATGTAAATGGTTGGTTTAAGCTAATTGTAAATAAGTAATGATATAAATATGTAATTATATACAATATATGATAGTATATATTATATACTTTTATACAATAAGTAATTGTATATGTAATTTATACTAATTGGAAGTACGCTTATACAAATTTTTACAAAATTAAGAGGAAAGAGATAATCCATTAAATCTCATACCCTTGCTAAGTGGTCCTTTAAGGTCTTTGGACCTTAGTTTGATATTCTCTGGCCTGCTCCCTCTAAAATATGATTAATGAGCAGTAACAGATCAACATACAGCAAAAGTAAAGAAAGATAAATGAACTGGAAAACATCCACTGGGATACAGAGCTGGGTGTAGGGGCCTAGGGGAGGGCACCCCAAAATGTGCCACTTCGGCATATTGATTGCTTTAAATTAAAGCAAGTGGAGAAACACCTGGTGCAGGAGGGCTATACTGACCTTCATCTGTCTCCACTGAAACCAGGAAATAAATCTCCCACATGAAAGGTACCTTCTCTCTACCAGGAGATAAGAGAGACAGCCTTATCACCAGAGAGGAATTCAGAGCTGAGAAGTTTGTATACAAATCTTGTTACTTTTTTACTAATTTACTATCCTGCCCAAAAGCAGCTTAGAATTCCTTATTATCTAAAGCTCTCAAACAAAAGTTTTCTTTTAATTGAAGAAATTAAATTAAATAACAGGTCCTGCTAATTCCTCACAGATTTATTGTCTCTAACTAAAATGTATAAAAGCTACCTGGCTTGGTCATTTCTTTGGGTCTCAATTTTATTATTGGGCCTCCAGGACTATGTAATTAAACTTTGTTTTTTTTCTCCTGTTAATCTGTCTCAATTTGATCCTAGAACAGCAGAAGACCCTTGAAGGAAAGAGAAAAAATTTTCTTCCCCAACAGGGTGAATTCATTTATCATTTATACAGACCTATGCTGCCAGGCCTAGTTTTAGATCCTGGGGATAGTGTGGTAAGGGTGCTAGAAGAACTCTATCCCCTTCCTGCATGGAGCTTAAATTCAAGTGGGTTGGAATTATGTATATATGTTTTTACTTTTTATTTTTGTGTTTAAAAAAAAAAAATTTTAAAGCCAGACGAAGCTAAGAGCACCTATTCTGGTGCTAGACAGTGTGGGTTTGAATCCTATCTATGCCATTTATGTTGTGTGATCCTGGGAAAGTAATTTAGCCTCTCTGTCCTCCTACTTCACATCTATGAAATTAAGATAATAATAGTCTACTTCATAAGATTGTTGTAAGGATTAAATTAAATCAGTTAATATGTAAAATATTTAGAATAGTGCCCGGTATATATTAACTGCCATGTAAGTGTGGAAAGAAAGAAAGGAAAGAAGAGAAAGAAGTCTATTTAATTTCATGATGAATATATATGTTCAGAGATAAAGAAGTTATTAGTTACTCCAGGTCATGGATTAAAGTCTAGATCCCCATTCTTTTTAAGAACCCAAAAACTTTCCAAAGATTCTCTAATTATAATTGAGAATCTCAAACCATCACAGAAATCTTCTTTGTAGTCATAGCAATAGTAGTTGATAAATTGAAACATTTTTAATAAGTGCCAGGTTCTTATCATGTTACCTCACTTACAATTCACAACAATAGTTTAAATTTAGTACTATCATCCAGATTTACCATGAAAAATCTATAATTTGCTCAATGGACCCATGGTTTGGGGCAGAGCTAGTTGTGTAACTATACTATTATGCTACATTCCTACAGATTAGGAGAAAGATGTAGCAATGCAGGTTTAGAAAAAATATCTCAGATAACCAGTGTTCCCCATCCCCACCTCCCACCCCTTTCCTTCTAGAAATGGGGTCTGTTCTTGCTTCCTTCTCTCATAAGCAGTGGGTCATAAACAGGAAGCATGGCTGAGGTGCAATAAATCTGGAGATGTCCATATGTGGCTATTCAGGAGTTGTAGGAAGAGGAAGCCATCCTTCCCCACTGGTTCAGTAAGGACCGTTATTCTCAGGCTATAAAGAAGGTCCTCATAGGTGGACAGGCAATTCGAAGAAGAGGCAGGGAAGGGGGCTACTGAAAGAAGGAAGACGACTCTTACTACTAATCGGTGTTGTCTCTGCCAACAGGAGACAGCAAAGGGTAAAAAGGAGGTATCTCCAGGAATAATGGATTTAAAGAGCCCAATACCTGTTTTGTACCATCCATAAACTAAGAATAGCTTTTACATTTGTAAATGGTTGGAAAGAAATAAAAATAATATTTCATGACTTGTAAAAATTACATGTAATTCAAATTTAAGTGTACGTGAGTAAAGTTTTAATTGGAAAAAGTCATACTCATTGACTTATATATTGTCAAAGGCTTACTGTTGAGATGTAAATAAATTCCTCTGCTGGGGTATTTAGTATTTGATCTATAGCGGTAAAATTTGCCAACTCCTGAGTTAGACAGTAGATGAATCAAATGAAATCAGGTCGTAAAGTTTGAGAACCCATAGTATAGGGTTATACTAGCCCAAGTCAGCGGAAGAAATAAGGCAATGTAGCAGGAGTAGAGAGAAAGAATGGAATACATTTGGGTCAGATACAGACATCTTGTGCAGTAAAAATCTCTAAGGCGTTTCTTATACGTAATGCAAAACAGAGGGCCTACCAAAATGGAGATGCAAAAGGGCAGAGATTAGGAAATAAAAATCTATCCTCCAAATTTCTCTCACTCCATGTACTAGGGAATGGGAGAAACACCATATGGAGAGTGCCTTCTCAGACTGGCTCCCTAGGCTCACGCGGGCAAATTAGTTCACCTGGTTCTTCTTAAATTATCTAGAAACAGTACAGATATTGTAACACCTAAGTCCCTAGCAGCCACTTTGGACATGGTGTTGTCCTCCAAACTACTGGGGAATGGAAGTGGCTAATGAAAGATGTGCTGATGGCTAATCTCAAATCCAGTCTGTCTTGCCTAATTCCACGTAATTTTCTGTGACCCTCAAGGCGGCGGCGGCAGACCCACTGCATTTTATGTAACTGCCAAAGATGGTACAGGATGATGGCAGTGAGGATGGCTGAAGGGTAGGTACAGTAAAGCACTTTAGACTGCTGCCAGCGAGCTCCCCATCTTCTAATATCCTTTCTTCCGGTTGGAGAAGCGGAAGTCAAAAGTGCTGGGGATGGAAACGAGAGTCAAAATGTTACCACCACCATTGCCCACTGACCCAAATGAAGTGATGGGTGAAGAAATGGGATGTGGAGAATAGCAGAGGAATAAGAACCTTCGTGGAATTAGGTCCCTAAATAAATCATTACAAATAGAATACATCATTAAAGGTCATTAATTTTTTCTACATTTGTCACTACTTGATGTTATGATTGTTCTAATTCTTTTATTGGCAATTCAGATTCTAATGTGTGGTACGATAGGTAAGTGTTTAAAGTAGAATACGTTTGAATTTTCTAATTGTTGACGTTCTACAGTATTTCAGATGTCGCTTTAAAGACACATGTTATATGCTGAATGTTATCTACCCAAAGTCCCAAAAAGTTCATATTAGGTGGCATGAGGGGCACTACCAAGTGTGTAACTGAAATATAATACACAAATAGAATGTCACGATACATAATTCACATTTTTAAAACACGGTATTTTTCTTCATAGTGCAAGAAGGGTGAGAAAGATAAACCCAACAGCGGAATTTATTTGCATCTCAACGGCAAGGACACTGAGGCAGGAAAGGGGGAGTCCTTGATTAGACTTGCCCCTTTTCCTGGCTGGCAGTTGTTGCTTCTCTCAGGCGCCTCTTCTGCCGTTGCAAGCATAGAGCCAACAACTCCCCATTTGTCTGCAAGTTGTTTTTTATACTTTCCCCGGAACAACTTGATTCTCTTCGTTGATGCCTCCATTAATTCGCAACGCGTTTCCGCTCCCAATCTCGCTACATTTCGCTCAGCGTCTTAGTTAAAATAACCTCTTTTCTCCGCACCAACTCCGGCCACCCGGCCTCTCACCGCACTTTCTCCCTCTTCGGCTCTCTATCCGCCTCCCTCCCTCCCTGCACCGCCTCCGTGCACCTTCCCCTTCTCGCGCTCCGCGGTCTTTTATCTGCTAAGCCTCCTCGCCCCCGCCGCTTCCTTTCTTTGCTTCTGCATCTTCCCCTCGCGTCTGCGGGGCCGGGGGCGGGGCGGAGGCCGGATGCGCGCGCCACGGGCGCCCGGCCACCCCGCACGTCCGCCGCCGGCCGGGAAGCGTCGCTCACGCACGGCCCGAGCCACGCCCGCTTCCCGTCCCGCGGGCCAGACGCCTAGAGCGCCGGCCCACTGGCGGCCCACGCCGGCTGTGGGCCAGAGACCGCTGCAGTTTCCAGGAACCTGAGGCATCCCCAGGGAATGCGAAAGGCTACACAGGGTTTTGCCTCAAGGGCAGATGTTCTGTTCCGGGCAGCTGGCTCGTCCTTCGCCGAACCTGACAGCGCTACTCCGCGGGGTCGGTTTGCGACCCCTACTCCCCAGCTTTACCCCAGCCACGCCTGTTCAGCTCAGCTCATACCTCTTAGTCTTCTTCTCTTTCCTCATCCTGTCTTCTCTCTTCTCTTTTCTCTGCACACTCAGATCTTTACAAAATCTTCCCCTGATGTTATTTTTTAAAGTCAATTTTATTTATGTATATATACAAATAAAATGCATACATTTCAGATGCATAGGCCAATGACGTGACAGATAACATCCCTGTAACCACTGCCCCATAGATCAGCATCTTATCTCCCTTAACACAATCCTCTTGCTGCACTTTGTCATTTTTCAGTCACAGCTTATAGTTTTCTTCTCATGCATTCACCTTTTTCATGTATTGGCAAACATTTACTAAGTACCTTCTATGAAACAAACACTGATGTTACAGAAATAAGTAAGAAACTTACGCTATTCAGTTTAAACGGTTAGTCATGTAACGTAAACCAAGCTATCTGCTCTGTCCTCACTTACATACTTCTAATAATTCCCCTTTTTTAGACCCTCATACAGTTCAGTAAGCTGACTAATCCTTCCTAAGAAAGAAATGATTTCTTTTTTCCTATATTTGCATTTTTCCCAGGAAGGCTGAGGGTGAATGTAACACACCAGACCCAGGAGAGCTGCTTAGAAGGCATAGGCAGCCGGGTGGGAAAGTGCTAAAATAGGGAATTCCCTGGAGGCCTGGGAGGGGGCATGCCCTGATGAGACAGGGGATGTCACAGGCACTGCTCAAAAACACTTGAAGTCTGAGAATGCCCCCATAAATAAAGCTGCTGGAAGGCCCCTTGGGCAGGGGGACAGGATGTGAGTCCCTAAAATAGACTCAAAAGAAAATATCAGGATGGACCATTGAGTTTAATGAGACACAATGGAAAAGATGGGAAAGTAGGCTACCAACAGATGGAGAACATTTGAGGCCCTCCCTCCCCCAGGATATGTTATGTTGTATGGGGGACGGTGAAAAACCAATCTAAGAAAAGTAGGCATGAAAACACAAAATGAAATATAAAAAGAAAAGGAAGGAACAACAAAAAATGATTTGTGCAATGTTGCCGTAACCCTGGCCCTTTTCCTGAACCAGTGACACCGGGTTTCCACTTCCCTTTTCTGTCACATGTTGCTCAAGTCTAGGACGGGAGGCATCTCACCAACAGCTATGAATACGAAGATAACCACGTATTAGATATTTAAATCACAAATCAGAGCCTCTTAATAGTGCTGGGGTTGTTAGAGTTAAAACATTTCAAGAAAAAGAATGTCTTCTAGTGGTGTTAGAATTGAGGGTGAGTTCTTTCTTCCTCTTATTTATGCCTTTTTTTTTTAACTGAAGGATAATATACAGGCAGTAAAAGCAGGTAAAAATGCACTCATGTTAAGTGTACAGCCTAGTGAGTATTTACATCTGTATTCACCTGTGTAACGACTACTCAGATCAAGATAATTCTAAATTATAAAAAAAATTATAAATAATAATAATTTCTAAATAAAAACAAATGAGCCATGTCTTTGTCTTAATATGTGTTCGGTATTTCAGTAAAAATTTTTTGTATAAATTGTTTCAATTGATCTTCAAAACATTTTTGTGGAGTAATACTGACATTCTACAGGCATAGAAACAAATGGAGAATTTAAACACCCGCTTCAAAGTCATAAAATTAACAAATTGGGAATCAACAAATTTGGTTCCTAAACAAATCCATTTTTCATTTTATATTCCTCTTAGTTCACCAGCCTTGTGTGGATGGAGAGGTTGCCTAAACTTCCACTTTGCCCTGGACTGTCCCAGTTTTAGCATTGAAAGGCCCTGGGCAAACTGGCATGACTGGTCATGGTACAGAACAAAGGAGTCAAATGGATACCACGGCATGCAAATGGACCAAAGAAAAACAAAACCTGTCTGATTCATGCTCCTCCATTCCCAGAGAAAGAGATATTTTCTAATTAAAGAGCAATGCAATATCCACACATTATGTACTATATATGTCAACTGTATTCCTTGACTTGGCAAATTATCTAGACTCAAACTGTAGTCCACAGAGTAGCAGCCCGAGCACCTCCAGGGAGCCTGTTAGAAGTGCAAATTTATACATCCTACTCCGCCTCCCCCACCCCAACTTCAGACCTACAGAATTGGAATCTCTAAGGGTGGAAAGCTCAGGAATCAGCGTTTAACCAGCTCTCCCAGTTAGGGTCAAGGGAAGCGCTGGGAAAAAGGAGCTAAAGTTTGAGAAGCACTGATTGAACCAACATTCTTCACAGATGTATGGATACCTTATCTGGTTTTAAAGATCTCAGGGCAGAATGATTCTACCTTCTTTATGTAAAACAAACCTCACTGTTGGGGAAATCTTTTTTGCTTATTAAATCTCATATTCTGGTCTTAAATGAGTGTGCACAATACCATTTCATAGTTGATTTTGTATCCTTTTTAAAAGCTATTCCAATTCTTCATTATCACTTAAATTATGATGTATAGAATGAATCCTAGTGAAAAACTAGAGTACATCAAAGACTTAGTGGTTCCAATGAGAATATTCATGAATATCTAAGAAAAATCACTTTTCAAGGTACAATACATCAGAAATCATACATGTATAAGAACCATAAAAGCTAGAAACAGAGAAAGAAAGAATAATTAATCTGGATCACGGGAGAGAGAGAAAATCAGATGACAGACTGGCAATGAAACAGAAGGGATTTGTCGAATGAGTTTTGTTAGCAGGGGCTGGATTTGGGCCCCCAGCTGGTTTTCCCTTAGGATTTTGTGTGATTTGGCTGGCGTCCACCTACACAGTTTGTGTGTGTCTGTTACAAGACTCAATATAAAAGGTTGCCCTCCAACTCCAATCCAGCTTCTCATTGTCCGTCTATTCTAGGCCATCTCTTCCTACTCTTTCCCCTCATCCTTCCCCAGAGAGGGGTTGCTGTGGGGATGGAATCATAGTAAGCCAGGTGGTAAAGAAAAGCCGTGACAGGAGCAGAATGGGAGGAGTGCTAAGAGAAAAAGAAGACAGTCAAAAGGAAAAGGCTCCGACATAAGTGAGACTTGAGATAGTCAAAAGAGGAACTGATAGGATGCCATAAACAACTCATTACATAAATGGATGGAGAAATACCGCCCATGGGTAGAGGTTACAGAGTAGAGGTACTAAGGCAGCAGGAACAAGCAAACCCAGGGACCCGAACAACATGGAATGACACAGGAGGGGAGAGGCGCAGATGCTGAGCCACGTGGGTCCTAGGACAAAGTTCCAAGGAAGTGTTTTTATTTTCTTCTGCTTCCTGAGTCCCTCCTATTTCCAAGGAAGGGACCAGTAGGAGGTTATAAAGAGGACACCCTTACTTCTGTGTTGTTTTCCACTTCCTTTTCTTGTCTGTGGTTTTCTGATGTGCATGGAAAGGAACCTCCCAAAGACAATGAAAGGCCAGGATCTTTCCCTTGGACATACCCTTTTAGTCCTTTGACTATTCCTTCCTCCATCTCTTCAGTATCTGAATATCAAAATTTCTATTAGCCCTTCTCACTCTTTTTCCTTTTCTTCCCGTTTTCCGTGGCCGGGAAGCCTGAATCTTAAAGCTCCCTTTGTCTATCTCATTTTCTTTTCCACTATCTCCCTTTACCTGAAGTCAGACTTATCACCCCATCCTAGACAGAAACTCTTGTTACTTCCAGTTCCATTCTCTATCTTCACCCATTAGTTGCATTCTTACTTGAATTTTCCAATCTTTGGATAAGATGTTTAATAAAAACAGTAAGAAACAAGAGTTTTCTAAATCCAGGAAGATTTTAATGAGTTTTTTAGGCAATGTTGAGAACAATTTACAAACATACACACCTACATATCAAGAGAGCCTCCAAAATGCCCAGCACTCTACTGAACAATGCAGAAGATGCAAAGTCCCTGCCCTTAAATTAACTATAATCTGGCTGTGCAAAGGGACAAGATAAGAAAGTGCTGGAGGAAGCCAAAGATTCAGGAGATTTTACCTATGTAGGAACAATCCAAAAGGCTTCATAAAGTTAGACTTTGGAATAGATGTTGAAAAGGGTAAGGCAAGAGATGGGCGGAGACGAGAGGGCATTTCAGGAAGACGGAACACCCTGGGCAAAGGTATGGTGGTAGGAAGTTTGTGCGGAAGGCTGGAGAATAGTGCTTCATCCAATTTTGCTGAAGAGTAGAGTACTTACAGGAGCCTGGTAAGAGATTATGCTGGAAAAGCAAGTTCAGGCTGTGCTGCAGGAGCAGTCTTTGAATACCAGACACGCTATGAGTATAAGCCCTTAGGTAGGGAATGAGTAAAATCTTACTGCATTTTTTTCTTTTTTATAGTACCGACACACTCCTTGTACACCAGAGATACCAAATGTGCAGTTGTATTTTACATGCTTTGTCTCAACTAAATATGCTTTTGTTCAGTGCCTCTTCTGTTCTCCCCTTTCCACTGCTTCCCTCAACCCCAACCTTGAACCCCAGACTCTGTTGCTTCATTTCACCATCCTATCCATTGTTTCAGTCAGAAGACTTTCTGGATAGAAAACAACTTGGTACAATAGTGAAAAGTGTTTTCTGCAGGCAAACTTCTCTCACATCTGTTTTTAGAACCAAGACAAGGTTGGAGGTTAGAAAACCCAGGTAGCAGCTCAGATTATGGAACTGACTTCTGTGCCACACTCTGTACTAATCAGTCAGGCTAGTCGTTAAGCCTCTGTACAAAATTACATTTCTGTAATTCCAAGAGGTGGTCTTTGCTTTTTTGTTCTTAGCAATCTCAAGGGTCCCACAAATACTTAGTGATTTATGCACGTAAAGCAATCATTATCCCATGGAAGAAAGGTGATGAACTGCATAAATATTTTGACTACTTATTAGCTATTCACTTAAAATTCCTCTTTCAAATACACACTTGAAATTTACAAATTTTTAGAGCTTCCCTGGTTCATTTATGTGCCTGGTACATGCAGACACATTCAATAAACATCTGAATGAATGAATGAATCTCTTCATTTCTTTCATAGCTCTAAACATAAAGGTATAGGGGAATGATTATTTTTGTTACTAGATTCTGAGTGTTAACACAGTTGTAATATGAAAAATTAGAAACATCTGAAAAGAGTTATTTACCTTGTTTCTGGGTAGGGCTCAGGAAAGAATTTATTTCTCCTCTTTCCATCAGCCCTCGCTCCTTCCAGGTACTCTGAGAATGAAGCTATTTACTCCTGTCTCATTATTTCCTCTTTGATCTTGACAGCTAAGGGCAATACCAAGAAATAAAACAGCCCCAGGAAAGACTCATGTTCCCACCACAGAGGACAGAGGGACGTGCAGTGAACAGCATTCTTCTGTGTCCCCCACACCCCTGCCAGTGACAGATAGTGACTTCTGCCTCCACCCCTCTCACTAATAACAAACTAGGGAACGTTATTAGTAGAGCCACAACCCAAAATAGCTGCATGCCTCACTGGGTTACTTGAAAGACAAGGGGAACAGAGCTTTTCTGGTTTAAGTTGTATTGTATTTATCTGAAATTAAGGGATGACAGAAGAAAAACAGGATTATTCCTCTTCTCAAGAAACACGACTTTGAACAAAATGTAGAGAAGAGACACACCAAAGACCAGAAAGGGCAATGAGATGAGTGAGTATAATTTTGCTTTATGTAAAAACATAAAAATAATGCCCAAATATGATCAATGAACATTGTTAATATTCTAAAAATTATGAAGATTGGGAGAGGTGACAGAAAATCGGAGCTACGAAAACATTTTCTTAGGTGAAAAAAAGTAGCGTCTCATTATTTCCCATTAAATTCCAGAAAGGTTATTAACAGACGGTTGGTGTGCAACAAAAGGAGCAGTGATTTTCATTAAGAACCAGAATTATTTCATTGTTTAAATCATGTCAATTCTTTCACATAAGATTTTACTAACCTTTTTTCCAATAAGGTAGGTAAACAAAACAAGGAAAGTACTATAGTTAGGGTTTCTAAATCTAGGTCCTACTGACATTTGGGTCAGATCATTCTGGGGGTGTCCTGTACATTATAGGGTATTTAGCAGCATCGCTGGCCCCTACCCACTAGATGTCAGCAATATATTCTCTTTGCCCCAAGTAACAGCAACCAAACGGCATGCAGAAAAATGCCAAATGTCCCTGGGGAGCAAAATCACTGCTGGCTGATAACCATTGCCTTAGAAAATCTCTAATGAGATCCTTGTGTAAAAGGCTGAAATAGCTCACCATCTGGAACTGAACTACCTGGAAAACTCTGTTACTTTGATTATAGGTTAGAAAAACAAAAGAAAAAATATTTTCTCACCAAAAAGCTTTAATCACAGGAGGGATCCACTGGCCCCTTTCAGAAAGCGTACTCTCTCTTTTTAAATTATTATAAAATATTCCGATCACACAAAGCAAGATGTTAGTATCTAATACAGAGTATAAATTGGTTAATTGATTTCCAAATCGGTAGATTAGAAGAAAATTATAAGAGATTTTATATTTCACAGGCAGGGACACTGAAACAGCAATAAAGAAAACAGACGAATTACAAAACTGAACAGACTTCTGGAAGGATAACAAATCAGAGGGGTAAAAGCCCTACACTTTGGGTGTTTTATTCAGGTCACTTTAGTCCTTGACATCCTACTTTAAAAAGGCTATGACCAGGATGATGAAGTACCTGGAACAAGGTTGAAGAGCAGCTGGGGAATTTGGGGTTATTTAGCTTAGAGAATAAAAGGATCTAAGCCTTTTATTGGGGGATAGAACATGGTAACTTTCTTCAAATATCTGATGTGCTTTCAAAAGTATGCATTTTTTCAATAACCCCAGATGGAAATGGGTGTCACATTTATGATCATCTCATCGAACGAAATAGAATCTTCTGGTAATTAGAGATTTCTCTAATAGGCTGTAGGGTGGTGAGTTTCTCACTGCTGATTTTTCACCTGATTTCCAGAGTCTTATTTATATAGCCTGTCTGCTATATCCACTCGAGTGGCCAAAAGGCATCTGAAACTAGGCATAGCCAAAACAGAAATACCAATTTCTTTTCCAAACCCCCATATCTTTCTCTTCCTTAGTCTGTCCATCACAGTAAACATTATCACTAGTCACCCTTTTGCAAAAGCCAAGATGCTAGGAATAATCCAGGATTTCTCCCTTTTCCACATTCACATTTAATCCAACAGCAAGTACTGTCAGCTTTACCTCCAAAATAAATCCAGATTCCTTACACTCATCATCTCCACTGTACTATCCCTGTCAAAACCATCAGTCACTTGATCGACTACAATAGTCTCTAAGTCAGTCTTACTGATTTCCTTCTTATTCTTCTACAACTCATCAAATGCCTGATTTCTTCTTGACCTTTGGGTCAGAGATCAAAGCCTCTTCTTCAGAAAGGCCTCCTCCAACAGGTTTTCTATGATGCCCTTCTACCCATCCATCATTTCTCACATTTCCGTTTTAATTTTTTTCATAGCTTTTACCATTATCTGAAATTATTTCTTTGGTTATTGTCTATCCCCATTACAACAGGGTTCTTGTCTGTCAATATTATTTGCCCATATACTTACCATCTAGAAGGAGCCTGATACGTCCTAGATGCTCAATTCATATTTGTTGAATAAATGAATAATCAAATAACAAAGCAGATGAACTGAATAATTGTTCCTACATTTGGTAGGAAATTGGATTAGATAATTACAGATTGCTGGGCATTATTAGTAAGCCATGAGATTGGTGACTATGAATTTATGAAGGTACCAATCCTCTGCCTAGTTGTGATTATTTTTTCAGCATCTTTGGTGTAGTATCAAAGAAGGCTTAGCCAATGCAGGTGGGTAGAACAGAAGGATGACTGTGCAAAAGACTCACTCAACAAACAGTTATGTTTGGAGGGCTAAGCACAGGAAATGACGTATCTCTACAAGACACAGTGCTCAAGATTTTTGGGTATGGAGAAAATACTGCATCCAGAGAAACAAACCTTCTCCCAGTCTCTTCAAACTCCAAAGCCACCCCTGTTTTTCCCAGGTACCCAGATGACCAGGCTCCATGCTTTTTCAGGAAATGGATTTTATTAATTTCATTCCTTACCCTTAACCTCCTTAATCATTGTTCTAAAATCCTGACTATCTTAGAAGTTTCTATCCTCCTCTCCATTATTGTATCCTCTCTGCTCTAGAACACTGTTCCATCCATTATTCCCATTTCTGTTTAAATCTCTCACTTTCTGCTTTTCCTTTTCTTATTGCCAGTGGAATTCCAAAGTACCCCCATCTGAAGCACTCTTGTTCTCCCCTAAGGTACTCTTTCCTTCACTGTCAAGTCCCTCCAGAATGATCTATACTTTGTGCTTCTATTTCCTTTCCTTCCCATTCAGCATCAACCTACTTCAGAATATCTTGTGGTCTCCATACAAGTTTAGATTTCTGTATGAAATTACACAACTACAACCAACAATATCTTTGTTATGAATGGAATTCTCAATTATTTTCATGAAATAATGATTATCCTCCTAAGGCTACACACATTTGTGAGAAGGACAGTTGCCCTGAAAATAGTTACACTCCCATATCTGGAGAGAAGAGGTGAATCCACGAAAAAGAAACCAGAAACCTTACACATATGTATAAGGAAACTGAACCTTTTTCCCTTAGACTTTGAGTTTGGATGTGTTTGAGGACCCTCCCAAGAGTTACAGGGTAAAGTTGGCCTCTGACAAATGGAACTAGGTCAGGAACTTCTCAGGAAGAGAGTTCTTCAGTGAACCACTTCACTCAAAGAGAAACATCTATTATCCATAAATTTGTATTTCTTCTTTTATCTCCTGGTCTTTGGAAAGTCTTGCTGCAACATTTCCCCAGGCTTATCTCAGCTGTATTGAGTATTGGAGCCAAAATTAAAAGTAAAAAGAAGCACTCTGCCTCCCTGGTGCTTCTTTCCTTAGGCTACCAGGACAGTAGTTATACTCTTTAGCAATCATTTTCCAAAGGAAACATGTTTTTTGCTTGAAGGTTCATGCATTCTTCCCCACATTCCACTGCAACCTCTCTACGAAGTTTCAGTTGCAAAAAACGTCAATAACTGCAATTGCAAAACCAGTGACCTCCTCAGCTATTATCCAGCTCAACTCTCTTCATCATTTAAATTGTCATGAGCGTTCCCCTAAATGCACCCCCACCCCCCAACCCACCCCCGACTCAATCCCTCTTGGCTTCCATACCCCATACCATACTCTAGGTAATCTTCAACTTCTCCAAATCCTGGTTCTACTTTATCATTGGTTTTTCTTCTTCAATGATTCTTAATGTTGAGTCTATTTTTGAACAAATTTTTAGTGGTCTCAATCTCTCCCCGAGAGAAAGGGAACTTTAAAATTTATATCTTTCACTGCAAACCTTCTTTTGAATTCCAGACCAAACTTACAGTTGCCTACTATGAATCCCCACATGGATAGCCTGTAAATACATAAAGCTCAACATGCCCAATCTGGGCTTCCAAATCCGCTTCTGCTTTTCCTCCTCTAATTGACTTGTCACTTTGGTTAATGGCATTACTAATTATCTAGTTCCTAAACTAAAATTTCTGATTCTTCTATCTTTTCCACTTTCTAGATGTCAAGTTCTTTCAAGTCTGCTTTCATAAAAATCCCTCAATACCAGAGTAGTTGTTGACAAGATCAAATCTTATTTTGAAAATAGTTCTATGACAACTAGATATCCACAGGCATAAGTAAGAATGAGGTGGGACCCCTTCCTCACACAATAGATAAAAATTAAATAAAAATCGTTCACAGCTCTAAATGTAAACCTTGCTGAAGTAAAATTGTCACTATTTGCAGATGATATGATACTATAAATAGAAAACTCTAGACTCCACCAAAACTATTAGAACTAATGAATTCAGTATAGTTGCATGACACAAAAATGGCCATACTACCCAAAGCAATCTATGAATTCAATGCAATCCCTATCAAAATACCAATAGCATTTTTCACAAAACTAGAACAAATAATACTAAAATTTGTATGGAACCATAAAAGACCCTGAATGGCCAAAGTAATCTTGAGAAAGCACAAAGTTGGATGTATCATGCTGCCTGATTTCAAACTATACTATGAGTCTATAGTAATCAAAACAGTATGGTAATGGCACAAGAATAGACACACAACGGAGGAGAACAGAGAGCCAGAAATAAACCCACACTTACATGGTCAATTAATCTATGTCAAAGGAGGCAAGGATATACAATGGAAATGACAGTCTCTTCAATAAATGGTGCTGGAAAAACTGGACAGCTACATGCAAAAGAATGAAACTGCACTACTTTCTCACACCATACACAAAAATGAACTTAAATGTCGTAAGACCTGAAGCCATAAAACTCCTAAAAGAAAACACCAATGGTAAACTTTGGACACTGGCCTTAGAAATTTTTTTCTGGATCCTCTCTTCAGGAAAGGGAAACAAAAGCAAAAATAAACAAGTGGGACCATATCTAACTAACAAGCTTCTGCACAGCAAAGGAAATCATCAACAAAATGAAAAGGCAACTTACTGAATGGAGAATATATTAGCAAATGATATATCTGATAAGGGGTTATTACCCAAAATATATAATAACTCATACAACTCAACACCAAAAAAGCAAAGTCTGATTAAAAAATGGACAGAGGACCTGCATAGACATTTTTCCAAAGAAGATATACAGATGGCTAACAAACACATAAAGAGGCTCAATACTAATAACCATCAGGGAAATGCAAGTCAAACCACAATGAGATACCATCTTCCACCAATCAGAATGACTAGTATCAAAAAGATAAGAAATAACAAGTGTTTGTGAGGATGTGAAGAAAAGGGAATGCTTGTGCTGATGGTTAGAATGTAAACCAGGGCAGGTGCAGCCACTTATCAGTATGGGTATTCCTTAAAATGTTAAAGCAAAAATACCAGATGAGCAAGTAATTTCACTTCTGGGTACTTAGCTGAAGAAAATAAAAATACTAATTCAAAAAGATACATGCACTCCTATGTTTATTGCAGCATTATTTTTATAGCCAAGATATGGAAGCAACCTAAGTGTCCTGATTTACAGATGGATAAAGAAGATGTGGCATTTATATACAATGGACTACTACTCAGCCATAAAAAACAATGAAATCTTGCCATTTGTGACAACATGGATGGACCTAGAAGGTATTATGCTAAGTCAAACACTCAGACAAAGACAAATGCCATATGATTTATCTTATATTGGAATCTAAAAAACAAAATAAATTAAACAAACATAAATAGACTCATGAATTATTATGAGAACAAATTGGTGACTGTCATGGGGGGGGTGCAGGGATGGGTAGAATAAGTGAAGGTGGTAAAGAGGTAAAAACTTCTAATTACTTCCAAATGAATAAGTCACAGGGATGAAAGGTACACCACAGATCATATAGTCAATAATATTATAATAACCTTGTATGGTGAGAGATAGTAACTATACTTACCATGGTGAGCATTTCATAATGTATATAACTGTGGAATCATTATGCTGTACACTGGAAGTAATATAGGATATGTCAACTGTACTTAAAAACAAACAAATAGTGAATGTAAACCTCTCTCACTTGGGTTAGACAAAGTCTTTTGTGATATGAGATCAAAAGTACAAGTAAAAAAAGATAAATTGGACTTCATCAACATGAACACTTTTGTGCTTCAAAGAACACCATGAAGGAAATGAAAAGACAACCTCTACAATATGAGAAAATATAACTCATATATCTCCTAAGGACATAGCCAGAATACATAAAAATTTATAACTCAACAAAAAGACAATCTGCTTAAAAAAAGAGGCAAAGGACTTGAATAGACACATCTCCAAAGAATATATATCAATGGCTTGAAAAGCAAAAACATCCTCACCACCTTTCGTCATTAAGAAAATGCAAGTCAAATCCATAATGAGATACCAAAGAGCACTCATCTATTGTTGCTAGGTATGAACAGTGGTTACTGGGCTTTGGAAAATAGTTTGGCAGTTCCTCATAAAGTTAAACGTAATTATCATATAACCCAGCAATTTCACATATATATATATATATATACACACACACAGTCATGGAAATTGAAAACTTATGTCCACATAAAAACTTGGGACAAAAATGTTCATAATAGCATTACTCATATTATTCATAAGAGCCAAATATGGAAAACACCCAAATGTCCATCACCTGATCAATGGATAAAACAAATGCAGTATAATCAGCATACAATGAAATATTATTTGCCCATGGAAAGGAATGAAGTACTAATACACCCTACCACATAGATGAATCTTGAAACATCATTCTACATGAAGGGGCCAGTCATAAAAGGTCATACAGTTCATAACTCCATTCGTGAAATGTCCAGAAGAGGCAAATCCATAGAGACAGAAAGTAGTTTAGTGGTGGCCAAGGGCTGAGTGGTTAAAAGGAACGCAGAATGTCTGCTAATGGCTGTAAGGGCTTCTTTTTGGAGTGATGAAATGTTCTAAAATAAATTAAGGATTGCACATCAATGATTACTCTAAAAGTCCTTAAATTTTAACACTTTAAGTAGGTGAATTATATAGTATGTGAACTATATACCAATAAAGCTGTTAAATTTAAAAAGTCCCTCAAATCCATCTTCTATTCCCCAAGCTTGCAGCCACTGCCTCAGTTTACAGTGCATAACTAACTGGTTTCATTTTCTTTAATTTCCCTGACCAGCCCCATCCCTATCATAGAGTGCCACAGCACTATAGTTGTCTTTTTAATACAGATCTGTTTTAAACAAAACATGTAACATCTGAATTATAAGGAATAAAATGTATAAATAGGACCACGTAAAACTAAAACTTCCTATTGTGATAAAACGCCATCCAAAATTTTTGAAAAACACCTGGCAAGCACTGGAGTGGGAGAGGACTTGGTAACATGGTTGAATGTTGAACCAGTGTTGAACCACTGTGTTGTGTATTTGAAACCATCATGAGATTGTATATCAATGATACTTTAATTTAAAAAAAAAGAAAGAAAGAATACCTGCAAAAATATGTGGCAATACCTGGCAACTCCTATGACAAAGGCTTACTTTTCATAATATACAGAGGTCTTTCAGAGCAATAAGAACGAGAATAATATAAGACAAAAGTAGGCCAACCACATGAACAAGCATTCATATAGGAAGAATAAATAAATGCCTAAACTTACTAACAATAAAAGAAATGAAAATAAGAAGGTGTTTTGTTTTTTTTTTCCTACAGAGAATGGTAAAAATTATGAAGGACAATACCCAGGTCTGTCTAAAGTTTTAGAGAATAGACACTTGGAATGAGTGTATAATTGGAACCCTTTTTAGAAGCCATCTTGACAGTATCTATTAAAATTTAAATATTCATGCCTTTGACCCATAATTTCTGCTTTGCAGGGATCCTATAAAACACTGTCATAGTATATACAGACAAAAGTACAAGGCTGGCCACTGTCACATTATATCACAGAAAAACTTTTGAAGCAACACAAATGTCTAAGACTATTTGTTTTTAAAAAACTATTATCTACAATCTTACCTTACACTATTACCTCCCCTTATTTACCAGTTATAACCATAGTGATTTTTTTTTTCAATTCCTCAAGAGACACCAAGCTCTTTTGCATCTTAATGAGCTGTGCGTATGTACCCTCTGCCAAGACTGCTCTTTTCTCCCATGGCTAGCATATTCCTGCAGATCCCAGCTTCAGTGTCACGACTGAGGAAGGCCTTCCCTAACCACCTTTCCTAAAGAGGATCCTTCTGTTAATACCCATATTAAATGCTTTTTGTTTCCTTCAATGCCAGCATGGCACCTGCTGTAGAGTGGGCTCTCAATAATGTGAATGAATAAATTTTGTAGCAATCAATGAAAACACTATGTAGATATTGAAAAGAATGAAATGTAACTACATATACTGACTCAAAAACATAACTAGGTATTTTTTATTGTACATTAAAATATATATATATTCATTGTAAAAAATTAACACACAAATGTAAAACATAAAAAATTAAAGACATGCACTACATTCCTATTAAATTCCAAGATTAACTATGGTTAAAAAATTTGGGGGTGTGTATACACATATATGAACACATAAATATATATATATATACACACACACACACATTATTAATGAATACATCCACATATTCTCTGCTTCTTTACTTGCAAAATCTTTTTAAATGGCATTATATAAACATGTATGTCATTTCAGCATTTGGGGATTTTTTTCACTCAATCGTGGACATAATTTTATACCCGCACATTTAGATATGCTATATAGTGGTGTAAAATATGGTAGGGGACACAATAATTTATTGTCCATTTAGGTTGCTTTGCTATTATAAATAATGCTGCAATAAACCTCTTTGTAAATTTATCTTTTGAACTTCTGGGAACATTGGTAGGAAAATTTGTAGATATGGAATTGCTGGTTCAAAGGTACACAGATATTAAATTTTGAAAAGAATTCCTTGATTTCCCACTTCTCAAATATTAATCTATATTCCTGGCATTTGTGTAAAAAAGTGTCCTTATATTCCCACCAAAACTGAATATTGATCACTCTTTTTAACTTGTCCAATCTCATATGTAAGATAGGATATCATTTCAATGTTGATTATTAATGAAGTAGAGTATATTTACATATGCTCATGCTTTTTGTAGTAGTTCATAATGTTTGTGACCTGCCTGATCATAGAAGATACTCATAATTACTTCAAAAAAGGCAGTGGCCAAAAGTGTGGTTAGAATGATCTCATTCTTACAACTAAATGAATTATACATAAACACATATGCACATACACATGAGCAAACAGGAAAAAATATGGAGCATTATATATAACCAACTGGTTAACTCTAGGCACTACAGAGACCTTTCACTTTACCTGACATGTATTTTCTCAAATAAATTTAAAAAATAAAAAAAGAAGCAGTATGCTTTGTTTTATAGCAAAAAAAATAATAGTAAAAAATATTTGAAAACACAGATCTGATTATATCACTGTTGTGCTCAAAGCTCTTCAATGATTTACTGCCTACAGAATAAAATTCATACTGAATATGAAGCACTCAAGGCCTTACAATTTACCTTAATTCCCACCCTCCTCATTCACTTCTATCTAGCTTTACCTTTCGAGCCTGCTTCCAACCTTCAAGGCCCAGCTCAAACGTCAATCACCTTCCAGTCCTCAGAAACAATTTACTATGCTCCCCTGAGTAATTACACGGTGCCTATTTTTTACAGTACTAAGTATTACAGGACTAAGCATAACCTTGTTATGTGTTATAGTTGAGTGGACACATTAATTCCTTCAGTTTCCTTTAGTTTTCTTTCAGCATGCAGTGCAGGCCTAGAATATAAGGCTACAGCTATGTGGGCAGAATGAGAATCAGCCATGTCACTACAGAACATTAGTCTTATGAAAGGCAGAAGCATGGGAGACTTAGGGGCCTCAAAAGGTTGTGACACTGCATAAGACTGTGCAGACTCTGTGCACATCCCAGATTACCATACACGTCAGAGTTTCTGTAGATGGTGTTCCCCCCCAACTCCAAAAGTGCATGACTTCTGGTCTTGCCTGAGGTATTTGGGGGAGATATCAAACTCAGGCAGAAGGAAGGGGTGTGGTAGCATCCGGAAAGGCTTCCTCTTTGAGAAAGTTGAGAAAGACCAGGTCTGCAGCAGTTGCCCTGACAAAATACAAGTGAGAGAGAAAGGACAAGATTATGTTCTAGGAGGAGAGTACAATGCAAGAAGGGTATACCCTTAAAGTATAGGGCATGATGTGTTCATGATCTTGCAACAATGCATGGCTTAAGTGCAGAGGGCCAAGGGATAAGAAGAGGCTGGGAAACAACCAGGGATTATGTCACAAATGGCCTAATATGCTAGGTTAAGGGGTTTGAACTTTACTCTGAGTACCACAGAATAACATGCACATGAATTTTAGAAAGATTACCGATTGTACTAAAACTAGTCAGGAGGCTTTTGTACTAACAGATGATGATGACTTGAATTGAGGGACCACCATGGGCTCAGAATATCAGCTATTAAAGGACTTAAAATATACATCCAATGTAAACCTCTGTTTTCAAGTGAATTTCCTCAAGAGGTAGATCTTATGATTTCTTGTTGGATTTGTTTTTCCTATAGATGGGGAAAATAAGACATAGAAATAGTTGTAACAAGGCAGGAAAAATAATATAGAACCTGATTTTGGAGTATTCACTCAATAAACATTTATTGATTAACTACTATATACTGGGTCCTTGGCACAATTCTCTGTATATCCACAGGGAGACATACTCTCAGGGCTTGTAGAGCTCCTAGGCGTGTGCTATCTGATCACAGAGAAGACCTTTTCTGAGGGCTGGCGGCCCCCCTGCAGGATAGTCTTTTAGAAAATATTTCAGCTAATCTCAGTTTGTTTTTCCAGAACAAAGGCAAGGTTACATATTCATTAGAAGATCAGGAGCCAATGGCACTTGCTCCTCTTCAGCATTCTTGACCTTCATTTCTATTGATTTTGGAAATATTATTTTGCATTTAACCAGGGTGAGAAGCCTGAGTGGTTGACCTTCCCCTGTCTTTCTCCCATGTTGTAAAGAACTAGTCTTCCTCGGGCCTGTCACAGTTGTCACCAAGGCAGTTTCTCCATGTCTGGGGCATGTTTATTTTTATCTCTAATTGTTCCATATCACTCTCTCTCCTACTTGGCTTTTATCACCAGCCCTTTGGAGCCATAGATAACACTTTATAACCTAAGAACAAAAGATATTTGGAATGTTGGGTACTCAGACAAGGAGAGGTGTGTGGGAGCGAGCATAGGAAAGAGAGGGGGAAAGGTGAAGTAGGTGGACACCCCAGGAATTCCATCTATGAAGTCCTGGAGATACCAGTTGTTGCTTCAGATTCAGAGTTGGTCTGGAAGCTCTAAACATCAGGTAATCTCTAAGGTCCCTTTCAGTTTTAAAATGATACACCTCTAATAAGATTTCACCAACATATCAATTCCCAAGGCTGGTTTGTCAAGAGAAAGAAATAATTCCTAATTAAAATTAGGATTGAGGACTTTGGATTTACAGATAAATCTAGGAATACTGGAAGTTAAGTTTCTGGGATTTCCTACAGTTCCTTCAAAAGATTCCTGTAAAAGTTACCCAAAACATTAACAACCTTTTGCCTCTAATTTTTGGCTCCTCTTACAATCCAAATATCACCAGTAAGACAAGAGTACAGGCACACCTTGTCTGATCGTGCTTTGCTTTATTGCACTTCACTGAAACTGCACTTTTTGTAAATTGAAAGTTGGGGCCACTCTGCACTGAGCAAGTCTGTATTAGCTCCATTTTCGAACAGCATCTGCTCACTCCCTGTCTCTCGTGTTACTGCATCTTGGTAGTTCTCGCAATATTTCAAACTTTTTCATAATTATTATATTTGTTATGGTAATCTGTGATCAATGATGTTATTACTTTGTCTGGGGGCAACACGAACCATGCCCACGTGAGACAGCCAACTTGATAAATGTGTGTTCTGACAGCTCCACCCACCATTCCCTTCTCCCTGGGACTCCCTATTCCCTGAGACAAGCAGTACTGACAGTAGGCCAGTTAATACTCTTACAATGGCCTCTAAGTGTTCAAGTGAAAGGAAGAGCCACACATCTCTCACTTTAAATCCAAAGCTGGGAATGATTAGGCTCAGTGAGGAAGGCGTGTTGAGAGCTGAGACAGGCTGAAGGCCAGGCCTCTTGCACCAGACAGCCAAGTTGTGAAGGCAAAGGGAAAATTCTTGAAGGAAATTAAAAGTGCTTTTCCAGTGAACACACGAATGATAAGAAAGCAAAACAGCCTTATTGCTGATATGGCCAAAGTCTGAGTGCTCTGGATAGAAGACCAACCAGCCTTAAGCCAAAGCCTAACCCAGAGCAAGACCTTCACTCTCTTCAGTTTGATGAAGGCTGAGAGAGGTGAGGAAGTTGCAGATGAGAAGCATGAAGCTAGCAGAAGATGGTTCATGAAGTTTAAGGGAAGAAGACATGTGCATAACAAAGTGATAGAAACAGCAGGTGCTGATTGTAAAAGCTGCAGCAAGTTATCTAGAAGATCCAGCTCAGGTAATTCATGAAAGTACTACACTAAACAACAGATTTTCAGTGTAAACTAAACAGCCTTCTATTGGAAGAAGATGCGGTCTAGGACTTTCATAGCTAGAGAGAAGGCAATGCCTGGCTTCAAAGCTTCAAAGGACTGCCTGACCCTCTTGTTAGGGGCTAGTGCAGCTGGTGACTTGAAGTTGAGGCCAGTGCTGACTGACCATTCTGAAAATCCCAGGACCCTTAAGAATTAAGCTAAATCTACTTTGCCTGTGCTCTAGAAATGAAACAACAAAGCCTGGATGACAGTACATCTGTTTACAACATGGTTTATTGAATATTTTAAGCCCACTGTTGAGACCTACTACTCAGAAAAAAAGATTCCTTTCAAAATATCGCAGCTTGTTGACAATGCACCTGGTCGCTCAAGGGCTCTGATGGAGATGAGCAGTGAGATGAATGTTGGTTTCATGCCTGCTCACCCAGCATCCATTCTGCAGCCTGCATCAAGGAGTACTTTTGACTTTCAGGTCTTATTATTTAAGAAATACATTTCTTAAGGCTCTTAGTGCCATTGTCATTTGTCCGATAGATTTGGGCAAAGTCAACTGAAAACCTTGTGGAAAGGACTCACCATTTTAGATGCAATTAAGAACATTTGTGACTCATGGGAAAAGGTCTAAATATCAACATCAACAAGAGTTTGGATAAAGTTGGTTCCAGCCCTCATGGACTCCGAAGGGTTTAAGACTAAAGTATAGGAAATGACTGCAGACGTGGTAGAAATAGCATGAGAACTAGAATTAGACGTTGGAGCCTGGAGATGTGACTGAATTGCTGCATCTCATTATAAAACTTGAAAGGATGAGGAGTTGCTTCTTATGGATGAGCAAAAAAAGTGGTTTCTTGAGATGGGATTTACTCCTGGTGGAGATGATGTGAAGACTGATGAAATGACAACAAAAGATTTAGGGGCTGCTCCCTCTCTCTGGGGGCAGCCATTTTCTCTTTCAGATAATAAAATCTCCTGCATGGGCCTGTGTCTCCTGAGTCATTCTGGGGAACCTGAGCTGCTCTGGGAACCCTCACTGCCCGCTCCTCCTCCAAGGGCTCACCGTCCATTTCCGTGGATGCTCACCTTCTCGCCCAACACGGGCCTTCAATTTTTTACTCCTCCAGGGCTATCAAGGCCTTCTCAGGAAGAATAACGAAACCAGCTAGATGACATCACAAATCATCTCAAGATGCCCGCCCTTCCCCAACTCTACAGCAATGGCCTTGTTAACCTCAGAATCTGCACCCCCTTCCAGCAGGAAGTAGCTAGAGAATGAGATTCTATGCCCAGTTCCCCAGAGGCCCAATTAAGAAAATAAAAGATGGGAATGAAAGCAAATTCTGGCACGCTAAGACCCCCACCCTTTAAGATCCAATCACCAACGCAGAACACACCTACCCCTACTCCTTAAAAATGCACTTCCTCATCCACGAGCTGCTGCTCCCTCTCTCTGGAGGCAGTCATTTTCTCTTTCAGATGATAAAACCTCTTGCGTGGGCCCGTATCTCCTGAGTCGTTCTGGGTAAGGAGGGTTGTGGCGAGATACCCTTTCAATTACCTGTTCCAAAACTCTGCATATAACTCTGGGGGGAAAATCTTGGGGCAAAATGCCTTTGAAACCAAAATCAGTCAAGGGGAGAAATAAAGTTTAAGAAACCCATTTATTTCTTAAAAAAAAAAAAGATTTAGGATATTACATAAACTGAGTTGATAAAGCAGGGGCAGGATTTTAGAGGACTCACTCCAATTTTAAAAGATATTCTACTGTGTGTAGAACGCTATCAAACACCACTGTATACTACAGAGAAATCATTTGTGAAAGGGAGAGTCAATTGATGTGGCAAACTTCATTGTTGTCTTATTTTAAGAAATTGCCACAGCCACGCCAACCCTCAGCAACCACCGCCCTGATCAGCCAGCAGCCATCAACAGAGGCAACACCCTCCACCAGTAAAAGATTAAGACTTGCTAGAAGCTCAGTTGATGGTTTAGCATTTCTTAGCAAGTCTTTTAAAATTAAGATATGCACATTGTTTTTGTAGACATAATGTTATTGTGCACTTACTAGTCCGTAGTATAGTATAGACATAACTTTCATATGCACTGGAAAACCAAAAAATTCATTTGACTTGCTTTATTGAGATACGCACTTTACTGCAGTGATCTGGAACTGAACCTGTGGTATCTCGGAGGTATGCTATGAAGCTAGGGAATTTAAGTTGTGCAATGTGTTTTGAAGAAGAGTAGTTTATTCTTAATAAGGAATGAAACAGGTAGAGTTGCCAGTTTTAGCAAAAACAAATAGACAAAGGCAGTGCCATTAAATTTGAATTTCAGATAAACAATTAATACTTTTTTAGACTAAATATGTCTCATGCAATATTTGGGATATACCTATACCAAAAGCTATCTTATCTGGCAACCCTAAGCAGGTAGCTAAAGTTCTGTTTCATCTCATAAGTTGTTAGGAGGATCAAATCAGATAAAGTGAAGGAAGTGCCTAATACACTATCAATAAATAAAAGTTCTTTTTGCCTTCTCCTTAAGCTGAGGAATATGATATTGATAATTTCCAATTATCCATGTGTAAATTATACATAAGAAAGTTAAATCCCAGTTAGCCCAATATTTTGGTTCGTTTTTCCTTGCTGTCCATTAGCTAATGAAATGAACTAATAATACTTAGCATTGGATGAAACATAGTTAGAAAAAGAAATCTGCTAGGCAATATTGAAAAAGTCGTAAACTGCAGTTTTACTCATCAAATAGCTTCCATTAGCACAAAGGACTGACTTTATATTGGGCAGTGTCAGATGTTAGAAAGAATTTATTACATAAGATAAAAGACCTATTACAAATGACATGACCTTGGCTGAGTTGGGCTTTAAAGTTGTGGGGAGGATTCAATAATATAAAGTTTTTTGGAAATTGCCAAGTACTTAGTTATTCTCGTGCTGATTTCCACACAGTATAGGAACTGAGTATTCTTCGGCACAGAGGTCATCCCACAGGCAGACTTTGCTCTGAGGCATTTCTCTTTGTATGTAGCTTGGAAATCCTAAGAGTGTCATTTGCCCCCTAAAATGACTTCATCACTTCCTAGGGTGATTCCCTGACTCCCACTCTGGACCTTACACAATCCGTCTTTACATCTGCTCAGGATAGTTCATTTAATTTCAATTCCTTTTTGTTTTCTGTTGATTGCCCTCCTCCTTGTTCCCCAAATGGCTGTACCACCAATATTGGGACCCCAATAAGAGATCCACACAGGTCACATAATATGTTCACAGCTGCACATTCTCCTTGATCAAACTGCGATGTCTTCCTTTCCCTAAATATTTACCATTGTTCCCTCCAATCCAGAAATGCTCCTTCTTAAGGCACCAGCCTAAAGAACATGAAGTAGACTTTAAAAAAAAATTGAATTATATTAGCCATACGATTTTGTGCATGATTTTACATTTTTTAGTGTAAATTCTGACTATTTTGCTCATATGTTTTTCAGTCCAGCAGCCTTCAAACTGCGGTATCCTTTCTTAAAAGAGATTTATTAGCAACATCCCCCACCAGAATGGTACATTTGTTACAGCTGAACTTACACTGGCACATCTTAGCACTCGATGCACATAGTTCACACATGGGTTCGCTCTTGGTGTTTTTGTACATTCTGTGTATTTGGAAAAATGCATAATAACTTGTATCCACCATTAAAGTATCATACAGTGTAGTTTCAATGCCTTAAAAATCGTCTGTGCTCCACCCAGTCATTCCTTGCTCCTCCCCACTATTTTTAATGAAATAATTTTCCAGATCTTCAACTTTCACCTGTTTTCTTCCCTAAAAGTTTTTCTTAAGAAGGCACCTGACTTGCTCTTTTTTCTTTCCCAACTTTCTCCTACTTTGGAAAAGAAAAGCTTATCTATAACCAACCTTAAACATTTGACTAAGGTGCAAAAGGCAAAATTTGAGGGTGCATAGCTCCTGAGAGAGTGCTGTGACAGTCAATAGGGCACTGACTGGAAATATTAAGGGGGTGGTGCCTTATTTTATCCCAGTGCTACTCAGAGCACCATCATCCACAGATGGGCAACATCAGCATCTCCTGGGAGACTGTTAGACATGCGAAGTTTCAGCTCCACTCCAGACCTGAATCAGAATTTCTGCAGGTGGAACCAAGAAATATGTATTGACAAGTCTTCCAACTGACTATTAAGCATATTAGAGTTTTAGAAGCATCAATTGGCCAAGAAATCCCAAGTTCCATAGTCTCTGCCTTAGATTAAGAAGGCACAGGGACATAAATTCACATTTTTGTTTGAAATAAAAAAGAAAGTCAGACTTTTTCTGACAGAAAGGAAGTCTGATTCGGCTTACTGGTTTCCCAATGAACAAGGCTTTGCCATTTAGTTTCTATTTGCACAGTTTGAATGAGCTATGTCTGTATTCAAAGATTTTGCGCTCCCACCCCCACCCCACACCCCCACCAAAAATGTCTACAAGGCTTTGTGTGTATGGTTGTACAGTTTAGGAGGCAAGTGGAGGCTGAAATACAGTCTCAACCTACTGGCCAGGCCCTGCTCCTCAGCCTTTTTCTTTGCACAAGGGTACCATCTAGAAACCTGTCCGCTCTGCTTTTTCCCAGAGGGACAACCTTTCCTATTTTGCACAAAGGCACGGGAAAGGCTAGCAAGACGCCTTGAAAGCAGGCATGCAATAGATCATGATGAATCCCTGGAAGCTATTTCAACATCAAAAGAATTTATTTTGGATGTCAACTTGAAAATGTGTGAGAGGGGGTTACATAGTTTTAAAAATTATTTTGTGAGTAAACAAGTAAAAAAAAAAATCGCCTCTGTCTTTTGTCAGTACTGCTCAGGTGTCCACACCCCACCCCACACCGCAAGTCTGCAATCTCTTCCTTTCTCTGCAGTTCCTTTTTTCTGCCTTTACATCTCAGATCTCGTCACACTCCTACCCTGAGACACCTTCCTTTCCTTTTACCTTCTTCCTGATCTTTTTCCTAAATGTTCTGAAGTTTACTTCCTACTCTTGAGGGCTTTGCGGCTTCATGGCTGGGACCATGACAACACTTTCAGGCCTAACTGAATACAACCACCCGCACGCACATCACGGCCTCGCCTCAGCTGTACCTTTGCTAGATGCTCATTTTCAATCCCTGCAAACCCACAGAACCAGGAAGGGTGCCTCAAAGATACACACTGCCCCCTTGTGGCTATTGCTGCAGCGCTCAGGCCACACCTGGACGCGACTAGCCCACAGCAACGGCCCGAAGGCTGATCACAAGATCACCCTTTGTGAGCAGAACCGACTGTTAGCTCCCTCTTTCTTGGCAATAGCAGAGTCTCTGGCTGGAAATATCTTTTCAAGTCTGTTTTTCTCAAAATTCTTTTTATCTTTCAAAGTCCAGTGCAAATGCCACTTTTCCATGATTTCCTTTCTGATCTTCCAAGTTAAGAGTATCTCACTCCTCTAAATGCCCTAGAGTGGGCTCCGTGTTTATCTGTGACTCCTAATCAGCTTCCGCCTTGTCTGTTCCTAACCATCGTCTCGTCCCTCAAAGACACAGATCCCTGAAGTACATGCCATCGGGATATCGTAATTGTCTGCTGATCTCCCGGGTCACTTCCCTCCATTTCCTGGACACCACGCCTGCTGTCATCATTCCTAGAGACTTTGTCATCCATGTATGCTGCCCTCAGTTCTTTGACTACTCATTTCCAATCATCTTTTTTTCAGCCCACCTCAGTCACTTTTCCCCGTGGTGACACCCTAGCTCTGGTCATTAATAATAAATACACTCCTTCCAAACTCTCTTATTTCTTTTATGTCGCACCAACCATCACCTCCTCTCCAACAATGTCCTTATAGAAGCAGGATCCCTAAGCTATTAACACTATCAATTTTTCACTGCCCATCACCCTTCCACATCACCCGGCTTAAATTTTTTGATTCCTCACTCTAAACACTCCTTTGCATACACAGTTCTGGCACTACTTTCCCTGCTGTTATATTCCTTGTATAACCCCAGCCTGGTTAAGCACAACTCTACTTAACACAGCTTGCTTGCACTCACCTCTGTCTTGCTCAAAGCAGAGACAGAAGCCCCTGGGCCTCACCAAGCTGAAGCCAAGGCAAAGGCTGTGAAGGCCAGGAAAGCAGTGCTGGAAGGCGTCCACACACTGTGGCACTGTGGCTCTGCGGTTCTGCAGGCAGCCCAAACGCCCTTGGAAGCGCGCCCCCTGGAGGAGCAAGTTTGACCACTGTGTCATCAAGTATCCCCTGACCACCGAGTCGGCCGTGAAGAAGACAGAAGACAACGTGTATTCCTTGTGGGTGTCAAGGCCAACAAGCACGGGATCAAACAGGCTGTGAGGAGGCTCTGTAACACCAACATGGCTAAAGTCTGTGACACTGACATGATCAGAACTGAGGGAAAGAAGGTATATGTTCAACTGGTTCCTGACTTTGATGTTGTGGATATTGCCAACAAAACTGGGATCAACTAAACTGAATCCACCTGGCTGTAAATATAAATTTTTTTCACCATAAAAAATTCTTATAACACATATATGCCTTCATAGAAATGGAAGAAACAATTCTCTTCTTGATCTTAAGTCTCTTTCAAGATAACACTCCTTATCTGTGCTCCCTATAAAGTTCCTACAATTCCTTAAACCATTCTCTATTAAACCTACTCCAGTTAGGCTTTTGTCCCTCCTGCTCTATCTGAACTACTCCTGTCCAGGTTATCAACAAACTTACCAAATCCAATGGTCAACTGTCTTTCTTACTCAACCACTCAAAAATATCTGACAAAGCAGATCACTTCCTTCTTGTTCAAATAAACTTCTTCCCTTGGCTTCTGATAAACGAACCTGTCCTGGTTTCTGGTTTAACCTACTGTCTTTTCTCAGCATTCCTAAATGCTGGAGTGCCCCCAAGGTTAATCCTTAAAGCTCCTTTCTAGACACACTCGCTTCTTGGTCGTCTCCTCCAGGCATGGCTCCTAATACCACCTGTGCCAAATCTGTCTCCAGTCTGGACCTGGTCTCCAAGCTGCAGACTTAGATGTCTCCACATGAACAGCTAGTGGGAATCTCAGATCCAGGACTGCTCCAGGCTCCTGCTCCCACCTCTACTAACTTGTTCTTCCTCCAGTTTTACTACGTTAATTGCTTAAGCTAAGAACAGAAGAAATAGCATTGATTTCTGGGTCACCCACACCCTAGGCCCAATTCATTAACAAGTCCTACCTGCTGAATCTAATTGCTGTTACTACCCCCATTACTACCACCTCTACCCAAGTCACCATTATCTCTACCAATATGATAGCCAGTAACTAACTTGAGCTCTCTGCTTGCTTCTACATTTGCCCCCACTCAGCTCACTCTCCAACTAACAAATACAGCAATTGGTCAAAACCCTTCTAGTGGCCCTCTGTCATAGTTAGAAAAAAATTTAAACAGGTCGTTATGGACTCCTAGGCCCTACATGAGCTGACTCTGTGCTGCCTCCCCAACCTCATGTCCTACTACTCCCCTCCTTGATGCACCATACTCTCTCTCTGCTATTCATTGAATAATCCATGGGCCAAATGCAGCCTACCATCTATTTCTGTTGCTGTTGTTTGTTTTTTTAACTTTCTGAGATAACTATAGATTTACATGTAGTTTTAATAATAATACAGAGATTCTCAAACACTTGTCATGTAGTTTCCTCTAATGGCTACACCTTGCACAACATAGTACAATATCACAACCAGGAAACTGATATTGATAAACCTATTCACCTTATTCACATTTTACCAGTTTTACACGCATGCATGTGTGTGTGAGTCCTGTGCAATTTTAACATATGCATAGATCCATATAACCACCATAAAACACTTCTATCAGAAGGATGTATCAAAAGAAGAAAGGTCCCTTGTGCTTCCCCTTTCATAGCCTGTCATCTCTCCCCCAATCCCAACCAGGGACCACTATCAATCTGTCCTCCATCTCTATAATTTTGTCATTTTTAAAATGTTATATAAATGGGACCTCTCTTAGTTTGGGATGCTATACAGAGTACTATAGACTGAGTGACCTAACAACAAAATTTATTCTCACAGTTCTGAAGGCTTGAAGTCCAAATTCAGAGTGCAGTGCGGCTGGGTTCTGGTGAAGATCCTCTTCCTGGTTAACAGACAGCCATCTTATTGTGTCCTCACATGGCAGAGAGAAAGTGAGCTAGCTCTCTGGCCTCTCAAGGCACTAATCCCATTCCTAAGGGCTGCACCTTCATGACCTAATTACCACCCAAAGGCCCCACCTCCAAATACCATCACATTGGGAACTGGATTTCAATATATGGATTTTGGAGGGACACAAATAATCAGGCCATAACAAGATCATATAATGTGTAACTTTGGAGATTGGCTTTTTTCACTCAGCATATTCCCTTGAGATCCATCCAAATCGTTGTATGTATCAATTGGTTGTTCCTTTTTATCGCTGAGTAGTATTCTATGGTATGAATGTACCATAGTTTATTTAACCATTCATCTGTTAAAAGACAATTGTGTTGTTTCTAGTTTTTGGATATGACCTTCAAGTATAGATTTTTATAAGATTCTATTTTTATTTCTCTGGGATAAATGCCCAAGAGTACAGCTGCTGAGTCATATGGTAAGTGCATGTTTAGTTTCATAAGTGTCATATTCTTTACAAGAGTGGCTGTACCATTTTACATATTTGCCATTAATGTACGAACAATTCAGTTTCTCTGAATCTTCACCAGCAAATGGTATTATCACTATTTTTCATTTTAGCTATTCTGATAAACATGTAGTTCTATCTCACTGTGGTTTTAATTCTCCATTTCCTTAGTAGCTAATGATGTTGAGCATCTTTTCATGTGCTTATGTTATATGTGTATCTTCTTTAGTGAAATGTCCATTCATGTCTTTTGCCCATTTTTTTAACTTACTGAAGTCTTTTTTAGTAAGTTGAGATAAAACTCATACTATACAATTCACCATTTAAAGTGTACAATTTAGTGGTTTTTAGTATATTCACAGAGTCGTGCAACCACCACCACAATCAACTTTGGGACACTTTCATCACCCCAAAAAGAAACTCCATGCTCATTAGCAGTCATTCTCCAATTTCCTCCAAACTGCCATAGGCAACCACTAATCTACTTTTTATTTTTATGGCTTTGCCTATTCTAGACATTTCATATAAATGGAATCATATTATATGTGGTCTTTTATCATTGGCTTCTTTTATTCAGTATAATGTTTTCAGGGCTCATCCATATTATATCATGAATTGGTACTCTTATTTCTTCTTATTGTTAAATAATATTCCATTGAATGAATATGCCACATTTTATTTATCCAGTCACCAGTTGGATATTTGAGTTGTCTCTGCTATTTTGAATAATGCTACTATGAGGACTCAAATACCAATTTCTTGTGTGAATATATGTTTATGTTTCTTTTGGGTATACACCCAGAAGTGGAATTTCTGGGTCATATGGTAATTCTATGTTTAATTTTCAAGGAACTGCCAGACTATTTTCCAAAGCAGCAGTACTATTTTCCATTCTTAACAGCAGCATATGAGGTTCGTTTCCCTAGATCCTTGCAAACACTTTTCAGTGTCTGTATGCTCAGTTATAGACAACCTAGTAAGTATGAGATAGTATCTCACTGTGGTTGTGATTTGCGTCTACCTAATGGCTAACAATATTGGGTGTCTTCTCATGTGCTTATTGGTCATTTGTATTTCTTCTTCTGAGAAACATGTACTCAGATCCTTTGCCCATTTTTATTTCTATTATTTATTTTTATTGATGTATAGTTGATATACATGTTGGTTTCAAGTATACAATATAGTGTCAGCAATTATCTACATTAAATGCTCACCCCAGCTAGTGTAGTATGTCAACTCAACACAGAAAGATGTTACAGTATTATTTATATTCTCTGTGCTATACTTTCATCCCCATGATTGATTTATATTTTGTGACATTTTAGATTTTGTGGCTCTTTATCCCCTTCACCTACTTCACCACTTACTCCAACCCCCTCCCCCATGGTGACCACCAGTCTCTTCTGTGTGTCTATGAGTCTATTTCTGCTTGGTTCATTTGTTTTGTTTAGATTCCACATATAAGTGAAATTATATGGTATTTGTCTTTCTCTGTCTGGCTTATTTCGCTGAGCATAATACCGTCTAGGTTCATCCATGCTGCTGCAAATGGGAAGATTTCTTTCTTTTTACAGGTGAATAATATTCCATCACATACATGTACATCTTCCTTACCCATTTTCTATTGATGGGCACTCTGGTCGCTTCCTCATCTTGGATATGGTAAATAATGCAGCAATAAACATAGGGGTCCTTTGCTCATTTTTAAATTGGGTTGTCTTTTTATTATTAAGTTGTAATAGTCTTTGTATCTTCTAGATTTGGGTCCTCATTGTGTACATGATTTACCAAAATTATCTCCCATTCTGTGAGTCATCTTTTCACTTTTTTGATGGTGTCCTTTAAAGCACAAAGTTTTAATCTCGACTATGGCCAATGTATCTATTTTTTCATTTGCTTTTAATGCTTTTAGAGTCATATCTAAGAAATCATTGCCTAACTCAACATCACAAAGGTTTACATCTATCTTTTCCTCTAAGTGCTTTATGGTTTTAGCTCTTACATTTAGGTCGTTGGTGCATTTAGAGTTACTTTTTGTACACAGTGGGAAGTAAGGGTCTAACTTCACTCTTTTGCATATGATTACCCAGCTGTCCCAGAACCATTTGTTGAAAGGCTATTCTTTCCCCACGAATAGTCTCGGGGTCCTTGTTGAAAATCAGTTGATGGGGTTTATTTCAAGATTCTCAATCATATTCCACTGACCTGTATGTCTAACCTTATGCTAAAACCACACTGTTTTGATAACTTTGCTGAGTTTTACGAGGGCTTTTGCTTTTCTAGATACAGGTCCTTTGTCAATACGTGATTTGCAAGTATTTTCTTTGTAGCCTGTCTTTTTGCCATCTTCATAGTCTGAGCAAAAACCTTTGCTTTTGATGAGGCCCAATTTATCTATTTTTCTTTTTATGGCTTGAGCTTTTGATGACAAGCCTCTTCCTGTTTTTGTAAATAAGTTTCACTGTAACATGCCCATGCCCATTTGTTTACATAATGCCTGTGGCCATTTTAACTTAAAATAGCAGAGTTGTATAGTTGTAACAGACACCAAATAGCCCACAAAGCCTAAAGTATTTACTATGTGGCTCTTCACTGAAGAGTGTTGACCTCTTGTTCCAATCTGATGAACCTTTAGGGCCTTCAGGAAAGCTGTTCCCTCTGTCTGAAATACTCTTTCCTCAGATCTTCTCTTCGCTGGCTCCTTATTGTCATTTGGCTTCTGCTCAAATTCACCTTAGAGAGACCTTCCCTAACAGCATTATTTAGAATATGGAACCTTTCCCCCCCATTCCAACATCTGTTCCCCTTACCTCACTTTATTTTTCTTCACAGAACTGATCACTTTACTCACTAGACTATAAGCTCTGTGAGGGCAATCCCTGACACCAGTAGTGCCTGTCATGTAACAGCACTCAAGAGTATTTGAATGAATAAATGAGTCATAGAGAATTACAACATTTTTCCAGAAAAAATAATCCTACTTATCAACCCATAAATTACTTTTGTTAGAGGAACAATATTTGACTAAAAGAACAGTATATCTGAATCCCATCATGATTTATATGAGTGATGTTTACGTGTCACTTCACCTCCATGGTACTCCCTAATATATTAAGCTGAGAGGTTCCACAGGGCTAGAGAGCAAGCATGCTTGAAAGTCTTTAGATTTGCTTTCTAACTCTGTACTTCCCCTTGATCTTCCCTTGAACATGAACTGAAATCTACTGGGTGGATAATAATGTAGGTTGTCTTTTCCGCATTATGATTGATTGCTCTTCAATCCTGAACCTCTTGATTTGTCTACTAAGGGAACAAGGTAGAACAGAGCAAAGGAAAGAGGGCTTTGTTGTCAAGACATCGGTCATAGGGCAGAGCATCACTAGTTGTGTAATCTTGAAAACTTATCTCAAGATCTTAAACCTCGATTTCAGATAATATCTGCCTCACAACTCTAAGTAGATAATAATAAATTCTCAATTATTTAACATTTATATGCCTGATTCCTGGCAAGGAGCTCCTAAAACCCTTGTAATTTCCTCAGTGATAAGAACACGATTGTTCTAATAGTTGTCTTTGATCTGTCATTGACACGGGCTCCTAAACCCTTGTAAATTCCTAAGTAATAAGAACCGGAGGTACATCTTTTGTTCTAATGAGGTGACTCTCTCTGGGTTGGCTCCTGAATGGGGGTAGGTCACCAGAAAGATCAAGTGTGGGTAAAATTGCAGTATTTCTAGAATCTCTCCCTGGCCTTAGTACATTTTCATATCAATAGGTGTTTCCAAGGACGAGAGAGGGCATATCTGGACCAGAGAGGTTGAGTGGGGTCCCTTTTTATGCAGCCGGTTCTGAGAGACCCGGGAGAGCAGAACTGGATGACTGCTTCTAAGCAATAAACACGTTTCTTCCACTTTATTTCTCCCTTTTACTGGTTTCAGTTTCAAAGGTATTTGTCCCAGATTTTCCCCCAGAGTTACACCAAGCCATGATGTGAAGCTTGGAATTTTCAGCCTGACCCCCTCATCCTCCAAAGAGGGGAGAGGGGCTAGAAATGGAGTTAGTAATTGATCATGCCTATGTGAGGATGTTTCCATAAAATTCCAATAGGAGGGTTTTAGAGATGAACACATCCATTCCAGGAGAGGGACACATCCCAACTGCACGCGGATAGAAGCTCCTACAGCCTGGATCCTCCCAGACTTCGCCTTATGTATCTCTCTATCTGGCTGTTCATCTGTGTCCTTTATCACATCCTTCAATAAGCTGTGAATGTGTTTCTCTGAGTCCTGTGGCCCATCCAGCAAATTAATTGAGCCCAAGGAGTGGGTAGCTGGAACCTCTGATCTAGAGTTGGTTGGTCAGAAGCACAAGAGATAACCTGGATTTTCCACTGGCATCTGAAATGGGGGGTGGGCAGTGGCAGTGGGTCTCATCGGACTGAGCCCTTACCTGTGGGACCTGATGCAATCTTTAGGTAGACAGCATCAGAATTGAAATAAATTGTGGGACACCCAGTTGGTGTCGCAGAGAATTTCTGGGTGTGGGGGAAAAGCTCCACACATTTGGTGACCAGAAGCAAGTGTTCTGTGTGAGTGGTAAAGGAGGCTCACAGGAGAGAAACAGTAGGAAGAACTGGGTTTTTTGCTATATAGAAAGAAAATAACTGAGGTTTTTTTTTTACTTTGTTACATACTTAGAATATATTATCAAATTTAATAGACACAATTGAGTTGACAAAGATAGATGTCATCCAAAGAGCTAATTGCAGTATTTGGGAAATGGGTATGAAACAGGACAAACATTCACAGCCATTTACATCTGGCTATTTCCAAAGTGGCCTTGTCACAAGTAAAATCACTGTTTTTAATGTCTGTAATAGCAACAGCCATCTTAAACCTTCACCTATCCTTAGTTTCCACCAAAATTCAGGGGACTTTATTCTTTGGTTTCTGCATTATTGGGATGTTTTCAGAAGGATGTACTTTTTTCAAGTAAATCAACAACAGCAACAATATATATCTTAATAATGATAAGGTTGGCATAATTTGGAAGCCCACAAATACCAGAGGTAACTATCCTATATGATTTTTGAAATGGAAAACAAACTCCTAGTCTTAAGTAGTCACATCTAATTAGTAATCACATATATATGCAGCAGGCAGAGCTTGGTGGGGAGCTGGGGGTGGGCAGGGCAGGGGGCACAGTGGCTTTGCTCTTGATTGGTAGAGGCACAAACACATTTCATAAAACTGACGACTCTGACTAATTTCTGTGTTTCATATCTTGCCCTTACAGTGCTTCCTCTAAGGCCTTTCCAAAGTAGTCTTAACACCTGTCATATAAATGTGTTACCTTTAAAAAATGTGTTGACTTTTTAAGTTTTTAGAAAGATGCATTGTTTGGAAAATGTGCTATGGAACAGCAATTGCTCTCCCTGCTCTTCCTGCAGCCTTGCTTCCCTAAGTACGACCACTAAAAAGTTCAGGGAAAAATCTGGCAGCCTGATATTCCAGCCATTCAAGACACCAGTGGATTCCCAGAGAACAAGCTTGTTTAAAGTCTTTCTAGATGTGAACACATGAGCAAACCCCTGACTTCAGGCAAAACATGATTTAGCCACCAGACGATGGCTCCCTTACCCCAACCCATTCCAAAGGGTCTTAGATCACTTAATACTTCTTTGTAGATCTTCATCACAATGCTTTTGTACATCATATGACTGAGTTACACTCTAGAGATGCTTTTCAGAATAGCTATTATTGTGCACATTCACATGTTGCTCTATATTACTCTTCACAACTACACAGCCCAGCTCTTTTCAAGAAGATTCTCCCCAAGACTAGTTGTATAGAACAGTACCAAGACCTCTTTGCAGTCACAATGAAGAACATGGCTATTTTACCATTCTCATTATTCTTGATAATATTAAAGCACAGTGATACCAGTAGCAAATACTAATTAATTGTGAACAGAAAGAATGTGGGCATGTACCAAGTCTACTGGTTGTGACAGTCTCTCCCACCCCCACTTATGTATGTCACACATTACCAAGACAACAAAAGTTTAGGAAGATGATCGGCATTGTGATGATTAACATAACCATGACAAAACATTGATTTATACCAAAACATAGATTTGGTACCAATCTAACATACATTCTTCATACTCACATCCTGTTTGCTGCTCTCCATCTCTCTGCTATACTAAGAATTGACTCTCCCTCCAATTCCTCTTCAAGGTACTGCCTCCTGTAAATTGTAATTGGCTAGTTATTTATTTGCTTTATCTACTTAAGCTCCTTGAGAGAATAAGCTGAGACTCAGCCCACTGGCCAATGGGCACACCGATAAATACTTGGGGAAGGTGAAACCTCACATAATGATGTTTTAGATTATCTTAATTCTAGGGGCCTCAACAAAGCTCTTTCCACTTGTTCAGTAGCCACTGGGGAGGATTTCACCAAGTTACAGCAAGAAAAGGGGAAGAGCTGAGTATGGTGAAAGTAGAACCTTTATATTTTGAGTCATTGCTCTGTCACCAGCTAACACAGTTTCCCCATCAGCAATTTGACCAGGGATTAGGTGATCTTGCCGTCACAAAATTCTATGGTTCATAAAATTTAAAGTATTTGAAATAAGCCACCTCTTCATAGACTCATCTTAGCCTAAACTGCTTCAGTGAGCTGCAGTGGAGGCAGGAATCATGATTGTGCTTAACCAGTTATCAAATCTGAGTCTGTTTCCTCCTCCACCCGCTCTCCTGCCTCGGATGCACAGTGTTGCGGATGAGCTGCGATGCTGTATGGTGAAACACCAGTATTATTTCCTGAGTTTATCAGGAGGAAGAATTAGGACAGGCCATTCCTTTGACTCTTCCACAGCCTCCTTACCTTTTCTTTGTCATTTCTCTCGTCAACCTTTCCCTCCCCAGCCTCATCTCCCCTTTCTTCTGTCTGCTCATTCTTGGAGTCACCCTCATGTGGGGAAAAACACAAAACCAAAAAACACCCACAAGCTCTTTTAACTCACTCTTCTTAAAAAGAGGAGTGCTACTTAGTTTTTGTAAAATGAACTCATATGAACTCTTCTTGATAACCAGTGGAAATTCTAAATTTAGTCTATGTATTAAACTGGGATAAAATTAATAACAGTATTTTGCCAAGCACGCTTGGTCTGACTCTCCTCTCACACTTCAGGAATAAAGCACTGAACGAACTCAGCACTGAATGAGTGAAGATCCATAATTTTCTAAAATTCCAATTTTCATTTTGCAAAAACCGACAAAACTACTCCCATGTGTAGTGCACTGAACTTCCCGGTAGACATCTTTCAAAGCCAACACAATTCCCTCTTCCTTAGCCCAGATCCCGCTGCCTGGACCATTCTTCGAAGGCTCCCTCACTTCCTTCGGGCCTCTGGTCTGGGCACTTCTACCCCACCTCCCTCCTCCAGTTAAACATACCGACCCCCTCCTCATTTCTTATTGTATATTTCCTTCGTAAGATGCATCACAGTCTGGCATCCTAGTATAGATCTATGCATTTTCTTGTCCCCCCCCCGCCCCCCCCCCCCCGTTTACTGTGGGGCCCCTGGCACTTACAGCAGGTCTCAGGACACAGTAGGTGCCCAGGAAATATTCTCTCCAACATGCTGAGGCTCCTCGCTCGTTTCTCCAGAGCCGCAGGACCCCTCCTCGCTTGGCCCAGCCCACCTCGGAGTCACCACCCACCTCTGCCTGGACCCAGCCCTTCAGCTGCCGGCCACAGAGACCTTGCCGTGCACCCACCACCCGGCCGGGCAACTGCGGTTGGGCCCCGCGGCTACGCTCAACCGCCCCCGACGCCTCTCGGCCGGTCCCAGGCCGCCGCGCCCGACAGTGGCAGCGACAGCGACGGCGCCACCTCGCTACCGCAGCCGTTAGGACCCCCGCGCTGCCCCCAAATGCCGAGGATTCTGTTTTGAATGATCCGTTGAGGTGGTAGGAAGACGGGCCTCGGTTATCCGGCTCCCTGGGTCAGAGAGACGCAAGCACACCCCCGGGTCCCCGCTCGCAAGTCCCGCCACCGCGGCCCCAGCCCTGCTTCTCACCTTCACACCTGGCCGACCGGCCGGCCGCCGCCGCGTGTCGCGTCCGGTGCCCCCGCCGGCGTGCTCCGGCGAGGAGGGAGAGGAGCCCTTCACTGGGAAACAGTGCTGGGCCCCACCACGCTTAACGTTGCCGTTAGGAGGGTGTTAACATTTCTGCTTTAAGAGATACCCTTCCACCTCGTCGCCTCCACGCCCCCGAGACGGTGCCCCCAGCTTTCCCTACCGGGCGGGCCAGAATCCGGGCTGGGAAGGCCCAGGGCAGTTTCTGGTGGTTCTTTTGGACCCAGTAGCTCGTGGGTGATGAAAGGCCCAACTGTCATTCCCTCCACCCCCGGGAAGGGACTCGAGGGTTATGGGGTTAGGCGTAGTAAGGGCCATTCCCCCGCTGCCTGGTTGGTGCTATCCAGGGGAGGGAAACACAAAGGTGTTTTGGGGGGTTCCTCTCCCCTGGACCTATTTTGGGACTATTTGGAGCCTCACCATAACACGGCCTTTAGTGAAGAGTTGAGTCAAGTGACAAGGGTCTATACTGCCCTTCTCAAAGAATAGTCCAGGGAGCAAAAAGCACAGCAAAAGGTGTACGAATGAACTGGTCTTCAGGGGACTCCAAATTAAAACCAAGGCACATGCACTAGCGTGGTGAAAAGGAAAGCTAGGGAATGCCAAGCGTGGGAGGGGATGCGCAATACCCAGAACTCTCAGACGCCATTAATTGGGGGGTATACATGAATAAATTAGTGCCAATCACTTTGGAAAAACTATTTAGCAATATTTATGAATGTGGAACATAGGCCTATCCTCTGACCCAATTCCACTGCACGAATATACTTAACAGAAATGCATACACATGTTCACCTAAAAACAGGCACTAGAGTGGTCATCTCTGCAGTATTCACAATAGCTCCAAACTGGAAATAATTCAAATGTCCACTAAGAGAAAGATGGATAAATGCATTGCAGTATATTCACACACTGTAATATTATACAGCAACGAGAGTGAATGTACTATAGTGAAATGTAACTATGCAGATGAATTTCAAAGTTGAGCAAAAGAAACCAGGTGCAAAAGGGAACATACTGAACGATTATACAGAAGTCAGAAACAGGCAAAACTAATCTAGGGTGTCATAAATTTAGATTGTGCTTACTCTTTGGAGGGTTGTGACTGGGAAGAAACACCAAACTTTTTGGGGTATGTTCTGTAAGTGGTCTAAGTGCTGTTAACTTTCTGAAAACAATCATCCAACTAAATATATTTCCATGTGTTTTATTTTAAAAGGTTTTGAATTAAGAAAAAAAAAGGCCTGAAGTATTCATTTGTCCAAATTCTCCTCTATTCAATTCAACATACATTCATTTTATAATCACTATATATAAGGCATTAGTAAGCACTGCGGATTCCTGGAAAGATGTCTCAGCCTTCCAGGAACTCATAATCTAGGAGATGGTACAAACATGAAAGTCATTGATTAGGAATAGTCTTTGATGCTATGCTAATTGCTAGAGAAATTCAAAATAATCACTTTAGAAGAAAGTTGAAGAAAAGAATATGCTGTTAGGCAGAGTTTCTGAGTTAGGATCTTAAGATCCTCATGATTTCTTGTGGTCAGGGACTAAGAGGATCAATTATTTTAGTTTTCCCAGGACAGGGGACTTTAGGGCTAAATCCAAGAAAGGCCTGGACAACCTGGGTCACTCTAGCAGGGGCCAGATATGATTCATCTTTGAACTCGTTGAAGTTTCTAACACAAAGCCTGGCACATAGAAGATGTTCAGTAAACTCAGTATTTTTTGCAATGAAATGGGGGAAAATGTTAACAGAAATAAAGTTGTCTTTCAGTGATGCAATTCTAATAGATCCTTCTGACTGACCCTCTACTATGGGCTCAATAGCAGGGAGATGAAGATGAAGGTGACTGAAAAACCAAGGCAGAAAAAAAAATTTTTAAAGAAAGAAAGGAAGGAAGGCACCTATTGAGGTGACGCCAGCTATTTGGTGGGGGCGGGGGAGAAGGGAATTGTGGGAAACACAGGCTAGGATTAGGTTGAGGAGCACGTTGAACGCAAAACTGAATAGTTTGGATTTTATTGACAGTTGTTGCCATAGAATGTTTTTGAACAAAAGGAGAGACACAACCAAAAAAACATTGTGCGTTTCTTTTTAAATCTGGGTCACTGAAGGGGATGAGTAGGTATAATAAGAGGAATTTACAAGCTGAAGTCTACATAAAGATTTTTAGGAGTCCAGAAGATAAAAAAAATAAAGTAAATAACAGACTTTTAGAACTGTGAGGCAATAAGAGGCCTACTAATCT
The DNA here is from genome assembly GCF_030020395.1 of Manis pentadactyla. Lineage (NCBI taxonomy): Eukaryota > Metazoa > Chordata > Mammalia > Pholidota > Manidae > Manis > Manis pentadactyla. The sequence continues at coordinate 65,464,464 of NC_080032.1, read as the reverse complement.
AATGCTTTTCTTATTTTTAACTTTTTTCTTATTATATATGCCTTTTAGAAACCTTCTTCCACTTTCATTCTTTCTTAAATGTTATCATTTTTTTAACTCATTCTAGTTAGCAGTAAATGAAGGCCCAGTGGTAAAGTGACTTGTCCATGGTTATTCAGCAACTCTTAAGCAGGGCTGGACAGTGACCTTACAGTACTTCAGGGGTGTCACAGGCTGGCTACATTGGAACAAAGTGTTCACTGAGAAAGGAAAGGACAAAGTAGTATTTTTCCTGAAGTTACATTTATCCAGTTCTTAAATCCTGAGAGTATAACCTTCCTACTTTTTTGGAGTTAAAAATGTTAATTCTTTTACCAAATTATGGTTCTGGTAGGTGATAGTTGGTGATGTCCTTATGTGACAATATAAAAAGTCTGCTCCCTCTATTATGCTGAAATAAGCCAGGTGGAGACAGACAAATACCAAATGATTTCACTTACTTGTGGAGTATAAAAACAAAGTAAAACTGAAGGATATTAGCAGCAGACTCACAGATTCCTAGAAGGGACTAACAGTTACCAAAGGGGAGGGGTTGGGGAAGGTTGCTGGGAGAGAAGAGTATTAAGGGGCACAATAATTAGCAATCACAACATAGGATGGTCACAGGGATGGTAGAACAGCATGGAGAATACAGTTAATGATTCTGTAATATCTTACTACGTTGATGGACAGTGAACACACTGGAGGGGGTGAGGACTTGGTAATATGGGTGAATGCTGAACCACTGTATTGTGTATTTGAAACCTTCATAAGATTACTTTGATACTTTATTAAAAAAAACTTTATCAACGATACTTTATTAAAAAAAAAAGTCTGCTCCCTCTTATGACCCTTTTGGTTTATAAAAGGAAAAAGCCGGAAACAGACTTTGCTTCATTCTTGTGCTACTTCAGCTCAGAATCCTTCCATTTTACTTATTACCAAGGAAATTTTTAAACGTAGACACATACGTACCTGAGATGGATGTGGGTGACCCACCTTTTATCTCCTTTTTATATGCCTTCCTATACTGCAGTGGCTAGAAAACTTTAAGAACTCTTTATTTCCCAGGCTCTCTGGCAGCTAGGATTCTAGGTGTAAATTTAGATCTATTATTAATTTGCACACCCAAGAGACTTAAAAAGTAGAATTGAGGCAAGGGTCATCTGCTGACTGTTTTGGCTGCTGGCCAGTGTGGTCATGGGACATTGGGGTTTCTGCAGCCATGTTCCAGCATCCATTCTCTAGCTTTGTGGCTCCTGAAGGCTGCTGTGGCAGTGTCAGCAACAGGAGCTTCTGGATTCCTGGATGGCAACCAGGGTATGTGAACTCAACAATTTCAGTGATACAGTCTTTTTTCTTTAAATTTTTTATTAAGGTATTATTGATATACACTCTTATGAAGGTTTCACATGAAAAAACAATGTGGTTACTACATTTACCCATATTATCTAGTCCCCACCAATACCCCAATGCAGTCACTGTCCATCAGTGTAGTAAGATGCCACAGATTCACTGTTTGCCTTCTCTGTGCTACACTGTTTTCCTGGTGACTCCCCACACCATGTGTACTAAACATAATACCCCTCAATCCCTTTCGCCCTTCCTATCCACCCACCTTCCCACACCCCCCACTTTGGTAACCACTAGTCCCTTCTTGGAATCTCTGAGTCTGCTGCTATTTTGTTTCTTCAGTTTTGCTTCGTTGTTATATTCCACAAATGAGGGAAATGATTTGACACTTGTCTTTCTCTGCCTGGCTTATTTCACTGATCATAATATCTCCCAGCTCCATCCATGTTGTTGCAAATGGTAGGATTTGTTTCTTTCTTATGGCTGAATAGTATTGCATTGTGTATATGTACCACCTCTTCTTTACCCATTCATCTACTGATGGATACTTAGGTTGCTTCCATATCTCGGCTATTGTAAATAGTGCTGCAATAAACATAGGGGTGCATATGTCTTTTTGAATCTGAGAAGTTGTATTCTTTGGGTAAATTCCAAGGTGTGGGATTCCCAGGTCAAATGGTATTTCTATTTGTAGTTTTTTGAGGAACCTCCACACTGCTTTCCACAATGGTTGAACTAGCTTACATTCCCACCAGCAGTGTAGGAGGGTTCCCCTTTCTCCACATCCTCGCCAGCATTTGTTGTTTAGTCTTTCAATTCAGTGATACAGTCTTGATTCTTCCCCTTTCTGGAGCTTCTCTGGTGAGTGAGTTTAGTAGTTCATTCTTGGGACAATTTTGTAAGCACCTGTGTCCCTGTATTCAGGTCTTTTCTGCTTAAAATAGTTTCTGTTACTGCAATCAACCCAGACAGATAGAATACCTGACTGAGCAACAGTCAGTGTCCCTTCTGTGCCTCTACCAGCTCCCCCATATCCCGGTCTTCCCTTTTCTTCTCTTTCCGTAAATTCCAAACGTGGTATAACCCGGTACTTTCATCTTGGTCTTCTGAGGCCTTGTAGCTGTTCCTTGGGCCTCCAGAGAGGAAAGAAACTCCAGATAACTGTGTTTCACAGCGGGGGATTTGGAAGGAGGGTGCAGTTAGGCCCTAGGAGGGTGAAGATTTTCCTTAGGCTCAAGATTCTATGGCACAGAGCTTCTCATGTTCTCACCAATCAAGATGCCATTGGTTTCTCTTGACATGCTGGAGGGCATGGATCTGTGATTAGGAACAATGAGTGTTTTCTTCCTTAGTTCTGGGTTCTAGGTCCCCTCAGAGGCAATTTCTGCTTTGGCTTATTGGGCATCATTGAAAGGAAAGGGACAGTGCTGTAAATGTATGAATTAGTAACCCCAAAATAATTTTGTATGTTTCTATACAAGTCATAAAACATTACTAGGAAAAAAAAAAGCACTTTGATCTCATAACTACAATTCTCAGAATTTTCTTAACACCACCCCACCCCACATAAGCAATGTATACATTATGCCAGAATTATTTATAATCTAGGAATAATTTTCCCATGGCACTTTTTAATTGCAAATATGGCTGCCTCCTGTTCCTTCTTCTTTCTAAACTATTGCCATAATGATACTGAAGATGCAATATACTGTCTTGTAAACTATCTGGCCTAGAAGATCATAAAAAGATGGGATCATTTTGGATAAATAGAAGGTACCTATTGCTTAATCTTGACCCATAGCCCTTAGAGAGTCCTGTGGTGAGGGTAGTTACAATACTAATGGGAAGTTTTCTCACTCTTCCCTCAATTTTGGAGCATGTTTTAGACCATATTGAAGCATTGCTGAAATCTAGCTATAAGAAAAAAATGGGCTAGAAAAAAAAGTTTACATTCATGCTGAGAAGCAAGTGATACTGTACTTTGTATTACAGATGGGACCTCTCAACACTCTCAAACAGTAAATTCCTCCTACTCTTTAATCTCAGATTGTTAGGTTGAATATCTTCCTATTTCCCATTTACTGGATGAAGAGGACACCTTTTCACTCATCTATCTTTTCAGTTTTTCAAGGACAGTAAGTTGAGGGGAAATCTGCTTTCACAATAAAGGCCTCGAGGTGTTAGGGAGAAATGGTAGCATTTTCACAGGCAGACAGGTTCCCAGGGAGGTCTGGGAAGCAGTACATCTCAACTTATGGCTGGGTTAACCCAATATGAAATATTTTTCCAGAATCATACAAGTGGCATAGATACCTTTAAAAACATATTCTAAAGGGCTGGCATTTTTACAGTTTGTAAGTCTCATTCTGGTTTGGTTTAGATCACGTACTAATGTTATCTGACACTGCCAGACACTGCAGATACAAAGATGAACAGAATACACTCCCTACCCAGTTTCTGTACGTCATTAACTTGATAAATCTTTACAGTTCTCTTCACCTCCACCCACCCTCTCCAAATATGAACGGTTTCTTTAGGAGCTCATTTCGATACTGTGATCCAAGTGAGACAGGGACCGTGGGAATAGTCAGAGTAGGGTGAGGGCCTCTGGAAAAAGACCCCTACCAAAACTCCATATTAAACAATTAAACAAAGACAGAGCCACATTAATTCTCTGAAGTAAAATATCAAGCTAAGAATATAAGCATTCTTCAGTGAAGATTAGTTAAAACTAAAAAGCCAGGAATAACCTGGCCTGGAATGTTTGAACATCCCCCAGATAAGAAAAATACCTCAGCATAGCCCATGTCTTGCTGTGTCAATTAAATGAAGCTATTGTAAAATTTCCTTTAGCCGCTCAAAGGCCAAATTTATCTTTAACTTTACCCAGATGCTGCTTTTCCTCCTCCAGCCCCTAATCAAGTCAGTAACTCAGCTCACCTTGAAAGCAAAACAAGCAGCCTTGACTGATGTGCTCCCAAACCAAGAAACTGCTACTCTGAGAAAGGATCAAAACAATAAGTTTCTTATGTTAACTCCACAAAATAGTCTAGAAAACTGATAAGAAACTTAGTGTCTCTTTAAAAATAAACACTTAGAGACCATCTGGTGGATCCACATCCCTAACTCTTGGTCTCTCGACTGCCTATAAACCCCTGAGACAACGCACCACCACGGACTCTCTTGTCCCCTCCTGGCGTGAGCCGGGAGCTCTGTTCTTTCACTTTATCTCTAAATAAAAGCCTGTACCTTGCTCTCCTACCTTGAGTGTTTGTGAAGCTCATTCTTCGGCTTCGTGAACAAGAACCCCGGCATCACAAGGTTCTTAGCTTTCCGTATTACAGCCTCGGTTTCCCTACCCTTCCCTAATGGCAGGGTTAAACCCCCTGCTCTTTCCTCTCCCTCATTCTTTTGGTAACATAAGTGAATGGTAAATCTAGGACCAAAGGCTCATAAGAATCGAATTACCACATGTAATCCGGAGAGCCAGGGCTGGCTGACTTCGCTGTAAAACAGGAAATTATCGATCCCATGCAGGAAATGACCTTGTTTGAGGGCAACGAAGGTGCCGCGGATTTCCCTCTTTTTCCTTCAATTCCCTTCAAAACTCATTTCCGGGTTTCTATTAATCTGGTCCTTCCTTACAATAACAGAGTCCGGCTGGGCCTTCCCAGTTCCACCCTAGACTTCGTCCCTCAGAAAAGGGCCAATAGGCCCTTTCCTTTAGTGGACATTTTTACGCCTCGTTTTACATCACGGTAAATCTCAACCAATCGTGTTGGGATAGGAGGCACCAAAATAATCTTCACTTCCTCCCCAAAGAGCCACCCCTCGCTTGCGTAATCCTGATAGATTACTTACGTAGCCAATCAAAAAGCAACCTGGGGCCCAGCCTACCTTAAACCCAATCAATTAAAATGAAGACGGGAAAGTGGGGCGGAGAATGGAAAACTTGCCCCTTTTGGAAATGGTTTGAAGAAGAACGTCTGGATCTCTGGAACTTACAATTTTCGATTAGCGATCACTGCACACTGTCCGTCGCAAAGGCCCCAGTTTCGTCCCCTCCGACCCCACCCCAAGAGGAACCCCACCCCTCACTCCCCGCTCCGCCCGTTTCAGTAGGAAACATGCCCATCCTGAAACCTGAAAAGGACGAAACCCAAGGGCCCGGTAGAGTGCTTTACACGCTCCTCCCGTGCGAGTTGAGTAGGGGAAGAGGCGACCCGGCAGCCGCTGGCGCCAGTCTTTCCATTCAGCGGGTCTCTCCTCCCAGCCCCACGTTCCCGGGTCGGAGCTGACACGGGAGTGGGAGGAGCCGAGCGCCCGCTCCGCGCGGGGGAGGCGAGCGCTTGTTAAGGTGGAACAGAAGCGTTGGAGCCTGGGCCTCAGAACCATCGGGGATGGGACGTCCTCTCCGCTTTCCATCCCCGCTCCCCGCAGTTTGTCATCTCTGGTTCCCTAGCCTTCGTTCTAGTGTTAATTTATTTTATTTACTTTGATTCTTAGGGAGAATTAGCAGGTTAGGTAGAGGATATAAAGTTAGTGTAGGAATCATAAAATAACATTTTATGCTTCTTTTTAACAGCCATGTAAAGGAACTATAACCACGGAGAGAGCTTTTCCTTTATGATTTAATCTCCTCTGCTGTGTTCTAGCCTTTTTTGAGATTACACTTTGGCAGCTAGAGTTTCTTGTCTGATAAATATTTCTCAATGGATCATTTGTATGTTCGGTGATTCTCTCTCCCCACTAGCTCTGACTACAGCCATTAAAGGAAGCGAGAAACCAGTGCTTAGTGGCTGCAGATTGTCCTCTACAGCGGGTCCCCTTGGAAGCTGAAAGAGTGGATGAAGGTGGTATATTGCCTGACCTTGCAGTCTTGGCTCTGGTTTAGTCTTCTCATTTGTAGAATAGGTAATAATAATACTTATCTCCCAGGTTTAGTGTGAATACTAAAGACCTGGTGTAAATGAAAACACTTTATCTGAAAGGTGTAAACAAACATTGGATAATATTGTAAATACAAAGCATATAATAAAAGTAAGCACTTACATAGTCCCTACTATGTTTTAGCGCTTTTTAAACAGTATTTGAAAAAACACTTACTCTGTAAAATTTTAAACACAAAAGTAGAACACTATTTTTAAAATTTACACATGTTGTAATAAGCACCACTGGGCCAATCTTTTATTATCAATACCTGGCTCCCCATCATTTGATTATTTTGAAGCAAATTTCAGTCATTTCATGACTAAATACTCCAGCATGCATCTTTTAAAGTTCCCTGAAATAGTAACTTCATTAATACCTCTAACATATAACGATAATTTCTTGATATCAACAAGTCATTATTGAAATTCCACCAATTGCTTCATAATGTTTTTTCCAGTTGCTTTGTTCAAGTCAGGATACACCAAAATATCCAAATATTGTATTTGATGCCTGTGTCTCTCTGTATCTCCCACATTTGGTTGGGATTTTTTTTTCTTTTTTTGGTTGGGATGTTTTTAAAGCCTCTTTCAATCTTCAGTTTCTTCTCTCCTGCACTTACTTAAATACATTACATGCATAAAGTCAACAGTCTTTCCAAAACACTAGGAAGGAGGTACTTTTATCATTCCCCACTTTACTGATGAGGAAACTAAGAGAGAAGTTAAATGATTTACATTTTCACAATCATTGAATGAGGGCCCAAGCTGGATTTGAATACATGAATCTTATCCACTATGACATAGTTTCATATAGCACACAGGTCTTTGATAGATGTTTCTAAAATGTGTATTGTAGCAAATTAGTCACCAATATTATGAAGAAGCATTTTGCTCAAGGTAGACCTATCATTCATGAACTATATTAATTCTATAATAGAAAAGGGTGGGTCTTTACATTTTGATTCCTTGCCTGTTTCAGTGACTATATTTTTATACTGCTTTGTGGTACCCTCCTTAATAGAGAGTGTACAGGAATGAGTGCAAGTGCTTCCCCCTGTCTTAGGGCAAAAATAAAACAAAAGCCAGCTTATCAGTTATTTTTTTAATTTAAAAAATTACATAAGCAAAAATCATACAAACACTAATTTTAGATACAGTAGAAAATGAGGCAAACTAAAAATCTTTAAGCTCACATCTTTGGTGTACGTCTATGTGTGTGTATGTATATACACTAATACCTACATTCACATAACTATATATTTTAAAAAGCAACCATATGATGGTATTATACAAGCTCTTTAAACATGATTTTCTCCCTGGAATATATTTAGATATAGGAAAAAACTGCTTCTTCAAAAATAATACATGCCTACTGCAAAATATCTAAGTGGTAAAGAAGATATAAAAAGGAAATCAACTCTTCACTAATTCTATTTTCCAGAGTTAAAAGCACTTACTCTTTTAAAAATCTAAATAGTATGCTATTATTAGATGTACCATTATTTACTAGCTACCCTATTATGGGTACTTAAGCTGTTTCTAATTGTCTATAGTTGCAAATAATGCTGCAGCATATGTCTTGTATATATCAAATAATTTCTTGAGCTTTTAAGTTTTCTAAATTTCCAGGAAAAGACAGTCTAGTTCTTCCCTAGGTTTCTCATTTTTAGTACTTCTACCTCTTTAGCCCTGCCCCCCAAATTCCATATATATAGAAAACGTCAAAAAAGATTGAAAAGAAATATAATAAAATATCTAATACATAGCAAGAAACATTTGATGCCAAATTATCTGTGTGGGGGAAAATGAGTTAATGTTTCCAAGACAGGGGAAAATACAGCTTTAAACCTGGATATTGGAAGTATGCGGAGAGAGAAAAGATTCAATTGTGCTTCACTTCCTTTAAGTTTAAGGATGACTTTTAATTCTGACAGCTCAGGATAAAGGAATAGAAGTAAAGAGCCAGGTCTCTCCAGTCATTCAAATTTGTTAAAGTCCTGACTTTGCTACTTACTAATCAAGTGAATCTAGACATAATCAATATCTCTACGTCATCGTTTACTCATCCATAAAATAAATATAATATAGTGTCCATGGATGGCATTGCTAGAAGAAATAACTGTGAAAACATATACAGAGTGCTTAGCTCATTGCCTGGCACACTGTAAATATAATGTCATCATAGAAGTAAAATACAGTATCATATATTTAGCCAAAAGCCAAAAGACTTTATTATCTAAATGTGAAATGTAGTCATCAAGGTGTATCTTTAGTATGCAGTCTTTTTTTGAGCAATTCAAATATTTCACGGATAATATTTTTGTTTTCATGTAATTTTATGTGATAGAAAGTAGAATACTTTGAGAAAAGTCTACTAGGCCAGAGGATCAAATATGTAGAATCTGCAGAGAAAGAATGTAATTCTAGGAGGAAAAGTGGCAGTGGGCTCCCTGATGGCATTTTCTGTCTCTGGGTGGGATTATTCCATAAGCGGCAGAGAATTTTGCATTCTTTGTATCCTGCACAGTTAAAAAAGCATTTTCACACAAATGCTCATTTGAAACTTGCAACAGTCTTATTGGGTAGGCAGAGTGAGTAAGACGGTCCCTTCTTCGCTGACCCAAATACCATAGAACAAGTTTATACGACTAGACTTTTTGGTATTTAGTCCGGAGTTTTCTCCGTTATACGCTCATTTATCCCTTTAACATTCAGTCATTCAACAAGCATTTACGATTGTAGCAGGGTAACATTAACGTCGGCCCAACCCCATAACCCTTTATAAACATCTCGGAGGAAGACAGGCCCATCGAAGAAGTTCCTGAGGACGCCGCAGATGCCCGTCTGTACGGCGAATCAAACAATGAACATTTTCAGGGTACCAGGATGAGTGTTACTGGAGTTGACAGTCAGGGCGCGGGCCGGAGAATCTCCCGGTAGAGGGCAGAGGGTCGTCGTCTGCGGGGGATGGCAGGCCGCGGGCAGCGAGGCAGCCGGCGGTGAACGGGGGCCGGGCGCGGGCCCCTGGCGCTGGAGCGCGGCGGCGCGTCCCGGCACCGGGGCGGCCGCGAGGCACTCCCGGCGCAGCGCTCGCCGGCGGCGCGGCCGCGGCCCGGAGCCCGGCTCCTCCTTAACCCGCGCGGGGAGGCGGTGGCGGCGGCGGCCGGCGGGCGGGGGCGGGGGAGGGGCGCCGAGCGCAGCGCGGAGGCCGGGGAGGAGCCGGGGCCTGCAGCGGAGCCGAGCCGAGCCCGCGCCCGCGCCGAGCCCCGCCACCGGCCGTGCGCCCTCTGGCTCCCCGGGAGCCCGGACCGGCCGGAGCCCGAGAGGTGGCAGCGCGGGGACCCTCACACGCTGGAGGGAGCGGCCCGGACGGGACGGGACTCGAGGCGGCGCCGCGTTCACAGCAGCCAGTGGCTGGAGTCGGCGCCGCGGCCTCCCGGCCCCTGCTGCCCAGGCCAGCTCCCGAGAGCCGGGAGTCCGGGAACCCCACCCTCTGGGGCGCCCGGGGAGCGGAGGCGGGGGCGGGGACGCGAGCAGCCTCGCTCCCTGCTGGGGGGGAAGATCCTTACCACTCGGCTGTCGGGACGAGCCTCTCCTTGCTAGAGGCGAGGAAAACCCCCATCCTGGCCCGGGGATAGACCTCCAGAAGTAGCCGGGGCGATCCTCACTGACGGAGGCAGGCGCAGAGAGCGCCCCGGCGCGCCTCCACCCCTCCAGGCGCGCTCGCAGCAGTTCAGGACTTTTGAGGCAGAGAAAGGGGCTATGCCCGTGCGGTAGGCAGCCTCCATCCTATCCAGGACTAACAGGGCAGAGGCGTCCTCACGTTCCGAAGCAGAGGACACTCCGGGGAAGGAAGAGCAATCGGCTGCCAGCTTCTCAGGAGAGGGGAAGAACTGCCCCCTCAACTTCCTCGTGCCTAGACGGTGGAACAGGGCAGAGCCCCTGCGCGCCGATCTCCGGCAGCCAGACAGAGCCCTCCACTCCCGAAGGAGCCAGTTTGGGGGGGAGGGGGACTCCCCCAAGGGGGAGGAGACAACTCCTGGCTGGGAGAGGCTCCTCCCCTCCTCCCCAGGGCAGCAGGCAGGGTGTGGGGGGTGTGCCAGCTTCCCCAGGTAGGCCCTCCTTCCCCTCCCCCACCTTCCCCCCCTCCGCCTCCCTGCGCTCCTCATCTTCAGGGCACCGAGTTCTCCTCCCCAGCTTGGGAGGCTCAGCCCAGTACTGGAAGAGCCACTGAGGATGACACTGTTCCTTCGCCTTTGAAGAGGGGCGTCCCTCCACCCCCAAACTTCAGTACCAGGTGGCTCCCTCCCTTTGCTGGGGGAACCTTGGCGACAGGTCAGTGCTTTGCTTCTTTGTCATCTTTAGGCACTAACCGGGGTAGGGGGCTGAGATGGTGGCCCTTGGGTTTCCTTACTGAAGAGGGTAGATTCAGCTTCTGAAATGTGTCTCAGTCAGCTGGGAAATGTGTTCTGAGGAAGCTCAGGGATTCGAACCCACATCTTGCTGCGGAGGCTTTGAGAAACGGGTTTCTGGATTTCTTAGTGATTGGGGGACTAAATGGATGGGATTCATTTGAGGTCCCTATGGAAGTATATGTTTTCATGCTGAAAGCAAAGGGATATCAGAAAACACCTGCATTATCAGAACTCCATCCATACCCCAAATAATGATGGACACATCCCAACCAGACTCCCCACACCACCCTTTATCCTTGGGCCTCTTCATCCAAAGAGCAGGCCTTCACCAAAGTCATGGTGGCATCTTGCGGCCTGGTCTTGTCTAGGGCTTCCATCGGTGTTACATGTTCTTATCGGTAACCCTAGATCAGCTTAATGTCCTCAGAGGTGGTCTCTGCCACCCACTGTGATTACTGCTCCCTTGACAAGAAAAGCAGTCTGTCCCTGCTCACCCTTCCTCAGACACCAAGAGGCTTCTTGCGATATTCCCATTCCTGACTGGAAGCAGGCTTCTATCAATAAAATCCAAAGGGACAATGGGAACCCCAGCTGTCCCAAAGCAAGAAGAGGAGGTGTAGGGGAATGCCAACTCCTGGACTGACAGTCTTCCCTAATGATAGCTCTGTACCACTGCTCCAGTGCCCTTCATGACTCCTGTCCTGTCCTGACAGTTCCTTAGGAAAAAGCAGATCCTGCATAGGTAAAAAGGAATATTGCTGCTTAACCTCTTTCCAGTCTTCCATCTAAAGAAGTTGGCCATCATAGAGATTTGACCTCTGAGGAGTTTTTTTTTTCTGAAAATCATCTAATAGCCTCATCCTCTCCCTTCCTGCTTCTTGTTCAGTTCTGGGACTCGAACCTTGTATTTAGTTTTCTTTCATAAGAGAGTCGAAATCATCAAAACCCACAATCTTCAGAAAAGGCAAGGAAGAGGTGCCAGGAAATCCTAGTTGAGCCCAGGCTGTTTTTATGGTGCGTTCGCTGCCTTTCAACCTGGGAGCACTAGCTGGGGGCCTGCTTTCCTGCCTTGTCGTTGGGAAATACCTTATGTTCTGTAAGGGGTATTGTATCCCACACCAAGGCCAAGTGGGAAGCTCATCTTATTTGGGTTTTTGTTTCCTCCTTTCTCTGTCTGGGCCATGGGTGGGCTGCCTAGGTCCTTAAGTATGTCCACTGGGTCCTGGAAACTACCTGCTCAAAGTGGTATCTGAGACAGGGCTATAATCCTGGTTGGTATGGCAGTGTTATAGAACGAGGCACATCTGTTTCTTAATTCAGGTTGGTGTGGCTCTATCTCTGTGTTCCACATGTGTGGAGACAGGTGCATGTGTGCTTTTTAGATGGAGCCTCCAATGATCTAGAATTGCATGTTTCCGGTAGGCCTTTGAAAGCAGGTGCTTCTGTGCAAGGACCTAGAGAAGATGCCCTATAGGAGGAAGGGCTTGGCCTGCCCTGGCCAGTGGGAGCCCTCAAGCGTGGCTGCAGGGGAGTCCTCCCATGTGGCAGGGCAGCCATTCTCAGGCTGGGAGCACTTCTTTTATGACTAACAAGAGAGCTTCATTTCTGATATCTCTGGTCTCAAAAGCATGAGGATCCTTAGCTCTTAATTTTAGAACTCCCTCCCCCGTTTTTTGCAAAGAGATGGCTGTGGTGTAACAGCAGCCTGTTGCTTACAAAGTGCTTTCCCAGATGCTGGAATGCAACTTGTGGAATGGCTCCGAGTGTACTATATTGCAGCACCCCAAAGTGTATCACCACCACAGTTTAACTGGCCCTGCTTGGACTGAGTTTCCCTGATTCTCCTTGTCTCTGTGGAGTGAGTCAGAAGTAGATGGCTGTTAAGTTGAATTAACTGTGATGTAGAGAGTCTGTTTTCCAGATCGTGTTGTATGACTACACCTAGTAGTCCTCCCTGAAAAATAAAAGATGATATTCCCCCATTCCTTCATTCTTGGAGTTCACGTGGTCCTGGCATTGGGCAGTATGGTGGTGACACTGTCCCCAAAGGACAAGTCTGAGAATCTGACATCCTGAAAACTATTGCAAGCTCAGTGCGGGCTTTGCGGTGTAAACCATGGCTGGCTTGTTGCTTCCAGTCTTACCTCTGTGGTCTGTTCAGTTTTCTAATTTTTAATTTCTAGTATTCTCTTTTTTCCCCCTTCAAAAATAATAAGAGCTACACTTTCATAACACTCACTTGGTGTTTTAAAAAATACTAACGCAAGGTAATCCTCACAAAAACTCTATATAGGCACAGTTATCTTGTCTATTCTAGATGAAGAGACTACAGCATCAAGAGGTTAATACACTTGCCTGAGGTTGCACAGCCAGGAAGTAGTGGAGCCAGGATTGACACCCTGACTGGTAACTGGTAATGTGGTAAATGTAACCACTGCTCTATTGGTTTTGACATTATTGTACAGAGCAGGAAGTTATCACTCCTTAATACCTAACCTTGGCACTGTGCAGAGAACAATTACTGGCCTTTCAGATAGAATGGGAAGAAAAACCATGCATTTTATTTTGGATCTTCCACATCTCCTCTGGGGTCAGTCTTCCACTCCAAGAGAATGTCTCTCTGTTTTTCTCTGCCTTTCTCCCAGGACTGTAGTCTTCATTAGACGTCCTGTGGATGTGATGGAGCCTGCCCTTTGGCTGCCTTTCCCAGTTTCTCTGGGTATTTCCTTTCAGTCTTCCAGCATGCAGAGAAGAATGTGGGCTGACTCAGGTTCTGCCCAAGCCCAGTGGCACGAGGCCCACCTGGAGAGAGAGGTCTAGGCAACTAGGTTGGTTGGACTGAGAAATGGAAGTACCTCTTATTTGCCTTTCTAATAATAGCCCTGGCCATGAGCCTTGTGCCATTATTTTGGGGAGCGTGGAATGTGTGGCAGCCACAAGCTCATTAAGCTTCATTCACTTCCCTCCAGGGATGAAGCTTTGGCAGTGTTTATGACTTCGTCCCTTTTATAGAAGGGGAAACTGAGGCAACCAGCCTTCAGGGGGCAAAAGGTGGTTAGGGACATTTAGTGAGTCAGTGTCAAGGTTGGGATTAGAACCAAGGAACCTCAGTCTCTGGGGTTGTCCACGCTGGGCTGCCCTTCAAGAATGTGGAAGTGACAGGGTGAGGAAGTGGGATGGGTTAGGGAAGAGGGTGCTGAAAGATCAGAAGGATCTTTTGCTGCAAGCTTCTTGCGGCTGGTAAGATTGGAATATATTTTGAGTGCTGGGGCGGCATCTGGAGGGCTGGCTGGGAGGGTGCTGGAGAAAGGTTAAATTTAACCTCAGTGTCCTAACCTGGTGCTGGGGTAAGAATAGGGAAGGGCATAGAACAACTAGCAAAAGGCCTGAGTGCTTCCCTTTCTGGAATTCACAGTGATTGGCATGTGCCAGATGGGTTCTGTAAACTACTTTAAATCTACTCTTATGTCCCTGTCCAATGTTGGGACAGTTTGAAATGAAATGTCCACTGAAGGTTTCTGTGTTCTTAAGATGAGATTTTTCTAGGGATTTGTAGCAGGAGATAATAGGGAATAGGGCAAAACTTCTTTACAGACCACCCCTTCTGTGGAGGACCCAGGAGAACCCTGGTCACTGAGAACCTGCTCATTGCCATGTTACTGTTCAGCTGGGATAACCCAGCTACAGGACTGGATTATTGCCTAAAGCTCCCCACTTTACCCCAGAGGCTGTGGTGTTTTGACTTATTAAAGTGCTAGGAATTCTGAGACTTGCTGGAGTGATTAAATGTCCCAATTAGTTTTCAAGCTGCCATGTGTTTTGGGCAAGATGGTGGGGATGGGATGAAAAGGAGAGTGGTGGGAAGAGGATAAAGGGGAAGCCCCTTCAGGAAGCTATTTATAAACATAGCCTTTTTTGTTTTGTTTGTTTTTTTTCTCCTTGTCAAGCAATTCTTGGGTTGCAATTGGGTTTCATGCAGCCCCAGCCTTTGAGGCATTAGGTGTTTCCTGCAGCCTTGCGGAGCAGGTGTGCTGCTCGTGAGGAGCCCAGGGCCGGGTACCTGTGTGTACATGCACAGGTTGCATGGGTGGGGACCTTGAGGGAGCAGGAGGTGAATGAGAATGTTGACCCTAAAGAGGAAGGGGTGCGTCTCAAGGGGAGAAGAGTCTCTGACTGGAGGAGTGACCTGAGAGCCTGAAAGGGGTATTGGAGTCAGCAGAGAGGGGTAGGTAGTCACACGTGGGATCAGCTTTTGACTGCAAAGCGTGTGGATTTGTATGTATTTGCTTGTGCACATTATTTGGGTGTGGATTTAGAGATTACATATGTAATGTGTTTCTGCTCAGGATTCAGAACTCTGAGGCATGCCAGTCCTGGCTGCTCAAGAGAAATGCCTGGTGGGACTGTCAGCAGGGGTAGGAGGAAGAAACGCTAGCTGGAATCTGGTGGCTGTGCAGGCACAAACCTGTTAGGCAGTGAATGCTTAGGGACTTGCTGGCGTCAGCTCTAGGGGAGTGCCAAATGGCTACCAAGTGGTTCCTGCCAGTCTTTCTAGTCCCTGCAATACAGCTATCACCCATTATTCTTCACCTTCCCCCGCCAAGAAGTCTCTCCAGCTGTACCTCTCCATCAAGAGCACCCAGGCCGCGTGGGTGGCAGTAAGGCGTGGGCCGTTTGGCAGTGCCAGGAGTCTGCACGGAGGTGCAGTGAGCGTGAGTGCTTGGCTGGGAAGGAAGGAGAGCGGAGGAGGGCGGGAGAAGGGGAGCCAGCTCTGAGCCTCAGAGTGGCTATTTTTAGCCGGGCTATCTGATTGTTACCGGTGCTCACACAGCTGAGTGTCTCCCGGGCTCCCTGAAGCCCAGCGCGCTGAGAGGGGGGTGGTCCTTGCTGATGACTTCTTCCTGGTGTTGGTGTCTGTGGGCGGGAGCTCGCAAGGGGTAACTTTAAAGGTGTGAGGGCAGCTGTACTCCGGATCTGTTACCCCTGTGTGTGACTTTGTGCCCTGTTGGTAATGTATGCCATTTATCTAACTGTGATCTCTGTGTATGTGGGCCACTGTTTATGTCTGTCTTGCATCTGCCCTTCGCTGGTTGTCATAGGTGATTTATGCTTCGGATAGATCTGCTATGCCTCATGTGCACATGTGTGTGAGATAAAGAGGGTGAGCACTCAAATATATCCAACATGAAATATCTTCAGAAGTGTTGGTGTGTGCTTCATTGCTGAGTATTTGTGTTGACTCAGACTGTTTCTCCTTACATGTTCACTCATACTATCCACCTGTGGGTGTTGTGTGTGAACAGAACAGGCATCATATAATTGGAGACTAGATTTTGACTGATTTTACCTGCTATCTACATGTTTAAAAAAATTATTTCTACAGTTTTAAAATATGTTGTAGGGCTTGAAGTAAGGAGAATCGAGGAATAGCTCCGTTTGGTAGATGGTTCGGGCTCTCTTTCAGCCCTGCATGGAGGGAGAGGCCTCTTGGCCGTGTTCTACATTAAGGTGTAGGATGAGTACCAGTCTGTCATCTGGTAGATGATTGGTAACGTCTCGTTTTGGGGTTCTGGGAATGCCTGGTTGAGCGCTGTCCTGTGAGAGGGGTCGCCTAAGGGGTGAGAGTAGGAAGAAGTTGTATTTCCCTTAAAGCACTAGGATTTGAGTTACTTGATGCTAGAAACCAGAGGTAGCACTACTCTCTTTTCCTCTCCCTTTTGTCCTCTTTTCTGCAGAACCCAGAAGTACCATGGCTTCTGACCTAGAGAGTAGCCTCACCTCCATAGACTGGCTCCCCCAGCTGACCCTCCGGGCTACCATTGAGAAGCTTGGGAGTGCGGCCCAGGCTGGGCCTCCAGGTGGCAGCCGCAAGTGTCCACCAGGCTCACCTACAGATCCTAATGCCACCCTGAGCAAAGATGAGGCAGCAGTCCACCAGGATGGCAAACCACGATACAGCTATGCCACCCTCATCACCTATGCCATCAACTCCTCCCCAGCCAAGAAGATGACTCTCAGTGAGATCTACCGCTGGATCTGTGATAACTTCCCCTATTACAAGAATGCTGGCATCGGTTGGAAGGTGGGACAGCATCTATAACCTGGGATTATTTCAAGCCTTTGGCCATCTTTGTCTCTGCTTTTGTTTCTTCCTGTGACCTCACCTGTCTCAGAGATGTATGAACTTAAAATCTCCTGTCTCCTGTCTCTCGTTTTATTCAGAGTTGAGCATAAGGTCAAGGAACTCCAGTAATACCAAGCCACTAAGTATAGTTATGGGGATGGCAGGATGCTGTTGCTCATCATACCCTCTTAAGCTTCTGATTCCTCAAAAGGAAATTCATTCATTTCACAAACATTTATTGTCCCCCTACTATGTTTAAGTCACTGCAAGGCATGGCATTGCTTCTTCCTACCTACAAGTAGGACTCTCATTCAGTTTCCAAAGCTTCATTGCACACAGTCATCACCTTTTTAAAAACTGTGTACCAAGGAAAAAATAATATAATTAGGTCCTCTACCAACAGCACATCCAGCAAGCAAGAAATGAGAGGATAAGTTGTTTGTCTGAAGTTAAAGGAAAAAGGGGCCCCCTCTTCCAACAAGGAAGGAAGACTGATGGTCTCCGTCTTTGGGAGCAGCCTCTTTTGCCAGTTGTTGAGTGGGAGTGGGGATTTAATGTAGTTCTTTCACTCTATAAATCACCAAGTGGGAGTGCGGATTTAACGTAGTTTTTCACTCTGTAAATCACCAGTTGACATACAGACCAGATGATGAGCTGGAGGCTGTTGAAAACATTCCATTTTTCCTCTCTAAATCTGTCGCCACTAGCTACCACAACTCCCAGCCACACCCAGCACCATATGCAGCAACCATTCATTCTCTCTCCAAGTGTGACCATTCTATGGGCTGTTGAGAAAACAAAGGTGAACTGTGCCTTTGTTTCACTCATGATTTTTGTTTTGTTATCATTTATATAAACAGCTTTAAAACATTACTCTTTCACTATGATAGAATGAATTAGGGAACTGGGTGGCTGTGATTTTGAGGCATTTATATACCTGTTGTCAGTTGGCTGGGAAAGTTGAAGAACAATATGATCAGCTTTCCAGAAGCACCTGGTCATCAGATTTATAGCCATTACCTTTCACAAATTTAATTTCTGCATTTTTCTTGTCTCATTGCTCCAGCTCTCTGATAGGTAGTTTCTGCCTTCAGTCTAATTAAGAGATGCTCAGTTTGCCCCGACAGTTGAACTTTGTTGTGTATTATGTCCCTCTGTGTCCTGTTGGAAAATTTTCTGCTTTGCACAATGCTCAAATCTTACTTGCTTTTCTGCTCCCCCAGAATTCAATTCGGCACAACCTTTCTCTCAACAAGTGTTTCCGGAAGGTGCCCAGACCTCGGGATGACCCCGGGAAGGTGAGATACTGCTGGAAGCGTTGGAGGAGCAGGAAGGACCGAGAAGTGGTTGATAGACTGGAGTCCTGTGGCTGTTTTAATTACCCAGAAGAGGAAGTCATACTAATTAGAGAAGCAGCTTTATTTTTTCTCAGAGGAAGAGCTTGGCCATCATGCTTGTTGGGCCCCACTAGCATGAGTGACTAAGGAAGATCAGAGTTCTTCTCAAGAAGAATTACTCAAAAGAAGAGAAAAGGGAACATTTTTTTTAATAGAGATATTTATGATAAAGTGGATTTTGATATCCCTTTTCTGTGTGTGGCACTCTTTCTAGATATAAAAGGGAGACTTAGTAACCTTTGTCGGAACTTTCCTATACGAGAAGCCTGTGATTTTTATCGTCAGAGGGGAGAAGGGGTAGATCATTCTCTTCATCAGACAGATGTACAATGCTAAAGACCCAGAGTCTTTAGGTCTTGCCTCAGATCACATGGAAGAGATGCATTATATCTGGGCATTTCCAGCCCTTGACTGGATACCATTGTTCTGCCCCCTCCAGAACAATCAAAATCTGTATTTGGACCACAGGGGGTACCTCTGGCAGGCTCAGTGAGCTTTTAGGATAAATTTATTTTTAAAAATAGTATCCTCAGGATTCTGTGTGAATCTCCAGTCCTTCTTCTCAACATAAACTATTTTATGTAAAAATCCACTCAAATATCTACTTTTCCAGGGCAGAAATTTCCACATATAACTATTTTGTTCTCTTTGGGGTTGGGTTCTCCTTCCAGGGGTCTTATTGGACGATTGACACCTGTCCTGACATCTCCCGAAAGAGAAGACACCCCCCAGATGATGATGTAAGTCCTCACCTCATGGGGAGATGCCATTTCTGAGCCAGCTGCTCCTTCTACATGCCTTCCTGTATTTTCAATCCTTTCCTATATTTGGGGCAAAGGACGAATACCAGCGGAGGTGAAACTGTGGGTGTTGGGAGGGTATTTAGCTCCTGCTTACAGATACCCATTCTTTTATAATCCTCAGCTATCCCAAGACTCACCAGAACAGGAGGCAAGCAAGAGCCCACGGGGAGGTGTTCCAGGGAGTGGGGAAGCCTCGCTCCCCCCTGAGGGGAATCCTCAGATGGCACTTCAGAGCCCTGCATCTATCACCGGCTACAGCCAGGTGGGACACAGAGGTGGCAGAGGACATCGGGATGGATGGGTGGGTGGCTGGTGAAAGATCAGGAAAAAAAGTGAAAGGAGAAGGGGAGTGTCAGGAAGACCCTGTGAATGTAGTGTAGGAAAAGGGCCAGAGGCTACATCAGGATAAGAACAGATGAGGAAAGGAGAAAATGATAGTCATTCATTGAGAAGCTGGGAGACGATGGAAGGCAGACAGGAGAACTTGGAGACAGCTGAAGGGCTCTATTGGTCTCTCATTTAGGGCATACATCAAGTCTTTTCTTCCCTCTTTTTCCAGGGCACAGGATCTGTGGATGGTGGAGCAGTAGCAGCAGGGGCTCCAGGCCGGGAAAGTGCTGAGGGTCCTCCTCCCCTGTATAATACCAACCATGACTTCAAATTCTCCTACTCAGAGATCAATTTTCAGGATCTAAGCTGGTCCTTCCGTAACCTCTACAAATCCATGCTGGAGAAGTCGTCTTCCTCCTCTCAGCATGGTGAGTCTGGCACTGGGATGGGAGTATGGACAGCATTGTATTTTTGAATAGGTGGTGACATTCTCTTCTCTCCCTTCTTTCTTATTTTTTAACACAAGGAGAGGTTGATCACTGGTGAGGGGAAGCATGTCATGAACCCAAACTGACGGAGTTGAGCTCTTCTGGCTTAGTTCTGAAGGACAGCTGTTTCAAGAGGCGGGTGGGTTATTAGCTTCAGGAAGTGAGTTGGAGGAATCACCCTTCTAGAACTAAGGGCAGTGACTTTATGGCTGCAAACGAGTCATTTAGAGGATGGACACTAGGGGGCAGCAGTACACTCCCTTCCCTGCGATTCCCTGTTTTGTTGAGAACAATTTAACTTTTTAGCATATTTATATTTATTAGGAAAAATTTCAAACAGATGCAAAAATAGAGAAAATAGTATAATAAAACCTCATGGTTCCATTGGCCAACTTTAACAGTTACCGATATGTTGCTAACCTTGTTTCATTTACCCTCCAGCTTTTTTTTTTGAATTGAGATAATTTAATATCATTACACCTGTAAATACCATTCAATATACATCCTTCATCTAAAGACTTTTCATTTAGTTATCCACTGTCATATCACTCGTAACATAATCAACAATGCTTCCTTAGTATCGGTTTATATCTTGTCTGTACTCAAATTTCCTGAATCATCATGTGAGAATGATTTAAAGTTCTTATTGGGAGGCTTCTTGAGAGCTCCTTTGGCTCAGCCCTCTGCAATTCCTGATTGTTTTTGTTTGTTTGTTTTAAAGAAATGAGAGGTACAGTGGAGTCAAGACTTCAGGCGAAGCAGCAGGACTTGCTCTGCGCAGTGGCCCCATATAGGCAGCAGGAGAGGAACAGAATGACCAAAAGGGGTTAGAAATCACCTTTTGGAAGATTCATATTCATTGTCATGAGTTCTGTCTTTCCCATCCCAGGGGATTCATACTGTAGCATTTGCTGAGTCCAGCTGAAGTGACTGGTCAGTTGCAAGTGGGGATCTTGGAGAAGCTTTCAGAAACAAAGTGAAAAATTAGATTGAGTGAGGACAGCGAAGTTAAATTGTGGCTGGAAGCCCCAAGCCTCCATCTCTAGTCCTTCCCTGCCCAGTCTGAGGAATTCATCCATCCCTCTTCTGGGGTTCTCCCAACTCCATTTGTTGGTGGTAAATATTAAGAAGAATGCAGGGACGATAGGAAGAGGAGAGAAGAGATGCCTAATTGCATTGTTTTATTTATAATTTACTTTTTAACTTTACCTGATGTCTGATTTCTTTTGAAACTCTGATTCCAGACCTACACCAAACTCCCTGAAAAATAGCATGAAGAGGTACATGCTGACCTTTTTGCTAAATCCCAGCAGTCACCACAGTGTCACTGAGCCTCTGTCATAGCTGGCAGGGGAAGGTGGAGGGGGCGGGGGCAGGGCCAAGGAGACCCTTGCTGTCCCAGAACACCCTTTCCCTTTGAAGCCTGCAGTGCTTGTCTGAGGCCTCCCATCTCAACCCGGTGGAAATCCTGTTCAGTGA
Organism: Manis pentadactyla; assembly: GCF_030020395.1. Lineage (NCBI taxonomy): Eukaryota > Metazoa > Chordata > Mammalia > Pholidota > Manidae > Manis > Manis pentadactyla. The sequence continues at coordinate 65,443,126 of NC_080032.1, read as the reverse complement.
AAAATGCCCTGCCCGAGTGACTTGCCTCATTCCTCCAACCCTGCAGGCTTCTCGTCTCTCCTGGGGGACATGCCACCCTCTAACAACTACTACATGTACCAGCAGCAGCCACCGCCTCAACAGCAGCCGCCCCCGCCGCCCCAGCCGCCCCCACAGCCTGCGCAGCCGCAGCCACAGACACCAGCCCAGGGCCCCTCAACTGTAGGCGGTGCCCCTCCACTGCACGCCCCAAGCCCAGATGGCTGTACCCCACCAGGGGGGAAGCAAGCCGGTGCAGAAGGCTATGGGCCTCCCCAAGTGATGGCCATGCACCCCCCCCAACTGCAGCATGCAGGCTATCACCATCCCCATCAGCACCATCCCCACCCCCACCCTGCCCAGCAGCCACCGCAGCAGCAGGCACAAGGCCAGCCTCCTCTCAACAGTGCTGGCTTCGGTGAGTTAGTGTGCATGTGGAGCCTAGGGTGGAATGACTCCTTGTTCTGACTCTGTATGTAGTCGTCTGCGGTCAGCTGGCTGAATCTTAGACAGCACCCATTACTCACTTTTCCTTCCTCTTTGCAGCCTTTCCTTCTGACTGGTGCTCAAACATCGACTCCTTAAAGGAAAGCTTCAAGATGGTAAATCGGCTCAACTGGTCCAGCATTGAGCAGTCACAGTTCTCAGGTCAGTGACTGAAGGGTGATAAGCTGCAGGGGAAGGGATACATCATAAATGGAAGAACCTGATAGAGACTGGAACCAGCAGGGGATGACTAAGTGAAGTTTGAGGATTGGGGAATTCATTGTGCCCTTCCTTATTTCACAAGATGGATTATGTTGATATTATTTTCAAACTAATTTTGCCTTAATTCAATATATGACAATGGTTTTTCCTAGCTAATTCTGTCTCAGGAATTCTCCTGGATCCCTATTTTGTAGTTTTGTTACCATTTATTGACAGTGTGACCACAACCAATTCGCTCATTTTGACATTTTGTTTTATTCATCAATAAGATGGAAATATAATAAGTGTTTATAAAGAGCACATAGAATGAGTTCGAGAATACAGAGCTCTAAGAGATGTCCATCATTACCAGTAGTGTGGAAGGGGCTCTGGGCCTCTGCAAGGTTAGCACTTCTTGCTTCTCTGCAGACCTGATGGAGAGCCTGCGACAGGCAGAGCAGAAGAACTGGAGCCTCGACCAGCATCATATTGCCAATCTGTGCGACTCCCTCAACCACTTCCTTACACAGACTGGTCATGTGCCCCCCCAGGGGGCCCCCCACCGGCCACCAGCCCCTGCCCGTATTCCTGACTCCTGTGCCCTCACCAGTGGCAAGCAAGAGCCAGCCATGAACCAAGGTACTGAACAAACAACTTGCCCAGGCGGTGGAAACTATGAAGAAAAGGGAGGGGAAGAGAAGGGCGGGAGAGGATTGGAGAAATCGTCCTATGAGCAGTTATCCACTGAGCAGTGGGACTAGTTTGTCCAGCGTACTCACTGAGCATCTATTGTATCAGCAAAGTCATCTACTGAAAACTGCCAAAGAAATAGGCCATATGGTTCCTTTTTAGACCTTGAATTGGGAGATCAGAACTACTTAAGAAAGGGGAGGAGAAAGTCCCCACTACAAATTTGGGTCTTAGCAAGCCCTACCCAGATCATATCAGGTGGAGTGATGATTCTCTTGTTATATGATCTTTAAACCAGTGAAATGAGAGATTCAGTGATCATGTTTCTTATTCATCATCCTTCTCATAGCTGTTACATTGTATAACTCTGGTACCTCATCCCTTTTTATCCTAAGTGGTGAGGACTGTAACTTCTGCAGACAGCCTTCATGCCTGCAGGAGCTACAGAACAGAGCAGGGAGGGGAGAAGAGACTGGGGAGGAAGAGTACTTTTCTCCTCCCTCTATTGGATCCTGCTTCACTGAGTATATGATCCCATTCAAATAAATCTTGTCTTACTTTGGCAGTGAACTCTTATGTGCACCCACAAGCCCCCCATCTCTACCCTGGCCCATCACCAATGTACCCAATTCCCACCCAGGACTCAGCAGGGTACAATCGCCCAGGTAAGAGCCACGAAGCTTGTTTCACCACCAACCCAGTATCTCTACTTTGACAAGTCTTACTTTCCTCTGGCTCTGAGCCTACATCTCTGTCTTCTTGCCGGCCCCTGGTGGGAGGGTGTAAGCCTTTGTGATTCCCAAGGCCTGAGGGTGGGCTGCCTGCTAGGGAGGTGTGTGTCATGGGAGACTAAAGACCCATTTACTTTAAAATTAGCTCAGGCCTGCCATAGTGAAAGGAAATAAAGTTATGAATATAAGCAAAAGATAGATACATAGAACATTTATATGTAGCTTTGGAATCTAGATAGGGGATATACTCAGGCAAATAAAATGATCATGTTATATAAACATATCTGCTTTGTGCCCATGTCTGCTTTCCTGTTGCCTGACCTCTGGCTTCAGGGGTCTAGGATTGAACTATCTCTGATGGTGGGAGTTGGCAGGGGAGACCCTAAATTGCCATAAGTAGTACAAAATGAACTGATCTTTCACCTTTAAATACATTTTACAAATTCACTATTATCATCTTCCCTAAGCACAAGTGTTTTCAGTTTTTTAGGTGACATCTGACTCTTCATGCATATATTCCTTATCCGTGTAACACATACACAAATTTCTGTTTTGCTATTTCATATAATAGCACCTTCTATATGCTTTTGTCATTATTACAGAGCCTTCATAAGAATAATCTTTAATGGCTACATGTATTATTTTGCTATATGACCTAGTATACTCTAGTTTATTTCCTGAGACCTGACTGAATGGGTGCAGGTGACAAAAATAACTCTGGGCTGATAAAGACAATAGTTTCACCAGACCTTCCTCATGGTATTATTCAGGACTGAGCATTGTCCATCTAGCCTGAGAGAAGAGCTTCCCATCTACTCTCCTTTTAATGTCTTTTTCTTTTCCTGACAGCACACCACATGGTCCCTCGGCCACCAGTTCCCCCTCCTGGTGCCAGTGAGGAGATCCCTGATGATTTCGACTGGGACTTGATCACTTAGTGCATCATCGAGTGTGGCTGTCAGCCCAGGGCTGGGCGGTGAAGTCCGGCGATGGGGAAAGGGCAGCCCCAGCCCATCCCTCCCCAACTCGCCTGTACATAGATAAACATCCTCTTTCTTTCTTGCTCTGTCAGAGAAGCCGCTGCAAGATGCTGCCGAAGATAACCCCCTTTCCTGCCTCATTCTTTCTCTTCCTCCTTTTTCCCCACTTCTTTTATTATTATTCTTATTATATTATTATTATTATTATTATATTATTGGGTATATGCTGTCCCCAGTCTCCTATCCCTACACCATGGACTGTGTCCACCCCTTGGCTAATTTAAAATCATTTGGCTGGAAGGTGAGGCCTTGGTAGCTATGGAGAAAGGTTTGAACTCCAATTACTTTTCTCTTAGAGAAATTCAATGCTAATCCCACCTTTCAGGCCTAAATTGTTTTCTGTTCCTGTCAGTTCAGCCCAGGACTGGAGAGGCCACATTATCAAGTAAAAGTGATCCTAAAACACTGCTTGGTAGCCATAAATTTGCAGGTTTTACTCAATGGTGCTAATTTTGTCCTCTGAGTTCTTCCTCATCCCTTTATATCTTCAGTCCTTACTCCTGCCAATCCTCATTCCCCATTAAGTGTCAGAGTGATGGTGGTGGTACAGGAGGGCGACAGTATAATCCTAGTGGAGTAAGAGCCTGGGTTGGGTCACGTAGAACACTGTAGAGGGGTGATGGAATGTAACGGAGTCAGAAATGGGGTATATGCTACTGTCAAATAAACTTCTGTTGGCCTATTCCTAGCCCATTCTCTGTAGAAGATAGAGTTGGTCTCAGCCAGAACTTTGCTTCTGTGGTGGGGATGAAGACAACTATTCAGCATAGGCTCAGCTTTTAGGAGATGGTTTCAATGTAACCACATTGGCTTTTTAAACAAAATTTTCTCTGGAAATTAAGTGTGGCTAGTAATTACACTTGTAAATTATCCCTCCATCCCCAGTACTCCTATATGAGTATTATTTTGTCCTCCTTTAGTTGTTTGCTCATCCTGTCCACCCATCTTATTTTGTTTCCCCATTTTCTGGGATTCTCAAAAGAAAAGTAACCCATTATCACTCTTAATTTCATCATGTCCTAGGACACGATGGAATCTCTTTCCCACCAATCATAGTAGAACCAAACCTATAGTACTGGTGGCAGGAGGGCGGGGAAACGAAAAGGAAGCTGGTGTGGACACGAGTAGGGAATATTCCAGTTATTTAATTACACAGGCAGATGCTTCTCTTGGAATCCAGATAATTGGGCTGAAGCTTTTGGAATTAGGCTTTTTTGGGGTGAAGAAAGTTAATAGAGGATATTGAATAATCTAGATGGAAGAGTTCAGTAAAGGCTGAGGGAGACCCCTAGAAAAAGGTACAGACAACATATCTCTTTGAACAAGGAGTGGTCATGATTTATTGCTGCAAAGGACTAGTGTATATTTAATGTTAACTGTTGAATTTTAGTTATGGGAGGGAAGATCAATTTTACTTCTGTTTTTATTTCACTGAATGTTCACTTTCCAAAAGCTACAGGAACAAAATGTATGGAATGGGCAGGACCCCTCTCTCTGTGACTTTTGCTTTTTGTTCAGATTCTTTTATTTACTGATGATTTCCAAGAGGTCTAGCTTTCCACTCTCCTGCTTTTTCCCCTCACCCACTCCTTCCTCCCCTTGGTAAGGGGGTTATATATGAAAGTCTGTTGAAGTCCGATGAGACTGAAGTAAAGGGGCAGGAAAGGGCTGTTAACTAAAGAGCACTTTATTTCTTTGAAGTTCTTTGTAAGAAATGGGAATAGGCATAGCTTGAATCCCCCATGTATTGGGGGGCAGTCAGTGAGGCTGAAGGATGACAAAATATTCCCCACTGGGGAGAGGAGAATTTCTCATAGAGGGAGCAAAATGCCCTTGCCCACTGTCCCTTCTTTTCCTTCTTTCTGGTCCAGGTGCCTCCTACACACAACTTCCCAGCTTTCCCCCTAAGATTCCCCCTTGACAGATTATGATTCATCTTTTCCGAACCCCTTCTCTACTCAGATCCATCCAGGATTTGTGAGAGTAGACTAAATCATCCATGTGAATGTCCCTTGTTTATAATTCATCTGTGTCTTCTGAAAACTAGTCTCATTAAGGACTCTGGTGGACAGCCAGGGTAACTGAAGTTTGGGGCTAGGGCTGGAGATTGGCCGTCAGGCCTCCCGAGATTTTAGCTCTCCTCCACTAAACTCAGCCTTGAGAAATGGCACAGGACCAACCTGGCCCTCTTTGGGTCTCAGTTTCCCCTCCCTTCCATAAAATGGAAAATACTTTTTCTTGTTGGTCCTGCATTGCTGGACTTGAAGTATAGTCGTCGTCGTATTGGGTGATGTGTGCAACACTGCAGAAGCTCACTGCCTAAAGAGGAAGTAAGGGAGAAAGTGGAGGAAAGGGACTTAAGGAGCAATTACTTGGTATAGATCCACCCATCCCTGCCTTCCTCTCTTCAACCCCCATGTTTCTGGTTTGCTGCGTCCTTCATACCACCCATAATGCTTTGCATTGGTGCAGGCTGGGAAATGGGTGTATGGTCTCACAAGTTGTTTTTTGCATGCTTTCTTAATAAAAAAAAAAAATGTTTATGGTTTTATTTTCCTGGTATTGGTCTCAAATTTCTCTTTTTGTCAGGGTCAGAAGGGAGAAATGTCAAAGTCTTTGTTTACAGTTGGCTTTTTGTGTCTTCCCCACATCCCACCACTGTGTTTGTTAACCCTGAAGTTCTTATAAGATTGATGAGAAAGAATAGCGAAAACCATACTGTTAACATTCCTTTTTCCAAATTTTATTAAATACAGTGAAATGTTGTTGGGAGAGGCAGCTTACACCCCCTGAAGCTTGGTGTGTGGACTAGGCCACCTTGCTTACATTTCTGAGATGTTTTAAAGATTAAAGAGACTGCAGTTTGAGAAGGAGTTGGGTCCCTATCTGCAACTTCTGTGAACACTTTGAGGTACTCACCAGTTTTTCATCAGAAGTGAGAACATTCCAAATGTAAGAATTTTTTCAGAATATATGTCCAAGATAAATGGAACTCTCAGAAGGAGTCCAGACATGCCAACTATTGAATCTTATAACTGTGCTAAGATCGTTCACCCTAATATCCTATACACTAGCTCCAGGAGTTTGGGACTCATACTCAGGGTCTTGTGAGATGCATTGGGATTTCCAGAAGCCTCGCTAAGCCATTATAGCAATCCTACAGCTACCCACCATGAAATTTATTTACTGTAGATTATGATATATTCTGAGTGTCAAACAAAAGAATCCATGAATCAGCTTTGCAAAGAACCATCAAAAAGCATATATTTATTCACATCAAATACATAAGCAGATTAAGCTGAAAGGTAGCTTTGCAAATCCTACATCATGTCAGACATTACCTTACCTTACAAAGAATTCCTAATGGTTTGAGTTGGCTACTTTATAATTTACTTGTAGTCCAGACCTTCACCTCATCTATTGAACAAATAATAGTGCCTTGCAAGCCTAAAGTATCTCATTTTTTAGATTAAGTCATTGTATTCAGCTTAGATGAGGCTATGTTGTATAAACTTGAAGTTTTAGAGGTTTAACACATAAAAGTTCATGTACAGAGAAAAATGAGGTTATGTAGAGTTGAATAATGTTTTTTTAAAGCTATATATTGGCTGGAATGGATAGACAAGTCGAAAATGTGTGGTCATGAACAAATGAATGAATATTGAGATGCTGGATAAAAAAGTAAAGAATGTGGATAAAATTCATCTTTCAAAACAAAAAGTCATTTTAACATGCTTGCAAAAACTAGCAGCATAAGCACATGACTTAGAAACATGGTTAAATAGAAGAAACGTAAAATTGTCGCGAGTGTTATCTCTGGGAAGTGGGGTTGGGAGGAGGGATTGGTTGGGCAGAGTGTGATGAGAAACTCCTTATATTTCATTATAAGCCTGGAATTCTCTTTAAATTATGTGCATGTATTGCTTTGGTAAAGATAAACATTAATTTTTAAAATGCAAAGGTATGTCTGGTAATTTTGGTGTGAAAGAAACATACCTAGAGTCACGTGTTTAGAAGTTGGATGGTACTCCTAAGGGTGCTCAAACAGGCTGGGGTGAATTCCAAAAGGGAGGCTCCACACCCACCCTCTTTCTCCTTTCATTTGAGATGAGTTTCTTAGGAAATCTTAATTTGGAGCAAAAGGCAGGAAATAATCTGAATCTTATGAATTTAGACGTTATTAGAGGCGCAAAGTCAAATGTGGAAGACTATTTAGAGGCAAAGGAGGACTAAGGGAATTGACAACTTAAGAAAAGGAATGAAAGATAGATGGCTCTATCAAAAGGCAGATAAACAGAGAAGGGAGATTCCCGAACCGCAGCTTACACACCGTTTCATGAGTAAGTTTTTAGATGCCTTAGCAGTACGTCTACACAATATGCTACATAATACACAATGACAATAATGCTAAAATTTCATAGACTTCATCTTGAACCTTTTTTTTTTTTCATTCAAAAACATCACCACGATCAGCACAACAAAGCCATAGAGTAAATGATCATTTTTCATGCAGGTGGGACCAGAAGAAAAGGTTTTAAATTGAATCTGGGAGGGGACTTAGATAATACCAAAGAAAAAAATGTAGTGATGGAAACATCATTTTAAAGCTGACTAGATTTTCATTCATCTCACATGGCTTAGTTTGGGATAGGAACAAACTAATTCTTGCAGAGATTCTCAAATTCAGCATTCATCAGAAACAAGAGAGCTTGTTAGAACACTTGCTGAGACCCACCCCCAGAGATTCTGATTCAGCAAGTCTGGGGTGGGACTTAAGACTCTGTGTTTCTAACAAGTTTCCAGGTGAAGCTGATGTCACTAGTCTGGGACCAGACTTTGAAGGCCTCTGAATTGATGCTTTGATGGTTTTCCTGAAGGTCCCCTGCCCACCATATCCCTCATCCTTAGAAACATTTTGCACTGGGTGAATTCCTAAGAACCTGTGCCCAGGGCAGCTGCTTCATATTTTCACACAGCTGTACTGATGCTGTTTCTTCCCAAAGAGACTTTGTTTGGGGTACAGCTGGTAGAATGTGTGAGCTCCTCACTGAAAGCTGCCTCCAGAATGCCCTTTATGGACTGCCTTGCTTTCTTCCTAAAATCTTTCCCCAGGAGGGCATAGAGGAAGGGATTCAAGCAACTATTGGCAGATGCTAGAGCAAGGGACACATGGTCCCAGGACAGCAGAGCTTCTCTAGAGGGATTTTCTGAGTCAATCAGCAATAATAGGACTCCAACAATGTGGTACGGAGCCCAGCAGACAAGGAAGACAACCACCACAGCTGTGGCCACTCGCGAGGTTTTGCTCCAAGACTTGTTGAAGCTGGCCCGTCGTAGTCGGAAAATGATGAGGCCGTAGCAGGTCACCATGACAACCAAGGGCAGCAGGAAACCTACCACTAGTCTAGTGATGGTCATTGCCACCAGGGCTGTTGGCACTTGAATGTCATATGCAAATTGGTATAAATTATCATCCTGGAAATAATATGTGTATAAATAATTGCTGGAAACACCAGAGAAAAGCTCTGAATCAGTAGAGAAAAAAGCATCAGAGTTGTCCAGAGGGATAGTTCTGTGATTTTCAATGGGAAACCCACTTGGAATTGTAGGTGAGACCTCACCAGCAGACTTAAGTAAATTATAATATGGATGTTGACCAGGTGATCTAGCTGCATCCACAGCGAGTGAGTCTCCAGAAGGTGTTTGCAATGCTTCAGAATATAGGACAGCAGTGGCTGTCCTAGGATGATCATTTGTTTGTAAAGAGAAAGATTCTAACCTGTCATCCATTTCCCCAGGCAGCTGAATGATGGAGTTGTTAACAGTCCTGTTTTCCAGCACATCAAAGGTGAAGTCTGAATAGTCTAGTGAGCTGTAGAGATCAAAATTGTAGCCACACATATTATGGTCATCTACAGTGAACATTTCCCGGTACATGAACACAGGTATACACATTATAAAGGCCACTACCCAAATACATCCACAGACGGTGAAGGCTGTCCTCACATTGCGGTGATTCTGGCACCAGATCGGCTTGAGCACCAAAAGACAGCGGTCCAGGCTAATGGCCGTTAGCAGGAAGACGCTGGCAAACATGTTGAGGATGATGACAGAGGGGATGAGCTTGCACAGGAGCCAGCCGTAGGGCCAGTGTCCCTGGAGAGCCAAGTGAGCCAGGGAAAAGGGCAAGGAGAGGCAGCAGAGAAAGTCCGCCAGCGTGAGATGGAGAAACCACACTGTGTTCACTGTCCGCTGCATCTTCAGGCCGGCCACCCACAGCACCAGCCCGTTGCCTGGCAACCCCAACAGGAAAGTGAGGCTGAGGATGACCATGGAGAGAATTACCTGGGGTTTATCCCAGAGCTGTGAGGGGAGGTCAGTTGAATTGGTCTCAGCAGAGAAAGACTCCATTGCTAAACTTCTATAAAAATATAAACAGAAAAATGTTAGCACTATCATTTTAAAAAGTGCCTATTCTTAGAAGTCTAACCTTCTCCTGTAAAGATGTAGACCCACAAAGGCCTTCCCATCATTTTACTTTGTATTCCTTGACTTCACATTGAACCATGCACATTCTCTGATAAACAATTTAAAATCTACTGTATCAATTCAAATGTGTGTCAAAGTAATAATTTCATTTGGAAGTCCTGTCAATGTAAGTTTCTCTCCTCTTTCTTGCACTTTCAATCTCTAATTTCCACTGGTTCCTTTCCTTACTTAACATCCCCTGTGAAAAACAAACCAACAGGCTAAATGGACAAACAAATAGCAGCTTCTAGACCAGAGGTTCCCAGCTTGAGATCCATGAAAGGGCATGAGAAGCTCCATCACCACCTGGAATGGTATGTGCAAGTGGAACTTTACATCAGCTTCATTTATCTGGGGGCAGAAGGTCTGTTCATTCCCTCCACCAGGTTGTCAAAGGGCTCATCACCAGAGAGGGGCTGCTCCAGACTCGGTATGTTTTTTAGATACAGCCTCATCTTTTCCTTTTGCTCTAAAATTTCTCGAGAGTTGTTTACCCTCCTTGCATTAACTTCCTCACCACCCATCATTTGATTCTCATTTATTTGTTTTTTAATGAATATAACTGGAAAATAGCTTTATTATTAGAGAAGCAGTAAATAGGCATGAAGAAAATTGGAAAATATAGAAAGCAAAAATAAGAAAATAAAATTGTTTTTTATTTTTTATATGCCACCAGTCAATGGTTACTATTTTAGCACCTTAATTTACATCCTTCTGGATCTTTTATATATATGTGTGTGTGTGTGTGTGTGTGTGTGTGTGTGTGTATTTTTTGTTAAGCAAAATTTGATGAAACTACATCATGCTGTGCATATCAGTCTTTAAAATTTTTTAATTGTGGTAAAAAACATGTAACAAAATTTACCATCTTAAGCCATTTTTAAGTGTATAGCTGTGTTAAGTATATTCACATTATTGTGCAACTGGTCTCCAGAATTTTTTCAGTTTGTGAAACTGAAACTGTGTACCTATTAGACAACATCTCCCCACTTCCCTCTTCCCTGAGCCCCTGGAAATCACCATTCTACTTTCTGTTTCTATGCATTTGATTATTCTAGATACCTCATATGGATGGTATCATACAACATTAGTCATTTATAACTGGCTTATTTCATTTAGCATAATGTCCTCTAGGTTCATCACGTTGTAGCATGTGTCAGGATTTCCTTGCCTTTTTTTTTTATTAAGGTATTATTGATATACACTCTTAGGAAGGTTTCACATGAAAAAACAATGGGGTTACTGCATTCACCCATATTATCATGTCTCCCCCCATACCCCATTGCAGTCACTGTCCATCGGTGTAGTAAGATGCCACAGAGTCACTATTTGCCTTCTCTGTGCTACACTGTCTTCCCCATGATCCCCCCCCACCATGTGTGCCAATCATAATACCCCTCAATCCCCTCCCGCTCTCTCCCACCCCTCCCCTTTGGTAACCGCTAGTCCCTTCTTGGGGTCTGTGAGTATTGCTGTTTTGGTCCTTCAGTTTTGCTTAGTTGTTATACTCCCCAAATGAGGGAAAGGCTTTCCTTGCTTTTTAAGGCTGAATACTATCCCATTGTATGTTTCTACCACATTTTGCATATCCATTCATCTGTTGATAGACATTTGAGTGGCTTTCTCCTTTTAGCTATTGTGAATAATGCAGCTATGAGCATGAATGTAAATGCGTGTTTGTTTGACATACCGGGAACTTCACTGAGGCAGAAGGATCTGCTGAGGCACTGTCCCTAACTCATGTATAACTCTGTAAACAGTTCAGTCTAAGTAGGCTTAAAGAGTGGCTGATGGACATAAGTGGCTCTAACAGTAACAACATTTTATCTTGGGCATTAAGTAAAGTAACTTTAACAGGTATTGTTTTTAAATCAAAATAATATATGATGCATGGTAAAAACAAAAAACAAAAAACTTACGCTAGAAAGTTTATAGCAAATAACAGTTCTCTGCATTCCCAAAGCCTAGACCTACTCTTCAGAGGTAATAAATGCATGTTGTTTTATGAACTGCTTGCTTTTTTTACTTAGCAGTCTCCACATTATACATTAAGGTTGTACCTTAAGGAATACTTAGTCAATACCAATTTTTTCCAAATTGCCCCAAATTTCTTTTCTAGCTGATTTGCCCACAATCATATCCAGTCTAGGGTCACACTTCACATCAGGTTGTTGAGTTTCTTAAATCTCTTGATTTAGGATAACTTCTCTTTTTTTTTCAAGGATACTGGCTTGTTTTGAGGTCTGTTGTTCTTACCACTTACTCCTTAACCCTTTGTAATTTGTCTTCTGCCCCTATCACTCCACTAAAATTTCCCCTAAATGACAAATCCAAGCATCTCTTTTTCTGTCTTCATCCTCTACAATATATGTCATTTGTTGCATTGACTCCTTAATACTCTCTTCTCTTGGCCTCTGTGACATTATTCTCCCCTAATTCTGAACCCTCCTGAAAACACACCCAGCTTCAAGCTGTCCTGAACAACTCACTATTCCATGTTAACGCTGTTATCTATTCCTTAGCTAATGCTGTTTACTTCTGTCTGGAACTATGTCCTTCACTTTAACCTCCTCCATCCTTAATCTCTACCTGTTGAAATCCTAGCCATTCTTCAAGATCAAGCTCAAATATTATACCTTCCTTGAAACCTCTCTCCTCTTATAATCCCAATTGGAAATCAGTTCTTCAGTCTCTTAAATTTGTGTCTGTGTGAGTTGAACCTCTTTTCATAGCCTCTGAACAATGACAAATCTTGTATTATAATAATTACTGTGGCTGTCTTATCTATTATTCTGGCCTTAAATTTCATGATGGCAAAAATGAGTCTCATTCTTAAATGCTTGTTCCATAGAATTTAGCACAATGCATTATATGACATAAACAACAAAGATTATTTGAATGGATGAATGCTCACTTTGGAGTTTTACTTTTTTTTCTGTTTTCAACTAAATTAAAAATTCTTATTCTCATCCATTTAATCCAGTAAGGATGCTGCCTCTTCTAACTTCCTTTTTGTTTTCCAGTTCCAAATTCTTTCTGATTGTAATAACATTTTATGTTTCCTCTCATAGAGGCCCAAAATACTTTTGTGACTTAGACGTAGTTCTGCTGAGTTAACCAAATGTCACAGGGTCTTCTTACATGATTAGCAGAAGTTAAAATAACTGAGTCAACAAAACAAAAAAGAAGAAGTAACTATTATTCCCCTTACTCAATACTTAATACTATTAGGATTTCTGTTGTGCATGGCAGCTGATCTAATGTCCTCCTTTGACGTAGGATATATGTACAGATCCACCAGAGAGAGAAGGATAGAGTTATAGAGTTCTGGGTCTGAAAGGAAACAGCTATCAACTCTCCTTGTTTCTATTTTTATTTTGCAGTTTTCAACACTGAATGCAGAAAATTAGGTGACTTTCACATATGCACATCTAGGAGGGTTCTCAGATCCTCAGTCCAATGACTGTCAGCCCATACCCCTTCACCACAAAGAATCACAACTGAAAAGCCTTTGGTACTAAGACAGGCCAAGGTACTGACAGCTGCACAAATTGAAGCAATAAAGACAGAAAAGAGCAAAATTCCAAGATAAAGAATTGGAATTATCTGGGAGCTCTGTTTTAAATACCACATATTATCTGTCTCAATGAAAGTATGTATGAGTCAGTGCCTTAAAAGTCTTTCAGAACAAGAGCACTTTTTACATTTCCCCAAGTGTTTTGGCTGAAAAGTACATTGACATTTAAGATAAGTAGAGGCTATTTTTTTTCTTCTTTTTTAGATTTCAATACTAAACTGGCCAACAGTAATCAAAACGATAAATAAAATACTGAAACTCAAACTCAACTATGAAAGGGAAAGGGAAGTAGATTCCAGGACCAAATACTAATGATAGAATCACTAGAAATAAAGAATAAAATAAAAAAAAGGAAATGGAATGAGAAAAATACACACACACATATATAAAATAGATTATTCAATGATTCAAAAAGCAAAACAACTAGGGAAAGCTGAAATCAAAGTTCAGAAGGAGAAACATAGCTAATTTAAGAGAGGGAAAAATGAGATAAAAATTCCCCGTTAGTTCCGGAATGAAAATAATAAGAGCAAAGTTAAACAAAATGTGGAATATTAAGAAAAAGACAGGTGGACATGGGCTAACACAAAAGTTGGGGACAGAATATAATGAAGGAAACTGAAGATAATGATCCTCAAATCGCTATCTATAATAAGCAAAACAAGCCAGGCACAAGTCACTGGTGGATCTAGATTTTCTTACCAAAAAGATGAGACAATGGCTGAAAGCTTCTGCACGGATCTGGTGGCCACCACGAGCCCTTTCTGGTCCTCACACTTAAATCACTATCACGTCATGAAGTGTGTTTAGGAAACTTGCAGAGTGCTTCCCCTTCCAGCTCCCTGTTCGTTTCTGATGGTAAATGAAACTCTGCAGTTTTGACTACCATCTGACTTCACAGAAGAGTTTCAAAGGCAGTCCCTTCTAAATGTTTCAGATAAAGGTGAAAAAGCAGAAGTGGAAGGGCTTGAATCCCAGATGTTGCTGCAGTACACAGAGTACGTATTAGAGAGAGTACTACATAGGTGTGTTCTGTTTTGTTTTAGAAATGAACAAAAATGACCCTCTGGTAGGTGAGGGTGAGGGTGGGAGTGGTTGGGAGGAATGACCTGCACACTCCCATATAATGAATCTCAAATAACATCTCTTATTAAATGGCTTAATATGCGTAAAGAAAGATGCTAGGCCAAAAGCAGATTATTTAAACTATGTTGTAATCTCTAAAGATTCCCAATCTAATGGGAATATGCACCCATACACAAAACACAGATTGTAATGATAGCCATAAGGACAGAAAAGTAGTGGAAATTAACAGTCTGGGGTGTATTTAGCCTGGGGCATCAAGGAAAGCCCTGTGGCAGAACTAAGATCTGGCAGGGCCTTAAGGAACTACAGGTCTCCTATAGGCAGAAAAAGGTAGCTAAGCTGTTTAGTGTTTAAGTGAGCATAGGCCGAAACAGGTGGGTGGGAGAGTATCCAGGCCCTGGGGGATGGGCAGGGGTCTAGTTGCTCAGAGTGTGTTTCATTAAGAAGTTAGGGCAGGAGACTGAACAAGAACTTTGAGCAATGATTCCTGCTTCAAGGACCCCCCTCATAAAGAATTTTCACTCACATTATTCTTTTACACGTTACATATGAAATGAAGTTTGAGTCCAGTGCATGTGAGCACCGTTGCCTGTGGTGAATGTTTCAGTCAGTATTAAACAACTGATTGTCCAAACAATAATATCTGATTCTCTACTTGTTTGTATTCCAATCACCATGGAATATTTCTGAAGAAGAAAGACCCAAGAAAAATGCCAACAATGGAGATTTAATTAGTTAATTTCCATTGTTATTACCTAATTTCAAAAACTGTATATACTTACAAGAGAGATTAATTGAAATAATAGAGAGGTATAAAGGGTAAAAGGATGAAAGTTTTTATCTCTCATTCTACTTCCAGAAAGTAACTATTTTTTTAATACATTAGTTTTCATTCTTTGTGAATTATTTCTATGTGCAATGCATTTTCTAAAAAAGGTAGTTTCAAACAAAAATGTGATTATAATTTACATGGGATTTTATGACTTCTTTTTCACCGAACCCTGTATCAGGACATATTTCCATGCTATTGCATGTCATTGTATTAATTATGGTCAGTCTTTTTAGCCCAATATTTGGAAACGTTGAATAATGAACGTATTTAGAAAGCAGAGACATGTAACATACAAAAGACACTTACTGTAAGTATATATATATATGCACATAACATGCACTTTATATATATATGCACACACGTGTATATATATATATGCATATATATAAAAATACATATATAGAGAGAAATTCATTCCCATGATAAAAAATTTAAATATAGAAGAATTAAAGTAAAAATTGAAATTTCCTGAACACTTAGTTAACCTAATTCCACTCCCAGGAGGTAACCTCTTTCATAAGCACAAATGTAATTCCATTACACCTGTTTTATTCTGCTTTTCCCATTTATCATTTCATAGTAGGACATAATAGTCCACGTTTTTAAATGGTTCCATATTAATCCATTTAATCAATTATTCCCCTGTTGATGGATATTGTTTTTATCCAATTTTAAAGCTGTCACATACAATGCTTCAGTGAGCACTGTTCTATTTTACACATCTGTGACTATTTCCATAGAACGGATTCTTAGGATTGTAATTTCTAAATCTAAAAGAATGTGCATTTAGATTTTTTTGAAAGATACGGAATTTCTCACTACAGAGACTCCATCAATTTTCACTCCCACCAACAGTGGTGAGAGTATCTTTTCCACTTGTGAAAGGTAAGGTTCAATGTCATACACACGTACTCTGCTCCTACGACAGACACTAGGCTTTTTACTGTAGGAGATGCAGAAACAATGAGAGGTGTACATATTCATAATAGAGTAAGGGCTGCCTAGGAGGGCCCACCATACCCTGAGAACATTGAAGAAAGGCTGATTCGCACTGAAGTAAACAGGAAGATGATGCACTGAAGAGCAGGTAGAAATTTGATAGACACTAATAGGTGCCGTAAAATAGCACATTATCTGCCTCTGTGGCCTGTGGACCGTGAATTTGTTTCTATCTCCAGTTGCCTGCTACGTTGCCTGGTATAACACATTTGGGGCACAAATGAATGAACCAATAGATGTTTCATTGAAAAGGAGGTTGACTTTGAATATAATTTAGAGAGTTAATTTTAGTCTTTAAAGTTGTTTTTGGCATGGATTCAGTTTAACTGGGTCCTCTTTAAAGATTATAGAGCAATTAAAACCAGTGAGAGAGAGAGTGCAGCTGTATTCCTTGGATTTTCAGATCAACAAGGAACTTAGTGAAAACATCTTGTGAATAGAACATCCCTGTTTCTGGATGACTTCTATCCCTTCTTATAAAATGCTAGTGTTTTGTGCTGTAATGTGGAAAATGTGGGGGAATTTATGAGGTTCCCTTCTGTTTTGTTTAATATCTAATTAAAAATTTATAAGCTTCCACAACAGAGAGGGCAGGTGTGGTCATGGCAGCCACTGGCAACTGTGGGCTCTAACAGGATTACTGGTTTCCCTACCAGCTACAGGCCTGTGGGTTCCTAAATTCCTGCCAAGCACCAGCAAGACCTTTCAGCCTCAAAGACAAGCACATGCTTGTTGTTCCAGGTAACACCCTTTTACATTTTTCTCTTTGAATTCTAGGAATACAGTCTCCTGCAGTTATACCATCTTCTCCTATTCCTCTAGTCCTTCTAACACATTTGTACCCAAATCCTTGCATTAAATACCCTGTTTGAAGTACCCACAGTGGTTTCTACTTTCCTGGCTGGGTAATGACTGATTCAGGGAGTATTCACTGTATCTTCTCTGTAGGATTATTAAGAACAAATAAATTAAAATGTGCATGGCAGTACCGGCAAATGAACACTCAGTCAATGTTAACAATTAGTATGTCAAAAAACTAATGTGGTTCCCAGTAGTCTATCATATCAAAACCAATCTCCATCTTGGACATGTAGCAAATAATTTACAGAATATTCCCTTCCTGTTCTGAAGTGGCATCCTTTCTGTCAAATGACATCCTAACCCATGGCCCTCAAGGATACAGAATAGACGAACTCTCTACTCCCTATAACATAACTAATTATGCTCAGTTATACTAAACCAAGTAGAAACACAGACTGAACAACAAAGTCACCTAGAAATTCAGTAGTTCAGTAGAAAAGTAAATACAACAAAAAAAACTTAATCACATCATAATAACAAATATCTGATGAATTTATGCCTGGGTCTTGAAAGATATCAGCCAACTTTGGCATGATAATCATTCAAACCTGAATGGTTTAAAGAAAACTTAACAAACTTTGTTTCTTCTATTGATTTCTTGGCCATTGATTTCCTATTATAATATATATCAAGTATGCATCTAGGACAGCAAATGAAGCAGGATTGGAGGGGAAGTAAACTGAGTGTAGGCACATGTTTCATGACACCCTTTGTGACTTTAGTCCCATGAAACCGGAAGTGGAGAAGGGGACAAGGCTTTGCTCTGTGTTTATCTAATCTAATGAGAAGCCCTGGAAATGTTTTTAGTGGGGACAGGATTCAGGACTATTGAGGGGTAGATGGCTCTCCTAAATGTAGGTTTAGATCGATTTTTGAGTACATTTTGATGAATTTTTTTAGGTTAGCTATTCTACTTGTTGCATTATTTAGAAAATGTCTTCTTCATTTCCTCTCTACTTTGACTTCTCTTCCCCATTTCATTTCCACTAGAATGCAAGAAAATGATATGATACTGGTTGGAAAAACACCCAGTTTTTCCCTCTATGTAGGGAAAAATCCAGTTCTCCATCTGCTGTGTGTCACCTTTACATGCACACAGCTGATACTTCACTTCTGACACTTCTGATCCTAAAAACGTGTTTTTTCTTCCCCCAGCAAACAATTTTGTGACACCAACTGGATGTCCTACAATTTAACTCAATTCTGACACTCTCTGCCTAGAGAGAGTGTCAGATCCCAGAGGTTAAGGGATGAGTCCCATAAGACTCTACCCCACATTAGATGCTAATCACAAGTAGTAGGTCCCCAGGTTACTAACCCACAAACTTATGCCCATCTTGGCTGCACATCAGAGGGTTCTTATGACCCCCTTCCTCTTGGATTCAATTATTCACTAGCGTGGGTCGTGGAACTCAGGGAAACACTTACTTGTGTTTGCCAGTTTATTAAAGGATAGCAATGTACAGACATACGTAGGGTGAGGTCTGGGAGAGTCCTGAGTACAGGACTTCTGTTCCTGTGGAGCTGGGGTATGTCATCCACCCAGTATGGATGTGTTTACCAATCTGGAAGCTTTCTGAATCCCATACTTTGGGATATTTATGGAGCTTTTATCAGGTAGGCATGATCAATCATTAACTCTATTTTCAGCCCTTCTTCCTTCTCAAGAGAAGGGGGACAAGGCTGGAAATTCCAAGCTTCTAATCATGGCTTTCTCTTTTCGGAGCCCCCATCTAGGAACCCACCCAGAGTCACCTCATTAGAACAAAAGACACTCCTATCACCCAAGAAATCACAAGGTTTCAGGAGCCCTGTGCCAGGAACTGGGGTCAAAGATCAAATATTAGAACTAAAGATGCTCCTAATGCTCTTATCACTTAGGAATTTATAAGGGCTTTAGGAGCTCTGTGTCAGGAACCAGGGGCAGAGATCAAGATATACATTTCTTATTGTCTATTACAATATCACATCTACCCACTTCAAAAAAATGTTCTTTCCATACTGGCTGCATTTGCCAGCCACGTAGGGACAAATGGTGTTACAATGATTACTCCATTTTAGTTATTATGTTCTCTGTTGTGTAGCTTCTAAAATACTAAAAATGAATGTGCCAATGTTTACATCGATCTAAACAACATACTTCTTTTTTCAAATGTAGATTAGTATCAACAATAAGAATAACTTGCACAGTGAGAGTTTATTGACCAGACACTGTGCTGAGTACTTCACTGGCTGTAAGCTACTTAACTTTCATAACCCCAATTGATGAGATAGGTGCTAATATAAGTACCTCATCGTCAGAAAGGACATGGAGATGCCAAGAAGCTAAGGAGCTGTCTGAGTTCACAGCACCTTGTAAATGGCAGAACTGGACCCAGAGCACAGGCTGTCAGCCACCACACCGCCCTGCGAGTGCTCAGACAGTCTCTTCTCTTGGTAATCCCGGTAGTCATGCTCTATAAAGTCTCCAAGGACACTGAATTAGCAGAGGCTGAACCACTGCTTCTAGAGGAAATGCAGGGTTAGGTTGTAACTAGAGGGTAGGTTCTAATACTACCTACCAGCCTCTGGTCACAGCAGTTTGGCCAACAGATCAATATATCACCTTGCTTTATGTGTGCTTCTGTTTCAAGGCAGCTTTTAAAATACCTATCGTTGACTCATTGGCATTGACTTCTGCACCAACAGCAATATAGCTCAAGCCCGGATGAAATTTATTTAACACCCCTATTTCCTCCATAAGGCACATCACAGGCTTCTTGAGCTTAGGACCACTACATACAGCACTTCAGCACTATGCTTGGGGGCCATTTTCAATAGCAAAATCACCAACAAAAAGCACAAAACTGCAAAAAAAAAAAAAAGTGACACTAAATAGGCTGTTAAAAGGACACTTGTTTACAATATGAGAACTGAAGAAAGAAGGCAAAGCGCCACCTGCTTTGACCTCAGCTGTGGATGTGCAATTCCAGGGAACCCAATTTTTTTGCCACTCTGTGCATGTCCAAGAATGACTGGAAGTTGGGTGAATATTGATATTTCCGTTATAAATAAATTTAAGCAAATAGGCAGATTTTCAAATATGGAATCTATGAGTAATGGGGATCTGCTATGATTGCTTAGATTGTTGTACATTCTGTCCATTTTCTGAATGGAAAGGGACAAATTACTGAGGCAGAATTGCATACTGGTTAAGGACCTGGGCTCAGAGACACTTGAATCTATGCCAATTGCTTAATCACACAGTCTCAATTTTTTCATTTGCAAAATGGGCAGGATAATAATAATACCTATCTGATGTGAGGATTCATGTTATGATGAACATTAACATGTAGAACAGTACTCAGTACTTAATAAATGCTGGTTGTTGCTGTAACTCAACCATAGGCACAGGAATACTACTAATACATACAAACATTTAAATATAAGGTAGAGGCAGCTGCTGTGTGTTGGTATCAGAAATTTAAGATCTTCCTTTCCTGACACTTAAATATTGGGTGAGCAAGTCAATGACCTTTCTGTATGTCAACATATTTTCTTAATGAAAATGGGGATAATACTACCTACCAGGCAAGATTGTTAAGAGAAATGAATGAGATAGTGTATGTATTTTGTAATCTTAAAGGTACTATGTAACTATTAGGTAATAGCATCATTATTGTTACATAGAATGTTTATTGTTGAAATCAATAACTGACACCTTAGCTGCTTCACATACCTCTTTTTAAGTTTTATTGTGAGGTATATAATACATTTGAATGAGTGTCTATAGTGAATATGTGCATTTTAAGTAATAAAATAACTACCTATGAGCTTACCATCCCGTCTTAGAAGTAGAATGCTACCCGTATCTCTAAAGTACCCTCTGTGTCACGCTGATCTCCTTCCTGTACCTCCCTCCTCAGTATCTACAATTGGGAATTTGGTGTTCATCATTTCCTTACACTTAAAAATGGTTTTGCCACCTAACTGTATTTCCTAAAACTCTACAATTTGAGATTTGTCTGTTTTGAACGTTGTTGAAGTGGACAATCTTATTTTATTTTTTATTAACTTACCTTCCCCCCAAACTCGTCATGGTGTTTTTGTGATGTATGCTTGTTAATACACAAACCAAGCAGCTCATTCATGTTCACTATTTATATATGCTTATGCCACAGTTAATTTGTTCCAATGACAGACATTTATTTCCAATGTCTTGCTGTTATACATGATAAATACTGCAATGAAATCTTGGTGCATTTTTCCTAATTATGCGCAGCTCCTGGATGTATGCTGCACCGAGGGAACATCTGTAGGAGTTGTTCTGCTTCAGCGGGGGGACTCCTGGTATGAGCATGTACAACTTTCCTAGGTACTGCTGAACTCCCACCAGTTCCCTTTGCCCCACATTCTTGCCAACACTGGATATTGGCAGATATAAAAATGTTTGGCCGTCTGGGTTGTGAGAAGAGTCCTCTAAGACTCATCACTGAATAAGGAGATTACCCTGGAAATCAAGTGTTTCCTTAGTAAATTGTCTGCAGAATCTAATAACCATAGTAGGAAGTAGAAGTTGTTTTTGTTGTGTTTGTGTTTGGGGGTGCACTATAGGATGACAGAATGAGGATGAAAATCAGACACCTGTAGCTTTAACATTTTATCCTTTTCGTAATTACACCCAGCACTTGCCACCTGTGTCCTCAAATGGAGTGGAGATTCTCAAAGTATGAGTTATTGCTGCAAACCTCTCTGGGGCCAAATCATTATCCATGTTCTGTAACTGCTAAGGCTTGAACACCTAGGAGGAAACCAGTTATTTTCCTTAGATCAGGAAAAAGAGTCCTAACTCAGGAGCTCTCATATAGAACTTTGAGTGTCTCCAAGTGAGACATATGCTTTGCTTTTCAGAATTGTAGGACCTGGTAGTTTTCTCCATAAATACTAAGTGGCTTTAATCTTAAATTCTGTAGTTCTAGAATTCTGTCTTTTTTTTTTTTTTTTTTGTCTCTAGGTCTCTAGGTCATTATCATTCAAATTATAGATGTTTAATGAACACATCATCACGTGCCAGGCACTGTTTTATACGCTGGGGATATGGCAGTAGAGCAATAGATAAAGTTAGAATTCATTACCCCTCAGGT
The DNA here is from genome assembly GCF_030020395.1 of Manis pentadactyla. Lineage (NCBI taxonomy): Eukaryota > Metazoa > Chordata > Mammalia > Pholidota > Manidae > Manis > Manis pentadactyla. The sequence goes on along the minus strand of NC_080032.1, from coordinate 65,420,954 downwards.
ATAGAGGCCATCAGATCCACAAGCTAGGCCAGTTTAACCTGACACAGTAGCTGCGGCACAACTTTGGGGAGCAAGGAGTGGGAAGAGCTAGATTTAGGTCAGTGGCTGACCTTATTTACTGTTTAATTAAAACACCATAAAGTCATTTTAAGGCCAGTGTAGTGTTTTTAACTTTTAAGAATGTTCATTTAAAAAAAATTACACACTGATATTGCTTACCGTAAGAATCAGATGCAGACATGTGTAAAATCAAAAAGTTAAAATTCTTTTTCTACTTCTCTTCTCCCCAAGTCCATTCCATAAGAGGTGATAGCTATTAAATGTAGGTGTGCATCCTTTGCAGAATCTTTCTATGTACATGTATACGTGTGTGTGTTTTGTGTTTTTGAACATTGCACAAACTCATTTTAAATAATAGGTATAATTCTGCCATCACTTACATCACTCAGTGATTTTTTTTATTTTGGTATCTTTAATCTACAATTACATGAGGAACATTATGTTTACTAGACTCCCCCCATCACCAAGTCCCCCCAACATACCCCATTACAGTCACTGTCCATCAGCATAGTAAGATGCTGTAGAGTCACTACTTGTCTTCTCTGTGTTGCACAGCCCTCCCCGTGCCCCCCCAACATTTTACATGCTAATCATAATGCTCCCTTTCTTTCCCCACCTTATCCCTCCCTTCCCACCCATCATCCCCAGTCCCTTTCCCTTTGGTAACTGTTAGTCCATTCTTGGGTTCTGTGAGTCTGCTGCTGTTTTGCTTCTTCAGTTTTTTTCTTTGTTCTTATACTCCACATATGAGTGAAATCATTTGATACTTGTCTTTCTCTGCCTGGCTTATTTCATTGAGTATAATACCCTCTAGCTCCATCCATGTTGTTGCAAATGGTAGAATTTGTTTTCTTCTTATGGCTGAATAATATTCCATTGTGTATATGTACCACATCTTCTTTATCCATTCATCTACTGATGGATACTTAGGTTGCTTCCAATTCTTGGCTGTTGTAAATAGTGCTGCGATAAACATAGGGGTGCATCTGTCTTTTTCAAACTGGGCTGCTGCATTCTTAGGGTAAATTCCTAGGAGTGGAATTCCTGGGCCAAATGGTATTTCTATTTTGAGGTTTCTGAGCAACCTCCATACTGCTTTCCACAATGGTTGAACTAGTTTACATTCCCACCGGCAGTGTAGGAGGGTTCCTGTTTCTCCACAACCTCACCAACATTTGTTGTTGTTTGCCTTTTCGATAGTGGTGATCCTTACTGGTGTGAGGTGATATCTCACTGTGGTTTTAATTTGCAGTTCTCTGACGACTAGCGATGTGGAGCATCTTTTCATGTGTCTGTTGGCCATCTGAATTTCTTCTTTGGAGAACTGTCTGCTCAGCTCCTCTGCCCATTTTTTAATTGGATGATTTGCTTTTTGTTTGTTGAGGTGTGTGAGCTCTTTATATATTTTGGATGTCAACCCTTTATCGGATCTGTCATTTATGAACATATTCCCCCATACTGTAGGATGCCTTTTTTGTTCTATTGGTGGTGTCCTTGCTGTACAGAAGCTTTTCAGCTTGATGTAGTCCCACTTGTTCATTTTTGCTTTTGTTTCCCTTGCCTATCACTCAGTAATTTACCAGGTCATTTCTTCACTATCTAACTAAAAATTTTTATCTCCTGGACTCCCAGTCTCCATTATATTATAATGAAGTATTTGAAACAAACAAATAAATATACAAAAAATATGATTAACACCAGCATTATTAAGTTATAACTAATGAGCTTTATTCAGGTTCTAATATTTTGCTGTATTTACTTCAGGTATTTTTTAAAGGTATATACTTTTCCCCCAATCTCTCATCTCCTTTGGTCCCCAGAGGTAACCACTTTTCTTTCCTTACTCACTTTTATACTTTCATTACATATGTATAATTCCATAAGCAATATGTAGTTTATTTTCATGTTTAAAAATTTTATATGAATAGTTCTTGATTTACTTTTATGAGTGACATAAAGAAGGGCACAAAATGAAAAGTTATTTCCCTTCCTGTCCTCTTTCCATTTCCCAGAAATAACAGCCCCTGTTAAAGGTCTCAGCTATAGTTCCATAATTATTTTATGCCTTTCAAACCTAAATATTTTATATTCATTTTTTATACAAATGACCTAATATTATACTTTTTCTTCTGTACCTTGCTGTTTTCACTTATTAATTTCCCTTTTCATATCTGAACACATAGATCAGTCTCAGTTTTTAATGGGCACATAGTACTTTATTGATATGTTTGATTATTTATTTATTTGTGGAATTAATCAATTCCAGATTGATGGACATTTAACTTATTTCCATTTTTTAATTATAAAGATTCTGCAATAAACATCCCATATATCTTTGTGTGCTTTGGTTTATAAATTAAATGAAAAACATAGATGTACACACAAAACTACACAATAGTACTATTCTTGAAGCTGTACCATAGGTGCTTCTTGTATTAGCATGTGGTGACGTGTCTCATTTGTAAACCATGAGACGTGAGGTTCCAGGTTTTTTTTACTGAAGCATAGCTGATATACTAATATCGTGTTGTTTTCAGATATACAACATAGTGATTTGACAGGTATCTACACTATTATGATCACTCCAACCAGTGTAGTTACTATCTGCCAACATAGAAAGATATTACAGTATTACTGACTATATTCTCTTTGTTGTACTTTCATCCCCATGACTAATTTATATTGTAATTGAGATTTTGTGCCTTTTCATCTGCTTCTGCTATTTCACCCACCCCTCCTCCGTGGTAACTCCCATCTTTTCTCTGTGTCTGTGAATCTATTTCTGTTTCGTCCAATTTTTTTTTTGGTTTCCAAATATAAGTGAAATTATATGGTATTTGTCTTTGTCTGTTTCACTTAGCATAATACCCTCTAGGTCCATTCATGTTGCTGCAATTGGCAAGATATTTTTCTTTTTTATGGTTGAAAAAATATTCTATGTATATATGTACCACATCTTTTTCATCTGTCTATTGTTGGAACTTTGGTTGTTTTCATACCTTGGCTATTTTAAATAATGCTACAATAAATAAAGGAGTGCATATGTCTTTTTGAATCAATTATTTTGTTTTTGGGTAAATTCCCAGAAGCAGAATTGTTGTGTCATGTGGCATTTCTATTTTTGGTTTTTTGAGGAAACTCCATATTGCTTTCCACAGTGGCTGCAGGAATTGACTTTCCCAGCAACAGTGTAGGTGGGTTCCCCTTTCTCTGCATCCTCACCAACACTTGTTATTTCTTGTCTTTTGGATAATGTGAGGTGATATCTCATTGTGGTTATGATTTGCATTCTCTGATGATTAGTGATAGGGAGCATCTTTTCATGTGCCTGTTTGCCATCTGTATTTCTTCTTTGGAAACATGTCTCTTCAGGTTCTCAGCCCATTTTTTAAGTGGGTTATTTGTTTTGTTTTGTTTTTGTTGAGTTGTAAGAGTTCTTTATATATTTTGGATATTAGTTTCTTACTGGATATGTCATTTGCAAATACTTTCTCCCATACTGTAGGTTGCCTGTCCAATCTTGACTGTATCACCGTGTCTTTGGACAAATGATTTAATAAGTGGAGGATTTAAGTCTGTGATATGTGAAATGCAGAATTTCAATTACACTGAAGACCACTCTAAGGAAGAAAAATCTGTAAACTATGGTTCAAATCTCATTACAGTTCTCATTGTTTCACTTGTAGCAACCCCAGGATTTAGGAAAATTATACTTTAATAAGTACCATTTCATGATAGATAACAGTACCCTGAGCAAAGGTAAATCAAGATTTAAAATCTGTGATAAATAACTTTTTTGCGTGTGGGTAAAGAAGAGAGCTGAAAATATGTTACGGTGGAGGTAAGTCAAGAAAACCACAACTTTTTTTTTCTTGTTTAAATTATATCTAAAAGTAGTCAATATTTGAGATGGATGATATCTCTATAATTTCCAACAAAAGTTCCTTCGTTAAATTTAGTTAAATCACATATATTTGTAAAGACACACATATGAGAAAATTAGCTCGATTTCCAGGACAGTGAATCTTTCTCCAGCTCAGAATTTTAGAATTGTGTAGCTACTACCCTCTAGTGGTAGGAAAAGGTGAGTTCCACCTAAGGTACAAAGTTTTCTCCATTAGGAAAGAACAAATTATCGCTGTTAAAGATGGACAGAAAAGATGTCTTTCATTTAACAACGACAAAATATATAGAGTTCTTACTATATTCTGGAGACTGTGATAGATTCTTGGGAAACACAAACATGTTTCTTGCCCTTGGAATATAAAAATACTTATAAAGAGGTGAATGCAATGTGATAAGAACTAAAAACTGAAGTGTAAGAAATGTCGTGGGAACATAGAGGGAGTTACTAGATTTTTTTAGGGAGTTGAGGAAAGCTCCTTAAAGATATTGATATTGAAATGATATCTGAAAGCATTTTACCAAGGAATGCATGGGAAAGGCATTTCAATCTGTTCAAATAAGTTCAGCATGAACAAAGATGCTGTGTTTGGAAAATAACGGCAATGTGATCAATTAAGCTAGAAAGGACATTGGGGATGAGAGAGAACAAAGAGGATGTGAGGTAAGTGGCTTTTCCAGGAGAAGTTGGGGGCAAAATTATGAATATCATCAGCTAAGGAAACTAGACTTTATTGTATAGCCAGTGGAGAGTTTATATGATGACTCTTTCAAAAAGCAGAGTACAATGCATGTAATGATCTTAGTGTAAGATCGAATCATGAGAAACACTCTTGGACTCTTGGTCCTCTACATAACTTTTTTTTTAACCTGTAAAATGGTGAACAATGTTAGATGTCTCTATTTTTCTCACTGTGGGTCAAGATGTACATACTAGTGGGTATTGAAATCATTATCGTGGGTTTAGAGTAACAATGTAAAATAGACTAGACTAGAACAGAATAAAAGCTACAAAATGCCATCACATTTAGTAAGGGTATCATTTTGGGAAACCTTTGTTTCAGTGATTTTGAATTCAAGTATATATAGGTGCACTGGGTCCTAATTTAAAATGTCTTCTTACTGTGGGTCACAGTAAAAAGAATAAAAGACTTGGAAAAGACTATTAATGTCAAAAATATCTTTTCTTATTTGAAGCTCCTATGCTTCTACTATCTTTTAATAGCTGGCTGATTCTTTGGAAGTAAATCTTATTAATTTAGTTTGAAGAGATCCTATAGGTTGTCTTTCAATACAATGTATGAAATGTTCAAAAGTTTGAGGTCTACCTATATGTACTGATACAGAAAGTTGTTTTGATGTATTAAGTAAAAAGCCAAATGTAGACAGGACGTATACAATGATTCTTTGTGTAAATTCATACACTCACATACACACACACTTATAAATACATAATGCCAGGAAAGAATATATAAAAAATCTGTTTACAGTAGTTAATTCAGTGGAGAAATAAAGGAGAATGATTCAGAGAGGTGGACTTTAAATTTTTTAAGATAAATTTATTTACTTATAATTTCCATACAATAAAATGCATGCATTTTAAGTGTACACTTTGAGTCTTGACTAATACACACTCTGTTACCAACACCACAATAAAGATATAGAACATTTCCATCACATGTCAATCCCCTCTGCAACATACACCACACAATAGCCTCATACCTCTTCCTATACAATTACATTGCCTTTGGCACCAGGCTACCACTCATCTAAATTCTGTTACTACAGGTTAGTTTTCCAGAATTTTGCATAAATGGAGTCATACAGTATGTACTTTTTTGGGCCTGGCTCTTTTGTTCAATATAATGCTTCTGAGTTCTATCCATGTCATGGTGGGTATTAGTAGCAAACCTTTTTATTGCTGTCACTGAGTATTAGTTTGATTCTCTTTATCGCTATTTATCTTTATTTATTACTACTGCATATCAATGACAGCATTCTATTATATGGATACACAACAATTTGTTTATCCATTCACTTGTTGATAGACATTTTTTGTTTCCAATTTTTGGCTAACCTCATGTCAATATGACACTGTCTTAATTCTTGTATCCTGACTCTTGAAACAGGATAGTGTAAATTCTCTATTTTAGTTCTTAACTTTCAAAATTGTTTTGGCTATTCCAGGATCTTTGCATTTCCATATGCATTTCTACATCAGGCTGTTGCTTTCTACTAAAAAGCCTGCTCATATTTTGATTGGGATTGCACTGTATGTATCAATTTGGTAGAACTGACCTTTTAACAATATTAAATCTTTCAATACTTGAATATGGCATATCTCTATTAACTGAGATCTACCTTAATTTCTCTCAGCAATGTTAAATTTATCCCAAAATATGTCATGGTTTTTGATGCTATTTTAAAAGTTTTTTTCTTTTTAAAATTTCAATTTGTTTATTGCTAGTATTTGGAAATGCAATTGATTTTGGTACACTGACATCTTTTAACTTTAGTAAACTCAGTTGTGTTTTTTTTGTTTTTTTTTTTAGTAGATCCATTCAGATTTTCTATGTGCATAATAATGTCACCTATGAGTCAAGGCAGTTGTATTTCTTCCTTCCCAATCTGCACACTTACTCTTTTTCTTGCTCTATTGTTATTGACTGGGATGACAATGAACAAAAGTGGTGAGAGTAACACTTGCCTTGTTTTGTACTTGTTCTTCATCCCAGCAGAAAAGCATCCAATATTTAAACATTAAGCAAGATCTAGTTGTAGGTTTTTCATAGATGTCTTTTATCAAATTGAGGATAATGTTCTTTGCTGAAAACTTTTATCGTGAGTATTGAATTACAAAATGTTTTTTCTGCCTCTACTGGTATACTTATGTGCTTTTTCTTTATACTGTTAATATGGAGTATTACATTTATTGAATTTTGGATGTTAAACAAACCTTAAGTTCTTGGAGGTGAGTTCCAATTAGTCATAGTGTATTATCCTTTTTACTCATCTTTGGATTTGATTTGTTTGTATTTTGTAAAGAATTTTTGCTCATGAGGAAATAGTGCTCTATTCTTGTAACATCTTTGGTTTTGGCATCAAGGTAATGATTGTGGCATAAAAATTAGTTGGGAAGCTTTTTTTTTTTCCTCTTCCATCATCTTAGAGAGTTTGCATTGGATTTTTATTTCTTCCTGAAATATATGGTCAACACTGAAGCCATCTGGGCCTGGATTTTTAATTGTGGGCAGGTTTTCAGTTTATTAGTTAATTCAATTTCTTTGATATAGGGTCACTCAGATTTTCTATGTCTTCTTGAATTACTTTAGGTAGGTAGTGTACATCAGTGACCATTTAACTTATTGGATTTGTTGGCATAAAGTTGTTCATAAGATGTGGACTTTCAACTTTTCATATTGTACTTTTCTGTGTTCTTTGAATTTACTGCAAAGTATATGTAGAATCATGAAATCAGGGAATTTTGGTAAATGGCCAGATTAATAAGTTAAATGATTATACTTACAGAAATCTTTATTATTCAATAATTATTAGTGCCTATGTGAAGGATATTGTTCTGGGTGCTTAAAAAGAAACATTCTTGTTTTTGTGGAGCTTATAATTTAGGTACAATAAAAAGGTACCACAGAAACAAGAGGAAGCATTAGAAAAAATTCATCTAAAGTACCTGTGAAGTCACAGAGGAAGTATTATTTGAGCTGACATGTGAACATATCAGTTTGCCAAATTGACAGGCTAGGGGAGAGTGTTTAAGGCAGGTTCAATGAATGCAAAGGTATAAAGAATATGGACAAGGACAATTCAGGAAACTAGAAATAGTTAAAGATTACTGAAAAAAAATTTTTTAATCTTGGATCTTTCTATGACCTTAATGTCGAGATACACATGCAAAGCTTCCTATAGAAATGAATATGCCATTAACAATTTTCTGTTGACATTCACGTTTACATTTTTTCACTATTACAATGCTGTAATAACCAGTGTACATACTTTTTTGTGCTTATAAGAATTACTCTAAAATACATTATTTGCTAAATTGAAGGTGATGTACAATATTTTAATCAATTCTGCTAAATTTCCCTTCAAAAATGCTGTGCACATTTACATTCCTGTCACCAGTATATGAGATTAAGTGGATTACCCACATCCTTGCCAAGGATGGATATTATAATTCTTAAAATTTAAGATACCACTTGCTACGGGGACAAATTAGAGAGAGGTTTTCAACCAGTCAATATAATGAAGGGGTGGAAGATCACTGCTGTTGCCGTCCGACTGACTTGTGTTTCCATCTTGGGTTTGTCATTTGCTGTGTGCTAATTAATCGTTTCTTGTTGTGGCAAGTTTATATTTGGAGTGTACAGGGAACATTTATGGAGAGAGTTCCGCAGGATTTATCATTATAATAAGACTGGGAGCAAACAGCGACCATTTAAATAGGTCATTATGCTGCCCAAACTAGAATTGAGCTGGTCCCTGGTCCCACTTTAGAATTTAACAGAGTTAGATTTTCCGAAAAGATAATCAGAATACACGCTTAAAGTGCAGCAGACTATTTCAACAGGTGCCGTTCTGGAAAATCGGAGATATAAAGGTGCTATTAGACAACGAACCAGGCTGGGCATTTTTAACTTTCACACTCTGGAAGGGTTAAAATCCGCCATGTCTACGACTGGATCATACATTTCCCGTAGATACTCGGGGATTACCAACGGACGCCCCTCTTCTGTCAGGAAACTACGGTTAAGAAATGCCTCTCAGAAGAAAAGAATTCCAGATTTCAGGGTGGTCCTCGTCCTTCCAGAGCAGCGCGGGTACCGGGAAGGAGCAAGATGGCACTTTCCCGCATCGCCTCTCGGAGATGGGGATTTCCAGAGCGTGACTCACGCACTGTGGGGGCAGCCTTGCCATTACCCAAGATGGAGAGCAGCGCAGCCTCACCGTTTCCAGGTTTCAACATGGCTTCCCCAACGCGCGCCACCGGAGATTAATCCTATGAACCAAGCTAAACTCGAGCGGAAGTTGCGCAAGTGGAAGCGGCTTGTGTCGTAACTCCGCCCCCGCGTCCCGCCCCCGTCCTTACGACCGCCCCCGGTGGCGCCGCTAACAGAGCCAAGATGGCGGCCGAGTTGGAATATGAGTCTGTCCTGTGTGTGAAACCCGATGTCAGCGTCTACCGGATTCCTCCCCGGGCATCCAACCGCGGTTACAGGTACTAACCCCGAGGCTCTGCGGCACATGCGCACCCGTCGGGGTTGAAGGTTTCCTCCTCAGGTAGCACGCTGCCCATTCCTGGCACATCCACCTCTGGGCTGTCACCTTGCTAGCCTCCCCACCTGGACAATAACTGTCGCCCGTCTTCCTGCTCTCCCCCGAATCTGCACTGCCATTATCCTTGTTTCCTCCTCTTTTAAGTAAATTGCCGTTCTTCGGGCTCCCACCCCTCCTCTCCCCGGGCCCCTCCTGGGCTATCCGTCTGCCCGCCGTCATCTCCGTCCAGTGCCGCTCCAGCGCCCGTGTCCTTTCCTGCGCTCTTCCCCGCGCCCTTCGGTTTGTCACTCAGGTTCCACCCCCCCCCCCAATACACACACACATTTCCAACACCCGTGCACATGTGTGGGTGTTCACTGTGTGTTGGCCGCTCTCCGGATGATCCGATTTACCTTCTGGGCTGTTGTCATCCATGCCACTGTCAAGGTTTTCCCTTCAGCTCTTTTGCCAGTAGGCAAAGGTTATGATCACACGTCGTCCATTCTGGTTCTTTTCAATATGTCTTCTTGATGATTTGTGGTATTTTTTGTCTTCCTTCGCTGGCCAACTAACCACCTTGTAAATCCAATGGCTATGAGGGTCTGAGGACGCTGTAGGAAGTTACCAAGTCATGTAGTCGAAGAGTTAACGTGTAACTCACTGGGTTACATGTTAGCAAATGTGAGTATGAGCCCTGGCAACTTGACAGCAGTATGGTTTGGGAAAAACCTCTTAATCTCTCCAACCCTCAATTTTCTTATCTATAAAATACGGGGCGGGGGGAAAAGGTTAACGGTAGTAAAACCTGCTCTAGTTGTGTACCTCACAGAAGTTTTTGGAGAGTGAAATGAAGTGATATAATAAAGGTGAAAGAATTTAGGAAACAGTAAAGGAGTATGTAAATTTAAGATACTGTTCTTAATCCTTTTTCTGACCCACATCACCATTGTGATTTACCTCTTGGCATTTATTATTACATTGGCTGAAAAGTTACCCTCTTCCTATGTCCATTATTTTGCCTCCTTAATAGAGGTTTGTTCATCGTGAATCAGTATCTTTGTGCCTGCTGACCTGTGCACTAGACCCTGTGGGCTTTGCCTTATGACAAAGGGTAGTCCTAATAGTAAGCATTCAGTCAGACCCCAAGTCGACCATGAATAGGAATCAACATACTTTTTTGGTGGTAGTCACAGGTACTAATATGTGTGACTCATCTGAGACACCACCTTTGGGAGGCCTTTCTTGACTTCCATTCTGGCTTAGGTATGCTGTGTGCTTCCATAGTGCTCTTCCTTCTGTATTGTAATTGTTTGGTTTATTTGTCCAGACCAGACTATGAACAGTTTGAGGTCGTTTTTAACTTTGTATTCGCAGGGTCTACCATGCTGTCTGGCACTTAGTGGGCACTCTGTAAATGTTGACTTAAAAAAGAAATAGTAGATTACACTTAGTCACATAAATTAGCATTTACTGAACAATTAAATAAGGTAGTAGAGCCCATGACTTGCAACTTTAGGAGTTAAGACTTTCTAAAGAATATAATACATGTATATTGAAGTTGGATTCTGTTCTTTTTCTTCTACTTCAAGCTTTTCAAAAGGCCTTCCTTCTTCATCCATTTGCATTCTCTATCCTCACTTCCTAGTTTATCCACTGCCTTTATCCCTATGTCATTTAACTGCACTGAGCCATCCAAGCAATTAATTTTCCTTTTTTTGTTATCCTTCTGTTTTCATTACTTATTACTGACATTTTTTATCCTCTATGAGGCATTTTATCATCAACCCCTCTTCTCTTATATGGTAAGTGAAGAGAGCAGAACTAGGTTTGAATCAGAATTCTCATTTATTTGCTGGGTTACCATCTGGGGAAGTCATTTAATCTTTTGAGCATTAGTTTCCTCATCTATAAAAATGAATATAATACTACTTCCCTTGCAAGATCCTCTGACTTAATTTTCACAATAAATAGGCATACTGCCTGGCACATAACAGATGCTTGATAAATATTACTTTACTGTCTTTTTATCTGTGTAATCATTCTTGTTTATGAGAACCCATTTTACATTATGAGTGTGATTAATTCTCTAGGTTGCCATTAAAGGAAAAATTGGGCCTTTTAGGAGAAATGCCTTCTTTGAATGACTAATAATATCAGAGGGAATAAATGACTTTGATTTATCTGTGTAATTCAGCATAAGTGTAAATCAAGTATAAGCTGTTACATCTCAGACTTTCACTGACCAGACTTAGGGAAGGAAGATTAAAGCTTATGATAAATTTTATAAATGATTAAAAAAAATGGTTTCCCAACCTGTAAAACGTTTTTTATTCATCACTTCCATTGTCCCCAGCTAAACCAATATTAAATTCTATAGTGTGTAACTTAATATGTACTCTGTAAATAATGGTTGAGTTCAATGAAAGATAGTAATATGTTTAGGGGTTTGGGAAGGCTCCTGGTACCAGTATACTTCATTTATAGACTTTGTTGTTACATGATTAGTAAAACTCTGTAATATAAAGTATCACTTACAGTATGGAAATAGTATCAATATGAGCATTTTTAATTGATTTTATTTGTGTTTTATGTGTTTTGATTGATGCTTATTGGACTCCAAAATACTCCAGTGGTAACATTGTCTTCCATTTGCTTTGGACTGTGTGTAACATAGAACATCTATATAGGCAGAATCATGAGTTATTCTTATTGATTTTTTAATAGGTAGAAAGAATGAACATCAGCACAGGGAAATAGAAAAATGGCAAATGATTCTGCATAGGATTTCAGTATATTAAAGACATGGACCTGAGGCCTGAGGCTTCCATTTTTCTATCGTAGGGCATCTGACTGGAAGTTAGACCAGCCTGACTGGAGTGGTCGCCTCCGAATCACTTCAAAAGGGAAGATTGCTTATATCAAACTCGAGGATAAAGTTTCAGGTAATCTGTGCTGGTGACCTTCTAACATACTAAGAATACTGGTTTTATGTTTTAAGAAGGTACTTTTACAAGTACCTTCAAGCTGGGGACTGGAATGCAAATACTTGTTAACTGGAGTTTTAGATTTTTGCTTTCTTTGCTCAAAGAAGTCTTTTTCTTACCTGTCAGGGGAGCTCTTTGCTCAGGCACCGGTAGAACAATATCCTGGTATTGCTGTGGAGACAGTGACAGATTCCAGCCGCTACTTTGTAATCCGGATCCAGGATGGTACTGGTAAGGGATTTGGGATTTTGAATGGGATGAGAGTAGGAAATACTTAATGCACTTAAAAGACAGTGGGTCCCACGCTTCAGTTTGCTAAATTTGTCCTCCCTTTTCTCCAAAATTAACTAGTTGTTAAAGGATTAATATGTTATTTGTAATAGATATGAATACAAGTTTGAGATGTGGTAATTGATAGGTGGCTGTACATAAATCAAAATGTATATCTAACCAGAGAATTAACACATGTTGCCCATTCATTGTTTGTGGTGGCTTTTGGTGGCAGGATTTTAAACCATCTAAGTCTAGGGCAACCATTCTCTATCTTTTCTCCATAGTCTCTCTCAGATGTTGGCAAACTTTTTTTGTAAAGATAAAGATAGTAAGTATTTTAGGTTTTGCAGGCCAGACAGTCTCTGTTGCAGCTACTCAGTTCTGCTGTTGTAGTGTGAAAGTGGCCATAGATAATGTGCGAACAATTTGGTATGGCTATGTTCCAGCAAAACTTTATTTACAAAAACAAGCTATGGCAGCATTTGGCTCATGGGCTGTATGTAGTTTGCAGACCCTGACCTGTGAGAAAGTGTTTCACATTCACAGACTTTATCTAGTGAGGGTAATTGTTACATTTGCATTGGGTAGAATTTGCCCAAACACTTCCCATTCTGAGTGTTCCTGTCTTTTTCACAGGGCGTAGTGCTTTCATTGGCATTGGCTTCACAGATCGGGGTGATGCCTTCGACTTTAATGTCTCCTTGCAAGATCACTTCAAGTGAGTGGAATTTGTCCTTCGTTACCAGGTTAAATTGTTTGGGGAATGCTGCTTCAGTTAAATGGGCTCTGTCTCTTTTACCTCCTGGTTCCTTTATTTGGTTAGTTAATTCATTAGAAGTATAAATCTTCAGTTCTCTTTGTTTCCTTGCATTATCTCTGTATCTATTCTGTCTCTTCTTTACATACTGGAGTATGTTTTTGATCTCCTGTACAATGGTTTGAGATGATGCTTTTGTTTATGTCTCTTGGGAATTTGCTCTTGCTTTCAAGTGACTGAGGGAGGCCTACAGTAACATCAGGGCTCTTATGTGAGATATGTAAGCATTATGTGCCATTACTTGAGTAGCTGACATGTTTTGTGTCTATTGCAGCATTTCTTTAGTCCACCCAATTTCAGCGCAGCTGTTGTGGACAGCGGCATGCACAGTGTCAGCCTCCCGCCTCAAGGGCAGCCATACTTCTGCTTTTCTGCCTCAGGACTGAAGTCATGGAAGTCCACTCAGCACCGGGGTGCAACCTGAAGGGCTGAGGAATTAACACCCTCTTGGGGGCAGCCCTCAACCATGGGGGATGGGAATAGGTGGCAAAATGCCTTCCTTTGGAGGAACAAGTTTAATAGCATTCCGTATGGTTCCTCAGTGGTATTGAAGCCCATTCACCCTCCTTCTTGACTTTTCTTCCTTTCTCATTTTGCTGCTGGAATCTTGTTTCACATAAATTAGCTAGACTCAAATTTGTGTGTCAGACTCTACTTTCAGGGAATCCCAAATTAAGATGACTTACTCTTTTATTTACTAAAGGTGGGTAAAGCAGGAATCTGAGATTTCCAAAGAATCTCAGGAAATGGACACTCGTCCCAAGCTGGATCTGGGCTTCAAAGAAGGACAGACCATCAAGTTGAGTATTGGGGTGAGTATTGGTTACCCCCCACTACATTTCCATAAGCTGGTGACTTCTCATTTTCTTTCTCTTGCCCTCCTTCTTTCTTTTTTTTCTTTTGTAGAACATTACAACCAAGAAAGGAGGTGCTTCTAAGCCCAAGACTGCTGGGGCTGGGAGCCTAAGCTTACTCCCGCCCCCACCTGGAGGCAAAGTCACTGTTCCCCCTCCATCCTCGTCAGTGGCCATCAGCAATCATGTCACTCCACCACCCATTCCAAAATCTAACCATGGAGGTAGTGATGCAGGTAAATCTCGCCAGTACTATTAACTTTGAGGAATCACATAACACCTGTTTGCCGAGGAGTGTTGATATTTTTGCTATTAAATGGCACTTATTATTGGCAAAGTGATGCTGGCAGCCTCTAACAAGGGATCAGAGCTCCTCTAGTAAACCAAGAGTCATGGTATTTGGTAGTCATGGTATTTCTTTGACTGAAAATGGGTGGATACTAAAAAGACTCTTTCCTTCATTGTACTTTGCTTAGATTGTAGTAGGCCTGAAAGTCAGATGGACCAAGATTTCAGCCTTGGTTCTCCTACTTAATATCTGAACATGCTTGGTAACGTTGCTTAAGTTTTTTGTCTCAAAATCTGTAAAGTGGAGATACAAAACTACCCCAGGTTTGTGAAAGTTAAATTAGGTGACAGCACCTAGCATAGTACTTAGAACATAGTAGCTACTCAATAAATATTTTTTCTTAATCCTTTCCATTTCTTCATGAGGGCAATTGAGAGAAATGAAACATACATGTTTGTTCACTCTTCTTACTATCTGGCAGGAAAAAAGAATAGATGAATATAGTTATTTCCATTTAAAGAATGAGAGCATTGGAACTTGGAAAGGAAGATTAGAGAACCAGAATTAGAATCTGGGAGTTTTATTTTAATGTGTTAGATGATGCAGATCATTCATTCATATATGTGGTTGCTAAGAGTAAATATTATCTTTCTGAAGTTGTTGAGGTAAAAAATGGCTATAGCCTACTTCTTTTGGTAGGGCACAGGAGACAATATCTAAAATTTAATGATTTTTTAAAATTAAACTTTTTATTTTGAGATAATTGTAGATTCCCATGCAGTTGTAAAAATTAATACAAAGAAGTCATCCTGTTTACCCCTCCTTTACCCAGTTTCCCTCAAAGGTAACATTTGCAAAACTATAGTCAAAATATCACAACTAGGAAATTGACATTGATACCATTTGCTAATCTTAGAGTATATCAGTGTTACATGTTCTCATTTGTGTGTGTGTGTTTAGTTCTGTGCAGTTTTATTGTGTGTAGGCTCCTGGATCCCCCATGGTCAGGATAAAGAACAGTTCCATCATACGGGGTCCCTCATTTCACCCTTTTTTATAACCACACCTCCCTCTGGCCTCACCTTGTGTGTGTGTTGTGTTTGTCCTGTTCCTCACTGCCTCCCCTTCTGCCCTCCAACACACACTGTCTCTAACTCTTGATAATCACTAATTTGTTCACATCTCTATGATTTTATCACTTCAGGATGTTATATATCAGTGGAATTACATAGTATATAACCTTTTTGGATTGGCTTTTCCACTCTGTATAATACCCTTAAGATTCATTCAAGTTGTATGTATCTGTAGTTTGTTCTTATTTATTGCTGAGTAGTATTCCATGATATGGATGTACCACAGTGTGTTTAAGTCACCCGTGGAATGATATCTGGTTGTTTGTAGTTTTTGGCTATTATAAAATATTACAATATTAAAAAATGCTGGTCTTGTAAATAAAGGTGCTTTGAACATAAGTTTTCATTTCTAAGATTTTTATTATGTCTCCCCTTTTCTTTTTCCTTCTCTTACCTTGTATTCAGATATCCTTTTAGATTTGGATTCTCCTGCTCCTGTTACAACACCAGCACCAGCTCCAGTTTCTGCAAGCAATGACTTGTGGGGAGACTTTAGCACTGCACCCAGGTATGAGCACAGGGAAGCAGACATACCCTTTGTCAGGTCAGAGGATATGTACAGTCAGATGAAATCTTTGATCTGGCAAAGGGCAGTTACAGGTCATATAAAGTCTTTGGCAGAAATTCTGAGTAAGAAAGTGTAGGAGTGCTGAGGATGGTGGGATGAGAGAGCTATAGGATGAAGTTTGAGGGGGATGTTTCAGGCCTTGGTAAGTAGAACTGCTATAAAGTAGTTTCAGAAATTCTAGGCAATGAATTCTTGGAAACTGTTAAGTAAAGAGTGGAGTAGGTATCCTAATATTATGCCTTTGGCTTTCTCTCTGTTTTCCTTTCTTGCAGCTCTGTTCCAAACCAGGCACCACAGCCATCCAACTGGGTCCAGTTCTGAATAGCGTTGGCAGGACATTAAGGACAGACTTGAAGAATAAAAATGATCTTGAGGGCACCAATCTGTGAGGGAAGTTAGGAACCCCTTCCCTCCCAGAACCAAAATTACTGGACAATCTTTTTCATAGCTTTTCCATTGTGTTCAAGCTGATTTATGTCACTCCCCTATGTTGTTACTTGTTGTACAGCCAATATAGTACCTCTTACCTCCTGTTCATATCAAGGCAGGGGAATAGTGGGTCTTACCAAACTTGTGCTGACTGCAGGGCTCGAAAAGCCAGGGTCTCTGGGGGGTGGGAATGACTTCTAACATCTGTAAAATTTTTCTCCATCTTTTAAATTCTTCAGCTTATTTCAGAATCATCTCATGACTCTTGTGTGCCTCTTTGTGGAGCCCTATTTAGCAATTTTAGGGGACTCAAAAACCTTGAGACTTCCTTTTCCATTAACCTAAGACTCAAAAAATGGACAGACCGACCTCAGTGTTTACAAATTCAGAATTTTGGTAGGGGTGTGTATTGAAGAAAGACCTGTTCCTGGGTCTCTGTTGGGTGTCCACCTACAGGCTTATCCTTTTCAGTGAACATCCAGTGCTGGGTTCAGCTCCAGCTCCCTCTTGTGTTTACATGTCTCTTCCTTTGACGAGGGTGTTGTGTTGGTGGCGTCTCCACTGTCCTGTTTGTTGAATAGTGCAGCATCTTTGATCAGTGGATGTCTCCTGGATGAAGGAGGCTCAAGGGGCTGTTTTCCAAGTCACATTCTAAAGAAGTGTTTATTTTCTTGCAGCTCTGTCTAGTTGCTGCAGAGCATAGCATTACTTTGTATTTACCCCATTATTTGACCTAAAGTTAAAGGGTTTAGAGTTTTTAACCTGAGGGCAGAAAGGTTGAAAGCACTTAACTCTCTTTCACTACCCACACTGCCTTGCTGTCTGGGTATCTGGCCCCTTTCCATAAACATTTATTTTTCAATCCATCTAACTCTTCAGCAGAAAGCTGCTATTATAGGTGTTTTCCTTTATGAAGGAAGCTGGCGAGTCACAGCTTTAGCTGTGATTGGTTTTGCCCAAGTGACAGCTTCGATACCCATCACCCAGGGTATCTCAAAAGCAAGTTGCTGTCCCACTGCTTCCCTTTCCCTCTGCCCCACCATTCCTTTTACAATGCTGTGAAGAGAGTTCCCTTTCTTAGATGAATGGGCACTATCTATTTTGTTTGTTCATGGGTAATCTTGAGGATGATATGGGAGGATATTGTCTCCTCCCTTTGCACCTATTTAGAAGTATACACTCGGCTGAAGGGAGTCCTTATATTTAGTTTCAAAATATGTTCTCTTGGATTTCCTTAACTCTTTTTGACTTTGGGTCCATTGTTTTCATTGTCTCCTGTTGCAGGCAGCTCTCTTCTTACAGCCATGGCAGGATGTTTTAAAATTCCAATAGAAAACACTAAAAGGAAAATCTATAGAATCATTAGTGACTAACTGCTGGGAACCTATTTTCTCAATCTTCCTCCATGTTGTGTTCTTTGTATTCTCAAGATGATAATATATTATGTATTTGAATTCTGAATAATTGAAAATGAAGTTTAAGATATGTGTATATAAAGCATATGCTGTATTGGTGCAATATGTTAATTAAAAATACAGAAAAAGGTAGTGTCTCTCTTTTAATTTACCTATTTAATTACCTTTTAAATTGAATTGGCTTAATATAAATGGGCCAGTAGGTAATAAAAGGACATTTTATATCCATTACTCTTTTTTAAGAAGGGACTTTTAAGAAGTTGAGGCTAAACCTCTGTGCTCATGGTTCTAAACCCACAGAACATTCCATATAGAGATTATTTATATTCATTATTTGTTTGCTGGTATAGTAGTTAATTTCATTTGCTTCAAATTATCTTCATGGTCTAGGCCACCTGTCATAGCCCAGAACTATAGTCAGCATAACTGAAGGGAATCAGTGTAAGAGCCAGACCCAAAGCCAGAGTCATGGGCTTTGGGAGCTGGAAGGATCTTGGAGTTCTGATTCAGTGATTGTCACAGGAGATGAGTCAGCGTGATATGGGTGCTTGCTTTTTAATTTTTTTTAAATAAGGAAACATACTGCTTTCTCCAGAGATTCTGATCTACCTCCCCAATTCCCTTCCTGGATTGGGGCTTAGATGGCTTCCCCAACCATGGCCTTTCTTTACAGTTACTGAGGTTAGGAGGCACTATCATTGATAGAAGTGTACCCTAGATCTCAGATTTTGTTTGAGAAAAAATGTAGACATTTAAAAAATAATTTTTATTAAGGTTTTATTGATATACACTCTTACGAAGGTTTCACATGAAAAACAACGTGGTTACTACATTCACCCATATTATCGAGGTGGACCGTCATTTTTCTAGTTCAATCCCGTTGCACAGCAATATCTGCTTTCACAGTTGTAACGTGAACCTTTGTAACTCCTGACTTCCTCCATCCTGATGTCCTCTAGCTTCTGTAGCTCCGACTCAGCTTACACATTGCCACCATCACAATCTTCCTAAAACAAAGTGCTGCTCATGCCCTCTCCTCCCCTACTCACTGCTTTTAATGATTTTCCTCTGCCTGCAGAATAAAATCCAAAGTACCATTTCATCCTCAGCCCCCAGTTTTTCCCTTTCATGCACAATGTGGTCCAGCAAACCAAGGTACTTGGCATTCTTCAGATGGCACCGTGAGCACTGAATGCTTGCTAAAGGTCCCCCTGCTTGGAATACCTTCCCTTCTTTACCTGCTTGTTGAAACCCTTTCCATCCTAAGTGTAGCTCACATGCTACTTCATTAAATGTTACCTGTCCTGTTAGTATGAAAGATGATTTCCCTTGTTTTGTTTGGGTTGCTGTTAAAATTCTCTCCCTTACTAGTTTGTAAACTCTTGGAATATAAGGACCATGTCTTCATTTTTATCTGCTCATCATACTTTTCATATACTTTTCTAGATAGCAAATGCTTACTAAATACTTATTACTGGTGGTTTCAGTAAAGAGAGACTAGGAATCAATACGTTGGTGGTGTCTTGCCAATGGGTTTCAGCCTCCGGCAAGTTCGCTGTAGATTCAGTGTGACCAAAGAAATGACAGTAGAATGTTTCTTTGGGGTAAAAGGGTTTATTACCCTGCTTGTTCTCCTGGTTCACCAGGTTGAGTACTAGTGTCTCTGCCTCCACCCAGAGCACTGGGCAGTCGCTGCATAGTATAATAATAGCTTATTGCCTACGGGTGTGGAAGCAGTAGCCTAACATCAGGCCAGTTACATCATCAAGTGGTTTAAGTTCCGTGAGGATCCTGGCCATAGGAGCCCCAACTTCCCCACAGGTATTTTCTTCATTTATTCATTCTCATTTGGGTTCCTTGGTACATGACAAGTATTCCCTATGTTTTGTAGTAGTTGCAGAAAATCTCATTTATGTGCTCCAGACTAGTCAGTCTTAGGGATCAAGCAGTGGTGAAGATAAATTTTACTTTGGTACATAGGCCCTATGGAAAAAGATACTGTATAGCACAGCTGCTGATAGAATTTGTAGCTTAACTCTTATCTTAATTATCATTAACTGGCAAAGATTACATTGTACTTTGGTTATGTTATAGTTACTTTCTTTTTTTAAACTTCTTGTTATTGTTTCTTAATATATTTGTATATGAAGAAACTACGCGTGGTTTGTGATTAGAGCTCACACTCAAGAGCTCCTTATCAATTCACATATTCTTTCATGATAAAAGGGAAGAAGGAAGAGAGTTCTCTTTCCTTGCAGGTCCTTTTAGCCTGGGGGATATATAGGCTTGTGATTTTCACAGTAATTTTATGGCTTGGCATTTATTTCAGATTTTGAAAGAATTGTATTTTTTAGTCCCCTTTTGATGGATATCATGATGCAGCGGTGGCATGTTTTTAAAAAAGCTCTGAGATACTTCAATTGCTACATCTGAGCCAGTAGGGAAATAATTGTCCGTTGTGACCTCATGTTCTGCTCTATCAATTTAAGGGTTGTGTCACCCCCTCAATTAAACACAGTAATGCATTCAGGCCCATTACGAATTTTTTGTTTGCTTTTTAATATTTTCTTTTTTCTATGTGCTCTGTTACTGAGCCTGTAATAGGAAAGAAAGACTGAAGCACTTTGTGAATACTTTATCTGGCTGCATATCAGCATGAGACCACTAGAGGGCACGCGCCTGCTGGTAACTCCGCACAGCTGTAGGAAATACTGCTGACTGTGGTGACCGGAGGCATTTAAAAAGAAAGACATAAAGACTGTCAAGGGACATTTCATCTATGGAATCTAAATATGCACCTGTTCCAAAGTTCTTTGGAAATATAGAAGAATAGCTGTTTGGGTAGGCAGGACATGAAGTATAGAATAATACTTCCTTCAGACTTTAATACTTAAATATTCGAATGGGGAATATACTTATTAATTTTAATGACTCCCCTCAGCCCCTTCAAAATAGATGATTAGTAAATGGGTAGTAAAGAGGAGTAGTGGTTATTAGCATGAATTTGGGAGGCTGTTATTATGTTACAAAATTTTGCTCTGCCACTTACTGGCTTTTTGACCTTGGACAAATTAAACTTTGTTTACCTTAGTTTCTTATGCAAACAGGATACTAGCTCCTACTGTATAGGGTTATTGTGACAATAAAGTGCTTGAAACATGGCCTGGCACATGGTTAGCTCCATGTACAGCTGCTTGGCTGGCTATTCTACTTTTGACTGTTAGGATGTACAATAAGATGGTAAGTATATGGGCAAAATGATGGGAGTTCATTTTTAAAAAACATTTTACATTTTTACTGAGATACAATTGACATGTAGCATCGTGTATGTTTAGGTGTACATGTTGATTTGACACATTTATACATTTCACTATGATTACCACCATAGGGTTAATACATCACATAATTTAATTTTTGTGGTGGGGACATTTAAGATCTAGTCTTTTAGCCACTTTGAAGTTTATAATATGGTATTGTCTATAATGACCTATGCTTTGCATTAGATCTTCAGGACTGATGAATCTACTGGTTGCAAGTCTCCCCAGTTCCCCCAACCCCAGCCGCTGGTGACCACCAATCTACTTCTTTAGATTACACATTTAAGTAATATCATATAGTATTTATTTATCTTTCTCTGACTTACCTCACTTAGCATAATGCCCTCAGGGTCCTCCATGTCTTTGCAACTGGCAGGATTTCCTTCTTTCTCATGGCAGAATAAGATTCTGTTGTAAATATTATGCCGTATCTTCTTTATCCATTTATCAATAATGAACATATGTTTTCCATATCTTGGCTATTGTGAATAACGCAACAAACATGGGAGCGCATATGTCTTTTTGGTATCCTATTTTCATTTCTTTTGGATATATGCTCAGAAATGGAATTTCTGGATCAGATGGTGGTTTTATTTTTAATTTTTTGAGCAACATCCATGTTATTTTCCATAGTGGCTGTAGCACTTCGTATTCTCACCAACGGTGTTAGGAGGGTTCCCTTTTGTCCACATCCTTGCCATCACTTCCTCTCTCTTTGTCTTCTTGATAGCTATTCTAACAGATAAAAGGTAGTGTTTCTGTAGTTTTAATTTACATTTCCCTGATGATTTCAGATGTTGAACATCTTTTCATGTGAATACGCCCCAAGCATCACTCCTGCCAGTCTGGGCCCCTACTCTAAGACTTCAGAGTAGAATGATATACAAACGGTTACTTTGTGGTCTTGAGTCACACTGAGTCAGTCAAGTGCTTGTGACTAAACACAGACTATCTTTTGTTAAAAACACCAAAAAATCTCTTGGTATGTTATTCATATGTCATCGGGAAAATGTCTATTTGGTTCCTCCCCATTTTTTAATTGGATTGTTTGTTATTTTGTTACTGAGTTACATGAATTCTTCTATGTATTTTGAATATTAACTTCTTACCAGACCTATGGTTTGCAAGTATTTTTTTCCATTCTGTAGGTTGTCTTTTCATTTTTTTTTAAATGTATCTTTTTGTTGTGCAGAAGCTTTTTAGTTTGACATAGTCCCACTTGTTGATTTTTAGCTTTTGTTGCTTGTGCTTTTGGTGTCATCTAAAAAAAATCAGTGGCAGGAGCAATGTCAAGGAGTTTCCTCTGTTTTCTCCTGGTTTTAGTGTGTCAGGTCTATGTTTATGTGTCTAATCTATTTTGAGTTAATTTTTGGGAGTGGTGTAAGATAGGTGTCCAGTTTCATTTCTCTGCGTGTAGTAATCCAGTTTTCCCAGTATTGTATGTTGTAGAGACTGTCATTTTCCCATTGAGTGTTCTTGGCTCTCTTGTGAATTAGTTGACTGTTAGTGCCAAGGGTTTAATTCTGGGCTGTATATTGTGTTCTGTTGTTTTTATGCCAGTATTATAATGTTTTAATTACTATAGCTTTGTGGTATAGTTTGAAATCAGGAAATATGTGATGTCCCTGGCTTTATTCTTTCTTTTCCTGATTGCTTTGGCTATTGCTTTGGAGGTGTCTTTTGTGTTTCTATAAAAATTTTAATATTGTTCTATTTCTGTGAAAAATGCCATTGGAACTTTGATAGAGATTGACTTGACTACAGATGGCTTGTATAATATGGGCATTTTAACTATTAACATGAAATACTAATTCTTCCAACATATCAACCCGTGAATACAGGCTTTCCTTTTTTTTTTCCTACATTTAAAATTTTTTAATAAAAGTTGTATATTTTTAGTGTACAGAAATTTCACTTTCTTGGTTGAATTTATTCCTAAAGTATTTTATTGTTTTTGATGTTATTGTGAATGGGCTTGTTTTATTTCTTTTTTAGTTCTTTCATTGTTAGCATATAGAAATGCAACTGATTTTTGTATGTTTATTTTACAACTTGCAACTTTACTAACTGGTGTATTCTAATGTATTTTTAGTGAAGTCTTTAGGATTTTCTCTATAAGAGATCATATCACCTGCAAACAGAGACAGTTTTAATTCTCCCTTTCTGATTTGAATGGCTTTTTTTCCCCCACCTGGGTACTGTGGCTAGGACATCTAGTACTCTGTTGAATAGGAATGGTGAGAGTGGGCCCCCTTGTCTTGTTCCTGAACTTGGAGGAAAACCTTTCAAACTGTCACCATTGAATATGATGTTAGCTGTGGGCTTGTCAAATACGACCTTTGTCATGTTGAGGTATGTTCCTTCTATATTCAATTTGTTGAGTTTGTATCATGAAAGGGTACTATACTGGTCGAATGCTTTTTCTCCATCTATTGAAATGATTGTGTTTTTTTTTTTTCATTTTATTAATGTGGTATATCATAGTTAAATGATTTACATGTTCCACCATCCTTGCCTCCCAGGTATGAATCCTATTTGATCCTGGTGTATGATCTTTTTAATGTGGTGTTGAATTGGGTTTGCTAGTATTTTGTTGATTATTTTTGTATGTATATTCACTAGGCATGTATTGGCCTGTAATTATTTTTTTTATTGAAGTATAGTTGATACACAATATATTGGTTTCAAGTGTACAACACAGTGGTTCAACATTTACATACATTATTAAATCACCCCAACTAGGGCAGTTACTATTAGTCAACATAGAAAGATGTTACAGTACCATTGGCTGTGCTTCATTCCTGTGACCAACTTATATTATGATTGAGATTTTTGTGTCTTTTTATTCCCATCACCTCCCTTACCTACCCACCCGAACCCCTCCCCATGGTAAGACACTTGCCATTGTCTATAAGTTTACTGATACATTGTTCATTTTGTTTTGTTTTGTTTTTATATTCCAAAAATAAGTGAAATCATATGGTATTTGTCTTTCTCTGCCTGGCTTATTTCACTTGCATAATACCCTCTAGGTCCATCCATGTTTTGCAGATGGTAGGATTTTGTTTGTTTTTTAATGGCTGAATAGTATTCCATTGTGTATATGTACCACATCTTTATCCATTTCTCTATTGAGGGACACTTAGGTTGCTTCCATAACATGGCTGTTGTGAATAATGTGGCAGTAAACATAAGAGTGCGTATATCTTTTTGAATCAGGGATTTTGTTTTTCTTTGGGTAAATTCCTAGAAGTGGAATACTGAGTTTTATGGTATTTCTATTTTTAGTTTTTTGAGGATCCTCCATACTGCTTTCCACAGTGGTTGCACCAATTGACATTCCCACCAACAACATAAGAGGGTCCCCTTTTTTCCGCATCCTCACCAGCACTTGTTCTTTCTTCTCTTTTGGATGATCACCATTCTAACTGGTATGAGGTAATATCTCACTGTGGTTTTGATTTGCATTTCCCTAATGAATAGCTATGTGGAGCATCTTTTCACAAGTCTGCTGGCCATCTGTATTTCTTTTATTTATTTTTATTATGGTGTGATTGATATGCACATATACACATGAAGAAACAATGTGGTTACTACATTTACTCAAATTATCAAGTCCCACCCATACCCCAATGCAGTCACTGTCCGTCAGTGCAGCAAGATGGCACAGATTCACTATGTGCCTTCTCTGTGCTACAGTGTTCTCCCCGTGATCCCCCACACCATGTGTACTGAACATAATACCTCGCAATCTTCTTCTCCCTCCCTCCCCACCTGCCCTCCCACACCCCTCCCCATTGGTTTCTGCTAGTTCATTCTTGGAGTCTCTGAGTCTTCTGCCATTTTGTTCCTTCAGTTTTGCTTCATTATTATACTCTACAAATGAGGGAAATCATTTGGCACTTGTCTTTCTCTGCCTGGCTTATTTCACTGAGCATAATGTCCTCCAGCTCCATCCATGTTATTGCAAATGGTAGGATTTGTTTGTTTCTTATAGCTGAATAGTATTCCATTGTATATATGTACCACATCTTCTTTATCCATTCATCTACTGATGGACACTTAGGTTGCTTCCATATCTTGACTATTGTAAAAAGTGCTGCGATAAACATAGGGGTGCATATGTCTTTTTGAATCTGAGAAGTTGTATTCTTTGGGTAAATCCTAAGGAGTGGGATTCCTGGGTCAAATGGTATTTCTATTTTTAGTTTTTTGAGGAACCTCCATTTTGCTTTCCACAATGGTTGAACTACTTTACATTCCCACCAGCAGTGTAGGAGGGTTCCCCTTTCTCCACATCCTTGCTTGCTAGTATTTGTTGTTCTTAATCTTTTTGATGCTGGCCATCCTTACTGGTGTGAGGTGATATCTCATTGTGGTTTTAATTTGCATTTCCCTGATAATTAGTGATGTGGAGCATCTTTTCATGTATCTGTTTGGCCATCTGTATTTCTTTAGAAAATGTCTGTTCAGGTTCTTTGCCCATTTTTTATTTGGGTTATTTGTTTTTTTGGTGTTGAGTTGTATGAACTCTTGATATATTTTCAATATATAGGGATGTTTAACCCTAACTAAACAAATAATTTATGAATATTTCCTCCTATACTGTAGGTGGACTTTTTGTTTTATTGGTAGTGTCTTTTGCTGTATAGAAGCTTTTTAGTTTGATGTAGTCCTGCTTGTTCATTTTTTGTTTTGTTTCCCTTGCCTGGGCATATGTCTCCAGAAAAAAATTTCTCATGCTTATGCTCAAGATATTTTGCCTGTTTTCTTCTAAGAGTTTTATGGTTTCATGTCTTATATTTAGGTCTTTGATACATTTTGAGTTTACTTTTGTGTATGGAGTTAGACAGTAATCCAGTTTCATTCTCTTGTGTAGTAGCTGTCCAATTTTCTGAACACCTGCTACTGAAGAGGCTCTCTTTTCCCCACTGTATGTTCATGGCTTCTTTAATGTATATTAATCGACCATATATTTGTGCATTTTTTTCTGCTCACTCTTTTCTGTTCCATTGATCTATGGGTCTGTTCTTGTGCTGTACCATATTGTTTTGATTACTGGAGCTTTGTAGTATAGCTTGAATCAGGGAGGGTTATAATCAGCTTTGTTCTTCTTTCTCAAGATTTCTTTGGCTATTTGGGTCTTTTGTGGTTCCATATGAATTTTAAGATTCTTTGCTCCAATTCACTGAAAAAAGTCATTGATATTTTGCTAGGGATTGCATTGAATCTGTTAACTGCTTTGGGTAGGATGACCATTTTGACAATATTAATTTTCCCTATTCATAAGCATTGGATAGATTTCCATTCATTTGTGTCTCCTTTAATTTCTCTCATCAGTGTCTTACAGATTTTAGAGTGCAGGTCTTTTACCTCCTTGGTTAGGTTTATTCCTAGGTATTTTATTCTTTTTGATGCAATTACAAGTGCAATTGTTTTCCTGTTCTCTTTCTGCTAGTTTGTTATTAGTATGCAGAATTGTGACAGATTTCTGTATATTAATTTTGTCCTTTAACATTGCTGAATCCAGTTATTATTCTAATAGTTTTTTGGTAGAATCTTTAGGATTTTCTATATATAGTATCATGTCATCTGCAAATAGTGACAGTTTTACTTCTTCCTTACCAATTGGGATGTCTTATCTCTTTGTGTTGTCTCATTGCTGTGGCTAGGACCTCCAGTACTATGTTGAATAAAAGTGGTGAGAGTGGACATACTTGTCTTGTTCTGGTCTTAGAGGAAAAGCTTTCAGCTTTTTGCCATTATGATGTTAGTGGTTTTGTTGTATATGGCCTTTTAAAAAAATTTTATTAAGGTATTATTGATCTACACTCTTATGAAGGTTTCACATGAAAAAAAAGTGTGGTTACTAACATTTACCCATATTATCAAGTCCCCACCCATACCCCACTGTAGTCACTGTCCACGAGTGTAGTAGGATGCCACAGAATTCTGGAGTGAAAATCATCTGGTCTTGAGATTTTCTTGTTTGGAAGGTTTGGATTACTGATTACTATCTTTACTTGTTACTGGTTTGTTTAGATTTTCTATTACTTCCTGATTCAGTCTTGGTAGGCTGTTTGCTTCTAGGAATTTTTCCATTTTTCTAGGTTTATCCTATTTGTTGGTGTATCATTGTTCATAGCAGTCTTTCACGATTGATTGTATTTCTGTAGTACCAGTTGTAATGTCCCCTCTTTCATTTCTGATGTTACTTATTTGAATCTTTTTTTTGCAGTCTTGCTAAAGGTTTGTTAATTTTGTCAAAACACCAGCTCTTAGTTTCATTGATCTTCTCTATTGTTTTTCTGGACTCTGTTTCATTTATTTCCACTCTGAATTTGTTATTTCATGTCTTCTACTTACTTTGGGCTAGTTTGTTTTTCTTTTCCTGTTCCTTGAGGTGTAAAGTGAATTTGTTTGGGATTTTTTTTAAGGTAGGTATTTATTACTGTAAACTTTCCTTTTTGAACTGCTTTTGCAGCCTCCCATAGCTTTTGTTATGTTGTATTTCCACTTTAGTTTGTTTCAGGATTTTTTTTATTTCTTGATTTCTATTTCACTTACTGGTTCTTTAGGAATGTGTTGTTTAATTTCCGTGTATTTGTGAATTTCTCATTTTTTGTCCTGTTATTGATTTCTAGTTTCATACTGTTGTGGTTGGAGAAAATACTTTCTGTAGTGGTATTCTTTGAGTCCCTATTATTATGTGACTCTGTTGTTGACTTTTGCTTTGTGGGTTATTCTGAAGCTTACATAAAACATCTTATTTATATAACAGTCTATTTTATCGTGATAACAATTTAACTTTGATCAACTGAAAAACATCTACCTTTCTATTCCACTCCTTTTATGTTTTTGATGTCACTATTTACCTCTCTTTATGTTGTGCATCCATTAACAAATTACTGTAGGTATAGCTATTTCTAATTTTGTGTTTAACATTTATTATTATACTAAAAGTGTTTAACACACCACCATATTACAGTATGAGAATATCTGATATGACTATATGTTTATCTTTACCAGTGTGTCAAATATTTTCATGTTACTAATTAGCATCTTTCATTTCAGCTTGAAGAACTCCTTTCAGCATTTATTATAAGGCAGGTATAATGATGGTGAACTCTCTGAACTTTTTGTTTGTTAGGTTAAGTCTTTATCTTACCTTCATTTCTAAATGATAACTTTGATGGGTAAAATATTCTTGGTTAGCTGTTTCTTTCTTTCAGCACTTTGAATATATCATCCCATTCTCTCCTGGTCTACAGGGACTCTGATAACAAATTTGCTTATCGCCTTAAGAGGGTTTTTTTGTATGAGAGAAATTTTTAGTCTTGATATTTTAAAAATTCTTTGTCTATGATTTTAGATAGTTTTACTAGAAGTGTCTTGGGATAATTATTTGGGTTGAGATTTTGGGGTAACCTCTTGCCTTGACAACCTTTTGGATGTCTAAATCTCTCCCCAGGTTTGGAGTATTTTTAGCTATTCTTTTTTCTTTCTTTTTTTAATTAAAGTGTCATCGATATACAATCTTATGAAAGTTTTGCATGAGCAACATTGTGCTTTCAGCATTCACCCATATTATCAAGTCCTCACCCTCCTCCCCTATTGCAGTCACTGTCCATCAGCATAGTAAGATGGTATAGAGTCATTACTTGTCTTCTCCATGCTGTACTGCCTTCCCTGTGACCTACCTATATTGTGATTGTGAATTATAGAGCCCCTCAATACCCTTATCCCTCCCCACCTACCTTCCCCAACCTCTCCTCTTTGGTAACCACTAGTCCCTTCTTGGAGTCTGGATGTCTGTTGTTATTTTTGTTTCTTCAGTTTTTTTGTTTTTATACTCCCAAAATGAGTGAAGTCATTTGGCACTTGTCTTTTTCCACCTGGCTTATTTCACTGAGCATAATACCCTCTAGTTCCATCCATGCTGTAAATGGTAGGATTTCTTTTCTTTTTATGGCTGAATAACATTCCACTGTGTATATGTACCACATCTTCTTTATCCATTCATCTATTGATGGACACTTAAGGTTGCTTCCATATCTTGGCTTTTGTAAATAGTGCTGCAATAAACATAGGGGTGCATATGTCTTTTTGAATCTGAGATCTTGTTTCCTTTGGGTAAATTCCTAGGAGTGGAATTCCTGAGTCAAATGGTATTTCTATTTTTAGTTTTTTCAGGAACCTCCATATTGCTTTCCACAGTGGTTGAACCAATTCACATTCCCACCAGCAGTGTAGGAGAGTTCCCCTTTCTCCTCATCCTCTTCAGGATTTGTTGTTTCTTGTCTTTCAGATGTTGGCCATCTTAACTGGTGTGAGGTGATAGCTCACTGTGGTTTTAATTTGTATTTCCCTGATGATTAGCGATGTGGAACATCTTTTTTATGTTCCCATTTAGCCATTATTTCTCTAAATAGCTTTCTATCTCTTTCTCCCTCTTTTCTCCTTCTATAACTCTAATGATATGTACGTTGCTTTTAATGCTTTTCCATAAGTACTGTAGGCATTTTTCCTTCCTTTTTGTTTTTTCTTTTTGCTCCTCTGATTTGGATAATATCAAATGATCTGTCTTCTAGATCACTGACTCTTTCTTCTGCTTGGTTAATCTGCTGTTGGAGCTCTCTACTGAACTTCAGTCATTGCATTCTTCAGCTCTGAAATTTATGTTTTTTTTTTTAATGTTCTCTTTATTGAACTTCTCACTTTTTTCCTTGTATTTTTTTAAATAAAATTAAATTGTTTCTTTGTGTTCTCTTGTAGCTCCCTAAAATCCTTTAGAACAATTATTTTGAATTCTTTGTCAGGTAATTCCTGGATCTCCATTTCTTTAGGGCCAAAGAAAAACTGGAGGTTTTCTGTATTCCCTTATATGTTTCCCTGATCTGCATTATCCTGTAGCCTAGCATAGTTGTCTGAGTATTTGAAGAAGCAGTCACCTCATGTACTGACTTTGGTAAGGAAGACGTTCACTCATGCATGGGTGCATGCTAGTGTATGCTGTGACCCCAGGTCTAGTGGTGCAAGGTGCCAAGTGTTGGGATGTTTAGTTGCACTGGTCTGAAGGAGCCACAATATGTCTTTTTGTCTTTGGCTAAGGCTGATGGAGTCTACAATGATGACAACTGTGTGATCCTTGGTGAATATTTAAGGGGATCCACAAAAGCTTAAAGGGCTTTTGGGATCCTCAGCAGTGTTTCCAGGCTATAGTGGTGGCTGGAGCTGGTGGTAGAAC
This sequence comes from Manis pentadactyla, assembly GCF_030020395.1. NCBI lineage: Eukaryota > Metazoa > Chordata > Mammalia > Pholidota > Manidae > Manis > Manis pentadactyla. Next base: position 65,390,394 of record NC_080032.1, on the reverse strand, counting down.
ACACTTGGCTTCAGGAACCAGCTGCAGGCACCTGTGAAATGGCAGGGGCCAGTTGCAGAAACACAGTGGTGTGGGCCAGAGTAGGCAGCAAGAACTGGAGCCAGCTATCGGCGAACTGGAGCCAGCTATCGGCTCACTGGCAACCATGTGCCTCCCCCTTGTGGTGTGCAGTGCTGTAGTGGAAGCTGGTGGCATGCATATACACAGCTGGATAAGCTAGCCTCCAGTGTGCACATGATATCTGAGGTCAGCTGCTGGGGTCTGTGCCAGCATCTTGTATTTGTGCATCCGCAGAGGGCTGCATTTGTTGCCAGTTTGGTTCAAGGGGTCCAATGAGGACAGCAGTGGAGGTGGGTGTTGTAGGGAGAGAGTAAGGTGGCTGCATCAACAAATATGCATACCCGTTGGACAAAAGCTGGTAAAATCTGCATGGGGTCTGCTGCAGCTGTTAGTTTCAGCAGTGGTGAAATCATCTGGGTCTGTCTGCAGAGCGGGTCACTCAACTGTGTTCTATCCTGCTGTGGGCTGCTATTGGTAGCCCCTGCTTTTCTTTAAAAAAAATTTTTTTTTAAATTTCATTATTTATTTAGATGTTTAAGCTTCTTCACTAGATTTTTACAAGCTGGTGAACACTGACAAATTATTTCTCCCACAGAACTATAACCACACATTCCCAGACAGTATAAGTATATGGTTGAACTAACATTAATACACATTACCATTTTATCAGTTACATAATAAAACAAATTATCAAGTATCCACATATTAAGTTACACAGCTCAAAAGGCATATAAAATATTAGATGTCTGCTCAATTCATTAGCAGATACCCACTTCTTTTTTTTGCAAGAGAGGTTGGGAAGAGAAAGGGAAAAAAAAATCACACTTCAAACAAAAGTAAGTTGGTAAACAACTTCAGATAACTATGAAAAAATTACAAGAATTTTGGAAATTTTATAATTGAGAATTGTTTTAGCTATAATGACAAAGCATCTCTACCTTTTGAAAAAATATTTACTAAATTAAAGAGCACATTCTACATATTCTGCACAAGACAAAGGCAACATTTTGCTAAAAATACTTAATAGCCTCCTATCTTTTTTCAGACCCTCCCTGTAAGTTGCACCCCAAAGTGCAAACATTAAAATTAACTGTAAGGCTTTTTTGTCTGGGAATGCTAAAGACATGTGCTTCTGTATGATGTAGATTTTCAAAATGGAGGTTTTCCATAATAGCACAAAGTGATATTTAGAGAAAGACATTAAAAAATCACTGTAAGACTTGGTTTAAAAAAAAAGTTGAGCAAACCTGATGTACACTGGTACAAATATGGGAGATGTAAACATAAAGTGAGCAGGCAAGTAACCATATTCGCTCTATTTTCTATGTTTGAAATGACTTATGGAATAAACCACATAAGGTCCAGAGTGTTCATAGTTCCTGGGATTTTAGTTCTGTATGATACTAAAAATATAGAAGTATTGTGCCGAGTATTTTAGCACCTAATCTTTCTAAATTTCTTATATATTGTTAAGATTCTGGCATGGGAATAAATTTAAAGACATAACTCAATGCTACATGATTTCAGGAAAGGTCAACTGGTAGAAATGATAAGCACATCTTAAATGCTGAGCAGCAAGAATCTTTTGCTAAGTGTCCAAATAGGTCGACTGTAACTCATAGAGGTTGCAATTCTTTCAAGCTTGTAGCATGGTAAAACTCTCTTCAAGATTCCTATGCAAGCTTCATTAGACTTTTTCACCAAGCCAACATGTTGGCTAATATGTACAAGTTCCTTTCTCAGGTTCCATGATGAAGGCAGTGGTATCACGCACCCCAGTTTTATTGAATGCAGCAGTTGTTTCTATGACCACTGAAGTCTTTGAAGCGCATCCCATTTCAGGACGATATTTTTCCAAATACAAAAGTTGCTTACTGTTAAAAGCTCCACGTCGCTTTTGTCTTAGGAACTGTACTGCATCTTCGTATTTCATTCCATCTTCAAATACTGCCAGGGAACCAAGCACTGGAGCTCTTCCGAGACCTGCAACACAATGAACAGCAATGCAGTAACCAGGTTCCTCATGAAACTTAATTTTTACAAGACTTAACCAGTAATCAACAATCTCGTTGGATGGTGGTGCACCATCATCAAAGGGCCAGTCAAGAACACAGATGCCTTCTTTCTCCACAAGAGTAGTGTCATAAGTTGCTTCACATACTCTTACTATTGTAGTAACTCCATACTTCTTAAGTTCCTCTATGAATTTGTTTAGGGTTGCATTGGTTGTGTTGTGTGTAATAAGAAATCTCACATTCTTGTCTGTGACTTTCACAGGAGCTGGGCGGATCATTCGAGCCATGTTAATTTAGTTAGAAAAAGACTCAGTAGGATTATGAAACAATTAAAAAAACTGAATACAGAAATGATGCAAAGAAACTGAGTCTACTTCAGAATACTCCACTTGAAATTCTCAGTGCTTTGGGTATGAAGTTGGGAATAATGGGAAATGAAATGAACCTCCTAACAAGAAGTAGCAATTCTTGAATCCAGTAATACTGAGGCAATAGAAAGGAAGTGCACTGAGGTTTACCCCATCCAGGTCAGAACTCTTGTAAAATGTTTTGTGGATTTCAATTCAACACTTCTGTGTCCAGGTTAACCACTCTTATGGGGGCTTCTTGGTGGAGTAGTAATGAATTTCTACAGTTCACTTGTCTGCATAGAGGTCGTGCTGTGCCTGGCAGTAATCTCCACTGCCCTTCAGAGACACCATAAATGTGTGACCAAGAACACCACAGAACTGAGGAATATGTTTACTCATTGAAGATTGTGGCCTAATCATACAGCCAGTTCTGAGGTGGCGGTGACACAGGTGGTGGGGGGGGCGGGGGTGGGTGGGAGGGGGAGGGCACTAGACTCTATCATGACTCTTTAAAAACTTTTTAAAATTTTACCAAATGCACATCATCACAGTGGTTCATCAGTCCTCCCCATCGCCATCCCTGCCCCTGTTCCTGCCTACTCCCCTTCCCCTTGGTAGCCACTAGTCACTTCTTAGTGTCTGTGAGTCTGATGCTGTTTTTTTTCCTTCTGTTCTGCCTTTTTTTGTATTCCACAAATAAGTAAAATCATCTGTATTTGTCTTTGTCTGGCTTATTTCACTGAACATAATACCCTCTAGATCCGTCCATGTTGTTGCAAATGGCAGGGTTTCTTTTCTTTTTATGCATAGCCTCTGCTTTTCTTTCTTTTTCCTAGCTGTCTGATGCATCTCAGCTTTGCTGGGTGGGATGAAACTGAAGCAGGACTCCTTGAAGTGCCCTGAAAGGCTAGGGAAGTTGATCACTCACTCCGTTCTTCCTTTCTGGGTAAAGGGAACTCCTCCTAGTTGGGAGGCACCCTCTTGGTGCTGAGCAGTGCTGGCTCGGGGGATGGGATGATACAGGTAAAATGAAGCTGTCTTTCTTCTTGAGTGTTTTTTCCCAGGTTTTTGTTCCACTATGTTGCTAAAGTTTCCTGAGTAACTCTGGAGTTCTTCTAGAGCTGTTTTTGCTCATGGATAGCTGTCTCGTTGTTGATTTTTGTTGGGTGGACAGATGGGATCTGCTTCATCACTATTTTGGTGACATTGAAAAATAATTTATCTAATTCCTTTGTATCTGATGGACTAAGTTGTTCCAGATTCACCTGGTACTTCCCTAGTGGTTTTTCTTTTTTTTAATCTAAAGCCCAGGGAGAGGTATTACTGATGGGTTTTCTCTTTCTAGTTTCCCTTTCACTGAATTTACAGTTGTGAAAGATTCTGAATTAGAGATATGAATTCCAACTTCTTGATCAGTGCTTGTCCAAGGGCTTGTTGCATCTCCTTTGTGTGCATTTAAATCCAAACCTTTTGGTGGTTACATGAATGTATGCACATATCAAAATTCATCAAGCTGTATACTAAGATTTGTGCATTTTACTATATGTACCTCAATTTAAAAAATACTTCTGAAACTTAAAAAAAAAATCCAAACTTAGCCTTTACTGAATCTGATGATCTTTCACTCAGATTAGACTCTCAGTTCATGATGGTTAACTCGGTTGCGTTTTCACCTCGTGTCCCACATTCTTGTATTCTGAACCCGTCAGGATCCAATGGCAAGTGGAGAACACTTCTCAGGAATAGAATAGTTACCTGCTGAAAAGACATGACTTACTCTAAAAAAGTACTAGAGGCTTCCTCTGGATTATCCTAGGGTTTGCCTTAGACTCCAGTCAGCATGGATTTCCCAAAGAGGATTTTAAATACCACTGGTTTCTTAGGGCTAAGTGCAGACTATCAGCTGTGCAGCCTGAACCATCTAGACAGCCTTTCTTTTATGTCACTAAGCCCTGGAATGTTTTCAGTTATCTAGTAATTAATGTGTTATATACCCAAATGTGGAGGATGTTGCCTTCAAAATCTGAAGATGCTTATGAGTTCTACCTTTTTTAATGGTAACTTGTTATTTTGGGAGGGATATTTACTTATTTTTTAAAATGAACACCCTGTAAATGCAGTACAGAGGAGCTATCTCATTAATTTGTGAACAGGCACTCCACTCAGTGTATTCTGCAAGTACTACTTTTATAAACGTCTTGCAACATGTGTTTAAACACTTTTCTGAATACAGTACAGAACTGTGTATCCATCAACTCCCAGAAATAACACTCTTCTTGAGGTATCCTGTGAGTACCACTTTCATAAACATCTTCGTATATGTTTTCAAACAGTTCTCTAAATGTGTTACAGAGGTGCTATCACTTTCATTCTGGAGGGGGTGTTTAAATGCCCTGGACAGTTATCCATCAGAATCACCTGAGGACTTGTTTAAACAGACTTCTGGGCCTCACCTCCAAAACTTCTGATTCAGCCGATCTAGAGTGGGACCCAAGAATTTGCATGTCTAATTTCTCAGGTGGTATTGATGCTGCTAGTTTGGGGAACACACAAAGAACCACTGCCTAGACCACTCAGAAATTCAGTGACATGAGGCTTACCAAGGTGTGTAAAGCACCAGATTGTCCTGCTCTCATAGTATCTCATGGTACTATCACTGGAGTGAACCAGCATGATGTCCTGTGAAATGCTGAGAGGTTAAAGTTCTCTGCAGTATAAATGGTGGGACAGAATGAACGAGTTTTGTCGATATGAGGCGAGGGTATGGCTCTTGTTTCTGATGGGAGAAAAAGCAGATTGATTCTGATGTTTCTTGCTTATTAAGTGGAGGAAAAGATACTCACCTCATTAATATTACATACTAAGGACCAAGGACTGCATTGATTTGCTGTAGACTTCATATTTGGAATAGCAGCTAAAGTTAGAGTCACCACCTGGCTAAATTTATGATAATCCACTGCCATTCTCTATCATTTACATCGTGGGATGGCGAGTTAAATCAAGAATATCCTAGGAATTGCCAATTCTTCATCTTTGAAATCTTTGTTAGTAGTACTAATCTCTGTGATTCCTTATGGATGCCTTACTGTTTTAGTTTTGTTAGGAAGGGGCAGATTCAGGGGCTTCAGTTTGGTCTTTTCACCCTAATGGATCTTACTCCACAGGCCACGGAGACAATGGGTATTCTGCCAGTTGAAGACTATCTATTCCACCTGTACAACAGAAAATTGACAACCACAGGGTGGATTCGGGCGCTCATGCCTACTGTTTTTGTGGGCAAAAGAAACTCAATAGACTTTGCATGTTTGGGATGCCTTGGGGTATATGGAAGTCCTTCATATATTGTTTTAAAATTAGTTCTTAAGGTCACATTTTATCACAATAAAGCCTCTAGTTTTCGTGTAAGAGACCTAGCAAAGCTTGAATTCAGCTGAGTTTATAGTTTTCCAATCTGTAGAATCAAAGCAAGTGTGCAATGATTGGTTTAATCTACAATATGGAAGTTACTGCCAAGTGAGCCACTTTTTGCCAAGGGTGGAACACTTGGTGGTTTGTGGAAGGTCTGCCTGGAATTATTTAATAGGGGAAGCTCTAAAGGGTTAAGTCTGAGATACCTCCTTAGCAGGATGAGTATCTCTCAACCATTGACAAGTTGTCACAACCTATATTAGTTGCATGGGATTTTGTAAAAATAACATTCAGTAATAGGGAGGACTGGAGACCCATCTCATTCCTTTTCTCACCAGCCCCCACTTAAACTCCATCCATTTTTATCAAAATCCTTAATATTCTTATAGGTTCCAAGGAATCACAAAGTCTTTGATTTGAAAGTGACTTAATGGTAATTTTGTAGAAAACATCCATTTTCATAACATTCTTGAAAGACAATTATCCAATATCTGCTTGGGTAGCTCCCTCTTTGAAAATTAACCTTTTATAATACAAACAAATATGGGGTTTGGAATTTGGCAGGCCTGGGTTAAAATTGAAAGTCAATTTTTATATGTAACTTTGGCCAATTGAATAACTACTCATACTCTCAATTCCCTTATTGGTCAAGGGGATAACTGCATAGTTTTTCAGGATTGACTTGAATATTAAGTGAGATGAAGGCAATGTGTTCATCACAGTGCAGAACATAGTAGGATCAAATGTGCTGAGCATTATTGCAGTCTTTTTCACTGTTGATGACTCTAGAAATAGAACTATTTGTTTTTAAGTCAACAATAAAGGAGAATTTGTTGAGTCACATTACCAGGAAGGACAAGTGCAAAGATGGACATTAGAGTGATTAGTACTAAGAGCTTCTTCACAGACTGAAGTCAGTCCATGATTGGTGCTATATGGCTATTTTATCATATGAATTGTGTTTAGAAGCCCAAGGAATCTTGATTATTCTTTGTGTGGGTTTGATGGAGGTATCATAAACCAGAAATGGAAAAACAGAATGGTTTTATTTTTCTAGTAACTGATAGCAGCTTATCCTTCTTTCTTTTTTTTAATTTATTTTATTTATTTATTTATTTTTAATTTTTTTATTGCAGGGTAGTTGACACACCGTATTACATTAGTTTCAGGTGTACAACACAGTGATTCAACATTTATATACATGATAATTCTAGGTACCAGCTATCACCATACCAAGTTGTTACAATATTTTGACTATATTCCTTATGCTATACATTACATCCCGGTTACTTATTTATTTTACAATTGGAAGTGTGTTTATATATATATATATATATATATATATATATATATATATATATATATATATTTTGTGAGGGCATCTCTCATATTTATTGATCAAATAGTTGTTAACAACAATAAAATTCTGTATAGGGGGGTCAATGCTCAATGCACAATCATTAATCCACCCCAAGCCTAACCTTCATCAGTCTCCAATCTTCTGATGCATAATGAACAAGTTCTTACATGGAGAACAAATTCTTACATAGTGAATAAGTTACATGGTGAACACCACAAGGGCAGTCATCACAGAAGCTCTCGGTTCTGCTCATGCATTATGAACTATAAACAGTTCAAATATGAATATTCATTTGATCTTTAAACTTGATCTATATGTGGATACCACACTTCTCTCTTTATTATTATTATTTTTAATAAAATGCTGAAGTGGTAGGTAGATACGAGATAAAGGTAGAAAACAGAGTTTAGTGTTGTAAGAGAGCAAATGTAGATGATCAGGTGTGTGCCTGTAGACTATGTGTTAATCCGAGCTAGACAAGGGCAATAAACATCCATGTATGCAGAAGATTTCTCTCAGAACATGAGGGGGGAGGTTCTAAGCCTCACCTCTGCTGATCCCCATTTTCTCACCTGATGGCCCCCTGCGACTGTGCCTGTCTTAGGTTGTTCCTCCCTTGAGGAATCTTACCCGTCTCTGGCTAACCAGTCATCTTCCGGGGCCATACAGGGAAATGTTAAGTTGGTAAGTGAGAGAGAAGCCTTATTGTTTGAAAAGGTTAGCTTGTTACTTCTTTGCATATTTATGCCCTGTGGCTTCTATGCCCAGCATTTGTCTTGACAGCTTATCCTTCTTTTTAAGGGTAGAGTCAGAAGAAGAAAAATACTGCAGTTTATGTTTCTTAGTTCTTTTCGATAAACATCAGTCCTTTCCAATACTGACTATGCAATCTATAATTAAAATGTCATTCTGGGGTCTGTCAGTTGCTGGTCATATGTATAGCTATTGATTCTGTGTCATCTGTTTGTCTGCTATACTTTGTTGACTTCCATTGCCCTAGAGAGCCCTTGGCTAAATAATTTAAAGAGTGCTATTAACCAAATATTTGTATCCTCTCAAAATTCATATGTTGAAATCCTAATCCCTAAAGTGATGGTATTAGGACATGGGGCTTTTGAAGGGTGATTAGGTCAGAAGAATGGAGTTTTCACGAGTGGGATTAATGTCCTTGTACAGAGACCCCAGAGAGCTCTCTTGCCTCTTATGCCATGTGAAGATGCAGTGAAAAGACAGCTATCTATGAACTAGGAAGGTGGGGTCTCACCAGATACTGAATTTGCTGGCACCTTGATCTTGGACTTCCCAGCTTCCACAACTGTGAGAAGTAAATGTTGTTTAAGCCCAGTCTATTGTATTTGCTGCCCTTGGCATGTCTCTAAGTGGGTAGAGTGTATTTCCCTGCCCCATTCACAGTAAGTCCAGGAAACTTGCATTGGCCAATGGAATCAGAGTGGATGTCATGTACATCCACTTACCTGAGTAGAGGATTTGAATGTTACTACATGTTTCAGCTTACAAGGAACTGCTCTATAATTCTAGGTTCTAGAAATAAAAACGACCTACAGAAAAGCCAACCAGGGTTACAGCTAACATTATGCAGACCCTAAACCCACATATAATGTGAGTAAGAAATAAGTGTTTGTCATTATAAGACACTCAGATTTTGGGGCTGTTTGTCATAGAGTGTGATCCTGTTACAATATGATTTACTGTAGGAGAGAGCTAACTTTAGGAATATGTATTTTGCTTTTTCCTTACAAGCTAACATTGTTACAACTGTGATAATCAATGATTATTATTGGGAGGATGGTGTGTGCACACACACTTGTCCACACATAAGTGCTTGTTAGGTCCAGAGTTATATGCTGGAAATTTGTAAGAATTTAACTCTTCCCCTTACCTTTTTTCATACCTTGTTCCCTTTCCTTACAAAACAAATCAGTCCTAAATAAAGCATCAGGTGGGTCAGAGCAAGGTAGGTGTCTTGTAGAGCTGGGTAGGAGGGCAGCACCGGTCTGGTGCTCATTGGCAGAACACAGGCAGGTTGAAGGGGAACCTTAGAGGGGGTTGGTCTGGCAGTGGTGCTGGAGGCCAGGAAGTGTGAGGAGAACATCCCTGCAGGGGTGGGAAAATATGCACGCTGAGGAGAGTGTCTGCACATGGCAATGACCTGCTGTGGTGGCAGCAAAGATAGAAGATTGGCTACCTCCAGGGGATTGATCGAAGTTAAAATCAGTGGAAGTGGGAAGGAGCCAAGATGGTGGTATGAGTAGAGCAGTGGAAATCTCCTCCCCAAACCATATATATTTTTGCAAATACAACAAATACAACTCTTCCTAAAAGAGAGACCAGAAGACACAGGACAACAGCCAGACCACATCCACACCTGCTAGAACCCAGCGCCTCATGAAGGGGGTAAGATACAAGCCATGGCCTGGTGGGACCTGAGCACCCCTCACCCCAGTTCCCAGCGGGAGGAGAGGAATCAGAGTGGGGAGGGAGAGGAAGCCCAGCACTGCTAAACACCCAGCCCCAGCCATCTGGACCAGACCACAGACACAGTGTGTGCGTGGAGTGCTGGAAACTAGGGAAACAGGACAGTAAGACCTGTGAGCAGGTCCCCGTAGCCAGTGCCCCTGGGACAAAGAAAAGTGAGTGCTTTTTGAAAGTCTTAAAGGGACAGTGACCCCCCAGCTGGACAGAAGCATCCTGGGACACTTAGCCCAGCAGCTGGGAATCCCGGGGAACTCCAGGTGCCCTAACCCCCTGGGCAGCAGTGCAGCTCGGAGGCCCCTCATGGAGATAAACAGCCTCTCAGCTGTTTTCCCTCCAATGCGGCTCTGCCATATTGGAGAAGCAGCCTGAGGCAGGCCACACCCACAGTAACCGCGGAGCTAAGCTCCATAGCGGCCGGGCAAGAATCAAGCCCCGTCTGCACACAGCTGCCCAGCACAAGCCACTAGAGGTCGCTGTTCTCTCAGGAGAGGAAGGCCACAAACCAGCAAGAAGGGACGTTCTCCCAGCCGTCACACACGCCAGCTCCGCAAACTATCTCTATCGCCATGAAAAGGCAGAAGAATTTGATATAGACCAAAGTAACAGAGTCAACCCCTGAGAAGGATATAGACCTAACCAGTCTTCCTGAAAAAGAATTCAAAATAAAGGTCATAACCATGCTGACAGAGCTGCAGAGAAATATACAAGAGCTAAGGGATGACGTCTGGAGGGAGATTACAGAAATGAAACAATCTCTGGAAGGATTTATAAGCAGAATGGATAAGATGCAAGAGGACAGATGGAATAGAAACCAGAGAACAGGAACACATAGAAGCTGATGCAGAGAGAGATAAAAGGATCTCCAGGAATGAAACAATATTAAGAGAACTGTGTGACCAATCCAAAAAGAACAGTATCCTCATTATAGGGGTACCAGAAGAAGAAGAAGAGAGAAAAATGGACAGAAAGTGTCTTTGAAGAAATAATTGCTGAAAACTTCCCCAAACTGGGGGATGAATTAATCAATCAGACCACAGAAGTACACAGAACTCCCAACAGAAGGGACCCAAGGACGACAACCTCAAGACACATAATAATTAAAATGGCAAAGATCAAGGACAAGGACAGTTTTAAAAGCAGTTAGAGAGAGGAAAAAGTCACCTACAAAGGAAAACCCATCAGGCTATCATCAGACTTCTCAACAGAAACCTTACAGGCCAGAAGAGAATGGCATGATATATTTAATGCAATGAAACAGAAGGGCCTTGAACCAAGAATACTGTATCCAGCATGATTATCATTTAAATATGAAGGAGAGATTAAACAATTTCCAGTCAAGCAAAAGTTGAGGGAATTTGCCTCCCACAAACCACCTCTACAGGGTATTTTAGAGGGACTGTTCTAGACAGGAGCACTCCTAAGACTAAACAGATGTCACCAGAGAAAATAAAAATCACAGCAAAGAAAGCAGACCAACCAAATACTAACTAAAGGCAAAAAATAGAATAAACTACCCACAAAAGCAGTTAAAGGAAACACAAAAGAGCACAGAATAAAACAACCAACATATAAAGAATGGAGGAGGAGGAATAAGAAGGGAGAGAAATAAAGAATCACCAGGCAGTGTTTATAACAGCGCATTAAGTGAGTTAAGTTAGACAGTATGATACTAAAGAAGCTAACTTTGAACCTTAGGTAACCATGAATCTAAAGCCTGCAATGGCAATAAGTACATATCTTTCAATAATCACCCTAAATGTAAATGGACTGAATGCACCAATCAAAAGACACAGAGTAACAGAATGGATAAAAAAGCAAGACCCATCTGTATGCTGCTTACAAGAAACTCACCTCAAACCCAAAGACATGCACGGACTAAAAGTCAAGGGATGGAAAAAGATATTTCATGCAAACAACAGGGAGAAAAAAACAGGTGTTGCAGTACTAGTATCAGACAAAATAGACTTCAAAACAAAGAAAGTAACAAGAGATAAAGAAGGACATTACATAATGATAAAGGGCTCAGTCCAACAAGAGGATATAACCATTATAAATATATATGCACCCAACACAGGAGCACCAACATATGTGAAACAAATACTAACAGAACTAAAGGAGGAAATTGACTGAAATGCATTCATTTTAGGAGACTTCAACACATCATTCACTCCAAAGGACAGATCCACCAGACAGAAAGTAAGTAAGTACATGGAGACACTGAACAACACACTAGAACAGATGGACCTAGTAGACATCTATAGAACTCTACATCCAAAAGCAACAGGATGCACATTCTTCTCAAGTGCACATGGAACATTCTCCAGATTAGACCACATACTAGGCCACAAAAAGAGCCTCAGTAAATTCCAAAAGATTGAAATTCTATCAACCAACCTTTCAGACCACAAAGGTATAAAACTAGAAATAAATTGTACAAAGAAATCAAAAAGGCTCACAAACACATGGAGGCTTAATAAGATGCTCCTAAATAATCAGTGGATCAACGACCAAATTAAAATAGAGATCAAGGAATATATGGAAACAAATGACAACAACAACACAAAGCCCCAACTTCTGTGGGAAGCAGTGAAAGCAGTCTTAAGAGAAAAGTATATAGCAATCCAGGCATACTTAAAGAAGGAAGAACAATCCCAAATGAGTAGTCTAACATCACAATTATTGAAATTGGAAAAAGAAAAACAAATGAGGCCTAAAGTCAGCAGAAGGAGGGACATAATAAAGATCAGAGAAGAAATAAACAAAATTGAGAAGAATGAATCAATAGAAAAAAATCAGTGAAACCAAGAGCTGGTTCGTTGAGAAAATAAACAAAATAGATAAGCCTCTAGTCAAACTTATAAGAGAAAAAGAGAATCAACACACATCAACAGAATCAGAAACGAGAATGGAAAAATCATCACAGACTCCACAGAAATACAAAGAATTATTAAAGACTACTATGAAAACCTATATGCTAACAAGCTGGAAAACCTAGAATAAATGGACAAATTCCTAGAAAAATACGACCCTCCAAGACTGACCAAGGAAGAAACACAAAAGTTAAACAAACCAATTACAAGCCAAGAAATTGGAGCGGTAATGAAAAAATACCCAAGAACAAAACCCCCGGGCCAGATGGATTTACCTCAGAATTTTATCAGACATATAGAGAAGACATAATGTCCATTCTCCTTAAAGTTTTCAAAAAAATAGAAGAGGAGGGAATACTCCCGAACTCATTCTATGAAACCAACATCGCCCTAATAGCAAAACCAGGGAAATGCCCCACCAAAAAAAGAAAATTACAGACCAATAACCCTGATGAATGTAGACGAAAAAATACTCAATAAAATATTAGCAAACTGAATTAAAAAATATATCAAAAGGATCATACACCATGACCAAGTGGGATTCATCCCAGGGATGCAAGGATGGTACAACATTTGAAAATCCATCAACATCATCCATCACATAAACAAAAAGGACAAAAGCCATATGATCATCCCCATAGATGCTGAAAAAGCATTCTACAAAATTCAACATCCATTCATGATAAAAACTCTCAACAAAATGGGTATAGAGAGCAAGTACCTCAACATAATAAAGGCTATATATGATAAACCCACAGCTAACATCATACTGAACAGTGAGAAGCTGAAAGCTTTTCCTCTGAGATCTGGAACAAGACAGGGATGCTCACCCTCCCCACTGTTATTTAACATAGTACTGGAAGTCCTAGCCACAGCAATTAGACAAAACAAAGAAATACAAGGAATCCAGATTGGTAAAGAAGAAGCTAAGCTTTCAGTATTTGGAGATGAAATGATATTGTACATAAAAAACCCTAAAGACTCCACTCCAAAACTACTAGAACTGATACTGGAATACAGCAAAGTTGCAGGATACAAAATTAACACACAGAAATCTGTGACTTTCCTATACACTAACAATGAACTAATAGAAAGAGAAATCAGGAAAACAATTCCATTCACAATAGCATCAAAAAGAATAACATACCTAGGAATAAACCTAACCTAGGAAGTGAAAGACCTATACCCTGAAAACTATAAGACACTCCTAAGAGAAATTAAAGAGGCCACTAACAAATGGAAACTCATCCCATGCTCTTGGCTAGGGAGAATTAATATCATCAAAATGACCATCCTGCCCAAAGCAATATACAGATTTGATGCAATCCCTATCAAATGACCAACAGCATTCTTCAATGAACTGGAAAAAATAGTTCAAAAAATCATATGGAAACACCAAAGACCCCAAATAGCCAAAGCAATCCTGAGAAGGAAAGAGAAAGTGGGGGGGGGGATCTCACTCCCCAACTTCAAGCTCTACTACAAAGCTATAGTAATCAAGACAATTTGGTACTGGCACAAGAACAGAGCCACAGACCAGTAGAACAGATTAGAGACTCCAGACATTAACCCAAACATATATGGTCAATTAATATATGATAAAGGTGCCATGAATACAATGGGGAAATGACAGTCTCTTCAACAGATGGTGCTGGCAAAACTGGACAGCTACATGTAAGAGAATGAAACTGGATCATTGCCTAACACCATACACAAAAGTAAATTCGAAATGGATCAATGACCTGAATGTAAGTCATGAAACCATAAAACTCTTAGAAAAAAACATAGGCAAAAATCTCTTGGACATAAACATGAGTGACTTCTTCATGAATATATCTCCCCGGGCAAGGAAAACAAAAGCAAAAATGAACAAGTGGGACTATATCAACCTGAAAAGCTTCTGTACAGCAAAGGACACCATAAATAGAACAAAAAGGTACCCTACAGTATGGGAGAATATATTTGTAAATGACAGATCCGATAAAGGCTTGACATCCAAAATATATAAAAAGCTCATGCACCTCAACAAGCAAAAAGCAAATAATCCAATTAAAAAATGGGCAAAGTTGCTGAACAGACAGTTCTCTAACGAAGAAATTCAGATGGCCAACAGACACATGAAAAGATGCTCCACATCACTAGTTATCAGAGAAATGCAAATTAAAACCACAATGAGATATCACCTCACACCAGTAAGGATGGCTACCATCCAAAAGACAAACAACAACAAATGTTGGCGAAGGTTGTGGGGAAAGGGGAGCCCTCCTACACTGCTGGTGGGAATGTAAATTAGTTCAACCATTGTGGAAAGCAATATGGAGGTTCCTCAAAATGCTCAAAATAGAAATACCATTTGACCCAGGAATTCCACTTCTAGGAATTTACCCTAAGAATGCAGCACTCCAGTTTGAAAAAGACAGATGCACCCCTATGTTCATCGCAGCACTATTTACAATAGCCAAGAAATGGAAGCAACCTAAGTGTCCATCAGTAGATGAATGGATAAAGAAGATGTGGTACATATACACAATGGAATATTATTCAGCCATAAGAAGAAAACAAATCCTACCATTTGCAGCAACATGGATGGAGCTAGAGGATATTATGCTCAGTGAAATAAGCCAAGTGGAGAAAGACAAGTACCAAATGATTTCACTCATCTGTGGAGTATAAGAACAAAAGAAAAACCGAAGGAACAAAACAGAAGCAGAATCACAGAACCCAAGAATGGACTAACAGTTACCAAAGGGAAAGAGACTGGGGAGAATGGGAGGGTAGGGAGGGATAAGGGTGGGGAAGAAGAAAGAGGGTATTATGATTAGCATGTATAATGTGGGGGTTGGAGGAAAGGGGAGGGCTTTACAACCCAGGAAAGACAAGTAGTGATTCTACAACATCTTACTATGCTGATGGACAGTGACTGTAATGGGGTTTGTGGGGGCAACTTGGGGTAGGGGAGAGCCTAGTATACATAATGTTCTTCATGTAATTGTAGATTAATGATAACAAAATAAAATTAAATTAAAAATTAAAAAAAAACATAGGCAAAAATCTCTTGCACATAAACATTAGCGACTTCTTCAAGAACATATCTCCCCGGGCAAGGAAAACAAAAGCAAAGTTGAACAAGTGGGACTACATCAAGCTGTAAAGCTTCTGTACAACAAAGGACACCATCAATAGATCAAAAAGGTATCCTACAGTATGGGAGAATATATTCATAAATGACAGATCCGATAAAGGCTTGACATCCAAAATATATAAAGAGCTCATGCACCTCAACAAACAAAAAGCAAATAATCCAATTAAAAAATGGGCAGGGGAGCTGAACCGACACTTCTCCAAAAAAGAAATTCAGATGGACAACAGACACTTGAAAAGATGCTCCAAATCGATAGTTATCAGAGAAATGCAAATTAAAACCACAATGAGATATCACCTCACACTAGTGAGGATGGCTACCATCCGAAAGACAAACAACAACAAATGTTGGCAAGGTTGTGGAGAAAGGGGAACCCTCCTACACTGCTGGTGGGAATGTAAATTAGTTCAACCATTTTGGAAAGCAGTATGGAGGTTCCTCAAAATGCTCAAAATATATTTACCCTAAGAATGCAGCAGCCCAGTTTGAAAAAGACAGATGCACCCCTATGTTTATCACAGCACTATTTACAATAGTCAAGAAATGGAAGCAACCTAAGTGTTCATCAGTAGATGAATGGATAAAGAAGATGTGGTACATATACACAATGGAATATTATTCAGCCATAAGAAGAAAACAAATCCTACCATTTGCAACAACATGGATGGAGCTAGAGGGTATTATGCTCAGTGAAATAAGCCAGGCGGAGAAAGACAAATACCAAATGATTTCACTCAATGTGGAGTATAAGAACAAAGAAAAACTGAAGGAACAAAACAGCAGAAGAATCACAGAATCCAAGAATGGACTAACAGTTACCAAAGGGAAAGAGACTGGGGAGAATGGGAGGGTAGGGAGGGATAAGGGTGGAGAAGAAGACAGGGGGTATTATGATTAGCATGTATAATGTGGGGGATGGGGGAAAGGGGAGGGCTGTGCAACACAGAGAAGACAAGTAGTGATTTTACAGCATCTTACTACACTGATGGACAGTGACTGTAGTGGGGCTTGTGGGGGGGACTTGGTGAAGGGGAGAGCCTAGTAAACATAATGCTCTTCATGTAATTGTTGATTAATAAGAACAAAATAATAAAAAATCAGTGGAAGCGGCTTCCTTACTATCACACGTGGAAGGGAGAAAACTAGGATGAATCCTTGGTATTGGGGTGGAATTAGAGGAGTTACTGTGAACTCATGGCTTGCAATATATTTGGATATAGAAATAAATGTAGAGGTAAATGCGTGTCATGCAGGAGTGGGAGGACTTAGGTGGGAAGGAGCATCGTTTGGTGGGTAGTTGAATCTAGGGTGTGAGCTTGGAGTATGTGGAAAGACTCCACATGAAAGATTTAGTTTTTGGAGTGTTTCCAATGGCCTTTGGAAAAAGTCATATTTAACACTTAGTTTATCTCCTAATTTGTGAGTCCATTTAATTATCCTAACTTACTAAAAGATTGTCATATGCAAGTAGTGACTCTATAGCATCTTACTACGCTGATAGTGACGGTAATGGGGTCTGTGGTGGGAACTAGATAATAGGGGGAGTCTAGTAACCATAATGTTGCTCATGTAATTGTACATTAATGATACCAAAAAAAAATAGTCACACATGCCTGTATAGCCTTTTGTTGTGGTGGCATGAAGATTCAAGGGATAGAGAAGGGTGGCCTACTTCTCTAACATCCAGTAGAAAGAACGGATTTCTGGTGTTGCTGGTGGTGACTGTAGGCAGATGAATGGAGGTACGTGATGGAGTTGGTCAAAAATAACATGGAATAACAGGGAGCACTGGGGAGCAGCTTCTGAAGGCAGATGATCTAAACTTTGACTCCCTATGACATTAAAAGATGCTGACTCATGAAAATGCGGAGGTTGACATGTGAGTTTGTCAATGATCCTCTTAGAATGTGGTCCCCAAAAGTTGCCTGAGCAGCCTCAAGTGATGAGGAGGATGCAGCATGAATGAGTGTGTACCCAGGTTGGGCATTTACATGGAGATGCAAACAGATATTTAAATTTCATTCTTGCTAATGACAGTTCTCAGGAAAAAATTCTAATTGCTTAGTTGTTCCTCTTTTCCTTCACTTCCTTTTTCTTTGCCTACCCTTTGAGTTCCTACTTATATTTGCAGGCGTATGTTTAAAGGCTGTTATCCTCACTGCGCTGGTCTGGGGGAGTGGACCAAGTAAAAATCTGAGGTTTTTAGTTTTCTCCGAGATTCCTGTAAGGGTTATTTGCCCATCCAGGGCGTCTATTCTCATCTAGTTGTGTGATAGGAAGTAAAACCAGTTACTACATGTTTGGGTTTCATTTTAAGATGCTTTAAGGAAGAGATGAAAAGGATTTTTTGAAGAGAGCAGAAGATCTCTTCTCAGTATGACTTCAGAGATCACTTATGCTGAAGTGAGTTTCAAGAAAGAATCCAAGCCCTCAGGCACCAAATCAAAGCCTCCTGCAGGTAAGAAACATTTTCTGGTGGTCAGAGAAAAAGCTGAAGAATTAAGAGAAAATACTACAAACAAAGCATAGGTAATGCTAATAGCTGATTCTCCTGACCGTCCACAGTGGGGAAACAGGATTCTCAGAAGACTGAGTTGTTGAGGATGAGCAGTAAGTGATTGTACAGTTGTAGAATAATAAACTGAGGTGTGAGAAAGCCACTACAGTACTAAACTACAAGAATGCTAATTATACTCAGATGTTGTATGCCTGTGCTTTCTGAGGCTGAGTGAGGACTTGTTAAGATTTACTCTCTTAGCAACTTTCAAATATGCAATAACATTTCATAGTTCATAATATTATTAAAATCTGTAGTAGTATTAACTATAGTTACCATGCTGCACATTACAGCCTCAGGACTTGTTTATTTTAATAATCGGAAATTCATATCTTTTGACTACCTTCATTCATTTTACCAGCTGTTCAGCCCTGCTTCTGGTAACCACCAATCTCATATGAGTTCAGTTTTGGGTTTTTTTTTGGGTTCCACATATAAGTGAGGTCATACAGTGTCTATCTTTCTCTTTCTGACTTATTTCATTTAGCATAATGCCCTCAAGGGTCCATCCATGTTGTCACAAATGGCAAGATTTCCTTTTTTTTACTGGCTGAATAATATTCTTTTGTGTATAAATAACAGATTTTCTTTATCCACTCATCCATTGATGGACACTTGAGAAAATAATTCTCATGAAATGGTGACTAAAAATGTCTGACCTTATTTTAAGGATATGATGAAGAATGCTTATAAAGATTTATTTGCTATTGCATTTTTGAAATAGTTAAAGTTGGAAGCAATCTAGATTATTTAAACATACAATGAAATAATATGCAACCACAATAGAATATATTAAAGAAGAAGCTATGGTAGTATGAAAAATGTTCATGATATAGTGTAAAAGAAAAGAGTAGGTCAGAAACCAATATATATGTTATATCAATCATGTGGGAAAATGTGAATGAATGTATACACACTTTAAAAATTGCTAGAGGATATATACCAAGATATTAAGCTATCCCCAATGGTAGAAGTCTGTGTTTTTATGCGTTTTCCAAAGTTTCTATAGGGAACATTATTCTTTCTTTCCTATTTTCATATTATTCAAATATATTGTTGGTAATAATGTGTCATCCAAGAAAAGAGAGAAGAGGAAGAGAAGAAAGAGGAAAGTCAGAATTTTTATAATTAAACTAATTTTATTTCTCCTTCAGCTCCCAAAGAGAACACCAACCTTCACAAAAGTTATCCCAGTTTTCTTACGCTGCTTCTTGCCTCATTGCTGATACTTCAGCTGCTATTGGCAATCTCATTTTTTATTGCTTTTATCAGTAAGTATCCAACTGAATCTATTAGGAATGTGTGCTTTATGTGAAGAGATGACCTCCATTAGAAACTGACATTTAGCAATGGGTTTATTCAGAAATCTGGAGAAGTCGTCTCTGGGGGGAGACATAGTGAGTGGGAATCCATTGGGAATTTTATTATTTGAATTTAGTTACTTTTCTATAAAAATAATGGAATATACTCTTTAGAGAAATTGGAGAGTATGTGTGTGCATGTGTTTGTGTTGTGAATGAAATCTATATGGCACCATTTCTGCACTAGACAGTTGTTTAAATGAAGACAAATGTGTTTTTCCTTAGTAGTGTTTCCTTAGGCCTTTGGGATGCACAGACAAATATTTTGGGATGAGAAGATGAACGAGAAGGAGATGGGAAGAAATATTCCAGAAAGAGTTCCCCATTGAATTTTTACCTTAGTTTTTTCTATCCTGCCCAAGACTGTGTGAGATTTAAAAGCCAATTTTGCAAATAGGTGAATTTCTGCACATCTTTGCTTTTAAGAATTTAACAGTTTTAAAAGGTATAAGAACTACAGTTAACCCTCGAACAAAGCCAGCGTTAAGGACGCTGACCCCCCCACCCCCAGTGCAGTTAAATATTGATGTGTAAGTTTTGACCCCCTAAAAACTTAACTTCTAATAGCCTACTGTTGACCAGAAGCTTTACTAATATCATAAACAGTTATTTACACATATTTTTTATGTTGTATGTATTATGTACTGTATTCTTAAAATAAATAAAGCTAGGGAAAAGTAAATGTTTTTACAAATCTCCAAACCATTTTCCAATATATTTATCGAAAAAAAATCCATGCATAGGTGGACCAAGTGTAGCTCAAACCCATGCTGTTCAGGGGTCAAACATAGTTTATATTTAGGTAGCTAGTTTGTTCATTCATTTGGCCATTCAGTAAGCAATGGTGTCCATTTACTTTATGTCAGGCATGGTGCCAGAGTCCAGACAGAGCCATAGCCCTATGTCTCAGGAAGTTCCGAGAATGATGGTAACCAAACAGATGACCTAGTGGTTATAATATTATACGGCAAGTGTAGTGCAAATAAGCACAGGAGGTTGAGATAGGCTTCCTGAAGGAGATGATGTCTATAGCTATACCAAGAATGACATGGAGATGTGAGACAGCATAAAAGAATTTGGGAAGTGTAAGTGTAAATGACTGGAACATATAGCACTAAGTAAACTGTGAGAAATGAAGTTGTTGGTGGGAGAAGTAAGCAGGGCTCAGATGATAAAGAGTGTTGGTTGTGTAATTCTAAAGAGTATGGATTGTCTTCTGCTGCTTAATAAACTCATCTAAAATTTACTGGATTAAGATGACTTTTTATCTCCTGAATCTGTGGTTTGGCAGTTTGGACTGGGCTCAGTTGGGAGGTACCTTCTGCCCTGGCTGAAATCATGCATGCATATGCAGTCAGGTGCCTGCCACTGGCAACTGAGCTTTTGAGGAAGAGGATGTCAGCTGGAATGACATGGGCAATTTGGCTATTTCTTTGGTAATTCATTAGGTTAGCCTGAGCTTATTCAGATGGTGACCTATGGGATCCTAAGAGTGAAAGCAGAAGTGAGCAAAGCCTCTTGAAGCTTTGCTTGGAACTAACCAGGGTTGTTCCTGCACATTCTATTGGCCAAAGGAAGTCCAGATTCAAGGGGCTGACTGGAAAAGCTGAGAAGTCATATTGCAACAGGGTTTACAGAGCAGAAAATTGTGGCCATTTTTGCAATGTGTCACAGTCTTGGATGGCCACTGAAGAATTGTAAACAGGCAAGTAATTTGACTTATAAAAATATGCTTTGGCAGAGGTGTGTAAATTGGATATATGAGGACAAAATTAGAAGCAAAGAGAGCTGTTAGAAAGCCAATTCAATGTCCAATTGAGAAATAGTAAGAACCTGATCTAAGGCTACTGAAAGAAAAGAAGGGGTCATTATGGGTGATAATGAGAAGGTAGAGAATCAAGAAGGTAGAGGTTTGATGAATATTAGACCTTGGCTGAGAGAAGTAAACTGTGGCTATAATATTTTGAGTTGGTGAACTCAGAAATCATGAAGTTCATCCAAAAATGTAGCTAATGTAGGAGGAGCATCAGGTTTGGGATGGAAGATGGTGATTTAAGTTTTGGGCATGTTTAGTTTTATGTGACTGGGAAACTCAACTGGACATGCCTAGCAGGAGGCATATTTGTCTGAATTCAGGAGCAAGGCCTGAGCTTTGGAAGTCATTTACATATAGGTAGCAGTTGAAGCCATGGAGACACTTGATATCACTCAGGGAGGGGATTTAGTGTGAAAAGGAAGGATTAGTATGGAACACTGGGGAATGTTACATTTTTAAAAAGATGGATGGAGAAAGAGGAGCTTGTAAAGGAGTATAAGAAGTAAAGGCAAAAAAGTGAGGCAAAACCAGGAAAGAGTAGTGTCTGAGAGTTAAGGGGAAAGAGAACTGGGGGTCAAGTATTGCAGGAAATCAAAAGGGAAAAAAACTAGGAAGTGGCCCTAGGATATTACTAACTCATTGCGAGGGTGGTTTTAGTGGAGTGGTGGAAGCAGAAGCCAGCACGTGGTGAGTCAAAGAGCAAATAGGAGGTAAGGAGGAAAGAAAAAGAAAATTCACTTCTAAAGGCGGATGTAAGTTAATTTTGAGGTGGGAGAGTCTTGGGCATGTTAGTGTGCTGAAGAATAAGAGCCAGTGGGGATGGATAGAGCAAAGGAAAGATGATTTAGAGATGCCCTTCCCTCCTCAGCAATGTCAGGTCTTTTTTTTTTTTTTTTTATTCCCCACTTTACAAGTAGTTCAGAACTTCTCAGAATTAGCTAAAATTCTCCCCCAAAGATCCATGCTGTGTAATTCTTAGAAGGATGCTTTCTCTCCATTCCCCCTCGTCCAAGTCTTAGCCTTTGCATGCATCATACATTTAGTATTGAAGAAAAATATGGACAAGTCCCTTCAGATACAGTATAATGGAACTGTCCCATCCTCTTTCAATTACTGATCTTTTCAGCAATTCCTGGAGAAATCTGTGGTTTCAAAAACCAGTAGAATTAGGGTTACATTGAATGTGGGGTGGTGGGAAATCTTCACAGTCAGGTTTTATCTACTCGTATTTGATATTTATAAATTTTGTTCCTATAAAGAATGCACAAAAGTAACAAGAGCAAAGTCATAATGCTACCAGAACAATGAATGGTCTTATTGTCTTTTTCAGTTTTTTTCCAGAAATATTCTGAGCTCCTCAAAGAAAAAAAGACCTTAAAAGAACTCACTCACACAGCATTGGAATGTGTACAAGAAAATTTGACCATTGAAGGTAAAAAATGGTGTACCTCTAATTCAGTTGTTGACTATACTGTGTACCCAAATAAATATTTCCAGTAAAACTCACAGGTTGATCATTCTAAGAAGTTGAGTCTCTTGGTCATTTTAAGCTTAAAGTTTACAAATATTTGAGACCTAAAATTCTTTCATGCATGTCTTTAACTTGCCTGTTTAAAGAAATAGAGCCTTAATTGTGGAAAAGGTGATACTGTTCTTGGATTTCTTTAGCTTTCATTTCTTCTGAACTTTCTGTGCACAGTTGCTTTTTTTGTCACGTTATCAGGTAAAACTCACTTTCTCAAGAGAGATCTAGTCATTTGTGTTTTAGAAAACATACTGTATGGGCATAAAACATTTCTGGGAGAATACACAAAATATTCTTACAGGTTTACCTTTGGAGATTAGGGTTGATGACGTTGGAAGAAAAAAAGTTTTAGTTTTATTTAATAAAAATGATGATGATGGTATGAAGATGATTTTAATATAGATGTGAGTTATTTAATGTAAAAAACAGACTATTTTTTAAAAAACAGACTATTTTTTAAAGAACAGTTCTGTTTTTACTGCAAAATTGAGCAGGTAACACAGAGTTCCTATATCATTCCCCTCCCCTGTGCATACAATTTCCTCAATTATTAACATTTTGCATTAGTTTGATATATCTATTACAACTAATGAACCAATATTGATATCCTATCACTAATTAAAAATTCATAGTTCATTCAATTTTCTTTAGTTTTTAATCTAAGTTTTATCTAATGTTGTTTTTCTATTCTAGGATCCTACCTAGGATACTGCATTACCCTTAATTTTCATATCTCTTTTGCCTCCTCTTGGCTGTGGCAGTTTCTCAGATGCTCCTTGTTTTTGATGACTTTGACAGTTTTGAGGGTTATTGACCAGGTATATTGTAGGATGTCCCTGTATTGGAATTTCTCTGATGTTTTTTAATGATTAGACTGGGCTTATTGGTGTTTAATTTAAGAAGAAGATCACAGGCATAAAGTGCCATTTTCATCACATCCAAGATAGGCACTGTCAACATGACTATTTTTTTCAGTTTCCCCTATTGTTTCTTTATTTTTTTAATGTTTTTTTTGGTATCATTAATCTACAATTACATGAGGAACATTATGTTTACTACACTCCCCCCATCACCAAGTCCCCCCCACATACCCCGTTACAGTCATTGTCCATCAGCGTAGTAAGATGCTGTAGAATCACTACTTGTCTTCTCTGTGTTGCACAGCCCTCCCCGTGCCCTCCCCTCACATTATACATGCTAATCGTAATGCCCTCTCTCTTCCCCTCCTTCCCTCCCATCCTCCCCAGTCCCTTTCCCTTTGGTAACTGTTAGTCCATTCTTGGGTTCTGTAGTTGGCTGCTGTTTTGCGCGTTCAGTTTTTTTCTTTGTTCTTATACTCCACATATGAATGAAATCATTTGGTACTTGTCTTTCTCCGCCTGGCCTATTTCACTGAGCATAATGCCCTCTAGTTCCATCCATGTTGTTGCAAATGGTAGGATTTGTTTTCTTCTTATGGCTGAGTAATATTCCATTGTGTATATGTACCACATCTTCTTTATCCATTCATCTACTGATGGACACTTAGGTTGCTTCCATTTCTTGGCTATTGTAAATAGTGCTGCGATAAACATAGCGGTACATATGTCTTTTTCAAACTGACCTGCTGCATTCTTAGGGTAAATTCCTAGGAGTGAAATTCCGGGGTCAAATGGTATTTCTATTTTGAGTTTTTTGAGGAACCTCCATACTGCTTTCCACAATGGTTGAACTAGTTTACATTCCCACCGGCAGTGTAGGAGGGTTCCCCTTTCTCCACAACCTCGCCAACATTTGTTGTTGTTTGTCTTTTGGATGGCAGCCATCCTTAATGGTGTGAGGTGATATCTCATTGTGGTTTTAATTTGCATTTCTCTGATGACAAGTGATGTGGAGCATCTTTTCATGTGTCTGTTGGCCATCTGAATTTTTTCTTTGGAGAAGTGTCTGTTCAGATCCTGTGCCAATTTTTTAATTGGATTATATGCTTTTTGTTTGTTGAGGTGGGTAAGTTCTTTATATATTTTGGATGTCAACCCTTTATCGGATCTGTCATTTATGAATATATTCTCCTATACTGTAGGATGTCTTTTTGTTCTATTGGTGGTGTCCTTTGCTGTACAGAAGCTTTTCAGCTTGATATAGTCCCACTTGTTCATTTTTGCTTTTGTTTTTCTTGCCTGGGGAGATATGTTCATGAAGAAGTTGCTCATGTTTATGTCCAAGAGATTTTTACTTATTTTATTTCTAAGAGTTTTATGGTTTCATGACTTACATTCAGGTCTTTAATCCATTTTGAATTTACTTTTGTGTATGGGGTACACAGTGATCCAGTTTCATTCTCTTACATGTAGCTGTCCAGTTTTGCCAACACCAGCTGTTCAGGAGGCTGTCATTTCCCCATTGTATGTCCATGGCTCCTTTATCATATATTAATTGACCATATATGTTTGGGTTAATGTCTGGAGTCTCTATTCTGTTCCACTGGTCTGTGGCTCTGTTCTTGTGCCAGTACCAAACTATCTTGATTACTGTGGCTTTGTAGTAGAGCTTGAAGTTGGAAAGCGAGATCCCCCTGCTTTATTCTTCCTTCTCAGGATTGCTTTGGCTATTTGGGGGCTTTTGTGGTTCCATATGAATTTTAGAACTATTTGTTCCAGTTCGTTGAAGAATGCTGTTGGTATTTTAATAGGGATTGCATTGAATCTGTAGATTGCTTTAGGCAGGATGGCCATTTTGACAATATTAATTCTCCCTAGCCAAGAGCATGGGATGAGTTTCCATTTGTTAGTGTCCTCTTTAATTTCTCTTAAGAGTGTCTTGTAGTTTTCAGGGTATAGGCCTTTCACCTCCTTGGTTAGGTTTATTCCTAGGTATTTTATTCTTTTTGATGCTATTGTGAATGGGATTGTTTTCCTGATTTCTTTTTATGCTAGTTCATTGTTAGTGTATAGGAAAGCCACAGATTTCTGTGTGTTAATTTTGTATTCTGTAACTTTGCTGAATTCAGATATTTGTTCTAGTAGTTTTGGAGTGAAGTCTTTAGGGTTTTTTATGTACAATATCATGTCATCTGCAAATAGTGACAGTTTGACTTCTTCTTTACCAATGTGGATGCCTTGTATTTCTTTGTTTTGTCTGATTGCCATGGCTAGGACCTCCAGTACTATGTTAAATAACAGTGGGGAGAGTGGGCATCCCTGTCTAGTTCCCGATCTTAAGAGGAAAAGCTTTCAGCTTCTCGCTGTTAAGTATGATGTTGGCTGTGGGTTTGTCATAGATGGCCTTTATTATGTTGAGGTACTTGCCCTCTATACTCATTTTGTTGAGAGTTTTTATCATGAATGGATGTTGAATTTTGTCAAATGCTTTTTCAGCATCTATGGAGATGATCACGTGGTTTTTGTTCTTCTTTTTGTTGATGTGGTGGATGATGTTGATGGATTTTCGAATGATGTACCATCCTTGCATCCCTGAGATCAATCCCACTTGATCATGGTGTATGATCCTTTTGATGTATTTTTGAATTCGCTTTCCTAATATTTTGTTGAGTATTTTTGTATGTATGTTCATCAGGGATATTGGTCTGTAATTTTCTTTTATGGTGGGGTCTTTGCCTGGTTTTGGTGTTAGAGTAATGTTGGCTTCATAGAATGAGTTTTTTTTTTTGTTTTTTTTTGTAGATAATCATTTTTTATTGAATGGTAGTTGACACACAGTATTACATTACATTAGTTTCAGGTGTACAACACAGTGATTCAACATTTATATACATGATAATTCTAGGTACCAGCTATCACCATATCAAGTTGTTACAATATTTTGACTATATTCCTTATGCTATATATTACATCCTGGTTACTTATTTATTTTACATTTGGAAGTGTGTACTTTTTTTTTTTTTTTTTTGTGAGGGCATCTCTCATATTTATTGATCAAATGGTTGTTAACAACAATAAAATTCTGTATAGGGGAGTCAATGCTCAATGCACAATCATTAATCCACCCCAAGCCTAATTTCCGTCAGTCTCCAATCTTCTGAGGCATAACAAACAAGTTCGTACATGGAGAACAAATTCTTACATAGTGAATAACTTACATGGTGAACAGTACAAGGGCAGTCATCACAGAAACTTTCGGTTTTGCTCATGCATTATGAACTATAAACAGTTCAAATATGAATACTCATTTGATTTTTATACTTGATTTATATGTGGATACAACATTTCTCTCTTTATTATTATTATTTTTAATAAAATGCCGAAGTGGTAGGTAGATACAAGATAAAGGTAGAAAACATAGTTTAGTGTTGTAAGAGAGCAAATGTAGATGATCAGGTGTGTGCCTGTAGACTATGTGTCAATCCAAGCTAGACCAGGGCAATAAGACATCCACGGATGCAGAAGATTTCTCTCAGAACAGGGGGGGGTGAGGTTCTAAGCCTCACCTCTGTTGATCCCCAATTTCTCACCTGATAGTCCCCCTGCGACTGTGCCTGTCTTCGGTTGTTCCTCCCTTGAGGAATCTTACCCGTCTCTGGCTAACCAGTCATCTTCCGGGGCCATACAGGGAAATGTAAAGTTGGTAAGTGAGAGAGAAGCCTTATTGTTTGAAAAGGTTAGCTTTTTACTTCTTTGCAGATTTATGCCCAGCATTTGTCTTGAGGTATCTTTACCACTTGGAAGAATTATGATACTCGGTAAATTTGATATGAGGCATGAATTCTATTTAAGGGTTGTAATTAGAAAGGAAGAAGAAAAGCTACAGAAGTAGCAGGTAGAAGAAAACATGGGAAGATTGATTATTTCTTTGACATATCTTCTTGTAGAGTAACTTCAGCATGTATAGGTTTTAAACTACTAATTAAATTGTGCACACACATTAACATAATAGGAGTATAGTTACATAACCAAAGCATACCTGTAATTACCAGCCATCTCCAGTGAAACCAAGAAAACCAGTTAGGCACCTTAGGCATTTGTGAAAACTTATCTATGATATGGTGGATATTGTCCAACTGAGCTTGAACAGTCTGAGGGAAATCAAATTAAAACAACCCATTCCTGGGGACTGTTCACATCCCATATGTTCTTTTAACAGTAAATAGTCTGTAGTTGTAAGATTTTGGAGTGCTACAATTTGCACTTCTCC
This sequence comes from Manis pentadactyla, assembly GCF_030020395.1. Taxonomy (NCBI): domain Eukaryota; kingdom Metazoa; phylum Chordata; class Mammalia; order Pholidota; family Manidae; genus Manis; species Manis pentadactyla. The sequence goes on along the minus strand of NC_080032.1, from coordinate 65,362,304 downwards.
TAATTCTTGGTTGAGTTCCAACAGTATAGATCCAGTCAAATTTGTTATTTTACTGTATGCACAGGCCAGTTTAGATATCTCCTTCTTCATTCCCATGGCAAGTCCAGGAACTGGTGGGCTGAGTTCATCTACAGCTGTAGCAGTGCATGGATCATTGTTGGGGTTTTTTGATGATCATCTTCTGGCATGAGTCTTCCAGAGAGTGCTGATGTTGGAAGTTCTTTTTCATATCGTATCTTAGTTCATTTTCGGGGTAGCCAAATTAGGCTTTGATCCTCTGTATAAACACAAACAGACCCTTTGCCTACACTTTTATATGCCCTTTATACCCTTGTGTAGGACTCATTGGAGGTCTCCACACAGGAACTGCCTTTTTTTTTTTTTTGGTATCATTAATCTATACTTACATGACGAATATTATGTTTAGTAGGCTCTCCCCTATACCAGGTCCCCCCTATAAACCCCTTTACAGTCACTGTCCATCAGCATAGCAAATGTTGTAGAATCACTACTTGTCTTCTCTGTGTTGTACAGCCCTCCTCTTTCTCCCACCCCCCCATGCATGCTAATCTTAATACCCCCCTCCTTCTCCCCCCCTTATCCCTCCCTACCCACCCATCCTCCCCAGTCCCTTTCCCTTTGGTACCTGTTAGTCCATTCTTGAGTTCTGTGACTCTGCTGCTGTTTTGTTCCTTCAGTTTTTCCTTTGTTCTTATATTCAACAGATGAGTGAAAGCATTTGGTATTTCTCTTTCTCTGCTTGGCTTGTTTCCTGAGCATAATACCCTCCAGCTCCATCCATGTTGCTGCAAATGGTAGGATTTGCCCTTTTCTTATGGCTGAGTAGTATTCCATTGTGTATATGTACCACATCTTCTTTATCCATTCATCTATCGATGGACATTTAGGTTGCTTCCATTTCTTGGCTATTGTAAATAGTGCTGCGATAAACATAGGGGTGCATTGGTCTTTCTCATACTTGATTGCTGCATTCTTAGGGTAAATTCCTAGGAGTGCAATTCCTGGGTCAAATGGTAAGTCTGTTTTGAGCATTTTGATGTACCTCCATACTGCTTTCCACAATGGTTGAACTAATTTACATTCCCACCAGCAGTGTAGGAGGGTTCCCCTTTCTCCACAGCCTCCCCAATATTTGTTGTTCTCTGTCTTTTGGATGGCAACCATCCTTACTGGTGTGAGGTGATACCTCATTGTAGTTTTAATTTGCATTTCTCTGATAATTAGCAATGTGGAGCATCTTTTCATGTGTCTGTTGGCCATCTGTATTTCTGTTTTGGAGAACTGTCTGTTCAGTTCCTCTGCCCATTTTTTAATTGCGTTATTTGATTTTTGTTTGTTGAGGCGTGTGAGCTCTTTATATATTCTGGACATCAAGCCTTTATCGGATGTGTCATTTTCAAATATATTCTCCCATACTGTAGGGTTCCTTTTTGTTCTATTGATGGTGTCTTTTGCTGTACAGAAGCTTTTCAGCTTAATATAGTCTCACTTGTTCATTTTTGCTGTTGTTTTCCTTGCCCGGGGAGATATGATCAAGAAGAGGTCACTCATGTTTATGTCTAAGAGGTTTTTGCCTATGTTTTCTTCCAAGAGTTTAATGGTTTCATGGCTTACATTCAGGTCTTTGATCCATTTTGAGTTTACTTTTGTATATGGGGTTAGACAATGGTCCAGTTTCATTCTCCTACATGTAGCTGTCCAGTTTTGCCAGCACCATCTGTTGAAGAGACTGTCATTTCGCCATTGTATGTCCATGGCTCCTTTATCAAATATTAATTGACCATATATGTCTGGGTTAATGTCTGGATTCTCTAGTCTGTTCCATTGGTCTGTGGCTCTGTTCTTGTGCCAGTACCAAATTGTCTTGATTACTATGGCTTTATAGTAGAGCTTGAAGTTGGGGAGTGAGATCCCCCCTACTTTATTCTTCTTTCTCAGGATTGCTTTGGCTATTAGGGGTCTTTTGTGTTTCCATATGAATTTTTGAATTATTTGTTCCCGTTCATTGAAGAATGTTGCTGGTAGTTTCATAGGGATTGCATCGAATCTGTCTATTGCTTTGGGCAGGATGGCCATTTTGACGATATTAATTCTTCCTAGCCACGAGCATGGGATGCGTTTCCATCTGTTAGTGTCCCCTTTAATTTCTCTTAAGAGTGACTTGTAGTTTTCAGAGTATAAGTCTTTCACTTCTTTGGTTAGGTTTATTCCTAGGTATTTTATTTTCTTTGATGCAATTGTGAATGGAGTTGTTTTCCTGATTTCTCTTTCTGTTGGTTCATTGTTAGTGCATAGGAAAGCCACAGATTTCTGTGTGTTGATTTTGTATCCTGCAACTTTGCTGTATTCCGATATCAGTCCTAGTAGTTTTGGGGTGGAGTCTTTAGGGTTTTTTATGTACAGTATCATGTCATCTGCAAATAGTGACAGTTTAACTTCTTCTTTACCAATCTGGATTCCTTGTATGTTTTTGTTTTGTGTGGTTGCCATGGCTAGGACCTCCAGTACTATGTTAAATAACAGTGGGGAGAGTGGGCATCCCTGTCTAGTTCCCGATCTCAGAGGAAATGCTTTCAGCTTCTCGCTGTTCAATATAATGTTGGCTGTGGGTTTATCATAGATGGCCTTTATTATGTTGAGGTACTTGCCCTCTACTCCCATTTTGCTGAGAGTTTTTATCATGAATGGATGTTGAACTTTGTCAAATGCTTTTTCAGCATCTATGGAGATGATCATGTGGTTTTTGTCCTTCTTTTTGTTGATGTGGTGGATGATGTTGATGGATTTTCGAATGTTGTACCATCCTTACATCCTTGAAATCAATCCCACTTGATCATGGTGTATGATCCTTTTGATGTATTTTTGAATTCGCTTTCCTAATATTTTGTTGAGTATTTTTGTATGTATGTTCATCAGGGATATTGGTCTGTAATTTTCTTTTATGGTGGGGTCTTTGCCTGGTTTTGGTATTAGAGTAGTGTTGACTTCATAGAATGAGTTTTGAAGTATTCCCTCCACTTCTATATTTTGGAAAACTTTAAGGAGAATGGGTATTATGTCTTCTCTATATGTCTGGTAAAATTAAAAGTTGAATCTGTCTGGCCTGGCGGTTTTGTTCTTGGGTAATTTTTTGATTACCGCTTCAATTTTGTTGCTGGTAATTGGTTGGTTTAGATTTTGTGTTTCTTCCTTGGTCAGTTTTGGAAGGTTGTATTTTTCTAGGAAGTTTTTCATTTCTTCTAGGTTTTCCAGCTTGTTAGCATATAGATTTTCATAGTATTCTCTAATAATTCCTTGTATTTCTGTGGGGTCTGTCATGTTTTTTCCTTTCTTTTTTCTGATTCTGTTGTGTGTAGATTCTCTTTTTCTTTTAATAAGTCTGGCTCAGGGCTTATCTATTTTGTTTATTTTCTCAAAGAACCAGCTCTTGGTTTTATTGATGTTTTCTATTGTTCTATTCTTCTCAATTTTATTTATTTCTTCTCTGATCTTTATTATGTCCCTCCTTCTGCTGTCTTTGGGCTTCATTTGTTCTTCTTTTTCCAGTTTCAATAATTGTGACTTTATTCATTTGGGATTGTTCTTCCTTCTTTAAATAGGCCTGCATTGTTGTATACTTTCTTCTTAGAACTGCCTTCTCTGTATCCCACAGAACTTGGAGCTTTGTGCTGATGATGTCATTTGTTTCCATATATTGTTTGATCTCTATTTTAATTTGGTCATTGATCCATTGATTATTTAGGAGCATGTTGTTAGGCCTCCGTGTGTTTGTGAGTCTTTTTGTTTTCTTTGTACAATTTATTTCTAGTTTTATACCTTTGTGGTCTGAGAAGTTGGTTTGTATGTCAACATGATTTTTAACTATTGACGTTGACTTTGATCACCTGGCTGAAGTTGTTGTGTTTGTCAGATTTCTCACTGTAGTTCTTGTTGCCCACTCCCCACCCCTGTGTCTGGCCAGTCACCACCACCAGTATTATAGTCTTTTCAGGGAAGTTGCTATGTGCAGTCCGCAATTAAGGATTAGAGATATGTTCCCTGTCCTTTGGGGTGGAATATTGTATTAGTCTGCTTGGGCTGCCATAACAAACTCATGAACTGGTGGCTTAAACAACAAGACATTTATTTTTTCACAGTTCTGGAGACTGAGAGTCTAAGACCAAGGTGCCAGCAGGATTGGTTTCTGTTAAAGCATTTCTCTCTGGCTTTCAAATGGCCAGCTTCTCACAGCATCCTCACATGACCTTTCCTATGTGCTCATGGAGAGAGAGAGAGAGAAATAGATCTCTTATGTCTCTTATAGGACATCAGTTCTATTGGATTAGTGCCTCACACTTATGACCTCATTTAATCCTAATTACCTCCTTAAAGGCTACAAATACATTCACATTAGGGGTTAGGATGAAACCACCATATGAATTTTGGGGGAACATAATTCAGTCCATAACATTCTATCCTCTAACCACCACCCCCATCAAATTCATATCCTTCCTGCATGCAAAATACATTCAACCTGTCCCAACAGCCCCCAAATTATTAACCCATTCTAGTATCAGTTCCAAGTCCAAAGTCTCATTTCAATGTAATCTAAGTCAGGTATGGATGAGACTTGAAGTATGATTCATTTGGAGCCAAATTCCTCTCTAGCTGTGAACCTGTGAAACAGACATGTGCTTCCAAAATTCATTGCTAAGACTGAAAGGAAAGGAGCGACACACAGCAGCAATTCACCGGAGAAATCCACTTTATTGGGGAAAGGTGCTGGGTTATATAGGAAGGGGCATGGGGTGATTGTGGTGTTACTTCTACGGGGCTGGTGGCTATTGGCTAGGTGCTGGGAGTGGGAGGGGGGAGAGAGGTGATAGGTCTTTAGGTGGCGCCGTCGGGAACTGAGGACCCGGAAGAGAAGCCGGAAGTTCGCCATCTTACTGGTGGGGGCCCTTCATTCCCCCCTTTCTCCTCTATGGGGTTGTGGACGTTGCTTTCTTTCTGACTGCTTCCTGCTGAACGGGGGCGGAGAAGGGAGTGAGGGCTTGAGGATTGGGGGGAAAGGGTTGATAGGACTCCCCACAGTAAGGACGAGTAGATGTGGACTTCTTCAGGTTGGAAATCAATGAAGGTTCCCTGTAACTATAGGTCGAGGACTTGTTGATTCTAATGGTGCCAAGAGGATACGGGTGCCAGAAGCCACGCGTCTGCGGCCATTGTTTCTAGGAACAGTTTCCAGCGGAGAGAGGGGTCCATCTCAGCGTGTGGTGAGGAGGTCACGTGAGGGTGAGGGATCTTCTGTGGCTAAAAGCTGGTAGTTCCTGAGTAAAAGCTGGTTGAAAGTTTGATTAGAGATTTTACCAACTTGGGATTTGATGAACTTTATTATACAGGGTAAGAAGAGACAGGCGAGGAGAATGATTATTATAGGGCCTGCAATGGGCCACAGCCAGGTGAGGAAGGGGTTTGTTAGTATTGAAGAGAATGGGTTGGAATTGGAAGCAGAGTGGAGGCTGGAGGCAAGGTCGGTGAGTTTGGTAATGTCAGTTTCTACAATGCCGGATTCGTTGATGTAATAGCAGCACTCTTCTCGAAGAAAGACGCAGGTGCCGCCCTTTTTGGCTGTAAGCAGATCTAAGGCCCACCGGTTTTGAAGGGTGACTTTAACTAGCAAAGTGACCTGTCTTTGGAGAGAGGCCAGGGAATCAGCAGTGGATGTCAGGGCTCTTTCAAGTTTGTCGTTGAGATTTCTAATTGCCCATAGAGAGTGACTCAAGGCTCTTCTCGAAAACCCTGCACCAATGACTGAGGTGGTCAAAGAGATACCGTCCATGATGGGAAGGAAAGCAGCCCTTTTTGTGCGCGAGGGCAAGGGAGGTTGGAGTTCAAGGAATTCTGCCATGTTGTAAAGTGTAAACTGTGGGATTAGGGTGACGAGAATGCAGCGTATATCGGAGTTGGGAGGCAGTGAGTTGAAAAGACTGCCATTGCACTAAAAGAAGTGTCCCGGTTGAGTGAAAGTCTTAGAACCGGAGGTAGGGGTGTAGATAGAGAGGCAGTGAAGTGCGCTGGAGGGGGGTGGAGCTGGGCTTACACAGTGGTGGATGGTGAGATTATCTGCATATTCTGGTTTCCATAGGGGTATGTCTGCTAGGGGGTGGAGGGGTTGTCCTTTTGCATGGAAGGAGTAGTTGGAAATATTAAGAGGCACGGCGGCCAACAATGGGCGCTGTAGTGATGCGCACAAGAAACAATTGGCGGTGTTGAGGGTGTGGTTGAGAAAGATGGTGGTGTCTTGAATAAGCTGTAACTAAGAGTAGGAGGAATAAGAAGATGAAGAAGTGCCATCAAGAGTTTGGATAATGACTTTTTCGGAATGTCCGATATCTGATGCAACTTGAGAGATCTGGGAGTGAGAGGGAACATACTCTGGAGAGATATGAAGGGTACTGTGGGGGGTCGAGGACTCCTCATAGTAAACTGAGGCTGTGACCCCGGCGACCTATCAAGAGTCCCAGGGATCTGGGATTGATAAGGAGAATGAGCCATTGGGGTATTTCATGAAATGGTTGGAGGAGTAATACTGTGGGTACTGGGAGTTACTCATGTAGTGAATGGTGCAAGACCAGTAGGGACATCCGCCGTAGGTGTCTGGTCATCGCCTGCAATAGGCTTGTCTTTGGTCATAGAGGAAGCAGAGGTAGGGAGAATAAAGGTAGCTGCTAGTGAACACTTCAGTGGAGGGAGGACAGTGGAGGTATAAAGGCCCAGAGCAGCTTTTCAGAGGGCAGTCTGATGTGGCAATGAGGGCAGTAACTTTTGTTTGATGCTGTGTGTAAGTCTGTCTGACTTTGAATCGAATGAGGAGAAAAAGCAAGAGAGCGGTAAAGGAGGAAAAAGTAATGATTCGGGTATGGATGGCAATGGGGGTGAAAGGGATTTTGGAGGAAAGAGGACAGTAAGGTCAGGAGTCTGGAGGGAGGGAAAGTCTGTAAACTTTGAAGGTTAAGAGATCTTTTAGGTGATGTGGGGACAGAATGGTAAGGGGTGCCCCGAATGTCAGTTTATGAGCTTCCTTCTGCAAGAGCTGTCCAGTGGCTAATGCCCGTAGGCAGGGGGCTCATCCCTGAACTGTGGGGTCTAATTGCTTGGAAAGATAAGCTACTGGGGCAAAGGATGGGCTATAATATTGGCCTAGGACTCTTAGAGCTTGACTGGACTTCTCATGAATGTATAATGAGAAGGGCTTCGACAAATCAGGAAGATGGAGAGCTGGGGCTTCCACAAGGGCTCGACAGAGCTTAATGAAGGAGTGTCGGGGTGAGAAGGATAATGGTTCTTCAGGGGGGCCCTTGCTGAGGTCATATAGGGGTCTTGCCAATAGGGAGAAGTTAGGCATCTACACTCTAAAATACCCAGCCAGGCCTAGAAAGGAAAGGATTTCTGTCTTGGTTTTGGGAACAGGCAGGTCAGAGAGGAGCTGTTTTCTGTCTAAGGTAATGGACTTTGTTGAGATAGAAGAAATCGGAGGTAAGTGACAGAAGGGGAAAAGATTTGAGCTTTGACAGGGGATACTCGGTAACTTCTGGAAGCTAGAAGGTTAAGTAGGGAGGCAGTGTCAAGTTGAGACTGTTCCCATGAGGGACTGCAGAGTAGAAGATCGTCCACGTATTGTAATAAGGTGGACTCGGAAGACTTGTGGCAAAACTGTCCAAGTGAGTTGTTCAGAATGTCTTGTGTATGGGTCCGTCCAGGTGAAGGCAAAAAAATCTTGGGAGGAGGGGTCTCGGGAGGCTAAGGCAGGGCAGCGATAAAAGGGTGTATGGATTTGGGACTAAGGGATGGATAGGGACAACGGCCATGTTGATGAGGCGAAGGTCTTGGACGAGGCAGAAAGATCCGTTGGTTTTTTTAACAGCTAATATGGGGGTATTAAATGGGGAGTGAGTGGGTCTAAGGTAATTTTTGTTTAAGAGATCTTGGACGATGGGTTGGAGGCCTATGAGGGCTGAAGTGGTTAGGGGGTATTGGGCCTGACAGATATACTGAGAGGGGTCACGTAATTTGATGGAGGCAGGAGGACGTAGAGCTACAGAGAGGCTTGTAATGTTCCAAACTCTGGGATTTACAGGGTGTATGAGGGCAGAACTGGAGCTTTCATTGGGTAGAGGGGTGTCATCGGCTATGAGGGCCATCAGAAAGGGAGTACTGGGGGCTGTGGGAGTGGATATAGTTATGGAAACATGGAGGAGAGAAAGGATGTCCCGTCTTAGTAAGGGGATGGGGACACTGGGGCATAACCAGGAAGGAGTGGGAGAAAGGTATGGGATTGTCTTGGATTGTGCATAAAAGGAGGGGGGTTTAATGGGAAAATCTGTTTACTTCCTACCCTGACTATAGGAGTAATGGCAGGTGTGGTAGGGCCCTGGTATTCCCGCAAGACTGAGAAGGTGGCTCCTGTATCTAGGAGGAAGGAGATGGGGCGACCGTCTATTACTGAAGTAACCCTGGGCTCTTGTTTGGTGATGGAAATGGTCAGGCGAGAAGCTCCCAGGCCCCGTCAATCTTCTTCTGCCAGCCCCACTACGGCGGGCTTAGGATGGGGGTTGTTCGTCCAGCCTCCCCTTCGGGTGGCTGGGCAATCAGACCTCCAGTGGCCCTTTTTGTGGCATCTGGGGCATGGGGTGGTAGGAGATCTGGGGTAGGGGCATGCCCTTGACCAATGTCCTTCTTGTATGCACTTGAAACAAGCTCCTGTGGGGGGCTTGTTTGTAGAAGAGCGCCCAGGTTGTGGTTTTATCAGCTGGGCTAACATTTGGAAATTGGCCTGATCAGCCTTTCATTTATGGCATTCCTTCTCCTCCTCCCGGTTATGGAAGACTTTAAAGGCCACTGTTAAGATCTCAGTCTGTGGGGTAGTGGGGCCCTGTTCTAACTTTTTGAGTTTAGCTTTAATGTCGGGGTAGCTTTGAGCCAGGAAGTATGTCATAAGGACATGTCTCCCATCAGGCGTTTCTGGGTCCAGGCTGGTATAGTGTAATAGGGCTTGAGTGAGTCTGTGTAAGAACTTGGAGGGAGCTTTTGAAAATTGATTATTTATGAGCTGTTTTTTTTCAGACTTGCTATTAAGCAGCAGGCGAAGATATCTTGAGAGCGGAGACTCACAGTGGTGTTATAATCTCAGTGTGGGTCTTGTTTGGGGACAGTGGTGGGGCCAGGGGGATAGGTGGGGTCAGTCCTGTGGGTTTAGGTGGCGTGCGTTTGGGCAAAGTCTCAAACTCGTCTGTGCTCTTCAGGAAGGAGGGTATTGGCCAGGAGCATGAAAATGTCATGATGTGTGAGGCTGTATGACTGGAGGGTCTATTGAAACTCTTTGATATATGTTGTGGGATCAGTGGAAAAGGAACTTAGGCGTTTCTGAAGTTGGGCTAAATCTCTTAAGGAGAAATGGACGTGAACGCGCACGATGCCTTCGGATCTTGCTACTTCTCGGAGGGGGGGCGATAATCTTGGGAGGCCCTCGGGACTGAGTGTGAGGGGGACTGAAGGGTTCTGGCTCAGTCTGGGGGGGAGAAACAGGTGATGGGGGCAAAGACAGAGGAGGCTGTTGGAACTTAGAGGGGAGCTGAAAGGCTCAGGCTTGATCTGCAGGGGGGTGAGGTGGGGGAGGAGATGGTGGTGGAGGAAGGGGGAGGGGCTGTTGTAGGAGAGGAGGGGGAAGGGAGTGAATGGGAGGCTTCTGCGGGGGAGACGGCTTGCAGGCTAGGAGAACTTGGGGGGAGGGCGGGAGGAGGAGGTGGAAAGCCTCGGTATAGGGAATCTCCTTCCAGTTTTTCAGGCGCTGGCAGTAGTTAAAGAGATCGCGAGTGATGTTAGGATCAAGAGTTCCCCCTGCGGGCCATTGGTTGTTATTGTCTAGGGGGTATGTCGGCCGATCTTGGGAGCAGTATTTACGGAGAAGTTTTGGTTTTATATCAGGTGTCAGGGAGAGGGTGGCTAGATACCTGAGCAGGCATTCAAGAGGTGAACTTCCAGGGAGGGATGAGGAGGCTCCCGTGGTAAAGGACAGAGAAGGAGACAAACAGGGGAAGACGAACGGAGACGCTCGGACTGGGAGCAGACGGCAAGGGGACAAAGGGCGTCCCCGGTGATCCTTGGGGGTCTGCGGAAACTCGTATACGAGTGGGTTTCTTAGGAAGTGTGGGTCGTCACCCAGACTTCTCTAAGAAGGCAGAGTGCCGGAGTCCGAGGTACTTAGTACTAGGAGTTTTCGGCGGACAGAACGGATTTTGGCAGGTAAAATGGAAGAAAGGAGTGGAAAAGGAGTCACCTCATTTATGGCTGTTGGAGGAGGGGCCTGAGGGTCCGCTGCAGCCGTGAAGGCCGGAGGCGGGAAGAGTTCTTTCTTTGTCCCTGAGCGTCAGGGCCTTGCCGGACGATCACAGTCAATGGCGCTGCGATAGCTCGGGGAAGAGTGGCCCGCTCCAGGGGGAAAACTTACCCAAAGGCCAAAGAGGAGTGGTGAGTGTGAGGAGCCAGCGCCGGAAAAAGAGGATGAGGGCAAGCTGCTGCTGGTGTCGGGGGGAAGACGGGGCCCAGTTGGGGTGTCCCGTCTCCTGGGTTTAGGCACCAATGAAAGGAAAGGAGCGACACACAGCAGCAATTCACCGGAGAAATCCGCTTTATTGGGGAAAGGTGCTGGGTTATATAGGAAGGGGCATGGGGTGATTGTGGTGTCACTTCTACGGGGCTGGTGGCTATTGGCTAGATGCTGGGAGTGGGAGTGGGGAGAGAGGTGATAGGTCTTTAGGTGGCGCCGTCGGGAACTGAGGACCCGGAAGAGAAGCCGGAAGTTCGCCATCTTACTGGTGGGGGCCCTTCAAGGACAAACATAAGATAGACATCCCCATTACAAAAGAGAGAAATCGGGAAGAGAGGGATGATGTGTTCCAAGCAAGTCTAAAACCTAGCAAGGCAAATTCCACTGGATCTTAAGGGCTTAGAATAATCTTCTTTGGCTGCTGCTCTGTTCTCTGTGCCCACTGAAATGGCAGTATCATCCCTGTGGTCTTAATAATGGCTTTGTTCCATGACTCTGTGGGCAGCCTTGCCACTGAGGCACTGGCAGCAGCATACTGGCCCACTGAAACTGAGGAGGTTCCCTAATCTCTGAAACTAAGGAAACAGCCTTACCCACTTGTGGTGGGAATGGAGGGCCTGATGAATTCTGAATCACCTTTGAGTCATTCTTCCCTTAAATGATAGTGCATGTTTTTAAAGAAATTTCTGTAATGCGTCCCGGAGTGGTTGTACCAATTTACAGTTCTGCCATTAGTGTGTGAGGGTTCCCTTTTCTCCGCATCATTGCCAACACTTTGTTATTTCTTCTTTTTTTGATTATCAGCCACTCTGATTCATGTGAGGTGGTATCTCATTGTGGTTGGTGATTTGTATTTCTCTGATGATTGGTGATATTGAGCATTTTTTTCATGTCTATTGGCCACCTGTGTGTCTTTGCATGAATAGATAAAGAAGATGTGGTACATATATACAAAGGAATGCTACTAAGCCATCAAAGAGAATCTTGCAGTTTTTGACAACATGGTTGGACCTAGAGGGTATTATGTTAAGTGAAATTAGTTAGACAGAGAAAGACAATACCATATGATTTCATTTATATGTGGAATCTAAAAAATAGAACAAACAAAACAAACAGACTGAGACCCACAGAACAGACTGGTGGTTGGCATAGGGGAGAGGGGTTGGGGGGATGAGTAAAATAGGTGGAAGGGAAAAAAATTAGAATGTTTTATATCTTGATCTGGGTGATGGATACATGAGTATATACACATGTAAAAACCCATCTAGCTGTGCACTAAGATTTATACATTTCATTGTAGGTACCTGAATATTAGAAAAAAAGAATGCATGCCTGAAGCAAATAGCTCTATTTTCTCATGCAGTAGAATAACAGAAACTCACTAGATTTCCTTCATTCTTCTTATTTTCTCTGTCCCCTTTAGTCTCAGTTGGCAGTATTAGGGCTAGTATAGTCCTATTTCAGTTTCTGATTTCAGCTGACATGTCTCATTGAATCCATGGGTAATCTATAGAGTAATTGTCCAGCCACATCCTTTGTGTTCTCTCCAGGACACACTTCCTCATTTTTTACAGTATGGAGAGAGAATTTTCCTGATCAAGTTCTGGCTCCTTTTTGCTCAGCATTTTCTTCAATCTCTCTCTTTCCTTTTGCATTTTACTATAAGCAGTAAGGAGAAATCAGTCCAACAGCTTTAACATCTTGCTTAGAAATCTTCTCAGCTAAATATCTAATGTCACTCACAAGTTCTACTTACCACAAAATATTAGAACAAATTCAGCAAATTTTTTGTCATTTTATAATAAGAATTGCCCTTCCTCCACTTTCTAATAACATGTTCCTAATTTCCATCTGATCATCATATTATGTTTATCCTTTCTTTTGTTAAGGTGGGGTATCACATTGATTGCTTTGTGAATATTGAACCATCCATGCATCCCTAGAAAAGATCCCACTTGGTTGTGGGGAATGATCTTGTTAATGTATTTCTGAATTCAGTTTGCTAGTATTTTGTTGAGGATTTGTGTCTATGTTCATCACAGATGTTAGTCTGTAATTTTCTTTTTTATATTGTCTTGGTCAGGTTTTCGGTCAGGATGATGCTGGCCTCATAGAAGGAATTTGAAAACTTCCCTACCTTTTCAACTTTTTGGAGTATCTTGAGGATAGTTGTCAACTCTTAAATATTTGGTAGAATTCACCTGTAAAGCCATGTGGTCCTGGAATTTTGTTTGTTGGAAGTCTTTTGATTGCTGGTTCTCTTTTGTTACTTGTTTCTGGTGTTCAAGTTTTCTATTTCTTTCTGGTTTAGTCTTGGAAGATTGCATGTTTCTAGGAATTTATCCATTTATTCTAGGTTGTCCAGTTTGTTGGCGTATAATTTTTCATAGTAGTCTCTTAAAATTGTATTTCTGTGGTGTTGTAAATTCTCTTTATCATTTCTGATTTTATTTTATTTGGGACCTCTGTTTCTTAATGAGACTAACTAAAGGTTTATCAATTTTGTTTACCTTTTCAAATAACCAGCTATTATTGATCTTTTGTATTTTTTTAGTTTCATTGATCTTATATATTTCTTTTAGTCTCTATTTTATTTATTTTCATTCTGGTGTTTATTATTTCCTTCCTTCTACTAATATGGGCTTTGTTCTTTTTTCTAGTTTCTTTAGGTGTAAGATTAGATTGTTTGAGATTTTCCTTATTTCCTGAGGTTGGCTTGTATCACTATAAACCTCTCCTTTAGAACTGCTTTTGCTGCATCTCAAAGATTTTGAAGGATCTTGTTTCTATTTTCATTATTATTGAATTATTTTTTGATTTCCTCTTTTATTCTTCATTGACCCATTGGTTGTTTAGTAACATGTTGCTTAGACTCCACCTTTGTGTTTTATCCAGTTTTTTTCTTGTGATTCATTTCCAGTTTATTGATTTTTCTGTCTGGATGATCTATCCATTGATGTAAGTGGGTGTTAAAGTCCCATCTTATTATTGTATGACTATCAATTTCTCCCTTTGTGTCTGTTAATGTTTGTTTCATATATCTAGGTGCTTCACTGTTGGGTGTGTAGATATTTACAATTATTGCATCTCCTTGCTGTACTGAATGCTTAATCATTATCTTTATTTGTCTCTTATTAGTGATATAAGTACAGCTACTCCAGGTTTTTTTTTTTCCATTCACACAGAATGTCTTTTTCTATTTCTTTGGTTTCAGTCTGTGTCTTTAGGTCTGAAGTGAGTCTCTTGTAGGCAGCATATGATGGGTCTTGTTTTTTCATCCATTTAGTCACCCTGTGTCCTTTGATTGGAGCATTTAGTCCATGGTGTATAGAAAAGCAACTGATTTCTGTATATTGACTTTATATCCTGCAATGTTACTGAATTCATTATTAGACTTACTGATTTATTATTAGTAACAGTTTAATATTTGGGATTTTCAATATGTAAGAGCATATTATCAACAAATAGCAGTAATTTTACTTCTTCCTTTCATTTTTTGGTGCCTTTAATTTCTTTGTTTCACTGATTACTCTAGCTAGGACTTCCAGTACTATGTTGAATAAAAATGGTGAGAGTGGAGATCTTTATCTTGTTCCTGATCTTAGAGAAAAAGCTTTCAATTTTTCTCCATTGAGTATGATGTTAGCTATGGATTTGTTGTATATAAACTTTATTATGTTGAGATATATTCCATAACTATAACTAATCTGTTGAGGGTTTTTATCGTGAAGGATGTTATGTTTAGTCAAATGCTTTTTCTGCATGTATTGAGATGATCATATGACTTATTTTTTTATTGAAGTATCATTGATATACAATCTTATATTGGTTTCAAGTATATAACAGAGTGATTTAACACTTACTCATATTATTGAATCCTCATCCCCCACTAGTGTGATTACTGTCTGTCAACATAGAAAGATATTATGGAATCATTGACTATATTTGCCATGCTGTACCATTATCACCTTGACCGACTTATATTATGATTGAGAATTTTTGTGCCCCTTATCCACCTCACCCTTCCCACCCACCCACCACCACCCTCCCCCTATGGTAACCACTAGTCACTTCTCAGTGTCTGTAAGTCTACTGCTGTTTTGTTCATTCTGTTTTGCTTTATTTATATTCCACATGACTGAATAATATATGTACCACATCTTGTTTATCCATTCATCTATTGATGGACACTTAGGTTGCTTCCATATCTTGGCTATCATAAATAAAGCAGTGATAAACATAGCAGAACATATATCTTTCTGAATTAGGAATTTTGTTTTCTTCAGGTAAATTCCTAGAAGTGGAATTATTGGGTCAAATGGTATTTCTACTTTTAGTTTTTTGAGGAACCTCCATATTGCTTTCTACAACATTTGCAGCAATTTACATTCCAACCAACAGTGTTGGAGGGTTCCCATTTCTCCACATCCTTACCAGCATTTGTTATTTCTTGTCCTTTGGATAGTGGCTACCCTAACTGGTGTGAGGTGATATCTCATTGTGGTTTTAATTTGCATTTCCCTGATGATTAGTAATGTGGAACATCTTTTCATGTGTCTTTTGACCATTTGTACTTCTCTGAAATCTGTTCAGGTATTCTGAATATCTGTTCAGGTATTCTGCCCATTTTTTAGTTGGGTTGTTTGTTTTTTGGGTGTTGAGGCATATGAGCTCTTTCTGTGTTTTGGATGTTAACCCCTTACCAGATGAATTGTTTATGAATATATTTTCCCATACTGTAGGTTGCCTTTTTGTTCTGCTGCTGGTGTCCTTTTCTGTACAGAAGCTTTTTAGTTTGATATAGTCCCACTTGTTTATTTTTTATTTTGTTTCCCTTGCCTGGGCAGATGTGTCCAGGAAAAAATTTCTCATGCTTATATTCAAGAGGTTTTTGCTCATGTTTTCTTAAAAGAGTTTATGGCTTCATGTCTTACATTTAGGTATTTGATCCATTTTGAGTTTACTATTGTGTATGGAGTTGGACAGTAATACAGTTTCATTCTCTTCTCTTTCATATAGCTGTCCAGTTTTCCCAACACCAGTTATTGAAGAGGCTGTCATTTCCCCATTGTATATTCATGGTTCTTTTATTGTATATTAATTGACCATATATATATATATGTATGCATTTATTTCTGGGTTCTGAGTTCTGTTCTGTTGATCTATGGGTCTATTCTTGTGCCAGTGCCATTCTGTTTTGATTACTGTAGCTTTGTGATATAGCTTGAAGTCAGGGAGAAGAATACCCCCAGCTTTGTTGTTCTTCTTCAGGATTGCTTTGGCTATATTGTGGTTCCATATGAATTTTGGGATTATTTGTTCTAGTTCATTGAAAAATACCATTGGTGTTTTGATAGGGATTGCAATGAATCTTCAAATTGCTTTGGGCAGGATGACCATTTTGACAATAGTAATTCTTCCTATCCACGAGCACAGGATAGATGACCATTTATTGGTGTCTTCTTTAATTTCTCTCATGAGTGTCTTATAGTTTTTAGCGTACAGGTCTTTCACCTCCTTGGTTAGATTTATTTGTAAGTATTTTATTCTTTTTGATTCAAGAGAGTAGCTTAAAGTAACATAGTGATACTACTTCCTCTTTCTTGTTTCTTGTTTCATTGCTATTGTTTCATTTATACATTAGCATACATAATTTCATATATTTTTGCTATAATTTTGAGCAAACTGTCATATATTAAGTCAATTAAGAATACAAAAGATTAAAGTTCTTATTTTACCTTCATTATTCCTTCTTTGGTAATCATCCTTTTTAATGTAGATCCATGTTTTTCTGACCTATATTATTTTTCCTTTTCTCTAAAGAACTTATTTTAACATTTCTTGGAATGCAGATCTAGTGGCATCAAATTCCCTCAACTTTTGTTTTCTGAAGGAGTCCTTTTTTTATCCTCATCTTTGAAGATTAATTTTGCAGGGTACAGAATTAGGGTGGAATTTTTTTCTCTCAACACTTTAAAATTTTCACTTCACTCTCTTCTTGCTTCCATGGTTTCTGAGAAATCTGCTGTAATATCTTTGCTCCTCTATAGGAGCTTGATTTTTTTTACTCTGGCTTCCTTAAGGATTTTTCTTTGTCTTTGATTTGATTCTGTCTGATTTTACTAGACTTTGTAGTTGAATATGATATGTTGAGGTGTATTTTTCTTCAGCATTTATCCTGCTTGGTGTTTTCTTGGGCTTCCCATATCTGAAATTTGATATCTGTCATTAATTTTGGGGAAATTTTTGAACCTTATTGTTTGAATATTTCTTCTGTTTTTTATCTTTATTCTCCTTCTAATTTTCCCATTATGTAAATGTTACACCTTTTGTATCTGCCCCACATTTCTTGGATATCCTGGCCTGACTTTTTTTTCTTTCATTTTTTTTTCTCTTTGCTTTTTATTTTTGGAGGCTTCTATTGAGATATTCTCATGCTCAGAGATTTCTTTTACTCAGCTATGACCTGTCTACTAATCAACTCACTAAAGGCACTTTTCCTTTTTCTTGTAGTATTTTTGATCTCTGGCATTTCTTTATGGTTCCTTATTGGAATGTCCATCTCTCTGCTCATATTGCCCAGCTGTTCTTGCATGCTGTCTGCATTGTTCATTAAAGCTCTTACCATTTTAATCATAGTTGTTTTAAATTCTGGTGTGATATTTCCAACATCTCTGACACATCTGAGTCAAGTTCTGATGCTTGCTCTGGCTTTTCAGACTGTGGGTCTTTTTTAAATTTAATTTAATTTATTTCTGCTATCATTAATCTATAATTACATGAAGAACACTATGTTTACAAGGCTCCCCCCTCACCAAGTCCCCCACATATACCCCACTACAGTCACTGTCCATCAGCATAGCAAGATGCTGTATAATCACCACCTGTCTTCTCTGTGTTGCACAGCCCTCCCCATACCCCCCCACAACACTATACTTGCTAATCGTAATGCCCCCTTTCTTTTTCCCCACCCTTGTCCCTCCCTGCCCACCCATCATCCCCAGTCCCTTTCCCTTTGGTAACTGTTAGTCCATTCTTGGATTCTGTGATTCTGCTGCTGTTTTGTTCCTTCAGTTTTTCTTTGTTCTTATACTCCACATATGAGTGAAATCATTTGGTACTTGTCTTTCTCCGCCTGGCTTATTTCACTGAGCATAATACCCTCTAGCTCCACCCATGTTGTTGCAAATGGTAGGATTTGTTTTCTTCTTATGGCTGAATAATATTCCATTGTGTATATGTACCACATCTTCTTTATCCATTCATCTACTGATGGACACTTAGGTTGCTTCCATTTCTTGGCTATTGTAAATAGTGCTGTGATAAATATAGGGGTGCATCTGTCTTTTTCAAACTGGAGTGCTGTATCCTTAGGGTAAGTTCCTAGAAGTGGAATTCCTGGGTCAAATGGTATTTCTATTTTGAGCATTTTGAGGAACCTCCATACTGCTTTCCACAATGGTTGAACTAATTTACATTCCCACCAGCAGTGTAGGAGGGTTCCCTTTTTCTCCACAACCTCGCCAACATTTGTTGTTGTTTGTCTTTGGATGGTAGCCATCCTTACTGGTGTGAGGTGATATCTCATTGTGGTTTTAATTTGCATTTCTCTGATGACAAGCAATGTGGAGCATCTTTTCATGTGTCTGTTGGCCATCTGAATTTCTTCTTTAGAGAACTGTCTATTCAGCTCTGCTGCCCATTTTTTAATTGGATTATTTGCTCTTTGTTTGTTGAGGTGTGTGAGCTCTTTATATATTTTGGATGTCAACCCTTTATCGGATCTATCATTTATGAATATATTCTCCCATACTGTAGGATACCTTTTTGTTCTATTGATGATATCATTTGCTGTACAGAAGCTTTTCAGCTTGATATAGTCCCACTTGTTCATTTTTGCTGTTGTTTTCCTTGCCTGGGGAGATATGTTCAAGAAGAGGTCACTCATGTTTATATCTAAGAGATTGTTGCCTATGTTTTTTTCTAAGAGTTTTATGGTTTCATGACTTACATTCAAGTCTTTGATCCATTTTGAATTTACTTTTGTGTATGGGGTTAGACGGTGATCCAGCTTCATTCTCCTACATGTAGCTGTCCAGTTTTGCCAGCACCATCTATTGAAGAGACTGTCATTTCCCCATTGTATGTCCATGGCTCCTTTATCATATATCAATTGACCATATATGTTTGGGTTAATGTTTGGAGTCTCTATTCTGTTCCATTGGTCTGTGGCGCTGTTCTTGTGCCAGTACCAAATTGTCTTGATTACTGTGGCTTTGTAGTAGAGCTTGAAGTTGGGGAGTGAGATCCCCTCCACTTTATTCTTCCTTCTCAGGATTGCTTTAGCTATTTGGGGTCTTTGGTGTTTCCATATTAATTTTTGAACTATTTGTTCTAGTTCATTGAAGAATGCTGTCGGTAATTTGATAGGGATTGCATTGAATCTGTATATTGTTTTGGGCAGGATGGCCATTTTGACAATATTAATTCTTCCTAGCCAGGAGCATGGGATGAGTTTCCATTTGTTAGTGACCTCTTTAATTTCTCTTAAGAGTGCCTTGTAGTTTTCAGGGTATGAGTCTTTCACTTCCTTGGTTAGGTTTATTCCTAGGTATTTTATTCTTTTTGATGCTATTGTGAATGGAATTGTTTTCCTGATTTCTCTTTCTATTAGTTCATTGTTAGTGTATAGGAAAGCCACAGATTTCTGTGTGTTAATTTTGTATCCTGCAACTTTGCTGAATTCAGATATTAGTTCTAGTAGTTCTGGAGTGGAGTCTTTGGACTGTGGGTCTTTTTGTTTTTGTTTTGTTTTGCCTTTTAGTATGTCTTGTAATTTTTTCTCATTAGCTGTACATGACATACTGAGTAAAAGGAACTTGTATAAATACACCTTTAGTAATGTGGTGGTGAGGTGTGTGCAGGGAGGGGAAGCATTTTACAGTTCTATGCCTGGTCTTATTTTTTCAGTGAGTCTTTGCCTCTGGGCTTTGAATGTAAAGTGCTTCTCAGTTGTTTTGTTCACCTGTCTTAAAGTGGAACAGATGGCTAGAGTGGGTTGGAGTTGGGTATTTCCCTTTCCTTAGTCAGGCTCTGATAAAACCACAGTTGGCTAGGCTCTGGTAAGATAGTTTCTCCTGAGGGCAAACCTTGTTGAGAATAGAATGCACTGGTATATTTCAAAATGGTACATATTCCCCTCTTCTTGCCAGAAGCATGAGAGGACTTTTCTCAGATATTCACAGTGAGAACCTGGCAGAGCTCAAGGAGGTAAACTCAAAAGTTTTGCCCTTCTCCATCGCTGACTGGATCATCCTGGAATTTTTTTCATTAGATTTGTCCACACTGACCTTACAACAGTTCAGCAATTACAGTTCAGGTTTCTCTACCCTGGGGCTGGTTCCCATGCAGGTTTCAGCTCCTGGGTTTCTGATCCAGTAAGCTGTAATTCTCTGTATTTGCTTTTCCAATTTTGAAGGCAGTGGTTTGCTCTGTGAAGGGTTGTTGATACTCTGTTCAGCTTTTTGCCTGTTGTTAGAATGGAGTAGTGACTTCCAAGCTTCTTTCTTACATGCCAAAATGGAAACTGAAAGACTATTTATTTATTTATTTATTTACTCTTTTTAGTCTACTTTGTCTCTATTGTTTGATTGGATAATTTCGCTTAGTTTTTCAAATCACTTATTTCTCTGTCCTCTCCATTCTGCTGATGAGCTCATCCACTGAGCTTTTTGTTTTGGTTATTATCTTCTTCAATTATAATATTTGTTTGGTTTTTCTTTGTGCTTTAAGTTGCTGAAGTTTTCTATTTCTTTGCTGAGGCTTTCTATTTTTTCATTAGGTTCAAACATATTTGTTCTTTTTTGTTGAAGCATGTTTGTCATACTTTCTTTAAAATCTTTGTCAAATAATTTTAGTATCTCTGTTATCTTGGTATTGACATATATTTTCTTTTTTAAAAATTAATTCTGAGAACTTCATGGTTCTTGGTATAATGAGTGATTTTCCAATGAAGCATGGACATTTTTATATTATGTTCTGAGAGTCTGGATCTTATTTAAACCTTCTGTTTTAGTTGGATTTTCCTGACACCCCTCTGGCAAGGGAAAGGGGTCTCTGCCTTGTCACTGCCTGATGTAGGTGGACTTGACTTCCTTGACACCAGATGGGCAGTGACTCCATGTTACTGCTGGGTGAAATGGCAGTTCCAATTTCTGTGTGGTCTCCCTTGGTCTTTAGTTTTAATAATACACACACTTAAAAAATTACTTTTATTATAATACACATTTATATATTCTCTCAATACAGAGAAAGACTGGAGCTGCTGCCCAAAGAATTGGAAGCCATTTGGTTCCAACTGCTACTTTATTTCTACTGTAGTAAAAAATTGGACTGAAAGTGAGAAGAACTGCTTGGGAATGAAGGCTCACCTACTGGTGATCAACAGCAAGGATGAGCAGGTACTTACTATAGATAATGGACCCAGGAGCCCTACCTGGCTTTTGTACATACACCTCTCTTGTCTATTTTTTTGTTTTATTGTTTGGGGATAATGGTGCTATGACAGAAGGCTCTTGGCAAAATGATTAGGAAAGGCTACCAAGGCCTTTAAATTCCATACCTTCTTCCTGTTTCTGTAAATTAGCCTCTTCCAAAATAAATTGGGGAATCTATACTATAAAATGTGGAGTTGGAGTAGAAGGATAAAAATATGTCAGACCGAAATATCAGTTTATTAGTTCAACATGCAAATGTTTTGTAAATTGTTAACTTTTTAACAGAGGAGGGCTATCAGATCAAATAGGGAAATAAAGTTCAATCATGAGGAGTCACAATCAACAATCAGAAATGAAGTTAAAGAATTTCCAAAGTTATGAAAGGAAAAAGATTTAATCTGCAAACATTTTCTAATGCATCACTTTGCACCATGTCTTCATTACCATCTCTTAGTGAAGAAAAGAGGGGAAGTGAGTCTGAGATGAGAATTCATTATGGTCATGGATAGAAAGTGCTTCCATAGGTATTGAACATTGCAGTGTTCTGAATATTTGTGTCCCCAAAATTCATATTTTGATATCCTAACCCCCAAAGATGATAGTATTAGGAGATGGGGTCTTTGGGAGGTAATGAGGATGGAGCCTTCATGAATGGAATTAGTGTTCTTATAAAAATGAGACCACACACAGCTACCTTGCCCCTTCCATTATGTGAAGACATGGTGAGAAGGTGCCAGCTACAAACCAGGAAGAGAGCCTTCACCCAACCACGCTAGTACCCTGATCTGGGACTTCCCGCCTCCAGAACTGTGAGAAATAAACCTCTATTGTTCAAAAGCCACCCAGTCTGTGCAATTTTGTTACAGCAGTCTGAGAAGACTAAGACAAACATCATGCTTGCTAGTGATATCTTTGATCCTGTTCTGCTCAGCCAGGGAAGATTTGGGCTCCTGGGCAGGGCCGCCCTCCAGGGAGTGGCTCCTCCTGGGTCCTCCCCTTTTCTTCTTCCTCAGGCCATAGGAACTCAGTTCTAGCTGAATATTTAAAGGTTCTGACTCCTTTCTTTTCTTCCCTCAGGATTTCATTACCAAGAATCTGTATACACAACATGCTTATTTTATAGGACTGTCAGACCCAGAGGGGAAGCACCAGTGGCAGTGGGTTGATCAGACGCAGTACAGTCAAAGTGTCACGTGAGTATAGGAATCCTGTCTTTGGTCATACAGGAATTTTAGGGTGTTCCAACCATCAGTTATTACATAAAATATCTCACTCTTCCCATTGAATCATCACAAGAACTCTATGAGATACACATTAATGTTTTTCCCACTTAGAGATGAAGAAACTGAGTTTTAAGAGTTTTGGTAACTCAGCAGAGGTTATCCAGCAGTGGGAACTGTGGTCCTCAAACTTAGCTCAATTTGATACCAAAAAACCCTGCTTTTACCATACATTATATCTCTAAACATAACAAAAATTCATGCCAATTAAGACCACAACTAATTATTAAGATTTAATATCTCTCATAAAACTAATAAGCTAAATTCTGATACCTATGATATCTCATAATTATGGGGTCTTTTTAAATTGAGTACCTTAGTATATTTTAGCACATTACCACCTTTGATCTTCACATCACTGTGTGAAACATGTAGGAATATTATTGTAGTCTCTTTTTAAAATATGGAAATTAGGAAAATTAAATTACTTGTCCAGGATAACAGGGATCATAGCAGATTCAGAGGTTTTAACTAGTTCTTCAGTCTCCAAAAGCAGGTGCCCAAAGAAAAGAAGCTACAGTGACACTTGGTTCTAGGGTGAAATCTTTTTGTCACTATGGACAGTCCCCTGGGAGCAGGACATAATGATGGACAGATAGAAGGGAGCCTCTGGGATGTCTGCTGGGAGAATCTTTAATACAATCAGAAGACAGTGCTGGGTGAGAGAAGCACAGCTTTGAAAGGAAATGCCAGAGACTTAGATGAAGAGAAACTGTGTGGAAGTGGGGAAAGAATGATGTGGGCATATCTGACCTTGGCTTCTACACAGTTCAACCACAGCCCCTTCCCCAACTGTCTCTAAGCCTTTTCAAAGCACTATTAAAAAAACATCCTCATCGTTTTTTTCCCTTTCAGATTCTGGCACTCAGGTGAACCCAGTAATCCTGAGGAGGGTTGTGTTTTGCTAAATTTTCGTTCTTATTCAAGATCCTGGGGCTGGAATGATATCCCTTGCCGTGAACAACAGATGTCACTCTGCAAAATGAGGAAGATCTACCTGTGAATTAAACATTCTGCATGAGCATGTGGTTGAATTGGTATCCACCATTATAATAGCTGATTTGCTTTTTCTACCCATGTGAAGTCTTGTGTGAAGGATCTCCATAGAATTTTTCAGTAGGCTGTCACCCATTCCACTTTTGATAGAATCAGTGTACACATTCATTTATAAAATGAACATATATTGAACATTTCCCATGTTCAGACCTTATACTGGAGACCAGTGGGGGAGCATGCACCTCCTCTCCTCTTTGTCAGACTCCTAAGGGGTTAGGTACTTTTATAGTTATGTGATGTGGCTCCTCTGTCTGTCTGGATTTTTCTCTTTATGAGTTGGTCAAAAGCAAGATAATCCCAACCATTACTTTCCATTTCTCCCAGACATCCTTAGTACCTCTAAGTGAAAGCATATTCTGTAACAGTTCAATATCATGCACATCAATGGAAGTTAAGTTCCAGCTTTGGCCCAGGAGACTCTTAGGAATCATTAACATTCTCTGTTGGGTCTTGGACTTTCACTTAACAGCAGGGTACAGGCCAAGGGAAATCAGAAATCGAGTATTAGAGATTTAAAATTAGAGAACTGAGATTAGAAGTTATTACTGATAAGAGGACATGGATCTGTATTCATCTAGTATTCTGGTAGTTTTTTCTTGTTTTATAGTTTCTAAATGTGAATTTCCACTCAACATGGCTCCTGGTTTATTTATATTTCCCTGTTTACTAAAGTTCTTACAGATGATTTTCTTTTTACTATAATATAAAATACATCATGTTTGCAACTAAGCCTGTTATTCATTGCCTTAATATGGTAATTGTAATTGATCATGATAAAGCTGATTCTAGCCATGGCTTTTCCAATATGACCTTCTGAGATTCACTCTGATTATCTTGATGCAACTGAGTAATTACATTTGCCACTCATTTTCTGACTATATCTGAAAATGAGGAATTTTTATACAGTCTGATCTTATCCATCATGTATAGAATTTATCGGTTTACTTCTCAGAGAGCAACTTACTAACAATTCTGGGAGAATTCTAGGGGAACTTATTTATAATGAGCTTTTCCCATTATCATTTCATTAATATGGGGATAGTGTAAAGGGAGGGCATAAAGAACGTTTACTGAATGCCTTTGATTGGCAGAATAGAGGATGTACTTGAACTGGAGCAAAATGGAGAATGGTGATTATTAGTCACTGCTGGGTCTTTTCTCTAACTCCCACCTTATATTTTCTGAATGTGGTTCAGATCCTATTTTCTTTAATTTTCCCTGGAGCATCAGTAAGTCAAGACTGTGGGCAATAGATTTCATGTAATATTTGTGTTTAAAGAGTGGTATTAAAGTGAAGAAGCATCCAACTGACTCCCAATCAGTGGACAGAATTGTGAAAAATAATAAAATCACTTTAAGCCACTAAGTTTTGGGAGTGGTTTATTATTCAACAATATATAACTGAAACACCTTTGACCTATGTTACAGTTTTGAACCAAATTCTGAAAATAGTGACATATATTCAATCATGCTGCTGTCTCTAAAAAGATTAGTGACAATTTTAAAATGAGAGTACATGAATTTTACCTTAGTGAATAAAATGCAATATTAAGGTGTTGACTTTTTATCATTTAATTCCTATTATTGTATAGTGGGCATATTATATTATATCATAGGTATGTGGTTCTTAAATAAATTTTCAATATTAAATGGGCATATGCTACATTATTTTTATTGTTAAAGGTGTGCAATCAGAAATTGTTCTGAGATCACTCTTCTAGAAGATGAATCTCAAAATGCTTAATTAAAGTTTAGGTACATGTTCTCTATAAGGTGAAAGAAAAAGACAGGCTCCATTCAGAACTGTTAGAATAAAATGTGTTTATGTGTTGGTTTATTTGGCAGATATGTTTAAGTCTGTAAATGAAATATAACTTAGAATTTGAGGCTCTATTTTCATCTTTACAGTTGCTGTTAAAAGCAAATAATCCTGGAAACAAAGGAGTCTACCAACACTTGAAGCCCTTTTGGTCAATCTGCCACTTAGTAAGTAGAAGATGAAGCTGACACTGAATGCACAGTACTAGCTTTTGCCCATTGGAATTAAAATGATCATCCTGGATGATTTCTCTGATGGTGGGAATCTGCTGACACCTGAAAACTCTTAGGGCCTATTTAATGTCATTTTGTTTAGATGATTTAATACTGAAACATGCAGTAATACTTCTTTCTTTGTTAAAATGGAAATTGTCAATCATGAACACTTTGTCAAAGATGAATTCAATGACTCAAGTATGGAGATAGTAATGTAAGAATTCAAATTTATAAGCCAAATGTCCAGTAAAAGGGTTTGAAATCATGTTCTGTCTGCACAGTGAAATGCTCTGCATCAGTTAAAATTGTAGCAAATGGAACTTGATAATAAAGAACCAGTGTTTAGTCTTGTGGTACATATTGTTGACCTCTTTATCCCTTCTCCTTACAAATAAATGTCTGCATTGTTCAGAGAAAGAAATGTCTATCTTTTGTGCAGCCCATGTGTTTTGGGATCTCACATCCAGCTCTGTGGGTGGATATTGATTAACCCAAGGCAATCAAAACAATCACCTGAGTGGTTGGCTTAGGACACACAGGAATTTTCCAAGTCATGCTAATGAATCACCTTTCCTTCTTCCCAGGAGTCAGAACGAATCTCCCTCTCCCAAAGACTATGTCCCAAAGAATATGAACAGAGAATTACGTAGTCCTGCGTCCTACTGACCCATCACCAGAATATCATGCAGAGTATTCCCACTGCCCTAATTGCCTATTCATCTCTCTCCACCTCCTCTCAGCAACCATTGATCTTTTTATTTGCTCCATAGTTTTGCCTTTGCCAGAATGTCATATGGTCAGAATTATAAAGCACGTAGCCTTTTCAAATTGGTTTCTTTCACTTAATAATAAGTATTTAAGGGTTCATCCATGTCTTTCTGTGGCTTGATAGCTTGTTTGTTTTTAGCATCGAACATATTCCTCTGTGGGATGTACCACAGTTTATTTATCCATTCACTTAGTGAAGGACATTCGTGGTTGCTTCCAAGTTCTGTCAGTTATTAATAAAGTTGCTATAAACATCTGTGTGCATGTTTTTGTGTGCTCATAAATTTTCAACTGCTTTGGGTAAATACTAGGGGATGTGATTACTGGATTGTATGGTAAAGGTATTTTAGTTTGTAAGAAACCTCAAAACTGTATTCCAAAATACCTTCATTCCGAATTCCCACCAACAATGATTGAGAGTTCCTGTCTCTCCACATCATGACTAATAATTGATTTGGGCCATTCTAATAGGTGTACAGTGGTATTTCATTGTTTTCATTTGCTTTTCCTTGATCACATACAATGTGGAGCACATTTTCACATGCTTATTTGTACCTGTCTGTCTTCTTTGGTGAGGTGTCTGTTCAGGTCTTTGGCCCATGATTTGTACTGATATATAAACACATTAGTTTCAAGTGTACAGCACAGTGGTTCAGCAGTTCCCCATATTATAAATCCTCACCCCCACTAGTACAGCTACTGTCTGTCAACATAGGAAGATGTTACAGAATCATTGGCTGTATTCTCCATGTACTAATATACCCATGACCTACCTACATTATGCTTGAGAATTTTTGTGCCCCTTTATCCCCCTTACCTTCCCCACCCATCCACCCATCCTAACCCTCCCTCCTGGTAACCACCAGTCCCTTCTCAGTGTCTATGAGTCTACTGCTGTTTTGTTAATTCTGTTTTGCCTTGTATTTACATATTCCACAAGTAAGTGAAATCATATGGCATTTGTCTTTCTCCACCTGGCTTACTTCTCTGAGAATACCCTCTAGCTCCATCCACATTGTTGGAAAAGGCAGGATTTCTTTTCTTTTTATGGTTTAATAGTATTCCATTGTGCATATGCACCACCTCTTCTTTATCCATTCATCTACTGATGGGCACTTGGGTTACTTCCGTATCTTGGCTATTGTAAATAAAAGAGCAATAAATATAGAAGTGAATATATATTTTTGGATCAGGGATTTTGTTTTCTTTGGGTAAATTCCTAGAAGTGGAATTACTGGGCTGTATGGTATTTCTATTTTTAGTTTCTTGAGGAACCTCCATACTGCTTTCCATAGTGGCTGCACCAATTGACATTCCCACCAACAGTGTAGGAAGGTTCCTATTTCTCTGCATCCTCACCAACACTTGTTATTTCTTGTGTTTTGAACAGTGACTATTCTAACTGGTGTGAGGTGATGTTTCATTGTGGTTTTAACTTGCATTTCCCAGATGATTAGCAATGAGGAGCATCTTTTCATGTGTTTGGCCCATTTTTAATTGGGTATTTCCTTACTGTTGAGTTTTAAGAGTTCTTTGTGTATTTTGGGTAATAGTCCTTTATCAGATACATCTTTTGCAAATATTTTCTTCCAGTCTGTCACTTGTCTTATAACTCTCTTGACACTTTTGCAGAGCAGAAAATTTTCACTTCAATGAAGTCCAGCTTATCAGTTCTTTCTTTCATGGATCATGTCTTGGTGTTGTATCTAAAAAGGCACCACCATACTCGAGGTTGTTTAGATATTCTCCCATGTTATCTCCTGGGAGTTTCATAGTTTTGCATTTTACATTTAAGTCCACGATCCATTTTGAGTTACTTTTTGTGAAGGATGTAAGGTCTGTGTGTAGATTCCTGGTTTTGCACATGGATGTCTAATTGTTTCAGCACCTTTTGTTGAGGAAAGTATCTTTACTTCATCATATTGCCTTTTTAAATATTTCACATATAAGTGATCTCATATGATATTTTTTAGTATGACTTATTTCACTTTAGCATAGTGCACTTGATGTCCACCCATGCTGTTGCAAATGACAAGGTTCCATTCTTTGTTTATGGCTGAATAATATTCCATTATATATATATATACACCACAGTTTATCCATTTGCAAATGTATATTTTGAAATCAAAACAATTATTTTAAAAATACATTTTTTTATAATGTGAACTGTAAATTAGGAAAAGAAATTTGGCTTTCCTTTCTTCAAATATTCCAGAAGAGCCTTTCAAAAGCTTCAGAATATTTTTTTGGGGGGGGGATTTACCCTCATGTTTTTTTGTTTTTTTTTTGAGAGGGCATCTCTCATATTTATTGATAAAATGGTTGTTAACAACAATCAAATTCTGTATAGGGGAGTCAATGCTCAATGCACAATCATTAATCCACCCCAAGCCTAATTCTCGTCAGTCTCCAATCTTCTGAAGCATAATGAACAAGTTCTTACATGGTGAACAAATTTTTACATAGTGATAAGTTCTTACATGGTGAACAGTACAAGGGCAGTCATCACAGAATCTTTCGGTTTTGATCACGCATTATGAACTATAAACAATCAGGTCAAATATGAATATTCGTTTGATTTTTATACTTGATTTATATGTGGATCCCACATTTCTCCCTTTATTATTATTTATTTATTATTATTATTATTTTTAATAAAGTGCTGAAGTGGTAGGTAGATGCAACATAAAGGTAGAAAACATAGTTTAGTGTTGTAAGAGAGCAAATGTAGATGATTAGGTGTGTGCCTGTAGACTATGTGTTAATCCAAGCTAGACAAGGGCAATAAAACATCCACATATGCAGAAGATTTCTCTCAGAACAGGGGGGGTGAGGTTCTAAGCCTCACCTCTGTTGATCCCCAATTTCTCACCTGATGACCCCCCTGCGACTGTGCCTGTCTTAGGTTGTTCCTCCCTTGAGGAATCTTACCCGTCTCTGGCTAACCAGTCATCTTCCGGGGCCATACAGGGAAATGTAAAGTTGGTAAGTGAGAGGGAAGCAATATTGTTTGAAAAGGTTAGCTTTTTACTTCTTTGCAGATTTATGCTCTGTGGCTTCTATGCCCAGCATTTGTCTTGAGGTGTCTTTACCACTTGGAGGAATTACGATACTTGGTAAATTCGATATGAGGCACGAATTCTATTTAAGGGTTGTAATTAGGAAGGAAGAAGAAAAGCTATAGAAGTTGCAGACAGAAGAAAACAGGGGAAGATGATTGATTATTTCTTTGACATATCTTCTTGTAGAGTAACTTAAGCATGTGTAGGTTTTAAACTACTAATTAAATTGCATACACACATTAACATAATAGGAATACAGTTACATAACCAAAGCAGATCTATAATTACCAGCACTCTCCAATGAAACCAAGAAAACCAGTTAGGCACCCTAGGCATTTGTGAAAATTTATCTATCATATGATGGATATTGTCCAACTGTACTTGAACAGTCTGAGAGAAATCAGACAAATTAAAACAACCCATTCCTGGGAACTGTTCACATCCCATATGTTCTTTTAACAGTAGATAGTCTGTAGTCATTAGATTTTGGAGCGCTACAACTTGCACTTCTCCTAATTCTTGGTTGAGTTCCAACAGTATAGGTCCAGTCAAATTTGTTGTTTTACTGTATGCACAGGCCAGCTTAGATATCTCCTTCTTCATTCCCATGGCAAGTCCAGGAACCAGTGGGATGAATGCAGCTACAACTGCAGCATCGCCTGGATCTTTGTTGAGATTTTTTGATGATCATCTTCTGGTATGAGTCTTCCAGAGAGTTGGAAGTTCTTCTTCATATCGTATCTTAGTTCATTTTCGGGGTAGCCAAATTAGGCTTTGATCCTCTGTATAAACACAAACAGACCCTTTGCCCACACTTTGATATGCCCTTTATATCATTGTGTAGAACTCATTGGAGGTCACCACACAGGAACTGCTTTTTTTTTTAAGAGAAAGGAATATTATCAGAAAAATGTATCTCCATAACAGATCATCTGACACCCTTTAAGTGATCAAAATTAAGGATATTTAAAGCATGCATTAATCGTTGATTTACAGTTAGTTTTATCCTATCAGGGAATAATCCCCCTTTTCTTTCTTTTTTTTTTGTTATCATTAACCTACACTTACATGAAGACTATTATGTTTGCTAGGCTCTCCCCTATACCAGGTCCCCCCTATAAACCCCTTTACAGTCACTGTGCATCAAAAGCTTCAGAATTTTATAAAATGTTTTGAATGCTACAGTCTTTCTGTAAATTCCAATACCTTCAAGGGACTAGCATTGATAATCTTTTAAATGTCAATCTTATTTTATAAAGTGCTAACTTTTCATTGTAGACTGATAACAAATATTTTGTAATGAAACATAAGGAAGTTAGAATATATAGATTTTTTTAACAACTGGTTTCAAAGGAAGTGACAACCCTGACTGGAGTAAGGAAATATTTCCTGGAAGGAATTAAAACACACACACACACACACACACACACACACACATATCCCCCCACACACACTTCAAAAGCAAAATTCCAACAGTGAAGCTGTTGCTTTTTTGGAGCAATATTTACCTCAATTTGAGTGAGGGTCATTCTGTTTAAAAACATAATAACTTAAAAATCTTGCCCAGCTCTAGTGATTACAAACTAAGTTGTACTTGGCTCATTAAATGACTCTGACATTCATTGAGGATTCTAGTTTATTCTTCCTTTTAGGTAAGTGAATTGTAGATCACCGTGTCAGGAAATTTTTAATGAAATGTATGGCCCTATTTGAAGAGTTTCAGAAGATGTGCCTGGAAATGTAGCAGTTTGCAGGGAACAAAATCTCTCAATTTTTTTCCTCCTCCCCTTATCCCTTATACATGGGAGAGGATGGCCAGAGCTGGCTGGTGTTGGGGGTTTCCTTTCTCACAAGTAGAAGGCTAGAGCTGAATGGAGTCCAGTATTTCCCTTCTCCTAGGTTATGTAGGCTCTGATAATTGTCCACGAGAGTATGTACTGGTTAACTAGGTTCTGTGAATAGGCCTTGTCAAGAACAACAGAGTGCTCTGGCCTCTTCAAATTGTTCCTTTCCCTCACTTTGATGGAAACACAATGGGGTTTTCCTCTGATATTTACTGTGAGAGTATGGTCAGACTCCTGGAGGTAAGTCTCGCAAGTGAAGGGGCAGTCTTGCAATGACTGTTGTCACCTTGGAGTTTTTAACTTTCTGAGTTGTCCACACTGCCTCTATAATTCATGAGTTCCAGCTCAGATTTTCCGACCCTGGCAGTGTTTCCTGCTGCAGTTTCCACTCATGAGTCTGCTGTAGTCAGCCATGTCTTCCCTGTCCTGCCCTGTCCGTCTCCAGTCCTGGATGCAGGGGTTAGCTCTGCATCCTCACCTCTCCCATAGATCTTGGAAGATTTGTTGATTTCTCAGTTTCTTCAACTTTTTACTTATTGTTAGGACAGACTGGTGACTTCCAAGCTCTTCACATGTGGAATTGGAAACTGGAAGCCT
The DNA here is from genome assembly GCF_030020395.1 of Manis pentadactyla. Classification (NCBI taxonomy): domain Eukaryota; kingdom Metazoa; phylum Chordata; class Mammalia; order Pholidota; family Manidae; genus Manis; species Manis pentadactyla. The sequence continues at coordinate 65,330,558 of NC_080032.1, read as the reverse complement.
GCCTTATTTTCTCTTAAACCCAACCATTGAATACTTAATTTCAGTTATGGTGTTCTTCAATCCTAAAATTTCAAATTCTTTTTGAAAAGAATCATTCTCTTTAGAAATTCTCAATGTTTTCTTTTATCTCAAAGCACCTTAAGCATTTTATTTTAAAGTCTTAATCTGAACATTCTGCTATCTTGAACCCCACTGGTCTTTTTCTATAGCCCATTGTTTCTTCAGGTTTTCATTCATGTGGGTTTTTTTCCCCCTCTGTGTGTAATTACTTTTGATTCAGTTCTGTATATTGTGTATGAAACACTGTACAAATAATGTGATTCCTTCTTATCTTTTTTCAGAGAGGAATTACTTTTGGTTCTTGTAGGCAGTTAAGGGCATTAGTAATCTTCAATCAGCTAAATTCATCTTGAGAGATTCAGATGATTGAAAGGTGAGCAACCAGGTCTGGGATTGTTGGTCTAACCTGGTTTACCCATACCTCTCAGTTCATCTTTATTTAAGCCAAATAATAGCCAAACAACAATTAGCCAAGCTCATATCATTAAGATGTATTTTTGATAAAAATAATTATTTAAGATTTTTTTGTTAGTACAATATGGTACTAATTTATTTTTGTTTAATGCAGGACCTTAATATTTGCACAAAAGTTGGACTTTTTGTAAAAATCACTTGCACTGTTTATGTTAAGGAAATTAAAATTAAAATGTTATGTAATTTTTGTATTACTGCATTTATGAAAAAATTCTATTAATGGCTTTGAAGCTTTCATCAGAAACTCAAATGGGTCAGTGGCCCAGAAGAGTTTAATCATTGCTTATTTAGGAAGATTTCAACTTCCCATCACTTAACTTCAGTATTGCAATCCTCTGACAAGGACTAAGGAAAAACAAAATCATGTAGGGTTACACAAACTGTTCCACTTTTAATAATGATGAACTATTTTGTGAGGACCAATGGTTATATCAAGAAAAATTAGCAGGCCAGTGACAGTTTCAAAGCACTGGGGAGTTACCAGGGCCCTGAGGACATGAAGCCCATGGCGGTAGCATATAGCCATTGCGGATACATTAACAATGATCAGCAATTCTTCCCTCAATTTGTTGGAATTAGGTAGTCCTCATTAATATATCTTAATCCTAATCTTAATATAGTCCCAGGAACAGAAGATAGTCCCCAAAATGACTTATTTTGAACTTCCACTGGTAATAGGAAACAACAATAATAATCTGATAAATTGAAAATAATGAGATGCTGTATATCTTATACATCTGACAATATCTTACACACATTTGTGTGAATAAAATATTTGAGTCTAAATATTTCTTAGTGCAAGTGCTTGCCATCAACTATTGATTTAATTGTCTTTAAATTTCCAAACAAAAGAATCAAATTGGGTCTATTGTATTCAGTCATGGACACCAGTTTTCAAAAGGAGAGCCCAGGTGGCTTTCTTTGAAAGGGATTTGGTTCCCATTGCTGATTGACCTCTCATGTCCCCTTTAAATGAGTTCAAAGCCAAAAACAGAACAAAATCCACTTTGACTCTTTCTAATAATATGTGATTCTATTTTCAATCCATACTCGTTATTATCTTCTCCATTGCTAGTTTTGGCATTCCTCCCTAGTCAGATATAAATATCCTACATTTGTCTACACATCTTGAAGGCAAATTCTGGCACGCTAAGACCCCCACCCCTTAAGATCCAATCATCAATGCAGAATACACCTACCCCTACTCCTTAAAAATGCACTTCCTCAACCACAAGCTGCTGTTCCCTCTCTCTGGGGGCAGCCATTTTCTCTTTCAGATAATAAAATCTCTTGTGTGGGCCCATGTCTTCTGAATCGTTCTGGGTAAGGAAGGTCATGGCAAGATACCCTTTCATTGGTGCCATGACTTGGATGAGGTTCTCCCACTGACTTTGCTCTTCCTCCGGGAACCTGAGCTGCTCTGGGAACCTTCACTGCCCGATCCTCCTCCACAGGCTCACCATCCATTTTCCTGGTCGCTCGTCTTCTCGCCCAACACCGGCCTTCCATTTGGTGAGTCTCCCCTTCATGGTCAACTTAAATGTCCCTTTGGAACCTGGGAAGTGACCATTGAGTGTCCGGCACCCCCAAGGGCTCCTCTGGGACAGGGGCACCTCCAACCTTGACTTTCAAAGTTACGGTTGATACCTATAGTCGACCCTTCTCTGCCTCCCCATATCGAGAATCCTCATTCACTGAGGCCCGGTCTTCCTTTATCTACCTAAACTCCTGGTATCAGGTACTGAGCCTCCTCTGCATTTTCACCTTGACTGCTTGGTTAGAGGTAGTGACGACCCCCTAACTGTGTCTGGTCTTCTCTGCGACCTTCTTAATCGCTCAAGGATGCCTCAGTGACTTCTGAACGGTCTTGTTCTCATCATGGGATCTGGCCCCTCCATTCCCGCAGATTCACCGCTAGGGTGCTTACTCAATAATCTAAAACCCCTCCACCTCACTCCAGACCTCAAACCTTTTAAGCTTATTCACTACTGTAATGAAATCTGGCCACAATATTCTTTGGACAACCAGTCTAAATTGCCTCCAAATGGCTCTTTAGATCCTAATATTCTCTGTGACTTATACAACTTCTGTGAGCGCACGGGCAAATGGAAAGAGATCCCATATATCCAGGCTTTCTCTGACCTCTGAACCAAGCCTTCTCTCTGCCTCCCTTGCAATCCTAAACATCTCCTCGCTCTAAAAAACTTCACCCCACCACCCACCAATTTCCACCAAGTCCTCTGACTTTGACCCTGCTGATGAACCTCCTCCCTACCAATCTCAAACCCCTACAGCTCCCCCTCAACCACCAGTTCCTCTCCCACCCCAACCTCCTTTCTTCTCTGCAAGATCAAATCCCAACCCTTCCAGCTCCCCTAGTTCCGTTGCAGGAGCCGCAGCACCTCCTCCTCCTCCACAACCAGTTCCCCTTCCCTCACCCAGTCCTGTGCCAAGCCCTCCAATCACTCTCTCTCGAACCCAGATCCTAGCCCCACTATGGGAAGTAGCCGGTACAGAGGGCGTCATCCAAGTCCATGGCCCTTTCTCTCTCTCCAACCTATCTCAAATTGAGAAAAGATTAGGCTCTTTCACCTCCAACCCAGCTATTTACATAAAAGAGTTCCAGGACCTAACTCAGTCATATGATCTTACCTTTCATGATATTCACATGATCCTATCCAACACACTTTTGCCCGAGGAGTGTAGGCGAGTCTGGGAACAGGCTAGAACTCATGCCGATGAGGTTCACCAAACTACTACAGCTCATCCCATTGGTGCTGAGGTGGTTCCTGACTGAGACCCTAACTGGGACTATAATACGGCAGGAGGAGTCACCAGTCGAAATCAATTCATCACCTGCCTCTTGGTGGGTCTCAGGAAGTCAGCCAATAAAGCCATTAACTATGAAAAACTTCAAGAGGTTATTCAGGATAAAAATGAGGATCCCTCTATGTTCCTAGACCACCTCACCAAAGCTCTTTTACAATATACAAACCTAGACCCTGAGACCCCAGATGGGAGACAATTATTAATGACCTACTTCTTCACCCAGAGATTCCCTGACATTAAGGCTAAACTTAAACATCTGGAGAAGGGACCCTTAACTCCTCAGGCAGAAGTCCTGGCAGTGGCCTTCAAAGTATATAATGGAAGAGATGAAAAGACCTGTAAACAAAAATATCAAATGTTGGCTAAGGCGTTTCAATCTACCCCAACTACTGGTGCTCAGGTATCCTCACTTCCTAAGAAGCAGCCAGGAGGACCTCCTGGTCCCTGTTTCAAATGTGGTCAAAAGGGTCATTGGGCTAGAGCCTGCCCAAATCCCCAGAAGCCTCCCGGTCCATGCCCTAAGTGCCATCAGGAGGGACACTGGGCTGTTGACTGTCCTTGCACACCGAGAGGTGCCAGGCCATCCAGCTCTAACGCTCCACACGTAGACCTTCTGGGTTTGGTAACTGATGATTGAGGGGGCCCGGGACTCCTCCACCTGACCACTACCATCACTGTACAGGAGCCCAGGGTAACCACTGTGGTAGTGGGTAGGCCTATCTCTTTCCTTTTGGACACCAGGGCTACCTACTCAGTCCTGAAGGAGTTTTGGGGACCTACCTCCCTCTCACAGTCCTCTGTAGTCGGGTAGAGGGCACAGTTTATCAACCTTTACAAACTCCCATGCTTCACTGCATCTTTAGAGGCATTACTCCCTCTCATTCCTTTTCAGTGATTCCCCGTTGTCCTATTCCCCTTATGGGAAGAGACCTGTTATCCAAACTAGGGGCTCTTATCTCCTTTACCTTTGGCCCACACCTCAACCCCGACTCGCCTTCGATCCCACTTTAACTCGCCCTCCAACCCACTGCAAACTCACCTCCCTCTCCTTTTCCTCTGCCACCCCAACTAGTCAACCCTGTAGTCTGGGATACCCTCACCCCCTCTATTGCCACCTGCTCCCCAATAATTATCAGAGTTAAAGACCCCACCACTTTTCCCTCTCAAACTCAGTACCCACTGCCCCTCAAGAGTTTACTGGGCCTGCAGCCAATTATCCAAGAACTTTTATACAAATGGCTACTACGACCAGCCAATTCCCCTTACAACACCCTGATACTGGCTATCAAAAAACCTAACGGCTCTTATAGGCTAGTTCAAGATTTAAGAATTATCAGTGCAGCTGTTATTCCAATCCATCTACTAGTCCCTAACCCCTATACTTTATTATCCACTATCCCCACCTCTTCTACTTACTTCTCCATCCTTGACCTCAAAAATCCATTCTTCACGATTCTCCTCCATCCCAATGGGACCACTTACACCTTCAATTCCACAGACTACAAATCCTCCAGTAACCTACTCTACAGCCCAAACAGGACCTCCTTACAGTTGCATAAGGCGGCATATGTGCCCTACTCCAAGAACAATGCTGCTTCTACATCAACAAACCCCATCTCATCTGGAATGGCACAAAACACCTCCATGAACAAGCCTCTAAACTCCTAGAAACTCCCCTAACAATCTGTTCCCTTACCCCTTCAATTGGCTCCTGTTCTTCCTAGCCCCTATTACCTTTATTCTTCTTCTTCTCCTTTTCCTTCCCTGCTTCATTAACCTATTCCAAAAAATTCATTCAAAATCAAGTTTTGAAAATTTCTAACCATACTGTCAACCAGTTACTCCTCCAGGGCTATCAAGGCCTTCTCACGAAGAATAATGAAACCAGCTAGATGACATCATGGATCATCTCAGGATGCCCGCCCTTCCCCAACTCTACAGCAATGGCCTCACTAACCCCAGAATCTGCGCCCCCTTCCAGCAGGAAGTAACTAGAGAATGAGATTCTACGCCCAGTTCCCTAGAGGCCCAACTAAGAAAAGTAAAAGATGGGAATGAAGGCAAATTATGGCACGCTAAGACCCCCACCCCTTAAGATCTAATCACCACCAACCAGATGGTTGCCCACCCCTTAAGATCCAATCACCAATGCAGAACACACCCTACCCCTACTCCTTAAAAACGAGCTTCCCCACCCATGAGCTGCTGCTCCCTCTCTCTGGGGGCAGCCATTTTGTCTTTCAGATAATAAAATCTCTTGTGTGGGTCCATGATTCCTGAGTCGTTCTGGGGTAAGGAGGGTCGCGGTGAGATACCCTTTCACATCTGACCTGAACCTACCCACCATTCTGCTTTTTCTCTGATTTGCCATTCTCCCTACTGATTTCTGTTTTAATATTGCATTTTATTTTATTTCAGTGTATCACTCTTTTTGCATTTGCTCCTACCATCTCAGCACTCTTTAGTCAAAGGATTTCCACTGTAATTTAGAAATGGATATGGGACAGAGGAATGGAAAGAAGCAAGGAAAATAGAGCACAGGGCAGCAAACGGTCAAGGAGGAAGTGACTGGAGAGCATGAGCTGGCGATGGACAAGGAAGTGAAGTCTTTAAATTGCTTTTCCTGTCTAGCTCAAGAGAATGTTTTATTTTCCTGTATCCTCAAGTAACTCAGTCTTTGGGTTTGTGTTTCTTCATCTCTGAGGGGAACTGGAGCAGATGGTGAGTTTTTATAACTTCTCCTTCTTCCTTTATGACGTTGTGTCTCCAACCAACCCTGGGGAGAATTCTCTGGGTTCTTAATCCTGTTCTCAATGTCTATTTTCATCATTAGCTGTAACTTCATATCCCTGTGTAAACCCGGGGAGAGGAAATACCAGGGCAAAATACCTCTAAAAACCAAAATCAGTCAAAGGGAGAAATAAAGTTTAAAACCCATTTATTGCTTACAAAACTGCAGTCTGGCCCATCTCTCTTGCTCCAGCTGCAAAAACCAGCCCTCCCCTCACCTCTCCGGTACAGATAAGCCCTCCTTGCCAAGGTAATTACCCATTGATATGGAGATAAACTTCTCCCACCCTTGAGTGCCTGTTGATATGCAGATGTACTAAGGCAGGGAAGATATTCTGGAAATATTACAATTTTACTCACACCTTGAAAAAGCCTGTTGAGTTCAACGTTCATATATCTGTTGTAGATTGTTTCTTGTGTTCTCAAGAGTGCTCACTTGAGAATGTGGACGTGCTTGTGACATTAATAGAAGAGGTCTACATTCTGGAGACTGTATGTTAGGAAGAATCCCCAATGACAAGGATTTAGTGAGTCCTGCCTCTGATGTTATGCCATTTCAAGCTCCTCCTTACCTTATCAGGGAGATTATAAAAGATTACTAACTTCTGTCCAAGATTGGCCTGATGTAATAGGAATGCTTAATTCCTTGTACAGATAGATTACAGAATCTTCCATTTTGCAATCATATTTCTCGACAATGTCCATGGGTCTTTATGTAATTTACTATATTAATCTTTATTATCTAAGCCATATCTATTCAGTCAGACTTTTGCTCACTTCTTTAAACAATATTCAACACATAGACTAAGCCTTACATAAAATCCAAATGTAAAGATTGGCTAGGGAGCACTTCAATTAATTAAGACTACAAATAAATTTATTTTAGGGCAAAAATTTTCTACTTGGCATGCCAGAATATATAGGGATCAGAGAGAGAAATTTTTTATCAGGCACTGAAGAAATGATCTAAATATTCTTGTTGAAGGTCTATTGAACAGTTTTGGGCATGTTTCTCAACTTCTTCTTTTATTTTTCCCAATATTTTAAATCAGTAGAAATTTTAGTCCAAACCACGACTTCTTCTTTCGAGCTACACTTCACACTGGAAGTCTCTTAGCTTCATTGGAGTGTTTAGCAGTTTGTCTCTGACTTCTGTCCTCTTTGAATGAGGTAATATCTTCAGAGAAAGAGATATAAGAGGCTTTGGACCTTCTGCACACAGGGAGCTCACATAATGGAGCAGGAAAGGCAGCACCAAGGGAGAGGTGAGCATTCCTTTCCTCAGGTCCAGAGAGGAAGGTGGAAGTGTGTGGTGAGATGGTAAGAGTCCTCTGGGAGAAGAGGTAGGCAATGGACAGATTGAGGGGACGGTGGTTGGAGCGCTGCAGTAGAGTGATGGGAAATTGAAAGACTAATTCCTCAGAGCCAGAGGCACTTGAGAGAATAAGAAACCAAATACTAACACAGTGGTATGAGAAGTGGGAGACTGAAGTGATGTTTCGAAAAACGGGGGAATCAATGGGTGAATAGATCAGGATATATAAGAAGAAATAATAAGGAAATGGAAATTACAGTTGGCTGAGGAGCAGATTTGTCCCGATGGTTTAGGACTTCAGAGCTACCACCCGTTGCACACCCTGAGGGGGTTTCTGAGCCCTCTTGTTTTGGGTTTTTAATTGCTCTGAGAGTCTTCATCTGGCTTCCTCATTGCTCTAAGCCTCTTAGGAACTCTTGCGTTCTGGCCCCTCAGTAACTGCATTTGTCTTGCTGCTCTGACAGAGAACTCAGGATGGTGCTCGCAAGTGAAGCTCTGGTCTGGATTGGTGATTTCTATAGTACTCCTCAGTTCTTGTTTTATTGTGAGCTGTGTGGGTAAGTTTTTATGGAGGTGCCACTTCTCTTGATCCATTTCCGTCTCATGTTCTATCAAGATTCCCCAGAGCATGTTCTCCTTTATCCCATTAATATGTTGGCTCTTACTTGCAATGACATGCTTTCCTTGATTGCTCCTCATACTCCATATCCTCCTCACCTCCGCTGCGACCCTTTTCTCCTCTTTTATATCTTTTGATAACTGACTCTGCTTCCAGATTCACGTCACCTGGTTTTGTTAGCATTTTTCCAAGCATGACCTCACATCTGAGTGTGCTAGTTGTAACCATCATCTGAGAATGCATCTCCCACAGCTGGGTTCATTAGTGATCATATGTTCTCTAGCCACAAAAGCCCTCCTTTGAGAGTGTAATTGTAATTGCTTTTGTAATCATAATTTAGTTAGGGTCTTTGATTTTCATGTGTGAGTCTTTCCCAAAATGAAAGGAAAAAGTTTTCAAATGAAATATTGGTGATGTAAGGGAATAAAAGATTTTTTCCCTGTTCCATTTGCCTCCAAATGAATAAATCAAGTTCATTTTGTGAGAAGTCTGAAAGGCCTTTTGCTTTCCAGCCTATAATTTCCTTCTCTATTTGTTTCTAAGTTGATTTAAAAGTTATGGAGCAGTCCAGAGGTAGTGGAATTGATATCCTATGTTGAATGAGTTGTGTTTGACATTCCTTCTGAGATGTAAATCAATCTCAGGGTCTTTATTAAAATAAAAGTAATTATCACCAAAGTTAGAATCTGCTTCACTTTTCATAGTCAAGTACAAGAGAGAAGGGGGCTTAAGAATAGTTATTTCATTAATCAAGAGAAAGCAGATATTCAGAACCCCAAAACATAGGCTAAGAGAAAGGCAGAATGATTGACAGTACTGAGCTTCCGCTGGTAGAAGGATAAGAAAGAGGAGTGTAGAATCAAGTTAGAAACTGAGGGAACAGGTCTGGCTCAGTGTCCACACCTTTGAATAGAAAAGTTAATGTTCATTTGATGCATTTAAAATGCCTAAATATTTAAAGGCTCCCCTTGGTGGTTATTTACCCCATATATTTATCTGTATCTATCCACAGTCTGAAATTTTAGAAAAAATCAAAATGACCTGCAAACTTGCTTCTAGATTATTAAAATTAAGTAGAAGCAGATAGACACTGAGTCAATAAACACCTACTGATGCTTTGTGACTGTCAGTGTTCTAGGTGTCTGTGATTACTTGATGTGGAAAACAGAATCTGTCCCCTAGAATATAGACCTTAAATTTCAATGGGGGAAAGAGCCAAAACTGAGTGTGAAGGCATATAAACAGGCAAGATAAATGAGTACAAACAAGCAATAATTCGGCATGGTCTTTATTAGGCTGCATAGAGAGAGAAGAGAGTGGTGGCAGTTGGAGGTAAGCCAGATTGACCCAGATTTATAAAAGATAAGGGTCTACACTAAAAGAATGGATGGATACTAATTCTTCCTCTCCTTTACAGCGACTTACCATTTTACATATGGGAAAAGTAGCAGGAGGCTGTCCGAACTACACACATCTCATTCAAGTCTAACCTGCTTCAGTGAAGGGACAGGGGTGACAGGTAAAGTGTTGCAAAGCTTAACCAGACTCTCTTTTCTCAGAAAGCGGTCATGGCTGAGCTCATAATTGGTTTAGTCTATTTAAAAAATAATAATAAAGTCTCTGCTTGGATATCTTTAAGATATTTCTAAATACACATGTTCATATTAAGCTCTAGATTTGCTCTCAAAACAATCCTTCCCCCAGATTTCTTGATCTCAATAAGTGCTACCAACATAGCATTCATAATTTGCCCAAGCCAACCCTGGAAATTATTCAGAGCAGCTCTTGTTTCCATTATCCTCATCCTTATCTAGTGGATAAAATCCTCTTGCTGATAGCTCGGGTTCTCGAACAGTAATACCCATCTCCATTCCAAGTATCAGCTTTTTTACTGATCAGTTTAGATCTTGGAATGTGGCTCAGGAGAAGCCTGCCCTCACTCTAAAATAGAGTCCTGGCAAGTTCATATACGGACAGTGGGGCAGCTGTATTCAGAATCATGGGCTGCCTCACACTGTGTCTAGTGAAGACAGGCAGAGTACATATTTATAGCAGTCTTTATGGCCTTACTTCTTCCAAGAAAAGATATCCAAATAGATGTCAGATTCTTGTTATTTCAAGAACTAAATAATTCACTCCCCTACATTTATGGAGAAACCTGGTAAAGCGAGGCATAAGTTCCTTTGTATTTCTATGAGATACTGGAATTTTCCCTTGTTTGGAATTTGGCAAGAATATAGTGTAACAGCGATGGTGAGGAATAATTTTCTCTACTCTCCTTGCCCTGTGGGTTTGGTCACATTGGGGTTCTTTGCTCATAGAGTAGTGGATTCTGGGGAGGAGAACAGAATTCTTTCAGGATAGTCTTCCTCTCACCTTTTGGAGGCACTCCTGTAACAACTGGAGTTTTAAAGAATGCCTTCCTGGAACAGGTAATGGGCTTTCAGAAGACACTGTAATGACAGAGACAGAGATGGGTATTAAACTCCACGACTATCTGGTGTACGAGACTGCAAATTTACTCCCTAAATACAGCTGGTCTAATATGATCAACCAGGCTGTACAGTATAGCTAATTCATATGATAAGCTTGTGTGATAAAATTATTTTATATAATACCATGTAGGCAAAAAAAAGGTGCTCAAATTGTAACAATATCCTTTCAAATTATTATAATGAAGAGGAAAAGCAAGTCTAAACACAATATTTTCATTTTGTTAAAAAATAATGTAGCCCACATTGTACCTTCTCCAATTTCTTTCTCACTTAGTCCCAAACAGAGAGTTGAGATGTTCAGAGGCATGAATAGTCAAGTCTCCTCAATAGGCCTATATTCTGCCTAGACCTGTGGTCTTCAAGCTGTTTTGCTTGTTAACCCCTAAAAGGATTTTGAAAAACTATGTAACCCCTTATACAAATTAATTAGATATCTAAGATATATCATCACATTATAGAAGCAATGACTTTAATTTCTGTAACATTGTAAATGTTAATATTTAAAAAGCAAGGCTAATACATCTCTTTAAAATGTATCATTTAGTATCTAAATACCATTACAAAGTGTCACCCTCACTCCCATCATACAGTAAAAAATGTACTATGTATTATATAATACTAGGATTTTTTAATCATTCTTTTCCCTTTCAACTAATATTTACATTATACTTCCCCCATTTGCCACAATATTTAAACAAGTATACATCTAATGTTTTTATTTCTTGTGGACAGTAAGGCTTTAAGTATTACAAAATCTCTTCTGGATTGACTTATTACAATTATCATCAGAATGCAAAATTCAAAACATTAGAAATTTATTATAAATTTTGAAAAGTTATTAATAATAAGGAGAAACTATTGAAAACACATTTCTTAATGAGCTGAATGGGACTTTTAACAAAATGCAATCAGATGTGTTTACTACTGAATAGTATTAGTAGACTGAGATAGAATTCAACAACAATTCTACTCCCATTTTTCAATTAGTGACACAAACTGATAAGTCTTACTTATCTAAATAAGTAGAGGAGAGAAACAGAAATTATTTTGTTAAAATATCACCCAATTTTTTGAACTTTTTCAGAGTGATTTGCCAAAAATCACATGATGTTCTATTACCAAAGATTATTTATAATGGTCTATTAACTGAGAATTTGATTACATTATTTTTCAGTGTTGTTGAAAGTAAAGAACAATAAATAGAACAATTTGTAAAAGGTTTGTTATTCATCAGTCAGTACTCAATTAGTTTTTCAATTTTTGGAAGTACACCAAAAAAGGTTATAGTAAGTCTTATCAAGTGACTATTAATTACACCTTTCTAAAAATACTTATAAAACACCACGAGCAATCCATTATTCTCACAATTGGAAAAATAGGATATTATTAATATCAGTATACTTTTTTGACAAATACTTCTGTCCATTACAACATTCAATAGTTTTGTCCACCTTGGAGTTGGAGACTTAGTATATTCAACATATTGAAAAAGATTTGCCACATATTATTTAATTGGCAAACAACCCCCACCATCAAAACAGTCAGCCAAATTTGACTTTTTAAATTAAAAGAATATGTTAACACAGGCTTTGAGGAGTGCTGTGAAAAAGTCTTTAATAATGAACAGAATGCATAATTAAGATAGATTTCTAAAAATGGCCGATATTAAAACAATATAGAGATGATCTATATATTTTATTCACTTTATAATATAAAAGGGAAAATAAGCCTGTAGATTGTTTCTCATCACATAATGTGTAATGATACAATAACATTCTTTCTAAAGAATGCATAAAATAGTCCAACATATAAAAACATAGATGAATCTTAGCAATGTGGAATGAAAAATTAAGCCCACAAAGACCACATATATTACAATGGCTTTAAAAACATTCAAAACCCAGCAAACCTTAACAACTTAATACCTTATTTAGGTATACATTTGTCTTGCTGTTGGGTTTCAGCCCTGGACAAGTTCACTATGGGTTCAATGTGACCAGAGAAATGACAGTAAAACGTTCTTGGGGTGAAAGGGTCATACCCAACTTCATTCCCATGGTGGCAGGTCAGTCACTAAAATCCCGTCCACTCAGGGCGAGTCTGCAGGCAGCAAAGCCAGTCTCGGCCTCTGAGCCTCTCTGCCCCCGCAGCTGTCTCAGTCTCTGTCCTCGGCGCTGCCACCACTCTAGTCTCATCTCTGCTCTCCTGCAATATTACAGCGTGCCACCGTGTTGTACAGAACACTGAGCAGAGGTCCTTCTAGAGTTAATGGCAACGTATTGCCCACACATGTGTAGTGAGCTAGCCAGCCAGGGCCAGGTGAGAATCCTGGCTATAGGATCCTTCACTTTATCCACAACATATACATGTGCTAAAATTCCATTGTGTATATATACCACATCTTCATCCATTCATCTGTTGATGGTCACTCAAGTGGCTTCCATTTCTTGGTGATTGTAAAGAATGCTGTGATAAACATAGGGGTGCATATATCTTTTCAAATTAGTGTTTTTCTTTTCTTAGAGTAAATGCTCAAAAGTGGAATTACTGGATTGTATGGCATATATATATAAAATCAAAATAAGCCAGTAGATTTATATATGGTAGCTAGAGATTTTTTTAAATCCTAGGACAGTGGCAAACTGGTGCTTCTAAGTGGAAAGGAGAGAAAACTGATATTGTTTAAACTCTCAAGTGCTTGATACTGTGCAAAAATTAGTACTAGTCATAGGTAACATTTATGAGCAATTATTCCACATTAAAGGATTTTTAAAGTGCTTTACACATAATACATGATTAAGTCTCCTGTTGAGGTTGGTAATATTATTTTATCCACTTTAAAGATGAAATAACTGAGGCTTAAGGTTATGTAATTTGTTCATGGGTATACATAAAATAAATTATAAAGCCAGAATTCTAATGAGGCATAATTCTAATTTTCATGACCACCCTGTGAACAAGTATCATTTCCATTTAAAAAACCTGAGGATCTGTGGCTTGCTGAGATTATTAAGCAAAACTGGAGTTCCAGATTCACCTGTTAGTCATTTCAAATGCTGAGAGAACATGGTGCTTCTAATGTAAAAGAGATATGAAGAGCAGAAAAAATGATTGGTAGTAGCTTTTTCGCAAAAAATCTAGACCAGTTCTGGAGGTAAACCTTAGCAAATATTGAGGGCTTAGTGTTAAAAATGTTTATTTAAAAGCAATTCTATTGCTCCAAATTATGTGATTGAGGGAAACAATAAATACATGAAGAAACTGTCTCTGGAAAGCAGCTGTAGATCCTTAGCATTTGATGTGCACACAACATACCTCTTTAATCTTATTTGTCTCGTGTTGCACCCACCCTTCTCTTTCATACGACACAGAAAAAAACTGGGAATGTTGCCCAAGTACTTGGAAGTCATTTGGTTCCAGCTGCTACCTCATTTCTACTGAAAGGAATTTTTGGGCTCAGAGTGAGCAGAACTGTGTTGCAATGGGTGCTCATTTGGTGGTGATCAACTCGGAAGCAGAGCAGGTATTTTTGGTTTCTTTATTTTTCAGTACAAATTTTAGTATTATGGAAAACAACCTGCAAAATTTGCCATCTTAACTGCTTTTTGTTTTTATAGTTCCCAGATAACTGTCTTCTTGAGCAATCAAAGTATAGTTGACATAAAATATTATATTGGTTTCAACATAGGGATTCGACAATTATATACACTGCAAAATGCTCAGCATGATAAGAGTAGTTGCCATCTGTCATCAAAGATATTACATATCATTGACTGTATTCCTTATACTGTGCTTTCATCCCCATAACTAATTTATTTTATAATGAGAAGTTTGTACCTCTTTATCCCCTTCATCTATTTTGCCCAGCCCCTCACCTCCCTCCTCTATGGCAAACACCAGTCTGTTCTCTGTGTTTGAGTCTATTTCTGCTTTATTTGTTAGTTTGTTCATTTTGCTTCTTAGATTCCACATATAAATGAAACCACATTATTTGTCTTTCTCTGTCTGACTTCACTTAGCTTAATACCCTCTAGATACATCTATGTTGTTGCAAATGACAATATTTCATTCTTTTTTATAGTTGATATTCCATTGTGTATATGTACCACATCTTCATCCATTCATCTACTGATGGACACTTAAGTTGTTCCATATCTTGGCTATTGTAAATAATGCTGTGATAAACATAAGGGTGCATATATCTTTTCAAACTAGTGTTTTTCTTTTCTTGGAGTAAATACACAAAAGTGGAAATACTGGTTTGTATGGTATTTATGTTTTTAATATTTTGAGGAGCCTCCATATGGTTTTCCATAGTGGCTGCACCAGTTTACATTTCTACCAACAGCACATGAGGGTTCCTTTTATTTCATGTCTTTGCCAACATTTGTTATTTCTTATCTTTTGGATAATAACTATTCTGACACGTGTGAGGTGATATCTTATTGTGGTTTTGAATTGCATTTTCCTGATGATTAGTGATGTGGAGCATCTTTTCATGTGTGTTGGCCATCTCTGTGTCTTCTTTGGAAAAATGTCTATTCAGGCATTTTGCACATTTTTAAATTGGATTTTTTTGGTGTTGAATTGTTTGAGTTATTTATATACTTTAGATAATAGCCCCTTATCAAATATAATTTGTGGATGCACTCTCCCATTCAGTAGATTTGTTACCTTTTTGTTTGGTTGATGGTGTTCTTCGCTGTACACATAGTCCTACTTTTTTATTTAGCTTTGGTTTCCCTTATCTGGGAAGACATATCCAGAAAAAAATTGCTAAGGCTAGTGTCTGAGAGTTAACTGCATATGTTTTCTTTTAGTGGCTTTATGGTTTAGGTCTTACATTTAGGTCTTAAATCCAATTCAAGTTTATTTTTGCTTATGGTATGATTCAGTTCCATTCTCTTGCATGTGGCTGTTCAGTTTCCCCAATACCCTTTCTTAAAGAGACTGTCTTTTCCCCATGATATAGTCTTGCCTCCTTTGTCACATGTTAACTGACTATATAAGCATGGGTTTATTTCTGAGTTCTCTATTCTGTTCCATTGATTAGTGTCTTTTTTTAGGCTGGTATCATATTGTTTTGATTACTGTAGCTTTGTAGTATAGTTTGAAATCAGGGCATATGATACCTCCAGCTTTGTTCTTTTTTCTCAGGATTCTTTGGCCATTCAGAGTCTTTAGTGGTTCCATACAAATTTTATGTTTATTTGTTTTAGTTCTGTGAGAAAGTGATTGGACAGGGATTGCAATGAATCTGTAGATTGCGTTGGGTAGTATGGAAATTTTAACAATATAAATTCTTCCAACCCATGAACATAATATATCTTTCCATTTATTTATGTCACAATCAAATTCTTTCATCAGTATCTTATGGTTTTCAAAGTATAGGTCTCTCACCTTCTTGGTTTAATTTATTCCTAGGTATTTTATTCTTTTTGGTGCAATTGTAAATGGGATTGTTTTCTTAATTTCTCCTTCCGCTAGTTCATTGTTAGTATAAAGACATGCAAGAGGTTTCTGTATATTGATTTTATATCATTTACTGAATTAACTTATTAGTTCTAATAGTTTTTTTTGTTGGTTTGGTGCTTTTAAGCAAATAATGACATTCTACTTCTTCCTTACCAATTTGGATGCCTTTGATTTCTTTTTCTTGTCTGATTGCTGTGGCTAGGACCTCCAGCACTATGTTGAAAAAGAGTTGTACAGTGGATATCCTTGTCTTGTTCCTGATCTTAGAGGTACAGCTTTTAGCTTTTTGCTATTTAGTATGATGTTAGCTGTGGGTTTGCTGTATATGGCCTTTATTATGTTGAGGTATGATCCCTCTACCCACTGTGTTGATATTTTTATCATGAATGGATGTTGAATTTGCCAAATGTGAAGCCAACAAATTTTTAAAGAAACTAATCACTACAGTTAAAATGTAGTAAGTGCTCTTTTATGTATAACTTGTACAAGTAACTTAACTCATTTCTAGGAAGTACTATTTAGGACAGTAGGAAAACAAATTTGTATTTTGATAACCCCAGTGCAATTTCTCTGCTAATCAAAAGTAAGATGAAACATATGTGTGCCTTCATTGATCAATATTTTACTTTGAGACACTAAACATCTAGTTAAAAAGTTGAAGTGGTAGCATGATCTATGATATCTAAGGAGTTGACAAGCTTAACAACACCCATTTTTAATACATTTCCATCCTCCTATATTTGTTGATACCACTAATGAAATGTTTTGTAATAGACTTGTGGTAATTATGCAAGTGGTAGTTTGTGATAATTGGTTCAGTTTTATGAACAACAGATTTTTAAATTAGGGAGATTAATAAGGTAGATGATTACTGTGCCTCCTGTGCTCTGCGTTCTTTGAAAATGATGACAGAAAACTACCAAGCAAATAGTATATACCAAGCCTCAACACATTGCCTGCTCCTCAGTTTCTCTCATATTTTTGTATTACTCAGCTTTCCTTTTAATCAAAGCATTATAGTTTATAACAAATGCATTATACAAAAACTTAAAGCTTCATTATAGTCCAACAGATTCAAGATCTGCAGTAAGAATGAAATATTCACAAAGGTTTGCATTAATGAAGACTACACAGAATAACTCGAGGATTTATGTGGATCTGATTGCAAATTTTTGTGCTTTACATTCTTACAGAAAAGTCAGTTCAAAATGATCATTTGTAAGATTAAAATAAAAATATAAAGTTTTTAAAATCTAAAAATGAAAGATACAACACACTTGAACTTATAAAATTAAAAAAATTGAAAGTGCAAAAACTGACAAGTACATTTAAAAAGAACTGTCTCAGTAATGACTCTGTAGCATCTTACTACGCTGATAGACAGTGACCACAGTAGCGGTGAGGGGTGAGTACTTGATAATATGGGTGAATGTTGAAACCACAATGTTGTTCATGTGAAACCTTCATAAGATTGTATATCAATGATACTTTAATTAAAAAAAAGAGAAAAAGAACTCTGTCTCTTGGTAATGAAAATAATAGAATAAATTCTGTCTGAAATGGAATCCTTGGGTTAGGAATCTTTCCCTCTTGTGATGATGTTGGTATTTTTAGCCTGTTCTCTGGCCAGTAGGCTGTCATGTGACTGTTCCTCACATCTTGCATTTTCTTTTCTCTTTAGAGCTGTAAGGAACTTTTACTTAGTTCAATCTGGAAATTTCAGTCTATGACTCCTTTTTATTTATGCAGAATTTCATTGTCCAGCAACTGAATGAATCATTATCTTATTTTCTGGGACTCTCAGATCTACAAGGGAATGGCAATTGGCAATGGATTGATCAGACACCTTACAAGGACAATGTCAGGTGAGTACAGAATCAGATTAGTTGGAGAAAATTTAGGGAAGTTTTGTTAGCAGTTGTTATTAATGCCAATATTAAGAATTATTATAACAGATTCTAACAATATTGAGCACTTACTGGGTACATGCTTATCTCATTTAAACTTCATGAAAACTTATTTTTCAGAACTCATTTTACTGATAAAAAATTGAATAACTTCCCTGAGGTCAATAAAGTAGTAAGATGAGAAACTGGGTCTCAACTTGATCTTGACTTGATATCTATCCAACTCCAAAGGTGGTAGTGTTCTAGTGCTCTTAACCATTACACTTTGCTGCCTCTAAATACATGTAGACACTTTGATTAAATTTTTCTCCAATTAATAAGATTTGAATTATCTGAGTCAGACTATGTTCAATTCTCTAAGACAGTTATGTAATACAACTTATTTGTGACTTAAAACTCCAGAATTTAAGTATACATTATCTCATCTGATTCTTACACTACCTTGTGAGCTATTTGGTGACCTTATGATTCCTATTTGTATAGATGAAGAATCTAATACCTAGGAGATTAAATCATGTTTTTAAGATCAAAGTGCATCAGCAACAAAGCCTGGTCTCTTAATTCTAAAAATAATGTCCTTTCCCCCCTGCTTTTACTACAGATTATATTCCCTGGAGGCAAGGTAACTATTCATGTTCCCACTCAGTCTTCTGACCCTTGTTTAGGATAGCTCCATGTGAATAGAAAAACCTAGGAAGGTGGTAAGAGTACACAAATAAAGAAAGCAGCTTCTTTACTACATGCCACTAGGAAAGTAATTGTTTAATAACCCAGGTCAGGATAAAGGCCATATATATATGAGGAAGTGAGGGTCAGATTCTAGGGGAAAGGTCTAAAATTACTCTATTTCATAAAAATTTTGCCAGGAGAATGTTAGAGGAACAGGAATAAAAGTGTATGTCCACACTTGAGGCTTTTGAAGAGGGCAGTATGAGGACAGCAATTGTTAGGGTGTTTTCCCACTATGAACCCTCATTCTGTTCAACTGTAACCATACATATTTTCTAACCAATCACTGTGCATTCATTAAAGAAGTGTTTTTACCCTTTGTTTCACTTTAGATTATGGCACCAACATGAACCCAATTTTTCTGCAGAAGAATGTGCTTCAATCGTTTTCTGGAGTAGTAGAGGATGGGGCTGGAATGATGTTTTTTGTGATACTAATAGGAATTCGATCTGTGAGATGAAGAAGGTTTACCTATAAGTGGAAACTTATTCATTCACACCTTTAAAATTGAGACCTATCATAAAATGGTATTTCCTCTTGTAATTTATCTATAATCCTTATCATAGAGGTTCCCAGGAATATTCAGATGCTTTTTTCTCTTCAAGCATCTCTCTTCTAGTCCTTCTTTTCCATTAATGACAGGATGAGCTCTTCCTTCCTTTGCTATTCATTCTTTCCTTTCTTCATTCACCCTTTCACAAACATTCTTTGTGCCAGGGATTGTACTATTTTGTTTATTAGAAGACTTACAAGGTAGTAACTTTTGAAAATCATGACCTTCCTTTCTCAAAATGCCACTGAGAATTCCTTTTGGTCAGGGTATTGACTGGAACTGCAATCATCTGAAGGCCTGGCAAGAGCTGAAGGATCTTCTTTCTAGATGACCCACTCACGTGGGCACAAATTGGTATTGGCTATTGGTAGAAAGCCTTAGTTCCTCACCACAGGGAACTATCCATAGTTACTTGCATATCCTCACAATATGGTAGCTGGTTTCCATCAGGGCATGCAATCCAAGACTGAGTCCAGCAACTGAATGAATCATTATCTTATTTTCTGGGACTCTCAGATCTACAAGGGAATGGCAATTGGCAATGGACTGATCAGACACCTTACAAGCACAATGTCAGGTGAGGGCAGAATCAGATTAGTTGGAGAAAATTTAGGGAAGTTTTGTTAGCAGTTGCTATTAATGCCGATATTAACAATTATTATAACAGATAGAGAACAAGTGACAACAGGAGTGTCTTTTATTATCTAGCCTCAGAATCAACCCTGACATCTTTTGGTGCATTCCACTGGTCACACAGACCAAACCTGACATAATAAAGAAGGGGCTACCCGAAGGTTCATGAATACCAAAAGGTGAAAATCAATGAGGGTCATCTTGGAGGCTGGTTACCATGGCAGGATTTCTTTAAAAAGCTACAAAATATGTGTACCAAGAAGGAAAACAATAAAAATTCTTCTACGCTAAAATTATGAAAATGACATAAAATACTATAAAGAAAAATTATAAATGCTAAACTGGGAGAAGATGTTTTAAATACTTATAAATAACATAGTATTAATGCCAAGAACATAAAAGCAAGTGTGATAAATCAATTAGGAAACAAAAAAGAAGTGAAATATTTGAAAAGCATTTCATGGAAGAGGAAATACATAATCTAATAAATGTTTGTGTAGAGATGCTCTGTTCCACTCATAATCTGAGAAGTGCAAGTCAAGACCACAATATTATATCACTACATACCCATTTTAGTGGCAAAAAATTAAGAGACACAATGCCAAGAGTTAGAGGAGATATAGATAAATGATATCTCTTATATACTGCTGATTTAGATTTATTTTGTTATTACCTCCTTGGAAAGTATACAAATTTATATTTTTCCTTTATAAATATCATCTAATAAATGCCTTATTGAGAGAGAGCTAAGGTCTATGAAGTGGTGGGCATTAAAATGAAGAGCTGTTCTGTGGGGATAACTTTAACTGGAGGTCTTCTGCATAGAATCTTATATTATTTTGGCACACATAAGGTAAAAGTGAAAACAAATCAACGATTTGATATACCGAAAGCTCAATATAATGATTTTATTTGAATCATAGACAGAGGGTAGGGTCGGAACACAGAAAACATAGGCATGTGATAAAGTTCTAGATTTTGTATTGGGTAGTGATGTTCATATAAAATAAACATTAAACACAATGAAATATGAAGAGGATAGTGTATCTTTGTGGGGAAGTTGGGGTTCCTATGGCCAGGATCCTCACTGAACTTAAACCATCTGATGATGTAAGTGGCCTGTTGCTAGGCTACCACTTCCACACCTTTAGGCAATAAACTATTATTGTGCTATATAGAGAGCTCAGCCCAGTGCTCTGGGCAGAGGCAGAGACGCTAATTCTTGACCTACTGCTGGGAGAACAAGCCGGGTAATAAACCCTTTCACCCCAAAGAACGTTTTGCTGTCATTTTCTTTGGTCACATTGAATCCATAGCAAACTTGCCTGGAGCTGAAACCCAGTGGCAAGACAATCTTAAATTATGATTAAAATATTTTTGTGCACCCAAACTCTGAATATGAAAAATAATTAATTTGGAGACTAGAATAATGAAAGTTGGGGGTTCTATGACTGAGCCTTTGAGGTCAAGGTCACATTGCAGTGACAGTGATCCCCAAATCCAGAAGTTGTTGCCTCCCTGCCACCATGACCACAATTGTACCTCCACCCACAAGAGTCTGGTAGCTAGACACTAGACTCCTGAGGGTAGCCACAACAATTGCATCTGGAAATTCACAATTTATGACCTTGATTATCAGCAGAAACACCATGTGGATAAGCGAAGGTTCCTGAGGCCAGGATTCTCGCCTGGTACTGGTTGGCTAGCTCACTACACACATGTGGGCAATGCATTGTTATTGACTCTATATAAAGAGCTCCGCCCAGTGCTCTTGGTGACACGGTGCCACAGCAAGGCTGCAGGATAGCAGAGCAGGGGCTGGAGTGGTGGCAGCCCTGAGGGCAGAGACTGAGATGGCTGCGGGGGCAGAGAGGCCCAGTGGCAGAGACTGGCTTGCTGTAAGCAGGCTCGCTCTGAGTGGACAGGGTTCTAGTGGACGGGGTTCTGCCATGGTGGGATTGAAGTTGGATATGAACTCTTTCACCCCTAGAACGTTCTACTGTCATTTCTTTGGTCTCATTGAATCCATAATGAACTTGCCAAGGGCTGAAACCTATTGGCAAGACACGTCAGCAGGAAATTAACCCTTGCTTCATCTTCGCTTCCAAGTATTACATTTGGCAGTTAATTGACAGCTACAAATTTTCTTGAAGAAAACAGTTGGAGGGGAATCTGGAAAATGTAGTTCATAGCTTTTCAGCCTTTGAAGCCCTGGTAGGCACAATGAAAGAGGTGATAATGGGTGCTGGGTGCTGATTGACTAGATCTGGCACAGTTGTGATGTGGCATTCTTTAAATACATTGTAAGATTTGATTTAAGCACCTGTATCCATAAGTGAGATGACCGATGTCTTCTTTTTTTAAATACTCAAATAGTTTGGAATCAGTTTACAATGACTTTGTGGAATGAGTGAGAATGCTTTTCTTCCTTTTCTAGTTTCTGAACAGTTTGGTTAAACTTACCTGTAATGTAGTGTCTTTGTTTGGGTAGTGTGGGGAAAATGGAAGTTCCTATGGCCAGGATCCTCACCTGACCCTAAACTACTTGATGATGTAACTGGCCTGCTGCTAGGCTACTGCTTCCACACCCGCAGGCAATGAGCTATTATTGACTGAGTCACTATATAAAGAGCTCTGCCCAGCGCTTTGGGCAGAAGCAGAGATGGAGGTGGATTACAGACCTGCAGACTGCTGGATGCAAACATGATTCTAGTGCTCAACCTACCACTGGGAGAATAAAGCCGGTATAAACGTTTTTACCCCAAGAATGTTCTGTTGTTATTTCTTGGTCTCATTGAATCCATGGTGAACTTGTCCAGGGCTGAAACCCTCAGGCAAAGCAGGTAGCTATAAAAAAATACCACAGACTGGGTAACTTATAAAACAATAGCAATTTATTTCTCACAGTTTTGGAGGCTGGGAAGTCCAAATCAAAGCATCAGCATGATGATGTTTTGGTGAACATCAAGGCCCTGTCCCTAGTTCACAGCAAGCCCCTTTTCATTGTGTCCTCACACAGCAGAAAGGGATTCTAGGGGTCTCTCTAGAGCTTCTTATGGATCCCATTCACAAGGGCTCCACTCTTACAACCTAAACACCTCCTAATACCATCATTTTTGCACATCAGTGCTTCAACAGTTGAATACTGGGTGGACACAAATATTCAGATAATAACATATAGGTACATGTTCCTCAGAAGTTTGGTTATTTACCTGTAAAGTTCTCTGGACTTGCTTCCTATTTAAGACTATTTATTTGATCACATTTTTCCTATAATTTTAAGGCTTAGGGTTTCTAACTCTTCTAAGCAATTTCACTAATTTTTATCTTCTAGAAAACCATCTATATCATATTAATTTCTAATTAATTAATGTTTGTTCGATTAATTTTCAAGAGGAGCTCACACAACTTGGGGAAACAATTTACTTACTAGATTACTCATTTATTACTAAGGATATTAAAGGAGATGAATGGACAACCAGATGAAGAGACACATGGGGTGACATCCAGAGGCTCCTGAACACAGAAGTTTCTGTCCTCATGAAGTCTGTGATTCACCACCCTTCTGGCATATGGATGTGTTCCTGTTCACCCACGCAGAAGCTCTCCAAATCCTGTCCTTTTGTGTTTTTATGGAATATTTATTATGTAGGCATGATTGATTAAGTCATTGGCCATTGGGGCCTCCAGCACCTCTGTCTTCCCTGGAGGTGATGGAGAGGGGCTGAAGGTTCAAACCTTCTAATCACATGGTCGGTTCCCCAGGCAACCAGCCTCCCTCCTTAGGTTATCTTGGGGTTTTCCAAAGATCATCTCACTAACATAAACTCAGGTGGTTGAAAGGGGTTTGTTATGAATAATAAAAGACACCCATTCACCTTTATGCTATGAAGCTATTTCAGGAACCAAGAGCACAAATTTAATAGTATAATAAAAAATGCTCCTGTTGCTCTAATCACTTAGGAAATTACAAGCATTTGGGTAGTTTGAATCAGGAATGAAGGACAAAGACCAAATATGTGTCTTATTACATATTTATTTTTTTTTTTTATTTTTTTTATTTTTTATTGAAGGGTAGTTGACACACAGTATTACATTACATTAGTTTCAGGTCTACAACACAGTGATTCAACATTTATATACATGATAATTCTAAGTACCAGCTATCACCATACCAAGTTGTTACAATATTTTGACTATATTCCTTATGCTATACATTACATCCCGGTTGCTTATTTATTTTACAATTGGAAGTGTGTACTTTTTCTTGGTTGTTGTTGTTAGGGCATCTCTCATTTTTATTGATCAAATGGTTGTTAACAACAATAAAATTCTGTATAGGGGAGTCAATGCTCAATGCACAATCATTAATCCACCCCAAGCCTAATTTTCGTCAGTCTCCAATCTTCTGAAGCATAACGAACAAGTTCTTACATGGAGAACAAATTCTTACATAGTGAATAAGTTACATGGTGAACACTACAAGGGCAGTCATCACAGAAACTTTTGGTTTTGCTCATGCATTATGAACTATAAACAGTCAGTTCAAATATGAATACACATTTGATTTTTATACTTGATTTATATGTGGATACCACATTTCTCTCTTTATTATTTTTAATAGGATGCTGAAGTGGTAGGTAGATACAACATAAAGGTAGAAAACATAGTTTAGTGTTGTAAGAGAGCAAATGTAGATGATCAGGTGTGTGCCTGTAGACTATGTGTTAATCCAAGCTAGACAAGGGCAATAAAACATCCACATATGCAGAAGATTTCTCTCAGAACAGGGGGGGTGAGGTTCTAAGCCTCACCTCTGTTGATCCCCAATTTCTCACCTGATGACCCCCCAGCGACTGTGCCTGTCTTAGGTTGTTCCTCCCTTGAGGAATCTTACCCGTCTCTGGCTAACCAGTCATCTTCCGGGGCCACACAGGGAAATGTTAAGTTGGTAAGTGAGAGAGAAGCCTTATTGTTTGAAATGGTTAGCTTTTTATTTCTTTGCATATTTATGCCCTGTGGCTTCTATGCCCAGCATTTGTCTTGAGGTATCTTTACCACTTGGAGGAGTTATGATACTCGGTAAATTTGATATGAGGCACGAATTCTATTTAAGAATTCGTTGTAATTAGGAAGGAAGAAGAAAAGCTATAGAAGTAGCAGGCGGGAGAAAACATGGGAAGATTGATTATTTCTTTGACATATCTTCTTGTAGAGTAACTTCAGCATGTATAGATTTTAAGCTACTACTTAAATTGCGCACACACATTAACATAATAGGAGTATAGTTACATAACCAAAGCATACCTGTAATTACCAGCCATCTCCAGTGAAACCAAGAAAACCAGTTAGGCACCCTAGGCATTTGTGAAAACTTATCAATGATATGATGGTTATTATCTAACTGAATTTGAATAGTTTGAGAAAAATCAGACAAATTAAAACAACCCATTCCTGGGCACTGTTCACATCCCATATGTTCTTTTAACAGTAAATAGTCTGTAGTTGTAAGATTTTGGAGCGCTACAATTTGCACTTCTCCTAATTCTTGGTTGAGTTCCAACAGTATAGATCCAGTCAAATTTGTTGTTTTACTGTATGCACAGGCCAGCTTAGATATCTCCTTCATTCCCATGGCAAGTCCAGGAGCTGGTGGGATGAGTGCATCTACAGCTGTAGCAGTGCGTGGATCTTTGTTGGGGTTTTTTGATGATCATCTTCTGGCATGAGTCTTCCCGAGAGTGCTGATGTTGGAAGTTCTCTTTCATATCGTTTCTTAGTTCATTTTCGGGGTAGCCAAATTAGGCTTTGATCCTCTGTATAAACACAAACAGACCCTTTGCCTACACTTTTATATGTCCTTTATATTATTGTGTAGAATTCATTAGAGGTCACCACATAGGAACTGCATTTTTTTTTTTAATCATTAATCTACACTTACATGACGAATACTTACGAATACTTTGTTTACTAGGCTCTCCCCTATACCAGGTCCCCCCTATATACTCCTTTACAGTCACTGTCCATCAGCGTAGCAACCTGTTGTAGAATCACTACTTGTCTTCTCTGTGTTGTACAGCCCTCCCCTTTCTCCCACCCCGCTATGGATGCTAATCTTAATACCCCCCTACTTCTCCCCCCCTTATCCCTCCCTACCCACCCATCCTCCCCAGTCCCTTTCCCTTTGGTACCTGTTAGTCCATTCTTGAGTTCTGTGATTCTGCTGCTGTTTTGTTCCTTCA
Source organism: Manis pentadactyla (assembly GCF_030020395.1). NCBI lineage: Eukaryota > Metazoa > Chordata > Mammalia > Pholidota > Manidae > Manis > Manis pentadactyla. The sequence continues at coordinate 65,304,437 of NC_080032.1, read as the reverse complement.
GTTTTTCCTTTGTTCTTATATTCCACAGATGAGTGAAATCATTTGGTATTTCTCTTTCTCTGCTTGGCTTGTTTCACTGAGCAAAATACCCTCCAGCTCCATCCATGTTGCTGCAAATGGTTGGATTTGCCCTTTTCTTATGGCTGAGTAGTATTCCATTGTGTATATGTACCACATCTTCTTTATCCATTCATCTATCGATGGACATTTAGGTTGCTTCCAATTCTTGGCTATTGTAAATAGTGCTGCGATAAACATAGGGGTGCACTGATCTTTCTCATACTTGATTGCTGCATTCTTAGGGTAAATTCCTAGGAGTGCAATTCCTGGGTCAAATGGTAAGTCTGTTTTGAGCATTTTGATGTACCTCCATACTGCTTTCCACAATGGTTGAACAAGTTTACATTCCCACCAGCAGTGTAGGAGGGTTCCCCTTTCTCCACAGCCTCGCCAACATTTGTTGTTGTTTGTCTTTTGGATGGCAGCCATCCTTACTGGTGTGAGGTGATACCTCATTGTAGTTTTAATTTGCATTTCTCTGATAATTAGCGATGTGGAGCATCTTTTCATGTGTCTGTTGGCCATCTGTATTTCTTTTTTGGAGAACCGTCTGTTCAGTTCCTTTGCCCATTTTTTAATTGGGTTATTTGTTTTTTGTTTGTTGAGGCGTGTGAGCTCTTTATATATTCTGGACGTCAAGCCTTTATCGGATGTGTCATTTTCAAAGATATTCTCCCATACTGTAGGGTTTCTTTTTGTTCTATTGATGGTGTCTTTTGCTGTACAGAAGCTTTTCAGCTTAATATAGTCCCACTTGTTCATTTTTGCTGTTGTTTTCCTTGCCCGGGGAGATATGTTCAAGAAGAGGTCACTCATGTTTATGTCTAAGAGGTTTGTGCCTATGTTTTCTTCCAAGAGTTTAATGGTTTCATGACTTACATTCAGGTCTTTGATCCATTTTGAGTTTACTTTTGTATATGGGGTTAGACGATGGTCCAGTTTCATTCTCCTACATGTAGCTGTCCAGTTTTGCCAGCACCATCTGTTGAAGAGACTGTCATTTCGCCATTGTATGTCCATGGCTCCTTTATCAAATATTAATTGACCATATATGTCTGAGTTAATGTCTGGATTCTCTAGTCTGTTCCATTGGTCTGTGGCTCTGTTCTTGTGCCAGTACCAAATTGTCTTGATTACTATGGCTTTATAATAGAGCTTGAAGTTGGGGAGTGAGATCCCCCCTACTTTATTCTTCTTTCTCAGGATTGCTTTGGCTATTCGGGGTCTTTGGTGGTTCCATATGAATTTTTGAATTATTTGATCCAGTTCATTGAAGAATGTTGCTGGTAGTTTCATAGGGATTGCATCAAATCTGTATATTGCTTTGGGCAGGATGGCCATTTTGACGATATTAATTCTTCCTAGCCATGAGCATGGGATGCGTTTCCATCTGTTAGTGTCCCCTTTAATTTCTTTTAAGAGTGACTTGTAGTTTTCAGAATATAAGTCTTTCACTTCTTTGGTTAGGTTTATTCCTAGGTATTTTATTTTTTTTGATGCAATTGTGAATGGAGTTGTTTTCCTGATTTCTCTTTCTGTTGGTTCATTGTTGGTATATAGGAAAGCCACAGATTTCTGTGTGTTGATTTTGTATCCTGCAACTTTGCTGTATTCCGATATCAGTTCTAGTAGTTCTGGGGTGGAGTCTTTAGGGTTTTTTATGTACAGTATCATGTCATCTGCAAATAGTGACAGTTTGACTTCTTCTTTGCCAATCTGGATTCCTTGTATTTTTTTGTTTTGTCTGATTGCCGTGGCTAGGACCTCTAGTACAATGTTAAATAACAGTGGGGAGAGTGGGCATCCCTGTCTAGTTCCCGATCTCAGCGGAAATGCTTTCAGCTTCTCGCTATTCAATATAATGTTGGCTGTGGGTTTTTCATAGATGGCCTTTATTATGTTGAGGTACTTGCCCTCTATTCCCATTTTGCTGAGAGTTTTTATCATGAATGGATGTTGAACTTTGTCAAATGCTTTTTCAGCATCTATGGAGATGATCATGTGGTTTTTGTCTTTCTTTTTGTTGATGTGGTGGATGATATTGATGGACTTTCGAATGTTGTGCCATCCTTGCATCCCTGGGATGAATCCCACTTGGTCATGGTGTACGATGGTTTTGATGTATTTTTGAATTCGGTTTGCTAAAATTTTGTTGAGTATTTTTGCGTCTACGTTCATCAGGGATATTGGTCTATAGTTTTCTTTTTTGGTGGTGTCTTTGCCTGGTTTTGGTATTAGGGTGATGTTAGCTTCATAGAATGAGTTTGGGAGTATCCCCTCCTCTTCTATTTCTTGGAAAACTTTAAGGAGAATGGGTATTATGTCTTCCCTGTATGTCTGATAAAATTCCGAGGTAAATCCATCTGGCCCGGGGGTTTTGTTCTTTGGTAGTTTTTTGATTACCGCTTCAATTTCGTTGCTGGTAATTGGTCTGTTTAGATTTTCTGTTTCTTTTTGGGTCAGTCTTGGAAGGTTGTATTTTTCTAGGAAGTTGTCCATTTCTCCTAGGTTTCCCAGCTTGTTAGCATATAGGTTTTCATAGTAGTCTCTAATAATTCTTTGTATTTCTGCGGGATCTGTTGTGATTTTTCCTTTCTCATTTCTGATACTGTTGATTTGTGTTGACTCTCTTTTCCTCTTAATAAGTCTGGCTAGAGGCTTATCTATTTTGTTTATTTTCTCGAAGAACCAGCTCTTGGTTTCATTGATTTTTGCTATTGTTTTATTCTTCTCAATTTTATTTATTTCTTCTCTGATCTTTATTATGTCCCTCCTTCTGCTGACCTTAGGCCTCATTTGTTCTTCTTTTTCCAATTTTGATAGTTGTGACATTAGACCGTTCATTTGGGATTGCTCTTCCTTTTTTAAATATGCTTGGAGTGCTATATACTTTCCTCTTAAGACTGCTTTTGCTGCGTCCCACAGAAGTTGGGGCTTAGTGTTGTTGTTGTCATTTGTTTCCATATATTGCTGGATCTCCATTTTGATCTGGTCATTGATCCGTTGATTATTTAGGAGCGTGTTGTTTAGCCTCCATGTGTTTGTGAGCCTCTTTGCTTTCTTTGAACAGTTTATTTCTAGTTTAATGCCTTTGTGGTCTGAAAAGTTGGTTGGTAGGATTTCAATCTTTTGGAATTTACTGAGGCTCTTTTTGTGTCCTAGTATGTGGTCTATTCTGGAGAATGTTCTATGTGCACTTGAGAAGAACGTGTATCCTGTTGCTTTTGGATGTAGAGTTCTGTAGATGTCTATTAGGTCCATCTGTTCTAGTGTGTTGTTCAGTGCCTCTGTGTCCTTACTTATTTTCTGTCTGGTGGATCTGTCCTTTGGAGTGAGTGGTGTGTTGAAGTCTCCTAGAATGAATGCATTGCATTCTATTTCCTCCTTTAGTTCTGTTAATATTTGTTTCAGGTATGTTGGTGCTCCTGTATTGGGTGCATATATATTTATAATGGTTATATCCTCTTGATGGACTGAGCCCTTTATCATTATGTAATGTCCTTCTTTGTCTTTTGTTACTTTCTTTATTTTGAAGTCTGTTTTGTCTGATACCAGAATTGCAACACCTGCTTTCTTCTCTCTGTTGTTTGCTTGAAATATCTTTTTCCATCCCTTGACTTTAAGTCTGTGCGCGTCTTTGGGTTTGAGGTGAGTCTCTTGTAAGCAGCATATGGATGGATCTTGCTTTTTTATCCATTCTATTACTCTGTGTCTTTTGATTGGTGCATTCAGTCCATTTACATTTAGGGTGATTATTGAAAGGTATGAATTTATTGCCATTGCAGGCTTTAAGTTTGTGGTTACCAAAGGTTTAGGGTTAGCTTCTTTACTGTCTTACTGTCTAACTTAACTCGCTTGTTGAGCTATTATAAACACAATCTGATGATTCTTTATTTCTCTCCCTTCTTATTCCTCCTCCTCCCTTCTTCATATGTTGGGTGTTTTGTTGTGTGTTCTTTTTAGGAGTGCTCCCATCTAGAGCAGTCCCTGTAGGATGCCCTGTAGAGGTGGTTTGTGGGAGGCAAATTCCCTCAACTTTTGCTTGTCTGGGAATTGTTTAATCCCTCCTTCATATTTAAATGATATTCGTGCTGGATACAGTAGTCTTGGTTCGAGGCCCTTCTGTTTCATTGCATTAAGTATATCATGCCATTCTCTTCTGGCCTGTAGGGTTTCTGTTGAGAAGTCTGATGATAGCCTGATGGGTTTTCCTTTGTAGGTAACCTTTTTTTTCTCTCTGGCTGCTTGTAATACTTTGTCCTTGTCTTTGATCTTTGCCATTTTAATTATTATGTGTCTTGGTGTTGCCCTCCTTGGATCCCTTGTCATGGGAGTTCTGTGTACCTCTGTGGTCTGAGAGGCCATTTCTTCCCCTAGTTTGGGGAAATTTTCAGCAATTATTTCTTCAAAGACATTTTCTATCCCCTTTTCTCTCTCTACTTCTTCTGGAATGCCTATGATTCTTAAATTATTTCTTTTATATTGATCACTCAGCTCTCTTAAAATTCTTTCATTCCTGGAGATCCTTTTATCTCTCTCTGCATCAGCTTCTCTGCGTTCCTGTTCTCTGTTTTCTAGTCCATTAATGGTCTCTTGCATCTCGTCCATTCTGTTTTGAAGTCCTTCCAGAGCTTGTTTTATTTCTGAATTCTCCTTCCTTAGTTCTTGCATATTTCTCTGCAAGTCCATCAGCATGGTTATGACTTTTGTTTTGAATTCTTTTTCAGGTAGACTGGCTAAATCTATCTCCCCAGATTCCTTCTCAGGGGAAGATGTAGCAGATGCCGAAGCTGTCTGGGTTAGTCTTGTCTGAATCATATTTTTTTGCCTTTTCATGTTGACAGGTGCTATTGACTGTCAGCTGGGAGGGCCAAAATTTTCACTTACTACTGGCCTTTCTTTACTGGGGCAACTGCGACCCCTAGTGGCTTGTGTTGGGTAATTGCGTGTAGAGTGGGTCTTTGTGTCTTGCCTGGCCGGAAGGGAGAAATTTCCCTTTCTGTGGGCGGAATTTGTCTCAGGCTGCTTCTCTGCTTTCGCAGCGCCTGGTGGGGTGATGGATGGGGGGGCTGCTTGACTGTTTGCCTCCGTGAGGGGTCTCAGAGCTGTTGCCCAGGGGGTTAGTGCACCCGGTTTTCCCTGTAATTTCCAGCTGCTGTACTGTGACCTGGGTTGTTTCCGTCAAGCTGTTAAGTCCCTGTCCCTTTAAGACTTTCAAAAAAGCCCCCGCTTTTCTTTGTCACAGGGGCATCAGCTTCAGCACCCGCTCTGAGGTCTACCCCCTGTTCTCCCAGTATCCAGGGCCCCCTGGGCATATACTGTGTCTGCGCTCTGGCCCGGATGGCTGGGGCTGGGTGTTCGGCAGTCCTGGGCTCCGTCTCCCTCCCGCTCTGCCTATTGTTCTCCCGCCGGGAGCTGGGGGGAGGGGCGCTCGGGTCCCGCAGGGCCGGGGCTTGTATCTTACCCCTTTCACCAGTCGCTGGGTTCTCGCTGGTGTAGCTGCAGTCTGGCCACTGTCCTGCGTCTTCTGGTCTCTCTTTTAGGGCTAGTTGTGTTTGTTGTATTTTCAAAAGTATATATGTTTTTGGGAGGAGATTCCCACTGTCCTACTCACGCCGCCATGTTGGCTCCGCCCTTATTACATATTTATTATTAAAGTCATAATCCAAAAGGATTTCTGCATTCTATAACACGCTTCAAAACAAATTACCTAATATTTAGTGCAACATATTAAACTTATTAGTTTGTACATTTATATGCAAATGTTACACAATAGAATTATGTTATCCTTCTTTATTGCAATGGTAATACTATAAGAGAAAAACAATCCATCTAAATTGAGCCTGGATTGATTGGGTATCAGCAGAAGGAAGCAAGAGCTCTAAAGAGCTAAACAACTGGGTAAAGGATTGGGAAGTTACTATGGTACATTTCATCTGGATTTATAAGAAACTTGAATAGTTTTTGCTGTGACATATCTACAGATTCTACAAGTTCTTCCCCTCTTGAATCGAAATTTTGGCTAAGAATTTTTCAGGCATTAGTAAATATTTGGATATTGAAACCTCATATAGGTAGAGATAACTGCATATTGAAGCCATGTATTAGGTATATACAAGGTTAGAGCTATTATTTGTACTTGGAAAACTAAATCTTTTAATCATAGGATATTACTTTCTTTGACTTTATAAATATGTTTGGCTTTAGTTTTTCTCCTGTTATAAATAGATATACCAACTTTATGTTAGTGTTGTAGGTATTTCTTTCTTCTGTCCCTATTTCTGATTTTTCTGAATTCTTATATCTTAGATGTATATCTTATTTAGCTTTTTATAGATGTCTTTCTCAGAAGGGTTGGTCCAGTTTACCAAGTCTGCAATAATCAATATAGAAGCCTAAATATCTGATGTTTTGACATAGGCAGGATAATTCAGGAAGAGAGCCAGGCCCCGGGTGAGTCAAGAAACCACAGATATTCATAGCTTGAGGCCAGTTTGTGGCCAGCTAGTAAAACACGTTAAGTTTAAAAACACCAGCTAGATTCTAGAGGGGGAGCAAAGGCAATCCACAGTTACCCCAAAGTTCATTATATGCCCACTAACATATTGAAAATCAGACACTATTGGAGCCATGACAGTTCCAAGGCTGACCATATCATGGCAAAAAGAAGGTGTAGCTCTTAACCCTTCCTATTCCAAGAAAACCCCACCTATCCCAATGCATATTCCATCCTCTGCTTAAATTCCAGCTGCAAGACTACCCAACCCAGACACCATGCTGCTCACCTCTGGATCATGCCCGCACTCCCTCCCTGAGTGTGTACTTTTGCTTTAATAAACTACCCTTTACTTGCACCTGCTTGATCTGCTCATGAATTCTTTCTTGTTTGGAATCAAGAACCTGACTGTGGCTGTCTCCATGCAGAGGTCTTTCCCTGGTGCACAGATGAGATCTCTCTGGCACAGGTCTCCTGACAACAGTTTTACTGGGATAAGAAGATGTTTTGAACCTTCTTGTAGTGGGGTGGATAATGACTCCCCAAAAATTCTACATGCTATTCCCAGGCTCCTGAATATGTTACCATATATGCCATAAAGGATTTTACAGTTATTAATAAATAAGGATTTGAGATGGAGAGATTATCCTGATTATCTGGAGGGGCCCAGTGTAATGACATAGGTCTTTTTAAGAGGAAAATAAAAGGATTAGAGTCAGGGTAGGAGACGTAGTGACAAAAGCACGGGTCAGGATTAGAGATTTGAAGGTACTGCACAGCTGGCTTTGAAGATGGAGGGGGCCCCGAACCAAGAAGTGCAGGTGGCTTCTAGAAGCTGGAAAAGGCAAGGAAATGTATTTGCGTCGTGCTGAGGGCTTGCTGCATGGATTCACATGGGGGACGAGGGAATGCAGCAGGAGCACAGGCCCTGGGATGATGGTGCTGTGGGCTTGGGCCCAGGGCCCAGGAGCAGCACAGCCTGGCCACGGTGGGTCAGAGACCAACTGCCCCCAGGCCAATCACAGCACGGCAACAGTGCATCCCCTGGTGGTGGCATATTAAGGACATGTTGGAACCCATGGGGCAGGTTCCAGAGCAGTGAGAGCCTGGCCCTGGCAATGACTGGTCGAAGCCAAGAACTGGAACCCCAAGGTGGCATCAGAGCCACAGAAGTTCACCCTGGTAATGGCAGTGAAAGCATGACTTGGGACCCAGTGTAGAGTGACGGCACCTCTGGTCTGTATATAGCAAGGCACTGTGGCATCCTGATCCCAGAAAATGGGGCACAGCAGTAACTGGGGTGCCTGGGGGCAGGTCTCACCACTGTGGACAGCTCCAGTCTGGCAAGGAGAGGCAGCAGCAGGGCCTCTGGGCAGCTCCTTCATCTGGGGTCAGTGCTGGTGAGGACTACGGGAGTCCTCTGGAACAAAGGCTGCAAGTATCCACAGGGGTGGGACTTGCTGGGATTCTCCCACTCTTTTTCCCCTTGATGGGGCGCAGGGTGTTGGTAGTAAAATTCCTCTGAGAGGATCTCTCTTGACACTAAAATTCTCTAAATTGGGCTGATACCCTTTGATGTGAATTGAATTGGAAACATGGTGATCTAGACAACCTGACATTCTGTTGAATGTTTAAAAAAAAATCTCTCAGACTTTAGCATAATCCAAAGAAACAACATTGTTATTAAAGTTAGCTCAAGTTTAGTTTTTCAGATCAAGTACTAGAGAGAAAAGTTCATTTAAGTGTTGGTATTTCATTAAATATGGAAAGTAGATTAGGCAATCCGTATTTCAACCAAAGAATAAGATTGATTTGAGTCTCCCAAATCAGAAGAAAGTGAATTAAAGGAGTGAAAATTAAAATGAGGCTGAGAGAGATTAGTGCATCTTGACAAAGAACAAAGATTTTTTTAAATTGTAAGACATTTAAGATATCACAAAGCATTGAATTTTTCACTTGTTTGTTCTTTTACACCTTATATTTCTTTGTCATTACTAGTAATCAGAAAACTTCAGAAACTCTCAAAAGGCCCATGAGTTTTCTTTTTTAGATAATTATTTTTTATTGAAGGGTAGTTGACACACAGTATTACATTACATTAGTTTCAGGTGTACAACACAGTGATTCAACATTTATATACATGATAATTCTAAGTACCATCTATCACCATACCAAGTTGTTACAATATTTTGACTATATTCCTTATGCTATACATTACATCCCGGTTGCTTATTTATTTTACAATTGGAAGTGTGTACTTTTTCTTGGTTGTTGTTGTTAGGGCATCTCTCATATTTATTGATCAAATGGTTGTTAACAACAATAAAATTCTGTATAGGGGAGTCAATGCTCAATGCACAATCATTAATCCACCCCAAGCCTAATATTCGTCAGTCTCCAATCTTCTGAAGCATAACGAACAAGTTCTTACATGGAGAACAAATTCTTACATAGTGAATAAGTTACATGGTGAACAGTACAAGGGCAGTCATCACAGAAACTTTTGGTTTTGCTCATGCATTATGAACTATAAACAGTCAGTTCAAATATGAATACACATTTGATTTTTATACTTGATTTATATGTGGATACCACATTTCTCTCTTTATTATTTTTAATAAGATGCTGAAGATGTCATTTAATAAGATGAAGAAAACATAGTTTAGTGTTGTAAGAGAGCAAATGTAGATGATCAGGTGTGTGCCTGTAGACTATGTGTTAATCCAAGCTAGACAAGGGCAATAAAACATCCACATATGCAGAAGATTTCTCTCAGAACAGGGGGGGTGAGGTTCTAAGCCTCACCTCTGTTGATCCCCAATTTCTCACCTGATGACCCCCCTGCAACTGTGCCTGTCTTAGGTTGTTCCTCCCTTGAGGAATCTTACCCGTCTCTGGCTAACCAGTCATCTTCCGGGGCCATACAGGGAAATGTTAAGTTGGTAAGTGAGAGAGAAGCCTTATTGTTTGAAATGGTTAGCTTTTTATTTCTTTGCATATTTATGCCCTGTGGCTTCTATGCCCAGCATTTGTCTTGAGGTATCTTTACCACTTGGAGGAGTTATGATACTCGGTAAATTTGATATGAGGCACGAATTCTATTTAAGAATTCGTTGTAATTAGGAAGAAAGAAGAAAAGCTATAGAAGTAGCAGGCGGGAGAAAACATGGGAAGATTGATTATTTCTTTGACATATCTTCTTGTAGAGTAACTTCAGCATGTATAGATTTTAAGCTACTACTTAAATTGCGCACACACATTAACATAATAGGAGTATAGTTACATAACCAAAGCATACCTGTAATTACCAGCCATCTCCAGTGAAACCAAGAAAACCAGTTAGGCACCCTAGGCATTTGTGAAAACTTATCAATGATATTATGGTTATTATCTAACTGAATTTGAGTAGTTTGAGAAAAATCAGACAAATTAAAACAACCCATTCCTGGGCACTGTTCACATCCCATATGTTCTTTTAACAGTAAACAGTCTGTAGTTGTAAGATTTTGGAGCACTACAATTTGCACTTCTCCTAATTCTTGGTTGAGTTCCAACAGTATAGATCCAGTCAAATTTGTTGTTTTACTGTATGCACAGGCCAGCTTAGATATCTCCTTCATTCCCATGGCAAGTCCAGGAGCTGGTGGGATGAGTGCATCTACAGCTGTAGCAGTGCGTGGATCTTTGTTGGGGTTTTTTGATGATCATCTTCTGTCATGAGTCTTCCCGAGAGTGCTGATGTTGGAAGTTCTCTTTCATATCGTTTCTTAGTTCATTTTCGGGGTAGCCAAATTAGGCTTTGATCCTCTGTATAAACACAAACAGACCCTTTGCCTACACTTTTATATGTCCTTTATATCATTGTGTAGAACTCATTAGAGGTCACCACATAGGAACTGCATTTTTTTTTTTAATCATTAATCTACACTTACATGACGAATACTTTGTTTACTAGGCTCTCCCCTATACCAGGTCCCCCCTATATACTCCTTTACAGTCACTGTCCATCAGCGTAGCAACCTGTTGTAGAATCACTACTTGTCTTCTCTGTGTTGTACAGCCATGAGTTTTCTTTAGGAATAATAAGATACAGAGTTGTAGGCAGCTGGTGAGTCAACACATTTTTCTTGAACAATGATTATTTTCCTGGTGTTAGGGAAATAGTGGGGTACCTAACAGTCTCTGCTGTAAATTGTATCTCTTACATTTCAATGGGATGGACACTGAAAAACGTGTAAACCTATGAATAAATAAATACACAAAATAAATAAATATAAGTGAATTCTGAGATGGCAATCTTTTATTTCTTGAGGTGGAGCTCAGAGAAGAATGAGCATATTTAGGAGGATTGGGGAGAGTTGACATTAAGTCATCATCAGAACCATGCTGGCAGATTTTAATCTTAAAACCAAATGAGAGAATAGATGTGGAAGAACATGGGTAAGCTTATCTGTGAGAGGGTTGGTGTTCTGACGGTTTATAAGAACATGAAGCTCTCTAGTTTGAGAAAGACACAATGAAATATGAGGAACTAATTCCCTTCCCCTTTTCCAGTGATTCATCAAAACTTTGCGTAATGGAAAATTGTAAAGGCATTTTTATGACTTGCTTGTGAAATGCAATCCTATTGAAAGATAACACTTTGCCATGAGTAATGAGACTTCCTGTTCTAATGTTCAATTATTCAGTTTGAACTCCATTCTGAGTTCCGAATGAGTAGGTCCTGCTGTTTGCTTGGAGATGTTAAGTAAGCATTTCAAACTTAGCATGAGCCCCTAGGTTTTACCAAAAGCTGACTCTTTTAGTGCTCAGCAAATGGAGGTGCTCATATTATAAATCTAATAATTATTCTCAACAATGTCCTCTCTTTACCCCTTGTTCTATACTGTTCTCAAGTTATCAATACTGATATTGCCTAGAAACACATGGGAGCACTCACCTGGACCCCAAAATTCCCCTCAGACATCTCTTTGGGAACCAATGTTGTGGCAGGTACAGTCCTTGTGGTCCTTATTATGACTACAAGACACCCTCAGCAATAACCATTAGGAAACTTTGTAAAAGACAAGATTTATTACTCACAAGTTCCGGAAGGTACACAGCATGCCTGGGGCCACACCGCAAGGTCATGGGTAAAGAAAGAAACAGTGCAGGCCCAGGGTTCAGCGTTCTGAGGGCTGAGGTTTGAGGGTGAGGGGTGAGGGAGGGCTTTGCAGGTTAACTCTTTACTGGTGAATTTACTTACACATTTATTTATTTAAGAGCAGTTGCCATATGTGGGATCATAAGTCCGATTGCCTGGTTCAAGAGCCCAAAGAAAAGACCTGGAGACACCATATGAGACATGAGGGTTTATTGGGACTTATGTACAGGGCATCCAGGAGCAGCTGGCTGGACGAGGTCACACACTGCATTTGTGGACTGAGTGGGAACTGCTTATATTGGGGGAGGGATCAAAGACTACATTTGTGCCAGGGGCAAGGAGACAAAGGCTATGTGCTTTGCTAGGAGAGAGAATTCTTGTCTGATCTTGTCCCAAGGAAAAAAATCTTGGTTAGAGGTGCCAATAAGATGTTTCCATCGATAAGGTAGGCCTGGATTTGGTTAGCCCCAGGCCATCAAGTGCCTAGCATACCACCCAAAGGAAGGGGCCATACATAGGGACATATGGTTATACTGAGACAAAAGTTTACAAGCAGACAGTGCTCGTCTCCACACCATGCAGCATTATTATTAGTTTCATCTGTACAACATAATGACTCAGTGTTTATGCGCATTACAAAGTGATTGCTGCAGACAAATCTAGGTATCATCTGTTACCATACAAATTTGTTACAATATTATTAAGTATATTCCCACTACTGTGCATTGCATCCCTGTGGCTTATTTACTTTATAACCAGAAGTTTGTACCTTTTAATTCCCTTCTCCTATTTCACCCATCTCCCATAAAAGGAGAAAAAAAGATGGTGGAGTAGGAAGTCAAGGTGGAAACCTACTTCCACATGCACACCAAGGAAGCAACTACAGCAAATACAACTAAACCTGGAAATTACTTGAAGATTGCAGATCAGACCACCTATACCTGCTGAAGAAGAGAAGATCACACAGAGAAGGGTATAGTGGCAGAGGCATGATCAGGTGGGACCCCAGCCCATCCCCATCTCAGCCCACAGGCAGGGGGAAGAAGGACAGAGTGGGGAGAGGATAGGTGCTCAGGAACTCTGCACACCTGGCCCTGGAGATCTGCCCTGGGAGCATGAGTTCACATTGCACTGGGTTCTGATGATTAATGGGGCTGGACATCAGGGACAGGTGGAACACCCTTGGAGACTGAGTCTCCAGCTGCTTGTGGAGGACAGGCATGCTCCACTGGTCTCGTTGAGACCCAAAAATGAGGCGGCACTTTCAAAGATTTGCCAGCAGGGAGAGAGGTACCAGAGTGGTGAGGGTTGGATGGAGTTGTCTCCCCAGCAGAAAGGGCAGGTAGAAAGCACTTCCCCAGCCCTCAGGTCACGTACTCCTTGGCACTCCAGACACTCCATCCCCCTTACTGGCAGCTCAGCCCCAAGATGCTTCACTGTGCACTGCCTGCATGCCAGTGCCCTCAGCCCACAGTGTCAGACTTTGCTGCCTGGCAGGCAGAGAGAAGATTTCCTAGTTTTCATGGCCCTATCTCAGCCCAAGTGGGGAGGCCTTTACAGGAGCAGGTTCCCAGTGCTCCTACCTCCTCTTGAGCAGCCAAGCCCAATGTCACACCCCTCTGCCACCATGGTGCCTCCCCAGAAACACTGGACCATCTACCCACTCTGTTTCCCAGCAGCTCCACCATCCCTGCAGGGCAGGCAGAGGGCAGCTCTGCCTATAACCATCCCAGCAGAAGCACCACTGTTCTGCATCACCTGAGTTAAAGTACCATGGCAGACAGACAGAAATGCAGCCCTGCCCACATCCCACCAACAGCATCTGGGGCTCCACTGCAAAGGAGAACCAGGCACTAGAGAGTAAAGAGTTCTGAGCTTCTGGACACCACACAATGCCTTCTTCATGAAGCCATTACTCTACAGACCAGGAAGCATAGCAGATACATCTAATGCAAAGGGAGAAACACACAAACCCTAACAAAATGCAGAGCAGCAGAATAGTTCCCAAAGAAAACTACAGGGCAAGACACCAAAAAGAGGGCTAAATGAAACAGAGATCACCAACCTTCTTGACAAAGATTTCAAAGTAACAGTCATAAACATGCTCACTAATCTGTGGAAAAGTATCAAAGATCTCAGGGAAGACGTCAACAAAGAGATAGAAGAGCTGAAAAAGAGCCACTCAGAGTTGAAAAATACAGTAACTGAAATGACATAGAGAATGGAGGGAATGAGTAATAGATTGCTGCAAGTAGAGGAGACAATAAATGAAATGGAAATTAGACAACAGGAATACAAAGAAACTGAGGAACAGAGAGAAAAAAGAATGTCTAGGAATGAAAGAATGATAGGAGAGCTGTGTGACCAATAAAAATGAAATGTATTCACATACTAGGGGTATCAGAAAGAGAAGAGAGAGACAAAGGGATAGAAAGTCTCTTTGAGGAAATACTTGTTGAAAACTTCTCCAATCAGGGGAAGGAAATTGACTCTCTGGTCATGGAAGCACAGAGAGTTGCTAACAAAAGGAACCCCAGGAAGACAACACCAAGACATTTAATAATTAAAATGACAAAGATTAAAGAGAGGGTATTGAAAGCAGTCAGAGAGGAAAAAAAGATTACTTGTGAAGGAAACCCCATCAGGCTATGCTCAGACTTCTCAACAGAAACTTTCCAGGCCAGAAGGGAGTGGCAAGAAATATTTTAATGGATTGAAAGAGAAGGTCCTTCAAACAAGAATTCTCTACCCTGCAAGATTATTGTTCAAATTTTAAGCAGAGATTAAACATTTCCCAGGTGAACAAAGGCTTAAAGAATTTATAACTACTAAACCATATTACTGGATATGTTAAAGGGACTGCTGTAGATGGAAATGTTCTTAAGCCTAAATATTTTTCACTAGTGACAATAAGCCTACAGCAAAGGTAGTAGACCAATTATTTACCAAGCAAGTATGAAATAAAAACAAAACAAAACAAAAGTAGTAAAACTAACTATACACAAAATCAGTCATGGGATACACACAAAAATGAAGATTATGACATCTAATACATAAAGTGTGGAGGAGGAAGAAGAAGAAAAGAGTACTTTTAGGTTGTGTTTAAAGTAGAACAATCATCAACTTAATACAGACTGTTATATAGTTAGGAAGCTATCTTTGAACCTTATGGTAACCATGAACCTAAAGCCTATAATAGATACACAAAAAATTAAAAAAGAGAAACCCAGTCATAACACTAAAGAAAATCATTAAATAACAAGAGAAAGGAACAGAGAGGAACTATAAAAACAACTGGAAAACAATTGATAAAATGGCAATAAGTACATGTCTATCAATAATTACCTTAAATGTAAATGGACTGAATGCACCAATCAAAAGGCATAGAGTGGTAGAATGGAAAAAGAAATAAGACCTATCTATATGCTGCCTATAAGAGACCCATTTCAGACCCAAAGATGTACACAGACTGAAAATGAATGGATAGAAAAAGATATTTTTGAAAATAATAGGAAGAAAAAAAGCAGGAATAGCAATACTTATATCAGACAAAATATTTCAAAACAAAGTAATAAAAGACAAAGAAGGACATTACATAATGATAAAGGGGTTAGTCCAACAAGAAGATATAACCATTATGAATATCTATTTACCCAACATTGGACCTAAATATGTAAAACAAATACTAACAGAATTAAATTGGAAATAGATTGCAACACATTCATTTTAGGAGACTTTAATGCACCACTCACTTTAATAAATCAACCAGACAGAAAATAAATAAGGAAACAGGGGCACTGAGCAACACATTAGATCAGATGGACTTAACAGATATCTACAGAACATTCCACCCAAAAGCAGCAGGATACACATTTTTCTCAAGCGTACATGAAATGTTCCCCAGAATAGATCCCATACCAGGAGACAAAAAGAGCCTCAATAAATTAAAAAAGATTGAAATTGTATGAAGCAACTTCTCAGATCACATTGGTATGAAACTAGAAATTACACAAAGAAAACAAGCCTACAAACACATGGAGGCTAAGCAACATGTTTCTAAAAAAAATCAATGGACTAATGAACAAATTAAAACAGAAATCAAGGAAGACATGGAGAAACATGAAAAAAAAAAAAACAACAGCCCAAAATCTGTAGGCCATAGTAAAAGCAGTTCTAACAGGGAAGTATATAGCAATTCAGGCCTACCTCAGCAAGAACAATCCCAAATAAACAGTCTAAACTCACAATTAAAGAAACTAGAGAAAAAAGAACAAATGAAATCCAAAGTAGAAGGAGGGACATAATAAAGATCAGAGCAGAAATAAAATAGAGAAGAATAAAACAATAGGAAAAATCAGTGAAACCATGAGCTGGTTCTTTAAGAAAATAAACGAAATAGATAAACCCCTAGCCAGACTTACCAAGAAAAAAATGAGAGAGTACACAAATAAAATCAGAAACAAAACAAGAATAGTGCCAACAGATACCACAAGAATTAATAGAGAATTCTATGAGAAAATTATATGCCAATAAATTGGAAAACCTAGAAGAAATAGAAAAATTCCTAGAAAAATACAACCTTCTAAGACTGACCCAGGAAGAAACAGAAAATCTGAACAGACCAATTACCAGCAATGAAATTGAACTGGTAAACAAAAAACTCCCAACAAACAAAAGTCCAAGATCAGATGGCTTCATAGCTGATTCTACCAAACATTTAAAGAATGGCTAATGCCCACCCTTCTTAAAGTATTCCAAAACGTAAAAGAGGAGGGAATACTTCCACACTGATTCTATGAGGCCAGTATCACTCTAATACCAAAACCAAAGACATCATAAAAAAGGAAAATTACAGACCTGATGAACATAGATGCAAAAATCCTCAACAATATATCAGCAAACTTAATTCAAAAATACATCAAAAGGA
Organism: Manis pentadactyla; assembly: GCF_030020395.1. Classification (NCBI taxonomy): domain Eukaryota; kingdom Metazoa; phylum Chordata; class Mammalia; order Pholidota; family Manidae; genus Manis; species Manis pentadactyla. Next base: position 65,287,811 of record NC_080032.1, on the reverse strand, counting down.
TCATCCATCATGACCAAGTGGGATTTATTCCAGTAATCAAGGCTGGTATAATATTCATAAATCAATCAATATTGTATACCACATTAATAAAAGGAAGGATAAAAACGACATGATCATAACAATAGATGCTGAAAAAGCATTTGACAAAATTCAACATCTATTCATGATAAAAACTCTCAACAAAATGGATATAGAGGGTATGTACTGTAACATAATAAAGGCCATATACCACAAACCCACAGCTAACATCATACTCAATGGCAAAAAGCTGAAAGCTTTCCTCTGAGATTGGAACAAGACAAGGATGTCCACTCTCACTACTATCATTGAACATAGTACTGGAGGTCCTAGCCATGGCACTCAGAGAGGATGAAGAGTGCCAAGTTGGTAGGGAAGAATTAAACTGTCACTATTTGCAGATGACATGATATTATATGTAGAAAACCCTAAAGCTTCCACCAAAAAACTATTAGAACTAATAACTGGATTCAGCAACATTGCATGATAGAAAATTAATGCACCAAAGTCTGTTGTGTTCCTATATACTAACAATGAACTAGCAAAAACAGAAATCAGGGAAACAATTCATTTACAATTGCATCAAAAAGAGTAAAACACCTAGGAATAAACCTAACCAGGGAGGCGAAAGACCTGTACTCTGAAAACCCTAAGACACTCATGAGAGAAACTAAAGAAGACACAAATAAATGAAAATCTATCCTGTGCTCATGGACAGGAAGAATTAATATTGTCAAAATGTCTATCATGCCCAAAGCAACTTACAGATTCAATGCAATCCCTATCAAAATACTAATGGCATTTTCATTGAAGTAGAACAAATAATCTTAAAATTTATATGGAACCTTAGAACTCCAAATAGCCAAAGCAATCGTGAGAAAGAATAAAGCTGGGATATCACACTCGCTAAGTTCAATCTATACACAAAGTTAGCGTGATTAAAATAGTATGATACTGGCATGAGAACAGACCCATAGATGAATGGAACAGAACAGAGAGCACAGAAATAAACCTATGCACATATGGTCATTAATAAATATATGGTAAAGGAGTCATGACTATACAATGGGGAAAAGACAGTCTCTTCAATAAAAGATGTTGGGAAAACTGGACAGCTACATTTAAGAGATTGTAACTCCATCACTGTCTTACACCCAAAAGTAAACTTTAAATGGGTTAAAGACCTAAATGTAGGACATGAAACTACAAAACTCTTAGAAGAAAACATAGGCAAGAGTCTAATGAACATCAGAATGAGAAATTTCTTTATAGATACACCTACTCAAGCAAGGGAAAAGAAAGCAAAAATCAAAGGATGGAACTACATCAAACTAAAATCTGCAGAGCAAAAAACCATTAACAAAACAAAAGGGCAACCTACCATATAGAAGAATATATTTGCAAATCATAAGGGGCTAATACCCAAAATATATAAAGGACTCATACAACTCAGCAACAAAAAAACCCCTAAATAATTCAATTAAAAAATGGGCAGAGGACATGAAGAGATAATTTTCTAAATAAGTCATACAGATGGACAACAGACACATAAAAAGATGCTCAATGTCACTAATCATCAGGGAAACGCAAATCAAAACCACAATGAGACATCATCTCACACCAGTCAAAATAGTACTCTCCAAAAGACAAATAACAAGTATTGGCAAGGATGTGGCAAAAAAGAGATGTTGGTGGGGATGTAAATTGACTCAGCCACTGGATGTTCCTTAAAAAACTAAAAACAGTAATCATATGACCCAGTAATTCCACTTAAGGGAATTTACCTGAAGAAAACAAAATCAGTAATTAGAAAAGATCTATTCACAACTATATTTATCACCATATTATTTACAATAGCCAAGATATAGAAGCAACCCAAGTGCCCAACAATAGGTGACTGGATAAAGAAGATGTGGAACATACACAATGGAATATTACTCAGCCATAAAAAGGAAATCTTGCCATTTGTGACAACATGGACCTAGAAGGTATGCTTAGTGAAATAAGCCAGTCAGAGGAGACAAATGCCATATGATTTCACTTATATGTGGATCATAAAATACAAAACAAACAAATAAGAAACAGACACACAAATACAGACAACAGACTGTTGGTTATCATAGGGAAGGGGTTGGGGGATTGGTAAATAGGGGAAGGGGTAAAAAGGTACTAACTGCAAATTGTAAAATAGGTTAGACATAGGAATGGAAGGGCAACATACAGAATATAACCAATAATATTGCCTGAGATTCTTACATAAAGAAATCTTAAAGTTGAAAAAGACAGCATTCTGAAACTAATCTGAGTTGTGAATACTTTCTTCCTTTGCAATATCTGTGTGGCAATTGCATCCTGTAGAAATGTTCTCAACAAACCACCGGAGGTTCAGTCTGATTACCTAAGCTAGGCCATCAGTTTCCCAAGCAGGGAATAGGAAGCCCACCCCGGTTGAGTTCAGCTCTTGGCTCCAGTGATGGTGAGAACGGTTCAAGAACCAATCCACCCCCTTCTGAATCAATCAGGAAACCCATAAAGAAAAGTTAAGCAATCTTAGTACTAAGTTCAAGTTTTGAAAAAATGGTGACCACCTTATTTTATATTGCAGATTTGTAAGCAAAAAGCTACCTTTAAAGTTTGCTTGCTTCCTCCCACCAGCAAGCATATGACTTATTTTAAAGGAAATGTACTGGCTGTTCACTGTATTCCAGATTGACCCTGTGAAGAGCTAAAAAGCTTATTCTGCTTTTAGCCATCTTCTTAATGCTCAGAAAACAAATGATTTTAGCAGGAGACTTTTTTTTCCCAGAAATTAACTTTTATTTAAGAGCAAGTCCAATGAGAAATCTAAAAAGCTACATTAATTAGTTATCTAATTAATACATAATAAATTAGTTCCAAGTTTAGCAGCTTAACACTACAATAAGCATCTATTCTCTCACATTGTTTCTGTGGGTGTGTTAGGAATTGGTGGGTGGCTTAACTGGCCCTTTCTGCCTCAGCCTCTGAGGTGGCTGCAATCATATAACAGGAGTCTCTTTGCACAACTCTCACTTGTGGTAAGGAAAATCATGCCTCAGGGAAATCATGCTGTCTTAAAAGAGGAAGTTTCTAATAATCTTGATTTATTGAAAGTCTTCAGGCTCCGATACTAATAACAGATTTGACTCCTAACCTAATGTGCCCATCACTGGAATATTTCTGAAAACAATTTTTCTAGACAGGATGTTCAGCTTCTCCAGTGAATGTTTTCAGGACATATGTATGCAAACTGCATGTTCACACTATATCTGTTCTCTTGCGGTGTATGAGAATAACAAATGAGCAACTGTGTAAGATTCCAGTCATCATAAACTAATGGAGACTGCAGTTCAAACTAGGGTCTGAAGGTAGACAGGAAAATGCTGGAGATATTGGGCAAGTCACAAACACTTTGGCATTTTATTTCCTCGGTAGTAAACTATGATTATGAAGATCCATAAAGTTATGATTTTGAAATGAAACAATGCATGTAAAGATCTTAGTGTTTTAGAAAACACGCATTAAGTGCTCAATTTCATGCTTACTTTGGTATCTGATAACTATTATATTGTCTCACCAGTAAAAACTGAGACAAAGATCCCATTTTAACAGCTTTTTACAAAAATAGGACAAAAAACTTACAGATTACAGAACACCACCACCATCTTCATCACAGCCGACTGCAAATTGGAACTTCATTAACGCTCTTCAATTTGACGTGTCAGTACAGAGATGGAGTGGAAACTGAGACCATTCCCTAGGGAATAAAGGGTAATTCACTAGTGACTGGGCACCTGGGGATCATGCCTTCAGTTTGTTTCTTACTGGCCCCAAATTGAATGGCTGAATCGTGTTAAGAGCAAAGCATTACATAGAATGACAGGAACACATGAATTTAGACAATTTAAAGCAATTTTGTGAGAAAAAAACTACTGGAAAAGAAAATAAAGTATTTTTAAATGTTCCAGGAAAAAAATTATTTGGTGCTGATAGCCTCTTTGCCCAGAGTCCTAGAAAACCACACCCCGACATGAGTGATGAATTGAGAGTTCTTGAAAAACAATCAGAGTACCATCATTGTGGATAATCTTAGTGTTAGGAAAATAGAAATGAGGAAATCATTAATATGTTTATGCTAACAGAAATAAATCTGCATCACAATTCTAGGTGTCAGTGCACTAGAAGACATAGGTCTCCTTTTACAGACGGTATGGACTGACCTGAGTAAGGGAAGCCCTCGCCTGCAGTTGGGGGCGTACCAGATTGTGCTCTGGTCTAGTGGTTTTGGGTTCGAAGTGTGGGGACTTGTGATAGTGCTTGGCCTGAGCGGATTGTGCTGTCTCTTCAGCTCAAGCTATTGGAATTCACAGCATTGATAACTCTGTGGTTCTTGGCAAGCATGGCAGGGGGATTGCAGTCACTGTAAGGGTTCTTGGGCTCCAAAGTGGTGTTTCCAGGACTGGTCACTAGGGAGTAGGGCAGACAGTAGTGGTGGCTGAGGCCAGTGGTGTATTCACCCTCAGCTATGGAGGCCAACTGCTGGGACAAAGTAGTGGCCAAGGTCACTTGCAAAAACTTGTGTTAATGGGGCCAAAGCAGGTGACAAGGCAGGGCCAGCTATGGGGTCACTAACATTTGCAGTGACCCTGATGTTACACAAAGTTGCATTTTCTTTTCCTTTGGCTTAAGAAGACTGTTTTCTCTCATCTAGGAAGATTTGGGGATTTAATCAGCATCTCTACCACTACCACCTCTTCTTCAACACCAAAAGTCCTTGTGTCTTTACAAAAATTTACATATACTGGATATTAAAAAACTTTTACTCATTGTTCACATTGTCTTTTGCCACCTTATACACAACTTACACAGCTCCAAGAACTTTGTAGGGCAGTTTGCCTCAAGCATAAAACTGCCTTTGAAAATAGAATATTCAAGAAAAGAGAAAGATGTGGGAATGTTTATTACATTTTTATTAGATATAATGATTATCCTTTTAGGGCATTGCTAAATTTTTTGTTTGAATGAAAACAAATTTAGAAATTCCACATGACGCACTGAACTAGACTTATGGAAATTTCTACTAACTGTTTTTGGGTGTCGCTTTCTCAATTTCCTTTTTTCTTTGCTTTATCTTCCTCAGTGAAGGAGAGAAAACCCTAATCTGAAAAGACTTCTTTTGAACTGTGTTTCATATTGGGAATTTATTAATCTCACCAGAGTAAGTAATACTGATGTTCAGTCTCAAGTAGTTCTGAGCATACATTCCTGCACCCATAGAAATATATCCTGGGGATGAAATATAGGAGGCTTCTGGTCCTCCCCACCCCTGGGCGGAAAGAGCATTAACACACTATGGGACAAGAAGAACCTCAAAGTAAACGTGAGTACTTTCTCTTCTTTCAGTTTTTAAGAGGCAGATATAATTATGGCTAAGATTGACAAATACGAATTGAGGGTGGTTGTAGTTGTGGGGATAGAAGATGAGGATGACAGGGAGGATGACTTTGGTGAGGAGGACAGCCACAGATAGATTTACTATGTTAGGTAACAGAAAATGCTTTATGCTTTATAAAATGAAAGTTGGGCCAAGAGAGAAGATAAAGTGTTTGAAAGAAAACATGCTTATCAAGACTCATAGTGTACCTGAGGCTCTGACTTTTACCTCACTTTATGTTTTACTTAACTGACACAAATGGATTTGTACTAAGAGAATATTAAATAATATTTTTGAGAAATATATAGAATTAATGCAGAAGTATATAATTTTAAAATTAATGTTTGCCTCATCTCATCACCCCACCATGGCCAACCTAAGTACAACCGCAAAGTACAATGAACTTGTAAAACAACTCTTTATATAACAATATGTCCTGGAAATTTTTTCTCTTCAGACATACTGATATACAGGATTTAATATACATGATTATTTTAATTGGCAAATAGAATTCCATTGTATAGATTCACCAAAATTTAGAATCTCTACTGTTGATAGTATACATGCAAGTATTAGGTTCTAGTGTTTTTCTATTTCCAAAAGTACTACAATGAATATCCTTTTATGTAAATAAGTTCAGTTATTTCTATAAGATAGATCTCTAGAATTGACCTTATTGTAGCACATGTAATGCATTTAAAAACTGATAAAATGTTGCTAACTTGATCTGTCTCATGGGGTTTCTAATTTACAGTTCAATAATAGCATTTATTTCCTCACCAAAAGTGTTTATTCTCCCTCAGCCTTACCAACTCTGCATATTTTCAATTTACTTTTTAAAATATGATATGTGAAAAAAATCATACCATAGTATTGTAGTTTACATTTCTTTGAGCATACCTTTTTTTGGTTTAAGGGCCATTTGTAATTTCAGCCAATTAAATTTTCAGCATATTTCCTACCCCACTTTTTGCTCAGTTTTCTAATACATTTTTGAAATTCTTTATACAGTCTGGATATTAATATTGTGACAAGGTTTTTCTTTCATATGTTCCTTGTGTGTTAATTTTGTTTGTGTTATACAGAGGTTTTAATTTTAGGTACTTAAAATTATCATTTTTTTGGTAATTTTTAGGTTTCATGTGTTGCTCATAAAAAGTATTTCCTAATTGAAAAAAACAAAAAAAATTGTTTACATTTTATTTATTTATCAGTAAGCCCTAAAATTAATTTGTTCAGAGGTAATCTTTAAGCTCTCCTCAGGGTCTAAAATATTTTTGGGTGATCTTGTATTTAACTTGCTAATTCCCTAGTTCTTATGGCTGAGAAGAGGAAAACCTATTGAACTTCCTTTTTGTCCCACTAGGAGGCCAGCATTCCCACCTGACCCCTTGGGCCATTGCGATTGTTTTCATCTCACTTCTTGGTGCCTGTTTTATTGCAAGTTGTTGGTGTAAGTGGAACTCTCCTTGAATTATTTTCCCAAACAACTTTCATAAAGTTCTACATCTTTTGTTTTCTTAATTTTCCCCAACATATCAATCCATAACATTCTTCAAGGTCTTGGATTTAAAATTTAGAACTACACACTTGACCATTTAGTCTTTATTCTTTGATGGTGCTGCTTTGTATCAAGGAATTAAAGATGGAATTTAGATCCTTTTCTATACATATGAAGGTTGGTGACTTAGTAAATCATCCATCATTTGGGACTGGAATTACAAAGGGCTGCGATTTATGAGTGAAGTGTAAACAGAAAAAAACAACTTTGGATGGATTACAGTCTGGCTTTCAAAAGAACAGTTGGAAGACTTGTTCTTTCTGATATAAGAGATTGTATAAAGTTATTATAATTAAAGTAATGTAGTATAGGTGCTAGTAGAGACAAACAGACCTGAGGACGAGAATAGAGAGCTTAGTTACAGAGTCTGCATACATGAACTCTCATACATAAAAAATGCTCACATATAAAACAGAAGGGGATATTTCAGGTATAGGGAAAGGACAGTTTTGTTCAATTAGTATGTAAAGAGCATTGATTATTCATATTTTAAAAATGAAATTGTTCTTCATTTATCATGTAGAAAAACCAACCCAAGGTGGGTTATTGGCCAAAATATGAAGAACAAACCAATAACGTTTTTTGGAAGAGATAAATGTAGAATATATTTGTGACTTTCAGATGGGGAATGATTTCTTAAATAAGCCACAAAATGTGGTAGCCCATAACAAGTTTATACTATATTAAAGTAAAAATTACTATACAACAAAAATTGCTACTAAGAGTTTAAACAGAAAGCCATAGAAGATGTTTATAATGCATATAATTGATAAAGGATTAGTGTATAGAGTATATAAACAATTCTTTCAGATCAATAGGAAAAATACTGATTATACAAATAGAAAAGTGGCACTTGAATAGGCACTGTAAAAAAAACATGTCTAATAAACCTAAAAAATCTCAACCTCATTAGTTTTCAGGGAAATGTAAATTCATCTCACAAGATATACTGCAAACATACCAGGATAGCAATAACTAAGGAGTCTGGCACTACCGAATACTGATGACGTTACAGAGCAACTGACCTTTCAATGAATTGCTGCTGGTGGGGATATAAAGTAGTACAATCAGTCTGGAAAAGTTTGCCACAATCACAGATGGCGATATGCATATCCTATAACTAGCAATTCCGCTCCTAGGCATATGCCCTGCAGAAATGCATGCTTATCTGCCCTAGGGTATGAGACCAATGATGCTCAGAGCAGCAAAACTCACAACAGCCAAACACTGGAAACAATGTGAACATCCACCAGAAGGATAAATACACTTTAGTGCATTAAGACAATAGATCACTTTTAGCAATGGAAATGGATGAATTATAGTTGCATGTAACAATATGGATACATTTCAGAAACAATGCTGAACTAAAGAACCAAAAGGATACATACTGTATGATTTCATTTTACATCAAGTTCAAAAGCAGGTAAATCTGACCTGTATGATTTAGGGCTATGTTGTTAAGTGGTAAAGTTGTGAAGCAAAGTGCAAAATGATTACTTTAAAAGCCATGGCTTGGGTATTTAACATACAGGGAGCGGGTTGCATTTGGGAAGTGAAGATCCCGTGCGGTGTTAGCAATGTTGTGTTTCTTGAGCTAAGCAGTTCTTGCCTGGAGTGTTCACTTTAAATAATTTGATAAACTGTACATATGTGTTTTTCTCTTCTTTACATTTGGCTATATTTCAAAGTAGAAAATATTTGAAAGATAAATATATAAGGCTCATAAAGTTTTGCAGAACTATCCCAGTGTTCACCAACAATCTCTACCCTAACAGAAATTCTGGTAAAATAATCTACTTAAACACATGCATGTAAAGATTTGCAAAACAACCCCATAAAGCACAAAATGGACACTATCATAATAGCAATATTAATTTTCAACAATTCCTTTCAAACAATTTGCCTGGAGCTGGAACAAATTAACTGCATAGGAAGAAAAGAGATTGTGAAAATCTTAACTGTTACCATAGGAGAACGGTTAGAGCGGTTGGCCCCCATTTCCCTAATTAAGTGGTCATACAGGAAAGGAAACTAACATTTTCCTCTTTGACAGTGACTCATCACACTTCTCTACGCTGTAAGAGAGGCAGGGGAGCCTTCAAGTTACCGGAACGCCACGCGAAGCTGACATGCATCAGAGAGAAAACAGAACTCAATGGTACAGAGAGCAGAGAGCATAAAAGAATCGCTTTCTTATTTCCATTGCTTTTCAAACTCATAATCTGACAGTACATCAGTAGTAAACCAGGAGAGCTTAACATAAGATGAGAATCTGGCACAAGAGGGAACATCAGTAAGTTGAGATAGATTTACTTTTCATGACTCAAATCAGTTAAATAACAAGAATGTAACAACACATTTAGGGGCCACTTTTGGCATCCAAAACATAACATTAATTTAGTTCCATTTCTTTTTATTCAGACATATCATAGATACTGTTTCCCCCTAGAACACATATATTCCTAGAAAATATATTTGCTGCAGTGTCTTTGTCTCTTGTATTTTTCTGGAATTTGTGAAGTCCTATGTAGAAGAATGGGGAAATGTTTGAGAGTTTTAGCAGGTTTTTCGCCTGCTTCATGTAAAATGTCCGGCAAAAGGCTTTTTTTATGGCAACACATTATGCAAGTAAAGATGTGTAGGGACATTGAAAAATGATTATGTCTTCTGAGAGAATACCTTGTTTCTTAGAGTCATTATGTGATTCAGATACTTTTGTTTAGAAGATATTTAGAAGTGTAATTTTCCAGATTCCTTTTAAAAGGGGGAACAGAATGAGTTTGGTAATCCTAGTATATTATTCCCACAAATGTTAACAGGATACTAGGTAGCAGAACAGTTAGCCGATCTGTTACCGAAGAATGTTCCTTTGTAACTAATTTTCATTTCAATTTCCATGTAAGGGAGCACCTGGAATTGCTGTCCTGATGGATGGAGGGCCTTCCAATCCAACTGCTATTTTCCTTTTCATGACAATAAGACATGGGCTGAGAGTGAAAGGAACTGTACAGGACTGGGGGCTCATCTGGCCTCCCTCAGCACAAAGGCTGAGCAGGTAGGCTGGGAAACTCACATCAGTATCTCTGCTGGTTTGAATCTCAGAGCCAGAGAGATGGCTCTGCTATGCCTCTGTGCATCTATTCCACCTGCCCGGAAAATCTTTTCTTTCCTTCTCATTTTTAATTCAGGCGGCTAACGTCTTTGGGTCTTCTAAATTTGATTCATGATATCTCCTCCAGAAAACTACCCTCACCATGTACTTGAATTCATCTTGCCTATTATAAATTGGAGATACTTCGCTGGCACTTTGTGCATTGTATGGTCGTGGCACTTACTTCAGTGGACCACAATTGTCTGTTCACTGTTCCACCTCTTCCAGTGACCCCTGCTCTGTAGACGGCTGGGGCCACGATTTACTCACCTTTGCACCTCAGTGTCCTGTGCAGTGCTAAACACCCTGGGTCAGTCTTGATAAATGTTTGGCGGGTAAGTGAATAAATGAATGGTTAATCCAAACTGAAATAGTTTCTCAGGATAAAAAGACAGGAAACATATAGTTCAGATGTAGAGTGGTAATACTTTTTTTAAAAAAAATCTCAAGGTTAATTTAATTCTTTAAAAACTGAAATTTATTTCCTCATGTAATATATTTCCATATATTGGTAGCACGTAGTATCACGACTCAGATGAGGTAAGAGCTCATCTGCTCTTTTCTTGGCTAGCCGGGTTTGCTGGAGGCTTTGCAATCTATAGGTTCTGATTCTTTGAATAAAGTGAAATTTAATGAAATACACAAGCAATTAAGAAGGCAATTTTAAAAATAAAACTTCCTAAAAATCGGATCCTAGTAAGCATTATGCCAAGGGATCTGCCGGTATGACCTCATTCACTCTTCCCTGGAACTCTGTGGCCGTAGTGGAGTTGTACATCCTGGAGGTGAGAAGACTTTGGGTTGATGAGAGGAAAGTCCTTCCTAACATTACATGAGACTTGACAGAGGCAAGATTTGAGAACAGATCTGTCCGATGACAGTGCTTTTGTGCTTAATGAGTAATCTATTTGACCTCATTCCTATTTTCCTAACATAATAGCCATCACTCATGATAAATGCAAATATACCTATAAAAATGTACCTTCTTTTTACAGAACTTTATTTTGCAATTTTTGGATAGACAATTTTCATATTTCCTGGGGCTTACGGATGAAAACTCTGAAGGCCAGTGGTACTGGGTGGACAAGACACCATTTAACCCACGCACGGGGTGAGCATTTTGACTTGGGTGGAAGAGCTTTACAGGCAGAGGCGAGAAGAAGGTTGTAAGCAGGATTCATTTGGGGTGGGGTGACCCTGTAAAAGTGCTTACTCAGAACAGAGCACTGTGTGATGAGTGACCTTTTTACTAGTATCCTTCTATGCTTTTATTGGATAGTGCAGCTCAGAATTTTTCACCAGGGCCATTTTCTCTGCATTGTCCCCTGCCCCCCAAGCCCCCCAACCCCCTACATACAATTTTTTGTTTTTTGTTTTTTTTCATTTCAGATTCTGGCGTGAGAATGAACCCAACAACCATCAGATAGAAAACTGTGTTGTCCTTGCTAATGTTCAAGACAAATGGGCCTGGAATGATTTTCCCTGTGACTTTGAGGCAAGTAGGATTTGTAAGATACCTGGAACAGCATTCAGCTAGAGACCCACAGAGGGGTCCTAGTGAAGAGCGCAGAGAAGAAGAACCAGCCAGACTAGGGCAGGATGTCTGTGCATCGTTCTGGGTCATAGAACATTGCAGACCTGACAGCCTTATTTATTATGTAGCTGAATACATTCACGATAATGTGTTTTTACATGGTGTTTTGGTGGAGGGACTGTGAGAATCAGTTTTCATTAACTTTGCTTTCTGGTAGTATTTCACAGTATTTTCTTTTCTATCGGTGTGCATTGATCACACATCTACCAGAAAGTCTTCAATGACATAATCTCTTAGTCATTTTTGCATCTGCTCAGATTCTTAGTTCTTAAAATTCAAACGTGGGGTATTTCAATTAGTAGTGTGCTATACCATTTTTTAACCCAAATATCACACAACTGAAAGTTTTAAAATAGCTTTTTTGTTGTAGTTTGATGTCTCATTTTCAGAACTTTTAATAGTATCAGTTATTAGATTGAAAGTCCATGAGTGAATTATTTTTTGAACAACAGTATATACAATAGTTCTGAATTATGGTATTGCCCAGGTAGGGGGGAAAAAAAAGGCTATTTACCTTTCAAAAAATTCACTTTCTACTCCACCTTAAATGTTCTCCCAAAACATGGCGTCCCTAGCTGGCTTAATTTCTTTTTGAGTGGAAAAGGTCCTTTCAGGCCACCTTATCCTAATTCCTTCAATTCTATAATCAAGGAGACAAAACCCTGGGAAGCCAAAGGGCTCATCTTCACATTGTTAGTTCAAGACAAAAACAGGACTAAGCGACCAGATCACCTTTCATAAGAGGGGAGATGTATTCCCTTTGATGTTATAGGAAAGTCACTGGTGGTGACTTGGACTCTGGCCAACAGACAGAAAAAGGTTCTTAATTATTGAAAGTAACATTTTACTAGTGTTTCTATATTTTTAATTTAAATCAGACAAAAAAATCATATTTTCAACCCACTTAGGTAAATTGCTGCATGTTTCTATAGAGCTATAAAGCTATGGTTCAAGCCAGCAAGGGAGTCCTTGTTTTCAGCAGAAATTACGTTTCTGGTGATGTATGTAGTACTAAATATGAAACAGTCATATCTCACATCAACAAAATCTGGTGGCCTTAAGATTCTCAGTTTGCAGATGATTCCAGGATCGAAGCTACAAAATTTCATGCAACAGTTTTTTAACCTAACTTCCTTACCACTGTTTTTAAAACCAGTATTTATTTTGTAAATTAGTGATTTTCTGAATTTAGAATATTAGTGTTTGCTTGATCATATGTGCGTGTGTGTCTGCATTTAAAGCTGATACTTTTAACTGAAGTAGAACTAGGTGACATTAGTTGTGTTGGCATACTCGTTAAATTATATAGCACAAAATCTACAAAACTTGTTGAAATAACTTCATGTAAATACTAATAGGCTTTGTATAATTAATATTATTTTTTACATTTGTATACAAATGTATATATATATATACACATATATAGGCAAAGGTTCAGTTGTCAATCAAATGTGACGTTTTTGTGATTGTGTACATCGATGTCAACATACGTATCTCTGATATTTCTCACCACGTGGATCATTTTCCATTATGTCCATAGCTACCAGCACAGACCAAGCCACCATCTCTTTTACCTAGATTATTGCCCTGCCTTCTGACTGGTCTTTCTGTTTCTACCCTTAGACCTTTTTAGCCTTTCCTCAATTCTCATGACACCTCTCCTATTCTTCACAATTTCTTTAAGACAGCTGATAGCAATTTCATAAAAATAAATGCTAATTTTTTTTGGTAGACTGTGGCAGTCCTAGAAGTTTGAAACACTTAAAAATCTTAAATACTGTTCTTATCTCTGGTAAAGTAATTTTATTTGTGTTAAAAAAGCAAATAGTAAAAACATTAATAAAAGTTTAAGATAAAACTCTTTTCTACCCTGAACTCCAGTCCCTTAAATGTCTCTTCAGAGTAACTGTGATTATTAGTTTCTTGTATGTATTTCCATATGTGTTTATATGTGTTGTATAAGGATAAATATACATATATAACCTATAGTTTTTTACACTAATAAAAACACTGTCTACATAGTCTTAAACAGCTTGCATTTTTTTTACTTGACAGTATAGTTGGAAAATATTTTATACCTTGCTCCTTACAAAGTAAATCATGTTTAGTTGTATTGGTAAATCATAATTTGAAATAACCTTAAAATGACAAAGTATTTTCTTTATGCAATAAAAATCAACAAAATAATGGCTGTAAAACAAACCATGAAAGCAATCCCAGTTTAGATCACAAAGGGAAGACAGTTAGTTCCACGAGGATTTCTTTTCTCCATGAAAATATGGGACATGTAGAATGCATTTGAAGGCACTGAGAAGCGAAGTACAATTCTGGATAGCTAAGGAATGAGTTGTTAACACATAGAAAACTAGATAAATATGAAAAATGATGCCAATATTAGCTATATGAAGAGCAAAATGTGTTTAAGAAAGTAGATATACTCATGATACAGGGCATGACTTAGCTGTGAATAATATTTACATATTCAAATAAAGTCCTTGAAAATCTGGTGCGTATTTTACACTTCCCAGCTTATCTCAACTAGGACTAGAGTTCAATGTTCAGTAGCTAAGGTACTGGATAGCTCAGTACGTGGACAGTATAAATATGTACATAGAAGATACAAGTGAACCCATAGCCAAAATGTGAAAAAATAACAGCAGAGTTCAGCTATGTTTCTGGATAAATTATCAACATACAAGTTAACAATATTCCCATGTAATACTTGCAAAATGTAGAAAATGTATTTTTATATAAAATATTACATTTACAATAACAATACAACTCTACAATACCCAAGAATAAATGACCAAAATGTGCGTGTGAGTTTTATGGAAGAAAGGATAAACTTGGTTGCAGGACCTGTAAACTAATTTGCTGGGGCTTGGCTGTGTGACTTCTCCCTTACACTGGATTTTCCTGTCTCTCCTCTTACTTGGGCTCATACCCTATATGGCTCAAATCAGCTCAGGCTTTGGCAATATGGGCCATTCTGCCTCTCCACCAAGACCTCTTCCACCCCAGTCCCTGCCAAGTCCACTGGGCCCCTAACCCTTAAGCCCTTCCCACTTCCAACCCTTCCCCTTACACAGACTCACCTTATGCAAGCTCTCACTTACTGTAGGGTAATCACACTCCCCTTCGCACACCCTACCCCCCCTCGCACACATGTACACACATGTGAAAGCTACCTTGCTCTGCCCCGTCTGATGAATGATTTTAGGATGGTATTATTAAAAAAGGAAAAAGAGGAAAGGGGATTGAGGAGAAGAGGACCTAGAAGAGCAAGAATGGTTTACGTGATTCTTAATTTTTCTTTACTGCAGAGGGATCTCTTAGGAAATTATTTTTTGTGGTAATCTATAAAGCCTATAGAATTCTTGAAGTTCAAGAATTCTGTAACTTTGTTTAAATTTTTCACTTATTAAATTCAAAGTGAAATTCAATTTAATATTTTTGAAGTGTCACCTGTTATGTGCTTCCTTTCTAAATTGTGTGTGTGTGTGTGTGTGTGTGTGTGCGTGTGTGTATTTATTTATTTGTTTTCCACCCATTTGTCTTTCCATCCTTCCATTTAACTTTTGAAATCATAGAAAGTTTTCTTGAGTGATGTTCAACTAATGTTCATGATAATTATTTGTAACTTCAGTTTTGGATTTATTTTTCACTTTCACCTTATACAGTTGTGCTCTTACAGTTTTGATAATAAATATGTATCAACTTTACAAAATGTATTTGAGTGACTTTTCTTTAAAAAAATTAGGGTCTCAAATGGTAATTTACATCTTATCAGTTGTTTATTTTGGGAATGTTGTCTTGGGAATACTCTTATTTATTGTAACTTTCTGGGTTTTCAGATGCCTAAGTATTTGTATAAAATATTATATTTTAAAATGTTATATATATATGTTTTTAATCACATTTTAAAATAGTTTCAGCTGGATGATATATTTCCCAAACACAAATTTTCCAAATGGATAATTAGGTTCTAATGATCTTTAACCACTAAACTCCTATGATTTCTTTTTTTGCCAAACTTTGAAGACAAAGTTAATTGCTTAACTTAAATTATAAATACATGGTGAGATAATATACAGTAATAGTTTCATATCTTTCAATATTGAAGTAAAATTTAAAATATTCAAATTATAGCCAATGCAGGGAAACAACAGTGAACAAAAAAAATCCCCGTATGTCCTGCAGTGTTTCTTCACTGACATTTATGATTTGGAAAAGGGGAATTAGAAAGTTGAAGATACATTCTTTAGAAAGTTGAAGATTGCCTTTCTTTTAGGTTGAATGACTTTTGGCTTAAAGGTTTATTGGTTTCAAAAGCACAAATTGTCACTTATGACCTTAGAAAAATAAACATTTGTAAGGAAAACTGATACGTTATATTCACTTGTTCAGTCGAATTTTCCCATTTAATTATTACACCATTAATTCCAAAGTATGAATTTTGAGGGTTTCTTTATGATGGTATGTGCAAGAAACATGTTTGTAACATGTTATTTACATATTCTTGAATAACCTTATCAGTATCGATAGACTATTATGCAATAAGTAAATGGATAGGCTTGACACAGGGAAGTGCCGAGCTACATGTTCTCTTTGAATAATTCGACGATTGGACTCTGGCCTAGCTGAACAGCAGATACTAATTGAAGTGAGATCCAGTTAGTCAACAGGAATAGAGAGAGAAGGGAGTTGCTGGTGTGTGGGGGCCGGGTGGCAGTCTGTTCGGTGCTGAAGGGCTAGCACCGTCCTTCCCTCAGAAAGTGCAGTAAAAGCTCCAGCCCAGAAACCCGGAGCAGTCCTTTGACCAGGAAAACATTTCGTGCCTTGAAGAAGTTTCTGAGTCATTGTTCAAGAGCACATAGTGAGAATATATACCTGGGCAGGGGCTAAAAACAGTAGGAAATCAAGAAGAGTAGACTGATATTTCAGGAGCCAGAAAAGGAATCGACACCGAGCCTGCATTGAGGTGATTGTTCAAACGCACTTTCCAAAATCCTTTTCTTTGCAGGACTCTGTGCTTGCTCAGAGGCCCCATGTCGTCACACAATTGCTCACAAGTAAGGTAAATATACCAAAAGCCGCACACGCCTTTCTTCTCATAGCATTTGCTAGAGAATTGCTCAGTAAGTTCTCAGAAGCCCCGAGACTAATACAGAGAAAAGGGCACTTCGCTCAGTATCATGAATCACAACATTCAGAACTACTTCTTTGTATTTATACCAAAGCAGTAAACGCTTTTGAAATCCTTGTGAAGCGTTAGGCACACTTTTCTTGTGCTGGAGTTCTGACTGTGTTCAGGCTGTTACTCCTCTTCATTTATACATTTAAGTTGTGCCTTATCTTCTTAGAGATTTTTCTGTATTAAAAATATTTACTTCTGGTATTTCGCAAATCCGGTACATATTGAAGAAACAGGGCACATCATTCCAACTTCGTCTTGGATTTGAAGAGTCTCTAATGGTGGCGCAGTCCTCCACTGTGACTATGTTGTTGGGCTCCCCGACATCCCAGAAGCTGGAAGAGAGCCACACGGGAGATTTTAAATCCCAGCTACAAGAGGTGATTTAATTTAATATGCTAGGCAAATTACATTTGCGTCTTTTAACTTCACCACGATTTGGTGAGATAAAATTAAATAAAATAAAAAAACGAAAATTTAAAAATCCATTTTCTTAATGAAGAAAAGGAATCTCAGAAAAGCTAAACCATTTGTGTAAGTCACAGAGTTTATGAAGTGAAACTGAACTGGGTATTTCTGACTTTCTACTCTGTCATGCTCCTTCATGGCTTTAGACCCAGAATGGGAAGTTACAGGAATTGACGCCCTGATGGATTTGTTTCCTCTGCACCCATATTTCATATTATGTTTGATTCTCTTTATTCTACTGAGTTTCTATTCACTTAGGTGCCTGCTTCAGTGGTTTTGTACTGCTGTAGTGAAAGAGGCTTTCTCAAGTACCAGAGCATCTGGGCTGTGCTCTTAGAACTGATTTAACCTTCCTGATCTTTAGTTTCTTCAAATGCTAAGTGAAGATGAATAGTATAAATGTAAATCAGAGAGGTATAATGTAGGCGAAATGATAATGAATGAGATAAAAACTTTGAAAACTCCAAGATGCTGCGCTCTAAATGTAAAGCCATTGTTAAGGTGAAAAGAGACATTATCAAGGGGGTTCCCACTTTCACTTCATGAGAACTTGCTCTTTCTTAAATCACTATTTTTGTCTCATTTACTACAGTTTGGGGGCATAGGACTCTGAATTTCCCTGCTTGTCTCTGCTGCATTTCCAATGAATTGTCTTCAATCCTAATTCTTTTCTTATTTTCATCTGTTATTTCCCTTTATTAGCAAGATAGTCTTAGAAAATGGGGGCAGTAGATCTTCATGTTTCTCTTCTCTGTCTTCTCCCTTCTAGTACCACCAAGGAGGGGCCTGAATATGTCTCATGGAACAGAAGGAGGAGGTTCTGAGAACGCCCCTCCACAAGGGTCTAACTTCAGGATTTATGCTAATGTTATATTTCTACAAGAAGGAAATTACCTTAGAGACTCTTTGAAAGGTGTGCCGTCTACCCATTGCCACTGACCCTCAATCACCTGGTCTGTCAGCCCAATATAAAACTCTTTCTTTATAGGTTTTGTACTGAAAAGGAATTCCTATGGAAGATACACAATGAAAAAATAGATCAATTATTGCAATTCTGAACAAAAGTTGAAGCTAATTGCTATTAAAAGAGATAAAGTAAGATCTGGACTAGAGATGACAGACAAATAGTCCCGAAATTGTAAGATCATGGATGATTATCTCCTGATTTTTTTGTGTATGTGGTAAAAATATAAACAACACATAATTAAACCAGCAAAAATAGAACCTTCAACAGAGAAAGTTTTTGATAACTCATTCAAAATTTATCTACTGTTATTTGTTGCAAAATCTACCATGTATATCTAGCACAAACATTATTAAGCACAGCTTAAAGATAATGAAGAGCACTTTCCCTCTTTCATATGATTATTTATGTTATATTATTCATAAACATAACGGTCATTTGAAAATGAACTCTGAGCCCTTTTTCTCCTGACTTACTAATAAAGGAACTGAACACAGAATTTCCTTTTTTCTTAGGCTCTTCTAGTAATGAAGATAAATTAGAGTAGGTGTTAATGTACAGAAAGAGTAGGAATAGGGCACATTCCAGTACATTCATTTAACAAATAGTATTTTTGGGCTCAACACTGTACACATTTGGAAAAAGGGATAGATTCTGGGAAGAATGTCACATGGACCTTGGGGGAGGTCGTACCCCCAACTACCTGTTCCTCCTGTGTGTTGATAACCACCAGATGGGCTCCCATGTTTGAGCAGTTTTTTAAACTTGATGTCCAGGACATGGTGTTAGTAGAAAAGAAGTAGCAGCTAGATTGAAAATATATCCAGTCCAATGGACAGCAATTCCTGACTGAACCTAGGAGGAGAGAACGAGCTAAGCGAGAAAACAGAAAGCTGCTTCTGGCCCCGTGAAGTCCATCGTTTGCAGTCAGAAGCCCTGGAACTCGTGGTACATGCCTCCCCACACCCACCCATCTTACTGTTTAAGACTTCAGATTATTTTATATCAATAAACACAACAATTTTCTTGTCTTTGGAGACATTATCCTTGTTTTCTAGATGTGCCAGTAAGTGCAACCATACATGCCATCAACCTCAGTTATGCTATTAATATAGAACTCTGTTATTTGTTCTTAGAATGCCGAGTCAGAGAAAGTTATACATTTCACCCAAGCAACTACCTGTCACGTTGCCCAAACAATGTACCCTCAACAAAATCTCCAAACTGGTTGTACAGATGGGCTACATTTCTTAGAATTATGGAATTTAAGCTTTTAAAGTTTATTCAAAATAAGTAGTCCAATCTCTCTCAATTTAATGGTGAGGATATTATAGCCCAGAAAAGGAAAGCATTTTCTAATGTTGTGTTGCATTTTGCTAACACTTAGAACAGGAAGGACTACATGTTTAAGAGTACAGGGAGTATATTTCTGAGGCATTTCCTAATCCCCTCCTCTATACATTTGTTTCCTCTTTCATTTCATTTTGGAAGCAAGTGATGAATGAAAAAAGTGCATTACTGGGGATAACACTTTCCACTTCCAGACTTACTGTTCAGACATGTATCTCAAATTTATTCTAAAAGCTTGCTCGAATGTCCCCAAGATTTCTTGCTCCAATGCTCATTGCATTTCCAAAGTTCTTTTCCTGACCTCTTATGAATTCTTCATCAGTCTCTTATGGTTCAGGCAAGATTTTATGTTTTGTTTTCAAAAAACAGGACCTATCCAACTATATTACTTATCCCAAAGCAATCTAGAAGCCAGGAAATGCTGATATGTCAATTGTGATGTTCAAATTTGAAGCCTCTTATACCTGATCCATCATTGTTGCAGGAGAGCTCCATGAAATTTTCATGTGACTGGGAAGTTTTCTCATCACAGAGTTGAGAGATGTGATATGTCACTAAAGGAAGGGGCACAGTTAATATTCATGCCTCTTTTGACAAAAAATAAACTTTAACATTTTTGTATTTATAACCCAAGTTCCAATAATAATCAGGATATTTTCTTACTATCTACCTTCCCTTAGGTGCTGAGATTTACTTACTCAAAGAAGGGAGAGGGAATTCACATTTCATGTTTTTTCTGACTTACAAAGATGATTGTTCTTTATTTCAGTCCCAAAGGCCCAGTGAAAACATACACGTTTGTATTTTCTTTTACACCAAGTCTAACTGTCTCTAACTTTCTTCCAAAAAGTGGTATGTTGTGTTTCTGGCTATGATCTCATAGACAGGGTCACCCTCATGAGAAGGAGGGCACTCAAAGCCACCAAGGGTGTCTATCATAAAAATGGATCAGAGGTCACTGAAATTTGGTAACAGTTCTGTTCTAGTTGGGGTTTCTGGCTTGAGAAACAACTTGGAGATAAACAGGAAAAAAGTGGAATAGAACTGCCCTTTGTGGGAGAAGAGAATCCATAGGTGGCAGGAAAGAAGTTACTCCTAGCCTTCACCAGGGAGACTGAACTTGACCTTCAGAACTCACCGACACATCTGGCGATAAAGCAGGCACTGAGCAGTAGGATGGAGACGCCAGCAAGAGCCCACACAAACACTTCGGAAGAGAAGCATCCTCTCTCTGGAGAAATACACAAACCCTGTCAATCTTCCCTAAGCCAGCTATGAAAGAGATACGAGAGATTCTCATTCAACCTCACTTATTTCCACTGGCTTCGTCTCTCTTGAGCAATCCTCAAACTTCAGCATGCATCACAGACATCTAGAAGTCTTATTAAAACACATACATATTTGATGGGGCCTCACCCCCAGAGTTAACAATTGAGTAGAGCTGGTAAGAAATGGACAAGTTCCCAGCTGCTGCTGCTGCTGGTCTGGGGACCACACTTTTAGAAGCCCTGGAGTAATTCATTACTCATTTTAAGACTGACTCATGACCTCAGACAGATGTGCAATTTTTCCTTTGTCAATATCCCATATTCTCTCCCCTTCGTTCCCTATCTTTCTCTCTCCTTTTGTCCCTCTCACCCTCTCTGTTTTTCTGGTCTCTCTCCTAGTCTCCTCTTTTCAGTGTCCCATTATCTGAGCCTTTTGTAAACCAATCAAGTAAAACATCAACAATCATCTGGCAGTTCCTTTTCTCCTCCCTCCCAATGCACACTTTACAGATAAGGTAATTCCAGAGAATTTCAGAGAAGCAAAGTGACTTGCCCAACGGGACACAGTGGAAGGGTAGACACAGCAGTCAGGGAGCTCTCCCTGAACTCAAACCCAGGAATCTTTCTGGCAACGTAAAGTCCTCTCAACATTCTCTTGTATTCTCCTGTCTTCCATTTTCTGTCTCTGTGTATCTTTATCTCCTCTTTTACTTTATTGGGTACTTTTCTCTTGTCCTGTCACTCCACACATTTACTACCTGTCCAAAAAAGAAAAGAAAAGAAAAAAAACAGATCTATGAAAAAAAGGGTAGTTACAAATGTTTACCTGTGCACTGTGATGCAGATGATTTAGATGAATTCATTCTTTCTCTCCCTCTTCTTCTTTCTGTCTCAACAGTTTCTGAGCCCAGGAGTGTTTTGTTGGTGAGATTCAAGGAAAATGATTCTTGAAGAATGAGCCCTTTCTTGTATGTTAGGAAGTTCCACCCTAAGACATAAGAATATAACCTTGTTCTGTGGTTATGTGTTTAAGGCAGGATTTCCTTTCTTGCACAAGGAGGACAAGGTTGTTTACCGAGCAAAAGTTGGTCTCCTCATTCCAGAAAACAGCAAAATGGGGAAATGATGACATAGTAAATATCATTAGAAATAGGTTGACCATGGGGAAATATGAGGAGCTTAAAAAACATTTGTTTTATTTTGGTGGATAGAATTTCTCTGCTTTCTTACAGGCCTGACACATCCCTTAATTTTTTCCTTGACTTTGTGGGGCCCACCTCTGAACTCACAATTTCACTTTTGTTCTTTGATACCACACACTTGTTAACGGAAAAGAAGACCAACTCTAAATCTTTGCAACACTTAGCCCAGAGTTGGGCACATAGTTACATGTATTTATAATTTAGAAATGTGAATTTCTTTTCACCTTTTATGTTTTTTTCTTCCTCCTTTGTTTGCATCTCTTGAACATTCCAGTACTGTGTATTTGTATACCTTTTATCGAAGTGCTGGCCACCAGGCTGTTTCACAGGTCCACCTCAATTAAACAGCCTGGTGTGGCAGGGCTACTTTGAAATGCAGATCAGTTCCTCCATTGTAACACAGTGTCTGAAGCCTCAGAGATGCACTTTAGCTCTAAGCTGAATTATTTGGGGATTTTCATTTTATTTCATAGCCTCCATCAGGAGAAACGAATTTGTCAGAAGAAGCAAATTCAATTAGACATTAGAATATAATGCATCTCTAGGTTAGTTATAGTAATGTTTCATCTTCTTCATTAAAATACTTAAGAATAAGATCAAACTCGTCTCTGTTGATTTGATTTTGCAAATGTCAGGAGACATTAGTAATAAATGTATGACCTGGTAATCCCCACACCCAATGACTCACAGACTTCCCATGTGTTAGAAAATATCCCTGTTCTCAAAGGGGCTTTTCATTGTTTCAATGTATTGGTCAATTTTCTCTGCACTTTCCAATTTACAATTTATAGATTTATTAAAGAATGCTTAAAAACTATACTTGTATATATTATAGAATATATACATATTTCATAATGTGTACTATCAGCAAATGTCTTTTGACCAGTAAAAAGAGAGAAATTATCTAGTGGATGAGTTTTATGAATTATTAAATGATGAATCATAACAACTACAGTCATTTATTATGACCAATCAGTAATAATCAATACTAAAACATAATTATAGATGACTAATTTTATGAATATGCAATTAACTAGATATTAATAGTTTATAAATCAATAATACTTTTACCAGCTAAAATATGTATATGTTTTTATCCTTTGTTTTATCACTTTTTCTCAATTATAAAAGTAATATTTTTATGGTTAATGATATAAGAAGAATCTGACAGGTAGGCTTTCCCTCTATCCTTAGTCTACTCTTCTCAAGTTAAGCACCTTTAGCAATTTTCTTGAGGGTGGGAGAGAAATGTTTCAAATATTTATTGATTTATGATATTTTAAAGCTGAAGTATAGTTGATACCCTGATTTCTTATATATACTTGGAGATATTTTCTAAGCTTATAGAAATGGTATTTTGTATATGTCATT
Source organism: Manis pentadactyla (assembly GCF_030020395.1). Lineage (NCBI taxonomy): Eukaryota > Metazoa > Chordata > Mammalia > Pholidota > Manidae > Manis > Manis pentadactyla. Next base: position 65,264,218 of record NC_080032.1, on the reverse strand, counting down.
TATTTATTTATATGCAAATAAGATCATGCCATACAGCCTTTTACGTTTTGAAAATTACCTTTCTGTTCATCAATGTACTTGGACATCTACCTTCTTAATTCTACTGGTTAAATTTTTCCATAATCGATAGACCAGGCACAACTAATTTCTAGTATTTCTTTCCTCAAACAAATGAAGCAATGACTGTCTTAACACATTTTTGAAGGAGCACACTTTTTGGCTCAACGACCCACGCCAAATGTTAAAAACCAATATTTGGCTTGAGTCTTCATCACAGAAAAACGTTCTGCATATAAACCAAAATCTAAACTTAGTCTGAAGGCAATTCTCATTGAAATTTAATATTAAAACTTTATTAGGGAGATGTAACACAATAATATTACGGAATAAGAATGGTAATCAGGAGTGCGGCTGATACTCTGTTCTTGTGATCAGTATGCTGAAAATTTTCCATATGAGACAAACACTTCCTTTTCATAGTGAGAGAATAGGGAACAAGATATTTTTGGATACTTCACTTTTCTCTAATCCCTTCTTATTCATACTCTTTAACAACAATAAAAAAACTTTCCCTGTAACATGATTTTTCATGGATTTTTATTGAATAAAATTTTGGAATTTTTTTCCCTTACGAAATTTTCAGGTGGTGAAATAGATAATTCTGCTTTTAGTTCATCCCTGTAAGACATAAAAAATCTCAAATAGAATTTATCTTAAAAGACTTATAGCCTAAAAGGAAATTAAATAACAAAAAATGAATTTATTTCATTGTAAGAGTTTTATTTTTAAATTAAATTATCAGTTTTTTTATAGATGTAATGCAATAAAATGCACTCTTGATTTGGAACAGAAAATTTGCAAGACAAGATTTGAATAAGATTTTATCAACAAAATCCAAGAGTCAGCCTATGTGGCTCAAATGAGATAAAAGATATTTGGGATATCAGAAATAGTTAAGAAGCAATTGTTTAAAGTACACTGAATTTATAAAAAATTGGTCTATCCATAATGAAAATAAGCTACAACAAAATAAAACTTCATTGGTCATTACTGAGGTTACTAAACACCAACTAATTATTCTGAAATGGTTACATATGGGTTAAAAAAAACCTTTCAAAAGGAAACCTGAGGTGACTTTTCATTACAATAAAAATAGGATCAGAAAAATAAGAAAGAAGTATTTTCTTCTTAGTTTCCCAATGCCTATATACATATCATGCTATATGTACAACTTTTGTACTTTCTTAAGGGCAATATAAAGATCTTACGTCTTTCAATTTATTAGCCACCATCCACTCCTATTTCTACCTATGCATAGGAAAATTACAGTAAGTAACATTTGAATTAGGTCTAATATATCAATAAGTAGAACTCACCATTTTCTAAGTCACTGTTTTAAAAATAAATGAATATTTTATTGAACGGCACCAATGTTAAATAACATATCATAAAGGCATTTAATATTTTGCTAAAGAGATCCAAAACTGAAACACAGTAGGCCTCCTGGCTCCCATGACCTTTGATGTTCTAGAGTCCAAGAATATTTATGAAATTTTAGCCAGAGATCCATTTTCATTTTATAAATAGAGGCTGTATCAAACTCTTTCTTTGCCTCTCTGAAGAAAATGGTGTGCTTTCTGTGGAAGTGAACAAGATTCAGAATCTAATTTCATTATTCGAAGGAATTTAGAAATAATCTCTTCCTCTTCAAGGAAGAATGTTTCTTATCAAACAAGAGATAATAATACTTACACCAAAGGCTTTAGAATGGAAGAATAGAAAAAGGAATTAAGTAAAGAGGTGTAGATTGTAGGTATTTGTAATGAACCCAGAATCTAATAGAATGGTTTGAATTTAAATGCCTGAAAACAGCACAAGTGGAATAAGAGCATATGTATTATTTTCTAATACTGATAAGGGGATGGAAGGTATGGAATGTTGAATCAATGCAATTGTATTAAGATAATATTCAAATGTTACATTTGGTATTGAGGATACAAATGTTTACAAAATATATATAGATATGATCCCTGCTCCTAGAAAACTATCAAACGTATTGCAATATGTAAAGTCCAAGGGCAACTTTACTCTCCATTTTCCTGAGTTTGACTTTTTTTTTTGTTTTTTCATTTTAGGTTCTGTGTATGAATGAGATCATACAATGGTGGTTGTCAAGGCTGGGGAATGGGGGAAAAGGGTAGATGTTTGTCAGGGTGCATGAACTTTCAGTTACAGATTAATAAATTTTGGGTCTCTCTAATATACAGCGTGGTGACTGTAGTGAATAGTACTGTATCATGGAAGTAATAATTGTCTTGATTGTGATAATCATTCGCAATTATAAGTACATCAAATCACTGTGTTGCATAATTTAAATATATATGATTTTATTTTTTTATTAATAAAGCTGAGGGAAATCATAAATTGAAAAAAAGAGAAATAAATTCAAGAGCATTATTATGGATCATTAATTATATAGCTGCAGGTCCGGAGTTTTATCAACAATCTGAAATCACTGGAGACAACATCACAAGAGAGATAATTTGAATACAAGCTGGTTAATACAGGATAGAACATACTGAGAACAGAATATAACAGGCCCTGGAAAATTCTTGTTAGTAGCCATAAGGTATCTGAAGGCAAAGGAGGTCTCATAATTTGGTGAGTAAAACTAGAATTAAGAATACTCTTGTACTTGGCGTTTGTTTGTTTTACCCATCCAGGTATCCCCAGGACTAGGAGAAACTTGGGTTTAACTTTAAACAGAAGAACCTTAAAAAGTTCTTTTGACATCATCCAGAATGGATACACAAACCTTATATCACCATACATTTCCATATTAATTATGCTTTTTAAAGATACTATGCATATATTCCTAGCTCAGGCCACAGAAATGAATAAAACTCTAGGAGCTAAACACTCTCCTTTATTTATAACAAAGTACTGAACATTTACATCAGCTGGGAGGCTCAAAAATGCATGCTATTAGACATAAGAAGACTGACGTAGACATAAGAGAGCTGGAACATCAGCATACTATGGAAGGTGAGTCAACACTTCATCTCTAAATCTGAAGGAGGGCGCACTATTTTTGATATGCTTACTTGGCACATTTGCTTCAGCCACCGCAAACTTGATCTTTACAAGCAGAACATTTGTGCCTTCACTTCAAGAACTGAATTAAGCTATGACCACACATGTCTGGCATCGAATGGACTCCAAAGAAGCTGACTCCAGTTTATTGGGTCAATGATCTGTGAATAAAAAAACTATCTAAAAATACTTTGACAACATAGATTCAGTGAATCATTTCCTTTTATAAATATATATTGTCCTTTAGAAGATAAAGAACTGAAAAAAAATATTTTAAAAGTCTTGCTAACACTATAATTACTGGATAAGCAAGAAGAAATAAACAATTACATTACTGAAAGTCACTAGGTAATAATTGCCTGACGATACACGAATTAATTTCAGGTCTTGTGGTTCACCAAACTGATAATTTTCTAGGTTTCTGGAAGGGATAATAAATAAATGCCTGCTTGCAAGTACATAAAAGGATGTTGTTCAAGGATCGAGGAAATACGTAGTAAATCAATCCTTCCATTAACTATGGAATTTTCCTGGGACTTTGCTTTTGTACCAAAACAGATTACTTAAAAAAAAAGAAAAAGAAAAAAAAAAACAGTATTGTTCAAGGGACTTCAAGGATATGCTTGACAGTTTTCTTCTTTTTCTCCAGAAGGTCATCAGAGTGTTGATCTGACTGAAAGACAAAAGTCAATTAAATGATGATAGACAAAAGGTCATTTCTGATCTAGGTGAGATGTTTAATCAGAAGATTCTGCAATGTGTTTTTGAAACTATAAGTACTTCTCACACTGAAGTTAATGTAATGAACATGTATTAAAAACATCAAATTATATAAAACACAATCATAGAAAAATGAAATGTGCACTATATAAAAAAAGGATGATGTAATAGGCACAATTTAAGTTAATTAATTACTCCAAAATAATCACTTAATTTTCAAGCAATAATAATAACAACTATTATAATATCCTTAAAGTGATTGAAAGATATCGAGGCCTAGTAGATACTGAGTGCCTACTGATATGCCAGACACTGTGTGTAGAACTTTAAATATCACTTCTACTACCCCAGTGAATGATTACTATTATTATTATTATTATTATTATCATGATAGGTGAGAGACAAAGTGGTGGAATAATAACAATAATGAGTTGACTTCTATTCAACCTTTCTTAAATCCCAATTTCTGAAAGGTGAATTCAAAATGCATTTATAAATATAATTTGTCTATGTGAAAATTTACATATTTGACCAAAGTCAGAAGGAAATTACTAATGGTTCCTTTCATTCATGTCTTTTCTCTTAATATTTATATAATGCTAAGTTCAAAAACAGTGGGCTGTGACATTAAACAATCAAGCAGATTTAGCTGCAAAACTATTGTTTATTTACAGACTCATTGATTTTATCTACTAAAATAATGTGCTGACTTAGTTGTTTTGGTGAGTAATAATTGTACTCTCCCAAAGTGCTCAGAATGGTTTGATAGTATGAATGAATCATTTAAGAAGCAGTCAATCTATAAGAGATCACATAACGACAGCCAGGACTACCGCGTTCGCCCCTTGTTGCGGTGACGACAGCGATACGTACACAGACCTGGTTCACTTCAGTTCTTTATTGTTGCTCGGAAGGCCGGGAGAAGGTGAGTGAGAAGAAGCAACAGCCGGGGGGAGCGAATGAGAAGAAGAATGAGGGGAGAGAGGGAGACAGAGATTGAGAGAGTGGGAAAGAGAGTCAGTGCTTCTTTCCTGCTTATGCCTTATATAAAGGAAGCTGGCCTATGGTGATCAAGCCTATAGGAGCAACTTCCTTATGCTAATGCCACCTAACCAGGCAGGGTGGCGCCCAGGAAGCGTGCGCCACCTTAGGGCATTGGTCAACTAGAGTGGAAGGGCGGTGTTCAGCCATAGTGGGACTCAGCCTCGGCCGTAGGCCGGCCCCTACATCTCCCCCTTTTTTGTTTTTTAGCACAATGAGGCTCGGGGACCATGCCTGTCTTAGGTTGTCAGGGAGGTGCAGCATCCTTACCCGTCATAAGGCAACAGACAGCTAAGGTCTGCGCCCTGTCTTAGGTTGGTATGCGTACCTCCTGATCTTACCCGTCTTTGACTACTGGTCCAACATATTGTGCTACACCCTAGGGGAGATGCCTTCTTCTATAGCTGCCATGGCCTGCACCAGAGCCATCCGCACTCTCCGATGTTGCCGTTGCATGGAACAGAACACCCATGCCTGACCAGGCTTTGGTGGCATTTAGCACGGCTTCAGCAAACTGAGCTACAGACAGCGCCTCTAACTTTTGGGGACTAACATTCAATATTTCTTGCCATAGCTGAGTGGTGAGCACATCAAACTCACTGGACCAATTTGTGGATAACATCTTGCCTAATTCCCTGGACAGATTGGCAGCTTTAGAGAGGTTATGAAAGGAATGCCAGTAACACATAGAGCTGTCAAAAGGCAGATATGGGAGATTAAGTGTACTATAGGTAGAGAAAAAGGCAGGAAAGGTATGTGCAGTTTCAGTCACCGGGAGTGGAAGAGGCCAAGCCTTCACCAGACCCCATAGTTCTCTGGGTTCCGCTATCGCCTGCTGAAGAATCAGTAGCAGGATGAGCATCAGTGGCATCGGCATCTCGCACTTCCGGTTCTGGTCTTGCCACTCTCCGTGTCAGGCGTTCAGGCACCCAGATGGGATTGTTTCGGTCCTGTGGGGAAACACAAACAGAGCCTCGGTTCCAGATTAACACTGGATCCGGGCCTTTCCATGATCCTTCCAATACATCCTTCCACATAACTGCGGGCATGTCTTTAGGCCTGGAACGGCGATTATGCCGCTCTGCTGCACTGTGGCCATCTTTGTCCAATGTTAAAAAATTTAAAATGAACAATATGATGTTAAGTTTGTCTCTGGGGGATCTGAAGTCTGCCCCTATTCCCCCTTTTTGTTTATAGAGAGCATTTTTAAGGGTCAGGTTGGCGCGCTCTACCACGCCTTGCCCTTGAGGGTTATAGGGAATGCCCGTGGTGTGGGTGATATCCATTGCTTTTAAAAAGCTGAGGAGCGATTGGGATGTATATGCTGGCCCATTGTCAGTTTTTAAATGTTTGGGCTTTCCCCAGGCCGAAAATGCCTGGAGGCAGTGAGATATGATATCTCTTGATTTTTCTCCTGTATGGCAAGAGGAAAAAATGATGCCTGAGCAGGTGTCTACAGACACATGGACATATTTCATCTTACCGAATTCTGGAATATGGGTAACATCCATTTGCCAAATGTGATTGGGGAGTAGCCCCTTTGGATTAACTCCTTCTGAGATGGAGGGTAGGAGTGTGACACACCATTTGCAACTGACTACTATGGCTCTTGCTTGGTCTCTAGTAATATTATATTTTAGGCGAAGGGTATGTGCATTGACATGGAATTGTTTGTGAAATTGAGCAGCTTGTTCTACAGGGTCAAATAGAGCTAAGATGTTAAACTCACGGGTCAGGGCATCGGCACATCTGTTTCCCTCAGCAATGGGTCCTGGGAGGGAAGTTTGGGCTGCTTCTTTTTTCTAAGGGGCCACTGAGGAACCCACACGGGCTCCTCTGATCGCCATAATTTCAGGCAATTTCGCTTTAAATGAACCATCTGCTTGCAATGGAAGCATGCCCCGGAAGGGGTAGCCCTGCTGCGTGCATTTTGCAGTCCCTGAGTTATGGCTGCAGCCATTACCTGTCCTTGCACTACAGTGTCATTGATGTCCCTGCAAACTTTGAGGTACACATTTAAATCTTTATTTTTCCAAGGCCTGATAGCCTCCTTGCACCATCTATTTGCTTGCTCATAGGCCAACTGTTTTACTAGGGGAATTGCTGTGTCAACATCTCCAAATATACGGCCTGCAGTTTGCATCAACCTTGCCAAGAAGTCTGCATAAGGCTCATTTGGTCCTTGGAGTACTTTAGATAATTGACCCTGTAAATCACCAATGCCCTGGAGTGTTTTCCAGGCCTTGACAGCTGCTATAGCTATTTGCATATACACAGCAGGCGGGTAATTTATCTGATTATGCTGTCCTAGGTAAGGTCCTGTGCGCATTAGCATCTCTAGGTTCCACTGATTGTTCCCTGTGGCAGCATTGCGCCGGGCAGTGTCTTGAGAAAGCTCTGCCCACGTAGTTTTGAATAGCAGGTACTGACCTCCAGTAAGGCATGCTCTGGCTACATTAGCCCAATCATCTGGTGTTAGATTCTGAGTGGCTAATGACTCCACTATGGCCACAGTGAACGCTGCTTGCACTCCATAGGTGATGGCAGCTTCCTTAAGGCTTTTAACAAGCTTAAAATCTAGGGCTTGATGTTATCTTTGCTGGGTGTTTGGATCTTCTATTACTGGGAAGGCTGCATTCCCCTCCATGGTTAGCCATTCCCTCCATCTATTCTTTCCCAATTGTTCTTGGCACCCCTGGCCACCACAATATGAGTAACTCTGGTAAAGGGGTGGCTCTGCTCTATAGGTTGGAGAGCAAAATGGATAATTTGGGGCGGTTGACACAATCTCTTCTACCTTACTGCTCTTATTGGGGAGAGGGGCTGAGCTAGTCTCTCCTTCCTCTCTGCTTATTCTCAGTTGGCTCAGTGAGGGGTACAATGTGGGCCGATGTCCTCTCTGAGCAGCCCTAGCCTCTAACTCTTCTCCTGATAATTCTTGGTCCTCTTCCTCATCAGAGGACCCCCCCTGTGTAGATCCACTTTCAGATGCTCTCGCAGAGGCTCTTTCCTCTTTCACTTCCTCAAGAATCTCCTCTCCCTCCCTTATGGCTTCTCTACAACTAGGTTTATTCTCCTTTAGGCAGCTCTTAACCAGCCCCCATATGGGGAGCGTCCCAGCCGGGAGCGGCTCCCTGCGATCTGCGCTGCGCAGATCCTCGCCTAACTTTTCCCACACGGGGGTAGTGATTCTTCCTGCATCTAGGAACCACGGAGCATGCTTCTCCACCGTGTGGAGGAAAGCCCTTGCGGTTTTTGTTTTTAATGAGGTTCCGTTGGCCCTCAGGAGTGCTCTCAAAGGCTCTTCTACTCTAATTCGAGACTCTTCAGATCCCATGTTAGCGATTAAAGGATAAAAGGCTACTTCTAAGTTTATGGGTAAAGGGAACTCTTATCGCTAACCTGCATTCGTCGCTATACCGCGAACTTTCCTTGCTTCGTCGCTTTCCCGCGAACTTTCCTGGCTTCGTCGCTTTCCCGCGAACTTTCCTGGCTTCGTCGCTATCCCGCGAACTTTCACTGGCGCCCTAACTTTTCATAACATTTTTGACAAAACAAAACAGTACAACAAAGAACACTATGACGGACAGACAAAACAGAAATCCCCACCACAGCCGCTTGCTATCTCCTTTCCTACTCCTACATTTGCTTTGCTCGTTGGTCCACTCACCCTTCTCATCTGAGGCGCCTTCCCGAGCAATCCTTCCGAACGGAGTCCACAGGTACTGCTTCAGGGTAAGAAGCTCTATGGCGTCTGCGTCCACTAGTTTCTCCTCTGGGTGGTTGGAGAAAAGTTCCCGGGTTTCGGCACCAGATACCGCGTTCGCCCCTTGTTGCGGTGACGACAGCGATACGTACACAGACCTGGTTCACTTCAGTTCTTTATTGTTGCTCGGAAGGCCGGGAGAAGGTGAGTGAGAAGAAGCAACAGCCGGGGGGAGCGAATGAGAAGAAGAATGAGGGGAGAGAGGGAGACAGAGATTGAGAGAGTGGGAAAGAGAGTCAGTGCTTCTTTCCTGCTTATGCCTTATATAAAGGAAGCTGGCCTATGGTGATCAAGCCTATAGGAGCAACTTCCTTATGCTAATGCCACCTAACCAGGCAGGGTGGCGCCCAGGAAGCGTGCGCCACCTTAGGGCATTGGTCAACTAGAGTGGAAAGGCGGTGTTCAGCCATAGTGGGACTCAGCCTCGGCCGTAGGCCGGCCCCTACAAGGACTTTATCATTTGGGCTTCATAACTGTCCTATGGTCCATAATGACAAAACTGACATTCTTCTTATTTAAGGAGAAAGGGGCTGTAAAAATCTGAATTGACTTTCAGGGACTGATCAACGTATTTTGAAATGAAGAAAATTTAATAAAACTATTATCTATTTATACGACTATTAAAAGGTCAGGAGGAAAAGATAGCTGAGCTTTTGGTAATTCTTTCCCCAAACCAAACAAACTGTTCCATCAGTGAACTAGCTACAATTGCCACAATTCACCTTGGATATCAGAAAACCACCAATGACGCTGATAATTTCAAAACACATCATTAGATTTCTGATGCCAATCAAAATCGCATAAACTGCCAGCCTCTCCTTCAACTAATTATAACTAACATTCCAAGACAAATGTGAAAATAGGACATAAAGGAGTCTTCATGGATAAACAGGACTATTGAATCCAGAAAAGACATTGAAGAAGAAGGACGCCTTAGTGAAAAATAGGGTTGGAGAGGGGGAAAAAGATGGCGGAGGAAGACAAGGTGGAAACCTCCTCCCACACGCGCAGTGAGGAAGCAACTACAGAAAGTACAACTAACTCTGAAAATTAACTAAAGACAGCAGAACAGACCATCTACACCTGGTGAAGAAGAGAAAACCACACAGAGAAGGGTAAAGTGGCAGAGCCATGATCAGTCAGAACCCAAGCCTTTCCCCAATCCCAGTCCATAGGCAGGAAGGAGAGGAACAGAGTGGGGAAGAAATAAGTGCTCAGGAACTCTGCACACCTGGCCCTGGAGATCTACTCTGGGAAAACAAGTCCCCATTGCACTGGGTTTTCATGATTAATAGGTCCGGGCAGCAGGGAGCACTGGAGCATGCTAGGAGGCTGAGACGCCTGCCGCTTTTGGAGGACAGGCATTCTCTGCCAGTGTTGCTGAGAACCAACACAGAAGTGGCAGTGTGAAAGATTTACCAGTAGTGGGAATGGTGCCAGTGGGGCGAGGGCTGCACAGAGTTCTCTGTGCAGGGGAAAGGGCAGGTAGATGACACTTTCCCCAACTGCCCCTCTGCCCAACTGGTCAGGGCTCATGGGAGCCCCACATGCTCCAAGCCCCTTGCTGGTGGTTCGGCCCATGGTGCCTGTCGGCTCTGAGTGCTCCTTACTCCTTGCTGGTGGCCCAGCACCATGCCAAAACCCTTGCACACCAACCCAGCCCACCCAGACAGCCCAGCAGTATTGCCATCACTGCAGGGCAGGCAGATGGCAGCCACACTCACAACTCCAGCACAAGAACAGCTGCTCAGCCCAGAAGGGGCCAGCTGAGGAGAGCTGCTACCCTCTGCTGACCGAGATCAGCCACTGCTGGAAGACAGGCAGAAAGGCAGCCATACCCATAGCCCACCAATTGCAACTGGGGCTCTACTGCAACAGAGAAACAGGCACTGGTGAGTAAAGAGTCTTGAGCTTCTGGGCACTACAGGATGCCTTCTTTGTAAAACATTACTCCCTAGATCAGGAGGCCTAGGGGATTTATCTAATACAAAGGAAGAAACACAGAAACAGTGACAAAACTAGGACTATGTTCCAAACAAAAGTACAGGATAAAACAATGAAAAAGAGGGCTAAATGAAAAGGAGATCACCAATCTTCTTGAAAAAGATTTCAAAGTAACAGTCAAAAATATGTTCACTGATCTCAGGGAAGACTTCATAAAAGAGGTAGAAGACTTGAAAATGAGCCGCTTGGAGCTGAAGAATACAGTAACTGAAATGAAATATTCAATGGAGGGAATAATAGATTGTTGCAAGTAGAAGAGACAGTCAGTAAGATGGAAATTAGAGAATAGGAACACAATAAAGCTGAGAAACAGATAGACAAAAGAATCTCTAGAAAAAAGAGGACTCAGAGTTGTGTGGCAACTTGGAAAAAAACCAATATTCACACAATAGGGGTACCAGAAGAAGAGAGAGACAAAGGGTAGAAAATCTCTTTGAAGAAATAATAACTGAAAACTTCCCCAGTTTGGAGAGGAAAATAGACACCCATGTCCTGGAAGTGCAGAGAAACTCTAACAAAAGGAACCCCAGGAAGACAACACCAAGACACATAATAATTGAAATGACAGAGAAAACGATAGAGACAGGGTATTGAAAACAGCTAGAGAGAGACAAAAATTAACTTATAAGGGAAACTCCATCAGGCTGTTAGCAGACTTCTCAGCAGAAACTTTACAGGCAAGAAGGGAGTGGTGTGAAATATCAAAAGTCATAAAAGCAACTATACACAAGATCAGTCAAGGGATACACAAAACATGCTGATTATGACATCTAATATATAAGGTGTGGAAGAGGAAGAAGAATAAAAAAAGTAGTTTTAGACTATGTTTGAAAAAGAGTGACTATCAACTTAATATAGATGGTTATATATATAGGAAACTATCCATGAACTTTATGGTAACAACAAACCTAAAGCCTATAATAGATACACAAACATCTTTTCAAAAAAGAAATCCAATCATAACACTAAAGAAACCTGTCAAATAAAAGGAGAAGAATTTAAGAGAGAAACTACAAAAACAACCAGAAAACAATAAAATGGCAGTAAGTACATACCTATCAATAACTACTTTACATGTGAATGGACTGAATGCATTAATCAAAAGAAGAGTGCAGAATGTATTAAGAAACAAGACCCATCTATATGCTGCCTATAAGAGACTCGTTTCAGACCTAAAGACGTGCATAGATTGAAAGTGAAAGGATGATAAAAGATATTTCATGCAAATAATAGGGAGAAAAAAGCAGGAGTAGCAGTACTTTTATCAGACAAAATAGACTTCAAAACAAAGAAAGTAGCAACAGACAAAGAAGGGTATTACATAATGATAAAGGGATCAATCCAAAAAGAGGCATATGAAAATTATAAATATCTATGACATTGTAATAAACTTAAAGGAATAAGAGTGTTAATTCACTTGCCATATAATTATCTCAACACAGAAAACATTAAATGTGCTTTATTGCCCTAATTCATACATTTTGCAAAGAATTTGTACGTTTAACTGGTGTCTAACAAAATAACTATACTGAGTTGATTGAGTATCAATTAATTGCCAAAATTAGCATATTAATCAGTATTTATTTTACTATAAAGGTAGTTATCTAGGAGATTGCTAATTGAAATACTTTAAGCATTTCCTTTTGAAGAACAGAATTATATTGATAGCCTTACTTTTTGGATATTTATGTGGTAACAAAATGAATATATTTTATGCAATAAAACTCAAATAGTTACAGATAAATTAATATTTAACCATTTAACTTATTTAACGTATTTAAATATATTCTATGTTGTAATAGATTAGATCTGTATTATTTCTAAAGTAAGATACTTGTTGGCTTTGCTTTTCTAATGTTTAACAACATCTTAAATATATGGTTAAGTTCAAGAGCGAGTAGGAGCAATATTTTCTCTCCTTGCTCCGATCCAGCTTGGATAACAGGTGCTATTGTGCTGATCAGTTTTATAATTAATCTCAATATCTATGTTATCACACAAATTATTCTCCTTCATTATTACTAAAGACTAATCACTGTGGAGATGATACATACATAGGGATATTGGATATGAGTGTATAATGTTAGAAAGTTTTTCACAAATCTTAAGAAAGTATTAGTCTTGCCCATTTGTTTGCCTATTCAAAAGGAAGTTTTCAATTTGTGAGTCTTTATGACTCAGTGCCCCTCTGCTTAGCTTTTTTTTAAAATTGAGTACAGTTGATATACAATCTTATAAAGAGGTCTCAGAAACCTAGGGCTGACAAGTGCAACTTCACTGGGGAAATTAAATACTGTATTCTGACAAATTACTTAAGAATATTATTTGTTTGTTAAGGTTTGATTATTCTTGTGCTCCTAATAATAAGCTAATGAAAAAATGTTCTTTTGTACTGCTCCTTGGAAAGCAATTATTCTTTAATGCCTACTATGTACCAGCATTCAGTATGTATTTGTCTAGCACACAACAGTGAGCCTGATCAATTTTGTTTTGAGACACACTGACAAGTAACAAAGTCTCAGCCAATCCCAGGCTAGCAGGGAAGTGATAGATGCATTTAACTTAGCATTTGGCATATTTACTATTGCATGGAAAGGCAGAATACATGAAGTTTAATTTTACATCAACAAATGTTTATTGAGTGCTAGATGAGTCCCTCACAGAGTTTCACTGTTGTTTTTGTGGGTTTTGTTCTTCTGTTTGTTTCTTCACAATCCTAAATAAGAAATACATGACCTGTGTTCCTACAGAGCTTCAGTCTGGTGAAGAAGACAATTAAACATGGCCACAATGATCAGAACGCAGAAAGGGGGCACTTAATCAGACCTGAGAGAGAAGGACGGTGGAGGCTTCTTTCAAGGATGGCACCGTGGATGGGACCCTGAACAATGGGCACGAGCAAGGTCAGGTAAGGTAGGCGTGAGGTGGGGAGAATAAGTGCATTTTACACAAAGAGGACACTGTCTCACAAGCTGAAGAGAGCATGGCTAGCTGGAGAAGAGAAAATATTTGGTATGTCAAGGAGTTAACAATCTGAGGTGGTGACCAGTGAGGTATGAAGCTTCAGAGATAAGAACAAGGTGAAGGGACCTTGAACTCCTCCCAAAGAGCAAGAAATCACTGAAGTTTTTTGGAGCAATAGAACGTCACCATCAGATATATAGAATGGTGAAGATCATATTGGCTATTTCATTGTAAAGAACAGACTGAAGGTTAAGAGACAAAGGAGAGGGAAATGAGCATTTAGAAGCTTTGGGTACTGCAGGTCAGAGAGGTCTGCAACCTGGACCATAGCCCAGGACTGTGGGGGCCACAATTTGAATGAACTGGAAAGAAGTTTATGGAATCTATAAACAGTGTAATTAAATAATCAGGTTCCCTTAAGGGGAGAGACAAGTAAAATAAGGGCTTTTTCTCTGGAACTGGGCAGATACTAATGATTTTTCCCAGGATTCAGAACATAAGACGATGTGTACTTTGGCACTGGCATCAGAGGGGAATGATAGTGAGTTTGTGTTGGGTCAGTTCAGTGATACCCTGAAATATTCTAACACTCCATAGGGTCACACTGCCAAACTGAATTGCTTTCATAGATGCACAGGTGTGAAACCATGAGTAATTAGAAGGGGCTCTCTATCTTTATTGGTATCTCATGAAGAATTTTAGGAAAGATTATTTAATTACCAGAAATGACTTTTCTCAAGATCACTTTTCCATGCCTAATTTCATTTACTTGATGGCAGTTCTGAAGATTATTACTAAACATTCCCGTACATGCAATCTGAAAAGTTATTCGCTTTTGCTCTCACAGCACCTGCCCCTTAATTCTCTATCTTCTAGATAAACTCCTCCTCGGTTTCCTCTTGCAGTTTTCTCATCTCCTTTTATTTCACAAGGACGCTGCACCGAGAGGGGAGGGTAGGATTGCTGCGCCGGCTCTCCGTTGTTGTGGGGCGGGGCAGCGCCCTGAGGGGGCGGGGTCCGCTCGCAGCCGACGCCGCGCATGCTCGTCCCGCCGGCCGGCACCGCCCGCTTCCGGTGCCCGCCATGCATCTTCCAAAAGTGGAAGAAGCAGCAGCAGAGGAAGCTTCCCGCCTGCGCGCGCCCGCCGGTGCCTCTCGCCCCGCCGCTGCCAAGGCCTTCTCCCGCTGACGCCACCGGCGCTCGCCAAAGCCCAGGCGCCCTCCAACAGCGACCGACCGCGGGCTCCTCCCGCCGGCTCCAGGGGCCTCCCTCGCCAGGGACCGGCGCCCTCTTCCTCACGCAGGCCTGTGCTCCTCGCAGCGGCAGCTCACGGTAAGCGGCCACCCTCGCGGCGGGCGGCATCGGGTACGGGAGGGATCGGGCGGGGAAGGTGTCCGCTGCGGGAGGCTGCAGGCTGGGGCGCCTCGCTGCGGGGTCTGCGGCCGGGCGCAGGTCCACCTCGCCGTCTGCAGGTGCGCCCCGAGAAGCGGCAGCGGGCAGCCGCGTGGACGGGCTGCCTCCACGGAGGGCCGTGTCGTCTGCAGCTGCGGGAGGCGCGGGTGTCTGTGCGCGGGGCGGACCTCCGAGGCTGCCGTCGGCAGGTGGTGCAGCCAGAGGCGGGGGCGAGGCGGCGGGGAGCGAGGTCTGCAGTGGGCCGCCGTGTGGACGGGCTGCGCTCCATCGTGGGCCGTGGCGTCTGCAGCTGCGGGAGGCGCGGGTGTCTGTGCGCGGAGATCTCTGAGGTTGGCGGCGGCTGGCGGTGTCGCTTTGGTGTCGGTTCCGGGGTGCAGGGGCGGCAACGTCGTAAGGGGACGGAGTCTGCCAGCAACCGACGCCCAGCCCCCACCAGCCAAAGCCAAGGGCCTCCGACGCCGCTTCCTTTCACCAAATCGCAGCTACCATCCCCGGAGCCCACCTCCCGCCTGTCCCCGCCAGCCGGTGCCTCCCGCTGACACCCGTGCCTGCCACCTGCCGCCACCACCGCCGTCCAATGCCTTCTTCCCTCTGACGCTGACCTTCGCTGCCTTCGCCAGCGCTCACTGACCCCCAGCGCTGTCCGCTGCCAGACGCCCTCAGACTCCTGCCGCCGCCACCAGAGGCTCTCTTGCCAGGGACCCGGCTCCCTCGTTCTCACGCAGGCCTCGCCAACTTGCAGCAGCCTCAGCTCATAGTAAGTAGCTGCCGCCACGTTGGCTTTTTGACAGGGAGTTTGGGGGGGTTGCATGGGCTCTGGGAGGAAAGTGGGAAGCTGTGCGTGGGCGTTGGAAAGCCATGGGCAGCGCAGGCACTACCCAGCCAGGAAGGTGACCAGGTCTTATCCAGGAGCTTCCCAAGCCCGCCAGCTTCTCTGACTGCAAGTAATGGTTCGGGTGTCCGGTCCGTGGGTACGCGGGCATGGGCGCTGCGAGGGTGCATCCGCAGGGGCTGGGGGCCTTCTGTGCTTCCCAAACGGGTCAGCGCGCAGGAGTTCAGAGGGGGTGTCAAGGTCTCTGCGGCTGTGTGGCAGTGGCCTGGCCCCCTGGTGAGTACATCGCGTGGTGTCGGCTCCCCTCTATGTGTCTGTGTGTGTGGTAGCTCTTGCAGGTGTGGTGTTGTGTGTGTGTTAGGGCCCTGTGCGGCCTGGCACAGTGTGTGTCTCTGGGTGCCTGTGCACTAGGAGAACTTCAGGAAGGCAGCTGGCTCACCACAACCGCCTAACAGAGAAGTCAGATGGGGAGACTTTGGGGCAGGCTGCTGGGGAGATTGAGCTCAGCAGGGAGGCCCCTGGAGCATGAATAGTCACAGGTGAGAGCATCCTTCCCACCCCCTTCCACTAGGCAGGTTGCCTGCAAATCAGGGCTTCCCCTGTGACCCACCCTCCCTGCTTCGGAAAAGAAACTGCTAGTGGACTGTCCCTTCTTAGTGGAGAAGCCCAGTGGGTCAGGTTCACCCTCTTAATTTTTGTTTTCCCTACAAGGTCTCCACAGGGAACAACTTCATCTCTCTGAACTCAACTCATGAAAGTTCTACTTGACCCATTTCTGCAAACATCTGCTGCTCTCTACCTCCAGGGTCACACGAGGCAGGTAGGTAACTCCTTTTAGCATCCTCAGCAAGCCACCATTCAGTGTCCTTCCCAGTGTTCATCCCAATAGCATTACAGAGAGCACAGCTGTTCCCTGAGAAACCTCCATCCTGCTTTCCATGGTGGCTGCACCAACTTGCAATTTCCTCCCAGAGCTGCAGGTAGTTTTAACAATACTACTAATTTTTATTTTAACGTTAATATCAACCATTTTAATTCTTGCATTCCTTAAGTATGAGGTGCTTTCCATTAACTTGTGTCACCTTCAGTTTCTTGCCTCAGTATCTTAGCATCTTCAGAGTACAGCTCTTTCACATCCTTGGTTAAACATCCTCCAGATCTCTTACTGCTTTTGCTGCAACTACAAGTGGGATTGTTTTCTTACATTCTCTTTCTGCAAATTTGTTTTTTTATTTATTTCTGTATATTCATTTTGTATTCTGCAGTTTTACTGAATTCATTGCTTAGTTTTAATCGTTTTTGTTGGATTTGTTAGTGTTTTCTAGATAGAGTGTCATGCCATCTGCAAATGGCAATTTTACTTCCTCCGTACCAGTTTGGGAAACTTTTTTTCTTTTTCTTGTCTGACTTTTTCTTTCTGATTGCTGTGGCTGGGACTTGAGGTACTGTGTTGAGAGTGGACATCCTTGTCCTGTTCTTGATCCTATAGGGAACATTTTCTGCTTTTCACCATTATGATTTTGGCTGTGGGTTAGTCCTATCTTTCCTTAAAATATTGAGTCATGTTCCCTCTCAACCCACTTTGTTTTTAGAGATATTTATCATGAGTTGATGTTGAATTTTGCCAAATGCTTTTTTCTGCGTTTCAAGATGATCGTAGAGTTTTCACCCTTCCTTTTGTAATGTGTATCTCATCGAGTAATTTGTTGATAACTGATCCATCATTGCTTCCTTGGAAAACATCTCACTTGGTCATGGTCAGTGATCCTTTCAATGCATTTTTGAATTCCAGCTGCTTGTTTTGTTGAATATTGTTGCATCTATGTTCATCAGGGCTATTGGGCTGTAATTTTCTATTTTTCTAGTGTTTCTTTTTTTCTTGGTTTTGATGTCAGTGTAATGCTTGCCTTGTAGAATGAATTTGGAAGTGCTTTATTCCTCACATTTTTGAGTACATATAGCAGCCCTTTTCTGTACATGTTTCATAGAATTGAGCTGTGAAGTCATTTGGTGGTGGGCTTTTTTCTTTGGAGTTTTTTTTATTATTACCAATTCATTTTTGTTATGAATGATCAGTCTCTTCAGATTTTGTATTTCATCCTACTTCAGACTTGGGAAAGTGCTGGTTTCTAGGAACCTATCCATTTCTTCTAGGTTGCCCAATTTATTGGCATGTAATTTTTCCTAGTAATGTCTTTGAATCCTTTGTACTTATATAGTTTATATTTTAATGTCTCTTTCAGCACTGATTGTGTTTGAGTGTTCTATCTTTTTCTAATGAGTCTCACTAGAGGTTTATCATTTTTGTCTCTTTGGAGAAGAAACTTTTTTTTATATTTTTGTAATACTATACATCATTTAATCCTCCTGCCTTTATTATTTTCTTCCTTCTCACTTGGTGCTTTGTTCTTTTTCTGATGCCTTTAGAGGTAATTTTAGACTGCCTATTTGAAATTTTTCTTGTTTCAGGAGGTAGTCCTGTATTGCTAGAAATGTCTGTCTCAGAAGGGTTTGCTGTGTCCTAAAGATGTTTGCCTGTTCTTTTTCTATCTTTATTCAGTTTTCAGGTACTTTTGGTTTTCCTCTTAGATGTACCTGTTGCAGCATTGGTTGTTTAGCATCATGCTGTTTTGCCTTCATGTATTTGTGTTTTTTTCCAGTTTTTTCCTGTAACTGATTACTAGCTTACCTTCCACTGTGGTTGGGAAAAGATGCTTCATAGAATTTGACTCTTAAGTTTATTGAGATTTGGTTTCTGCCTGATGTGTGATATCTCTTGGAAAGTGCACATTTAAAAATATGTATTGTTTGTTTGAGGATGGATTCTTGTGTATACGTTGGTTAAGTCCATCTGGTCTAATGACTTGTTCAGAGCTCCTGTTTCATTTTCAATTTTCTGCATAGATGGTCAATTCTTTGATGTTCATCTGTAGGGTGTTATAAATTCCCTGCTCTTATTGCATTACACTGTTTTTCTCCCTTTATGTTTGTTCATATTTGTTTTATATGTTAAGGCACTTCTCTGTTGGGTGCATAGATACTTATAGTTTCTATGTCTTCTTGCTACATTGATGGCTTTATTGTTATGTAACGCCTTCTCTGTTGTATGTCCTTTGTCTTAAAGTCTTCCCATGTCTGATAGTAGTATTGCTTCTCATCCTTTTCTTTTTTTTTTTTTTTAGTTTCACTTACATAGTGTATCTTTTCCCATTCCTTCACTTTTAGTCCGTTTGTGTCCTTAAATGAAGTGAATCTCTTGCTAAGAGCATAGAGATGGTCTTGTTTTTTCATCCAATTAGTCATCCTGTATCTTTTGATTAGAGCATTTAGATTCTTATATTTATAGTGATTATTGATAGCTCCATCCTTATTTTCACTTTGTGAATTGTTTTATTTTTTTGTAGTCTTTCTCTGTTCATTACTCTCTTGGTGATTGGTATAGTTTTTTTTAGTATCTTGCTTGGATTCTTTTCTCTGTATCAGCTCTAGGTTTTTAGCTTGTGGATACCTTGAGGTTCCCCTATAATATCCTAAGTGTACACTGCCACATGAAATTAATTTCAGATGCATTCTGATGGTATTAAGTTTTTACTCTCCCTTCTCCATGCTTCATGCATATGATAGCATGTATTCATGATGATTAAAGGCACCAGTGACTCAGAAACATAATTATTTTCTGAGCCTCTACAGACCAAACTGGTCAAAAGGGCCTAGTCTTCTAAGAAAGTGGGAAGGAGAGGGAAGGGAAGAGATCAGAGGGGAACCAAAGTCCAGGATTCATCCAAATCGCAGCAGCACCCAGAGCTGGCTGAGAGAATGGGGGTTTAGGTGCAGATCAGGCTTTGGCAGTGTCTGTACAGCCTCATTTGCAGAGACAAGCATCCAGTGCATGAAACCTCTTTGATAACAGAGAAATCATCAGTGTAGGAAGAGGTAACGGTGTCTGAGAGGAAGAATAAGCTGTATGTTGTAAATACTGTGGACTCAGCAGGTCCCGTGGCAGCACCACATGTTGGGAAGGCTCTGAGGTGTTCACGTGCCCAGTCTCAGGGAGCCTCCATGCATAAGAGTAGTGGGCTACCAAAACGTCCCCTGGGCTTAGGGTGCAGGGACACAGCAGCACCTGGAAGCCTGAGCAGAATGCGGGGACGCAGGGCTTGGTGGTGCAGCGTTGTCCAGTGAGGGTCCGTCCGAAGACAGGGCCTGAGCATCGGGATCCTGAGCTGCGCATGCTGTGCTCAGCAAGAGGCGCTTCTTGGCCGGGGCCTGGTCAGTCAGCTCCTGAGTCCCCTGCTCCCGAGGACGACGGCCAGGACCACGCCTGCCAGTTGGGTGGAGACCCAGGTCGGATGGACCCGAGGTTGTCAGCAGGGCTGAGCTGTGCTCTGGGGAGTGACAAACGGCGTCCCTGCCCTGAGCTGCAGAGGTAGGATCAGAGGCCCACACGCGGCGCCGAGATGTGGGCAGCCTAGGGGTGCAGTGGTGGCCCCCTCGCCCCGCGGCCACCTGCCTGGCAGGGCTCAGTGAGCGGCGGGGCAGCAGGGCCCGGAGGCCCAGCGCGGCTCTCCTGGTTGCCCACAACTCCTTCCTGGTGCCCAGCTCCTGGCTGCCCGTGGCTGCGGGCGCAACGTGGTTCACTGCTGCCTGGTCCTGCCCGCACTTCCAGAGCTCATAGCGCTCGGGCTGCAGGGTGCGCACGAAGACATCCATTGGAAAGCTGACCGTGGCCTCCCCGCAGCTGCACTGAGAGGCCGCTTTGCCATAATCAATCCAGCGCGGCGTGGCGAAGTTGATGGCCTCCGCGCAGTTGAAGCCGTGGTTGAAGCCAGCGTGGTAGCCGTAGGGAAATGTCACTATGAACTCGCCAGCCTCCTGCGTGACCCGACTGAAGGGGATCCTGTTGTCCCTGAGGACAGTGGGCCACATGAGGGCCACCTTGTGCCGCAGGAAGGCCCCGCAGCTGTGGGCACTGGCCGGGAAGAGCTCCTTGGCCAGGCGTTCAAGTTGCCAGCCATGCTCTGGGGGCACCGCGTACCACGTTTTGGGCTCCCCGAAGTGCACATAGTTGATACTGTACAAGTCCATGTCCTCCGTATGCCATGCGAACATGGTCTTCCACATGCCGAAGTACAGGTAGGGTGTGTTGACGCCTTCGATGACCACCCCACACTCCTGCTCCAGCAGGTCCTGAATGGTTCCCAGGTGTCTGAGGTTCCACGGCTTAGTTTTTTTATCAAATAAGGAGCCGTTGATGTCAGCGCCATAGATCGGTGAACTATAGAGCCGGGTTTTCCAAAATTTTCGCTCCAAATCGTCAAAATCCGAGTGTGGTGGTGCCTGATATTTAGCACTGTTCGCCAGGTAGCGATACTCCCCGACCGTCATGGCCTTCTTCTTCTTGGAGTACTGAGTGAACACACCAGCCCCGCCCGAGACAGCCTGCTGGAGGGGAGTGGGGATTAGGATGTCACTGATGCCATCGTAGGTCTTCCTGGCTTCCCACCCCTTGGGGGGGATTATCTTGGCCACACCTGCTCGGTGTGCACCTTGAGATTCCATATAAGTAATGTATTTCTCAAAATTATTAAACTCTTCTTCAGTTGGGTAGAAGGTCATGATTCTACAACTTGGGTTCTGGGTACAGTTTGCCTGCGACTTCATAGCTTCCATAACGAAGAACAAACTCTCAAGTCTTCAGGTATGGTCTGGATAGATGAGGATGGTGGAAAATGCTGTTATTCCAAAATTAGTTTGAGTGTCTTTGAGTCAGCAAGAACTACCCGTGGACTTTGATGCAAATGATTTGATAATGTTTTTGGGCTTGCTGATTCACCAGCCGACTGCCCTCTGGGCAGAAGCTGATACAGGAGGCTGAACGTGCAACTCTGTGACGTTCCTCAGCTGGCACTGGGGTTTGTTCTCTGAGGCCTCCTGACTCACCCAGTCCTGGGTGTATGGTGTTCCAAATGTACTGTCTCCAGGACAGTGTTTAAAACAAAAACCTAGAAGAAAGAATACAAAAGCTTGAACATTAATGTTTGGACAAAGTCATTCAGGAGGTACAAGTAAAATACCATGGGATCCCACCATGGGATATTATCCCACACTCAAAGAAAGGCTAAAATTTTACAAGATTGACAATATAGGATGTGGTGTTGATGTAGAACAATGGGAATTCTCACACCTCATAGAGGGAATGGAAATCACACTTTGGGAAACTATTTGGACAGTATCTACTAAAATTGAACTTATGCATGTGTAAGGTAGGACATACGCAGGTGCTGTGATTCAACTGTTACCACCTGTCTAGGTAATCTTTACAGCTGTGCATGGAAAGTCACCTCCAATAACGCTCATAACAATATTATTTCTAGTAGGAAATACTGGAGACGACCCAAATGTCCATCAACAGTAGAATGGACAAATACATTGTGGTACAGTCCTACAGTGGAATACAATAGAGCACTGCAAATTACATGAACATATATATAGGGATAATTTTGCAAACATAATATTGGGCAGTATTATCCAGACCTAAAAGAATATCAAATCCATTATTCCAATTTTAGATGAAATTTCATCTTTTTATATAAGTATATATAAAGAAGGAGGTAAAGTAATCTGTTAGAGTCAGAGCAGTGGTTACCTTTGAGAAAGAGAGTTTGTGAGTGGGAACATGAGGGGGGTCTCTGAAGAAACGTTGATATTTTGTTTGGAATCTTGGTGCTGGTTACACAGCCATCAGAATAGCTAATTGTGATAATTCATCAGGCTGTTATGATTTTCACAAATTTCCATATGTTTATTTAACAACAGAGTTTAGAGTGAGAAGCACTGAAGACTAAGACACATATTTCATTGTATTAAAAGAAAAAGGAAGAATGAAAATAAATGAACTAAACATAATTGAAGAAGCTAGGAAATGGAAGAAGGAGGAGTAAAGAAATAAGAAAGAATAAAGATGAAATGAATGAAAAATAATACATACAAAACAGAAGGATGATGGCCAAAAATGTCATTTGAAGAGACTAAGAAATGCAACAAACCATGAGCATAACTGATAAGAAAGGCTAGAAAGTGGAAATAAACAATACTAGGAATTAAACAGTGCACAGATCTAGTAATATAGTAGAGAATTTTTCTAAATCAAGAGAATCTTATGAGCATCTGACATCAACATTTTCAACAGATAAGACAATTTTCTAGAGAGGAAACACAGAAAATGGATCCAAGAAAAAACAAGAAAGCTCAAATGTCCCAAATAAGAATCTGGATCAAAATATGACCCCCCAAAAACCCTGAGACACAGCATTTATAGGTGAACCTAGCAAATTTTTAAGAAAACAACTGATTATACAAATCTTTCATGCTATAGAGAAGGTTGTAAAGCTACTCAGATGAGGCTATACTTATAGCAAAACTGGAAAAGGACAACAGAAAATAAAGCATAAATGAAAGCTTGCTAAATACAACATCATCTAACCAATAAAGCAATATGCTAAGAATAATACATCGTGACCAAATAGACTATCTCAGGAATGCAAGGATGATTCAACATCACAAGATCTAATGATATAATCAGAATATTAATGAAGGAAAAGAAAAGTAACATCATCTTATAGGTACCAATAAAGGATTTCATAAAACTGAACATTCATTCATGATTTGAAAACTCTTCACTTGAAAACCATTCAGAAAAATTTTTACAGGAAGATAAAGTGTTTCAATGTAAAAACAAATAGCAAGTATCCTTAACAGTGAAACAAGAGAAACATTCTCTTGTTTTAGGTAGAAAAACAGATACATCAGCAAACTCTTTCATTAGCATGATCTCAAGTGGTCCTTCTAATTTCCTAGTTTTTCTCCTCTACAAATACTCTGTTTTTACCTTAAACTTTGGACATGCTTACTCCATCCTACTTAGAGTCCTCCAAATGTTATGAACGTCCCTGTGTGATCTGGGCCACCATCACCCCTTCCCCTGGCTTTCTCCTATTCCTGGCTGTGTCTCAGAAGAGCCTGCACTCCTCCTACCTGATGCTCTTTACACATGGGCAGCTCCCCTACCCCATCAAGGCTGAGCTAAAATGTGATCTGTTCAGTGAGGTCTCTTCTGGTAGTTGTTTAGGATAAAATTAGAGATTATTTTCTCTCATGAAAACATATACTCTCCTCAAGAAAACCTCTCCAAATGAAACATACTGCTGATCAGGATTTATAAGTCCTCAAAATTCTAATCAAATCAGCCCCACCCCATTTCCATCATCCCTAATCAAAACTGAATCCAATCAGCTATCCAACCAGGTCTTCCAATTGAACTACCCTTCCTTGTTCTAGTAAATGGCATACTTTTCAGTGTTATCAGCCCACAATACATTGGTGTTTTGCTGAATCTTTTCTCTGAGATTTCTTATAAGAAAATAGAAAAGGGAAAGAGGACTGCCAACCCTCAACAAATCTGAAATCATATTTTAAAAATAAAAAAAACTTGTAAGCTCAAATGGCTTCCCTCTACAGCCAGAGTTACAGAGACTAGAGCTCAGGTCTGCAGCATGCATTGGTTTGATACAGTCTTACAAAAGCCACTAGCAAGGGTCACAGAGAGCAAGCCTTTCCTTTGCCCCAGAAAGCAGCCCCAAAGGAATGAGAGACCTCGGAATAAAAGACACACCTGTTAAGAGGAGAAACATGCCTACTCCTATCTTAAGTTGGTGTATGAAATCAGAGGAGACTAGATTCCTAGAGATTCCGAATCCACTTGGAGTCACCTTACAGAATTATTGGGAATTTGTGAGTTACTGGTTCTAGACAAATTCTCTGAAAATTTGTCAGAAACCAAGAGCAGATCCAGGTTTTGTGGGGTCTGAAGATAATACAAATTTCAGAGTCTTCTTTGGAATGGAAAGATTTCCCTGGGAAAGCTCCCGGGATGGGAGGGAAAGTAGTGGAGTAAAGATAGCACTGTTGTCAGGGCACAAAACACCATTGGTACTGGGGTGTGCACAGAGCCATGGGGAGATGAAAGTCAGGCCAAGGAAATGGGGTCAGGAGGAGGGAACCCCATTCCCTTTAGAGGTCCAGGCATTTAATCTTCCTCGCCCTGCAGTCTCCCCAATAAGACTTCAAAAAATCAGCTTCCCTGCCACAGCGTAGAATAGTAACACCCTCTGTACCTCCTGTGGTCCCCAAGCATCTGTCTTTCCTTATTGGAGGTCCATTCAGATAAAAGGAAGCTGGTTCTGGGGCCCCTTCCTCTACTACTACCGCCCCCAGGCGGGTAGCCAGTTTGGCTTCTTTGACTAAATATAATCCCTTCTTCCTTTGGGTCTAGGGTTTGGGGCAAAAATAGCAAAGGAAGGACTTGCTCTCTGTGACCCCTGCTGTGGCTTTTGTAAGTGTATTAAACCATTGTTTGCTGCTGACATGAATACTAATGGCAGGGACACTTGAAGTGGGCAATAAGTGACCTCTGCCTTAGCTGGACCCTCATGCACCAAAGAATCTGCAAAAAGTGGGATAAGGAGGATCAATACACTCTTCTCCTTTTCCAACTTGAACATCAGAGGACGGATGGAGGGTCACAGCTGGTGAAACTATCTCCAGGGCTTTGTAGGACATATTTAGACTCTAAAGAAGATCTCCCTCTTCCTTTTCCCGATACACCTAATGAACACTCAGAGTTTGGGGATAGGTTGTTATAAGGGAGCAGCATTGTCCAAAAGTGATCCTAGATATTCTCCCAGCTGGAAGGAAAATGCTCAAGTTCAGATTCCTATGGGAACAGTGGCTCCCTTCCCATGGCCGGGGGACTGCACTATCCCAAGAAACTTGAAGACCCCAGGCTACCTCATAAAGCAGAGGGCTTCTGACCTTCCCAGACAGCTCCTGTATATGGTTGGCATGACTTCTAGGCTACTTGATTCCCCAAGTCTGTATGTCCCTTTCCTGGTAGGGTTGCTGTCATCAAAGCCCTATATGAAGGAAGAGCAATGGGGAAAAGGGCCCCTCCCTTAGAACAAAACCCAAGACACAGCCAGGATCCCTCCCGAAAAAGGGATACCTCTCTCTGGAATTCTGAAGAAATGGGAAGACTGCCTTGTTTTGACACACTCTTACAAGTGTATCAAGTCCTTAATTCATACTATATAACTGTGGTATTTATCCCCATACTTTGCACAACTATTGACAACTCCACAAGGACCAATGACAGAATTATTCCCCAGAATAGAAGCATTTAAATAGTAAGCTTCCAGCAGGCTTAGGGTTTTTCTAGGCAGGTATTTCAGGGAGAGAGAAACAAGGGTACTGGTGACTGGATGGAGGGACAAAAGAGTGATTATAACCATGCAGAGTTAAATTTATCCTGGGTAAAAAGGAAATGAGAACATGAGGGTAGAGATGGAGAATGAAAGAGTACTTGATTTGTGGGCTGAATTTTTCCATTAGGTCAAATAATTCTCTTAGAACACTGGGAAATGTAAGCTAGAAAGAGAATGGGATGCTTGAAACATTTTTTAACTGTCTTACTGATGTCTTCAGATTTTCCCTTTCACTTTATGCTGTTCAACTTTAAACTGCCCTCCTCTTCCACCATTATTTCTCCCATATTTCCCTTCCATCTTTGTCCTTAAATTCCATCATTTCTCAAGTACATCAACTTGATCCCATATCTTCCCTTACTGACCCAACAAAGCACCATCTCTTCTTCCACCTCTTGTAGTTCTTGTTTAGCACTTATAATTTATATGTTATATAATATAAGCAGCAAGAGTCACCTTTAGCACTTCACTTTGCCAGGCCTGTTATTACGCACTTTCTATATAATATCTCACTAAAACCTCACAGCTAGTTTATGAAGTCGGCACTATTACCCCCCAATCAGTGGAGTAGAAAATGGAATGTAGAAAAATGTATATTTAATTCAACAGTGTCTGCTCTCCATTACTAGAACTTTTTCTGATTGCTCCATGGCTGTCTCTTTCTGCTGCTTGCTTTAACCATGAGACTGCCTTCTTGCTACTTTCAAGCTGTGCTACAGGTACTGATTGAGAATAAATAAATACACTTTCACTTCAGATACACATATCCTTATCCATGGTATCCACAGTAAACACAGAAATTCTTTAAGGAAACTTGACAGTTCTTACAATGGAGGGAAGGTATTGTCTTATCAAAATGATTAAAAAAATAATACCTGGTCTCTTAAACTTAAAGGATCTCTGGAAATTACAAAGTCTTTCCTCTGTCTTTTAAAAATAATTCCTCCAAACTTGTGTGTATGTGTGTGGGGGGGAGTGTATTTGTGTGGGTGTGTATGTGTGTGTGTGGGGGGGTGTTTTCAGCTAGAGAAGGTGAGGAGGGAAATGAATAAATTTTAAAGTCCCTTTCACTTCAGTGTCCAGATTGCACACCAGTTTCAGGATAGCAGGAAAGCCTTTTCGTCTTTCATGCTGTGTACATATTTCAATTCTATTATGTCAAATGGGGATTGTTTGACAAAATGCCTCAGGCGTTGGCCACTGTCTCTGCTGACAATATCTAAATTGTGTTCAACAAAAACTTTATTTGATGGCTGAATAAATTCTATTTTATTAAGGCAAATGGCTCAATTTCCTCCTCTTATTGGACAGTTATTTTTACTTTCCACAACTAATACTAATCAGTTATATTTATCCTATATTTCAGCGCCTAAAACAGTATATACAGTAAAATATTGGTTGAATGAATGAAATTCCTTAGACTAGTTACTAGGAATGGAATTACTGCATTTTAGTATTTAAATGTTTTTAAGATCCTAACACATGTTGCCAAAACTTTTCAGAAAGAATATGTCATTTCATGTTCTCACCACTGAGTAACTTCACTTAGGGGGAAAAAAGCTTTCCTAATTTGGTAAGCGAAAAAGTGTAGCTCTAGTTTTAATTTACCTTTCTTGGATTACCATGAAGGATGCTATTTTTTCTTTCACAATTATCAGCCATTGAATTTCATGGTATGTATTGGTTCATATCTTCTACCCATTTTCCTTTAATAGGATTCTAGTGCTTTTTTTTCTCATCTACTTACACTAACATTTTACATATTACTTATATGCATATTTCACATTATTTTACATAATTGACTATTTAAATATTGCTCATATGAATATTTTGCATATTAAAATAAGCCCTTTGTTATATATGCTCATAGGTTTTTCCCAGTTTGCCATTTAGTTTATAACTTTAATTCTATTTCATTAGAAATGTTTTTGACATACATTTCAATGTCTTACGGTGCTGTTGACCTTTTCCTTTGTGAGGTCTTTCATGTCTTTTATATTCAGTAAGTTACTTCCCTGTCCAGAGGCAGATAAGTATCACTTCATGGTGTTTTCCTTTTTACACATTAATTTTACCTTTAATTCTGATTTTAATTATACCTTTCATTCTAACTGGTTTATTTTATTAATTCATTTTATTGTCTTGTGTGTATGGTGTGAGGAGTAAGGAAGATGAAACTGGTCCACAGGCCTCTATATATGACCTGTTTGCTCTGTGTTTTCTCTGTTTATAGAAGCTTTTTGCTGTCCCAGTGTTTTTAAATTTTTTCAGTCTCAAAATTCAGGTGCTTTGGTTTTAAGACATTTTTTAAGTTACTTTGATGACTTCCTCTACATTTTTCCTATGCACATTAACTCCTGTTATTTGGATATTGGACCTCATGGATTGGACCTTAATTTTTGTATCTTTTCTTCTCCCACTTTTCTATCCCTTTACCACTACACTCTCTCTTTTGAAAAATGCCCTCATCTTTACCTCCCTAAGCTCCTTCAACTGTGTCTTTTTCATTTCCCCTATCAAAATTTTAATTTCCAACAGGTCATTTCTGATCCCTTAGCTTTTTTTGTGTATATGTACCTTCCCCCACCCTTTTTTCCCCCCAGTCTTATTGTCCTGTTGTTTCACAGGTGCACTTCTTGAATCTCTCTGAAAATACTAAAATGTCAGTGCTTTTGAAGTGTTTTTTTCCCCCTGCATGGTCTGTTTCTTTGAAATTTATTTTTACATTTTTTTTCATTTTGTTTTCTATCAGATGTAAGGCTTTCCTCAAATGTCTGATGATCCTTAGTAGTTGGTTCATATATGAGTATAGCACAAAAAGAAGTTGATTCAAAACTGGGTGTTTGGATAGGTTTGGTGATTATGCTTCCCTGAATGGTGATCTGGCTGGGCTGTGTCCTGGGTGAAACGCTGACACTGGCATCTCTAAGAGCTGGTCATATGCAGCAGTGAAGGATCTTGCAATATTCTTCCTGGAAGGGACAGGCCTGGCTTCCCCACCACATGGAAAAAGATCCTGAAATTTCCAATATCCAACTTGTGAAACTCACCAAATCAATTTGTTTTCCCGATGACAACTACAGTGCCAGTGGTTCCTGGAAATTCTCAGTTCAGAGACTACCTTTTCCACTTGCTCTAGGAAATGAAACTTGGTTTTCCATCAAGATGAGAGAGGAGCAGTTTATCCTGCTACTAGAGAATGCGAGGGAGTCTGAGGCTCCAACTGCTTCTTGGACTTTCAACAAATCTTCCTTAGCCTCCATCCACATCCAGAGGTAGCTAATACCATGAAGTCCTAAGCCTTTTGGAGTCTGTGGACACAGTTGTGTTCCTTCTTAGCTTTTCTCTCTGCCAATTTCTAGGGTTTGATAAATCGGTTTCTATTTGTCCATTTTCAAAATGTACTACTATCTTATTTCCTTTACCATATGCTCTCTTTGTGACAGTTCTTAAAAATCCTAATACTGTCACTTCAGTGGAGTTTGGAGGGAGCAAAGTAAATGATTGTGTCACCATCTGTTACTCTTTGTTTTCCCAAATGTATCTCTCAGTAGCTCCTTCCACAAACCCTTGGCTACAAATACTCCTAGCCATTGTCTCTGACTGGATGCTCTCTCTCCCTCACTTCTCTTTTCTAAGTTATTACCTCTACCTTCCTGATATAGGTCCTACTTGAGGGACTTTTCCCTACCAGTCCTAGACCTTGGTGAAGATTCTTTCTTCCACATTCCATGAGTACTATTTGCTTAGGCCATTTATTTGGTGCTTAATACAAGTTGCTGAGATGGGAGCTCTCCAGAATATTCCTTTCACCTCTAATGGGCACTTATCTAAAGTAATAAATTCCTTCCACGAGATGTGCTTGCGTTTCTCTCCAAGGTATTTTCATGTTTCTGCCTCACAAGCTTCAACATTCCCTTCTTGATAAGCTACATGGAAAAGTTAAGATAAAAAGGTGACTTTTTCTGTATACTTTGTGCGTCTAAGTCCAATATTTGGTGTTGATTTTCTATTTAGGAATATCCAGGAATGTAGATATAAAGACTCATGGCAGGAAGTGTCAGGCATGAACAGCATAGACTAAACTGTGACATAGTTGGAAGAGCACAGATTAAATCATGACAAAGATGGGAACTTGACTTTTTTTTTTTTTCCAGAGAGCACACATGTCCTTTTATTTCCTACACCAGCACGTACAGAGGCTGACAAAGTGACAGGAGAGTGTGAAGCACTGCAAGGGAGCGGGGCAGGCACCCACGGGGGTCCTGAGCCCCAGCCTCCAGCGGTTAATGAGCACAGGGTGGGAAAGGCAGAATGCCAAGAAGGAAGCAGTGGGCACAAGGGAGGACAGTGGTGAGGGGTGAGCAGGCCCTGGGCAGGGAGCCTGGACACTCACAGTTGAAAGGAATAGAATTGAGAGCCTGAAATAAAAGGAGTGGGAAAAAGACTGGGAAGGAGAGAGAAAGGTATCCTTCTTCATAGATATGACTGTTTACATAAAAAATCACAAATCGTTATGAGTTAACTATTCTAATTAATAAGAGGGTTTAGCAAGGTCTCTGCATTTAAAATACAATATATAAAAAATTATAGTTACATATACTAGCAACAAACAATTGGACAATCAAATTAAGAACGAGGCCACTTATTAAAGCATTAAAAATTGAGCAGCACCTAAGGCTAACGCTAACAAAAATTTACAAGATTTCTATGGAAACAATAATATAAATTTATTTAGAAGCCATTAAAGAAGACCTAAATAAATGGAAAGACATAACTTGTTAATAGATTTGAAGACTCAATATTGAAGAACTATCAATTTGTTCTTAAATTGAGATTCAGTTATCCCAATCAAAATCCCAAAAGTAATTTTGTAAAATGTAACATTTAAGATTTTATATTTAAGCACAAAGGGCCAAGAAGAGCCCAGCACTCAGAAGAGAGGGACAAGGCCAGTCTTGCATCACAGGATTATTCCAAGAGCCTCCATCACACCACGCATAGAACGAATTTCTGATGGTCCTGTGAAAGGCATGACTATAAACCCTTCAGAAGATAGTATCTGACAATACCAATGTAACCTCAAAGTAGGCAGGAATTTCTTAAGAAATGCCATGCACTAAGCAAAAAGGAAAAGACTGATAAACTGAATTACCCTAATATTAATGGTTTTGTAGATCAAAATATACCAAAAAGAAAAGCAAAGAAGTGGTAAATATATATGTAGCACAAATAAGTGACAGAGAACTGGTACCCAAAGTATTAAGAACTCAAAGAAATCAATCTAAAAAGGAGATAATTCAGTAGAAAGACTTAAACAGATATCCCACAAAAGAAGAAATTCAAGTGAACAATAAACAGAAATAAAGTGATTAGCAATGAAGGAAAAGCAAACTAAGACCTCCATAAGATATCACTATAAACCCACCAGATTACCTAGAATTGAAAAGTTGGACAATATCAAGTGTGGTGAGATTACAGAACAAGGAGAACTCAACCTGCTGATGGGATATATAAATGAAATGTATACCCATGCACCTCTACACATTTACAAAAATGTACATAGTGGCATTATTTGTAATATCACCATACTGGAAACATAATTATTAGAATAAATTTTACTATGTATTTTGTTTTAATTGAGCACTTTATTATAGAATTAGAAGAACAAGTAATATAAATATAAGAAAAACTGGTGGAAGGAATAAGTGACATTAAGACTAGAAATTAATGAATTGGTTAGTATTTGTAAAAGTTTAATGGTAAATAGATCCAAAAAGATAGACCCCTGCAAAAGCAAACCTAGTCAAGAGGGAAAAAAATCATGTGTGGTAGGAATAAGTGATAAAGCAGGAATAAGAAAAAAGGTACAGTAACATTGTATTTTAGGAAAATACATGATATTAAAAGGAAGCTAATTTTGAAATATTTTAATTGACATCATTGAGAAAAGTAACTATGAAATAAACTGGAAATAATTTTTTAAATTAATAAATAATCATTCTTCCTCCCAAGCTGTTGGGCCCAGAAGTCCTCATGGGGGTAGCTTGGTGTTGGGAATCAGGGTGCAGAGTATAAACAGCCCAGTACACTCTGTATTTTTACCCAATTAAATTCTATATAGTATACAACAGCTATATAAAAGGAAAACATAAAAGAAACCATACAATTCATTTACATAAACATTTTGAATATTACATAAAGTTCAAAAATTAGAAAACTATATATCATTTAGAAATGAGTACATAGGCATTTATTGAAATTTATTTGGGGGCTTTACAGTTAATTTTGTGAATGTCCAACATTTTTTTAAAAGAATGTGTATTTCTCTTGGTTGAAGGACTTTATATACATATATAAATGCGACGTATAAATATATTTGCAAATACAAATACAGTAAGCATACGTATCTATGCGCACAATGCATCAATGTTGCTAATTTGTTTAATCTTGGAGAGATTGCCATTTAAAAAAATTCCCCCCCTTACACCCTTACAGATGTGTCAGTTTTACCTTTTAATTCTTTATTATTGCTTCAAATTTTTCCAGACCATGCAATTAGTTACATACATGTTCATGATTTAATGTTTTCCTAGATTTTTCTTTGGAATGCAGTAAGATTATCCACAAATGTCCTTGTTAATGCTACTCAAAGAATGCTTTTGATAATTTGCTACACAAAGTTTTTTGTTGTTTTTTAGGATTTCCCTGGTACGTCTTTTTCTATCCCTTTATTTTCTATATTTTAATTCTTTCATTTTAACTTTTTTTAATATGCTTGCTTTTAATTGTCTTAGTAATAATGGAGTGGCCAGCAAGTGATAGGTAGCTTTGTGCTTAGATTGGGTAAGAGGTGGTTAAATTATAATATTATCTAGTAATCTAGCCTGGACCATCAGCAAATTTCATTTTGAGGCTGTTCCCAGTAAATCATCTCTCTGGGTCCCAAAATATCTTGAATTAAATCAGGATTTGTTGGTAGAAGGCAAGCTACTTTATTTTTCTATCATTTTCACATATCAAAATAGATTAAAGCACCAGCTTTTTATATTAGAAAGTTAATCATTTTTAGGTTAAAAATAGAACAGATGCTATCATTTATACTACTTTAAGTGTAATTTCTAACTTGTGAGCACTGAGTTTTTTTCCTCCATTTTCTTACTAAAAGCCTCAAGCAAAATTTCACATTTTGTGGGCTGGTAACTTTGTAATGAAAGGGTTTACTAGAATTAGAGAAAGTGATTCAATTAGAAGAGGAGGGAAGTGAATAAAATTAGAGTTGTGACTGGATTCAGGGTGTGGCTGGCCGAATTAGAAGTTTGACAGTATGTATAGAGCCTAATAATCACATTATTTTCATTTAGAGAATCTTTCCTGAAAAGAAATCATCTTTCTGTGTCTTGGCATATCTTCACTGCAAATCTGAATTTCGGACTAGGAGGATGTTAATTATTTTTTTTCTTTAAAATATAAAAAAGGTTAAGACAATAACTTTTTACCTAAAAATGACATTTTCCTGTTAAAACTCATTCATTCATTCACTCATTCACTCATTTTAAAATCATTATGGGCACCTATTGGTTCCAGGCACTGTCTCAGATGCTTGGCTTACATCACTGGGCAGTACAAAGATTCTTGCATTTGTAAAAGTTATATTCTGTATGGGACAGAGAAAGAAATAATAAAACAAATTTATATAGGTTTGAATAAGGATCATATACTATACAGGATCATGCATGATATGTGCTACACAAAAAAGAAAAGTAGAACAGGTTAAGGGAGATAAGGAGTGCAGGAGGTTGGGGACCAAGGTAGAGGATGGCTGAAACTTTAAATAGGGCTGTCATGGTTGGTTGACCTGATTTGAACAAAGACTTGAGTAAGACAAGTAAGAGTATTCTTGGCTGAGGAAATGGCTAGTGCAAAGGCCCTAAGACACGAGCTGTGTTCAGACAACACCAAGAGAGGCACAAGCAACACAGGAGGTCAACTAGACAGGGGAGAGTCTTTTGTAGGTTAGTGTGAGTCCTTTGACTTTTACTGTAAGGGGAATGGGGAGCCAATGTCTCCCCACTGTCTGATTTTATCCCCTTTTCTCCCAATCCCATTCAGTAATAATATTAATTTAAAAGAATTATTGCCAGTTTGATGCTGTAATGTGGTAATTCATTGTTAGTTTACTTCCATTTTCATAATAGGGAAGTTGAGTGTCTTTTATGTTTGTTGTCTATTTGGAATTGCTGTTTCTGGATGGCTTCTTTATATTCTTTGCCTATTTTTTTACTGGGTTGTATCTGTTATGTGTATTACTATTAGTAGTAGTACTAGTAGTAGTAAAGTTTTATATGTTATAGGCATAACAGCATTTACCTGCTAATTGAATATTTATCTCTTGACTTAATTTGGGGCATCTTCTGCCATAAAATTTAATTCTTATATAGATAAAAATTTTAAGTTATTTCTCTTATAGCTCTTAGGTGTCCTGCCTTGATCAAAAAGTCTTTACAAACCCTAGGTTGTACAAATAGTCTCTTATATTTCCTTTTTAAATTTTTATAGTTTTTTTTTTCTTTTGGATGTTTAATTCAACTGGATATAGTGTTTGTATAAGCATTGAAACTGGAATTCCTACATCCTGCCATAAGAATAATCAGTTTTGTAATCACAGCTATTATATAAAACATCCTTTTTACATTGATTAAAATAGTAATGTCATATTAAAATGAAGGAGCATTTTTTTTTTGACAGTTGCCTAATGATTTATTCATTCTGTTTTGTGAAGCTCCCCTTGTAGGCATGTTTAGGCTAAATTTTTTTTTTCTTCTTTTTCATTTTGAAGGAGCATTTTTTAAGGCTAAGATAATACTACAGCATATCCAAAAGCTGGTAAGAATGATCTGAAGGGGATGGATTCACAGACAATGAAAGACAGGAAATACAGCAGGATGCCAGTCACTAGGAAAGCCAGAGAACTTGTAATCCAGAGAACAGAGGAGAGGGTTTGGGGTCCCCACCCGTGGAAAACTGAGGGTTTGGGCAAACTCAGAGGCAGCTTGGTAGGTTTGCCTGGGGGAGATAAGTAGTCCTTGCTGAAGAGCTTCTTTTCCCAGAGAAGTCAGAGCATCATCGACTCTCGGGAAGGAGGGTCAGGAGGGAAAAGTGGGTGGAAGAGGGGTGTGGACTTGAGCAAAGGGAATGTGGGAAATCATATTGCAGAGTGGGAATAAAAAATTAAGAGTATAAGAGGATTAGCAGGAGAATTAAGGGTTCAAATAGATTATTGTATTAATGGGTTTAAAATGAGAATTCTTGGGCGGTTATATAAGATTTTTGCCAGCAAAGGCAGCTGATAGGATGAATTTTAAGTTTTTAGTAAACTTAATTTTGGTTTCTTTTTCTAATACTTTCAAAATATTTAAGGCAACATCTTCGTGGTTTTCTTACTAGTACTTTAAAATCACTTACTTATGTAAACTTTACTTAATACTTATTAACACTTTAATATTCTTATTTTTTATTAATACTTTCAGACCATTAAGTCAAAGCTTTAAATTTCATGGACTGATGATATGTTGCTGTTATTGAAATTACAGGAGTGGTTATTTAATCATGGTTGGTTATCAAAAGATTAGGTGGTGGGCTAGATGTTAAATGAATCAGGGTCATTAATTCAGAGCTGATAAAGGCCACTGGAACAAAAACCAAGGGTATTTTCTGTAATGGTGTCAGCACCTTGTCATTATTACTTCATTCCTCCACTTCATAGTGCATCAATCATTCATTCATTCATTCATTCAACAAATACTTACTCAGCACCTATTATGTGCCACGCACTGTTCTATATGCGGAGGATACAGGTGAACAAAGAGACAAGGTTCCTGTTTTCCTGGAACTTATGTTCTAATACAGGAAGATAGACAATAATAATAAAATATTAATAACAGCTGACATTTAGCAAGTATTGTTTCTTGAGACAGTTTTAAGCACTTTGTAAGTATTCATTTAATTCTTACAGCATTGTAAGGTAGAGACTAGAATTATCTTCATTCTGTACATGAGGAAACAGGGCACAGAAAAGGAAAATAACCTGCCTAAGGTCACAGAGCTAGCAGAGGGCAGAGCTGGAATTTCAAACTGAGAGAGTCAGGCTGTAGAACTCTTTCTCTTAATGACTCTGCTATGCTTCCTCTCAGACAAGAAAAATGGCAGTAAACAATGAACAGAGTTAAGTTCAGGATTGTTTAGTACTATGAAAAAATAATAAAGGGTGATGCGACGGTATTTTTGTGTTGGAGGTGAAAATGTAGATATGAGGGAAAAACTCATGGAGGTGACATCTGAGCTGAGACCTGAAGGATGGTGATCTGTTCTTGTGGGACACAGGCAGCAGAGCAAAGACAGCACAGTGGAATCTTTCCTGGTCCTGGCAGTTGGGCCCACCGTTCTGGGTGCTCCATGTTGCGTTAATAAAAGAATGTGACACCTCCCCTCCCACTAGAACTTAGGCTTCTTTAAAAATAAAACCTTTAACCAACAATATAAATATAACCATTGCTTTGAAGACTAATATTTCTGCAGGAATGGTGCCTTTTTAAAGATCGTGGCTGCCCCCGTATATTCTTTCTTTAAATTCGATTAAATGAAAATGCTAGTTCTTCCGTAGCCCAACTCTCTAGGCCCGCTGGGTCTAGCCCAGCAGAAACGAAGCAGGAGCCGGTGGCTCTCTGTCGCTAGCTGAGATGTGGAGTCGGCTACCCGGAGCTTTC
This sequence comes from Manis pentadactyla, assembly GCF_030020395.1. NCBI lineage: Eukaryota > Metazoa > Chordata > Mammalia > Pholidota > Manidae > Manis > Manis pentadactyla. The sequence continues at coordinate 65,227,300 of NC_080032.1, read as the reverse complement.
TGTCCACGGAAGAGTCTAGGAGGGGGTCGGGGAAGGAAAAGACGGAAGGGACATTAAGCAATTGGTCCTCTAAGGTATGAAACCGTGCTTACAGTCTGTCTACTCTGAAGCACTGGTGTCAAACGCCCGCCCAGTGGAACACTTAGGCTTGGGCCTCCGCCGTCGTCATGCCAACGTACAGCTTGGTTTCCGCGGATTGGTGGCTGCCTCCGCCTATGACGTGCGTAGACAGCACAGTGGAATCTTTCCTGGTCCTGGCAGTTGGGCCCACCGTTCTGGGTGCTCCATGCCGCGTTAATCAAAGAATCTCCAATAGTGACACCTCCCCTCCCACTAGAACTTAGGCTTCTTTAAAAATAAAACCTTTAACCAACAATATAAATATAACCATTGCTTTGAAGACTAATATTTCTGCAGGAATGGTACCTTTATAAAGATCGTGGCTGCCCCCGTATATTCTTTCTTTAAATTCGATTAAATGAAAATGCTAGTTCTTCCGTAGCCCAACTCTCTAGGCCCGCTGGGTCTAGCTCAGCAGAAACGAAGCAGGAGCCGGTGGCTCTCTGTCGCTAGCCAGGATGTGGAGTCGGCTACCCGGAGCTTTCTGTCCACGGAAGAGTCTAGGAGGGGATCCGGGAAGGAAAAGACGGAAGAGACATTAAGCAATTGGTCCTCTAAGGTATGAAACCGTGCTTACAGTCTGTCTACTCTGAAGCACTGGTTTCAAACGCCCGCCCAGTCGAACGCTTAGGCTCGGGCCTCCGCCGTCGTCATCCAACGTACAGCTTGGATTCCGCGGATTCCGCCTATGACGTGCGTTCGAAGAGCCCGAGTTTGCTTCCGGGTCTTGGGCTTTGGCGCAGGGGTTTCTGGGAGTTGCGAGTCGTCATGGTGTCTGCGTGAAGTGCGGCGTCGCTGCGTGGCACCTCGGCCAACGTGAGCAGCAGGAGGCTGGCGGGTTGTCTTGTCCACGTGCGGGGCGGAAAGGGCTGTGGGTTCGGGGTCGGCGGAGAAGGATGCTCGGGAGCTGCGGGCAGCGGCGGAGCCCGGTGGCAGCGGCTGTCGGGCGCCGCGCCGCGGGAAGGCAGCTGTGCGCGGGGCTAAGCGGGATTCACCGGCCTTGGTGAGGAGTCGGCGACCCCCGAGGACAGCCCGAAGGCTCCCTGCCCCGAAGAGGGAGTGATGATTATTCACCGGTGGGGGCGACGTGGGAGGCAGTGGTGTCCCCGGGGCAGAAAACCCTGTGACTCCCTCTCTGGGTGCATCCTCTTCCCTGTCCTGAAAATCTGGAGAAGTAAACCAATTCTCCTAGCTTCCCCACACACTTGCTTTTCCAACATTTGACGGGTTTGGGGAGCCATATCTGCTGGGCGGTACACTTTTGGCTGCTCAAACCCTGAAGCACCATGAAAACTTTTGGTTAACAGAATCATTTAGGGTGAGGTTCCTGTCTTTTGGACATTCAGTAAATTATAACCTGCAAAATACAAGATTTTTATTACGATGGTTGCTGTAGGAGAAGATTGCATCAACAGAAAGTTGTTGGAGAATTTTGCCTATGTAACTGTGATTGAAATTTGGCACGTTTTTCTCCAAGAACTTTGTCCAGAGATTTTCAAAGTATTTTTTTTGTTTTTGTAGCCTATTTTCTGTTGTAATGAGGTGCAAACTTTAGGGAGTCTGGTGGAGTAATGTTGAGTTGAGAATTTTTAAAACTCAGTCATAGCTGTACTGAATTTACAAGGCTTTGATATGTCAAGTCTAATAATAACTCTTACAGTAATCCCATTAGGAATATCCCCATTCCACAGGAACTTACATTAGGTAACTTGCCCAGGGCCACAGAGCGAGGAGAACAAGAAACAAGCTCATCTTCATGACAGAATTGTTTGCACTAATTAAGAACTGCTTAAGAAGCTGTATTCCTGAGACTCATTATTTGTTTTCTTGAGAGCTTTTGTTTGAGATGAAAGTAAATTTAGAGAACGAGTTTTGGAAATGATTTCACAAGTTGGATATTTGTCAATACTTTATATAATAAAAGTTTATGATACGGGAATAACTTGATACTATTTTTCTTCAAAGTGTAAAAGATGACATCAGCTAGGCCAACTTTTGAACTTGCAAGAGGCGGAAGAGGAAAAGGAGAAGGTGATTTGAGCCAACTCTCAAAGCAGTATTCAAGTAGAGACCTGCCTTCTACAAAGATCAAATACAGGTAATGAAGACTTTTTTTCTTGATGGGTGTTCACATTAATTCTCTTAAGTACAGCCCAGATTCATGCATTAATACTGCTATTTATTGTTTATCTCCAGTGCCTACTAGCACATGATAGGTGTTCAATATTAGGTGGCTTCGTCTGGTGAGAAAACATTCATATAACCAACAGTGGAATCATGCATTAGAGATATAGAAAAACAAGCACTTATTATATGATGATGCTGCCTACATGTATTTGAAGGGCAATTCTAAAACACCGACCAGTGCCAGAGCAAAGAGAAAAAAGTCAAAGTCAACTAGGAAGTCTGACATAAAAAGAGCAGTGCTTTCCCTCAAGTTCTAAGATCACTGCTTATTAGAATTACAGCTTGCTGGTGCTTTTTGTTAAAGTGTCAAGGAATCCCAAGGTTGAACAAGACCTGTTTATTCATTGCTTGCACCCAGAGTAGAGTGGATGTCCAGGTATAGTGGAGAGAGAAACTGAACTTGATGATGTCACAGGACTAGAAAACACAATATTTTATAAACAGCATTGAAAAAGCTTTCTAATTCCTAGCATGGGTGAACTAGCAATTCTGGGAAGAGCCAATGCTGGATATTTTTATGGGAATAAATGCCAGGGTGCTGACATACGTCCTAACTCCTCATTTTTTTATAGAATATTTAGGCATCAATAGCACATAACTGTTTCAGATTTGACCCAAGGAGCTGAGTGAATGAGCTTGAGTTTACCTTTTTATTCCCCAGTATATTAAATTACCAAATGAGAAAAATATTAGAAAAATCTGAGGCAAAGCAGATGAAAACCATTTAGATGGAAACTAGCCCCAATGTAATTTAGCAGTGACAGTACTAAGTAACACCAGAATGTATTTGTATTTATGATTGGAAACTCTTTCCTCTTCATACAAAGGGTATCTTATGATGTTTCATCTACGTGATGTAAAGAATAAAGGATTGAGTTTAGATTATTCTAAACAAATTTTAATAAGCAGTAATTCATATTAGCAATTATTCTTTACAAATAGATGCAAGTGTTGTTTTAAAATACTTGAAATTAAGTTTTCATATTAGAAAACATTTTCCCTTAGCAATTCTGTTTGGTTTTTTATTGTGTTTAGTATATTAGTTTGCAAGGTTGCCATAGCAAAGTACCACAGACAGGGTGGCTTAAGCAACAGAAATTCACTGTCTCACCGTTTTGTAGGCTAAAAGTCCAAGATCATAGCATCAGCAAGTTTGTTTTATTCTGAAGCCTCTTTCCTTGGCTTGCAGGTGGCCATTTCTCTGTGTCCTCACATGCTCACCCCTGGGTTTTTGAGCTGTCTGCGTCCTAATGTTCCCTTCTTACAAGGACACCAGCCGTATTGGATTAGGGTTCATCTAATTGACATCATTTTACCTAATTATCTCTTTAAGGACTGTGTCTCCAAATGCAGTTGCATCTAAGGTATTGGGGAGTAGGACTTCAACTTACAAATTTTGGGGGACATAATTCAGCCCATAACACTTGATAAGTCTATTATTATATGATACCAAGGGCACCTTTTCCCCATCTAAACCTCATGAATCATAAATTATGAGTTGATTGAGTCCAAACTAAAGACTTTCCAATATTAATTTCCAGAAACATTTCAAAAGCAAAACGACATACAGTTTTACCTTCTTCTTCCATTTTGATGTTATTTTGCACCCTTTTTTTTTTTTGACAAATAAATTATGTTATTACATTCAGGGACTCAGATTAACTAGATTAACTATGGGGCAGTAAGAAAATAGCCCAAGATCTGGGTATCGAAAGAAATGTCAGGATGTAACACCAGCTAAATTTATCCAAATAAATTCTTCTGAGTCTCTGTGTGTGTGCCTGTTTATCTCCATACATCTAAGCAACTTTATTTAAAAGAGTAGGAGCTTATTGCCTCTTGTTTCATAATTTCAGACAAGCTTCCAAGTGTCTTTGAAAGAGATAGCAGCTTTTAAGTGAGTGAAGAAGTCAACTCACCCTATGGAAAGCTGGGCCAAGCAGTGCTTCCTGATGAATAAAAACGGCTAAATTGATACAGAGTGGTGATAGACAATAAAAGTTAAATTAGGTGTATCACTGTTATATACTCAATGTTGTGCTTCCTTCCCCCATTCTTATATTGAAATCTTAACTCCCAATGTGATGGCATTTGAAGGTAGGGCCTTTAGGAAATAAGTCCTTCCTCTGGGAATTAATTAGGAATTTGTGTCCTAATGAAAAGGGACCCCAGAAAGTGTTCTTAATCTCTTTTCACCATGTGAGGATACCAGAAGTTGGCAGTCTGCAACCAACAACCACACAAGCACCACGATCTCAGACTCCCAGCTTCCAGAGCTGTGAGAAATAAATTTGTGTTTATAAGCTCACCAGTCTGTATTCTATTATAGCAGCCGGAACTGACAAAGACAACCCTCTTACTGTAATAAACTAAACAATGAAAAACATTATTTGAGGGTGACTAACGGCTGTTCTTATGGTTCAGATGTTTAATTCCATAGGTTTGAATGTGGAAAGCATCACTTTCAAAACCGAATGTCAGAATAGTCATCTTTATTTTTATCCTCGTAAATGTACTCATGATAGCTTTACTCAGTTGTCCTTGCTTCTGGCTTAGCTTCCTCAGATTCTGAGTACATTATTGTTCCCATATGAATTAGAACAAATACATTCCAGTAATAAATACTTATCTCAAAAGTAAAATAATTTTGGAAAAAGCAATAGGCTTTTTTAAGTTCTTATAAGCCATGTAAAAATAGAAAAGGATGACCAGGTTATGATAAAGGAAATTTCTAAATTCTTAAGACCCAAACAGCTTTTGCTTACTTCGGGTTTCTGTTCTCAGGGAGTTGGGGATTCTGTAAACCAGGACATTTTGATCCATAAATCTGATCAGAAAGAATAATATGCCCAGCCAGAGATGGGTAAGATTCCTCAAGGGAGGAACAGCCTAAGACAGGCACAGTCGCAGGGGGGTCATCAGATGAGAAATTGGGGATCAACAGAGGTGAGGCTTAGAACCTCCCCCCCCTGTTCTGAGAGAAATCTTCTGCATACGTGGATGTTTTATTGCCCTTGTCTAGCTTGGATTAACACATAGTCTACAGGCACACACCTCATCATCTACATTTGCTCCCTTACAACACTAAACTATGTTTTCTACCTTTATCTTGTATCTATCTACCACTTCAGCATTTTATTAAAAATAATAATAATAAAGAGAGAAATGTGGTATCCACATATAAATCAAGTATAAAAATCAAATGAGTATTCATATTTGAACTGACTGTTTATAGTTCATAATGCATGAGCAAAACCGAAAGTTTCTGTGATGACTGCCCTTGTACTGTTCACTATGTAACTTATTCATTATGTAAGAATTTGTTCTCCATGTAAGAACTTGTTTGTTATGCCTCAGAAGATTGGAGACTGACAAAAATTAGGCTTGGGGTGTATTAATGATTGTGCATTGAGCATTGACTCCCCTATACAGAATTTTATTGTTGTTAACAACCATTTGATCAATAAATATGAGAGATGCCCTCACAAAAGAAAAAAAAAAAAAGTACAGACTTCCAATGGTAAAATAAATAAGTAACCGGGATGTAATGTATAGCATAAGGAATATAGTCAAGATATTGTTAACAGCTTAGTAGGGTGATAGCTGGTACCTAGAATTGCCATGTATATAAATGTTGAATCACTGTGTTGTACACCTGAAACTAATTACACAGTAATGTAATACTGTGCGTCAACTACCCTTCAATAAAAAATAATTATCTACAAAAAAAAATAATAATAATAATATGCCCAATTCAAAGAGAAGTTTATTTTGAAAGTTTCTTCTCAAACAAGAGCAAGATCTTGGACTTGCAGGGAATTCCAGGGCCTTGCCATGCATTATGTTTGCAGCAAATATAAGGAAAATGTAGTACTGAGTTTAAATATTAAAATTTAACCCTGACCAATTAAATGTGTTTAATATTTGTCCTTCAGTAAAAGTATTATGGGTTCCTATATAAAATGCAGAAATATCCCTATTTCTATGGAAGGAAACTTTAGGGTTTTTGTAAGTTAGAAAATAAATGTTGTATAAGGAATATGGAGAATATTAAAAGGACAAAAATAAATACTCTAATTCTAGCATTCTGGAATAACTATTAACATTTTAGAATTTCTGTCAATCTTTTGGCTATCTGGTTTCTCTTGAATAAAAGTGTATATTGTTCATCTATGTAAAATAAATATTCATTCTTATTACATTATTTTTCACAGAATTTCATTAAGTCTAGCATCAATCATATTGTGCTCTTATATTTGGGTGAGTCATTTTTGTCTTGCTGTTTTTAAGATTTTCTTTGCTTTTCAGCAGTTTGATTGTGATGTATCTATGTCAGAATTTCTTTATATTTGTCCTCTTTGGGATTCATTGAAGTTCTTGGATTTCTAAATTAATGTTTTTCATCAAATTTGGGGGAGTTTTCAATCATTTCTTCAAATATTTTTTGCTTCTTTTTTTCTCTCTTCTCTTTCTATGCCTCCCATTGCGTGTGGGCTTACATGCAGGCTGTGTTCATTTTTCTGAAATCTTTTTTTTAACCTATGTTCTTAAGACTGGGTAGTTTCTACTGATCTGTGTTCAAGTTTACTGATTATTTCTCCCACACTTTCAAATCTGCTATTAAGCCACTTTAATAAATTTATCATTACAGTTATTATATATTTCAATTCCGGAATTTCTATTTACTTATTTTTGAGTCTATCACTTATTTGTTGAGTCATTGTCATCATACTTTCCTTTAATTCTATAAACACAGTTTTCTTTAGTTCTTCAAACTTATCCAGAGCAGTTGCTTTGAGGTCCTGGTCTCCTCAGTCCAGCATCTTGACCACTCAGAGATAGTTTCCATTGATTGCTGTTGTTTTTCTTCAACAGTATCGATGAAACTTTCCTGTTTCTATCATGCCTCGTTTTTTAGTTTGTGGGTGTATGTGGATGAAGTGCACAGAGTACTCGGTGTGCCCGTGTGTCAGCTGGAGGGATCCACAGGTGAGGCATCCCCTGCAGCTCACAGACAGGCTTTCTGATAGAGTCCATGAAGGGATTAGTAGGATCCACACACTTTTGATTCACTCAGCTGTGTGGCATGCCTCAGTAATCTGGATGGGGTAAGACAGAAGTGGTCCTCTTTGGCAGCATCCTGCACAAGTGGAGAAGCTGGGCACTCACTCCCACCCTCTCAGATTCCCCTGTGGGAGAAATCACGGGCCAAGAGGGTCCCACTTGACACTGAGCTGTACCACCTGGGGGGAACAGGTGATGCAGGTGATGTGAACCTGCTCCTCTTTCCCTTTTCAATGTGACCAACCTTGGGGTTTTTGTTATTGTTATTTGTTTTTTGCTCTAGCAATATGCTAGAGCCTGTCTGCCGGACCCCCAGATTTCCACAGACACTTTCACTTATGGGTAATTGTCAAAACTGGAGTTCTTTGAGGAAATAGAACAGAAAACTCCTATTCCACCAACTTACTGTTTGTCACACCCCCCAAGTACTTTGTGTATTTTACTGCACGTTAAAGCCCAGTAACTCTGTGAGGGAGGTAGTATTATAATTCTCATTTTTCAGTTAATAAAACAGCAACTGAGGCTCAGAAAGATAAGTTGCTAAAGGTCACAAAGCTTATACATAGAGAGGTTACATTCAAACCCATGCAGTCTGACGTAATAACACAATATACTAAGTATCATGTTATGTTCTAACACTAGGGTGAAGCATTAATTTTTAGAATGGAATATAGACACATGACCAAGAAACCTACTTCTGTCCACGTACATTCTTGTAGGTAATTTCCCTCCTTCTAAGTAATATGATTTTAGCTGTGTACATACATTAGCTATATTCCTCAGCCTTCGTTACAATAAGGTATGATTATGTGACTGGGTCTCAGCCATGGAATGTGAACAGATACGATATGGGCCTCTTCCATGCATCGCCCACGCTTGTTCCCCTTCCACAGAGTGGATACAAATGACTGACACACCCTAACAGAGGAGGATTCACAGGATGCAATGAAGTCCCACTGATCAGCAGCACCAAGTAAGACTGTTATGTAAGTGAATAACAAAGTTATTTTGTTGTTGAGCATTATACATTCGAAAACTACCTATTAGATGAAAAAGGGGGTCTGAGAAGGAGGAGAGAGACAGGACATTTATAGAGAAGATCAACCAGGGAAAGGAATGACGAACACATGTATGAGGTTGAGGAAAGGACTAAAGTGCTCAAATAACAGTAAATATGTCTGGGCTGGTGCCTAAACTACATGTTAGGTAAACTGAGTCAGATTGTGGCAGTCCTTGTATGGTAAGAACCGTGGTGTTTTTAACTCTGGGTCAACCATTCTTGTGACATACTGACCACCAAGTGGTATGCCAGTTATGATAGAAGTCAAGTAACTAATAAAGAGGCAAAAAAAAGTATGGTTGGTTAATGAACAAAGACATTAATTCTCTCTAAGGGAAGTGTGTAAGAACAAGAGGTGGTCTCTGCTCTACAAACTAATCCAAGAACCCTGGCTAAGGAAGCAGCTTTCCTTACTGCAAACAGGGCTAAGGTAACCTCATTTGGCTCCGTTTCCAGCTCAAGAGCAGAGAAAGCATTTTCCTCTTAGCCAGTGACATGGATTTAGCAGCATCATTTCTCTGGTTAAGTCAAACAGCTACTACTTGCTGCAGAGGAAATTAAGAAACACAGCCTCTTCAGAGCCGTGTGCCCAAGAGGAAAAGCAGCACAGATTTGGGGAGACAGCCAAGAGTCCTTGTCACATGTGCTCCTTAAAATGCATGTTCTTGGGTTTTGCCCCACATCAATTGGATCAAAATTATAGAGATGATACCAGGGAATCTTCATTCTTTTTCCTATGAAAGTTGATCCATTGAATGCCACAATGGAAGTTTATGGAGAGCCAACGGAGACTTTTATACAAAGAAGGGACAAGCTGAAACATTATGTTTAAGGTAAATATGATGAAATGTGGAGCATGGTAAGGAACAGGGACAATAAACAGATTTTGTTAAGCAATTATAATTATACAGGCAAACAGTAAAATACTTCAGGACTACAAAATATCATGTGGTTAAGAGAGGTAGACAGAGGGGAAAAGCAAAAACCCATAGGGCTTGGTAAATAAGTGCATGAGGTAGGTGAAATGATGGGGATTTGTTTGCTGATGTGGAAGAGAGATGAAAATTAGTTAACTTGGTAGTAGAAGAGTAATTTGGTGGGGGTGGTGCATGAAACTAGGGCAGAAAAAAGTAAATCTTTAGCAATTCCTTCCTGACACATCCATCCAGGAACCCACATTCCAGGGTAGGATGGGGGAGAAGCACAACAGTTTTACAAGAAATGATGTGATCTAGACAAAACACTTTAGAATGCTGAGGTGATTTAGCTGTGAAATCATTCTGGACAGAGAGCAAGAAAGAGCTCACTGTGGTCCTGGACTCAGTGCCTGCCTATTCTGATGAAAGCCATGAGCATCTCTTCATCTGTGAGAGTGGAACCACATACTGCCTTGAGGAAAGAGAGCACAGGTCACTTACCTAAGGCTTCACCTGGGCAACCAAAGCGTGCTTGGGATTTTGATTCACTAAAGAAAGTGGATGAATGAGGAAAGAAGTTCAGGAAAGAATGCCTTATAACACAGCATTTTTCTGTGAGTATCAAAGTATTTATTATTAACTTCATTTCAGTACCAACAGATAATGAGGGTCTCAGAAATGCTCTCCCCTCTAAGACATGATGTCATGAGGGATTTCGCATATGTTCAGCTACTCTGGGCAGACTTCCTGGGTTTGCCGTCCTGCCCCCTTCATTGTGAATGAGTGATCTTCTCTCATCCCACTTTCCTCCCCTCTCAGAGCTTCTCTTCCAGGGAACTGAAGAGGGCAGCCTGAAAGAGAAAGAGCACTTACGGGCTGTCACTTAATGCAGCAAAATGAAGTACACTTATTAGGCAGAAAACACTGTAAAAACTTGGGTTGCAAATATTCCAGAGCATCAGCAAGTATGTCAGAACATTTATATTAGGACAGAATCATGTGGCTCACAGGCCACAGTGTGGTAACTACTTATCACAGAAGATTATTGCCAGATAACAACCGTATACAGAACTATCTCCCTGTCTACATAATCAGCAAGGACAGGAGAGTGAACACTAGAACATTTTCTTTGCAAAATGTAATAGAATAAATTTCTCAGGGAGTGGAAGGTAGGAAAACACCCCTTCAGATCCCTCATTCCTGAATGACAGCCATTGTCTTCCTCTGTGGTCCTGTCTGATTTGCCAAAATTTCCAGGTGGATAATCCCGACCTTATTAATTTATCCCAAATACGGTTGATTACTTGAGCTCTAAGATTAAAAGTCCCAAAACCCAGCAATTCTCATCTTACCCACATAGCTCAGAGGAAAAGAGAGTTTTCTAATCTGTAATTGGAAAGATTAGGGCTTGTATTTTCTGTGGTTCCTTCTAGCTGTAACTCTACATATCTACAATAAAATTTGCAATAATTCTCTCCTCACATCTGATATCTAACTCATTGACACCATGTATTTATCAGGAAAGTCAATCTAAATGACAGGGGTCCATGATCCCCATAAGTCCAACATACCACAAGCATACCAATATTTTAGCATCTAAATTGATTCTCCAGACTTCACTGCACCCAGAGTCAGCACACACACACACACACACACACACACAAAACATGACCCTCTGAGGAACTAGTGTTCAAACTTGAGAACTATGGCCACAGCAGTGCCCTGCCTGCATCAGTCCGAGAACCGGGGCGGGCAGGCGGGAGAACCACAGAACCCAAGACATACCCAACCCCCGTGTGGACACAGAAATGGCAGAAATGCTTTAGAAAGGGCCAAGCTGATGTATGAGAGACACAGCAGCCCACTCAGATTTCCTTTCTGAGGAAAGGCCAGCTGTCCTAACCACACTTCTCCTTGGTCGCCTAGAAGAAGCCCGAGATAATAAGCCTGTGTCTGTCTATCCCTCCATGAGGGAGGCACCCTGCACTCACGTCTGCCCTAGGAAAGGTTTCACACAAAGCCACCACCTGGGGCACTGTTGCTCTGACCTTGGGCTCTCAGGGCAAGCAAGGGTCATGAATTGGAGAAGTGGAGACATTTGCACAAATGACTGAGAGTTGCAGTGACTTCATGTGAAATTTGGGGCAATTCACTTAACAATTCCAACTACAGAAATTAATTATATACTTGCATTATAAATTATATATCCTCATCATTTAATGGCAGGGTTGGGTTAGACATTCTGGTTGTTTACAATTAAAACCATTTTATACCTTGGTTATGTTGGGGATGGGACAAATGCAAATATACGTTACCATTCTTCCCTTGACTGAATAAGCAAAAAATTTCTCACATCCAAATATTTATTCAGTCAAAATTTATTTTCCACCTGTTTTACCTACCTTAAAGCAACACAACAACCTTTAACATACAGGCATTTAAATTTTGTGTGAGGCGTGCTGGTCAGTGAGTCTGTAAAACACTGTACATAATGTTCATATTGGGGAGTGATATGGTGGACACAGAACCCAGGAATCCAGTGTGTTCTCTCCCTGTAACATCATGAGCACTCATAGAACAGCACAAAGGAGGGAGGAGCTGATGGGGCATGTCTCCTCACATACACAGCCTATAGGAGTTAAGATCAACAAATGGTCTCCACGAAACTGGATTTTCAATGTTTCTCTGAAAGTCTCACTCTACAGATGACACAATCCTTTTATCCTCATTCCAATTTTAAAATCAAGTGTATATCCTCTGTTGTAAAAAGATTCAAAACACCTTTCCTTTCACTCTCTACCATGTAACATGGAAATTCAACACTGAATCAGTTGAAAGGAACCTTTAATAGAAAGAGAAACATCACAGAATCAACATAAAGGAGAAATGTTTCTATCCACGGGAGTTAATGAGAGCTCAGAATGAAAATTCAACTTAATAAATGTTCTCCCCAGAGAAAAGGCTCAGAGGTGTAGGGCTTAGTTGAGAGGACAGGGAGGTTATATGCAGAACAGAGGGGCCTTCCTCACTGAGCCCACGTTTGTGCAAGATGTCTCCAACTATCTATTGCATGGATTGGAACAGACTAGAGCGCCAGACTAAGGGCAGAAAATCCCAGACATGCAAGGCAAAGAATACTCACCTGGCTTCCCAGATGGCCCATCTTTATAGTATTAGCACCTTTATCCTTATACATAATGTTACACGGGGAATATCTGTAACTGAGCAAGACTAAGACAAAGTTCCCTGAGTCAGAAATAAGTGTCTGGGAACTCTCACAGATCCCCAAGTTCTGTTGTGTTTCCATACCCTGATGTTAACCTAAGCTTAGTCAGGGCCCCAGATACTTCCTTCGACTCCACATATTTACCAGGAATGGACTTCCCAGCCCAGCCCTGACCTCTGTACCTCAGGTATTTCTATCATACATCAAAGTATGATTTCTGAGAATTGTTAGCCAGGGTCATTGAAAGGTTTTAATCCCAGAGAAGAGGAATTGTTTGCCTAGATCACTTACTAAGGAATGTATTTTCAAGTATTTATATTTCAGTGAATCCATTCCCCTCCTTCAGTATAGGCATTTTTTAGGCTTCAAACTGATACTTACATTTCTTGATGTGTTCATCCACCTCACTTAAGAAGGGGAAAAATGGAACAGATGGTCATTGCAAGTAGGACATATAGCCAGAAGGCCACATTCAGGTGTACACCGGTATCTGACAGAAAGTCACATATGAAGATGTGTGTGAGGATAAAGGAATTCTCTGTCCCAGCTCTGTCACCTTTCATGTGATCAGGATGATGAAGTCACAGTTTGAGGGACAATGGGGTGGGGGTGATGGATGTCTCAGCACGGATTGGCCAAGCTGTAGCCTCTCTATAACATAAATGAAACATGGGATAAAATTAGATACCTTCAGTTCTATAAAAACCTCAGTGGACCCCAAAATGTTACCGTATCTAAACTTGACTAGAAAGAGGGAAGAACTCATAAACAAATACTCAGATGACAATTTCTGCACTGGAATCGAATCTACATATAAAGGAATAATAGCCTGTTCCTTTAGCCTTCAAGCCAGCTTTATTTATTTATTTAAATTTCTCCATTATTATTTTATTATTATTAAAGTACCATTAATATATAATCTTTTGTTGGTTTCCAATATACATTACAGTGGCTCAACACTCCCCATGATAAATGTATATTGTGATTGTGAATTATTGTGCCCCTTTATTTAGAGGAAAAGATATCTAAGTCAGAGAATGAGTGAAGATTGAATTTTCCTGAAGACAAAATCCAGATGTAGGAAGAATTAATATTGTCAAAATGGCTGTCCTGCCTGAAGCAATCTACAGATTCAGTGCAATCTCTATCAAAATGCCAACAACATTCTTCAACGAACTAGAAAAAATAGGTCTAAAATTCATATGGAACCACAAAAGACCCCGAACAGCCAAAGCAATCCTGAGAAGGAAAGACAAAGCTGGAGGGATTAAACTCCCTAACTTAAAGCTCTACTACAAAGCCACAGTAATCAAAACAATTTGGTATTGGCACAAGAACAGACCCATAGATCAGTGGAATAGAATAGAGAGCCCAGATATAAACCCAAGCATATATGGTCAATTAATACACGATAAAGGAGCCATGGATATACAGTGGGGAAATGACAGCCTATTCAACAGCTGGTGTTGGCAAAACTGGACAGCTACATGTAAGGGAATGAAACTGAATCATTGTCTAACCCCATACACGAAAGTAAACTCAAAACGGATCAAAGACCTGAATGTAATTCATGAAACCATGAAATTCTTAGAAGCAAACATAGGCAAAAATCTCTTGAATATAAACATGAGCAACTTTTTCCTGAACACAAGTCCTTGGGCAAGGGAAACAAAAGCAAAAATGAACAAATGAGACTACATCAAGCTAAAAAGCTTCTGTACAGCAAAGGACACCATCAGCAGAACAAAAAGGCACCTACATTACTGGAGAATATATTTGTAAATGACTTATCTGATAAGGGGTTGTTAATATCCACAATATATAAAGAACTCCCATGCCTCAACACCCAAAAAGCAAATAACCCAATTAAAAGATGGGCTGAGGATATGAGCAGACAATTCTCCAGAGCAGAAATTCAAATAGCCGACAGGCACATGAAAAGATGCTACACATCACTAATTATCAGGGAAATGTAAATTAAAGCCACAGTGTGATATCACCTTACACCAGTTAGGATGGCCAACATAGAAAAGACTAGGAACAACAAATGCTGGCGAGGATGTGGAGAAAGGGGAACCCTCCTGCACTGCTGGTGGGGATGTAAATTAGTTCAACCATTGTGGAAAGCAATGTGGAGGTTCCTCAAAAAAATAAAAATTGAAATACCATTTGACCATGGAATTCCACTCCTAGAAATTTACCCAAAGAAAACAACTTGTCAGATTCAAAAAGGCATATACATCCCTATGTTAATCCCAGCACTATTTACAATAGCCAAGATATGGAAGCAACCTGTGTCCATCATTAGATGAATGGATAAAGAAGAGGTGGTACATATACACAATGCAATACTATTCAGCCATAAGAAAGAAGCAAATCCCACCATTTGCAACAACATGGATGGAGCTAGAGGGTATTATGCTCAGTGAAATAAGCCAGACAGAGAAAGACAAGTATCAAATGATTTCCCTCATTTGTGGAGTATAACAACAAAGCAAAACTGAAGGAACAAAGCAGTAGCAGACTCACAGACTCCAAGAGACTAGCAGTTACCAAAAGGAAGAGGTTAGGGACGATGGGTAGGGAAGGGGATCAAGGGGCATTAAAAGTGTCACTCACAATATAGGTAGGTCACCAGGAAGGCAGTACAGCACAGAGAAGAAAGGAATGACTGTAGCATCTTACTACACTGATGGACAGTGACTGCAATGGGATGGGGGGGACTTGATAATGTGGGTGAATGTTGAAACCACAGTGCCATTTATGTGAAACCATCATAAGATGATACTTTAATAAAAAAGTTTCACTATTTGCAAAAAGAAAAGTACAGCCTTGCTCACAAATGCAATTTCCTTTGAAGCAGTATCTCCTATTTCCTAATCTACCACAGAAACCCACCTAACATTTAACAGAAAATTCAGATCAATCCATTCTCCACTGCTCAACAGAGCACCTGACAACAGATGTTGCCTCCTGCTTCATCACTTTCCTCAGAGATTCCCGACCCACTGCCCCAGGGAGTGCTGCCCCATCACACACACACACACCCCTGGGGAACACAGCGACCTCCATGTCTGGTCAAACTCAACCTGCTCTAAGGGAACCAGTGCAGCCCTGCTGACCAGATGCCAGTGTGACTCCATCATCTTTGCCAGCTTGCAACACTTGGTCCACACCATCTTCAGGGACCCTCATGCTTAATCTCCACCTGCCATGAGCGTGTGTTACCTCTCAAGGTTCACAAACACAAGCACCTCAAGGTCCACAGCAGTGTTGTCTCCTGTTTCACACCCAAAACAACAAAGAGAAATCACAGACACCACAACACTGCCTAACAAACAGTGTGCCCAGTACTAGCTAGGACAAGAAATAGGAAGCATCAGTACTGCCCTGTGAGGGCTGCTCCTCCAACTGAGGAAATAAAGCCCCCGGAAGAAAAGGCAAAAGGTCATGATGGGCTGCCATAACGGGGGAATCCTTCAGGGAGCATTAGAGAGGAAGAATAGCAGTTAAGCAAATGGAACAAAAAGGAAATGATGACCTGAGAGTCAAAGTGACTTCCTGATTTCATGGGATGGAAACAGGGAACCAAGATGTCTGTGCAGTTTAATTGGCTTTATTTTGAGGGCATTCTCAGAAACAAAAATTTACAACCTAAATTTTAAGAATATTTATTGAGATTAAAATTCATGTTTGGAAGCTGAAATGAAACATAGTTGATTGTTTTTCTTACTGTTACTAATAATCACTAGAAAAACAATATCAACTAAGTTTTTGTTTTTTTTCATTTCAAATACTTTCCACAGAAAGACCTTGATTGCTTATGGGCAGCTGTTTTAGGCCTCAAGATGCTCTATGTCTCCAGCACATTTTTTTTCCTCCAAAAAGCTCTTCCCTCCTTATGCAGAGCTGTGTTCATTATTTTTATTCTTTTTCATATAAAGTCTGTTTATGACCCCTTGTACAGATAAACATCAGGAAAAAATACCGCTTCAATAATTATGAGTGAGGTATTTAAATATATATTTGAGTATTTGCTTTTATATTTAAAACAATGTTTGAAACTCTATGATTAATTTAATGAACCAAAATATTATATAAATAATTAAAGGAGACAAATGTGGAGTTGTTGACATTTAAATGATATATGAAGATCATATGGAGAGACAGTAATAGTTCAATGGAACCATATTTTTATTTGATATATAAACAGTATTTTATCAAGGGAGTGGCAATTGAGGGGTTTCTGGAAGTTTCATTCCATGGCATCTTTAGATTTGTGGTTACCATAAAGTTCATAATTTCCTAAATAAAAAACAGTCTATATTAAGTTGATGGTCAGTCTATTTCAAACACAATCTAAAAGTACTTCTTTTTTATTCTTCTTCCTCTTTATGTATAATATATCATAATCTGTATCTCTTGTGTATCCCTTGACTGATTTTGTCTGTAGTTGATTTTACTTCTTTTAATTTCATACTTGCTTATTAAGTAATTGGTCTGCTACTTTTACTGTAGGTTCATTTTCCCTAGTGAAAAATATTTAGGCTTAAGAATATTTCTATCTACAAGAGTCTCTTTAACATACCCTGTAAGGCTACTTTAGTGGTGGTGAATTCTTTAAACCTTCATTTATCTGGGAAACTTCAATCTCTTTTCAATTCTGAATGGTAACCTTACTGGGTAGCAGATTCTTGGTTGTAGGTACTTCCCTTCCAATATTTTGAATATGTTATGCCACACCCTTCTAGCCTGTCAAGTTTCTGCTGAGAAATCTGCTGATAGCTTTGTGGAGTTTTCCTTATAGGTAATGCTCTGCCTGTCTCTTGCTGCCTTTCAGATTCTTTCTTTATTTTTAATCTTTGCCATTTTAATTACTATATGTGTTGGCATTGTCTTCATGGGGTTCCTTTTGTTAGGGGCTCTCTGTGTTTCCAGAACCTGGGTATCTATTTCCCTCCCCAGATTGGGGAAGTTTTCAGAAGTTATTTATTTATTTTTTTGGTCTTTTAATTTTTTATTAAGCTATGATTGATATACACTCTTATGAAAGTTTCACATGAAAAAACAACATGGTTACTACATTTACCCATATTATCAAGTCCCCGTCCATACCCCAATGCAGTCACTGTCCATCAGTGCAGCAAGTTGCCAGAGATCCACTACGTCCCTTCTCTGTGAAACACTATTCTCCCCATGATCCCCCACACCATATGTACTAAATATAATACCTCTCAGTCCCCTTCTCCCTCTCTCCCCACCCGCCCTCCCACACCCCTCCCCTTTGGTAACCACTAGTTCATTCTTGGAGTCTGTGAGTCTGCTGCCATTTTGTTCCTTCAGTTTTGCTTCATTGTTATACTCCACAAATGAGGGAAATCATTTGGCATTTGTCTTTCTCCACCTGGCTTATTTCACTGAGCATAATGTCCTCCAGCTCCATCCATGTTGTGGCAAATGGTAGGATTTGTTTCTTTCTTATGGCTGAATAGTATTCCATTGTATATATGTAGCACATCTTCTTTATCCATTCATCTACTGGTGGACACTTAGGTTGCTTCCATATCTTGGCTATTGTAAAAAGTGCTGTGATAAACATAGGGGTGCATATGTCTTTTTGAATCTGAGAAGTTGTATTCTTTGGGTAAATTCCAAGGAGTGGGATTCCAGGCTCAAATGGTATTTCTATTTTTAGTTTTTTGAGGAACCTCCATATTGCTTTCCAAATGGTTGAACTAGCTTACATTCCCACCAGCAGTGTAGGAGGGTTCCCCTTTCTTCACATCCTCACCAGCATTTGTTGTTCTCAGTCTTTTTGTTGCTGGCCATCCTTACTAGTGTGAGGTGATAGCTCATTGTGGTTTTAATTTGCATTTTCCTCAGCAGTTACTTCTTTAAAGAAACTTTCTGTTCCTCTTATCCTTCTGGGGCCCTGATTATGCAAATATTGTTTCACTTGGAGTTGTTGCACATCTCTCTTAGGATCCTCTCATTTTTAGAAATCTTTTTTTCTCTCTGTTCCTCAGCTTCACTGATTTCCTGTTCTCTATATTCTATCTCACTGATTCTTTCCTCTACTTCCAGCAATCAATGATTCAATCCCTCTATTGTATTTTTCATTTCAGTTTGTAATGGGTCAGGGGGGAAATCTTTCTCCCAGGCCAAGGCAAGTTACCTTTGAAACCAAAATCAGTCTAAGGGAGAAGTAAAGTTGGAGAAACCCATTTATTGCTTTTAAGCAGTCATCCACTTCTGTTTGTCCATGTTTCTTACCACCTGGCTGCAAAAAGGGACCGGACCAAACCCCTCTGATCCAGATATACCCTCGATCCCCTCACCCTTGTAATCACTTATTGATATGGAGATGCACTAAAGCCAGGTTAAGAGATTCTGGAAGTATTGAAATTTTACCCACAGCCTACCTCTCCAGAATTCTCACCTCACAATCTCCTTGCTCCACATCTTCCACAGTGGACCCCATGTGAGAAAACTGGAGCACTGTAACCAGAATAATAACATACAATAAAAACAGCAAAAAAGTCATGATAATCCTAAAACCAGAGGATTCATCTAGGTTCAAAGTCCTATGCAGATTAAGTCCATAGCCTGCCTGTTCCACAGCAGGCCACTTGCTGAACAGGTAGGGAGTTCAGTGAACACATGATGCAGCAGCTACAGCCAGGGGGCGGGTCCAGGCCACAGGGACTGCAGAAGAATATAACCTTAAGGGTGATAAGATACATGTTTTAACAACACCAGCATAGGCAAATCTTGTCCTTCAGGTAGGATGCATGCAAGAGAGTGGTCCTGTGAGAGGACAGTGGAAGGAATGGGATCTCTTCCTGCTCTAGTATACCAGACTTCCACTCCCTCCCTGTGGGAGTTACATATAGGTCAATATATAGGGCTATGGGAGGTACATGTACTGACCATAAAGGTAAAACAAAACTTCCCTGTAAGATGCTCTTACCTCCTGGCCATTCTGGGTATAATACCATGATCTTTGGGGGCCACTCTGCTATTACTCCAGAAACACACAGGAGGTCATCTTCCAGGCCTTTTCTGCAAAGTGCCAGAAGTGCCAGCCATCGCTAGTCCATGTGTCAAAATGCCCAGGGCCATGGCCATTCAACAGTGTCTCCAGGGTTTAATGCAGCAGGGGCTGCCAGCAGGATGTTACTCGGCTGGCCATATCCTGGCTTCAGTAACATCTCTTTGGTTTGCACATATATAAGAGAGGCAGCAATGTGTGTTAGCATGTCCACAGGGCTCAAGGCTCCTTTTTGGGACATCTGATTCAAATGCCGTAGCACTGTCCATAAGCGAACTGACCAGCCGCATAGACTATTGATGTCCGACTTCAGGTCAGATTTCAACAAACCATTGTATCTCTCTGTCATGCCTTCCCCAGTAGGGTTATATGGTAAATGAAACTTCCAATTTACTCCTAATTGCTGCACCCATTCTTGTAATGCATGTCCAGTAAAGTGGGTTCCTTGATCACCCTCAATCACCTGTGGCTGGCCATAGGCTGCAAAGAGATGTTCTAGGCCCATTTTGGGGTTTTCTGATCTGCACAACATGCAGGAAAAGCAAGCAACAGTCCAGTAGCTGTGTCCACACAAGTCATGGCATACCGATATCCTTCTGATATGGGCAGAGGCCTGATGTAGTGTATCTGCCACCTGACAAGGGATATCGGCCCCCTAACTATTGTTCCATGTTGGTGTGGGACTCGGTATAAGTTCCTCTTAGAGCACACAAGGCACTCCTTCTGGGCTCTGCTGACTTCTTCAAAGGTCAATGGCAAGCCCCACTGACAGGCTACAGCTCACATTGGCTTTTGCCCCGCGTGCAACAAACGCTGGTGAAGCCATTGGGCCACATCAGAAGCAGACTTTCCTTCTAGCCACTGAACCTGGGGCAGTGTGTCTGCTTCGTCATTCCCTGGGGATGCCAAAGGCAAATGACCAGTCAAATGATATATGGTAACAGTCTTAGTGTGACCAGAAGCCCATAGGTTTTGCCACAACTGTTGTTCCCAAAGGGGCTGGTATCCAACCATCTAGTTGGCATGGCACCATGTTGGTAGCCACAGGGTCAAGCCCTGATAGATGGCCCAGCTGTCAGTGCAGACAACTAGAGGGGAGGGCTCCTGGGTGATCAGAGCTATACTGCCCGCAACTCAGCCCATTGGCTGTTCTTCCCTTCTCCATCCTCCATCCATATTGTCTGTCTTAGCATGGAAAGCCACAGCGCTCTACCTCTGGGATTACCCATGACTTGAGCCATCTGTATACCAAGCATATTCAGGTATAGGGGCTTCTCCTTCCTGATAGGGACTCTTGGCTACCAGTGGCTCAAAAGCAAATTCTTCCTGCTTTCCAATGGTATACCTCACTGGCCCCAGTAAGCGTTGCAGTTCTCCACTTAAGGGGCTAGTAGAGAGAGCACTACATTGCTGCAAATACACACCCCATTTGGCCAGTGCAGGCATCTGTGCCACGCCACTACATGGCCTTTGGGTCCAGTCTCGCACACATCCCATGATGAGGGAGGTGGTTATTACCTTGGTTGGAGCTGTTCCAGTGATGGGCTCCGTAGCCAGCAAGGCGTGGTACACAGCAGCCAGTTGCATCTCTATCAAGGTGTACCAGACCTCTGCTCCTTTCCATAGTTGTGACCAGAATCCAATAGGTTGGCTTGTCCATTCAAACCGCTGCCAAAGGTCCCATCCGTAACCATCTTTGGTTACATGAACATCTAGCTCACAGGGCCTTAGTGAGTCCATTACACTCAGTGCGGACGGCCTTGACTGTCTGCTTGGCAGCAGTAAAAGCTGCTACACATGTTTCATCCCAGTCCCACCTGATGCCCTTTATACCAACTGGTATAAGGGCTTCAGAATTTGTGCCAACTGTGGGATAAACACTCTCCAGTAACCCAAAAGACCCCAAAACTCTTGTAATACTGCCACAGTGGTAGGGGGAGGGAAAGCCTGGACCTTGCTTATGACTGCTTCTGGGATAACTTCTATTTTTACCTGACCAGACAACCCACAAGAACTTTACTGACAAACCAGTTCCCTGAGCCTTGGTGCTGTTAACAGCCCATCCTTTCTCCTGAAGATGTTGCAGCAGTCTAGGAACTTCCCCTTCTAAATCTGCAAGAGAATCAGATGTGAGCATAATATCATCAGCATGGAGATACAGCAGCACCGTTTACATTTTCTTCCATGTGGCGAAGTCCTGGGCTCCAAGTATGTGGCAAATGGTGGGGCTGTGGAGGTATCCCTGTGGGAGGACAGTGAATGCCCACTGCCGGCCTTCCCACATGAAGTCAAACTTCCTGACTTCCTTGTGCTATGCCAATAGAGAAGAAAGCATTAGCAAGGTCCACAATATAATGATACATCCCTAGTTCATAAATGAGGATGGGCATAAGGGCTGCTGTAGAGGGGACAGCAGCATGCAAAGGGGGTGTGACTTTATTCAATTCCCAGTAATACATAGTCATATGCCAGGAGCCATCTGGCTTTTTAACTGTTCACACCGGGGAATTAAAAGGACTATGAATGGGCTTTATGATGCCCACCTTCTCCAACTGCTATAGAGTTTCTTCAATTTACTTGTGTTCCCCAGGAAATTTACACTGCTTAGTGTTTTTCACCCACTGAGGTACAGGAAGAGCTACAGGTGGGTGCTTAGCATGTCCCCTCAGAACTGCCTTTACCACTTGTACCCTTGGTCTGAACTCAGCTGCAGTGGTCTGTAACCACAGGTCCTGCAATATCTACCCCTGAAATATATTCAGGGATGGGAGAAATATACATGATATATCCTTTGGGGAAATTCCCTATCCCCAGTGGGATTTGGGCTTTTTTCACTCTAATTGCCTTACCCCCACAGCCATCTATCACAGCAGGGATCCCAGGAAAATGTTCATGGTTGCCATAAATCAGAAAACATTCAGCTCCTGTGTCCATCAGTGCCAGGGCACGTACTTTCATAGGGGACTAATGAGTTGCTCATTCTACGTGTCGCCTCTGGTCCCCACCACATCCCCCATGGTGGGGGCCTCTACTCCCCCTCAGCCATACCACAATAATCATCCTCCTGTGTGGCTAGGGCCTGGGTGTATCCTGAGTACCATCTCCCAGGAAGTCTTGCAGGGACATATGGGGCTTTCCTTCCAGCTTCCATGTCCTGGTTCTCAGTGGCTGTAACTGCTGTTCTGTCATTAGCTGGTGCCACAGTTCTAATAAGTTCCCATTGGGTTGCCCATCAAGTGTTTCTTTCACTGTCCCCTTTCTCACAGGGTCACCAAGCTCAGGTTGTCATGAAATAGCTCCAATTTCCCTCCATTGTGGTGTCATGCTGCATTTCCTATCAGCTTAAGGAGACCGAAACTAAGAAATCTCAATTCATAGACCACAGTAATTCTCAGATTTGGTTCAATGTTTTTAACTCTATTTAATATTGAACCCAAGGAATTATTCACTGGGTCCATCAATATTTATTTAAATATTTAAATATTTCATGTGCTAAACAATATTTTGAGAGCTGTAAGTGCTGTATAATTGAACAAAATAGATAAATGATGAGAAGAGGATGAAGAGCAAATACAGGCAAAATTTTCCCCATGAATTATTTGGTTTATGATGTTTCATTTCTTGAGTAATGGTTCCCTCTTGTGGCAGTAGATTTCTGCCAATTCACTACTTTTCAATGCTTCTGAAATTCAGTCAAGACTGTGAAATGCTATGACATATTTTTATGTTAACACTAAATTATAACATAGAAATTCACATTAAGTAAATTTTCATCTCACTCTGTATTATAAGACATAGATTTTTGTGAAAAAATTTTAGCTTTTTTTTCTTTTGGGAAGTAGCATTATTAATTTGGTAGTAGAACATCTGTGTGCATGCAGACATGTGTATGTGTGTGTCAGTGTGTACACAGTAGATTCCCATTATTCATGATACCTATATTGTACAAATTCACTGAAAACCCTGAACTGTGAGTACTGAACCACTGCTCTTAGAGAAAATAAGCTTTAGTTTCTGTGAGCCTTTGATCATGTTTTTATCAGCTGAACACTACATAATCTTTTAATGTGTTTTGTGCTAAAGGAAGGCTTATTTAATTGCATTGTTGATTCATTAACATTATAACATTCATGCTGCCTAAAACACCATAGCTAATGTCTGAATGAAATTATCTAACACACATACTAACACACAGACCAATTACCAGTAATGAAGTTGAATTGGTAATCAAAAAACTACCTAAGAAAAAAAACCCTTTATCAAATGGCTTCACCACTGAATTCTGTCAAACATTTAGAGAAGACCTAATACCCATTCTCCTTAAAGTTTTCCAAAAAGTAGAATAGGAAAGAATACTTCCAAACTCATTCTAAGAGGCCTGCATCACTCTAATACACAAAAAAGAAAATTACAGACCAATATCCCTGATAAACATAGATGTAAAAATACTCAACAAAATATTAGCAAATCAAATTTAAAAATACATTAAAAAGATCATCCATCATGACCAAGTAGGATTTATTCCAGGGATGCAAGGATGGTACAATATTTGAAAATCCATCAACATCAAACACCACATCAATAAAAAGGACAAAAATCACACGATCATCTCAATAGATGCTGAAAAAGCATTCAACAAAATTCAACATCCACTCATGATAAAAACTCTCAACAAATGGGTATAGAGGGCAAGTACCTCAACATAATATGGCCATATATGACAAACCCGTAGCCAATATCATATTTAACAGAGAAAAGCTGAAAGCTTTTCCTTCAAGATCAGGAACAAGACAAGGATGCCCACTCTCCACTTTTATTCAACATAGTACTGGAGGTCCTAGCCATGGCAATCAAACAACACAAAGAAATAAAAGGCACCCAGATTGGTAAGGAAGAAGTTAAACTGTCATTGTTTGCAGCTGACATGATATTGTACATAAAAAACCTTAAAAGCATCCACTCTCAAACTACTAGAACTAATAACTGAATTCAGCAAAGTTGCAGGATACAAAATTAATACACAGAAATCTGTTGCATTCCTATGTACTAACGATGAACCAGCAGAAAGAGAAATCAGGAACACAACTCCATTTACAATTGCATCCAAAAGAATAAAATACCTAGGAATAAACCTAACCAAGGAGGTGAAAGACCTATACTCTGAAAACTACAAGACACATATGAGAGAAATTAAAGAAGATACCAATAAATGGAAATACATCCCATGCTCATGGATAGGAAGAATTAATATTGTCAAAATGGCCATCCTGCCTAAAGCAATCTACAGATTCAATGCAATCCCTATCAAAATAGCAGTAGCATTCTTCAATGAACTAGAACAAATAACTCTAAAATTCCTATGGAACCACAAAAGATGCTGAATAGCCAAAGTAATCCTGAGAAGGAAGAATAAAGCTGGGGAGATTATGTTCCCTGACTTCAAACTCTACGACAAAGTCACAGTAATCAAGACAATTTGGTACTAACAGAAGAACAGACCCATAAATCAATGCAACAGACTAGAGAGCCCAGATATAAACCCGAGCATACATATGGTCAATTAATATACGATAAAGGAGCCATGGATATACAGTGGGGAAATGACAGCCTCTACAACAACTGGTGTTGGCAAAACTGGACAGCTACATGTAAGAGAACAATGAAACTGGATTATTGTCTAACTCCATATACAAACGTGAACTCGAAATGGATCAAAGACCTGAATGTAAGTCATGAAACCATAAAACTCTTAGAAGAAAACATAGGCAAAAATCTCTTGAATATAAACATGAGCAACTTTTTCCTGAATGCATCTCCTCAGGCAAGGGAAACAAAATAAAAAATGAACAAATGGGACTACATCAAACTAAAAAACTTCTGTACAGCAAAGGACACCATCTGCAGAACAAAAAGGCATCCTACAATATGGGAGAATATATTTGTAAATTACATATCCAACAAGGGGTTAACATTAAAAATACATTAAGAACTCATGTGCCTTAATGCCCAAAAACTGAATAACCCTATTTAAAAAAATGGGTGGAGGTTATGAACAGACACTTCTTTAAAGAAGAAATTCAGTTGGCCAACAGGCACATGAAAAGATGCTCCATATCACTAATTATCAGAGAAATACAAATTAAAACCACAATGAGATATTACCTCACACCAGTAAGGATGGCCAACATCCAAAAGACTAGGAACAACAAATGCTGGCGAGGATGTGGAGAAAGGGGAACCCTTCTACACTGTTGGTGGGAATGTAAACTAGTTCAACCATTGTGGAAAGCAATATGGAGGTTCCTCAAAAAACTAAAAATAGAAATACCATTTGACCTGGGAAATCCACTCCTAGGAATTTACCCAAAGAAAACAAGTTCTCAGATTCATAAGACATATGCACCCTATGCTTATTGCAGCACTATTTACAATAGCCAAGTTATGGAAGCAACCTAAGTGTCCATCAATAGATGAATGGATAAAGAAGAGGTGT
This sequence comes from Manis pentadactyla, assembly GCF_030020395.1. NCBI lineage: Eukaryota > Metazoa > Chordata > Mammalia > Pholidota > Manidae > Manis > Manis pentadactyla. Next base: position 65,201,182 of record NC_080032.1, on the reverse strand, counting down.
ACATATACACAATGAAATACTATTCAGCCATAAGAAGAAAACAAATCCTACCATTTGCAACAGCGTGGATGGAGCTAGAGGGTATTATGCTCAGTGATGTAAGCCAGGTGGAGAAAGACAAGAACCGAATAATTGCCCTCATTTGTGGGGTGTAACAACGAAGCAGAACTGAAGGAACAAAACAGCAGCAGACTCACAGAACCCAAGAAGGGACTAGCAGTTACCAGAGGGGAGGGGTGTGGGAGGACGGGTGGAGAGGAGGGAGAAGTGGATTGAGGGGTATTATGATTAGTACACATGGTGTCGGGGGATTCACAGGGAAGACAGTGTAGTACAGAGAAGACAAATAGGGACTCTGTGGCATCTTGTACACTGATGGACAGTGACTTTAGTGGGGTATGGAGGGTACTTGATAATATGGGTGAATGTAATAACTATAATGTTTTTTCATGTGAAACCTTCATAAGAGTGTATAGCAATGATACCTTATTTTAAAAAATTGCATAGAACTAAATACACACAAACTGCAGAAATGTAAGATTATTTCTTACAATTGTATGTGAATCTACAATTATTATGTAATAAATGTTAAATTAAAAAATACATATACATAGGATAAGGATAAAGAAGATAAGAATTATACAAAGGAAATACATTATCAACAGAAGATAGTTTTGTATGCAGAAAGTCTAAAAGTATTCATAGACAAACTATTACAAGTAAAAGTAAGTTTAGGAAGATCACTGGATGCAAAGCAAATATATAAAATTAAATGTATAATGTATACATGAATCAAATTCATGTATAATGATGAAGCATGGATCTCAGTGGAGCCTTCCTCAACAAAACAATAATTTAAGGAGTTCCCATAATAGAATGATCCATTATTCCTTTGTCCAAAAATTACTTCAAAGACACAGGGCAGTCTGTAAAGTGGGTGAACTTTTTCCATTTTTCTTTTATTTCAGTCTTTCTCATCTACTCTTCAAGATGCCCAGTTAGTTTGTGATGTCCTGACTTCTGCTTTCATGAGGGAAATGGATAATCTTTACCTTAAAGATATTTATCTAGCTTTCTAATAGTGGAGTTTTAGTTATTTGGCCACTGAGAACGGATAATGTTTACGTGGAGTTCCACTTACACTGAAGTAAGCACTAACCTAGTCATTTGGACTTGAACTTCACTTTTACAATTGTACATTTTTGTTGCTGTGAAATTTTTATTTTAATGAGTTCATATCCAGTAATAATGCTTAAACAGGGTTCTCTTTGGGCCTGGCTTTGCCTAGAGAGTTTCTACTAGTTTTAGGTAGAAAATTAATGACCTCAACCAATAAGCTTTTCCTCAAATGTATATTTTGAGGGACTGGGAGAAGAAGGTGTGGAGAAAATGGTTCCTGCGGCCAGGATTCTCACCTGACCCTGGTCAGCTTGCTCACTGCACACCTGTGGGCAATCGGTTATTACTGACTCTATATAAAGAACCCCTCCCAGTGCTCTGGGAGAGCAGAGGCTGGAGTGGTGGCAGCGCCCAGGACAGAGACTGAAAGGCTGCAGGGATGGAGAGACCCAGAGGCAGAGACCGGCTTGCTGCATGCTAACTTGCTTTGAGTGGACGGAATTCTAGTGCTTGACCTGCTACCGTGTGACTAAAGTTGAGTATAAAACCTTTCACCCCAAAAATGTTCCATTGTTATTTTTCAGTCTCACTGAACTAAGAGTGACTGGCCTGGGTCTGAAACCCACTGGCAAGACAGAAGAGTTATCTCATGTAATAGTTTTGTTCTGGTTCAAAGAGAAAAAGAATTCTTTTTTGATGTCAATTTGCGCTTCCAGGATAGTTCAACAAAAATAGTAGGTGGAATATTTTTCTAGTAAATTTACCAATCAGTAAAAGTGAATCATTTAGTCCAAAAAGGGTTTGCCTGCTTTTTTGTTGTTGTTGTTCCTATTGGATTAACCATTGTTTGAATTTACCAAATGATTTTATGGCTTTGGCTTAGTGATTCAAAGAACGTTTTTAGCTGTTAGCTTGTACTTTAAGACCTTTTGACTTTATTCTGCATCAACCTCCAGGCAACAATTTGAAACTTCAGGCATGTTGAAGCTTGAAAGAAAAAGTTGAGAATCCCACCCACAACTCCTCCTTGGCCTCCCACTAGCCAAAGGCAGTCGCTGTCCTCTAGAGGTCTGGAATGTCCGAAACATATTTTCCATCCACGGTCTCTATTCTAATTGAAGGCAGGTGAGGAAGCACAGAGCTGAGATTTCTTAAGCACTGTAATTTTTGTCTGGAGGTAGAAGGAGGAAAAAAAAGAGTGAAATTAATGAAACCAATAAAATGTTGGACATCACAGGCCCTGTGGGAAGTGCCAACTCATGCATCAGTTTTCAGCAAAGTGTTCAGGTATATTCTCAGAGGAAGCCTTTCCCTGGGCCTAATTATGAAGTTGCTGAAGCTTGTTTCAGCATATACATCACTTTGTGCCGTTTCTGTTTGATGGCACATGTTTTTCTAGTCTGGACAGAGACTTTATTTCTGTTCTATGACTTTCTAATGCCTCATGGATGTGCAGGCCCTGCCTTTTGGGGTAACCCTCCATTTTCCGGTCCTCTACATCACTTAAAACCAGAAGCAGGGAAATCAAGCCTTTAAATTAAATCAAGCTAAACTGAACTAAGTTAGATTAAATTAAATTAAGCCTTTAAATCACAACCAATTGTTGCTTATCCTGTTTCTTCCAGACTTATGTCCACTGACTGAGCTGAGCTGTCTTTCACTATTACTGACACCCAGAGTCACATATGACCCACCTAACATAGGACCTCAAAAGGCTAATCCACAAAATTGAAGGGATATCAGTCATGCCTTTTGGTTGATAGGAAAGAAAGTTTCTCCAGTGAAACTTGCTTTGACACACATTGACTCGCACTCCTTTTGTTAAAGTCTCTTCTTCTTACATATGGTCCTTGCCATTTTCCCATGTGCTCTGTACCTGCTGTGCTCCCTTAGTAACTGGTTTTCTATAAACCTGTAAATGTTTCTGCTTCTGAAGGGATTTTCCTTTGAATCAACTACACAAAATTTATAAATACAAATCACGTGTAATTCATGTCATTATTTACTGTTCCTCTTCTGTGAAGAACCACTGTTTCTAAGACTTCTACTTACTACATTTCTTTCCCCAGGCCACTGTAATTCTAGGTGCTGAGAAATGACATCTTAAGCTGGGGAGAACTGAAACAGGGAGAGCTATATTGGAATATAGTTTTTTCTACGGGAAAACAACAGAACATTTATTTAAAGACACAACCCATGGATTTTTTTTTTCTGGTACTTTTCAATTCTCTACTCATGAAAGCACATAACCTAGATACAAAAAAGAAGTATCTCTTTAGGATTTTGAGACTATGTGGCAAAGAGAGTTTAGTGGAGAAAGATGCCCAGAGAAAGGAATTTTTTTCTCTATTTTTCTTATTTTGGTATCATTAATCTACAATTACATGAGGAACATTATGTTTACTAGACTCCTGCCATCGCCAAGTCCCCCTGACAAACCCCATTACAGTCACTGTCCATCAGCGTAGTAAGATGCTGTAGAATCACTACTTGTCTTCTCTCTGTGTTGCACGGCCCTCCCTATGCCCCCCCACATTATACATGCTTATCATAATGCCCCCTTTCTCTGCCCCCCTTATCCCTCCCATCCCACCCATCCTCCCCAGTCCCTTTCCCTTAGGTAGGTTAGTCCATTCTTGGGTTCTGTAATTCTGCTGCTGTTTTGTTTCTTCAGTTTTTTCTTTGTTCTTATACTCCACATATGAGTGAAATCATTTGGTACTTGTCTTTCTCCGCCTGGCTTATTTCACTGAGCATAATACCCTCTAGCTCCATCCATGTTGTTGCAAATGGTAGGATTTGTTTTCTTCTTATGGCTGAATAATATTCCATTGTGCATATGTACCACATCTTCTTTATCCATTCATCTGCTGATGGACACTTAGGTTGCTTCCATTTCTTGGCTATTGTAAATAATGCTGCAATAAACATAGGGGTGCATATGTCTTTTTCAAACTGGGCTGCTGCATTCTTAGTGTAGATTCCTAGAAATGGAATTACTGGGTCAAGGATTTTTAAATATGTGGTAGGACACAAATAAAGTTAAAAAAAAAGTGCCTTTTCCATAAATTGAGTTGAAAGAAGCTGTACATAAAAATGCAATGAGAAGTAACTTCTTTTCTAAGCCTTGTCACCAGCCAAACATACACGTAAGAGTGACTTAATACTTGAGAAGATGTTTTATTTTAGTAGAGTATTAATAATCTTATTTGACAGATTAAGAAATTGAAGCTCAGAGAACTAACATTATTTGGTGAATATCGTAGCATGAATTGGAAGTGTCCAGATTCAACTCAGGGAACCTTATCTTTAACTCTCTTCTGGACTGCTGTTAGTGAAACACGGCATGGCTTAATCCTTCTGCAGGTGAGAGTTTTCACCCAGAAAGTAGATCTTGAGTTTTGCTATTCCAGATTTCTTCCAATTCTAACACTCTATCATTCTGTGAATTATGCATTTCCAAATAAATGATTCTGCTTGCCTCTAATAGAAATAAGCCTGTTTCCATGCTGGATGGCCATCTACCCAATTGGCCATCTTCCAAGGCTGATGCAGAAACCCACAAGCCAGAGCAGTTTTATCAAAGGAGAGAATTCAATAAGCCCTGACATAGAACTTCCTGCCTTCAAGTTAGCCACTAGGGAGAGTCTGCTGTCAAAATGATACCAACCCTGTGCTCCCTACTTATAAACAATACACTCAGAAAGATCGCATGAATAGATGTAGCCAAAGTGAATTTCTTTTCTTCTCTGGATTCTTCTGAAACCAGGATGCTCGTGATTACTATGTAAGAAGTACAAAAAGAATATTGAGGGTAGCTCAATGGTTCACAGATGACCAAGGTTAGGACCAGGGAAGGTAAGAGATTTGCTCTAGGTCATGCAGCTAGTATACAAGTGAATTTTCTTTAATGTGTAGCAGAAACTTAGACTTTCAGAAGTATACTGACAGTAAGCATGTATAGATGATGTACAGTCCTGTTTTTGTATAGGCTTGATATTAATAGAGATAGTCACTATTAAAATAACATGTTTGATTATGTAAACAATATTTGCTAATACTGAAAATTTGGAAAATACAGCAACCTACCATATGGAATTGGTGTATTCTGTTGTTTTGCTTTTTTTTATAATATTGGTTTAGATTTTGAAGGTCAGTTGAGATTTACATGTGTAGTCATGTACATAGACTTATAGTTTGATATTGTTTTTCCCCTCTTTACCATTATCATGAACATTTCCTCATATATTTTTACTGTACTTGTTAATAGAAACATAGTACTCCATTATACTCCTGTGCAGTAATTCAACTGTTCCCCTATTGGTGAACATTTAGGTTTTTCTATAAGTTTTTACTATTATTAATTTATGATAGTTTATCACAACCCTTAGTGGGGACAGTTGCTTGATTATTTGATAGAATCTTGTTCTATCTTCTATTGTGATAACATTCATACATGAAATAGGCATATGACTTTTTTAATTTAATTGAAACTTTAATATGGATATATATATATGACTGTATTTTTTTGAAATTGTGAAGAAGAGGATTTTAAATCTAAGTCTATTTTTCCCCAAATGTATTTTCTGAAGCAAAGCAATTTATAGGTCCCAAAAAAGCAGACAAATTATTGTTCTGTGTACAAGAAAAAGGTTACGGTGGTAAGTTAAAATTTCATGGGAGAGGGAGGACTTAAATGGTTCCAGAATAAATATCTGGCTTTTGATAGAGGGAGAGGATATTCCAGGTGGATTAACCTAAGGTAAGACTCCAAGTAACTCTGAGCAAAATAGATCCAGTGAGGAGACAGGCATAAGAAAAATGTACTTGGGTCTCGCAATATCTCCATTGTTACACATGTGCTAAACTCAAGAAATGTTATTAGCTTTATCTTTTTTCCAAATAGAAATAGAAAATAAGGCTTTAGGCAAATGGATCACAGACTATCACTCTCTTTTAGCTTCGGCTTTGGCAAAGCTTGGATTATTGATACCATACCAGGCATTGCTACATTTGTGGACACTAATGTGCCTGCATCTAACAGCCTTAATTTGAACTGTAATTCCTCCCTCTCCCCACCCTATATTGTTTTAAATTAACCATTTGAACGGATTTGGGTCATTCTAAAGTTTCTCATCTTTAAAATTGGATGAAGAGCAAATTTTGTACAACTCTTTCCCAACACTGTAGGTAAGGGAAGAGTCCTCTATTCAGACATCACATCCATCTTTATAAAACACTCTTAATTTAATTATATTATTTTCTATTTTTCCTTGCAAGGTTTAAGTATGACATTACATTGAGCACCAGTGTTCAGCAATCCCAATAAAATTTCTTTACCACCCTCAGACCATTTTACCCCTAACAATGCACATGGCCTTGTGTCTCCTGAGACTGTACCCACCTCCTGGGGGAAGTGGAGTAACCGGAACTCTCATATATTGTTGCTAAGAATGTGAAATAATGCATCCACTTTGCAAAACCATTTGGAAGTTTCTTAAAAAATTAAATAAAGAGACTCTGGCCCACCTGTTACTCAGAATCATAATCCCCTCCTTTATCTTGAACTGTTTTAATTCACACTGGCTCTGAAGGGATTATATACTCCTAAAAATGCCATCATCAGATTTTAAAATCAACGTTAGAGTAATCTGTAAAAATCTGTTGTGGTCCCTCTAACAGTTTGAGGAGTTGGTGGGAAAGCTGAACCACCTACTCTCTTACAGCGACCCATTAAAATTTTAAATGCTGCTCTGTTTCTCATGCCATTTAAAAATATTCGAAGTAACTTTTGGGATATGCTTTTTATTTTGGAATAATTTCAGATATACAGAAAAATTGTAAAGATAATACAGAGCATTCCCCTGTGCTACACATTCAGTTCCCCTATTATCAACTTCTCACAGTAATATGGCACATTTGTCATAACTGATGGATCAATATTGATACATTATTATTAACAAAAGTCTATACTTAATTCAGATCTCCTTAGTTTTACCTAATGTCCCTTTTCTGTTCCAGAATCCCATTCAGGATCCTTGGCTATGGCAGTTTCTCAGACTTGCTTTGGTTGTGATGACCTTGAAAGTCTTGAGGAATACTGGTCAGGTCAGGGACTTCATAGAATGTGCCTCAGTTGGGGTTAGTCTGATGTTTTCCTCATGATTCGACTAGGTCTGTGAGTTTGGGGAGGAAGATTACAAAAGCAAAGCATCATTCACGTCACAAATCAAGGGCACCTGCTATCTGCATGACATCACTACTGATGCCAACCTTGAACACTTGGCTGAGGTAGTGTTTGGTTTCTTCGCTGTAAAGTTACTCTATCTTCTCTCTTTTTATAACTCTTTGCCTAGGAGATTTGTTTATTCCCCCACATTTAATCATTTATTCAAACATTTATTTGTATCAGCAAGGATTCCTGGGTATTTGATGTATACTTTGGGGTGCTGTCCAATGCTACTTTATTTTGTTACTTTGGTCAGCCAGCTTGGGCATCAGGCCTCTTTCGGTTGATAACTGTGTCCCTTTGACATATGCCCATTATTATGTTTGAGCATTTTCTTGTTTCCTGGCTCTATGAGATGCTCCAGGCTTATCTTGTTTATGGCCTGCTCCAGTATGGGTATCATCCATTTCTCCAGGAGCCCTGGTACTGTTTGTTAGAGAATGGCATTAGAAACCAAGATCTGGATGCTGTCTCATGCAATTCTTAAGCAAACATCTCAACACTTTTACCCAATTTAATTGTCCTGAGATTTGTCCACTTTATTTTTATTTCCCTCTTATTTCTGAATGATTCAAATCCTCGCCTTCTCATTAAGCCCATATGCAGGAGATGAGCTAGGAGATCCATGATAGCTTCCCTCGTATCATGGGGTCGCTCCAATAATAAAGTCACATAAGGTGTCTAAACACTTTGTATTTTTTTGTAATCACAGCATCAATTATCACCTCAGTAAGGGGGGCATAATTTAAGAGAAAGCTTAGTATCATATATAAGCAATCCAAAATTGCTTATATTCTTAATGTTTCAACAGCCCCAAAGAAGCATTTCAGTTAATATTTGTTAATATTTAATTAATTTAATTTAATTCAGTTTATATTTGTTAATATTTAAATGACACTATTCAGAAAATGAAAAGATAAGCCACAGATTGGAAGAAAATACTTGCAGATTATATATCAGATAAAGGACTTGTATCCAGATATATAAAGAATGCTCAGAACTCAACAATCAGAAAACAGGCAATGCAATTTTTCAAAGGGGCAAGACTTGAACTAGACATTTCACCAAAGAAGATATACAGATAGGAAATAAGCAGATGAAAAGAAGCTCCACACGAGTAATTGTTTGAGACATACAAATTAAAACCTTAATGTGATATCATTATGTATCTATTAAAATGCATAATTTAAAAGTTTGACTACACTGAATATTGGCAAGGATGTGGAGTAACTGGAACTCTCATACATTGTTGCTGAGAATGTAAAATAACACATCCACTTTGTAAAACCATTTGGAAGTCTCTTAAAAAATTAAATATACACTTGAAATTATATGTATATACAAAGGCCATTCCACTCCTCAGTATTTACCCAAGAAAAGATAAGTAAATTGCTAGTAAGATCCTCCAGTACTCACCTGGCTACAGCAAAGTCTGAAGCCTGCTGCTGAGATGTGCACCCCAACTGATAAGAGAACATTGGTCAGCCCAAGGCCTTGAATGACTATATGGAGTAGAGCTTCATATTACTCATTCCCCTGATCCTTGTTGGGTGTGTAGTGTGAGCCAGAAATACATATTTTATGGTTTTCAGCCACCGAGACTTTGACGTTATTTGTTGCCACAGCATAACCTGTTAAATTACTGAACTGAAAGATTTTCTAGTTTTTCACAGGGTTTGTTTTGTTTTTTTGCTGTGTCTCCTCAGATTTAGTCTGTTTTGAGTCCATGTTTCTCTTTTCCTTTTTACTGTCTCCCTCCTTTCTGTTCTGACCATCACTCACTCCTTCCTCATACCTCCCTTCTTACCCTATTATGTCCTCTGTGGCTTCTCTTTTTTGTCCTTCTATATAAATGTTGTCACTTCCTATGATATCATAACTGCTGTCAAGGTCTGTCAGTAGGGACAACTATGGAAGTGATGTCCAAGGGAGAGTTAGGTTACAGAAATAAATGATTTACTCTTTTCATCTTGCTGTGATCTAGTAGGGGACGGGTTAGAGTCAGAATCCATACCCAGTAATCATTCAAAATCCATCCATTACTGATCAAGGGTAAAAACACCTTAGTATCCAAACCATTTATGAGCTAATGTTGAATCAATCTAGCCTGTCCCAATATACTACAGTGCATTGAGATATATCCTCCTTAAAACAAATAAGAAAACATATTTAGTTGGGAGAATAAATGCTACACTGAGATAACAAAATACACATAAATACTGGAGACTAATAAGATAGAAGTTTTATTTCTTCTATATGCCAGAGTACCAAACTGACATGTCTAGACCAGCTAGGTAGCTTTGCTCTGTGAGGTAATTCGAGGATGCAGGTTCCTTCTACCTTAGAGCTCCACGATCTCTTCTCAACCTGATCTTGGAGAGAATTAAGCCCTGGAAGAGAATTAATGCCTAGTACATTCATTATATGTGATTAATTATCTCCTATGCATACAAAGTAGTCCTAGCTATGCATTATCCTTGAGGCATTGAGAAAATGGTCATTCAAATAATTTTCTGTAGGGAATTCTCTGGAAGCCATGTTGAGAAAGGCTGCCCTAGTGCCTTGTCCCTGTCTGCATGGCCAGAGCTAGGTCACTGCCATGAATAGTCCAGCCCACAGGAAGGGGAAACAAGGAAGTTCAGGACAACGACTCCCTTTAGGAAAACAAGGTCAAAATTGTATTTCAACCCTCACTCAGGTATTGTCAAGCATTCAATCATATGATCACACTTAAATGCCAAGAAAGCCAGAAAATGGGGCCTCTACCTAGGTAGCCAAGTGTCAGGAAGAAAGGGAGAATGGATTTTGGATTAAAACCAACAGTCTACCATGGGAGGACTGGGGTGAGGGACTGGATTATACATTGTAGGAACTTTACAGTTTGGAAGGAACCTCTTACTGGGATGATCTCATGGAAGGGTGCTATTCACATTATCTTTTTCTCTAATCTTCCCCTTTTAACTCACACTAGTAATCATGTCCTGAGACTAACTTTTTTGTCCTATTACAAGTCCTATTATATTTCTTTCCTTCCAGTTTTATTGAGATATAATTGACATACAACACTGTATAAATTTAAGGTGTACAGCATAAGGATTTGACTTACATATAATGTGGAATGATTACCACAATTAATACCTACTGACTTACACATGTACAAAAAAAGATTTTATTTCTTTGTAATGAGAATTCTTAGGATTTACTCTCAACAACTTTCATATATACCATGCAGCAGTTAACTATAGTCATCATGTTGTACGTTGTATCCCTAGTACTTATTTATCCTATAACTGGAAATTTGTATCTTCTGACCACCTTCATCTAATTCCGTATTCCCCCACCCCCAATCCCTGGCAACCATAAATCTGATCTCTTTTTCTGTAAGATTCTTGCTTGCTTGCTTGTTTTTTCTTTCTTTTAAATTCCATGTATAAATGACCTCATACAGTGTTTGTCTTTATCTGGTTTATTTCACTTATCATAAGGCCTTCAAGGTACATCTGTGTTGTTGCAAATAGCAGGATTTGTTTCTTTTTCATTGCTGAATACTATTCTATTGTATAATATACCACATTTTCTTTATCCATTCATTGGTTGATGGACACGTAAGTTTTTCCATATCTTGGCTATTGTGAATCATGCAGCAATGACTATGGGGGTGCAGATAGCTTTTCAGATTGATGTTTTCATTTCCTTTTCAGATAAATACCCAGAAGTGGAATTGCTGGATCATATGGAATTTCTATTTTTAATTTTTTGAGGAACCTTCTTACTGTTTTCCATAGTGGCTGTTCCAATTTATAATCCTAAAAACAGTGCACCACGGTTCCTCTTGTTCCATATTCTTGTCAGCATTTGACACCTGTTTTTTTGATGGCAACCATTCTAACAGGCATGAGGTACCATCTCATTGTGGCTTTGATTTGCATTTCCCTGAAGATCACTGATGTTGAGCACCTTTTCATGGGCCATATATGGGCCATTCATATATCTTCTTTGGAAAAATGTCTATTTAGGTCCTTTGCCCATTTTTAAATGGATTGTTTTGTTGCTATTGAGTTGGATGAGTTCTTTATATATTCTGGAAATTAACTCCTTACAAGATATATCGTTTGAAATTTTTTTTTCTCACACTCCTCGTGCCATGTTACCCACACATAGAACAGAGGTTTTCTTTTCATTTTGTTGATGGTTTCTTTTGCTGTGCAGAAGCTGTTTACTTTGATATGGTCCCACTTGTTTTTTTTTTTTTTTTTTTTTGAGAGGGCATCTCTCATATTTATTGATCAAATGGTTGTTAACAACAATAGAATTTTGTATAGGGGACTCAATGCACAATCATTAATCAACCCCAAGCCTAATTCTCAACAGTCTCCAATCTTCTGAAGCATAACGAACAAGTTCTTACATGGTGAACAAATTCTTACATAGTGAATAAGTTCTTACATGGTGAACAGTGCAAGGGCAGGCATCACAGAAACTTTCGATTTTGATCACGCATCATGAACTATAAACAGTCAGGTCAAATATGAATATTTGTTTGATTTTTATACTTGATTTATATGTGAATCCCACATTTCTCCCTTATTATTATTATTATTATTATTATTTTAAATAAAATGCTGAAGTGGTAGGTAGACGCAAGATAAAGGTAGACAACATAGTTTAGTGTTGTAAGAGGGCAAATGTAGATGATCAGGTGTGTGCCTATAGACTAAGTATTAATCCAAGCTAGACGAGGGCAACAAAACATCCACGGATGCAGAAGATTTCTCTCCAAACAGGGGGGTTGAGGTTCTAAGCCTCACCTCTGTTGATCCCCAATTTCTCACCTGATGGCCCCCCTGCGACTGTGCCTGTCTTAGGTTGTTCCTCCCTTGAGGAATCTTACCCGTCTCTGGCTAACCAGTCATCTTCTGGGGCCATACAGGGAAATGTAAAGTTGGTAAGTGAGAGAGAAGCCTTATTGTTTGAAATGGTTAGCTTTTTATTTCTTTGCATATTTAGGCCCTGTAGCTTCTATGCCCAGCATTTGTCTTGAGGTATCTTTACCACTTGGAAGAATTATGATACTCGGTAAATTTGATATGAGGCACGAATTCTATTTAAGGGTCGTAATTAGGAAGGAAGAAGAAAAGCTATAGAAGTAGCAGGCGGCAGAAAACATGGGAAGATTGATTATTTCTTTGACATATCTTCTTGTAGAGTAACTTCAGCATGTATAGGTTTTAAGCTACTACTTAAATTGTGCACACACATTAACATAATAGGAGTATAGTTACATAACCAAAGCATACCTGTAATTACCAGCCATCTCCAGTGAAACCAAGAAAACCAGTTAGGCACCTTAGGCATTTGTGAAAACTTATCTATGATATGGTGGATATTGTCCAACTGAACTTGAGCAGTCTGAGAGAAATCAGACAAATTAAAACAACCCATTTCTGGGGAATGTTCACATCCCTTATGTTCTTTTAACAGTAAATAGTCTGTAGTTATAAGATCTTGGAGCGCTACAATTTGCACTTCTCCTAATTCTTGGTTGAGTTCCAACAGTATAGATCCAGTCAAATTTGTTGTTTTACTGTATGCGCAGGCCAGCTTAGATGTCTCCTTCCTCATTCCCATGGCAAGTCCAGGAACTGGTGGGATGAGTACATCTACAGCTGTAGCAGTGCGTGAATCTTTGTTGGGGTTTTTTGATGATCATCTTCTGGCATGAGTCTTCCAGAGAGTGCTGATGTTGGAAGTTCTTTTTCATATCATATCTTAGTTCATTTTCGGGGTAGCCCAATTAGGCTTTGATCCTCTGTATAAACACAAACAGACCCGTTGCCTACACTTTTATATGCCCTTTATATCATTGTGTAGAACTCATTGGAGGTCACCACACAGGAACTGCTTTTTTTTTTTTTATCATTAATCTACACTTACATGACGAATACTTTGTTTACTAGGCTCTCCCCTATACCAGGTCCCCCCTATATACTCCTTTACAGTCACTGTCCATCAGCGTAGCAAACTGTTGTAGAATCACTACTTGTCTTCTCTGTGTTGTACAGCCCTCCCCTTTCTCCCACCCCACTATGGATGCTAATCTTAATACCCCTCTTTTTCTCCCCCCCCTTATCCCTCCCTACCCACCCATCCTTCCCAGTCCCTTTCCCTTTGGTACCTGTTAGTCCATTCTTGAGTTCTGTGATTCTGTTGCTGTTTTGTTCCTTCAGTTTTTCCTTTGTTCTTATATTCCACAGATGAGTGAAATCATTTGGTATTTCTCTTTCTCTGCTTGGCTTGTTTCACTGAGCATAATACCCTCCAGCTCCATCCATGTTGCTGCAAATGGTTGGATTTGCCCTTTTCTTATGGCTGAGTAGTATTCCATTGTGTATATGTACCACTTCTTCTTTATCCATTCATCTATCGATGGACATTTAGGTTGCTTCCAATTCTTGGCTATTGTAAATAGTGCTGCAATAAACATAGGGGTGCATCTGTCTTTCTCAAACTTGATTGCTGCGTTCTTAGGGTAAATTCCTAGGAGTGGAATTCCTGGGTCAAATGGTAAGTCTGTTTTGAGCATTTTGATGTACCTCCATACTGCTTTCCACAATGGTTGAACTAACTTACATTCCCACCAGCAGTGTAGGAGGGTTCCCCTTTCTCCACAGCCTCGCCAACATTTGTTGTTGTTTGTCTTTTGGATGGCAGCCATCCTTACTGGTGTGAGGTGATACCTCATTGTAGTTTTAATTTGCATTTCTCTGATAATTAGCGATGTGGAGCATCTTTTCATGTGTCTGTTGGCCATCTGTATTTCTTTTTTGGAGAACTGTCTGTTCAGTTCCTCTGCCCATTTTTTAATTGGGTTATTTGTTTTTTGTTTGTTGAGGTGTGTGAGCTCTTTTTTTTCTGGACGTCAAGCTTTTATCGGATGTGTCATTTTCAAATATATTCTCCCATACTGTAGGGCTCCTTTTTGTTCTATTGATGGTGTCTTTTGCTGTACAGAAGCTTTTCAGCTTAATATAGTCCCGCTTATTCATTGTTGCTGTTGTTTTCCTTGCCCGGGGAGATATGTTCAAGAAGAGGTCACTCATGTTTATGTCTAAGAGGTTTTTGCCTATGTTTTCTTCCAAGAGTTTAATGGTTTCATGACTTACATTCAGGTCTTTGATCCATTTTGAGTTTACTTTTGTATATGGGGTTAGACAATGGTCCAGTTTCATTCTCCTACATGTAGCTGTCCAGTTTTGCCAGCAGCATCTGTTGAAGAGACTGTCATTTCACCATTGTATGTCCATGGCTCCTTTATCAAATATTAATTGACCATATATGTCTGGGTTAATGTCTGGATTCTCTAGTCTGTTCCATTGGTCTGTGGCTCTGCTCTTCTGCCAGTACCAAATTGTCTTGATTACTATGGCTTTATAGAAGAGCTTGAAGTTGGGGAGTGAGATCCCCCCTACTTTATTCTTCCTTCTCAGGATTGCTTTGGCTATTCGGGGTCTTTGGTGCTTCCATATGAATTTTTGAATTATTTGTTCCAGTTCATTGAAGAATGTTGCTGGTAGTTTCATAGGGATTGCATCAAATCTGTATATTGCTTTGGGCAGGATGGCCATTTTGACGATATTAATTCTTCCTAGCCACGAGCATGGGATGCGTTTCCATCTGTTAGTGTCCCCTTTAATTTCTCTTAAGAGTGACTTGTAGTTTTCAGAATATAAGCCTTTCACTTCCTTGGTTAGGTTTATTCCTAGGTATTTTTTTTTTTTATGCCATTGTGAATGGAGTTGTTTTCCTGATTTCTCTTTCTGTTGGTTCATTGTTAGTGTATAGGAAAGCCACAGATTTCTGTGTGTTGATTTTGTATCCTGCAACTTTGCTGTATTCCGATATCAGTTCTAGTAGTTTTGGGGTGGAGTCCTTAGGGTTTTTTATGTACAGTATCATGTCATCTGCAAATAGTGACAGTTTAACTTCTTCTTTACCAATCTGGATTCCTTGTATTTCTTTGTTTTGTCTGATTGCCGTGGCTAGGACCTCCAGTACTAGGTTAAATAAAAGTGGAGAGAGTGGGCATCCCTGTCTAGTTCCCGATCTCAGAGGAAATGCTTTCAGCTTCTCGCTGTTGAATATAATGTTGGCTGTGGGTTTATCATATATGGCCTTTAGTGTGTTGAGGTACTTGCCCTCTATTCCCATTTTGCTGAGAGTTTTTATCATGAATGGATGTTGAACTTTGTCAAATGCTTTTTCAGCATCTATGGAGATGATCATGTGGTTTTTGTCTTTCTTTTTGTTGATGTGGTGGATGATGTTGATGGACTTTCGAATGTTGTACCATCCTTGCATCCCTGGGATGAATCCCACTTGGTCATGGTGTATGATCCTTTTGATGTATTTTTGAATTCGGTTTGCTAATATTTTGTTGAGTATTTTTGCATCTACGTTCATCAGGGATATTGGTCTGTAGTTTTCTTTTTTGGTGGGGTCTTTGCCTGGTTTTGGTATTAAGGTGATGTTAGCTTCATAGAATGAGTTTGGGAGTATCCCCTCCTCCTCTATTTTTTGGAAAACTCTAAGGAGAATGGGTATTATGTCTTCCCTGTATGTCTGATAAAATTCCGAGGTAAATCCATCTGGCCCGGGGGTTTTGTTCTTGTGTAGTTTTTTGATTACCACTTCAATTTCGTTGCTGGTAATTGGTCTGTTTAGATTTTCTGTTTCTTTCTGGGTCAGTCTTGGACGGTTGTATTTTTCTAGGAAGTTGTCCATTTCTCCTAGGTTTCCCAGCTTGTTAGCATATAGGTTTTCATAGTATACTCTAATAATTCTTTGTATTTCTGTTGGGTCCGTCGTGATTTTTCCTTTCTCGTTTCTGATACTGTTGATTTGTGTTGACTCTCTTTTCTTCTTAATAAGTCTGGCTAGAGGCTTACCTATTTTGTTTATTTTCTCGAAGAACCAGCTCTTGGTTTCATTGATTTTTGCTATTGTTTTATTCTTCTCAATTTTATTGATTTCTTCTCTGATCTTTATTATGTCCCTCCTTCTGCTCACCTTAGGCCTCATTTGTTCTTCTTTTTCCAATTTCCACAATTGATAATTGTGACATTAGACCATTCATTTGGGATTGTTCTTCCTTTTTTAAATATGCTTGGATTGCTATATACTTTCCTCTTAAGACTGCTTTTGCTGCGTCCCACAGAAGTTGGGGCTTAGTGTTGTTGTTGTCATTTGTTTCCATATATTGCTGGATCTCCATTTTGATTTGGTCATTGATCCATTGATTATTTAGGAGTGTGTTGTTAAGCCTCCATGTGTTTGTGAGCCTCTTTGCTTTCTTTGTACAGTTTATTTCTAGTTTTATGCCTTTGTGGTCTGAAAAGTTGGTTGGTATTATTTCAATCTTTTGGAATTTTCTGAGGCTCTTTTTGTGGCCTACTATGTGGTCTATTCTGGAGAATGTTTCATGTGCACTTGAGAAGAATGTATATCCTGTTGCTTTTGGATGTAGAGTTCTATAGATGTCTATTAGGTCCATCTGCTCTACTGTGTTGTTCAGTGCTTCTGTGTCCTTACTTATTTTCTGCCCAGTGGATCTATCCTTTGAGGTGAATGGTGTGTTGAAATCTCCTAGAATGAATGCATTGCAGTCTATTTCCCCCTTTAGTTCTGTTAGTATTTGTTTCACATATGCTGGTGCTCCTGTGTTGGGTGCATATATATTTAGAATGGTTATATCCTCTTGTTGGACTGAGCCCTTTATCATTATGTAGTGTCCTTCTTTATCTCTTGTTACTTTCTTTGTTTTGAAGTCTATTTTGTCTGATATTAGTACTGCAACCCCTGCTTTCTTCTCGCTGTTGTTTGCTTGAAATATGTTTTTCCATCCCTTGACTTTTAGTCTGTACATGTCTTTGGGTTTGAGGTAAGTTTCTTGTAAGCAGCATATAGATGGCTCTTGCTTTTTTATCCATTCTATTACTCTGTGTCTTTTGATTGGTGCATTCAGCCCATTAACATTTAGGGTGACTATTGAAAGATATGTACTTATTGCCATTGCAGGCTTTAAATTTGTGGTTACCAAAGGTTCAAGGTTAGCCTCTTTAGTATCTTACTGCCTACCTTAGCTCGCTTATTGAGCTGTTATATACACTGTCTGGAGATTCTTTTCTTCTCTCCCTTCTTGTTCCTCCTCCTCAATTCTTCATATGTTGGGTGTTTTGTGCTGTGCTCTTTCTAGGAGTGCTCCCATCTAGAGCAGTCCCTGTAAGATGTTCTGTAGAGGTGGTTTGTGGAAAGCAAATTCCCTCAGCTTTTGTTTTTCTGGGAATTGTTTAATCCGACCATCATATTTGAATGACAGTCGTGCTGGATACAGTATCCTTGGTTCAAGGCCCTTCTGTTTCATTGTATTAAATATATCATGCTATTCTCTTCTGGCCTGTAGGGTTTCTGTCGAGAAGTCTGATGTTAGTCTGATGGGTTTTCCTTTATAGGTGACCTTTTTCTCTCTAGCTGCCTTTAAAACTCTTTCTTTGTCCTTGATCTTTGCCATTTTAATTATTATGTGTCTTGGTGTTGTCCTCCTTGGATCCTTTCTGTTGGGGGTTCTGTGTATTTCCGTGGTCTGTTCGATTACTTACTCCCCCAGTTTGGGGAAGTTTTCAGCAATTATTTCTTCTAAGATACTTTCCATCTCTTTTCCTCTCTCTTCTTCTTCTGGATCCCCTATAATATGGATATTGTTCCTTTTGGATTGGTCACACAGTTCTCTTAACATTGTTTCATTCCTGGAGATCCTTTTATCTCTCTCTATGTCAGCTTCTATGCGTTCCTGTTCTCTGGTTTCAATTCCATCAATGGCCTCTTGCATCCTATCCATTCTGCTTATAAACCCTTCCAGAGTTTGTTTCATTTCTGCGATCTCCTTTCTGGTATCTGTGATCTCCCTCCGGACTTCATCCCATTTCTCTTGCGTATTTCTCTGCATCTCTGTCAGCATGTTTATGATTCTTATTTTGAATTCTTTGTCAGGGAGACTGGTTAGGTCTGTCTCCTTCTCTGGTGTTGTCTCTGTGATCTTTGTCTGCCTGTAGCTTTGCCTTTTCATGGTGATAGGAATAGTTTGCAGAGCTGGGACGAGTGACGGCTGGAAGGACTTTTCTTCTTGTTGGTTTGTGGCCCTCCTCTCCTGGGAGAACAGCGACCTCTAGTGGCTTGTGCTGCGTAGCTGCGCGCAGACAGGGTTTCTGCTTCCTGCCCGGCTGCTATGGAGTTAATCTCCGCTGTTGCTGTGGGCGTGGCCTGGCTCGGGCAGCTACTCCAAAATGGTGGAGTCGCGTTGGAGGAGGAGCGGCCTGGAGGCTATTTATCTCCGTAAGGGGCCTCCCTGCTCCCTGCAGCCCAGGGGTTAGGGTGCCCAGAGATCCCCGGATTCCCTACCTCTGGATTAAGTGTCCCACCCTGTCCCTTTAAGACTTCCAAAAAGCACCCGCCAAAACAAAACAACGACCACAAAAAAAAAAAAAAAAAATTTTTTTAATTAAAAAAAAAACAAAAAAAGTGGCCTCTCGTTTTTCTTTATTCTCCGGCGCCAGCCTCAGGCATCTGCTCACCGGTCTTGCTGCCCTGTTTCCCTAGTATTGGGGTCCCTATCCCTTTAAGACTTCCAAAAAGCCCTCACCAAAACAAAACAGCAAAAAAAAAAAAAAAAGAAATGGTCTTGCGCTTTTCTTATGTCCTCCAGCACTCGGCCTCTGGTGCCCCCTCACTGTTCTTGCTGCCCTGTTTCCCTAGCATCCAGGGCCCCCTGTGCACGTACTGTGTCTGCGCTCTGGCCCGGATGGCTGGGCTGGGTGTTCGGCAGTCCTGGGCTCCGTCTCCCTCCCGCTCTGCCTGCTCTTCTCCCGCCGGGAGCTGGGGGGATGGGCGCTCGGCTCCCGCCGGGCCGGGGCTTGTATCTTACCCCCTTCGCGAGGCGCTGGGTTCTCTCAGGTGCGGATGTGGTCTGGATATTGTCCTGTGTCCTCTGGTCTTTATTCTAGGAAGGGTTGTCTTTGTTATATTTTCATAGATATATGTGGTTTTGGGAGGAGATTTCCGCTGCTCTACTCACGCCGCCATCTTCCGCCCCCTCTAAAAAACATATTTTTATTATGCTATTTTTTTTCTACAAATTAGAGTATTGAGGTTGAGAGAGGTTAACTTGCTTAAAATCAAGCTGTTGATTGGTGAAGCCAGGATTTAAATGACAGCGGTTCCCTAACCAGCATACCACTCTACCCTCTGTCAATGTCCTCCATCCAAAGACACCAGGAACACCCTGTAGTTAACAAGTGTGCCTGTTTCTCTTCACAGGGAGGGAAAGTGCACACCATGCGAACTTTGTGGTGCCTCTTGTTGGGATTTTAGAAATTATTATGAGGTTTGAGCTTGTGTTGGATAATTTTGAAGAGATTTTTAAGGACGCAGAGCTCTACTCTGCATTAGATTGTGTCAAGAAATGTAGATAATTCTATGACTGGAAATCTTAATGGATCTTAGAGGAAAGGAAAACAAATGAAGCCTTATTTGGCAAAGAAGCAGCAGTCACTCCTATTACCAGTACAGAAGGAAGTGTGTTAATTTTTGTGGTTCGAATTATGTTCATTCTTTTCTGCTTTTGTTGTGTGTTCGTGATTGTGGAGTGGTCTTTTTTATCTTGATCCATCATAGTCATAGAGTGGCCTTCTCTAATTTGATCTGTGAAATTTTTTATGTTCAACAGGAGAAAACCGAGGTCAAGCTAAGAGTGTCAGGCCAGCTTGCAGATGTCAGGAGCTGCTTTTTACTTTATTTCATTTTTTTAAAATTTTGGTATCATTAATCTACAATTACATGAAAGACATTATGTTTACTAGGCTCCCCCCTTCACCAAGTCCTCCCCACATACCCCTTCACAGTTGCTGTCCATCAGCATAGTAAGATGCTGTAAAATCACTATTTGTCTTCTCTGTGTTGCACAACCCTCCCCGTGCCCCCCCACTATACATGCTAATCATAATGCCCCTTTCTTTTTCCCCGCCTTTATCCCTCCCTTCCCACCCATCCTCCCCAGTCCCTTTCCCTTTGGTAACTCTCAGTCCATTCTTGGGTTCTGTGATTCTGCTGCTGTTTTGTTCCTTCAGTTTTTCTTTGTTCTTATACTACACATATCAGTGAAATCATATGGTACTTGTCTTTCTCCGCCTGGCTTATTTCACTGAGCATAATACCCTCTAGCTCCATCCATGTTGCAAATGGTAGGATCTGTTTTTTTCTTATAGCTGAGTAATATTCCATTGTGTATATGTACCACATCTTCTTTATCCATTCATCTACTGATGAACACTTAGGTTGCTTCCATATCTTGGCTATTGTAAATAGTGCAGCAATAAACATAGGGGTGCATCTGTCTTTTTCAAACTGGAGTGCTGCATTCTTAGGGTGAATTTCTAGAAGTGGAATTCCTGGGTCAAATGGTATTTCTATTTTGAGCATTTTGAGGAACCTCCATACTGCTTTCCACAATGGTTGAACTAATTTACATTCCCACCAGCAGTGTAGGAGGGTTCCCCTTTCTCCACAACCTCGCCAACATTTGTTGTTGTTTGTCTTTTCGATGATGGCGATCCTTACTGGTGTGAGGTGATATCTCATTGAGGTTTTAATTTGCATTTCTCTGATGACAAGCGATGTGGAGCATCTTTTCATGTGTCTGTTGGCCATCTGAATTTCTTCTTTAGAGAACTGTCTATTCAGCTCCTCTGCCCATTTTTTAATTGGGTTATTTGTTTTTTGTTTGTTGAGGTGTGTGAGCTCTTTATATATTTTGGATGTCAACCCTTTATCGGATCTGTGATTTATGAATATATTCTCCCATACTGTAGGATACCTTTTTGTTCTATTCATGGTGTCCTTTGCTGTACAGAAGCTTTTCAGCTTGATATAGTCCCACTTGTCATTTTTGCTTTTGTTTCCCTTGGCCGGGGAGATATGTTCAAAAAGAGGTCGCTCATGTTTATGTCCATGAGATTTTTGCCTATGTTTTTTTCTAAGAGTTTTATGGTTTCATGACTTACGTTCAAGTCTTTAATTCATTTCGAATTTACTTTTGTGTATGGGGTTAGACAGTGATCCAGTTTCATTCTCTTACATGTAGCTGTCCAGTTTTGCCAGCACCATCTGTTGAAGAGGCTGTCATTTCCCCATTGTATGTCCTTGGCTCCTTTATCGAATATTAGTTGACCATATATGTTTGGGTTAGTGTTTGGAGTCTCTATTCTGTTCCATTGGTCTGTGGCTCTGTTCTTGTGCCAGTACCAAATTGTCTTGATTACTGTGGCTTTGTAGTAGAGCTTGAAGTTGGGGAGCGAGGTCCCCCCCACTTTATTCTTCCTTCTCAGGATTGCTTTGACTATTTGGGGTCTTTGGTGTTTCCATATGAATTTTTGAACTATTTGTTCCAGTTCATTGAAGTTGGGGAGTGAGACCCCCCCTACTTTATTCTTCTTTCTCAGGATTGCTTTGGCTATTCGGGGTCTTTGGTGCTTCCATATGAATTTTTGAATTATTTGTTCCAGTTCATTGAAGAATGCTGTTGGTAATTTGATAGGGATTGCATTGAATCTGTATATTGCTTTGGGCAGGATGGCCATTTTGATGATATTAATTCTTCCCAGCCAGGAGCATGGGATGAGTTTCCATTTGTTAGTGACCTCTTTAATTTCTCTTAAGAGTATCTTGTAGTTTTGAGGGTATAGGTCTTTCACTTCCTTGGTTAGGTTTATTCCTTGGTATTTTACTCTTTTTGATGCTATTGTGAATGGAATTGTGTTCCTGATTTCTCTTTCTATTAGTTCATTGTTAGTGTATAGGAAAGCCACAGATTTCTGTGTGTTGATTTTGTATCCTGCAACTTTGCTGAATTCTGATATCAGTTCTAGTAGTTTTGGAGTGGAGTCTTTAGGGTTTTTTATGTACAATATCATGTCATCTGCAAATAGTGACAATTTAACTTCTTCTTTACCAATCTGGGTTCCTTGTATTTCTTTGTTTTGTATAATTGCCATGGCTAGGACCTCCAGTACTACGTTGAATAACAGTGGGGAGAGTGGGCATCCCTGTCTTGTTACCGATCTGAGGAAAAGCTTTCAGCATCTCGCTGTTCAGTATGATGTTGGCTGTCGGTTTATCATATATGGCCTTTCTTATGTTGAGGTACTTGCCCTCTATGCCCATTTTGTTGAGAGTTTTTATCATGAATGGATGTTGAATTTTGTCGAATGCTTTTTCAGCATCTATGGAGATGATCATGTGGTTTTTGTCTTTCTTTTTGTTGATGTGGTGGATGATGTTGATGGATTTTTGAATGTTGTACCATCCTTGTATCCCTGGGATGAATCCCACTTGGTCATGGTGTATGATCGTCTTCATGTATTTTTGAATTCGGTTTGCTAATATTTTGTTGAGTATTTTTGCATCTACATTTATCAGGGATATTGGTTTGTAATTTTCTTTTTTGGTGGGGTCTTTGCCTGGTTTTGGTATTAGCGTGATGTTGACTTCATAGAATGAGTTTGGGAGTATTCCCTCCTCTTCTATTTTTTGGAAAACTTTAAGGAGAATGGGTATTATGTCTTCTCTGTATGTCTGATAAAATTCCGAGGTAAATCCATCTGGCCCGGGGGTTTTGTTCTTGGGTAGTTTTTTGATTACTGCTTCAATTTCATTGCTGGTAATTGGTCTGTTTAGATTTTCTGTTTCTTTCGGGATCAGTCTTGGAAGGTTGCATTTTTCTAGGAAGTTGTCCATTTCTCCTAGGTTTTCCAGCTTGTTAGCATATATAGGTTTTCACAGTATTCTCTAATAATTCTTTGTATTTCTGTTGGGTCCGTCGTGATTTTTCCTTTCTCGTTTCTGATTCTGTTGATGTGTGTTGAGGCTTATCTATTTTGTTTATTCTCTCAAAGAACCAGCTCTTGGTTTCATTGATTTTTGCTATTGTTTTATTCTTCTCAATTTTATTGATTTCTTCTCTGATCTTTATTATGTCCCTCCTTCTGTTGACCTTAGGCCTCATTTGTTCTTCTTTTTCCAGTTTTGATGATTGTGACATTAGACTATTCATTTCTGATTGTTCTTCCTTCCTTAATTATGCCTGGATTGCTATATAGTTTCCCCTTAAAACTGCTTTCGCTGCGTCCCACAGTAGTTGGGGCTTTGTGTTGTTGTCATTTGTTTCCATATATTGCTGGAACTCCATTTTAATTTGGTCATTGGTCCATTGATTATTTAGGAGCATGTTGTTAAGCCTCCATGTGTTTGTGAGCGTTTTTGCTTTCTTTGTAGAATTTATTTCTAGTTTTATACCTTTGTGGTCTGAAAAGTTAGTTGGTAGGGTTTCAATCATTTGGAATTTACTGAGGCTCTTTTTGTGGCCTTGTATGTGGTCTATTCTGGAGAATGTTCCATGTGCACTTGAGAAGAATGTGTATCCTGTTGCTTTTGGATGTAGAGTTCTATAGATGTCTATTAGGTCCATCTGTTCTAGTGTGTTGTTCAGTGCCTCTGTGTCCTTACTTATTTTATGTCTGGTGGATCTGTCCTTTGGAGTGAGTGGTGTGTTGAAGTCTTCCAAAATGAATGCATTGCATTCTATTTCCTCCTTTAATTCTGTTAGTATTTGTTTCACATATGTTGGTGCTCCTGTATTGGGTGCATATATATTTATAATGGTTATATCCTCTTGTTGGACTGAGCCCTTTATAATTATGTAATGTCCTTCTTTAACTCTTGTTACTTTCTTTATTTTGAAGTCTATTTTGTCTGATACTAGTATTGCAACACCTGCTTTTTTTCTTCCTGTTGTTTGCGTGAAATATCTTTTTCCATCCCTTGACTTTCAATCTGTACATGTCTTTGGGTTTGAGGTGAGTCTCTTGTAAGCAGCATATAGGTGGGTTTTGCTTTTTTATCCATTCTATTACTCTGTGTCTTTTGATTGGTGCATTCAGTCCATTTACATTTAGAGTGATTATTGAAAGATATGTACTTATTGCCATTGCAGGCTTTAAGTTTGTGGTTACCAGAGGTTCAAGGTTAGCTTCTTTACTATCTTACTGTCTAACTTAACTCACTTATTGAGCTATTATAAACACTGTCTGTTGATTCTTTATTTCTCTCCCTTCTTATTCCTCCTCCTCCATTTTTCATATGTTGGGGTTTTTTTTCTGTGCTCTTTTAGGAGTGTTCCCATCTAGAACAGTCCCTCTAAGATACCCTGTAGAGGTGGTTTGTGGGAGGCAAATTCCGTCAACTTTTTCTTGTCTGGGAATTGTTTAATCCCTCCTTCATATTTAAATGATGATCATGCTGGATACAGTATTCTTTGTTCAAGGCCTTTCTGTTTCATTGCATTAAATATATCATGCCATTCTCTTCTGGCCTGTAAGGTTTCTGTTGAGAAGTCTCATGATAGCCTGATGGGTTTTCCTTTGTAGGTTACCTTTTTTTTCTCTCTGGCTTCCTTTAATACTCTGTCCTTGTCTTTGATCTTTGCCATTTTAGTTATTATGTGTCTTGGTGTTGCCCTCCTGAGTCTCTTGTCATGGGAGTTCTGTGTGTTTCTGTGGTCTGAGAGGCCATTTCCTCACCTAGTTTGGGGAATTTTTCAGCAATTATTTCTTCAAAAACACTTTCTATCCCTTTTTCTCTCTCTTTTTCTTCTGGTACTCCTATGATGCGAATATTGTTCCTTTTGGATTGGTCACACAGTTCTCTTAATATTCTTTCATTCCTGGAGATCCTTTTATCTCCCTCTGCATCAGCTTCTCTGTGTTCCTGTTCTCTGTTTTCTAGTCCATTAATGGTCTTTTGCATTTCGTCCATTCTGCTTTGAAGTCCTTCCAGAGATTGTTTTATTTCTACATTCTCCCTCCTTAGTTCTTGCATATTTCTCTGCAAGTCCATCAGCATGGTTGTGACTTTTGTTTTGAATTCTTTTTCAGGAAGATTGGTTAAATCTACCTCCCCAGATTCCTTCTCAGGAGAGGATGTCGAAGCTGTCTGGGTTAGTCTTGTCTGAATCAAATTTTTTTGCCTTTTCATGTTGATAGATGCAGTGGTATGCTATTGACTTGTCTGTCAGCTGGAAGAGCCAACGCCTTTTCCACTTGCTCCTGGCCTTTCTTTACTGGGACAACGGCGACCCCTAGCGGTTTGTGTTGGGTAGTTGCGCGTAGACTGGGTCTGTTTTATTGCCCAGCCGCTATGGAGGAAGCTCCCTTGCTTGCTGTGGGTATGGCCAGCCTCAGGCCACTGCTCTGCTATAGCGGGGTGCCGGAGGGGGAACAGACGAGGGGTGCTGTTTATCGCCTTGAGGGGTCTCAGAGCTGCTGCCCAGGGGGTTAGTGTGTCTGGAGTTCCCCAGGATTTCCAGCTGCTGTGCTAAGTATCCCTGGATGCTTCTGTCCAGCTGTGAGACCCCTGTCCCTTTAAGACTTTCAAAAAGCACTTGCTTTTCTTTGTCCCAGGGGCGCCGGCTGCGGGCACCCACTCACAGGTCTTACTGTCCTGTTTCCCTAGTTTCCAGCACTCCACGCCTGGGTGTGGATGGCTAGGGCTGGCTATTTAGCAGTCCTGGGCTCCCTCTCCCTCCCCGCTCCAACTCCTCTCCTACCGCCGGGAGCTGGGATGAGGGGCGCGGGTCCTGCCAGGCCTTGGCTTGTATCTTACCCCCTTAATGGGGCGCTGGGTTCTCGCGGGTGTGGATGTGGTCTGGCTGTTGTCCTGTATCTTCTGGTCTCTCTTTTAGGGATAGTTGTATTTGTTTTATTTTCAAAAATATGTATGTTTTTGGGAGGAGATTCCCACTGTTCTACTCGTGCCGCCATCTTGGCTCTGCCAGCTCTTATTTCTTTCTTTATTTTAATACATTATAGTTTT
This sequence comes from Manis pentadactyla, assembly GCF_030020395.1. NCBI lineage: Eukaryota > Metazoa > Chordata > Mammalia > Pholidota > Manidae > Manis > Manis pentadactyla. The sequence goes on along the minus strand of NC_080032.1, from coordinate 65,174,859 downwards.
TTCTCAAGGTAAAATTTTCAAGTAATTTACTGTTATAAGGTGTTTCTTAAAATGTTTCATAGTTTATAGTTCTAAAGTTCACATTTAAGACAAAGAAAGGTCTCAAATAAACAACTTAAGTTTATACCTGAAGGAGCTAGAAGAGAGGATAATCTAAGCCCAAAGTTAGCAGAAAGAAGAAGATACCAAAGATAAGAGCAGAAATAAATGAAATAGAGAATACAGAAACAATAGAAAAGGCCAATGAAACTAAGCTTTGGTTTTTTGAAAAAAGAAACAAAATTGACATACTTTAGCAAGCCTTACCAAGAAAAAAAGAAAGGACTAAAGTAAATAAAATTGCAAATGAAAGCGGAAGCATTATAACTGATATCGCAGAAATATAAAGGCTCATAAGAGATCACTATGAAAAATTATATGCTAACAATTGGATAACCTAGAGGAAATTGGATGAATTCCTATACATATATAACTTACCAAGACTGAATCATGAAGAAATATAAAATCTTAACTGACCAATAATGAGTAAGAAGACTGAATCAATAATAAAAATCTCCCAACAAAGAAAACCCAGGACCAGGTAGCTTCACAAGTAAATTCTACCAAAAAAATTTTTTAAATTCATGTCAATCCTTCTCAAATTCTTGCAAAAAATTGAAGAGAAGGGAACACTCCCTACTGTGATACCAAAGCCAGGCAAGGACACTACGAGAAAAGAAACTCCAGGCCAATATCCTTGATGATTTTTATGTAAAGATTCCAAACACAATTCTAGTAAACTGAATTAAATGCACATTAAAAGGACTGTACACTGTGATCAAGGGGGATTTATCCCTGGGATGGAGGAACAGTTCAACATATATAAATAAATAAATGTGGTACACCACGTTCATAGAAAGTTAAAAATCATATGATCATCTTGATAGATGCATAAAAAGCACTTGACCAAATCCAACATCCTTTTATGATTCAAAACCTCTCAAGAAAGTGGGTATAAAGAATTGTACCTCAACATAATAAAAGCCGTATATGACAATTCCACAGCTAACATCATACTCAATGGTGAAAGGTTGAAAGCTTTTCCTCTGAGCCCAAGAATATGACAATGGTGTCTACTCTCACCACTCCTATTCAACATAGTACTGTAAGTCCTAGCCTGAGGCAAGAAAAAGAAATAAAAAGTATCTAGATCAGAAAGAAATAACTTGTTTTATTTGCAAATGACATGAGCATATATGTAGAAAACCATAAAGACTCCACCAAAAAACTGCTAGAACTAATAAATTCATTAGTGTTGCAGGGTACAAAAGCTACATACAAAAAATTAGTTGTGGTTTTATAATGATGTTATATTGTACACTTAAAAACTGTTACTAGGGTAAATCTCATGTTAGTGTTCTTAGTAAAATAATAAAAAATGTTCATAATAAAATTTCACATATATCTAAATATAACAATGAAAAATACTATTTTGTCTTACACTGAAGATATTACAATCCAAGTATTAATAGTAGCTAGTACTTGCATAGTTGTTGCTATATTCCAAGTATGCTAACAAATGATATGTGATCATTTAAATCTTACAAAGTTACAAGTACGGAGTTACTATTATTTCATTTCCACTTTGCAGTTAAATAACTTAGCAATTTGCCAAGTTAATATAGCCAAAATGTTAGAAACTGAATTTAGACCTGTAATCTTATGCTAGAAGCTTAGCTCTTAACCACTCCAATATATTGTCTCTCAAATATAGTGCTGTGTGACAGAAAATATTAAATATTTTGGGGAAAAGGTCAATAAAAGGATAAAACTTCAGAAACAGTACACTTGTTTCAACTTACTTTTATCAATCTTCTTCCCAACCAAATTTGGTCTGTAAACTCAGGAAAAAACTCTGGCTTACTTAGCCTCTCTTCCATGTTTTCTAATCATTCCTGATTCTCAGAACCAATAAAATTTATTTAAGCTTTTATTTTTGCCCCAAAGCATGTTCCAAATTACATGTGAAAGTATATAGAACAGCCATGACTGGCCATTCATAGTGGTAGTTATGAACCAGTGAAAGGCACTGTTAATAGAATACAAAGATAAGCCAGATTAAGAAAAATATTTGCAAATTATGTGTCTGATGAAGAACTTGCAGCCAAGATATTTAAAGAATGCTCAAAACTCACTAATAACAATAAAAAACAATCCAAAAAAAATGGGGGAAAATTTTTTAGTTAGAGAAATAAATAGAAGGTAAGCAAGCCCATAAAAGATGCTTAATATCATTTGTCACTGGAAAAACATGAATTGAAACCACAATAACATATCACTGAACAACTATTTGAATCACTAAGTAAAAAAATTAACAATTCCAAATTTTGGCAAGATGCAAAGGAACTGGAATTCTTATATATGGCTAGTGAAGATCAAGATGGTAAACCACTTTGGAAAACAGTTTGGCAGTATCTCATAAAGTTAAACATATATTTATAAATGACTCCACAATCCCATTCTAAAGTGTTTGCCCAAGAAAAATGAAAATTTATGCTCACACAAAAACCTGTTCATGAGTGTTCATAGTAATTGTAGCAGCTTTATTTATAATGGCTCCCTTTGGATGTGACTGAAAATGTACTTAGGCTGGTTGAATGGATATCCATTCATCCTTACAGTGGAGTATCATTTATCCCTAAAAAGGAACAAACTTAAGACTCCGTGATGTAAATAAATCCTAAATGCACTATGATAAGTAGAAGAAGCCCAACTCAACAGTGTATACTTTACTTACTTCATTTATATGACATTCTGGGAAAGACAAAATGATAGGTATGGAGAATGGATAAGTAATTGTCAATTGTTTAGAGTGGGGAGAGAGGTTAACCACAAAGGGACAGCATGAGAGAAATATTTGGGCTAATGTAACTGTTCTGTATCTTGATTATGATAGTAGTTATTCCATTCTATACACTTGTCAGCACCCAGAACTGTACATGAAAAAGAGTAAATTTGAATGTATATATGCTAACACAAATAAAACATAAAAAGCAATTAGGTCCCATATATGTCCCTTTCCATGCCATGTAAGTGAATTTTGGCTTCTAAGATCTCAATCAGTATTCTTAATGTGTATATGGAACTTTAAAACATTATTTCATCTACTAATTTCTTTAAATGAAATACTGGTGTTTCACTTTTATCCCATGGGCAACAGTGATGTTTCATTTAAGAATTTTATCTGCAAATGGTTATTCAACATATATGATGTGTTTTAGCCTTGCATATAAGTGAGGAAGCAAATTAGACATATTCCTTATTATGAAGAAGTTGTGTCTTGGTGGATGATAGAGGCAACTCAACAGGCATTGTTGTAAGTGCTGTGACTTGGATAAGAACTCAGAGTAAGACCTCTTAATTCAGACTGAGAAGAGCAAGGATGTCCTCCTGCAGAAAGTGACATGTAAATTGAGAATTAGTCATTAGTGGAAGTTAGGTAGATAAAGAGAGTTAGAATGAGGGTCGTTCTGAAAAGCATCACAGTTGGAAAGTAAAGCACATGCCTGGAAGCTGAGAGATCAGGGAACACTGCATATGAAAGGTGCTCCAACAGTCGGAGCAGGAAGTGTAGACCTGTTGGGAGGTCATGGCCAAATGTAAGATCGGATTGCTAAAAAGGGACTTAAAAACAGGGTTTCATAAGTCATGTTAAAAGAGTTTAAGTTTTTGCTTAGAACGACGAGGAGCCAAAGCATGGAAGTGGCAAAACAATGTTTGCCACAGAAAACCTGGGGCAGCAGTGGGGAGAATGGGAGGGTCGAGGACAGGCAGCTGTTACTGAAATCCAGTGAGATATGATCACATAATACTAAGGACTGAATGGGAAAAACTGGACAGATATTAGATCTGAGGAGAATTTACCTACACATGGAAAATTCATAACATGGCAGGTATTTAATTTCTACTGAGAAGATATGATCTGGTGCTTCTGAAATGGGCCACAGATACCATTTTGCTTGTGACTTGTATTTCTGTGTCACAAATTATAGACATCTGGGATCATCTGAAGCATAATCCATAGCTAGTTTGAGAGGAGCCTGTGGGAGGGGCACACCAATCACCAGAAGACGACTTTGCCAATTGAACTCATTGACTTCATTGGTGGAGTTCACCACACATTAAAAGGGGTCCTCAGGCTGCCATTCTAACACTGCATGTCAATGCCTACCTCTACAAGTATGTATATCCATACAATATCATATAATCTTGTGTTCTAAGTTGCTATTTTGTGATGAATCATCCTGGTTCATAAGGAGCTGTTTCTCTTGCTCTTTGAATGTCCATATGATACTTCTCTGGCCCCCAAATGTATCCATGCCCCACTAAGAGCAGCTGTGGCTATCTTTACAACTTAAGTCTTCTGCCAGTGTAGAATCATCAATTGTTCTATGAAGAACTGGCTTTTCAAATTTTAAACACTTTGACATCTATGAGTTCAGCTTGCTGAAACATAGTTGGTAATAATGAAATAAAGTGCCAAAGGGAAATAGATGCTGTTCAAGCAGAGCAGTGTATTTGCTGTTTCTGTTGTCTTTCTTTTCCTTTCATTAATGCATATCTGAAACTCAATCCTTTCCTTTGAAGCTCTGAAAACACACTATTTCCTTTCTCTTATTCATTTACCCTCTCTACTTATACAAAATATTTGGTATCACCCCCTTTTGAAACATCCACATTGGGGTTTACTTAAGTAAGAACCCCTAGAAGATTATAGTTGTATTTTCTTATTTTAAGAATACACTAAGTGGCAATAGCTACTGTATTAACATATTTAAGGAGCTATAATGTTTGATCATATGTAATTTTCCACTGTGTCATTTCCTCTAAAATTCTTATTATGTAAATTCTCTTAACCCCAGTCTTAAGTTAATAATCAACTAAATGAAAAACTTTAAAATTTCATTGTGATGGGATATCAAAATTGGCAGGGAGAAATGCCCTCACTTTAAAATACTCTGGAACCTCTTCCAGTTTTTTTCTTTATGAAATAAAACGATCACCCATATGAGAAGAAAGCAGGCTTGTCGCACTTCCAAGTTTTATTTTCTACGATAAAGATGTTCTGGGAACATGAACTAAGTATGTATTATTTCAGTGCAAGATGGCTGTTGGCCTCTTTCCCATCCACGCCATGTTCTGTACTCAGTGATGATCAGCAGGGCTCCTGTCAGGATTTTATAGAGCTTATGTGTCTCTTAGACAAGACTCTTCCCTGTGACTAGGTAGACTTCAGCAGTGTACAGGAAGAACATGGTGCAGAAAACCACGATAACCACTGAGAAACTAGCCAGAATTACCAAGGACATCATCTTTTCCTGTGTCCCCATTATCACATATGTGTAAGGGCCCTGACACAGGTGGGTACTGCACCAAATAGGTTTTTTAATCAGTGGCATGTGATAGTGAGTAAGGATGACCAACAAGACCACCTGTACAGACAACTGTGCGAGAAAGTAGACGAGATGCATTGCCAACAGTGGCTTTTTCCGGGATAAGTCAAAGATTTCATCATCTTTTCTCTTAACAGGATCTTCATAGTCAGTGTCGCTGGACTCCTCTTCTAAAGATTGCTTCTTCAACATCTTGATTTGCTTATGCACACTCTGCGAGACCAAAAACTCCATCACAAAAAAGAGGAAAAGACAAAGCCAATCACTTACCAAACTCCCAGGACAGGCCTCGTGAAGGGATTCCCACAGCACTCAGCGGCACAGGCTTTGGAGATATTCCCGTGACCCTGGAAGTCTTCGGCCTGATCAAGCCAGGAGATCGCTCTATATAGAAGTTTGTTGGGGTCTTTGCTCATCTTCAGTATGGTGGGTACCATACCCCAGAACCTCGTGCTCTCAGCCATCTTGAAATCTAGGAAAATGAAAGCAAAGTAGCATTAGGAAGAAAAAAGACTGTATTTTAGTCCATTTCTACAGTCCCTGCTGTTTGCTTAGTAGGTGTTCTCTGTGAGGGTCCCAGTTGTGTTAGTTCAAAGGAGAACTCCAACGGAAGTTTGAGAAAGTGTCCAAAAGAAATATGTCTGTTTAATAAAATTTCTCATTCTTTCACTTACTCTTTTTCTAATTTTCCCATATCAGTCTCTCCTCCCTATGTCATTTCCTTTCCCAGCCTCTTCCCACAGTTAATTCATTGAGCCCTGTGTGAAGCCATCTGTCCCGTTTGCTCTCATCACAAACTCTGTGTGATTTACTTCTTTTTATAATCTATGTACCAAACTGTGACAATCTACCCACTCTAGCCAAGAGCACAGTTCCAGCTGTCATAGAGTCCCCAGGGGGATCTCAGTGTGTGTGCTTAAAGGTGAGTCTCCGCCACCCGTCTCCCGGATGTCCCTGCCTGAGCCTGGGGAGCTGGACTGACTGGTCGACTGGGGCTCCTCCTGAACCCAACCTTTCTAAACCCCATCGCCAGTCTCAAATCTGTTTCTGATTCACCAACCAAGATGGATGGATGGATATGTAATCGCCTTCTACTGGGGGAACAGCTTAAATTTCTTATTTGCATTACATTCTGCTGCACTTTTGAAATTTTCACTGATTCATGGATATCTTGAGCATAAACACAGTTCTAATTAAAGAAAATGAGTTTGAATGTGTCAGGTTTTGCCTTTAGTTACAGCTCTGGTGGTGTGAAGAGTGCTTTCTTTTTCAGTAAGTGTACTGTGACTTCTGTGTTTTATGTAATTCACTTTCTCACTTATGAACTAGAAACAATTTATTGTTATAATACTCTGACAGTCAATACTTGCTCCAGCCTTCCCTACCAGGTGGCTGAAACATTTGGGGGCCTGCCTCCTTTATTCCGTCCAGTTTTATCTCACATATTCCTGCCCTGCTTCCCTTCAAAGGTATTAATCCCTAATAAATATTTTGTACCCTCAATTCTGTCTCAACATCTGCTTCTGGAAAAGGCAACTAGCAATAATCCTCTTCAGATCTTTGGAGGCTGGGGAGATAAGCCATACAGAGAGCAGGGCTTTCCTTTCATCTTTGGGGTCACAATCCTGGAAAGCCATGCATTTCCTAGAACACACTAGGCTTAATACTTGCCCTGGAACTCTCTGAAAATAGTGTCATTTAATACAGAGAAGTTCAGGCTGGCATCAGTGTTTTCTATGCGGATTCCTACAGAGCCTGAAGACTTACTGGTTCTGCTGAAGGCCTACTGGACTGCTGATTCTAGCTGTTGCTCAGCTTAGGAGAGGGCAACAAACTGAAATTAAAATGGGAGGGGAGACAAGATGCATTTATACTGAAATATTCCCAGTATCCCCTCCTAACTTTTTAGGTTACTTGAATTATTTTTCTAGCTTCTTGAGTAGATTTCCTAGTATGCTTTGAACTTATTTTTGTAGTGTAAATAGAACAAAAGAGTACACATTACATTATTCAGCTCCATGAATTCCAAAGAATGAGCACACTCAAGTAATTGTCCTCCAGATCAAGAATGGTATCAATGTCCCCAAAGCCCCATTTGTACATTTCTGAGTTACTGTTCTCCACGATGTGTCCAATATCTAGACCTCCAACAATATACCTCACTTGCTTTGGAAATGTATATAAATGAATCATAAAGTATATAAAATTTTGTGTCTGGATTGTTTGATTTTTATATATTTTTTGTTAGCTCTATCTATAATAAATTGTTGAGTTATCACTGTGGTTTTCATTCTCTTTGCTATGTAGTATTCCATTGTGTGAATACACCACATTTTAAAAATTCAGTTTAATTTTCAGTTTGGGACTGTTATGAAGAGTGCCATTATGACAGCTTGGTGCATGTCTTTTGATTTATTAGTTACACTACCACAAGTGTGAGAGATCTATTTATTACACATCCTCACCAACAGCTGGTAAATGTTTTCCATTGTAGCTCTTCTGGTAGGTATGTAATTGCATTGCACTGTGGATTTAATTTGCATTTCCTTGCTGATTAATGAAGTTGAGCAAACTTCAAATGTTCTTTGGCCATTTGAAAATCATCTTTTGTAAAGTGCTGGTTCAAGTCTTTTGCCTGTCTTTCACAAATAAGCTATTTGTCTTTCTTCATTGAATTATAGGAGTCCTTTATATATTCTGGATATGAGTCCCTCATAGATATGTGAATTGCAAATATCTTCCTCCACTCTGAGGGATGACTTTTCACTTTCTTCATAGTGTCTTTTAACACACAGAAATTCTTCATCTTAATATGGTTGAAATTTGTGTTTATTTCCTGTCAACTGTCAAGTTTGTGGGTTTTGTGTGCTATTTAAGAAAACAACTTACTCCAATATCACGAAGATGTTTGTTTTCTTCTGAAATTTTATTATTTTACCTTTTCTTATACTTTGTATTAATGCATAATATAGGGAAATCCTTTTTTTAATGTGTAGTTCCATAAAGGTTGACAAAGGCATACAGTAGTATAACCACTATCAAAATCAACATGTAGAACCATTTCATCACAACAGAAATCCCCTTGTGCCCCATTGTAATCAACTCTTCCTCTGCCATGTCCTTTGTTTTCTGTCTCTATATTTTTATATTTTTCAGAATGTCATATAAGTGGATTCATACAGTATATAATATTTGGGTCTCATTTCTTTCACTTGACATATTTAAGATTTATCAATATCTTAGCATGTATAGATAATTGTTCCTTTTATTGCTATATAGTATTTCATTGACCGGATATACTGTAACTTGTTTATCCATTAGACAGTTGAGAGATATTTGGGTTGCTTCCAGTTTGGGATAGTTACATATAAAGCTACCTATAAACAATCATGTACAGGCTTTTGTGTGAACAAAAGTTTTCATTTTATTTGAAGTGGGATCTCCAAGCCATGTGGTTCATTTGTGTTTACCTTTTTAAGAAACTGCCAAATTGTTTCCCAAATGGTGGTACATTTTACATTTAAAGAACATGTGGTATTTCTAGTTGCTCTTCATCCTTGCCATTATGTGGCATTCTCAAGTCTCCTTATTTTAGCTGTTCCTGCCTGTGTGTATGGGCACCTCATTGTGATTTGCATTTCTCATGGCTGCTGATGTTGAGCATGTTTTCATATGTTTAATTTTCATCTGTACATCTTTGGAGAAGTATCTGTTCAAATATTTTTGTCCCTTTTTAATTGAGTTATAAGAATTCTTTATTGTGGAACAAGTTTATTATTGAACATATGATGCACAATTATTTTCTCCCAGAAATAATTGTGTTTCCAATCTTTTAGCTGTATCCTTTGAAGAATGAAAAAATGACCTGAATAGTAGACCTTGTTAAGGAGAACAGAGAGCTCTGTCCATATTTCAAAATGGTTACTTTTCCCCTTCCTTCACTGGGTGCAAGAGATTTTTCTCTGATCTTAAAGTAAGAACCTGATAGGGCTCCTTAAGTTTAAACTCAAGAAAGACTGGAGAATCCCTGAAACTGATCCTTATCAGAATTTTTAACACTCAAGCTAGTCTATACTGAGCTTTGAACATTTCACTAAGTAGTTTAAAGTGTTTCTACTAATATTGGCTTCAACTGCTGGCTTTTGAATATCAAATGTCAATGTGCAGTCTACATGTTACAGGACATAGGAGGTTCATAAATTCATAATTACTCCTTACTTGTTTGACACAGTCTTTTATAACATCTGTTAAACATTTTGTGTATTCATCTTGTCAAGTAATAATTGTTTGCTTTCTACTATTGCTAGATACTGTAAGTACAATGATAAGGAAACTAATAATGTGGTCTTTACACTCATGATAGCCTATTACCTCACTTTGGTTTATTAATAAGAACATTAAATTCACACATAACAGGAACTCTAGAAATGGGCAAATCTAGAATTATGGCTCTGTGATATCAGGACATTTAATTTGAGTTTCTTCCATCTCTTGACTTTGTCCTCATGGTTGCAAGATGGTTACCACTTCTGCAAGCCTCATATCTTATTAAAAGTGAGTTCCCAGAGACAAAACAGGGAAAATTGAGTAAGGGGAGCCAATCCCTTTAAATTACCTATTTTCTTTTCATGTAAACATAGACTCAAGTGGATTAATTGCAATGAATATTCAATTGAGGCTGAATATTCATCATCTCAGTATAATTAATGGGTGTATCTCTATTATGGTTTTATGAAACCTATGCGTCTCAACAATAGTATCATCAGATTTTCCTTGTTTTTACTCATTTAAATACATAACAAAATCTGATTTAAAATATTCAAATGGATGTACAAACAAAGCTATATAGCCAAAGATGGTTGCATCAGCAAGATAAAACTGTTATTTTGTGGGGAATATAATGAAGAAATACCTCAAACTCTGAATGATATATGAAAATCCAAATTTGATACATAAGTAAGAGAATATGATGTCTTTATATTAAGCATAGGTAAAGTTATATCAAAGCTGAATAATTAAAAATGAAACCCCAAAATACACTTTGTTCAGACAAATACAAAAGTAAAAAGCGATATGCCAAGAAAAGGTAGTATACAAATATAGTGGAATTATTCAGCCAAAAAATATGAATGAAATTTGTGATACATACTGTTCACATGGCTGAACCTTGAAAATGTCATGCTAAGTGAAACAAGCCAGACATAAATGGGCAATATTGTATGGCTCCTCTTTTGTGAGGTACTTAGGGCATGCAAATTTGTAGAGACAGAAAGTAGAATAGAGGTTACAAGGGGTTGAGGCAGAGGAGTCCTGGGGGGTCATTGCTCAAAGAATACAGAGTTTCTGTTTGGAATTATGAAAAAGGCTTGAAGAGAAATAATGATGATGAGTACATAACATTATGTATTTACTTAGTGTCACTGAATTGTATACTTAAAAATTATTAAAATGGTAAGCCTCATGTATAGTTTACCAAAATAACAAAATGAAAAAAATATATTAAAGAATGTAGAATAAATGTTAAAGGAATGATGGTGAGCAATAAAAACAATTAAACATGAGAATTAAGTCTAAAACTAGGGTTATAAAACTATGTAGATATAATAAATAATCCTTGGAAGAGAAATGGAAAACTTAAAGAAAATTAGTGATATTGTTGTGGGGGAGTCAGTTCGGAGATGCAGGGAAGTCAGAGTACAAGGTAAGGAAGGAATTTATTAAAGTGAGAGTGTCAGGGAATGACGGATCAGAATAATAAAGGAAGTTCATTGAACTGGTACTCAGCATGGGGCACATCCCCTGCTAACTCCTTAAGCCGGTGTCACCTGGCGTCCAGTGTCTGCTTGGATCTGCACAGCGTGGGAACTGAATTTCTACCACCCCAGGATTTGGGGGAGCCTCAGAGCACTGGATGGAATGAGATTATGTTCTACAAACTTCCTAGAGACAAAAAAAGACTTTCAGGCAGGCTACTGAAGAGCATGGCCGTGAACTATGGTTCAGTCCGGGTCACCCAGGTGATGGTAATTTGCAAGACCAGGTCTGAGCTTTCAGCAACCCCTCCTTACTTATCTGAAATATACAGAGGGAGTGAAGGTTTGAGCTTAAATCCAGAGGATTAGAATGACACAGAAAAGTAACAAAGACACATCACTGGAAAAGCACAGAGAAAAAATGTTATAAATTGAGCAGTGAGTAGTTTATTTAAAGCAAAAAGGTGCACACTTGGAGAAAGGGGAGTGTGGGCTACATCAGAGAAGAGGCACTGAGTAATTGGGAAATGGCTACGCATTTAGAAAGTGCGGGCGACCTCAGAGAGGTGTGTGGTGAAAGGTTGGGGGTTCCCCTTTTAAGGATTTTTCAGGAATGTGACAAAGGGCTAGGGGTGTGGACTTGTTAAGTGGTCCCAGAATGTTCATCTTTGATAAGACATTACGTTTCTTCTTTTAACCGAACACAAGAAATTTACTACTTTGATTCCTTTCTAAGATAGCAGTTTCTGTCTCGAAGCAGATCAATCAAGAGTGTTTGCCCTGCCTCCAAGGTAGGCTGTTATTGTCTGCTTGCTTAAAATGCAATCTTAGCTTTAAGATTGAATTCTTCCTGAGTAAGCTGGGCCTTTTAGCAGGCTAAAGTAAATCTTACAATGATATGTGCTAATTGACCCAATGAAAACATAAGCTATTCTGAGATACTTTTCTTTATCTGGGGAGTATTCAAACATTCCAGGTCAAGTTGCTCCTGGTCTTCTCAGCTTTAACTGACTAACTCACTGCCTCACAAAACCTGAACTGCATTTCTATAAGGCAGGCATAATACGGAGGCACGCCAACCTAGGACAAGGCCAACTCATTGCCATTTCTCATTGAGGCACATAGATACAGAACAGTCTAAGGCTACAGAGAAAGGAGGCAGGAAACAGGTTACCTTCACAGGCGAATCAAGTTTTCATAGGTCTAGAAGAGTGAAGAAAGAGGTAAACAAGCTATAAAGGATAAATCCAAGGGAAGTTACAAACTAACAGGAATATGACCTACTTGAGAGAAAGAAGGTGGAAGGTACATAAGAGGTCAGGGTGCATCAAATAAGAACATGAAGGAGAAACATAAGGGAGGCAGGGAAATCCTGGAGAGAGGGATGTTGTGAAGCAGCAGGCCTTGCTAAGAAATATACAGATGTAGATACACTCTTCTCTCTCTATCTCTCTCACACACACACACACGTATTTAGTCTTCCATCCCAATAAAGGCTTACCTGACAGAAAGATTAAGCACATGCTTAGGGTACCATTAAATTATTGTGTTCAAAGGCAACTGGGGGGAAAATTTTTCATATTTTTAATAAAAACAAACCATTGCAGGAGTAATTTCTAGGAAATAATCTAGAATCTTATTGGACCTCCTTACTCTGGTTGTTTAATATATTTTAGTTTGAATTATATATATTGAAGTGCACCATAATGTCTGCAGGTCTCAGAACAGCCCGCAGGTCTTAGTCGGGCCCTATGTCCCACACAACTCTTGCTACCATCCTTTTTCTACACACCATGTCTGTGTAAAAAACCATAACAATGCAATAACTCCAGTTAACTAAATTGTGTTCCACAATATAGCCTTAGGAGTAAAAACTGACATGGAAAGTAGCCCCTTAACCCAAAGTCATAGCCTTCTGAATCACATGAGCCTTCCTGAACTCATTACAGCCCTCATGTTAATTGCTGTAATTCAGAGTAGCATGTTTTTTGCTTCCTTTCCCTGTTTAGGAAGAGGTCATAGCCCCCATGTTGGCTGCATTTCCTCATTCCTTCCAAATGTACTTCCTCTTCAGGCTTACTTTCTCCTTCCCTTGCCAACCCTCGAGACAGTAGTCAGGGAAGGAAGCCTGGGGAAGGAAGAAGAGCATGGCAAGAGGTGAAAAATTCAACCACAAATTCTCCTAAATAATAAACTCAGCATTTCCTCTCATGCTTAGTTTTGCTGATTCCAAGAGGGCTTACTCGGTAGTCCTGCTGACACACATTTTCTTCTGTCTTCTCTTGCTTTCCTCCCTGTTCTGCTTTTCCCATTTCTTTCTTAATTAGTCACTTATGTTTCTTCTTTATGAAGTAATTTTGAACATTGTGTGCGACTGTACATTTTCCAAAACATTACTCAACTAAAACATTCTGCTGTTCTTGTACATGACAGACAAGTTGACTGATTGGGTCACAAACACTTTCTTTCAACAGTTCATTGCTCTATATCCACTGTCGCCTTTTGCAGAAAAAGACCTAGGCCAGTGTTGTTGTGTTCCTTTAGATTATAGGGTAAATATTTTTCCCCTCCAAATTTCCCCCCTTTACTTAAAATGGATTGCCAAATAATATGTGTGGTCCTCTTTTCACTATTTCCCAAAATATGATGATACATTTGAATCTGCATATTTAATTATCTTACTCTATTTAGACAACTTTTGTTATTCTAATTACATATTTTACAATTTATTTTATTCCAGCAATTGTGACTTATACATAGGGCAGACCTCTATTGCTCTATTGTATTCCCAATCTCCATACTCTATAGATCGTCTTTGTCCTTATGTTCAAGAGTCTAACAGAGTTTCTCAGATTTAACTTCCTCTCATGAATTAATTTTTCCGTCCTGTCCACTATCTTCTTTACTTCCTGCAATACAGAGTTTAAGTCCACTATTACACATTTAATGTCCTACAAACCTTGCTAACTTTACCAAGCCCTCATTCCACCTATTCCAATTTTATGTCGTCTTGATCTCTTCCTATGTTTGTTCATGTCACATGAAGAAACCTACAGAGGACAATAAAACATCAACATCTTTTTTTCTGCCGTTGTCTTGCCTAGTCATTCTTCACAAAGGTAATGCTGATATTTGTTTTTCTTTCAGTATATAAGGTACAGATATATTTATCTCATTCATGTTTACTTCCTCATACCCATAACTGAAGGAAAGTTTGATGAATTCTGTTTCTGCTTCAAGCCCAATTTCTACAGGATATCCCTTTACTTTAGCACAGATGAATTTAAGTAGAATGTCATCCTTCATATATTGTCTGGTTTTAACACGTTCAACTTACGAAATTCTTTGAAAATTACAATTCATTCCCATTATCCACAGGGATGTGGCCACATCCCAATTCATTTTCTGCTCCTGCTCAGTTGTTCTAAGCATCAAACTCCCACAAACGGCTAGTTAGGATAGCAACTAACATTGTTTCAGCTGAGGTTCAGGTCTGAGCAGTGAATTTTTTTTTTAATTGACATATATTCCCTATGCTGAACATTATATATCCATGACTTGTTTATTTTATAAATAGAAGTTTGAGCCTCTTAATCCCCTTCGCCTATTTCAAGACCCCCAACTCTTCCCTGCCACCATATAACAGTTTGTTTCCTGAATCTGTGAGACTTTCTGTTTTGTTTTGTTTGTTCATTTGTTTTGTATTTTAGATTACACATATAAGTGAAATGAAATATTTGTCTTTCTCTGTTTGACTTATTTCACTTAGCATAACACCCTCTAAATCCAATCACGTAGTTGAAAAATGGCAAGATGTCTTTCTTTTTTATGGCTTAGTACTATTCTGTTGCATTTGTTTGTGTGTGTGTGTGTATATCACATTTCTTTATCCCTTTATCTACTAGTAGGCACTTGGGTTGCTTCCATATCTTGGCTGTTATAAATAATGCTGCAAATAGCATAAGGGTGCACATATCTTTTCAACTTAGTGTTTTGTTCTCTTTGGATAAATACCCAGAGGTAGAATTGATGGATTGTATGGTAGTTATATTTTTAATTTTTTGAGGAACTTCCATACTGCTTTCCATAGTGACTACACCAATTTACATTCACACCAACAGTGTATGAGGGTTCCCTATTCTCCACATTCCCACCAACACTTGTTATTTCTTTTCTTTTTGATATTAGCCATTCTGACTGCTGTGAGGTGATATGTCACTGTGGTTTTGTGTTTCCCTAATGATTAATGATGTTGACCATCTTTCCATGTATCTGTTGACCATTTGAATGTCTTCTTTACAAAAATGTCTACTCAAGTCCTCCTTCCCTTTTTTCAATCAGATTATTTTTATGGTGTCAATTTGTATGAGTTCTTTATATATTTTGGATGTTAATCCCTTATCAGATGTTTCATTTGCAAATGCCTTCTGTCATACAGTAGTTTTCCTTTTTGTAATGTTGATGTTTTTCTTAACTGTGCAGAAGATTTTTAGTCTGATGTAGTTTCATTTGTTTATTTTTCCCTTTGTTTCTCTTGTCTGAGGAGACAGATCCAAAAAAATATTGCTAAGACCAACATCAATGAGTTTACCACCCACATTTTTTTTTTGGAATTTTATGGTTTCAGGTCTTACATTTAAATCTTTAATCTATTTTGAATTTATTTTTATGTATGACTTTAGACAGTAATTCAGTTTTATTCTCTTGCATGTAGCTGTTCAGTTATCCCAACACTATTTTACTGAAGGTAAGTATCTTTTTCCCACCAATTGTAGATTCTTGTCTTTTCCCTTTGTATATTCTTGCCTCCTTTGCCATAGATTAATTGACCACATATGAGTTCACTCCTCTGTTCCATTATATTGATCTGTGTCTATTTTTGTAACCATTTTGATTACTATAGCTTTGTAGTATAGTTTGAAATCTGGAAGCATGATACCTTGAGCTTTGTTTTTCTTTCTCAAGATTGCTTTGGCTATTTAGAGTCTTTCATGGTTCCATACAAATTTTAGGATTATTCTAGTTCTATGAAAACTATTTTGATGGTGATTGCATTGAATTTGTAGATTTCTTTTGGTAGTAGGAACATTTTAACAACATCAATTTTTCCAAGCAATGAACATGGTATATCTTTCCATTTTGCTGTGCCACCCTCAATTTCTTTCATCAGTGTCTTATAGTTTTCAAAATACATGTATTTCACCTCCTTAGCTAAATTTATTCCTAGGTATTTTATTCTTTTTTGATGCAATTATAAATGGGATTGTTTTATTCATTTCTTTCAGATGCTTCATTATTAAATATAGAAATGCAACTGATTGTACTTTGTATCCTGAAACTTTACTGAATTCATGTATTAATTATAATATTTTTTTGGTGGAGTCATTAGGGTTTTCTATAGTATCATGTCACCTGCAAATAGGAAAATTTTACTTCTTCCTTCCAATTTGGATGCCTTTTTAGTGATGGATCTTGACAAATGTTCATATAAGTAAAATCTTCTGGCCAGTATCCCTGCCAATTTCCAGTTCATTTCACCTCTCATCACTAGGACATATTACAGAAACATTATCAGGAGAAAAAGGAGGAGGCTAATTGTATAATTACCCTTATACAAATTATATGTTTGCTCTTGGGCATAATCAAAATTCTTGTTTTATTCTAATGCGCTATTGATAACCTGTGGGACTATAAATGTACTTACATGCACTGGATAGATCTGGACAGTCCTAATATATTGAGACTAGTTCTTCTTAGACATCATCAGTTAAGTCATTGTTAATTAAATGCAAAGCATACGCTAAGAAGTAAAACCTTTGTTGTATTGAATTCAGTTGGATGAAAGGAAAAGCAAATTGTGAATATAAACTGCTTTCTCACAAAGAACTCTTAAAAAGGAAATGCAGGAGTTTCAAGTCTCTGCTGAAGAACACTAGGAAACTCAAATACAGATGCTGAGGATGTCAAGTACTAGCATGAAATACAAGCTACATCAGAGAGGTAAACAGAGTCCAGACTTAGAACAAAGAGTTTATATTACAGAACATGTGGAGAAAGAGCAATAAAAGATTGAGAACAAAAAGAAAAGTCAGCATGGGATTATCCATAATACATATTCAGTAGCTGTTGGGTACGTAGAGTGCAGTGGGTTTGTCTAGCTTAAAGAGCAGAAGAAAGCATAAGGCAAATAATCATTTTCAGGGGGACCATAAATGTGTAGGGACATCTGTAATGTTAAACGGTAGAGGAAAACAACTTACACTCAATATGGAAGTAATATAGGCCAGTTGTAAAATTGTGATATTAGGGAGCTTAGCCTCATTAATTATGAATAGAGAGTTATCTAGGCTCTTTCTGGTGGTAAAATGGTATGGAGACAGGATCTTGGTTCTGTCTTGTAAATATTTGCTGAAAGACAGGACCCTTAGTCTTGAAGCACTCATTGATTTGGAGAGGAATCAAGATAGTAAGTGAAGCAAGCATAAGTAGATCATTTGGAAAAAATTACGGAATTGGTACATGACGAAGACGGTCACAAGGCATGAACAAAGCAGAAGCCCAATTACTAGAACTGGGGGGAAATAAAAGTATGATGGAATCAAGCCAACTATTAGTCAATAAGTGGCTAACAAAGAACTATTTGTACACAGGAAGCATATACATATTATCCAACATCCACATTTCATCTGTTCAAAGTAAGTTATGAGTTAGCAAATGTGCAGCTTAAATTTATACTCACTATGCTAGACTATTAAAGAAGAATAATCTGAGAAGGGCTATACTGAGCTAATAAAGGCCAAGCGCATAAAGGAGACAGAAGACATTGCTCTCTGGGGTTTTGAGGGTAAAAAAAAAGATACGTGAGATGAAGAACTTTCCAGAAAAGCTGAAAATAATAGTAGAAGAACTTGAAGCCAAGAGAGTCCTGGCACTCTGTCACAAAGTATAAGTAAGTTAGATGGCCATTCTCTGTGACTAGACAATTAATGTGAGTTCTGTAAATCACCATGACTGTTATATATCACCTTTTAAATAAACCCTGACAAAGGTGGTATTTTCCTAATAAAATTGCATATTTCTTATTTGCTTAACATAGTATATATTTTCCAGTTATCTAAACAGATTTGTGATTGCTGTTATTGTCTCATAGATTTCAAAAAATAGCAACATAGTCACAAATTAATGTTTTCCCTCTGCTATAATCCAGAAAATAAAATTTTTATTTTCAATGTTTTCTAGTTTTGTTGAGAGATAATTGACATACATCACTGTATAAATTTAAGGTGAACAGCATAACGGTTTAAATTACATATGAAATTTTGAGCATATTAAATTACATATATTATGAATTTATCTGTTATGAATTATTACCAGTTAGCATCTATCATCTCACAGGAATTTTTAGTTAGCATCTATCTCATCTCAATGAAAAGAAAAATAAAAAGTATTTTCCTTGTGATGAAAATTCTTTAGGATTTACACTCTTTAACAACTTTCATCTATATCGTATAACAATGTTAACTATGGTCTCATGTAGTATGCTACATCCTTAGTACTTATTATCATATAAATTTGTACCTTTCGAACACCTTCCTTCAAAAAATATTTTAAAATCATGTCTAAATTCATGCAAACTAAATCAAGTTATGAAAAATATAGGCAACACATTATCTGGGATTTTCTTTTGCTACAGAAGATGTTACTGAGGAAATTGGCAAAATATGATTAAGGTTTGTAGATTAAATTAGAATATTGTACCCATGTTAATCTCCTGATTTTGTAACTTCTGATTTTCATAACTGTACTGTGGTTATGAAAGAGAATGTCATTATTTTTAGAAAACAAAGAAACCGGAAATACTTGCCTGTTTTAAGGAACTATTTAGGAGAAAATGAACATCATGTCTTCAATTTAACTCTCAGATGATTGAGAAAAAATGTGTGTGTGAGAATATATGGAAACCTGTATATGGACTTTCGTTCTCTAACCTTTTGGGGCTCAGGCTACTTCCTTTAAATGGGTTTCATTGACTGTAGCTCTGCCTCCTTATTCTTGAATAATCTTACATTGATAAAACATTATCTAGGATAACCAGTTTAGATTCTTTCAAATAGAGTCAGAGATGAAGCACATTTTTCAAGTAATCTGTATTTTTCAAAGGATCTGTCTAGATTTTTAGGATTTTTTTGCTAATCTTTTTTTTAATTAAGGTATTGTTCATACACAATGTTATGAAGGTTTCACATGAGCAACATTGTAGTTTCAACATTCACCCATATTGTCAAGCCCCCCCTCCCACCCCATTGCAATCACTGTCCATCAGCATAGTAAGATGCTATAGAGTCATTACTTGTCTTCTCCGTGCTATACTGCCTTCCCCGTGACCTACCTATATTATGTGTGCTAATTATAATGCCCCTTGATTCCGTTCTCCCTCCCTCCCCAGCCCCTTCCCTTTGGTAACTGTTAGACCCTTCTTGGAGTCTGTGAGTCTGCTGCTGTTTTGTCCCTTCAGCTTTGCTTTGTTGTTATGCTCCACAAATGAGTGAAATCACTTGGTACTTTGCTATTTTTTTCAATCCTTATTTACATTTCATCCAACAAAATTTTTTTAGCTGCTCACTTTTCCAAAATGTTCCATCCTTAGAGAAACAATTCTTCATTTAATTCAT
Organism: Manis pentadactyla; assembly: GCF_030020395.1. Taxonomy (NCBI): domain Eukaryota; kingdom Metazoa; phylum Chordata; class Mammalia; order Pholidota; family Manidae; genus Manis; species Manis pentadactyla. Next base: position 65,155,002 of record NC_080032.1, on the reverse strand, counting down.
GTTTTAGCCATAAGTGAAATATTTTTTAGCTATGTAGAGGACAATTCTTATAATAATGGGGACAGAGCCTAAAATATCTGAGCTAGTAATGGCTTCTCTAGGTAAATATTTCTGAAAGGAGGTTTGAAGGGCTATTACTAATGACACTATTTTCTTTTCTTTTCTTTTTTAAATTATGTCTTTAACTTTTTTTTTTCTGAAAGGCCTTATCCACTTTTTTGAGCTCTCATGCCACCATCTTTAATCTCTTAATGACACTATTTTCAGAACTCAATTAGTGATGTTCAAAAAAGTAGAGTAAAATGTATCATTACATGGCTCCTCCCATCACTCCAACCAAGTGTTAATATCAACCAACAGCATTAGCTCAATACACTGGACAGGTTATTGTGAACTATAATAATTAAGATATGTGACACTAACTAAGAAAAAGTCATACTTGGCTCTTAATTTTGTCTTCTCAAAAAAAATGTACCAAGTCATTTTCAAAGTGCTTGGAATGTATCAGAGAACATACTACCTCCCTATTTTGGAGCATATGTTCAAATGTGGCAAGTGGGGAAAGGGAAAGATGAAACAAGGTTCAAATACATAAGGAAATTATGTTGTATATTAGAAAGTAAAAATTATATAGACAAAAAGAAAAGTGAATACAGCTGTGGAGATATAAAGATGGGGAATTATTTTTTAAACTAATTATGGGAAAGACTTCCTGAAAAGCTGACAACAGTCAAGGTTTAAAGAGAATGAGGGAATGAATGTTCTAGACAAAGGAAACAACTAGGACAGTGACCCCCAAGGCAGGACTGTGCTTGGTGTGCTCTAGGGACAGGAAGGAAGCCAGAATTGGTGGAAATTGAGTAGGGAAAGAGTCACAGTAAATTCAGAGAGGTAAGGAGTGTGGTGATTGTGGTGGTGGGAGCTGACCAGTCCCCTGCAAGACCATTTCAAATAGTTCATCTTTCACTCTGAGGGAGATAGGAAGCCTTGGGGGAATTTTGAATGATGAATGCTATGATCTGACTTAAAAAGATTTACATAGTTATCTTGTTGAGAATAGATACTTGGGAGGGGTAAAGAGAATTAGGAAGCTGAGGCAAGTTTCTAGGCATTATATGATGGTGATCTTGGCCAGGGTGATTGTAAAGGATGTAGATGTATATTTAAGTGATACAAATAGGATTTCCCAAAGAATTGGATGTGAGATGTGGGAGAAAGAGGAATCAGTGATGACCCCAGGAAGAGTGGTCAGAAAAACTGGGAATTGACTGGTATTGCCATCAACATGCTTTTTATGTGGCAGTGAACCCTAGAATCCATACTGGCAATCCATGGGTTTTCCCTATTTCCATCCTGTAATGTCTAATAGCACTTAGGTTATCAAGGTTCCACTGAAAGATTTTAATGACTATTGCAGATTACCATTTTTATTTTCTTTATGGAATGCACTGTGCACAAAGAATTAGAACTGAGTTCAAATCTGAATTAGAATCAGTCCACAGAAATCCTCCATTCAGGCTTACACGGCAGTTTGTCTTGGCACACTGCCTAACTGGCTGTTTATACTGGTTCTGTAACATTTAAGTCAAGTTCTTGATTTGGCATAATGGGTGCCATTTATCTTGGTCAGAAAATCTGTAACAGATTAATTACAATAATTTACTTTCGTACAAATACCAAATGATTTCCCTCATTTGTGGAGTATAACAATGAAGCAAAACTGAAGGAACAAAATAGCAGCAGACTCACAGACTCCAAGAAGGGACTAGCGGTTACCAAAGGGGAGGGTTGTGGGAGGGCAGCTGGGGAGGGAGGGAGAAGGGGATTGAGGGGTATTATGATTAGTTCACATGGTGTATGGGGGGGTCATGGGGAAGACAGTGTGGCACAGAGAAGACAAGTAGGGACTCTGTGGCATCTTACTGCACTGATGGACAGTGACTGCAATGGGATATGGGGAGGTACTCGATAATATGGGTGAATGTAGCAACCACACTGTTTTCCTTGTGAAACCTTCATAAGAGTGTATATCAATGATACCTTAATAAAAAATAATAATAATTTAGTTTTGTTCAATAAAAAGTTTCTTTAACCTGCACATCACATTTTTACTTTTTATTTACTGACCTTTGCTGGTTCCTGTTTGGGCACTTGTTTTCCTGTGCGTTTGTGAACTGAGTAGATTGACAGGTCATGAACTAAATGAATGATTCCTCTGCCTTTTATCCATTGTCTGAAGACCTTCACTTTCCTTTCAGCATTCTGTCTATACTACCAGGGCAGTGGAGACTGTTTTTCCCCAAATAATCTTACTTTTATATGGAGCTCTAAGACATATAATGAAAGTCATGTAGCAGTAATTGCAGTCACATTGAAGATGTATCAAAACTTCTTCCTTTCTAATATAGTTGCTTGCTTGTCATAAAACCTGAAGTCAACCACTCCACTCCACCAGCATGCTCACCCATTAACCAAGTCTTTTTTCTTCTTTACTCAGTATCTGTTAACTATAGCCTCCTCTCAACATGCACCACCCCTGCTTTAACTCATCCTTAGCATTTGTTTCTTGGATTATTTGTGTAGCAAATATAACAGAAAATATGAATTTAGAGGCTGTTACAGTTGCACCAGCATTCTAGGAATTGCAGAAGTCATCTTTAGGGGTTCATTTGTTTGGACAAAACCTACTACTTACCTTCTTATTATGAAAGCTAACACACTTAGCTAAAAGTAGTAGAAAAAGGTCTGCAAATAACACAAAATTGAATATTCAATGGGTGTCAAGATTATTATGTGGTTAAATGATGTTGGATTATTATTTTTTTTAAGTTTTTCTTACTCTTAGATGCCCTGGGATTTGGTAAAGAAGTTTTATTAGAGAGAGGCCTCTTATTTGAGCAGAAACAAGTTCCAGAAATATGGCATAATGTTGGTGATGCCAGGGTTCTTGTTTGCAGAGTCGAAGAATGAACTCTGCAAACACTCAACGTAGGAGAGCAAGGCAGAGGTTTTTATTTAGAGATAAAGTGAGAGAACAGAGCTCCTGGCTCAGGCCAGGAGGGGACAAGAGAGCCCAGGGGTGGTGCATTGTCTAGGGGTTTTATAGGCGATTGAGAGACAAAGGGCTAGGGACGTACACCTGCTAAGTGGTCCCAATATGCCTATCTTTGAAGAGACATTAAGTTTCTTATTAGTCTTCCTGGTTATTTACAAGAATTTTACTCCTCTGATTTCCTCCCAGGGTAGCAGCTTCCTGGTCTGGGAGCATATCATTCAAGACTGCCTGCTTTGCTCCCAAGGTGGGCTGAGTTATTGTCTGTTTGTTAAAGAGTATGTTAAGAAAGTTACTAACAAATTCGTCTTAAAATGCAATCTAATTTTCAAGATGGCATCCTTCCTGTTTTTACTGTGTTGTTTTGGGCTTGCTTGCTACATTGCCCAGGTTGCAAATCATTTGTTTAGGGCTGGAGGAAGAAAAGTAGCACCTGGGTAAAGTCAGAAAAACAAGCTGGGCCCCCCAGTAGGCCAAAGCAAATCCCACAATGGATTATCTTGCTTTGTTTTTTTCCGGAGGCCTTCTCACCCTACTCTGTCTAAGCCCATGGTCCCAGTCTCATTGGGAAAATCCCTGCGACAAGGCCAGGTTAATGGACACAAGGACAAGCACTAGCTGACATTCAATTTAAGTTTTCTGCTTTGTTTTCCTAATGATTTATTTAAATCTTTGTTAAGAACTATTAGCAGCAATATTAGGAAGAACCAGGGGCAAAAGAACAGAGGTGATCCTGAAGAAGGTAGGAGAGGTAGTTTGAGAAGTAATCAAACATACGAATTTCCACTGGAGAATTTCATAAACTTTAGGCACAGGGACTGAATTTCCTTGCAAGACCACAGGGTGAGGGGTCAAATTACAAACGTTTGTATTAAAAGGAAAGTTGACTCAGATGTGCAGAGATTCATGTCCACCTGGGATGCACATGGCATTTTCCATGTTGTTCTGCATTCTCATTCTATCATTCTGTCTTTCAAATATAACTGTACTTCTCTGACTAAAATCTTTCATTAAAAATCCTCATTCTGAGCAAATGATTCTATTTAAAAAATCCTCATTATCTTCTGTACAAAGTCAAGACTTTTGTCTTGTACTTTATGTTTTAACTTCCAAATGTAGATCCTTCCACACCTTTAGATAACCTGTATCTTATTCATATAGCTCCTAAGTTCTCAAGTGGGTCATGTTTTCACATGACTCAAAGCTTTCATGCTAGTAATACCTATGACTGAAATATTTTCTCCCTTATCTGTGTGACTACTATCGATGCAGTTTCAGATTTAACCAATACAGAGCTTTCCTGACCACCTTTATGTCGAGCTAAAAGATGCTTAGCTATGCTGTCAAAGTATCCATATACACTGCCATCAAAACCTATGTCACACTTCCTTGTAATTGATTTCTTGTTTATGGTGTCTTGTTCATCTGTGAATTCATATCACTGATCCCAAAGACTAGCATCTATGGGGCATTCAGTATTTCATAAACAAGTAATTGACTAGATAAACAAATTAGAGCAATTGGGCAGCAACATGCTGTTTTAAAAAGATACTCTTTCACATTTAATATAAAAATAAAATATATAGTGTAGATCAGTGACAAGTAAAGCATAATTCAATTTTTTTCCATTTTTTAAATTTATTTATTAAGGTATTATTGATATACACTCTTATGAAGGTTTCACATGAAAAACAATGTGTTACTACATTTACTAATATTATCAAGTCCCTCCCATACCCCACTGCAGTCACTGTCCATCAGTGTAGTAAGATGCCACAGAGTCCCTACTTGTCTTCTATGTGCTACTCTGTCTTCCTCATGATCATTCCCCAACACCATGTCTACTAATCATAATACCCCTCAATCCCCTTCTCCTTGCCCCCCCAGATGCCCTTCCCCACCCCTCCCCTTTGGTAACTGCTAGTCCGTTCTTGGAGTCTTGGAGTCTGTGAGTCTCCTCCTGATTTGCTCCTTCAGTTTTGCTTCATTGTTACACTCCGCAAGTGAAGGAAATCATTTGTACTTGTCTTTCTCTGCCTGGCTTATTTCACTGAGCATAATACCCTCTAGCTCCATCCATGTTGTTGTAAATGGTAGGATTTGTTTCTTTTAAGCATAATTCAATTTTTATTTGATCATTTCAGAACATTTAGTACATACATAGATGTATGTGTTCAAATATAAGTATTTGGACCTATTTACAAAATATAATCATATTATATTAGAATATTCCATATGCTGCTTTTCTCATTTATAAACTAGCATGGCCTTTCCAAATCAATACATGGAAAGTGACATTATTTTTTAACAGCTGCATAGTATTCTACCAAATGGATGTTCTAAATTTTATTGCCAACATTCATCTCTTTCTACTCTGAAAAATAGTTTCAAAGTTTTCACTATAAAATAACTGCATATTTATATTTGCAATCTTGTCCACTTGTTTCCTTAGAATATATGCCTATGAGTGAATTCTTAAATATCTTGGACTTAAGGGTTTAATAGTACATACATAAGGAAAGCCTGTACTGTGTACATTTTGTACCCAATTCTTATTATGGATATGAAAGCCTGAGATTTTCAGCAAGTAATTGGGTGTGATGTTCCTGGTTTTGCAAGCAGCTGCTTTCAAAAAGGGAAGAACATTACATTCTTCCTTAAAAAATCCATTTGTGAAAGTATCTCTGTGCTGACAAAATATAAAGCAATTTTACAAGGATGCATAGAGGGTTCACTTACTACTTCTGGAATGCAATAGGAAGGATATTTGGTTATCACCTAACTTAGTCTTTTTATTTCCAAAGAGGCTAAGAGAAAAGATTATTTTACCATGAATAAGTGACAACATCCTTACACAGGGAGCATTAACAATAAGAAAAGATACAAGTATCTCAGAACCCCACCAAGTTTTATCTGCCCATTTGTACTGATGCTTTTCTAAGGATTTATGTTTTGCTTAGAGTTCAGATTTTTACTTCTTTCCAATGTCTTCAGCCTAAAGGAAAATTCCTGGTCTCTGGAATTGTGTTCTTTATGATGGTAAGTCATTGTCCGGTTTCCTTTCTCTTGCCTTAAGGATTTCTGGAATCTTGTTATGGAAAGAAAAATGAGTATGGAGCAAAAAATGCCACTATTTGGTCCTTGTTCTACGTAATAAGCAATGTTGTGTTAGCCATTTAAATTTATTTAATCCTCAGTATTCTAATCTGCAAGATGAAGAAATTATTATTTCACAAGGTGGCTGGCAAGATTAAGGGAGGCAGCACAGCTGGAAATGTATAACACATTAACTGTGTAAAGCATGTGCCATCTGCAATTGTTAGTAGATAAGACTAGCTTGGCATTCATAAAAGCCTTAGTTTCTTTATTCTTTACATAGCAGATTCAGTATTTACTACTCTCCTTTGTCCCTGGGAGTAAGTTTTGCTTCCTCATGTTGAATATCTGATTTTAAAGTGACTTTTTCTTAATATTTAAAGAAGAGGTCTACTTCTTTCCAATTCTGATACCCATTTTCCAGACCTCACCATTTTGTAAAGTAAAAATACTTCTGCAATATCTGTTCTCTTCTGGATATCCTATTCTGTAAGCCACTCACACTGGCAAGCCTGTTTTCTTGTGCATATATAGCACCAGCATGTTTTGATAAACTAAGGGAAGTGCCCTCTTTGCTACTGTTTTGCCTGGTCTCCATTCACACTCATACCCTATGTTTCTGTTTTTAATATTCAAGGAGCACTTGCTCTGTCCTAAGTCCTAGGCCATCTCTCTTATTTGGCCAGCTTCCTATGTTCCCTCACTTCATTCTTATTCCTTTGCTATTTACTGGACCTAATTTTAAAAAGACCTACTTTTATATTCTGCTTTTTAATTCTAACTTTAAATCATGTATGTCTGGATTTCATATTCTGGATTGAAAATTGAACTTACTATTGTGTGCAACTTGGTCATGAAATAATCCAGCAGCAAAAGCCAAAAAGCCTTGCTCAAAAGACACTTCTGGAAATGCAGTGAAACTCCCCCATTTGGGAGGGCCTCTGGAGGCAACTTCTGATAGTATCCTCAGCTTAAACATTTTCCTTCTGTTTTTTCATTTTAATATTATTTACTCATATAATTATTTTAAATGGTTTTTTTATGACATTATTGAACTTAAATTTGTTTTGAACTTCCAGAGTGTCAAGAGCAGAGTTAATAGGTTTCCCCTTTTTTTAAATGATCTCATATGATTTTGTATGTAAATCTTATGACGTTGTTTATAATTGTCTAAACTCTGTGTTAAATAGTAGATTCTTTGAGGGCTGGGATCATACTTGTTTTATTCCTTGCACTTATCACAATTTGTGGTTTGCTCTAAGCTGCATTAACTAAGTTTCAGAATGAATGGATTAATAAATGAAAATTTTCCACATGGTATACCCAAACATTATCTTAGAACAACACGCAATTGAAGGATTGTATAAAAAATCTTTTAAACAAAATACTTTGAAACTAAAATATATTTTTAGTCATTTGTTTAGTAAATACATTTTCATTTAGTGCTTAATATTATGTGCCAGGCTCAAAAGAATTGCTGACATATGGAGTGGCTTTTAGTTTTATCCCATGAATTATTTGTAAAACCAAATCTTGTTTTTGATCATTTAATTCTGGGGTTCATATTCTACATGTCTCCTTTGCAATTTTCTATCCCTTTTTCCCGTACATATTTTTTGTCCCTTGCAATTTTCCTTATGGATCTTAATGACACAGTCCTATCTTCCTCTGTATTTCATTCCAAATCTTGACTTTTTTAGACCTTTTTCTTTACCTTCTGAGAATTTGGCATGCTTTTAGCTACTTAGGTGGTAAAGAACTTTCTGTTACATTATTAACAGCTACTAATAAGCTCATATGCTATTACTCTGTGAAATAATATTTGCATTTTTATCTCAAAATCAGCTCCTTAATATTTTCCCCCATAATATTTCCTAATTCAGATATAGTTTTTCTCTAGGTCAAGTTGCTTTCTGTGCAGACTTGACTCTTATGTATGAAAAGGTAAAATTTGACACATATTTCAAATATCATTTAACCCATATGATTAAATTTTGTAACTATCTTTTCACCCAAAAATGAAGTTTTTAATATCTGAAAGTAATTTAGTAAAAACTGTTGAAATTATTTTTATATAGACATGAAGTAACTTGTAGGAAATGCTTTGGTAAAAAGTGACTAAAAAGTAAAAGTCATGTTTGATTTGATAACTTTGAAAGGGGATAAAATAAGAGAAAAAGCAAATAAAAATCTGTGGAACTATTTTTCTAAGTTAAAAATAAAAGTAAACAGGCAAAGGATGCTAAAATATGTTTCCCACATCCTGAGAACTAAGAGTTAGAGCATCGTGGGCCAACTATAAACCTCAAATATGCATGTACATTTAAAAGGTGTCTTTTTAGGATGCAAATAACTAAAATGAGCTTTCAAGTACTGAAGAGCAGAACTCATGTTTCTCCTTCCTCTTAACAACTGAATCTAACAGGTCCAGACTCAAATTCATGTTCATGGAAATTCCATTTACTTCCCAAAAAGGGCAATGGTTAAATCTATGAATCCCTTCTTGTTTCCAGGTGACCCACTGGAGCTATGGCCCATGCTGTGGCAACAGAGGAATGAAATCAGCACAAAAATAGAGGCTTTCATCTGCTGTAGAGGTTTTCATTGCTGTTTTTCTCTCTTCATTTGTCTGATGGTAAAGTAAGTTAAGAGTTGTCTTCCCTGTTTAATGTCTCAGATGAAACAAGTCAAACTTTTTGACATTCTTTCAAAACACATTATTCCTCATTCTAAAACCACTAACCCTTGACTCTCTTTCAGCCAAACCATACCTGTTCCTGGAAACTGCATTGGCCAATTAAGGGTAAAAGAAGAATTTTTCATCTGCAGAATTTCTTTAGAAAGTTATCACAGCGGCTAGAAGTCATTTGTACAGAGGTCTGGTTTTAAAAAAAAGTGGGTGGAAAGAATGGGAAGTAACCCTTTCTTGGTAGGATTGCAGTGTATTTGCTCCTGGAATTAGTAACAATGATGAATTGTTACACAATGATGGGGAAGTTCTTAATGGGTGATCTAGAGAGACATTGTAGCTGGACTTTGCTCTGCTCCTGTTTTCTCACCTACTTTACCTCTCCTGGTTGTGATCACTGCTGGAAAAATGACACAACTGGGCAGATAGGAACAATTCTAAATATGATCTCGGTGCTCACCTGGCCCTCAGTCCTGTCATTCAGCACAATTTACCACATCTGTGCTATGCCACTTATTCATATTTCACAGAAAAAATAATCACTGCACTGATGACTTGTCTAACCAAATTCATTATTGACCTCTAGATCACAAATACAAAAAAATCTTTTCAGTCCTCTTCTTTTATATATATGCACAGAATTTTATGGCTTCATGTTTTATGTTTAGATCTTTAATCCATTTCAAGTTTACTTTTGTGTATGGAGTTAGACAGTAATCCAGTTTCATTCTTTTGCATGTAGCCATCCAATTTTCCCAACACCAGTTATTAAAGAGACTGTCTTTTCCCCATTGTATATTCATGGTTCCTTTATCATATATTAATTGACTATATGTGCATGGGTTTATTTCCAGGCTCTCTATTCTATTCCATTGATCTATGGGTCTGTTCTTGTGCAGGTGCCATACTATTTTGATTACTGTAGCATTGGAGTATAGCTTGAAGTCAGAGAGCATAATACCCAAGACTTTGGTCCTCTTTCTCAGGATTGCCTTGACTGTTTGGGGTCTTTTGTGGTTCCATGTGAATTTTAGGATTATTTGCTCTAGTTTACTGAATAATGCCATTGGTATTTTCATAGGGATTGCATTGAATCTGTAAATTGCTTTGGGCAGGATGGCCATTTTGACAATATTAATTCTTCCTAAGGGATATATTTACACTGATTTGTGTCTTTTTAATTTCTCTCATGAGTGACTTACAGTTTTCAGCGTACAGGTCTTTCACCTTCTTCATTAGGTTTATTCATTGATATTTTATTCTTTTTTTGATGCAAGTATTAAGTGGAATATTTTTTCCTGATTTCTCTTCCTGCTAATTCATTGTTAGCATTTACAAATGCAGCAGATTTCTGTGAATTAATTTTGTATACTGCAACTTTGCTGAATTAGTTTTAATAGTTTTTTGGTGGAGGCTTTAGGGTTTTCTATATATAGTATCATGTCATGTGCAAATAGCAACACTTTTACTTCTTCCTTACCAGTTTAGAAGCCTTTTATCTCTGTGTTGTCTGATTGCTGTGGCTAGGACCTCCAGTACTATGTTGAATAAAAGTGGTGAGAGGGGGCATCCTTGTATTATTCCTGATGTTAGAGAAAAAGCTTTCAGCTTTTCACCATTGAGTATGGTGTTAGCTGTGAATTTGTTATATATGGTCTTTACTATGTTGAGCTATGTATTCTCTGTACCCATCTTGTTGAGTTTTCGTCATGAATAGATGTTGAATTTTCTCTAATGCTTTTTCAGCATCTATTGAGCAGATCATGTGGTTTTTATCATTCTTTTCATTAATGTGATGTATCACGTTAATGTATATACAAATATTGTGCCGTCATTGCATCCCTGCAATAAATCCCACTTGGTCATGATGGATGATCCTTTTGATGACTTTTGAATTCAATTTGCTAATATTTTGTTAAGGATTTTTGCATCTATGTTCATCAGGGATATTGGTCTATAATTTTCTTTTTTTTGTAGTGTCTTTGTCTGGTTTTGGTATTAGAGTGATGCTGGCTTCATAAAATGAGTTTGGAAGTATTCCCTCCTGTTTTACTTTTTGGAATACTTTAAGAAGGATGGGTTTTAGCGCTCCTTTAAATTTTTGGTACAATTTAGTTGTGAAGTCTTCTGGTCCTGGCTTTTGTTTGTTGTTTGAGTACCCATTTAATTTCATTGCTGGTAATTGGTCTGTTCAAATTTTCTGTTTTTTCCTGGGTAAGTCTTGGAAGGTTATATTTTTCTAGGAATTTTTCCATTTCTTCTAGGTTGTCCAATTTATTGGCATATAATTTTTTATAGAATTCTCTATTAATTCTTTGTATTTCTGTGTTATCCATTGTCACTATTTCTTTTTGTTCCTGATTTTGTGTGCTCTCTCTCTTTTTTCTTGATAAGTCTCCCTAGGAGTTTGTCTATTTTGTTTATCTTCTCAAAGAACCAGCTCTTGGTTTCATTGATTTTTTTTTTCATTGTTTTATTCTTCTGTATTTATTTCTGCTCTGATCTTATTATGTCCCCCCTCCTACTAACTTTGGGTTTCATTTGTTCTTCTTTTTCTCATTTCTTTAATTGTGAGTTTAGACTATTTATTTGGGATTGTTCTTGTTTCTTGAGGTAAGCCTGAACTGCTATGCACTTACCTCTTAGAACCACTTCTGTGGCATCCCACAAATTTTGACTGTTGTATTTTTGTTCTCATTTGTCTCCATGTATTCCTTGATTTCTGTTTTGATTTATTCATTGATCCATTGATTATTTAGAAGCATATTGTTTAGCCTTCGTGTGTGGGGGGGTTTTTGTTTTCTACATGTAATTTATTTCTAGTTTCATACCACTGTGGTCTGAGAAGTTGTTATATACAATTTCAATTTTTTAAATTTATTGAGGCTCTTTTTGTGGCCTCATATGTGATCTATTATGGAGAACATTCCATGTACACTTGAGAAAAATGTGTATCCTGCTTTTTTGGGTGGAATGTTCTGTATATAATCTGTTAAATCCATCTAATCTAGTGTGTTGCTCAGTGCCTCTGTTTCCTTACTTATTTTCTGTCTGGTTGATCTGTCCATGTATGTAAGTGCATGTTAAAGTATCCTAATATGAATACTTTAGTTGCAATCCATTTCTCTCTTTAATTCTGTTAGTATTTTTTTATATATTTAAGTGCTCCTGTGGTACATAGATGTTTATAATTGTTATGTCCTCTTCTTAGACTGATTCCTTTATCATTATGTAATATCCTTCTTTGTCTCTTCTTATTTTCATTGTTTTGATCGATTTTGTCTGATATAAGTACTGTTACTCTTGCTTTTTTCTCCCTATTGCTTGCATGAAATATCTTTTTCCATCCCTCCACTTTCAGTCTGTGTATGTTTTAGGCTGAAACAAGTCTCTTGCAGACAGTATATAGATGGGTCTTGTTTCTTTCTCCATTCTGCCACTCTATGCCTTTTGATTGGTGCATTCAGTCTATTTACATTTAAATCAATTATTGATAGATATGTACTTACTGCCATTTTATTAATTGTTTTCTCATGGTTTTTGTAGTTCTCTGTTCCTTTCTTCCTTTCTTATGCTCTTCTCTTGGTTTTCTTTAGCCCTTCCGACCCAGTTAGCCCAGCAGCACAGCCATCACTGCAGGGCAGGCAGAGTGTGGCACTGCCCACACAAATCTCAGCGGAAGTGCCACTGCTTTACCACTAAGGACCAACTGAGGCAGTTTCACTGCCAGAAGACAGAGAGAAAGGCAGCCCAACCCATAGTCCCCAACAGGAACTGAGGATCAACTGCAAAGATAGGGTCAAGGAAGCTGGGAAAGACTCCCTCTGCCTGTCAGGTAGCAAAGTCTGACAATGGGGGTTGAGCTGGCTGAGCTGGCAGGCAGGTGTGCAGGGAAGTGTCTCAGGGCTGAGCTGCCAGCAAGGGGGCTGAGGTTTGGGGCTGGCTCCATCAAGTGCCTGACCAGTTGGGCTAAAGAAGAACTGGGGAAGTGTTTTCCACCTGCCCTGTCTCCTGTGGAGAGAGCTCCATTCAACTCTTGACCCTCTGGCACCCTTCCCGTTGCTGGTAAATCTTTCAAACTGACACCTCTGTTTTGGGCCTCAGTGGAACCAATGGGGCATGCCTATCCTCCACAAGCAGCTGGAATCCCAGCCTCTCAGAGTGCTCCAACTGTGGCTGGCATCCAGCCCCATTAATCACCAAAGCACAATGCAATGTGGACTCATGTTCCCAGAGCAGATCTCCAGGGCCTTGTGTATAGAGTTTCTGAGTGCTTATCCCCCCCACCCCCGCTCTGTTCTTCTTCCTCCCTCTTGTGGGCTGTGATGGGCGAATGACTGGGGTCCCAGTCAATCATGGCTCGCCACTTTACCCTTCCCTGTGTGGTCCTCTCTTCTTCACCAGGTGTAAGTGGTCTGTTCTGCAGCCTTCAGGTCATTTTCAGGGTTAGTAGTATTTTCTGTAGTTGCTTCCTTGGGTTGTTTGTGGGAGGAGGCTTCCACCTTGCCTTCTTACTCTACCATCTTTTTCCCCCTCCCATGCATGATTCTTAACTGCATGTGAAATGTTTACTCAGTGTCCTCTTGGGTATCTCAAAGAGACTCCAAATGTCACATGCCTGATTTTAACTCACTGTCTTTCACTGCAATCTGCCTTTCCTCCAGTGTTCCTTACAATAATTATAACCTTATCGTTTAATCCAGAATCTTGAATTCTCTTACCCTACCATCATCAATCTTCATAGTTTATCCTTTGACTACCAGAGTGTATTTTTCCCATATCCAGTTGTTTTCTTCTTCTATTTATGGATCTCAAGCAGACAAATTGAATCAATGGTAGTCCTTGGGCTATGGCACATAGTCATTATAGGTACATGTGTACATCTTATTTATTTATTTATTTATTTAGTCAGTCATTTATTTCTAGGAATAATTGAACACAGATGAACCCACCACTACATATCATCACCCATCTCATATGTCATTTCTTACTGAATGTTATAAGAGCCTCCTATGTGATATTATTACATCTACTTTTGCAAGCTCCTTTTGTAATATAGCCAGAGTAAATGTTGAAAACAGAAATTCTCTTGCTGCCACTCAGGACCTTCTTTCTGCCAGTAAGGAAAAATTCTTAGCATGTGTCTAAGGGCTCTGTGTGATCTTTCTCTGTGATGCCTCTGATCAAATGCCAATCCTCAGTGTCTATGTTGCAGCCATACCAGATTTGTAGCTTTTTCAATGCACCAAGTTATTTCTTACCTGCTAGACTGCAAACATGCTTTTCCTTCTGCCTGGGAAATCTTCAACTCCCAAACTGTAGCTATCTAATCCATCCTTCAGAGCTCAATGTAAAGGATATTTACTCCTGGATATCATACAAATCTTCTAGAATTGGTTGCATGAGGTTAAAGTCCATTTGCTATGTTCTTACCCTCTATATTACATAGAACACTATTTGTTGTTGTTAGTGTCCTCCTAGACTGTGTGTTCAATGAGATTAGAAGCCTGGGGTGAATTAATTTATAACATATCCAAGAAACTAACAGTGTATTTAACACAAGTAGACATTTAAATATATTTATTAAATGCAAAAATATAAAATATGAACTAAAATCTATATTGTATTGAGTTTTGCTGGGTGAAAGGAAAAGCAAATTGTGAATATAAACTGTTTTCCCACAAAGAACTCTTAACAAAGAAATGTAGGAGTTGCGAGTCTCTGCTGGAGAACACTGGGAAACTCAAATATCAAATGCTGAGGATATCAAGTATACAAGCATGAAGTTTAAGCTACATCAGAGTGATAAAATCAGAGTCCAGACTTAGAACAAAGAGTTTATATTGCAGGATGTGGAGAAAGAGCAATAAAAGATTTTGAACAAGGAGAAAAGTCAGCATGGGATTATCCATAACACATATTCAATATCTGTTGTGTACATAGAGTGTGTTTGTATTTGTCTAGCTTAAAAATCGGAAGAAAGCATACAGCAAATCATCATTTTCAGGGGGACCATAAATATGTCAGGGCATCTATAATGTTTACATGGTAGATAAAAACAATTTACACTCAATATGGAAGTAATGTTGGCCATTTGTAAAGCATAAAACCACAGGTAGCTTAACTTTAGCAATTGTTGGAGTAAGGAAAGAGAGATCTAGTCTCTGGTTGGTAGTAAACAGTATGAAGACAGTATCTTGCTTCTGTCTCACAATAGTTGCTAGGAAGCACTTGTTGATTTGGAGAGGTAATGAAGATAGTAAGTGAAGGATAAGTACATCATTTGGAACAAATTACTGGAATTGGCACATGACAAAGATGGTCACAAGGCATGAACAAAGCAGAAACGCAATTACTAGAACTGTGGGGGTAAAAAGGGTATGATGGAATCAAGCCAACTATTAGTCAAAAAGCAGCTAACAAAGAACTATTTGTATGCAGCAAGCATATACAGATTATCCAACATCTACACTTTATATGTTCAGTGTAAGTGGTGAGATGGCAAATGTGCAGCTTAAATTTATACTCACTGTTCTAGCCTATTAAGGGGGAATAATCTGAGAAGGGCAATATTTAGTTAATCAGGTCCACGAGCATAAAAATGTCAGAAGATATTGCTCTCTGCAGTTTTAAGGAAAAATATAAAACATGAGTTTTGAAGAACTTTCCAGAGAAACTGAAAAGTAATAGTTGAAGAATTTGAAACCAAGGGATTCCTGGCACTCTATCACAGAGCATAATGTGATGAAGATGACCTTTCTCCAGGAACTGCAACATGAACTGGACAATTAATGTGACTGTTCATTCAGTAATTATAGAGCCTTTAAAAAAGGAAAAGTTAAACTGGAGCTTGCTCAACATTACAGAGGCTATATTTTAGGCAAATTAGGAAGATAATGCAGGTATTTTCTATGGTTGGATGGTGGAAGACTGAGTAAGAAAAAGGCATGGGTTTTTTTCCTTGATTTATATAATAATGCTGGAAACATGAAATTTATATGCATAGATTTTAAACACAGTAAAGAAGCTTATTTCATCATAAAACAACTAAGTGATTCTGACAAATCTAATGGCTTCATTTAGAGAAGGGATACAATGGGAATACGAGCACAATGACTTTACTAACAAGCACAAAGTCTGTTCCAAAATCCAAAGCAAGTTCTTCCAAAATCCAGTACCACCCTCCTCTATTCCTCTTCCTTCTTTCATTTTGCAATGCATAGGCCCATATAAAAATGTAACAGATTTCCTATCAAATTATCTTCTAATTCCAGGTCCATTCAGATTTTCTCACATAATCAGTTTCTCCCAAACCTGGCTCTCTTTGGAAGGTTTTCCCTCTGCCATGTGTGTTGAAAACCTGAATGATGGGGCTGATGCCAGGCTTCTCCCTTGCCTCCATCCTCCACCAATAGTTGCTCACTTAGATTCCTAAACAACTTTATTGAGGCCTCACTGATATACATTAAACTGCACATACTTGAAATGTTGAATTTTTGTTTTGACAAAGCCATATACATATGACCCTGTCAATACAATCAAGACAATGAACAAATCAATTATCTCCCAAAAGTTTCATCATGATTATCCCCCATTGTAATTTCTCCTTTCCTCCCACCCAAGTCTCTCTAAACAACCACTGTTTCCAGTCACAGTAGATAAGTTTGCATTTTCCAGAATTCTATATACATAGAATCACAAAGCATTGTGGATGTATCAACAGTTCATTCCTTGTTAACAATGAGTAGTATTCTACTGCTTGTATTCCATTCATCAGTTGAAGGACATTTGGTTTGTTTCTAGTTTTTGTCTATTACAAATAAACTGGCATAAATACTCATGTACAAGTCATTATATGGATATGTGTTACCATTTTTCTTAAGAAAAACTTAGGGGGGCACTAAAAATGGTGGCGTGAGTAGGGTGGCAGAAATCTCCTCTCAAAACCATATATATTTTGAAAATACAGCAAATTCAACTATTCCTAAAAGAGAGACCAGAAGATACAGTACAACATCCAGGCTACATCTACATCTGCAAGAACTCCTCATCTCATGAAAAGGGTAAGATACAAAGCCATGGCCCGGCGGGTCCTGAGCACTCCCCCCACCCCAGCTCACTGACAGGAGGAAAAGAATCAGAGTGGGGAGGGACTGGAAGCACAGGACTGCTAAATAATCAGCCCTAGTAATCTGCACTGGGAGCACAGACACACATTGCATGGTGTACTGGATATTAGAGAAACAGAAAAGTAAAATCCAAGACTGAGACTGGGAACAGGTCCAGTCCCCACAGCCAGCTCCCCTGGGACAAAAGAAAAGCAGGCACTTTAAAAGTCTTAAAGGCACAAGGAGTTAACAGGTGGACAAAATCGTTCTGGCACACTCAGCCCAGCAGGCTGGGAATCTTAAGGAACTTCAGGCACCCTAACCTGCTGGGTGGCAACACAGCTCTGAAGTCCCTCATGGTGATAATCAACCTGCCTCTCATTCCACCCTGCTGGCACTACAAGCAGACCAGCTGACCCATCATTGCTGTGGACCATCTGGGGAGCAGCCTCACCCACAACAACCACACAGAGTCTTCTCCCAGCACACAGCTAACTGGGCCAGACCCAGAAGCTGCCCCCTGTGTGCAGCTGCCCGACACAGACAGAGGAAGCTGGTGCAAAGTCCAGAAAACACGAAGGGGCTCTGTTCTCACAGGAGAACACACACTGTGCCCCTGTGACCCCCGACAGAGCCCTAGGCCATCCTGAGGGCCACCTCACCCATGGAAGCTCAGGGGATTAATGCAGAGACTGCTCCCTGTGTGCGGTAACTGGCACAGGCAGCAGAGAAAGGCAAGGTGACCAGCAAGCAGGAAGGGACTTTGTTCTGCCAGCTGACACACACACCGCTGGCCATTGATCATTTCTATTGCCATGAAAAGGCAGAAGAACTTCTGGTTCAGTCCAAAATTACTCAAACGCCAGAGACAGTGCCTGGCGAGATAGATATAACCAATCTTCCTGAAAAAGAATTCAAAATAAAAGTCATAACCATGCTGATGGAGCTGCAGAAAAATATGCAAGAGCTAAGGGATGAAGTTCAGAGGGAGATAACAGAAATGAAACAAGCAATGGAAGGACTTAAGAGCACACTGGATGAGGTGCAATAGACTGTTAATGGAATAGAAATCAGAGAACAGAGAGAAGCTGAGGTAGAGAGAGATAAAAGGATCTCTAGGAATGAAAGAATATTAAGAGAACTATGTGACAAATCCAATGAAACAATATTCACATAATAGGGGTACCAGAAGAAGAAGAAGAGGGAAAAAGGAACAGAAAGTGTCTTTGAAGAAATAATTGCTGAAAACTTCCCCAATCTGGGGAAGGAAATAGTCTCTCAGACCACAGAAGCCCACAGATCTCCCAACACAGGGACCCAAGGAGGACAGCACCAAGACACATAATTAAAATGGCAAATATCAAAGACAGGGACAGGGTATTAAAGGCAGCAGAGAGAGAAAAAAGATCACCTACAAAGGAAGACCCATCAGGCTATCATCAGACTTCTCAACAGAAACCTTACAGGCCAGAAGAGAATGGCATGATATATTTAATGCAATGAAACAGAAGGGCCTTGAACCAATGATACTGTATCCAGCAAGATTATCATTTAAATTTGAAGGAGGGATTAAACAATTTCCAGATAAGCAAAAGTTGAGGGAATTTGCCTCCCACAAAGCACCTCTACAGGGTATATTAAAGGGACTGCTCTAGATGGAAGTATTCCTAAGGCTAAGTAGATGTCACCAGAGAAAATAAAACACAGCAAATAAAGCAGACCAACCAAATACTAACTGAAGGCAAAAAATAAAATCAGCTATCCACAAAAGCAGTCAAGGGAAACACAAAAGAGTACAGAATAAAACACCTGTCATATAAAGAGTGAGGAGGAAGAATAAGAAGGGAGAGAAATAAAGAGTCATCAGACTGTGTTTATAATAGTGTAATAAGTGAGTTAAAGTTAGACAGTTAGATAGTAAAGAGGCTACTCTTGAACTATTTGTAACCACAAATCCAATGCCTGCAATGGCAATAAGTACATATCTATCAATAATCACCCTAAATGTAAATGGACTGAATGCACCAATCAAAAGACACAGAATAATAGAAAGGATAAAAAAGCAAGACCCATCTATATGATACTCACAAGAGATTCACCTCAAACCCAAACACATACACAGACTAAAAGTGAAGAGATGGAAAAAGATATTTCATGCAAACAATAGGGAGAAAAAAGCAGGTGTTGCAGTACTTGTATCAGAAAAAATAGATTTCAAAACAAAGAAAGTCACAAGAGACAAAGAAGGACATTACATAATGATAAATGGGTCTGTCCAACAAAAGGATATAACCAATATAAATACCTATGCACCCAACACAGGAGCACTGACATATGTGAAACAAATACTAACAGAATTAAAGGAGGAAATAGAATGCAATGCATTCATTTTAGGAGACTTCAATACACCACTCACTCCAAATGACAGATCAACAAAACAGAAAATGATTAAGGACACAGAGGCACTGAACAATGCACTAGAATGGGGGAACCTAACAGACATCTACAGAACTCTACACGCAAAGGCAGCAGGATACACATTCTTCTCAAGTGCACATGGAACATTTTCCAGAATAGACCACATACTAGGCTACAAAAAGAGCCTCAGTAAATTTTAAAAGATTGAAATTCTATTAACCAACTTCTCAGATCACAAAGGTATAAAATTAGAAATAAATTGTACAAAGAAAACAAAAAGCTCACAAACACATGAAGGCTTAACAACATGCTCCTAAATAATCAATGGATCAATGACCAAATTAAAACAGAGATCAAGCCATATATGGAGACAAATGACAACAACAGCACAATGCCCCAACTTCTGTGGGATGCAGCGAAGACAGTTCTAAGAGGAAAGTATATAGCAATCCTGTTTAAAGAAGGAAGAACAATCCCAAATGAATAGTCTAAAGTCACAATTATTGAAACTGGAAAAAGAAGAGCAAATGAGACCCAAAGTCAGCAGAAGGAGGGACATAATAAAGATTAGAGAAGAAATAAATAAAATTGAGAAGAATAAAACAATAGAAAAAAATCAATGAAACCGAGAGCTGATTCTTTGAGAAAAATAAACAAAATAGATAAACCGCTAGCCAGACTTATTAAAAAAAAAAGAGAATCTACATATATAAACAGAATCAGAATGAGAAAGGAAAAATCATGACAGACACCACAGAAATACAAAGAATTATTAGGGCATACTATGAAAATCTATATGCTACAAGCTGGATAACATAGAAGACATGGACAACTTTCTAGAAAAATACAACCTTCCAGGACTGACCATGGAAGAAACAGAAAATGTAAACAGACCAGTTATCAGCAATGAAATTGAATCAGCAGTCTAAAAACTACCCAAGAATAAAACCTCTGGGCCAGATGGATTAACCACAGAATTTTATCAGACATTTAGATAAGACATAATACCCATTCTCTTTAAAGTTTTCCAAGAAGTAGAAGAGGAGGGAATACTTCCAAACTCATTCTGAGGCCAGCATCACTCTAATACCAAAACCAGGCAAAGACACCACAAAAAAAAGAAAACTACACACGAATACCCCTGATGAACATAGATGCAAAAATATTCAACAAAATATTAGTAAGCAAAATTAAAAAATACATCAAGAGGATCATACACCATGATCAAGTGGGATTCATCTCAGGAATGCAAGGATGGTACAACATTCGAAAGTCCATCAACATCATCCACCACATCAACAAAAAGAAGGTCAAAAACACATGATCATCCACATAGATACTGAAAAAACATTTAACAAAATTCAACATCCATTCATGATAAATTCTTAACAAAATGCATATAGAGGGCAAGTACCTCAACATAATAAAGGCCATATATGACAAACCCACAGCCAACATCATACTTAACAGCGAGAAGTTGAAAGCTTTTCACCTAAGATTGGGAACAAGACAGGGATGCCCAGTCTCCCCACTGTTATTCAACATAGTACTGGAGGTCCTAGCCATGGCAATCAGATGAAACAAAGAAATACAAGGCATCCAGATTGGTAAGGAAGAAGTCAAACCTGTCACTATATGCAGATGACATGATATTGTACATAAAAAATCCTGAAGACTCTACTCCAAAACTACTAGAACTAATATCTGAATTCAGCAAAGTTGCAGGATACAAAATTAATACAGAGAAATCTGTTGCATTCCTATACACTAATGATAAACTAGCAGAAAGAGAAATCAGGAAGACAATTCCATTCACAATTGCATCAAAAAGAATAAAATACCTAGGAATAAACCTAACCAAGGAAGTCAAAGACCCTGAAAACTACAAGACACTCTTAAGAGAAATTAAAGAGGACACTAACAAATGGAAATTCATCCCATGCTCTTGGGTAGGAAGAAGTAATATTGTCAAAATGGCCATCCTGCCTAAAGCAATCTACAGATTCAATGCAATCCCTATCAAAATGCCAACAGCATTCTTCAGTGAACTGGAACAAATAGTGTTAAAATTCATATGGAACCACAAAAGACCCCGAATAGCCAAAGCAATCCTGAGAAGGATGAATAAAGCAGTGGCGATCCTGCTTCCCAACTTCAAGCTCTAGTACAAAGCCACAGTAATCAAGACAATTTGGTACTGGCACAAGAACAGACCCACAGACCAGTGGAACAGAATAGAGAGTCCAAACATTAACCCAAACATATATTGTCAATTAATATATGATAAAGGGGCCATGGATATACAATGGGGAAATGACAGCCTCTTCAACAGCTGGTGTTGGCAAAACTGGACAGCTACATGTAAGAGAATGAAACAGGATCATTGTCTAATCCCATACACAAAAGTAAATTTGAAATGGATCAAAGACCTAAATGTAAGTCATGGAAACCATAAAACTCTTAGAAAAAAATATAGGCAAAAATCTCTTGGACATAAACATGAGCAACTTCTTCATGAACATATCTCCCTGGGCAAGGAAAGCAAAAGCAAAAATGAACAAGTGGGACTATGTCAAGCTGAAAAGTTTCTGTACAGCAAAGGACACCATCAGTAGAACAAAAAGGCATCCTACAGTATGGGAGAATATATTCATAAGTGACATATCCAATAAAGGGTTGACATCCAAAATATATAAAGAGTTTACCCACCTCAACAAACAAAAAGCAAATAATCCAATTAAAAATGGGCAGAGTAGCTGAACAGACACTTCTCCAAAGAAGAAATTCAGATGGCCAACAGGCACATGAAAAGATACTCCACATTGCTATTCATCAGAGAAATGCAAATTAAAGTCACAATGAGATGTCTCCTCACACCAGTTAGGAAGGCTACCATCCAAAAGACAAACAACAAATGTTGGCAAGGATGTGAAGAAAGGGGAACCCTCCTACACTGCTGGTGGGAATGTAAATTAGTTCAACCATTGTGGAAAGCAGTATGGAGTTTCCTCAAAAAATTCAAAATAGAAATAGCATTTGACCCAGGAATTCCACTCCTAGGAATTTACCCTAAGAATGCAGCAGCTCAGTTTGAAAAAGACATATGCACCCCTTGTTCATCGCAGCACTATTTACAATAGCCAAGAAATGGAAGCAACCTAAGTGTCCATCAGCAGATGAATGGATAAAGAAGATGTGGTACATATACACAATGGTATATTATTCAGTCATAGGAAGAAAAGAAATCCTACCATTTGCAACAACTTGGATGGAGCTAGAGGGTATTATGCTCAGTGAAATAAGCCAGGCAGAGAAAGACAAGTATCAAATGATTCACTCATCTGTGGAGTATAAGAACAAAGAAAAAACTGAAGGAATAAAACAGCGGCAGACTCACAGAACCCAAGAATGGACTAGCAGTTCCAAAGGGAAAGGGACTGGGAAGGATGGGTGGGAAGGGAGGGATGAGGGGGAAAAGGAGCATTACGATTAACACACATAATGTAGTTGGGGGAGGTGCACGGGAAAGGCAGTATTTACAGAGAAGACAAGTAATGATTCTATAGCATCTTACTATGCCGATCGACAGTGACTATAATGGGGTATGTGGCAGGTACTTGATAATAATGTTGCTCATGTAATTGTGTATTAGTGATACCAAAATAAAAAAATGAAAACAAATTTCTAATGGACTGCTATCCAAAATAAATAAGGAATTCTTAAAACTCAATAATAAGAAAAAAAACAACCTGAGTTTTAAAATTAGCAAAATACCTTAAGAGACACCTTGCCAAAGAAGATAGACAGCGAATAAGCACATGAAATGATGTTCAACATCATATGTCATCAGATAATTGCAAACTCACACAGTAATGAAATACCACTGTACACCTGTAAAATGTCCAAAACCCAAAATACTATTAACACCAAATGCTGTCAGGGATATGGAGGATCAGGAACTCTTGTTCATTGCTGCTATCTATACAGAATGGTACAGGTACTTTGAAAGACAGTGTGGCAGTTTCATACGAAACTAAACATTCTTACCATACAACCCAACAGTCTTGTCCTTTGGTATATATGCAAGTTAGTTGAAAACTTATGTCCACTCAAAAATCTGTACATGAATGTTTATAGTGGCTTTATTCATAATTGCCTTAACTTGGAAGCAACGAAGAGCTACTGTCTTTCAGCGGGTGAATGGAAAAATAATTGTGGTACATCCAGACAATGGAATATTTATTGCTAAAAAAAAATGAGTGATCAAGCCATGAAAAGACACAGAGGAACCTTAAATGTGAAAGAATATAATCTACAAAATCTCCATACTATAAGATTATAATTATATGATATTCTGGAAAAAGCAAAACTATGGAGACAGTGGTTGCCAAGAGTTAGGGAGTTTGATGAATAAGTGATGAATAAGCACATAGGATTTTTTTGGGAGGTGAAACTATTCTGTTTAATGCTATAATGATGGATACATGTCATTATACATTCATCAAAGCACATAGAATGCATAATACTGAGAGGGAACTCTAATGTCAGCTATAGACTTGAGTGATCATGATGTGTGCATGTAGATTCATCAGTTGTAACAAACGCACCACTCCAGTGGTGAATGGTGTCAATGGGGGAGTCTATGTATGTGTGGGGGTAGCGAGCATATGGGAAATTTCTGTACTTTCTGCTTAATTTTGCTGTGAATCTAAAGCTGTTCTAAGAAATAAAGTCTATATTTTTAAAAATGAAAAAAAAAAGAAAAACTTAAGAGTTTGTTGAATGTTTAAAAAAACCCATCCAAACTAATTGTTAATTGAAAGGGGTTACATCATTTAAATTCCCGTTAAGACTACATAAGAGTTTCAGTTCCACAAAATTACCATTTGCTGTAGTCAGTCTTTTTAATTTCAGACATTCTAATAGGTATGTAGTTGTATCGCAGTTGTGGATTTATTTTACATTTCCTTATGGACTAATTATGTTAAGAATCTTTGCATGTGCTTATTTGCCATTCTGTACATTCTTTGGTGAAGTGTCTGTGTAAATTTCTGGCTTGTTTTGTAAATATATGATTGATTGTCTTCTTATTACTGAGTTTTGCAAATTCTTTATAAATTTTGGATACAATTCCTTTTGTTTTTATTGAAAAAAAGTTAATATACAATGTTTGTTTCTACAAATTACTATGAGGAAAACATAGTAATTCATCAATTTTATACATTTTGAAGTGCTTAGTACAATAAGTGTAGTTGCCATCTGTCACCATACAAAATAATTCCAGTATCATTGACTATATTCCCTGCACTGTACTTTTATCTCTGTTACTTATTTATTTCATAATTGGAATATCCCCTTCATATATTTTTCCCCTCTCCCAACCCAGCCCATGAAAACCACAATTTTGTTCTCTATATTTATGAGCTTACATCTGCTTTGTTCATTCGTTTGTTTTATTTTTTAGATTCCACATGTAAGTGAAATCATATATTTGTCTGACTTATTTCACTTAGCATAATACTTATTTGTTCTTACCTACTTATTTGGACCTCTAGGTCCAACCATTTTGTCACAGATGACAAGATTTCATTTTGTATGGCTGAGTGGTATTCCACTCTGTATATATATGTACCACACCTTCTATACTCATTCATCCATCAATGGACACTCAGTTACTTCCATATCTTAACTATTGTAAATAATGCTGCAACAAATGCAAGATGCATATATCCTTTTGAATTAGTGCTTTTGCTTTCTTCAGGTAAATACCCAGAAATGGAATTATTGCATTGCATAGTATTTCTATTTTAACCTTCTGAGGAACCTCCATACTGTTTTCCATAGTAACTGAATCATTTGATTCCTACCAATATTGTATAAGGGTTCCCTTTTCCTCACATTCTGGACAACAATTGTTATTTTTTGCCTTGGTGATAATAGCCACTTGACAGATGTGAGGTAAAAGGTCACTGTGGTTTGATTTGCATTTCCCTGATGATTAGTGATGCTGAACTGAGCATCTTTTCATGTGTCTGTTGACCAACTTTGGAAAATATCTATTGAGGTCTCTGCCCATTTTTTAACAGATTATTGTTTTTTGTAGTGTTGACTTGTATGAGTTCTTTATATAATTTGGATATTAATCCCTTATCAGATATATCATTTTCAAATATATTCTCCCATTCAGTAGGTTGTCTTTCCATTTTATTGATGGTTTCTTTTACTGAGCAAAAGGTTCTTAGTTTTATGTAATCCTACTTATTTGTTCTTACTTTTGCATCCTTTGGGGAGATATATCCAGAAAAAAATTGCTAAGGCTGATGTCCAGGAGGTTACTGCCAATGTTTTCTTTTAGGAGTTTTATGGTTTTGGGTCTTACATTTAGGTCTTTAATTCACTTACGGTTTATTTATATGTATGGTGTAATAAAATGGTCCAGTTTTGTTCTTTTGCATGTAGCTGCCCAGTTTTCCCAACACCACTGATAGAAGAGTCTGTCTTCCTCATTGTATATTCTTGCCTCCTTTGTCATATGTTAATTGACATATACAGTATGTCTTCATTTCTGGGCTTTCTATTCTGTACCATTGATCCATGTGTCTTTTTATATGCCAGCACCATATGGTTTTGACTACTATTGTAGTATAATTTGAAATCAGAGAGCATGATACGTCCAGCTTTGTTCTTTCTCAAGATTGTTTCAGCTATTCAAGTTCTTTTATGATTCCATATAACTTTTAGGATTATTTGTCCTAGTTCTATGAAAATGCCATTGGTATATTGATAGGGGTTGCATTAATTGAATCTGTAGATTTCTTTGGGTAGTATGGACATTTTAACAATACTAATTCTTCAAATCCATGAGGATAATGTGTCTTTCCATTTATTTGTGTTGCCTTCAATTTATTTCATCAATGTCTTGTTTCATCAGTGTCTACTTTTCACAGTACAGATCTTTCAACTCCTTAGTTAAATTTATTCCTGGGTGTTTTTTTGATGCAATTATAAACATGATTATTTTCTTAATTTCTATTTCTACTAGTTCATTATTAGTACATAAAAATGCAACAGACTTCTATATATTGATTTTGTATCCTTCATCTCTACTGATTTCATTTATTAGCTCTAATAGTGTTTTATAGGGTCTTTAAAGTTTTCTGTGTACAGTATCATATCATCTGCAAATAGGACAGTTTTACTTCTTTCTTACCAGTTTGGATGCTTTTTATTTCTTTTTCTTGTCTGATTGTTGTGGCTGAGACTTCAGTACTGTGTTGAATAAAGATGGTGAGAATCTTGTTCCTGATCTTAGAGGAAAAGCTGTCAGATTTTTAGCATTGAGTATGAAGCTAACTGTGAGTTTGTTTCATGGTTTGTATTATATTGAGTTATGTTCCCTCTATACCCACTTTGTTGAAAGTTTTTATCATGAATGAATGTTGAATTTTTTCAAATGATTTTTCTGCATCTATTGAGATCATATAATTTACATCCTTCCTTTTGTTAATGTGGTGTATCACATTGATTGATTTGCAGGTGTTGAACTACCTTTGCATCTCTGGAATAAATTCCACTTGTTAATGTTGAATAATCCTTTTAATGTATTTTTTAACTCAGTTTGCTAATATTTTGTTGAGGATTTTTACATCTATGTTCATCAGGGATATTGGTCTATGTAGTGTCTTTGGTTTTGGTATCCGAATAATGCTGCTCTTGTAAAATGAATTTGGAAGCATTCCTTCCTCTTCTATTTTTTGGAATAGTTTGAGAAGGATATATTAACTGTTCTTCAAATGTTTGGTAAAATTCACCTGTGAAGCCATCTGGTCCTGGAATTTTGTTTGTTGGGTGTTTTTTTTATTACTGGTTCAATTTTTTTCCTTATTTTTTTTTGGTATTATTAATCTACAATTACATGAGGAACATTATGTTTACTAGACTACCCCCATCACCAAGTCACCCCCACAAACCCCAATACAGTCACTGTCCACCAGCGTAGTAAGATGCTGTAGAATCACTATTTGTCTTCTCTGTGCTGCTACTGGTTCAATTTTATTACTAATAGTCAGTCTGTTCAGACATTCTATTTATGCCTGATTCAGTCTTTGAAGATTGTATGTTTCTAGAAATTTATCTATTTATTTTAGATTGCCCAATTCATTGCATATAATATTTTATAGTAGTCTCTCATAATCCTCTTTGTTTCTGTGGTGGTAATTTTAACTTTTTCTCTTTTATTTCTGATTTTATTTATTTTAGTCCTTTTTTCTGGTTGATGAATCTGGCTGATTTATCAGTTTTGTTTATCTTTTCAAAGAACCATCTTCTGTTTTCATTGATTTTTCTTTTTTTGCTCTCTATTTCATTTATTTCTGTTCTTCTCTCTACTAACTTTGGGCTTTGTTTGCTCTTTATCTACTTCTTCTACTTATAATGTTAGATTGCTTATTGAGAAGTTTCTTATTTTCTGATGTAGGCCTGTATCACTATAAACTTCCTTCTTAGAATTGCTTTTGTTGTGTCCCAAAGATTTTGACCTGTTGTATTTCTGTTTTCGGTTCTCTCTAGGTATTTTTTCTTACTTTGGCTTTGATTTCTTCATTGACCCATTGGTTGTTTGGTGGCATGTTGTTTGAACTCCATGTGTTTGTATATTTTTCAGTTTTTTTCTTGTAATTGATTTCTAGTTTCATACCATTGTGGTCAAAAAAGATTATTGATATGATTTCAAGCCTCTTGTATTTATTGAGACTTGTTTTGTGGCCGAGTATATGATCTATCCTGGAGAATGATCCATGTGCACTTGAAGAGAATATATATTCTGCTGTTTTTGATGGAACATTATATATATATAACTATTAAGTCCATCTGGTTTAATGTGTCCTTAAAGCCACTGTTTCCTTATTGATTTTCTGTCTGGATGATCTACCCATTGATGTAAGTGGGGTGTTAAAGTTATCTACTATTATTATATTACTGTCAATTTCTCTGTTTATATCTGTTAATATTTGCTCTATATATTTAGGTGCTTCTCTGTTGAATGCATAGATATTCTTTATCTCTTGTTACAGTCATTGTTTTAAAGTCTATTTTGTGTGACATAGCTATTGCTATCCCAGCTTTCTAAAATTTCCATTTGCATGGAATATCTTTTCCCATCCCTTCAGTCTACATATCTTTAGATCTGAAGTGAGTCTCTTGTAGGCAGTATATAGCTGGGTCTTTTTTTTTTTAATCCATTCAATCATCCTATGTCTTTTGGTTAGAGCATTTAGACCATTTATGTTTAGAGTAATTATTAATAGGTATGTATTTATTGCCATTTTATTCATTGTTTTCTGATTGCTGAAGCCAAAGTGGGCATAGGTTGGGCATATCCTGGTGTGTGCTATACTGGTGCCATCTTTGTGAGACCCCTAGAGCTCAGATGAGTGCAAGCAGGTGCAGAAAGGGGGTCCACACTGGGGGGATATGAAGAGCAGGTGTCAGGTAGCACAACAGAGCTCACTGAAGCAGCAAGCCAGTTTAAGATGCCTGGGCATTGCTCCCAATCACACCATCACGGTGGAATGGGAACACAAACAATGGCATTCACTAGCTCCTCTGACTCCAGATAGAGTCCCAGTAGTTCCCAACCACTTGGTAGACAGTTCTGTGAGAGTCATAGGGTTTCCTTCATGTATGTTCTAGTTGTTTTTGAAACCACTTTTTTTTTTCTTCCCCAAGGCAGGCAAATCTGCACATGGGTCCCTCAGAGATATCCCCCCACTCCAGTTCCTAGCATCAGGAGTGTACTCTCCTCATTTCTGTATCACCATCTCTCCTGCCATTCTTTATGTGGTCTCTCTATCCTTTTTTGTGCAGGAGGTGTTCATTCAGCCCTCAGTTCTTCAGGAGGAATTGTTCTATGCGTAGGCATAGTTTTGGTGTGTTTGTGAGGAAGTGAGTTCAGGTTCCTCCTATACCACCATCTTGGACATCTAGGACTGAATAAAAATCCTCCATCATATGCATGATTTCAAGTATTTTTTCATAATTTAGCTATATAACAAATTTCATAATTTCATAGTTTTTTTACCTAATTTAATTATATAACAACTGGGTTATTTTTTGTTTGTTTCTGATAAATTAGTCCCAAAACAGGGCAGAAATTTTAAATATTCAACAGTATACTAGTTAACATTTCTCCTTAATTTTTGTCAATCTCTAGTGAATGTTTCTCAATTTCCTCTGGTTGTCTCATGTTCCATATTGAATAAAACATGAGTATGAACGGGAAACTCACTCTTTTAATGACTTCCCTTTTTTTGATTGACTCCACCTCTGTTATGTACCCTTTCAGTTTTTTGTGGAAGTGAGATGACTTTTTAGAATTCTTAGTGGTCTTCTTCTTTAGGAGAACGTTTCTAGGGAATAATACAAGAAGCCCTAGGAACTATACAACTTTGGAACGGGCAAACTCAGAATGTTGCTGCATGAAAACTCTGCATCAGCTGGTAAAGCCTTCTCGTTTATTCTACGTTAACCCTTTAATGGAAATATAACATTATTCTGACAGTCAATGGATCTGATTTAATAGCAATTGACATTGGAGAATAAGGAATGGGAAAAGGGCATTAAGTTTACATTGGCAGTACCTTTGGTCTGCCGTAGATTTGAAACTGATGTAACATAAGGATTATTTTTGGCATCAATTTTATAAAACTGCTATGGTAAAATTAAGTAAGGAACTGAAATTAACTGAACTGTATTATGAAAATACTGGCTGCTAGAAAAGATAGAACATGTAGGAATGGATGTTGATGAAAATTGATCAAATACAGGAAATCTAGAATAACAGCCCTGAGTATTGAAATCTACTTCATGATTTGTATGGGTGTGTTAAACTCATTTAGCATTTATCCTTTCTTTCCAAGCTTTCATATTGAAGTCTGTAACAAGCCATATGAAAGCATAAGTCCTTAGTCACAGTTCAGTGACTTATCCCTAAGTGAGTGTTCTTGTGTGTCTACCATAGCATTTTTACTTGTAAATCAGTCTTGGGTTGGAGTAAGTGAGGAGAAATGAGAGAGGTAAGTGGAGATAGCATCTAACATCTGGGTTTTTCAAATATAAGTATTGTCACTTTATTCCAACAATGTGTTGTTCACCTACTATTTAGCAAGCACAGCACCAGGGTACCGGTGAAATGGTGAACGTAATAGATGTAATCCATCCCTGCTTGGAACCCACCGTCTAACAATGTGGATCAGGTAGACTTGGAGATAGAAACAGCAGTGGATGACTATTGCTCAGTGCTGGCAGGACAACTGCTTGCTTCCAAGTTTCACTGATGCTTTTTCAATTTCCCAAGTTTAAGGTCTGCTCTGGCAATTCTTTTTTCCATTTCAACTTCCTTCTTACTCCTTACCACTAGGTTATCTATTTTCAAAGCTGTTTCATTGCAACTAAATGGTCCTGGATATGAATTTTTCCAATGAAGGTTTTCTGTCTCTGTTTGACCTTCTTTGCTAATCTCAAACCTCTGAAACCATCTGCTTTTTCCAGTCTCTTTTTGGGAAGACTATTCTTTAGCCCTCTTTCTTTTTTTCACAGATGTTAGAAGATGTTTTGTCCTCTTAAGTCCCTTCACTATTGCTGTGGTCTCCATCCTCAATGCCTGTTTGATTACCAGCTCTGTTGGTAAGTAATTTGTCAAATTTATTCTTCTGACAATAATCATTGAAAAGCAAATAGTTATCCTAAAGTCTAAATACCAACTAAAAACATGCTCCATGGTTTCAAAGGATCAGATATTAAAAGCACAAAATAAGAACCTAACCACATGACACAAAAAAGTGAACAGAATAGTAGCATAGTTTCCAAAAAATAAAATAATGTTTCACAGGAAAAAAATGCATTTTACCAAAAGATTTCAAATAATGTCTAACTAAAAAATAGGGAGCAATACAAAGGAGGAAAAACCTCAGAATTATTGGGATCAAAGGGAATTTTAGGAACACTTAAATAAATTCAAATGCCAAAATTTATCCAAAAATGTATTGAGGGAGGCCAAATATATATTAATGGGACTACAGGTTCTTATGTTAGCTAAAATAATCAAAAAGCAGTGCCTGAGATATTTAAGAGGGGCAGGAGTAGAGATTATTTTATGGTAGAAGGTAATAGGAAAAATTCCCCATCTCAATTTCTGCTTAAGCAGATAAGTTTCAGTCAGACTTCAACTAGTACTTTAAAAATTCATGGTATTTTATGTGTATGTGTGAAATGGGTGTTAAATTCCTTCTAACTGGTCTTTTTGTCCTCACCATCAGCCTTCTTTCCATTCATCTTAGGATTTTGGAGAAACTTACATAGCTCATCCCTGTAAAATTTTGTAGTATCTTATTTAAATGATAGACTACCCATGGAGATTCTATAAATTGACATTTAAAAGAATATCAGCCATAAAAATAGATATCACATAGTACTGTGTTACTTAGCTTTACTGGTTTTATGCCATTGCTTAATTTGAAACCCATGATATTGGTAGTTGTATTTGCATTCCTATGAAACAGCATTCTCTTACTGTACCATGACTAGGTCCAGGGATGTTTCTCAAATCTGGCTTTGAAAAATAAGTAATCCAAAGAATAATAATTCTCTCTCTACATGCTCTTTGGATCTTGACCAATTGCTGCCTTTACCCATTGTTGCAGGAGGAACAGATAAGGAGCTGAGACTAGCAGCTGGTGAAAACAAGTGTGCTGGAAGAGTGGAGGTGAAGGTCCAGGAGGAGTGGGGAACTGTATGCACGAATGGTTGGGACATGGATGAGGTGGCTGTGATCTGCCGGCAGCTAGGATGTCCAACTGCTATCACAGCCACTGGATGGGCTAATTTCAGTGCAGGCACTGGACGCATTTGGATGGATCATGTTGCTTGTTGGGGGAATGAATCAGCTCTCTGGGACTGCAAACATGAAGGATGGGGAAAACATAACTGCACTCACCAACAGGACGCTGGAGTAACCTGCTCAGGTAAGACTTGCATAAGTCAAAGCCTCTGCATGAAATGCTTTGTGGGAAAAAGTATAGAGGTGGGTTAAAAACCAAACAGAGCCAGTTTTCTGTAAGTAATCCAGTCCATATATAAAATTACCCAATCCTTTGTTAAAAGACCAGAAAACATAGACCAAACTCATATTTTTTAAAAACCAAGAGATTATGAACACTATAATCAATGAAGAAGTGACTAGTTTCAATTTTATATTCAGTAATCCTATAACCTTCTACCTACATAAAAATATCACAATATCTTAACTAATTCCTTGTCCCATTTCCCAGTAACATGATGCATTCATGCATTTACCTACAAATCATGACATTTTTGTCCAGTAATTGATAATTGACTTATTGAATCAAGAAATAAATATTTCTAGCACCAATCCTTTGTTGGAGGAAGACCATTTTGAAAAATATTGCTTTTTCCAGTGTATGATGGTATTTATTTCAATAATATGGTAATTTTCATTTATAAAACATTTCATAAGTTTTATCTCAGTTGGCCTTGCAAAAACTCAGAAAGTTGTGTTGTCACACCTTTCTGCTGCCAAATCCCAGGGTCATATTTTGACCCGATTCAGATGCCTGGGCTTCCCATTCTTCCTTGCTTCTTCCACTGACCTTTATGCAACCCTCTCACCTCCAAGCCTTTCTCTTAAAAGACCATCTCCTCCATCACCGATTTTGGAAAGGACTAATCTCTACCCAGGTATCATTGTGAACTAAAAGAAACACAGGCTGGTATCTAGAAAAACATTGGACTGAATTCTAGCTCAGCTGCTCATTAATGTTATTATTTTAAACCAGATGTTCTATCTTTCTAAACTTCAGTTTCCAAGGATTCAATGAAATAAGGCACATATGTAATAGGTCTTAAAAATGGTTAGTTCTCCATTCATCTACTGATGGACTTTTAGGTTGCTTCCATATCTTAGCTATTGTAAATAGTGCAGCGATAAACATAGGGGTGCATCTGTCTTTTTCAAACTGGATAAAGAAGATGTGGTACATATACACAATGGAATATTATTCAGCCATAAGAAAAAAACAGATCCTACCATTTGCAACAACATGGATGGAGCTAGAGGGTATTATGCTCAGTGAAATAAGCCAGGCGGAGAAAGACAAGTACCAAATGATTTCACTCATCTGTGGAGTATAAGAACAAAGGAAAACTGAGGGAACAAAACAGCAGCAGAAACACAGAACCCAAGAATGGACTAACAGTTACTAAAGGGAAAGGGACTGGGGAGGATGGATGGGAAGGGAGGGACAAGGGTGGGGAAAAAGAAAGGGGGCATTACGGTTAGCATGTATAGTGCATGGGGGGCACGGGGAGGGCTGTGCAACACAGAGTAGACAGGTGGTGATTTTACAGCATCTTGCTACGCTGATGGACAGTGACTGTGAAGGGGTATGTGGGGGGGACTTGGTGAAGGGGGGAGCCTAGTAAACATAATGTTCTTCATGTAATTGTAGATTAATGATACCAAAATAAAATTTAAAAAAATTAATCTTAAAAAAAATGGTTAGTTCTCATGGATCACTGTTTCTCACTATCCTGACAACTCAGTTCTCTTTCTCTTTCCTTGTCTTCCTCCTCCTTCTTGTCTTTTGTTGTTAATCTTTATGAGGGAAAAAATAGGGAATAAAAAAGCAACATCTATGTCAAACATCTATAGCCAGATTAAAAATTTTTTAAATCTTTCCAGGCTCTTACTGTAATAATTGCTGTCTACAGAGTTGACTATTTAAGCTCAGACAGCAGTGTAGTACTTTTAACTCTAGGTTTCCACTTTTATACTTAAGGATGGAGTTAATCAAACTTGTTTTGTTTTTTGAAGTTTATACACCTAAAGCTCCAGCTGGTACAGATTAACAGAAAGGAATGCATAGCCTCTCAAAGACTCGTTCGTTCCCTGAAGTTTCAGAGTCTGCTTCTCTGAGATTTACCCTCCTAATCAATGCCCAATCCTCAGAGCCTGTACCTCTTAGGAGATTTTATTATAATCACATTCCCTGGGCCATGTAGCATAATAGTAAAGAGAACAGACTCCGGCACTAGGCTGCCTTTTATTTTTTTTCACATCCTGGCTGTATTATTTTCTGGGTGTATGATCCTGTGGCAACTATTTACCTCAGTTTTCTTACCTGTGATGTAGGGGCAGTGGTAATAGTACACAATGCTTAATGGTGTAGATACTAAAAATATCATATGCGATATGCCTGGAGCAGCAATGCATATTTTGATTATAAGCTATTATTATTATTATTAATTGTCCATAATGAAAAATATTGTTCAGTGGAGGTTTTTTCTGGAGTCTACAGCTTTTCAAATTGAGTTGTATTTTCAAAAAACAACTGCTAAACATTTTGTTCAGCCACAAACCGTTTTTGTTTTTCAAGTGTGACAAAATTTCATCCTGAATCTCCTTTTCTCAGGTATTTTAGTCCTCATAAAAATCTAAGGAATAGTGTATAGAGAGAATTTCTTTATGAAAAAAAGTTCTTTGCTGTAAATGGTGCCAGATGCTTTGGGGAGGAAAAAAGTTTTGATTTAAATAAGAAATGAGTAAGAAATGAATTATTTTAATTTTTTCTCAATTTTTAATAATTTGCTATGCATGGGGTGCTTTTGCAAGCTATTATGCACGCTTATGCATTTTTATTTTTTATTTTTTCCTATTTTCTAATTTCAAATTCAACTTCAGACAGTTATTCATGCTCCAAACTCTTTGTAAAATGATTAAAATAAAGATTTTAAATGGTCAATGAATGACCAGTTTGTCACTGACTACTTTGTTGTATGGACCAATTTTATTTTTTCTAGTTTTTTAAATGAATACTTTGAGTGAAATCTATTTCTACATAAAAGAGTGTTTATTCTGATTTGGTAATGGAAGAAAACAAGCAAAGCAAAGTAAGTTTTAATCTGTAGAACATTTTCCTTGGTAAGTAAATGTAGATGAAAGTTCCTTGTTAGCTGGTTTTAAAAGATAAAAATTCTGCAACATGTGAATAAGGGTAGCATCCAAAATGAGGAAACATTTTTAAGGACAGCATCACATCTCAAGTGTCCAGAGGAACCTCATTTTCTAAAATCGGAATGCATATGACATCTGAACTCTGGTCTTTTCCCTGCTGTAGATGGATCCAATTTGGAGATGAGGCTAATGAATGGAGGAAGCCGGTGTTCAGGAAGAATAGAGGTCAAATTCCAAGGACAGTGGGGAACAGTGTGTGATGACAACTTCAACATAGATCATGCCTCTGTGGTGTGTAAACAACTTGAATGTGGAAGTGCTGTCAGTTTCTCTGGTTCAGCTAATTTTGGGGAAGGTTCTGGACCAATCTGGTTTGATGATCTTGTGTGCAGTGGAAATGAGTCAGCTCTCTGGAACTGCAAACACGAAGGATGGGGAAGGCATAACTGTGATCATGCTGAGGACACTGGAGTGATTTGCTTAGGTAAGGCTTGCTCTGGCTCTGTTCTGTTCTCCACGAGAGGACAAAGGAAGGGGGTCAGAGTCTTAAAAGTCTGAACTCTTACTGTTACCTGATTTCAGATTCCAGTTCTGGTACCTGTGGAGTTTGTAACCTTACCTGAAATTGACATGAAGAGGTTAGGGGGAAAGGATGAACAGTGAAATTGAGATCCCAAGTCATGATGCTGGAAGGAGGTGTTTAGAGTGTAGTCCAATCCCTACACCCACCCCACACAAAAAAAGAGGAAAACAGAAAAAAGGAAGGAATGGCTTAACTAGCAAATTTTGCTTTCTAGATAAATGTTAAAAGTGAATCGTGCCCCTTATCATTTATCTACCTGCATGTCTCTTTTTCAGCCACATTAACCCAGCCCTTCCCAAACTGTTATTTCAAGTTCACAGAATCAGATGTTTAAAAAATATATTTAAGGGTTTCCTATTAAAACCTCATTTTTGCTAGGGCCGTGGTCTGACCAGGCACTGTGTCTGTGTTGGGTCTTCCATGTCCCATACCTGCTCAGGGGACAGGGACAGTGGCTGTGTGTGGGCAGAGGTGCCACTCTCCTTTTTCACTTGCATTCTTAGTTTGAAGAAGACTTAGTTTGAAGAAGTCTTGAACCCCAGGGAATAGTTAGGAAAATGTAAATAGAGTAAAAAGAAATGTCCCTGTAGTCATCAGATTTTTTTTTCTTTTATTTTTTGGAAGAGAAGGAAACTCAATTCAAACTAATTTTAAATAAGAAACTGCTGACTCAGAAAACTGGGAAATCCAGGCTACAGTTGGCTTCATGCATAGCTGGATTCAAGCACTTAAATCATCCGATTCTGGCTCTTCTTCTATTTCTTGAATTGTCTTTTTTCTTGTTGAACAAGGCATTATCTATAGTCTGAACCACAAAAAAAAAAACAGGACTCCTACAGAAAAGATGGGAAGTGAAAGGGGTTTGGGATAGAAACAACACAGTGTATACCTTCCATTTTCCTTACCCCTCAAAATCTTCGGGGTCCTCAACACATTTCTTCTCAGTGTGTTTTATACATGCTGAGGAATCACGATAAACAGCATTGTGTTAACCAAAACTGAAACTGCCAGAGGAGAAAAGCAATTTATTTATTTTGGGATATTACTCAAAATCAAGTTCTGTTCTCTGAGGAATATTGATCGGAAGAACTGAAAGTGATAATGGGGAGGTCCTTTTTCTCTACTTTGCTTTTAAAACTAAAGAAGTGGTCACAAAGGAACCAAGCATATCATACAGACCAGGTAGTAAGATAGGTAGGTAATACAGCCAGAGGCCAAAGGACGCATTGAGGCAAACTGAAGTGTGTGGGTGTCATCTAAACACATGCAAATATATATTTAGCCAGAAAAAAAAATCCAACAAAATCTATGTGATGGTCAAACAGCCCCTGGACCACCTGTTAAGAACTCTTCTTATAGTACATGTGTTTTATACTGAAAAGTCCTGTGCTGCCTGAGCCACTGCCCCTTCCATCTCTAGTAACACTCGGTGGTAGTACATTCCTGTTTACTCTGTCCCTACCTACCTCTTCCCTTTTTCTTCACCTCGTTTCAGGCACAGCTATTTAGAGTCCCCTTTTCTTGTTGTTTATCACTGACTTGTTTTGTGTCCCTCTTACAGATGGAGCAGATCTGAACCTCAGACTGGTAGATGGCGTCACTAAATGTTCAGGAAGATTAGAAGTGAAATTCCAAGGAGAATGGGGGACAGTGTGTGATGATGGCTGGGATAGTAATGATGCTGCTGTGGCATGTAAGCAACTGGAATGTCCAACTGCCGTCACCGCCATTGGCCGAGTTAATGCCAGTGAGGGAACTGGACACATTTGGCTTGACAGTGTTTCTTGCCATGGACATGAATCTACTCTCTGGCAGTGTAAACACCATGAATGGGGAAAGCATTATTGCAATCATAATGAAGATGCTGGTGTGACATGTTCTGGTAAGTTAAAACAAACAAAAGGTAGAATAGAGAAGGGAGGACCTACCTATGTCCTTTAGGAATAAGAATAGGTGTGAGATGTGAGAGAACCATCTAATCATTTCCTTGTTGGGAATTCTTTTACAGCTGTGCGGAATCATTAACTCATTCTTTATTTGACTAGTTTAGAGGGTTGTTTGACTCTGTTTTCTGTAATAATTATTGAAACTGCTGTTGGGGACCACTCTTCAAATTTAAATCTACCTGGAGCCCTGAGAGATAAAATGTTATAGATCTTCTTTTTCTATCTGACCTGCTCATATTTTTTTACCACGTACTATTTTTTATTAACCTTGAAGCTATAATCCCAATTCTAATCAAACTCATGGTCTATACTGCCTGTTCAAAAAGCCAGAAGATGGATAAGCTCTAATTTCCATTGTCTCAGTATCTGGGAAGGAGCAAAATAAAAAGATATCCTGTGGGAGCTAACTTCCCCAGGTGTCTTTGGCCTGCATATATGTTTCTTTTGCAGATGGATCAGATCTGGAGCTGAGACTTACTGGTGGAGGTAGCCGCTGTGCTGGGACAGCAGAGGTGGAAATTCAGAAACTGGTGGGGAAAGTGTGTGACAGAAACTGGGGACTGAAAGGAGCTGATGTGGTCTGCAGGCAGCTAGGATGTGGGTCTGCACTCAAAACATCCTATCAAAGTTACTCCAAAGTTAAGGCAACAAACACATGGCTGTTTATAAGCAACTGTAATGGAAATGAAACTTCTCTTTGGGACTGCAAGAACTGGCAATGGGGTGGACTTTCCTGTGATCACTATGAAGAAGCCAAAGTTACCTGCTCAGGTAAGACTTGCAATCAACATGTTAAGAAGTCAAATTCCAAGAGCATAAATATGCAGTAATATCCTTGAAACTGATTAGAAACTTTGGCTCCTATGACTGAATCTCTGTCAAGAAACAGAAAATATTCCATTCTGAGAGTTTCAGATAAATTTATAATTCATTTTGTACCATGGACAGTGCTGACAGGTTTGTTATTCACTTAGCTTTTAAGTAATTTTTAAATCATGGAAATGTAAAAGATAAAGGAGGATTAATATTTTTGAGGTAGAATTTAAACATGTCTTTCATGGGAATGTCACCAAATGATTTAAAAAAATAACTATGTTGCATAAAGTGGCAACACCTTAGGTTCCCTCTATGTTACTATGAAGAATTTTCTTCTTTCTGGACATTTTTGCACATTTCACTGCAGCCTCTTTTAAAAGCTCAGAAGTGAGCTGTGAGGTGACTAGGCTTGTGGATTCTCTAGTATTTTATGCTAATTATATTTGTGAGATTAAAACTATTTTTGTTTTCGAATTCAATACAAGTTGTTCTTCCTTCTATTAATTCACTTCAGGTTTCATAAGGTTTGGTTTCTTTTTTTCTCGCAACTTCTTCAGTTGGTTGCTAATTAATTTTGATTCTTTCTTACTTACTAATATAAATAGTTGAGTTTCTAGGTTTTCCTCAGAGGGCACCAGTAGCTATATCATATAACTGATGAATTGATGCTCTGTGAATCTGGGCTATGGATCTTCCTGTGACTGCTATGTGGCCATTGTAATTCGTTCTTTTTGGTATTAAAAAAGTCTCCATATTTTTATGGTTGAATGACTTTGTTCTGAATCACACTTGCCTGATATTAATACCATGACTATTGCTTTATTTTCTATTCTCTTATTTTCAACCCTTATGAATCATTTTGTTCTAGGTGCATTACTTGGCCCTCATCATAGAGTTGGGGTTTCTTTTTAACAGAAGCCTGATTGGATTACTTATTTGAGATGAGAGATATATTTGACTTTAACTTAGTCATATTATGTGTTGTTATGTACATATAATATTTATTGTGATTATGTGTTATGCTACAAACTATTAATTATATTTCAATTTAATTATATTTCACTTTAATTATATTATATATTCACACAAAATATATAATAAATATATTATATATTCACATTATATTTCACTTTAATTAATTATATTTCACTTCATTTTGGGGGACTTTGCGTGTGTTTGGGCATGTGTGAGCATACTTGTGTGCCTGATAACTTCCTTCTAAATTCAGAAAGCCTTGTCTATTTTCCTACTAACTGTATGTTATGTTAGTTAGCATTAGTTCAGTAGCAGCTGAAAGAAAACCAAATAAGAGTGGCTGAAGATAAGGTTTACTTTTTTCTCAGGTAAAATAAGCCAACTAGGTAAGCAGTTTAAGACTGATTTGGAGGCTCTGCAGTCGCCAGAAACACCTAGAATTGTTTTCTGCAGTCATCATCAAGTCCTACTGGATGACAATGCTGAGTTGCTCTACACCTGAGTGAGTTCCTGGTAAATCAGTCTGACAGACCAGGTTCTGACCCCTGAGAAGTTGTCTGCTGCCCATGGTCCTTCGTGGGCCCCATGCCGTTCTGGGGGCAGTTCTCCGTGGGTGTCGCTCTCCACAGTTACATCTGAGCTCAGTTTGGGGAGCATACCTGTCTGGGGGCTGCGCACCTTTCACAGTTCACTTTCTGCTGATACTGGCTTTGGGCCGCTTGGTTGCTTTAAGAGATGAGTAATTCATTGGGCAATACTGGCTGTCTTCAAAGTCAGCAAAATCATTCTCTTCAAATTTAGTGGCCTTCTAGTTGATTTGCTTTAATCCAGTGTCATGTGAAAGTAATCCCTGTCAGGAACATATTTGCATACTTTGATCTATGCTGCCTCTTTCTCAACATTTACTGACTGCTGCCCTGAGGTCATTTGAAACCATGGGTTTCGGAGGAAAAGGAAGACCTAAATCCTCTCTTTCTTGTTAGGTTCCTTTGTATGTGGAGCATCTATTTCATTTTCTTCTATGGCTGCAGTTTTATCACCACCTCAATTTGGAGGAGAGGATACTTGGGGTTGTTTTTTTTTTCAATCCTGCAAGTTCCAAATTACAAGATTCTCAATTAGTTACATATAGTAACTGCAGGCAGAGTGTGCCTCCCTTATATGGTAGGTATTTTTCCTTCCATTTCGTCTTTCAGGCCGGCAACTTCTAGTCTGCATTCTCTCTAATAAGTGCTAAAAGTGGCTAGGAAGAATCATACCTTGACAACATTCTGACTTTTTTTCATTTTTCTCTACTTCTCTCAACATGTTCTCCTATTTTTCACTTTCAGTGAGCACATGACTTTCTTTTCAAGGGAATGTTTGTCCACCTATCTTACCATGGGTACAAGATTCATTAACTTTACAGTCAACATATTTCAGTCATTAGTATATGCTGTCCATCAATTCCATTCAACTACATCCAAAATTTAAGTTTTATTACTAGTGCCTCTCACTTATGGTAACACATTGTGAATTACTTAGGATTCTATTCAGCTGCATATAATAGAAATCCCAAATACTGTAAGTTTGCAACCTAAAGGGGGTCCCTTTCTTTACAGAACTCTATTTTTGTTTGCTATTTGCCATGTGTGCACTTTGCATGCTTTTGTAAACTGTTCTGCTATATTTTGCAGTTTTTGGAAGCTTCCACTTATTTGGGAGCCTAGGTCTTAGCTCTCTCCTTGTTTTGCTAGAAATAGAATTTGTAATTTCGTTTCTTGATTTACTTGATGCTTCAGAAGTTTTCCAGGAAAAAAAACCAGAAACAATATAAATTTGGAGGAAAGTTCAAATGACAAATTCCATAATCTGTTTAAATTCTTAGACTTTCAATGACTCTATAACATCTTACTATACTGATAGACAGTGACTGCAGAAGAGGTGGTGAGGACTTGATGATATGGGTGAATGTTGAAACCACAGTGTTGTTTATGTGAAACCATCAGAAGATTGTGTATCAATGATACTTGAATAAAAAATAAATAAATAAAAATAAATTCTTAGACTTTCATAGAGCAGAAGGCTTTCTGGCTGAAAAGGGCCAGAAAAACTCAGTAAATCAGGGAGACTAGAAA
Source organism: Manis pentadactyla (assembly GCF_030020395.1). NCBI lineage: Eukaryota > Metazoa > Chordata > Mammalia > Pholidota > Manidae > Manis > Manis pentadactyla. Next base: position 65,113,175 of record NC_080032.1, on the reverse strand, counting down.
GATAAAGCAGCAATTTATCTCTAATGTGCAGTTTCAACAAACCAGTCAGAAAGAGGGCTAAGAAATTTTGGTCACAAAATTACTTTGAATCCAAGACATTTCATTTCTGATGGTTGTGTGTGCTATAAAGGACATCTGAACTTAAGAAACAATTCATCTGAGTTGTACTGTATTTTACTAAGGTTTGAGAAATAATTTTGAGACTAGCATGATCTGTACTTCTTCAGAGTCTGGGAAGAAATGATGAAAATATATTAGTGCTTCTTTAAGTCATTGCATATTTTACCTATAGCTAAACAAAAGGAAATAGTTCTAATGAATTATTTTGTATTTTTCTTCTCCACTTCTTCATTTCTACAGAAAGAAATTAATACAAAGTCAGTTAGGCCAGGGGAAAGCTTAACGTAAAGGAGCTAAATCCAGGTACAAAAATTCAATTATTGCCTTTTATGTTAAAATGCAGTCAGATGTTTAGCAGGGGAAAAAAAATCTCTTAGTGGGATAAATTTCCAATATTCTAACCATGTACACAGAATAAATGATACAGGAAAGTCAGCTCATGGTATAGATTAATGTGTTACCAGCAAATTCATGAAATAAAGGCTGAGGATGGAGTCTCCAACTCATTTTTTTTTTTGAGGAACAGTATGTTTCCTAGGCTCCCCACTTCACCAATTCCCCCCCACAAACCCATTACAGTCACTGTCCATCAGCATGGAAAGAAGCTGTAGAGTCACTACTTGTCTTCTCTGTGTTGCACAGCCCTCCCTGTGCCTCCCCCGACATTGTACATGCCTAATTCTTTTTCCCCCCCTTATCGCTCCCTGCCCACCCATCCTCCTCAGTCCCTTTCCCTTTGGTAACTGTTAGTCCATTCTTGGGTTCTGTGATTCTGCTGCTGTTTTGTTCCTTCAGTTTTTCTTTGTTCTAATACTCCACATATGAGTGAAATCATTTGGTACTTGTCTTTCTCCACCTGGCTTATTTCACTGAGCATAATACCCTCTAGCTCCATCCATGTTGTTGCAAATGGTAGGATTTGTTTTCTTCTTATGGCTGAATAGTATTCCATTGTGTATATGTACCACATCTTCTTTATCCATTCATCTACTGACAGGCACTAAGATTGCTTCCATTTCTTGACTATTGTAAATAGTGCTGCAATAAACATAGGGGTGCATCTGTCTTTTACAAACTGGGCTGCTGCATTCTTAGGGTAAATTCCTAGAAGTGGAATTCCTGGGTCAAATGGTATTTCTATTTTGAGCTTCTTGAGGAACCTCCATACTGCTTTCCACAATGGTTGAACTAATTTACATTCCCACCAGCAGTGTAGGAGGGTTCCCCTTTCTCCACAACTTTGCCAATATTTGTTGTTGTTTGTCTTTTGGATGGTAGCCATCTTTACTGGTGTGAGGTGATATCTCATTGTGGTTTTAATTTGCATTTCTCTGATGACTAGGGATGTGGAGCATCTTTTCATGTGTCTGTTGGCCATCTGAATTTCTTCTTTGGAGAACTGTCTGTTCAGCTCTTCTGCCCATTTTTTAATTGGATTATTTGCTTTTTGTTTATTGAGGTACATGAACTCTTTATATATTTTGGATGTCAACCCTTTATCGGATCTGTCATTTATGAATATATTCTCCCATACTGTAGGATACCTTTTTGTTCTATTGATGGTGTCCTTTGCTGTACAGAAACTTTTCAGCTTGACATAGTCCCACTTGTTCATTTTTACTTTTGTTTCCCTTGCCCAGGGAGATATGTTCATGAAGAAGTTGCTCATGTTTATGTCCAAGAGATTTTTGCTTATGTTTTTTTCTAAGAGTTTTATGGTTTCATGACTTACATTCAGGTGTTTGATCCATTTCAAATTTACTTTTGTGTATGGCGTACACAGTGATCCAGTTTCATTCTCTTACATGTAGCTGTCCAGTTTTTCCAACACCAACTGTTGAAGAGGCTGTCATTTCCCCATTGTATGTCCATGGCTCCTTTATAGAATATTAATTGACCACATATGTTTGGGTTAATGTTTGGAGTCTCTATTCTGTTCCACTGGTCTGTGGGTTTGTTCTTGTGCCAGTACCAGATTGTCTTGATTACTGTGGCTTTGTAATAGAGCTTGTAGTTGGGGAGCAAGATTCCCCCCCCTCCACTTAATTCATCCTTCTCAGGATTGCTTTGGCTGTTCAGGGTCTTTTGTGGTTCCATATGAATTTTAACACTATTTGTTCCAGTTCATTGAAGAATGCTGTTGGTAATTTGATAGGGATCACATTGAATCTGTAGATTGCTTTGGGCAGGATGGCCATTTTGACAGTATTAATTCTTCCTACCCAAGAGCATGGGATGAGTTTCCATTTGTTAGTGTCCTCTGTAATTTCTCTTAAGAGTGTCTTGTAGTTTTCAGGGTATAGGTTTTTCACTTCCTTGGTTAGGTTTATTCCTAGGTATTTTATTCTTTTTGATACAATTGTGAATGGAAGTGTTTTCCTGATTTCTCTTTCTATTAGTTCATTGTTAGTGTATAGGAAAGCCACAGATTTCTGAGTGTTAATTTTGTATCCTGCAACGTTGCTGAACTCAGATATTAGTTCTAGTAGTTTTGGAGTGGAGTCTTTAGGGTTTTTTATGTACAATATCATGTCATCTGCAAACAGTGACAGTTTGACTTCTTCTTTACCAATCTGGATTCCTTGTATTTCTTTGTTTTGTCTAATTGCCATGGCTAGGACCTCCAATACTATGTTGAATAACAGTGGGGAGAGTAGGCATCCCTGTCATGTTCCTGATCTTAGAGGAAAAACTTTCAGCTTCTCGCTGTTCAGTATGATGTTGGGTGTGGGTTTATCATATATGGCCTTTATTATGTTGAGGTACTTGCCCTCTATACCCATTTTTGTTGAGTCCAAATAATTTTTGAGTAGAAGAATTGCTCCTTTACCCTGGACACAAATATTTTAGGACAAAGGAAACAAGAGAATATCTATAGAACACACTTACTTTCACATGCTTGACAAATTTTCACCATGAAAGAGAAAATTGTCTTTGTTTTATTTATTTAATTTTGGTTTGTTTTGTCACTGGTTGTGTTTTACTTTGCTTGAGATGGATCTAGGTGAGAGAGCAAGTGTTTATAAGAAAGTCAGACTTGGCTCAGTCTAAGAAACTGCCTTTATTTATAAGTTTAGGTCTGGTCCCAAATGGAATGGGATCATATGAATACTTGTGAATGATATCTTAGTGAAATTTCATGCTCAAATAATGATTCAACAAGAAGAAAATGAGGACTCAGGAGTTTTCATTACTTGTGTTATGGAGGCAGTATCTGTTGAAAGAATAAACTATTGAATAGATAATAAATACTGAATTATCTCAAAGACAAAGAAATCATATGAAAATATTTGAATATCAATACTGTGTTTGTGGTTATGGCATAGGCTTATTGGAAAGAGAGTTTTGAAACAAAGAGACCACTTAGGAAGTTATTGCAAGTGTCTCACATGACATATGAACATGACATATGATGACAAATTAAAGAAGAGCAATAAATATGGAGAAGAAATATGCTGGATGACTGATAGACATTGCTGATTTTCCACATGTGCAGTGTGTCGTGACAGTCAGGATTCTAGGCTCTGGGATATACTGCCTGGCTTCAAATCCTGGTCCTTCACTAACCACTGTGTGATCCTAACAAATTATTACACTGTCTGTATTTCAGTTTTCTTGTATGTAAAATTGGAAAAATATTAATACTTATCCCCATAGGCAATTGCAAAGGTTAAATGAAATCATATTTGTTAAATACTTAGTAAAATGCCATATATATTAATAGGCACTCACTTAATATTACCACTATCATATTATTACCATTATTTATGGTGAGATAAAGAAGTTCAGTTTCGGGTGATTCTAATTAGGTCTGGATGTCACTACTTGAATAAAGAATATGATGAATAATTGACTCATTATTAATTGAGTAAAGAATTGTCAGTACAATGATTCAGTCAATTTTGAATACCTTAAGTTCCAGATGTCTAAGTATATATGTTTATGAATATAAAGTTAAAGAGAAACCATACAGGTGAGAGCATAGTTAATGGCAGTTAAGGGAAGATGTCTTTTGAGAAGATGAGAAAGTTGAAGAGAAGTCTGGGAACACATGAAAAGTTCTGATAAAGCATTATCAGGCAGTAGGGAGGAGAGACAGGAGAACGGGTGTCTCGTGTATCAAGTGTAACAGGTATCAAAAAGAAGAAGAGGTCTGGTGCTCAGAACAGGAAGTATACTGAAAAACTTTACAAAGAACCTTTCAAAAAGTTTGGGGTCAACGCCAGACTGTAGTGGGTAGAGGATCAAGTATAGGATAAAAGACAGAAAGAATGGATACACATTATCTGTGGTCTCCAATGTTATAAATACTGTGAGCAGAATACCCACACGCAAGGAAAGGGTTATCATGCTTCCAGGAATAGTTGGTCCCAGGAGGCAAAGTTCCAGAATTCTCTCAGATGAATCCGTCCAATGAGAATGGGGAGATCTAGAGTTTGCTAAGCCCAACTCTAAGTAGAAAGCCAAGAGGAACGAGTGTGTAAAATCATTGAACACCTTGGCTTCCCTTTGTCACTTCACTCCCTTCTCCACCCCTATCATGAAAGAAAATCTGGAAGTCATGTTATCTCCCACTGAAATATTATTATTTGTCAGCCCACAGGGAACCCAGACTGGTTGGAGGGGACATTCCCTGCTCTGGTCGTGTTGAAGTGAAGCATGGTGACGCGTGGGGCTCCGTGTGTGATTCTGACTTCTCCCTGGAAGCTGCCAGCGTGCTGTGCAGGGAATTACACTGTGGCACCGTCATCTCTATCCTGGGAGGAGCTCACTTTGGAGAAGGAAATGGACATATCTGGGCTGAAGAATTCCAGTGTGAAGGACACGAGTCCCATCTTTCTCTCTGCCCAGTAGCTCCGCGCCCAGACGGAACTTGTAGCCACAGCAGGGATGTTGGAGTAGTCTGCTCAAGTGAGGCCCAGTGAACATGTTCAGCTTGTCCCCATGCTGCAAAGAGGGTAGGGTTAAGTAGTCACAGACATCTCTTTTAAAGCCCTGTCTCCTTTCAGGATACACAGAAGTCCGCTTGGTGAATGGCAATTCCCCATGTGAGGGGAGAGTGGAGCTTAAGACACTTGGCACCTGGGGTTCCCTATGCAACTCTCACTGGGACATGGAAGATGCCCACGTTTTTTGTCAGCAGCTTAAGTGTGGAGTTGCCCTTTCCACCCCAGGAGGAGCACATTTTGGGAAAGGAAGTGGTCAGGTCTGGAGGCACATGTTTCACTGCACCGGGACTGAGTGGCACATGGGAGATTGTCCTGTGACAGTTCTGGGTGCTTCACTATGCTCAGCAGGGCAAGTGGCCTCTGTAATCTGCTCAGGTAAGAGTACGGAGGGCAGCCAGTGATGAGCCTCCCCCATGGCAATGTTCCTGAAGAGCAGGTGTACCTACAGGAATGAAGAACAAAAGTAAAAGGGAATCATGCATTTTGAGGGAGAATGAGAACTGTGGCAGAGTGTTAACTTCATTTGTCTTTTTAGAGAGGAAGTAAACTTAATTTTCACAGACCTCACACATATCTGGTGCTTACCACATGCCAGCCCTTCTGAGTACCTGGCTGGCCCACCCACCTTCCTCTCTCTAAAGCTGTGTCTGTCCTCAGCTCGCCTATCTAACACCCCATCCAACTTCCCTTCCTCACCCTAACTTTTGTATCTTGTGCAACTGAGTAATTTGGTGTTTGCAGGAAACCAGAGTCACACGTTATCCCTGTGCAATTCATCATCTTCAGACCCAAAAAGCTCCACCATTTCAGAAGAAAGTGCTGCTGGATGCATAGGTGAGAGTCAGTGACCACCTAGGAAAATTATCTTAATCCTTACGAATGAATTTTATTAATATTTTATTTTATTTTTCCAGTCAGTGGTCAACTTCGCCTGGTGAATGGAGGCGGTCGTTGTGCCGGGAGAGTAGAGATCTACCATGAGGGCCTCTGGGGCACTGTCTGTGATGACAGTTGGGACCTGAGGGATGCCCATGTGGTGTGCAGACAGCTGGGCTGCGGACAGGCCATTAATGCCACGGGTTCTGCTTATTTTGGGGAAGGAACGGGGTCCATCTGGCTGGATGAGATGAACTGTAATGGAAAAGAGTCTCGTATTCGGCAGTGCAGTTCACATGGCTGGGGGCGGCACAACTGCAGGCACAAGGAGGATGCAGGAGTCATCTGCTCAGGTAAGTGGTGCACATGACCTCTGGTCAAAATTACATAAGAAAGGACTGAGGCAAAAGGAAGCAAAATTCCCTGAAAAGCATGTTCAGAGGGAATTACTATAGGAGTCCAGATCCCACAAATGTAGATCTGATTAATTAGTGCTACCTAATGGGCAAGACAGTATAATAACCAAAAGAGGAAAATACAGACATGAGCTTGCATGTCATGAAAATGACAACAAAACTAATAACGGGAAGTTCTTTTATAAATATATATGGAGCTAGGTACTGGGCAGGGACTCAGTGCACCATTTGGCAATTGCTGTATTAATAAAGAAACAGATTAAAAGGGACAAGAAGAAATGCCTTTGGTACTACATTCTACAGAGAAAAAGACAGTTGCCGTGCCCAGGTAATTTTTCCTGACAGGCAAATGAGACTCACTAGTCTTAGGCGCAAAAATTCCTGTAAGAGGCCACCGCTCTTGTTTTACATAGTAAGCTTTGGAAACCATCGTAAAATTGCAATGTGTACTCAGCTGTAATGTATTGGAGAAAACGGTAGTATGACTCAGTAACCTATGGAAGTGAAAGATTCTATACATCATGAATGACTGTCGCATTTAATGACATAAATCTGGTAGAGGATGTACACAGCAAACCTGTGAAGTGTCCAGAAGGGACGTATTTCATATTGAGGTAGTATATATAAAAGATTGGTTTTAGTGTCTCAATGACTCACTAAATTTTAACTATCAAGGATAGTTAACCTTATTAGGTTCTTGAAACTAAAATTACAGTAATTTGGAGAGAAAAATCCAAACTATGTAATTGATAAAAGGCTCTAAGCCTTCGATTGAGTTTTAGAAATCAACTTAGAGCAATTGATGGCATTCAAAAGAGGTCCCTAAGTACAAAACCCACAAGACAGGCCACAGAAGTGGAAGTGAGGCATGGAGAATATAGTCATTGGTTCTGTAACATCTTCCTATGTTGACAGGTAGTAAGTGCACTAGTCGGGGAGAGGATTTAATAAGGTGTGTAACTGTTGAATCACTGCATTATATACTTGAAGCTAATATAATATTGTATGTCAACTGTACTTCAATAAAAAAGAAAACCCTACATATATATAGAACAAATACTATGTTTTACTAAATTCTACTAAATCATCCAGAAATTACTAAAGAATTATTAGTAATTGAATTTATTCCAATTTTTAAAGCATTCTCACCTCAGAGTACAGGGAGGGAGTCCTCTGAACCTTCAGGGAAGATGCAAAACTACTTAGTCTCTATTTCACTCCAGAGTTCATGTCTCTGAGGCTGACCAGTGAAACCAGCAGAGAGACCTGTTCGGGGCGCCTGGAAGTCTTTTACAACGGAGCTTGGGGCAGCGTTGGTAAGAGTAGCATGTCCACAACCACTGTGGGGGTGGTCTGCAGGCAACTGGGCTGTGCGGACAAAGGGGACATCAGCCCTGCATCTTTGGACAAGACCACATCCAGGTACATGTGGGTGGACAATGTTCAGTGTCCAAAAGGACCTGACACACTATGGCAGTGTCCATCATCTCCATGGAAGCAGAGACTGGCCAGCCCCTCAGAGGAAACCTGGATCACATGTGCCAGTGAGTAGCCCGTGGCCTGTGCAGAAATTCTGTTCTGTAACACCATTATCCTCTTCTGAGCTCATTAAGTAGGAATGAGTAACCTCTGTATTTACTCTGCTTGGATGGTGTAATTTGTTTTGTTTAATTTGACCTATAGGTATCCATGATTGGTGATCATTTTTCCAAAGAATATTATGCTCTGTATGGTCTGCTTGATAGTTTTATTCTATTGCTTTTTCTGAACAGTTGAGGTGCTGAGAATATGTGATTCAGTATTTGACTATTGAATGGTCTAATTTATCTTCCCCATTTTTCTTTCAAATATTATCTGAGCTACTAATATAAGGAGAGACAGTCATAAAGATTGATCCCGATTTATTTCCCCATTCTCCATCTTCTTAAGCTAGAAGATTTCTATGTGCCTGGCAATCTCCCAAGCTCTCTTCTATTTGAGAGAACTTAACATTATACAGTGTTAACTTTATTCATTTGACATTTCCTGAGTCACACTAATGATGAGAACATGTCCAGGATGAAATACACCCAGCTTGCTGAAAGGACATGTGCTTTCATAAAGGATAACTTTTGTTAAAATATATTTTTAAATGCACTTTAAATAAGGAAAGTTTTCCAACGGAGATTTATAAAGGGTTTCAAGTCTCTCTTTTCCCCTGCGTGACCTCTTACAAGTTTTTACGTTTGTAGAAATGATCTAGATGTCTGGTTTTTCAGACAAAATAAGACTCCAAGAAGGATCCACTAATTGTTCCGGACGTGTGGAGATCTGGCACGGAGGTTCCTGGGGCACAGTGTGCGATGATTCCTGGGACCTTGAAGATGCTCACGTGGTATGTCAGCAGCTGGGCTGCGGCTCAGCGTTGGAGGCACTCAAAGAGGCGGCGTTTGGTCAGGGCACTGGGCCCATATGGCTCAATGAAGTGAAATGCAAAGGGAATGAGTCTTCCTTGTGGGAGTGTCCTGCCAGATCCTGGGGCCACAGTGACTGTGGGCACAAAGAAGATGCTGCTGTGAAGTGCTCAGGTGAGTGCCAGGGGCCGGGTTCAGCGCGGACTTTCTGGCAGCAAAGAGGGGGCGGGCAGCACAATGCACTGTGCAAAGACTGTAGAGTCCTTACAGGGATCCAGCCGCGAGAGAATCACAACGTTTCGATCTGAGGGAATGGTGGAGACATCTCCTGTTAGACATTGGCCTTTGCCATGGAAAAGCGTGTAACATATATGCAGAAGGAGCAAAGACAAGGGGACCCTAGCTTTAGTGGGGAAGGAGTAGTTCACTGGGCTGAGAGGCACTAAAGGCTCGCGTTGGAAAGAGAAATATTTGTTCTATGTAATTACTTCCAGAATTGAGTCTCCTTCTCTTTCTCATACAGAAATTGCGATGAGCAGAAGATCATCCAACGCCACAGGTATACCACGGGATGTGCAAGCATGGGAGCAATTGCCTGCATTATTAAATTCCCTCTTGTTAAGAGATTTTGGATCAGAATTTGAATTTTGCTTCAGCAATCCTGTATCTGACCTAAGAGAGGGATGGAGATGAGGGACCCGAGTCTTCTAGCTAAGACACCATCCTCTCTCATGATGTTTTCTGTGCTTAGGTCTCTCATCTCGTGTTGCCTTCGGGGTCTTTGGGCTCCTTCTGCTGGCCTTTCTCATCGCGCTCCTCTTGTGGATTCAGAAGCGGCGACAGCGACAGCGGCTCACAGGTCTGAGCCAAATTATGGTCTCTCTCCTGTTTCTAGAGTATAAGGAATTTCTTGGGATGAAAGCAAAAACAAAACAATTAGACTCAAGGCTCGGGTGGCCAGGAAGATGGAGGCTGGAAGAGGTTTAAGCAGTTTCTCAAAAAGAAGGGACAAGGTTTCAGAGGAGAAATGGAACTGTGGTTATATTGATGATCCCTGTACTCATTTACATGTTTAATTGGGACATCATAGAATCGATAGCTTAGAATGACCCTGCTTATATGGTCTAGAATGAATCCTTTGTTACCCAAACATTGATGTGCTCCTACTATATAGTTATTAGTACTTTTACTGTTCTGTGAGGAAATGTGCTAGACTTGGAAGATGCAAGTATGGATAATCAAGTGCTTTTGTCTTCATGAAAGTTCAAATCTAGTGGAGAATATATATATATACATTTATATATATATACATAAGCAAATAAACTGAAGCGTAGTATTTAATATTAATATGAACAAGGAACAAAAGCGGCACAGAGAGGAGAGTGATTAACTGAAATGGAGAAAGGCAGTAGCAGAGGCTTCTAGGGGGCTTCTGAGACACATTTTGAAGATAAAGTTCAAAGAACTGGGTAAGATGCATTATAGGGAAAGAGACATGTACAAGTGCTGTGAAGCTTAAAGGATGGCACATCTGTTGCTTTGGGGGGAATTTGAAGTTGAATTCAAAGAGAGAAGCTACTGATAAGAATAGAGAAGAGGGAAGGAACAAACCCTGAAGTTCTGCAACCCATGATGAGAAGATTAATAGTCACTAAAGAGTATCATGTAGGGGAGTGAAATTGTCAAGCAGTCTCAGAAAGGTTTGTTTGTCAGTGGGGTGTAGGCATTGAGGGAGGACATTTACTGACAAGGACAGCATTTTGAAATAGCTGAGATGAAAGATGAAGAGGACTCTACAGTGAGAACGGAGGGGAGAGGAGAGATTTTCAATAAAGCGCCAATGAATTAGAGAAGACTGCTGCCTGCCTTTGGGGCAGACAGTGGGCTCATATGCAATGGCGCTGGGGGAGGTGTAGCCTCATCCTTTGAGTCTGTGGCATTAAAAGGGAAAATCTTAGTGGTAGAATGGGATGGAAACAAGACAGGGGCATGGATAAAGAGTAAGTATGCTGACATGCTGGGGAATTGCATGTATAGGAAGGGAAGGTTGTATTATGGTCTGCTGACCCCTAACCCAGGGCCTCTGTTTGTAGTTTCCTTGAGAGGAGAGAATTCTGTCCACCAAATTCAATACCGGGAGATGAATTCTTCCCTGAAGGCAGATGATCTGGACCTGCTCAATTCCTCAGGTCTGTGGGTTCCTTGAGGGTCTGTAGTTCTGGGGTTAAGACCAGTACCTGCGATTGAAGCTGAGGCATTCAACTTTGCACAGCAGCGCAAATAAATCTCAGACATGTCATAGGAAGCTTATGATTCATGTAAGGAAGAAAGGCAGGAAGGAGCTAAAATTTCTTACAGACTGTAAAAGTTACAGTCATGGGGAGACCTCTGGCTAAGAGGTTTAGGATTATTTCTGATAGAGAACAAAGAACCATGTAGTAGAATATTATGACTCGGATCTCATTTGATTTAAACATAAACATATAGAAATCAATCTCCTAGAAGATATTTAACTCTTCCTCTCTCTTTCCCAGTTTCTTCCATTCCCACTTCCTGCTACTTCCCTTCACTAACTTGATATTTATTATATTTTTTCCTAAAAGTCTAAAAACTTAAACTTTCTGTATCTTTATCTCATCAGAAGACATCACTAGTCACAGGACTAGCCTTATTCCCCTCATATAATGCTTCTTTGTTGTCCTCGGACTCCTGTCAAACTGCAGTGCACTAATTCTGTCTCTGGGCAACATAACTCTGCCGGGTTGGAAGAAATATCCCCAAACTCACTTACTCCATGAAGACTCAACACCTTCTCAATATTTCTTACCTTCTGAGAGGGGGCCTGCCTCACTTCTTCAATCCAGGGAATTTGGTGTTTGCTACAACTATGCCAGGAAAACACATTTAAGGCATAGGAAAGACATTCTATGTCCCTCAAACCACATGTGTTTGCCTTCCTAATGATGGACAGTATATTTAAATGTTCAAAGAGCTTCTAAGGTACTTGAGGGAGGTGTGATTTATTTCCCAGTAATTACTTTCTTCCTTTCAGAAAATCCCAATAAGTCAGATAGTTTTAATAATGCTGAACTAATTTCTGTGTCTATATCTCTTCCTATTTCTGGATACAAAAGGGGACCATTCTGAAGTACACTGAGAAGGAAAATGGGAATTATAACTCAGTGAGGTAAGTGAGGAGAATTTACTCATCACAAATAAATGTGAATCAATCTTTTAAAGGTATTTAGGGATCCTTTCAGGGAAGAGATAAGATTTATGTCTACTGTTGTATTACGCACACTATGGTAGATAGAGTATAAGGTAGGATAGCGATATAGGAGGTTTGCTTAAGAAAGTTTGAGGAGATTGCACAGATGTGATGTTCAATTAAACATCAGAAGGCCAGAAGATGGACCATTCTAGGGAAAGGACACAGCATGTACAAAATGTGGAGGCATAAAAGAGAACCACACCTTTGGAGAACTGTAAGATGCATTTCAGTGCTCTGAGCACTGAAAATACAGAGATAAAAGATACTGCTGACAAAGACATGATTGTTTAATGAAAGACCTCATAGTCTCTAGGTGGGAGTATGGAGGGGCTTTGGGGAGAGGGGAAGCAATGCGAATCTCAGCCGAAAAGGCTACGTGGAGCCCTGTGGTGAGCAGTCTTATCGGCTATAGTACATGTTTGTATTTTATTTTCACGACTATGGGGGAGGTGGTAAGCTTTAGAAGGTTAAGCTGGGGCAAGGCATGATCAGGTTTGCATTTTATAATTTGCTTTCATGAGGAAAGGGTAACAAAAGAAAAATGGACAAGGCAAGAAATTTGTTAAGTTATACATCAAAAAGAAAAGATGGTGAAATGAGTTAGTAGACACATTTTCTGTTTTTTTTAAAAAAACAATTTTAGGAGGGCTATACATTTAGAAATGATACATAGAAAAAGGATGCTTTTTGTAGAGGTATTATATATGACATAAGAGAAATACTGATTGAGACGAAGGATAAAAGATGGAACTCTTATAAGTTTATAAATGTAAAGTTAATATTATATACATACACATTACATATAGAGCTCTTATAAGTTGTATATAGCATTAGAGAGGTAAATATATGTATACAGATTTTATGCACATATATATCTTAACAATTGTTAAGACAAAGACATCATTTAATGGATAACTGGGCAAAGCTATAAAAAGACAACTCACATGAAAGGAATTTCGACTAACAAACAGATATTTAAAAATGTTCGAATTCACCAGTATATCTGGGAAGAATTCAAGTTACAATTAACAGTGAGATATCGCTCCATATAAATCAGATCAACAAAAACAAAAATAGCACCAGTATTTATTGCTGGTGGGAATAAAGAGAAAATGTAATTTCAAACATTACTATTGTAAAATGAAAGTAACTTCTGAAGAAAGCAATCTGGAATTTTCTATTAACTTTTAAAAATGCTTACAGACCCTTGACCTAACAATTCTACCCCTGAGAATTTCCTCCATACAGATAAAGCCACTAGGATGTTAGAACATATATGTTCGGATTCCTTCAGTAGTGTTCTCAGTATGAATGTTAACCAGTGAGATAGTGGCTGGAAAATTATGGTGCAGCCAACTAAGGAAAGGAAAAGAATCACCCACAAAACTGCAATAATATTATTCCATTTATGTGCTCATGTTATTGAATATAATAAAATATAATGTTTATATCTGTAGAAGTATATATATGTATATGTATATAGAAACATTAAAAGTTCTAACAACATTGTACATTGAGCAAGACTCTGAAGACTTGATTTATAATCTCAATCACGATTATTATTCTGATGTAATAAATAATAACTAACCTACTTTTTCCTTAAAGAGTAGTCACTGCTGAAACACTGCTTCAGAATTACATGGAGGGGCTTTTAAGAATTGCATTTCTGGGGACCTCTGTAGTTCTATGGAATGGAAATGATTCTTTTGCATACTGAAGTTTGAAAATCTTTGCACTTAAGTGATCTATTAGGAATAGATATATGTTTTTTAATATATGTTAGTGTGTGTGTTATAGTATAATGTAATACAACATATTACATTATAATTCTTCTACATACCTGAGTATGAAGAGGAAAATAACATTCTTCCATTTATGGCTTTAGTTCAGCTTTTAAGACACCTTGATGAAGACCTGGACTGTGTAGCAAGAATCCACCTTGTTCACTGAAGACTACAGTACCATCCTATTTCTCTTACTGTTCCAAAGACTGCTGCTGATTTTATAAAAAATAAATTGGTGAATGTGACTACTAAAAACTGTGTGTAAGACTTTCAAGGGAATTTTAAAAAAGGAATATCGCTCATTTGAATTTGTTGTAATTTCTTGTTCTTGATTTTATGAATTTGAGTGGACTTCCTGACTTTTTTAGGGTTTCATAAATATAACATGAGGTCTTTTCATTTAACAGTTTTCATTTGCATATAATATATATTTTTAGTTCGGTTTTGACATTTTTCTTCATATTACCAAATCAAAACGAATTAATTTTTTCTTTAGTTTCTTTGAGAAAAGAGAAGTTAATGATTATTGAATGGTTTGTCAATAATATATGGTTATTTCTACAAGGCACGACTCTTTGTTTTTGTCACTGTAATTCTGGTCACTGAGAACAAAACGTAAGGATGCAAAGACTCAATGGCTCATTTCCTCATTCCTTAGGATAGTATAACTAAAACTGAAAGGAGAGATAAATTATGTCCTTTCTCTATCAATTGAACTATTATAATGCAAGTTCGTGTTTTACAAGTCACTTCTCTGTTAATATTAATATAAAGAGATAACATTTAAAGAAAGATTTGTAGTAATTCAACACTAAACTTAGAGTCTATTAACTTGTTAAATATCCCAGCATTAGATACAAATTGAGTTTTAACCCTTCCCCTTTTCTAGCATTTAGGGCTTAAAAGCCCTTGTAGGAACATGGTGTTGGCTCACTTCCCAATTCTTTTGCCCCTCTTGTCAATTTTAAATACATATTTGACATGAATTAACTAATTAAATTATTTAATCATTTACTCTGTTATTCAGCAAAATTTATTTGGCCAAATTTATTTGGACAGTTAAACATCCTGCATGTATATACAACCAGGTAGGTGTGATGGAAGGTTACCATGTCCAGAGCACCTACTTTTTGGCAGGTATTGTGCATTAAATACCCAATTAAATGCCATGTACAATGAGTCCAATGAATTATATTCTTTCAAGAATATATAATTCTTTCAATAAGTTTGACTATATGAGAGAGCAGAGAGATAAAATGGTAGCTGGAGAGGGGACTTTATAACAAGAGGAAACGAAATTTTTAAAAATGTGCATGTGAAAACTATCAAGCTAGTGGACTTGGCAATGGTTGAAGATCCTCTGGATAGAAGCCAGGTCACTAAAAACTAATTATCTCCTAACTGGCTTTTCCCATAATAGTAAGTGTTAGGGTTCGGGACTCCGGGGCTTCTCCAGAGAACAAACCACACAGGCACGGAGATGTAAATCCAAGCAAAGTCTTTATTCAGCCAGCTAGCTGGGGCCGACAGCACCTCCCCTGACACGCAGGTCGAGTCCGAGCTGTCGACCCCCAAGCAACTTTAGGTATAGATTATATAGGATTTTCACAGCCGTTGCACCAAAGCCCACACATTACCACAACCAATGAATTTAAAACACATCCCATACTTTAACCAATAAAGTTGAAACGGGGACCCACCGCTTGCCTGACCTTTGCACAAGCATTCCTTAACGTCTTATCACGAGTTTCGTCCCCCTTAGGGTTGCCCACTCCTAGTTATCTAGCTTAGGGCAGGGGTCAGGGATGTTAGCCTCGAGTATTTTCTATGGAAGCTGGGTGGCTCTCGCTCTAGGGTGTTTCCTGCATTCCTTTACAGTAAGTGACCTGAAATCCAGTACTAAAACCCTGAGATTCCACCCCCCCTTGATCTACATGAAGTTTGGTGAGCAGAGATAAGGTAGAGATTTAGATATCCAAGAACATTAGCTATTGTTGGATTCTCCCAGAGGAGGACGCCGCCCCAAATCACTCACAGAAGGCGTCTCTTGATGCAACAAGCAAGAGGAATTTATTCAGAGGCCAGCTAGCTGGGGTCCATGCGTTAGCCCGACGCAGCGGGTCTCAACAAGGACCCCGAACACACAAAGCCAGAAGTTTTTATAGCATTTTCAAAGGGGCAGTATTTTCTACAGTCACAATACAGTGTTTTTCCATAGACACATAAATTTTCGGCTGACACCACATCCTGGGGGTCTGGTTAGGTAAAATCACTTTCGGTATGTTTAGGGTGGTTCTAGCAAGATAAGCTTAACTGATTGAGGTTAGCTAACTAAAGGTCACTACAATTAACACTGGCTGACTAACTTGTTTTTCAAAGTTCTAGTAATTTTTCTCCTTCTAGGTTAGAAAATGGTGTTTGAGCCTTTAAGATGGCTGTGCTTATGCTAACTTTTGATTCTTCAGGTTCTACACTATTAATTATTAAGAAGATATTAACAAAGTAATGAGAGATGAGAATGAGTTTATCTAGGAAAATGGTAAGACCATTTAAAAATATTGAGGGTTTAACATAAGTTTAACAATAATTTTCTAATGATACCAGTTATAATTATCTGCAATGAAACTCAACATTTCAGAAACTGATTCAAAGAAGGTGGACAGTTAAGCTTATCCTGCATGTATATACAACCAGGTAGGTGTGATGGAAGGTTACAATGTCCAGAGTCTTTCTTTTGGTCAGGAGAATGTAGTTATGGTCATAGCAAGTATTTAACAAGAAGGCAAGTGAAGGCAGAAAGATAATAATTCGAGGGAGCTGAAAAATCAGGGGTCTATGGATCTGACAAGTCAAACAAATGTTATATTTGGAGAAATTATGGAAGTGAGAGGGGCAGGATAGAGGGTTTGGATCAGATGATAGGACTGGAATTTGAAAAATGATGTCAGTATATTTAACCTTTAAACATCCAACAGTAAAAAATGAATACCTGGTCTGGGCCAGGTTACTATCACCCCTTGATCATAACCAAGACAAGCCACAAGCACGTGTAATGGCTTATTCTCTCTAGAGGTTACCTTCTACTTCATGGAACATTGGAGTGTCCTTCCTCACCATGCCCAGACTCATCAATCAAGTTTATTATACCAGCACTCACCCACAACCTTTCAGAATGAGTAACAGCCACATTTGTGCGTTTCTAGGTGAGATAAGGGTCAGTGAAGGATCGGAATTTTATCAGACACACAGAGAAAACATAATACCCATTCTCCTTAAAGTTTTCCAAGAGTCAGTGAAGGAGACACCAGGTGCTCTGGGAGAGTGGAGATCTGGTATGACAGATCCTGGGGCACAGTGTGCGATGATTTCTAGGACCTGGCAGAGGCTGAAGTGGTGCGTCATTTGTGGCTCTTCTCTGGCTGCTGTAGGCTAGGCAGCATTTGGCCAGGGGACTAGGCCCATGTGGCTGGATGAAATACAGTGCAAGGGAAATCAGTCTTTTCTATGGGACTGTCATGCCCAGGCCCTAGGGACAAAATGACTGTAGACACAAGGAAGATGCTGGTGTGAAAGGCTGAATTTAAACTGGGAGGCCTGTTAAAGGCATGGAGAAACAGCCTCATATAGTTGAGCTAGAGGACACTAGGATTTCTTATCAATAAATGAAAAGCTGTATAACATTATCTTTTCCCTAACTAAAAAGGTACATCTTATGGCACTTGCTTTATTGCACTTTGTAGCTATTGTGTTTTTTATAAATAGAAGGTTTGTGGCAACCCTGCATTGAGCAAGTCTATCAGCAACATTTTTCTAATAGCATTTGCTCACTTCATGTCTCTGTGTCACATTTTGGTCATTCTCATGATATGTGTGATCAGTGATATTTCATGGTACTATTGTAATTGTTTTGGGACCCCACAAACTATGCCCATAGAAGATGACAAACAATCAATAAACATTGTGTATGTTCTGACTGTTCCCCTGACCAGCCATCCCTCGCAACCCCTCCTTGGGACTCACCATTCCCTAAACATAGTAATATGGACATTAGGCCAGTTAATAAGCCTACAGTGGCCTCTAAATGGTCCAGTGAAAGAAGAGTCACATGTCTCCCACTTTAAATAAAAAGCTAGAAATGATTAAGCATAGTGAGAACTCATGCCAGAAAGCCAAGGTGGGCCAAAAGCTAGGCCTCTTATACCAAACAGCCAAGTTGTGAAGGGAAAGGAAAAGTTCTTGAAGGAAATCAAAAGTGTTACTCCACCAAACACATGAATTATAAGAAAGCAAAACAGCCTTATTGTTGCTATTGAGAAAGTTTTAATGGTTTGTGTAGATCAAACCAACCCCCACATTCCCTTAACCAAAGCCTAATCCAGAGCAAGGCCCTAACTTTATCCAATTCTGCGAAGGCTGAGGTTGGTGAGGAAGCTGCAGAAGAAAAATTTGAAGGTTGGTTGATGAGGTTTAAGGAAAGAAGCCATCCCCATAACATAAAAGTGTGGCTGAAGCAGCCAGCACTGATGTAGAAGCTGCAGCAAGTTACCCAGAAGATCTAGCTAAGATAATTCATGAAGGTGACCACATTAAACAATGAATTCAAGGCAAACTAAACAGCCTCCTGTTTGAAGAAGATGTCTTCTAGGACTTTCATAACTAGAGAGAAGTCAAAGTTTGGCTTCAGGGCTTCAAAGGACAACCTGACTTTCTTGTTAGGGGTTAATGCAGCTGGTGACTTTAAGTAGAAGTCAATGTTCATTTACCATTGTGAAAATCATAGGGCCCGTAAGAATTACGGTAAATATACTCAGCTTGCACTCTATAAATGGAACAGAAAAGCCTGGATGACAGTGTGGGGGAAGAAATTCAGTTCAGAGACTCAGGGAAGTCGGAGAGAAAAATAAGGAAGGAATTCATTGAAGCGAGAGTAGCAGGGAACAGCAGCTGTCTTGCAGGCAGCAGAGAGCAAGGAAGAACAGAGGGAGGAAAGGGAAGCTCATTGAACTCCTGCTCGGCGTCGGGCAGATCCCTTGCCAACTCCTAAGGCCAGGGTCATCTGCCATCCAGTTTCTGCTTGAATCTGCACAGTGAGAGCTAAGTGCCTAGGATTTGAGGGAGCCACAGAACACTGGATGGAGTGAGATTATGTTCTCAGAACTTCCCAAAGCAGAGAAAGGAGATTTTTCAGGCAGGCTCCTGAAGAGCGTGATCATGCAGCTGCAGTCCTGTCTGGGTCACCCAGGCGATGGGAACTTTCAAGCCCAAATCAGAGCTTTCGGCAGCCCCTCCCTGTTTACCTGGAGTAGAACAGAGTGACAGACTTGAAGAAAGGCGAGTGTGGTCACCTCAGAGAGGAGGCAGGCATGCTTAAGGGCTTAGGGTCTAGGGTTTCATAGTGTTTTTTGGGTAGGGGTCAGCATAAGGTATGATGTATACAGGTGATTCATAATTCCTTTGACATTTTGTCTGAAGAGTAGGGTTTTTTAGGTGACTGTGTTGGTTCAGATGTTAGCATTCTTTATCCACATACATTTATTTACACTTTGAAGGTCTATCTCCTATTCTGGTTACAAAGTTACTTGATTAAGAGGCTGGAGGAAGAGGAAAAATTGCATATAGGTTAAGTTAAAAAATAATCCAGGCCTTTTTGCAGGCTGAGTAGATTTCGCAGTGGCATGATCTGATTGGTACAGTGAAGACATAGGCTGTGCTCTGATACTTCTCTTTATCTGGGGAACAGCCAGACATTCCGAGTTGCTCCTGGACTTCAGAAATTCAACTAATTAACTGATTAACTCTGTGAGTCCTTTGTGGCTTTCTGGTTTTACCTGGTTAACTCCTTGAGTCCCTTTCAGTGGGCTTTACTGGCTTTATTTTCTCCCCACCTGCTCACATCTGTTTTCTGCCTAACAGAAAGAAGGTGCAGACTCTGGATCACAGAAATAATGAATAACCAGTGGGAAATGAGGAGCCATGGTAGAGGATTAAAAGCAAGGATATCCTGGATTTGAACCCCACTTACATCATTTACTAGCTATGGGGTCTTTGAGTAGAAAATTTACCTTTCCAAGCTCCAGTTTCCTAATCTGTGAAGTGAAGAAAATAACACTGCTACCTTATTTGGTTCTTGTGAGTTAACTGAATCAGCCATCTATATGAATGGTGGCCAGCACATAGTAAGTGCTATATAAAGGAACTGGTAATAAAAGTGGAGGAATTTCAAGAGCTCATCAAAAGGAGAATGAGTATTAAAAATATCAAGAATTCACCAGCAGAGGATGCTGGAAGGATCATTGGATTTTAGGTCAGAGGGCTTACATATTAAATTTTACAGTTGTGTGTCCTAGAGTAAGGGCTAAGCCATTAAATTTTGAATCCTATCTATGATGTACCATTCTCAGTTTCATCCAGAAGAAGGGATTCTCTAGAAGAGGATCTATTTCATGAGATGAATACCTGCCACAACAGACAGGACCCACATCAGATGAGGTCTTCTGGTCCATCTCCAAGGGCCTCATTCCTAGAGAGGATGGAAATCTGAAGAAATACCACTGAAATTTAGAAATCCCTACTTGATGGAGATGCACCTCAGTCTCTTATACAAAATACTTCCTGTGAAAGGAAGGCAAAACAGGGGAGCAGATGAAATGAAATAGGATTCAAAATTAAGAAACTCATCCCCTCACTCATTTCATCATCAGTATTGTTGGGAAGGAAGAATTTTCCTCTACCTGTGAAGGTTCTTCTAGCTGGTCTAAGAATCAAATTGACATGAGACAGATGAACAGGAGAAAAAAATCAGTGTTATTATGTATGTACAGAGGCCCAGCAATGAAACTGAGTCCAAATATTAGGCAGAAAGGTAGATGTGAGCAGGTGGAAGGAGAATAAGGCCAGTGGATCCCACTAAAAGGGACACAAAGAGTTAACCAGATAAACCTAGAAAGCCAGAAAGGACTCACAGAGTTAATTAGTTGAAGTTTCAAGGACCAAGAGTGACTTGGAATGTCCAGACACTCCCCAGATGAAAACAACTACCCAGATGAGAAGCTTCCAAGCAGAGACATTCCCCAGATTAAAAAAAAAAAAAAACACCAGAAGACGGGCACAGAAACCATCAGAGCATGGCCCATGTCCCCATTTAACCAATTAGACCAGGTCCCCTAAGGCCAGAGATTGTCAATCAAGGACTTCTCTGCCCTGCCAAAAACCCCATAAAAGAAGCCCCACAGTAAGCAGTCTGCCCGTGTCTGCCTTGACTCTGGCCCATTCCTCCCTAGGAGTGTATTCAAATAAAACTTTCATTCTGCTTCTCTCCTATGTCTCTGCCTTTCAGGTCTTTGTTGTGGTGGGGACGGGAACCAAGGAAAATTGAACTCAACCTGTAACACAAAGAAGTGACCAATGCAGGCAGCCTTTATACATTTTAGACAAAGAAACATAAACCTGAGAGGAACTGACAGAACAAAGAAAACAGGTTTGGGAGCTTCAGTTAGTAAGGAATTCTAAAAGCATTTGGGCTGGGTGGTAAATTAGTAAATAGTAGCAAGGTTTGTTTACAGGTTCTTTGGCCTTGAATTCCATCTCTCATGATAAGGCTGTCTCTCTATCTCGAAGAGCATGGAGGACAGGCACCTTTCCCACTGGAGATCTATTTTCTGGTTTCAAGACAAGGGCAACAAAGACAGATCAGAGAATCCCTCCAGCTTCTGCTGTTTTTCCAGTTGTTTCAATCCAAAGAAATAAATATGCCACTGTGGCATCTCTTGGGGCAACCTGCCCTTGGCCCCTATGGTATCATATTTTCTCCATGGCAGAGACACTACATAGAGAGGACTAAAGTGCAAAGTATTCAGTTTCTTCAGATGTAAGCAAATGGCATGTCTTCAGTTTCATTTCACAAAGTCAATAAACAGTAAACAATTGTTTTCCAGTTTTATTGTATTCCTAATTTCTTTTAATGTGATGGCTAACTTCCTTGGATATATGTTTATTTGTACACTGATGATTATTTAAAATTATTTTTATCATGACATAAGGCAGTACAAAACAGTGCATAAAACTTTTAATAATTTCTTTGAAGAAATCACTATAAGTGGAATTGCTGTGACAATGCTACAAACACAGTCCAGCAAGTGAAATTTGAATAGTTGTAACAAATTCTATTTATTTGTAAATTATGAGTGAAAATGTCTATTTTGCTGCATTTTCTCTAGCACCGAATATTTTTACAACTTTTGTAATTTTGCTCAATCAGTATTTGAAAAATAGTATCTCACTGTTATTTTATTTAATTCTATTGACTACCAATGAGATAATCAATATATTGATTTTTTACATATTTGTTTGCCAATTTTAGAGCATTAAAAGCCCTAAGAATTGCCAGTCTTTCCTGTGATGTTGACAGGTGTCTTAATTTGCAACTGTTTTTCAATATCAGGATTATTGATCCTTACTCTGTGTTATCTGTTGCAAACAATTTCTTAGCTTGTCATTCATTTGACTTTACATTTTTTTTTAAAGGGCATATCTTATATTTATTGATCAAATGGTTGTTAACAACAATAAAATTCTGTATAGGGGACTCAATGCACAATCATTAATCAACCCCAAGCCTAATTCTCAACAGTCTCCAATCTTCTGAAGTATAACAAACAAGTTCTTACATGGTGAACAAATTCTTACACAGTGAATAAGTTCTTACATGGTGAACAGTGCAAGGGCAGTCATCACAGAAACTTTCAGTTTTGATCACGCATTATGAACTATAAACAATCAGGTCAAATATGAATATTTGTTTGATTTTTATACTTGATTTATATGTGGATCCCACATTTCTCCCTTTATTATTATTATTATTTATTTATTTTTTTAATAAAATGCTGAAGTGTTACGTAGATGCAAGATAAAGGTAGAAAACTTAGTTTAGTGTTGTAAGAGAGCAAATGTAGATGATCAGGTGTGTGCCTGTAGACTATGTGTTAATCCAAGCTAGACAAGGGCAACAAAACATCCACGGATGCAGAAGATTTCTCTCCAAACAGGGTGGGTGAGGTTCTAAGTCACACCACTGTTGATCCCCAATTTCTCACCTGATGGCCCCCCTGCGACCGTGCCTGTCTTAGGTTGTTCCTCCCTTGAGGAATCTTACCCGTCTCTGGCTAACCAGTCATCTTCCAGGGCCATACAGGGAAATGTTAAGTTGGTAAGTGAGAGAGAGAAGCCTTATTGTTTGAAAAGGTTAGCTTTTTACTTCTTTGCATATTTATGCCCTGTGGCTTCTATGCCCAGCATTTGTCTTGAGGTATCTTTACCACTTGGAGGAATTATGATACTCGGTAAATTCGACATGAGGCACGAATTCTATTTAAGGGTTGTAATTAGGAAGGAAGAAGAAAAGCTATCAAGGTAGACAGAAGAAAACATGGGAAGATTGATTATTTCTTTGATATATCTTCTTGTAGAGTAATTTAAGCATGTATAGGTTTTAAACTACTAATTAAATTGTGCACACACATTAACATAATCGTAATACAGTTACATAACCAAAGCTGATCTATAATTACCAGCCATCTCCAGTGAGGCCAAGAAAACCAGTTAAGCACCCTAGGCATTTGTGAAAATTTGTCTATGCTATGATGACTATTGTCCAACTGTACTTGAACAGTCTGAGAGAAATCAGACAAATTAAAACAGCCCATTCCTGGAAACTGTTCACATCCCATATGTTCTTTTAACAGTAGATAGTCTGTAGTTGTAAGATTTTGGAGTGCTACAACTTGCACTTCTCCTAATTCTTGGTTGAGTTCCAACAGTATAGATCCAGTCAAATTTGTTGTTTTACTGTATGCACAGGCCAGCTTAGATATCTCCTTCTTCATTCCAACGGCAAGTCCAGGAACTGGTGGGATGAATGCAGCTACAACTGCAGCATTGCCTGGATCTTTGTCGAGGTTTTTTGATGATCATCTTCTGGTATGACTCTTCCAGAGAGTGCTGATGTTGGAAGTTCTTCATCATATCGTATCTTAGTTCATTTTCTGGGTAGCCAAATTAGGCTTTGATACTCTGTATAAACACAAACAGACCCTTTACCCACACTTTGATCTGCCCTTTATACCATTGTGTAGAACTCATTGGAGGTCACCACACAGGAACTGCTTTTTTTTTTTTTTTAAGAGAAAGGAATATTATCAGAAAAGTGTACCTCCATAGCCGATCATCTGACACACTTTAAGTGATCAAAATTAAGGATATTTAAAGCATGCATTAGTCATTGATTTACAGTTAGTTTTATCCTCTCATGGAGTAATCCCCCTTTTTTTCTTTCTCTTTTTTTGTTTGTTATCTTTAATCTACACTTACATGAAGAATATTATGTTTACTAGGCTCTCCCCTATACCAGGTCCCCGCTATAAACCCCTTTACAGTCACTGTCCACCAGCATAGCTAAATGTTGTAGAATCACTACTTGTCTTCTCTGTGTTGTACAGCCCTCCCCTTTCTCCCACCCCCCCATGCATGCTGATCTTAATATCCCCCTTCTTTCTCCCCCCCCATCCCTCCCTACCCACCCATCCTCCCCAGTCCGTTTCCCTTTGGTACCTGTTAGTCCATTCTTGGGTTCTGTGATTCCGCTGCTGTTCTGTTCCTTCAGTTTTTCCCTTGTTCTTATACTCCACAGATGAGTGAAATCATTTGGTATTTCTCTTTCTCTGCTTGGCTTATTTCACTGAGCATAATACCTTCCAGCTCCATCCATGTTGCTGCAAATGGTAGGATTTGCCCTCTTCTTATGGCTGAGTAGTATTCCATTGTGTATATGTACCACATCTTCCTTTATCCATTCATCTTCCGATGGACATTTAGGTTGTTTCCAATTCTTGGCTATTGTATGTAGTGCTGCGATAAACATACGGGTGCACTGGTCTTTCTCAAACTTGATTGCTGCATTCTTAGGGTAAATTCCTAGGAGTGCAATTCCTGGGTCAACTGGTAAGTCTCTTTTGAGCATTTTGATGAACCTCCATACTGCTTTCCACAATGGTTGCACTAGTTTACATTCCCACCAGCAGTGTTGGAGGGTTGCCCTTTCTCCACAACCTCACCAACATTTGTTGTTGTTTGTCTTTTGGATGGCAGCCATCCTTACTGGTGTGAGGTGATACCTCATTGTAGTTTTAATTTGCATTTCTCTGATAATTAGTGATGTGGAGCATCTTTTCATGTGTCTGTTGGCCATCTGTATTTCTTTTTTGGAGAACTGTCTGTTCAGTTCCTCTGCCCGTTTTTTAATTGGATTATTTGATTTTTGTTTGTTGAGGCATGTGTGCTCTTTATATATTGTGGACGTCAAGCCTTTATCGGATCTGTCATTTACAAATATATTCTCCCATACTGTAGGGTTCCTTTTTGTTCTATTGATGGTGTCTTTTGCTGTACAGAAGCTTTTCAGATTGATATAGTCCCACTTGTACATTTTTGCTGTTGTTCTCCTTGCCCGGGGAGATATGGTCAAGAAGAGGTCGCTCATGTCTATGTCTAAGAGGTTTTTGCCTATGTTTTTTTCCACGAGTTTAATGGTTTCATGGCTTACATTCAGGTCTTTGATCCATTTTGAATTTATTTTTGTATATGGGGTTAGACAATGGTCCAGTTTCATTCTCCTATGTGTAGCTGTCTAGTTTTGCCAGCACCATCTGTTGAAGAGACTATCATTTCGCCATTTTATGTCCATGGCCCCTTTATCAAATATTAATTGACCATATTTGTTTACGTTAATGTCTGGAGTCTCTAGTCTGTTCCACTGGTCTGTGGCTCTGTTATTGTGCCAGTACCAAATTATCTTGATTACTATGGCTTTGTAGTAGAGCTTGAAATTGGGGAGTGAGATCCCCCCTACTTTGTTCTTCTTTCTCAGGATTCCTTTGGCTATTCAGGGTCTTTGGTGTTTCCATATGAATTTTTGAATTATTTGTTTCAGTTCATTGAAGAATGTTGCTGGTAATTTGATAGGGATTGCATCAAATCTGTATATTGCTTTGGGCAGGATGGCTATTTTGATGATATTAATTCTTCCTAGCCAAGAGCATGGGATGAGTTTCCATTTGTTAGTGTCCCCTTTAATTTCTCTTAAGAGTGACTTGTAGTTTTCAGAGTATAGGTCATTCACTTCTTTGGTTAGATTTATTCCTAGGTATTTTATTCTTTTTGATGCAATTATAAATGGAATTGTTTTCCTGATTTCTCTTTCTATTGGGTCAATGTTAGTGCATTGGAAAGCTACAGATTTCTGTGTGTTAATTTTGTATCCTGCAACTTTGCTGTATTCCTATATCATTTCTAGCAGTTTTGGGGTGGAGTCTTTAGGGTTTTTTATGTACAATATCATGTCATCTGCAAATAGTGACAGTTTAACTTCTTCTTTACCAATCTGGATTCCTTGTATTTCTTTGTTTTGTCTGATTGCCGTAGCTAGGACCTCCAGTACTATGTTAAAAAGCAGTGGGGAGAGTGGTCATCCCTGTCTAGTTCCCGATCTCAGAGGACAAGCTTTCAGCTTCTCGCTGTTCAGTATAATGTTGGCTGGGGTTTATGATATATGGCCTTTATTATGTTGAAGTACTTGCCCTCTATTCCCATTTTGCTGAGAGTTTTTATCATGAATGGATGTTGAACTTTGTCAAATGCTTTTTCAGCATCTATGGAGATGATCATGTGGTTTTTGTCTTTCTTTTTGTTGATGTGGTGGATGATGTTGATGGATTTTCGAATGTTGTACCATCCTTGCATCCCTGGGATGAATCCCACTTGGTCATGGTGTATGATCCTTTTGGTACAC
This sequence comes from Manis pentadactyla, assembly GCF_030020395.1. Taxonomy (NCBI): domain Eukaryota; kingdom Metazoa; phylum Chordata; class Mammalia; order Pholidota; family Manidae; genus Manis; species Manis pentadactyla. Next base: position 65,086,525 of record NC_080032.1, on the reverse strand, counting down.
TTTTGTATTCGGTTTGCTAATATTTTATTAAGTATTTTTGCATCTACATTCATCAGGGATATTGGTCTGTAATTTTCTTTTTTGGTGGGGTCTTTGTCTGCTATTGGTATTAGGGAGATGTTGGCTTCATAGAATGAGTTTGGGAGTATTCCCTCCTCTTCTATTTTTTGGAAAACTTTAAGAAGAATGGGTATTATGTCTTCTCTGTGTGTCTGATAAATTTCCAAGGTGAATCCGTCAGGCCTGGGTGCTTTGTTCTTGGGTAGTTTTTTGATTACCTTTTCAATTTCTTTGCTCATAATTGGTTTGTTTAACTTTTGTGCTTCTTCCTTGGTTAGTCTTGGAAGGTTGTATTTTTCTAGGAAGTTGTCCATTTCTTCTAGGTTTTCCAGCTTGTTGGCATATAGGTTTTCATAGTAGTCTTTAATAATTCTTTGTATTTCTGTGGAGTCTCTCATGATTTTTCCATTCTCATTTCTGATTCTGTTGATTTGTGTTGATTCTCTTTTTCTCTTAATAAGTTTGGCTAGAGGCTTATCTATTTTGTTTATTTTCTCAAAGAACCAGCTCTTGGTTTCATTGAGTTTTGCTATTGTTTTATTCTTCTCAATTTTGTTTATTTCTTCTCTGTTCTTTATTATGTCCCTCCTTCTGCTGACTTTAGGCCTCATTTGTTCTTCTTTTTCCAATTTCGATAATTGTGATGTTAGACTATTCATTTGGGATTGTTCTTGCTTCTTCAAGTGTGCCTGGATCGCTATATACTTTCCTCTTAAGACTGTTTTCACTGCGTCCCACAGAAGTTGGGGCTTTGTGTTATTGTTGTCATTTGTTTCTATATATTCTTTGATCTCTATTTTAATTTGTTCGTTGATCCATTGATTATTTAGGAGCATGTTGTTAAGCCTTCATGTGTTTGTGAGCCTTTTTGTTTTCTTTGTACAATTTATTTCTAGTTTTATAACTTTGTGGTCTGAAAAGTTGGTTGGTAGAATTTCAATATTTTGGATTTTGCTGAGGCTCTCTTTGTGGGCTAGTATGTGGTCTATTCTGGAGAATGTTCCATGTGCACTTGAGAAGAATGTATATCCTGTTGCTTTTGGATGTAGACTTCTATAGATGTCTATTAGGTCCATCTGCTCTACTGTGTTGTTCAGTGCTTCCTTGTCCTTACTTATTTTCTGCCTGGTGGATCTGTCCTTTGGGGTGAGTGGTGTGTTGAAGTCTCCTAGAATGAATGCATTGCAGTCTATTTCCCCCTTTAGTTCTGTTAGTATTTGTTTCACATATGCTGGTGCTCCTGTGTTGGGTGTGTATATATTTAGAATGGTTATATCCTCTTGTTAGATGGAGCCCTTTATCATTATGTAGTGTCCTTCTTTATCTCTTGTTACTTTATTTGTTTTGAAGTCTGTTTTGTCTGATATTAGTACTGCAACCCCTGCTTTCTTCTCGCTGTTGTTTGCTTGAAATATGTTTTTCCATCCCTTGACTTTTAGTCTGTACATGTCTTTGGGTTTGAGGTGAGTTTCTTGTCAGCAGCATATAGATGGGTCTTGCTTTTTCATCCATTCTATTACTCTGTGTCTTTTGATTGGCGCATTCAGTCTATTTACATTTAGGGTGACTATTTAAAGATATGTACTTATTGCCATTGCAGGCTTTAAATTCATGGTTACCAAAGGTTCAAGGTTAGCCTCTTTAGTATCTTACTGCCTAACTTAGTTCGCTTATTGAGATGTTATATACACTGTCTGGAGATTCTTTTCTTCTCTCCCTTCTTATTCCTCCTCCTCCATTCTTCATATGTTGGGTGTTTTGTTCTGTGCTCTTCCTAGGAGTGCTCCCATCTAGAGCAGTCCCAGTAGGATGTCCTGTAGAGGTGGTTTGTGGGAAGTAAATTCCCTCATCTTTTGCTTGTCTGGGAATTGTTTAATACCTCCGTCATATTTAAATGATAGTCGTGCTGGATACAGTATCCTTGGTTCAAGGCCCTTCTGTTTCATTGCATTAAATATATCATGCCATTCTCTTCTGGCCTGTAGGGTTTCTGTCGAGAAGTCTGATGTTAGCCTGATGGGTTTTCCTTTATAGGTGTCCTTTTTCTCTCTAGCTGCCTTTAACACTCTTTCCTTGTCCTTGATCTTTGCCATTTTAATTATTATGTGTCTTGGTGTTGTCCTCCTTGGATCCTTTCTGTTGGGGGTTCTGTGTATTTCCGTTGTCTGTTCGATTATTTCCTCCCCCAGTTTGGGGAAGTTTTCTGCAATTATTTCTTCTAAGATACTTTCCATCCCTTTTCCTCTCTCTTCTTCTTCTGGCACCCCTATAATATGGATATTGTTCATTTTGGACTGGTCACACAGTTCTCTTAATATTGTTTCATTCCTGGAAATCCTTTTATCTCTCTCTATGTCAGCTTCTATGCGTTCCTGTTCTCTGGTTTCAATTCCATCAATGGCCTCTTGCATCTTATCCATTCTGCTTATAAATCTTTCCAGAGTTTGTTTCATTTCTGTAATCTCCTTTCTGTCATCTGTGATCTCCCTCCGGACTTCATCCCATTTCTCTTGCGTATTTCTCTGCATCTCTGTCAGCATGTTTATGATTCTTATTTTGAATTCTTTGTCAGGAAGACTGGTTAGGTCTGTCTCCTTCTCTGGTGTTGTGTCTGTGATCTTTGTCTGCCTGTAGCTTTGCCTTTTCATGGTGATAGGAATAGTCTGCAGAACTGGGACAAGTGACAGCTGGAAGAACTTCCCTTCTTGTTGGTTTGTGTCCCTCCTCTCCTGGGAGAACAGCGACCTCTAGTGGCTTGTGCTGCGCAGCTGCGCGCAGACAGGGTTTCTGCTTCCTGCCAGGCTGCTATGGAGTTTATCTCCGCTGTTGCTGTGGGCATGGCCTGGCTCGGGCAGCTGCTCCAAAGTGGTGGAGTCGCGTTGGAGGGGGAGCGGCCGGGAGGCTATTCATCTCCGTAAGGGGCCTCTGTGCTCCCTGCAGCCCAAGGGATTAGGGTGCCCAGAGATCCCCGGATTCCCTACCTCTGGACTAAGTGTCCCGCCCTGCCCCTTTAAGACTTCCAAAAAGCACCCGCCAAAAAAAAAACGACTACACACACAAAAAAATTAAATTAAAAAATTAAAATAAAAATAAAAAATAAATAAATAAATAATGGCCGCTCGTTTTTCTTTATTCTCTGACACCAGCCTCAGGCACCTGCTCACTGGTTTTGCTGCCGTGTTTCCCTAGTATTGGGGTCCCTATCCCTTTAAGACTTCCAAAAAGCACTCGCCAAAACAAAACAACAACAACAACAACAACAAAAATGGCCACTCACTTTTCTTTTGTTCTCCGGTGCCAGCCTCTGATACCTGCTTGCCGGTCTTGCTTTCCTGTTTCCCTAGTATTGGGTTCCCTGTCCCTTTAAGACTTCCAAAAAGCACTCACCTCAACAAAACAAGAACAACAACAACAACAAAAAAATGGCCGCTCGCTTTTCTTATGTCCGCTGGCGCCAAGCCTCCGGTACCCTCTCACCTTTCTTTCTGCCCTGTTTCCCTAGAGTCCAGGGCCCCACGCATGCACTGTCTCTGCGCTCTGGTCCGGATGGCTGGGGCTGGGTGTTCAGCAGTCCTGGGCTCCCTCTCCCTCCCGCTCTGCCTGCTCTTCTCCTGCCGGGAGCTGGGGGGAGGGGCACTCGGGTCCCGCCAGGCCAGAGCTTGTATCTTACCCCCTTCGTGAGGTGCTGGGTTCTTGCAGGTGTGGATGTGGTCTGGATGTTGTCCTGTGTCCTCTGGTCTTTATTCTAGGAAGAGTTGTCTTTGTTATATTTTCATAGATATATGTGGTTTTGGGAGGAGATTTCCGCTGCTCTACTCACGCTGCCATCTTGGCTCCAAGAATTGTGACTTTACATTTTTTAAATGAATTTGTATTGTATTGGAGGAAATGTAGGACTGTTATGTACAAAAAATAACTAGACAGTGATCTCAATCATCTTTCAATGGTACCTTGGATTTTACCTGACTGAAAATGTGGACCCCACTTATCTCATTAATGGCAGTGGAGGTTATTATAATGTGTTAGTTCACAGGCCTGCCATAAGAAAGCTGTCTTGTCAATGGGTTACAGCCCTGGACAAGTTCACTATGGATTCAGTGAGACTAAAAAAATGACTGGCAAGTTCTTGGGTTAAAAGGGTTTATACTCAACTTTATTCCCACAGTGGCAGGCCAAACGCTAAAATCCAACTCAGAGCAAGTCTGCTTGCAGCAAGCTGGTCCCTGCCTCTGGGCCTCTCTGCCCCCACAGCCGTCTCAGTCTCTGTCCTGGGCGCTGCCACCACTCCACCCTCTGCTCTCCTGCAGCTGTGTAGCCCAGAGCACAGTGCTTGTAATCTAAGCTCTTGGTGCCCACAAGTCCCTAAATGTTACAAGAAATGCAGTATTTGTTTCAGTAAGCTGAATAATGTTTGTGTTTTCCCAGAGTGTACAACCTCCTCTTCAGTGTCCAAGAAGCCTCGGTTAGACCAGATCCTGGCCACCAACCTCCATGTGGATGACCCTCTAACAGATGTGTGTTTCGCTTCCTCCATTCATCTTCTTTTTTTTTTTTTTTTACCATTTTTATTTTATTTATCATGCTTTCTGAAATACTTTTATTCTTTTGGCTTTAAGAAGTGACATGTGTGTATTTTTACTTACTGCTGTTCACATGTGGCCCTGTCTTCAATGATAAACTTTACAGCTGATTTTAAAACAAAAAGTATTATTGTGTGGTTGATGCAACTTCAGTAACAAGTTTGATCTCTGGAGAGCCAAATAGGGAAGTAAGCTCTTCAAGGGTATGTATGCTTTCCTAAAAAGTAATTCCCCATGTTAAGCCCTGGAGATTGACTACTATGTTATATGCCTCCAAGGGGCATTCTTCATACCGGGCTTTCTATCAACAGCATCCCTTAGAGTTGAATCCAGGCGTCTTTGCACATTAGATACCAAAGCTGTCCCTTCCAGATGTGCAGGTTACTTAATGGCTTCCTCTGTGCTTAGGGAAGGAAGTGATCTGTGTGAAAGGGTTTTTAGGATTAGTGTTTCAATTAACATTAAAATTTCAATGGGACTCTATAATTAATTTGCAGTTTTCCACATACAGTGGAAAAATCTGAGTGGCCTTTCATGGGTAACATCCAACTAAGTACATATATCAAAATTAATTCTAAGATTGACAGATTGAATTAAATATTTAACAGTGTAATTAAATAAAGGGAACCCAATTTTAAGTGAAATTTAGATTGTTCATTTGAAATTATTCTGAGATTTTAGCACCCTTTTTTGTAATTTCATTACCCTTACTTCCTACTTAAAGTAATTTTGAGCTACATAAAATGATTTAATCCTCAGGGTGATACATTGTGTACATGTGTACTGTGTATCAGTGTGAAGTTATCCTTTTCTGATTCTAGAAATACAGTTGACCCTTAACCGGCACAGGTCTGAACTGCATGGGTCCACTTCAATGGAGTTTTATGTTTTTTATGTGGATTTTTTCAGTAAATGTGTTGGACAGTTTTTTGGACATTTGTGACAATTTGAAAAAACATTTTCTTTCCTCTAACTTTGTTGTAAGGATATAGTATATAGTACATATAACGTACAAAGTATGTGTTAATCAACTGTTTGTTACTGGTAAGGTTTCTCGTCAACAGTAAGTTATTAGTTTTTGGGGAATGAAAAGTTACACAGACTTTTTACTATGTGAGGGGTTGGCACCTCTAATGCCCATGTTGTTCGAAGGTCAACTGTGTTTTCATATTTAAGAGCCCTTTTGACCATGTGAATTTGAAAGAAACTTTGTTATGTTATTTGCTGTTACAATCCCTCAAACACATCAGTGGTGACATTTTAGTAAGTAGTCATAGGCATGTTTGTGGGATTTTCTTTTTTTGTTGGTTGGTGATTTTAGTCATATTTAGGTACATTTATCTTCCCCAGTGGGAAAATTAATCCTGCTGAAAGATTTGGCAAATGCAATTTTTATGGAAAAAAGTGATAGTGTTCATTTTCACTCCAGTCTCCTGGTGCATTCATTGTTCTTTTTTAGGAGGAAGATGAAGATGAAGATTTTGAAGAGGAGAGTGATGATGATGGTGCTGCAGCTCTACTTGCAGAACTGGAAAAAATTAAAAAAGAAAGAGCTGAAGAGCAGGCCAGGAAGGTAAAATCACAGTTAAATATTTACATCTTTCTCCATCTTCTACTAAACAAAAAATGCATTTTATTTCAATATCTTACATTAAAAATCATCCTTGCCATGTCTAGATACTATAGCACTTACATATCTATAAATCTGATTTTTTTTTGTGACATCCTTTAAGTTTCCTGGTTTTGTTAGAAATTCCTTGCAAATACTTCAGCCATGCCTAATAATACTCATCAATTGATCTTCATTCACTTACTTGTTTATTTGTTCAGCAGATATTTAGCCAGTGTCTGTTAAGTGTCAAAAGAATCAAAGATGATTCAGGTGTAGTCATGGCCTACAAAGAACCCACTGATACAGTGAGGCCATCTTTATCTCTCCTCGTCTCTTGCTTCCAGACTCCTTTCTAGGTGCTGGTTGATACAGTCTGTCAATCATTTTATGTAACCTAGGGCAGTTTACCTAAGTTCTGTGAGTCCCCATAGACTAAGACTTCCCTGAGTCTCCATTTATACAGCGGAAGAAAAGGATGTCTAACTCAATGATAGTTATAAGGATTAAATAGGGTGCATAGTATATACCTTTAAACTTTGAATTTTACCCATAATAGTAACAATACAGTGAAACTGGGGAGGCAAGAACAGGTCAGAGCATTAGTACAGGTTCATAAACCAGGGCTGCAGGAATTTGAACTCTTTTCTAAAGGATATGTGGAGCTAGTTGATTTCAGCAGGAGATGGGTAAGATTGGATGTGCATTTTAGAAAGATTACTCTGGCAGACATATGGGGGTTGGATTGGAAAGAACTTACTGTGGAGGCCGTTATATTAATCCTCACACAAAATTGTGAGAATCTTCATAATAGTAGTTGGAGTTGAGAGAAGTGAACAGATGCTAATAAAGCTATCAAGGAGGTAGAATTGACCAGATAAAGTGACTGATTAGATGTGGCAGCAAAGATGGGCATGTTTAGGTGGAGAGGAGAGAGATGATGAGTTCTGTTTGGAACATGTTGAATCTGACACATGAGACATTCCGGTGGGGGTGTCCGCCTCCACTTTCAGAGGGAACAGCTCAGCCTTTTTTACGGGCTTCTGTGTAAGATTTCATTTGAGCCAAGAACTGCACTGTTAAAAAAGAGGGAAAAAGACGTGGGGAAAGGACTGATGTAGGTTAATGCTGGTATTCTAGGAAAGTAGAGGACTGCTAGAATTCAAACTGAAAGAAGAAGAAAAATATTTTAATTCTAATTCTCATCAGAGTTTGGCATAAGACAGCTTAATTCCTGTACTGCTTATAATTTTTATATGTAATTTTTAAAAATCAACAAAGATTGTTCCTGATACTGCTTTCACACCACTAGAGGGCAGCTGTTCTTTCCGTATCATTTTTGCTTGCCTAACAGCTCTGGATACATATGAGAAGTGATTTAAATGTATTTGGGCAACCTTAAGAAGGATAAACACTTTAGACAGGTTTTGCAATTTTGTGAGTTTTATCTAATCTCTTTGTAAACAATGTGTTGGTGTTTCTTGGGGTTGAATGAGTCTTAGTTTTTTGTCCCTGTTCTGGTTTTCTAGTGGCTGATTTTTGAGTTATAATCAAAATAACATTTCAAACCAGTCAGTCAATGTCAGGGGCCAAGACACTTTCTTTAAAAAGCCAGATGGTAAATATTTTTTGCAGGTTTGCAGGCCACACAGTGTCTCTCAGCTGTTCAGTTCTGCTTGTTGCACAGAAGCAGCAGCAGGCAATGCCTGAATGAATGGGTGTGACTATGTTCCAGGAAAATTTTATTTACAAAAATAGGTGGTTAAAAAACCTGCAGGCCATCTGGCCATTAGTCTATATGTTCATGAAGCCTAGTGATCCTGGTACTTGAATATGGAAAGGGTTGGCTCCTTTTTCTCCAGTGCTGTATCAGGAACTCTAAAGGAAATAATACTCCAAATAGAAAATGTCTAGAACCTTATTACAGCACACACATTATTTTTTTTTTTGAGAGGGCATCTCTCATATTTATTGATCAAATAGTTAACAATAATAAAATTCTGTATAGGGGACTCACTGCACAATCATTAATCAACCCCAAGCCTAATTCTCAACAGTCTCCAATCTTCTGAAGCATAACGAACAAGTTCTTACATGGTGAACAAATTCTTACACAGTGAATAAGTTCTTACATGGTGAACAGTGCAAGGGCAGTCATCACAGAAACTTTCGGTTTTGATCACGCATTATGAACTATAAACAAGCAGGTCAAATATGAATATTCGTTTGATTTTTATACTTGATTTATATGTGAATCCCACCTTTCTCCCTTATTATTATTATCATTATTTTTAATAAAATGCTGAAGTAGTAGGTAGATGCAAGATAAAGGTAGAAAACATAATTTAGTGCTGTAAGAGGGCAAATGTAGATGACCAGGTGTGTGCCTGTAGACTATGTGTTAATCCAAGCTAGACAAGGGCAACAAAACATCCACGGATGCAGAAGATTTCTCTCCAAACAGGGGGGGTGAGGTTCTAAGCCTCACCTCTGTTGATCCCCAATTTCTCACCTGATGGCCCCCCCCTGCGACTGTGCCTGTCTTAGGTTGTTCCTCCCTTGAGGAATCTTACCCATCTCTGGCTAACCAGTCATCTTCTGGGGCCATACAGGGAAATGTAAAGTTGGTAAGTGAGAGAGAAGCAATTATTGTTTGAAAAGGTTAGCTTTTTACTTCTTTGCAGATTTATGCCTTGTGGCTTCAATGCCCAGCATTTGTCTTGAGGTATCTTTACCACTTGGAAGAATTATGATACTCGGTAATTTTGATATGAGGCACGAATTCTACTTAAGGGTTGTAATTAGGAAGGAAGAAGAAAAGCTATAGAAGTAGCAGATGGAAGAAAACATGGGAAGATTGATTATTTCTTTGACATATCTTCTTGTAGTGTAACATAAGCGTGTATAGGTTTTAAACTACTAATTAAATTGCGCACACATTAACATAATAGGAATACAGCTACATAACCAAAGCAGACCTACAATTACCAGCCATCTCCAGTGAAACCAAAAAAACCAGTTAGGCACCCTAGGCATTTGAGCACACACATTATTTTATAAGTTTGGATATATTGTGTACTTGCGTGCCTGTTTTTCAGGCATCTCAGAAAAACGTCTTCACTTTCATCATCAATATAACTTGTTAAAAATAAATACATGGTTTTTATAAAGCTGTCTATTCTTAATCTATGATGATTGTTCCAGACTTCGTTATTGAAGGTTTGAGCAGTGACCTAAAGGAATTTTACTATTTATTTCCCTGAAAATTGTATCTTCTCATCTCCCAGTTATTTGGCCTCACAAAAATGAAATCCATTGTTTACATTTAGATGTGATAATCTTATATCATTAATCTATATGGAAAATTAGGTTATTTTTCCAAGTGTTCTATTATATTAAATTCATTTTAAATCCAGAGTCTCTTTTTCTTCCTTGATCTACTAATTCATCAATTTCTGTCATCCCCAAAACACAGCAAAGTGGGATTTATCTTTGGTTTAAAATAGCATGGAATCAGGTAGGTCTAGAAGTTATGGCTAAGGATTTTAGACATTTTGTTTTCCTAATCCTAAAAATGAAACTGAGGATAATTTGAGTTTAAAAAGGTAATGCTAAAATTAAAGTGAAGAAAGACAAGCTTGTGGCTGGTGATGGATGAAAGGTACAAAAATAGTAATAATCATAAGAACAAAATGGATAAATGTCAGCTAACTTAGTAGAAATGTATGTTACCTGAATATGATCTTTTACATGGTAGTTGTCTTACTTTAGGAGCTAGTTCTTGGTCAATAATAACTTGTCACAAATCCTGGAGATGAAAGTTTACATTGTTAGTAGTTCAAAATGAAATAATTTTTAATCACAGTTATATATAACTCTTCTTTAAAAAATTGAGGAGCTTTACTAAATGTGTGTTTAATGGTCAGTATGTTCTTAAATTATTAGAATACATTTAGTGGTGTACTCTTAAAATAGGCAATTTTGTATGTACCTCTGGAAGGAAAATGATTTAAATATGCATCAAAGAATTTCAGAGTCAGAAGAGCCTAAGGAATGTATGACGACAAGCATGAAATATTTATAATAAAAATGCCAATTTATTTTGATGAACCAAACTTTTCTGATATGTGTGAAAAGCAAATAAACCTACCCTGAAGCTTATCCCTTCTTCATAAAATCCTGTCTTTTTAAATATTAACTCTGGAAAAAGATTGACCCCAGAGTTAATAGAATAAATAGGCATCTTCCCCTGTCATTGACAGGAACAAGAACAGAAAGCTGAAGAAGAAAGAATTTATATGGAAAACATTCTGAGTGGAAACCCTCTCCTTAACCTTACAGGCCCATCCCAGCCTCAGGCCAATTTCAAAGTTAAAAGAAGGTACTCTACACTAATGGATGGGTTGGAGATATATATATATAAAGATTAGGAGTTTTATTGCAAACTATGTTCTGTAAATCCCACCTTCCACTGATAACTCTTCTCTATCAGACTTGCAATAATGGAAGAAGGAAAATGAAAGAAAATAAACTTATTTTCGAAGGGGCGGAAGATGGCGGCGTGAGAAGAGCAGCGGAAATCTCCTCCCAAAACAACATATACCTATGAAAATATAACAAAGACAACCCTTCCTAGAATAAAGACCAGAGGACACAGGACAATATCCAGACCACATCCGCACCTGAGAGAACCCAGCGCCTCGCGAAGGGGGTAAGATACAAGCCCCGGCCCCGCGGGACCCGAGTGCCCCTCCCCCCAGCTCCCGGCGGGAGAAGAGCAGGCAGAGCGGGAGGGAGACGGAGCCCAGGACTGCCGAACACCCAGCCCCAGCCATCCGGGACAGAGTGCAGGGCGCTTGATACTAGGAAAACAGGGCAGCAAGAACAGTGAGCGGGTACTGGAGGCTGGGCGACAGAGGACATAAGAAAAGCGCACGACCATTTTTTTTTTTGCTTTTTTGCTGTTTTGTTTTGGCGAGCGCTTTTTGGAAGTCTTAAAGGGATAGGGACCCCAATACTAGGGAAACAGGGCAGCAAGAACAGTGAGCAGGCACTGGAGGCTGGGCGACAGAGGACATAAGAAAAGCGCGCGACCATTTTTTTTTTGCTTTTTTGCTGTTTTGTTTTGGCAAGCGCTTTTTGGAAGTCTTAAAGGGACAGGGACCCCAATACTAGGGAAACAGGGCAGCAAGAACAGTGAGCAGGCACTGGAGGCTGGGCGACAGAGGACATAAGAAAAGCGCGCAACCATTTTTTTTTTTTTTTTGCTTTTTTGCTGTTTTGTTTTGGCGAGCGCTTTTTGGAAGTCTTAAAGGGATAGGGACCCCAATACTAGGGAAACAGGGCAGAAAGACCGGTGAGCAGAGGCCTGAGGCTGGCACCGGAGAATAAAGAAAAATGAACGACCACCCCTTTTTTTTTTTTTTTTTATTAAAAACTTTTTTTTTTTTTTAATTAAAAAATTTTTTTTTCTTATTTTTTTTTTGGTGGTCGTTGTTTTGTTTTGGCGGGTGCTTTTTGGAAGTCTTAAAGGGGCAGGGGGGGGTCACTTAATCCAGTGGTAGGGAATCCGGGATCTCTGGGCACCCTAACCCCTGGGCTGCAGGGAGCAGGCAGGCCCCTTACGGAGATAAATAGCCTCCCAGCAGCTCCTGCTCCAACGCGACTCCACCACTTTGGAGTAGCTGCCCGAGCCAGGCCACGCCCACAGCAACAGCGGAGATTAACTCCATAGCAGCCGGGCAGGAAGCAGAAACCCTGTCTGCACGCAGCTGCGCAGCACAAGCCACTAGAGGTCGCTGTTCTCCCAGGAGAGGAGGGCCACAAACCAACAAGAAAGGAAGTCCTTCCAGCCGTCACTCGTCCCAGTTCTGCAGACTATTCCTATCACCATGAAAAGGCAAAGCTACAGGCAGACAAAGATCACAGAGACAACACCAGAGAAGGAGACAGACCTAACCAGTCTTCCTGAAAAAGAATTCAAAATAAGAATCATAAACATGCTGACAGAGATGCAGACAAATACGCAAGAGAAATGGGATGAAGTCCGGAAGGAGATCACAGATGCCAGAAAGGAGATCGCAGAAATGAAACAAACTCTGGAAGGGTTTATAAGCAGAATGGATAGAATGCAAGAGGCCATTGATGGAATTGAAATCAGAGAACAGGAACGCATAGAAGCTGACATAGAGAGAGACAAAAGGATCTCCAGGAATGAAACAATATTAAGAGAACTGTGTGACCAATCTAAAAGGAACAATGTCCGTATTATAGGGGTCCCAGAAGAAGAAGAGAGAGGAAAAGAGATGGAAAGTATCTTAGAAGAAATAATTGCTGAAAACTTCCCCACACTGGGGGAGGAAATAATCGAACAGACCACGGAAATACACAGAACCCCCAACAGAAAGGATCCAAGAAGGACAACACCAAGACACATAATAATTAAAATGGCAAAGATCAAGGACAAGGAAAGAGTTTTAAAGGAAGCTAGAGAGAAAAAGGTCACCTATAAAGGGAAACCCATCAGGCTAACATCAGATTTCTCAACAGAAACTTTACAGGCCAGAAGAGAATGGCATGATATATTTAATACAATAAAACAGAAGGGCCTTGAACCAAGGATACTGTATCCAGCACGACTATCATTCAAATATGACGGTGGGATTAAACAATTCCCAGACAAACAAAAGCTGAGGGAATTTGCTTCCCACAAACCACCTCTACAGAACATCTTACAGGGACTGCTCTAGATGGGAGCACTCCTAGAAAGAGCACAGCACAAAACACCCAACATATGAAGAATCAAGGAGGAGGAACAAGAAGGGAGAGAAGAAAAGAATCTCCAGACAGTGTATATAACAGCTCAATAAGTGAGCTAAGTTAGGCAGTAAGACACTAAAGAGGCTAACCTTGAACCTTTGGTAACCACGAATTTAAAGCCTGCAATGGCAATAAGTACATATCTTTCAATAGTCATCCTAAATGTTAATGGGTTGAATGCACCAATCAAAAGACACAGAGTAACAGAATGGATAAAAAAGCAAGATCCATCTATATGCTGCTTACAAGAAACTCACCTCAAACCCAAAGACATGTACAGACTAAAAGTCAAGGGATGGAAAAACATATTTCAAGCAAACAACAGTGAGAAGAAAGCAGGGGTTGCAGTACTAATATCAGACAAAATAGACTTCAAAACAAAGAAAGTAACAAGAGATAAAGAAGGACACTACATAATGATAAAGGGCTCAGTCAAACAAGAGGATATAACCATTCTAAATATATATGCACCCAACACAGGAGCACCAGCATATGTGAAACAAATACTAACAGAACTAAAGGGGGATATAGACTGCAATGCATTCATTCTAGGAGACTTCAACACACCACTCACCCCAAAGGATAGATCCACTGGGCAGAAAATAAGTAAGGACACGGAAGCACTGAACAACACAGTAGAGCAGATGAACCTAATAGACATCTATAGAACTCTACATCCAAAAGCAGCGGGATATACATTCTTCTCAAGTGCACATGGAACATTCTCCAGAATAGACCACATACAAGGCCACAAAAAGAGCCTCAGAAAACTCCAAAAGATTGAAATCCTACCAACCAACTTTTCAGACCACAAAGGCAGAAAACTAGAAATAAACTGTACAAAGAAAGCAAAGAGGCTCACAAACACATGGAGGCTTAACAACACGCTCCTAAATAATCAATGGATCAATGACCAAATCAAAAGGGAGATCCAGCAGTATATGGAAACAAATGACAACAACAACACTAAGCCCCAACTTCTGTGGGACACAGCAAAAGCAGTCTTAAGAGGAAAGTATATAGCAATCCAAGCATATTTAAAAAAGGAAGAGCAATCTCAAATGAATGGTCTAATGTCACAATTATCGAAATTGGAAAAAGAAGAACAGATGAGGCCTAAGGTCAGCAGAAGGAGGGACATAATAAAGATCAGAGAAGAAATAAATAAAATTGAGAAGAATAAAACAATAGCAAAAATCAATGAAACCAAGAGCTGGTTCTTCGAGAAAATAAACAAAATAGATAAGCCTCTAGCCAGACTTATTAAGAAGAAAAGAGAGTCAACACAAATCAACAGTATCAGAAACGAGAAAGGAAAAATCACGACGGACCCCACGGAAATGCAAAGAATTATTGGAGAATACTATGAAAACCTATATGCTAACAAGCTGGGAAACCTAGGAGAAATGGACAACTTCCTAGAAAAATATAACCTTCCAAGATTGACCCAGGAAGAAACAGAAAATCTAAACAGACCAATTACCAGCAACGAAATTGAAGAGGTAATCAAAAAACTACCAAAGAACAAAACCCCCGGGCCAGATGGATTTACCTCGGAATTTTATCAGACATACAGGGAAGACATAATACCCATTCTCTTTAAAGTTTTCCAAAAAATAGAGGAGGAGGGGATACTCCCAAACTCATTCTATGAAGCTAACATCACCCTAATACCAAAACCAGGCAAAGACCCCACCAAAAAAGAAAACTACAGACCAATATCCCTGATGAACGTAGATGCAAAAATACTCAACAAAATATTAGCAAACCGAATTCAAAAATACATCAAAAGGATCATACACCATGACCAAGTGGGATTCATCCCAGGGATGCAAGGATGGTACAACATTCGAAAGTCCATCAAAATCATCCACCACATCAACAAAAAGAAAGACAAAAACCACATGATCATCTCCATAGATGCTGAAAAAGCATTTGACAAAGTTCAACATCCATTCATGATAAAAACTCTCAGCAAAATGGGAATAGAGGGCAAGTACCTCAACATAATAAAGGCCATCTATGATAAACCCACAGCCAACATTATATTGAACAGCGAGAAGCTGAAAGCATTTCCTCTGAGATGGGAACTAGACAGGGATGCCCACTCTCTCCACTGTTATTTAACATAGTACTGGAGGTCCTAGCCACGGCAATCAGACAAAATAAAGAAATACAAGGAATCCAGATTGGTAAAGAAGAAGTTAAACTGTCACTATTTGCAGATGACATGATACTGTACATAAAAAACCCTAAAGACTCCACCCCAAAACTACTAGAACTGATATCGGAATACAGCAAAGTTGCAGGATACAAAATCAACACACAGAAATCTGTGGCTTTCCTGTATACTAACAATGAACCAACAGAAAGAGAAATCAGGAAAACAACTCCATTCACAATGGCATCAAAAAAAATAAAATACCTAGGAATAAACCTAACCAAAGAAGTGAAAGACTTATACTCTGAAAACTACAAGTCACTCTTAAGAGAAATTAAAGGGGACACTAACAGATGGAAACTCATCCCATGCTCGTGGCTAGGAAGAATTAATATCGTCAAAATGGCCATCCTGCCCAAAGCAATATACAGATTTGATGCAATCCCTATGAAACTACCAGCAACATTCTTCAATGAACTGGAACAAATAATTCAAAAATTCATATGGAAACACAAAAGACCCCGAATAGCCAAAGCAATCCTGAGAAAGAAGAATAAAGTAGGGGGGATCTCACTCCCCAACTTCAAGCTCTACTATAAAGCCATAGTAATCAAGACAATTTGGTACTGGCACAAGAGCAGAGCCACAGACCAATGGAACAGACTAGAGAATCCAGACATTAACCCAGACATATATGGTCCATTAATATTTGATAAAGGAGCCATGGACATACAATGGCGAAATGACAGTCTCTTCAACAGGTGGTGCTGGCAAAACTGGACAGCTACATGTAGGAGAATGAAACTGGACCATTGTCTAACCCCATATACAAAAGTAAACTCAAAATGGATCAAAGACCTGAATGTAAGCCATGAATCCATTAAACTCTTGGAAGAAAACATAGGCAAAAACCTCTTAGACATAAACATGAGTGACCTCTTCTTGAACATATCTCCCCGGGCAAGGAAAACAACAGCAAAAATGAGTAAGTGGGACTATATTAAGCTGAAAAGCTTCTGTACAGCAAAAGACACCATCAATAGAACAAGAAGGATCCCTACAGTATGGGAGAATATATTTGAAAATGACACATCCGATAAAGGCTTGACGTCCAGAATATATAAGGAGCTCACACACCTCAACAAACAAAAAACAAATAACCCAATTAAAAAATGGGCAGAGGAACTGAACAGACAGTTCTCCAAAAAAGAAATACAGATGGCCAACAGACACATGAAAAGATGCTCCACATCGCTAATTATCAGAGAAATGCAAATTAAAACTACAATGAGGTATCACCTCACACCAGTAAGGATGGCTGCCATCCAAAAGACAAACAACAACAAATGTTGGCGAGGCTGTGGAGAAAGGGGAACCCTCCTACACTGCTGGTGGGAATGTAAGTTAGTTCAACCATTGTGGAAAGCAGTATGGAGGTACATCAAAATGCTCAAAACAGACTTACCATTTGACCCAGGAATTCCACTCCTAGGAATTTACCCTAAGAATGCAGCAATCAAGTTTGAGAAAGACAGATGCACCCCTATGTTTATTGCAGCACTATTTACAATAGCCAAGAATTGGAAGCAACCTAAATGTCCATCAATAGATGAATGGATAAAGAAGATGTGGTACATATACACAATGGAATACTACTCAGCCATAAGAAAAGGGCAAATCCAATCATTTGCAGCAACATGGATGGAGCTGGAGGGTATTATGCTCAGTGAAACAAGCCAAGCGGAGAAAGAGAAATACCAAATGATTTCACTTATCTGTGGAATATAAGAACAAAGGAAAAACTGAAGGAACAAAACAGCAGCAGAATCACAGAACTCAAGAATGGACTAACAGGTACCAAAGGGAAATTGACTGGGGAGGATGGGTGGGTAGGGAGGGATAAGGGGGGGAGAAGTAGGGGGGTATTAAGATTAACATGCAAGGGGGGGTAGGAGAAAAGGGAGGGCTGTACAACACAGAGAAGGCAAGTAGTGATTCTACAACATTTTGCTATGCTGATGGACAATGACTGTAAAGGGGTTTATAGGGGAGATCTGGTATAGGGGAGAGCCTAGTAAGCATAATATTCGTCATGTAAGTGTAGATTAGTGATACCAAAAACAAAGAAAAAAAAAAAAAAGGGCAGTTCCTGTGTGGTAACCTCCAACGAGTTCTACACAAGGGTGTAAAGGGCATATAAAAGTGTAGGCAAAGGGTCTGTTTGTGTTTATACAGAGGATCAAAGCCTAATTGGGCTACCCCAAAAATGAACTAAGATACGATATGAAAAAGACCTTCCAACATCAGCACTCTCTGGAAGACTCATGCCAGAAGATGATCATCAAAAAACCCCAACAAAGATCCACGCACTGCTACAGCTGTAGATGCACTCATCCCACCCGTTCCTGGCTTGCCATGGGAATGAGGAAGGAGATATCTAAGCTGGCCTGTGCATACAGTAAAACAACAAATTTGACTGGATCTATACTGTTGGAACTCAACCAAGAATTTGGAGAAGTGCAAATTGTAGCGCTCCAAAGTCTTACAACTACAGACTATTTACTGTTAAAAGAACATATGGCATGTGAACAGTCCCCAGGAATGGGTTGTTTTAATTTGTCTGATTTCTCTCAGACTGTTCAAGTTCAGTTGGACAATATCCACCATATCATAGATAAGTTTTCACAAATGCCTAAGGTGCCTAACTGGTTTTCTTGGTTTCACTGGAGATGGCTGGTAATTACAGATATGCTTTGGTTATGTAACTATACTCCTATTATGTTAATGTGTGTGCGCAATTTAAGTAGTAGCTTAAAACCTATACATGCTGAAGTTACTCTACAAGAAGATATGCCAAAGAAATAATCAATCTTCCCATGTTTTCTTCCACCTGCTACTTCTACAGCTTTTCTTCTTCCTTCCTAATTACAACCCTTAAATAGAATTCGTGCCTCGTATCAAATTTACCGAGTATCATAATTCTTCCAAGTGGTAAAGATACCTCAACACAAATGCTGGGCATAGAAGCCACAGGGCATAAATATGCAAAGATGTAAAAAGCTAACCTTTTCAAACAATAAGGCTTCTCTCTCACTTACCAACTTCACATTTCCCTGTATGGCCCCAGAAGATGACTGGTTAGCCAGAGACGGGTAAGATTCCTCAAGGGAGGAACAACCTAAGACAGGCACAGTCGCAGGGGGGCCATCAGGTGAGAAATTGGGGATCAACAGAGGTGAGGCTTAGAACCTCACCCCCCCTGTTCTGAGAGAAATCTTCTGCATACGTGGATGTTTTATTGCCCTGGTCTAGCTTGGATTAACACATAGTCTACAGGCACACACCTGATCATCTACATTTGCTCTCTTACAACACTAAACTATGTTTTCTACCTTTATCTTGTATCTACCTACCACTTCAGTATTTTATTAAAAATAATAATAATAAGAGAGAAATGTAATATCCACACATAAATCAAGTATAAAAACCAAATGAGTATTCATATTTGAACTGACTGTTTATAGTTCATAATGCATGAGCAAAACTGAAAGTTTCTGTGATGACTGCCCTTGTACTGTTCACTATGTAACTTATTCATTATGTAAGAATTTGTTCTCCATGTAAGAACTTGTTTGTTATGCCTCAGAAGATTGGAGACTGACGAAAATTAGGCTTGGGGTGGATTAATGATTGTGCATTGAGCATTGACTCCCCTATACAGAATTTTATTGTCGTTAACAATCATTTGATCAATAAATATGAGAGATGCCCTCACAAAAAAAAAAAAAAAAAAAAGGACAGACTTCCAATGGTAAAATAAATAAGTAACCGGGATGTAATGTATAGCATAAGGAATATAGTCAAGATAATGTAACAGCTTGGTAGGGTGATAGCTGGAACCTCGAATTATGTATATAAATGTTCTACCACTGTGTTGTACACTTGAAACTAATGTAATGTAATACTGTGCGTCAACTACCCTTCAATAAAAAATAATTATTAAAAAAATAAATAAATAAAATAAACTTATTTTCAATAGAGATTTACAATAACCAGCTGTGTACCACGTATTTTTTAGAACACTAAGGACAGACCAAGGCACTGAGCTCTTGACCTTACAAAGCTTACATTTTAGGTGTATATGTCAGGGATCCCTAAGATTACCCTTCAAATTCAGAGACTCACATTAGGCCTCAGGCTCAGCATATGGTTGTACTCATGGCTAATGTAAAAATACACAGTTATATCACAAGGGGAAAAGATACCAGAAGAATCCATGTGTGTGCTTCCTTCCTTATGTTCTGTCCCTTTTGTGAAGTGTCACACAAATTCTTGACCCCAGCAGTGCAAGTACAGTGCAGTGTTTTCTGCCCAGAGAGTGTACATTAGAGACTCAGTGCCTGAGGTTTTCATTAGGGCTAGTCTGGTAGGCAAACTCTGCACAGCACATACCAAAATCCAGACTCCCAGAAGGGAAGCAGGTATTCTGCATAGTCCATATTTGTACAGATAGTCTAGGCACAATGACAGAAGATTCCTGAAATCCAGGTTCACAAATGCCAGCCATGGAGCAACCTCGTGAGCAGCCTGTCTTAGGCCTGATCTGTGAACTCTTTTCTATACTATGTGTGTTTGGAAGAGTGAAGTAGAAAGCTGAAGAGGGAGAATATAAAACAATAAATATTTTATGTAGTACTTCAAAAAGTAATACTAGAAAAATATAGCAGAAAAGCTTACAGGAGATGCTGAATAGGAGGCAAGTTGGTTATTTTATATGTGATCAAGGAACCCCGTAGGCTCACCTTTGAAACCATACCTATTTCTCACCACCTCCACTGCTACCCTCTCCCTCTGGGGTGATGCAGTACCTCTCAGTCGTCTGCTTGCACCCCCACTACCTTCTCCCTCCCTACCCACAGATTTTTTAGCAGCAGCGTTGTCATCCATTTAAAATGAAAGGTCACAACCTTGTTCTGAACTATCCAGTGGCTTCCTAACTCATTGGTAGTAAACTTTGAGTCCTTAACACCGGCCCATAAAACTATAAAAATTTACAGCCTCCATGCAGAGGCAACAGAATAGTCAAGGAAGGATTTGCTGGGAAGGTGACATTTTATCAGAGACCAGACTTCAAGTTATTTACCTAAGCAATTGAAAGGACTGAGATGGGGAAGAAAGTAAACTACTGTTGGAGGCAGGGGAGGTGACAGATTTAAGATATGGTAAGTTTAGGATGTTCTGTATGTTTTTGTGGAAATGTTGAGTAGTCCAAGTTGGAGATGATGGATTTGGGAGTTGTCAATTTATAGAAGTTTTTCAAAGCCATGAAATTCGATGAGATCACTAGGGAATAGCTTTAGGTAGAGAAGTCAGAGGACAGCCTGGGCTAATATTTAGAGATTGGGTAAATGACTAGCAATCATGCCTGGAACTGTGCCTGGTAGGTATGAGGTGTTTAGTAAGTGCTGATTGATTGGATTTTGATGAAAGAAACTAGAAAGAGGAGGAGCAGTTAGTGAGGAGGAGGAGAACCAGAAGAGACTGACATGTTGGAAGCCAATGAAACAAAACACTGGAAGAGGCCTGGAGTGATGATCTAGGTCAAATACTGATGACAGGGCTGGTAAAATGAGTACCGTGAACTGGCCACTCTACTTAGCCACATGGAAGAGCAGTTTTGGTGTTGAGAAGGAGAAGCTAAAAGTTTATTGGGAGTGGGTTGAGAGAGTGGTTAGAGAAAAATCTACTCAGATTATGTTTATATTAATATTAAACTATGTAGTTTTTCTGCCTTTTTTGGATGTAAATAGAATCATTCGGAGGTCAAAATATGTCTTAATATGCAGATCACATTTGACCTAGTTGTGCTCAGCTTTTCATATTTCTGGGTACTATACCAATGATGACTTTACTAACAATATTTCCAAATTGGTAAGTTTAGGATGTTCTGTATGTTTTTGTGGAAATGTTGAGTAGTCCAAGTTGGAGATGATGGATTTGGGAGTTGTCAATTTATAGAAGTTTTTCAAAGCCATGAAATTCGATGAGATCACTAGGGAATAGCTTTAGGTAGAGAAGTCAGAGGACAGCCTGGGCTACTATTTAGAGATTGGGTAAATGACTAGCATAATTTACCCATTTTGCTATAATTGTTTATAGGTGCCCCTATCCTTTGTTTATTTTCCATGTGCAGTTTCTTCTGGCATGCATACACGCATGTACAAAGAATGTGTGTTCTAAATAGATACTGCCTTCTTACTATTACAAAGCATGATCTGTTGGGTGTAATCAGCACATCAAATGATGTACATGTTGAGTATCTTTCTGTGTAATGACTAAGTTTTGCAGTTCGCATGCTGTTCTTGTCTCCTGAAACAAATATTATAAAAGCATTCTATTTCCTTTTTTCCCTCAGTTGGGATGACGATGTTGTTTTCAAGAACTGTGCAAAAGGTGTAGATGATCAGAAGAAAGACAAAAGATTTGTAAATGATACACTGCAATCAGAATTTCACAAAAAGTTCATGGAGAAATATATTAAGTAGTACAGTTTTATGTGATTTACAGTTTTATGATACTGTAGAATGTACACGGTCATTCGGACTTTATTTTGGTGGTGGGTTTTTTTTTTCTCTTTTCCCCCATCTAAGTTTTGTATAGGCTTTCCTAATTTTAAGGTCCAAAATATCTTTTCCTTTATTAATACCTTATTTGATAATGACTTGGGAATTGGTTTAACCCAGTTTCTGGTCTCTGAATTTTTCCATTTATGTTTTCTTTTTAATATAGGCAAGGGAATCTGCCTGGAATAAATACTTTTAATAGTCTAAATAACCGTATCTGTACCCAGCTTTTTTGTTGAAATGTATGCTGCTTATGACACATTGCGTATTTTCTTTGTGTATTATATTTCCTTGTGCATTACCTTCTCTCCCCATTTCTCTGACATTGGCTTAAGGTTAGTTAATTTGTGATATCTTCTCCAGGTTTTCTAAGACTATGATGGACGATGGAAGGGATCCCATTTTGAATCACATGTTGGTATGGAAGTGTCATCAACCACCAAGCTGCTTCAGTGGGTGCCCAAGGATGGGATGGGGTACCTCACCTCACTTGTGCAGGCATTTCTTTCTTTTCTGTTGGTGCAAGACAGGTGCTCCTTAAGCGTGCCTACGAAACATGTGATACTTGTGTTCTGAATACTCAGCTGCTTGTTTCTCTTGAATGAAGTAGAATTTACACACTGATAAACTTTAGCTACAAAGCCTAGAAAAAGTAACATCCAATGATGTTATTTAGATTATTAAAAATATTTATTCCAGGCAAATTCCCTTTCCTGTATTAAAAAGAAAACATGAATGGAAAAATTCAGAGACCAGAAACTGGGTTAAACCAACTCCCAAGTCCTTATCAAATAAGGTATCAATAAAGGAAAACATGCCTGTATACCTGGGAAATGAAGTTTTCCTAAACCTGGGCTGTGATCTTTGATAGAAAACTTGGGACCAAATAGTGAGCCTTGTACAGATAGAGACCCATTCGTAGGATTCCTCAGCTGTGAATTGATGTGGAGCTTAAGGTTAAAGGTAAAACTTTTAAAGCAAAAACAGTATGGCATTTATCACTGGCTATTTATTTAAACCATTTTCTATGAGACCTCACGCACTACTCCACGTTTCCCCAGGGGACACTGGGACGTAGGTCGTATGTAGCCTGAGTGGGGAGAGCTGGAGATGGAGCCCGGGTCTTGACTTCACATTCATACTCGTCATTTTTTCCAACTGAGGTATTTACACAAAACTTTGAATACAGCTTGTGTATTTTAAAAGCTTTTAACAATATTAAAACCTTGTTTTTGAAATATGTCCAACTTTACAATTTTTAAGTGCCTTTGCATTCATTTCAACTTCATAGCATCACTTATGTAAGAGGGAAATACTGGGTTATTCAAAGTTAAGGAAAATGAAACTCCAGCTGAGTTACTGGATCAAGGTTACTATGGGATGGGACATGTATAATTGCCTTAAAACTACATGACAATATGCTTAGAAATGTGAGAGGCATGATGAGATTTCCAAAACTAGTTGTCGGGTTTATGAGTAAAGCCTGAGGAAAAGGACTGGCAGCACTTAATTGCCTCTGAAAGGCATGTTACTCCCATCCAGGGGGTCCGATTTAGGTGCACTTTTACTCCAAGATCCGCTTATTCCAGATTCCCTGTTTGAACCTGATAGGTTCAGGTTCAGAAGAATCAAGAGTAACGCAAATTTCAATGATTCTGTTCCTTTCCTTCTGATTTTTTTTGTTGTTATCATTAATCTACAATTACATGAAGAACATTATGTTTACTAGGGTCCCCCCTTCACCAAGTCCCCCCCACAAACCCCATTACAGTCACTCTCCATCAGCGTAGTAAGATGTTATAGAATCACTACTTGTCTTCTCTGTGTTGCACAGCCCTCCCCATTCCCCCCCACAACATTATACATGCTAATCGTAATACCCCTTCCTTCTTCCCCGCCCTTATCCCACTCTTCCCTCCCATCCTCCCCAGTCCCTTCCCCTTTGGTAACTGTTAGTCCATTCTTGGGTTCTGTGATTCTGCTGCTGTTTTGTTCCTTCAGTTTTTCTTTGTTCTTATACTCCACATATGAATGAAATCATTTGGTATTTGTCTTTCTCCACTTGGCTTATTTCACTGAGCATAATATCCTCTAGCCCCATCCATGTTGTTGCAAATGGTAGGATTTGCTTTCTTCTTATAGCTGAGTAATATTCTGTTGTGTATATGTACCACATCTTCTTTATCCATTCATTTACTGATGGACACTTAGGTTGCTTCCATTTCTTGGCTATTGTAAATAGTGCAGCAATAAACATAGGGGTGCATCTGTCTTTTTCAAACTGGGCTGCTGCATTCTTAGGGTAAATTCCTAGAAGTGGAATTCCTGGGTCAAATGGTATGTCTATTTTGAGCATTTTGAGGAACCTCCATACTGCTTTCCACAATGGTTGAACTAATTTACATTCCCACCAGCAGTGTAGGAGGGTTCCCCTTTCTCCACAACCTCAACAACTTTTGTTGTTGTTTGTCTTTTGGATGTTGGTGATCCTTACTGGTGTGAGGTGATATCTCATTGTGGTTTTAATTTGCATATCTCTGATGACTAGCGATGTGGAGCATCTTTTCATGTGTCTGTTGGCCATCTGAATTTCTTCTTTAGAGAACTGTCTATTCAGCTCCTCTGCCCATTTTTTAATTGGATTATTTGTTTTTTGTTTGTTGAGGTGCGTGAGCTCTTTATATATTTTGGATGTCAACCCTTTATCGGATCTGTGATTTATGAATATATTCTCCCATACTGTAGGATACCTTTTCGTTCTATTGATGGTGTCCTTTGCTGTACAGAAGCTTTTCAGCTTGATGTAGTCCCACTTGTTCATTTTTGCTTTTGTTTTCCTTGCCCAGGGAGATATATTCATGAAGAAGTTGCTAATGTTCACATCTAAGAGATTTTTGCCTATGTTTTTATCTAAGAGTCTTATGGTTTCATGACTTACATTCAGGTCTTTGATCCATTTTGAATTTACTTTTGTGTATGGGGTTAGACAGTGATCCAGTTTCATTCTCTTAGATGTAGCTGTCCAGTTTTGCCAACACCAACTGTTAAAGAGGCTGTCATTTCCCCATTGTATGTCCATGGCTCCTTTATCTTATATTAATTGACCATATATGTTTGGGTTAATGTCTGGAGTCTCTATTCTGCTCCACTGGTCTGTGGCTCTGTTCTTGTGCCAGTACCAAATTGTCTTGATTACTGTGGCTTTGCAGTAGAGCTTGAAGTTGGGGAGTGAGATCCCCCCCACTTTATTCTTCCTTCTCAGTATTGCTTTGACTATTCGGGGTCTTTGGTGTTTCCATATGAATTTTTGAACTATTTGTTCCAGTTCGTTGAAGAATGATGTTGGTGATTTGATAGGGATTGCATCAAATCTGTATATTGCTTTGGGCAGGATGGCCATTTTGATGAAATTAATTCTTCCTAGCCAAGAGCATGGGATGAGTTTCCATTTGTTAGTGTCTTTAATTTCTCTTAAGAGTGTCTTACAGTTTTCAGGGTATGGGTCTTTCACTTCCTTGGTTAGGTTTATGCCTAGGTATTTTATTCTTTCTGATGCAATTGTGAATGGAGTTGTTTTCCTCATTTCTCTTTCTATTGGTTCATTGTTAGTGTATAGGAAAGCCACAGACTTCTGTGTATTAATTTTGTATCCTACAACTTTGCTGTATTCCGGTATCAGTTCTAGTAGTTTTGGAGTGAAGTCTTTAGGGTTTTTTATGTACAATATCATGTAATCTCTGCAAATAGTGACAGTTTAACTTCTTCTTTACCAATATGGATTCCTTGTATTTCTTTGTTTTGTCTGATTGCCATAGCTAGGACCTCCAGTACTATGTTAAATAACAGTGGGGAGAGTGGGCATCCCTGTCTTGTTCCTGATCTCAGAGGAAAAGCTTTCAGCTTCTTGCTGTTCAGTATGATGTTGGCTGTGGGTTTATCATAGATGGCCTTTATTACGTTGAGGTACTTGCCCTCTATTCCCATTTTGCTGAGAGGTTTTATCATGAATGGATGTTGAATTTTGTTGAATGCTTTTTCAGCATCTATGGAGATGATCATGTGGCTTTTGTCCTTCTTTTTCTTTATGTGATGGATGATGTTGATGGATTTTCGAATGTTGTGCCATCCTTGCATCCCTGGGATGAATCCCACTTGGTCATGGTGTATGATCCTTTTGATATATTTTTGAATTCAGTTTGCTAATATTTTATTGAGTATTTTTTCATATATGTTCATCACGGACATTGGTCTGTAGTTTTCTTTTTTGGTGGGGTCTTTGCCTGGTTTTGGTATTAGGGTGATGTTGGTTTCATAGAATGAGTTTGGGAGTATTCCCTCCTCTTCTATTTTTTGGAAAACTTTAAGGAGAATGGGTATTATGTCTTCTCTGTATGTCTGATAAAATTCCGAGGTAAATCCATCTGGCCCAGGGTTTTTTTTCTTGGGTAGTTTTTTGATTACCGCTTCAATTTCTTTGCTCGTAATTGGTTTGTTTAAATTTTGTGTTTCTTCCTTGGTCAGTCTAGGAAGGTTGTATTTTTCTAGGAAGTTGTCCATTTCTTCTAGGTTTTCCAGCTTGTTAGCATATAGGTTTTTATAGTAGTCTCTAATAGTTCCTTGTATTTCTGTGGAGTCTGTCGTGATTTTTCCTTTCTCGTTTCTGATTCTGTTGAAGTGTGTTGATTCTCTTTTTCTCTTAATAAGTCTGTCTAGAGGCTTATCTATTTTGTTTATTTTCTCATTTAAGCAGCTCTTGGTTTCATTGATTTTTTCTATAGTTTTATCCTTCTCAATTTTATTTATTTCTTTTCTGATCTTTATTATGTCCCTCCTGCTCGCTTTAGGCCTCATTTGTTCTTTTTCCAATTTCGATAATTGTGACATTAGACTATTCATTTGGGATTGTTCTTCCTTCTTTAAGTGTGCCTGGATCGCTATATACTTTCCTCTTAAGACTGCTTTCGCTGTGTTCCGCAGAAGTTGGGGCTTTGTGTTGTTGTTGTCATTTGTTTCCATATATTCTTTGATCTCTATTTTAATTTGTTTGTTGATCCATTGATTTTTTTTTTATGCAAAAGCAAGAGTGTTTATTGGGTAGCCAGCATGCTGGGGTCTCGCACTCGCAGGTGGAGACCCCAAAGTACAAGTTCATTCTTCTTTCATACACAGGAATGGGATCGTGTGCAGAGCAGGCCATGTGCAGAGGGGCAGTGCCCAGAGTGGACGTAGATATGACCTGACCTTTACTGCAATTGGTCTCAACTTGTTTTGGATTGGTTCCTTCTAGGTGGAGGGCATCTGGCCAGCTTTTGTAACTGTGTTGGTTAAATTTTTGTAACTCTTTTAACTTCTTCTTTATGTGACCTGTCTCTTACAAAATGAAGTCACTTTATGAAATGGTGTAGCTTATGTCAAGACTCTTTATTCAGGACTCCTCATTCCCCCCTTGAGTTTTGTTCTATTTCAAATCTTTGAAGTAACCTAATAGGGTCTTCCTTAATCGAGGGCCTGTACTGAGATCTAAAGACCATAAGTTGGACGGTGGAGATCCGTTTCTGTAGAAATTTGAGGAGGGCATTGATAAGGCAGGGGCCATATATAAGAGCTACTAACAGAAGTAAGAGGGGACCTGCTACTGCTGATAATAAAGTTGTTAGCCATGGGGACCAACTGAAAAGGCTTTCATACCAGTTTTGGGTGGCTGCTCTATTTCTCTGCTGGTTTCGAATCCTAGCTTTTAGTTCAGCCAAAGAATTTTGAATTACACCTGAGTGGTTGGTATAGAGACAACACTGTTCTCCTAAGGCCACACATAATTCTCCTTGTTGCAAGAGCAGTAAGTCAAGTCCTCTTCTATTTTGTAGTACAACTTCAGCTAGGGAGGACAAAGACTCTTCTAGCCAGGCTAGAGTAAGTTCTACTGTTTGGAAATCATGGTCAATAGTATCACTGAGGGCTTTGTAATTTTTATCTTGGAGGACTAGAGATGGTATGCCTGTACTAGCACCAGGCAGCCTGGCCCCCAAAATGGCAGAGACTACTCTGGTGGAAATAATTTCTCATTTTTGCCTGCTTAGACTCTTTTGACTTTGGGAATACCTATCAATTATTTAATCTTCATGATCCATTGATTATTTAGGAGCATGTTGTTAAGCCTCCATGTGTTTGTGAGCCTTTTTATTTTCTTTGTACAATCTATTTCTAGTTTTATACCTTTGTGGTCTGAAAAGTTGGTTGGTGGAATTTCAATCTTTTGGAATTTACTGAGGCTCTTTTTGTGGCCTAGTATGTGGTCTGTTCTGGAGAATGTTCCATGTGCACTTGAGAAGAATGTGTATCCTGTTGCTTTTGGATGTAGAGTTCTATAGATGTCTATTAGGTCCATCTGCTCTACTGTGTTGTTCAGTGCTTCCGTGTCCTTACTTATTTTCTGCCCAGTGGATCTATCCTTTGGGGTGAGTGGTGTGTTGAAGTCTCCTAAAATGAATGCATTGCAGTCTATATCCCCCTTTAGTTCTGTTAGTATTTGTTTCACATATATTGGTGCTCCTGTGTTGGGTGCATATGTATTTATAATGGTTATATCCTCTTGTTGGACTGAGCCCTTTATCATTATGTAATGTCCTTCTTTATCTCTTGTTACTTTCTTTGTTTTGAAGTCTATTTTGTCTGATACTAGTACTACAACACCTGCTTTTTTCTCCCTGTTGTTTGCATGAATATTATTTTTCCATCCTTTGACTTTTAGTCTGTGCATGTCTTTGGGTTTGAGGTGAGTTTCTTGTAAGCAGCATATAGATGGGTCTTGCTTTTTTATCCATTCTATGACTCTGTGTCTTTTGATTGGTGCATTCAGTCCATTTACATTTAGGGTGATTATCAATAGATATGTACTTATTGCCATTGCAGGCTTTAGATTCTTGGTTACCAAAGGTTCAAGGTTAGCTTCTCTGGTATCTTACTGTCTAGCTTATCTCGCTTATTGAGCTGTTATAAACACTGTCTGGTGATTCTTTATTTCTCTCTCTTCTTATTCCTCCTCCTCCATTCTTTATATGTCAGTTGTTTTATTCTGTGCTCTTTTGTGTTTCCTTTAACTGCTTTTGTGGGTAGTTTATTTTATTTTTTGCCTTTAATTAGTATTCGGTTGGTCTGCTTTCTTTGGTGTGATTTTATTTTCTCTGGTGACATCTATTTAGTCTTAGGAGTGCTCCCATCTAGAGCAGTTCCTCTAAAATACCCTGTAGAGATGGTTTGTGGGAGGCAAACTCCCTCAACTTTTGTTTCTCTGTGAATTGTTTAATCCCTCCTTCATATTTAAATGATAATCGTGCTGGATACAGTATTCTTGGTTCAAGGCCTTTCTGTTTTGTTGCATTAAATATATCATGCCATTCTTTTCTGGCCTGTAAGGTTTCTGTTGAGAAGTCTGATGGTAGCCTGATGGGTTTTCCTTTGTAGGTGACCTTTTTCCTCTCTCTAGCTGCCTTTAAAACTCTGTCCTTGTTCTTGATCCTTGCCATTTTAATTATTATGTATCTTGGTGTTGTCCTCCTTGGGTCCCTTCTGTTGGGAGTTCTGTGTACTTCCATGGTCTGATCGATTATTTCCTCCCCCAGTTTGGGGAAGTTTCCAGCCATTATTTCTTCAAAGACACTTTCTAACCCTTTTTATTTCTCTTCTTCTTCTGGTACCCCTATAATATATATATATATATTGTTCCTTTTGGATTGGTCACACAGTTCTCTTCATATTGATTCATTCCTTGAGATTCTTTTATATCTCTCTCTGCGTCAGCTTCTATACATTCTTGTTCTCTGGTTTCTATTCCATCAATGGCCTCTTGCATCTTATCCATTCTGCTTATAAATCCTTCCAGAGATTGTTTCATTTCTGTAATCTCCCTCTGGACGTCATCCCTTAGCTCTTGTATATTTCTTTGCAGCTCCGTCAGCATGGTTATGACCTTTATTTTGAATTCTTTTTCAGGGAGATTGGTTAGGGCTATCTCCCCAGATTCCTTCTCAGGGGAGACTGTCTGGGTTAATCTGGTCTGTATCAAATTTTTCTGCCTTTTCATGGCGATAGAGGTAGTTGTGGGAAGATGGCGCATGTGTCGGCTAGGAGAACATCCCTTCTTGCTAGTCTGTGGACTTCCTCTCCTGGGAGAACAGCAACCTCTAGCAGCTTGTGCTGGGCAGCTGCACACAGACCGGGCCTCTGATTCTTGCCTGGCTGCTGTGGAATTAAGCTCTACTCTTGCTGTGGGTGTGGCTGGCCTCAGTCTGCTGCTCCAACATGGCGGAGCCGTGTTGGAGGGGAAATGGCTGGAAGGTTGTTATCTCTGTGAGGGGCCTCCAAGCTTCCCTGACGCCCAGGGGGTTAGGGCACCCAGAGTTCCCCAGATTCCCAGCTGCTGGGCTAGGTGTCCCAGGATGCTTCCATCCACCTGTGGGGTCCCTGTCCATTTAAGACTTTCAAAAAGCACTCGCTTTTCTTTGTCCCAGGGGTGCCGGCTGCGGGGACCTGCTCACAGGTCTTACTGTCCTGTTTCCCTAGTATCCAGCATACCACGCACTGTGTGTCTGCGCTCTGGTACAGATGGCTAGGGCTGGCTACTTAGCAGTCCTGGGCTCCCTCTCCCTCCTGGCTCCAACTCCTCTCCTGCTGGGAGCTGGGGTGAGGGGTGCTCAGGTCCTGCCGGGCCGCGGCTTGTATCTTACCCCCTATGTGAGGCACTGGGTTCTTGCAGGTGTGGATGTAGTCTGGCTGTTGTTCTGTGTATTCTGGTCTCTCTTTTAGGAATAGTTGTACTTGTTGTATTTTGAAAAATACATATGGTAGGGGCAGAAGATGGCGGCATGAGTAGAGCAGGGGAAATCTCCTCTCAAAACCACATATATCTATGAAAATATAACAAAGACAACCCTTCCTAGAATAAAGACCAGAGGACACAGGACAATATCCAGACCACATCTGCACCTGAGAGAACCCAGCGCCTCGCGAAGGGGGTAAGATACAAGCCCCGGCCCAGCAGGAGCCGAGTGCCCCTCCCCCCAGCTCCCGGCGGGAGAAGAATAGGCAGAGCGGGAGGGAGACAGAGCACAGGACTGCCGAACACCCAGCCCCAGCCATCCGGGCCAGAGTGCAGACACAGTACATGCCCAGGGGGCCCTGGATGCTAGGGAAACAGGGCAGCAAAAACGGTGAGCAGGTACCAGAGGCCGGGTGCCAGAAGACATAAGAAAAGCACACGACAATTTTTTTTTTCTGTTTTGTTTTGGCGAGCGCTTTTTGGAAGTCTTAAAGGGATAGGACCCCCAATACTAGGTAAACAGGGCAGCAAGAACAGTGAGCGGGCACCAGTGGCCTGGCGCCGGAGGACACCAGAAAAATGCGTGACCATTTTTTTTTTTTTGCTGTTTTGTTCTGGCGAGTGCTTTTTGGAAGTCTTAAAGGGATAGGGCCCCCAATACTAGGGAAACAGGGCAGCAAGACCGGTGAGCAGAGGCCTGAGGCTGGCGCTGGAGAATAAAGAAAAATGAGCGGGCACTTTTTTTTTTTAATTTAATTTTTTTGTGTGTGTGGCCATTGTTTTGTTTTGGTGGGTGCTTTTTGGAAGTCTTAAAGGGGCAGGGTGGGACACTTAATCCAGAGGTAGGGAATCCGGGGATCTCTGGGCACCCTAACCCCTGGGCTGCAGGGAGCAGGGAGGCCCCTTACGGAGATAAACAGCCTCCAGGCCGCTCCTCCTCCAACGTGACTCCACCACTTGGAGCAGCTGCCAGAGCCAGGCCACGCCCACAGCAACAGCGGAGATTAACTCCATAGCAGCCGGGCAGGAAGCAGAAACCCTGACTGCACGCAGCTGCCCAGCACAAGCCACTAGAGGCCGCTGTTCTCCCAGGAGAGGAGGGCCACAAACCAACAAGAAGGGAAGTTCTTCCAGCCGTCACTTGTCCCAGCTCTGCAAACTATTCCTATCACCATGAAAAGGCAAAGCTACAGGCAGACAAAGATCACAGAGACAACAGCAGAGAAGGAGACAGACCTAACCAGTCATCCTGACAAAGAATTCAAAATAAGAATCATAAACGTGCTGACAGAGATGCAGAGAAATACGCAAGAGAAATGGGATGAAGTCCGGAGGGAGATCACAAATACCAGAAAGGAGATCGCAGAAATGAAACAAACTCTGGAAGGGTTTATAAGCAGAATGGATAGGATGCAAGAGGCCATTGATGGAATTGAAACCAGAGAACAGGAACACATAGAAGCTGACAGAGAGAGAGATAAAAGGATCTCCAGGAATGAAACAATGTTAAGAGAACTGTGTGACCAATCCAAAAGGAACAATATCCGTATTATAGGGGATCCAGAAGAAGAAGAGAGAGGAAAAGAGATGGAAAGTATCTTAGAAGAAATAATTGCTGAAAACTTCCCCAAACTGGGGGAGGAAATAATCGAACAGACCACGGAAATACACAGAACCCCCAACAGAAAGGATCCAAGGAGGACAACACCAAGACACATAATAATTAAAATGGCAAAGATCAAGGACAAAGAAAGAGTTTTAAAGGCAGCTAGAGAGAAAAAGGTCACCTATAAAGGAAAACCCATCAGGCTAACGTCAGACTTCTCGACAGAAACCCTACAGGCCAGAAGAGAATAGCATGATATATTTAATACAATGAAACAGAAGGGCCTTGAACCAAGGATACTGTATCCAGCACGACTATCATTCAAATATGACGGTGGGTTTAAACAATTCCCAGACAAACAAAAGCTGAGGGAATTTGCTTTCCGCAAACCACCGCTACAGAACATCTTACAGGGACTGCTCTAGATGGGAGCACTCCTAGAAAGAGCACAGCACAAAACACCCAACATATGAAGAATCAAGGAGGAGGAATAAGAAGGGAGAGAAGAACAGAATCTCCAGACAGTGTATATGACAGCTCAATAAGCAAGCTAAGTTAGGCAGTAAAATACTAAAGAGGCTAACCTTGAAACTTTGGTAACCACAAATTTAAAGCCTGCAATGGCAATAAGTACATATCTTTCAATAGTCACCCTAAATGGTAATGGGCTGAATGCACCAATCAAAAGACACAGAGTAATAGAATGGATAAAAAAGCAAGATCCATCTATATGCTGCTTACAAGAAACTCACCTCAAACCCAAAGACATGTACAGACTAAAAGTCAAGGGATGGAAAAACATATTTCAAGCAAACAACAGCGAGAAGAAAGCAGGGGTTGCAGTACTAATATCAGACAAAATAGACTTCAAAACAAAGAAAGTAACAAGAGATAAAGAAGGATACTACATAATGATAAAGGGCTCAGTCAAACAAGAGGATATAACCATTCTAAATATATATGCACCCAACACAGGAGCACCAGCATATGTGAAACAAATACGAACAGAACTAAAGGGGGAAATAGACTGCAATGCATTCATTCTAGGAGACTTCAACACACCACTCACCGCAAAGGATAGATCCACTGGGCAGAAAATAAGTAAGGACACGGAAGCACTGAACAACACAGTAGAGTAGATGGACCTAATAGACATCTATAGAACTCTACATCCAAAAGCAGCGGGATATACATTCTTCTCAAGTGCACATGGAACATTCTCCAGAATAGACCGCATAGTAGGCCACAAAAAGAGCCTCAGAAAATTCCAAAAGATTGAAATCCTACCAACCAACTTTTCAGACCACAAAGGCATAAAACTAGAAATAAACTGTACAAAGAAAGCAAGGAGGCTCACAAACACATGGAGGCTTAACAACATGCTCCTAAATAATCAATGGATCAATGACCAAATCAAAATGGAGATCCAGGAATATATGGAAACAAATGACAACAACAACACTAAGCCCCAACTTCTGTGGGACGCAGCAAAAGCAGTCTTAAGAGGAAAGTATATAGCAATCCATGCATATTTAAAAAAAGAAGAGCAATCCCAAATGAATGGTCTAATGTCACCATTATCGAAATTGGAAAAAGAAGACCAATTAGGCCAAAGGTCAGCAGAAGGAGGGACATAATAAAGATCAGAGAAGAAATAAATAAAATTGAGAAGAATAAAACAATAGCAAAAATCAATGAAACCAAGAGCTGGTTCTTTGAGAAAATAAACAAAATAGATAAGCCTCTAGCCAGACTTATTAAGAAGAAAAGAGAGTCAACACAAATCAACAGTATCAGAAACGAGAAAGGAAAAATCACGACGGACCCCACGGAAATGCAAAGAATTATTGGAGAATACTATGAAAACCGATATGCTAACAAGCTGGGAAACCTAGGAGAAATGGACAACTTCCTAGAAAAACACAACCTTCAACGATTGACCCAGAAAGAAACAGAAAATCTAAACAGACCAGGTACCAGCAACGAAATTGAAGCGGTAATCAAAAAACTACCAAAGAACAAAACCCCCGGGTCAGATGGATTTACCTTGGAAGTTTATCACACATACAGGGAAGACATAATACCCATTCTCCTTAGAGTTTTCAAAAAAATAGAGGAGGAGGGGATACTCCCAAACTCATTCTATGAAGCTAACATCACCCTAATACCAAAACCAGGCAAAGACCCCACCAAAAAAGAAAACTACAGACCAATATCCCTGATGAACGTAGATGCAAAAATACTCAACAAAATATTAGCAAACTGAATTCAAAAATACATCAAAAGGATCATACACCATGACCAAGTGGGATTCATCCCAGTGATGCAAGGATGGTACAACATTCGAAAGTCCATCAACATCATCCACCACCTCAATAAAAAGAAAGACAAAAACCACATGATCATCTCCATAGATGCTGAAAAAGCATTTGACAAAGTTCAACATCCATTCATGATAAAAACTCTCAGCAAAATGGGAATAGAGGGCAAGTACCTCAACATAATAAAGGCCATCTATGATAAACCCACAGCCAACATTATATTGAACAGCGAGAAGCTGAAAGCATTTCCTCTGAGATCGGGAGCTAGACAGGGATTCCCACTCTCCCCACTGTTATTTAACATAGTACTGGAGGTCCTAGCCACGGCAATCAGACAAAACAAAGAAATACAAGGAATCCAGATTGGTAAAGAAGAAGTTAAACTGTCACTATTTGTAGATGACATGATACTGTACATAAATAACCCTAAGGACTCCACCCCAAAACTACTAGAACTGATATCGGAATACAGCAAAGTTGCAGGATACAAAATCAACACACAGAAATCTGTGGCTTTCCTATACACTAACAATGAACCAACAGAAAGAGAAATCAGGAAAACAACTCCATTCACAATGGCATCAAAAAAAATAAAATACCTAGGAATAAAACTAACCAAGGAAGTGAAAGACTTATACTCTGAAAACTACAAGTCACTCTTAAGAGAAATTAAAGGGGACACTAACAGATGGAAACTCATCCCATGCTCGTGGCTAGGAAGAATTAATATCGTCAAAATGGCCATCCTGCCCAAAGCAATATACAGATTTGATGCAATCCCTATGAAACTACCAGCAACATTCTTCAATGAACGGGAATAAATAATTCAAAAATTCATATGGAAACACCAAAGACCCCGAATAGTCAAAGCAATCCTGAGAAAGAAGAATAAAGTAGGGGGGATCTCACTCCCCAACTTCAAGCTCTACTATAAAGCCATAGTAATCAAGACAATTTGGTACTGGCACAAGAGCAGAGCCACAGACCAATGGAACAGACTAGAGAATCCAGACATTAACCCAGACATATATGGTCAATTAATATTTGATAAAGGAGCCATGGACATACAATGGGGAAACGACAGTCTCTTCAACAGATGGTGCTGGCAAAACTGGACAGCTACATGTAGGAGAATGAAACTGGACCATTGTCTAACCCCATATACAAAAGTAAACTCAAAATGGATCAAAGACCTGAATGTAAGTCATGAAACCATTAAACTCTTGGAAGAAAACATAGGCAAAAACCTCTTAGACATAAACATGAGTGACCTCTTCTTGAACATATCTCCCCGGGCAAGGAAAACAACAGCAAAAATGAGTAAGTGGGACTATATTAAGCTGAAAAGCTTCTGTACAGCAAAAGACACCATCAATAGAACAAAAAGGAACCCTACAGTATGGGAGAATATATTTGAAAATGACACATCCGATAAAGGCTTGATGTCCAGAATATATAAAGAGCTCACACACCTCAACAAACAAAAAACAAATAACCCAATTAAAAAATGGGCAGAGGAACTGAACAGACATTTCTCCAAAAAAGAAATACAGATGGCCAACAGACACATGAAAAGATGCTCCACATCGCTAATTATCAGAGAAATGCAAATTAAAACTACAATGAGGTATCACCTCACACCAGTAAGGATGGCTGCCATCCAAAAGACAACCAACAACAAATGTTGGCGAGGGTGTGGAGAAAGGCCAACCCTCCTACACTGCTGGTGGGAATGTAAATTAGTTCAACCATTGTGGAAAGCAGTATGGAGGTACATCAAAATGCTCAAAACAGACCTACCATTTGACCCAGGAATTGCACTCCTAGGAATTTACCCTAAGAATGCAGCAATCAAGTATGAGAAAGATCAGTGCACCCCTATGTTTATCGCAGCTCTATTTACAGTAGCCAAGAATTGGAAGCAACCTAAATGTCCATCGATAGATAAATGGATAAAGAAGATGTGGTACATATACACAATGGAATACTACTCAGCCATAAGAAAAGGGCAAATCCAACCATTTGCAGCAACATGGATGGAGCTGGAGGGTATTATGCTCAGTGAAACAAGCCAAGTGGAGAAAGAGAAATACCAAATGATTTCACTTATCTGTGGAATATAAGAACAAAGGAAAAACTGAAGGAACAAAACAGCAGCAGAATCACAGAACTCAAGAATGGACTAACAGGTACCAAAGGGAAAGGGACTGGGGAGGATGGGTGGGTAGGGAGGGATAAGGGGTGAGAGAAGTAGGCAGGTATTAAGATTAACATGCATGGGGGGTAGGAGAAAAGGGAGGGCTGTACAACACAGAGAAGTCAAGTAGTGATTCTACAACATTTTGCTATGCTGATGGACAGTGACTGTAAAGGGGTTTATAGGGGAGACCTGGTATAGGGGAGAGCCTAGTAAACATAATATTCGTCATGTAAGTGTAGATTAGTGATACCAAAAACAAAGAAAAAAAGGGGGCAGTTCCTGTGTAGTAACATTAAAATGAGTTCTACACAAGAGTATAAAGGGCATATAAAAGTGTAGGCAAAGGGTCTGTTTGTGTTTATGCAGAGGATCAAAGCCTAATTGGGCTACCCCGAAAATGAACTAAGATATGATATGAAAAAGAACTTCCAGCATCAGCACTCTCTGGAAGACTCATGCCAGAAGATGATCATCAAAAAACCCCAACAAAGATCCATGCACTGCTACAGCTGTAGATGCACTCATCCCACCAGTTCCTCGACTTGCCATTTGAATGAGGAAGGAGATATCTAAGCTGGCCTGTGCATACAGTAAAACAACAAATTTGACTGCATCTATACTGTTGGAACTCAATCAAGAATTAGGAGAAGTGCAAATTGTAGTGCTCCAAAATCTTACAACTACAGACTATTTACTGTTAAAAGAACATAAGGGATGTGAACATTCCCCAGAAATGGGTTGTTTTAATTTGTCTGATTTCTCTCAGACTGTTCAAGTTCAGTTGGACAATATCCACCATATCATAGATAAGTTTTCACAAATGCCTAAGGTGCCTAACTGGTTTTCTTGGTTTCACTGGAGATGGCTGGTAATTACAGGTATGCTTTGGTTATGTAACTGTACTCCTATTATGTTAATGTGTGTGTGCAATTTAAGTAGTAGCTTAAAACCTATACATGCTGAAGTTACTCTACAAAAAGATATGTCAAAGAAATAATCAATCTTCCCATGTTTTCTTCCGCCTGCTACTTCTATAGCTTTTCTTCTTCCTTCCTAATTATGACCCTTAAATAGAATTCGTGCCTCATATCAAATTTACCGAGTATCAATATTCCTCCAAGTGGTAAAGATACCTCAAGACAAATGCTGGGCATAGAAGCTACGGGGCATAAATATGCAAAGAAATAAAAAGCTAACCATTTCAAACAATAAGGCTTCTCTCTCACTTACCAACTTTACATTTCCCTGTATGGCCCCGGAAGATGACTGGTTAGCCAGAGACGGGTAAGATTCCTCAAGGGAGGAACAACCTAAGACAGGCACAGTCGCAGGGGGGTCATCAGGTGAGAAATTGGGGATCAACAGAGGTGAGGCTTAGAACCTCACCCCCCCTGTTCTGAGAGAAATCTTCTGCATACGTGGATGTTTTATTGCCCTGGTCTAGCTTGGATTAACACATAGTCTACAGTCACACACTTAATCATCTACATTTGCTCTCTTACAACACTAAACTATTTTTTCTACCTTTATCTTGT
Organism: Manis pentadactyla; assembly: GCF_030020395.1. Taxonomy (NCBI): domain Eukaryota; kingdom Metazoa; phylum Chordata; class Mammalia; order Pholidota; family Manidae; genus Manis; species Manis pentadactyla. The sequence continues at coordinate 65,048,196 of NC_080032.1, read as the reverse complement.
ATCTACCTACCACTTCAGCATTTTATTAAAAATAATAATAGTAAAGAGAGAAATGTGGTATCCACATATCAATCAAGTATAAAAATCAAATGAGTATTCATATTTGAACTGACTGTTTATAGTTCATAATGCATGAGCAAAACCGAAGGTTTCTGTGATGGCTGCCCTTGTACTGTTCACCATGTAAGAACTTATTCACTATGTAAGAATTTGTTCTCCATGTAAGAACTTGTTTGTTATGCCTCAGAAGATTGGAGACTGATGAAAAATAGGCTTGGGGTGGATTAATGATTGTGCATTGAGCATTGACTCCCCTATACAGAATTTTATTGTTGTTACCAGCCATTTGATCAATAAATATGAGAGATGCCCTCACAAAAAAAAAAAGTATACACTTCCAATGGTAAAATAATAAGTAACCGGGATGTAATGAATATAGTCAAGATATTGTAACAGCTTGGTATGGTGATAGCTGGTACCCAGAATTGTCATGTATATAAATGTTGAATCACTATGTTGTACACCTGAAACTAATGTCATGTAATACCGTGTGTCAACTACCCTTCAATAAAAAAATTATTATCTACAAAAATAAAAATAAAAATAAATAAATAAATAAATAAAAATAAAAGACATATGGTTTTGGGAGGAGATTTCCGCTGCTCTACTCATGCCGCCATCTTGGCTCCACCCCCAGGAACATACTTTTCACAAACATTTTTTTAAAAAAGAAATCCAATCATAATACTAAAGAAACCCATCGAATAAAAAGAGAAGATTTTAAGAGAGGAACTACAAAAACAACCAGAAAATAATAAAATGGCAGTAAGTACATACCTATCATTAACTACTTTACATGTGAATGGACTGAATGCATTAATCAAATGATGTAGAGTGGCAGAATGTATTAAGAAACAGGACCCATCTCTATGCTGCCTACAAGAGGCTTGTTTCAGACCTAAAGACGTGCATGGATTGAAAGTGAAAGGATGATAAAAGATATTTCATGCAAATAATAGGGAGAAAAAAGCAGGGATAGCAGTACTTGTATCAGAGAAAATAGACTTCAAAACAAAGAAAATAGCAAAAGACAAAGAAAGATATTACATAATGATAAAGGAATCAATCCAAAAAGAGGTATATGAAAATTATAAATATCTATGAAATTGTAACAAACTTAAAGGAATAAGAGTAAGTTAATTCAGGTGCCACATAATTATCTCAACACAGAAAACATTAAATGTGCTTTATTGCCCTAATTCATACATTTTGCAAAGAATTTATATATTTAACTGGTGTCTAACAAAATAACTATAGTGAGTTGATTGGGTATCAATTAATTGCCAAAATTAGCATGTTAATCAGTATTTATTTTACTATAATGGTAGTTATCTAGGAGATTGCTAATTGAAATACTTTAAGCATTTCCTTTTGAAGAACAGAATTATATTGATAGCCTTACTTTTTGGATATTTATGTGGTAACAAAGTGAATATATTTTTTACAATAAAACTCAAATAGTTACAGATAAATTAATATTTAACCATTTAACTTACTAAACTTATTTAAATATATTCTATGTTGTAATAGATTAGATCTGTATTATTTCTAAAGTAAGATACTTGTTGGCTTAGCTTTTCTAATGTTTAACAACATTTTTAAAAATATGGTTAAGTTCAAAAGCGAGTAGGAGCAATATTTTCTCTCCTTGCTCTGATCCAGCCTGAATAATGTGTGCTATTGTGCTGATCAGTTATTACAATTAATCTCAATATCTATGTTATCACACAAATTATTCTCCTTCGTTATTACTAAAGACTAATCATTTTGGAGATGATAGATACATAGGGATATTGGATATGTGTGCATAATGTTAGAAAGTTTTTCACAAATCTTAAGTGTTAGTCTTTCCCATTTGTTTGCCTATTCAAAAGGAAGTTTTCAATTTGTGAGTCTTTATGACTCAGTGCTCCTCTGCTTAGCTTTTTTTTTTAATTGAGTACAATTGATATACAGTCTTATAAAGAGGTCTCAGAATACAGAAACCTAGGGCTGACAAATGCAACTTTACTGGGGAAATTAAAAACTGTATTCTGACAAGTTACTTAAGAATATTATTTGTTTGTAAAGGTTTGATTATTCTTGTGTTCCTAATAATAAGCTAATGAAAAAATGTTCTTTTGTATTGCTCCTTGGAAAGCAATTATTCTTTAATGCCTAGTATGTACCAGCATTAAGTATGTATTTGTCTAACACACAACAGTGAGCTGGATAAATTTTATGTTCTGAGACACACTGACAAGTAACAAAGTCTCAGCCAATCCCAGGCTAGCAGGGAAGTGATAGATGCATTTGACTTAGCATTTGGCATATTTACTATTGCATGGAAAGGCAGAATACATGAAGTTTAATTTTACTTCAACAAATGTTTATTGAATGCTAGATGAGCCCCTCATAGTGTTTCACTGTTGTTTTTGTGGGTTTTGTTCTTCTGTTTGTTTCTTCACAATCCTAAATAAGAAATACATGACCTGTGCTCCTACAGAGCTTCAGTCTGGTGAAGAAGACAGCTAAACATGGCCACAACGATCAGAACGCAGAAAAGGGGCACTTAATCAGATCTGAGAGAGAAGCACGGTGGAGGCTTCTTTCAAGGATGGCACCGTGGATGGGACCCTGAATAATGAGCACGAGCAAGGTCAGGTAAGGCAGGAGTGAGGTGGGAAGAATAAGTGCATCTTACACAAAGAGGACACTGTCTCACAAGCTGAAGAGAGCATGGCTAGCTGGAGAAAAGAAAATATTTAGAGGAAACCGAGGAGGAGTTTATCTAGAAGATAGAGAATTAAGGGGCAGGTGCTGTGAGAGTAAAAGAGAATAACTTTTCAGACTGCATGTACGGGAATGTTTAGTAATAATCTTCAGAACTGCCATTAAGTAAATGAAATTAGGCATGGAAAAGTGATCTTGAGAAAAGTCATTTCTGGTAATTAAATAATCTTTCCTAAAATTCCTAACCCAAGGAGTTAACAGTCTGAGGTGGTGACCAGTGAGGTATGAAGCTTCAGAGATAAGAACAAGGTGAAGGGACCTTGAACTCCTCCCAAAGAGCAAGAAATCACTGGTTTTTTGGAGCTATAAAATGTCACCGTCAGATATATAGAGTGGTGAAGATCGTATTGGCTATTTCATTGTAAAGAACAGACTGAAGGTTAAGAGACGAAGGAGAGGGAAATGAGCATTTAGAAGCTTTGGGTACCGCAGGTCAGAGAGGTCTGCAAGCCCAGGGCTGTGGGGGCCACAAATTGAATGAACTGGAAAGAAGTTTATGGAATCTATAGAACAGTGTAATTAAATAATCAGGTTCCCTTAAGGGGAGAGACAAGTAAAATAAGGGCTTTTTCTCTAGAACTGGGCAGATACTAATGATTTTTCCCAGGATTCAGAACATAAGACGATGTGTACTTTGGCACTGGCATCAGAGGGGAATGATAGTGGGTTTTGTGATGGGTGAGTTCAGTGATACCCTGAAATATTCTAACACTCCACAGGGTCACAGTGCCAAACTGAATTGCTTTCATAGATGCACAGGTGTGAAACCATGAGTAATTAGAAGGGGCTCTCTGTGTTTATTGGTATGTCTCGAAGAATTTTAGGAAAGATTATTTAATTACCAGAAATGACTTTTCTCAAGATCACTTTTCCATGCCTAATTTCATTTACTCGATGGCAGTTCTGAAGATTATTACTGAACATTCCCGTACATGCAATCTGAAAAGTTATTCGCTTTTACTCTCACAGCACCTGCCCCTTAATTCTCTATCTTCTAGATAAAATCCTCCTCGGTTTCCTCTTGCAGTTTTCTCATCTCCTTTTATTTCACAGGGATGCTGCACCGAGAGGGGAGGGTGGGATTGCTGCGCTTGCTCTCCGTGGTTAGAGGGAGGGGCAGCGCCCTGAGAAGGCGGGATCCGCTCGCAGCCGACGCCGCGCATGCTCGTCCCGCCGGCCAGCGCCGCCCGCCGTGCTTCTTTCCAAAAGTGCGCGGCCAGCTGCAGCAGAGGAAGCCTCCGACCTGCGCGCGTCCGTCGGTGCTTCCCGCCCCGCCGCCGCCAAGGCCTTCTCCCGCTGACGCCACCGGCGCTCGCCAAAGCCGAGCAGCCTTCCAACAGCGACCGCCCGCGGCCTCCTCCCGCCTGCTCCAGGGGCCTCCCTCGCCAGGGACCGGCGCCCTCTTCCTCACGCAGGCCTGTGCTCCTCGCAGCGGCAGCTCACGGTAAGCGGCCACCCTCGGGGCGGGCGGCATCGGGTACGGGAGGGATCGGGCGGGGAAGGTGTCCGCTGCGGGAGGCTGCAGGCTGGGGCGTCTCGCTGTGGGGTCTGCGGCCGGGCGCAGGTCCACCTCGCCGTCTGCAGGTGCGCCCCGAGAGGCGGCAGCGGGCGGCGGGGAGCGGGGTCTGCAGTGGGCCGCCGCGTGGACGGGCTGCCTCCATCGTGGGCCGTGGCGTCTGCAGCTGCGGGAGGCACGGGTGTCTGTGCGCGGAGATCTCTGAGGTTGGCGGCGGCTGGCGGTGTCGTTTTGGTGTCGGTTCCGGGGTGCAGGGGCGGCAACGTCGTAAGGGGACGGAGTCTGCCAGCAACCGACGCCCAGCCCCCACCAGCCAAAGCCAAGGGCCTCCGACGCCGCTTCCTTTCACCAAATCGCAGCTACCATCCCCGGAGCCCACCTCCCGCCTGTCCCCGCCAGCCGGTGTCTCCCGCTGACACCCGTCCCTGCCGCCTGCCGCCACCACCGCCGTCCAATGCCTTCTTCCCGCTGACGCTGACCTTCGCTGCCTTCGCCAGCGCTCACTGACCCCCAGGGCTGTCCGCTGCCAGACGCCCTCAGACTCCTGCCGCCGCCACCAGAGGCTCTCTTGCCAGGGACCAGGCTCCCTCGTTCTCACGCAGGCCTCGCCAACTTGCAGCAGCCTCAGCTCATGTAAGTAGCTGCCACCACGTTGGCTTTTTGACAGGGAGTTTGGGGGGGTTGCATGGGCTCTGGGAGGAAAGTGGAAAGCTGTGCGTGGGCGTTGGAAAGCCATGGGCAGCGCAGGCACCTACCCAGCTAGGAAGGTGACCAGGTCTTATCCAGGAGCTTCCCAGGCCTGCCAGCTTCTCTGACTGCAAGTAATGGTTCGGGTGTCCGGTCCGTGGGTACGCGGGCATGGGCGCTGCGAGGGTGCAACCGCAGGGGCTGGGGGCCTTCTGTGCTTCCCAAACGGGTCAGCGCGCAGGAGTTCAGGGGGTGTGTCAAGGTCCCTGCGGCTGTGTGGCGGTGGCCTGGCCCCCAGGTGAGTGCATCGCGTGGTGTTGGCTCCCCTCCATGTGTCTGTGTGTGTCGTAGCTCTTGCAGGTGTGGTGTTGTGTGTGTGTTAGGGCCCTGTGCGGCCTGGCACAGTGTATGTCTCTGGGTGCCCGTGCACTAGGAGAACTTAAGGCAGCTGGCTCACCACAACCGCCTAACAGAGAAGTCAGGTGGGGAGACTTTGGGGCAGGCTGCTGGGGAGATTGAGCTCAGCAGGGAGGCCCCTGGAGCATGAATAGTCACAGGTGAGAGCATCCTTCCCACCCCCTTCCACGAGGCAGGTTGCCTGCAAATCAGGGCTTCCCCTGTGACCCACCCTCCCTGCCTCCGAAAAGAAGCTGTCTGCTAGTGGACTGTCCCTTCTTAGTGGAGAAGCCCAGTGGGTCAGGTTCACCCTCTTAATTTTTGTTTTCCCTACAAGGTCTCCACAGGGAACAACTTCTTCTCTCTGAACTCAACTCATGAAAGTTCTACTTCACCCATTTCTGCAAACATCTGCTGCTCTCTACCTCCAGGGTCACATGAGGCAGTTAGGTAACTCCTTTTAGCATCCTTAGCAAGCCACCATTCAGTGTCCTTCCCAGTGTTTTTAATTCTTGCATTCCATAAGCATGAGATGCTTTCCATTAACTTGTGTCAACTTCAGTTTCTTGCCTCAGTATCTTAGCATCTTCAGAGTACAGCTCTTTTACCTCCTTGGTTAAACATCCTCCAGATCTCTTACTGCTTTTGCTGCAGCTGCAAGTGGGATTGTTTTCTTACATTCTCTTTCTGCAAATTTGTTTTTTAATATATTTCTGTATATTCATTTTGTATTCTGCAGTTTTACTGAATTCATTGCTTAGTTTTAATCGTTTTTGTTGGATTTGTTAGTGTTTTCTATATAGAGTGTCATGCCATCTGCAATAATGGCAATTTTACTTCCTCTGTACCAGTTTGGGTAACTTTTTTTCTTTTTCTTGTCTGACTTCTTTTTCTGATTGCTGTGGCTGGGACTTGAGGTACTGTGTTGAAGAAGTGTTGAGAGTAGACATCCTTGTCCTGTTCCTGATCCTATAGGAAACATTTTCTGCTTTTCACCATTATAATTTTGGCTGTGGGTTAGTCCTGTATTTCCTTAAAATATTGAGTCATGTTCCCTCTCAACCCACTTTGTTTTTAGACATATTTATCATGAGTGGATGTTGAATTTTGCCAAATGCTTTTTTCTGCATGTTTCAAAATGATCATAGAGTTTCCACCCTTCCTTTTGTAATGTGTATCTCATTGAGTAATTTGTTGATAACTGATCCATTGTTGCTTCCTTGGAAAACATCCCACTTGGTCCTGGTCAGTGATCCTTTCAGTGCATTTTTTAATTCCATCTGCCCGTTTTGTTGAATATTGTTGCATCTATGTTCATCAGGGTTATTGGTCTGTAATTTTCTATTTTTCTAGTGTTTCTTTTTTTCTTAGTTTTGATGTCAGTGTAATGCTGGCCTTGTAGAATGAATTTGGAAGTGTTTTTATTCCTCACATTTTTTGAGTATATTTATCAGCCCTTTTCTGTACGTGTTTCATAGAATTGAGCTGTGAAGTCATTTGGTGATGGGCTTTTTTCTTTGGAGTTTTTTTTATTATTACCAATTCATTTTTGTTATGAATGATCAGTCTCTTCAGATTTTGTATTTCATCCTACTTCAGACTTTGGAAAGTGCTGGTTTCTAGGAACCTATCCATTTCTTCTAGGTTGCCCAATTTATTGGCATGTAATTTTTCCTAGTAATGTCTTTGAATCCTTTGTACTTATATAGTTTATATTTTAATGTTGTCTCTTTCAGCACTGATTGTGTTTGAGTGTTCTATCTTTTTCTAATGAGTCTCACTAGAAGTTTATCATTTTTGTCTCTTTGGAGAAGAAACTTTTTTTAATATTTTTGTAATACTATACATCATTTAATCCTCCTGCCTTTATTATTTTCTTCCTTCTCACTTGGTGCTTTGTTCTTTTTCTGATGCCTTTAGAGGTAATTTTAGACTGCCTATTTGAAATTTTTCTTGTTTCAGGAGGTAGTCCTGTATTGCTAGAAATGTCTCTCTCAGAAGGGCTTTTACTGTGTCCTAAAGATATTCACCTGTTCTTTTTCTATCTTTATTCAGTTTTCAGATATTTTTGGTTTTCCTCTTAGATGTACCTGTTGCAGCATTGGTTTAGCATCATGCTGTTTCGCCTTCATGTATTTGTGTTTTTTTCCAGTTTTTTCCTGTAACTGATTACTAGCTTACCTTCCACTGTGGTTGGAAAAGATGCTTCATAGGATTTGACTCTTAAGTTTATTGAGATTTGGTTTCTGCCTGATGTGTGATATGTCTTGGAAAATGTACATTTAAAAATATGTATTGTTTGTTTGGGGATGGATTCTTGTGTATATGTTGGCTAAGTCCATCTGGTCTAATAACTAGTTCAAAGCCCTGTTTCATTTTCGATTTTCTCTATAGATGGTCAATTCTTTGATGTCCATCTGTAGGGTGTTATACATTCCCTGCTCTTATTGCATTACACTGTTTTTCTCCCTATATGTTTGTTCATATTTGTTTTATATGTTTAGACACTCCTCTGTTGGGTGCATAGATATTTATAGTTTGTATGTCTTCTTGCTACATTGATGGCTTTATTGTTATGTAACGCCTTCTCTGTTGTATGTCCTTTGTCTTAAAGTCTTCCCATGTCTGATAGTAATATTGCTTCCCATCTTTTTCTTTTTTTTTTAGTTTCACTTGCATAGGGTATCTTTTCCCATTCCTTCACTTTTAGTCTGTTCGTGTCCTTAAATGAAGTGAATCTCTTCCTGGGAGCATACAGATGGTCTTGTTTTTTCATCCAGTCACCTTGTGTCTTTTGATTGGAGCATTTAGATTCTTATATTTATAGTGATTATTGATAGCTCCATCCTTATTTTCACTTTGTGAATTATTTTATTGTAGTCTTTCTCTGTTACTCTCTTGATGATGAGTATAGTTTTTTTAGTATCGCGCTTGGATTCTTTTCTCTGTATCAGCTCTAGGTTTTTAGCTTGTGGATACCTTGAGGTTCCCCTATAATATCCTAAGTATACAGCAGCCTATATGAAATTAATTTCAGATGCATTCTGGTGGTATTAAGTTTTTACTCTCCCTTCTCCATGCTTCATGCATATGATAGCATGTATTCATGGTGATTCCCTTAACAAATTTTTTAAATAAATTGAATCTTACTAGTTTTGTCTTTTTACCTTCATCCTATCTTTCCAGTTACTGTTTTACTACCTTTGCACTATGATTGGTCTGGAGAGTGAAATTAGTATCCTGTGATAGTGTTCTTCTACAACACCTCTTTTCCTTTTGTGTTTAAACAAGTCCATTTAACTTTATTTAAAGTTTCATTTCACTGCTGGTGAACTTGTTCAACTTGGTTTTTCTGGGAGACTCTTGATCTCTTCTTCAGGTCTGGGTGACCTTCCTGGCTAGAGGGTCCTTGACTGGAGCTCCCATGGGAGAGCATGGTGGGGTTCCCCTCACGGGTCACCAGCATCTTTTCTCTTGCTGCCTTTATGACTCTATCTTGAAACTTTCACACATTTTCATTCTCAGGGTTTTGCTGTGGCCTCCTTGGGTTTCTCTTGTTTGGGGGTTGTCTGTTGTCTGTGATCGCTGGGCCTACACATGTGTTTCCTTTCCCAGGTCAGGAGGTTTTCAGCTATTCTTTCTATGAATGAGTTTCTGTCTCTTCTCCTTCCAGGACTCCTGTCATGTGGATGTCGGTGGGCTTGATGTTCTGGTCGAGGTCACTGAGGCTGTCCTCGTGCCATGAGATCTCCTTTCCTGTCTGCGGCCAGCGTGCGTGCTCCCCTCCACCCTGTCCTCCGGCTGCTGCACCACTCTGGCCCCTCTGATCTGCCACTGATTCCCTCCAATGTAGTTTCCTTCTCAGTTACTTTCCTTTTCAGCTTTGATTGGTTCATTTTCCTATTTCCTGTCTCTTTGTTGAAGTTCTCACCAAGCTCATCCACTCTCCCTTCAGGTTTCTTGAGTATCTTTGTCACCATCACCTTGGACTCTGCATCACATAGATGGCTTAACGCCATTTCCTGTAGGCTTTTTCTCCTGCTTTGTCTTGTTCTGTCATTAGGAGCATGTTCCTCTGTCTCCTCCCCTTCTTGATTTCCTCTGTTTCTGTGAATTAGCTGCCTCTCCCAGTCTTGAAGGAGGAGTGGCCTTGGGAGGGAGTGTCTCCCGGATAGATTGCATGTGCCTGGTGGGTATGGATGGTGGACTGGAGCTCCAACAGGTGCGGGCTGGGGCCCTCTGGGTGCTCCACCCTGCGGCTGCTCTCCTGGGGTGGCTGCCCATGGTGCAGGGGGTCCCGAGGCCCCACAGGGCGTGCCCTGGCTGGTCTGCCTGAGCTGATGCAGGTGCAGGCCCAGTTTGTGTCTGTGCCCTCATGTTGCCTTGGTGGCCCTGCTGGGTCTCCAGAGAGCATGTGTAGTCACAGGCAAGGGAGTCATTTTTGGGGACATCTGTTGCTGGAGTGAGCCAGTGGTCTCTGGGCTTGCTGAGGTGGCAGGCCAGCTAGGTTGCTGGGAAACTGCTCCCCTCTCTGCTTTAAAGCTGGAGGTGACGTTCCAGTGCATTTCAGCATTTGGATGTGAGTGGCTCTATTTGAAATAACATAGTAGCTTTTAGAGCTGCTTCTATTCATATGAAAAAGGTGCTGAACAAAAAAGAGTTGGGTGATGGTGGCAGGAATTCTAGGAATAGTGACATCTTTGCATTTCTGTTTACTGGAGTGATTCTGAAGTAATTTTTTACTTATGTATGAAGGTGGTATGGTCAAATTAATCATGTTGAGATGAAATGATGTAGTAAATAAAGTCCCTATACCTTGTCCTGATGTGTAGGAGACACACCATTTGTGGTTATTTTCTTCCCTGTCTGGGTTTATTGCCTTAATTAACTTCTCGGTTCAGAGTAGTCCAAACCACGTTTCAAGCAAAACCCATCTGAAATTGCATAGAAACACTTGGCAGGCTATTCTCAGAGGCTAGTTGACAATTACTCTTTGTAGACACTGTTTGCTTGCAAGTTGTTTGTTCTCTCCAGCATATGTTCCTTTTTTATCTTTGTGTTTCCTGTGACTGTAGGCTGACAAATGCAGCAGAGGGGTCACTGCTGGAAGAGCTGCAGACTCTTTAGGGGCTGTGTCCCGTGCCGAGCCTCTGGCTGATGCTCTATTCATCCCGCAGGGGCCGTGAGCGCCTGATGTGCTTTGTTAAGGGCTCTTTTGCTCCCTCAAGCTCAAGGGGTCCTTGTCATTGTAGCTCAGAGCCATCACCTGGATGAACACTTTCAAGGTCATATGTATAATTACTGACCTGCCCTTTCAGGTTCCTTCCTGAGAGAAGGGGGCCTAAGCCAGGTGCTGGGGAGCAAGCAGGGGCCTGGCCTGCACCCTCCACTGGCCTGGAAGTAGGACCTGGCTGCTGTGCCTAGAAGCTGAGGTATGAGCAGAAGGGCCTGGGGTGGCCTGGGCCATGGCCAGGGCATGACTGGGCTGTGTCATGGGAAGGGGCCTGGGTGAGGTGTTTTCCAAGACATGGAGCAGGGTACCTCTGAGAAGTCCTGCAAGAGGGGGCTGGGCAGGTTCTTCCCTGCTCCGCAGGTCCCTCCAGGTGCCCTGATGGCCTCACTCCTGGCGTGGCCACCTCCCCTCCTCAGGTCTCAGCGGCAGTGTGGCTGTGGGCCCTGTTTCCCAAACAAGGTTGAGACTTAGTGGACACCCTAGATAATTGAAACTGAGCCAACACCTTAAAAAGTGTGTATAAGTTGTGTTCCTCGTGTTCCCCTCATAGCGACCAGAGTGAAAAGTACAGAGGTGGATGGACACAGATGTACCCGCCCTGTAATTATGAGTGAAACATTGGAAATGGCTCAAGAGTTGACAGCGGGACTGCTGGGTAAATGGATGTGTCCCCGGGGAAGGAGCGAGTGGAACAAGACTGACTGCATGTGCCACCTGTGGGGCCTCAGGGTGGAAGAGCGCATTCCCTCACCCCCATCGCGCACACTCATCAGGCATGAGTGCACTTAAAGGCAAACGCCTGGAATGATCGGTATCATTCGTTATTTGCTGGTAGGATTTTGGTAGAAAAAATGTATCTTATTCTTATTTAAATCATTATTTCACTAAATTAACATTAACTGCTATAAAGGTAAAAAAACAATATGCCTTACTAAGCATAACGTTAGAAATCAGTGGAAACATTTCTGATTTTAATTTTAATATGTACATGAGGAAAATTTAAACATTGTATATGCAGGAAAATAAAAGCCTTTAAAGGTGTTTCACTAACCCAGACATTTCCCTTTCGTTTTCTGACTCCCATTTCATACATAGAAAAGCGGTCCTTATTCCAAGTTAATGAAATCTTAATTTAATATTGGGGCTTCATTTTCTATCCATCCTCTTTGATCCATCAGGGATCTTTCTTAGTGAACTCTGTTAATTTGTATTAAAAATGAAAGAATGTTTAACTTACTCTCCCCATAGCTTTTATGGCCAGACACCAAAGGCCACATACTGTATGATTCCACTTTTCCGAACAATCTAGAAGAGCGAAATCAGTGGAGACAGGAGGATGATCGGTGGTTGCCAGGGACAGTGTGGGGGGAGCGAGGAGTTCCTGATTCATAAGGACAGGATTTGCCCCTGATGAAGATGCTCTGGAACTAACTAGTGCTGTTGGTGGGGCAACACTGTACCTGTACTTTCTGCCGCTGAAAGGGACAGTGTACCAGAATCCGAGAGTTAAATGTCATGTGAGGTGCACATTGTAAGATGAAATGGAGTAAGCCTATGGTGTCTGTCCGATGAGAACACAAAGGAGGAGGCTGCGTGCACAGGGCAGGAAGGGGCTGCCCTGGTGCTGCGCCTGCACCCCCTGCTGCCCCAGGGGCTGGGCTGCTGCTGAGCTGCTGTGGGCCAACGTTCTGGCCCTGGAGCCTGCGTGGAAGCCATGTACTGAGCCTGCTCTGGGTCTGCGTCCGGAGCTGCTGCAAGGGCCTGTTGTTGTGCTGAGCCTCGTGTGTCACAGGAGAGGTGACTTGGAGGGTCCCTGGCTCTGAAGTGGGGCTGGTGGGTTACATGTTTTGGCATGTGAGCTGCAGTGGTGAGAGCTGTGGCGTGAGCCTGCTTTGTCTCTGGACTGGAGCTGGCGTGAACTTTTGTTCTAGCTTTGGGCCTTGAAATACATGTGACCGTGCACCACTTGAAAGATCTGGTCATAAAATGTCAGTGCTGCCCTACCTCCTCACCCTGACCCGTGTTCTCTGTCCTTCCCTCTCATGGCACCAAGCCTCCATGTTAAGAACTGTGATATAGAGGCCCACGTGGCCAAGCACTAGGGAGCCGAACAGACACAAGAACACAGGCCCCCCTTCCAGACTCACCCCTGCTTACACCCGTGCGTGAGCTCAGGCGCTGAGGAAACCAGGTCCTGTCTGGGTTTGGCCTGCAGCCCCAGCTCCTGAGAGTCTGGCAGAAGCTCCCGGCTGAGAGCTGCCAGATTCCTGGTCCACTGAAACTGGGAGGGCAATTGTTGGTTGAGCCACTGAGTTTGGGGAAAAGTCCCACAGCAGCAGCGGTTGGTCACTCATGCTGTGGTCCCACACCAGGCCCCGGCCCACCCCTCCCGCCCCTGCTCCCCTGCCAGCCCCCTCCTTGTCACCTCCACTCTGGCAAAACTGCCTCTGTCTCCACATGTCTGCAGGTTGTGCCTCCTGCCAGGCTAACTCACCTGGATTTGTGCAGGGCTGCTTGTCCCACTGCTAAAATCAGAATGGCACCTCAGCTTAGCCTGCTCAGCTCCACCTAGTGGAGCTCGGGACGTGGTGCTCTGCTGTTCCCCTACAGAGCACTTGCTCTTCTCATCCACATAGTGGTGGTTTTGTGGCTTTTGTCCATCTTCCCCCGTGACTTCCCCCTGGGAGCTCCTGCAGGCAGGGGCCTTGTTGGGTCTTCCTGCCCTGGTGCAGCCGAGTACTCAGGGCACAGGTGCTGACTGAATATGGGAGTATGCACTCTAACCTCCCATGTTGCTAATTTTGTTGTTTATATTAGTAGCAGTGGTAGTAGTAATAACATTTGATCACTGTCGTCATTTTTAGGCATCAGTATTTTCATTACATACACTGTTTTGGATTCTAAAAAGCTTCTTGCCTGGATGTTGCTGAGGGTTCGTAGAACTCACATTTTGTATGTTGACTCCAAGTTTTGCTAGTTGGAGAAAGGATGCTTTAGAAGAAGAGGTGGTTCTGTTTTTTCCTCCTTTAATCCTGCGCTGACCTTGACTGCCGGCAGGGGGCGCCCATGGACAACCAGTGATGTCTGGAGTCCTGCGGTTTCCCCCGTGGCCAGGACGGGGAGCAAAAACCCAGTCTTTGTGAGGCAGGTAGAGAGCGCATGGCGCCTTCCTTCAGGGCTTTCTCTTCATTTCAGAAGGACCTAGCGTGGAGGCGCCTGCAGGGCCTTGACTCCAGGCCGGGACCATCCCTGTGAGGAGCACACCCCCTTTGTGCCCCGAATGCAGAGGAGGAGGCTGGGCTGCCGCTTCTCCAGGCCTTTGACCTTCAGCTGCAGACCAGAGCCTTCCCTTCTGTGCCATCCCCCGTGGCTGACTCTCTACGTCTTCAGGTAAGGAGACTTTCACAGCAGGTGAAAGTTTTTCTGTTTTCTGGCAGGTTCCCTAGGGAAGGGGCTCAGTGGGTCAGACTCCCAGGGTGCTGTGTTCATTAGGGACTGAGGATGGTTTTGTGGGAGAAATCCCTGCAGAGCTTCAGAGAGAGGGAAACATGGGGACAGTCCTGTAGCGGACACACGTGATCTTGGGACTTAGGGATGTTTAGGGTGGGGGCGTGGGTGTCCCTGGCCTGGACACAGAGAACCCCCAGTGGAAAGGCAAATTTGAGTAGTCTGTACACAGCTTGATTAATTTTTAATAGTTGATATTTGCTATAATGTGAAAGTGTTTGAAAAACTATAGACCAAGAGGGGTTGTAGTAAAATACATTATCTTAAGCTTCAATATTCTAAGTTTCTGAAATGCAGAATTCATTATAATTTCACTTTCCTGGCTTTCAAAGAAGATAAGTGATCTGTAATGTCTTTAAAATATGCTTATCTTTCTAATAATGCGGCGACAATATGAAATACTGAAAAATACTGGCTCATTGAACATTTCCTCCTGGATTCCAGTGTGATTAGTATTATTAAAAGCTGATGAACCCAGGTTGCTACCCAATTTTTTTGAGTGTAATAAGATACTATCCTCAGTTAGATTGAGATGATCAAAACCCAGTGGTTATTCTTAAATACCAACCATTGCGTACTGCTGGAAACCACTGAGAATGGAATACCTGAGAACGTAAACCTTCAGAATAGTGAAGAACCAAGATCACGACTGCTTTGACAATGAGATACCTTCATTGCACATGCATTTTTTGCCTGTTAAAAATGCAAATCTGATGGCATTTAGTTGAATTTTGTATGTTTCCATCCAAGCGATAACATGATGGTATCTGTAGTCTCCTTGCTGTTGGTTATGATCCTCTTTCTATTAAGAATTGATATATTTAGTGGGAGGTTTTTCATTTGTCACTTCTGTACTTTCTGTTTATTTCTAAATCCAAGTATCCTGTGTCCTGTTAAAAGCTTTCCATTCCTCCAATATAAAAATTACCTCCTCACTTGAGTTGTAAGCAAGGTTGGGAGGGAGGCCTTCTAAAGGTAGGCGTCTTTACATAAAGTCAGGATGTTTTGTTGGAGGGCCTCATGAACACTGTCCACTTGGTTTGCAGTATCATGCCATCATGATAACTGCCTAAAAAGGTGCTGTCCCTGTGCATCGAGATGCTTCTGATGTCGGTATTGTGTTATTTTCCAGTTTGGTTTTCGATTCCATATTATTTTCAACTTATACTATTTGAATTTTATAATGTGTGTTCTTGATTCACATATGCTTACGTACATGTACACTTTTAATACCTGTTCAATGTATATTTTGCATTGGGCGATGGCTGATGCATTTGATCTTGATGACCATTGGGTGTTTGTAAGTATACTTAAAGTACTTTCGAGGACAAAGCTGAAAATATCCCATCTGGTGATTCAATTCACAAAACCTGTTTATCCGTTGTGTAATGTTTTTAAGCTTATCATAGTTTGTGTCTTGAGATGATCAGCTGAAAAAGATACAAATTGGGCATGATGACATACACAGTAGGAGAGTAATGTCTTCTGCCTTTTAGTGCAAACCCCATAGTTGCTTGTGTGTAATAACTGTGACCATGAGTGTTTTTCTGTCAGCATTATCCTTTTACTATTTACTAATAATTACTGCAGGTACACCCTGTCCGTGTTTTCTTTCCTTCCGGTGCAGTCAATAGAGCATCTGTGGTGATGGCAGTGTTGTTACATGAACATACCTTGTCCTCTGACATACTCATGCTGGGCTACTTCTCTTGTGCAATCAGAAGTGTAGGAAAAGTATTAGCTTTTTATATTCAGTTGTATTTTGGATCTAACCTGATTTCTTAGGTGCATTATATATTCCTTTTGAATTGTAAGCACAGAGGAACAGATCAATTTTTATCTTTACCTACATCATTAGTTATAAGGAATTCTATCAACATGTAAGTTGCACTAAATTGGGGAGCGGAGCATACCAGCATTTTAGCTTTGAATAATTCTGTGTGGTCTCTTAAGTATCATGTCTGGCACACAACATATCAACATCTACCATCACTTGGAGTATAGTTGGCCACTTATAGTTCTTTGATTTTGTCACTGCTCACTATCACCTGGGACATGATGTTTGAATATTTTCTGGACATTTTCTGATCAGAAACTATCAAGACAAAACATTGAATCTTTTAATGGTCATACCTTCTGTTCTCATAATTATAATCTGAATACAGAGTTAGAGATTTTTATTCTGTTCCATTACTGCTGAAATGTATAAGTATTCTTGGAATACATGTGAGCCAGTCACTGAGGCATTTTATTTTTTGTTTCTACAGCAGTCTTTTGAATGTTCAACCATGAGGTGAAATAGACATGATAGTGTCTGAATCTCTACATACATTTATGATGACAAGACTTTTTGAGAGTGACACACACACAGCCATACCAGTGAAACAACTTAAAAATCCCTCCCAAGTAACATAATACATAATAAGTAAATATGCACATGCATTATCCACTGAAAATGAGAACTGTAGCATAGTTGTTTGGAAATGATGTATCTTCCTGGGTTATTTACTTCTCTGTGTCATAAACACTATCTTTAAGAAACAAAACAGTAGAACTAGGTGACAATAAAAATTAATAGTAATTTCTAGTAGTTTAGAAATACTATGTGTTAAAATATGAAAAGTGTTAATACAGTTTTCTTTTAAGACGGTTTCAGGTTTACAGAAAATTTACAAAGGTAGTGCAGGATTTCACCGTTGCTCAGACCACTTCCACTCCCACGTCATTATATTTCCTTGTTACAATTAAGGAAACAGTGTTGCTGCCTTGTAACCATCCACCATCCATTCTTTTTCTCAGATTTCCCTAGTTGTGCCCTTTCTCCCCTAAGATCCCACTCAGGATACCTCATTACATTTAGTGATCTCGTCTCCCTAGGACACTCTTTGCTAGAGTTTCTGAGACATTCTTTGTTTTGAATGATCTTTTCTATTTTTGTGGTTCTTCACCATCAATTTTGTAGAATTTTTCTACAGTTGGAATTAATCTGATGTTTCTCTTGTGATTACTTGGAGTTGTGTTTTACCGGGGAAGAAGGCCACAGATGTCAAGGACCATTCACAGCACCTCCTGTCAATGGCACGTGCTCCAAAGGTGACTTAGATTGTTGATGGCCTACATGGCAGGATTTATTTTCTTATGGCTGAGTAATATGCCACGTGTGTGTGTGTGTGTGTGTGTGTGTGTGTGTGTGTGTGTTACACATCTTTATCCATTCATGTATCTATGGACATTTAGGCTGCTTCTGTCTGTATCTTGGCTATTATAAATAATGCTGCAATGAACATAGAGATACATATGTCTTTTCAGATAAGTATTTTCATTTTCCTTGGGTAAATTCCTAAAGCAGAATTGCTGGATTATATAGTATATTATTTTTAATTGTTGGAGGAACCCATGTACTGTTTCCCATAGTGGATAACACCAGTTCACATTCCCAACAATAGTGTATGAGGGTTTCCTTCTCTCCACATCCTTGCCAACAGTTGTTATTTTTTGTCTTCAATTTGAACTTGCCATTCTAACATTTGAATTGAGATCTCATTGTGGTTTTGATTTGCATTTTTCTGATGGTTAGTGATACTGAGAATCTTTGCATGTGTCTGTTGGCTATCTGTATGTCTTTTTTGGAAAAATGCCTATTCAGGTCCTCTGTCCATTTTTGTAATTGGATTGTCTCTTTGATAGTGAGTTGTATGAGTACTTTATATGTTTTGGATGTTAACCCCATATTGAATATGTCGTGTTCGAACATCTCCCATTCAGTAGGTTATTCTTCTGTGTGGTTAATGGTTTCCTTCGCTCTACAGAGCAATTTAGTTTGATGTAGTTCCCATGTGTTTCTTTTAGCCTTTGTTGTTCTTGACTGAGGAGGGAGATCAAAAAAATATTACTAAGGCCAGAGTCGAAGAGCTTGCTGCCTGTGTTTTCTTCGGGAAATTTTATGTTTCATGTCCTACATTTAAGTCTTTAATTCATGTTGAGTTTGTTTGTATATGCTTTAGAGAAGTGGTCCATGTTTTGCGTGTAGCTGTCCAAAGAGACTTTTTCTCATTATGTATTTTTACCTCCTTTACTTATTCATTCATTTATTAATTTATTTATTCATTCACTCATTCATTCATTTATCTTAATCTACAATTACATGAGGAACATTATGTTTACTAGACTCCCCCCATCACCAAGTCCCCCCACAAACCCATTACAGTCACTGTCCATCAGCATAGTAAGATGCTGTAGAATCACTACTTGTCTTCTCTGTGCTGCACGGCCCTCCCCATGCCTGCCCCAACCATTATACATGCTAAACGTAATGCCCTCTTTTTTCCCTCTGCTTATCCCTCCCTTCCCCTTTCCCTTTCGTAACTGTTAGTCCATTCTTGGGTTCTGTGAGTCTGCTGCTGTTTTGTTCTTTCAGTTTTTTCTTTGTTCTTATACTCCACAGATGAGTGAAATCATTTGATACTTGTCTTTCTCCGCCTGGCTTATTTCACTGAGCATAATACCCTCTAGCTTCATCCATGTTGTTGCAAATAGTAGGATTTGTTTTCTTCTTATGGCTGAATAATATTCCATTGTGTATATGTATCACATCTTCCTTATCCATTCATCTACTGATGGACACTTAGGTTGCTTCCATTTCTTGGCTATTGTAAACAGTGCTGCGATAAACATAGGGGTGCATATGTCTTTTTCAAACTAGACTGCTGCTAATGCAGAAATATAAAAATGAAATAATATTATTTAAACATAGGCACTGAAATAATATCATTTCAGGAGATTTTAGGACCATGACAGGCCTTTCGTAATTCATAGATATGCAAAATACTTAGATAAAAGTACAGGTTACTTTCTATTACAAATTATGTGCCACTGTTTTCTTATATATTAGAAGTTCAACAATTTACAAAGCCCAAATCTTTACATATATGTACCTGAGTGAAATGAAAGTTTAAAAAAAATTTTAAAGCAATACTTAGATACAAGAAATGAAGTCAGAACTCAATTAAGAAGTCAGCAGATGTCATGTATTTTGTAGAAATAAACAATCCTCTTCAGATATATGCACTTTAACTTGGTAAGGAAATAAAAACAAATTGTGAAATCCTCTCATATATATATATATGTACACACACATAAGCATGTGTGTGTGTGTGTGTGTGTGTGTTTAGGCAACCTATGTAGAGACTGTTACATCTGTATATCTATTTTGCTCTGGGATCTTGTAGTTGTGTGATTAAATGTAATGCGTGGTGATTTGTTTTCTCCCAGAACAGGTGGGAAATAGAAGGCTGAGGAAAGAATGATAAGGCTACATCAAAAAAGACCATGCTCTGATAGTATACGTATTTAAAATGACAAGAGAATGAACTCTGTCCATGCAGAAACCCTAGCCACAGTAGGAGAAAAAAAATTAAGGGATTTTTAGTAACTGCTCTTAGTCTCAATCTATGCACATTAGAGATTCATTTCTAAAAGTCTCTTTTTTTCCATGGGTTCCTTCAACTACTGTGTCTGTTTTCCATACCACTCACATCACATTTCTGCCAGAGTTCTGATCACACTGGATTCTATATTCATTTGTTTATAACTGTGTCTCTAACTGAAGCATGAAGCTCTTGAGGGAGCTGTGTCCTATTCATCTCTGTAATCATCTCTGCATTGTTCCTGCAACTGGAGTAACACTTAACAAATATGTATTGCATGCATAAACAGAAAAGTAGTATGTTACTTGTTTTGCTTCCAGAATGAATTTTGCACTTGCAGGGAAAATATTGAGATAAAGTGATACAAAATCTTACAAGTATTTCCAGAGAATAAACCGTTCAAGGGCCCATAGGACATTTCTAAAGACAGACCATGATCTGGTCCATAAAACTAATCTCAATATATTTAAATGTATTCAAGTTGTACAAAATATGTTTTTGGATCAAGATGGAGCTTAATTGGAAATCAATAACAGAAAGAACTCTGGAACATTCCCCAAAGTTGGAAACTAAGTAATGCACATCTGAATAACCCATGAATCAAAGAATAATGCAAAAGGGAATTTAGAACTATTTTCAACTTAATAAAAATGAAATCACAATATCTCAAAATATGTGGGTATGTTGCCAAATCAGCTCACATATTCATAGCATGAATGCTTCCATTAGAAAAAAAAAAAAGATTTCAAATCAGTATATCAGCTTTCACCATAAGAAACTGGGAAAAGTTAACCCTAGGCAAGAAGAAAGTAAAGATCAGAGCAGAAATCAATGAAAATAGAAAGTTGAAAAATAAATGGTGAATAAGTACACAAAAAAGTCATTAGTCTTTGGGGAAATGCAAATTAAAACCACAATGAGATCCTACTACATATCTATTAGAATGGCTAAAATGTAAGAGATGCGCTGTAACAAGTGTTGACCTCCAGGGTGTGGAGCAACTAGAAGGCTCACACATTGCTAGTGGGAATGCAACATGGCCCAACTACTTTGGATAATACTTTGGCAGGTATACAAAAAGTTAAACATATACCTATCATACAATTCAGTCATTCCACTCCTAGGTATTTATGTAAGGGAAAAGGAAAGCCTATGTTTGTACAAAGCCTGCTACACAAATATTCATAGCAAGTAGCTTTATTTTTAATAGTTGACAAGTGGGAACTACCCAAATGAATATCCAAGAACAGGTGAAAGAATAAACAAATTTAGCTATACTCAAAAGTTGAATAACTCTCAAAAGTAAAAAAGAAATTAACTCTTAATATACATGTTACGAGGTCACTGAATCTCAAAATAATTGTGCTGAGTGAAAAAATCCATACATGAAAACAGTACCTACTGGAGGGCTCCATTTATATTAAATTCTGGAAATTGCAAACTAGCCTATTGTGACAGAAAGCAGGTTAGTTGCCCGGGAGCAGAAAGAGTAGGTAGGAAGCGGTGTGAAGGATGGATTACAAAGGTACAAAGGGAAAGTTTTACAGATGACAAATATGTTAAATGTTTTGATGTTATGAATGCTTTCATGGATGTATATATTTGTCAAAATGTAAACAATTGTATGCTTTAGGAGGAATCCGGAGGAGGCGCGAGGCCCGGGAGGAGGCCAGCGGCGGCGGCGCGCCTGGTCCGCGGACGAGTGCCCTTCCCCCGCCGCCGGGCCCGCAGCGCCCCTGCCGCAGCCGCCTCGCCGCCCCCCGCTCGTCGGAGCGGCCGCGCGAGCACTGAGGCGGGTGGCCTGGCCTGGCCTCGCCGAGATGCAGAGCTGCCCGCACCGGCCACCCGAACTGAGGAACTCCCGGAGGGGCTGTGAGGCCTCCAGCAAACAAGGACCCCCTCTTCTTCTTGGCACCTGCAGTTCTAGGTCCCAAATACCTTTTTCCATATAAGGAACACAAAGGCAAGTTTGGAAAGTCAAACAAACGGCAAGGATTTAACGCAGGACTGCGGGAAATAGAGAATATCCCGGGAGTAAAGTTTCCTGGATCCCAGGCAGCTCGGCAGCAGAGCTCTTCAGAAACGGAGGGAGGAGGTGGAGACAGGCCGATGCAGGCGTTGAGGACGGAGGTGACAGAGCAGGAGACGGAAACGGCGAGGGAAGGACCGGGGAAGCTGGTTCCGAACGGACAGAGAGTCACGCTCCTCAAAGAAGCCTTCTGGCCACTCCCGGGAATCGCCCGGAGACGAAGACCACAAGGACCGCACGGAAGAGGGGAACGAGCAGCTCCGGGGGCGCGCGGACCGCAGCCCCCGACCCGCGGCGGAGCGTGAAGGGGCCCGACCACCGTGATGAGCGCTGCGCGGTAAGGGGAACCCCGAGAGGGCTGCACGTTTGCTTGTCTGATATTCTTGGATTCAATAAGAAACAACACGGTCCTTGTCATTGACAGAACCCCGGTTTGTATGTACATTATTCACATTTCTCTCTGTTGTGTTTTGAGGAAAAAAGACATTTTAGCCTTTTTTAAGGTTATTGATTTAGTTTCATGTTACTTGGTTGCATGAAGTTGCCCTTAACCAGTAAGAATTACAAAGATTTTTGCACAGACTTCTCCCTGTCTAGGATCCTTTTATCAAGGCAGTTCATCATTCTCCTGCCTTCACTCCACCATCACCAAACACTCAGTCAAATATGTTAGCATTTTTTAAGCGCCCACTCATAATGCTTAAGGGACAGCCTCTCCATTGACAGAACCCAGGAACCAATTCCTAGATATGTAATGTTGGCGTATTGAAGATTAAATTAAAATTGCCCTTCAGTTTTGGGCCATGTGTAGTTTGATCATATTGTAAAATACCTTCCGTATTAGAAATAGCTAGTTGGCAGCATATACTTCCCAAAACTCATGTTGTTGTGTACATAAACTCGGTTTCTATATGTGAAGTTAGTGACTCTTTTTGTGTTATTCCAAAATAAAGGCAGTGGTTTTCCCCCCAGTGCCAGTACAATTTGAGCTGATTACACAAGGTGGGTTCTTTACATTTGAAAGCTGGAATCAGCAGCTGCCCTATGGAAAACCACAAAAGGCATTGACTTTTAAAGTGAACAGTTGTTTTCGTTTGGAACAACGACTAGAATAGTTAATATTCATCCACACACTATTATTATGTGTACATTATTGTTGCTCTTGTGATTAGAGAATTTTATTTATTTTTATGCCAGCTTATATTGTGAGAACACTTTCAGTCAGTTTGGGTTTGATCAATCCTGTTATGCTTGTCCTGGGAACATATTTTTGTGTATTCGAGGTTTGTAGTTGAAAAGTTTACTGTAAAAATAAATCAAAAACAAAAAAATGTATTGTTTATACAGAATAAATTTATTGGAATGTATACTGGGAGTAAGATTTGAGTTTGTAAACAACTAAGTTAGTGTAATTTGGCTTCATATATGTAATGTGAGGTATTAATGTAATTCATATATTAAAGCTAAAATTAACAAAAAAATTGTATGCTTTAAATATGTGCATATCTATTTATTGAATGTTCATTGGATATCCATTATATCTCAGTAAATCTGGTAATAGCTTTCAAGAAAATATGTAACTTCAAGAAAGAACTTAACTCTTCTGCTTTAGTCTCCTTATTTGTAAAATCGGCCTAGTATCTTGCAGTGTGTGTTTATGTGTTTGTAATAAATGAGGTAGGAACTCAAGTTTTTAAAATTTCCTCTCCAAATGAGCACTGAATTTTCTAACATTATTCACTGAATTAATCAATGTGTTTTCATTGATATGAAAACCTCCGTTCTCATATGATATATTCCTGTATCTGTGTTTATTCCTATATTCTTTAATCTGTCTTTCCATTCAAACTGTATGTAAAGTTTCCTTAGTTTTATAATATGCTTGAGTATTTGATAGTTGCCATAATATTATATTACATTTTATTTTCAGAATAATTTGGCTATCATTACACTTTATATGTGCCTTAGGAACTTATAAGCTTTTCAAGAACCTGCCACTTTAATATATGGTACATTGATCTTTCAATAGAATCATATTAAATAGAGATAATTTACATCTTTAAAATGTCTTTTATCCTTGAATGATGTCTGTTTCCTTTATGCATGTCTTAGTTTATGTTCATCAATGCAACTTTAATACATTTATTTCTAGAGTGTTTTTCTCCCCACTGGTCAAGACTTCTTTTTCCAGGTTTATTGACATATTATTGTGTAGAACCTGAAGAATCAAAAGTTAGCATAAGCACAGCCATCTTAAAGGCTCAAACACCATTTTCTAACCTAGAAAGAGAAAAATTACTAGAACTTTGAAAAACAAGTTAGTCAGCCAGTGTTAATTATAGTGACCTTTAGTTAGCTAACCTCAATCAGTTAAGCTTATCTTGCTAGAACCACCCTAAACATACCGAAAGTGATTTTATCTGACCAGACCCCCAGGATGTGGCGTCAGCCGAAAATTTTTTATGTGTCTATGGAAAAACACTGTATTGTGACTGTAGAAAATACTGCCCCTTTGAAAATGCTATAAAAACTTCTGGCTTTGTGTGTTCGGAGTCCTTGTTGAGACCCGCTGCGTCGGGCTAACACATAGACCCCAGCTAGCTAGCCTCTGAATAAATTCCTCTTGCTTGTTGCATCAAGAGACGCCTTCCGTGAGTGATTTGGGGCGGTGTCCTCCTCTGAGAGAATCCAACATTTGGGGGCTCATCCGGGATCGTGCGCTCACCCCGCTTCACTCCCAAAGCCGTTCTTGGAGGAAGAGGTAAGATTAGTGGCGCCTTGAGTTGTCTGTGTTCTGTGTTCTGCTTTTCAGTGAGACCGGTCGGAGTTCTGAAAAGGGTACCCTCTGTCTGGCAGCTGTCCCGGTCCCGTAAGGGGTCGCGACTGCGGTCGGTAGACGTACTTGGAGCACCGCAGGCTGCAACACTGGGGGACGCCCTGGGGAGTTTGGAGGGCCAGGGATGCCTGGTGGCCTCTCACCTGTTTTTCCGAAAAAGTGAACCGGATGAGACAGGGTTGGTTTTTGAGCGCTGAAAGTATCAGCCCACTGATTCCTTCCGGTTCTTGGTCAGAAATCTGAGGAAGACACAAAGCGGCCGCTGTGTGTCTAATCTCTGTGTGTCTCTGTTTTTTGTGTCCTTTACGTGTCTAATAATTGTTATACTGGCATGGGACAGACAGTGACGACCCCCTTTAGCCTGACATTAGGTCATTGGACAGAAGTGAGAGCAAGGGTGCATGACTTGTCGGTAGAAGTTAAAAAAGGGCTGTGGCAGACTTGCTGTACCTCCGAGTGGCCCACTTTTAACGTTAGATGGCCCCCGGAGGGGACTTTTGACCTCTCCACTCTGCTTGCAGTAAAAGCTGTTGTTTTCCAGAATTCAACTCGGGGATATCCGGATCAGCAGCCCTACATTGTGGTCTGGCAAGAATTGGTGGAAAATCCACCGCCCTGGGTAAAGCCCTGGGTGCGAAAGAAAGCGAACTCTCGAGTCTTATTGGCTCAGGCTCAACCTCAGGGAAAAGGGAAAGGGACCACTAAAATGCACCCTGACACTCAAGACTTGGTTATGGTTGATGATCCCCCTCCTTACCCTCCTGCCTCTGCCCCGGCACCCGAGGCCCCGGCGGCCGAGGCCCCAGTGCCTCCAGCCCCGGCACCTCCGATGACTCTAGCCTCTGGTACCGAGGCATCGGGGCCAGCCCCGGGACCGGCCCAGGGAACTCGGCGGCGCCGAGGGGCCGCATTGGACCCATCAGGTATTTTTCCCCTCAGGTCTTATGGGGCCCCCATTCTCGGGGAGGAAGGAGACCCGCCTTTCCAACCTCTGCAATACTGGCCATTCTCCTCTGCTGATTTATATAATTGGAAAGCTAACCATCCTCCTTTTTCAGAGGAACCGCAGAGACTAATGGGACTGATAGAGTCCCTGATGTTCTCTCACCAGCCCACTTGGGATGATTGTCAGCAGCTCTTACAGGTACTCTTCACCACGGAAGAAAGAGAAAGGATCCTCCTGGAAGCACGAAAGAACGTGCCTGGAGCTGACGGACGACCGTCGCAACTCCCTCATGATATAGAAAGGGGGTTCCCACTGACCAGACCCAACTGGGACTTTAATTCTCCAGAAGGTAGGGAGCGACTAACCATCTATCGCCAGGCTCTGGTGGCAGGTCTTCGCGGGGCTGCAAGGCGCCCCACCAATTTGGCCAAGGTAAGAGAGGTTAGTCAGGGAGCCGTTGAGGCACCCGCAGTGTTCTTAGAACGCCTGATGGAAGCCTTCAGGCGGTATACTCCTTTTGACCCCACTTCTGAGGAACACAGTGCTTCAGTGGCTCTTGCCTTTATTGGGCAATCAGCGCCTGATATTAGAAAGAAGCTTCAGAGACTAGAAGGCTTACAGGATTTGTCGTTGAGAGATTTGGTGAAAGAAGCTGAGAAAGTTTATCATAAGAGAGAGACTGAGGAGGAGAAGGAATTAAGGAAGGAAAAGGAAAGAGAAATAAAGAGGAAAAGAGGCATATAGGAAGCATGAGAGAAATTTAACAAAAATCTTAGCCGCAGTAGTAGAAGATAAAGGACGCCTGCCCTCTAGTGGTAGAACTAGTAAGGCAGGGCACCTGGGCAACCGGCCTCCTTTAGATAAAGATCAATGTGCATACTGCAAAGAGAAAGGGCATTGGGTGAAAGAATGCCCTAAAAAGCCACTGCAGAAGCCTCCAAAAAAGGTGTTGTCTCTGCTAGAAGACAAAGATTAGAGAGGACGGGGCTCGGAACCCCTCCCCGAGCCCAGGGTAACTCTGAAAGTAGAGGGGCAACCCGTTGAGTTCCTAGTAGACACCGGTGCTCAACATTCTGTATTAACTAAAGACAAGGGCCCTCTCTCTGGCAAAAAGTCTTGAGTGATTAGAGCTACAGGCCAGAAACAATATGCATGGACCACCCGAAGAGCAGTAGACTTAAGAGTAGGACGAGTAAGTCACTCGTTCCTCATTATACCGGAATGCCCTACGCCCCTGTTAGGAAGGGACATCTTAACCAAAGTAAGAGCCCAAATATCTTTTCAAGCTGAGAAACCTCTGGTGACTAATCAGGAAAATAAGCCTTTGGACTTGAGTATTCTGACCATAAGATTAGAAGACGAATACTGTCTTTTTGTAGAACCAGAGCCCTCCCGAATTAGCCAGGAGTGCCTCGACCGATTCCCAGGAGCCTGGGCGGAGACGGCGGGCATGGAGCTCGCCAAGAACCAGCCCCCTGTAATCATAGAACTAAAAGCTTCAGCCTTGCCAGTGACTGTGAGGCAATATTCAATGAGTAAAGAAGCCAGGGATGGAATTAGGCCACATATCCAGAAGCTTATGGAACAGGGAATATTAGTAAAATGTCAATCCCCATGGAACACCTCCTTGCTGCCTGTAAAAAAGGCAGGAACGGGAGATTACCGACCAGTACAAGATTTAAGAGAAGTTAACAAAAGGACACAGGACATTCACCCCACCGTGCCAAATCCCTATAACCTACTAAGCTCCCTGGCCCCAAAAAACATCTGGTATTCAGTTTTAGATCTAAAGGAAGCTTTCTTTTGTCTGCGCTTGCACCAGAACAGCCAACCGCTGTTTGCCTTTGAGTGGAAAGATCCCACCACAGGAACTACTGGGCAATTGACCTGGACTCGTTTGCCACAAGGATTCAAGAACTCGCCCACCCTCTTCGATGAGGCTTTACATCAAGACTTAGCTTTCTACCAAGCTTCAAACCCACAAGTAACTTTGTTGCAATATGTTGATGACTTATTGATAGCCGCTCCCACCCGGGAGACCTGCCAAGAGGCCACTGAAGCCCTTTTGACTGAACTTGCCAAATTAGGGTATAGAGCATCTGCTAAGAAGGCACAGATCTGCCAACAACAAGTGATTTATTTGAGATATTCCCTGAAAAAAGGGAAAAGGTGGCCTACTGAAGCCTGGAAGCAGACTGTGACACAGATTCCGGTCCGCACTACAGCACGCCAGGTTCGCGAGTTTCTGGGGACAGCAGAGTTTTGTAGATTGTGGATACCCGGATATGCTTCCTTGGCCACCCCTCTGTACCCCCTTAC
The DNA here is from genome assembly GCF_030020395.1 of Manis pentadactyla. Classification (NCBI taxonomy): domain Eukaryota; kingdom Metazoa; phylum Chordata; class Mammalia; order Pholidota; family Manidae; genus Manis; species Manis pentadactyla. The sequence continues at coordinate 65,020,469 of NC_080032.1, read as the reverse complement.
CAAGGGGACAGCCCCGTTTGTTTGGGGATCTGAGCAACAACAGGCCTTTGATGATATCAAGAAAGCCCTCCTCTCAGCACCCGCTCTAGCATTGCCAGACGTAACTAAGCCATTTGTCCTTTTTGTAGACGAACGGAGCTGAGTAGCTCGAAGAGTGTTGACCCTACAATGGGGACCTTGGAAAAGACCTGTCGCCTATCTGTCAAAAAAATTAGACCCCGTGAGTAGTGGGTGGCCTGCCTGCCTGAGAGTAGTAGCAGCTGTGGCCCATCCTAGTTAAAGATTCTGACAAACTAACACTGGGACAAAAACTCACTGTAGTTGCTTCACATGCGTTAGAGAGCATAATCCGGCAACCACCCGAAAGATGGATGTCAAATGCCAGGATGACTCACTACCAGACCTTACTCCTGAATCATGATCGTGTAGAATTTGCCCCACCCGCCATCCTAAACCCAGCTACTCTGCTCCCCGATTTAGGAAAAGAAGTACTTCATACCTGCCAGGAAATCCTGACTGAGGAGACGGGGACCCGCCAGGACTTACAAGATCAGCCTTTAGAAGGACCAGGACTCCTGACTTGGTATACCGACGGGAGCAGTTACATTATGGATGGTAAGAGAATGGCGGGAGCTGCAGTAGTGGATGATAACCGAATCGTGTGGGCCAGTGGACTTCCAACGGGCACTTCTGCACAGCGAGCGGAGCTCGTCGCTCTGACTCAGGCTCTAAAGATGGCAGAAAGTAAGAGACTTAACGTCTATACCGACAGCCGATACGCTTTTGCCACCGCTCACATACACGGGGCTATTTATAGACAGAGAGAGTTATTGACTTCTGCCGAGAGAGATGTTAAAAACAAACAAGAAATTTTAAATTTGTTAGAAGCCATCCATAGACCTAGAGAAGTGGCAATAATACATTGCCCTGGGCATCAAAAAAGCGACTCTCTAATAGCTCAAGGAAACAGAAGGGCGGACCAAGCTGCAAAACAAGCAGCCCAGGGAATGAATATCTTACCCCTCCAAGTGTACCCGGAGGCCACTTGTATTAAGAGCTTCCAGTATACACCCGAAGACCTCGCTTGTATAAACAAATTGGGGTTTAAAAATTCCTCACCCCACGAGATATACAAGTCTGAAAAAGGGAGAGTTGTCCTGCCTAAGAGAGAGGCAGAAGAATACTTAAGGCAATTGCATCAATTGACACATTTAAGAGCAAAAAAACTAAAGACCTTAGTTAAAGACTCCCCTTATCATGTTATTAGATTAAGAAAACTGGCTGACGAAGTTGTAAGAAATTGTTTTCCTTGCCAATTAGTAAATGTGAGTAAAAATCCAGTAACATCAGGAAAAGACTTCGAGGAGATCGCCCAGGAGCTTACTGGGAAGTTGACTTCACTGAGATCAAGCCTGCTAAGTATAGATATAAGTACCTTCTAGTTTTCCTAGACACATTTTCAGGATAGACAGGCGTTCCCCACCAAAACTGAGACAGCTCAGACGGTGTCTAAAAAGATCCTTGAAGAAATATTTCCCAGGTTTGGAATCCCAAAGGTAATCGGCTCCGACAACGGCCCTGCCTTTGTTGCCCAGGTAAGTCAGGGATTGGCCAAGATTTTGGGGACGGATTGGAAATTGCATTGTGCATACAGGCCCCAGAGCTCAGGACAGGTAGAAAGGATGAATAGAACTCTAAAAGAGACCCTGACTAAATTATCCATAGAGACTGGTTTATATGATTGGTTGGTCCTCCTTCCCTTCGCCTTATTCCGAGTTAGAAACACCCCCAGCCGTTTTAGACTAACACCCTTTGAAATAATGTTTAGAGCTCCGGCTCCACTAAATGCAGCTCACCGCCACGTATCCCCTGAATCTGTGACTAATAAGTTTCTGCTTGAAAGGTTACGGGCTCTGGAAGTTGTGCAGAAAGAAGTGTGGGCCTCTATCCAAGAAGCCTATCGGCCAGAGGACATTTCAGTACCTCACCCGTTCCAAGTGGGAGACTCTGTCTACGTAAGGCGACACCAAACGGAAAATCTTGAGCCTCGGTGGAAAGGACCCTTCATCGTCCTTTTGACCACACCTACAGCTGTGAAAGTAGATGGCATCTCTTCCTGGATACATGTTTCACATCTGAAGAAAGCGCCTCAACCAGACCCGGACTGGCGAGTAATTCGAACTGATAACCCACTTAGGCTTCGCTTGTGTAGAAAGAACCATGCTATTAGTGATTCTGATGCTCTTGCTTCTTCCAACCCTCCAGAACCCCAACCCCCATGAACCCAGGTTGCTGACATGGCAGGTTTTCTCTCAGACAGAAGAGGCAGTGTGGTCTGTTTCTAAGACTGCCCCCCTTAAGACCTGGTGGCCATCCCTGCACCCTGATGTTTGCGCCCTAGTTGCTGGATTAGATACCTGAGACATACCTAATATACCTTAGAGACAGGCCCACCTAATTCGACCACCAGACCACGATTATTCTACAGCCCAGAGCCAGGTTTCCTATGGAGACAGCGGGTGTAGTTATCCCCGAGCACGCAATAGAGTAAAAACCACTACCTTCTATGTCTGCCCCCGTGACGGACGAACCCACCAACAAGCCCGACAGTGTGGGGGCTTAGAATCCTTTTATTGTAGCTCTTGGGGCTGTGAAACTACGGGTAATGTTTATTAGAACCCCGTGTCCAGTTGAGACCTCCTTAAAGTAGTCCTGAACCACACATCCCCCAACTGTGAGCAGACAGGGCTATGCAACCCCTTAAATATCACGTTCAGTGATAAAGGGCGCCAGTATAATAGATGAGTCACTGGACGACAGTGGGGGCTCAGATACTATAAATCTGGATATGATAAAGGCCTCATATTTACTATCAGGCTCAAAGTTGAGACCCTTCCAGCTGTCCCAGTAAGACCCAACGCTGTCTTGCGGGATCAACCGCGTCTCCCAGCCCCAGCCCCAAAACAGGCCCTAGCCCCACCTATAGACTCTGCCACCACTCCCTCCACCTCCACTCTTGGCCGAGTCACCTCCTTTCCTGGCACCGGACAACGCCTTCTCAACCTCCTTGAAAGGGCTTTTCAAGTCTTAAATACCACCAACCCTAACACTACTGAATCCTGCTGGTTGTGTTTCTCTTCTGGGCCGCCTTATTATGAAAGATTGAGATTGTTAGGCAGTTTTAACAGGACAACCCGTCACGAGATCTGTAGCTGGAGAAGCCACAAGAAGCTAACTCTGACTGAAGTAACTGGAAGAAGAAAATGTTTAAGTTCAGTCCCCCCCACCCATAAATCTTTGTGTAATGAAACCATAGCTGTGACCTCCTCAGGTGAAAATGAGTATCTAGTCCCTCCTCCCGAAGGGTGGTGGGCTTGTAACACTAGAGTGACCCCATGTGTCTCTACTTCTGCCTTCAACTCCTCCCGCGATTTCTGTATCATGGTTCAGCTGGTGCCCAGGTTGATGTATCATAATGACCTCTCATTCGTAGCTGAATTTGAACCTAGGCATAGATATAGGAGAGAGCCGGTCTCGCTGACCTTAGCTGTGTTGTTAGAGATAAGAGTCGCAGCCGGAGTAAAAACAGGGACAGCCGCTATTATCCAAGGGAACCAACATTATGAGGGACTGAGGACAGCTATTGATGAAGACCTAAAAACCATAGAGCAATCCATTACTAAACTTGGAGAATCTCTGACTTCCCTCTCTGAAGTAGTCTTGCAGAACAGACGAGGGCTGGATCTGCTGTTTCTAAAAGAAAGAAGATTGTGTGCAGCTTTAAAAGAAGAATGCTGCTTTTATGCAGACCATTCCGGAATAGTAAGAGATTCAATGTCAAAGCTTAGGGAAATGCTAGACCAGAGAAAAAGAGAACGAGAAGCCGGCCAAGGGCTATTTGAATCTTGGTTCACTAAGTCCCCATGGTTTACGACCTTGATATCCACTCTGGCTGGGCCCTTACTCATCTTTGTGTTGCTCCTCACTTTGAGACCCTGCATATTAAATCGGCTGATAACTTTTGTTAGAGAAAGAGTGAGTGCCGTTCATGTACTAATGTTGCAGCAACAATATCATTCACTCACCCAACAGGAAGATATAAACATTCCATGATTGGAATGCCCTAAAAGAGAAGTGGGGAAATGTAGAACCTAAAGAATCAAAAGTTAGCATAAGCACAGCCATCTTAAAAGCTCAAACACCATTTTCTAACCTGGAGAGAGAAAAATTACTAGAACTTTGAAAAACAAGTTAGTCAGCCAATGTTAATTGTAGTGACCTTTAGTTAGCTAACCTCAATCAGTTAAGCTTATCTTGCTAGAACCACCCTAAACATACCGAAAGTGATTTTATCTGACCAGACCCCCAGGATGTGGCGTCAGCCGAAAATTTATGTGTCTATAGAAAAACACTGTATTGTGACTGTAGAAAATACTGCCCCTTTGAAAATGCTATAAAAACTTCTGGCTTTGTGTGTTCGGAGTCCTTGTTGAGACCCGCTGCGTCGGGCTAACACATAGACCCCAGCTAGCTAGCCTCTGAATAAATCCCTCTTGCTTGTTGCATCAAGAGACGCCTTCCGTGAGTGATTTAGGGCGGCGTCCTCCTCTGAGAGAATCCAACAATTGATATATGACATGTGTAAGTTTAAGTATATAACATGATTACATCATACACACATATATTGAGAAATTATTACCACAATAAGATTATTGGCCTCCATCTCATCACATAATTACTTTTCATCCTGTGTGGTGATAACTTCTAAGATTTACTCTTAACAACTTTCAAGTACATAATAAAGTATTGCTAATTATAGGCACCACGGCTGTGCATTAGATCCTCAGAACTTAATCATCTTACAGATGGAAGTTTGTGCCCTTTAACCTGCATCTCTCTACTCCCCCACTCCCCAGGCCCTGAAAACTGCCATTCTACTCGATTTCTTTGAGTTTGCCTTTTTGTAGAATCCACAGATAAGAACATACAGTATTTGTCTTTCCCTGAGTTGTTTCACTTCGCATATTGCCCTCAAGTTCCATGCATGTTGTCACAAAGGCAGAACTTCCTTCTTTCTTTATGGCTGAATAATATTCAACACATATATATACATGTATACCACATTTTCTTGATCTATTTGTTCATCCATTGATGGGCACTTAGATTGTTTCATGTCTTGGCTATTGTGAATAATACAGATATCTCTTTGAAATAGTGATTTCATTTACTGCCCAGAAGTTGGATTGCTGAATCATATGGCAGCTCTATTTTTAATTTTTTGAGGAACCTCTACACTGTTTTCAATTTATATTCCCACCAACAGTACACAAGGGTTCCACATCCTCACCAACAGTTCTCTCTTATTTCTTTTATGCCAGCCATTCTAACAGGTATGAGGTGATAATTCACCAACAGTACACAAGGGTTCCACATCCTCACCAACAGTTCTCTCTTATTTCTTTTATGCCAGCCATTCTAACAGGTATGAGGTGATAATTCACTGTGCTTTTGACTTAAATTTCCCTATTGATTAGTGATGTTGAGCATCTTTTCATGTACCTGTTGGCTATTTGTATAATAATTATAAATATCTCTTCTTTAGAGAAATGTCTATTCAAGTCTTTTGCCCATTTGAAAATCAGATTTTTTTTTTTTGCTACTGAGTTGTATGAGTACCTAATATATTTTGGATATTAACTCCTTATCAGAAAGATGGTTTGCAAATATTTTCTCCCATTCCATAGGTTAGCTTTTTATTTTGCTGTGCAGAAGCTTTTTAGTTTGATGTAATCTCTCTTATTTTTGCTTTTGTTGTTTGTCATTTGGGTGTCATTTCCAAAAACATTGTTACCAAGATCAATGTCAATGAGTTTCCCCTTTATATTTTCTTCTAAAAGTTGTATAGTTTCAGGTCTTACATTCAAGTCTTTAATCCATTTCAATTAATTTTTGTTAGTGGTGTAAGATTGGGGTCCAATTTCATTCTTCTGCACCTGGTTATCCAATTTTCCCATCATCATTTATTGGAGAGACTATCCATCCCTCCATTGAGTCTTCTTGGCTCCCTTGCCAAATATCAGTTGGACATCTATGAATGGGTGTTCTTCTGGGCTCTTCGTTCCATTCCATTGATCTGTGTGTCCAATTTTCACCAATATCCTACTTTTTTTACTACTATAACATTTAAACCAAGTTTGAAATCAGGAATTGCAATGCTTCCAGCTTTGTTCTTTCTCAGGATTGCTTAGGTTATTGGAGATTATTTCTAGAGTTTCTAATTAAAGGTTTATTTCTTTTTTTGGTAATTTTTGGTCTTGTAAGTATGGCATTTTTCTTTCATCACATTTTTCTTGTTTTTGTAGTTAGTAAGACAGCTGATTTTATCATCTTATTTTCAGTCAAGTCCATGTGTAACATTTCCTTATTTTTTGTAATATTTGTGTGTGAAGCTTTTGAGGGCTTGAAAAATATTTAAATCACATTTTTTTGGTAAATAATGCTAATTTACCTATTCTACTTTTTTATCATTAACTCTTTTCCTTTTTTTGGTTATACATGTTGGCTAGCACTGAGACAGGGACCATAAATGTAGTCAGAATAGGGTGAGGGCCTCCGGAGGGGGCAGGGCAGGATATTTGCAGTCAGAGCAATGTAACTACATTCAAGGAAACCCCCCTGCTAAAACTCTATGTTAAACATTGAGCTCTAGAATCATTCTTCAGTGAAATCAGTTAATGTTCCCCAGATAAAGAAGAGTAGCACATGTTCTATTATGCTAACCATTTGTAATCATGTGTAAGGTTCTCCTTAGCATACTAAAAGGCCCAGGCCTCTGTACTGTCTTTCCTCCTTCAGATCTGATGAAGTGATTTTGCAAACTGGGCAACTAATTTAGCAAGCCCAGGCGTAAACAACACACACAGTAAAAGGCAGGAAGGATTCCACCTTAAAGATAAGATTGCATTTTAATACCCAAGAAGTTAAGAAGTTAGAAATTCTTAATTTACTCTTTAGCAAACAATACCTCAGCCCACCTTGGGGGACTGAGCAGGTGGCCTTGTTTCCTGTGCTCCCAGACCAAGATGCTGGTATCTCAGGGAGAAATCATCAGAAGTTGCTTGTGTTAATTCTAAATATTCAGAGACCACTTAACAAGTCCACACCCCTAAGTTTTTTTCATGTTCTCAAAAAATCCTCAGCTGCCTATAAAACCCCCTAGACAACGCACCACTACGGACTCTCTTGTCCCCTCCTGGCGTGAGCCGGGAGCTCTGTCCCTTCACTTTATCTCTAAATAAAAGCCTGTACCTTGCTCTCCTACCTTGACTGTGAAGCTCATCCTTCAGCTCCACAAACAAGAACCCCGGCATCAGCACCAGCAAAACAAACAATATTATTCAACAGTAATGATTGTAAAATTTTTGCTTTTTCTAACTGTGATAAAATACTGCTGGCATTTATCAATAAGCATGATAGCTTTTGAATATATATATATATATATATATACACATACATTTTATACATATGAACACATATCTAAAAGGCAGTATTTATATTTTAGAGGTTTAAAAATTAAGTTCCTTTTAACTAAGAATTCATATTGGTTGTTATCAAACCCTTCTCAACATTATGTCTATGATCAAAACAAACTTTCCCCTGTGATTATTACTGATGGCACATTTTCATTCTTAGAATTAACTCTTATAAAACAGTATTATTTGATAATCACTTCTTTTTTAACATTTAAACAAAATTCATAGTGGAACCAAGAGCCCAGGTGAGAGTAGTCTGTTGTTTTCCTTTTTATGTGAGCTATTGCAAGCTCTCTTTTCAGTGATATTCTGGCTTGTTGAAAGACAGACGGCATATCTTCTTTACTCTGTTCAGGAACAATTCTGTGAATAGCAACTGAGTCACCAGCACCCACACCACCTAAGGACATGACTCTGGAGGATGGCTTTTGTCTTCTGCATTCCATTTCTATTTACTCCTCCTTACAGTTATTTGTTCAGTGATCACTTAGAAACTGCTCTCCCAATTGTCATTATTATGATAATCTCATCATATTTAGGGCATGAAAAGATCCTAAATTCAGGTTTCTACTAATTGTGTTACATATTCCAATATTGTATTCAAGATCACCTCATTTTTGTTTTCCTCATTGAGCTAAAATAAAAGGAATGTTCATCACTGACTTCATCACACAGTTTCTGAGCTTCACCGCGGTATACTGAGAGAAGACAACGGAATACAGGACTTACAGTTTTCTCCACATTCTTCTGTAGTTCTCTTGTGCCATCGTGTAGAAGTACCCTGATTTACCAGTTCAAAGTTATATTTGTTGATTCCGTCATCTCTGCAGGAAAACAATTCAAGCCAATCTGATCATAGACTTCTTGACACTTGGGTCATACATTTTTACAATTAACTTGCCATTTCTATTCCTACCCCTTTTAAAGTATAACATCAGTTTCCTTTTGTCTTATATTACTTCTTTATTAAAAGTTTTATGCTTTGTAACATAAATAATATAAATATTTATTCTACAGCAAAATAGCTTTAGCAAGATCCTATATACTATTAAAATAACTTAATTCTTATTTTATATAGAAAATATATTTTCTATAGAAAATTTCTTATTTTATGTAGAAAATATAATGAAATCTAACATTAAAATAAGAACACTGAAAAGTCAAAAAGTCATGGGCCTAGGGAGTTAGATATGTGTTTAATTCATAAAGCCACATTTACCAAGTTAATAACTTCACAAATTGCAAAAGAAAGTGAGAAAGACAAAAGACATCAATACAACCTGATATGGGTATTTTAAAACGTAAAATTAATAATATGCCTTTAGTATCAATAACATCAATCATGTAGTAAACATTTAGTAAACACTAATATATTAATTTTCTTTATAGTGAAGGACATAAAAATAATAAAATAGTGTCTAAAATTTTTTTAGGATAAAGACAAAGAATCTTGCTTCTGAATGAAGTATTTTCTTTCTTCTTGAAGTAGTAATTATTACTGAAAATTTTAAAACTTTTTACAAATGGAATGTTAATACTAATTAGCTTTTATACCTAAAATTAAACTAAAGCTTTTTTTGTGCATACAGTATATAATTTAATTATTGAAAATGTGAGGAGGGTGGGTATTTTTTTATGGATAAAAAAATTGAATCTTATAGGTGGCCAAAATCACATATTTTATTTAATGCTCCCAGCATTGAGTTATTTATAATATTTGTAATTAAACAATCACTTTCAAATATATGTTACTAGATTAGAATACCATAGAAATCCACTGAGATAAATAACAGCATGTTTTTTCTCTCTACTTGACCGAAGAGGATACTTAAGTGCATAGAAACTGTGTATTGTTCCAGATTTCAAAACTAGAGACTGGTGAAAGTTTGATTAAAATTCAATTCTTCTAACTCCAAATCCTTATGCAGTCGCTATTGCAGACCGCCTAAATTGTGACAGGTTTTATGTGGTTAATGAAATGAAGGGGGCAAAAAGTTCTCAAATTTTTGAAGACTTGATTTAAAATATAACACCAACATAACATGAAATGAACAGAAGTGAATCAGGGTAGATTGCTTTCCTATGCTTTATATGTTTATAGCAAATTCTGGGTGTCTTCACACAGTACACAGGCCACACTACACACACCCGTGGAAAGTGCACACCTGTGCTGTGATGAGCCCACCGATCTCGAACCAGTCCCATCATACAACTACGACTGCTCGTCTACCCCAGAGATGAAAAGTCTTCATTTTACAAAAGATTACTGAAAAAAATAAAATTAGGCATTTACTTTTCTGTTTTCTTTCCTTATGGTGAGATGATATATTTTTATTAGAAAAGTGAGAATACAGAAAAATTTCCCCCATACATATATAAAAAAGGAAAGAATGTAAATAAGAATTCATTTAAAACCAGGCAAATTATTTTTGTATTTCTCTTGGTTATAAAAAATCATATCAAAAAATATAATGGATGTTTTAATTCACCTACATTAAAATACTTAGTCAAAAATATTTTCCATCACTAATATTGAATGACAACACAGTTTTCTATTTATAGTTGTTTTATTTGGTGAGAATTACTCTCTTTGCAAGGTAAATTTGGGTAAGATACACAAATTTTTTGTTGAATTTTGTCCTAGTACATTTAATCAACTTCTATTCATATCATCATCATCATTAGGAAAAATAATTTCACATTTGTTTATATAGCAACATATATCATCTTACATTTTATATTGTAATATATTACAGTGTCTAGCAGAGCTCTCAGGTAAGAAATAGCTATTTAACAAATATGTATAGTGCTTAGATTACAAATAATAAAAGCATTCTCTTATTTGATCGTGATAGAAGCAATGGATATAATTTATTTTATTTTGCAAGTAAAGTTTATCACAGAAGGTAAGTGCCCTTGCACAAAAGCAGAAGACTTGTGAGAAAATTCAAATTGAAATTCAAGTCTCTAATTCCAATGTAAAGATTCATTCTTCTAGTTTTGTTTAGAGATAACACTCTATCTTACAACATAACTTCTTATCCTTAACAAAGTATTTCTTATTTACCTGTCACTGAACAAAATGAGAGTATAGCCCAAAAGTAATAAGCATCCCTGGCCCTCAGCCATTCTACCCAGACACTAAAGAAGCAATTAGAATTACCTTATAGTGTGAATATTTTTAGGAACTTTCTTACGATTGAAACTTGATTCAAGAGTTTCTCATTTCTTGAATAACAGTTGCAAATGGTAGGATTTGTTTTCTTCTTATGGCTGGGTAATACTCCATTATGTATATTTACCACATCTTCTTTATCCATTCATCTACTGATGGACACTTAGGTTGCTTCCATTTCTTGGCTATTGTAAATAGTGCTGCAATAAAGATAGGGGTGCATATCTCTTTTTCACACTGGGCTCCTGCATTCTTAGGGTAAATTCCTAGGTGTGGAATTCCTGGGTCAAATGGTATTTCTATTTTTAGTTTTTTGAGGAACCTCCATACTGCTTTCCATAATGGTTGAACTTGTTTACATTCCCACCAGCAGTGTGGGAGGGTAGCCCTGTCTCCACATCCTTGCCAGCATTTGTTGTTCCTAGTCTTTTCTGTGCTGGCCTGCACAGGGCCCTCTGACCAACAGTCCCTGAGGGCAATGGGCAGGGGCAAAGAGTAAAGGCCCTGGCCCAGGGGCAGCGCTCTGTGCCCTACTTCCCTTGTTCCTGGGCTGACGGCATGTCAGGGGCGTCTGGGTGCAGGTCTGAACAAAGTCACCCTACAGGTCCAGTTTGCCCTGAAAAGCAGATACAGCTGTGACAAAAGCCCCTTTGTTTCAGGGAAATCATAGCAGTTGCAGAAACAGGCCCCCAAGGTGCTAATTCAGTGACAGAGGCCCTTGGTCAGGCTCTGATGGGAGCATGAGAAGGGTGTCCTCTGGGTGACACTGTGTGAGTTCCACATCCTCACGGGGGGTGGGGGATCTACCCTGCCCCTCTATCTGCCCTTCTGTCACCCTCTTCTGCCAGCCCTCTGCCCAGGCAGTGATAGGTGGACTGATGGTGAAATATCCCCAGGCTGAAGGAGGTCTCTTTTTGAAGACCAGTGTGCCCATCAGGCTCTGACGCCATCACAACTAAACATGACCTACCTTGTCTGCTTTTGGTGGCAGCTTCTGGAAGACAGACAGATGAAGAGATAAACAGACCAGAAGGGGTGTGGAGGGCTCTGGCTCAGCCATGCACACGACAGGGGACCCTGCTCTGCAGCAGAGGGACAGAACAGGGCTCTGGGTGTCCATCTGAGTGCTTGCTTCATGTGGGTCTGTGGCCAGCTGGCCCCACCTGCCTGAGCTGAGTCCACACCCCCCTGTCGGTCCCTGGGAGACATTCAGGCTGGGGTGTCTGGTCCTGGCACACGTGTCCCATGGGGTGGTTTTCATCAGCATTCTTTACATCTTATGAAGACGAGATCTTCCCCTTCCCTTTTCTTCCCTCCCCTCCGCTGTCCACACCCTGAAGCACCCCAAGTGCACAGCCCTCAGGGAAGTCCACCCAGCAGCCTGGCTTCCTGTCATCAGCACCCCTACTTTGGAGACCTGGGACCTGCCGGCTTCCTGCTGGTGCTGCCCTCTCACACCTCTGGGGGTCCTTCCTCCTGCAGCTCTCCCGCATGTGTCCTGTGAGCCCAGCTAGCCAAGCCTCAGCGCCCACCCTCACCTGGGCCAGCCTCGGGCCTGTTACTGCTCTGCTCAGGCAGGGCCCTTCCCACACGCCATGAAGGTGACATTTTACCCTCAGGACCCTGAGACCAAGGCCATTCGGGACACCAGACCTGGAGCTGCTGTGGCAGGAATGCAACCAGTTCATTTCTGTCCCCATGCCCAGCACGGGGCCCTGCACAACCTGGCCCTGCATAGTCACTGGGGAGGAATGACAAGGCTCTAGTGATGGGCAAAGACCACGTTGGTTTTACAGGCACAGCTGCCTCAGAGGAGAGGAATCCTGGGGCACCTGACTGTACTTTGGGGCCATTTTTCCCCTTTGGGGTCTCTCTTTCCCTCCACAGTAGAGGTCTCTCCCCAGACTTTGTCCACCTGAGGCCCTCAGAACACTGGCCCCTGGGAGGCAGCCCCATCTCAGAGCCTGGGTCACTTCTCCTCAGTGGCCAGGGCATCTCACAGGCCACATCCCTAAGGCAAGCCTGAGGTACAGAGCTCCTCAGCATCCAGGCTGTAAGGGCCCAGGGATGGGAGGGCGGCACCTGTACCTAAGCATTTGGCCAGGTGACCTTAGAGCAGGATCCCAGGGCGGGCAGGTATCCGGGTGCCTTAGGGGTGCTGGAGAACTTGGGCACAGGGCTGTGTGGGTGCGGCTCCCTCACCTTCTTGCAGCACCTGATGCACAAGAGCAGCAATGGTAACATGAAGAGAGCTGGAACAAGGAATGGGAACAGGAAAAGGCTGTAGGGTGTCTGGGTCTGTGGGACAACCTCGGGCACTGTTGTCTGTCTGTGAGGGACCATCATGGGCTCCGTGGGCTCTGGTCCCATCTCTTCCTGTGGGACGGTTGTGGACTCCATGCACTCCTGTGGGATGGATGGTCGTGGGCTCCTCCTGTGGGATAGTCGTGGGCTCTGTTTCCTTCCTGTGAGATAGTCGTGGGCTGTGGTCTCTTCCTGTTGGACAGTCTTGGGCTCTGTGGTCTCCTTTGGGCCACTGTGGCCTCTGGAGGCTTATCCTGCAGACACATTTTAGGCAGTGGCCTAAGGAGGTTTGGGTGGCCTCTTCCCAGGCACCCACCAGTGGCCATTCATTACCGCCAGATGTAAGTCCAGGGAGAAGAAATCCTGGGACAAAATACCTCTAAAACTGAAATCAGTTAAAGGGAAAAATAAAGTTTAAAATCCATTTATTGCTTACCAACTGCAGTCCAGGCCATCTCTCCTGCTCTGGCAAAAGCAAGCAAGCAAGGACCTCTCCCTAAACTTTCAGGTTCAGATAAGCCCTTCGTTGCTCAGGTAATTACCCATTGATATGGAGATGAACTTCTCTCCACCACTGAGGATATGCAAATACAATAAAGCTGGTGAGATATTATGGAAATATTATAATTTTACCCACACAGAGGTCAAGAGGATTTCCGGAATCAGGTCTGATTATTAGTGGTGCCACTGTACTTGTTGATAGTATTAAACGTCTTTAGATCTTCACCACATATTTTGTCACAGGTATTAAAAAATGTCTCAGCTGTATCTGAGCACAGATACAGGCACTGATGAAAGCTGTGTTACTAATGTTCAAAATATCTTTTTCCTGGTCTTTCCCCCAAGCTGCTATGGTACTGTGTTCTGTTGCTGGAACAGAATAACCTGAAAAAGGATCTTTTTTTCCAAAGTATTTTTTAATCACAGCATTTCCTGCCACTGTGTCTGTGCCTTTGAGGTTAACCAAGTGAGCAGGTTCTTCTCTGACCACAGCCTCTTGAGAAGAAAGTCCTCTGCAGCCAAAACCATGCAACTTGTATTCTAGACCATCTAGGTTACCAGATGTGTCTAACAAATATTTGGCCAAAGTTTTCTTCTGCTCTCTGGAATGTGTGGCCCCTGTGACTGGATACCAGGACTGAACAAGAATATACTCAGTCCAGTTTGGAGGCCAGTAACACTCTGGATCTGTGTTTTCCACTACAAAGAGCATTTCCTTGGGGAACAACAGAGCCCTTGGGAACAGCTTTTATTTCTATTGTAATATGCCCAACATATTTCTCAAGAATGTAGTTGCATCGGAGGCGGAGCCAACATGGCGGCGTGAGTAGGACAGTGGGAATCTCCTCCCAAAAACATATATATTTTTGAAAATACAGCTAATCCTAAAAGAGAGACCAAAAGACACAGGACAACAGCCTGACTACATTCACACATGCGAGAGCCCAGCACCTGGTGAAAGGGGTAAGATACAGGCCCCGGCCCAGCGGGACCCAAGCACACCTCCCCCCAGCTCACGGCGGGAGGGAGAGGGAGCCCAGGACTGCTAAACACCCAGCTCCAGCCACCCGCACCAGAGCGCAGACACAGTGCATGCTTGGAGGGCTGGAAACTAGGGAAATAGGGCAGCAAGACCTCTGAGTGGGTGCCGAAGCTGATGCCCCTGTGACAAAGAAAAGCGAGTGCTTTTTGAAAGTCTTAAAGGGACAGGGACTTAACAGCTAGACGGAAACAATAAAGGTCACAGCCCAGTGGCTGGAAATTACGGGGAAAACCGGGCTCACTAACCCCCTGGGCAACAGCTCTGAGACCCCTCACAGAGGTAAACAGCCAAACAGCCAACCCCGTTCCATTACCCCTCCGGGCGCTGCGAAAGCAGAGAAACAGCCTAAGGGAAACCACACCCACAGAAAGGGAGATCACTCCATATCAGCCGGGAAAGACACAAAGACCCAGCCTACACGCAATTACCCAACACAAGCCACTAGGGGTCGCAGTTGTCCCAGTAAAGAAAGGCCAGTAGCAAGTGAAAAGTTTGGCCCTCCCAGCTGACAGTCAATAGCACCTGTCAACATGAAAAGGCAAAAAAATATGATTCAGACAAGACTAACCCAGACAGCTTCGGCATCTGCTACATCTTCCCCTGAGAAGGAACCTGGGGAGATAGATTTAGCCAGCCTTCCTGAAAAATAATTCAAAACAAAAGTCATAACCATGCTGATGGACTTACAGAGAAATATGCAAGAATGAAGGAAGGAGAATACAGAAATAAAACAAGCTCTGGAAAGACTTCAAAACAGAATGGACGAGATGCAAGAGACCATTAATGGACTAGAAAACAGAGAACAGGAACGCAGAGAAGCTGATGCAGAGAGAGATAAAAGGATCTCCAGGAATGAAAGAATTCTAAGAGAGCTGAGTGACCAAACAAAACGGAACAATATCCGCATTATAGGGGTACCAGAAGAAGAAGAGGGAGAAAAAGGGATAGAAAGTGTCTTTGAAGAAATAATTGCTGAAAACTTCCCCAAACTAGGGGAAGAAATGGCCTCTCAGACCACAGAGGTACACAGAACTCCCATGACAAGGGATCCAAGGAGGGCAACACCAAGACACATAATAATTAAAATGGCAAAGATCAAAGACAAGGACAAAGTATTAAAGGCAGCCAGAGAGAATAAAAAGGTTACCTACAAAGGAAAACCCATCAGGCTATCGTAAGACTTCCCAACAGAAACCCTACAGGCCAGAAGAGAATGGCATGATATACTTAATGCAATGAAACAGAAGGGCCTCGAACCAAGACTACATATCCAGCACGAATATCATTTAAATATGAAGGAGGGATTAAACAATTCCCAGACAAGCAAAAGTTGAGGGAATTTGCCTCCCACAAACCACCTCTTCAGGGCATCCTACAGGGACTGCTCTAGATGGGAGCACTCCTAAAAAGAGCACAGAACAAAACACCTAACATATAAAGAAGGGAGGAGGAGCAATAAGAAGGGAGAGAAATAAAGAATCATCAGACCGCGTTTATAATAGCTCAACAAGCAAGTTAAGTTAGACAGTAAGATAGTAAAGAAGCTAACCCTGAACCTTTGGTAACCACAAACTTAAAACCTGCAATGGCAAAAAGTTCATACCTTTCAATAATCACCCTAAATGTAAATGGACTGAATGCACAAATCAAAAGACACAGAGTAATAGAATGGATGAAAAAGTAAGATCCATCCATATGCTGCTTACAAGAGACTCACTTCAAACCCAAAGACATGCACAGACTTAAAGTCAAGGGATGGAAAAAGATATTTCATGCAAACAACAAAGAGAAGAAAGCAGGTGTTGCAATTCTGGTATCAGACAAAACAGACTTCAAAATAAAGAAAGTAACAAAAGACAAAGAAGGACATTACATAATGATAAAGGGCTCAGTCCAACAAGAGGATATAACCATTCTAAATATATCTGCACCCAACACAGGAGCACCAGCATATGTGAAACAAATACTAACAGAACTAAAGGGGGATATAGACTGCAATGCATTCATTCTAGGAGACTTCAACACACCACTCACCCCAAAGGATAGATCCACCGGGCAGAAAATAAGTAAGGACACGGAAGCACTGAACAACACAGTAGAGCAAATGGACCTAATAGACATCTATAGAACTCTACATCCAAAAGCAGCGGGATATACATTCTTCTCAAGTGCACATGGAACATTCTCCAGAATAGACCACAAACTAGGCCACAAAAAGAGCCTCAGAAAATTCCAAAAGATTGAAATCCTACCAACCAACTTTTCAGACCACAAAGGCATAAAACTAGAAATAAACTGTACAAAGAAAGCAAAGAGGCTCACAAACACATGGAGGCTTAACAACATGCTCCTAAATAATCAATGGATCAATGACTAAATCAAAATGGAGATCCAGCAATATATGGAAACAAATAACAACAACACTAAGCCCCAACATCTGTGGGACGCAGCAAAAGCAGTCTTACGAGGAAAGTATATAGCAATCCAAGCATATTTAAAAAAGGAAGAGCAATCCCAAATGAATGGTCTAATGTCACAATTATCGAAATTCGAAAAAGAAGAACAAATAAGGCCTAAGGTGAGCAGAAGGAGGGACATAATAAAGATAGAGAAGAAATCAATAAAATTGAGAAGAATAAAACAATAGCAAAAATCAATGAAACCAAGAGCTGGTTCTTCGAGAAAATTAAAAAAATAGATAAGCCTCTAGCCAGACTTATTA
Organism: Manis pentadactyla; assembly: GCF_030020395.1. Taxonomy (NCBI): domain Eukaryota; kingdom Metazoa; phylum Chordata; class Mammalia; order Pholidota; family Manidae; genus Manis; species Manis pentadactyla. The sequence continues at coordinate 65,003,193 of NC_080032.1, read as the reverse complement.
AGAGGAATAGAGAGTCAACACAAAACAACAGTATCAGAAACGAGAAAGGAAAAATCACGATGGAAACCACAGAAATACAAAGAATTATTAGAGAATACTATGAAAACCTATATGCTAACAAGCTGGGAAACCTAGGAGAAATGGACAACTTCCTAGAAAAATACAACCTTCCAAGACTGACCCAGAAAGAAACAGAAAATCTAAACAGACCAATCACCAGCAACGAAATTGAAGCGGTAAACAAAAAACTACCAAAGAACAAAACCCCCGGGCCAGATGGATTTACCTCGGAATTTTATCAGACATACAGGGAAGACATAATACCCATTCTCCTTAAAGTTTTCCAAAAAATAGAAGAGGAGGGGATACTCCCAAACTCATTCTATGAAGCTAACATCACCCTAGTACCAAAACCAGGCAAAGACCCCACCAAAAAAGAAAACTACAGACCAATATCCCTGATGAACGTAGATGCAAAAATACTCAACAAAATATTAGCAAACCGAATTCAAAAATACATCAAAAGGATCGTACACCATGACCAAGTGGGATTCATCCCAGGGATGCAAGGATGGCACAACATTCGAAAGTCCATCAACATCATCCACCACATCAACAAAAAGAAAGACAAAAACCACATGATCATCTCCATAGATGCTGAAAAAGCATTTGACAAAGTTCAACATCCATTCATGATAAAAACTCTCAGCAAAATGGGAATAGAGGGCAAGTACCTCAACATAATAAAGGCCATCTATGATAAACCCACAGCCAACATTATATTGAACAGCGAGAAGCTGAAAGCTTTTCCTCTGAGATCGGGAACTAGACAGGGATTCCCACTCTCCCCACTGTTATTTAACATAGTACTGGAGGTCCTAGCCATGGCAATCAGACAAAACAAAAAAATACAAGGAATCCAGATTGGTAAAGAAGAAGTTAAACTGTCACTATTTGCAGATGACATGATACTGTACATAAAAAACCCTAAAGACTCCACCCCAAAACTACTAGAACTGATATCGGAATACAGCAAAGTTGCAGGATACAAAATCAACACACAGAAATCTGTGGCTTTCCTATACACTAACAATGAACCAACAAAAAGAGAAATCAGGAAAACAACTCCATTCACAATTGCATCAAAAAAAATAAAATACCTAGGAATAAACCTAACCAAGGAAGTGAAAGACTTATACTCTGAAAACTACAAGTCACTCTTACGAGAAATTAAAGGGGACACTAACAGATGGAAACGCATCCCATGCTCGTGGCTAGGAAGAATTAATATCGTCAAAATGGCCATCCTGCCCAAAGCAATAGACAGATTCGATGCAATCCCTATGAAACTACCAGCAACATTCTTCAATGAACGGGAACAAATAATTCAAAAATTCATATGGAAACACAAAAGACCCCTAATAGCCAAAGCAATCCTGAGAAAGAAGAATAAAGTAGGGGGGATCTCACTCCCCAACTTCAAGCTCTACTATAAAGCCATAGTAATCAAGACAATTTGGTACTGGCACAAGAACAGAGCCACAGACCAATGGAACAGACTAGAGAATCCAGACATTAACCCAGACATATATGGTCAATTAATATTTGATAAAGGAGCCATGGACATACAATGGCGAAATGACAGTCTCTTCAACAGATGCTGCTGGCAAAACTGGACAGCTACATGTGGGAGAATGAAACTGGACCATTGTCTAACCCCATATACAAAAGTTAACTCAAAATGGATCAAAGACCTGAATGTAAGTCATGAAACCATTAAACTCTTAGAAAAAAACATAGGCAAAAATCTCTTAGACATAAACATGAGTGACCTCTTCTTGAACATGTCTCCCCGGACAAGGAAAACAACAGCAAAAATGAACAAGTGGGACTATATTAAGCTGAAAAGCTTCTGTACAGCAAAAGACACCATCAGTAGAACAAAAAGGAACCCTACAGTATGGGAGAATATATTTGAAAATGACATATCTGATAAAGGCTTGACGTCCAGAATATATAAAGAGCTCACACGCCTCAACAAACAAAAAAACAAATAACCCAATTAAAAATGGGCAGAGGAACTGAACAGACGGTTCTCCAAAAAAGAAATACAGTTGGCCAACAGACACATGAAAAGATGCTCCACATCGCTAATTATCAGAGAAATGCAAATTAAAACTACAATGAGGTATCACCTCACACCAGTAAGGATGACTGCCTTCCAAAAGACAAACAACAACAAATGTTGGCGAGGCTGTGGAGAAAGGGGAACCCTCCTACACTGCTGGTGGGAATGTAAATTAGTTCAACCATTGTGGAAAGCAGTATGGAGGTACATCAAAATGCTCAAAACAGACATACCATTTGACCCAGGAATTGCACTCCTAGGAATTTACCCTAAGAATGCAGCAATCAAGTATGAGAAAGACCAATGCAACCCTATGTTTATCGCAGCTCTATTTACAATAGCCAAGAATTGGAAGCAACCTAAATGTCCATCGATAGATGAATGGATAAAGAAGATGTGGTACATATACACAATGGAATACTACTCAGCCATAAGAAAAGGGCAAATCCAACCATTTGCAGCAACATGGATGGAGCTGGAGGGTATTATGCTCAGTGAAACAAGCCAAGTGGAGAAAGAGAAATACCAAATGATTTCACTCATCTGTGGAGTATAAGAACAAAGGAAAAACTGAAGGAACAAAACAGCAGCAGAATCACAGAACTCAAGAATGGACTAACAGGTACCAAAGGGAAAGGAACTGGGGAGGATGGGTGGGTAGGGAGGGATAAGGGGGGGAATTAAAGGGGGATATTAAGATTAGCATGCATAGGTGGGTGGGAGAAAGGGGAGGGCTGTACAACACAGAGAAGACAAGTAGTGATTCTACAACATTTTGCTACGCTGATGGACAGTGACTGAAAAGGAGTTTATAGGGGGGACCTGGTATAGGGGAGAGCCTAGTAATCAAAATATTCGTCATGTAAGTGTAGATTAATGATAAAATAAAAATAAATTTAAGAAAAGCAGTTCCAGTGTGGTGACCTCCAATGAGTTCTACATAATGATATAAAGGGCATATAAAAGTGTAGGCAAAGGGTCTGTTTGTGTTTATACAGAGGACCAAAGTCTAATTTGGCTACCCCGGAAATGAACTAAGATACGATATGAAAAAGAACTTCCAACATCAGCACTCTCTGGAAGACTCAGGCCAGAAGGTGATCATCAAAAAACCCCAACAAAGATCCATGCACTGCTACAGCTGTAGATGCACTCATCCCACCAGTTCCTGGACTTGCCATGGGAATGAAGAAGGAGATATCTAAGCTGGCCTGTGCATACAGTAAAACAACAAATTTGACTGGATCTATACTGTTGGAACTCAACCAAGAATTAGGAGAAGTGCAAATTGTAGTGCTCCAAAATCTTACAACTACAGACTATTCACTGTTAAAAGATCATATGGGATGTGAACAGTCCCCAGGAATGGGTAGTTTTAATTTGTCTGATTTCTCTCAGACTGCTCAAGTTCAGTTGGACAATATTCACCATATCATAGACAAGTTCTCACAAATGCCTAAGGTACCTAACTGGTTTTCTTGGTTTCACTGGAGATGGCTGGCAATTACAGGTATGCTTTGGTTACGTAACTGTATTCCTATTATGTTAATGTGTGCGCACAATTTAATTAGTAGTTTAAAACCTATACATGCTGAAGTTACTCTACGAGAAAATATGTCAAAGAAATAATCAATCTTCCCATGTTTTCTTCCTCCTGCTACTTCTATAGCTTTTCTTCTTCCTTCCTAATTACAACCCTTAAATAGAATTCGTGCCTCATATCGAGTTTACCGAGTATCATAATTCCTCCAAGTGGTAAAGACACCTCAAGGCAAATGCTGGGCATAGAAGCCACAGTGCAAAAATATGCAAAGAAGTAAAAAGCTTACCTTTTCAAACAATAATGCTTCTCTCTCACTTACCAACTTAACATTTCTCTGTATGGCCCCGGAAGATGACTGGTTAGCCAGAGACGGGTAAGATTCCTCAAGGGAGGAACAACCTAAGACAGACACAGTCGCAGGGGGGCCATCAGGTGAGAAATTGGGGATCAACAGAGGTGAGGCTTAGAACCTCACCCCCCCCTGTTCTGAGAGAAATCTTCTGCATCCGTGGGTGTTTTATTGCCCTTTTCTAGCTTGGATTAACACATAGTCTACAGGCACACACCTGATCATCTACATTTGCTCTCTTACAACACTAAGCTATGTTTTCTACCTTTATCTTGTATCTACCTACCACTTCAGCATTTTATTAAAAATAATAATAATAAAGAGAGAAATGTGGTATCCACATATAAATCAAGTATAAAAATCAAATGAGTATTCATATTTAAACTGACTGTTTATAGTTCATAATGCATGAGCAAAACCGAAAGCTTCTGTGATGACTGCCCTTGTAATGTTCACCATGTAACTTATTCACTATTTAAGAATTTGTTCTCCATATAAGAACTTGTTTGTTATGCTTCAGAAGATTGGAGACTGACGAAAATTAGGCTTGGGGTGGATTAATGATTGTGCATTTAGCATTGACCCCCCTATACAGAATTTTATTGTTGTTAACAACCATTTGATCAAAAAATATGAGAGATGCCCTCACACACACACACACACAAATATATATATATATATATATATATATATATATATATATATATATATATATATATATATATACACACTTCCAATTGTAAAATAAATAAGTAACCGGGATGTAATGTATAGCATAAGGAATATAGTCAAAATATTGTAACGACTTGGTATGGTGATAGCTGGTACCTAGAATTATCATGTATATAAATGTTGAATCACTGTGTTGTACACCTGAAACTAATGTAATACTGTGTGTCCACTGCACTTCAATAAAAAATAATTATCTAAAAAAAAAAAAAAGAATGTAGTCACGTCCCTTTTCATTTAATACATTAATTATCTCAGAAATGCTCTCTACACCTGCTTGGCATCCTAGAATTTCTCTTTGGTCACTTCGTTGCTTTTAAAGTACTTATTAAGAATGTACTGCAGCCCATAAAACACTATTTCATTGAATTACACCTTCCTCGTTGTGGAGTTTTCTGCCTTCTTTCCATGGCATTCAAAGTAGGAATAAACGTTGCTTGTGCTGGATGGGTATTGTTTACAGTAAACACTATTGTAGTAGTTGGTAGCCAGGAGGATGCTGAACTGGGCCTTTGCCTCAGCATTCATCTCAGGCTGGAGCCGGGGCAGCTGAGCATCGTGGGCTGCCCAGAGCAGAAGCGAAGGACAGAAAGGGGCGTCAGCACACTCCTTGCTGCAGTCCTGGCTCCAGAGGAGTGAGAGCAGGAGAGGAGGGAGGAAGGGACGGGAGGTGCCAGGGGAGGGCAGGCCCTGCAGCTCTGCCGCGGGCGACAGTGGCAGTGGCTCACAGCATTTACTGTCTTTGACTCTTTACAGTTAAATTTCATGTGTGTCAGTGTGGCCCTTTATGGCTTCACCTTATCTGCGTCAGTTGGGCCTCATGTGTCTGGATGTCCATTTCTGAATTCCCCATGTTTGGGAGGCTTAGCTACTATTGCTTTAAATTTTTACTTTATATCCCTGTCTCTTTCCTGTCTTCTATGTTTCCCATAGTGCATATATTGTTTCTTTTGTTGATTTCACCTAAGTCTTATAGGCTTTCCTCACACTTTTTTATTCCTTTTTCTTTTTGCTCCTATGACCAGATAATTTCAATTCACTATCTTCTAGTTTACTTCTTCGTCAAGTTTGTTGTTGAAGCTCTCTATTGAATTCTTCAGTGCAGCCCCAGTGTTCTTCAGCTCCAAGATGTATGCACAGTTTTTCTTTTTTCTATTTCATTATTGAGTGAGTTCCATTGTTTAAAATTTTAAGACTTGTTTTGTGGCCTTTCATGTAATCTATCTTGAAGAAATTTCACTTCCCCTGGAGGAAAATGTGCATTTGGCTATTGTCATGTGGAGTGTCTACATATCAATTCCATACAGTTGGTTTATTGTGTTGTTCACGTCCTCTGTTCCTGTCTCTATTTCCTTATATTTTTGTCTAGCTGTTCTATCCATTATTGAAAGTAGGATATTTAAGTCTCCAGACTTTATTGTCCAGCCTTCTATTTCTGTCTAAATGCCATCATAGTTAGCCTCGTAAATTTTGGAGTGCTGATGTTTGGGGAATGTGTTTGTAACTATTTTGTTTTCTCTGTCAGTCGACCCCATCACGAACATATAATGTTTTGGTTTCTCCTTTATAAAAGCTTTTACTTAATGTCATTTTGTCGCTCTGGGTCTCTATTTGCATGGGATATCTTTCCATATAGAAATTCAACCTTCTTGAGTCCTTACCTCTAAAATCTCTTGTGGAAAGCATCAACTCTGCCAATCTGTAAGGCGGCTTTCACAGGGTTGCCCAGAAGATGGGCCTGTAACCCATCCCAAGTGTCTGCAGAGCAGATGGTCCTGCAGAAAAAAATAATGAGCGAGTGTCACATAAAACCTACACAGCAGAGGTGAGGGTGGAAGAGCTTTCCGTTCTCTGAGGGTGGGCTGCTGGCAGATGCCAGGGTCTGGCCCTGGGTGTCTAACATGGCATGAGGCAAGAGACTGTCTCCTGGAATGGGCACCTCTGAGTCACCAATCCCTGGCTGTAGGCCCATGCAATGTTCTCTCCCTTGCAGCTGAATAGCATTGCAGAAAGAACGAACCAAGTGTATGGTAGGCTGGGGGCTCTAGGAAAGATGTGTGGGCCCAGGGAAAGGCATCGGGAGTCTGTTGCCCGAGTGCCTCTGACCCCATGCCCTGAACCTGGGTCTGCAGATGGCCACAGGAGTGCTGCAGGTGAGGTCTGGAGCTGGGCCAGGCCTGCACAGACTTGTGGGAATCTTGCACAGTGGGTGTGCCTGCTCCTGCCTTTGCTCATCTGAAAGGCGACGCTTAGTCCAGTGAAATTGCTGGAGCTGCCTTTCAGGGCAAAGGTTGTACTGTCTGGTAGATGTGACAGTTGTGTAGGAAGAACCCTGAGCTAGGTTCAGTCTCCTCATTTGCAAAGTGGGGTGTGGGCTAGGGCCCCTTCTTGCCGCAGGAATAAGCTACGCAGCCTTTCAGGGGTATGGAGCAGGCAGATGTTCGGGTATGGGCGTCCACTCCTCAGGTGGGTGAGTGTGGGGAGCAGGGCCGGGACCCTGGCAGCCTGTGGTGGCTCACCCCCAACCCTCCTACAAGCGTGGTCACTCTTGCCTCTCCTGCAGGTTACAACATTGTCAGCCTGATGACTGGTCGCTTTGTCTGCTGGGAAGCTACACTCATATTTCTTAATTTAAACCAACCTGATGCAAATAGTTGACCCATCACTTTCTCCTTATTGCCTTTCTGGATCCCAAGTTTTTGCATCTAACAGTCAGACAAAATTGGTGGCCTGCAACCCCCATATTAGTGTTTCACACTTGGCCCCTTTCTGCCTCACAGCAACTCTTTGGAACCCTCCAAAAAGCCGAGGTGATTGCATCTAGGCTGTGAATGGCAGAGCAAAGTTTGGGAGGTTCTGTTTTCTTTCTAAACACAAGATTTAAAATGACAAGTGCTTGATCAAAAAATTGGGAATTAGCTCTCAAATCAAGCTTGCATTAATAGGAAGGTTATGTTTTCTAGCCTCAAACACACTAAAAATAATTTCCTAAAAATTTTCATATCCAAAGTTGATTCTGAGCTGTCCACTTCAGTACATTTCAATACTTATTCTTAAGTCTAAGTAACTCTCACTGATATTCCTTAAGATGTTCTATTACTCCTGCCCCCACCTTGTCCAAGGAAGTAAGATGATTGTTTAAATGTGTAAATCACATCATGTCAAGTGCTGTTCTAAATTTCCAATGGCTTCTCATTTCAAGTTGAAAAAATTCAAATATTTGACATGAACCACAAGTGCCTGTATACCTCAGACCCTGCCTCCCTTCCTCTTCCTCTGCCCCAGACACAAACGAGCTTCCTTTCTATACCCAAGGAAACAAAAACTTGAAGTTCCACAGGAGGTCTATTATACTTGCTGTTTCCTTTAAGTGAGAGTCAGCTCTGGACCTTCCTACTCGCCGACTGGGTCTCAGGAAGGTCTCCTGCTCCATGACGCTTTCCCTGGCCACCTGCAGAAGGCCAGCCCTGCCCGTTCTGCTCTGTCATCCCATCCCCTTTACTTCTTCACAGCACATGTTGCCAATTGGTGTTGTCATGTTCATTTAGTAGTGGACTTGCTTATTGGGACGAATCAATGAATTAACCTTGTGAAATATATACTGTTGAAAAGGAAGTGGAGACTCAGAGCAAAGACAGTGGCACTTGTGTTCTGTGCTTGCTCATCTCCCCCGGCAACTTGGGTTGCACTGCCCAGCCACATACACAGTTTTCCAGATGGTTTCCACCAAGTCATCCTTAGATATGGCTGGCAAACCAAATCCCCCCTCCCAGCCAGCCAGCCAGAACCAAATAAGCATCCCTGCAAATCATTCACCAACATCATACAATATAACCAGCCTGTAAAAATAAGTTTTGTTTGAAATGTTTTGATATGACTATTAAGAAGAGTGCAGAAAAGAATAACCTTCATTTTTCAATTGGCTGAATAGACGATATTAGAAATAAAATGAGATTTTAACAGTTTGGTTACCTTTAATATACTTTTGAAAAAAATACTGGTGATATGTTTTAAATGCACCAGTGACTCAGAAACATAATTATTTTCTGAGCCTCTACAGACCAAACTGGTCAAAAGGGCCTAGTCTTCTAAGAAAGTGGGGAGGAGAGGGCAAAGAGGGAAGGGAAGAGGTCAGAGGGGAACCAAAGTCCAGGATTCATCCAAATCGCAGCAGCACCCAGAGCTGGCTGAGAGAATGGGGGTTTAGGTGCAGATCAGGCTTTGGCAGTGTCAGTGGGCCCTCATTTGCAGAGACAAGCATCCAGTGCATGAATCCTCATTGGCAGCAGAGAAATCATCAGTGTCGAAAGAGGTAATGGTGTCTGGGAGGAAGAATAAGCTGTATGTCGTAAATACTGCGGACTCAGCAGGTCCCGTGGCAGCACCGCACGTTGGGAAGGCTCTGAGGTGTACACGTGCCCAGTCTCAGGGAGCCTCCACGCATAAGAGTAGTGGGCTACCAAAACGTCCCCTGCACTTAGGGTGCAGGGACACAGCAGCACCTGGAAGTCTGAGCAGAATGCGGGGACGCAGGGCTCGGCGGTGCAGCGTCGTCCAGTGAGGGTCCGTCCGAAGACGGGGCCTGAGCATCGGGATCCTGAGCTGCTCATGCTGTGCTCAGCAAGAGGCGCTTCTTGGCCGGGGCCTCGTCAGTCAGCTCCTGAGTCCCCTGCTCCCGAGGACGACGGCCAGGACCACGCCTGCCAGTTGGTTGGAGACCCAGGTCGGATGGACCCAGGGTTGTCAGCAGAGCTGAGCCACGCTTTGGGGACCGACAAGCGGTGTCCTCGCCCTGAGCCACAGAGGGAGGAGCAGTGGCCTGCAAGCAGCGCTGAGATGCGGGGAGCCTAGAGGTGTGTCAGTCCCCTCGCCCCGCGGCCACCTGCCGGGCAGGGCGCGGCGCGCAGCAGGGCGGCAGGTCCCGGAGGCCCAGCGTGGCTCTCCTCATCACCCACAACTCCCAGGCATCTGGCTCCTGGCTGTCCGCCGCCCCGGGCGCCGCATCATTCACCGCCACCTGTTCCTGCCCGCGCTTCCAGAGCTCATAGCGCTCGGGCTGCAGGGTGCGCAGAAAGACATCCATTGGAAAGCTGACCCTGGCCTCCCCGCAGCTGCACTGAGAGGCCGCTTTGCCATAATCGATCCAGTGCGGCGTGGCGAACTTGATGGCCTCTGCGCAGTTGAAGCCATGGTTGAAGCCAGTGTGGTAGCCATAGGGAAATGTCACCATAAACTCCCCAGCCTCCTGCATGACCCAACTGAAGGAGATTCCGTTGTCCCTGAGGACAGTGGGCGACATGAGGGCGAACTTCTGCCACAGGAAGGCCCTGCACCCGGAAGCACTGGCCGGGAACAGGTCCTTGGCCAGACGTTCCAGGCACTGGTCATTATCCGGGGGCACTGCGTACCATGTTTTGGGCTCCCCGAATGCACATAGTTGATGCTGTAGAAGTCCATGTCCTCTGTGTGCCATGCAAACGTGGTCTTCCACATGCTGAAGTACAGGTAGGGTGTGTTGACGCCTTCGATGACCACCCCACACTCCTGCTCCAGCAGGTCCTGAATGGTTCCCAGGTGTCTGAGGTTCCGCTGCTTAGTGTTTTCAGCAAATAAGGAGCCATTGATGTCAGCGCCATAGATCGGTGAACCATAGAGCTGGATGTTCCAGTATTTTTGCTACAAATCATCAAAATCCAAGTGTGGTGGTGCCTGATACTTAGCACTGTTTGCCAGGTACTGATACTCACCGACCGTCATGGCCTTCTTCTTCTTGTGGTGTTGAGTGATCACACCAACCCCGCCCAAGACCACCTGCTGGAGGGGAGTGGGGATTAGGATGTCACTGATGCCATCGTAGGTCTTCCTGGCTTCCCACCCCTTGGGGGGGATTATCTGGGCCACACCTGCTTGGTGTGCACCTTGAGATTCCATATATGCAATATATTTATCAAAGTCATTAAACTCTTCTTCGGTGGGGTAGAAAGTCATGATTGTACAACTTGGGTTCTGGGTACAGTTTGCCTGCGACTTCATAGCTTCCATAATGAAGAACAAACTCTCAAGTCTTCAGGTATGGTCTGGATAGTTGAGGATGGTGGAAAATGCTATTTTTCCAAAACTGGTTTGAGTATCTTTGAGTCAGCAGGAACCACCCGTGGACTTTGATGCAAATGAGATGGTAATGTTTTTGGGCTTGCTGATTCACCAGGAGACTGCCCTCTGGGCAGAAGCTGATACAGGAGGCTGAACGGGCAACTCTGTGATGTTCCTCAGCTGGTGCTGGGGTTTGCTCTCTGAGGCCTCCTGACTCACCCGGCCCTGGGTGTATGGTGTTCCAAATATAGTGTCTTCAGGACACTGTTTAAAACAAAACCTGGAAGGAAGAATACAAAAGCTTGAACATTAATGTTTGGACAAAGTCATTCAGGAGGCACAAGTAAAATAGCATGGGATCCCACCATGGGATATTATCCCACACTCAAAGAAAGGCTAAAATTTTATAAGATTGACAATATAGGATGTGGTGTTGATGTGGAACAATGGGAATTCTCATACCCTCATAGAGAGAATGGAAATCATTCTTTGGGAAACTATTTGGACAGTATCTACTAAAATTGAACTTATGCATGTGTAAAAATGGACATATGCATGTGCTGTGATTCAACTGTTACCACATGTCTAGGTAATCTGTACAGCTGTGCATGGAAAGTCACCTCCAATATGCTCATAACATTAATTCTAGTAGCAAATACTGGAGACAACCCGAATGTCCATCAACAGTGGAATGGACAAATACATTGTGGTACAGTCCTACAGTGGAATACAATAGAGCACTGCAAATTACATGAACATAAAGGGATAATTTTGCAAACATAATACTGGGCAAAATTATCCAGACTTAAAAAAATACCAAGTCCATTATTCCAATTTTACACAAAATTTCATCTTTTTATGTAAGTATATATATTAAAAAGGAGGTAAAGTAATCTGTGTTAGAAGTCAGAGCAGTGGTTACCTTTGAGAAAGAGAGGTTGTGAGTGGGAACATGAGGGGGGTCTCTGGAGAAACGTTAATATTTTGTTTGGAATCTGGGTGCTGGTTACACAGCCATCAATAGCTAATTGTGATAATTCATCAGGCTGTTATGATTTTCACAAATTTCCATATGTTTATTTAAAAACAGAGTTTAGAGTGAGAAGCACTGAAGACTAAGAGACATATTTCATTGTAGTAAAAGGAAATGGAAGAATGAAAATAAATGAACTAAACATTTGAAGAAGCTAGGAAATGGAAGAAGGAGGAGTAAAGAAATATGAAAGAATAAAGATGAAATTAATAAAAAATAATACACACAAAACAGAAGAATGATGGCCAAAAATGTCATTTGAAGAGACCAAGAAATGCAACAAACCATGAGCACAACTGATAAGAAAGGATAGAAAGTAGAAATAAACAACACTAGGAATTAAGCACTGCACAGATCTAGTAATTTGGTAGAGAATTTTTCTTAATCTCAAGAGAATCTTATGAGCATATGACATCAACATTTTCAACAGATAAGACAATTTTCTAGAGAGGAAACACAGAAAATGGATCCAAGATAAAACAAGAAAGCTCAAGTGTCCCAAATAAGAATCTGGATCAAAGTATGACCCCCAAAAAACTCTTCCAATCTTCTTCCTGGAAGGGACAGGCCTGGCTTCCCCACCACATGGAAAAAGATCCTGAAATTTCCAATATCTAACTTGTGAAGCTCACCAAATCAATTTGTTTTCCCGATGACAACTACACTGCCTGTGGTTCCTGGAAATTCTCAGTTCAGAGACTACCTTTTCCACTTGCTCTAGGAAATGAAACTTGGTTTTCCATCAAGATGGAGAGGAGCAATTTATCCTGCTACTAGAGAATGCGAGGGAGTCCGAGGCTCCAACTGCTTCTTAGACAATCAACAGATCTTCCACTTGCTCTAGGAAATGAAACTTGGTTTTCCATCAAGATGAGAGAGGAGCAGTTTATCCTGCTACTAAAGAATGTGAGGGAGTCTGAGGCTCCAACTGCTTCTTAGACTTTCAACAGAACTTCCTTAGCCTCCTTCCACATCCAGAGGTAGCTAGTACCATGAAGTCCTAAGCCTTTTGGAGTCTGTGGACACAGTTGTGTTCCTTCTTAGCTTTTCTCACTGCCAATTTAAGATTCAACTTTCTAGGGTTTGATAAATCGGTTTGTATTTGTCTGTTTTCAAAATTCACTACTATCTTATATCCTTTACCATATGCTCTCTTTGTGACTTATTTCTTAAAACAAAAATCCTAGTACTGTCACTTCAGTGGAGTTTGGAGGGAACAGAGTAAATGATTGTGTTGTTGGATTCTCCCAGAGGAGGACGCCACCCCAAATCACTCACGGAAGGCGTCTCTTGATGCAACAAGCAAGAGGAATTTATTCAGAGGCCAGCTAGCTGGGGTCCATGCGTTAGCCCGACGCAGCGGGTCTCAGCGAGGACCCCAAACTCACAAAGCCAGAAGTTTTTATAGCATTTTCAAAGGGGCAGTATTTTCTACAGTCACAATACAGTGTTTTTTGTTTTTTTTTCGTAGACACATAAATTTTCGGCTGATGCCTCATCCTGGGGGTCTGATTAGATAAAATCACTTTCGGAATGTTTAGGGTGGTTCTAGCAAGATAAGCTTAACTGATTGAGGTTGGCTAACTAAAGGTCACTACAATTAACACTGGCTGACTAACTTGTTTTTCAAAGTTCTAGTAATTTTTCTCCTTCTAGGTTAGAAAATGGTGTTTGAGCCTTTAAGATGGCTGTGCTTATGCTAACTTTTGATTCTTCAGGTTCTACATTTCCCCACTTCTCTTTAAGGGCATTCCAATCATGGAATGTTTGTATCTTCTTGTTGGGTGAGTGAATAATATTGTTGCTGCAACATTAGTACATGAACGGCACTCACTCTTTCTCTAACAAAAGTTATCAGCTGATTCAATATGCAGGGTCCTAAAGTGAGGAGCAACACAAGGATGAGTAAGGGCCCAGCCAGAGTGGATATCAAGGTCGTAAACCACGGGGACCTAGTGAACCAAGATTCAAATAGCCCTTGGCCGGCTTCTTGTTCTCTCTTTCTCTGGTCTAGCCTCTCCCTAAGCTTTGACATTGAATCTCTTACTATTCCGGAATGGTCTGCATAAAAGCAGCATTCTTCCTTTAAAGCTGCACACAATCCTCCTTCTTTTAGAAACAGCAGATCCAGCCCTCGTCTGTTCTGCAAGACTACTTCAGAGACGGAAGTCAGAGATTCTTCAAGTTTAGTAATGGATTGCTCTATGGTTTTTAGGTCTTCATCAATAGCTGTCCTTAGTCCCTCATAATGTTGGTTCCCTTGGATAATAGCAGCTGTCCCTGTTCCTACTCCGGCTGCGACTCCTATCCCTAACAACACAGCTAAGGTCAGCGAGACCGGCTCCCTCCTATATCTACGCCTAGGTTCAAATTCAGCTACGAATGAGAGGTCATTATGATACATCAACCTGGGCACCAGCTGAACCATGATACAGAAATCGCGGGAGGAGTTGAAGGCAGAAGTAGAGACACATGGGGTCACTCCAGTGTTACAAGCGCACCACCCTTCGGGAGGAGGGACTAGATACTCATTTTCACCTGAGGAGGTCACAGCTATGGTTTCATTACACAAAGCTTTATGGGTGGGAGGGACTGAACCTAAACATTTTCCTCTTCCAGTTACTTCAGTCAGAGTTAGCTTCTTGTGGCTTCTCCAGCTACAGATCTCGTGACGGGTTGTCCTGTTAAAACTGCCTAACAATCCCAATCCTTCATAATAAGGCGGCCCAGAAGAGAAACACAACCAACAGGATTCAGTAGTGTTAGGGTTGGTGGTATTTAAGACCTGAAAAGCCCCTTCAAGGAGGTTGAGAAGGCGTTGTCCGGTGCCAGGAAAGGAGGTGACTCGGCCAAGAGTGGAGGCGGAGGGAGTGGGAGTGGTGACAGAGTCCATAGGTGGGGCTAGGGCCTGTTTTGGGGCTGGGGCTGGGAGACGCCGTTGATCCCGCAAGACAGCGTTGGGTCCTACTGGGACAGCCGGAAGAGTCTCTACCTTAAGCCTGAGCATAAACAAGACTCCATTATCATAGCCACTCTGGTAGAGTCTTAGTCCCCACATAAGCCCTTTTTCCCAGTTTGTTGCCCTTTTTCCTGCATCTGTGAAAGAGATGTCAATAGGGTTGCAGGTGGGATTAGTCGTGCATTGGGCACGAGCGGTATTCCACTGGATTTTTATGAGGCCTAGAGGAGATCTCCCTGCACTTCCTGTCAGCCAATGGCATGTCCCTGTTTGTTCACAACCCCAATTTTTGCAGAAAAAATCTGTCTTCCCACCACATTGTGAGGCCTTGGCACTATCGGCTGAGGGGGCTGGGCATACATAGAAGCAGGTATTCTGGAGCTCTTTCATGGTCTCAGAGCCCCAATGCACTGTATAATCTCGAGTACTACATCCGGGTACTCCAACTTTATCTTCATACCATGGGTCTTGTTTGAAGAGAGTGCACAAATCTACAGTGAGGGTAGGCCACCAAGTTCCCCTAGGGTGTTGTCCTGTTAACTGGACTACTACTTGTTGGGAAGCCGGGGTAATGATTTGCCATGTGAGTAACCTGGGTTCATGGGGGTTAGGGTTCTGGAAGGTGGGAAGTAACTGGGTCATTAGAATTAGAATTGTTAGTGACACAATCATTTTTACACAAGCGAAATTTAAGAGGGTTATCAGTTCGAATTACTTGCCAGTCCGGGTCTGGTTGAGGCGCTTTCTTCAGATGTGAAGCATGTATCCAGGAAGAGATGCCATCTACTTTCACAGCTGTAGGTGTGGTCAAAAGGACGATGAAGGGTCCTTTCCACCGAGGCTCAAGATTGTCCGTTCGATGTCGCCTTACATAGACAGAGTCTCCCACTTGGAACGGGTGAGGTACTGAAATGTCCTCTGGCCGATAGGCTTCTTGGATAGAGGCCCACACTTCTTTCTGCACAACTTCCAGAGCCCGTAACCTTTCAAGCAGAAACTTATTAGTCACAGATTCAGGGGATACGTGGAGGTGAGCTGCATTTAGTGGAGCCGGGGCTCTAAACATTATTTCAAAGGGTGTTAGTCTAAAACGGCTGGGGGTGTTTCTAACTTGGAATAAGGTGAAGGGAAGGAGGACCAACAAATCATATAAACCAGTCTCTATGGATAATTTAGTCAGGGTCTCTTTTAGAGTTCTATTCATCCTTTCTACCTGTCCTGAGCTCTGGGGCCTGTATGCACAATGCAATCCGTCCCCAAAATCTTGGCCAATCCCTGACTTACCTGGGCAACAAAGGCAGGGCCGTTGTCGGAGCCGATTACCTTTGGGATTCCAAACCTGGGAAATATTTCTTCAAGGATCTTTTTAGACACCGTCTGAGCTGTCTCAGTTTTGGTGGGGAACGCCTCTGTCTATCCTGAAAATGTGTCTAGGAAAACTAGAAGGTACTTATATCCATACTTAACAGGCTTGATCTCAGTGAAGTCAACTTCCCAGTAAGCTCCTGGGCGATCTCCTCGAAGTCTTTTCCCGGATGTTACTGGATTTTTACTCACATTTACTAATTGGCAGGGAACACAATTTCTTAAAACCTCGTCAGTCAGTTTTCCTAATCCAATAACATGATAAGTGGAGTCTTGAACTAAGGTCTTTAGGTTTTTTGCTCCCAAATGTGTCAATTGATGCAATTGCCTTAAGTATTCTTCTGCCTCTCTCTTAGGCAGGACAACTCTCCCTTTTTCAGACTTGTATATCTCGTGGGGTGAGGAATTTTTAAACCCTAATTTGTTTATACAAGCGAGGTCTTCGGGTGTATACTGGAAGCTCTTAATACAAGTGGCCTCCGGGTACACTTGGAGGGGTAAAATATTCATTCCCTGGGCTGCTTGTTTTGCAGCTTGGTCCGCCCTTCTGTTTCCTTGAGCTATTAGCGAGTCGCTTTTTTGATGCCCAGGGCAATGTATTATTGCCACTTCTCTAGGTCTATGGATGGCTTCTAACAAATTAAAAATTTCTTGTTTGTTTTTAACATCTCTCCCGGCAGAAGTCAATAACCCTCTCTGTCTATAAATAGCCCCGTGTATGTGAGCAGTGGCAAAACCGTATCGGCTGTCGGTATAGACGTTAAGTCTCTTACCTTCTGCCATCTTCAGAGCCTGAGTCAGAGCGACGAGCTCCGCTCGCTGTGCAGAAGTGCCTGTTGGAAGTCCACTGGCCCACACGATTCGGTTATCATCCACTACTGCAGCTCCCGCCATTCTCTTACCATCCATAATGTAACTGCTCCCATCGGTATACCAAGTCAGGAGTCCTGGTCCTTCTAAAGGCTGATCTTGTAAGTCCTGGCGGGTCCCCGCCTCCTCAGCCAGGATTTCCTGGCAGGTATGAAGTACTTCTTTTTCCAAATCGGGGAGCAGAGTAGCTGGGATTAGGATGGCGGGTGGGGCAAATTCCACACGATCACGATTCAGGAGTAAGGTCTGGTAGTGAGTCATTCTGGCATTTGACATCCATCTTTCGGGTGGTTGCCGGATTATGCTCTCCAACGCATGTGAAGCAACCACAGTGAGTTTTTGTCCCAGTGTTAGTTTGTCAGAATCTTTAACTAGGAGGGCCACAGCTGCTACTACTCTCAGGCAGGCAGGCCACCACTACTCACGGGGTCTAATTTTTTTGACAGATAGGCAACAGGTCTCTTCCAAGGTCCCCATTGTAGGGTCAACACTCCTCGAGCTACTCCGCTCCATTCGTCCACGAAAAGGACAAATGGCTTAGTTACGTCTGGCAATGCTAGAGCGGGTGCTGAGAGGAGGGCTTTCTTGATATCATCAAAGGCCTGTTGTTGCTCAGATCCCCAAACAAACGGGGCTGTCCCCTTGGTAAGGGGGTACAGAGGGGCGGCCAAGGAAGCATATCCGGGTATCCACAATCTACAAAACCCCGCTGTCCCCAGAAACTCGCGAACCTGGCGTGCTGTAGTGCGGACCGGAATCTGCGTCACAGTCTGCTTCCGGGCTTCAGTCAGCCACCTTTTCCCTTTTCTCAGTGAATATCCCAAATAAATCACTTGTTGTTGGCAGATCTGTGCATTCTTAGCAGATGCTCTATGCCCTAATTTGGCAGGTTCAGTCAAAAGGGCTTCAGTGGCCTCTTGGCAGGTCTCCCGGGTGGGAGCGGCTATCAATAAGTCATCAACATATTGCAGCAAAGTTACCTGTGGGTTTGAAGCTCTGTAGAAAGCCAAGTCCTGATGTAAAGCCTCATCGAAGAGGGTGGGCGAGTTCTTGAATCCTTGTGGCAAACGAGTCCAGGTCAATTGCCCAGTAGTTCCTGTGGTGGGATCTTTCCACTCAAAGGCAAACAGCGGTTGGCTGTTCTGGTGCAAGCGCAGACAAAAGAAAGCTTCCTTTAGATCTAAAACTGAATACCAGATGTTTTTTGGGGCCAGGGAGCTTAGTAGGTTATAGGGATTTGGCACGGTGGGGTGAATGTCCTGTGTCCTTTTGTTAACTTCTCTTAAATCTTGTACTGGTCGGTAATCTCCCGTTCCTGCCTTTTTTACAGGCAGCAAGGAGGTGTTCCATGGGGATTGACATTTTACTAATATTCCCTGTTCCATAAGCTTCTGGATATGTGGCCTAATTCCATCCCTGGCTTCTTTACTCATTGAATATTGCCTCACAGTCACTGGCAAGGCTGAAGCTTTTAGTTCTATGATTACAGGGGGCTGGTTCTTGGCGAGCCCCATGCCCGCTGTCTCCGCCCAGGCTCCTGGGAATCGGTCGTGGCACTCCTGGCTAATTCGGGAGGGCTCTGGTTCTACAAAAAGACAGTATTCGTCTTCTAATCTTATGGTCAGAATACTCAAGTCCAAAGGCTTATTTTCCTGATTAGTCACCAGAGGTTTCTCAGCTTGAAAAGATATTTGGGCTCTTACTTTGGTTAAGATGTCCCTTCCTAACAGGGGCGTAGGGCATTCCGGTATAATGAGGAACGAGTGACTTACTCGTCCTACTCTTAAGTCTACTGCTCTTCGGGTGGTCCATGCATATTGTTTCTGGCCTGTAGCTCTAATCACTCAAGACTTTTTGCCAGAGAGAGGGCCCTTGTCTTTAGTTAATACAGAATGTTGAGCACCGGTGTCTACTAGGAACTCAACGGGTTGCCCCTCTACTTTCAGAGTTACCCTGGGCTCGGGGAGGGGTTCCGAGCCCCGTCCTCTCTAATCTTTGTCTTCTAGCAGAGACAACACCTTTTTTGGAGGCTTCTGCAGTGGCTTTTTAGGGCATTCTTTCACCCAATGTCCTTTCTCTTTGCAGTATGCACATTGATCTTTATCCAAAGGAGGCCGGTTGCCTAGGTGCCCTGCCTTACTAGTTCTACCACTAGAGGGCGGGCGTCCCTTACCTTCTACTACTGCAGCCAAGATTTTTGTTAAATTTCTCTCATGCTTCCTATCCCTCTTTTCTTCTTTACTTTCTTTTTCCTTTTCCTTCCTTAATTCCTTCTCTTCCTCAGTCTCTCTCTTATGATAAACTTTCTCAGCTTCTTTCACCAAATCTCTCAACGACAAATCCTGTAAGCCTTCTAGTCTCTGAAGCTTCTTTCTAATAACAGGCGCTGATTGCCCAATAAAGGCAAGAGCCACTGAAGCACTGTGTTCCTCAGAAGTGGGGTCAAAAGGAGTATACCGCCTGAAGGCTTCCATCAGGCATTCTAAGAACACTGCGGGTGCCTCAACGGCTCCCTGACTAACCTCTCTTACCTTGGCCAAATTGGTGGGGCGCCTTGCAGCCCCGCGAAGACCTGCCACCAGAGCCTGGCGATAGATGGTTAGTCGCTCCCTACCTTCTGGAGAATTAAAGTCCCAGTTGGGTCTGGTCAGTGGGAACCCCCTTTCTATATCATGAGGGAGTTGCGACGGTCGTCCGTCAGCTCCAGGCACGTTCTTTCGCGCTTCCAGGAGGATCCTTTCTCTTTCTTCCGTGGTGAAGAGTACCTGTAAGAGCTGCTGACAATCATCCCAAGTGGGCTGGTGAGAGAACATCAGGGACTCTATCAGTCCCATTAGTCTCTGCGGTTCCTCTGAAAAAGGAGGATGGTTAGCTTTCCAATTATATAAATCAGCAGAGGAGAATGGCCAGTATTGCAGAGGTTGGAAAGGCGGGTCTCCTTCCTCCCCGAGAATGGGGGCCCCATAAGACCTGAGGGGAAAAATACCTGATGGGTCCAATGCGGCCCCTCGGCGCCGCCGAGTTCCCTGGGCCGGTCCCGGGGCTGGCCCCGATGCCTCGGTACCAGAAGCTAGAGGCATCGGAGGTGCCGGGGCTGGAGGCACTGGGGCCTCGGCCGCCGGGGCCTCGGGTGCCCGGGCAGAGGCAGGAGGGTAAGGAGGGGGATCATCAACCATAAGCAAGTCTTGAGTGTCGGTGTATTTTAGTGGTCTCTTTCCCTTTTCCCCGAGGTTGAGCCTGAGCCAATAAGACTCGAGAGTTCGCTTTCTTTCACACCCAGGGCTTTTCCCAGGGCGGTGGATTTTCCACCAATTCTTGCCAGACCACAATGTAGGGCTGCTGATCCGGATGTCCCCGAGTTGAATTCTGGAAAACAACAGCTTTTACTGCAAGCAGAGTGGAGAGGTCAAAAGTCCCCTCCGGGGACCATCCAACGTTAAAAGTGGGCCACTCGGAGGTACAGAAAGTCTGCCACAGCCCTTTTTTAACTTCTACCGACAAGTCATGCGCCCTTGCTCTCACTTCTGTCCAATGACCTAATGTCAGGCTAAGGGGGGTCGTCACGGTCTGTCCCATTGCCAGTATAACAATTATTAGACACGTAAAGGACACATAAAACAGAGACACACAGAGATTAAACACACAGCGGCTGCTTTTTGTCTTCCTCAGATTTCTGACCAAGAATCGGAAGGAATCAGTGGGCTGATACTCTCGGTGCCCAAAAACCAACCCTATCTCATCCGGTTCACTTTTGCGGAAAAACAGGTGGGAGGCCACCAGGCGTCCCTGGCCCTCCAAACTCCCAGGGGCGTCCCCCAGTGTTGCAGCCTGCGGTGCTCCAAGTACGTCTACCGACCGCAGTCACGACCCCTTACGGGACCGGGACGGCTGCCAGACAGAGGGTACCCTTTTCAGAACTCCAACCTGTCTCACTGAAAAGCAGATCACAGAACACAGACAACTCAAGGCGCCACTAATCTTACCTCTTCCTCCAAAAACGGCTTCGGGAGTGAAGCGGGGTGAGTGCACGATCCCGGACGAGCCCCCAAATGTTGGATTCTCCCAGAGGAGGACGCCGCCCCAAATCACTCACGGAAGGCGTCTCTTGATGCAACAAGCAAGAGGAATTTATTCAGAGGCCAGCTAGCTGGGGTCCATGCGTTAGCCCGACGCAGCGGGTCTCAGCGAGGACCCCAAACTCACAAAGCCAGAAGTTTTTATAGCATTTTCAAAGGGGCAGTATTTTCTACAGTCACAATTCAGTGTTTTTTGTTTTTTTTTTCATAGACACATAAATTTTCGGCTGATGCCTCATCCTGGGGGTCTGATTAGATAAAATCACTTTCGGAATGTTTAGGGTGGTTCTAGCAAGATAAGCTTAACTGATTGAGGTTGGCTAACTAAAGGTCACTACAATTAACACTGGCTGACTAACTTGTTTTTCAAAGTTCTAGTAATTTTTCCCCTTCTAGGTTAGAAAATGGTGTTTGAGCCTTTAAGATGTCTGTGCTTATGCTAACTTTTGATTCTTCCGGTTCTACAGTGTCACCATCTTTTACTCTTTGTTTTCCCAAATGTATCTCTCAATAGCTCCTTCCACAAACCCTTGGCTGGAAATACTCCTAGCCATTGTCTCTGATTCGATGCTCTCTCTCCCACACTTCTTTTCTAACTATAACCACTGCCTTCCTGATATAGGTCCCACCAATCCTAGATCTTGGTGAGGATTCTTTATTCCACATTCCATGAGTACTATTTGCTTGGGCCATTTATTTGGTGCTTAATACAAATTGCTGAGGTGGGAGCTCTCCAGAATATTCCTTTAACCTCTAATGGGCACTTATCTAAAGTAATAAATTCCTTCCACGAGATGTGCTTGCTTTTCTCTCCAAGATATTTTCATTTTTCCACCTCACAAGCTTCAACATTCCCTTCTTT
Organism: Manis pentadactyla; assembly: GCF_030020395.1. NCBI lineage: Eukaryota > Metazoa > Chordata > Mammalia > Pholidota > Manidae > Manis > Manis pentadactyla. Next base: position 64,981,186 of record NC_080032.1, on the reverse strand, counting down.
ATAAGCTACATGGAAAAGTTAAGATAAAAAGGTAAGTTTTTATGTATACTTTGTGCCTCAAAGTCCAATATTTGGTGTAGAGTTTCTATTTAGGAACATCCAGGAATGTAGATATAAAGACTCATGGCAGGAAGTGTCAGCCATGAATAGCATAGACTAAATTGTGACATAGTTGGAAGAGCACAGATTAAACCATGACAAAGATTGGAACTTGACCTTTATTTTTACTTGCCAAGACGACATGTCCTTTAAATTAGCAACTTAAATATCGCATTATGACTTCATTGTGATGTAAAGTATCAGTTAAGCATCGTAATATGAACCTCGTTAGTCTTCTCTATTTGCTTTCCACTGTCACAGGGACACTTAGCAGCCACAGTGGTATCTGGAGCAGAGAGCAGCAGGAGCAGAAGCCTTCTTGAGCCCCTTATCGCCAAGACACAGACACGCTACTGAGTTTTCTTTTTTCTTTTTTCTTTTTTTAAAATTCATTTTATTACCATTAATCTACAATTACATGAAGAACATTATGGTTACTAGACTCCCCCTTCACCAAGTCCCTCCTCACAACCCCCATTACAGTCACTGTCCATCAGCGTAGTAAGATGCTGTAGACTCACTACTTGTCTTCTCTGTGTTGCACAGCCCTCCCTATGCCCCCCCCCACATTATACATGCTAATCATAAGGCCCCCTTTCTTTTTCCCTGCCCTTACCCTTCCCTTCCCAACCCTCCTGCCCAGTCCCTTTCCCTTTGGCAACTGTTAGTCCATTCTTGGGTTCTGTGATTCTGCTGATGTTTTGTTCCTTCAGTTTTTCTTTGTTCTTATACTACACATATGAGTGAAATCATTTGGTACTTGTCTTTCTCCGCCTGGCTTATTTCACTGAGCATAATACCCTCTAGCTCCATCCATGTTGTTGCAAATGATAGGATTTGTTTTCTTCTTATGGCTGAATAATATTCCGTTGTGTATATGTACCACCTCTTCTTTATCCATTCATCTACTGATGGACACTTAGGTTGCTTCCATTTCTTGGCTATTGTAAATAATGCTGCAATAAACATAGGGGTGCATCTGTCTTTTTCAAACTGGGCTGCTGCATTCTTAGGGTAAATTCCTAGAGGTAGAATTCCTGGATCAAATGGTATTTCTATTTTGAGCTTTTTGAGGAACCTCCATACTGCTTTCCACAATGGTTGAACTAATTTGCATTCCCACCAGCAGTGAAGGAGGGTTCCCCTTTCTCCTCAAACTCACCAACATTTGTTGTTGTTTGTCTTTTGGATGGTGGTGATCCTTACTGGTGTGAGATGATATCTCATAATGGTTTTAATTTGCATTTCTCTGATGACTAGTGATGTGGAGCATCTTTTCATGTGTCTGTTGGCCATCTGAATTTCTTCTTTGGAGAACTGTCTGTTCAGATCCTCTGCCCGTTTTTTAATTGGATTGTTCACTTTCTGTTTGTTGAGGTGCATGAGCTCTTTATATATTTTGGATGTCAACCCTTTATCAGATCTGTCATTTATGAATATATTCTCCCATACTGTAGGGTACCTTTTTGTTTTGTTGATGGTGTCCTTTGCTGTACAGAAGCTTTTCAGCTTGATATAGTCCCACTTGTTCATTTCTGCTTTTGCTTCCCTTGCCTGGGGAGATATATTCATGAAGAAGTTGCTCATGTTTATGGCCAAGAGATTTTTGCCTATGTTTTTTTCTAAGAGTTTTATGGTTTCATGACTTACATTCAAGTCTTTGATCCATTTCGAATTTACTTTTGTGTATGGGGTTAGACAGTGATCCAGTTTCATTCTCTTACATGTAGCTGTCCAGTTTTGCCAGCACCATCTGTTGAAGAGACTGTCATTTCCCCATTGTATGTCTATGGCTCCTTTATCATATATTAATTGACCATATATTTTGGGTTAATATCTGGGGTCTCTATTCTGTTCTGCTGGTCTGTGGCTCTGTTCTTGTGCCAGTACCAAACCGTCTTGATTACTGTGGCTTTGTAGTAGAGCTTGAAGTTGGGGAGTGAGATCCTCCCCCACTTTATTCTTCCTTCTCAGGATTGCTTTGGCTATTCGGGGTCTTTGCTGTTTCCATATGAATTTCTGAACTATTTGTTCCAGTTCATTAAAGAATGTTGTTGGTAATTTGATAAGGATTGCACAAATTTGTATATTGCTTTGGGCAGGATGGCCATTTTAACGATATTAATTCTTCCTAGCCAAGAGTATGGAATGAGTTTCCATTTGTTAGTGTCCTCTTTAATTTCTCTTAAGAGTGACTTATAGTTTTCAGGGTATCAGTCTTTCACTTCCTTGGTAAGGTTTATTCCTAGGTATTTTATTCTTTTTGATGCAACTGTGAATGAAATTGTTTTCCTGATTTCTCTTTCTATTAGTTCATTGTTAGTGTACAGAAAAGCCACAGATTTCTGTGTGTTAATTTTGTATCCTGCAACTTTGCTGTATTCTGATATCAGTTCTAGTAGTTTTGGAGTGGAGTCCTTAGGGATTTTTATGTACAATATCATGTCATCTGCAAATAGCAACAGTTTAACTTCTTCTTTACCAATTTGGATTCCTTGTATTTCTTTGTTTTGTCCAATTGCTGTGGCTAGGACCTCCAGTACTATGTTGAATAACAGTGGGGAGAGTGGGCATCCCTGTCTTGTTCCTGATCTTAGAGGAAAAGCCTTCAGCTTTTCACTGTTCAGTATGATGTTGGCTGTGGGTTTATCATATATGTCCTTTATTATGTTGAGTTACCTGCCCTCTATACCCATTTTGTTGAGAGTTTTTATCATGAATGGATGTTGAATTTTGTTGAGTGCTTTTTCAGCATCTGTGGAGATGATCGTGTGGTTTTTGTCCTTCTTTTTGGTTTATGTGGTGGATGATGTTGATGGATTTTTGAATGTTTTACCATCCTTGTATCCCTGGGATGAATCCCACTTGGTCATGGTGTATGATCCTTTTGATGTGTTTTTGAATTCGGTTTGCTAATGTTTTGTTGAGTATTTTTGCATCTATGTTCATCAGGGATATTGGTCTGTAGTTTTCTTTTTTGGTGGAGTCTTTGCCTGGTTTTGGTATTAGGGTGATGTTGGCTTCATAGAATGAGTTTGGGAATATTCCCTCCTCTTCTATTTTTTGGAAAACTTTAAGGAGAATTGGTATTATATCCTCTCTGTATGTCTGATAAAATTCTGAGGTAAATCCGTCTGGCTGAAGGTTTTTTTTCTTGGGTAGTTTTTTGATTACCGCTTCAATTTCTTTGCTCGTAATTGGTTTGTTTAGATTTTGTGTTTCTTCCCTGGTCAGTCTTGGAAGGTTGTATTTTTCTAGGAAGTTGTCCATTTCTTCTAGGTTTTCCAGCTTCTTAGCATATAGGTTTTCATAGTAGTCTCTAATAATTCTTTGTATTTCTGTTGGGTCCATCGTGATGTTTCCTTTCTTGTTTCTGATTCTGTTGATATGTGTTGATTCTCTTTTTCTCTTAATAAGTATTGCTAGAGGCTTATCTATTTTGTTTATTTTCTCAAAGAACCAGCTCTTGGTTTCATTGATTTTTTCTATTGTTTTATTCTTCTCAATTTTGTTTATTTCTTCTCTGATCTTTATTATGTCCCTCCTTCACTGACTTTAGGCCTCATTTGTTCATCTTTTTTCAGTTTCGATAATTGTGATGTTAGACTATTCATTTGGTATTGTTTTTCCTTCTTTAAATATGCCTGGATTGCTATATACTTTCCTCTTAAGACTGCTTTCTCTGCGTCCCACAGAAGTTGGGGCTTTGTGTTGTTGTTGTCATTTGTTTCCATATATTGCTGTATCTCCATTTTTGGTCATTGATACATTGTTTATTTAGGAGCATGTTGTTAAGCCTCCGTGTGTTTGTGAGCCTTTTTGCTTTCTTTGTACAATTTATTTCTAGTTTTATACCTTTGTGATCTGAAAAGTTGGTTGGTGGAATTTCAATCTTTTGGAATTTACTGAGGCTCTTTTTGTGGGCTAGTATGTGATCTATTCTGGAGAATGTTCCATGTGCACTTGAGAAGAATGTGTATCCTGTTGCTTTTGGGTGTAGCATTCTATAGATGTCTATTAGGTCCATCTGTTCTAGTGTGTTGTTCAGTGCCTCTGTGTCCTTATTTATTTTCTGTTTGATGGATCTGTCCTTTGAAGTGAATGGTGTGTTGAAGTCTCCTAAAATGAATGCATTGCATTCTATTTCCTCCTTTAATTCTGTTAGTATTTGTTTCACATATGCTGGTGCTCCTGTGTTGGGTGCATATATATTTATAATGGTTGTATCCTCTTGTTGGACATGCTATTGAGTTTTGAGGCAACATCTAATATATGCTACTTTGAATTGTCAATACATTTGGAAGACATTGTTTTAGTAGCATGTAAGCCTTGTTCTTGGATTCTCCAAGAGATTCTGTAAATTAATGCTTAAAAAAAAACACTTCTTTGCCTTAAAGTAGTGAATTCTATAATATGCAACTAAAGAATCCTGACCAATACACTGTCTCCCTCATTCCCATTCCTAAATCACTCTTATATATTTTAGCTGACTCTTTTGTTTTTCTGGTATTTGTAGACTTTTCAGTTTTAGAGATTGTGGACACTCATACCACAAAAGGCATGGGTTGAATTCTCTTATGTTTCATCCTAACACAGAGACTTCCCCTGCACCAGCCTGTCATATAGATACAAAAACTTTTTGGTTAAATCAAGTTCTGAATTTTTACCATGTAAAGTTAGTCTCAGCTGAGTCATGTAGTGTGCTATGATTACCATGCCTTCCATGTACAAAATGTTATCTATCCTATAGTTAACAGTTTTCTTATTATGTCATTTGCTTGGCTTAATACACATTAACTCATTCCCAGATTCATTTCCACTAGTGTGCACCTCTTCTAACTACATAAACCACACCAGGTACTAACTCAGATTTCTCTGTTAAAAATACTCTACCTGGAGCTTTCCATATGCTTTCTTAAACCTGGGTTGGCTAGTCTTTAGACTGCTACAGAGCCTGCATCCTGGTGTTTGTTAACCATAATCCTGGGGATTCCTTTTCCCTCAATATTATGTTAGACCCCATGATTCCACCCATCTCTCTTCTTTCCCAGTTTATGCCCTTGTGTCAGTGAGCATATCCACCAGAAGCATCTTTGGAAGCTTCATTAGAGATTATGAAGTAGCTCACAGAATCTCCAAGAGGACGGGGGATTAGGGTTTGGAGACTGCATCTGGAAACAATATCCAAATTATCCATCAATGTATATTAAGGTATTCCTATACCTCCTGTGGTCAAAGGCACCAAAGACCTTGAGCAAGGGATACTACCAGCTAGAACTTATGCCAGTATTGCTGCTGAAAGCCCAATCTCTCACTACGTTCTCCAGGAACAGATCCTGTACAAAATCGATTCCCTCACATTCCCTCCAATTGAGGGCTCCATAAAAGTGTCTGACTGGAGGAGCCTAGGTCATCTGCCTACATATTTGCTGCAATAGATGCTGGACAGTTGAGTTCTGGCTTCAACCTTGTCAAGGCAAGGGTCATAATGTGGGAATTTCCCAATGTAAAAAGGGAATTCAGAGTTATTGGCTGGTCACAAATATAACCACTGTCTAGCAAAGTTTGCATGTCTGAAGTGTCTTTGTTCTAATTTTACACTTTTCTTTTGGGAGATCAACAAATGGTCTCCACGAAACTGGATTTTCAGTGTTTCTCTGAAAGTCTCACTCTACAGATGACACAATCCTTTTATCCTTATTCCTATTTTAAAATCAAGTGTGTATCCTCTGTTGGAAAAAGATTCAAAACACCTTTCCTTTCACTCTCTACCATGTAACATGGAAATTCAACACTGAATCAGTTGAAAGGAACCTTTAATAGAAAGAGAAACATCACAGAATCAACATAAAGGAGAAACGTTTCTATCCACAGGAGTTAATGAGAGCTCAGAATGAAAATTCAACTTAATAAATGTTCTCCCCAGAGAAAAGGCTCAGAGGTGTTGGCCTTATTTGAGAGGAGAGGGAGGCCATATGCAGAACAGAGGGGCCTTCCTCACTGAGCCCACATTTGTGCAAGATGTCTCCAACTATCTATTGCATGGATTGGAACAAACTAGAGCACCAGACTAAGGACAGAAAATCCCAGACATGCAAGGCAAAGAATACTAACCTGGCTTCCCAGGATGGCCCATCTTTATAGTATTAGTGCCTTTATCCTGATATATAATGTTACACAGGGAATATCTGTATCTGAACAAGACTAAGACAACGTTCCCTGAGTCAGCGACAAGTGTCTGGGAACTCTCACAGATTCCCAAGTTCTGTTGGGTTTCCATACCCCGATGTTCACATAAGCTTAGTGCCCCAAATACTTCCTCAGACTCCACATATTTACTAGGAATGGATTTCCCAGCCCAGCTCTCACATCTGTACCTCAGGTATTTCTATCATACATCAAAGTATGATTTCTCAGAATTGTTAGCCAGGGTCACTGAAAGGTTTTAATCCCCAGAGAAGAGGAATTGTTTGCCCAGATCACTTAGTAAGGAATGTATTTTCAAGTACTTACTTTTCAATGAATCCATTCCCCTCCTTCAGTATAGGCATTTTTTAGGCTTCAAACTGATACTTACATTTTTTTATGTGTTCATCCACCTCACTTAAGAAGAGGAAAAGTGAAACAGATGGTCATTGCAAGTAGGACATATAGCCAGAAGGCCACATTCAGGTGTACACCGGTATCTGACAGAAAGTCGCATATGAAGATGTGTGTGAGGATAAAGGAATTCTCTGTCCCAGCTCTGTCACCTTTCATATGATCAGGGTGATGAAGTCACAGTTTCAGGGACAATGGGGGTGATGGATGTTTCAGTGGGGATTGGTCAAGCTGTAGCCTCTCAATAACATAAAGGAAACATGGGATAAAATTAGATACCTTCAGTTCTATAAAAACCTCAATGGACCCCAAAATGCTACCATATCTAAACTTGACTAGAAAGATGGAAGATTCATAAACAAATACTCAGATGACAATTTCTGTACTGGAATCGAATCTACATATAAAGGAATAATAGCCTGTTCCTTTAGCCTTCAAGCCAGCTTTATTTATTTATTTAAATTTCTCCATTATTATTTTTATTATTAAAGTACCATTAATATATAATCTTTTGTTAGTTTCCAATATACATTACAGTGGTTCAACACTCCCCATGATAAATGTATATTGTGATTGTGAATTATTGTGCCCCTTTATTTAGAGGAAAAGATATCTAAGTCAGAGAATGAGTGAAGATTGAATTTTCCTGAAGATAAAATCCAGATGTAGAAAGAATTAATATTGTCAAAATAGCCATCCTGCCTAAAGCAATCTACAGATTCAGTACAATCCCTATCAAAATACCAACAGCATTCTTCATCAAACTAGAACAAATAGGTCTAAAATTCATATGGAACCACAAAAGACCCTGAATAGCCAAAACAATCCTGAGAAGGAAAAGCAAAGCTGGAGGGATTAAACTCCCTAACCTGAAGCTCTGCTACAAAGCCACAGTAATCAAAACAATTTGGTACTGGCACAAGAAGAGACCCATAGATCAGTGGAACAGAATAGAGAGCCCAGATATAAACCCAAGCATATATGGTCAATTAATAGATGATAAAGGAGCCATGGATACACAATGGGGAAATGACAGCCTATTCAACAGCTGGTGTTGGCAAAACTGGACAGCTACATGTAAGGGAATGAAAATGGATTATTGTCTAACCCCGTACACAAAACTAAACTCAAAATGGATCAAAGACCTGAATGTAACTCATGAAACCATGAAATTCTTAGAAGCAAACACAGGCAAAAATCTCTTGAATATAAACATGAGCAAATTTTCCTGAACACATGTCACTGGGCAAGGGAAACAAAAGCAAAAATGAACAAATGGGACTACATCAAGCTAAAAAAATTCTGTACAGCAAAGGACACCATCAGCAGAACAAAAAGGCACCTACAGTATTGGAGAATATATTTGTAAATGACATATCTGACAAGGGGTTAACATCCAAAGTATATAAAGAACTCACATGCCTCAACACCCAAAAAGCAAATAACCTGATTAAAAGATGGGCAAAGGATATGAGCAGACAATTCTCCAGAGAAGAAATTCAGATGGCCAACAGGCACATAAGATGCTCCACATCACTAATTATCAGGTAAATGCAAATTAAAGCCACAGTGTGATATCACCTCACACGAATTATCATGGCCAACATCGAAAAGATTAGGAACAAATGCTGGCGAGGATGTGGAGAAAAGGGAACCCTCCTACTCTGCTGGTGGGGATGTAAATTAGTTCAATCATTGTGGAAAGCAATGTGGAGGTTCCTCAAAAAAATAAAAATTGAAATACCATTTGGCCCTGGAATTCCACTCCTAGGAATTTACCCAAAGAAAACAACTTCTCAGATTCAAAAAGACATATATACCCCTATGTTTATCACAGCACTATTTACAATAGCCAAGGTATGGAAGCAACCTAAGTGTCCATCATTAGATGAATGGATAAAGAAGAGGTGTTACATATACACAAGGAAATACTATTCAGTCATAAGAAAGAAACAAATCCCACCATTTGCAACAACATGGGTGGAGCTAGAGGGTATTATGCTCAATGAAATAAGCCAGACAGAGGAAGACAAGTACCAAATGATTTCCCTCATATGTGGAGTATAACAACAAAGGAAAACTGAAGGAACAAAGCAGCAGCAGACTCACAGACTCCAAGAAGAGACTAGCAGTTACCAAAAGGAAGAGGTTAGGGATGGTGGGTGGGGAAGTGGATCGAGGGGCATTAAAAGTATCACTCACAATATAGGTAGGTCACCAGGAAGGCAGTACAGCACAGAGAAGACAAGGAAAGACTCTATAGCATCTTACTACACTGATGGACAGTGACTGCAATGGGATGGGGGGACTTGATAATGTGGGTGAATGTTGAAACCACAGTGTCATTTATGTGAAACCATCTTCCTAATCTACCACAGAAACCCACCTAACATTTAACAGAAAATTCAGATCAATCCATTCCCCACTGCTCAACAGAGCACCTGACAACAGATGTTGTCTCCTGCTTCATCACTTACCTGAGATTCCCGGCCCACTGCCCCAGGGAGTGCTGCCCCATCACACACACACACACCCCGGGGAACACAGCGACCTCCATGTCTGGTCAAACTCAACCTGCTCTGAGGGAACCAGCGCAGCCCCGCTGACCAGATGCCAGTGTGACTCCATCTTCTTTGCCAGCTTGCAACACTTGGTCCACACCATCTCCAGGGACCCTCATGCTTAATCTCCACCTGCCATGAGCGTGTGCTACCTCTCAAGGTTCACAAACACCACAAGCACCACAAGGTCCACAGCAGTGTTGTCTCCTGTTTTGCACCCAAAACAACAAAGAGAAATAACAGATACCACAACACTGCCTAACAAACAACGTGCCCAGTGCTAGCTAGGACAAGTACTGCCCTGTGAGGGCTGCTCCTCCAACTGAGGAAATAAAGCCCCAGGCAGAAAAGGCAAAAGGTCATGATGGGCTGCCATAACTGGGGAATCATTCAGGGAGCATTAGAGAGGAAGAATAGCAGTTAAGCAAATGGAACAAAAAGGAAATGATGACCTGAGAGTCAAAGTGACTTCCTGATTTCATGGGATGGAAACAGGGAACCAAGATGTCTGTGCAGTTTAATTGGCTTTATTTTGAGGGCATTCTCAGAAACAAAAATTTACAACCTAAATTTTAAGAATATCTATTGAGATTAAAATTCATGTTTGGAAGCTGAAATGAAACATAGTTGATTGTTTTTTCTTACTGTTACTAATAATCACTAGAAAAACAATATCAACTAAGTTTTTGTTTTTTTCATTTCAAATACTTTCCACAGAAAGACCTTGATTGCTTATGGGCAGGTGTTTTAGGCCTCAAGATGCTCCATGTCTCCAGCACATTTTTTTCTTTCAAAAAGCTCTTCCCTCCTTATGCAGAGCTGTGTTCATTATTTTTATTCTTTTTCATATAAAGTCTGTTTATGACCCCTTGTATAGATAAACATCAGGAAAAAATACCGCTTCAATAATTATGAGTGAGGTATTTGAATATTTGCTTTTATATTTAAAAACAATGCTTGAAACTTTAAGATTAATTTAATAACCCAAAATATTACATAAACAGCTAAAGGAGAAAAATGTGGAGTTGTTGACATTTAAATGATATATGAAGATCATTTGGAGAGACAGTAATAGTTCAATGGAACCATATTTTTATTTGATATATCTATCAAGGGAGTGGCAACTGAGGGGTTTCTGGAAGTTTCCTTCCATGGCATCTTTAGGTTTGTGGTTACCAAAAAGTTCATAATTTCCTAAATAAAAAACAGTCTATATTAAGTTGATGGTCAGTCTATTTCAAACACAATCTAAAAGTACTTCTTTTTTATTCTTCTTCCTCCTGTACACTTTATCTTTATCTATAATATATCATAATCTATATCTCTTATGTATCCCTTGACTGATTTTTTCTATAGTTTTTTCCTTATAGGTAATGCTCTGCCTGTCTCTTGCTGCCTTTAAGATTCTTTCTTTATTTTTAATCTTTGCCATGTTAATTACTGTAAGTCTTGGTGTTGTCTTCATGGGGTTCCTTTTGTTAGGGGCTCTCTGTGTTTCCAGGACCTGGGTATCTATTTCCCTCCCCAGATTGGGGAAGTTTTCAGCAGATATTTCTTTAAAGAGACTTTCTGTTCTTTTGTCTCTCTTTTCCTTCTGGGGCCCCGATTATGCAAATATTGTTTCACTTGGAGTTGTCCCACATCTCTCTTAGCATCCTCTCATTTTTAGAAATCTTTTTTTCCTCTCTGTTCCTCAGCTTCAGTGATTTCCTGTTCTCTATATTCTATCTTACTGATTCTTTCCTCTACTTCCAGCAATCAATTTTTCAATCCCTCTATTGTATTTTTCATTTCAGTTTGTAATGGGTCAGGGGGGGAAATCTTTCTCCCAGCCCAAGGCAAGTTACCTTTGAAACCAAAATCAGTCTAAGGGAGAAATAAAGTTCGAGAAACTCATTTATTGCTTACAAGCAGTCATCCACTTCTGCTTGTCTATGTCTCTTACCACCTGGCTGCAAAAAGGGACCCCACCAAACCCCTCTGATCCAGATATACCCTCGATTCCTGCACCCTTGTAATCACTTATTGATATGGAGATTCACTAAACCAGGTAAGATATTCTGGAAATATTGAAATTTTACCCACAGCCTACCCCTCCAGAATTCTCACCTCACAATCTCCTTGCTCCCATCTTCCACAATGGACCCCATGTGAGAAAACTGGAGTACTGTAAGCAGAATAATAACATACATTAAAAACAGCAAAAAAATCATGATAATCCTCAAGCCAGAGGATTCAGCTAGGTTCAAAGTCCTATGCAGATTAAGTCCATAGCTTGCCTGTTCCACAGAAGGCCAGTTGCTGAACAGGTAGGGAGTTCAGTGAACACATGATGCAGCAGCTACAGCCAGGGGGCGGGTCCAGGCCACAGGGACTGCAGAGGAATATAACCTTAAGGGTGATAAGATACATGTTTTAACAACACCAGCATAGGCAAATCTTGTCCTTCAGGTAGGATGCATGCAAGAGAGTGGTCCTGTGATAGCACAGGGGAAGGAATGGGATCTCATCCTGCTCTAGTATACCAGACTTCCACCCCTCTCTCTGTGGGAGTTACATATAGGTCAATATATAGGGCTATGGGAGGTACATGCACTGACCATAAACATAAAACAAAACTTCCCCGTAAGATGCTCTTACCTCCTGGTCATTCTGGGTATAATACCATGATCTTTGGGGGCCACTCTGCTGCTACCCCAGGAACACACAGGAAACCATATTCCAGGCCTTTTCTGCAAGGTGCCAGAAGGGCCAGCCATCGCTAGTCCATGTGTCAAAATGCCCAGGGCCATGGCCATTCAACAGTGTCTCCAGGGTTTAATGCAGCAGGGGCTGCCAGCAGGATGTTACTCGGCTGGCCATATCCTGGCTTCAGTAACATCTCTTTGGTTTGCACATATATAAGAGAGGCAGCAATGTGTGTTAGCATGTCCACAGGGCTCAAGGCTCCTTTTTGGGACATCTGATTCAAATGCCGTAGCACTGTCCATAAGCGAACTGACCAGCCCCATAGACTATTGATGTCCGACTTCAGGTCAGATTTCAACAAACCATTGTATCTCTCTGTCATGCCTTCCCCAGTAGGGTCATATGGTAAATGAAAGTTCCAATTTATTCCTAATTGCTGCACCCATTCTTGTAATGCATGTCCAGTAAAGTGGGTTCCTTGATCACCCTCAATCACCTGTGGCTGGCCATAGGCTGCAAAGAGATGTTCTAGGCCCATTTTGGGGTTTGCTGATCTGTACAACATGCAGGAAAAGCAAGCAACAGTCCAGTAGCTTTGTCCACACAAGTCATGGCATACCGATGTCCTTTTGATATGGGCAGAGGCCTGATGTAGTGTATCTGCCACCTGACATGGGGTATCGGCCCCCTAACTATTGTCCCATGTTGGTGTGGGACTCGGTATAAGTTCCTCTTAGAGCACACAAGGCACTCCTTCTGGGCTCTGCTGACTTCTTCAAAGGTCAGTGGCAAGCCCCACTGACAGGCTACAGCTCACATTGGCTTTTGCCCCACGTGCAACAAATGCTGGTGAAGCCATTGGGCCACATCAGAAGCAGTCTTTCCTTCTAGCCAGTGAACCTGGGGCAGTGTGTCTGCTTCATCATTCCCTGGGGATGCCGAAGGGAAATGTCCAGTCACATGATATACTATAACAGTCTTAGTCTGACCAGAGGCCCATAGGTCTTGCCACAACTGTTGTCCTCAAAGGGGCTGGTATCCAGCCATCCAGTTGGCATGGTACCATGTTGGTAGCCACAGGGTCAAGCCCTGATAGATGGCCCAGCTGTCAGTGCAGACAGTTATAGGGTAGGGCTCCTGGGTGATCACGAGCTATACTGCCCGCAACTCAGCCCACTGGCTGCTCTTCCCCTCTCCATCCTCCATCCATATTGTCTCAGTCTTAGGATGGAAAGCCACAGCCCTCCACCTCTGGGGTTGCCCATGACTGGAGCTGTCTATATACCAACCATATTCAGGTATAGGGGCTTTTCCTTCCTGATAGGGACTCTCGGCTACCAGTGGCTCAAAAGCAAGTTCTTCCTGCTTTCCAATGGTATACCTCACTGGCCCCAGTAAGTGTTGCAGTTCTCCACTTAAGGGGCTAGTAGAGAGAGCACTACATTGCTGCAAATACACATCCCATTTGGCCAGTGTAGGCGTCTGTGCCATGCCGCTCCATGGCCTTTGGGTCCAGTCTCGCACACATCCCATGATGAGAGAGGTGGTTATTACCTTGGTTGGAGCTGTTCCAGTGATGGGCTCTGTAGCCAGCAAGGCATGGTACACAGCAGCCAGTTGCATCTCTATCAAGGTGTACCAGACCTCTGCTCCTTTCCATAGTTTTGATCAGAATCCAATAGGTTGGCAGGTCCATTCAAACCACTGCCAAAGGCCCCATCCATAACTGTCTTTGGTTACATGAACATCTAACTCACAGAGCCTTGATGAGTCCATTATACTCAAGGCATGTACAGCCTTGACTGCTTACTTAGCAGCAGTAAAATCAGGTGCACATGTTTCATCTCAGTCCCACCTGATGCCCTTTATACCAACTGGTATAGGGCTTCAGAATTTGTGTGAAGTGTGGGATAAACACTCTCCAGTAACCCAAAAGACCCCAAAACTCTTGTAATACTGCCACAGTGGTAGGGGGAGGGAAAGCCTGGACCTTGCTTATGACTATTTCTGGGATAACTTTTATTTTTACCTGACCAGACAACCCGCAAGAACTTTACTGACAAACCAGTTCCCTGAAGCTTGGTGCTGTTCACAGCCCATCCTTTCTCCTGAAGATGTTGCAGCAGTCTAGGAACTGCCCCTTCTAAATCTGCAAGAGAATCAGATGTGAGCATAATATCATCAACATAGAGATACAGCAGCACCGTTTACATTTTCTTCCATGTGGCAAAATCCTGGACTCCAAGTATGTGGCAAATGGTGGGGCTGTGGAGGTATCCCTGTGGGAGGACAGTGAATGTCCACTGCTGGCCTTCCCACATGAAGTCAAACTCTTCCTGACTTCCCTGTGCTATGCCAATAGAGAAGAAAGCATTAGCAAGGTCCACAATATAATGATACATTCCTAGTTCATAAATGAGGATGGGCATAAGGGCTGCTGTAGAGGGGACAGCAGCATGCAAAGGGGGTGTGACTTTATTCAATTCCCAGTAATACATAGTCATATGCCAGGAGCCATCTGGCTTTTTAACTGTTCACACCGGGGAATTAAAAGGATTATGAATGGGCTTTATGATGCCCACCTTCTCCAACTGCTATAGAGTTTCTCCAATTTACTTGTGCTCCCCAGGAAATTTATACTGCTTAGTACTTGTCACCCATTGAGGTACAGGCAGAGCCACAGGTGGGTGCTTAGCATGTCCCCTCAGAACTGCTTTTACCACACATACCCTCGGTCTGAACTCACCTGCTGTGGTCTGTAACCACAGGCCCTGCAAGATATCTACCACCAAAATATATTCAGGGGTGGAAGAAATGTACACAGTGTACTCCTTTGGGGGTAAACACTCTATTCCCTAGTGGGATTTGGGCTTTCTTCACTCTAATTGCCTTACTCCCATAGCCATCTATCACAGCAGTGGTCCCAGGAAAACCCTCAGGGTTACCATAAATCAGAGAACATTCAACTCCTGTGTCCACCAGCACCATGACACATTGTACATTCACAGAGGACCAATGAATTTCTAATTCTACATGTGGCCTTTAGTCCCCACTACGTCCCCCACAGTGGGGGCCTTGACTCTCCCCTCAGTCAAACTGGGATGCCCAATCGTCCTTTTGTGGAAGTGAGGGCCCAGGAGGAGCCTGAGTACCATCCCCCAGGAAGTCTTGCAGGGACACAAGTCAGACATGGGGCTTTGCCTCTGGCTTCCATGTCCTGGACCACAGCGGCTGAAACTGCTGCTCTGGCTTTAATTGGTGCCACAGTTTCTAACAAGATCCTGTTGGGCTGCCCAACAGGTTTTTCTTTCGCTACCCCCACCTTTATCAAATCAACACATATCTGGGTCCTCAAGACCTTCACAGGGCCTTTTGCACGTCTCCTTTCAGTCGTAGCCCATATTTCCTTCCAGGCTCTTATTGTTTCAACCTCCCCCAGATCTGCTAAAGTACAAGTAGCCTCGCTTATGGGTTGCCCTGTGTGAGGGGCAAGAATAGTCACTAGGGACCCAAGGACAGACGGGGGAGCTGTATGGAGCACCAGATTTCTCATTACTATGGCAAACACTCCTCATTGGGGCCCTAGGGGTCCATATTATAGAAAATATTTTTCATGCCCAGCTCCCATAACACCTGCTGGAGCTCTGCATATGTTTTCCAGCTAGTGGGTAAGGATGGTGAATCACCCTGATTAGGCCAAACTGCCCTGATGGCTGCTGTCAGCCAATCCAGATGCACCTGATTCCCTGAGGTGTGACAGGCACTTTGCAACTGCTGCTGGATGGAAGAATGAATCACCAGGGTAACCAGTCTACACATTTCAGAACCCA
This sequence comes from Manis pentadactyla, assembly GCF_030020395.1. Classification (NCBI taxonomy): domain Eukaryota; kingdom Metazoa; phylum Chordata; class Mammalia; order Pholidota; family Manidae; genus Manis; species Manis pentadactyla. The sequence goes on along the minus strand of NC_080032.1, from coordinate 64,965,408 downwards.
AAATAACAATGTTTTCCACCCCCATATCCCAGAGACACAAAAGCCATGTAGGCAGAGGTTCCAGTGGCTTCTCCTGAAACTGGATGTTCATGTCTACCAGTTCATCCTGGGTATAGGAGCAGAGCATGGGGTGCTCCACAACCTGGGGATGGGGCTGCTCCTCCCCCTGAGAAGCCCAGTGTTGTTGAGTTTTTACTTTCTTAATTACAACCAGATGGGCCTTTAATACGGGAGAGGCAGTGGCCTCCGCAAGAGTTCTGCCCTCAACTCCACCCCCTCATCCTCCCCCAATATCTCCTCTACCATCTCCGGGGATGAAGGCACTGCTCCTTCCTCCCCCTCCCTCATGGCCTCCTGCAATGCGGATTCTCCTGCTGCCCCCTCCCTTGCTGCTAACATATCTTCCAGGAACACAACCTGTCTTCTCAATAATTGTCTCTCCTTCTTAAGGACATCCCATAGGTCATCACCAGTTCTTCCAGGCTACGCTGAAGTGTGTTTCTCTCCTCAATAACACTTTCTAATATCTTGGCAAAGAAACATCCCACAATCCTGGCTGCTACACGGCCACTCAGGGCCTCTAAGTAGTCTTTTATCTCATGGAGGGCTAATTCCACAGCTTCTGGTGTCTCCACCCTTCCCCAGTTCTGGGGAAGGCCCCACCCCTCTAGAAGGTACTTTACCCCAGACCAATTTCCCACTAGGGACTCCCCAAGAGGAAGCCCCATGGATAGGGGATTCCCTGGTTTAGCCACACCCTCCACCACTGCAGCCACTGGGGCCTCCCTACCATCCACAGGGACAGCCCGCCCAAGAAACACACTCATGAAGACAGATTTTGGGTTCAGAGGTTCTGCTGACTACCACCAGGTATAACTCTGGGGAGGAATCTTTCTCCCAGCTCAGGGCAAATTATCTTTGAAACCAAAATCAGTCAAAGGGAGAAACAAAGTGGGAGAAACCCACTTATTGCTTACAAGCACTTGTCCACTTCTCCTCACCTATGTCTTTCACCCTCTGGCTGCAAAAAGGACCCCACCAAACCTCTCTGGTCCAGATATGCCCTCACTACCCCCCACCCTTGTAATCACCTATTGATATGAAGGTAGACTACTTCTCTCCATCCCTTGGAAACACCTATTGATATGGAGATGCTCTAAGGACCAGTGAGAGATTCTGGAAATATTGAAATTTTACCCACACAGTTATTGTATTCTCCAGCTCTGAGTGGCTCTTTCTCAAATTTTCTATCTCTCTGTTGAAGTTCTCACCAAGATCATCAATTCTTTTCCCCAGGTCAGTGAGCATTTTTATGACAGTTACTTTGAAGTCTTTATCAAGAAGATTGGTGATCTTTATTTCATTTAGCCCTTTTTCTAGTGTCTTAGCTTGTTCTTTTCTTTGAGACATATTCCTCTGCCTCCTCATTTTGTCTGGGTTTCTGGGTTTCTTCCTTTGTGTTGGTAGATCAGCTATGCCCCTCCTGGTCTAGAGAGTAATGGCTTTACGAAGAAGGCATCCTGTGGTGCCCAGAACCTCAAGACTCTTTGCTCACCACTGCCTGGTTCTCCTCTGTGGTACAGCTGCAGTTGCTGTGGGGGCTGTGGGTGGGTCCGCCTTTCTGTCTGTCTTTTGGCAGTGGCTGATCTCTGTCAGCAGAGGCCAGCCTGCATCTGTGCCCTTTGTATGTGTGAGGTGCTTCAGATGGTATTCATCGTGGGAGGGACTGCCTCTGCCTGCCAGCAGTGGCAGCCACCGATGGGCCCGGGTGACCAGGCAGCCAAGGCAGGGTGCATGTGCAGGGAATTGCCAGTGCAGGGCTGGGCCACCAGTGAGGGGGCTGGAGAGTTCAGAGCTGGCTCCTACAAGCACCCTGCCAATTGGGCTGAGGGAGGGCCAGGTGAGCCAAGAAAGTACCCTCCCTTTGCCTGCAAGGCAGCAAAGTTGGAGTGCTGCTGGGCCAAGTGGGCTGGGTGGGGCTGGTGCACCAATGCAGGGCTGGGCTGCCAGAAAGGGAGATGGGGCATTGGAGGCTGGCTCCCGCAAGTGCTCAACCAGGGCTGAGGGAGGGCTGGAGAAGCATCCACATACCTTTTCTTCTCCAAAGAGAGCTCCTACTCCAGCCCCTCTGGCACACTTCCTGCTGCTGGTAAATATTTCAAACAGTTGCTTCTGTGTTGGGTCTCAGCAGGACTAATGGAGCATGCCTGTCCTCCACAAATGACATGAGTCTCAGCCTCCCAGAGTGCTCCAACCGTCCCTGCTGTCCAGCCCCATTAATCACCAAAGCCCAATGCCATGTGTTCCCAGAGGAGATCTCTGGGGCCAGGTGCGCAGTATTCCTGAGCGCTTATCCCCTCCCCTCTCCATTCCTCTCCCTCCAGCTTGAGGGCTGGGTAGGAGTAAGGGCTTGGGTCCTGGTCAATTGCAGCTCTGCCACTCTGCCCTTCTGTATGTGCTCTTCTCTTCTTCACCAGGTATATGAGGTCTGTCCTGTAGTCTTCAGATCATTTGCATGGTTCATTGTATTTACTGTAGGCCCTTCCTTAATATGTATGTGGGAGGAAGTTTCTGTCTTGCTTTCCTACTCCACCATCTTTTCCTCTCTCCACCTGTTTATTTTTTAATAGATACATTAGGCATGTCACTAACCAAGGAGCAATGGTTTCCTGGCAAAGCAATTAAAGCTAGAATGTTGGTGCTCCACACATGAAGATATATGATTAAATAACTAAGATTTGGGGGAAATGACTGGAAAGCTATTGTGATTATAGTGTGCTTTTAAAGAGAAAGCAAGGAGAATGGCTTCATACCTGCAATTAATATCTGAAAGGATGAGATCTTGGCAAAAGATGTGACTAATGTTTAGCCCTCCTGAAGGCTGAAGACCCAGCATCCTGAGGAAACCGTGTGAAGGACAGAAATAAAAGTAGCTGGGGAGTCCTATAATGTGATCACTAGATTTTCTGCTGAAGCAGAGAGCTCCGCTTTGCACTGAATAGGCAAGTGGGCTGCATTACCTCTTATCAGTTCTTCACCATTCCTGTACCCTCTCGTGTTCTCCCTGGCAAGGGGCTGGGAGACTGAGAACTACATTTTCTTCAATCTCTTACAGGTGGAATCTGGGCTAGGCTCCACCAATGGTATCAGTTCTATGGAGATTTAGTTTTGCATGGGCCTTTGCACTTACCCCAGAATTGCCACCTCGGTATTGCAGCATGGTGACCTTTAGCAGTACTTTCCTGGGGGTTCTGAAACTTCCAGATGAGAACTTTGTAAACGCATAATTTCCTGTGGTAAACCTTGTCTTGTTTTAAATACCTAGAGGACTTTCTGTTTGATGTCTGATTTGAGAGCCCTGGGTCTCCTTGAATTCTGGAAAGAATTACATTTCAGGATGCAGGGCAGTAAGGCCCAGAGTTGTATTCTCTCATTCCAAAGTAGTAAAACGGGAAGAGTGAAACATTTGCAAGAAATCTGTTGGAAAGGTGGACAGGAAAAATGAGAGAGTAAAAGAAATTACAGTCACTAAGAAATAATCAGAAGCTGAGGAAAAAGAAATAGGGAAAGTAAGTACAAGCCCAGAGATTGAAATAAACAAGAATAATATTTAAAACTTTTTAAAATAGTCAGGATATTAAAGCGAATCAATAAAATTTAATAAATAACATGTAAGAGAATTTTTTTTAATGAAAAAGAGAGAAATGTGCCCCCCAGAAACTGCAGGAATGTATATTAAGAAAAAAAGATACACAAATATAGTTGGGGAGGAACAATTTCCTCTGCTCCTCAAGGTTCTTCGAGCTTGCCTAAGAATCAAATTGATGAGACAAACAACAGGAGAAATAAAACAAAGTTTAATTAAATATGTACAGGGAAGCCATGAACATAGATTCCAAAGACAGGCAGGGACAATGAGGCCTACATGTCATCCTGAGCTAAGGAGAGGGGGTAGAGGTCTGGGACTTCAAAGGGGAAAGGGAAGCAATACACAGGAATATGCAAGACTGAATGTTTGGTAAACAAATGTTTGTTGGGCCACACAGAAGCAGTGGGACATGCAGAGGAATTTGAACAGACTTAGCCACACCCCTCCCTGCCTACCACCCTCAGTCACATTATAATGTAGTCACCTGTGGTGGCAGCCCTCCTCCTGAAGCAGTTCCTCTAAGTCATTTTCATGCATTAGGAGGAAAAGTCAAAATTTATTCCTGAGTCCTTTGGTCCTTGATGGTTTTTCATCTCTGGCATAAGTGGCACATCTTGGGGTGGCCTGCCCTTGACCCCTACACATACAAGGTGACATACACAGACACAAGAGCAATACCCCATGGCCACTTCGCATATCATTTTACTATGCATCCATACAGTTTTACAAATGTAGAGGCCTTTGAATTAAAGCAAGTAGAGAAACAGCTCTTGAAAGAGGGGTACTCTGAAACCAGGAAATAAGTCTGCCACATGAAGGTTACCCTCCCTACACCAGGAAGTAGAGACACATTCTTATAACCAGAGATGGGGAATTCAGAGCTAAGAAGTTTGCATAAACAAATCTTGCTACTTTTTAACTAAATTACTACCTCGGCCCAAATGCCATTTATAATTCCTACTAATTTAAGCTCCCAAACCCAAATTTTCTTTGCCCTGTCAAATCCTCATAGATTTATGTCTGTCTAAAGTGTACAGACCTGCATTCATTGGTCATTTTGTTGGGTCTCAGTTTCATTACTGGACCTCCATGCACAAGTAATAAAACTTTGGTTTTCTCCTCCTATTAATTGGTCTCATGTCTTTTTGATTCTCAGATCAGCTAGAAGAAATTTGATAGGTAGAGGAAAATTCTTCCTCAGCAACACTCAGAGTGAATTGGGATTTCAACAGTTATCCCAAAGTACAACATTCTATAATGAAGGTGCTGTCAGGCAGTCCCATCCATGAAGGTCTCCCTGCTGGTTTAGTGAGACCTCAACCCGAGAGAGGTTCTTGACTCCGACGGAGAAGGAATTCGTGAGCAAGTTGAGCAGGTACAAGAAAGTGTAATAAAGCACAAGTACACAGTCGAGGAAGAAGTGTGGGCGTGCTTGAGAGGTGAGCAGCATGTGGAGGGCTGGACTGGGTGGTCTTCTAGCTGGGGTCTAAACAGGAGGTGGAATAGTCATCTGGATAGGTAGGTTTTCTCGGAATAGGGAGGCGATTTCTGGGAAATAGGGTGTCACCCTTTTTGTCCTTACATAGATGGTCTGCCTCAGAACTGTCATGGCGCTAAGGGGTGTGATTTTTAGTATGCTGATGAGCGTGTAACCAGCTTTGGGGTAGCTGTAGATTTTTTTCCCCACCCTGAATCTAACTGATTTGAGCCAGTTAGAAACTGCGTCCTGTTTTGCCATCAGTTGTTTTCCTAGAATCTAACTGGGTTTTGCTTCATCTGTCCTGCCAGCCGGCCGCACAAGCTGGCCTCAAGCGTTTCTTGGCTCACCTAGGGCTTGACTCTTCCTGGACTACACTGCCTATGTCAAAGGGGCTTATCCAGGTTATTTTAATTCCCATTCAAGGCAGAAATCCCTCTCAAAACTGTTTTTGAAAGGTAGCACCAGGTTTTTCTTTAACATTTCTGCTAACAGGAATTCCCTTCACCTCAAAATAACCTATTCTGTGTCACCAACCTGGATCTCTCTCCACTCCTGACCCTCTCTGCCTCCCCTCCCACCACCCTTCCTTCCTCTCTTTCCTCCCCCTCCTCCCCCTCCATCTCCAGGCCCTCGTAGGTCTCTCCAACCAGGACTTTCCACATAGATGTCTTTGTAGGGGCCAAAGGCAGGCCACCCCAAGATGCACCACTTTGCATACAGATTAGGTCAGAGCTGAAAACCATCAAGGCCCAAAAGACTCAGAAGAGAGAAACGACTGTTCCCCCAACTGCCTGGCAAGGACATAGATGGGGAGCTGCTCCAGGAGGAGGGCTGCCGCCATAGGTGACTACATTGTAATGTGACCTAGGGTGGTAGGCAGGGAGGGGTGTGGCTATGCCTGTCCAAATTCCTCGGCATGTCCCACTGTTTCTGTGTGGCCCAGCAAACATTTGTTTACCAAACATTTAGCCTTGCATATTCCTCTGAATTGCTTCCCTTTTTCCATTGATGTTCCAGACGCCACCCCTCTCCTTAGTCCAGGATGACATATAGACCTCATGGTCCCTGCCTGTCTTTGGAATCTATGTTCATGGCTTCCATGTACATATTTAATTAAACTTTGTTTCATTTCTCCTGTTAGTCTGTCTCTCATCAATTTGATTCTTAGACCAATTCAAAGAACCTCGAGGGGTGGAGGAAAATTCTCCCCGTCGAACACCTTGACGACCCATCATGACAAAGACATTGCACTTGGTTACAAGGGTGAACAGAGAGGAAAAGCAGGTAAGCAGGTACATGTGGAGGTAAAGATGAGGGAGAACTAGGTGCAGAAACGTATATGAAAATAGTATCACTTGATAATACAGCAGCAATATTTGGGGGCCATGAATCTTTGGGTAGACCAAGAAAATCTATACCAATTCCTTCCCTATGCATCTCTCTCCATGAAACCATATTCTACTGTAAGATGTGAAAAGAAAACAGTAAAATGTGAACCGAATATTTTAGAACATTCATGTAAGTTAGCTGTGTAGTCTTGGCTAGAGAGGAATTGCTCAGCTGGAGTAGGTGTTGGCTTAGTCTTATAGGGACCACGAGTTTCTCTTCCCCTATGCAAATGACTCTATGCGCTGCTTTAGGAGAATACGATGGCACAAGTCATTCACCTAGGATTTCACCTGGAAGTAGGAAATTTGTTTGAGATTTGGACTGGCTAAAAACAACTAAGTCTAAAAAGCTATAAGCTCAACAAAAAATTCCTGGTAACATACAACTTGTCTGAGAGTCTCGAATTTAATATTTTTCTTTTTTTTTTTCAGCATAAACATGCATAATGAGGGTCTCAGAAGCCCTCTTCTGTCTGGGATGCGATGTCACAGGTGATTCCTTGCAGGCTCAGCCACTCTCAAACTGTTGTTCTAGGAGTACAGATCCCAGCCGCGGAATCCCTGGGCTCTCCTGCTACCCTCAAAGTAGTGAGGCACCTTTTCCAGCTCCATCTTCCTTCCCTCCCAGAACTCTCCTTGGTAACTCCAGAAGGCAGTCTGAAACAAGAAGAAAAGTGTTTGATTATACTTGTGACCCAGCAGAAAGGCAATGTCCATTTTAAACAGCAGAAACAATGGAAAAGATGCAGATTATTAACATTTCTGTACATCACTAAACAGAAAAATCCTGTCAGGACAGGGCTAAATGACTCTTGACCCATACTCTGTGAAATGCTTGTCACAGAGATTATTATTTCTCAAGATGAATGTACAGTAAATGTTTTAATATCCCAAACATTCACTCCTCAATGACCAGCCTTTTCTTTGTGACTTTGTTCAAAACACCTACACAGATTACCCTGACTTTATAATAGCTGTTATAGTGTTATTTGTATATCATATTATATAGTTATATAATAGTTGTTATAACAGTTATGTGATGAGAGCTACAACTTCATGAACCGTAAAAGTCAGTCCTCACCAAAGAGGCCACAACTTTTACCTTACACAGCAAGAGAAAACAAGAGATTTCTCATCTGCTATTTAAAATATTGTAGCTGATGTTTTTCTACATTGACTCTAATACTTCTATCTCTAAGGTTCTATGAGTTTATAAGGAAATTTGGGATAAAGCTCTTACCATCTAACCCAAGAAGCTATTTATCTGTAAGGAAAGTCAATTTAATATATTAGAGTCAATGGTCATCATAAGATAGGAAATGTCACGAAAATGTTTATGTTTTAGCATCTTATCAGATCCCCGCTTTGGTTCACATGCAGAAATAATGCAAAACATGATGACCCTCTGAGAAACTAGTGTTCAGACTTGAGAACTATGGCCACAGCAGTGCCCTGACTGCATCAGTCCGAGAACCGCGGCGGGCAGGCGGGAGAACCGCAGAACCCAAGACATACCCAGCCCCTGTGTGGACACAGAAATGGCGGAAATGCTTTAGAAAGGGCCAAGCTGATGTATGAGAGACACAGCAGCCCACTCAGATTTCCTTTCTGAGGAAAGGCCAGCTGTCCTAACCGCACCTCTCCTTGGTCACTTAGAAGAGGCCCGAGATAATAAGCCTGTGTCTGTCTATCCCTCCATGAGGGAGGCACCCCGCACTCACGGCTGCCCTAGGAAAGGTTTCACACAAAGCCACCACCTGGGGCACTGTTGTTCTGACCTTGGGCTCCCAGAGCAAGTAAGGGTCTCAAGACCAGTAGCACAGAGGTTTGCACAAATGACAGAGAGTTACACTGATTTCATGTGGAATCTGAGGCAATTCACTAAATTTTTCCAAGTACCATGTAAATTATATATTCTCATTTATATAATGCCAGTGAACTAGACATTCTGGCTGGTTACAATTAAACCATGATATATTTTATTTTTCCTACTTCATAGCAACACAAGAACCATTTCTAGGCCAGGCATTTCAACTTTGTGTGAGGGAAACCTGTTCAGTATGTCTGTAGAATGTGTATGGTTCATACCAGGACACAGAGAACTCAAGAACCAGTTGTTTTCTCTCCCTGTGACATCGTGAGGAGTCAGAACAGCACGAAGGAGGCAGGGGCTGACACTACCTGGAGTGACAGGTTTCCTCACAAACACAGTCTGCAGGAATTATGGTCAACAGGTACAATAGTCCCAGGAAAATAGACTTTCAGTCTCCCAGGCTGTTTGTATGATGATCTCATCTCCACAAAGTCCTTCCTTATTTAGCTCTGCCAGAAAGGCAACTTTTTAACAAGTTCCTGGAGAAGAGTCACCTCACTTTAACATGGTCTAGCATGAAAAATTGGTGGATAAATACTTGGTCACTCTAGTGGGAACCTTGATAGGATGTGGAATATCAGAAGTATAGATGAGAAAAGAGAAATGTTTCCACCTACAGGAGGCCCTACATAATAAGCCTGTATTTGTTACGGAATTAATGAGGGCTCAGAACCAAACTTCTGCTTGAAAAACATTCTCCCTAGAGACAAGAATCAGAGGTCTTAGGCTAACCAGAATATGGGGGGCTCACTGAGACTAGATGTGAGATGGGTTTCTCAGCTGTGTAGCACATGGACCACGGAGTTACTAGAGCTGTCAGTTTATGGCTACATGAACCCAGAAATGAAGGGCAGAGAGTACTAACCTGGCCTTCCCAGATGATCCATCTTTGTCTCATTTTCTGTATCCTTAGGCATAGCATTATGCAGAGAAAACCTGCATTTGAGCAAGACTGAGACAAAGCACACTGGGTCAGAGGCCATCACCCAGAAACTCCTTCAGATACCCCCAGATTCCACAGGGTTCCCGTATCCTTATGCCTGGCCACTATGCCAGCTCAGGTAAGACCCCAGATAGCCCCTCACGCTCACAGGCAACCAGGAGTGGTCCTCCTAGACCAGCCCTGACCCGTGTCTGCCAGTTACTTCCATCATGTGCAAGATTATGATTTCTAAGACCTTTATCCCCGGGTCACTGGGACCTTGGCAATTAGAGAAGAGCAGACCTTGTTTCATGTTCTCCACATTATAACATATTCTGTATTCTCCATCCATACACACATTCTCTCATTTTAGTTCCCTGCATCCTAAGGCCCACCTTGGTACTTACATTTCTTTATACATTCGTCTATCTTAAGTAAAAAGGGAGAGAACATGACAAAGAGAGAAAATACAAAAAACATAGCAAAGAGGGTGTAGAGCCAAGAAACACCATTTGGGAATAACCTGATCCCTGATCCAACCACTACCACCACCATTGCTGCCAGACTGAGGACACAGAATGCTCTGGCTCAGCTCTGCCTAACTAGGTGATGAGGGTGATGAAGTCACAGCTTCAGGCACAATAGGAGTGAAGATCTGGATGGGGATTGGCCAAGCCTCATTCCATAGAAGCTATAGAGAAACGAGTCATCTCTGAGAGCTTCTCTTCCAGCACAGCTCCACTAAACCAAAAATACAAGACCAATAAGAGGGCAAATCACTACACAGATGTTCAGAATCTGCATCTCACTGCCCTGGAACCATTTCCGTTCACAAAATGAAGGAACAATTTCCCTAGACTTCACAGCCCTAGAGCCAGTCTAATTCAGGAGAGTGATGTCTAAGCTGAAGGATCAAAAAAGGGCAGGTTTTCTTGAGGAATTATTCCAGATCCTTCCCTAGAAGCTCTGCAATAATGACAGGAATGCATGACATGTAGCTCGTGGGTCTCCCCAGTCACGTTTCAATGAGGAGGAAAGTTTATTTTCCAAAATCAGGGTAATGTTGTCTTCTGAATTGAATAGAACATTAGGCTGTAGGTTACTCTGAGTATCACCATTATCTGAGTATCTCCTACTTCCTAAGATACCACACAAACTCATCTAACATTTATCAGAGAATTCAGATCAATCCATTCTCCCCTGCTCAACAGAGCACCTGACAGCAGTGTTGTCTCCTGCTTCAACACTTACCTGAGATTCCCGGCCCACTGCCCCAGGGAGTGCTGCCCCATCACACACACACACACCCCGGGGAACACAGCGACCTCCATGTCTGGTCAAACTCAACCTGCTCTGAGGGAACCAGCGCAGCCCCGCTGACCAGATGCCAGTGTGACTCCATCATCTTTGCCAGCTCCCAACACTTGGTCCACACCATCTCCAGGGACCCTCATGCTTAATCTCCACCTGCCATGAGTGTGTGTTACCTCTCAAGGTTCACAAACACCACAAGCACCTCAAGGTCCATAGCAGTGTTGTCTCCTGTTTCACACCAAAACAACAAAGAGAAATCACAGACACCACAACACTGCCTAACAAACAGTGTGCCCAGTGCTAGCTAGGACAAGAAATAGGAAGCATCAGTACTGCCCTGTGAGGGCTGCTCCTCCAACTGAGGAAATAAAGCCCCCGGAAGAAAAGGCAAAAGGTCATGATGGGCTGCCATAACGGGGGAATCCTTCAGGGAGCATTAGAGAGGAAGAATAGCAGTTAAGCACATGGAACAGAAAGGAAATGATATCTTGAGAGTCAAAGTGACTTCCTGATTTTAGGGGTTGGAAACAGGAAACTAAGGTGCCGTGTGCCTCGACTGGCTTCATTTTTGGCTGAATTACAGAAATTAAAATTCTTCAACCTAAATTTTTAAAAAACTTATCAAGAGAAGAATTATTGTTTAGAAGCGGGAACAAAATTAAATTACTGATGCTATTTTATTCTTATCATTACTAATAACCCCACTAGAATAAAATAAAGAATAAATCTACATGATTTAGAATCAAATCTATATAAAGAAAATGTTGTTTGTACATATGTACTCACACATTTATATATATATGTAGATATGGGTATATACACACATATACACTTATGTACATAAATAATATGTATAAATACAATATGTATTTACACACATATAGAATAAAATCTACATGATTGTGTTGTTTTGTTTTATACTTCTATCTTCACACAGAAAGGCTCATTTTTTTAGCCAAAAGAACACCCATTGACTCAAGCACGTGTTTCTCCTCCCAAAACTTTTTTTCCTCCTCATGCGGAACTCTGTTCAATTTTTTACTCATTTTCGTATGAAGTCTGCTTGTATCTCCCTACATAGGAAAAATACAATTAAAATAAGCATGAATGAGGAAGCTTTTAAAAAACAACGTAGCATTTGCCTTCTCCTTTTAACAAACGGGGGTTTTTAATCTGGAGGTTTGTCCAAAATATAAATATGAATAATTAAAGAAGAACAATAGAACAAAGGTGTTGAAGTAGAATGGGAAGTGGTAAAAGATTAAAAGGTGGTTCATTAGAATCTCTTTAAATTTTATTTTCTTTGGAATTTTTTTTTCCAGATTTGTTAAGATATAATTGATATCCTCCTACACTGCTGGTGGGAATGTAAGCTAGTTCAACCATTGTGGAAAGCAATATGGAGGTTCCTCAAAAAACTAAAAATAGAAATACTATTTGACCTGGGAATTCTACTCCTAGGAATCTACCCAAAGAAAATAACTTCTCAGATTCAAAAAGACATATGTACCCCTATGTTTATTGCAGCACTATTTACAATAGCCAAGATATGGAAGCAACCTAAGTGTCCATCAGTAGATGAATGAATAAAGAAGAGGTGTACATACACACAATGGAATACTATTCAGCCATAAGAAAGAAACAAATTCTACCATTTGCAACAACATGGATGGAGCTAGAGGGTATTATGCTCAGTGAAATAAGCCAAGCAGAGAAAGACAAATACCAAATGATATCCCTCATTTGTGGAGAAAAACTGAAGGAACAAAATAGCAGCAGACTCACAGACTCCAAAAACGGACTAGCAGTTACCAAAGGGGAGAGGTAGGGGTGGGCAGGTGGGGAGGGAGGGAGAAGGGATTGTGGGGTATCATGATTTGTGCACATGATGTATGTGGGGTCACGGGAAAGACAGTGTAGCTCAGAGAAGACAAATAGAGACTCTGTGGCATCTTACTACCCTGATGGACAGTGACTGCAATGGGGATATGGGGGGGCACTTGATAATAAGGGTGAATGTAATAACCACATTGTTTTTCTTGTGAAACCTTCATAAGAGTGTATATCAATGATACCTTAATAAAAAAATGCAAAAATTATATATAATTCATATATAACATTGTATAAGTTTAAGGTGTACAATGTAATGATACATATATGTATTGTGAAATGATTACAACAGTAAGATTAGTAAACACTTTACATAACTTTTTTTCTTTTTGTGTTGGGAACATTTAAGATCTACTGTCTTACCACCTTTAAGTACATAGTATAGTAGTGTTAAGCTGCAGTTGACATGCAGACATTAGATTTCCAGAACTTCCTCATCTTAGAGCAGGGAGTTTTTACCCTTTCACCAACATCTCCCTATTCTTTCACCTCCCTCCCCAGAAACCATGATACACTCTAATTTTTTTTAGAGTTCCACTTTTTAAGGTTCCACACATAAGCACTATCATACAGTGTTTGTCTTTCTCTGTCTGATTTATTTCACTCAGCATAATGCCCTCAACATCTACCCATGTCACAAAAAACAGGATTTCTGTATTTTTTATGGCTGAAAAAGTATTCCATTTTGTGTGTATGTATGTGTGTGTGTGTGTGTATATATATATGTATATATACATATATGTACATGTGTGTATGTGCATATGTGTATATATACCATTTTTACTTTCATGTAATTTTATTTAGTACTTTAAATATTCTTTTTTATTGAAGTATAGTTAATATACAATATTATATTTGTTTCAAGTACACAACATAGTGATTCAACAGTCATATACATTATGAAATCCTCACTCTACCTAATGTAGTTACTGTCAACATAGAAAGATGTTACAGAACTATTCACTACATTCCCTGTGCTGTACTTCCATCACTGTGACTAATTTACATTGTGATTCAGGTTTTTGTCTCTGTATGCCCTTCTCCCACCCACCCCAGCTCTTCCTCCATGGTAACCACCAGTCACTTCTTAGTGTCACTGAATCTACTGCTGTTTTGTTCATTTTGTCTTGTTTTGCTTTTATATTCCACATATCAGTGAAATCATGTGATATTTGTCTTTCTCCACCTAGCTTATTTCATTGAGCACAATATCCTCTAGCTCCATCCATGCTGTTGCAAATAGCAGGATTTATTTCTTTTTCTGGCTGAGTAATACTCCATTGTGTATATGTAGCACATCTTTTTCCATTTGTCTATTGTGGAAACTTTGGTTGCTTCCACATCCTGGCTATTGTAAATAACGTGGAGATAAACATAGGGTGCATCTCTTTTTTGTTTTTGGTATCATTACTGTACAATTGCATGACCAACATTATGGTTACTAGTCTCCCCCCATTATCAAGTCCCCACCACATACCCCATTACAGTCACTGTCCATCAGTGTAGTAAGATGCTATAGAGTCACTACTTGTCTTTGTGTTGCACTGCCCTCCCCATGCTCACCCCCACTACACCATGTGTGCTAATCGTAAGGCCCCTTTTACCCCCTTCTCCCTCCCTTCCCACCCATCCTCCCCAGTCCCTCCCCCTTTGGTAACTGTTAGTCCTTTCTTGGGTTCTGTGAGTCTGCTGCTGTTTTGTTCCTTCAGTTTATTCTTTGTTCTTATACTCTATAGATGAGTGACTATTATTCAGCCATAAGAAGAAAACAAATCCTACCATTTGCAACAACATGGATGGAGCTAAAGGGTGTTATGCTCAGTGAAATAAGCCAGGTGGAGAGAGAAAAGTATCAAATGATTTCACTCATCTGTGGGGTGCATCTCTTTTTGAATCAGAGATTTTGTTTTCTTCAGATAAATTCCTAGAAGTGGAGTTACTGGGTCATATGGTATTTCTATTTTTAATTTTTTGAGGAGCCTCCATATTGTTTTCCATAGTGCCTGCATCAATTTACACTCCCACCAATAGTGTAGGAAGGCTCCCATTTCTCCACATCCTCATCAACACTTGTTATTTCTTGTTTTTTGGATAGTGGCCAGTGGTGTGAGGTGATACCTTATTGTGGTTTTGATTTGCATTTCCCTGATGATTAGCAATTTGAAGATCTTTTCATGTGCCTGAGGACCATCTATATTTCTTCTTTGAAAAAATGATTAATTTTTTAATGTTGTGCCATATGAAACAAATTATCCCATTGAAGAAGAAATATTCTATGGGCCATCTGTATTTCTTCTTTGGAAAAACTTCTTCATATTTTTGGATGTTAACCCTTTATTGGATAAATCATTTATGAATTTATTCTCCCATACTGTAGGTTGCCATTTTGTTTTGTTGATAGTGTTTCTTTGCTGTATAGAAGCTTTTGATAGATGGTGTTGGGAAAACTGGACAGCTAGATGCAAAAGAATGGAACCGGATTACTGTCAAATTCCGTACACAAAAGTAAACTCAAAATGGGTTAAAGACCTACATGTAAGACATGAAACCATAACACTGTACACTCTTAGAGGAAAACATGGGCAAAAATTTCTTGGACATAAGCATGAGCAAGTTTTTTCTGGACCTGTCCCCCCAGGCAAGGGAAACAAAAGCAAAAATAAACAAGTGGAACTACATCAAACGAGAGAGCAATTTTTCAAAGATACTGCAACATGTAGCAAGATAATTAAATTTCACAGATACACTGCTTTGTAAAAGAAGTCAGGCCAACGAAGAATTCTCACTGAGGGAATAGCTCAAAAACAGGCTGAACTGTTCTATGGTGATGAGGCCAATGTGGCAGTAGGCAGGAAACACAGGTATGGGAGGTTTACTTTGTCTTCTTAGTATCACTACTGAGAAGTAATATCGCTACTGAGGAGTTTAGAGTCCATCTGATTCTTATTTCTTAGCAGATACTGTGCTCTTTTTTTTCCAGAAATTTTACTTTGGTATTTCTTTTTATTTCCCTATAATTTGTCTGAGTGTGAGTGTTTTTCCTTATCTTACTTCTGTAGCAATTTGTCTTTTCAAAACTCTTTTTTTTTTGTATTTTTTTTCCATGAAATTGCAATCTACTGGTTTCTTTCCTCCTCTATAGTTTAGTATTTCTTCCTTCTGGGACCCCTGTTAAGTGTATGCTGGTGCTTTTCTTCTGTCCTCTACATCCATTAGCATTTTCTAATTTCTACGTCTTTATTTTTTTCCCATGCCTTCTTGGAGAATTACTCAAATTGATATTCTAACTCACCAATTTGTCCTTCATCTGTAGCCAGCCTACTATTCATTTCTTGTTTTCTCTCCTTAGCTTAGTAGCACTAATGTACTTGCCTGATTCTAGTCATGGACACAGCGAATGGCACAGATTGCTGCCATGGATTTCTGTGGCTGTAAAACAATGACAAAATGAATAGGGGAAAACGCAAGCTCAGACCTTTCCATGCTCCACACTTTCCTTTTCTCCCTTGCAATTGTCTTCCCAGGT
Source organism: Manis pentadactyla (assembly GCF_030020395.1). NCBI lineage: Eukaryota > Metazoa > Chordata > Mammalia > Pholidota > Manidae > Manis > Manis pentadactyla. The sequence goes on along the minus strand of NC_080032.1, from coordinate 64,949,366 downwards.
TGCAGCCATTGACCACCCTCTGCCCAGGGCCACTGCTCTCAAGTCATCACTTCAATCAAGGCTGCCATCTACCTTGGGGAATGGTCTCACTTTGATGTGATTAACTCTTTAGCTATTTATTTTTCATTTCTCTCTATTACTTCTCCAGAGTTGATCTGGGAATTGGCAGCCCCTGTTAGTTGGCTGTTTTGGCAAGACTGGGTTTGGTGCCATAAGAAACAAATTATCGAGGGAAGATGGCAGCGTGAGTAGAGCAGTGGAAATCTCCTCCCAAAACCACATATATCTATGAAAATACAACAAAGACAACCCTTCCTAGAATAAAGACCAGAGGACACAGGACAATATCCAGACCACATCCGCACCTGAGAGAACCCAGCACCTCGCGAAGGGGGTAAGATACAAGCCCCGGCCCAGCGGGAGCTGAGCGCCCATCCCCCCAGCTCCCGGCGGGAGAAGAATAGGCAGAGCAGGAGGGAGACGGAGCCCAGGACTGCCGAACACCCAGCCCCCGCCATCCGGACCAGAGCGCAGACACAGTACGTGCCCAGGGGACCCTGGATGCTAGGAAAACAGGGCAGCAAGAACAGTGAGCGGGCACCGGAGGCCGGGCGCCAGAGAACATAAGAAAAGCTCGCGACCAATTTTTTTTTCTTTTTTCTTTTTGCTGCTTTGTTTTGCTTTTAGGAAGTCTTAAAGGGATAGGGACCCCAATACTAGGGAAACAGGGCAGCAAGACCAGTGAGCAGAGGCCTGAGGCTGGCACTGGAGAAAAAAGAAAAACGAGCAGCCACCTTTTTTTCTAATTAAAAAAAAATTTTTTTTTTTAATTTAAAATTTTTTTCTTTTTTCTTTTTTTTTTTTTTGGTGGTCGTTTTGTTTTGGCGGGTGCTTTTTGGAAACCTTAAAGGGGCAGGGCGGGACACTTAATCCAGAGGTAGGGAATCCGGGGATCTCTGGGCACCCTAACCCCTGGGCTGCAGGGAGCAGGGAGGCCCCTTACTGAGATAAATAGCCTCCCAGCAGCTCCTGCTCCAACGCGACTCCACCACTTTGGAGTAGCTGCCGGAGCCAGGCCACGCCCACAGCAACAGCGGAGATTAACTCCATAGCAGCCGGGCAGGAAGCAGAAACCCTGTCTGCACGCAGCTGCGCAGCACAAGCCACTAGAGGTCGCTGTTCTCCCAGGAGAGGAGGGCCACAAACCAACAAGAAAGGAAGTCCTTCCAGCCATCACTCGTCCCAGCTCTGCAAACTATTCCTATCACCATGAAAAGGCAAAATTACAGGCAAACCAAGATCACAGAGACAACACCAGAGAAGGAGACAGACCTAACCAGTCTTCCTGAAAAAGAATTCAAAATAAGAATCATAAATATGCTGACAGAGATGCAGAGAAATATGCAAGAGAAATGGGATGAAGTCCGGAGGGAGATCACAGATGCCAGAAAGGAGATCGCAGAAATGAAACAAACTCTGGAAGGGTTTATAAGCAGAATGGATAGGATGCAAGAGGCCATTGATGGAATTGAAATCAGAGAACAGGAACGCATAGAAGCTGACATAGAGAGAGACAAAAGGATCTCCAGGAATGAAACAATATTAAGAGAACTGTGTGACCAATCCAAAAGGAACAATATCCGTATTATAGGGGTCCCAGAAGAAGAAGAGAGAGGAAAAGAGATGGAAAGTATCTTAGAAGAAATAATTGCTGAAAACTTCCCCAAACTGGGGGAGGAAATAATCGAATAGACCACGGAAATACACAGAACCCCCAACAGAAAGGATCCAAGAAGGACAACACCAAGACACATAATAATTAAAATGGCAAAGATCAAGGACAAGGAAAGAGTTTTAAAGGCAGCTAGAGAGAAAAAGGTCACCTATAAAGGAAAACCCATCAGGCTAACATCAGATTTCTCAACAGAAACCCTACAGGCCAGAAGAGAATGGCATGATATATTTAATACAATGAAGCAGAAGGGCCTTGAACCAAGGATACTGTATCCAGCACGACTATCATTCAAATATGACGGTGGGATTAAACAATTCCCAGACAAACAAAAGCTGAGGGAATTTGCTTTCCACAAACCACCTCTACAGAACATCTTACAGGGACTGCTCTAGATGGGAGCACTCCTAGAAAGAGCACAGCACAAAACACCCAACATATGAAGAATCAAGGAGGAGGAACAAGAAGGGAGAGAAGAACAGAATCTCCAGACAGTGTATATAACAGCTCAATAAGTGAGCTAAGTTAGGCAGTAAGATACTAAAGAGGCTAACCTTGAACCTTTGGTAACCACGAATTTAAAGCCTGCAATGGCAATAAGTACATATCTTTCAATAGCCACCCTAAATGTTAATGGGCTGAATGCACCAATCAAAAGACACAGAGTAATAGAATGGATAAAAAAGCAAGACCCATCTATATGCTGCTTACAAGAAACTTACCTCAAACCCAAAGACATGTACAGACTAAAAGTCAAGGGATGGAAAAACATATTTCAAGCAAACAACAGCGAGAAGAAAGCAGGGGTTGCAGTACTAATATCAGACAAAATAGACTTCAAAACAAAGAAAGTAACAAGAGATAAAGAAGGACACTACATAATGATAAAGGGCTCAGTCCAACAAGAGGATATAACCATTCTAAATATATACACACCCAACACAGGAGCACCACCATATGTGAAACAAATACTAACAGAACTAAAGGGGGATATAGACTGCAATGCATTCATTCTAGGAGACTTCAACACACCACTCACCCCAAAGGATAGATCCACCGGGCAGAAAATAAGGACATGGAAGCACTGAACAACACAGTAGAGCAGATGGACCTAATAGACATCTATAGAACTCTACATCCAAAAGCAATAGGATATACATTCTTCTCAAGTGCACATGGAACATTCTCCAGAGTAGACCACATACTAGGCCACAAAAAGAGCCTCAGAAAATTCCAAAAGATTGAAATCCTACCAACCAACTTTTCACACCACAAAGGCATAAAACTAGAAATAAACTGTACAGAGAAAGCAAAGAGGCTCACAAACACATGGAAGCTTAACAACACGCTCTAAATAATCAATGGATCAATGACCAAATCAAAATGGAGATCCAGCAATATATAGAAACAAATGACAACAACAACACTAAGCCCCAACTTCTGTGGGACGCAGCAAAAGCAGTCTTAAGAGGAAAGTATATAGCAATCCAAGCATATTTAAAAAAGGAAGAGCAATCCCAAATGAATGGTCTAATGTCACAATTATCGAAATTGGAAAAAGAAGAACAGGTGAGGCCTAAGGTCAGCAGAAGGAGGGACATAATAAAGATCAGAGAAGAAATAAATAAAATTGAGAAGAATAAAACAATAGCAAAAATCAATGAAACCAAACTATACAAAACATTACCAATTAAAACATCAAATTCACCATATACAAAAGTAAACTCAAAATGGATCAAAGACCTGAACGTAAGTCATGAAACCATTAAACTCTTGGAAGAAAACATAGGCAAAAACCTCTTAGACATAAACATGACTGACCTCTTCTTGAACATATCTCCCCGGACAAGGAAAACAACAGCAAAAATGAGTAAGTGGGACTATATTAAGCTGAAAAGCTTCTGCACAGCAAAAGACACCATCAATAGAACAAAAAGGATCCCTACAGTATGGGAGAATATATTTGAAAATGACACATCCGATAAAGGCTTGATGTCCAGAATATATAAAGAGCTCACACGCCTCAACAAACAAAAAACAAATAACCCAATTAAAAAATGGGCAGAGGAACTGAACAGACAGTTCTCCAAAACAGAAATACAGATGGCCAACAGACACATGAAAAGATGCTCCACATCACTAATTATCAGAGAAATGCAAATTAAAACTACAATGAGGTATCACCTCACACCAGTAAGGATGGCTGCCATCCAAAAGACAAACAACAACAAATGTTGGCGAGGCTGTGGAGAAAGGGGAACCCTCCTACACTGCTGGTGGGAATGTAAGTTAGTTCAACCATTGTGGAAAGCAGTATGGAGGTACATCAAAATGCTCAAAACAGACATACCATTTGACCCAGGAATTGCACTCCTAGGAATTTACCCTAAGAATGCAGCAATCAAGTATGAGAAAGATCAGTGCACCCCTATGTTTATCGCAGCACTATTTACAATAGCCAAGAATTGGAAGCAACCTAAATGTCCATCGATAGATGAAAGGCTAAAGAAGATGTGGTACATATACACAATGGAATACTACTCAGCCATAAGAAAAGGGCAAATCCAACCATTTGCAGCAACATGGATGGAGCTAGAGGGTATTATGCTCAGTGAAACAAGCCAAGCGGAGAAAGAGAAATACCAAATGTTTTCACTTATCTGTGGAATATAAGAACAAAGGAAAAACTGAAGGAACAAAACAGCAGCAGAATCACAGAACTAAGAATGGACTAACAGGTACCAAAGGGAAAGGGACTGGGGAGGATGGGTGGGTAGGGAGGGATAAGGGGGGGGGAGAAGTAGGGGGGTATTAAGATTAGCATGCATGGGGGGGTAGGAGAAAAGGGAGAGCTGTACAACACAGAGAAGGCAAGTAGTGATTCTACAACATTTTGCTATGCTGATGGACAGTGACTGTAAAGAGGTTTATAGGGGGGACCGGGTATAGGGGAGAGTCTAGTAAACATAATATTCGTCATGTAAGTGTAGATTAGTGATACCAAAAACAAAACAAAACTAAACTAAACTAAAAAAAAAGGGCAGTTCCTGTGTGGTAACCTCCAATGAGTTCTACACAAGGGTATAAAGGGCATATAAAAGTGTAGGCAAAGGGTCTGTTTGTGTTTATACAGAGGATCAAAGCCTAATTGGGCTACCCCGAAAATGAACTAAGATACGATATGAAAAAGAACTTCCAACATCAGCACTCTCTGGAAGACTCATGCCAGAAGATGATCATCAAAAAACCCCAACAAAGATCCACGCACTGCTACAGCTGTAGATGCACTCATCCCACCAGTTCCTGAACTTGCCATGGGAATGAAGAAGGAGATATCTAAGCTGGCCTGTGCATACAGTAAAACAACAAATTTGAGTGGATCTATACTGTTGGAACTCAACCAAGAATTAGGAGAAGTGCAAATTGTAGTGCTCCAAAATCTTACAATTACAGACTATTTACTGTTAAAAGAACATATGGGATGTGAACAGTCCCCAGGAATGGGTTGTTTTAATTTGTCTGATTTCTCTCAGACTGTTTAAGTTCAGTTGGACAATATCCACCATATCATAGATAAGTTTTCACAAATGCCTAAGGTGCCTAACTGGTTTTCTTGGTTTCACTGGAGATGGCTGGTAATTACAGGTATGCTTTGGTTATGTAACTATACTCCTATTATGTTAATGTGTGTGCATAATTTAATTAGTAGTTTAAAACCTATACATGCTGAAGTTACTCTACAAGAAGATATGTCAAAGAAATAATCAATCTTCCCATGTTTTCTGCCGCCTGCTACTTCTATAGCTTTTCTTCTTCCTTCCTAATTACAACCCTTAAATAGAATTCGTGCCTCATATCAAATTTACTGAGTATCATAATTCTTCCAAGTGGTAAAGATACCTCAAGACAAATGCTGGGCATAGAAGCCACAGGGCATAAATATGCAAAGAAGTAAAAAGCTAACCTTTTCAAACAATAAGGCTTCTCTCTCACTTACCAACTTTACATTTCCCTGTATGGCCCCGGAAGATGACTGGTTAGCCAGAGACGGGTAAGATTCCTCAAGGGAGGAACAACCTAAGACAGGCACAGTCGCAGTGGGGTCATCAGGTGAGAAATTAAGGATCAACAGAGGTGAGGCTTAGAACCTCACCCCTCCTGTTCTGAGAGAAATCTTCTGCATCCGTGGTTGTTTTATTGCCCTTGTCTAGCTTGGATTAACACATAGTCTACAGGCACACACCTGATCATCTACATTTGCTCTCTTACAACACTAAACTATGTCTTCTACCTTTATCTTGTATCTACCTACCACTTCTGCACTTTATTAAAAATAATAATAATAAAGAGAGAAATGTGGTATCCACATATAAATCAAGTATAAAAACCAAATGAGTATTCATATTTGAACTAACTGTTTATAGTTCATAATGCATGAGCAAAACCGAAAGTTTCTGTGATGACTGCCCTTGTACTGTTCACTATGTAACTTATTCATTATGTAAGAATTTGTTCTCCATGTAAGAACTTGTTTGTTATGCCTCAGAAGATTGGAGACTGATGAAAATTAGGCTTGGGGTGGATTAAAGATTGTGCATTGAGCATTGACTCCCCTATACAGAATTTTATTGTTGTTAACAACCATTTGATCAATAAATATGAGAGATGCCCTCACAAAAAAAAAATAAAAAAAAAAAAAGTACAGACTTCCAATGGTAAAATAAATAAGTAACCGGGATGTAATGTATAGCATAAGGAATATAGTCAAGATATTGTAACAGCTTGGTAGGGTGATAGCTGGAACCTAGAATTATGTATATAAATGTTCTACCACTGTGTTGTACACCTGAAACTAATGTAATGTAATACTGTGCGTCAACTACCCTTCAATAAAAAATAATTATCTACAAAAAGAAAAAAAAAAGAAACAAATTATCCCATTGAAGAAGAAATATTCTGGGAACATCACACAAATATGTGTTATTTTTGAGCCAAACTATACAAAACATTACCAATTAAAACATCAAATTCAGATTTCTGAAATTAATTACTCCTTTATCTCTGTGACTGATCGATGGTAAGTCTGATAGTTTAGGAAATTCTGCAGATACTGTAGATCGTTCAGAGCAGTCTAAGATGTATGAAGTACACCACAATTTTCTGCCAAGTGGAGATCAGCAAGGCCTCTTACTTTGCTGTTAATCAGATATTACTAAAGATGCAGGATGTTTTTCTGTGCACCATCAAGCTCATTTGCAATTGTAACCATAGTGGTATGTAGCAGGAAGGAAAATGTTGGTCTGTCAAAAGAAAAAACATCAGTTGCTTTTGCATTCAGGAAAGACAGTGGGTTGTGGGTAATTGTAGTAAAAGTTAATGCTCTATGTGTGTACTTTATTATAGGAGGCTAGCCAGTACCCAAATATTATAATTGGACGTACATTCCTTACAATAAATCTGCTATGTGGCCAAAGTTTCTTGAGTACTTACAAACAGACTAATCCGTTTATGTGTTAGAACTCTGCCTTGTTCCTATATGGAAATTGACCATATATGACAAAACGAATAGGGGAAAACACAAGCTCAGACCTTTCCATGAGTTCCTATATGGAAACTCTCCATAAAGGAAAAACTATATGGAGACTTACACAGCCTCTGCTAGACCAAAGTACAAGCTTGGCCTTAACTCCAAATAAGATTAATGCATAAATCCTGGTTAGTGGGGTCAGCTTGTGCAAGAAGATATCTCAAATATGAGAATCAGGGAACCAAAAGCTGGCCACACAGTCCCTGCTAGAAGAATAAACCTTTTCTCTGATTTCTTGCCCATGGACCAAGCATATAATGGGAAGTGGACAAAATTTGTCTTTGTCTCAGTTGAAGGAAGGATGTGTTGCCAGCCTCCCCTCCCTTTACCCTCTCTACACCTGAGGCAGGAGGGTCAGTTTCAAGAGGACTTATGGGAAGCATTTCAAAACTTGTGAGACAGGAATTAGGAAAGGTCCATAGAGAGAGAGGAGAGTGCATGCTACACAAAGGTGGCAGGGTGAAAGTGGAAAGAGAAGAAAAGAGAAATTCCTCCAGACACATGCAATGGAGAGAACAGCAATGGGATATTAAGAATGGGTCACATTTGCCTCTTACTTTTATATCTTGCACAGGCTATATTCCCTCCTCACCTCTCCCCACCCCTGACACTAAACTTCAGTAAATGTTGACTACATACAATATAGGCTTTTGGTTTTGTAGTTGGCTACACACATTAAGTTTCTAATGTTTTAGAAAAAGAAGGAAAATGTCCACACATTTGGTGAAATGGGGCAGAGAGAGGACAGGAGGCATAGCGGGAAAAGAGGGATTGAGAATTCAGCAAAAACACACTTTCAGGAAGTGGTAGTTGAGAAGTATGATATCCCAGACACAGTCAAGAAATATTAGGGACAGCATGTAGAGCTAATGGCTCAAACCATTTTATTTCTTATTATTCAACTTGAGAATTTGGTCATGTTATATGCAGATGGTATATTTGTCCCCAACAGTTTTGAATTCTAATGTAATTTTCCCAGGAAGCTCAGAAGATTAATAAGTCTGACCCTACTCTGTATAAAATGTGATCCTATTGACCCTAACATAGCCAGTCAGAAATAAAGGACTTCATTCCTCTCCCCTTTCACTGATGGGCAGACATTAGGATGATATGAGAATAAAAGTAGGTATTTTTTTGCATGTAAGGCTTTATCATTTGACTTTCTTTCCCTCCGAGCTTGAATCTAGGGTTTACTTCATTTTGTCAAAACAAGTAATTCAGAGAGTAGAATAGGGAGTAATTTTATGCAGAGTATAAGTACTTATAATAGAGCTACTTTTCAAGATGTCATTTACTAGCACCTTGTAGGATATGAGTTGACAAGACTATTATCCACATGCATGATGGTTATGTCATGTTAAGGGAACAAGAACGGCCCAAATCCTAATGAATCATCACAACCCTAACCCTAATCTGGCTTCCAGCTCTCCCCTTATCTATCAAGAGACACATAGTTTCTGACCTTTTTCTATAGCCAAAGGAAATAAGAACAGAGACCTTACTTATAATTATTTTCCCAAACTAAAATATAACCATACTGTAGGGTAACTTAAGTTGATGTACATTTTGGAAAATCATTATACTGGAGGATATAAGAAATAGTATTAACTCTAATTAAACATGTACCATGCATTAAGTACTACACCCAGTAACTCAGCCATGAAAAGACAGAATAGAATTTGGAAATAAATTGAGGTCTAAAAACCTTCACAGCCAAAGTTACAACATTACTTAAAAACATTCTGTTTTCAAGTGACTTCTGTTCTTTCTTATTCCATTTATGCCTCTGAGAAGTTTTTAGATTTCTTTATTTTTATCAAGAAAGCTCTGCCACAACTTTATTTACCTCCATGATATCAAATTCCAGAGTCTATAAGGGGAGGGGCCAAAGTTGTGTAAGAAGAGATGGTGTCTTTAGGATAGAATATTTCTGGAATAGTCAAGTGTTTTTACTGTGACGTCATCTTGGGAGGAGAGAATCCTCAACTCCGCAGCTGTCTTCAGCATCTCCTTCAGTCTGACCATTGATCACTCACACAAGGCTTCACATCCAAAAATATATATTTGGATTAACGCAGCCAGGGTATGATCACCATAAAAGCAGTTTGTGTTAGAGTCTCTAGATTTTCACAAAGATTTCTCAATAACACAGAATTGGTCTGAAAGAAACATAATGTTTATTGTTGGGCAATTCATATAAAACTAGAACACAAGTCAGCATATCCTGTCTGCACACAGACAGTGATATTTTCTGAACTTCTGCCCTGGGCCAAAATGTGACAAGAGTTTCAATGCATGCATATTTGCTCTTCAAACAACATTCCGCTGTCTCCAAGCTCAGCGTCCTCACTGCCAGGCTTGCCTTCTTCGTTCAGGAGCTTCTCTGTGTCCAGGTCTTCTTTCCTTGAAGAAAGTGAAAACCTGCTTGCAATAGCCAGCTCAGGGCCTGGTTATGATTATAACTCGGGGACGAAGCAGAGCCCTCTAGAGGCATCAGAATCATGGGCCAGGTGAAAACACAGCATGCCTGGGACTTGACTGACATCATTTCTGTACAATATAAAATAGTTCAGGAAAATCAGATTAGATACAAACTGTTGATTTCAGGTCATTGTCTAGGACGTATCTGTAATGGAGACTATTCTCAGGCTGTACCCACAGCAGGAATATGAAATTGGAGACAGGAATTGTGGGCCACCTAGGTTTTCCAAAGAGATTGTGCTAAATCACACAGAGAGGTACAAGTCTATTACTGTTTACCCCACGAAGACACTTAATGACCAGGTCCTGGCTTCCCAAATGTCCACAGTTAAATCCAGGCCTTTTCTGAAAGTCCTCAAATGGGTAGAGCTGCTTCACCTTCTACAGGTTTTGTCCTCCCAAGGGACCTCACACCTTCACACAGGCTAAGGTAGCAGATGATAAGTTTATTGGGCCTCCCAGCTCTCAGATTCTGTGGGACGCGGCCAGCTTCCTAGACATGCAACTTATGCATTTTCCAGGACCTCATGCTCAGAAGGACCCTACGTTTCATTTAATGTCCTGCTGTCACCATCTTCAAAGTTTTCATTTTTGAACAAAGAATCCCACATTTCCATTTTGCACTAGGCCCTGAAAATTATGAACCCAGTCCTGCCACTGGTATTAAGGAAATCTGGAGTAATTCCCACCCTTCACCCAAAACCTGCCCCCATGAAAACATGTACTTAACAGAGTAATCTTAATGTATTAATAGAGTATCAAAGTGTGGCCTAACAACGATGTTTTGCCACTTTAATTATATTTCTCACCTTGTTTGTCACTTCTTGAATTAACCCAAAACATCTTTTGATAATTGATGTGATTGTTGTGATTGGAAAAATACTATCACAGCATAAAAAAGAGTACATGCTTAGCTGTTACAGTAAGACGCCTATCATGAAACTCCATCTATTCCAGTCCCTGCTAAAGATACCTAGAAATAACTGGAATGACTTAGGAAGCTAAGTCTAGTTGTAATTAAGAAATATGGGGGGAAGCAGAGGGAGAAGAAGGGAAAAAAGAAATATGGGCCCCTGCAATTTTGTTTTTGCAAAAAGGATTGGCAATTAAGGACTCAAACTCATCTTCCCAGAAAATAAGAGTAAGACTACATGAGATCAAACTTCCCTTTTACTTGTCCATAAGGGACTATAGTCTGGTCTACATAATTTGTGGCATCTGGTACAAAACAAAATGCAGAGCCTCTTGTTTAAAAACTATCAAGAAGCCCAACATTGCAATAGGCAAGCAATAAACCAAGTTCAAGGTCCTTCCGAGTGCAGGGACCTGGGCAATGGTATAGGTCATATTCCTATGAAGGTGGCCCTGAGTATGTCGATATTATCCATTTCACACAAATAGATCTCAGAGAGAATTCCAGGCACAGAAAAATCCTTCATTTTTTTTTTTGCCTTTTTTAAATTGAAGCATAGCTGATATGCAATATTGTATTGGTTTCTGGTGTACAACATAGTGATTCGACCATTATGTACATTGCAAAGTGCTCACCACAGTAAGTATAGTTACCATCTGTCACCAAAGTTATTACAATATTACAGACTATATTCTCTATGCTGTACTTTTGATCCCCATGACTAATTTATTTTATAATGGGAAGTTTTCACTTCTTTATCCCCTTCTGCTATTTCATGGACTTCCCCTATTTCATGGACTTCCCCCAGCCCCCTCCCCTATGGCAACTACCAGATATCCTTCATGTTTGTTTCTGTTTGTTTGTGGGTTCATTTTATTTTTTTAGACTCCACATATAAGTTCAAATCATATGGTATTTGTCTTTGTCCAACTTATTTCACTTAGCATAATACACTCTAGGTCCATCCATGTTATTGCAATGGCAAGATTTCTTTCTTTTTTATGGCTCTGTAATATTCCATTGTATATATGTGTCACATCTTTTTAAATCCATTCATCTGTCTATGAACATTTAGGTGGCTTCCATATTTTGGCTATTGTAAGTAATATTGCAATAAACATAGGGGTTAATGATTTTGTTTCCTTTGGGTAAATTCCCAGGAGTGGAATTCCTGGATCCTGTGGTTGCCCTTTTTTAAATTTGTTTGAAAAACCTCCATACTGTTTCCCACAGTGGCTGCACCAATTTACACTCCAACCAACAGTGTAGATGGGTTCCCTTTTCTCCACATCCTCACCAACACACATTATTTCTTGTCTTTTTGATACTAGCCATCTAACAGGTGTGAGGTGATATCTCAGTGTGGTTTTGATTTGCATTTCCCTGATGATTAGTGATGTGGAGCATCTTTTCATGTGTCTACCTTATGCCTTCTTTGGAAAAATGTTTACTTAAGTCTTCTGCCCATTTTTAAATCAGATATTCAATTTTTTGTTGTTGAGTTGTGTGAGTTCTTCATATATTTGGATATTAGCCCTTATCTGATATGTCATTCTCCCATACAATAGGTCGCTTTTCATTTTTTTGATGGTTTCCTTTGCCATACAGAAGCTTTTTAGTTTGATATAATCCCCCTTGTTTATTTTTGCTTTTGTTTCCCTTGACTGGGGAGGGACATATACAAAAAAATACAACATATACAGAAAAATATCATTAATGCTAATGTTCAAGAATTTACTGCCTATGGAAAACACTTCATTTTTGTAACTGTATTCTAGACCACCTATGTCCCAGTCTCTGTAGTGGGCAAGGGTATCTGGTTCCAGAAAGCATGTAGAGGGAGTGGACCTACCCCTAGGAATCAGGATAGAGTTATCCTGAGTCTAACAGTGACTCTCTGTGTGACCTTGAGAAAGTCACATGCTATCTACTTACAGTTACTTTGCTTATGTAGTAGTATTTCACTACACAATCTCTATGATCTCAAGTACTGATAATCCCAGAGTCTATAAAAGCATTCTGGATATTTGATGGATATACCACCTTCAACGTTTGGTAGCATTATCTCCATAAAACACCAAACATTCACCAAATCCCAATATATTTCAGTAAAATTATATTTCTCAGTTGCCTCCCACCCGAAGATTTTACAATTTTTTGTCAAGCCTGATATCTTGATTTGGGAAATACAGTCACTTTATCTATGATACATATCTGCGACTATCAAAGCAGCTGAACACACAGAGAACTCAGACTGTTACCTCCCCTCTGAGCCATGAGGCAGTCACTGAGGTGTCAGAAGAAAAGAAGATTTGAAGCCAGCGGGAACAAAGCTCATTCAGCGCCTCCGAGGACAGTCCCCAGGAAACCAGACCCTCCCCCCGGGAGGACTGAGCAAGCTATCTCCCAAAGCACTATTTCCTTCAGGATCCTTCCCTCATCCCCATTCCCAAGAGCAGATCGACTGCCTTGCCCAGGACATGTCCAAAACTGACTTTGCCTTCACACTCCTCAGCACACGGCCATAGAACCATCTGAGAGGTAAGGAGCAGTCCAGGAACAGACATGAAAAGAGAAATTCACACGTTTGAAAACTAGGTAAGGCTTCAGAACAGAACCTCAGCCTGAACTATTTTCTTTTCAGAGGGAAGACGCAGTGTTCTCTGGAATCAGAGAGATCTGCTGATGTCGTCGGAGTGTGAGAAAGGTATCACTCCGGGATGCAGGAATGCCGTGTGTGGGTGCTGAGTCCACAGAGGCTGCAAATTTCCTCACGTGATGGTTTATGGTCAGAAGAACATGCTAGGGGACACCCACCTGACTCTAGTTGTTTCTCTCCCTTTGTCTCAGTTACCATCAATATCCTCACATAAGGCCTCACATAGTTAATATTCACATGGGAGCAGACTGATACAAAATACGTCCTGAAACACCTTCGTACAGAGCCACCTTGGAAGCCTGGGGCTGCTCCCAGCTCCGCAGAGCCCCTGCCTCCTGCCTGCTTTACGGGCACACCCAGGAGCCCTGGCCCAAACCTAACCTGTGTCCCTAGCCCTGCCACTGAACTTCCAGCTGTCATATATGGCACCACGTTTCCTTGGCACTTCTAGTCCAAGGTCACTGAGGCTTAGAGTCCAGAGAAGTACAGATCTTATTTTCCATAAAATGTAATACGGACAAGATGCAGATTCAGAATCCCACATCACAGTGGGCTCCTTCTCGTCTTCTGCCCACAAGCCCTCGTCGTCCTCATCTTTTTGGGAGCCTACCCAGGCACTTCATTTCCTTTCTGCGCTGCTGAATTGCCAGGAAAATAATAAAAAGAAACAGGAAGGGTCCTGAGATGAAACCGAGGATATCTGATACCAGAAGATCCCAGGGCCAGGATTTGAGCCTGATCGGGTCCCTGAAAAAAGATACGTCCTCGGGATAGGAAAGAACGTGGGGGGATCTTGCCCCTTATTGTCACCAGCTGGGTGCTCAGGATGGTGAAGCCACAGCTTCAGGTACAATGGGAGATTGTGAGAGGCTGGCAGGGACTGGCGCAGCCTCTGTCCTGGGATCTCAGCCACATCCTACACCACCCTGAAATTTACATGAGAGGAGTATCAGGGAGCCTCACAACTGCCAGACTCATAGGTTCAGAAGCGCCACACCCAGCTGCCTTTCCTGGCATAGAGCTCACCCGCAGCAGAGAGGGGAGCTCAGGAGGAGAATATCCCCAAAGGGAAAGGCACCCATGTGCATGGCGAGTGCTCCGTTTCCCCAGATTTTCTTCCTAAGTCAAACCAAGGAAGGGATAAATTTCCCAAGGAGGGACTCCTGAATCCTTTTCTGAAGGGCCAAGCATCCCTCAGGTCACATCCAGTCCTGTCTGAAACGTGTGCACCAGACAGAATCTTAGACTACTTCTCCCGTCACGCGGAACAAAAGGATGGGAACACGTCCTGCTTGAGTATGAGGCAGATTTTCCCTATTGCCTGGACAGTACAGAAAGAACACACAGTGTCCAGTCATTACCAGGACATCCAGCCTGATGCCTTCACCCTGCATTCTTGGGGGTCCTAGGTCCCCCTCCTCCAAAACTGCCTGCAGAAACTCATCCTTTCAGGCCACAGCCCCCATTAGTGTAAGAAAACTTACAGTCCATGGAAGAACGTATTGAAAGAATATTTTTACATAGGGCTGCCATAACAAATTATCACAAACTGGATGACAACAGAAATTTGTCCTTCCACAGCTCTGGAGGCTAGAAGTCCAAAATCATGCTTATAGCCATTTTTGGTGCATTCCAGCTGGCGATCAGCTGTCCTCCCACGTGTCAGCAGTTTCAGGCACAAAGATCCGTGGTTAATATCCGTCCTCCACGGGTGTCCTCTAGTGCTTCCTAGTACAGGAAAGTGCCCAAGAGAGACCATCCACTGAGTCAAAAAACAAACCTCAACAAATGTAAAAGAATTGAAATCATGCAGAGCCTATTTTCTGACCATAATGGATAGGCATACAGGATATTCTCACCATTAGCTACCTTGACCTAATTACCATTTATCAAAAACAACAGAATAGGAATTATTTCCAAGTGCATACTGTCTATTCACCAAGTTAATGCTGAGCCATAAAAATGTCTCAATCAATTTCCAGAACTGACATCCTGCAAAGTATGTTCTCTGGTCACAAAATAATTAAATTAGAAATAATAAAAATTAGATATCTAAAAATTCCAGAAATTGCAAGAAATTTAAAAACACATTTTTAAATTACCCAAAGGTAGAGATGATACCACAAGAGGTTTTAGGAAGTGGTTTGCACAAAATATAGTGAAAAGAAAATGTATTGAAAACTGTGGGGTGTGTCTATAGCATTGCTTAGATGGAACTATCTAGTTCTAAATGCCTATGTTGAAAGATAAGAAAAGATTGAAATATCAATAAGCAACCTTAAGAAGCTAGGGGAAAAAAAGCAAACTGAAACCAAAACAAGTAGAAAGAAAGAGCAAAAGTGTAAATCTGAAAAACAAATAATATAGGAAGTTCATAAAAGTAGAAGTTGGGTTTTCAAAAAGATTAATAAAATTGGCAAAATCACAGGAAAAATCATTTTAAGGAGAAAACAAATTATCAATATGAGAATGTAGGTGAGGCTATCATTCAGATTCAACAGACCTTTCAATGGTAATTAAAATACATTATGAATAATTCTATGCTAATCAATTTAACTTAGATGAATTTAGCTTAGATGAAATGGGCAAATTCCTTAAAAATAAAACTTATCAAAACAGAACCAAGAAGACAGAAAAATAACCTGATGTCTATTAAGGAAATTTTGTCTTAGGACCAGATCAAGCTTTGTCAAGCTCCAAAAAGACAACTGCAATCAGGCCTGTGGGGAGATTCTACAGGTACTGCTAAGGGCCGATTTGATTCTCTAGGATGAAATGGGGCCATGGCTGATGTCACACGGACTTTTCTTCAGATGAGGAGAGGCAAGGCATACTGGTTTTTAGGAAAAGGGCAATACAGTGACTCTCCTGCACGGGGAAATACTGAAGGACGCCCATGGGGGGTGGATATTAAATAAGAATCTTGGTGGCTGAAATTGTTGACACCTAGGAGGACAGTTGATATCCAGTTGGAATGCACCAAAACGGCTATAAGCATTGTTAAAATTGGTATCTTTTCACTTCCCTCATCCCATGGCCAGGATCATTCTGGGTCATTCTCTTGAATCCTCAGACCTCTTCACAGCGCAAGAAATGAGGGTTAATCTCTGACACAGCACAGGTCTTCTAGATACTTGTTCCATACTTAACAGTTAGTGCCTGTTCTGACAGGTGTTTCCACTGAAAGTCATTCCCCAAGTGTCCAACCCCAGGCAGCACCCCAGGCTCCCCTGTATATCTTTCAAGCCCTGGAACTCCTGACTGAGCCCCTCCAGAGAGCTGTCCTGGGCCTTCCTGACTTCCAGCCCATCAGATAAGCTGCCTGACTTCTACACACAGCACATGACTCCATCTGTCTTCCCCCAGGTGAGCAGGCCCAAACCCTGGGAGGAGAGATTAAGTGCCTCTTCAAAATGCTAGAAACTTCTGGGGTAATTACCTACACCTGGCTCCCTAGGACTCTGCCTACCCATCCAGGCAAGCAAGTCCTAGAAATTGCCCTCAAGTGATCATTTATGGGAATTCCAGCCTCTCCAAGAAAAGCTTTTTGGAGGAAGCCTTGTGAACAGGAGAGCTGGGGTGTAATGGGTACCACAGGGCATAATGGATGCTGCAAGACTCACCAACATGGCAGGCTTTCCATCTCCCTTGGAAGGAGGGAGGCCATAGGGATAGAGAACTCAGGGTGGCTTGGAAGGAACAAGGAGTTCCAGAGAGAACTGTTGAATTTCACCTCCATTAATGGTACAACTTCCTGAAAATCCTCTGAACTCTCATCTATCATGAACATTGACATTAGTTTTATTAATAAAAATGAGAACTAGAATTTCTATAATGCTTAGTTTTGTGTCAGGCAACATTCCAAGTATTTTCATTCATTTGAACACTGTAATCTACTGAGGCATTAGAGATTACTAAAAATTTATGTGACAGAAACGGGATTCAAATCCAGGCAACCCAGCAATTGATCTCACACATTTAACCATCATAATATCCTCCCTCTCATCCAGCCAAAACATTGGGTTTGATCAAATTAAAGATTACATTTGGAAAAATGATCACTACATGCTTGTTGGTAAGAATGATGTTGAATGAATAAAATTCTTAGGCAATATTTTAAAGACAGAAATTTTTAAAAACGTAACTTTTTCTAGTCTATAGAAACTGAAGATTGAAACTGAAAAGTATTACTAGTGCTAAGAAATTCTCAAATTATTGAAACTTTCAAAGTTATCCAATGACTATTAAAATAAACTAGAAATCAGAAAGATTTGATGCTGTCCCCTACATCAAATCAAATCTCAGATCTTAGGGCATTATATAGGTAGTGATAGCTTCATCAAATGAAAAACCATACCAAATACCCTATCATTTCTAACAGTCAGAATATTGTTTGGAAATTTTTTTAATGATCTAAGGGAAAGTTGATGCTATGACTTAATTTGGAGAGCACTTTTATAATATTTATAGTATTATTTATGCAGAAATTACAAAGGGATATAATTTTAAATTTTTTATTATGTATTGATGTACATATTAACATACCAATTCATAAATATTTAATGACCCCTCTACAAGACCATTTGAATTCAGGGCAGCTTTGATAACAGAATAGAGGAGGGCAAGTACATTGTCAGAGGAAACCACAGAGGAAGCAGCAATGATAGTTATGGGGATGACCATGAACTAGGGCACAGTATCCAGCCCCTCCCCTTACCTATCCCTTCTCAGCTTGACTAACATCAGATGCTCTCCCAGCCTGTGGACAGGATCAGATACGGGTAAATGGTGAAGACAGAAGAAAGGGAGAAGGGAGTAGAAGGTTTATTTCAGGAAAGAAGAGCTGAGAATTTTCCAAATGAGGGAAAAGAGTTGGACAACCAAGTTCACAGCCCTATGATCCCAGTGTAAAAAGAACTTAGCCAAGACACATGATGAAACTGTCAAAATAAAAAATAAAGAGCAAATACTAAAAGCAGCAAGGGAGGAAAAGATTGTAACATATAAGAAGTCACCATTAGACTATCAAAGGATTTCTCTACCATTTGACCCAGTAATTCCACTCCTAGGAATTTACCCAAAGAAAACAAGATCCCGATTCAAAAAGACAGATGCACCCCTATGTTTATCACACCACTATTTACAATAGCCAAGACATGGAAGCAACCTAAGTGTCCATCAGTAGATGAATGGATAAAGAAGATGTGGTACATATACACAATGGAATATTATTCAGCCAAAGAAGAAAACAAATCCTACCATTTGCAACAACTTGGATGGAGCTAGAGGGTATTATGTTCAGTGAAGTAAACCAGGTGGAGAAAGACAAGTACCAAATGATTTCACTCATTTGTGGAGTATAACAAGAAAGCGAAACTGAAGGAACAAAACAGCAGTAGATTCACAGACTCCAAGAAGGGACTAGAGGTTACCGAAAGGAAGGGTTTGGGGAGGGTGAGTGGGGAGGGAGGGAGAAGGGGATTAAGGGGCACTATAATTTGCAATCACAATATAGGTAGGTCACAAGAGCAGTATAGCATGGACAACAAGTAGTTATTCTATAGCATCTTACTACGCTGATGGATAGTGACGGCAATGGGGTTGGTGTGGGGGACTTGATAATATGGGTGAATGTTGTAACCACAATGTTGCTCATGTGATACCTTCATAAAATTGTATATCAATGATACCTTAATAAATAAAGTCAAAGGAAAAAAATGGTATTTCTCAACAAAACCTCTATAAGCCAGGAGAGAGCTGGAATGACATATTCAGAGGGTTGAAGGAAAAAAATATCCAGCCAAGAATATTCTGTCAAAGTTACCCTTCACATAGAAAAGAAAAATAAAGTCTTTCCCAGACAGACAAAGCTGAGGGAGTTTATCACCACAAAACCTGCCTTATAAGGAAAGCTGGAAGGGAGTACAAGAACAATGAAAAAACTGAAGAAGAAAAACAGCAGCAGACTCACAGAACCCAAGAATCGACTAACAGTTACCAAAGGGAAAGGGACTGGGGAGGATGGGTGGGAAGGGAGGGATAAGGGGAAAAAGAAACAGGGGCCTTATGATTAGCATGTATAATGTGGTGGGGGCATGGGGAGGGCTGTGCAACACAGAGAAGACAAGTAGTGATTCTAGAGCACCTTACTACACTGATGGACAGTGACTGTGAAGGGGTATGTGGTGGGGACTTGGTGAAGGGGGGAGCCTAGTAAACATAATGTTCTTCATGTAATTGCAGATTAATGATACCAAAAAAAAAAAGAAAAGCTGGAAGGTATTCTTCAAGCTGAAATAGGAGATGCTAGTCAGCAAAATGAAAACATACAACCCTTTGGTTTATACACTGGTATGAAAAAACACACTGGTAAAAAATACACAGCTGAATTTAGAAAATGTTAGCTCTATGATAAGATGGTGGTTTATCCACTTACCTGTTGTATATAGGTTAAAAAATGAGTATTAAAAATAACTACAGCTGCTATAATTTTTAAACAAACACATAATAAATAAAGAGGTAAATTGTGACATCAAAAATACAAAAAGGGAAAGTAAAAGGGTGGCGCTTTTATTGGGGACCAAAGGTAAGCTGCAAACAGCTTAAGATCACTTTTATCACTGAGATGTTTCATGTAGGCCTCAGAGTCACTGCAAGCAAAAGCCCAGAGCAGATGCACAAAAGATAAAGAAATAGCACACCACCATGGAAAACCAACAATTTTAAAAGGTAGGCAGAAACAGAGGGAAACAGAAACCACGGAAATACAAAACAACCAGAAAACAATAAGATGGCATTAGTACATCCTTACTCAATCAAGTCCTAATAATCAATAATTACTCTAAATGGAAATGGATTTAATTCACTAATCAAAATGCATAGTCACTGGTTGGATGAAAAAAACAAGACTCAGCTATATGCTGCCTACAAGAGACTCATTTCAGAGTGATGTCGAAACCTAGGTCATTCCTGACTTTGATACCCTTCACAACAAGAACAACTCACAACCAAACAAAGACAAGACCTCACTGAGAGAATCCTACAATGGGGGAATGAGGCTGAAGCATCTGAGACCAAGACAGACTGCACTAACAGTAAGAGAAGCCACTACATGCCGGCCACAGTGCCCCTCCCCCAGGCCAGTGCAGCGTCACAGGGGGAGGTCCCCTGAGCCTCCAGCAACTCCAGTAGGAAAAGAGGACCCAAAAAACCAACAGCACCTCCAATGCCCCCCAGCATTGAGGATTGCTTTGTAGGAGTCACTACTTTGATCTTGCCCCACAGGGATTGCAGGGGGATCTTTAAGGCTCAACCACTAGGTATCTGTGACAGAGAAGCAGGGAGGGGCTTGCAGCAGCCAGCACATGGATCTTGGCAGACTGCATTCACAGCTGCGGGGCCCACCTAGTGTAGCCCCAGCCTGTGGCTTTGCTCAGCAGAACCAAATCAGTCACACTCTGTTACCAGGGGACTTGGCAGGGTGCAGATCTGCTTGATTCAGATACTCAATAAGGAGCTTTGCCAGTCCTAGAACTTGGTCCGCCCATGCCCAGGTAAGATCTAAGACACAGCACCACCCACTGTGGAAAGTGTCTCTCAGCCACATCTGACCAGAGGGCCCGGGAAGAACACCTGGAAGCTGTGCAGCCCAGTGAAGGGCAGGGAGAGAGAGCCAATAAGTTTGCAGAGCAAAGCCGGTGGACATGTCCCACCAGGGAACTTAGGGCATGGATCAGCTTGGATCGAAACAACAGCTTTCCCAACCTGACAGCTGCTCCTGCCTCTGCACCCAGGCAGGGAAACTGATTCTCAGCCGCACTCATTGCTGAATACAGCCTCCAGCCTACCCAGCCAGAGAACACAGGAAACTGTGTAGCTCATCTGATAGCCCCGCTTGCAGAGGCACTGGAACAGAGAACCAACCCATGGTTTCCCCTCTGCAGAGGAAAACCGGTGGCCTCACCTGACCAGGGAATTCATTCCACACGCATGCCTGATTTGGGTCCCCCAAGCATGAGCCATACAGGCTCCAGGCCCCCTCCTGCTGCTCTGCCCAGGTAGGGAAACTAATTCACAGCTCCATCTACAACTGAATACAGTACCCAGTCTTGACCATCTAGTGAGCCTGACCAGAGAGTCCAGGAAACCAGAGCCCATCTTACAGCCTCACCTGGGTAAGGAACCAAGAAAGCAATCCTATCCGACTATTATCAGCCAGTGGCACACCGTCCCATCCCCAACCTCAGAGCTCAAAAAATTGCATTGCCCAAAAATAGACTGTAATACTAGACCACACCTGCCCAAGGACATGACCAGTAGACACACTCAGAAACCCAAGCTGAGCTGACTGATGAAGATCTGTCCTTACTAAAGCAAACCTGGTAAAGTCTGAAAGAGGAACCCAATTGCTAAAATGCACAGATGCTAATGTAAGGAGTCAAAGATGACCAAAAAAAATAAAACAAAATAAACAGGCAAATATGACACCACCAAAGGGAACTAAGAAAGCTCTAATAAGATTCTCTTAAATAAGTTTAATTCGCTACAAGAATACATAGACAGACAACTAAATAAAATTGGGAAAGCAATGCATGGATAAAATGTCAACAAAGCAATAGAACCATCAACCCCCTCCCCCAAAAAAGAGCAGAAATCCTGGAAGGGAAAAATGCAATCACTGAACTGAAGAATTCAATAGAGAGTTTCAAAAGCAAGCTGAAATATGCACAAGTAAGAACCAGTGTCTTGGAGGACAGGACATTAGGAATTACCCAGGGGAGCAAAAAGAATAAAGAATGAAAGAGAGTAAAGAACACCAATGAGATTTATAGGACACAGTGAAGAAAAACAAAATATTCACATTATGGGCCTTCCAGCAGGAGATGACAAAAAGAAAGGGGCAGAAAGTATATTAAAGCAATAACAGCAGAAAATTTCCTGAGCCAGGAGAGAGAAATGGACATCCAGGTGTTTCTGTACAGTAATGAGATATCTGAAAAAGAAATAAAGAAAACTATCCCATTCACAACAGCACCAAAAACAATCAAATACTTAGGAACAAATTTACCAAGGAAATGATAAATCTGGGTAATGAAAACAACAAGACTTTGATGAAAGAAATTGAAGAAGACACAAATATGTGGGAAAATAACCCATATTCATAGATCAGAATACTGCTAAGTGGGTGATGAATATTGTTAAAATGTCCATACTTCCCAAAGCCATTTATAGATTCTATCCAATCCCTATCAAAATCCCAAAGGCATTTTCCACAGAAATAGAAAAAATAATCCTAAAATTTGTATAAAATACGAAAGACCCCAAATAGACAAAACATTTATGAGAAAAAAGAACAAAGCCAGAAGCATCAGATTTCCTGATTTTGAGTTGTACTACAAGGCTATTAAAATAGTAGGTACTGCCATAAAA
This sequence comes from Manis pentadactyla, assembly GCF_030020395.1. NCBI lineage: Eukaryota > Metazoa > Chordata > Mammalia > Pholidota > Manidae > Manis > Manis pentadactyla. Next base: position 64,926,565 of record NC_080032.1, on the reverse strand, counting down.
ATAGACACAGAGGCCCATGGAACAGAATGCAGAGCTCAAAAATAAACTCCTGCATATACAAGCAAGTAATATTTGACAAGGAAGCCAAGGGCACTCAATGGGGAAAAGATAGTCTTTTCACAAATGGTATTTGGAATACTGGGTAACCACATGCAGAAAAATGAATTTGGCCTCTTATCTTACCTCACTTCCAAAAATAATTCAAAAGGGATTAAAAACTTTAAGATCTAGTACTGAAAACTCCTTGAAGACAACATAGGGAAGAAGCTCCTTGACAGTAGTCTTGGCAGCAAGTGACTTTTTGTATATGATACCAAAAGCACAAGCAACAAAGCAAAGATCAACAAGTGGGATGACATTATGCTCAGTGGGCATGAGGCTAAATGAGTTAAGTCAGAGAGAAAGACAGATGCTGTATGACATCATTTATATTTGGAATCAAAAAACCAAACTCACAAAATGGAGAGTAGAGTAATACATACAGGGGGCCAGGCGGGGGAGTGGCAGGGGGGAAATTAGATATTATTTAAGGTAACAAACTTGCAACCAATAGATGAATAAATCCTGGAGATCTAAAACACAGCATGGTGATTATAGACAACAAATCTGTGTTATACACTTCAAAGTTGCTAAGAGACTAGCTCTTAATTGTTCCCACCACAAAAAAGAAAGGGTCATTATGAGAGAAGTGACAGAGGTGTCAACTAACGCTATGGTGGTGATTGTGTACAATACATGTGTGTCAAATCAACACATTGTACACCTTAAATTTACACAATGTTATGTGTTAATTATATCTCAAGTAAAAAAGAAAATTTAAGTGATAACACAGGTACTTGTTTTGTTGATAGCAAGGATAAGATAAACAATTTATGTAAAACTGACGTTTCTGAGCACTGTAATGACAGTCATCTTATTTATTTACTCAAAAGGTGAAAGCAAACTAACTGGCTTATCTGAAAACGAACAGAAGAAGGGGAAGGCATAGGGAGAGAAATAGTGAAAAAGAGGATCTAAGAGTAGGAGGCAAGCATTTTGTAACCACTGAAGACTTGTCTGCCAAGTTGCCACACTGCAAAATGGGAATTAATCTAATTTGTAATCTGTAGCCCCACCATATCCCAAGGAACTGTAATGTATTCCTAGGTGAAGTGTCTGTACCAGTCACAGTAGTCTTGGGAGCAAAATCTTCTCTGTGATGTGATACAAAGGCAAAGACAGCCTTCATACCTGCTGCCCTCAGAGCCCCGGATCTTTATGAGGCTTTCACTAACCACCCAGAAATAAAGGGAGAAGGAAAGCCCAGCCTATGAAGTCAATAATCAGGTCCCCTTGCTGTCCAACTCACCTTTTTAAAATTTACTTGAGAATTTTTCATCTTTCTAATCCCAATATTCTACTCACTGGACTTTTTTTGGTCTTGCTGTTTGTTAGAGTCTCCTCATTTCTTTGCAGCCCTGACATGTGGGTCATGTGATATTGGAGAGGCAGACCTAATTAAACAAAAAAAATCTTTTCCTGGGCCCTGGGTGGTAGAACTGATCCCCAAACAGTGCAGCTGACTGATTTCACCAGCTGAGCTGAACCAGCCATTGAGCTGGACCCTAGCAGTGGAGAAAAGAAAGCCACATATATATATATTTTTTTTAATACAGCTTTTCTGTATCAGCTTTGGAGACAGAATGACACCTGATGTCAGAAAACCTTGTATCTCATATAAGGAGATATTTAAGATTCAGCATCTAATTGGTGTTTGAACTTCAGAAGGTTTCCTTTTATGTAGTGTCTGAAGTCAGGGAAGATGTTATGCAGAGTTTCTATTGGCTCCTGGAAGGTGGCGATGCCAGGGGATGGGACTATATAATCCCCTTCCTGCTGTAGGAGCTCCCACTAAGGATCAGGAGGGCACCGCGTACGGTTTAAGGCAACTAAGGCTGTTCCTTGACTAATGAGGTTCACAACGACCATGAATGGACACTGCTTTGTCCAGGGAATCACTCTTCTCCTCTTCAGTGGGTTAGTGAGAGTTCAAGGTAAGGCACAACTTCGCCTCTTACAATCAGCAGATCCTGGATTAGCTCAGAGACTCTGGGGGAGATGAGATTGTAAAGACAATGCCTCTGTATTGGCCATTTGGTTGTTTTTCTCCTGTGGGGCCTCAGTTTTTAAAGTCCATCAGTGAGATATTGCAAAGATACAGTGTTTGTTCTCTGGATTTGTTTCAGCCCTTCCCAACAACACCTGAAAGCTCAAAAAATGTCTGATCGCTTCCCAGATTTCCTGGAATGATTATGGCTAAGGGACTACTTCAGGCTGGGTCTCTGATCCGTCCTTCCTGCACTCTATGTTATGTCTCTCCACACCAGGATTTTGATATTTCTACTCTTTTAGCCTATGAACCTGTGTGTGTGTGTGTATACATGTGTGCAAGAGACAGAGACAGAGGAAATGGGTAAAGGGGAGCTTGAAGAGTATATAAAGGTTAAATGTATGAGCAGGAATACGTCTGCCCAGTAAAAGTCAAGTTTTTAGATAGGAGTCCATAGAACTCACACTTTCTCAGCCAGACTGCTGGATTTGGTGGTGGGGTTGGTAGTGGTGGTGATGATATGTGTGCATGATGGGTGCAGATATAGAAACATTACTGCCTATAAAGAAAGCCCTCCCTATATGAACTATAATTACCCCTCCAGATAACCCTGCACCTGCAGTCCAAACCTGACTTTGAGCTTCTTTTTCTTCCCCACAAACCCACAGCTCAGACGTTTTTCTGCTTTACTCTAGCCTTTCCCTGCCTTTGGGTTCTTGGCAGAACTTCGTCTTCCTGCCTGTGATGTTTTCCCTTCCTGCCTCTTGAACTGACCCAAGTCCTCCAACCCCACTGTGCAGCAGAGAAAACTGAGGTCAAATGTTGGTGCTCATGGATGACTGACATTAGCTTCCAGGGTAGAAGAGGGATCTAGCTCTAGAGATTTCAGGGCGTGCCTCTCTTGGTCAGATTTTCCTTGCCCCAGTGGGGTACTCAATCTTGTTCTGCGACATCCGAAGGACCTATTTAGGAAGTACCCTGTGCTCATGAATGTCCTTATGGTAAAATATCCCCCTTGTAGTTCCCTCAGATCCTATAGGATCCTATAGCCTATCTGGTGTCCACTGGGCCTCCTACTCAGTAAAATCCAAGATAACAGTATGTGAGCTCCTGACATGAAAATAATCCAGCCACAGGCCCAGGTATCTAGCTCCTCCAGGTGTGGGCCTTGGTCCCTGGCTCTTTAGCAGTGCTCCTCACCTCTCTGTACCTTCCCTAACCCTTGTTTCCTCCTTATTTCAAGCCCTTCCAGTCAGAGGTCTGTCTCTCTTCTTTGGGAAGTTCTACCCCTCCCAACAGAAGCAGGCAGTTCTGCTCCTCACTCCCTTGTTACGGTTCTTGGAACCTCCAGTGTCTTGGGTACTGGCCACATGCTCATGATGACCATCCTTCTTCAAGTTCTTCAGGCTCTTAGGGTCACAGGTGGTCTTGCAAAATGAAATGTGAACTTGGTGGTCTGATTCCATTGTGGCCTCTCCAGCTAGGAGAACAATGAATAAACTTCTCTTTAGGCCAAGGAGACACATACTCAAACAAGCATAATTCTTCCTCAGAGCGAACCTTTTGTGGGATTGTATTATTTAAAGCACATGTTCACATATTAAAGCACTCAGTTCAATTCACATGAGGTCTCCCCATATAACTGAAATTTCAACTTTGGTATCATGTTGCCAAAGAGCATTAAATATATTACAGAGTCTGCAGGACAAGCCAGGCTCTGCCAGCTCCCTTTAGATTCTTCCTGAACACCAAATCTCTGCTTTCACAGAGGGCATGTCTCAGTCCTTACCACATACGTACACACATGCACACTCATCATTGGATCCCTAGCTTCCTGTATACCATCTTAATCCACTTCCAAAAGTAACATTTTAATATTTTAGTTTTAAAGCAAATTTAAAGTAATATTTTAAATTTCTTTCTGTCACATTAAAATATCTTATGTCATTTGTACGGTTGCCAATATTTCACTGTATTATTGAATCATAACTTACTTATCTAATCCCATTTGTGGTATAGTTATGTTATCAATTATAATGGTGTTATAAAGTTCTTATGAACATCTACATTAACCTAGTAGAAAATCCATTATTATTTTCTCAAAACAACCGTTCTGAAGGTCTCTGATTCATATTGCCTAATTACCCACCAGAACAGTTTTCAACAGCTTTAATTCTCAACATCAACTGAAAGTATTTTCTTCATAACCTTGCCATAGTACATTATATCATGTATTTTATCCATATTGGTCCTATGTCCAAAAAATATTATCTTCTTTTTCATATCTAAGACAAGGTGTCATAACCATTTTTATTTTTTCTAGAATTTTTATTTATTTATAGGAATTCTCTATAAACTAATATCATTTACTGTTTGTCTTACATATTTTATAAATATTTTCCCTGGTTTTTTTTCCTATTAATGTTTTCAGGATTATTTATGTGGCAGGGGGATTATGTGACCAAATCTATAATGCTTTATCTTAATGACTTCTGCCTTGAATGTGGTGCTTCAAATGCCATTCTTCATCCCAAAATTACTCTTAAGCAAGTTTTATTTCCCACAAATAATTTTATAGTTTCACTAAAGAGCATTTAAACCTCACTGTGTCTGAATTTATTTTACTGTGTGTGACGTGTGTCTTTCCAATGGGTTTCAGACCCCGGCAAATTCACTGGATTCAGTGAGAGAGAGGAATGACAATGAAATGTTTTTGGGGTGAATGGGTTTATTACCAGGCTTAGGTAGAGCACTAGAATTAAGTCGGCATCCAGCAGTCTGCAGGTCTGTAATCCTCCTTCATCTCTGCCTCCACCCAGAGCACTGGGCAGAGCTCTTTATATAGTGACTCAGTCAATTACAGATCATTGCCTATGGGTGTAGAAACAGTAACCTAATAGCAGGCCAGTTACATCATCAAGTAGTTTAGGTTCAGGTGAGGATTCTGGCCATAGGAACCTTCACTTTCTCCACACTCCACCCCTCCAGGGTTCTTGCCTCACAATCTACACACTCTCCATCTTTCCCAATGGTCCCTGTGCAAGAAAGCTGGAGCATTGTAACCATATTCCACAACAGCAACAGAGGATAACAACAACATAGAGATTATAACAAAAATCAAGAGACAACAAAATTTTGATACAGGTAACAAAAATTATAATAATCCTCAAGCCTGAGGAGGTATTTCAGCTATATTCAAAATCAGTTCTACTCAGATGAGTTTGTGACTCACACTTAGTAGTGGTATGGATAAGAAGCTCCATTCATCCCAGAGAGTAGAAGGTTTCTTTGATAGGTATGTGCGCAATTCACAAAGACCTTAGAAGCAATAAGACACATGTCTTAATGACACCAACATAGCCAAATCTTGTCCATCAGGTAGGATGCATGCAAGAGAGTGGTACTATAATAGGACCATAGCAGCAAGGGGGTCCTATCCAGGTCTAGTATGCCATACCTTACCCCTCTCCCCATAGGGGTTACTGAGGGGTCTATATATAGTGCTACTGGAGGTGCATGTACTGGCCACAATGATAAAACAAAACTCCCTGATAAGATGCTCCTACCTTCTAGCCGTTCAGGATATACTACCGTGATCTTTGGGGGCTACTCTTCTGTTACCCCAGGAATACACAGGAGGCAAGCTTCCAGACCTTGTCACCATGGTGCCAGAAGGGCCAGGCATTGTTGGTCCATGTGGCAACATGTCATGTCTACAGGGCTCAGGGCTCCCTTTCGGGGTTTCTTGTTCAAATGCCATAGAACTATCCATAAGCAGACTGACCATCCCCACAGACTATTGGTGCCTTCTGACTTCAGTCATGTCCAGTAAAATGGATGCCCTGATCACTCTCAATTACCAGTGGTTGACCATAGGCTGCAAAGAGATGCTCCAGGCCTCTTTTGTTCATCAGTTGGTCTGCACAACACGTAGGAAAAGCAACCAGAAGTCCGGTAGCTGTGTCCACACAAGTCATGGCATATTGGTACCCTTCTGACATGGGCAGAGGCCCAATATAGTCTATCTGCCACCTGCCAAAGGGTATCAGCCCCTTAGCTATTGTTGCATGTTGCTGTGGAACTCAGCATAAGTACCTTTTAGAGCATACAATGCACTCCTGCTGGGCTCTGCTGACTTATTCAAAGGTCAGAGGCAAGCCCCATTCACAGGCTACAGCCCACATTGTCTTTTGTCCCACATGCAACAAAAGCTGACATCAGAGGCAGGCTTTCCTCCCAGCCAACGCACCTGGACCAATTCATCTGCTTCATCATTTCCTGGGAATGCCAGTGGCAAATGATTTGTCACATACTGTAACTGTTTTAGTCTGACTGCAGGCCCATGAGTCTTGCCACAATTCTTGCCCCCAAAGGGATTGGTGACCAACCAAGCAGTTGGTACCATGTTGGTAGCCATAGGGTCAAGCCCCAGTAGACGGCCCAGCTGTCAGCACAGTCAACTATTGGGGAGGCTCCTGGCTGACCACAAGCCACACTACCTGCAACTCTGCCCATTGACTGCACTTCCCCTCACCATCTTCCATCCATATTGTCTGTCTTAGGATGGAAAGCTATAGCCCTCCATTTCAAGGGATGCCCACAGCTGGAGCCATCTGTGTACCATGCATCTTCAGACATAGGGGCTTCTCACTCCTGATGAGGACTCTGCTACCAATTGTTCTAAAGCAAATTCTTCATGCTTTTCACTAGTATGTGTCACAGACCCCAATAAGCATTGGAGTTCTTCACTCAAGGGGCTACTAGAGAGGGCACTGTGCTGCCGTAGGTAAGCTCCCCACTTGGCCAGTGCAGATGTTTGTGCCACACCACTCCTTGGCATTTGGGTCCAGTCTCATACCCACCCCAAGATGGGATAAGTGGTTATTGCCTTTATTGGGGCCATTTCAGTGATGGGTTCTGTAGCCAGCAAGGCATTATACACGGCAGCCAATTGTTTTTCTATCAAGGTGTATTGTACCTCTTCTCCTTTCCAGGGTTGCGACCAGAATCCATTAGGTTGGCGAGTTCATTCAAGCTGTTGCCAGAGACCGCAGCCATAACCGTCTTCATTCACATGAACATCCAGCTCACAGGGTCTTGATGGGTCTATCACATTCAGGGCATGCACGGCCTTGACTGCCTGTTTTGCTGTAGTAAAGGCAGATGCACATGTCTCATCCCAGTCCCATCTGATGCCCTTTTGTACTAACCAGTATAAGGGCTTCAGAATTTGTGCCAAGTGTGGGATAAACAGTCTCCAGTAGCCTAGAAGACCCAAAAACTCCTGTAACAATGTTACAGTTGTAGGGGTAGGAAAGATCTGGACTTTATTTATGACTGCTTCTGGTATAACTTTGGTCTTACCCGACTAGTCAACCCCCAAGAATTTGACAGACAAACCAGGTCCCTGAACCTTGGTACTACTGTTCACAACCCATTCCTTCTCCTGTAGATGTTGCAGCAGTCTAGGTGCTGCACCTTATAGATCTGAAAGAGAATCAGACATGAGCATGACATCATCAATATAATGGTACAGCCACACTATTGGTGGTTTATCCCATGTAGCCAAGTCCTGGGCTACAAGTCCATGACAGATGGTGGGGCTGTGGAAGTATCCCTGTGGAAGGACAGTGAAAGTCCATTGCCATCCTTCCCATGTGAAGGCAAACTGTTCCTGACTTTCCTGCTCAATGTCAATGGAAAAGAAGGCATTAGCAAGATCTACCACATAATGGTATGTTCCTAGTTCATGGCTGAGGGTATCCATCAGGTCTGTAATAGAGGGGACAGCAGCATGCATAGAGGGTATGGCTTTATTCAATTCTCTGTAATCCACGGTCATATTCCAGGAGCCATCTGGCTTTTTTACTGGCCACACTGGGGAATCGAAAGGACTATGGGTGGGCTTTATAATACCCACCTTTTCCAGCTCCTGGAGAGTTTCTCCAATCTCTTTATGCCCTCCAGGCAGTTTTTATTGTTTGGTATTAGTCACCTGCCAAGGCACAGGCAAAGCTATGGGAGAGTGCCTAGCATGTCCCCTCAGAACTGCCTTTACTACATGTACTCTCAGTCTGAACTCACCCGCAGTGGTCTGCAACCACAGACTATGCAGGACATCAATCCCCAAAATATACTCAGGGATGGGAGAGATATACACAGTATACACCATTGGGGGTAGGTACCCATTCCCAAAGGAATTTGGACTTGTTTCACTCTAATAGCCTTACCCCTGTATCCATCTATAATAGAGGGGCTCCTGGGAAACTGCTCAGGGTTACAATAAATCAGTGAACACTCAGCTCCTGTTCCCACCAAAGCCAGGGCATGTTGTATGTTCACTGGGGACCAATGGATAGCTGTTTCAACATGTAACCTCTGGTCCCCCCCGGTCCCTCAGGGCAGGTACCTTGACCTTCCCCTCAGTCAAACCGTGTTCCCCAATCATCTTCCTGTGTGGGCTCAAGTGAGGTTGGCTTACTTTCCAGCAGGAAGTCTTGCAAACACACAGGCTGGACTTGTGGCTCTGTCTCTGGCCTCTGCCTCATTGTTCTTAATGACTGGAACCACTGCTCCAGTTTTAGTTGTTGCCACAGATCCAGTGAGATTCTATTTGACTTCCCATCTAATTTCCTTCTGTCTGCTCCTGCCTGAATTAAATCAGCCCACATCTGGGTCCTTGTAACTTTCATGGGGCCCTTTAAATTCTTTCTCTGAGTAGCAGACCTTATTTCTTTCTGTGCTGTCATTGCTTCAGCCTTGCCTAAGTCTGCTACTGTACAGGTAGCCTCACTTATGGGCTGCCCTAAATGAGGAGCAAGAATCGCCACTAGAGGCCGAAAGAGGGAATGTGGGGTTCATTTGAAGCACAACATTTCTCATTCTTGTAGTAAAAGGCTCCTCATCTGGGCCATAAGTCTCTGGACTATAGATGGCATTTTTTATGCCTATCTCCATAACACCTGTTGGAGTTCAGCATATGTCTGCCATCTAGCAGGGGAGGATGGTAAATAATGCTGATTGGGCCACACTGCATGAAGAGCAGCAATAAGCCAATTGAGGACAGAGTAATTTCCTGGGGTCTGATGTGCATTTTGTAATCGCTGCCTCAAGGCAGGCTGAACTGTCAGGGAAGACAGCTTCCCATCTCTGCTCCAGACAGAACAATTCCATCCACCCCTAAATCCCACAGGCACAGGAGCCAAACTGATATTGACTCTGATGGCTTCTGCTGAAACCAGGAGCCCAAATCCACCAGCTCAGCCTGAGTATAAGGGCAGAGCATAAAGTGATCCGTGACCTGGGGAGGGGGCTGCTCCTCTCCTTGGGGAACTTTCATCTGCTGGGTCTTTATTTTCTTTACAACCACTGGGTGTTCTTTCAATATTGGAGGGGTCAGTGCCCCCGACACCACCCCTTCATCCTTCCCCAGCTCCTCCATTTCCGGGGCTGATGGCACCTTTCTCTCCCCTCCCCCGAGTGCCTCCTCTGCTACATCCTTTACCTCAAAACCTCGCAGCTGGCGTTCTCCTGCTGCCTCTTCCTCTGCTCCCCTCAAGAGTACATCCTGCTCCTCCATGGTCTTTGCCTCCTTCAGAGCACCTGGCAGTGCTGCTGTCTCATTCTGTAAGGAATCTTTTACCTCCTCCACTGCACCTTGCAGCTCACATTCTCACACTGCCTCTTCTTGTGGTTTCTGCAGGGGTCCATCCTTTTCCTTCATGGCCTTTACCTCTTCCACAGTACTTCATAGTGATGCCATTTCAGTCACCAACAAATTTTTTACCTCCTCAACAGCACCTCACAGCCAGGGTTCTTGTGCTGCCTCCTCTCATATTAAAGCCATTTCATTCTTCAATGAATCCACAGGAGTTCACAGCTCGTGTCCTTGTGCTGCCATGTCTATGTCTCTTTCAGGAGCATGTTCTTCTCATCTGTAGACTTTTTTTAATACTGTGAGAAGCAGCCAACCCTCAGTCTCTGCTGCCTCATGGGCACTCTGTTTCTCAAAGGACCTACTTACTGTACCAAGGGCCACCCCTACTGCCTCAGGTGTCACCTCCACCTGCCTCCAGTCCTGGAGTGAGGCCAAGCCCTCCAGGAGGCAAGCCATCTCAGACCACACACCCACTGAGAGACAATTGACTGTCTCCCCTTTCACAGGGACAGCCTGCTTGTCTTGCCAATGGGTTTCAGCCCCAGACATGTTCACTATGGTTTCAATGAGACCAAAGAAATGATGGTGCAATGTTCTTCGGGTGAAAGGTTATACCCAACTTTATTTCCACAGTGGCAAGTCAATCACTAGAAACCTGTACACTCAGAGTGAGTCTGCATGCAGCAAGGCAGTCTCTGCCTCTGGGCCTCTCTACCTACGCAGCCATCTCAGTCTCTGTCCTCAACACTGCCACATTCCAGTCTCGTCTCTGCTCTCCTGCAGCCTTGCATCCGTGCCACCATATCACACAGAGCACTGGGTGGAGCTCTTTATATAGAGTCAGTAACAATGTATTGCCCACATGTGCATAGTGAGCTAGCTGACTAGGCCCAGGTGAGAATCCTGGCCATAGGAACCTTCACTTTATCCACACCACTGAAGCACCCCTCCCATAAGGGCAGCCTGTTCTTTTCCTTGGTCAACAGTGAATCTTGCCTACCTTGCCAATTGTCTTGCCAGTGGGTTTCAGCCCTGGGCAAGTTCACTGTGGAATCAGTGAGGCAGAGGAATGACAATGGAACATTCTTGGGGTGAAAGGGTTTATTAACCAGCTTGTTCTCCCAGCAATAGGTTGAGCACTAGAATTATGTCTGCATCCAACTGTCCGCAGGTCTGTAATCCTCCTTGTCTCTGCCTCCACCCAGAGCACTGGGCAGAGATTTTTATATGGTGACTCAGTCAATAATAGCTTATTGCTTCTGGGTATGGAAGCAGTAGCCTAGCAGCAGGCCAATAACATCATCAAGTAGTTCAGGTTCAAGTGAGGATCCTGGCCATAGGAACTTCCATTTTCCTCACAACCACCTTTGGACCTTGTAATCTGCTCTATTTGATCTTTTCCTCTATCATTCAATCCTTCTTTTTATTATTCTTCCCTTTACTTTCTTTGAAATTATTCCTTTTTTGTTCAATGTAAAGGAATCCTCACTGAATTATTTTTCAGCATTTTTAACTCTTATAGTATAAGCATTTATAGCCATAAATTTCTATGTAATACTTAAGCAATTTCAATGCTTAGAAAAGGAGAAATTTCATTTTCATTTTGAAATATTTTTACTTTATACTTTCTTTTTTGACCCTCAAACAATATGTACATAGATTTTTAAAATATTTCTAAACATACAGAAAAATATTTTTTCTTTTTAGTTTATTTTTAACAATTTCATTATGATTAGAAAATATATGTTATTATTGTTATATTGATTCTTTGATATTTGCTTAGGCTTGTTCTATTAATGATTAGTCAATTTTTGTAAATGTCCCATGTATACTTGATAGAAACATGTACACATTTTATTGTGTGTACAGGACCTAATAGCATGCTAATATATTAGTTCAAATCCTGTAATTTTTTATTGTTTTGCCTGCTTAACCTATCATTTATTGAGATAGATGTGATCTCCTTAGTTCCATCAATCACTGAATTGTACATTTTGAGGCTTTTTATGAGTACATATAAGTTTTGAATTATTATATCTTCATAGGAAATTAAAATAATTTTCATTATTGATTTACTTTCTTGTTCTTAATAATTCTGTGAAGCTTGAAATCCATTCCGTCTTCTATTAATATAAATACCCTCATTCTTAGAACTTTAGTTACACCATATCTATTATCATTATTTCATAATATCTTCTAATTTTTTAATTTACTACTACACCATATTTTTTGGAAGTGTTGATTAATATTCCAAAATGTAGGGATTGCGAACTATACTTTCTTATTAATTATTAAAATTAAATTTCACATGTGGTTAGAGGAATAAGGGGAAAATTGAAGTTCCTATGGCCAGGATGCTCACCTGAACCTAAACTTCTTGATGATGTAATTGGGCTACTGCTAGGCTAATGCTTCCACACCCTAGGCAGTAAGCTATTATTGATTGAGTCACTATATAAAGAGCTCTGCTCAGTTCTCTGAGTGGAGGCAGAGATGAAGGAGGATTACAGACCTGTAGACTGCTGGATGCAGACATGATTCTAGTGCTCGACCTACTGCTGGGAGAATAAAGCCGGGTAATAAACCCTTTTGCGCAGAGAACATTCCATTGCCATTCCTCTGTCTCACTGAATCCATAGTCAACTTGCCCAGGGCTGAAACCTGTTGGCAAGAGAAAGAAATACTCTGAAATTGAATTTAATTATCAGAAAGTTTTTCTCCTATCATGTCATTTTTGATAAATGTTCCATGTACATTTATCATACTGTGAATTCTTTCCTTGCTGCATGCAGTGTTCTAAAGATGTTATTTAGTTAAATGTGTGGATTGTGTTGTTTCACATCTACTGTATTCTTCCTTCTTTTATGCCTGTTTGGTCTGCTATTGAAAAAAGTTATGTTAGTTTCCCCCATTTTGATTGTGAATTTGTCTGTCTCTTCTTTTCATTCTGTCAAGTATTATTCTGTACTCCAAAACTGTGTTTTGACATATATTGGATTTTGGTATCTATAAGATCTTTATTAAGGGCTTGTCCCATTATAATCATGAAAATTCTGTCTTTAACTCAATTAGTGTAACTTGCCTTAAAGTCTATTTTAGTGGTATTGATATATCTGCTCCACTTTCTTATGGTTAATGGTTTACATCATATATACATTTTTTCCATCATTTTACTTTCAACCTTTCTTTGCCCTCATATATAAAGTTAGTATCTTGCAAGCAGAATTCACTTGAATTTTGTTGTTTTATCTAAATTGGCTTTTACTGAAAGTATCTAATCCATTTAATTTAAATGCAATCACTGATATTGTTGGGTTTGTATCTACCATTAACTTTTAATTGACCAACCTGATGTATGGTTTTTTTTCCCTCCAATTTTGTCTTCTTTTGTATTAAACAAGCTCATTACTATTCCAGATTTTCCTCTTTTCCTTTGATTTTCAGCAGCTTTACTAGGTATGGGGTTTTCTCTTTCATGGGGTCCTCTGAGCTTCTTGAATATGTGAGTTATACTTTTCATTCATTCTTAAAAATTCTCAATGACTATCTCTTCAAATGTTGCTTCTACTGCCCTTTCTCTCTCTCTCTCCTCCTCCTCTTCTCTCCTTTCTAGGATTCCTCTAATTCACCATTTCTGTCTTGAGTGCTATCTAAAATTCTTTTAAACCTATTCATTCAATTCTTAATTCTAAACATTTTTACTTTCTGTTCGCATTTATTATTTTGATATATTTTATATACTGGCAATTCTTTATAAAATTCTTTTTTCATTTTTTTCACCTACTCATTCTCTGCATTCTTCTTTTTTTATGAACATATCTATCATAGTTAAAACCCTTTAAAATGCTGATACTAACATCTTTCTCATATGTGCTTCTGTCTCCTCTGATCTTTTTTTCATTTTGTTAATTTGTCATGTAATCCCATCTCTTTACATGCCATGTAACTTTTTATCAAAAAGAAATTATACATGAAAAAATAAGATACTCTAGGTTTATCTTTTGTTCTGCTAGGCAAGTGAGGGAGGGAGTACTGATCACCCAAATATCTAAATACAAACTAGAACTGAGCTGGAACAAGTCTACTTTGCAGTTTTGGTAACAGCTGGGCCACCTCTGACTTTTCTCTGCTCCTGTGGCATGGGCTTTCAAGGATTTCAGCTGAGAAGCTGCATGTTTTGGTAGCTCAGCACCGAAGAGAATGAGGAAATATCTACTCTGCTCTCCAAAATTTTTTTGGTTCTTTGACATCCTGCCCTCCCCAGCTTTTATACTGGGCAAATAATTGAGGAGAAAACCTGCTATGTGAGATTAGCCCTCAAGTCTCCAATTTTGTCACTCCACCAGGTAACCCCAAAGTTAACCCTAAAGTTATGATGGCTTCTCTGTCCCAATAGGAGTCTTCTGCCTTGCCTAAGCCCATTAACCCATGCACTGAATTGGGAAATTCCCTTAGAGAAAAAGCTATAGGTCCTTGGTTAACACAGAAATGATCTCCACTCTTTGGAATTATAACATATTTAATCCATGTTGTGTCCACAAATGTCTAGTACCCTTACTTTCTGTTGTTGTGTTTTGTTTTGGTTTGTTTATATTTTCTGACTTTTCTAGTGGTGCCCAGCAGGACCATTGGCCTGCTGTGAACCCTTCCATCCTTCATAGAAGCAGAACTTCCAGGTTTTATTTTCTAATTCATTTTTACTAAAAGTACAACACTGACAGACATTATTTAACCTCTCTTTAGGTTACTTTTTTGTAAAGGACAGGAAAATAATGTAGTGGGTCTGTCAATACTGTCTGTTCAGGTGCTTTCAGAGAAAGATTATAATCCATTTCTGCTCTGTGGTAGGCTTAAAAATACATGATATTTTTCCCTCAGAGAACAAGTAACTCCAAATTTTGAATAATAACAATTCCTGACATAACATCCCAGTAGAGATAGGATTTGTTTGGGGAGAAAGCAACAGCCTATGATTCGCAGTGAAATCTGGCCAATGTCAGTCAGTCTCATCTGACATCATCTCTCAGGTGAGGTTGCCCAGTCTGCTCAAAGAGAAATACGTTTTGTGAAACTAAGTATGCAGATCTGGAGTCTGAAGCCGAGAACTATAAGTGAAATATTCTGCGGTAAACTGTGGCCTGTCTACAGTTCATTTGTTTTCAGCTTAATTTTTCCTCTTCTTTCCTATTTTTCAACCATATTACTCTGATCACCACTGCAGGAAACCAGACCCAGGCATTGCCCCAGTGCAATGATTCCTTGTCCAACCCAGCAGTCTCTGCAGTCTCAGAGGAGCGTGCTGCCAACTGCTCAGGTAAGGGGCCCTTAGGACCAGAGGGCCCTGTCGGTGCCTGTGAGATGCCCATTGGCCTCACTCTCTCTCCTCAGACAGCAGACAGCTGCGCCTGGCAGACGGGCACAAGCGCTGCGCTGGGAGAGTGGAGATCCTGCACCAGGGCTCCTGGGGCACCATCTGTGATGACCACTGGGGCCTGAGAGGTGCCCGCGTGGTGTGCAGACAGCTGGACTGCGGAGAGGCCCTTGAAGCCACATCCATTGATCACTTTGGGGCAGGATCGGGGCCCATCTGGCTGGACAACGTGAAATGCATAGGCAATGAGTCCCACGTGTGGAAGTGCCCTTCCAAGGGCTGGGGGCAGCACGACTGCTCTCACAGGGAAGATGCAGGAGTCATCTGCTCAGGTATGGTCCATGCATCGTGCCCTGGAGGAGAGAATAGAAAGTTCCAGGGGAACTGGTGCCTGATCATTGGGTAGTAGGGCATGGGTGGGCTAAGGAGGCCTGAGACATCTACCTGTGGCCCGAGTGCACAAAGCACCTGTGGGTGACAGGCTTCATTTACTTTGCCCCTATGAGTCTCAACTGCTATTCTTTCCTTCTCCTGTGGTCTTACCTAACAAAACAGTTTATTCTAGTATCATTCCAGTTATAATCAATCTCCATAATTATTTTTATAATTTAATTTTTGTATTAATGAAATTTGCAAATCACCACATATGCTCCCTTGGTACAGTGAGTCTATCCAAGTGAGGGACAAGAAAGAAGATGTACTTCCATTGGTTGAATTGTTTCTGTATGTGTAGTGAGACACTGTTTTGCACTAAGTTAGTAAGAATAGAGGCACAGGGAATATCATTAAATAAGTCTGAAAAAAATTTATGGATTTGTGCCAAATTGCAAGTCTCCTTTGCAAATTCAGACATACATATTCACAGCTTTTTGGCTAGTAGAACCAGAGAACTATGGAGGCAGTGGTCTGAGTCACAGAACCCCTTTTACTGTTATTTGAAAAGATTCTCCATTTTTTTCTTTCAAAGCATCTGTATACACTCAAAGTTTGGAGGGACCCATAGCCATGCACTAGCAAGTCAATGGTGGAGGTAAAAAATATATATATTAATTAGGGTGTTTCATGGTAAGAGATTATATGGCATATTCCTGACAGCTCAGTGATACAAGAGAATTGCATATGGGGTCATTTGATAGGATTGGGAGTAGGGGGAAAAGCATAATCTTTGAAGAAAGTGGAAGTAGCCAGGGGGTTGGGGGATGACCATGGGAGCTGACGAAGGGCACATGTGGGTTCTCTGAGCAGCACTAAGGGCCCAGCTGCAGTGTGGAGAAGGCTATGTGCCCCCTTAGTGAATTCTGTGTGGAAGGAGAAGAATGAGCTGTAAGACTGACTCAAAGTTGAGGTATGAAAATGGTTAGAATGGTTGAATTTTAAGTAACTTGTCTCAGGACTCAAGACATCTATAGAGCAAGAGACCAGACCAGGACGTATTTGACCGTAATTTTTATTTTGCCTTAGGGGACCATAGTTTTTAACTTTTCTTAGGCGAGGTAGACTTGTATAAATAAATATCCCTCCGAAAAGGCAGTTCCACTTTCTTTGTTTTACCTGGGTCTCACATAAACTTTTCAGAGGGCTTAAAGCTGTCTACTTGTTTCTCTCCTCCACTTTCAGAAGTAAAGCCCCACAAAGATAAGAATATTATTTTATTGTAATTTATATTTCCCTCACTGACCTTTTTCGACAGCACCCTGGCTTCTTATGTTAAGAACCCAAATAGAAGGGGAATGCACAGTTAGCATAGACACCAGATCAAAATACATCAATGACTAGCACTCTTTAGATTTGCTAAAGTGATCAAAAAACTCAGTTATCTTGCATAATCCCACTGAAAACTCTCTCCCAGGCTCATTGACAAATCTGAGGGTTTCAAGGGAGAAGGCTAGGGCCAGCCCCTTGCTCTCCTAGGCCTCTCTCAGCTTTCCTAACAGGCAGACTCATCTCTGGTTGCTTCTTTCACAATTAGCTCACCTTAGAAATTCTGAGAATTTTTCATCAAAAATTATCAGAAAAACAAAATATGTAATCATAAAAGTGGGCTAATTATAATGTCTGTATTTTCCCCCTCAAGCCCTCTGTCTGCCTACAGTTTGGCAAGCACTCCCGGCTCCAGCCCTCAAGATTTTCTTTTTCATCAGTCACTTGAGAATTGGCTCCTGAGAGCCGACCAGAGTTCTAGCCCCAGAAATCTCAGGCTTTCTAACCTTGTTTGGCTGATAGGCCTCTGACCTCTTGAGTCCTATGGCCCTTTTTTATTCTGGGTTAGTCTTGCTCTTCATATCTTTGCACCCAAGTTTGAGTACCCACTATAGTTCATTTCCTTGGGCCCTATAATTCTAGGACCCTAGATAAGGAATTCACATTTCTCACCAACTTCAAAATATATGTTCCTAGGATTTAGCCATTCCAAAAGTGGCCCAGAATCCTTCTGGATGTCTCTTCAGAAACTGGCTCATGGAAATGCAAATCTGACTCTAACTGTGAAGTCCTTTCCCCATGCCCCTCCCACCATTGCCTGTTACATGTTGTTTCCAGTTCTGCCAAGCCATGATCACCAACACTCACTGCTGATTTTTTTCTCTTAGGATTTGTGCGTCTGGTTGGAGGGGATGGGCCCTGCTCAGGGCGAGTAGAACTGCATTCTGGAGAAGCCTGGGCTCCACTGTCCGATGGGAACTTTACGCTACCCAGTGCACAGGTCATCTGTGCCCAGCTGGAGTGTGGCAAGGCCGTGTCTGTCCTGGGGGATGTGCCCTTCAGAGAGTCAGATGGACGAGGCTGGGCGGAACAGTTCAGGTGTGAGGGGCAGGAGCCTGAGCTCTGGGCGTGCCCCCGAGTGCCCTGCCCGGGAGGCACCTGCCGCCATCGTGGGGCTGTTCATGTTGTCTGTTCAGGTGAGAGGCAGAGCAGGACTTTAACCCCCCTGCATCCTCTGCTGGGGCAGAAAACATGAGATGTGGCTGAAATCCAGTCTTCTCCTTCCAGCATACACAGAAGTGCGGCTCATGGCAAATGGCACCTCTCAGTGTGAGGGACAAGTGGAGATGAATATTTTCGGACACTGGAAAACGCTCTGTGCCTCCCACTGGGGTGTGGCCAATGCCAATGTTGTTTGTCGCCAGCTGGGCTGTGGAGTCGCCATCTCTGCCCCCAAGGGAGCACACCCTGCGGACGGAGGCGATCGGATCTGGAAAGCTCGATTTCACTGCTCCGGGGCCGAGTCCTTCCTGTGGAGTTGCCCCGTGACTGCGCTGGGCGCTCCTAACTGTCCACACGGAGACACGGCCTCTGTGATCTGCTCAGGTGAGAGGGAAGGGCGAACTGGTTCTCAGGGGGCGCCTTGAGTGAACCGTCCCTGAGTGTGGAGAGTGCGGAAGAGCGGCTTCAGAAGGGACACGTTTCATGGTGAAATATGGTTCTTCTCATCATTCATTCGTTTTTCAGATCAGGGCAAGAAGTGTTACAAGGAATAATATTTTTTAAATAAATGTTAAATTTAAATATAGTCATAGAGAACAATGTATAAGTAATTGCTGTTTACCTCAGTCACATACCCCAACCCAGACCAACAAAGGGGACACCAACAGCACCCCAGAAGTCACCACTACATCCCACCAATAACCATGCCCTCCTCCCTCCCCAAAGAAAACTGCTTTCCTAACTTCTACTGCCATAGAATATTTTTGTCAATTTTTGAACTTTATATAAAATCATGCAATATGGATTTTTTTATGTGTGTCTAAGTTTTTTGATTCAACATTATGTTTGGGATTTATTCACTCTGTTGTTTATTGCAGCACTTTATTCATTTTTTCTGCTCTAGACCATTCCTTTGAATAATCAATCACATGACTATGCAGTGATCCATTCAACTGATAGTAGAGATTTGAGTTGTTTCCAGTTGACTATTAGAAATATGATGCTACAAACTCCCATCTTGATGATTTTTAGTGCAGATATGCATTTTTATTTTGTGTGCTTAACCTGACTTTTATTTTCACTCTCTTAAATGGTCTAAACTTAGTCATTGATGGTCTTAACTTATTCCTTGATAAGTTGACTTTTCAGTCTTCAAGTATGTCTTATCAACTTTTTCCCACACATTTGATGCTCCTTATATCCTTTTCACAAGGATATATATACCCCAAGATCACAAAAATATTCTCTGAGAGCATTTTATGCAAGTTATTTATCTTTTGCATGTAATTGTACATTCTTTTTAGTATTGATACTGTGTATGGTGTGAGATAAAGGTCAAATTTCATATTTTATATGACTATCTAATAAGCAGAGTGCCTATATGTCTGAGTCTTTTGTCTAGACTCTATTCTGTTGCATTGTATCATTTGTCTATCTTTGCACCACTACCAAACTCTCTTAATTATTGTAACTTTATAGTAAGCCTGGCTAACTTTACTTTAGAAGAATTACTTTAAAGTAACTCCTCCAGCTTTGTTGCTCTTTTTGCCCACTATGTCGGTCATCTACTCATTTGAATGAGTTAAATATTCTTGGTAGAAATTTACAAGCCAATTCTAAAATATTTGTGGAATGGAATGGGCAAAACAAATTTGGGAAAGAACAAATCTAGAAGATAGTTGATTTCAAGACTTACTGTAAAGCATAGTAACCAAGACAGTGTGGTTTTAGAGTAAAGATAGATACATAGACCAATAGAACAGGATAGAGAGTTCACAAATAGACCCAAATATATGTACTATAAGTAGATGTGTATGAAGATGCTGTTATGGACTAATATGGGTCTCACTCACCCCAAACAAAATTTGTATGTTGAAGTCCTAACCCCCAGTACCTCAGAATATGATAACATTTGAAGATAGAGTTTTTAAAGAGTGTGATTAAGGTAAGTGAAGTCATATGGATGAGTCCTAATCCAATATGACTACTATCCTAATAAAAAGAGGAGATTAAGATGCAGACACATATGGAGGGAAGACCATGTGAAGACACAGGGAAAAGACAGCCATTTACAAGCCATGGAGAGAGGCCTAAATAGATCCTTCCCTTATGACCCGCTTGGCAACACCTTGATCTTGGACTTCTAGCCTCCAGGATTATGAAAAAATTAATTTCTATTGTTTAAGCCACTCAGTTTGTGACACTTTGTTATGGCAAACTAATACAGTTATGTTATGGTACTTTATTGTGGCAAACTAATATGGATGCCAACATATTTCAATGAAAGGAGCATAGCCTTTTCAAAAAATTATGTTAGAATAATAGATATCTGTATAGGTAAAATTGAACCACAGCCCTTACTTCATACCATACAAAAAAAAAACTCAAAATGATTACCAACCTAATATAAATTTTAAGTTAATAAACTTCTAAAAGAAACCATTTTCATGATCTTGGGATAGGCAAACATTTCCTAAGATACAAAAGGCTTTAAACACTTTAAAAACTGAGAATTAGAGTTCATCAAACTTTAAAAATTTTGCTCCTTAAAAGTCATCATCAAAAAAATGAAAACAGATTTCATTGATGGGGAAAAATTTGCAGTATGTGTGTTTGATAAAGGATTTATATTGAGAATATGTAAAGAATGCTTACAACTCAAAATTAAGGCAAACCCAGTTTAAAAATGGGCAAAAGATTTGAAGAGACACATCCCAAAAGATGTAAAAATGGCCAATAAGCAAAAACTAAAATATATTCAACATCACTAGTCAAGGAAATTCAAATCACAGAGGAAGGAGAAATGCCACTTCATTAACTAGAATGGCTAAAATTAAAAAGACTTACACTTCCAGTGTGGAGCAATAGAGCTCTCATATATTGCTGGGAGCAATGTAAAGGAAAAGGATACAAACACTTTGAGAAAGCAAGATTTCTTTTTAGTTAAACATAAAATGTTACCCAATAATTCTGCTACTAGATTACCTGAGACAAATGAAAACCTATGTCCACAAGGAAATTTAAGCATTACCATTCATAGTATCTTTATTCACAATAATTAAAAGACATGAACACCCCAAATTTTTATTAACAGAAGAATGAATGGACACATGGTGGTATATTCAGACAGTGGAAGATTTTCAATCATATAAAAGGACAAAAAGCTGATAAATCCAACTACATACAGAAATCCAAAAAATATGCTGAGCAAAAGAAGCCATACAACAATGATACATATTGTATGATTCCATTACATTCTAGAAGACATAAAACTAAACTGTGTGACAGAGGCAGATCTGTTGGCCTGGGTTTACAGTTGAGTGGTGGGGTTTTATTGTCTGCAAAGGCAAGTGGGCAATTTTGGGTTCATGTTCATGCTATATCTTGATTAAAGTGGTGGATTATGTAGGTACATGCATTTGTCAAAACTTGTCAAAATGCACTTTTAATGTAGGTGTATATTATTGCATGAAAAGTAAACCTCAATACATTTGATTTAAATAGTGTTTATTTGTTTCTAGCTGAATTCCACTGGTCAAAAAATACGGTCTTAATGACTTTTCCTTAATTTTTCCTTTGAAAAATTTTTGAAGCTCATTTTTGCTACTGTATACAATCAGGCCTGGTAAATGGCCTACATGCCCTTGAGAATAATGTACATTCTGCAGTTTTCAGGGGCATACTTGTTAAATTATACCACTCATATGTTCTAAATACTGGCTGATTGTTTTTGTTGGCTTGCTCTGTCAGTCACTGAGACGGCCCTTTAAACCCTCACCAGGAGCATCTCTGAAACTCATCAGGCTTCTGCTAAAAGTCACCCAGAGGCTCTTCCAACTTCTGCTGCTGCCTTGTCCAGAAATGATGGTACATGTTTTGGGCTAATGTAAATAAAGATGCTATCAACATTCATGTACAAGTCTCTGTGCAAACATTTTCAGTTCTCTTTAGTACAAGATTAGACGTAGGCAAACAATTCTCTTTCTATCTAGTAGTAGCATTTCTGGGTAACACCATAAGTGTCCTGGTTACTATTGCTACATAACAAGTTTCCCCAAAAAAGTAGCAGCTGAAAACAAAAAATACATTTCATTTTCCTCATGATTTCCTAGGTTAGGAATTTGGAGAAAACTCAAATTGGCAGTTTTCTCTTGGGGTCTCTCATGCAGTTGACTTAGGTATCACCTGGGGCTGGAATCATCTGAAGGCTTAACTGATCCAGATGACTCACTTACATGGAGAGTAAGTGAACATACAGCTTGACCAGACCACCTGCATGCACCCTCTGAGCATGATAGTCTCAACAGAGTCAGATTTCCCCTAAATCAAATGTCCTGAGTGAATCAGGGGTGGGGGGAGCTGCCTGACTCTTCCTACCTACTGCTAAAAATCAAGCTGAGTTATCTTCACTGCATTCTGTGGCTTACAATCAGCACATGAAGGTCAGCCAAGAGTCAAGGGAAGGATGAATAAACCTTCTGGATGCAGTATCAAAGAGTTTGTGGATATGTTTAAAAACCACCACAGGCATATAAAATATCCCACAGTGATTGTACATTTTCTAATTTCTTCTTTCAGTTCTGCCAATTGTGGCTTTACACAGCTAGGACTTAGTAAACACAAAGATTAGAGCTTCTCACTGTGTCTCTTATGACCCTTTTAGTGTTTTCCATTCTTTTGTAGTTCTTTGCTTTGTTCTGTATATTTCCCTCTGATCTCCCATCTTACTATTTCTACCCTATGCCAACCTAATGTTTTGTCACACTCATTCTTTTAGTACTTAGTTCCAGCTATTGAAGTTTTCAGCTCTAGAATTTGTATTTGATTTTTTGTTATAATTTCTCTACCAAGATATGTATTATCTCCTTTAATTCTATAATCATATTAACCATGGTAATCTACACTCACTGCAGGTAAATTCAATAGCTGGGTACCAGGTGAATCTTTCTAAAGTCCCACCTTTCCTCCTGGGTTTCCATGAGATCTATTTTATATGGGTATGATTTAATGCCAGACACTATAGAGGAAAAGTGCAGAAATCATGCAAAGGATTTTATTTTGCTTCCACCAGACCCCAGAGTTTTGAGTAGATTACCTCATTAAGAGGAAATAAACTGATGAGAGCTAGATGTCCATCCCTGTGAACAGTGTACTAACAGTTCACGCTTCCTTCTATGGTACAAGTGTTTGTTTCACAAACTCATCCTCCTTCACTGACCCTGAATTGTATTTTCAGACCCCTGAGCCTGTGAGTCTAGAAAAACCGCTGCTGAGCTTTTGGGGCCACAGCTACAACCTCTGAATTGACAAAGGCCTGAAGGGGAGAGTGGCTCGCCTGCACCCCTTCCTATCTGAGAGTTTGGCTCCAAATATTCTCACTGCCTTGGTATCTACAACACTTTCAAGCAGCATTGCTATAGTCCCACTTTCTCACCCATTCCTACTGCAGTGCGTGGCTTACAACAGAAATTCTGGCCCTGTCAGGAGCAGAATCTCCATAGAAAGGTGAACTGTAAAATTATGATGACATCTCTACTGTTCCAGCTTCCTCTGGGACCCCATCACGAGGTATTGTCTACTTTAACTCAACCTCCTGCCCTCACGCCCTCTGATGGTGCTGCTTCTGCAGGAAACCAGACCCAGGCGTGGCCCCAGTGCAAAGACTCCGCGTCTGACCCAGCGGACTCTGCAGCCTCAGAGGAGAGCACTGCTAACTGCTCAGGTGAGGGCCCCGCCCCACCCGGCCAGAGGGCCCTCTCGGTGCCTGTGAGTTGCCCATCGCCTGGCTCTGTTCCTCAGACAGCAGACAGCTGCGCCTGGCGGACGGGGGCGGGCGCTGTGCCGGGAGAGTGGAGATCCTGCGCCAGGGCCTCTGGGGCACCGTCTGCGATGACCGCTGGGACCTGAGAGACGCCCGCGTGGTGTGCAGACAGCTGGGCTGCGGAGAGGCCATAAATGCCACCGGATCTGCTCACTTCGGGAGGGGCTCGGGGCCCATCTGGCTGGACGAACTAGACTGCGCAGGGAACGAGTCCCACGTGTGGAGGTGCCCTTCGCTGGGCTGGGGGCGGCACGACTGCAGGCACAAGGAGGATGCCGGGGTCGTCTGCTCAGGTCTGCCCGCCGGGCCCACCGCGGGGAGGAGCTGGGGCTGGGCCCAGGGCTGCTGCTGAAGCGCCACAGCAGAGGGTGCCTCCCTGCACAGTGCGTGTCTGTCCAGGGCCGTGGCCACTAGGGGCCTTAGCTCCCCTGGCAGTACCGGTGCTGGCCCTCCTTCAGTGCCTCTCCTGACCCAGTCGTCAGTACCGATGCCATCGGGGGGCAGGGCCCGCTCTTCACTGCCTGTGAGAGGAAAACGGGAGATCCCGTTGCTGTTGAAACGAATGACCGGCTAATCAGTGGCTTTAAACATCACAAACAGATTTGCCCAGGTCCATGGGGAGTCCAACAAGGTGCTCACTGGGCTAAACTCGAGGGGTGGCAGGGCTGCATTCTCTCTGAGTTCCAGGGGGGATGCATTCCCTGCCTTTTCTAGCCTCGCAAGGGCGTGTGCTTGTCTGGCTTGGAGTTGCCTTAATTCCGGTCAAGCTGACAGCGCGGCCTCCCCCTGGCCGCTCCTCCCCCATCCCCTCTCCGTCTGGCGGAAGCTGGGAAAAGTCCACTTGAAGGATAGTGGGTCTAGAATGGAGTTAGATTGCCTCGGCGGGATAATCCCTGACATTCCAGGCTGATCGCACCATCTCCCCTTTCTCACATCTGCAGAGACCCCCCTACCATGTAAGCAACACATGCACGGGCTCCAGGGAGGAGGGTGCAGACACCTTCGGAGTGCACCGTTCTACCAGCTGCCCACTATGCACACTCCGTTTTCCATGCGCCGTCAGAAGTTGTCAGGTAGCAGGGCACAGCTTTCCCTCTGTGCAGAGCGCCCAGGCCAGCGTTCCTTCCGGTTCATATTCCATTACACCTTGGGTGAAATAGACACAAATGGACAGTCGGGTAATGGGGAGACACGTGTCGGTCTTCCCCGCAGCGAGTGCCTCCTCAGCAGAGTCAGTGGAGCAAGTTCACAGTCTCTGGGATGGAGAAAAGCCCAGGGTGCTGAGCAGAATGCTCACTGTGCCCTGTGCTCCCACCCTTTCAATTTTAGAGTTCCTGGCCCTCAGGATGGTGAGCGAGGACCACGGGTGTGCCGGGTGGCTGGAAGTCTTCTACAACGGGACCTGGGGCAGTGTCTGCCACAGCCTCATGGATGCCACGACCGTGTCCATTGTCTGCAGACAGCTTGGCTGTGGGGACAGCGGGATGCTCAGCTCTTCTGAAGTTGACAGGGCTGGTTCTAGACCCCGGTGGGTGGATCAAATCCAGTGTCGGAAAAGTGATTTCTCTCTCTGGCAATGTCCTTCGGATCCTTGGAAATACACCTCATGCTCTGCAAAGGAAGAGGCTTATATCACGTGTGAAGGTGACTTTCCGTCTGTGTCTGTGTGTCCATCCCCAAGATGTAGGATGTTGTGAGTTATATTTTATATTTTCAAATCTCACTGATGAGTTTCAGATAAGACTCCATAATGAATTTTGAATGGTTATTTAGTCCACATGTCCCAATCTTGTTTCAAAAGAAACATGAGGAGACCTGTGCTGATAGCAGTTTACTGAAAAATACCAGGGAGACTGCACTGGTCATGTGGGAGCATGAGTAATATACTGTGATAAACGGTGCGAGGAAATCCTAATTGGTGAGGCGCAGTCAGAGGTATGCCCAACACCTTCAAGTCAGTAAAGGGCTGAGGTGGGATCAGTCCTGATTCTTGCCTCTAAAGCTCATGGTATTTCACTCTGAAATGTGTCTACACCAGTCAGACCTCTTCTCAAGTCAGTCTGATGATCGGTAGTAATGGGAGGGCCCTGTAGGCACAAATTTATTTTCAAGGAGCGGGGACAGAGGAGACACATAGGCACCGCCACCACGGAGCACACAGCACAGGGCTGAAAACACTCATTAGGCAGCAATTCCCAGCGCTGTGAAGATGAGGAAGTGCTCTTCAAGTGTGTGCTGGGGGAAGAGAAGAAATCCTATTCCGAGGGAGTCCTGAAGGAGGGGCAAGAGATCCTTAAAGGAAGAGAGTGGGAAGAGCACGTGGGTCGGTGTAGACCCTGAGGAAGGAGGAAGCAGGGTGCACTTGGGGCAAGGAGAAATTCCATGAGGGCCAGAGCAGGGAGAGGATGAGGAGAGCGCTCTGGACACCCCGGGGCGGGGAGCAGGGCCGGAGACCCTCGCAGGCAGCACCCGGGAAACAGTCCTGTTAAGGGGGAACCTGTTTGTCTCTGGACCGGGGCATCATGGGAACTGCCGGAGGTCAGGTACCTCGTGTTCCCACACCTTTCTGCTCCACCCGGCCTCTGCCCAGAGGCCCTGGGACCCCAGTCCCGGCTGGTGCCCCATCCTCTCACCTGTCCCCTTGCCTCTCTGTGCTTCTCTGCTCCTCTCACGCCTCTCGCCCAAATCTTCTGTGCAGCCCGCTGGGATTGGGAGCCCACCACCGCCAAACTCCTCATCACCTCAAGCCCCTTCACTGTCATGCTGGCTCCAACGCCTGACTTCCGCTTGAAAACACTGGTTCCCCACCAACCACAGGCGGCGTGCTTCCGTCAGCACACTTGTCTCTGCCGGGATGGGAGAGGGGATCCTTGCTAAGTCGTCATTGCCAGCACTCCTCCTCTGTTTCTTCTCAGCATCAGGACCTTGAAACTCCCCACGAGGCAATCCCAGCCCCTACTTCTGCTTGGTGCTGTCATCACCCGCCTTCTTGTCTCCCCGCCTAGTCCATCGGGGACTGAGCACCAGCCTGCCGGCTCTCATCCCTGCCTCACTGCTGGAGCCACCAGGAGCCCCGTCACCACCCTTACGACACCTGAGACCCCATCTTGCCCCTTGGTTCACTGCGTTCCTGTTTCTAAGCACCTTCCTGCCTTTCACCCTCTTGCTGCGTTCACGCTACACACCCTCAGCAACTGTGCAGGTGCATCTTGACTGCTACGCACCAACCCTCTCCGAGGCCTCTGTCCTAATGGCTCATGACCACTAAGGCCAGTTTCCACTAACTTTATATATTTATTTATCTAATTTTGGTGTCATTAATCTACAATTACATGAGGAACATTATGATTTCTAGCCTCCCCCCATCACCAAGCCCCCCCCAACAAACCCCATTACAGTCACTGTCCATCAGTGTAGTAAGATGCTGTACAGTCACTACTTGTCTTCTCTGTGTTGCACAGCCGTCCCTGTGCACTCCCCCCACATTATACATGCTAATCATAATGCCCCCTTTCTTCCCCCCCTTATCGCTCCTTTCCCACCCATCCTCTCCAGTCCCTTTCCCTTTGGTAACTGTTAGTCCATTCTTGGGTTCTGTGAGTCTGCTGCTGTTTTGTTCCTTCAGTTTTTTCTTTGTTCCTATACTCCACAGAGGAGTGAAATCATTTGGTACTTGTCTTTCTCTGCCTGGCTTATTTCACTGAGCATAATACCCTCTAGCTCCATCCATGTTGTTGCAAATGGTAGGATTTGTTTTCTTCTTATGGCTGAATAATATTCTATTGTGTATATGTACCGCATCTTCTTTATCCATTCATCTACTGATACTTAGGTTGCTTCCATTTCTTGGCTATTGTAAATAGTGCTGCGATAAACATAGGGGTGCATCTGTCTTTTTCAAACTGGGCTCCTGCATTCTTAGGGTAAATTCCTAGGAGTGGACTTCCTGGGTCAAATGGTATTTCTATTTTGAGCATTCTGAGGAATCTCCATAGTGCTTTCCACAATGGTTGAACTAATTTACATTCCCACCAGCACTGTAGGAGGGTTCCCCTTTCTCCACAACCTCACCAACATTTGTTGTTGTTTGTCTTTTGGATGGTGGTGATCCTTACTGGTGTGAGGTGATATCTAATTGTGGTTTTAATTTGTATTTCTCTGATGACTAGTGATGTGGAGCATCTTTTCATGTGCCTGTTGGCCATCTGAATTTCTTCTTTGGACAACTGTCTGTTCAGCTCCTCTGCCCATTTTTTAATTGGATTATTTGCTTTTTGTTTGTTGAGGTGCGTGAGCTCTTTATATATTTTGGATGTCAAGCCTTTAACGGATCTGCCATTTACGAGTATATTCTCCCATACTGTAGGATACCTTTTTGTTCTACTGATGGTGTCCTTTGCTGTACAGAAGCTTTTCAGCTTGATATAGTCCCACTGGTTCATTTTTGCTTTTGTTTTCCTTGCCCAGGGAGATTGTTCATAAAGAGGTCGCTCATGTTTATGTCCAAGAGATTTTTGCCTGTGTTTTTTTCTAGGAGTTTTATGGTTTCATGACTTACATTCAGGTCTTTGATCCATTTCAAATTTACTTTTGTGTATAGGGTTAGACAATGATCCAGTTTCATTCTCTTACATGTAGCTGTCCAGTTTTGCCAACACCAGCTGTTGAAGAGGCTGTCATTTCCCCATTGTATGTCCATGGCTCCTTTATCGTATATTAATTGACCATATATGTTTGGGTTAGTATCTGGACTCTCTTCCTGTTTGACTGGTCTGTGGGTCTGTTCTTGTGCCAGTACCAAATTGTCTTGTTTACTGTGGCTTTGTAGTAGAGCTTGGAGTTGGGAAACGAGATCCCCCCCCACTTTATTCTTCCTTCTCAGAATTGCTTTGGCTATCTGGGCGTCTTTGGTGGTTCCATATGAATTTTAGAATTATTTGTTCCAGTTCGTTGAAGAATGCTGTTGGTAATTTGATAGGGATTGCATTGAATCTGTAGATTGCATTGTGCAGGATGGCCATTTTGACAATATTAATTCTTCCTAGCCAAGAGCATGGGATGAGTTTCCATTTGTTAGTGTTCTCTTTAATTACTCTTAAGAGAGTCTTGTAGTTTTCAGGGTATAGGTCTTTCACTTCCTTGGTTAGGTTTATTCCTATTTTTTTCTTTTTGACATAATTGTGAATGGAATTGTTTCCCTGATTTCTCTTTCTGCTAGTTCCAGTTTCCACTAACTTTTCATCCCCACGTTGGGGCCCAATCTTTTCCTCATTCAGTTTTTCTTACTTTCTATTCTCCTACTATCTACACATTGTTTCCTTGGTCAAGTCAGAGAATATGAGCCAACACTGTAATCATTCCCCTGCAACTGCCCTCAACTCCCTCACTGCTTCTTCATCTGCCTCACCTGCCAAATTCAGTCCTCGGCAAGGTCAGCTGCCTAAGGAATCCCTCCCGTGCTGGACTAAAGGAAAGTCAGAAGGGAGCACACGGTCCTGTCACAAGGTGCCTCCTGAATCCAGGGGCACCATCCGCACTGTGCACCCCACAGGGCCCCATCATTCCCATGGGAATCTCCAGCATGTGTGCTTGCCCTCTCTTTTAAGTTAGTTTTTACACATTTTCTGCTCTCGCAACAATGTCTACACCTGATCCCCACCGACCATTCCCTTACTGAGAAATGGCAAGAGTCAGCCTGAACAGCTTGCCTTCACGCTGCCAAATCCTCTGGCTCAGGGTTGCATGCAGACACCACCCTTTCTGGCCTCCAGGTCAGAGGCCACAGTTCTCATTAGACCAGCTCTTCCACGTGGGCTGCAGCACCTAATGGCGCCTCCTTGTCGACATCTCACACCCCAGTGATGCCTGTTTCCTGGCACTGCACACTCACCCCACCAAGGTTCATGTGGGCTGGGACCTCTCACGCCCTAGAAACCAGGAACAAACGCAGTTTTCTTTGATCCTCCTGCCCCCTGGCTGCTCCCTTCCATCTCCCCTCCCATCCACGACCACATTTCCAGAAGCATGGTCCATGGTCCTTGCTATCCCCACAGCTGTGTGTCTCCTGCTGCTCTGAACACACGCAGGACAGTGCTCGTGGCCAGCGTCCTCGGAACGGGTGAGGACCCAGTAGGCTTCAGTCTCCTCCTTATCGCTGACCTTTCAGCAGCGCCCAGCAGGTGACCCCTCTTTCTTCTCCATGGTTTTTCCTCCCGACGGCCACGGTCCCTCCTGACATTCCTATTCCTCCTCATTGCCGGTTGCTCTGACCCCTCTGGGGTAGCGGCCCTGAGCTCAGCCTTTGGGTCTCACACTCCCAGCGCTCCCATCACACTAACTGCCATTTCTCCCCAGAACCACCCCCAAACCCCCGACCAAGGCCCTCCACGAACCACAGCTGTGCAGGGACAACTCCCGAATATGTACGTTCACCACTCATTTTTGCCTCTAACTCAAAACCCATCTATCCCGTTCCTACGTGGCAGCTCCACGTGAGCGTCAGTGGCCAACTTAAGTCCAAGGAGGATGTCTGTCCCCCTCCACATTCCTGCCCCTTGCTTCGCTCCCCACCACATTCCTCACTGTGGGAAATGTCACTGCCACTCCTCAGCCACCTAAGCTCAACACACAGGACTCATGCTTCATGTCTCCCCTCCCTGGCTCACTTCCAGCGCAACAGCAAGTCCTGTTGGCCTGACGTCCACTGTGTCCTCTTCCTTCCCACCTGTCATCGTCACTGCCACCTCGTCCAGGAAAGATCACCACCTCCCTGGATTATTCCAACTGTACCAGTGGGCACCTAGGACCCGTCTTTCTCTCCTATATGTATCTTTCTCTGTCACTCAGTGTGAAGTTTTAAAACTCAGTTTGTGTCTTGTTTTCTGTGTATAAACTAGGTGCTTTCCTACCCAAGCTGAGATACAATGCACATTTCTCACCTTGTTGCCAAGGCCATCACGATCTGTCCCCCGCTCCCCTCTCTGCCCTCCTCTCACACCACCTTCCACACAGTTGGTTTGTACATTGACTGTTCATGAAACCGGCTGACAGGAGGCATGTAAGGGGGACACACGTGTCTACCTTCAGGCCTCAGTTCCTCACCAGACAGATAGTAATGGTTCTTCCCGTGAGCCATCTGTGCGTGTTCTCAGCACCTTGTTACTAGCTGTTCCCTCCTCTAAATATTTGGCAGGTATTTTAAGGAAAGGAGGGGTAGTCACACCTGTTAATAGATATGAGTCCACCAGGGAAATGAGAACTGCCAAGTGCCCATGAGAGGTCATTGTATGCCACTGACTGTCTAACAAGAACCCTTCTGATGGGGGCGTGTTTGGGTGGATAGTAGGCCCCAGAATGGAAGTCTCAGAGAAGGTGTTGGTGAAAGTACACCGGCCTTCTGAGAAGCTGTGAAGGCTAAAGAGTGAGAAATAAGGTGCTGGAGATGTCCTGCATGCTGGAAGTTGTTATTAAATTAAGGGGCGGATTACTGTTTTAGTGATTAGCAAGAATCTAAAGGAAGTAGATTTCTCTTGTTTTTTTTTCATCAATTCGTTCATTCCGTAAGTACGTACTGCACGCCCGCCCACAACGTTCATGGAGGATTCTCAATGCCCGAATGAATGAGTAAGTGTGCCAGGCACAGGGCTCTCGGCAGTCATAGAGGGAAAGGAGCTCTCCTTCAGGGTGTGTGTGTGTGTGTGTGTGTTTTGGGAATGTGCGGAGTGACAGACAAGTAAAGAGATGAAACCCTGTCAGCTGGTGAGAAGAGCTAGGATCCAGGGAACCGTCCATAACTCGGCCCCCTAGGTGGTCATGAAGCCCGTGTTTTCACTTGTCCGTGGGACTGAACCAGGGGCCTTAGGAAGCCTTGTTTGGGACAAGACACCCCAGGTGTCCCTGACGCAGCGCTGCCCCTCGGTCAGCTTCCGCAGAAAGGAGAGCCCAGAGCTGACCCGCGGCCGCCCCCTGCACAGGTACACCAGCCCGCCCTCCTCCCCGCCGGCGCCCAGGGGCTCCGTCGCCCACCCCAGGGGAGGTAAGAGAGGGCGTTGGTGTCTTTCCAGACAAAGACAAGCTGCGACTCAGCGGGGGAGACTCGGCGTGCGCGGGACGCGTGGAGGTGTGGCACGCCGGCTCCTGGGGCACCGTGTGCGACGACTCCTGGGGCCTGGCCGAGGCCGAGGTGGTGTGTCAGCAGCTGGGCTGTGGCTCTGCCCTGCACGCCCTGCCGCAGGCAGCCTTTGGCCCAGGAAACGGGAGCATCTGGCTGGACGAGGTGCAGTGCGGGGGCCGTGAGCCCTCCCTGTGGGCCTGCTCAGCGCAGCCCTGGGGCCAGAGCGACTGCAAACACGAGGAGGACGCCGGGGTGCGTTGCTCCGGTGAGTGGGGCCCAGGCTGCTGGGGCCGCGGGCCAGCGCCGGGTTGCCTGAGGCCCGGCCCAGACGCCCCTGCTGTGTGGGGCGCTGCCTCCCGGGCAGGCGAGTGTCTGGTCTCTTGGCGTCTGGGGGAGCAGTATGTGCAGGTGGTGGGCGGGCACGTGTGCCCCTGCCCCCAGCTCCTAGCGTGGCCCCCCTCTCCTTCTCTCCTCTGCAGGGGAGAGGACAACGCTTCCCCCGACCCGGCCAAGTAAGTGGTTCTGCTCTGAGCCCCGGGAGCAAGTAGGCTCACATGTTTTCCGGGACCTGCTATAAATTCAATGATAGAATCTACATATTTCTGGCAAAATTAACCATATCCGTATAGGAAGGGTCTAGTGATCCCATGTTTGCAGTCCTATAGAGTGGGGCAGGTGGATGCCCCAAGCTGACACCTTTCAGTTAATAACAATCCTGGCAAACCAGACTCAGAGGGCATTTACCACACTTGGGGCAGGACCTGGGTCAGTGCGCCCGTGGGGTCCCGCAGCCTCGCTGTATCTGAACGCTGACTTCATGGCCTTGGGGGCTCAGCGGGCGGCCAGGATAAGAGGGGCTCTCCTGTGCCTCTGAGCCCCCTGAAGGCTCCTGGTCCCCTTCTCTCCGCAGACACCAGGTCAGGCTCAGCTGCTGTCGCTGGCATCCTCTCCCTTCCTGGGACCCTCTGCATCATCCTGGGGGCGCTTCTCCTCCTGGTCCTCACCATCCTGGGGATCCAGCTGCACCGGGGCAGGGCAGAGCGCCAAGGTGGGCCTTAGGGATGCCAAATGGTCTGCAAAGGAGTGGGGAGGGTACGGAGCCAGGTGTGCTATCAAGAAAAGTCTCCATCCTCATCACCTGGCACAACTCCACCTGGTCTACAGTAGCCTTCAAGGTTTGGAAGAACTGACCCCTTGGTCCCAGGCTGAATGTGTGGTCTGTCAAAACTGGTGCTTCCACTGGGAACAGTGTCAGTAGAAATTGACAGGAGGATCAAGATCCGGGTCAGAAACCTAGTTCTGTTCCCAAAGGGCACAAGTCTCAGAAGGGGGCCCAGCAGCCCTGAGGGGCTCTGAAGGGTGAGCTCAGCAAGCACCAAAGCTGAGGTGCACTGGTAAAGGGAGCCCTGCCAGGGCCCTGTCTAAGCTTACGCCGCTTTCCCTGCCTTATCTGCTTTTGAAGATGCCATGGGTGAGGCCTTGTACCAGGAGATTGATTACCTCGTACAACCAGAGAAGGTGGACCTGGTAGACAGCCCAGGTATGCCATCCGCCGGCCCCGGTGTGCGTGCAGTACCTGTGGGTGGTCATCAGCAAGGACAGACCCAGCCTGCAGCCTCCCCCACACAGTCAGCACCCCCTGGGCAGCTGCCCCAAGCCTCTCTGCAATTCTGAGCCTCAAGGTGTCTCCTGAACTGTGGCCCAGGGCCTCCTACCGTGGGAAAGCTTGTTCTTCCGTCTGGGCTGTGTTTCTCCCCACCAGGTCACCTGTCCAATGACTCAGTGACTAGGCTGCCGTATTACACAGGGGACAGGGAGGAAGATGGAGACCCTGAACCTTTCCCAGGTAGGTGTGTGGGTGGGGGGTGCCGAGGGGAAATAGGACCCTCCCCTGGGAACTCCCCCTGTGATCTGATGGGAGGGAGGTCTTCTCTCCAGTTCACAGCAAGTTTTCCTCTCTCTGCCCATCTGTGACCTCGGAAAGGGGAGGTTCAGGCTCAGTTCCCTGAATCCACAGCTGCTCCTGTTCAGTTACACATGTTCGTCTAGTGTACTTTTATGGATTCAATGACAATGCTTTCGTTTTTTAGAGGTAACATCTGAAATTGATGATCTGGCAAATTCTGTAGCCAGGGAAGTCATTGGGAAGCATGGCTGGACCCTGGGATAGTGTGATATTTGGATCATTTCATGGGTTATGTGTAGACTGAGACAGAAATCTTGATGCTGCTAAGCCCTGGAATGTGTGGAGGGCCAGGTGCCTGTGCTCATCAATTGCCAGAAGCTCTTTTTACGAGGGACCTAAGAGAGGAGACTGTCCCCCTGGATCTTCTCCAGATGGTTAAGATGGGCAGCATTTAGGAAGAGGCCTGTGCAGGGGTGCCAGGAGATTGGCGTTGAAGTCAACTGGGCTCTAGAGTGGATAGAATGCCAGGCCTCCTGTGACTGGGACTCCTGGCATCTGCTGTCTCTGGTGCAGGATGCCCAGCTTGTGTCTGCCTGCCAGCTCCGTGTCTCCCACAGCTGCAGAGCCCTGGTGCACAGCCTGGCTTCTCTGGGTCCTGATTCCTCCTCCCTCCGTCACTGATCTGTGCATATTGTGTTACAACACTGCCCCTGTGCTTGAAAATAGCACCTGAAACTCACAGCAGAACAGCTCTGCTTGATGCTTTGGTATGAGAGGCCGGGCTGGAAAAATACGTAGGAGTAATTTGAAGATTTACGTGATTTCTGAGAATGTTGCAATCAAATGCTTGCCTTTGATTTTCCAGCTAGTAGCATCTCTGCCCTGGAAGGGACCCGAAACATCCCCTAGCCAATCACATTTTCTGTCCCCCTTGTCTGGTTTCAGAGCCTCCAGGACTGCATGACAGTGCCACAGGGGATGGTTACGATGATGTTGACGTGTTACCCATTCCTGAAATTCCTCCTTCCCCTGGAATGAGTAAGAATTATTTTTTCTCAGGAGAGGGAGGTAGTGCCAGGTATTCCCCGACAGGTGAGTGGGCACCTCTGTGTCCAGTCGCCTTACTTCCTTGTCACGGAGAAGAGGTATTTGGACCCATCAATGCTCACTTGTTCTTTACTGTCAGCCCCATATCCCTGATGAGATCAGCTCTTCCCTGTCCCTGGCATACTGTAGCTATTTCATCTCTCCTGAGAGGAGAAACATTGTGTCCTCTGCGTCCACATCCACCATCAGTTGGATGCAGACGTGTATGAGTTGCAGAGGCTATGTTCCCATTTCTCATGCCCAGATTGAGATACATGTTCTGACAGTAATGCGGGGCTCTTTCAGTTGTGGGAGGTATTCTGGAAAGTTTTTAAGAATCAATTTAATGTAAATTTGTGAACTCTAAGGACTTGTTTTGGGGGAACCATGTAAGCAAATGTTTAACATTGACATTACCCGCTGTTATTGCAGCATGTGCAAGGAACTCCATTAGAGTCACAAGTCAGCACAAGGAGGAAGCTCAGAGACAGTTTTCTCTCACTGTTTCAAATGACAGACAGAGATCGTCATTGCCTAGGACTGGGCTTTCTGCTTCTGTGTGAGCATGTGGTCCCCGGGGAGCAGGAGACTGGGATGTGGGTGAGCCGCTCCTTTGTGGCATCTGGCCGAGGACCCAGATTGTTCCCTTGAGTGCTTTTAGGTCCGGCTTGATCGGTTATTGAGGAGCTGAGGGTTGGTGATGTGAGGTGCTCTGTGGAGGTCATCTCCTGCCTCCATTCCTTAGGACGCCACAGCAGACCGGTGCGCAAGGGAGTGTTCACGTCTCTTTCCCCTCCTTGCCATTACTGGTCCATCGCCTTTCCCATTGTTAAGATGAAGACAATACTTTGCACAGCACAGCTGAGTCACTGTGGAGTAGCTTTGTCTAGACTTTCAGACAAGCTCTGGGTCCCCACACGTATTTTGTCCCCACTTAGTACTCAGCTCACCAAAGGACTATGGCCCTTCGTCCCCGCGGACACCACAATTCTCCTGACTGTTTCAGGCACGTCTCTGCAGTGTCCCAGGGAAGCTGTCAGCTCCAGCCTGGGAGAGCAGGGATCCTCGCTGGTGCTGGGAGAAGAGGACCCTGGGTATGATGACGCTGATCTTAGCACCGTGTAGTGCCACATGGAGCAAATGACTCTTCAAGGAGTCCTTCGTGACACTGTTTCTCAAATAAATGAAAATCCTGTCTTCCTCCTTGTTGCAACGTTTTATATGTACCTGTGATGAAAAGGATTCTTCACAATAAACACTCTGAGCTTCACAGATGAATTCTGGCCTCATTAGCATCTATATTCACCCCCACTGGCCTTGGAAAGTGCTGTCTTCAAAGCACCCCTTTCCCCAGGTGAAACCTCAGGTGAAAAATCAGCGTTCTCTCTTCCTGGTTAGTAAGCTCATCCTTCCTTTAGATGGAGAGAAGTCCATGCTTTTCTTGACTAGCATACAACTCTGTAGTCTGGCTCTGAACTCATGCTTACTCTAGGGAGAGAAACTCAAAACGTGTAACTAAATATTCCAAATCCTGCCCATCTTCTACTAAAACCTGCACGTGAGGTTCAAGGTGATCAGGGGGTTGTCAGGCCGAAGGGTAGTGGATGCAGCTGGATGCAACTCCTGTCCTTTTGCCGAATTTTTGTAGAATATTATTACAAAAATCCACTACAGCTGACTTTGAACATCACAGGGATTTAGAGGCAATGGCTGCCTGTGCAGTTGAAAATCCATGTATTTCAACTTCTGATGTTCCTAAACTTGGCTACTATTTGCCTAACTGTTGGCTGGAAGTCTTCCCAATAACAGTCAGCTGCCACATATTTTGTATTTCATATGTATTATATATTATATTCTTACAATAAAGTAAGCTATAAAAAGAACATGTTTTTTCAAAGTGTTACAGGTTTCAAAAAAATTTCTAATTATTGAAAAATATGCACATATTAGTGAACCTGTGCAGTGCAAACTTGTGCTGTTTAAGGGTCAACTGTATTGCCTAAAAGTATCTTTTACTCTACCTGCCTTTTCTCCTCTCTAATTATTCCCAACATCCTAAAT
The DNA here is from genome assembly GCF_030020395.1 of Manis pentadactyla. Classification (NCBI taxonomy): domain Eukaryota; kingdom Metazoa; phylum Chordata; class Mammalia; order Pholidota; family Manidae; genus Manis; species Manis pentadactyla. The sequence goes on along the minus strand of NC_080032.1, from coordinate 64,889,539 downwards.
CTACCCTCCTCCATCAAGTTGTACATTCTACTATTCATAAATCCTGCTGTTTTCTGTTAGTGTCAGCTGTCCATTGCCGTCTCTGGGCAGAGACTGATTTAACTCCAAACAACGCTGATCTCCCAGCTGAGGAAGTTCTTGTCTGCATTTACTTTGACCTCTTCCCATCCCAAACAAGTCTCACACATTTACTGGCATTGTATCAAAACAATGAGAAAGAGCTGTGGGGAGAGAGGCAGGCAGCCAGACAATGTAATTCTCCTGCCTAAAAATCATTACTGGTTCCAACTTAGCTATAGAAAGTTCTCCAAATTCAGTAGTTTGCATGCAGCATAGTCAATGTTTCCATACTTGCATTTCAAATCATTTAAGATTCTCTTTACTTTTATTATCTTTTAAACTTAAAATATAGTTGACTATGTGGTTAAATTAATAATATAATTAAAAATATTTAAAGTGAGCATAAAACTAAAAAAAATTACTACCAAAAATATCAATGAAGTAATGAAAAATTTTCTAAAATGCACATTTATATGTACACTTATTTTTCAAAAACTCCCACACACTATTTTAAATAAAAATTTGGGGATCGCTAAGCTGCATTAGAAAGTTCAAAGTCCTTAGTTCTAGTCTATGAGGCTCCCCACATTGGAGCATGGCTTCTTCAGCCTCAGTAGTCATTTCTTTGTAGTCATTGTGGAATAAACAATGTTTAACTGCTCAATATTTGCACATCTGTGTTTTATACATGTTTCTTCTCTCTGGAATGGCCCTCTTTCCTCTCCAGTCCTTACCTTTTTCATCCTCATCTCTTCCAATTTTAAATAAGTTATCATTTTCATACATCAGTTTATCAGTTCAATAACAAACTGTGTTGTGTAATCATCAGATACTTAATGAGGAAGTCTTACTGGAGAGTATCTGTTAATTTATTTTATACTGCTTAAAATAACTGATTTAAAAATGAGCAAATTTCTCCCTCCAGAAGTTATATTTTTGTTTTTACCACCTCCTTTAATAGGTGCATGCACGCCTTAAATGAATGTTATCCAAGTCTTGCTATTACATTCCTTTTTTTGGAAATGGTAAAACTAGAGTTGAATCTGTCCCTAGTGCCACATATTTCAGATACAAGGGACACACAGAAGCCACATTCACTCCAGCTAATCAATACAAAGCTTTTGTAATCTCTTACTTCATTCAACCATCAAATTAACATGAAGAGAAATTGATTAATTGGTGATCTAATCTTTGCAAACATATTTTCACCTTTTTGTGGATCTGGCTAGAAAAGTTTGCCTGGATGTCTCCAAGTAGTAATAATCCTCTGGGCCAAATATGAGTTTTAATACCTTGGCAATTGTCCTAACCACACTATATAGAATAAATTACCCAGGTTAGAGAAGACTCAGTTCCCACTGAGAGGCAATGGACGGAAAGAGAAGTAAGACCCGTTTCCTAAATCCTGATCAGACTCTGAATAGTAGCACCAAGCAAAGAGAAGCCATCAGATTGAGATCCAGAAGATTGTCTTGCGCTGAAGAGAGTTTGAGAGAATGACTTTGCATCGGCCTGTGTTTGAGGACTATTTTCCTGTGACCTCCGATGAGGTCTGTTCCAACCCACTGATCCCAGAGTCAGCTCCATGCCAGGGTCTGGTAGATTGATCTGAGACAATCAGGAGACATAGAGATAGCCATTCCCATTTTCCCTATTTTGATATAAACCCAGGAATATTATTTTCAAATGCAAATCAATACCCAAATTAGAGTAAAGGAAGTAAGTGGAGATCTGCAGGACAGAATTCTTGCACCTCTACCCTCTCTCAGTCAAGAAGAGAGGCATATGCAGAAATGAATGCCTGGCAGCTTTCGCAGGAGGCTATGATGATTATGTGATAGGACCGGGTGAAAAAGAGCAGAGGGACTAAAGAAAACTGAGCTTGTTAAATAGAGGGTTGATTTTGGTTCCTTATTGATTATAAAAGGGATGGTTATCTATGAGTACCCAAAAGTTAAGATAAAGAAGTCATATCCACTGAGAATGAGAAAGGTTATGTAAATAAGATGGGAAATCTACTCACTATGGAATCAGGGTGTGGTGGGAGAAATGAGCAAAGAAGTGAAAAACCAGTGACACTGCTAGATGTAAACAGTAGGGAACTTTAATGTCACTTTATCACCCAGTCATCTTCTGTGTTAATACAGAGGATGTACTGCATTTAAACTTACATGGAAGCAGTGAAGATTGAACTTGAAAAATTATACAAAATACTAGAAAACAAAGTGACTGTTAGTTTCATTTCTGCAGTGTCACTATCCTCTCTAGGTGTCAGTGGAGAAGGAATATGAAAGTGCATTTGTGGGGGGTGTGTGCATGTGTGTGTATGTGTGTGTACTCACACAGCGCATGAATGTGAACCCATGTGTGCAGTATTATGCAATCTTATCTCATGTATAGATTCACGCAACCACCACCAAAATCAAGATACAGAATGAGTGAATCACTCCTTCATGATACCTCTTTGTATTCACACCCACCTCCCATCCTACTCACCCTCTCCCTCTCACCTGGCAACTGCTAAGCTCTTCTCCATCTCTCTATTGTTTTGTTGTCTTGATAATGTTATATAAATGAATTATCAGTTGTTCACATCTTTTTATTGCTGAAAGTATTCCATCATATGGATGTACCAGTTTGTTCCATCCTTCACCCATGGAAGGAAGATATTTAGACTGTTTCCAGTATTTTGATATTACAAATAAAACTGCTAAGAATACTTTGTACAGTTTCTGTGTGAACATGTTTTTATTTCTCTGGGATAAATGCCCAAGAGTGAAATGACTGCATCATATGATAAGTGCGTGTTTAGTTTTGAAATAACTACCAAACTGTTTTCCAGAGTGGCTATATTCCCACCAGCAATATGCAGGAAATCCAGTTTCTCTGTATCTTCATCAGCATTTGGTATGAACCCCATTATTTATTTTAGCTGCTCCAATAGGTGTGTGGCAATCAACCTATGCTTTTTAATTGGAGGGTTTGGTCTATTTAAATCTAATATAATTATAATATGATTGAATTTCATTCTTTTGCTCTCTATTTTCTATTTGTACTATCTCTCTTTTGTTTATCTTTCTCTGCCTTCTTTTAAGTTAACTGAATATATGTAATATTATTTAAGTTCCTCTACTGGTTTATAGCTACATCTTTACTTCACTTTTGAGTGGTTCCTCAAGGCAATTTAATATGCACTATTATCACAGTCTCCCTAGAGCTAATATTATACCTCTTCAAGTAACGTATGAGAACTTTGCATCAATATACTTTTATTAACTCTCATCCTTGGGGCCATTTCTGTCATATGTATTATATGTTGCATGACTTTTGTTGACTATTATTTCAATGATTATAGCCTCAAATAGTCATATGTATTTTATAGAATTAAGAAGAAAATGTGACCTTTCATAGTTTCTCATGTTCGCCATTTACAGTTCTAATTGTTACATTCTGTAGAACCACTCCCATCTACTGTCATTTTGGCCTGAAGAATTCCCCTTAGCATATTTTGTAGTGAAAGTCTGTCAATAACAAAATTTCTCAGTTTTAATTCATCATAAAATGTCTTTACCTTCACTTTTGAAGGATATTTTCACTGGATATAGAATCTACATTAATAACTTAAAAAAAATCACTGTTGAATTGTTCATCCATTGTCTTCTGTCCTTCATTATTTATGATGCAAAGTCAATCATAATTCATGTCATTGTACACATGTATGTGTGTCATTTCTCTGTCTGCTTTCCAGATTTTTTTATGTATCTGCTTTTATCAGCTCGATGATGAAGCGCCTAGATGTGGTTTCCATTGTAATTTTCCTGCTTGTTGTTCACTGACTTCTTTGATCTTTTAATTTTAAGTTTTGTCAAATCTAAAAATTATCTGCCCTTTTTTCTTGACAATCTTTTCCTGCGCACTCCCCCACCTTCTTTCTGAAACTCCTATTATAAATATGTTAGACAGAAGTCACCATAGCTCTTTTTTTCCCAATCATTTCTCTCTGCTCTTTAGATTGCTCACTTTCACTGCACACCTTACAGTTCACCAGTGCTTACTTTGGCCACCTCCCATCAGCTGTTAAACCCATGCAGACTGTTCTTCATTCCAGATCATTCCTTTTCAGTTCTTCAAAATTCTATTTGTTCTTTTCTACATTTTTATGTCTGTGCTCATATTCTGCCATTGGTTTACTCATTATGCATTGTTTCTTTTTAATTCATAAGCATATTTAAAATAGGTGCTTTAAGTCCTTGTCTCCTAATTCCAACATCTGAGTCATCTCAAAGTCAGCTCTGCTGATTCCTTTTTCTCTTAACTGTGTGTCACATTTCAGTTTCTTTGCATGTCTAGTAATTATTTCGTGTATTGAACATTATAGATCATATGATGTGGAGGCTTTAACTTCTGGTGTGTTTTCTAAAAAGGGTTGATTTGTTCTTACAGGCAGTTTGAGCTCTTTAAACTCTAAATTCTTTCTTCCTTGGTATTGGCAGCAGCCAGGTCCTCTGCTTTGTTCCCTACGGCTTCCAGCCCCCACCTTCCACTGCATCTGTGATGTCTCTCTTGATCATGCATATTTCAAATGTCATGCAAAGATCTAAGAATTTACATGCAAATTTCAGGACATCTCCACCTGTAGGTCCATCTGCTGTGAGATTCTCCTTCCACTATTACCACCATTTTCTAGCCACTCAGCATTCCCACACTCCTTCTCTCATTCCCCAATATGGGAAGACTACGACTTTCTGCTTGAGTTCCAGCCACTTGCACTTCCCAGCCAGGCATCTCACTCAGGGCATTTTACTTCGTTCATGGGCTTACTTCCTCCAGCTTTCTGGGACTCCAATTACAATATATGTTAGACAAAGCCACCATAGCTAAGTTAGTTACTCTCCAGTATCTTCAAATAGCTGTGGTATATATTTTTTCCTAGAGTTTATAGTTATTATCTTTGTGAGGATTATTTAATCCAAGGTACTCTGCCATTTCCAGAGTTCCCACTCAATGATTTAAAATATGAAGTTTGTGAAGATTACATGACTCTCTCCAGGTTACAGCAGGAAACAAGAGCATAACCAACAAAGTCTAGAGGTTTCCATTTTCTTATATCTGGAACATTTAGATAAGATTGCAAAAATTGCCTCCTTCAGCTGCACAAAAACTGGATCTATCACTCTAAAAAATGACAAAAAGGCTATGCAAAATTCTGAGATTCTCAAATTTGGACACAATAAAGATATTAGTCAATTAAATCAAAATCCTTTTCTAAATAACCATTACCCACACTGGACAGAGAACACCAAGACCCCCTAAGAATCACTGAGCAGTGATGAAGATTATAATTTATAGTAACTATTCAGCCACACAAATGTCTTCACTGATAACAGAGTTTTTCTACAAAGAAGTTTCAAACACAGTTTCACACTTTCTAAGAAAAGGCTGTCCTTAGTGAACTCAATATCTTCAATCTTTTATATAAGTGGGGGCCTCATGTACAGATAGACATGCCAGCTGGGTGAGACCACAGAACCTGGTCCAAATTTAAACGTCACCCTCCCTCTATTTCTTAAACAACTCAGAAACTAAGAGTATAAAGGATGGATGTATGATTAAGGGCATTTGATGAACCTACATAAATGAACCCCAGAATGACAAGTGTACATATAACAGAATGATCTGGGACAGATTTCTTAAAGATGATCAAATTGATAGAGCATATAAATAAGTGTCTGAGTGTCTTGTGAAGTAATTTAAAGAATTAACAGAGATTTGGGGGTAAAATTAGCACTAAACATATAAACTAACCAAATAATGTAATGAAAGAAAATTAAAATATTGCAGGAAAAAGAAAAAGCATTTCTCACATGCTATGTGACTCAATAGGGGTAGTGTATATAATCATAATAATGTAAATGATGAATATTAGTCTACTAAAACTACAATATTTCTATATTAGGAGGCTAGGAATATAGGAAGGGTTTACTTGTGCAGGTAGAGACTGTATTGGGATTTAGAGAAGGGGAGAGTTGGATAAAAGTGTGCTAAGTTCTCATTGAAATAGAAAAGGCAGAGGATGACTGACTAGAAACGAAAACAAATGTATCATATAAATGTATTGAGGGAGATATAAAAAAATCAACAAAAAGCTTAAAAATGTTTGACACGTCTGGGTCAGTATTTAGGGAAGGCAGAAGTGAGGACTGATGTCAGAAGCCTGGTCCATTTTTTGGCTCTGTAATTAAATTCATATATCAGTTTGATAAAAATATAAAGCGAGAAATGAAAATCACATTATTATGTGAGTGTTTTCAGCTCCATAACATGTATGTCATTTCTTTTAGTATCAGTGACGTAAATCGATCTCTCTGGCAGGGAAAAATTTAACAACAGGTCTGTAAATTGGCTGAACCCCTGCACCAGGGCATCAAAGCCAGTGTTAATCTCAATCAGACCTCCTAAAATACATTCTTAAGTGATTTTCCAGCTGGAAGATACCCAAGGAAATTCTTATCTAAAAATATTTTGTCAGGACATAAAACACTCAGTCAAGATCAATGATTATGAATAAGCCTGGATGTATTTATGAAACATGTCTGACCGGATGATGAAACTTAATCACATAAGTTCTCTACCTATATGACTAACAAAATATAAATAGCAAGAAGCCCCAAACCTAACTGGCTTCTTTGATCTAACTTGTTAACACTCACATAGTTAGTGCTTAGCTGCATCTCAACCTGAAAATAGGACTTTTAGGAGGTGCATCTGCCAGTGTGGGGGCATTCTAAAGATAGATTCCCTGTTTGTGCCTGTTTTTTTGGTAATTCGTGGTGCTGGGTAAGTCCTATGATTCATCTGACCCTAGTTGAACAATTCATCTGTGGTGCTACAATCTTAGAAGTTTGCACGATATAGAAAGGCACTAGTGTGACGGTTCCACAACTGAGGATTTACTACTCTGGGTCAAGAAAGAAATTCTTTTAAGCCATCTTACCCAAGCCAAAAATAGATTGATAATGTCTGTCTGTGCCAAGTTTTGTCTTCTAGTTCTGACCTTGAAATTAAGTTGTATTAGACGGGTCTTGTGTACCACATCCAAATCCTCTCAGCCTCACTTCTTACTCTAGGTGTTGCTGAAGTGAGCAATTCTATGCAGGGTTTTAGTAGCTCTACGATGATCATATTTAGTTATGCTGTCATAATGAATGCTGCAACTTATGTTTTCTGACCCTGTAGAAATCGTGCATTACCTGTCACACTGGGTCATTACATCGGAAGTTGGTATGGTAGATCATCCCTGACATATTCGTGCCTTTGTGACTTTCTCCACTCTGCCCAGATAAAGTATTTATGGGTGTTAACTACCTGTTAAGTTCTGGGACAATCTACGGACATCCCGTGGGTCTTACCAAACAAAACGGGACAGGCCTTCAAGCTTAATATGGGAACTGCACTTTTTATAGAAAAGAATTTCCTATAAATTCTTTCCCCACATGATATTCTGGCTGCTCTGCCATAAGCAGTACCGTGCAGAGAAGTTTTCTGGCTTCTGTTGCAGATGGTGGGATGATATACCTTCCCAGACCGCCCTCACAAAAGGCTCATTCATAAGCAACATAGACTTTGCTGTTTATTTCCCTAAGTCTGAACACCCTGCAAGTCTGTTCATCAAGACCCGGCTGCTTTCTGAGCATCCGATCCATAACACAGCTCATCCTGGAACTCTCCCGAATCTGGATGGTGAGGTTTATCCTCCCCTATTCTTCATTAATTTTTATTGATTTTTAACAGTAAAATTGTAGTAGCCACTTCTCTATTTTGTCATTGTTGACTCATGAATTCTGAGTAAAATATAATAACCTTGGTGGATACACTTACTCTGCGCTGCTTTCGTCACTTCCCTATGACAAATGGCCGTGCACATGGCACTGGCAGAAGCCCTGGGCTTCTTGTAATCCCCATGCTTTGCTAGAAATTATGAAGATTACAAGAATGAGCATAGGATGGACCCCCAACAGCACCCAGAACCATTAATTAATAGTTTGGGCTCAGCTTATAACTAGGCCACTACTCTCAGGTCTTGTATTAGTTCAGCAACCCCTCCCCAAGTTCACTGTGTGGTGGGGTGTTTTAGGGGTGTCATCTTTACTTGGCCACTGCTAGCTGGCTCTCTCTCTCTCTCTCTCTCTATCTCCCCTGAAGAATCACAGGAGGATCATGTTTACATTTTAAAGAGCTGTCAATCTTGAAGCAATATTTTTTCAAAGAAGAAGGTTACTGGTCTGAAATTCTTTCTGTAACAGTTCAAGCGTGTCAGACCCCTCCATCCACACCTGTAGAACCCGGGGAGCCCAAATTGCTGATTCTTCTTTCCATCTTCCTTCTGGGTCTCCTCCGCCTAGGTCTGATTTCCTTGCCTTCCTGTCCCACTTGGGTGCAGGGCTGAGGGTGAGGGCCGATTTGTCTCCATCTACTAATGGTGAAGAGAGATATGGTTAGTATAAATCACTTAGAAGGCTTCCTAACTGGACGGGCAGGAAACGACAACAACCTGAAGAAACAAGAGGAAAGGCTGGAGAGGAAAGACTGACTTTAAGAGGATTTGATAACCAAGTAGACGTGAGAAAAGAGTGAGGAAGAATGTACATGGGCTTGAGTAATAAATGGAAGAAGTAACCTAGGGAATTAGAAATGGAAAAGGGAGAGACAATTATGCAGAATTTGAGCTTTAAATTGGTCCAGGAACATAAGGGCAGAATAAGGAGAGCTGGTCCATTCTTCCACTAGACCCCCTCCCACCCTCAACTTTGAAATTCACACCCAAGTCTGGTGCCTAGAATTGTTTAATGCAGATGACAAGACATCCCAGGAAAGAACATACAGGATGTTCAGGAGGTTCTCAATGAGTTCCTCTTGCTGAGAGTGAGGGTGTGAGCGTGGACCACGTCTGGAGTCCCTCATCTAAAGAATGACCTGGAACATCAGTGAGCCTGGGCACAGCATGACTTGAGTAGCCTGTGGGGGATGTGAGAAAACAGGTGAGTTCACTCACCTCGTACTTCATTTGAGGGGAGCTGTGATTGACCCATCCTGTAAGGGCAATTAGGTTGGAAATTGCTGAATTATCAACAAAGCAAAAAGTGCTTTATTCAGAATATTTAATTTGAGCAATTTCCATATAATACAATTATGTCTGCTCTACTCTATTAGACTACAGGCAATTAGAATATCTGAGGGCTTATCTCATTTTTAATAGAACACTCTGACCATCCTCCTTTTCCTGAAACTATTTTTTAACCTGACTTCCAAGAAAAATATTTTCTGGGTTCTTGTTTCTCCATGGGCTCTGCATCAGATCCATGCCAGTTCTCAGGGGGCACTCACCAGCTTTTCAAAGTTAGTGTTTCTTGAATTCTCTCTGAAGAACTTGTTGTAAACAAGGAAGATATATACAGACACGTAAAAAGGGAAGTGAATCACATCCCATGCCTCCTTGTCCATTGACATCCTCCTGGTATAAACGATTAACAGACTGGTAAGTACCATTTTCCAAAATCTTCCATTTTCATTGAAACATATCCAAACTCATGTACCCATAGAAGTGTTTGTGTTGATGGTGTCTTGTTATTTGCTTTTACAAAATTGGGATTATATGATACACATTATTATTGCATTGCCTTCTATCACTGAACAATGTATCTTGGATATCTCTCCAGGTATATCTAACTCATTTACAAAACAATGGCATACTACTTCACTCATGTGAGAATAGTACTACAGTTCATTTAACCATTTGACTGTTCATTGGTAGTCTGATTGTTTTCAATTTTTTTCCCATTTACAAGTTGTGACAAATATTTCTGTACATGTATCTCTACATCCTGGTGAGTTACCATAGGATTACTCTCAATGTTCATATTATTAAATCAAAGGATACACATGTAAGTTTTAATAGATTTTGTCAAGTTACTGTCTAGGACCAGTTATTTTCAATTTTCTTCTTCTTATCTAGATAGAACACACTTGGAATTGTTTCAATAACTCAACAATTAAATAAAAACCAAATATAGAAGCTCCAAAGTCAGTAAGCTTAGAAAGCCCACAGATCTCATCCTAAGATATTTGAAGTCTGAAATAAAGGTAACAGCTGCTTTACCCCTACTGTCTTTCTCCTCCCTTGCCCCCCTTCCTTCCTGCCCCTTGGTATTCTCTGTCTTTCTTTCCCTCTTTCTCAGGTACACCCAGGATGATGTGCTGGGAGCTGCCTGAAATCCACAGCTGCGGGGGATGTGCTGATAGATAAATGAAAGGCAGAAGCTCACTACCCTCCTCGCCTCTTTCTCTTGTTCTTGTGGAGGCCCAAGAGATATTCAACTATTAGACCTTATGTGGATGATAATTTTCTATAATTAAACACGATGAGTTGGGAGATAGAGCTCCGATCCTGAAAGTGAGTGACTGCTCAGAGTTCTGCCATCATTTTCAGAGATGGTCACCTCACAGGGTGGGAGGTTTGATAGGATGATACGGAAAGGATATGCCAACTCTGGTGGTGTATGGCCACTGCCACGTAGATTTCTGTTCTCTTGTGTTGTTTTGAATGTATGCCTTTTCCTTCTGTTTCAATTTTTTTATGTTCCTTTTTTTGGGTGTGTTGGTCCTATGTTTGTTATCTCTGTGTCCTCTCAATGTAGCTTTTCTCAGTGTATTGATTTGAGTCTCATGCAGACATGTATGTCTTACTAGTGAGCCAGTATGTCTGCTTACCTGTCTCTGAATCTTACTTACATATTCCTTGTAAAAATGTGTCCTCTCCTGTGATAATCTCCTTTGCTTGTTCATCTGTCATACTGAAAAATAGGTAAGAAAAGTTTAGAATCTGTTATATAATTTCCCTTGAAAAGGTAAAAGTGATGGTGCTTTTTCCCCTGCCCAGGAGAATTGCTCCTCAGCAGGAGCTGTTGGACGCTCTCGTCGGGGAAGCCCAGGAAAAGGGGCTGAGGTCGCGTGGCCCCCTGGCTATTGGAGCAGGGAAGCTTCCTATCATCAGTGCCCAGCACGGCCTTGGACCACACTGGAGTGGAGTGGAGTTATCTCAGGACAAGGCCTGGGGGCGCCCATGAGGCTCACAGTCTGAGGTGGGGGCTTCTTTGCTCCAGGCTCTCTTGAATTGTTGGCAAAAGGCAGAGTCCGCATGCCCCTGCCCATCTCCAGATGCTCTTGGCCGAAGGACCAGATCAAGTCCAAGTCCTGCCCCTCTGGCGTCTTCTCCTTCCCAGGCCCTTTGCCTCATCCTGGGGCCCTTCTCTTCCTGGTCCTCCTCATCCTGGGGACTGGGCTGCCCAGAGGGAGAGCGGAGAACAGAGGTGGGCTGCAGGGGTACCGGGTGACAGGGAAAGTGTGGGGTGGCAGGAAATGGAGCCAGGTGTGTGACAAGGGGGAACGGGCAAGGTCTCTGTTCTTACCCCATTAGTTTGCAGAATTCCAACTGCCCCACATTAACCTCTAAAGGCTGAATATACAGAGGTTCTTAGGATTTGGGTGTGAGCACTCATAAGGCATGGCCTCTTATGGAGCAAGAAAGAGTAGGTGCTGCTCTGTGGATAGAGGTCTGACTAGGGCAGAAGGTGAGGACGTGGTGCATGGGGCATGAGCCCGTGAAGTGGTCCTGGTGGCCCAAGGGTTTCCCATGTGTGAGCATTGGCCAGGATGAAGAATTCGCCTGCTGGTTCAGGGATGTCTCAGGGCAACCTCTGACCTGCTGGTGGTTTGCTCAGCCTTATCCAATTTTGAAGAAGCTCTTGGTGAGGCTGTGCACAAGGAAACTGGTCCTCCTGTAACCCTGAAGAAGGAGGATCCGCCAGGCAGCCAGGGCCATGTCCCTGCCTCGCCCTCCTGGAACATGTGGTTGCCAGCCACCCGCCAGCTGCAAGCCAAGTCTTCTCAGCATCTGCAGACCCGCATCTCCCCCAGGCCCCCTAAGGCTGAGGTATCCCCTCCGAAGCGGCAGAGGGTGGGGGGGCCTCTCCGGAGCCCCTGTGAGCACTGAGCCTTCCTTTACACTGCAGAAACCACACCTGCCTAGTGTGTCTTTTCAGCCATCACCACAGGCCCTGTGGGTGTGAGAAGGGCTGTTCTGTTTGTTTTGCTTGACCGCCTGCCCCTTTTCCCACAGCTCTTTCTACTCTTTTGGTACAACTCCAGTAAATGTGTGAGGCTCATTTGGGACAGGAAGAGGTTGAAGCAAATGCAAACATTTAAGAAGGTTCTTCAGTGGGGAGATCAGAGTGATTGGGTGTCTACAGAAATACAGCCAATAATATCAGTGGACAAGAGACACTAATGGCAAAGGAAGGGAAACAACAGGATTAATGAACTACTGAAAGTTCAACTTGAAGGAGGAGGGGGAGATTTAGGATGTTGGGGAGTAACTAGAAAAGAAGGAAATGCAGTTAGAGTAAAATAAACTGTTAGGCAGTACAGTTGACCCTTGAACAACACAGGTTTGAACTGCACTGGGTCTACTTATACAGGGATGTTTTTCAATAAATATATTGGAAAGTTTTTGGAGATTTGTGACAATTTGAAAAAACATGTTCTTTCCTAGCTTACTTTATTGCAAGAATATGGTATAAAATATACGTGAAATACAAAATATGTGTTAGTTGGCTATTTATTGAGAAGATTTCCAGCCAACAGCTGGCTAAAAGTAGCTAAGTTTCAGAGAAGTCAAAAGATAAATGTGCATTTTCAACTACACAGGGAGCCAGCACCTCTAAATCCCTGTGATGTTCAAGGTTAGCTGAGGTAGATTTTTGCTATTGATATTCCATAAAATTTGGTTAAAAGGAGAGGAGCTGCATCCACTTCCCTTCGGCCTGACAACCCCCTGATCACCTTGAACCTCACGTGCAGGTTTTAGTAGAAGATGGGCAGGATTTGGAATATTTAGTTACACGTTTTGAGTTTCTCTCCCTAGAGTAAGCATGAGTTCAGAGCCAGACTACAGAGTTGTATGCTAGTCAAGAAAAGCATGGACTTCTCTCCATCTAAAGGAAGGATGAGCTTACTAACCAGGAAGAGAGAACGCTGATTTTTCACCTGAGGTTTCACCTGGGGAAAGGGGTGCTTTGAAGACAGCACTTTCCAAGGCCAGTGGGGGTGAATATAGATGCTAATGAGGCCAGAATTCATCTGTGAAGCTCAGAGTGTTTATTGTGAAGAATCCTTTTCATCACAGGTACATATAAAACGTTGCAACAAGGAGGAAGACAGGATTTTCATTTATTTGAGAAACAGTGTCACGAAGGACTCCTTGAAGAGTCATTTGCTCCATGTGGCACTACACGGTGCTAAGATCAGCGTCATCATACCCAGGGTCCTCTTCTCCCAGCACCAGCGAGGATCCCTGCTCTCCCAGGCTGGAGCTGACAGCTTCCCTGGGACACTGCAGAGACGTGCCTGAAACAGTCAGGAGAATTGTGGTGTCCGCGGGGACGAAGGGCCATAGTCCTTTGGTGAGCTGAGTACTAAGTGGGGACAAAATACGTGTGGGGACCCAGAGCTTGTCTGAAAGTCTAGACAAAGCTACTCCACAGTGACTCAGCTGTGCTGTGCAAAGTATTGTCTTCATCTTAACAATGGGAAAGGCGATGGACCAGTAATGGCAAGGAGGGGAAAGAGACGTGAACACTCCCTTGCGCACCGGTCTGCTGTGGCGTCCTAAGGAATGGAGGCAGGAGATGACCTCCACAGAGCACCTCACATCACCAACCCTCAGCTCCTCAATAACCGATCAAGCCGGACCTAAAAGCACTCAAGGGAACAATCTGGGTCCTCGGCCAGATGCCACAAAGGAGCGGCTCACCCACATCCCAGTCTCCTGCTCCCCGGGGACCACATGCTCACACAGAAGCAGAAAGCCCAGTCCTAGGCAATGACGATCTCTGTCTGTCATTTGAAACAGTGAGAGAAAACTGTCTCTGAGCTTCCTCCTTGTGCTGACTTGTGACTCTAATGGAGTTCCTTGCACATGCTGCAATAACAGCGGGTAATGTCAATGTTAAACATTTGCTTACATGGTTCCCCCAAAACAAGTCCTTAGAGTTCACAAATTTACATTAAATTGATTCTTAAAAACTTTCCAGAATACCTCCCACAACTGAAAGAGCCCCGCATTACTGTCAGAACATGTATCTCAATCTGGGCATGAGAAATGGGAACATAGCCTCTGCAACTCATACACGTCTGCATCCAACTGATGGTGGATGTGGACGCAGAGGACACAATGTTTCTCCTCTCAGGAGAGATGAAATAGCTACAGTATGCCAGGGACAGGGAAGAGCTGATCTCATCAGGGATATGGGGCTGACAGTAAAGAACAAGTGAGCATTGATGGGTCCAAATACCTCTTCTCCGTGACAAGGAAGTAAGGCGACTGGACACAGAGGTGCCCACTCACCTGTCGGGGAATACCTGGCACTACCTCCCTCTCCTGAGAAAAAATAATTCTTACTCATTCCAGGGGAAGGAGGAATTTCAGGAATGGGTAACACGTCAACATCATCGTAACCATCCCCTGTGGCACTGTCATGCAGTCCTGGAGGCTCTGAAACCAGACAAGGGGGACAGAAAATGTGATTGGCTAGGGGATGTTTCGGGTCCCTTCCAGGGCAGAGATGCTACTAGCTGGAAAATCAAAGGCAAGCATTTGATTGCAACATTCTCAGAAATCACGTAAATCTTCAAATTACTCCTACGTATTTTTCCAGCCCGGCCTCTCATACCAAAGCATCAAGCAGAGCTGTTCTGCTGTGAGTTTCAGGTGCTATTTTCAAGCACAGGGGCAGTGTTGTAACACAATATGCACAGATCAGTGACGGAGGGAGGAGGAATCAGGACCCAGAGAAGCCAGGCTGTGCACCAGGGCTCTGCAGCTGTGGGAGACACGGAGCTGGCAGGCAGACACAAGCTGGGCATCCTGCACCAGAGACAGCAGATGCCAGGAGTCCCAGTCACAGGAGGCCTGGCATTCTATCCACTCTAGAGCCCAGTTGACTTCAACGCCAATCTCCTGGCACCCCTGCACAGGCCTCTTCCTAAATGCTGCCCATCTTAACCATCTGGAGAAGATCCAGGGGGACAGTCTCCTCTCTTAGGTCCCTCGTAAAAAGAGCTTCTGGCAATTGATGAGCACAGGCACCTGGCCCTCCACACATTCCAGGGCTTAGCAGCATCAAGATTTCTGTCTCAGTCTACACATAACCCATGAAATGATCCAAATATCACACTATCCCAGGGTCCAGCCATGCTTCCCAATGACTTCCCTGGCTACAGAATTTGCCAGATCATCAATTTCAGATGTTACCTCTAAAAAACGAAAGCATTGTCATTGAATCCATAAAAGTACACTAGACGAACATGTGTAACTGAACAGGAGCAGCTGTGGATTCAGGGAACTGAGCCTGAACCTCCCCTTTCCGAGGTCACAGATGGGCAGAGAGAGGAAAACTTGCTGTGAACTGGAGAGAAGACCTCCCTCCCATCAGATCACAGGGGGAGTTCCCAGGGGAGGGTCCTATTTCCCCTCGGCACCCCCCACCCACACACCTACCTGGGAAAGGTTCAGGGTCTCCATCTTCCTCCCTGTCCCCTGTGTAATACGGCAGCCTAGTCACTGAGTCATTGGACAGGTGACCTGGTGGGGAGAAACACAGCCCAGACGGAAGAACAAGCTTTCCCACGGTAGGAGGCCCTGGGCCACAGTTCAGGAGACACCTTGAGGCTCAGAATTGCAGAGAGGCTTGGGGCAGCTGCCCAGGGGGTGCTGACTGTGTGGGGGAGGCTGCAGGCTGGGTCTGTCCTTGCTGATGACCACCCACAGGTACTGCACGCACACCGGGGCCGGCGGATGGCATACCTGGGCTGTCTACCAGGTCCACCTTCTCTGGTTGTACGAGGTAATCAATCTCCTGGTACAAGGCCTCACCCATGGCATCTTCAAAAGCAGATAAGGCAGGGAAAGCGGCGTAAGCTTAGACAGGGCCCTGGCAGGGCTCCCTTTACCAGTGCACCTCAGCTTTGGTGCTTGCTGAGCTCACCCTTCAGAGCCCCTCAGGGCTGCTGGGCCCCCTTCTGAGACTTGTGCCCTTTGGGAACAGAACTAGGTTTCTGACCCGGATCTTGATCCTCCTGTCAATTTCTACTGACACTGTTCCCAGTGGAAGCACCAGTTTTGACAGACCACACATTCAGCCTGGGACCAAGGGGTCAGTTCTTCCAAACCTTGAAGGCTACTGTAGACCAGGTGGAGTTGTGCCAGGTGATGAGGATGGAGACTTTTCTTGATAGCACACCTGGCTCCGTACCCTCCCCACTCCTTTGCAGACCATTTGGCATCCCTAAGGCCCACCTTGGCGCTCTGCCCTGCCCCGGTGCAGCTGGATCCCCAGGATGGTGAGGACCAGGAGGAGAAGCGCCCCCAGGATGATGCAGAGGGTCCCAGGAAGGGAGAGGATGCCAGCGACAGCAGCTGAGCCTGACCTGGTGTCTGCGGAGAGAAGGGGACCAGGAGCCTTCAGGGGGCTCAGAGGCACAGGAGAGCCCCTCTTATCCTGGCCGCCCGCTGAGCCCCCAAGGCCATGAAGTCAGCGTTCAGATACAGCGAGGCTGCGGGACCCCACGGGCGCACTGACCCAGGTCCTGCCCCAAGTGTGGTAAATGCCCTCTGAGTCTGGTTTGCCAGGATTGTTATTAACTGAAAGGTGTCAGCTTGGGGCATCCACCTGCCCCACTCTATAGGACTGCAAACATGGGATCACTAGACCCTTCCTATACGGATATGGTTAATTTTGCCAGAAATATGTAGATTCTATCATTGAATTTATAGCAGGTCCCGGAAAACATGTGAGCCTACTTGCTCCCGGGGCTCAGAGCAGAACCACTTACTTGGCCGGGTCGGGGGAAGCGTTGTCCTCTCCCCTGCAGAGGAGAGAAGGAGAGGGGGGCCACGCTAGGAGCTGGGGGCAGGGGCACACGTGCCCGCCCACCACCTGCACATACTGCTCCCCCAGACGCCAAGAGACCAGACACTCGCCTGCCCGGGAGGCAGCGCCCCACACAGCAGGGGCGTCTGGGCCGGGCCTCAGGCAACCCGGCGCTGGCCCGCGGCCCCAGCAGCCTGGGCCCCACTCACCGGAGCAACGCACCCCGGCGTCCTCCTCGTGTTTGCAGTCGCTCTGGCCCCAGGGCTGCGCTGAGCAGGCCCACAGGGAGGGCTCACGGCCCCCGCACTGCACCTCGTCCAGCCAGATGCTCCCGTTTCCTGGGCCAAAGGCTGCCTGCGGCAGGGCGTGCAGGGCAGAGCCACAGCCCAGCTGCTGACACACCACCTCGGCCTCGGCCAGGCCCCAGGAGTCGTCGCACACGGTGCCCCAGGAGCCGGCGTGCCACACCTCCACGCGTCCCGCGCACGCCGAGTCTCCCCCGCTGAGTCGCAGCTTGTCTTTGTCTGGAAAGACACCAACGCCCTCTCTTACCTCCCCTGGGGTGGGCGACGGAGCCCCTGGGCGCCGGCGGGGAGGAGGGCGGGCTGGTGTACCTGTGCAGGGGGCGGCCGCGGGTCAGCTCTGGGCTCTCCTTTCTGCGGAAGCTGACCGAGGGGCAGCGCTGCGTCAGGGACACCTGGGGTGTCTTGTCCCAAACAAGGCTTCCTAAGGCCCCTGGTTCAGTCCCACGGACAAGTGAAAACACGGGCTTCATGACCACCTAGGGGGCCGAGTTATGGACGGTTCCCTGGATCCTAGCTCTTCTCACCAGCTGACAGGGTTTCATCTCTTTACTTGTCTGTCACTCCGCACATTCCCAAAACACACACACACACACACACACCCTGAAGGAGAGCTCCTTTCCCTCTATGACTGCCGAGAGCCCTGTGCCTGGCACACTTACTCATTCATTCGGGCATTGAGAATCCTCCATGAACGTTGTGGGCGGGCGTGCAGTACGTACTTACGGAATGAACGAATTGATGAAAAAAAAACAAGAGAAATCTACTTCCTTTAGATTCTTGCTAATCACTAAAACAGTAATCCGCCCCTTAATTTAATAACAACTTCCAGCATGCAGGACATCTCCAGCACCTTATTTCTCACTCTTTAGCCTTCACAGCTTCTCAGAAGGCCGGTGTACTTTCACCAACACCTTCTCTGAGACTTCCATTCTGGGGCCTACTATCCACCCAAACACGCCCCCATCAGAAGGGTTCTTGTTAGACAGTCAGTGGCATACAATGACCTCTCATGGGCACTTGGCAGTTCTCATTTCCCTGGTGGACTCATATCTATTAACAGGTGTGACTACCCCTCCTTTCCTTAAAATACCTGCCAAATATTTAGAGGAGGGAACAGCTAGTAACAAGGTGCTGAGAACACGCACAGATGGCTCACGGGAAGAACCATTACTATCTGTCTGGTGAGGAACTGAGGCCTGAAGGTAGACACGTGTGTCCCCCTTACATGCCTCCTGTCAGCCGGTTTCATGAACAGTCAATGTACAAACCAACTGTGTGGAAGGTGGTGTGAGAGGAGGGCAGAGAGGGGAGCGGGGGACAGATCGTGATGGCCTTGGCAACAAGGTGAGAAATGTGCATTGTATCTCAGCTTGGGTAGGAAAGCACCTAGTTTATACACAGAAAACAAGACACAAACTGAGTTTTAAAACTTCACACTGAGTGACAGAGAAAGATACATATAGGAGAGAAAGACGGGTCCTAGGTGCCCACTGGTACAGTTGGAATAATCCAGGGAGGTGGTGATCTTTCCTGGACGAGGTGGCAGTGACGATGACAGGTGGGAAGGAAGAGGACACAGTGGACGTCAGGCCAACAGGACTTGCTGTTGCGCTGGAAGTGAGCCAGGGAGGGGAGACATGAAGCATGAGTCCTGTGTGTTGAGCTTAGGTGGCTGAGGAGTGGCAGTGACATTTCCCACAGTGAGGAATGTGGTGGGGAGCGAAGCAAGGGGCAGGAATGTGGAGGGGGACAGACATCCTCCTTGGACTTAAGTTGGCCACTGACGCTCACGTGGAGCTGCCACGTAGGAACGGGATAGATGGGTTTTGAGTTAGAGGCAAAAATGAGTGGTGAACGTACATATTCGGGAGTTGTCCCTGCACAGCTGTGGTTCGTGGAGGGCCTTGGTCGGGGGTTTGGGGGTGGTTCTGGGGAGAAATGGCAGTTAGTGTGATGGGAGCGCTGGGAGTGTGAGACCCAAAGGCTGAGCTCAGGGCCGCTACCCCAGAGGGGTCAGAGCAACCGGCAATGAGGAGGAATAGGAATGTCAGGAGGGACCGTGGCCGTCGGGAGGAAAAACCATGGAGAAGAAAGAGGGGTCACCTGCTGGGCGCTGCTGAAAGGTCAGCGATAAGGAGGAGACTGAAGCCTACTGGGTCCTCACCCGTTCCGAGGACGCTGGCCACGAGCACTGTCCTGCGTGTGTTCAGAGCAGCAGGAGACACACAGCTGTGGGGATAGCAAGGACCATGGACCATGCTTCTGGAAATGTGGTCGTGGATGGGAGGGGAGATGGAAGGGAGCAGCCAGGGGGCAGGAGGATCAAAGAAAACTGCGTTTGTTCCTGGTTTCTAGGGCGTGAGAGGTCCCAGCCCACATGAACCTTGGTGGGGTGAGTGTGCAGTGCCAGGAAACAGGCATCACTGGGGTGTGAGATGTCGACAAGGAGGCGCCATTAGGTGCTGCAGCCCACGTGGAAGAGCTGGTCTAATGAGAACTGTGGCCTCTGACCTGGAGGCCAGAAAGGGTGGTGTCTGCATGCAACCCTGAGCCAGAGGATTTGGCAGCGTGAAGGCAAGCTGTTCAGGCTGACTCTTGCCATTTCTCAGTAAGGGAATGGTCGGTGGGGATCAGGTGTAGACATTGTTGCGAGAGCAGAAAATGTGTAAAAACTAACTTAAAAGAGAGGGCAAGCACACATGCTGGAGATTCCCATGGGAATGATGGGGCCCTGTGGGGTGCACAGTGCGGATGGTGCCCCTGGATTCAGGAGGCACCTTGTGACAGGACCGTGTGCTCCCTTCTGACTTTCCTTTAGTCCAGCACGGGAGGGATTCCTTAGGCAGCTGACCTTGCCGAGGACTGAATTTGGCAGGTGAGGCAGATGAAGAAGCAGTGAGGGAGTTGAGGGCAGTTGCAGGGGAATGATTACAGTGTTGGCTCATATTCTCTGACTTGACCAAGGAAACAATGTGTAGATAGTAGGAGAATAGAAAGTAAGAAAAACTGAATGAGGAAAAGATTGGGCCCCAACGTGGGGATGAAAAGTTAGTGGAAACTGGAACTAGCAGAAAGAGAAATCAGGGAAACAATTCCATTCACAATTATGTCAAAAAGAAAAAAATAGGAATAAACCTAACCAAGGAAGTGAAAGACCTATACCCTGAAAACTACAAGACTCTCTTAAGAGTAATTAAAGAGAACACTAACAAATGGAAACTCATCCCATGCTCTTGGCTAGGAAGAATTAATATTGTCAAAATGGCCATCCTGCACAATGCAATCTACAGATTCAATGCAATCCCTATCAAATTACCAACAGCATTCTTCAACGAACTGGAACAAATAATTCTAAAATTCATATGGAACCACCAAAGACGCCCAGATAGCCAAAGCAATTCTGAGAAGGAAGAATAAAGTGGGGGGGGATCTCGTTTCCCAACTCCAAGCTCTACTACAAAGCCACAGTAAACAAGACAATTTGGTACTGGCACAAGAACAGACCCACAGACCAGTCAAACAGGAAGAGAGTCCAGATACTAACCCAAACATATATGGTCAATTAATATACGATAAAGGAGCCATGGACATACAATGGGGAAATGACAGCCTCTTCAACAGCTGGTGTTGGCAAAACTGGACAGCTACATGTAAGAGAATGAAACTGGATCATTGTCTAACCCTATACACAAAAGTAAATTTGAAATGGATCAAAGACCTGAATGTAAGTCATGAAACCATAAAACTCCTAGAAAAAAACACAGGCAAAAATCTCTTGGACATAAACATGAGCGACCTCTTTATGAACAATCTCCCTGGGCAAGGAAAACAAAAGCAAAAATGAACCAGTGGGACTATATCAAGCTGAAAAGCTTCTGTACAGCAAAGGACACCATCAGTAGAACAAAAAGGTATCCTACAGTATGGGAGAATATACTCGTAAATGGCAGATCCGTTAAAGGCTTGACATCCAAAATATATAAAGAGCTCACGCACCTCAACAAACAAAAAGCAAATAATCCAATTAAAAAATGGGCAGAGGAGCTGAACAGACAGTTGTCCAAAGAAGAAATTCAGATGGCCAACAGGCACATGAAAAGATGCTCCACATCACTAGTCATCAGAGAAATACAAATTAAAACCACAATTAGATATCACCTCACACCAGTAAGGATCACCACCATCCAAAAGACAAACAACAACAAATGTTGGTGAGGTTGTGGAGAAAGGGGAACCCTCCTACAGTGCTGGTGGGAATGTAAATTAGTTCAACCATTGTGGAAAGCACTATGGAGATTCCTCAGAATGCTCAAAATAGAAATACCATTTGACCCAGGAAGTCCACTCCTAGGAATTTACCCTAAGAATGCAGGAGCCCAGTTTGAAAAAGACAGATGCACCCCTATGTTTATCGCAGCACTATTTACAATAGCCAAGAAATGGAAGCAACCTAAGTATCAGTAGATGAATGGATAAAGAAGATGCGGTACATATACACAATAGAATATTATTCAGCCATAAGAAGAAAACAAATCCTACCATTTGCAACAACATGGATGGAGCTAGAGGGTATTATGCTCAGTGAAATAAGCCAGGCAGAGAAAGACAAGTACCAAATGATTTCACTCCTCTGTGGAGTATAGGAACAAAGAAAAAACTGAAGGAACAAAACAGCAGCAGACTCACAGAACCCAAGAATGGACTAACAGTTACCAAAGGGAAAGGGACTGGAGAGGATGGGTGGGAAAGGAGCGATAAGGGGGGGAAGAAAGGGGGCATTATGATTAGCATGTATAATGTGGGGGGAGTGCACAGGGACGGCTGTGCAACACAGAGAAGACAAGTAGTGACTGTACAGCATCTTACTACACTGATGGACAGTGACTGTAATGGGGTTTGTTGGGGGGGGCTTGGTGATGGGGGGAGGCTAGAAATCATAATGTTCCTCATGTAATTGTAGATTAATGACACCAAAATTAGATAAATAAATATATAAAGTTAGTGGAAACTGGCCTTAGTGGTCATGAGCCATTAGGACAGAGGCCTCGGAGAGGGTTGGTGCGTAGCAGTCAAGATGCACCTGCACAGTTGCTGAGGGTGTGTAGCGTGAACGCAGCAAGAGGGTGAAAGGCAGGAAGGTGCTTAGAAACAGGAACGCAGTGAACCAAGGGGCAAGATGGGGTCTCAGGTGTCGTAAGGGTGGTGACGGGGCTCCTGGTGGCTCCAGCAGTGAGGCAGGGATGAGAGCCGGCAGGCTGGTGCTCAGTCCCCGATGGACTAGGCGGGGAGACAAGAAGGCGGGTGATGACAGCACCAAGCAGAAGTAGGGGCTGGGATTGCCTCGTGGGGAGTTTCAAGGTCCTGATGCTGAGAAGAAACAGAGGAGGAGTGCTGGCAATGACGACTTAGCAAGGATCCCCTCTCCCATCCCGGCAGAGACAAGTGTGCTGACGGAAGCACGCCGCCTGTGGTTGGTGGGGAACCAGTGTTTTCAAGCGGAAGTCAGGCGTTGGAGCCAGCATGACAGTGAAGGGGCTTGAGGTGATGAGGAGTTTGGCGGTGGTGGGCTCCCAATCCCAGCGGGCTGCACAGAAGATTTGGGCGAGAGGCGTGAGAGGAGCAGAGAAGCACAGAGAGGCAAGGGGACAGGTGAGAGGATGGGGCACCAGCCGGGACTGGGGTCCCAGGGCCTCTGGGCAGAGGCCGGGTGGAGCAGAAAGGTGTGGGAACACGAGGTACCTGACCTCCGGCAGTTCCCATGATGCCCCGGTCCAGAGACAAACAGGTTCCCCCTTAACAGGACTGTTTCCCGGGTGCTGCCTGCGAGGGTCTCCGGCCCTGCTCCCCGCCCCGGGGTGTCCAGAGCGCTCTCCTCATCCTCTCCCTGCTCTGGCCCTCATGGAATTTCTCCTTGCCCCAAGTGCACCCTGCTTCCTCCTTCCTCAGGGTCTACACCGACCCACGTGCTCTTCCCACTCTCTTCCTTTAAGGATCTCTTGCCCCTCCTTCAGGACTCCCTCGGAATAGGATTTCTTCTCTTCCCCCAGCACACACTTGAAGAGCACTTCCTCATCTTCACAGCGCTGGGAATTGCTGCCTAATGAGTGTTTTCAGCCCTGTGCTGTGTGCTCCGTGGTGGCGGTGCCTATGTGTCTCCTCTGTCCCCGCTCCTTGAAAATAAATTTGTGCCTACAGGGCCCTCCCATTACTACCGATCATCAGACTGACTTGAGAAGAGGTCTGACTGGTGTAGACACATTTCAGAGTGAAATACCATGAGCTTTAGAGGCAAGAATCAGGACTGATCCCACCTCAGCCCTTTACTGACTTGAAGGTGTTGGGCATACCTCTGACTGCGCCTCACCAATTAGGATTTCCTCGCACCGTTTATCACAGTATATTACTCATGCTCCCACATGACCAGTGCAGTCTCCCTGGTATTTTTCAGTAAACTGCTATCAGCACAGGTCTCCTCATGTTTCTTTTGAAACAAGATTGGGACATGTGGACTAAATAACCATTCAAAATTCATTATGGAGTCTTATCTGAAACTCATCAGTGAGATTTGAAAATATAAAATATAACTCACAACATCCTACATCTTGGGGATGGACACACAGACACAGACGGAAAGTCACCTTCACACGTGATATAAGCCTCTTCCTTTGCAGAGCATGAGGTGTATTTCCAAGGATCCGAAGGACATTGCCAGAGAGAGAAATCACTTTTCCGACACTGGATTTGATCCACCCACCGGGGTCTAGAACCAGCCCTGTCAACTTCAGAAGAGCTGAGCATCCCGCTGTCCCCACAGCCAAGCTGTCTGCAGACAATGGACACGGTCGTGGCATCCATGAGGCTGTGGCAGACACTGCCCCAGGTCCCGTTGTAGAAGACTTCCAGCCACCCGGCACACCCGTGGTCCTCGCTCACCATCCTGAGGGCCAGGAACTCTAAAATTGAAAGGGTGGGAGCACAGGGCACAGTGAGCATTCTGCTCAGCACCCTGGGCTTTTCTCCATCCCAGAGACTGTGAACTTGCTCCACTGACTCTGCTGAGGAGGCACTCGCTGCGGGGAAGACCGACACGTGTCTCCCCATTACCCGACTGTCCATTTGTGTCTATTTCACCCAAGGTGTAATGGAATATGAACCGGAAGGAACGCTGGCCTGGGCGCTCTGCACAGAGGGAAAGCTGTGCCCTGCTACCTGACAACTTCTGACGGCGCATGGAAAACGGAGTGTGCATAGTGGGCAGCTGGTAGAACGGTGCACTCCGAAGGTGTCTGCACCCTCCTCCCTGGAGCCCGTGCATGTGTTGCTTACATGGTAGGGGGGTCTCTGCAGATGTGAGAAAGGGGAGATGGTGCGATCAGCCTGGAATGTCAGGGATTATCCCGCCGAGGCAATCTAACTCCATTCTAGACCCACTATCCTTCAAGTGGACTTTTCCCAGCTTCCGCCAGACGGAGAGGGGATGGGGGAGGAGCGGCCAGGGGGAGGCCGCGCTGTCAGCTTGACCGGAATTAAGGCAACTCCAAGCCAGACAAGCACACGCCCTTGCGAGGCTAGAAAAGGCAGGGAATGCATCCCCCCTGGAACTCAGAGAGAATGCAGCCCTGCCACCCCTCGAGTTTAGCCCAGTGAGCACCTTGTTGGACTCCCCATGGACCTGGGCAAATCTGTTTGTGATGTTTAAAGCCACTGATTAGCCGGTCATTCGTTTCAACAGCAACGGGATCTCCCGTTTTCCTCTCACAGGCAGTGAAGAGCGGGCCCTGCCCCCCGATGGCATCGGTACTGACGACTGGGTCAGGAGAGGCACTGAAGGAGGGCCAGCACCGGTACTGCCAGGGGAGCTAAGGCCCCTAGTGGCCACGGCCCTGGACAGACACGCACTGTGCAGGGAGGCACCCTCTGCTGTGGCGCTTCAGCAGCAGCCCTGGGCCCAGCCCCAGCTCCTCCCCGCGGTGGGCCCGGCGGGCAGACCTGAGCAGACGACCCCGGCATCCTCCTTGTGCCTGCAGTCGTGCCGCCCCCAGCCCAGCGAAGGGCACCTCCACACGTGGGACTCGTTCCCTGCGCAGTCTAGTTCGTCCAGCCAGATGGGCCCCGAGCCCCTCCCGAAGTGAGCAGATCCGGTGGCATTTATGGCCTCTCCGCAGCCCAGCTGTCTGCACACCACGCGGGCGTCTCTCAGGTCCCAGCGGTCATCGCAGACGGTGCCCCAGAGGCCCTGGCGCAGGATCTCCACTCTCCCGGCACAGCGCCCGCCCCCGTCCGCCAGGCGCAGCTGTCTGCTGTCTGAGGAACAGAGCCAGGCGATGGGCAACTCACAGGCACCGAGAGGGCCCTCTGGCCGGGTGGGGCGGGGCCCTCACCTGAGCAGTTAGCAGTGCTCTCCTCTGAGGCTGCAGAGTCCGCTGGGTCAGACGCGGAGTCTTTGCACTGGGGCCACGCCTGGGTCTGGTTTCCTGCAGAAGCAGCACCATCAGAGGGCGTGAGGGCAGGAGGTTGAGTTAAAGTAGACAATACCTCGTGATGGGGTCCCAGAGGAAGCTGGAACAGTAGAGATGTCATCATAATTTTACAGTTCACCTTTCTATGGAGATTCTGCTCCTGACAGGGCCAGAATTTCTGTTGTAAGCCACGCACTGCAGTAGGAATGGGTGAGAAAGTGGGACTATAGCAATGCTGCTTGAAAGTGTTGTAGATACCAAGGCAGTGAGAATATTTGGAGCCAAACTCTCAGATAGGAAGGGGTGCAGGCGAGCCACTCTCCCCTTCAGGCCTTTGTCAATTCAGAGGTTGTAGCTGTGGCCCCAAAAGCTCAGCAGCGGTTTTTCTAGACTCACAGGCTCAGGGGTCTGAAAATACAATTCAGGGTCAGTCATGGAGTGGAGCTTTTTTAAAAAACCTTGTGCTATAGAAGGAAGCGTGAACTCTAGATAGACTGTTGATCACAGGGATGGACATCCCCCTGAAATCACTTCACTTCCTTTAAATGAAGTGATCTACTCATTAGTCAGAGGCCTGGAGGAACCAAAATAAAATCCTTCTGAATGAGTTCTGCCCTTTTTCATCTCTAATGGATGCCAATCGAAAATACCCAGGCATAATAGAGAAGAGATGTGACAAAATCCAGGGGGAAAAAGATGCATTAGAAAGAAATTTACAGGACATGCAGCTATTTGGGTTACTTGACAGGGGTTTAAATTACCATGATTGAAATGTTCAAGAATCAAAAAACAAGGGAGTATTTTAGCAGAAAAATGATAACAAAGAATCAAATAAAAATTTTAGAACTGAAAAGTCATTACTCGAAATAAAAACTCAATGGATGAATTATCGGCACATTAGATCAACAAGACAGAAATAAGTTGAAAATCAAAAGACAATGCACAGATTGAGGCAAATCCAAGAAAGATGAAAAATATAAAAGGCATAAAGACATGCAGACAAGGTCTAATGTTCATATATTATACTAAGTCTTAGATATATAAAGCTACAATGGACAGACCAAAGGTAGACATTTTAAAATCCACAATCACCTATTTCATGCACCTTGATGGTTTTTAAGTGTATCCACAAAATATTTGATATTGCATCCTTTGAGAGGTGAGGTCTGTGCCTCCTTCCCTTGAATCTTTCTGACCTTCATGAGTTGCTTGTAAGTGATAGAACGCAGTGAAGGTAACACTATTTGACTTGCAAAACGAGGTCAGAAAAGGCATGCAGCCTCCCCTGAAATCACTTAGAACACTTATTTTAAGGGAAGTCCACCCTGTTAAGACTATCATGCTGCGAGATTATCATATGCAGATTGTCTGGTCAACAGCCCAGCAGCCATGTTGGTGAACCCGCCTGGATTCCCACCTCAGGTGAGTCTTCGGATGACTTCAGCTCCAGCTGGCATCTAACTGCAACCTCATGAGAGACCCCAAGAGAGAACAGCCAGGCTGAGCCCTTCCAAAATTCCAGCAAAAATCAAAATGGGATTGAGCTGTTAAAATTTTGGGAGAAATTTTGTTCTATGGCAATAGGAACCAGAGCACTTTTACCTACCATATTATTAAGTATTTACTAAAGACAAAGGAAATGTGTGTCTTCAAAAGAATTTGTTGCATGCATGTTCATAGCACCTATATCCGTAATTGCCCAAAACTGTGATGCCACCTGAAACACACACTGTTGCTTTTGCAACAAGTAACGGGCAGAAGCTGGAAGGGCTCAAGAAGATTGTTAGCAGAAACCTGATAGGTTTAGGCAACGCTGTCAGTGATGCTTAAAGGAGGTGAGGAAAATAAGACTGGAAGCCGGAGGGAAAATTAACAGGGTTGCTTTCAGGAACTAGATTTTTGAAGTTATTCATTTTGCAGCAATAATGCCCAGAAAACATCTTCTCTCCATCTCAGAAACTCGTGGGGAAACCAGCAAAACCGGTCAGTAAATATTTAGAATATTCAAATGGTGATTTAGCAAATATGCACCTCAAAACCATAGAAGACACATCATCCCAAGAGCATACAGGTCATTTCCCAAGGCTGGTCATGTGTTACACAAAAAAGTGAAATCCAAAGTTTTCAAAGGGTTGTAATCATTTTGTAAAGAATGCTTTTTGTCCAAAATAGAATTAAGCTGGAAACAAGCAAAAGACAAATAGTAAGATCAACTATAATGAGGTATAATTCTCATGCAGTAAAATACACAGTTTAAAAAGTACATTTAAATAAGGTTTGACAATTGTTACATGCCAGTATAAGCATCACCAAGACTAAAATACAGAGCATATGGATGACTCCAAAAAGTTCTCATATGGTTTCTGTAATGAATAAAAGCTCACAAACCTAGCCCCAGGCACATATTGATCTGTGTTCTAACATAACAGATTAGTTTTATGTTTTCTAGAATTTAGTATTGCATACAATGTATGCTCCTTTGTGTATGGCTTCCTTCACTCAGCATGTTTTAAGGTTTATCTATGTAGTTGAATTTATCAGATGTTTAGTCTATTGTTAAAAAGTATTCTATTGTATGACTATACCTTTATTTGTTAATGAAAATGTGAGTGGTTTATCATTTTTTGCTCTTGAAAAAAATTGCTGTGACTTTCTTGCCTAAATTTTCTGTGGATATATAAAAAAATGAAATCTGACACCTATCTCCTACAAAAACCGGTTCCAGAAGGACTGCACAATTATGTGGGAAATAAAAATAGTTAAGCTTCTATAAGATGCTGCAGGATCTTAGGGTAAACAAAGTTCTCCTTAAAAGGACATAGGAAGCACTATGTTCAAAAGAGAAAGTTAATAAACTATTCTTTATTACAATGAAGAACTTGGCTCATCAACAAAACCATTAAAAGAATAAAATGAAAATAAATAAAATAACACCATTAAAAATAAAAAGACAAGATGAAACACCCCAAATAACTATATAGATACTTGCTCCAAAAGTCATTGTTAGGATTATTTGTAACATTGCAATTCGTAATGATCAAGAACTGGAAACAACTCACAACTCCACCATTAGGTGAATGAACCAATGGCCGTGCAATGGAATATTTTATAATACAAATAAATGAGGCTTTTTTACAAGCAACTACTTGGGTGAATCACAAACATACAAACATAAGGAAACACACTGTGTGGTTTTATATAAGGCTCAAAGCAGGAAAAATATTCTATAGCACAGGGAGACTGCTTTTCTTCAGACAGGAGGGTGAGCACAGTGACTGGTGGGGAATGCATGTGCGGCTGGGATGCTGTTGCTGACCTCCATGTGGATCTGGTTGGGGTGACACCATCATGTTTATGTTATTATGATTCATTGGGCTATATTTATACTTATGACTTACACACTTTCTCTATGAATTGTTCTCAGATATATTTAAACAATAGTGTTTATTTTTAAAGATGTTACCTCTCTTAATGTTCCTTGCCCTGACCTGAAAGACAAATCAACAATGAAAAGAACCTATTTTGCCACTGACTGTCTCACTTCTGAAGCCATCCTTCCACACTCTCTGCTCTCAGGGACGGTTCACTCAAGGCGCCCCCTGAGAACCAGTTCGCCCTTCCCTCTCACCTGAGCAGATCACAGAGGCCGTGTCTCCGTGTGGACAGTTAGGAGCGCCCAGCGCAGTCACGGGGCAACTCCACAGGAAGGACTCGGCCCCAGAGCAGTGAAATCGAGCTTTCCAGATCCGATCGCCTCCGTCCGCAGGGTGTGCTCCCTTGGGGGCAGAGATGGCGACTCCACAGCCCAGCTGGCGACAAACAACATTGGCATTGGCCACACCCCAGTGGGAGGCACAGAGCGTTTTCCAGTGTCCGAAAATATTCATCTCCACTTGTCCCTCACACTGAGAGGTGCCATTTGCCATGAGCCGCACTTCTGTGTATGCTGGAAGGAGAAGACTGGATTTCAGCCACATCTCATGTTTTCTGCCCCAGCAGAGGATGCAGGGGGGTTAAAGTCCTGCTCTGCCTCTCACCTGAACAGACAACATGAACAGCCCCACGATGGCGGCAGGTGCCTCCCGGACAGGGCACTCGGGGGCACGCCCAGAGCTCAGGCTCCTGCCCCTCACACCTGAACTGTTCCGCCCAGACTCGTCCATCTGACTCTCTGAAGGGCACATCCCCCAGGACAGACACAGCCTTGCCACACTCCAGCTGGGCACAGATGACCTGTGCACTGGGTAGCGTAAAGTTCCCATCGGACAGTGGAGCCCAGGCTTCTCCAGAATGCAGTTCTACTCGCCCTGAGCAGGGCCCATCCCCTCCAACCAGACGCACAAATCCTAAGAGAAAAAAATTAACAGTGAGTGTTGGTGATCCTGGCTTGGCAATCAGAAATGACATGTCATAGACAATGGTATGAAAGATTTTCTTTTCCCGGAAATGGATAGAGGATTTAACAGTTAGTGTCAGAATGGGACTTCCATGAGTGAGTTTCTGAAGAGATTGTTTGGAATGGCTGAATACCAGGAATATATGTTTGGGGGTTGGTTAGAGAAGTGAATTATTTCTTCATCTAGGAACCTGGACCTAAGGAATCTGCACAACCTGTGGGGATTCAAACTGGAGTGCAGAGATATGAAGATCAGAACCAACCGGAGGGATGTGGGCTATGACATGGTAGAGACCTATGAGCCAGACAAGGTTAGAAAGCCATCCTGAGACATATGAGGCTCAAATTCTGATCAACTGTCTCTCCCGGGAGCCAGTCCTCGAGTGACTGAGAGTGGGAACAATCCTGAGGCTGATCCGTGAGTGCCTGACAACCTGTAGACTCTGGCTAAAGGGAGGAAATACAGACATTATAACTAATCCACTTTTAGGGTTTCAAATTTAACTTCTCTGATAATCTCTTATGACAAAATTTTCCATGAATTTCTTAGGTGACCTAAACAGGAAAGAAGATGAGTCTGGATGTGTAGAAAGCTCAGAGTCCTGGGAGAGGAATAGGGTGGTCCAAGCCATCTCTCTTGAAACCCTAGGGTATAGGTATAACCACTTCCCACTAGTATCAAAAAGACAAGATATAACAAGTATTGGAGAGGATTTGCAGAAAAAGGAGCCCTTATGAACTGTTAGTGAGAAAGTTAACTTGTGCAGCCACTATGAAAACCATATGGAAGTTCCTCAAAAAAATACAAATACAAATACCATACAATCTGGTAATTCCACTTCTGGGTATTAGCCCAAAGAAAATGAAAACACTAATTTGAAGATATTTTTATCCCTGTATTTACTGCAGCATTAGTCACATAGCCAAGATATGGAAGCAATCTAAGTGTCTGTCAATAGATGAATGAATAAAGAAGCCGTGGTATATATATATAGTGGAATATTACTCAGCCATAAAAAAGAATGAACACTTGCCATTTATAACAACATGGATGAACCCTGAGGATATTATGCTAAGTGAAATAAATCAGGCAGAGAAAGCCAAGTACCATAAGATTTCACATTTATGTGGAATTTAGAAGACAAAAAAATCAACAAACTAACAACCAAAACTCATAAATAGACTCTTAAATACAGAAAACAGCAAACTGGTGGTTGCCAGAGGGGAGTGTGGGTGGGTATGGGTGAAAGATGTGAATGGGATTAAGAGGTACACACTTCCAGTTATAAAATAAATAAGTCCATGAGAATGAAACGTATAGCATAGGGAATATAGTCAATATGTTGTAATAACTTTGTATGGTAGCAGATGATCACTCCACTTATCATAGTGTTTTGTAATGTATATAAATGTCAAATCACTATGTTGTACATCTGAAACTAATATAATATTATGTCACCTATATTTTAATTAAAAATTTTAAGTCTTAAACATCACAATTTAATAATTAATTTATAAATGATAACATAATTATAATTAAACAGTCTCATTTTGACACTGTACATAAAAATATAAATTCCTAGGTATTACAAATATGTAAAACCTGTGTTATTCTATATTATTTTCAGTTTGCATAAAGTATTTCATAACTAAAAATTAAATGTAGACTTTCTTTTCAACACACACACAAAAATAAGTATAACCACCTTCCAATCCATGAAAACAGGAATCCTTTCCATTTATCTGTATTTTCTTTAAATTCCTTCATCAGTGTTTTATAACTTTTTACATTTTAAAAGTATAATCATCAACAACAGATGCAGAAATTAAAAAGATGATTGCATTACCTGACAAGGTCTTTAAACCATTTGTATGAAACATAAAAATAAAGCAGAAAACAAAAAAATAACTAGAAAAAAATTAACAAAGGGAACTTCTAAGACTAAAATATAATATCTGGAATGAAAAATTATCTGAATTAACTAGCAATTAGACACTGCAGAATTTTTTTAAATGTGAAATTAAACACAGAGCAAAAAAGGTTTTTCTCTGAAAAAGAAAAAAGGCAGAAAAATATGAAACTCAGTGACAAGTAGGATAATATCAAACCATATAAAATATATGTATTCAGAGATTTAGAAGTAAGGATGAATAGAAAAAATATATTTGAATTTGCTATTTTTTAATATGGAATTTTTCCAAATTTAATAAGAACTGTAAACCACTCTTCTAAGAAGCTAAACAAACCCCAAACCAGGTTACTGTAAGGAAAAACACCTCAGGGCAGTTGATAATGAAATTGCTGAAATCCAGTGACAAAGAAAAAAAAATCTTAAAAGCAGCCATAGAAAATTGACACATTTTTTAGAAGGGAACAAAATAAATATTACTGACTTCTTCCTAGAGTCAGCATGAGCCAGATGACAATGTTTAAAGTACTGGGGGGAAGGTCAACCAAGAATTAAATCGCCCATGAAAAAATACAAATGAAAATAAAATAAAATCTCCTTTCAAAACAGATAAAAATAAACACATTTTCAGATAAACTATGATACAATTTAGGCCACCAACCCTGCATTACTCAAAAATGTTACAGAAAACTCCACAAGTTAAAGGAAAATAATAACAGATGAAATCTTGGCTCTACCCAAAGCTATAAAGACTGCTGTAAATGATAAATCTGTGGATAAATAGCTCTTAATTTTTGTGGCCAACACTGAGGCACCAGTGGCCAAAACAAAGTTCGAACCCTTTAATAGATTTTCCAAGTAAAACCTATTAAAAGGGTCAGAAAAGATATGCCCTGCAAGCACTAATCAAAGAGAGCTTTGGTATCTGTGAATAACAAAGTAAGACTGTAGGACAAGGAATATATTCAGAGAGAAAGAAGAAACATTTCATGATGATAACATACAAAAGAAATTATGTAACATCAAAATTAGTGGGATACAGCTAAAGCAGTGCTAAGAAGAAAATTCAGAGCCATCGTGAGTCCTTGATGCATACAGTTGAACAGAAAAGAAAAACTGAATGTAAATGATCTAAGATACCATCTCAACGATAGCCAGTAACAGAAAATCATGACCAACAAAGAGCATAAAACAGAAATCAATGAAATAGAAAGTAAATACACAAAAAGAAAATCAACAGTCACTTGGTGATTCTTTTTAAGAGGTTAATAAAACTGATTATCCTCTAGCAAAACCAATTAACAAAAAGGAAAGAATATACAAATTAACAATACAAGGAAAGAAAATGGGGATAATATTAAGGTACTATCAACATTTAAAATATAGTGAGATATGAACAAATTTTATTCTAATTTGAAAAAGGTATATACAATAGGTTGAGTCCTTGAAAACTAATTGCTTGAAAAGCATAACTTACCAAAGCTGATACAAAAGAAATAGAAAATCTGAGTAGTCCTATATTTGTTAAAGAAATAGATTCCACATTATAAAGACTTTCCACAAAGAAAATTGTAAGTTTCAGATGCCAGGGCTTCCACGGAGCCCCAGAAACTACTCTTGTATCAGGACAAAGGAAGAGAGGGAGGACGCGAGCAGGCAAAAAGAAGGTCCACAACACAGGCTGCAGTTGTGAGCTGACCATCTTCAGTCCCTCCCCCACCTCCTGCCATCAGGAGGGTCCTCCCCCCCTTTCTGTGCTGCACTCAGTACCACAGCCTTGCTCAGTTGTGAAGGCCCTCCCGAATCATTCTCCTGAACCCCGAGATCCTCTCTTTATTTCAAACAAGCTCCTCTACATTCCTCACAGAGCACTGTTTCTTCCTCTGCATTTACCTAAACACAACAGTTCACACCCTACAATCAACTGAAAAGGCTGAGATTTCTCTCCCATACCCCTTTTCTAAAATTGAGAAGAAAGAATTCCAAGAATTCACTTTACATTTAAAAACTGAAAAGGCATGCTTTTCTATTTTTTATTGAAGTATAGTTAATATACAATATTATCTCAGTTTCAGGTATACAACATAGTGTTTTGACAATTACACACATAACTACATGCTCATCACAAGTGTAGTTACCATCTGTCAACATACAAAGATATTACAACATACAAAGATATGTACAACAACATACAAAGACATTATTAGTGACTATATTCTCTATGCTGCACTTTTATCCTCTTGATTTATTTATTTTATAATTGGAATTTTTTTAACCTCTTTATCCTGTTCTTCTATTTCACATACTCCCTTTCCCCATGGCAACCACCAGTCTCTTCTCTGTTTCCATCAGTCTATTTCTGCTTTGTTCATTTTTTTGCTTGTTTTTTTCTTTGATTCCATATATAAGTGAAATCATATGGTTTTTCTATTCTTATCTATGCTACATCAACGCCACTTTGACTTCCCTCCACATCACTAAAACATGATAAGGAAAAGACAGGTGGAGGCACAGGAAACTGATGATCAAAGAGATTACTACAGGAAAACTGGGACAGTTCGTAAAAATATGAGAGCTTAAGTTAAAACAATGGTAGCTGGGAACTAAAAATCATCATCAATGTTTAGATGCCTTTGAGCAATCTCAAACTTTTTGTCTTTAATTGTATATTAACTGGAATTAATATCAAGAACATCAGTTTCCTCAAGAATGTTTCCTTCAAAACATTAGAAGTTCCAACATCACCCACTCCCATTTTTACTCAGATGCTGAATTATCAAAATATGACAGGTCCCCCTGTAGTGTTTCCAGTAAGCAATGTTACCTGATACGTTAGAAAACAGGTTTTCCTAAAACAAAAACTCTTAACAGAAGGTAGTAAATTCAAATGCCCTTTGAAAACAATTCTTTTTCAATAATATTAAATAAAGTGGATGGAAGGGAACTTTTAAGGTGATAGATAGATTTATGGCACAGATTGTGGGGATGGTATTGTAGATACGTACTTATTTTCAAACTCAAGTTGTATACATTAAATATGGATAGCTTTTTGTGCATCAATCATACCTCAACAAAGCAGCTTTTAAAGAACATAATTGTGTTTTATGGGCCTGAATTACTGTCACCAGAGATCTGCTATCAGTGACATTTGAAAAGAACAGTTTTCCTGTGACCTTCCCCATGCAGAACTCAAAAAAGCTGACTGGCTCTGGGGTTGGGCCATTGGGCTATAAAGACCTATTGCAGAGGTACTCTAGTCTCTGTCGTCCCACGGTCCCTTCAGATGGGATGGCCCTTTTCTACAGCCCAACCACCTACCTTAGGGAATTCACTGTGATTATCTGTTAATCACTTCCTCAAAGTCAAGCTGTTCTGATGGCATTAGAGTCTTGGACTAACCACCCACTGTGATAACAAGTGGACACAGCTCTGGCAAATACTGAGACCACCCATCCCACTCTAGTCTCCTCGCTGTCTTCCTGCCTGGCCTCAGAAGCCATGCACACTAAGTACTGAGGCTCTCCTGGCCTCACTGATCTGGGCATTTGCTTTGCTCTGGCTACTACATTGTAAATTTCAAAACTTTACATTTTTCTGCTGCCTCAACATCCCCAAGAACAGACTGTAAGCATCCCGGGGCGACCAGGTGCACCAGTGTAGTCAGGCTGACTCCTGCCACCTGCCCTCTTCGTACCTTCCCCTGACTGTGACCAAGTAACATTGGGATGCACCAGTGAGGTCCCCTATCCCTTCGTGCATGCGCTCC
Organism: Manis pentadactyla; assembly: GCF_030020395.1. Taxonomy (NCBI): domain Eukaryota; kingdom Metazoa; phylum Chordata; class Mammalia; order Pholidota; family Manidae; genus Manis; species Manis pentadactyla. The sequence goes on along the minus strand of NC_080032.1, from coordinate 64,853,658 downwards.
ACCCTGAACCTGACCAAGCCCTTGCCCTCAGGGCTTCTCTCAGCTCCCCACCTGCGTGGATAAGCCTCTCCCTTTGGCAATTCCCGCATATGGCCCCCTAGTGACTTTGAGTGACTCTGTCTCTCTAGGACTTCTCATTACAGTAAACTTGGTTTTCCTGCACCTTTCCCACGTCCCCTCCTATGGCTGCACCTATCTCGTCAAAGAAGCAAAACAGCCACCATGATGAAGCCGACTTCATACAGGTCCAGCCCAGCAGCCACATATTACATGTGGAAAGTTCCCTTCCATCCACTTTATTTAATATTATTGAAAAAGAATTGTTTTCAAAGGGCATTTGAATTTACTACCTTCTGTTAAGAGTTTTTGTTTTAGGAAAACCTGTTTTCTAACGTATCAGGTAACATTGCTTACTGGAAACACTACAGGGGGACCTGTCATATTTTGATAATTCAGCATCTGAGTAAAAATGGGAGTGGGTGATGTTGGAACTTCTAATGTTTTGAAGGAAACATTCTTGAGGAAACTGATGTACTTGATATTAATTCCAGTTAATATACAGCTGCTGGGCATGAACAGGGACCCCATGCTGCCTTTGGGACAGACCACAGAGGCCAGAGGGCCCAGGAGCCACAGGCCTGTCCTGTCCAGGGCCACGCCAGCCTTCCTGCTCCCTTGAGCCCCTGCTGCTCTAGGAGTCATGTGTGGCTGGATCCTTCTCCCAATGTGTTCTAAAGCCTGTGATCCTGTGCATCCGTTATTCTGGGAATGAGATGGAGGCTGTTCCTGCTGGGGAGCCTCTGCCAGACCAGACAGGCCTTACCTGAGCAGATGATTGCGATGTCCCAGTCATGGGAAAGACCAATATCAGAATGATTTCTCAAACGACGATAGTTACAGTCATTGACAGTTAATTCTTTCCCATTGCAGGAAAAGTCTACAAGCCAAATGGGCCCGGACCCTTGTCCGAAACGAGTGCTTCTGACAACATCAACAAGATCTCCACAGCCCAGCTGTCTGCACAGCACAACAGCATTATTCAAGCTACTGTAGCCAATGTTCACTGTGCCCCATGTGCCTTGATGCTTCACTGCCAATCTCCCCTCGCAGCGGTGGCTGCCATCCTCCAGCCGCACCTCCACAGCTGCAAGAGAGACACGGACACAGAACACAGCAGACATTTTAGGCAACCATGAAGCGGTGGTCTAGTCAGTATTAAAAATGAGCTCTCTGGGTGGTAGGGAGACCCAACTCTAGACACGAAGAGAAAGGAAAACTGGCTCTAAATGACAGAGGACCTCCTGTGCCGTGCCACTGAGCGTGGAATTCATAGGAGAGGCAATGGCTCCCTGTTAAGCAGTTTAAGTACAAAATAGAATGATCAAATTGGCGACTTAGAAAGATCCTTCCAACAGTAGTTTGCAAAGGAGACAGGAAGAGCTGACAAATAGGAAGACTAACCGGTTAGAAAGCTCCTGCAATTCTCCAAGCTAGAAATGACAAATGGCTGAACTAATGAAGTAGAAGGGAGGATGGTGAGCAGAAGGAATGGATAAGAGAGATGTAGAAGGAAAATTCACAACAGTCACTGATACAATGAAGGAGACAAAAGAAATACATGAAGAATAACTTAAGGATTCTGGCTGTGTGCATTAAAAATTAGAAGTTCCTGATTAAAAGCATTGACTGATTTTTTTTAAAAAATGAACTCTCTGGAGTAGGGAAAAAAAAATCCCTGATGTACAGCGTTTTTTTTCTTCTGTGGTATAAACATTCCCATTGTGGCCAATTTTAAACTACCGGTGTGCCATCCCTGAACTTGGGGTTGGGAGTGTTGCACACAGTTGCTTCTCACAAGCCAGTGGGACACAGCTCCAGGCACACCACTGAGGACAGGCTTTCAGGGGACTCTGGCCCCACCTTCCCAGTAGAAATGCCTGAGGCTGTGGGGGCCCAGATTCCCCGCCTCAGTCACAGATCACGGCCCATGGGGGGGGCATCTTCCCTCTCCTTCCTGTTCCAGAGGGAGCACTCTCCTCTAGCTCTGGAATAGAGGATGAGGTGAGCAGCCTCTAATGTGTCCCAATTATTCCTGCCTCCTGGTACTCACACCATTAGGAAGTCCCCCTCACACTTGCACGAGGGCTGAGCTGAGTACCACGCATCTAATAAATGAAATTTGGCAAAAGTGAAGAGAGGTCACTTAAGAGGTTAGGTTTCTCTCTGGCACCTGTCATGCACTCTCCCCGGCTTGCTCTTAAGAAGCAGCTGCTAGATGGGGAGCTGCGGATGGAGACTCACATGGCAAGGAGCTGGGGGAGGCCTCTGCCCACCAGCCAGCAAGGCAAAGGCACTGAGGCTGTGAGGCAGACAGCCCACTGAGCCTGGACGTTGCTGCCGCAGCCAGGTGAGTGAGCTTGGCTGGTGTCCACCTGCAGATGAACTTCTGGATGGCGGCAGCCTTGTGAGAGATCAGGAGTCGGAGGACCCAGATACGCCAGGCCCAGCCTCCTGGCCCACAGAGACCACAACATACTTACCATTTGTTGTTTTAAGCTGCCAAGTTTAGCAGTCATTTATTGCACAGCAATTTGTAACTAATTTAGGGGTTCCCTCCAGATCAGAGAACAGTAGGGTGGACAAGCTGGAGATTCCCATGTGTGGTTTAATAAGACTAAATAAGACTCCTTGAGTGACTGATTCTGCTACCTTCTTCCCACCTGTGACTGGAACCCACACTGCCTCTCACGCTATCAGTTTATCATCCATAGCCTAGGTTCCTACTCTCCTTCATGGACAGAGAAACAGTTTCCTGAGGCCCTAGGATCATCTACATTAGCTTTGAAGTGGGGTCAGCAAAATGCAATATTTTTCTTATAATCTAATAAAGGCTTGTCCTGGACGACCCACTGACACTGCTCAGGTCTATACCTGGCTCCGTAGGGTCCCCACTCTGGAAAACAGAAGTGGTGCATCAAAGAGGGAAGCATGTAGGAGGATGCTGGACCGGAACAGAACCCTCGTGCGATACTGCCCGCTCAGGCAGGCTGCCGTAACAAATACCATAGACGAGGTGGCTTAGACAACACCAATTAATTATTTTTTTCCTCACAGTTCTGGGGGCTGGGAAGTCCACAATCAGGGTGCTGGCACGATCTGAGACGTCTTCTTTTGCCTTGTAAGCCACTGCTATCTCCCTGTATGCTTTTCGTTAGTACATGAGCATGGGGAGAGAGGGAGAGTCTTCCTCTTCTTATAAAGCTGCGAGTCCTATTGGATTAGGGACCCACTTTCTGATCTCATTTAACCTTAATTACCTCCTAAATTCCCTATTTCCAAAGACAGCCACACTGGGGGCTAGGGCTTCAACATGTGAATTTTGGAAGAGCACGATTCAGTCCAGAGCACCTGGGAGGTCCATTCTAGGAAGGAAATAAAGATGAATGGGAAGGAGGTAGAGTACATACTAGAAGAAGGGAGACATCCTGTGACGCTTGCTCAGAGGTTTTTTAAGTCTTACATTAAGGTGGGAATAAAGGATTGAAATGAAATCCAAAAAGTACACAAGAAGCTTCTTTTATTAACACTGTCTGTTTAAGAGGCAGGTCCTGTACTAAGCGCTCTGCATGCAAAACATAAGAGAATGTCCTTGCCTCCAGGTAAGTTATATCTATCTGGTGACACAGACAAAATCAGATGATTTCATTACTGTGAGAAGTTCTGGGAGATTTTCTCAGTAACAGCAGGCTGGGTTATTGAGGCTGTCTTTTCTACTGAAAATAACAAATAAGTGGAATAAAATATAGTAAAATTTATCTTTAAAGCATTAAAGACCTGATAAGTTAGGGGCAAAAAATCAGGCCAAATCTGAAGGGAAAATGGGAATTCACTGAGGTACAGGGACAGGGCATGGGATTTCACCCTGAGAGCATCAGCCTGTTCAAGAAAAGGAGCTTCCACGTGGCCTTGATGGTGAGGAGGCACAAATCAAATCCCAAGCCCGCACCCAGATGGGACAACTAACAGGAGACACTGTCCACAATCAGCCAGGATACCAGTTGAAATAGATGTGTCCTTGTATAGAATTAGATTCAGAGCTTGAGTATCTGAATTGTCCAGATAACACCCATTTTTGCTCTTGTATTAAAGTAGCCCACTACTGATAGCGCCATGAAATCATGGGAAAAATGAAAATAAAATCCTCTCTAGGGGAAAATGACCTTCATCCTAGGCCTAAAATTACTTCCATGAATATTTTTTATAAATAAAATGACCAATACATTGTCAAAAACAAACAGATACAGAAAGAAAGTGTCTTTCTGTAACAAAAACCAAGAGAAACTACTCAAACAGACACAGAAACTTCTGATATTAGACACCAGATACTAGGCTATATAAAACCACACATACTGTACATAAAGAAATAAAATACATCAAAAGAGTCTTCAAGAAAAAATTTTCTATGGATGAAAGAACTATGAATGAAAAATATAGTTGTCAAAATCAAAATTTTTTATCAGATTAAATTCAGGTAAAGAGAATTACTGAAGTGAATAACAGAAAGAAATTATCAGAAATGCATAGAGGAACAAAAGGATGAAAAATACAGAAGAGATGATCAGAGACAGAAGATGCAACAAGAAGGTTTAAATTAAGTTAAACTGTAACATAAGAAGGAAGAGAAGGAGACAGAGACAGAAAGAGAATTGAGCAGAAGCAATACCTGAAAAACATTGGCTAAGAATTGTCCAGAACTGATGACAGACATTAATCCACAGAGTGAACAAGGCCAACAAAACTCAAGTAAGACACAAAAAGGACTTCATTTGTGGACGTGTCACAGATCTGGTACACATTACTAGTGTTCAGAAATATTTCAAGTTCTCTTCTCCTGGGGCACGTGAAAATAGTAATACTTCCTGGCCTGTTTGAAGTTGAGCAAGGCTATGTGCTCTGTCTTTTCCAGTGAAGTGTGAGAACAAATGCTGTGCATCACTTCATGTAGAAACACTTTAAAGCTGGTATATGCTCCTGCCACAGCCACCCTGACAGCATCATGTTGAAGTGCTGGCATATTAAGAGGGTGGGGCATTCAACAACTTAAAAAGTTGAATATTATCAAAAGCAAATGCCCTACCAAACTGACCAGAACACGTAGTGTAAGAATTAATTAACTTTTGCTTATTTAATTTTCTGAAATTTGAGTTATTGGTTACTATAATATAACCTCAATTAATCTTGTTAAAATGGTGGGGAACAGTAGAAAATTGACAAAAATCTTTAAAACTGATACATATCTTTAGTTGACCAACATCTATACTAACATTTAAGTCCCCCAAAACAAGAGACGCCAGTACAGAATAGGATAAAGCCTTAGATAATCTAAAAGAAAAATAAATCGCCATCCAAATTTCTATATTCAAAAACACTCTACAGAATAAAGGCCTCACAAGTGACATCACCAAAATGGCAAAATTACCACCTCCAACTCTCCAACAAAGATCCACAATTAGACAGCTATCCACTAGCAAAACTAGCTCTAGGAAAACTCTGGAATCCACTTTAGAAACTTTAGCAAAACCGAGACAGCTCCATTCTGCCCATGTCCACCTATCCCATCTCCCAAACAACATCATTTGCACAAACAGGAAACTTCCTAGCCAGAAAGAATTTCCTCCCCAGGAAAGGAAGACAGACTTAGTGGCCAGCTTCCCCAGCCTTTTGGGGCATGGCACAAATGTTTTACTTCAGTTTCACCTCCACCCCCACACTAGCAAAGCTGAAATCTATACAGATAACTAAGAACAAAGAAGAAAACTAGGAGCCACAAAGAGCAGGCACAGAGTGGGATCATCACAGTCCACAGTGACCTGCTCTGCATACAAACCCAGCAGAAGAAACTGAAGAAACTAATAGCCAGCACAGATCCTGTAAACCCCCTGGTATTGCATCAGCATTTGCCCACGGTGTATGCCCTCAGTGATGCCAGCCACCTTGTTCCCTCCCCAACCCCAATTCAGAGCATGGGAACTGTACTGGAAGCCGGCTTAGGCCTCTGTGGCTGCACAAGTGCAAGATGCCATCTTGGATTAACAGCACCACCATGCAAGGACTCGGTGCTGGCCTCTCCAGGCTGTGCACTAGCACACTGCCAGCCTGGCAGTCATCACCAGCCTACAGGGCAGTGTCATGTCCTGGGGAACAATGTACAGCCACAAGAGGGCACAACAGCCAGGCCCTTCAGCCACCAGTGAGCTCTCAGTTTGCTGAGACCTTGCTGCCTGTCTGGCCCCCATAACCATGTGTGTTTCTGAAAATGGCCCCTATCCCTACATAGACACCTACAGCTGACCCCCGCGACCAAGTGTGTGGACACCACTGGCTCCAGCCACCACTTCTGTCTGCCCTGGTCCCTGGCCTCTAGACATGGAGGCACTACTGAAGACTCCCAACAGCCCTTGGAGCCACAGCAGGCCCTCTACAGTGCTTGCCAAGGTCCACACAGTTGTTGAAGCTACAGACCTGAGCAACCTGACATGAAGAGCTGTCACAACCCTCCAAGACTCAGTGCCACCATATGCCCTTGGCATCCTGCCTCCCTAGACCTAGGTACCACATGCTACAGTGTGCTCCCCACTCACAGGTGAACGTCTTCTCCTACTGAAGTCAGTCTGTAACATCTAGAAGAGATGACTGCTCCTAAAAATGCACAGATGCCTATAGAATGCTGCAGAGATCTAGAGGAGTCAGGGAAACATGTCTCCGCCACAGGGATACCATAAACCTCCAGGAACTGGTCACAAAGGAATGGGGACACAGGATTGTCCTGACGAAGAATACAAAACAGTTGTTCTAAAGATGCTCAGAGGGATACAAAAGAACACAGATAAATTATATAACAATATCAGGGAAACAATACCAAAAAAATGAGAAGTTCAGCACAGAAAATGTAAAAAGAACCAAATAAATTTTGGTTTGGTCAGGTGGAGCTAAATAATACAATAACTAAAGTGAAAACTCAATGAGTTCCAACAGCAGTCTTGACAAAGGAGAAGAATCAGTTCAGTTGAAATTAACCAAACAGATGAACTTAATTAAAAAGAATGAAGAAAGCCTATAGGACTGATGGGACACTATCAAAAGAAATTATGTATTCATCACTGATGTCACAGGCGGAGACGTAAGGGAGAAAAGGGAAGAAAAATAAAAGTTCTCAGCCATTATTTTAAAAACTAATGGGGAAAAAATTAATGGGGAGAGACTGGGACATCCAACTTTGAAGTTAGGAGGAAATTCCCATATTTCAATCCAAAAGTATCTTCTCCAAGACAAATTATAATAAAACTGTCTAAAATAAAATATAAAGAGGGAACTTTAAAAGTATCAAGAGAAAAAATATTCTGTCACATACAAGGGAACCCTCATAAGATGATCAGTAGATTTCTCAGCACATACCTGCAGGCCAGGAGATCATGGGATGCTACAGCCAAAGTGATAAAGGAGAAAACTTTCAACCAAGAAAATTTTACCCAGCATGTTGTCCTTCAGAAATGATGGAGAGATAAAAACTTTTGCTAACCAATATTTAACAAGGCAGCCAAGAAGACTCAATGGGGAAAGCATAATGTCTTCAATAAAGGGTTTTGGAAAGCCAGATAACCACATGCAGAAGAATGAAATTGAAACCCTATTTTATACCACTCAAAAAAATGAACTCAAATTAGATTAAAGACTTAAATATAAAACCCAAAACTGTAAAACTCCTAGAAGAAACAGGTAAAAATTCATTGACATTGGCCTTGGCAAACACTTTTTGGAAATGAAACCAAAAGTGTAAGTATCAACAGCAAAAATAAACAAGTGCAACTCTATCAAACTAAAAAGCTTCTGCACAATCAACAAAATAAATAAGCAATCAACAAAATGAAAGAGCAGCCTATGGAATGGGAGAAAATATTTGAAAAGCATCTATCTGATGAGGGGTTTATATTTAAAATAGATAAGGAACTCATACAACTCAGAAAAAAAAAGTGCAATTAAAAATGGGGTAAAGTCCTGAACAGAATTTTTTCCCAAAAAAACACATAAAAATAACTAACATATATGAAAAGGTGCTCAACATTACTAGTTATCAAGGAAATGCAAGTCAAAACCACAGTGAGTTGTCACCTCATCCCAGTTAGAATGGCTATCCTCAAAAAGACAAGTGTTGGTAAGGATGTGGAGAATTGTAACCCTTGTACACTGTTGGAGGTTGGCATAGCCAGTATGAAAGACAGTAGGAGGTTCCTCAAAAAATTAAAAATAGAACTCCCACGTGATCTAGAAATCTCAGATGTGGTTAGATATCCACAGGAAATGAAAACATGACCTTAAAGAGGTATCTGCCATATAGATATATATGGAATATTATTCAGATATGAGAAAGGAAATCCTGCCACTTGCAACAACATAGACGGATTTTGAGGACATTATGCTAAGTGAAATAAGTAAGATAGAGAAAGGCAAATACTGTATTATCTTACCTACAGGTAGAATCTCTAAAAGCTGAACTCATAGAAACAGAATGATAATAAAATGATGGTTGCTAGTGGTGGTAGGTGGGAGAAATGGTTAGATGTCAGTCAAAGGGTAAAAACCTCCAATTAGAAGATGAATATAAATTCTGGGGATCTAGTGTATGACATAATGATGATTAGAGTTAATGATACTATACTGTATACCTGGAAGTTGCTAAAAAGGTAGATCTAAGTGTTCTCACCACTCAAAGGAAGTGGTAATTATGTGAAATGATGGAGGTGTTATCTAATGTGGCAACAATTTCACAACTACATTGTAAGTATATTAAATCATCACATTGTACACCATAAATTTAAATTTACCCAGTGTTATACATCAATTACATCTCAATAAAGCTGGAAAAATATCTAAAATATTGGAGTATATATAGAAATTAACAATGCACTCTTCAGTGACCACAATGGAGGGGTTGAGGACTTAATAATATGGGTAAATGTTAAACCACTGTGTTGTATATTTGAAACCATCATAAGATTGTACATCAATGATACTTTGATTTTTTTTAATGCACTCTTAAATAATTCATGAATTAAATAAAAATCACAAGAAATATTAGAAAACATCTGGTACTATGTGAAAGAAAGCCACAACATATCAGTATACATGATATGCAGCTAAAGCTGTACCTAGAGAGAAACTCATAGCATTAAGTGTTTAAATTATAAAATAAGAATATTCACAATTTTCAAAGCCTCCACCTTACTAAACTAGAAAAAGCAAACCAATTAAACCCAAGGAAAGCTGAAGTAAAGAAAATAAAGAGTAAGTATCAGTAAAATAGGAAATGGACCCAAAAATGAGAGAAAATGAGTAAAACCAAAAGTTTGTTCTTTAAAAATAAGAAGATAATACATAAAATTTGACCACACAGAAAAGAGGAAAAAGGAGAGAAGATTTGGGATTTTCCAAATCAACAAACTATCAATATGAGGAATGAAATATGGATATTATGACTGATCCTTACAATCATTAAAGTGATAATAAATGAATATTATAAACAGCTTCATACTTTTTTTTAACTTTATTATTTTTTTGTTATCATTAATCTAAAATTACATGCAGAACATTATGTTTACTTGGCTCCCCCCTTCACCAAGTACCCCCCACAAACCCCATTACAGTCACTGTCCATTAGCGTAGTAAGATGCTGTAGAATCACTACTTGTCTTCTCTGTGTCGCACAGCCCTCCCCGTGCCCCCCCTCCCATGTTATACATGCTAATCTTAATGCCCCCTTTCTTTTTCCCTGCCCTTATCTCTCCCTTCCCACCCATCCTCCCCAGTCCCTTTCCCTTTTGGTAACTGTTAGTCCATTCTTGGGTTCTGTGATTCTGCTGCTGTTTTGTTCCTTCAGTTTTTCTTTGTTCTTATACTCCACAAATGAGTGAAATGATGCTTTTAACTTAGTTGAAATGGAAACCTTGAAAGACACAAAATACCAAAGATCACTCAAGAAAAAAACAGAAAACCTAATGAACAAATTGAATCTCTGTATAAAAACTTTCTAAGAAGACTTCAGACCTAGAAGACTTCACTATTGTATTCTACCAAAGCTTTAAGAAAGAGGTAATACATTTCTCCACAAACTTTACCATAACACAGAAAAAGAGGGACTATTTCCCATTATGTCTTCTGAGCCCAGCATTACTCTAATACCAAAGCTGCACAAGGACATTACAAGAAAAGAAAACTACAGACTAATGCCACTCATAAACAGACACAAAAATTCTAAAGTCAAAAGAGTAACAAACCAAATCCAGCAATATATACAAAGGATTAAAACATCAGGAACAAATGGAGTTTATCCCAAGAATGCAAAATTAGTTCCATATTCAAAAATCGATTTCTGTAAGTCATAATATCAATGGACTAAAATACATATATTTTATGTTGCATATATATAAAACCTCTCTATATATGCAGAAAAACTATTTGACAAAATTAAAGACCCACTTGTATTTAAAAACTCTCAAAAAAATAGACTAGAAACGAACTTCCTCAACCTAAAAAGAGGCACCTATAAAACACCTACAACTAACATTATGTTTAATGATGAGAGACTAACAACTTTCACCTAAGATTAGGGACATGGCAAAGATGTCTGTTTCTAACACTTGTATTCAACATTGCACTGGACAACAGAGAAAGAAAAAGAAACAAATGTAAAGAAGTAAAGGAGTAAAACTGTTTTTAATCATAGACAACATAATCATTTTACACAGAAAACCCCAAAGCACATCCCAAAAAGCTGCTACAAATCATAACTAGTTTACAAAGTCACAGAAAACTGAGTCAATATACAAAAACCAATGATGTTTCTATACACTTGCAACAAACTTGCAAATTTAATTTTTTAAGTACAATTTACAATAGCACTTTTAAAAAATTATATACTTAGGGATAAATTAGGCAAAATATTTGCAAGATCCTTATATTACTAAACATAGGCTAAAACCTTCAAAAATGTACAAGGCCTCTGAAGGGAAAATTATATAACTTTACAAAGAAAACCTAAGTAAATGGGGAGAGAAATCATGCCAATAAATAAGATCATTATCAACAATGATTTGTACTTTATGCTCTTTTAACTAGTAGCTGATGTGTGGATGCAATGCAATTCCAGTCAAAATCCCATCATGGCTTTTCATGTAACTTGATGTGCTCATTCTAAAATATATGTGAGAGAGCAAAGAACCAAAAAGAGTCAAAACTCTTTATTCAAAAATAGGAACAGTGGGTAGGGGAGCTTGTTCTACCAAATATCAGACCTTGTTGTGAAGTTTACTGTTAATAAACAATATGGTTCTAGCAATTGGATAGACAGTTTGACCAACAATATGCTATTAACTCGGTGCTTGTGTCCCCCCAAAGTTCATATATTAAAGTCCTAATCCTAGTGTAATGGTTTTTGGACGTGGGGCCTTTGGGAGTAATTAGATTTAATTTAATTTCTTAAATTTTTCTTCTTTAATAGATGTATTTCTTCTTTAATATTTTTAGGTTATTTGTTTCTTCTTGGGTGTGTTAATTAAATTAAATTAGAGGTTAATGAAGACCCTTCCCACAAAGAAACAGACAGACCCTGATGGCTTCACTTGTGAATTCTACCAAAGAATGAAAGAAAAAATAATACCAGTTCTATAAATTCCTCCAGAAAATTGAAGAGGAGACAATATGATGCCAGCATTAACTGATACCAAAATTTGATAAAAGATAATACACAAAAATAATACTACAGATCAAAATGTTTCAAAAATTCTAAATATAATTTTAGCAAATCAAAATGAAGGATATATTACAAGAATAATATAACAAGACCAAAAGGGGTTTTTCCTAGGAATGCCAGGTTGGTTTAATATTCAAAATTCCACCAAGAACTGGCCATATCAACAGATAGTGGTGGTTAATTTTTATGTGACACTCAGCTAAGGGATGCCTAGACAGCTGGTCAAACATTGTTTCTGAGTGTGTCTGTGAGGGTATTGGCAGAAGAGGTGAGCATTTTGCTGTAACTTTGTTATTAATACTTGTTAAGCACATCCCTGGGGTGCTGCACAGTAAGTCACCACTCAACAAAACACAACAAGGAAACTGAAATAGAACATTACTATTCACAGGTCCTTGGGAGAGCACACAGTCTGCTTCAAGGAGCCACACAGAGAGGTCAAGGTAGGGTGCAGACAGAGTAGCAAGGCCTGGAGCTCCTGCCTTTCCTGAACAAACTAGAAGAAATGGACAACTTTCTAGAAAAATACAACCTTCCAAGGCTCACACAGGAAGAAACAGAAAATCTGAACAGACCAATTACCAGCAACGAAATTGAATTGGTAATCAAAAACTATCTAAGAACAAAATCCTGGACCAGATGGCTTCACTGCTGAATTTTATCAAACATTCAGAGACCTAATACCCAACCTCCTTACAGTTTTTCAGAAAGTAGAAGAGGAGGGAATACTTCCAAACTCATTCAATGAGGCCAGCATCACCCTAATACCAAAACCAGACAAAGACAACAGAAAAAAATAAAATTACAGATCAATACCCTGATGAACATAGATGCAAAAATCCTCAACAAAATATTAGCAAACCGAATTCAGAAACACATCAAAAAGATCATCCATCATGATCAAGTAGGATTTATTCCAGGGATACAAGAATGGTACAATATTCAAAAATCCATCAACATCTTATGCCACAATAATAAAAAGAAGGGCAAAAAACACATTATAATTCCATAGATGCTGAAAAAGCATTCAACAAAATTCAACATCCATTCATGATAAAAACTCTCAACAAAATGGGTATAGAAGGCAAATACCGCAACATAATAAAGGCCATATACGACAAACCCACAGCTAACATCATACTTAACACTGAAAAGCTGAACGCTTTTCCTCTAAGATCAGGAACAAGACAATGATGCCCATTCTCATCACCTTTGTTCAACATAGTACTGGAGGTCCTAGCCATGGCAATCAGACAACACAAGGAAATAAAAGGCATCCAGATTAGTAAGGAAAAAGTTAAACTGTCCCTGTTTGCAGATGACATTATATTGTACATAAAAAAACCTAAAGAATCCACCCAAGAACTACTAGAACTAATAACTGAGGTCAGCAAAGTTGCAGTATACAAAATTAATACACAGAAATCTCTTGCATTCCTATATACTAATGATGAACTAGCAGAAAGAGAAATTAAGAAAACAACTCCATTTACAACTGCATGAAAAAGAATAAAGTACCTAGGAATAATCCTAACCAAGGAGGTGAAAGACCTATACCCTGAAAACTACAAAACACTCAGAGAAATTAAAGAAGACACCAATACATGGAAGTACATCCTGCGCTCATGGATAGGAAGAATTTAAAAATATTGCCAATATGGCCGTCCTGCCTAAAGCAATCTACAGAGTCAATGCAATCCCTTTCAAAATACCAAAATATTCTTCAATGAACTAGAACAAATTATTTATCTAAAACTCATATGGAACCACATAAAATCCCAAATAGCCAAAGCAATCCTGAGAAAGAAGAATAAAGCGGGGAGGATTACACTCCCTGACTTCAAGCTCTACTACAAAACTACAGTAATCAAAACAATTTGGTATTGGCACAAGAGCAGACCCACAGATCAATGGAACAGAATAGAGAGCCCAGATATAAACCCACACATATATATATGGCCAATTAATATATAATAAAGGAGCCATGGATATACAATGGGGAAATGACAGCCTCTTCAACAACTGGTGTTAGCAAAACTGGACAGCTACATGCAAGAGAATGGAACTGGATTATTGTTTAACCCCATCCACAAGTAAACTCAAAATGGATGAAAGACCTAAATGTAAGTCATGAAACCATAAAACTCTTAGAAAAAAACATATGCAAAAATCTCTTGAAAATAAACATGAGCAACTTTTTCCTGAAAGCATCTCCTCAGGCAAGGGAAACAAAAGCAAAAATGAACAAACAGGATATCAAACTAAAAAGCTTCTGTACAGCAAAGGACACCACCAACAGAACAAAAAGGCATCCTACAATATGGGAGAATATATTCTTAAACAACTTATCTGATAAGGGGTTAACATCCAAAATATATAAATAACTCACACACCTTAACACCCAAAAAACAAATCACCTGATTAAAAAATGGGTGGAGGATATGACACTTCTCCAAAGAAGAAATTCAGATGGCCAATAGGCACATGAAAAGATGCTCCACATCGCTAATTATCAGGAAATACAAATTAAAACCACAATGAGATATCACCTCACACTAGTTAGGATGGTCAACATCCAAAAGACAAACAACAACAAATGCTGGCAAAGATGCAGAGAAAGGGGAACCCTCCTACACTGCTGGTGGGAATGTAAATTAGTTCAACTGTTGTGGAAAGCAATATGGAGGTTCCTCAAAAAAAATGAAAATAGAAATACCCAGGAATTTGACCCAGGAATTCCACTCCTAGGAATGTTCCCAAAGAAAACAAGATCCCAGATTCAAAAAGACATATACACCCCTATGTTTATCACAGCACTGTTTATAATAGACAAGATATGGAAGCAACCTAAGTGTCCATCAGTAGATGAATAGATAAAGATGTGGTACAATACACAATGGAATATTATTCAGCCATAAGAAGAAAACAAATCCTACCATTTGCAACAACATGGATGAAGCTGGAGGACATTATGCTCAGTGAAATAAGCCAGGCGGAGAAAGACAAGTACCAAATGATTTCACTCATTTGTGGAGTATAACAACAAAGCAAAACTGAAGGAATGAAACAGCAGCAGATTCACAGACTCCAAGAGGGGACTAGCGGTTACCAAAGGGGAGGGGTTAAGGAGGGAGGGTGGGCAGGGAAGGAGAAGGGGATTAAGGGGCATTATAATTAGCACACACAATATAGGTAGGTCACAGGGAAGGCAGTATAGCACAAAGACAAGTGATGTCTCTATAGCATCTTACTATGCTGATAGACAGTGACTGCAGTGGGGTGGGGGAGACTTGATAATATGGGTGAATGTTGAAACCACAATGCTGTTCATGTGAAATCTTCATAAGATTATGTGTCAATGATACTTTAATTTTTAAAAAAAGAAAAAAATCAAAAGTTAAATATAAGAAAAAGAAAGTGAAAGACAAGCCATAGTATAGGAGAAAATATCTGCAAATCATGAATCTGAATTTCTCCAAAGAAAACACATAAATGGCCAATAGGCACATAAAAAGATGCTTAACATCATTAGTTATTAGAGAAATGCCACATTAAGATACCACTTCACACCCACCAGGATGGCTGAAACAAATCAGAAAGTTACAAGTGTTTCAAAGATATGTGAAGTTTAGCAACTAGAAACTTAAATGGCAAAATGAATTCCCTTTAAGAAACAAAATTCAAAGAAGTTTCCTATCACCACTTTCTTTCAGCACTGTATTGAAAGTCCTAGCCAGAGTGACAAGAAAAAGAAACTACGTGTATAAGACCTGAAAGAAATATTTCCAAGGGATATGGTAGACTACACAAAATAATTTAAAACAAATATACACACTAACTAAAGCTCAGCCAGGTTACTAGATTTAAGATCAAAATGCAAAGCTAAATTGCAATGCAAAAAAAAACCAAAAAACACCGAAAACCAAAAAGCAGAAAAATGCTGTTTTCTTGCTTTGGCCCAGCTGCTAGAGGGTACATTAAATACTTCTGGGAACCCGAGAACAGAAACAAAAACAAATAAGATAGGTAATTACAAGTGTTTTGAGGATGTTAAGAAGTTGGAACCCTGTCTATTGCTTCTGGGAATGTAATACGGTGCAGCTGCTGTGAAACTGTAGAACACAATTTAGAAGTTCCTCAAAATGTTAATCAAAGAAGTATCGTATGACCTGGTAATTCTGCTCCTAGGTAGACACCCAAGAGAAATTAAAACGTATGTCCACATGGTAACGTGTACATGAGTGTTTATAGCAGCATTACTCCTAATAGCCAAAAAGTGAAAAACACCTAAATGTTCATCAATTGATAGGCATCAACTGATAAACAAAATGTGGTAAATCCATATGAGGGAAAATCATTCATCAGTAAAAGGGAATGAAGTCCTGATGCTCTGTGTCCCATATAACTTCAGTAATATTCTATATTTTTGTAATACTACAGTAAAACAGTTTAAGTGCATAAAAGAATAATGATATAAAAAGGTGTCCAAAATATATAGCTAATTTTTTTAAATAGGTTATAAAATAACATACACCAAATTATCCATTCTTTGAAGGTCTATGTTTTTGTGTACAATGGCATAAATTACGCTTGAAGGGATAATCATTTGCCAATGCCCATCATGGATTTCACAGTGGAGACTCCTGAAATGTGTGATGTGAAATGTGAATCATCAAATGCTCAGAAAGGCCATGACTATTGTTTTATAAGGAGCAAGGTCAATATCATATGGAGTAGAAAAATCCATTTTTACTCAGAAAACACTGAACTGTATTGTTTCAGGGAAAATTAAAAGAATGTTTGCTTTGGTGAAATATTCTTGCCTTTTAAGTGGCTACTGAGGAAATTTCCTACAATTTTCCTAGTAAAAAGGGGGCCTTGTATCAGAACACCCATTGTCTCTCCCCATCACAGGACCAAAACACACCTCGAACTTCAGAGGCACCGAGAGAAGAACCTTCATTAGTATCTGGCCAAACACTCAAG
Organism: Manis pentadactyla; assembly: GCF_030020395.1. NCBI lineage: Eukaryota > Metazoa > Chordata > Mammalia > Pholidota > Manidae > Manis > Manis pentadactyla. Next base: position 64,836,866 of record NC_080032.1, on the reverse strand, counting down.
AAGCAGAAACTTGGAGGGATAGGGTTTCCCCAGGAGAGTTAAGGGACCAGAAGACTGAGCTCTAATCAGAGTAAGACAATGAGCACAGGGAGGGGTCAGAGCTGTAAGCAGTCTCAGTCTGACCAGCACCCAACTCTGGGAGAGCTGCCCCTCCAGGCTGAAGGCTAGATTTTCTGCAACCCCATCCCTGATGCCTGCAGTCCTCTGAGTCAAAGGCTCCATGGAAACCAGCTTTTAGAATGGATGAGGGAGAGAATGCACCCTACAGAATTCACACAGATGGATCGGTAGGGCATAGGAAAGGACCAGTCCAGGACCCCAGCAAGTCAGGGAACAATTCATGAGGCTGGGGCAGGGACTTGGGAACCTTTAGATAAGCCATGCTGTACATGAGTTAGTCCCCATCAACAAGAGCCCCTCCCATGGCCACAGGGTCCTCTGTCTCCCGCACACACCTGGTAAGAAGAAATACGGTCAGAAGGCAGAGCCTTTCTCAGCCCAATGCTGGGTGAGCTCTGCAGTCAGGCAGAGAGGCCATGGGATTAAAGGAGAAGGGTTGGAGAGAAACAGGGGCATGATTATCTCTGCTTTGGCACCACACAGATGACATGACACCAACAGTACAGGCACTGTGCGCTTCACAGACCAACAGATGTAATCGCCTCTCGGTTGCCCTCACACTCACCCCTCACACTCACTGCATGCATGCACACACACATGAGCACACAGCCTGGGGAGAACAGACACATAAAACTCAGAAGCCCTGATGGGCAGGCCCCTACGAGGCAGGCAAAGGGAGTGCTCAAGGGGCCCAGACACAGCCGAGGTCAGGCATGGTCCTTCCTGCATGCTGGGAGCCTCTGGAACTAAACAGCTGCTTCTGAAAAAAAGGGCCACACTGGAGCATCCAGAAACTGGTTCACCACAGCCTGGGATCAAATATCATTTCTCTGTAAAACCTGCTGCCATGACCAGATGACTCCCCACAGAAGAACCAATATTCACAATCAGTGTGGTTCCTTTTGGGTCAAAAACCTATGGTCTCCACTGGGGCTTTGGCTGCATGACTCCAGGACCTTTCCCTTCACCAGGGGGTCCACTCACTCACTGGCCCTCCCAGGATAGGCAGGCGTCTCTTACCTTGAGCATCCACCATGGTGCTGAGGACAAGAAAACAGAGCCCCTGAAGAAAGGCACGTCCATTCAAAGCCATCCTGACTCCCTTGTCATCAAAGGCACACTCCCAGCTGCAAAACAACCCTATGAGGATCCGGACAGCAAAGGTAGGAGCATTTATAGACACATCCCCTGACATCCTCCCTACTGACAGCCAATAGAGACCCCTTTTACCATCTCAGATGCTATCGGAGACCTCATCTCCCACTTTCTGAAGCTCAAACACCAATTAGATTCTGCATCTTGAAAAATCTCCTTATATGAGCAACACGGCCCTTTGACATCATGTTTCCTTAGGTCCCTGAGATGGGGGCGCCTGTGATGGGGGTTGGGGTAAAAGTCGCATCAAAAAGCATGATTTGCTTTCTCTCCCCTAAGGGTCCTGGCCAATCGCCGCCAAATGTAAGACCTTTCAGCGTCTGGGTGCTGTGTTCAGTTACCCTTTGACCCATGGAAGGGTTTTTTGGTATGATCATACTTTGTTCTTTTCTGTGACTGAGCTCATGGCCAAAGTAGAGACCAGAACCACAAGGAAGCCAGCAGAAATACGAGAATAATGATCAGGCCAGCAGAAAATGAGGACCAGCAGCATAGGAATTCACAGGTGAATGCAGAGGGGTAAGGTGGGACTCCTCAGTGGGGGAGGCGGGATTGCTGGTCTCTCTCCCCCTCTCATCCTGATCTGGAGAGTGGGGACCTGGCGCACAAAGGGGGTCATAATATCAAGGGGCTTTGACAGGTCTAGCTTTTCCCTTAGGGATCTTTCTTACCCCTAAGACCACTCTGTCCAGCCCACACATCTCCTGGGGCTGAACCCTCCTTCACTAGGGTAAGGAGGAGCTGTAATCTACATGGTATTTGCAGACCCTTTCTCTCTGTGCAGCTGCTGGGCCAGCAGTCCCAGTGCCAGTGCTCAGGGGTCGGAGAGCACGTGGCCTCTCTGCTCTGACCTTCTTCCTCCCAGACTAGTCCCTGGCCCACCCCCACCCCCTCCGCCTTTCTCATTTGCTCCAGCCAATTGGCTGGTCCACTTCACTCCATTTCAGTTCCTGCATCCACCCTCCTACCCTTTCAGAATCTCTCTTAATTCATGGTTCAGTGGAGCATGAATTCAACCCCAAATCCATCTTATCCTTGCTATCCTTAACACATGAACTAATTCCCTTTTCATTTTTAATGGTTTTGCCCTTAGTCACACCAGGGAAAGAAACAGGGGAGATGGAAAATACCAAGTGCTCACAGGTATGAATGCTCTCTGAAGTCCTGTCTGTGAGTTTCCAGGCACCGTGAGAATGCTCATCAGCCAGCATCTGCTAAGCATCTACTCTACACCCGTGCATGTGAGCACCGGGCCAGGGGCTGGAATAGAACAATGAACAGGCAGGCACTTTCCCCGAGCCACCGGAGTTTAGAGTCTAGCTGGTGGTGAAAGGTGTTATACAAATAGGGACATTTAATTTATTCAGTAACACAATTTGCAGCAAGATGGATGGACCTAGATGGTGTTAGGCTGAGTGAAGTAAGTCAGAGAAAGACAAATACCATATGATTTCACTCGTATGGAATCTTAAAAAAAGAAATCAAACAAACAAACAGAAATAGACTGATAAACACAAAGAACAGACTGGTGATTGCCATTGGGGACAGGGAGGAGGCTGGGTGAAATAGGTGAAGGGGAAAAGATTTGTGAGAATGTTTGATATCTTGATCTGGGTGATGGTTACATGAGCATGTGCACATGTCAAGATTCATGGAGCTGTACACTAAGATTTGTGCATTTTATCGTATCTGCCTCAGTCTTTTTAAATGTTCACTTAAAATAAATGAATAAATAATATTGTTTAACAACAGATGTGAAAAAGCCATAAGAAAAAAAAAATTCAGTTTGTGATCACAGGTCACAACATGGCAGAGGTGACAGGGAGGCAGACTCAGTCACGGGAAGCTTCTTCTCTGGAGCGACATTAAAGCTGATAACTGGTGAGTGAGGTGGAGCTTACCTGGAAACTCAAGTCCCTTATCTTACAATCGAGGCCCCTCCCTAGACTCTTCTCTTCTCCCTTTTTGAATTTTTACATATCGAAATTCTATTACTCTAGTTCTTTGCCCTATTTCAACCATACCTGTCCTTCAACTCATCAATACCTGTAACACCTTAAATCTCTCTTTGTGCTTTAGGTAGAAATGCACTAAGAATTGGAGAAAGAATTGAAGATTGGATACCAAGAAAGGTATTTGAGTTGACTGGGCAGGAAGAACTAGAGCCAGCCCTCAGGGGGGCCGGATGACTGAACTTAGTGGGAGCAGTGAGCCAGAGTGAGAGAGAAGTGGAAGCTTCCACCTGCTTCAGATGTGTGGGACGCCACAAGGAGTGACGGTGCTGAACTGGCCCTACTGTGTTCACGTTTCACTGTGAAACACGACCTCCCATAGACGGTGCCTCGGTGATGTCATGGTAGCAGAAAGAAGATCCAGCCAGTAGGAGCCTAGGCTGAGGAAGAACGTGCATGGAACTCTCAGGTTGAGGCAGAAACTACTGCAGAGGTTAAAGACAGCTGAAGAATCTGCATTAATCTGTCCCCTCACCGAAAACAGGGAGAGAACCAGTGGAAATCTGATGGCAGAAAAAATGTAAACACACCTCCCTGCAAACTGCAGGCTTCCAGTGAAACGAGCTTGGTCCAGCTAGCCCCCACACTGCTATTCCCTTAGGAGAAGCTGTCCCTTTGTCCACCCGGCCAGCATCAGAACTAAAACAAGGAGGTTCTCTGTCAGGCAGGGTTTCAAACCCACTGCTGTCTTCCCTGCAGGGTTACCTGGTGCTCCTTTACAATCACACAGAATCTTTGTGCCCCAGCCAACAGGATGGTAACACAACCCTCTTGCTCCAGCTCACCCTCATTGTCACCCATAGGGCATGGATGGGACCCTAACATTGTATCCGCTGTGTTCAAGGAGTCCACTTAACATTCACAGACCCAAGTCTCATCAGCTCAGCACCCTGCACAGAGGGCTCTCTCGTGCTCCAGTGCCTGGAGGTGAACACAGGGCCCAGCCTACATCCCCCTGGATGGATCAGAGGTACATCCAGCACCACCAGACCCCCAGTCCCACTCCAGCTGGACCACTCCTCAGCGCCCCAGTGTTCCCACAATTGCCTCTCATCTTCACTAATGGGTCTTCACCGCTATTCATCCAGGATGAACATCCTCTGAAGCCGTGGAGCCAACCTGCAAGGCTTCCCTTCAAGCCTGGTCAGAGGAGAAGGACCCCGCGGGTATCAGACGACGGCTCCGGCCTTTCCTGTCCCTCTGGCCCACAGAGTGGTGGGGGTAACCTAATGCCCCGTTTCCACTGCACAGGCAAGTCCCAACCACTCACTTCCATGTTTCTCCCCTTTTCCTCAGCAGCCCACTTCTCTCCACCCAGTCAGAAGAGGAACCACATCAGGTTTAATGGCAAGTGAAAATCCTCAGGACTTAGTAAATATTCCTGTTCAGAGGCAGTTCCCATATTGGATGGGATGCAGAGGGTCCACCAGCCCTCAGAACATTCTGCTTCTTGTCTTAACTGCTCGTGGAGTGCATGGCCCTGGGTTAGGCCCGTTCCCTTGCTTGGCTCCTCACTGAGATCCCGGGGGCAAGGGAGGGGGTGCAGAGACAGGCCTTGAGCTTGAAGATAACCTGTTAGAACTCTGAGCACCCAGAGTTGGGAACCCAGAAACCCACCTGGAGACAGAAAAAATAAACACAGAATGTACTAGAAAGACCTGAGGTGAATCACTGAGCCACTGAACCAGAGGAAGAGCCTCTGGGTGCGGCAGCTGGGACCAGCCACTGGCAGGAGCCTCTGCACTGGCCGCTCGTCTGTCCAGGCTCTGGCCCGGCTCCATCCATGTCTATGCAGACCAACTGCATCCCCTTCCTACCCCAAAAGGCAGACAGCACATGATATAGTCTTGTTGGGATGGAAGGTACTTTCATATTTGCTGGAAGACAGGTTTGTCAGCTTGCAAAGTTTAAGGACATTAAATCTTCCATTTAAATATCCAACTTCCCCAGCTCATTTAAGTTTTCAAAAATGTCATACTAAGCCCTCCTTTTCCCTTGTGGGTTAGAAGATGCTTTGGTCTTATTCAGGTGATACCCAGCCCATCTGGCAGTTGCATTTCCCAGTGTAAATTAATAAAAATGGTGCTCTGATTTAGAATTTAAATTTTTGTGAAGTATTGCAGTTAGTAGACATATCCTTTGAAAATGTACATATTAGCAATTAGCTACCTTAATGCTAATAATTATCAGTAATTATCAGAGAGGAAAAGGAAGAAAAGAATGAAGATAAGGAGGAAAGTGAAAAGAAAATTCCATGTCTTCATTTTCATAGAATTAATGTTACCATAAAAATCTTTTCACATATATTTTGTCCACAGTTCAGGTTATTTATTTGTCATAGGACACCCAGAAAAGGAATTATTATTATTATATTTGTGAGAAAGGAATTTATTACTAGTCAAATGGCAAAAATATTATGTTTTTTACTATATTGCCATACAGTACATAGAAATCTATTATTCTTCTCTGAATCAATCAACCTTCCTAAAGGAGAAGAAAGAATAATCCCAGGGAGAAAGCATAAACCTGTCTGCTTCCTTCCACTCCAGGTCTAAGTCACTATCTCTTCCAAGAGTGGCAGACTAGGGAATGTTTCCGGCAAAGGAGATTCTGGTGCTGGTGACCACCCCCAACCCTTTCCTGAGGCTCACTGCCAGCCCTCCATCAAGACCTGGGGTCTTTACATAGTCCTTGGTGGGTTCTAAGTTTCTGAGTTCCAAGTGCCTAAGTGATTAATTTTTTACAAAGAAATTTCAAAGTCAAATTAGCCCACTTACTATATCAGTGGACTTGCCCCACGTGTGAAAACATCAGTTTCTACTGGGTGCAGCTTGTCTTTAAGGTGAGAGGTTCCCAGTCTCCAGGTGCAGGTCATAGGACCACCACAAGATGGCAGCGCTGAGAATGACAAATTTCTGGAAGCTAAAGGAGCGAAGTGAAATTTAATGGCTTATTTTTTCAAAAAGATCATATTATCTATTTCATATTTAAACATCCCAGAATGGCCTGTTACTAAAATATTGCATTGCATTTTTGAGCTATGGAAGGAATTCATAAAGCTAGAAATAGACACTAAAATAGATGAGGTAGGTAGGATGACTGATGATAGTGATGGTAATAGATGGTACAGATGAATGGACAGGGATACAATATCTATATATGGGGATTTTTAAATATGTGCAATCCTTTCTCTTTTATTGCATTTCATTTTATGTGAACTACCCCTTCCTTTCAGTCACCAAACGATGCTTGAGCAGAGAGAGAGATTGCTCTTCCAGGAAATAAAGAGAAAGGAGTCAGTGTTTGACTCTGGCCCTCCAAAGTAGGAGTTGGGGGTCCCAAGAATAAAATACACAGCTTTGACAGACCTGGGTTTTCTAAACTTCAAATTTTTCCCCCTTACATACCAAGAGTTTGGTTTAGTAGGACTCAGAACATAATTGTATTATAAACCACAGCCATAGAACTCACAAAATACACTTTAAGGAAACTGCCCCACATGGAAAAGGAAAAGAAAAACTCCTTTGCTGGGAAGTGGCTGCAGGGGAAGGGGGGAAGGAGAGGCATGTGAAACAGAGAAGAGAAGGGACTTATTCAGATGCTGCCTGAAACCATCAGTGACGCCACCTCCTTAGATCTCAGGCTGAGGAAACCTGGAGGCAAGAATGGAAGCCCAAAGGGGTGAGAGGAAAGCCAAGCAGAAGGGGCTTCGCCCAGGGAAGTCACTGCTGCCAAAGACTCGTTCCCATGGATTGCAAATGCTCCCATGTTCCCTGGAAGGCAGCCCTGGGACAGGTATAGTGAGAAGAGCAGTAACCGGGTGCCAGATAGAGCCCTGCCTCAAAACGCAGCCCTGCTAGACATGCTACCACCCACACTGCCCGCCCCTCAGGCTCACCGTTCCCATAATGCACCCCTACAGGGCATACATTCCCTTAGGCCCCTCACCCTGACGTGCCACAGTAAGCACACAGATATGGGAAGAACGCGTTCCATGCACCTGCATCCGAGTCTCCACCAGAGCACAGAGACAGCTTCACACCCCACCAATCCCACACCCGAGGTTCTCAGGGGGACCAACGGGGCAGCTGTAATCAGTCCACAGCTCTGTCACCCGCCCCCCCCCAGAAGAACCCACCTCGTCCAGGTTGGCAGAAACAGGCTCTCCTTTCCTGCCATGCCCATTCCTTCTTCTTGAAATTCAGAGAATTAGAAAGAGAAAACAATGGAACACGCTCATTTCTCCCCCTAAGTATTCTAATGTCTACCGGGTAATTTTCCGAGAATCACTTACTTGTCATCTGTTCCTTCCACTCCGCAGCCCCAAGGCTGCACATGCATCCTGTCTCCTTCTGTATCTGTAACCTCAGCACATTAATGATAATAGATGATTACAAATATCAGACGCAGGACATGAACTCAGGTGCCAAAGCTAGGACCAGGATCCGCTCACTCAGAATTAATGCAACCCTCCCTCTAGGGCCCCAATCCACCATTCCTTACCCAGTTTTAGACTCTACATTATCACCAGAAACTATGCATCTGGACACCTAGGACATGGGCTCTGCTTGCTGGAGCCCAGCCATCCCTTCCCACAGGCTGGCATGGACGCACATTCAGTGTAACCAGCTCACACGGTCGCATGTTCCTCAGGACAAAGATCTCATGGATAAGAAGCAGGGAATGATGGGCTGAGAGGAGGGGCTCATCCCAGGTCTAGCAGGCTGTGTCCAAGCAGTACCCAGCCCTCCAGAGTTTGGGGTGCAGAGTCAACCTGGGCCAGCCCACCCTCTCTGACACATAAGGGAACATCAGTGTACAATCTCATCAAAGGAATGAAAGGGTGGCAACGAATTTGAGAGAGTACGAAGAGACTCGGGTGCCAGACTGGTCTTGACCCACAGCTCCTCCACATACTGGGTGTGTGGCGGGAACAGGTTTCTTCAATTCTCTTTGCTTTGGTTGCCTCATCTGTAAAATGAGGGTAACAGTTGTGCCTAGAGTTTTGGTGTGGATTTAATGAGTTGGCTTTAGTAAGTGATATTGCGGGGCGCTTGCTAGGATAGTCCACAGCAGCAGTGGAGTAGTATGAGGACAGCCTTCTCCATCCTGTCTCCATAGGACTCTAGAATGTGAAACTAAATTCTGTGAGCCCTAGCCTTGACTGGAGCCTGCCAAAAATCTGTGTTGGAACCACAGTGGTGACTTGACGGTGTCGTGATAATGGTGAGCCTTCCACAACTGACCCTCTTTTGTGCTCCCATTCTCCTAATCATGAAATTCCACCTTGGCAAGTAACTCATTTGCTTACTTGCCAATTTTACTTCATTAGTTCTTATGTTCTGCAAGAAGTTCTGTTTCTAATTCACCTCTGTCTCCCCAATGTCTGGCTATTTGAAAAATCCCAAGTTATGTCTATTAAATGAATGAATGGATGAATTAATTAATGGTAGTCCACTAGGTGTTACACAAATCATCACAATCAAAAGAATTGTTTTGAGAACATTATTCCACTTGATGTTGTAAGGACTTAACGTTGCAGTGCAAGTTATATCATTTGATAAATGCTGCTACAAGAACATTAAATGCTATTATGTTCATGTATTCAATTCAATATTGTTAAATGATATGAGCTATGGTTCAAAACAACACAATGGCTCTGCAATGAATGCAGTAAATTACAATTTCCAAAAACAAATGCAGCCCCACCCCCAGAGCCATTCTGAGAGATAAAAACACATATAAATGGGGCAGGTCTCTTTGTGTGTCCAAAGATACAGAAGACAAACCACATCATCCTGACAGGGGAAGACCATGAAGTCGCTTGCTCTAGCCTTAATCAGATATGGCTAAGTGGGCAGGATGTTATATATTTATCATATGGCACATTTTTTATTAAAACCACATATGATTCTAACAGGAAGAAAACGTTGTTATAAAGAATTTCAGCTAGCAGCTTATATATTGAATACAAAGTGCAGAAGTAAAGAGCAGAACTCTGTTTTTTTACTTAGGACAACTGCTTAATTGGCCCTATGAATACAAAACAAAACAATGTGTTACAACAACGTTGTAACATTGCATCATTATTCCCAGTATCCGTGAAAAAGTGGAGGTTTAAGAGGTTAAATAATCTCTCTTCTGAATAGTCAGTAATTAACATCCTTGTTTGATGGACAGTTCCTCAGGAGCTATTAGAAAGAGAGTGACTAAGATACAAAAATATTCTTTATGAATTCAAAGAGCTCTATACAACACTAAACAATTACTAATCGAGTTGTTTCACTAGGCATTGGAGATCCACCTTGCCTGTCTGTATTCCTTGTGTGGACCGTACAAGGCCAGTAAAGGTTCCTTTACCAAAGAGCATTTCATCACAAGGACAGGAAAGTTCCTAGTTAGGTCATGAGCTGATTCAGATCCAGCCCATCATTCTTGCTCCGTGTACTCATTCCAACTGCTCTCTCAGATCTCAGCTTGCCTTCCTCTGCTGGACTTTGTTGGTTCCCAGCCACCATTTCTGATTTACTGACAACTAGATCTCAAACCCTTTCAGAGCCACAGTGACTGCAATGGGGAGTTGAGAACTTGGTAATGTGGGTGAATGTTGAAACCGCAATGTTGTTCATGTGAAACCTTCATAAGATTGTATATCAATGATACTTTAAAAAAATGTATGTCGTGTTCATATTTCTAATGAGTTAACTAATTGTTTTTCTCTTAGGTGCAAGATCATTTTTCTATTAAATGCAACTCCTCATGATAGTTGATGCGATTAAAAATATATATATGACTTTGTGAGCACAGTGTTAGGGCCACTCCCAGTGCCTGGGAAGGTGCAGGTGCAACAAGAGGCCACGAAGCTTAGTTTTCTCTAGCTTCATGATTTGTCTGCCTCTGGGCAGAGCTTATATAATTAACAACTCCAGCACAGTTTGAGTTCTGGCGGGTGGTGGGTGATTCTTAAACCTCCTAAATCCAAGGTTAGTGCTCCCTCTCTAACCCGGAAGGCAGTTCAAAACAAAACAGAAAAGAAGCAGAATTTGGACAGCTGATCCAAGATTGCCCATCTATAGCTGTGCTCTGCTACATATGGAGCTTTGGTGCTGTTTAAGGTCCGGCCAGCAGACCTGCTTGAAAACACTGAAGACAACAAAATTTATTCTGCCCCTTCACATCTAAAAAGTCTACAAAGAGATTCTCTTTTCCTTATCATTGAATCCTTCCCCATCTGGGCATGTAGGCCACAGGCATCTGCTGAGGCCCCATAAGGGCCCACAATGGGGGTAAAGCCTATACCCATGTCCTTCCTTTATGCCCATTCTACCTTACAGCTACCAGAGGGCCTGAAATCATTAACTCAGCTATGTCCCACCTCATGTCCTAAACTGGACGTTGAGGGGAGTGGCTCTCTATTTCCAGTGTCTATAGCTTAACAGATGCTCAATAATGTTTACTGAATGGCTAAATAGCACCATGCTGGACATTTAAGAGAAATTATTTCATGTAAGAAAAACTCCTTTTGAGAACATTATTTAGGTAATTGATATTTTAGTTTCAAAGGCCCAAGATTTCAGCAATTAAAAGAGCAAATTCTGGTTTTCAAAACAAAAATAGCTAATCACCAAAAAAATGTATACTAGCAAACGTTGCAAATCTCTCTCTCTCTGCCTCCAAAGATACACAGGACAAACCACAACATACTAGCAGGTGGAGACTGTGAATCTTCTTATTAAGTCTTAATCAGGCACAACGGAAGAGACAGGAGATTTATATATGTATTTATCACTTGGCTGCATTTCAAGTAAAACCACACAGGAATGTAACAGGAAGAAAAAATTGCCATTAAAAACATACTGCATAGACTCATAGACACCAAGAAGGGACTAGTGGTTACCAAGGGGAGGGGTTGGAGAGGGGGGCAAGGGGGAGGGGATTAAAGGGCACAATAAGTCACAATCACAGTATAGGTTGGTCACAGGGACAGTAATATAGCACAGAGAATACAGTTAATGATTCTGTAACATCTTACTACATTGATGGACAGTGACCGCACTGGAGGGGCTGAGGACTTGATAATATGGGTGAATGTGAACCACTCTACTATGTATTTGAAACCAACTTAAGATTGTCTAAAAATGATATGTTAATTTTAAAAAATTTAAGGAAAAATGTACCGTAGTACTGTCTCTATGACATAAGGAGGGAGATGATATTCAGGAAGAATTCTTTTGCTGAAGAAAACAGCTTAATTATTCTTTGACATTATGAAAGGAAAGCTATCGTGAGCTCATCTGAAAGGATGCTGTGGAGAGCCAGGCAACTAAATTGTTCTGTGCAAGAAAGTATATTTCCGGTAGGGGCACCAACAGAGAGCAGAGGAGCCAGAAGTTCAGACTGCAGGGCTGGGGTATGAGTGTGCCACACATGTTTCCCTGAGGGTCTTCCCAGGGGGCTCAGTGACTCCACAAGTCTGGTCCTCCCTGGCCTGTGGCTTACACCTGCTGTCTTGCAGTGAAAAGAAATGTCATTCAAAAATGAAATGAAATGAAATGACATCCACAGCCCTGTTACTAGCATGGTGAAAAGAAAGGATCAAGTGGGATCAGATCATACCCCTCTTAAGTTCATGAACTTGGGTGTCCAAATCTCTTGCCCAATTTGGAAAGTTCTCAGCCATTATCTCTTTAAATATCTGCTCCTCTCTCCTCTCTTCTCCCTTTGGGACCCCAGTAATGTGTAGATGGTGTCTGTTAATGGTACCTCATGGTGCAGTACACTTCTTTCATTTTTTCTATTCTTTTTTCTTTTTTCTCCTCTGATTGGATCATTTCAAGGTCCTGTCTTCCTCCCTCACAGATTCCTCTGCTGATCCAGGCTGTTGTTCCCTGTTGCATTTTTTGTTTTGTACATTGTAGTCTTCATCCCCAGAGCCTCTGTATGGTTTCTTTTTGATGCTTTCTTCCTCTCTGTAAATGTCTCATCTTGGTCATGTAGTTTTCCTGATTCTGTTGAATAGTCTTTTTGAGTTTCTCGTAGCTCACTGAGCGTCCTTGAAACAGCTATTTTGAATCCTTTATGGGGCCAATCACAGATCTCCCCTTCTTTGGGGCTGGTTACTAGGAAGTTACTGTGTTCTTATGGTTTTTCGTTTTCCTTGAAGTCGTGCATAACGGTCTTCACACTTGAAGAGGTCGTTACCTCCGCCAGTCTTTACTGACTGCTTTGGGGAAAGAAATCACACCTGTCAGCCCTGCTAGGAGTTCAGGGCTTTGCCGGGCCTTTCCTGTTCTTAGGCCTGCTCCACACCTCTTGCTCTCTCTTATGGCGGAATTCTTACACTCGTACTCCTCTCCACCCTGCAAACTAGGCTGAGCACAGCAGCCCTCCTTTTTGCTTTCCTTGGGGCAGTGCAGAATGCTCGAGTTTGTGGTTCCCCCAGGCCTTCAGCCTTGGCTGGTTTCTGTTCATGCTCTTCGCCGTCTCCAGAGCCTCATCCTCACAGCCGCTCTCAGGAGCATGCACAGGGAGCCAGCCACGGGGTGGGGAGGTGTGTGGATGAGATACGCAGAATGCTGGGGTGCCCCACGACCATTTGGGGGATCTGCAGGTGAGGCACCCAGTGGTTTTCAAGCAGGCTTCCTGATGGAGGCACGAGGCAGTTGGTGGAGTCTGCATCCCCTTGCTGCCCTCCTAGGCTCTGTCTGTCTACTCTCTCCCAGCTGCCCCCACACCCACCCGGTGTGTAGCTCATAACTCAGGACTCTGGATGGAGTGAAAAAGAAATGGGTCTCTGACACTGACACACACAGCAGGGGAGACCAGGCACTCACTCTTAAGCTCTAGCTCCCCCAGTGGGTGAAACCACATGCCAGGAGAGTCCTTCTGGGCCCCGAGATGTGCCACCTTGGGGGAGGATGGCAGGGGTAAAGTAAAGCTGTTCCTCTTATCCTCTTTCAGGAGTCCAGGCTCAGATGTGTTGTGCTGGAACTTCTTCACTGCTCTCCTGGATATCCACAGAGGCTCTCTCAGCTGTGGGTGGTTGTCGAAATCAGTGTTCTTTGGGTAGAAAACAGTAGAAACTTTTATTCCACCTTGATGAAGACATCACTCCCAAAAGTCATGGTTCCTCGCCCTCACCGCGCCCCTCAGCTGAGATCCTGTATTTGGTGGAGAGGTCCAAACCTGTATTTCAGGAGGTCCTGAGTCCCGGGAGGTCTTACCTGTAAGGCCTGGTAGTCTGTTATTAGCCTTCAGCACCATGTGTGGAAGCACTGAGAGGTACCGCAGAGAAAACTCTGGCTCCAGAAACACTCCTGCTTTCCCCGTCATACAGCAGTGTCCCTAGTTCCCTCTTGAAAATCAGGACCCATTACTTCAGCCAGTTCACTAAGCCCTTTCTTTGCCTATATGAGATTCCTATTGCTGCTGTAACAAATTAGTTACTAGCTTAGTGCTTAAGATACACAACTTATTAAAGTTCTGGAGGTCAGAAGTGTGTGATGGGTCTTACTGGGCTAAAACCAAATTGCCAGCAGGCTGGTTTCTTCTGAAGGTTTTAGGGGAGAATCTATTCCCTTACTCTTTCCTTCCAGAGGTCACCTGCATTCCTTGGCTCGTGGCTACCCAGCCAGTAACCATATCACTCTGACCTCTGCCTCCACTGATAGGGCTCCTCTGACTCTCCTGTATCGCCCTCTACACCTGTAAGAGCCCTTGTGATTACATTGAGCCCACCCAGATAATCCAAGACAGTCTCCCCATCTCAAAATCCTCAGCTTAATCACATCTGTGAAGTCCCTTTTGCCATGTAAGGTGACACATGTTCTGGGACTTAGAATGTGGACCTTGGGGGAAGGAGTAGTATTCTGCCTACCACACTGGCTTTCATTCAATGACATTCTTCCCTGCAGAACTAAAGCCTCTAAATCAATGACCCCCAAGTTGGAGGAGCAAGAAGCACAAATTTTGTGTGTGGATTATAAATAACAGTGAAACCACTCCCACTTCCACCCTCTGTTCCTGAACCTATCTTTCTTTTCTGTCTGAGAAATCACCATGAACTGGTCACTGATTCTGACCACATCTTATAGGACAGAACCCTAACCCCTAAAGGGGTTGCCCCTCAACTAATACCATAACTGAGTCTTCAGCAAATCATTTGATAATTTCTCAGGCCACATACTTCTGAGTGATGATATGATACATGATAAGACAAGTGAATATTATGAGTATGAACACGTTACCTGGTTTTTTTCTGCACAATAAGTTCTTAGTATAGAGGCAGCATTAGGTAGCAGACCATCATGGTAACTAAGAAATTCAATAAATTAAAGAATGATAGTGCAAGCAGATAATGTGCACAGGGAAGAAAAGTCCATATTCAGAATAAGTGTCTATTTCAGTGAGGAAAATAATCACAACCATATCCATGATGGAAGGGATCTAATGCAACCAGCCTACTACCAGGTGGCTGGTTGATCTCCAAGGACATAGTGTTGTGTCAGGAAGGAGGCTTTGGGCTCTGTAACTGTCAGGTCGGGTACTCATCAAAAGGGTATCCAGATCAGGCTTGATGAGAAAAAGCCCAATTGCCAAGTGCATTTACAGCCGCTATTCTTGACACTGTGGCCATTTTGTTCCTAAGTCCAATGAGCAAGCCCTGAAGTTGGGAAAGCAGTTGATGGGCATCCACAGAGCAGCTCATCTTGTGAAGATAATTTTTGAGCACCACCTCTATGACAGGATGGCCTTTGTGAGCACTCACATGGGACACAAATACCTCCACACTCTGTGCCCTTACAGAGGTTTGATCTCCATAAATGTGCTCCAACTCCTTGGTGTCAAGCCTTACCTCTTGTTCCCTCAAAGTTCCTGAACATCTGGCCAAACCACTAGCCACTGCCAGCCTTTTCTTCCAGGCCAAGTGGAAAATTGCACTGCTCAAAGTTCTGTCCCCTGAGAAGATACTTCTTCCCCACTGCCTTTCAGGACCATGCCTGAGGGATTCTGTAACACCATGATCATCCACTTTCAGGTGTGCCAACATACCATCAGAACCATCTGTAAATCAGATCTGAATTATTTTGTCAATCAACTGGTTATAGAAAGCTTTGCATGAAGCTCAAGTGTAGGTCAAAATAGAAGTGGCAATGCAACAGGATTAGATGCCTTTGAAGATGCTAAAATATAGGGGGAAATGTGTTTCTGCAAGCAATAGATAACATTTTGAAAGCTTATTATATACCAAGTACTATTCCCTGTGATTATATGTAATAATTCATCTATCCTCACAACAGTTCTATACGTTTTTATTAACATCCCTATTCTGAAGAGGAAAACCAAGTTAAATAACTCATCCAATGCCACCCAACTAGCAAATGTGGTATTGTGAAGCCAGGCACTCTGACCTCTGAGTCCATGCTCTTAAACACTTCTTAGCAGCCTTGGGTAAATGGAGTTGGAAGCAGAAGGTAGTAACAGATCCAGCCTCAAAGCTGTTGGTTACTGGAGTCCTTTGGTGCCATCTGCTGTCAATCCAGGGTTGGCAATACCAAATGGTGCGGACTTCCTGATGGCTGGCATTTTTTTCTTCCTCTGACTGGAACATCAGTATGTGATGTTTTCTTCTGTTGGATTATTAGCCAAGCAAAGAGACTGAGATTATATGGTTCTCTTTTCAACTGAAAAACCGTGCCTTTGAGCTGGCTGATTAAACTGAGAAGTGAAAGGCTACAGATGATGACTCCAAAAGAAGTTCACCTCCCCATGACTTTTAAAGCCTGTGTCTGACGTAGAATTGCCTCTAACTTGGCCCAACCAATTTAGGATGACTTTGGCTGAGAACCATCAGAAAATAACAGAACTTTGAATATAGAACAGTGGTAGGAATAGTAGCTTTTGTAGCACAGCAGTGGCTGCCAAGGGTTGTTGGCGGGGTCAGCACGTGAGTTCTGCGAACTGATAAAGCCTGCATAGTCAAGCTTAGAAGAAAAGCAGTTTGAGCTCTGTCTTCCAGAACATTTTTTAAATTACTTGAGTTTTATCAATTTAGACAAATAGTAACCCAACTTGAAACAAACAGTTTCTTTCTTTGTGGCATTTGAGATTAAGCCACCCAACAAGGATCAGGAAGTGAGTTCCCAGACTGCTAGAAAACGTTGGCTACAGTAGAGCTCAGAGGAGAGCAAACCATACAGCCCTAAGTAGCAGCCCTTCCTCAAGACAAAGGACCTATTATCTTAGAGAGTAGAATAAATGTGTGACTTGCAAGAAATCTTAGAGCAACCTGTTTCAATGTTTTATCCTGAGATCATGGGTGGTCTCTGATTCACTGTTTCTTTTCTTTTCTTTTCTTTCTTTGAAATACAAAGCTGCCATGTAATGTCTAGTGTAACCAAACTTAAATAATTTTAATCTATTGTTTTAACAAGTGAAGGTTTTTCTACATGAATGTATAAGAAAAGTGAAAGATAGTGAGAATCCAAGAGGATTTCAGGATTCTGAGGAAACGCCAGCCTTTGGTCCAGAAGCAGTGTCTGCAGAGGCTATATATTTCTGGAGAAAAGAAATGGGTAAATTGAATAAAACCCAGTTGTACAGTTTCCACTGAAGGAAACTTAGATCTAGATTAGTTTGCCTGTCTCTAAAATATTCTTAAATGTAAAGGCCAGAAAGCATCTTGATTGCAGTGTATTCCTATGTTAGTTAATATAAGAAAGACCATTATGCATTTTATATAAATCCTGGAAGGAATCTTAAAGCTCCTCTGGTGGATCACTAAAATAATGGTCCTCCATAAATCACATTTCCCTGTATCCACATCTCTTTGTGATGTGTCACCTCTTCTCTTCCCAGCAAGAGATGAAGTTTAGTTCTTTGCACCCTTAATTCTGCCCTGGACTTTAAGTTTGTAAAATAAATTATTTGCCTTGACCAATAAAAGGAGGCAGAAGTGAAATTGTGTGAGATCCAGACACTTGGTCTTAAGAGGCCTTGTAGTTTCTGCTCTTTCCCTTTTGACACTCTGAGGCTACCATGCTGTGAGGATGCCCACTCGAGTCAGCTGGAGAATGGGAGACCACCTGGAAGAGAACTGAAGCAGTCCAGCCAACAGCCAGACATACCACTGAGGCCATCTCAGCACATTCCAGGCCTCGCTAGGCCATAGATGACTGATCGCAGGTGAGTAGAGCAGACCACTCAGATGGCCAACCCTCAGTCATGGGAAATAACTATGTTGTTTTAAGCCACTAAATTTTGGAGTGGTCCTTATGCAGCAAGAGATTACTAATACTCCTCCCAAGAAAACCTAAAGATCAAACCAAACTCTGAATGCTTTAAGTACACTAGCTCTTCAAGAAAATTTCCCTACTTGGAAAATGAAAGTACCGTCTTCATTGTCACCCCTTTAATTTTCCCAAATATGTTAATATCCCCCATGAACTAATAGTGTATAGGACTAAATCTTAAAAATGATGATTTTCTACTTGGAAAAGGGTTTTTCAAATGAAACACTGAATTGCTATGTATTATAAATCCCCTGGATAAGAGTAAACACACCACCAAGAAGAAAGAAAATTAAATATATTCATATGTGTATATAATCTAACAAATTAGTAATAAAAAATTAAACATTCTTACTCTCTAATAAAAAAAACTGTCTCTTTAAAAAGGTTTGTGGATGAGAATAAAGTAAATATACTTTGGTTTAAAATCTCAGGTTCCCTGTTAAGTTATAAGAAAAAGTACAAAAGAAATACAAATGAACAATGGGTTAGTGATCAGTAATCATGAAAATGCTGAAGAGAAAACAAAAATAAATACAAAAGATTACAGGTCTAAATTCCTTTCAAATATATTGTTACAAATAGAAAAATATGTTACTTAAAAACCTTCCTGTCCTAAGATTTTAGGACCAAAAAATAGAGTTATGATGGCAAAAATAAATATGAGAATTAAATTCTAATCTAAATTCACTTGGATCAAAGTAAATTGATGTGTGAATTTTGGATATACCATTTCTATACATGTCCTTTCTGTTTCTTCCCACAGTATAACATAAAAATGTAAATGTGGCATTATAGGTTATGCAAGACTTTGGATTTTTCTTTCTAGAAGTCTAGATTAAACGAAACCTCCTAAATTACATTCACTTGCCTTAGAAATAAAGTCAATTACCTTTGCCATTATTTAAGAGGATGTAAATGTATATATACGTGCCACTGATGTTTAAATAATTTGATCTAACATTTAAATTTAACAATTTAAATAATTAAATATATTTATTAAATGATTTCTTAATCTTAGTCATTAGTACTAATTATGTAGACTACAAAATTATCCTATGTCCACAATCTAAGTAAAATTTTAAGATGCCACGTTTCCCGGCAAATTTGGACTATCAATAGTAATTGTATTGTTCACTGATATTAGCTTCAGTATACTTTCTAAAATCCCAAAATAACTTTAGAATTTTGGAATGATACAATATGGTAATAATCAGTTAATAGTCTGTATTTATCTGATGATTTCTAAAGAAATTCAGTTCAATGCCTACTCATGTTTTTTAAATGTAACATTTACAATTTTTTCCAAAGAGGAGAAACTCTCAGCCGGCTCTACTATAAACCAATCAATCGTCTTATCAAAACAATTACAGCAAAAGTCATTCTTACTGGTGAAAAATTAGAAGCACTGCATGTATAAGCAAGAACAATAAAATTGAGTTTTATTCAATATTGTGTTGGAGGATCTAGGTATTCCGTGTGGTAAGAAAAAGAGTAGTTACAAGGATTGGAGAAGAAATAAAAAGGTCATTGATTTTTTTTATTAATTTATTTAATAAATAAATAAATAAATTAGTTATTATTTAATTAATTTAACATATTCATTCTTCCCTCCATGTACTGGCCTACAACTACCAGTCCTCCACAAGTGAATTTTAAAACAGTTGGGACCACAGATCAAGATATTAAACATTCTCATTAATTTTTTCCCTTTCACCTATTTTACTCATCACTCCACCCTCGGGTGATGGTTATATGGGTGTATACACATGTCGGAGCTCATCGACCTGTACACTAAGAAGCCAATTTTAAAAGATGTTACAGCTGAATTTGCAATGTCATAGGAGAAATGCTTATGATAATATATGAAATAAATGTGTATATATACTGAAAACTGTAGAGGACATATGTGCCTATGACAAACACAAAAACACTGGGGGTAAATATACTAACATGTTAATTAAAAAAAAAAAAACAGTTGGGTCCAGTTCAGGCAAGTAATCCGCAGGAGCATAATTTGAAAACCACTAGATGAGCTGGTTGGAGTAGGAGGGGCTCATTAATTAATGGGCAAGTTTCTGCTTTCATATTTGCTAATTAGCTGCTTAAAACCAACTCGTAGCTTTCCTAGAGCAAGTCACATAGGATTTTTGGATTTTTTGGGTGTTTTTTTAACAAAATCTTTCATTTTCCATTACCTTTTCAACTTAGCAATGTAGTTTCTAAGGGTTTGGCATCATTATTCTGACATACGGGCTTTATTATAAAGGAGTTTAAAATAAGACCTATATGCAGAGTCTTAATAAAGGAATAACTTTCTGCCTTCTGACGTCTTAAGATCATTTTCCTGTGATTCTTTTTTCCTTTTTTTTTTTTTTGTGAGGGCATCTCTCATATTTATTGATCAAATGGTTGTTAACAACAATAAAATTCTGTACAGGGGACTCAATGCACAATCATTCATCAACCCCAAGCCTAATTCTCAACAGTCTCCAATCTTCTGAAGAATAACGAACAAGTTCTTACATGGTGAACAAGTTCTTACATAGTGAATAAGTTCTTACATGGTGAACAGTACAAGGGCAGTCATAACACAGAAACTTTTGGTTTTGATCATGCATCATGAACTATAAACAATCAAATCAGGTATGATTATTCATTTGATTTTTATACTTGATTTATATGTGAATCCCACATTTCTCCCTTATTATTATTATCATTATTTTTAATAAAATGCTGAAGTGGTACGTAGATGCAAGATAAAGGTAGAAAACATAATTTAGTGCTGAAAGAGGGCAAATGTAGATGATCAGGTCTGTGCCTATAGACTAAGTATTAATCCAAGCTAGACAAGGGCAACAAAACATCCACGGATGCAGAAGATTTCTCTCAAAACAGGAGGGGTGAGGTTCTAAGCCTCACCTCTGTTGATCCCCAATTTCTCACCTGATGGCCCCCCTGCGACTGTGCCTGTCTTAGGTTGTTCCTCCCTGAGGAATCTTACCCGTCTCTGGCTAACCAGTCATCTTCCGGGGCCATACAGGGAAATGTAAATTTGGTGAGAGAGAAGCAATATTCTTTGAAAAGGTTAGCTTTTTACTTGTTTGCAGATTTATGCCCTGTGGCTTCTATGCCCAGCATTTGTCTTAAGGTATCTTTACCATTTGGAAGAATTATGATACTTGGTAATTTTCGATATGAGGCACGTATTCTACTAAAGGGTTGTAATTAGGAAGGAAGAAGAAAAGGTATAGAAGTAGCAGACGGAAGAAAACATGGGAAGATTGATTATTTCTTTGACATATCTTCTTGTAGAGTAACTTCAGCATGTATAGGTTTTAACAAACTACTAATTAAATTGCGCACACACATTAACATAATAGGAGTACAGTTACATAACTAAAGCAGAACTACAATTACCAGCCATATCCAGTGAAACCAAGAAAACCAGTTAGGCACCCTAGGCATTTGTGAAAACTTATCAATGATATGATGGATATTGTCTAACTGAATTTGAATAGTTTGAGAAAAATCAGACAAATTAAAACAACACATTCCTGGGAACTGTTCGCATCCCATATGTTCTTTTAACAGTAGATAGTCTATAGTCGCAAGATTTTGGAGTGCTGCAACTTGCACTTCTCCTAATTCTTGATTGAGTTCCAACAGTATAGATCCAGTCAAATTTGTTGTTTTACTGTATGCACAGACCAGCTTAGATATCTCCTTCTTCATTCCCATGGCAAGTCCAGGAACCGGTGGGATGAATGCAGCTACAACTGTAGCAGCGCCTGGATCTTTGCTGAAGTTTTTTGATGTTCATCTTCTGGAATGACCCTTCCAGAGGATGTTGATGTTGGAAGTTCTTCTTCATGTTGTATCTTAATTCGTTTTTTGGGTAGCCAAATTAGGCTTTGATCCTCTGCATAAACACAAACAAACCCTTTGCCCACACTTTGATATGACCTTTACACCATTGTGAAGAACCTATTGGAGATCACCACACAGGAACTGCTTTTTTCTTTTTTTTTTTTAGATAATTATTTTTTATTGAAGGGTAGTTGATGCACAGTATTACATTACATTAGTTTCAGGTGTACAACACAGCGATAAAACATTTATACACATAATTCTAGGTTCCAGCTATCACCCTACCAAGCTGTTACAGTATCTTGACTATATTCCTTATGCTATACATTACATCCCGGTTACTTATTTATTTTACCATTGGAAGTCTGTCCTTTTTTTTTTTTTTTTTTGTGAGGGCATCTCTCATATTTAATGATCAAATGGTTGTTAACAACAATAAAATTCTGTATAGGGGAGTCAATGCACAATGCACAATCATTAATCCACCCCAAGCCTAGTTTTCGTCAGTCTCCAATTTTCTGAGGCATAACAAACAAGTTCTTACATGGAGAAAAAATTCTTACATAATGAATAACTTACATAGTGAACAGTACAAGGGCAGTTATCACAGAAACTTTCAGTTTTGCTCATGCATTATGAACTATAAACAGTCAGTTCAAATATGAATACTCATTTGGTTTTTATACTTGATTTATATGTGGATACCACATTTCTCTCTTTATTATTATTATTTTTAATAAAATGCTGAAGTGGTAGGTAGATACAAGATAAAGGTAGAAAACATAGTTTAGTGTTGTAAGAGAGCAAATGTAGATGATCAGGTGTGTGCCTGTAGACTATGTGTTAATCCAAGCTAGACAAGGGCAATAAGACATCCACGTATGCAGAAGATTTCTCTCAGAACGGGGGGGTGAGGTTCTAAGCCTCACCTCTGTTGATCCCCAATTTCTCACCTGATGACCCCCCTGTGACTGTGCCTGTCTTAGGTTGTTCCTCCCTTGAGGAATCTTACCCGTCTCTGGCTAACCAGTCATCTTCCGGGGCCATACAGGGAAATGTGAAGTTGGTAAGTGAGAGGAAAGCCTTATTGTTTGAAATGGTTAGCTTTTTATTTCTTTGCATATTTATGCCCTGTGGCTTCTATGCCCAGCATTTGTCTTGAGGTATCTTTACCACTTGGAGGAATATTGATACTCGGTAAATTTGATATGAGGCACAAATTCTATTTAAGGGTTGTAATTAGGAAGGAAGAAGAAAAGCTATAGAAGTAGCAGGCGGAAGAAAACATGAGAAGATTGATTATTTCTTTGACATATCTTCTTGTAGAGTAACTTCAGCATGTATAGGTTTTAAGCTACTACTTAAATTGCGCACACACATTAACATAATAGGAGTATAGTTACATAACCAAAGCTTATCTGTAATTACCAGCCATCTCCAGTGAAACCAAGAAAACCAGTTAGCCACCCTAGGCATTTGTGAAAACTTATCTATGATATGATGGATATTGTCCAACTGAACTTGAACAGTCTGAGAGAAATCAGACAAATTAAAACAACCCATTCCTGGGGAATGTTCACATCCCTTATGTTCTTTTAACAGTAAATAGTCTGTAGTTGTAAGATTTTGGAGCGCTACAATTTGCACTTCTCCTAATTCTTGGTTGAGTTCCAACAGTATAGATACAGTCAAATTTGTTGTTTTACTGTATGCACAGGCCAGCTTAGATATCTCCTTCATTCCCATGGCAAGTCCAGGAACCGGTGGGATGAGTGCATCTACAGCTGTAGCAGTGCGTGGATCTTTGTTGGGGTTTTTTGATGATCATCTTCTGGCATGAGTCTTCCAGAGAGTGCAGATGTTGGAAGTTCTTTTTCATATCGTATCTTAGTTCATTTTCGGGGTAGCCCAATTAGGCTTTGATCTTCTGTATAAACACAAACAGACCCTTTGCCTACACTTTTATATGCCCTTTATACCCTTGTGTAGAACTCATTGGAGGTTACCACACAGGAACTGCCCTTTTTGTTTTGTTTTGTTTTGTTTTGTTTTGTTATGTTTTTGGAATCACTAATCTACACTTACTTGACAAATATTATGTTTACTAGGCTCTCCCCTATACCAGGTCTCCCCTATAAACCCCTTCACAGTCACTGTCCATCAGCATAGCAAAATGTTGTAGAATCACTACTTGTCTTCTCTGTGTTGTACAGTCCTCCCTTTTCTCCTACGCCCCCATGCATGCTAATCTTAATACCTGCCTACTTCTCCCCCACCTTATCCCTCCCTACCCACCCATCCTCCCCAGTCCCTTTCCCTTTGGTACCTGTTAGTCCATTCTTGAGTTCTGTGATTCTGGTGCTGTTTTGTTCCTTCAGTTTTTCCTTTGTCCTTATATTCCACAGATAAGTGAAATCATTTGGTATTTCTCTTTCTCCACTTGGCTTGTTTCACTGAGCATAATACCCTCCAGCTCCATCCATGTTGCTGCAAATGGTTGGATTTGCCCTTTTCTTATGGCTGAGTAGTATTCCATTGTGTATATGTACCACATCTTCTTTATCCATTCATCTATCGATGGACATTTAGGTTGCTTCCAAATTCTTGGCTATTGTAAATAGTGCTGCGATAAACATAGGGGTGCACTGATCTTTCTCATACTTGATTGCTGCATTCTTAGGGTAAATTCCTAGGAGTGCAATTCCTGGGTCAAATGGTAAGTCTGTTTTGAGCATTTTGATGTACCTCCATACTGCTTTCCACAGTGGTTGAACTAACTTACATTCCCACCAGCAGTGTAGGAGGGTTCCCCTTTCTCCACAGCCTCGCCAACATTTGTTGTTGTTTGTCTTTTGGATGGCAGCCATCCTTACTGGTGTGAGGTGATACCTCATTGTAGTTTTAATTTGCATTTCTCTGATAATTAGTGATGTGGAGCATCTTTTCATGTGTCTGTTGGCCATCTGTATTTCTTTTTTGGAGAACTGTCTGTTCAGTTCCTCTGCCCATTTTTTAATTGGGTTATTTGTTTTTTGTTTGTTGAGGCATGTGAGCTCTTTATATATTCTGGACGTCAAGCCTTTATCGGATGTGTCATTTTCAAATATATTCTCCCATACTGTAGGGATCCTTTTTGTTCTATTGATGGTATCTTTTGCTGAGCAGAAGCTTTTCAGCTTAATATAGTCCCACTTACTCATTTTTGCTGTTGTTTTCCTTGCCCAGGGAGATATGTTCAAGAAGAGGTCACTCATGTTTATGTCTAAGAGGTTTTTGCCTATGTTTTCTTCCAAGAGTTTAATGGTTTCATGGCTTACATTCAGGTCTTTGATCCATTTTGAGTTTACTTTTGTATATGGGGTTAGACAATGGTCCAGTTTTATTCTCTTAGATGTAGCTGTCCAGTTTTGCCAGCGCCATCTGTTGAAGAGACTGTCATTTCGCCATTGTATGTCCATGGCTCCTTTATCAAATATTAATTGACCATATATGTCTGGGTTAATGTCTGGATTCTCTAGTCTGTTCCATTGGTCTGTGGCTCTGCTCTTGTGCCAGTACCAAATTGTCTTGATTACTATGGCTTTATAGTAGAGCTTGAAGTTGAGGAGTGAGATCCCCCCTACTTTATTCTTCTTTCTCAGGATGGCTTTGGCTATTCGGGGTCTTTGGTGTTTCCATATGAATTTTTGAATTATTTGTTCCAGTTGATTGAAGAATGTTGCTGGTAGTTTCATAGGGATTGCATCAAATCTGTATATTGCTTTGGGCAGGATGGCCATTTTGATGATATTAATTCTTCCTAGCCACGAGCATGGGATGAGTTTCCATCTGTTAGTGTCCCCTTTAATTTCTCTTAAGAGTGACTTGTAGTTTTCAGAGTATAAGTCTTTCACTTCTTTGGTTAGGTTTATTCCTAGGTATTTTATTTTTTTTTGATGCAATTGTGAATGGAGTTGTTTTCCTGATTTCTCTTTCTGTTGGTTCATTGTTAGTATATAGGAAAGCCACAGATTTCTGTGTGTTGGTTTTGTATCCTGCAACTTTGCTGTATTCCGATATCAGTTCTAGTAGTTTTGGGGTGGAGTCTTTAGGGTTTTTTATGTACAGTATCATGTCATCTGCAAATAGTGACAGTTTAACTTCTTCTTTACCAATCTGGATTCCTTGTATTTCTTTGTTTTGTCTGATTGCCGTGGCTAGGACCTCCAGTACTATGTTAAATAACAGTGGAGAGAGTGGGCATCCCTGTCTAGTTCCCGATCTCAGAGGAAATGCTTTCAGCTTCTCACTGTTCAATATAATGTTGGCTGTGGGTTTATCATAGATGGCCTTTATTATGTTGAGGTACTTGCCCTCTATTCCCATTTTGCTGAGAGTTTTTATCATGAATGGATGTTGAACATTGTCAAATGCTTTTTCAGCATCTATGGAGATGATCATGTGGTTTTTGTCTTTCTTTTTGTTGATGTGGTGGATGATGTTGATGGACTTTCGAATGTTGTGCCATCCTTGCATCCCTGGGATCAATCCCACTTGGTCATGGTGTACGATCCTTTTGATGTATTTTTGAATTCGGTTTGCTAATATTTTGTTGAGTATTTTTGCATCTACGTTCATCAGGGATATTGGTCTGTAGTTTTCTTTTTTGGTGGGGTCTTTGCCTGGTTTTGGTATTAGGGTGATGTTAGCTTCATAGAATGAGTTTGGGAGTATCCCCTCCTCCGCTATTTTTTGGAAAACTTTAAGGAGAATGGGTATGATGTCTTCCCTGTATGTCTGATAAAATTCCGAGGTAAATCCATCTGGCCCGGGGGTTTTGTTCTTTGGTAGTTTTTTGATTACCGCTTCAATTTCGTTGCTGGTAACTGGTCTGTTTAGATTTTCTGTTTCTTTCTGGGTCAATCTTGGAAGGTTGTATTTTTCTAGGAAGTTGTCCATTTCTCCTAGGTTTCCCAGCTTGTTAGCATATAGGTTTTCATAGTATTCTCTAATAATTCTTTGTATTTCTGTTGGGTCCGTCGTGATTTTTCCTTTCTCGTTTCTGATACTGTTGATTTGTGTTGACTCTCTTTTCTTCTTAATAAGTCTGGCTAGAGGCTTATCTATTTTGTTTATTTTCTCGAAGAACCAGCTCTTGGTTTCATTGATTTTTATTCTTCTCAATTTTATTTATTTCTTCTCTGATCTTTATTATGTCCCTCCTTCTGCTGACCTTAGGCCTCATCTGTTCTTCTTTTTCCAATTTCGATAATTGTGACATTAGACCATTCATTTGGGATTGCTCTTCCTTTTTTAAATATGCTTGGATTGCTATATACTTTCCTCTTAAGACTGCTTTTGCTGTGTCCCACAGAAGTTGGGGCTTAGTGTTGTTGTTGTCATTTGTTTCCATATATTGCTGGATCTCCATTTTGATTTGGTCATTGATCCATTGATTATTTAGGAGCGTGTTGTTAAGCCTCCATGTGTTTGTGAGCCTCTTTGCTTTCTTTGTACAGTTTATTTCTAGTTTTATGCCTTTGTGGTCTGAAAAGTTGATTGGTGGAATTTCAATCTTTTGGAATTTTCTGAGGCTCTTTTTGTGGCCTAGTATGTGGTCTATTCTGGAGAATGTTCCATGTGCACTTGAGAAGAATGTATATCCCGCTGCTTTTGGATGTAGAGTTCCATAGATGTCTATTAGGTCCATCTGCTCTACTGTGTTGTTCAGTGCTTCCGTGTCCTTACTTATTTTCTGCCCAGTGGATCTATCCTTTGGGGTGAGTGGTGTGTTGAAGTCTCCTAGAATGAATGCATTGCAGTCTATATCCCCCTTTAGTTCTGTTAGTATTTGTTTCACATATGCTGGTGCTCCTGTGTTGGGTGAATATATATTTAGAATGGTTATATCCTCTTGTTTGACTGAGCCCTTTATCATTATGTAGTGTCCTTCTTTATCTCTTGTTACTTTCTTTGTTTTGAAGTCTATTTTGTCTGATACTAGTACTGCAACCCCTGCTTTCTTCTCACTGTTGTTTGCTTGAAATATGTTTTTCCATCCCTTGACTTTTAGTCTGTACATGTCTTTGGGTTTGAGGTGAGTTTCTTGTAAGCAGCATATAGATGGGTCTTGCTTTTCTATCCATTCTGTTACTCTGTGTCTTTTGATTGGTGCATTCAACCCATTAACATTTAGGGTGACTATTGAAAGATATGTACTTATTGCCATTGCAGGCTTTAACTTCGTGGTTACCAAAGGTTCAAGGTTAGCCTCTTTAGTATCTTACTGCCTAACTTACCTCGCTTATTGAGCTGTTATATACACTGTCTGGAGATTCCTTTCTTCTCTCCCTTCTTGTTCCTCCTCCTCGATTCTTCATATGTTGGGTGTTTTGTGCTGTGCTCTTTCTAGGAGTGCTCCCATCTAGAGCAGTCCCTGTAAGATGTTCTGTAGAGGTGGTTTGTGGGAAGCAAATTCCCTCAGCTTTTGTCTGGGAATTGTTTAATCCCACCGTCATATTTGAATGATAGTCGTGCTGGATACAGTATCCTTGGTTCAAGGCCCTTCTGTTTCATTGTATTAAATATATCATGCCATTCTCTTCTGGCCTGTAGGGTTTCTGTTGAGAAATCTGATGTTAGCCTGATGGGTTTCCCTTAATAGGTGACCTTTTTCTCTCTAGCTTCCTTTAAAACTCTTTCCTTGTCCTTGATCTTTGCCATTTTAATTATTATGTGTCTTGGTGTTGTCCTTCTTGGATCCTTTCTGTTGGGGGTTCTGTGTATTTCCGTGGTCTGTTCGATTATTTCCTCCCCCAGTGTGGGGAAGTTTTCAGCAATTATTTCTTCTAAGATACTTTCCATCTCTTTTCCTCTCTCTTCTTCTTCTGGGACCCCTATAATACGGACATTGTTCCTTTTGGATTGGTCACACAGTTCTCTTAATATTGTTTCATTCCTGGAGATCCTTTTGTCTCTCTCTATGTCAGCTTCTATGCGTTCCTGTTCTCTGATTTCAATTCCATCAATGGCCTCTTGCATTCAGTCTATCCATTCTGCTTATAAACCCTTCCAGAGTTTGTTTCATTTCTGTGATCTCCTTTTTGGCATCTGTGATCTCCCTCTGGACTTCATCCCATTTCTCTTGCGTATTTCTCTGCATCTCTGTCAGCATGTTTATGATTCTTATTTTGAATTCTTTTTCAGGAAGTCTGGTTAGGTCTGTCTCCTTCTCTGGTGTTGTCTCTGTAATCTTTGTCTGCCTGTAGCTTTGCCTTTTCATGGTGATAGGAATAGTTTGCAGAGCTGGGACGAGTGATGGCTGGAAGAACTTCCTTTCTTGTTGGTTTGTGGCCCTCCTCTCCTGGGAGAACAGCGGCCTCTAGTGGCTTGTGCTGCGCAGCTTCGCGCAGACAGGGCTTCTGCTTCCTGCCCGGCTGCTATGGAGTTAATCTCCGCTGTTGCTGTGGGCGTGGCCTGGCTCAGGCAGCTACTCCAAAATGGTGGAGTCGCGTTGGAGCAGGAGCGGCTGGGAGGCTATTTATCTCCGTAAGGGGCCTCCCTGCTCCCTGCAGCCCAGGGGTTAGGGTGCCCAGAGATCCCCGGGTTCCCTACCTCTGGATTAAGTGTCCCACCCTGCCCCTTTAAGACTTCCAAAAAGCACCCGCCAAAACAAAACAACGACCACCAAAAAAAAAAAAAAAAAAAGAAAAAAGAAAAAAAATTTTTTAATTAAAAAAAAAAAATTTTTTTTAATTAAAAAAAAAGGTGGTCGCTCGTTTTTCTTTATTCTCCAGTGCCAGCCTCAGGCCTCTGCTCACCGGTCTTGCTGCCCTGTTTCCCTAGTATTGGGGTCCCTATCCCTTTAAGACTTCCAAAAAGCGCTCGCCAAAACAAAGCAGCAGAAAAAAAAAAAAAATTGGTCGCGCACTTTTCTTATGTCCTCCAGCGCCCGGCCTCCGGTGCCCGCTCACTGTTCTTGCTGCCCTGTTTTCCTAGTATCCAGGGCCCCCTGGGCACGTACTGTGTCTAGGCCCGGATGGCGGGGGCTGGGTGTTCGGCAGTCCTGGGCTCCGTCTCCCTCCCGCTCTGCCTGCTCTTCTCCCGCCGGGAGCTGGGGGGAGGGGCGCTCGGCTCCCGCGGGGCCGGGGCTTGTATCTTACCCCCTTCGCGAGGTGCTGGGTTCTCTCAGGTGCGGATGTGGTCTGGATATTATCCTGTGTCCTCTGGTCTTTATTCTAGGAAGGGTTGTCTTTGTTATATTTTCATAGATATATGTTGTTTTGGGAGGAGATTTCCGCTGCTCTACTCACGCCACCATCTTCCTCCCGCTCCCTGCTTTTTTTTTTTTTAAGAGAAAGGAATATTATCAGAAAAATGTACTTCCATAGCTGATCATGCGACACCCTTTAAAAGATCAAAATCAAGGATATGTAAAGCATGCATTAATCGTTGATTTGCAGTTAGTTTTATCCTATCAGGGAGTAATCTCCCTTTTCTTTTCTTTTTTTGTTATCATTAATCTACAATTACATGAAGAATATTATGTTTACTAGGCTCTCCCCTACACCAAGTCCCCCCACAACATCAGCATAGCAAAATATTGTAGAATCACTACTTGTCTTCTCTGTGTTGCACAGCCCTCCCCTTTCTCCCATCCCCAAGGTCATTGATTTTATATGATATGATATGGTTGCTTATGATTCCAAAAGAATATATTGTCAAACTGAACCTACTGAATTTGTAAGAGAATTTGACAATTGGATGTAAGATCACTATACAAGGAAAATCAACTACATATCCATACAACAGAAATAAACAATTTCAACATATAATTTAATAAAGACATAGTTTATAGTAGCAAGCAAACACCTAGAAACAAATCTAACAATTACAAAATCTTACATGAAAACAGTAACAAAGATCTAAGTAAGCTAAAGATATTTATACAAGTTTCACATAAGAGAAGAATCATTATAAATTAATTATCCATATGAAAAAAAATTAACTAGGTCCTTACCTCATACCATACATAAAAATAAATTTAAGATGGATTAAAGTTTTAAATGTTCAAATCAAGGCATTAAAACTTACAAATTAATATATGGAATATTTCTATGACCATGAGGTAATAAGCAAGGTCTTTTTATTTACACACAAAAAGCAAAACTCACTTTTCTAAAAGAAAGAAATTCGATTACATTAAAATTAAGAACTATTAATCAAAAAAATACCAGCAAGTAGGTTAAAGACAAGCCAAAGACTGAGAGAAGTTATTTTTAATACATATGGGTTAACCTCCAAAATATATAAGAATCTCCTAAAACATCAGTCATAGAAAGATAATCCATGGCCAAGAGGCACATGAAAAGATGCTTCACATCACTAATCATCAGAGAAATGCAAATTAAAACCACAATGAGATATCATCTCACACCAGTTAGGATGGCCAACATCCAAATGACAAACAACAACAAATGCTGCTGAGGATGTGGAGAAAGGGGAACCCTCCTACACTGCTGGTGGAAATGTAAATTAGTTCAACCACAGTGGAAAGCATTATGGAGGTTCCTCAAAAAACAAAAAATAGAAATACCAATTGACCCAGAATTCCACTCCTAGGAATTTACCCTAAGAATGCAGGAGCCCAGTTTCAAAAAGACATATGCACCCTTGTGTTTATCACAGCACTATTTACAATAGCCAAGAAATGGAGGCAACCTAAGTGTCCATCAGTAGATGAATGGATAAAGAAGATGTGGTACATATGCACAATAGAATATTATTCAGCCATAAGAAGAAAACAAATCCTACCATTGCAACAACGTTGATGGAGCTAGAGGGTATTATGCTCAATGAAATAAGCCAGGCAGAGAAAGACAAGTATCAAATAATTTCACTCATCTGTGGAGTATAAGAATGAAGAAAAAACTGAAAGAACAAAACAGCAGCAGACTCACAGAACCCAAGAATAGACTAACAGTTACCAAAGGGAAAGGGACTGAGGAGGGTGGGTGGGAAGAGTGGGATAAGAGGGAAAAGGGCATTACGATTAGCACACATAATGTAGGGCAGGGCACGGGGAAGGCAGTATAGCACAGAGAAGACAGGTAGTGATTCTGTAGCATCTTACTATGCTGATGGACAGTGACTGTAATGGGGTCTGTGGTGGGGACTTGATAATGGGGGGAATCTAGTAACCACAATGTTGCTCATGTAAGTATATATTCATGATACCAACATAAAAAATAAATAAAAAGTTTAAAAAGACAATCCAATGGGAATCCAATGTGCAATAGACATGAAGTTAGGCAATTCACAGAAGAAGAAATATGAAAGACCAGTAAACATGGAAGTATGCTCAATCCCTTTATTAATCAGAGAAATGCAAATTAAAATCACAATGAAATATAGTTTCAAAGTCACTAGAATGTAAAAATCAATGTCTAACAATAGCAAGTTAGAGAACAAATTGGACTCCCAACAGTCTCAAGTGTGGAAGTGATATAAATCAACAGGAATTCTTATATACTTACAGTGGGAATGGAAATTGGTAGACCCACTTTCAAAACAACTTGGCTTTACCTTATAAGTTACACATTCACAATTCTACCCCTTTGTATGTACCCAAAAATCGCTTGTACATGTGCACTAGGAGATGCTACAAGAATATTTATAGCAACAACTTGCATTATAAGCAAAAGTACAAACCACCTAAATGTTAATCAACAAAAGAATGAGCAAGTAATTTGTGGTGTATTTGTAAGCTGCAGCTGGACACTGAAATAGGAATGAGTCTTCAAAATGTAATGTTAAATAAATAAAAGTAGATCCCAGGAAACTGCAACAGAATGATGTCATTTTTAGAAAACTTGAAAATAAGCACACTATTGTTCAGGAAAGCATCATGTGTGATAAAAGTATTTTGTAAAAAACCGATAGTGGTTATTTCTGGGGAAAAGGCAAAGAGAAAATGGGAGTGGAGTTTCAATGTTATTGATAACATTCTGGTTGTGGAAAAAGGAATTAATTTCACAGTTGTGCTTCATAAATTACATGTTAAGCTACATGTGTTGGTTGCATCAACTGTTATATACTAAGTAATAACTTTAAACAATGAATAAGAAAGGTTCAGTTACAATTTAGTAACTGAGGGGATGTGGGAGGGAGGGAAGTTTAGAAACCAAGGTTTTCAGTCTGGGAACTGAAAGCGGGTGATGGCTTTGGTAATAGTAATTAATTGTTTTAGTCAGGAAATGCCAAAAGTGGAAAAATTACATTACCCCCACTCCGAGAAGAAGTTGGGCCAGGACTGCATTTACTCCTGACTTCCATTCACTCCCCAGTGCATGAAGCAAGGCCCCAGTGGCATTTTAGGTTCCCTGAAAACCTGGGTCTACTCTCCTTTCACTAGTGTACAATTTCTCTGCCATATGGCCACAGTCCCTTTAGAGAGGATTTGGAGACTATTTATTGAAGATACTTGTGGCATTGCAAGGTGCCTTTTCTAAGGGTCCTAGCCTCACTTTCAATCTATACCTGGCCCAGGTTTTGAACCTGGGCGGGGGATCATGATTTTCCACGATGGCGGCTGACACCAACCCTTTGCAATACTTTCTTTGGTTACCTACCTCTCGCTGTGGGGAACGCCGTGGTCCATCCACTGTCACCATGGCTTCCAGTGGGTCCGGGGGCTCTGGTTCCCACTCAGCCTTACCATCTATCAAGATGATGCTGACCTCCTTCCTCTTGCAGTTGGATGCCTCCACACACCCTCTGCTGTTCCAGAATCCTCTCTGACAACTGACACAGGAGCACAGATTTTCTAACTAATCTTACATGGGACTCGGCAGAGCGTCCAATCGAGCCTTGAGCCAGGGACATTTTCTATGGTTCATTTAATGCGTTCATTGGTCTTCTTTTGGAATTCCTGTAAGTTTTGTACATTAGGGTTCCTAGATCTGCCCTCCTAATCCTGCCTTTCCCCTCTTTTTTATTTGGTTCTAAGAAGTCCTTTTGTGCCCTGCTGGCATTTTCTAAAGAATTCCCCGTGTGTGTGTGTGTGTGTGTGTGTGTGTGTGTGTGTGTGTGTGTGTGTGTGTGTGTGCTGGGGTTCTCTTCCAACTAAGTCCCTTAGGGGCAGGCCACAGGCCTGGGTTGAGTTTCACCCCAACACTCCCCTTCTTCCCAGCCTGTGAGCAACAGCAGGACCAGCACAGGTGCAGCACTGGACCTGGAAAGCAGTTTGTCCAGATGCCGGGGCCTCTGCAATGTCACTGGCAGTCAAGCAATCGCTGCTCGGTGACACCCAGTGTGGTTCCCTGCCGCGGCCACTATCCTGCTGTTCTCCTCCAACACCTGGCATCAGGGCCCCCGCGCTAGTTACTCACATGCTCTGTTGCCACGCTGAGGTCTCCAGAGCCATGGCTTGCAAAGAGATCCTTCCCACACGTCTGTTGACCCCTGAGCCCCAGGCCCTGGGGATGCTCTGTGCAGACACTCCCAAGTCCGCCAGGGGCCCTCCCAGGAGCTGGGTTTCCCTTCCACAACTACAGCAAGGCCTCTGGCTCACTCACTCCATGGCATGTTCTGAAGGAGAGAGCCCCTCACCTGTGTCTCTCCTTTAGTAGAAGCCTCCAGTAGTATCTGTCGATAGCTTTGTCTGAGGGCACTTTCCACTGGGGAAGGAAGGCACAGTGATGGGATTTCAATTCATCTTCTCCAAACAGGGAAGAATGTAAACATTATCTCCACACGTGGATCAGCTCCTCTGGCATTTCTTGATCTCAGCCCATGTTTCCAGTAGGCACTCAGTTCTATCAACAGGCATTGATTAATCTTCTATGTCATGCTCAACTGTGAGAAGTCAGAGTTAAGATGTCATATCTAAGCATGTAACATTAATTTCAGTGGGTTGGGAATGAATGAAATGAGGAAAAGCAAGCAGTTCTGACAGGCCTCCAAGAGAGAAGGTGTGTCCCTAAACAGAGTAAGAGCACTAGTACAGAGACCAGGGGGCCCTCGTGAGCTATACTGAGGAGGCGGAGCAGAGCTGGGTGCCGAAGGACAATAAGGAGTCTTCCAGATCTACTCATTATTTCTCCTAATATGTCTCCAAGGGCGTACAAAGTGAGGAGTGACGTTGGGAAGGAAATTCCTGTTTTGAATTTGTTGAATCTAAGGTGACTGGGGGACATCCAAACGGAGGAGACCAAGGCCTGGGCTGGAGATCTAGGCTGAGCTGTCCTCAGCCTCAGGTGAGGACCAAAGACCCTCTAAGGCAAGGAAAGCAGGACAAGGACAGAGCCCTGAGCAACATCAACATCTAAGAAGCACACAGACAAAAGAGACACTATAGGAGACTGAGAAGTAGAACCTCGGAAGAGGAAAAAGTAACGGAAGCAGGGGAGATGGTTTAAAGGAGAGAGTGGTCAGCAATGCAAGGCCATGCAGCCACACAACCCATGCCCTGCACAGCACTGGGTACATCACCGCAGGGACTGCTAATGGGGCCCTCAAGGGTTGTGCAGTGTGCCATCTGCACAGCCAGGTGTGGGAGAGTGGCTCAGGATCGAACACCACAGTTAGGTCAAGCAAAATCAGAAATAACATGTCCATTGGCTTTGGCAATATATGGAGGTCATTGGTGACCTCAGCGACGCAGTTTCCATGGTGTGATGAGGGCAGGAAACGAATGGCACAGTGGGAGATATGAGTGGAAAGGACTGGAGCAGAGGCAGCAGGCAGGGTCCTTGCTCTGAAGAAGCTTGACTGTGAGGGAAGAGGAGACAATGGCCAGCAGAGAGTAGGGGAGGTCATGGCTGAGAAAGAGTTACTTTGTTTGGTTGACCAATCAGGGGTCAGTTAGATTTTTATTTTGTTAAAGATGGAAATAGTTAGGCATATTTATTTAATTAAAGGAAAGAGCCACTAGGGAGGAAGAAACTGAAGTCCAGATAAGCAATGTCCTAAGAAGACAAAGTTGAGAACCAGGCTAAGGGATTATCCTTGAAGAGGAAGAATTGTTCCCCTGAGACAGAGGGGAGGAGGAAGGACCCAATAATGCAAGTGGAGGTAAGTTCATAGGAGGCAGGTGAGAACATTGACACAGTGCTTTCCTGACAACCTTGATTCTCAGTAAGCGCAGATGCAAGATCACCTGCTGGAAGAAAGGAAGGGAGTTGCCAAGTAGAAACCTGTCAAGTAGGGCTTCTAAGTACAAAGAGGAACTCAATAGCTTCTGGGCAGAAAGTATAACCTAAATCTCCATATGTGGTTGTAAGGAAAGTGTCTTTAAAAAGGATATGACCATTAGGAAGGAAAGTGTTCAAGAAAAGTATAGAGTACACCTCACCAAAGGAGATATACAGATACAAGTAAGTACATGAAAAGATGCTACACATCCTACATCATCAGGGAAATGTAAATTTAAAAAATGAGATACAGCCACACATACTTATTAGAATGGCTAAAATCCGAGACACTGACAACACCAAAAGCTGCCAAGGATGAGGAACAGGAACTCTCATTCATTTCATTGCTGGTGTCGATGCAAAATGGTCCAGCCACTTTGGCAGACAGTTTGGAAGTTCCTTACAAAGCTAAACATACTCTTGCCATGTGTGTCAACAACCATGCTACTTGGTATTTACCCAAAGCAGTTGAAAACTTGTCCCCACAAAACCCTGCACATGAATGTTTACAGTAGCTTTGTTCATAACAGCCAAAACATGGAAGGAACCATGACGGCCTTCAGAGGGTGAACGGATAAACTGTAGTACATCCAAAAACTGGAATATTATTCAGCACTAAAAAGAAATGAGCATCAAGCCCTGAAAAGACCTGGAGGAAACTTAAATGCATATTAGTAAGTGAAAGAAGGCAACCTGAAAAGGCTACACATATTATATGATTCCAAACTATATGAGATTTTGGAAAAGGCAAAACTATGGAGACAAAAGATCAGCATTTGAGTGGGGGCAGAGATGAACACAGAGCACAGAGGACTTTTGGGAAGTGAATATAGTCTGTATGATAGTATAATGATGGATATATGTCATTACACATTTGACATGTATATAAACCCATAGAATATATAACTCCAACAAGAGTGAACCTCAACACAAACTATGGATTCTGGGTGACTCTGATGTGTCAATGTAAGTTCATCTGTGGTAAAAAAAATGTCTCACCCTGATAAGTGATGTTGATAAGGTAGGGCGAGAGGGAGGGTTGCATACATGGGCAGATGCATAAATGGGAAATCTCTGTACCTCCCTCTCAATTTTGCTATAGACCTAAAACTGCCCTTAAATTTTTTAATTTAGCTTAAATTAAAGAGAACTTTTTAAGTTAAAAAACAAAAGAAAATATAGAGGAGCTTCAAGGAGACAGTGCCTATGCAAGCAATATTTAGAGAAGCGGGTGGTCCTGGCATGCTTAGTGCTTGTCTGGTCAGCTTGGAGGTGTTGTGGTGACGGTCCTCAGCAACCAGAGTCTGGGGCCATTAAGAAGTCCTATCAAATGAATTTACCTCACCCACCAAGCAACCTTTTAATCATTTAATCACTTCCTATCAGTTTACCTTTAGAGAATGAATGCCCAGATCACATTGAAATGAGCATTCAGATCACCTGCCAGTTGCATTCCTTCCTGGAACTAGAAAAACTTGGATTGAAAATTCAACTTTTCTTCAAAGTTGCAGACCTGTACTTCATATTTCCTTTTCTAACAAGGTCACTCTTTATAGATTTGCTTTATACAGAAACAAACAACTGCTTCAGTGGACCCTGTATGCCTTGTAATCAGTAAGGTTTGCAGCCTTATACCCTCTTCTTTATCTACATTCTCTCTCTAGGCAAACATCCACTCCCACAACCTTAAGTACCATCTATATAAATGACTTTCCGCTGTCTATATCTAGCCCTGACTTCTCTGAGACTTGTATATCCAGTTTATCTACTTGATATCTACTTGGAGAGATCTCTACCTCCAATCTAATGTGTTCAGTAGAGAACTTGGTATTTTCCTTCCCAAATCTGCCCCATCTGCTGCTCTCCCTTCTCAGATGAGGCCAACACCATTCTTACAGTCGCTCAGGCCAAAACCTAAGGGCCACCCTTGCATCTCCTTCCCTCACCCTCTCATCCAGTCCAGCAGCAAATCCTACCAGTGGTCCCTACAGAACATGCACTGACCTGTCCAACCCCTTCCATTTCCACACTACCCTCCCATCCCTCTGCTCTCCATCCAACCTAAGCCTCTAACACCTCCCACCTGGCTTACTTCAGGAGCTCCCCAACCGGTCCGCTGCCTCAGCTAAAACCCACCCCAGGCCCCACACCCCCAAGATCCATTCTTCACACTGCAGCCACAGCGGTCTTTTAAAATGAAATCACATCCCTTTGCTTACACTTCTCCGGTGATTTCCTGTGGAACTTAGAGTACAATTCAGACTCTTCACCATAAACAAGAAGAGCCTGCCTGCCATGGCTCCTGCCCACCTCTCCACCCTCTCCTTCTCTCTGCTGCATCCTTCTCCGTTGGACTGCACAAAACTTGTGACCTCAGATCAGTGTGTCTATGTGTGCCCCCAGGACCTGGACCAAGCTCCCACCCCAGCTCTGCATGGCCGGCTTCTCCATCACTCACCTCGTGAGGAAGGCTTTTTCTGCCTGTCTCATCTAATGCTGCCCCACAAACCCTCCCATCTTCTCTCAGGGGTGACATGCCATTTTGATTTCTTCACAGTACACATAACCAAAATTCTATTAATTTGTTTATTCTGTCTCTCCCTCAATTAGCACCTAAGCCATGAGAGCAGGGACCCTGTCTGCCTTGTGAATTGCATCCCTAGTGCCTGAACAGCATCTGGCACAATAAACATTGATAGGGGCTCAATAAATATTGGCTGTCATTTGGGTTCAAAAGAGGTGCCCAGCACTGGCCATGCAAGAAAAGCATCCTCTCGGACATGTTTATGCCACCAAAAGCAGGCGAACCAGCAAACCTGGAGACTTCACTGCAACCGGCAGTTAGCTCAGCTCTCCAGCCACTTAGCCAGGCTTTTCTTCTTGCTTCTACACACTGTATGGTTTGTGCCTCAGCCTGCCCAGCCCTCAACCAAACCTGTGACAATGCACTGCCCACCCTTCAGAGCCCAGGAACCCGGCAGCCCCCAGGCCAGTAGGTGGCAGAAACAAATGCCCTCTCCCCTTGGTGTTCCATTTTCTTTTCTATGAAAGTATCACACATGCACTAAGAAAATGTGAAAATTAAAGAAGCAGGATGAAGTAGGG
Organism: Manis pentadactyla; assembly: GCF_030020395.1. Classification (NCBI taxonomy): domain Eukaryota; kingdom Metazoa; phylum Chordata; class Mammalia; order Pholidota; family Manidae; genus Manis; species Manis pentadactyla. The sequence goes on along the minus strand of NC_080032.1, from coordinate 64,798,145 downwards.
GAAAATCATATGTTCCTACTTCTAGCACAGTGGGACATTTCCTTAATTCACCTCTTTTTATGATACCCGTAAACCTCTTTTTTTTGCTATATTGTTAGAATTTTTCTGCAAATATAATTAAATAGCTAAATAATAGTTCTCTCTGGATAACTTACTGAGCCAGTTCTCTTTTAACATCTTCCTCAATGCTAACGTAGCCATGGAAAATTTATCTCCAAATACAAATAGCTGTTTTTATTTTAAAATGTTCCCCAGGATGGACACCCAGCTTGATATGGCTCTTGACAGTTTATAATAAAACCAGGTAGGGTCAGCTGAAAACCTTTAGAAGCCCGAAGCACTGATCCTCCCATGTGATTAATAATAATATACCAAACAATTACATAGCACCCCAGTTCCCTTTATAGTAGTAAACAAGTGTAAACAACGCAAGTGACTGTTAAATACCTGTCTCTCCCACTAAACCACAAGGGACCATGTCCATCATATTCACAGAGCCTAGCAAGTATTAGGTGCTCAATAAAAACTAGATGGATAGACGGATAATCAATATACCAATGAGAATTTGAGAGATAAAGAGGAAAACTATTGAAAATGATCCTCCAAACACCAACCCACCTACAACCCACACTCCACGCCTGGCAGCAGAACTCACACCTGTGTCAGGTCCATTTATTTTTCATACAAATATTGTACAGTTTTATTTTTAAATCATTTACACATATTCATACAAAGAAAAATAAATTTCAGGATGGAATCTTGGGACCATGGTAGTTAAAAAAAATTTCTCTCTGATCATTAGCTACTGAAGACAAGGCAACAGGCTTAGCAGTCATTTCTGGGGGTTAGTGGACCTCCCCATGCAGGGTGCAGCCGAGAGGGACCCAAGCTGCTCCCTATCCTCCTTCAGGATGCACCTTGTGGAGGTAGGGGAAAGGGATTTTTTGAAGCTTTTCCCACAAACAGTTCAAGAAGTACAGCAAAGGCTTATGGTAACACTAAATCCCTTCTCTGCTGGAAATCTGACAAGACTTCAAGTGCTGAACCAACCTCGACCACAGCCAGCTCAGGTCCCGCCCACAGGTCTTTCTATGAGGAGGGGCTGCTGCACTCACCCCCTTCGTAGTCCCACCACTCTGTCCTCCCACCAAGGCCCCAAACAGAGCCTGGATCTCATCCCATCTGGCCCCTTCTAGTCTCACCCCACAAGTGCGCCTTCTCCTATCCCACCCCAAGCACCCTGTGTGGCACTGGCCCCGGCAGCTATGACTGCTGGGAGAAAGCACGGAGGACCCCTATGCTATGACACCGGCATCCTGCAGACAGCATCCCAGGGAAACCGAGCTACCACCGGAGAGGCCCAACAGTGACAGAGCACCCCTATCGAAACTCAGCTCTGCTGAGCCAAATCAACATATAAATAAAACAGGCCAACTCCTAACACACCCCATCCTAGATAAAGTCAGCAGAAGGGTGCACAGCAGAAGAACCTTCTATACACAACTGCCCAGGGAAGCTGCACTATTATCAATTAACAGTAAACATGGGGGAAAAGAAAGACATTACAGATGTGGTAGGCCCTACCAGAAATGGCAGCTGATGACAACAGTTACCCTCTGTCTCTGGGTCCTACCCAAAAAGCAGCACCACAAGAGGGCTTGATGAGCAGAGAGATGTGCAGCGGGATGTGCGGCCCTTGAATTACCAAGGGACTCAGAGACAACACACCCCATTTTCCTACACTTACGTGGGAACTAGAACACAAACTAGCCACCCCTACACTGAGGCTGCCCCTGAGAGGCCGTACCGCTGGCGGTCGTCAGCCCACCCCCTTGGTAGGCCCATTTGGGGAGAGGGAGTCACATCCAGAGCAGGGACTCCTCCAGGCAGACACTCGCAGGGCAGCCCATCCCACTGTCACTGCGGCAGACCAAACATAGTTAGGAGGGCGGGCAGATCCCGGGCATCAGCCACCCCATAGGCATCGCTCTGGCCTAACATGGACAACGCCAAACGCAGGGTGCTCCAGATGTTCTCTGACATGGCACCCCCTTCACCCTGAGGGCCACGGCTTTTCCTCTGCATGTTCAGGGCCTCCAAAAAGTGTTCCACAGCCTCCCTGTAGGGGAGAAGAATGAGAGCTGGTGAGCCAACATCAGTGAAAGGAGGCAGGGCAGCTGGCATGGGGAGAAAGCAAGCTAGGGCTGGCTAGTCAAGTAACAGGCTCAGAGAATGAGGAGCTAGGGGCCAAGGGCAGGGAGAAAGCATCATTCATCAACTCCTCAGTAGACCCTCTCACCGGTGAGCTCCAAGGTTGATGCAGCTGATGCCCAGGTTATAGCGGGACCGTATGTAGCCGGGCTGCAGCTCGAGGGCGCGACGATATGCAGCTACTGCTTCTTCACTCTGGCTGCCGTTGGCCAGGGTGGCCCCCAGCTTATTCCACAACAAGTAGTCCTGGGGCAGGGACGGAGAGAGGGTGAGGCACGCTTGGACCGAAGGCTAAGGACCCTGCTTAGCTGATACATGGCTTTCTCCCCAGCAGGTCACTGTGTGGCCACAACGTAACCACTCTCACCTCAAGCAGACACCCTTATGTCCAGGTGACCCTATATGTCCGCCCTTCTTTTCCCAAACCTCCCTAGATAAGCAGTATATGGAACATTGGAATGAAATATCGCATGATTCCAAAAGTCCCAACAAATGATTCTTTGGTTAGGTCCAGTCACGTCCTACCTGCACCCCTCCCCAGAGACTCACATTGGGCCGAACGCTAAGGGCAGCTGTGAAGCAGTCCACCGCCTTGTCATACTCCCCACTCAGGTTGAAAAGGACTCCCAAGCCACACTGCACATCAGGGTCAATGGATGTAGGGTCCAGGCGCACAGCTGCCAGGAAAAGCTCCTTCACTTCCAGAAACAGGGAGCTGGACAAGGAGCAAAAGATGCAGAACAGTAGGCAGACGGGATCTATATTCCTGACCCTCCAAAATAATTCTCAGTCAGTCATACCCACAAGGCTCACCAGTCTACCAGCCATCCACCTGGCCCCTGACTCCAATCCACAAACCTGTTTCCCCGTTTCATCCCAGCACGGCACTGGAGCACGCAGACCTCCCTCAGGTTGATCCTGGGTCTCCCGTCCCACCCTTAGATCCTCGAGTCTTGATTTACCCAAACTTCCAAACCAAGTCCTCCTCTCACTGGGACTCAGGTTACCATTTGGCATCCCAGGAACCTCTCACACTCACTCAGACAGCAGAGATCCCAGGATGCGCTTGCTGGGGCCCAGTCCTGCCCCCACAGCCCCTTCTGCGCCAGGCGCCACCAGGTGAGCATAGGCCGGGGTGTAGCGCAGCCAGTCCCGGAGGGTTTCACAGGCCTGTCGCTGCAATGACTCATTGGTGAAGCTTACTGCCAGTGCCATTAGTGCTGTCCGGTTATCTGGCTTTAGCTCCAGACACCTGTTTGGGCAGAGATGGGCAGAGCTGGGATCTGCGGTGACACTGGCACCCACTGGCACCCTGGGACCCAAGCCAAGTTTCAGAATGCAGAGTCACAACGGCCTCACCTGCCAACTCCTTCAGATTAAGATATAGAGGGCCCCCTTACGTGTGAGTTATTAACAAAGTTACAGTCTGAGAAGGGGAACCTCTGCAGCCAGGGAACCTCTGCAGCCAAAGAACCAGCCAGGGTCCCACAAGTAAAATCAAAAGCTGATGAAGGAATAGAACCAGTTATCTCCAATTCACTCCAAGCCTTAGGGTTTCATCATGAGAAAACATTCTTGTTAGCGGCCAGAGTCAGGGTCAGGGCTCCCATCATGCTACAGGCTACTGGAGCCAGAACCACCTCACCCCGCCCTTCATGTACTCACTTCCTCAGCGCACTGATGGCTAGAAGTTCTTGCTCATTCTCTGCCTGGGTGGTCCCCAGATACTGCCACGCCTGGAGAGAAGTTGACAGATTCAGTCACCCCTCTATTCCCGTGGCCATCCTCCTGTCCCCTGCTCCCCGCTCACCATCTCACTCCCACTCCCCTACCCCAGGCCATCAGCCAGGCTCTAGCCCATCTGGACCACTCTTCAGGGCCTCCCTCAAATCTGGGAAGCAGCCTCTACTATGAAGTCAGAATGAGGAGTCACTCACTTCCATGTGCTTAGGATCCTGCTGCACAGCTGCTTCAAAAAGCAGCACCGCGTTCGGCAGGTCCCCCTCCTCCAGTCGCCGCAGCCCTTCCTCAAAAGGCTGGGGGTGGTCACGCAGGGGGTTCTCCTCCTCAAACTGGTAGCCCTGCGAAGAAGAGAAGCCAAGGGTGGACCTGCCTAAGAGGGAACCGTCATACTTGGAGCGGCGGGAAAGGGAGGCGACCCACTGTCTGGTCTACTCCACCATCTCACGGGATCACACTGCAGAAACAGGATCTTACTCAGAGTCTGTGCCATCGCAGGAGCTTCTCCTTTACGCTAATAGTATATAGTTTCTGCTTGAGCTGTAGGTTTTAAGTGTCCTGAAAATGCAAGGACCATCAATAAAAAGACTCACAGACTTATCTGACAGTCAGATCCACATTTGGGAAAAAAAAAAGCACTATTGCCATGTAACTCAATAGCATAAAACCAGATAGATTCTGAATTGTTCATTATTAATGGGTAATAAAGTTACAGCATATTGTTGTGGAGTATTAATGTAAATCTTTCTAATCCTAATTCTGCAATATCCCAAGATACTACTGGTATCAAATGGGGTTCAAGAACCTAAAAACATTTCTTTTAAGTTTTAATATAAAAAATTTATTCAAAAAAACTTTTATTCCACCTAGTGTGTCATTAATGTGGGAGTAAAAAAATGCTAAGAGGAAATGCTGCTCAGATACAATCGGTACTGTATCTTTATCAAAAGCAGGGAAAATTTTTATCTCAAATTTATAACTTGCCATTTAGAAGTTGATAGCACCTATGCAACTTGTCAAATTCTTAATACAAATTAATAAAAGTATTATCTCCAACTATTTCCTTCAGTTATTCCTTATCAGAATTTTATGGAAGAAACTTGGTACAGCAAAACATAGGGTAGGGTCCTAAAAGTTTCTCTTTTCAATTATGTAACAGGATAGTTCACAGGCTAGAAAAATAAAGTGAGATTTTTCCTCGTACTGTTTTTTATTGGCTTTCAAATCTTAGCCTTTTTATCTTAAATTTCATTCTTTCTATCATTGCACAGCTCCCTCTTGTCAAGATCGCTCCCAGCAACCTGCTTTCCATCGTAAGCCCTGATTCCAGACTCAGAACCCTTTCCCCACCAGATGTGAGCTGAGAAAATGACATCACTATGCACCCAGCTCTAGTTTTGCCTTTTCAAAACCAAGTAATTCTCTCCCTTCCCCCTTGTGCTTCAACTCAGCAGCTCGATTATTGACCACAGCCCCAAATACCCTACAACCCACATGTAGATTTTTTTTCAGTGATACCCGTGAAATAACATGCACTTCTAAGCCAACAGTATGTTTAGATGCAAAATTCAATCATCTTTGCCCACTAACTGCTGGGAAATTGTCCTAACATTGAAGTTATTTGATTCATTGTAAATGCCCTAAATTGGGGTAATTAATTAGTACTAATAGCAAGAGATCAGAATTTAAAATAAACTTGTGATTCAAAAAAGTAAACAGAAATTAAGGTGTGGAAGCAGACCAACTACCACTCTCCACCAAAATGTTCTCAGTCACCCTCCAGGGCAGAGTTCCTTCGTCTGGGCTCTTTATGTGTCACGTGCCAATCTCTATCACTGTATTATTGCTATTTGACAAGGGTGCTCTATTACTATTAGCCTTTCTTTACCAAAAATAAAGCACACAGTTACTGCAGGAGAGCTAGGGGCAAGGGAATGTTTCAGATTTCCTTTCGTGGAAAGGAGCTCAAGAAAATAATTACTTAAAAGTAGGTACCTTTAAATTCAGGATTAAAGGAGAGACAATAAAACAAGGAAATCCTGCAATCTGAAAAACCAGTTCTTACCTTATCGTAGGAAGCAGACGTGAGGTCATCATAGTCAGAAAGCCAGGGGTGAGCCTCAGCATCCCGTTTTGCCATCTCTTCCAATTCTGCCTGCAACTTGTCCCAGAAATCGACATCAGACTGTAAGGGAAGGCAAGTAGGAAAAGGAGATCCATCATGACCACCCTACTGACTCTCAGCTCCACCTGGATGGATTCCCTAAGAGATGTGAAGACCTTTTCTAAAATGCAGATTCCTAGACCCTCCCTCCAGATTCCAATTCAGTCAGCTGAGGTGATGCCCAGAAATTCACACTTTTGATAGGCACCCACCCCACCCCAAGCAATTCTAGCACAGATGATCTGGACACACTGTGAAATACAATGTTCATCATCTCTGATGTGAGCACACCCACTCTCCAACTCGGTGTGTTCTCCTGGGTGTCTGCTCCTACACTATCTGCTCTCACCTCTATAGCTGACTTGGCTCGTTCAAACTCCGTATCAAGGGCAGATGTGTTTACTGGTCGTGTGAACTGGTCAACCCAGGCATCTGATGTACCCTATGACAAAGAAGGATGGTCATACCACCACCCTCAGCTTTCTGCCCACTAACCAACTAAATACCCTCTAAACACCACCAACCTGGACACTTCTGAGAAGAATCTCAGAATCTCTTTCCCTCCCACTCAGGACCTGGCTGCTACCAAGAAAAGCTGGCAATAAAATCCCTTCCCCATCTGGGACCACTGAATGCTGAACCCAAGGCTGGCTCTTGAGTGGGTCTGGGAAGTGACAATGTCCTACCTGCTGCTGTATAAACTCTGCTGCCCACTGTTCTGCCTGAGCTCGGCCCGACCCTGCACGGGACTCCAGGGACACCTGCCCCTCGCCAATCTGCCGCACGAATTTCAGGAACTGGGGCACAGAGACACATGTAGCCGCTTGGAGAGGACTTCCAGGTGTGCACTCTCAACCGTGCCCAAGAGGAGCCTGTACCTACCCCTCCCCCTGACCATCTCTAGCTGCAGACAAGATAAGCTAAAGACCCTGAAAAATGTCAAGAGCAAAAAACAAAGGGATTTCTGGTTCTAAAGATTTGAGAAAGCACAGAAAAGAAAAAAGGGTTAGTAGACAAGGGAATGAGGGAAAGAGTTTTGGAAGAAGAGGCAGGATCCCAAGTCTCTGTTTACCAGACAGGAAGGAATGAACCTAGGATCGTATATCCTTCTGTTTGAACTAAACTGGAGTAAGAGAAGCAAGACTCAATTCCAAGACCAGTTCTGCTGGGCAAGGCAGCAGAGGCAGGTGGCTCACCTCTGAGTTAGCCAATTTGGGGTCCTCCACCTTGGCCACAAAGTCACTGGCCATGTGCTGTAGATCCTCCTCAGGATGGTATTCATCATACCTGCAACAGGTAAGGACAAACTAACTTTACACACTCAGCGGCCACCACCTTCCCATGCTCCTCCCCCCTCCAGCCCAGAGCTGCTCCACTTCGCATGGGGGAAGAGAGGACGCCACTACTCCCTGTCTGTGGAGGGCCTACGATAAGTTAAATTTACAGTGAAGATGAACACTGAGCAGGGGTGGCAAAGGACTAGCTCCATCCTTTCTCCTCTCCCTTACCCAAACATGGCTTTGCAGAGAGAGGAAGACAGTAGCAGGCACCAAATTAAAAGAGGAAGCGATGCATGAGGTCAAGTGACAAACTTTCAGTAGGACAGTCAGGGTTCTTGACATGATTGTATCTGAGACATAAATTCAAATGGATAATAACACAAGTGGAAACTTTAATGTACAAAATGAGGGGACTGCAGGCTCCAAAGGAGGTTGGAGGAGGCTGGGAAAACTGTCCAATACTCCCTTCCCAGGGGTCCAACCAGAAAGGAGGAGCTGGACTCACCAGTGGTCTGTGGCAGCTGTTCCCTCAGGCTCTCCCAGCCACAGCTTCTCCTCTGACTGTTCGAGATATTCCTCAGCCCAGCGGGCAGGGGATGCTGACAAAGGGTCTGCAAGGAGCAGAGTTGGGGAAATCGCACGGCTCATTGAGGGACCAGGGAAAGGGACAGTACCAACCAACACATGCAACTGATCCTCTTCACCAACTACAGCAGATGAAATCCAACTGCATCCCTCAGAGACCCCTGACCAAAGAAAAACACTAAATTGTCAACATCCAACCCATTCCCAAGAGGCCTGCGTGGCAGTTTACTTAGTTGGAAACAGGTGTCCAAGTAAGGAGGCTCAGGAAAGGAAAAGGACCAAACCTTCTGCTTCCAGGCCAGGGACCTCAGTAAGAAACAGCAGGCATCAGGGCCTCCACCCTCCTCAAAGGTCTGGTCTGTTCTCCATCTACAGAGTCCACATCCTCTCAACAAAACAAGCCTCATATTCCATCTTCCTATACCTACCAAGAGAATCTGGGAAGCAGAATGCTGGGCTGGAATTAAAGATACATGGGTCCACTCTTCCCACTGGACATTTGTTTTTTCATTTTTTAATTGAGAGGTACCGTGCGACCATGGAAGGAGATGAAGTGTACCGGACTTAAGCATACAGCTTCATTAATTTCACATGATACACTCAAATCACCACCACCCAGATCAAGATATAGAATATTTAGAGGCTCCCTCATGTCCCCAGCCCCTGGAATAAAAATTCTTCTAACTTCTGTCACTACTGATTAGTTTTGAGGGCTATATTTTTAAGTCTAATTCTAGAAACTGTCTGAGAAGCTCCAGTGACAAAGGGTACTGTACTAACATCAGAGTAAACATTTCAAGGCAACAGAAGGAGGGCACTGAACTGTTTCTCAACCTCCAGGACTTTGCCCTTTACTCTTCTGAGGCCAGAAGCAATGGAAAAAAGCAATGAGACACTATGCAAAGGGTAAAGGGTAAATGCATAAACAGTAGGCATGAGCCTGCAGTTCCCTTTCCTTCTGCTCTGCATCTTCACAAACCAGATACTGAAATGATCATCCTGTTCTGACAGTTTGAAGATCTGATACTGCTTGTAACACTGAGAAAGCAGACTCATCCCCTAGCATTAATGTATAACAGAACTCTATTCCATTTAACTAAGAACTTGCCTGAAAAATTTCAACAAAGCTATCTCAACATCTGAGAAAGTAACATTAAAATCTAAAAAAAAAAAAGGGATCAAGACTCTCAGAGTACACCTAATTATAAATAAAAAGTAATATATTACTAATGTAAGGTATAGTGGTCAGTTTTTTGATCATGGACTATCCTTAATTTCAAGAACTCTCAGTTTATATCCAGATTTCCCTCACTAGTCCTTACAGGCAACATTTCTCTTTCCTTTGCCCCAACAAGACTCTTGGCTTAAGAGTGGAGACCAAAAAAGGTCATGCTTAACACTTGAATAAACCTCACAGTGCCTCTCAGCCCTTTTGTCCAATCCTGCTGAAAACTAACCAGTCACTCCTCCTTACTCTCAACTAGACTGTTTTGCAAAAACATATTCTGGCCACAGGGGCTCCTCAAATGATAGAGAATACTATTTCTGTGTAACACTCCTCCCAAGCAACAGAAAAAGTATGAAGCACCTGGCCTTTAAAACAGACATGAAGTAGGTTAGCAAAAATCTTAGAGGTGAGAAAAGTCATCCTCAAATAGCTGCAGTTTGGTAGTTGGGCCACAATGCCCACACGACTCGAACTGTCTGGCATTGAGGACCTGCACCAACAAAGGACTCAAAACAACCAAAAAAATACTACTTGGCTTTCACACTATTGTTTGAAAAATTCTTACAGAAAAGCAGATCCATTTGGAGACCTCTGAGATGGAAGTAACTAACACCCACAGAGGGGAAGGGACAATCCTAAATCACATGGATTAGTTAGAACCAACAACCTAGATTCCCAATATCTAATTTGGAATTTTCACCTCATATAGTTTTTCATTGTCTTCATTCCACCTAGGCACATCCACCCTCAGCTCGAAAATCTAACACTCAGAACTTCCAATCCTTATCCATGAAATTTCCATGTTTGCTAAATAGCCCAGTGGTAAAGAATGTAGGTTGAAGAGTCAGCCTACCTGCACTGAAATCCCAACTCCACCACTCACTCACTGTGGGTCTTCAGACAAGTAACTTAACCTTCTAAGTTTCCGTGTCCTAATCTATAAAACAGAGATAGTAACAGCTGCCTCAAAGGGACTGATGTGAAGACCAAATGAGATAATGCACATATAAAGCACAGACTAATATTGACTTTTATTATCATGATTATATTACTGTATTAACATTATTGATGTTTTTAATATCATTGATATCACTATGTTACATACAAATAAGGGCATGTAAAACTGGTGAAATCTAATAAGCTCTGTGGACTGCACCAATGGCATTTTCCTGACTTTGATATTGTACGTAACTAACAGGCAAAATGTTAGACCATTGGCAAAAACAGAAAATACACTGACCCTTTCTGTACATTTTTTTTCAACTTCCAGTGAAACTATAATAAAATATTTGCTATTATTACCATTACTGTCAGCGCATGGCAAACCCATACCAAAAGTAGAGAATATCACAATAATAGTGCTCTTCCTTCTATTCCATAGCCATCCAGGGGAGATCTACTGGTAATCATCACTTGTTACTGCTGCCCACTGCTTTTCCTATGAAAGTGCAGGTTCACCTCTCATGATTATCATATGAACCTCATATATTATGTTAGCTGAGACTTTCTAAATTCAAAACCCCTTAAAGGTATGTTTATTCCCTACAGCTGAGTAATCACAAGATGGAGAATTATTTGGCCCAGAAGACTGGGTGGATTGAAGATCCAGCATTGCTGCACGCAAGATTCCATCAAGAAATATGGCAGACTGAAAATGAGCTTCATACAGTGATGGAATAATCCTAGATTGTGGTGGGGTTACACAAATCTACATGTGATGCAAAACTCAATAAAACTATAAACACACAAATAAGGGCATATAAAACTGGTGCAATCTAATTAGTTCTGTGGATGCACCAACGACATTTTCCTGATTTTGATATTGTACCTAACAGGCAAAACATTACCATATTGGAGAAAATAGAATGAAAGATACACTGAACATTTCTGCACAATTTTCTTTTCAACTTCCAGTGAAACTAATTATTTTCAAGTAAAACATTAAAACAAGAAAAAAACCTTTTTAAACTTGATTCTAGAATCCTAACAATAGGGACTTGAAAATAATAAGTATTTAAAGAATATTATCTCTTATCTCAAGGTCTACTGATCCATAAAGCAGTTGGTAACCTACAGCATCAATATAATAGTATCAGCCACAAATGTTATAATGAAAAATGGGTTACTAGGAAATCAATTTCCTTTAGCTCTTTCTCCCAGATCTCAATTCATTCATTCAAAAAGACCTTCAATACTGAATGTCTACTATACACAAAGCAATAAACTTCTACAATAAGCCATTTTTATAAAGGCAGACCCCAAATAGCTTAACTTCCCTTTCCAGCTTCCGATAACCCTGCCTCTGTGAAGCAGGTACAGTCCTAAAAGAATGTACAAACAGAAGAGAGACCTCTCCCAGAGGGCTTAACAGGTAAGACAGGTCCAACATGTCTTTCTGAATTTCTTTTTTACTAACAGTGTTGTCATCAATTTAAGTAATTATAACAAAAACCTCATCAATCTCAATGCTCCTAGGAGCAACATATTTTTTCTGAGTTATCAAAAATGACTGATGCCCACACATTACAACAGAAGTCTCTCTGCAGTAAGAGATAGCCCATCTACAAAGCTGTATCACCTTGACCAAATTAACCTCTAAGCCTCAACTTTCTGATTTATACCCTAGGAATAAAAACAGTAACTATCCCAATGGATATCAAGTCCAAGTTTGAATGAAAAACTGGGTTTCGGTCTGGTGGAGGGTCTTTGTTACAGCTCAGATTTTTACTTGCAGCAATTCCACAGAGAAGATTCTCAATGATGCTACAATGGTTTTAAGTACGGAGCCTAGAGTCAAACAGACATTAGTTAGAGTATCATCTCTGTTCAACCTTTCCAAATCTGTGTCCCTATCTATAAAACAGAAGGATTACCTTTGTAAGTGTTACTGTGAAGAGCAAATGAGTTTAAGAATGAAGAGTGCACAACTCTTCATGAAACCAAGAACATCTGTTGTGATACCTTGACCTCCAACTTAAGGGTAGGAAAGGGAGTCTTGATGGATACAAGAGACCAATAGCACCTAAGACAGGCACAGTCGCAGGGGGGTCATCAGGTGAGAAATTGGGGATCAACAGAGGTGAGGCTTAGAACCTCATCCCCCCTATTCTGAGAGAAATCTTCTGCATACATGGATGTTTTATTGCCCTTGTCTAGCTTGGATTAACACATAGTCTACAGGCACACACCTGATCATCTACATTTGCTCTCTTACAACACTTAACTATGTTTTCTACCTTTATCTTGTATCTACCTAACACTTCAGCATTTTATTAAAAATAATAATAATAAAGAGAGAAATGTGGTATCCACATATAAATCAAGTATAAAAATCAAATGAGTATTCATATTTGAACTGTTTATAGTTCATAATGCATGAGCAAAACCGAAAGTTTCTGTGATGACTGCCCTTGTACTGTTCACCATGTAACTTATTCACTATGTAAGAATTTGTTCTCCATGTAAGAACTTGTTTGTTATGCCTCAGAAGATTGGAGACTGATGAAAATTAGGCTTGGGGTAGATTAATGATTGTGCATTGAGCATTGACTCCCCTATACAGAATTTTATTGTTGTTAACAACCATTTGATCAATAAATATGAGAGATGCCCTCACAAACAAAAAAAACAAAAAAAACAAAAAAAAAAGTACACACTTCCAATGGTAAAATAAATAAGTAACCGGGATGTAATGTATAGCATAAGGAATATAGTCAAAATATTGTAACAACTTGGTATGGTGATAGCTGGTACCTAGAATTATCATGTATATAAATGTTGAATCACTGTGTTGTACACCTGAAACTAATGTAATGTAATACTGTGTGTCAACTACCCTTCAATAAAAAATAATTATCTACAAAAAAAAAAAAAAAAAAAGGAATAGGACAGTTGAAATCTATAATATTCCTTCTGAATAAAGAGGTATTTCTTGATAACACTAAGGGCTTGGGTTCTGGGTCTAGGCTTCCAAGTGGCTCTGTGTGTAAATGAAAGGCAATGATTGAAGCAAACATTTTGGTGAGGAAAGCAGCTTCGGAGCCATCCTTACCATAATGGGCTGCTGAAGTTGAGTAATTAGTAGCTACAGAATTTAGAACAGGGTTTAGAAAGTCAGTCTCTGTAGTTGAAAGCATATGCCATGTCATAGAATATTTGGTGAATTTTTTGAAACAAAAGAAAAGGAAGATAATAAATATCAAGGTCAGTATTGAAACTTGTATTGTGTAAATTGGCTATTTTTTCCCTTGTATTTGATTATACTTATAAACCTTTGAATCCTAAGTCCCTGTGATTTTTAATAAAGGCCAACCACAATATAAACAAACATTTAAAAACAATTCATAATCATATTTCCCATATACATTTTCATATAATAGTTTCTAGTTCTTTTCATAGGCTTAAGTGTTTTTAGTATGTTACAGCTATACTATTTCTATTATGCTTTTTTAATGTAACATTCTTTCTCTCAACATAAAAATTTCAATATATAAAATACTTTTATTTCATGTTAACTGTTGCTATTTTAAATGGTTACATACGATTTTATATTATCTATTTTATTTTGCTAACTTCCATTGGCCAGTTAGCTTTCAACTTATTAAATTATATTATGGAAATATAGATGTATATTATAGATAACATTATAGTGAGCATCTTTATTTGTACAGCTTTTGATTTTATTAGTATTCAGTTGAATTACTTTCTCATTATTAAATTTTCCCACATGGTATGAGTTAAAGATTATGAATGTCTTACTGTACATCAACATATTGCTTTCTGAAGTGTTTACATAATATGACCCTATTACTTCTTCTGTGTTATATGTGTTAGGTATAATCATTTGTTTACTTAATTTTGGTTACTACTGGAATTAACATATTTTTTGTGGGTTTTGTTTTATTGTTTTTGCTAATTGTGTTTATTTGGATGTAAATTGCCTATGACAGTTTAACAATACAATTTTTCTGTTTAATAGTAAAAAAAAAAAAAAAAAAGAGACCAATAGCTTTCATTAAAGGTATTTTAGGTGTTAGATTTTTTTCTGTTATGTGGGGGGGAAGCTCCATCTTTAGGAGAGTAAAAATGACAGGTAAAGAAACCAATTAGGTCCCATTAACCATCTCAGGAATATTCAAGAACTATGATGATGTGAGCACCCTGAGAATCTAGAATCTTTAACTTTCTCCATTTGTATCTCCTGTTGTTATTCGCAATTTCTTAAACTGGAAAAAGATTAACAGTGCTTCTCGCTGAGAGCAATCAGGATGAAGAAGGCTCAAGAGAATGCCCTTCCCCCATGCCTCTCAAACCCCCTTCTCAGGGGGAGAAGAATCAATCCCAAGGGATCCAGTGAGCATGGATGCTTTCTCAGAAAGGAAAAACTAGGCTAGGACCTGAACAGCACAAGCTGCAGGCCAGGCAGTAAGTATATAGCATAATGGTTAAGCCCACAGGGTCTGGAAGCATTCAAACCCAGAGTCAAATCCCAGCTCCCCTGCTTACAAAGCTGTTATCACCTTGAGCAAATTACTTAACTATTTAACCTCTAAGTCTGTTTTCTGATTTATACCCTAGGAATAAAAACAGTAACTATCTCAAGAGTTCTCATGGAGATCAAACAAATAATGCATTTAAAGCACTTAACACAAAACCTAGGACATGGTAAGTAAACATAAGCTAATACTAATTTTTATTATCATCATCAGGGTACAGTATTTGCCCTTTAGGACTTTATACCTCAGTCCCTAAACTTTCCAGTTCCACTCCAAGGCCCCAACTCTGTTCAAGATGACTTAATGCCAGAATCCCACAGGCTCTGCTGAGTATTTTTCTCTTTCAGGGGAACACTGCCATCCATCCAACCTATGGATCCTCACCACCAAACTTCAGTAATAATGTTCCAGATAACAAGGAAGTAGACGTAAGTCCACAGGTCTTCTCTCTCCCCCATATATGTGTATGTGTGTATATCTCCAAAATCTCTTGTCCAGTTTAAACCTATCCAGTTTAAACCCAGTCCTCTGTTTCATGTAAGTTTCAATTGCCAATTATCACCTACGGTAAATCAGGTTAAGTGCCCTGTGGAAATGAGTCAGGAGTCCAAAACAGTCAGAGCAGCTAAAATGACTCTGAATCCTAAGGTGAATTAGGGGAATAGTATAGAACTTTGCCCCATAAGTGCCATTTTAGATTTTCCCACAACAAGCCTCACCTGTAACTTCAGAGATGAATTCCTGGGACCAGTCAGTCTCATTATAATCCTGAGTGACATCCACAGCATCTCCAGCCACAAGAAACTCTTGGGCCCAGTTCTCAGACAAGGCTAAGTCGGCCACACCAGGGGCTTAAGAGAAACAGAAAGGGAACTAAGAAAGAAAAATGATACGTACCATTCTGTCATGCCTAGAGAACCCTAAGTGCACCTGCAAACACCCACCTTTTGTCTCCTTCTGCATCTCAGGTTCCCAGTGTCAGTAGCATCCAAATATGGAACCCCCACGGCCCTATCTCCACAAAAAGTGGTAATCTCCTTCCCACCACTCTGGACCCACCTCTCTGGGGTGCCTGGCGGAAGTTCGACTGTTCAATTTCCTGCATCTCTGCCAGGAGATCATCCATCTTGAAGGTCTGAGGGGCCCGGGATACAAGTGGTGCATTCTGGTCCTGGAGGAATTCGACCACCAACTGTCAGAAGAAAGATGGTGAAATGAACCCAGCAAGATCAGAGCCCATTGGATGGGGGATATGATGTCAAATACAATGAAAGGGAAACACAGAGACTACAGCTTTGGAAATATTCAAAGAATACCAGGAAAAAAAAAAAAGCAGGAAGGTCAAGGCAAATCTCACCTGATAGAAAAGCCAGAAGACTGAAAATATGCATTAGCCAAGTTTAAAGTGAAAACACAACCGGGCAAAAGAAAAATGTGACAGAGGAAGCTGGTATATTTACCTCATCTTCAGAGGCTGCTCCCAAAGGCTTAGAGACCTAAAATAGCAAAGAAACTGAGGCAATATGGTACAGTAGTGAAAACCAGACACAACTCACAACAGATTAAAATTCCAGCTCTGCCATTTACACGACCCTGAGCAAATCACAAAACTTCCCTGAGCCTCAGTGGCTTCATCTATAAAAGAGAGGTCTTCATCTACATAAAGATGTAGGATGCTTAGCATACCGTTCAGTAAACACTCAGTAAATGGTATCTATTGTTGTTTGAAACACAATAAAGAAAGCAGTTAGTGCAGCATATCATCAGAACCCTCCATCCCAGGACACCACATAGGCTTTAGGACGCAAAAACACTCACCGCCTCGGAGGCTGGGGTTCCTGGGGGCCAGGGGCCAGGCCTCAGCCCCTCCTGTCGAAGGGCCTTGTCCTGGGTGAAGTGCCCGGCCAGCTTCATGAGAGGGTTGGCACCCCCGCATTCGGCCTCCACCAGCTCCCGCATTGCCATAGTGACCGCCAGCTCACTGATGCGGAGAGGAAGATTTGGAACTAAGGTCATGGAGCCAGACCCTTCGCCAACCCACGACTCAGCCCGCATCTAGGGGAGGCAGACAGAAGTCTGTCCCAGGTTGTCAACCACTAGCCAGCCTTCACCCCTAGGCCTTTTGCTGGGGTCCCCCATCTCTGCCAGAAACCCGAGGGGACCGTGCCCTCCTTCCGCCCCCTCTAAGGCCACCACTTTCAGCCTGGGCTTCTCTAGCGGTCAGCACGACTGCGGTCTCAAGAGGCTGGACCGGCCGTCAGCTGCCACCCGAAGAGGGGCCTGGACCCCAGGCAGTACAGAGGACAATTCCACCAGCTGGGCTGTACGGAGGCATTGGCTGGTCAAGGAAGAGAGGGAACGCTGTCGGACTGCAAGCCTGGTCCCCCACACCCCCTGCCTTCCGGCGACCCCCGAGCAGGGCCATTCCTTCCCACTAAGTCACCTGAAGCCCTCCCCCGGCTCCGCCGGTCCCGGCCCTCCCCGCCCGCACTCCGGACCACCCCATCTCCCGCAGTCCCGCCGCAGGTCCAGCCCCGCCCCCAGGACCCGCTAGGACCCGACCCGGGCGCTGAACGTCAGAGAACGCGTCCTCGCGCCCCGTCGGGGTACTGGGCTCACCGCAGCGCGCCGCGCCGCACGACCCGCCGGGGCACCAGGTGCGGGGCCGGGGGGAGGGGGGAGGAGAGGGCGGGGAGCCAGGGGCGGGGCTCAGGCTTAAAGGGGCCGTGACCGAAGCGCAGCGGCCCCGGCCTGGCGGAAGTTGTTTGAAGGGGCGGGTCTTAGGACTGCGTCGCAGCGTGCAGGGAGGAACCGTGAGTCTTAAAGGGGAAGACTGCCTTAAAGGTGAAGTCTTGGTGCGTCGATTTGGGGAGCGCTCAGAAGGGTTCCGGACACTCGGATTTGTTTGATGGAAAGCTTGAAAAATGGAGCTAGGAGGGGCTTTCTGAGCTTTGGCGAGACCCGAAGGCGCGGGATCCTGGGTTTGGCTCGTCCTGGCCTTTCCCTGGCGCCGCATTGTGACCCAAGGGGATTCGCTCCCCCATCTGAGCCTCAAATTCGCCCTCTAAAATGGAACTGGCTACTCTTCTAAGCCCCAGAGTAGGTAGGAGAAAAGCCCTAACACGTGATTGCGGGCATCAAATCCAGGACCTTCCCAAGCCTTCTAGGCTTGCGCCCTTCCACATTGCTCTTAGCAGGACGGCGTCACAGTCTCCTTGGAGACAGAGACCTGCCCCCAGTCCCTCTGCCACCTCTGCGTGATGGGGAAAATAGCCCTGGATGATGACAAATTGTGGAGACTAAAATAGGGCCAACGCATCCAGAGTTCGCAAGCTGGTAACGTACAGGGAGGGCCCACAGTGAATCACGTCTTCCCCTGCGTTCTTCCCTCACCGCTGGTCAGGGTCACCATGGTGGCCTTATTCCCACTGCTCCCGACTGAGAAAGCACAGACATGATGCAGGAAATGATTTTTAATCACGGAATGAGCCTTAGGCCCCACCTTCTGCTGCAGAATTGGCTGTGGTGTCAAACCTCAAGGTCACAAGGATATCTCACCTGGCTCCAAGACCAAGGGAATCCTGGCGCCATAAGAAAGGCAGGAAGTACTCAGGGCTGCTGTTGGATAAGCAAGGATGGGTTAGTGCCAAAAGGACAGAAATACCATCTCAGCCCCAGGTACCGAAGAAGGAGCAGGTAGGCAGCAGGCACCCTGGGCCAGGCTTGTTTCCTTGCTGTCCTGCAAATTTCAAAGGTGGAGGCCCCAATGAGCCAGGGAGGCGTGGCTGTGTAAATTCATCCCTGGAAAGGTAGAGAAGATGCACCTCAGGAGAACAGAATGGCAGGTCAGACCTGAAGACTGTGGAAAATTTCTCCTTTTCCTTTTTACCATCTTTCAGAGGCCTTGAGCCCACTGTCCCTTTTCCCCTGGAGTACACTAATCCCAGCCCTTGCACCTTCACCGTCCTCAGAATGCCATTGTCTTGCCAATGGGTTTCAGCCCCAGGCAAGTTCACTATGGATTCAATGTGACCAAAGAAATGGCAGTAGAATGTTCCTGGGGTGAAGAGGTTATACCCAACTCACAATGGCAGGTCAATCACTAAAAAATACTGTCCACTCAGAGCAAGTCTGCATGCAGCAAGCCAGTTCTCTGCCTCTGAGCCTCTCTACCCACACAGCCATCCCCTGGGCCTCTCTGCCCACACAGCTGTCCCAGTCTCTGTCCTTGGTGCTGCCAGCACTCCAGCCTCTGCTCTGCTCTTCTGCAGCCTTCTAGCCATGCCACCATGTCAGCCAGAGCACTGGGCAGGGTTCTTTATATAGAGTCAATAACAACACATTGCCCACATGTGTGTAGTGAGCTAGCCAACCAGGGCCAGGTGAGAATCCTGGCCACAGGAACCTTCATTTTATCCACAGCCATTGTAAAGAAAATACCTAGTACCTAATAAACTAAACCATGCCAAGGAGAAAGGGTTGTTCTCTGAAAAGTATGAACTTTTAAAAAGAGGATCCCTGGAGAGAGAGCAGTATTAAACTGAAAGCATATGATCTGGTAGAATTTCAGAAGTCAAGGCAACCAGAAAGGACTTCCCAGTACCACTCAAACCATACCACACAGATAACCTTCTGCTCTGCAAGGAGTTTAGTAACTGATTCTATGGGCACAGTAAACTGTGTGCCCAGCTGGTGGGAGAATGATAATAGTAGCAATAACTGATGTTTATTAAGTGCTTACTAAACCCCAGCCATTACATTAAACCTTTTATGTGCATTAGTCCTTGTACTCTTCAAAATGCCCATATATAATAGGTATTACTAACCCCACTTTACAAATAAGACTTACCCAAAAGCACACAGCTACAAGTCATAATTCAATCCAAGTATAACTCCGCATACCTGCCCATTATATAACACTGCCTCCCAGGCTTAGAGAAGCCTTGCTTTCAAGCCCTGAAGAGCTTTCATCTCCCAGGCCACAGAAGTCAAAGAACCTGGTTCACAAGTCTAAGAAGGACTCTGGAGCTGAGAAAGTATTAATAGAGTTCCTTAGGAGTTTCATACTTAGTTTATTGAAGTTGTAGACTTCAAATTTTGTTAATCCAGGTTCAACTTTAAATTATTCTATTTACAAAAGTAAATTTTATAAAATGAAAGCAATCATTTTTACTCTTTAATGTGTAATTTTACATAATTTTTAATTCATGTTTGAGTAATTCAACTTTAACAGTTTAAATTCCTCCAAATTTTAGATACATACTATATTTACTATTTGCCAGGCGTTGTTTTAAGCATTTGTCGAATGCTGATTTATTTAATCCTCACAATAACTTAGTAATAACTATTACTATCCCCATTTTGTAGATGAGGAAACTGAGACCCAGAGACATTAAGTGACTTGCCCAAGCTTATACTAATAAGTAGCAAAGCTGTGACTCTAAACTACACCAGAGTCATCTAACTTTATCTATAAAGGGCCAGCCAGTAAATATTTTTGTTAGTATAGGCTAGGCTGTTCAGTCTTTGTCACAACTACTCAGTTCTTCTGTTGTAGCGGGAAAGCAGCCATAGACGATACATAAATGGATGCGTGTGGCTAAATATTCTTCTTTTGATCTTTGTCAACCATTTAAAAATGTCAACACCAATCTTAGCTTGCAGGCTGTGCAAGAACAGTCAGCAGGCCACAGTTTGCTCACCCCAGACCTACACAATCTGGTTCCAGCATCCAGGCTCTTAAACATTATGCTGGACTTTTCCTTTTTAAAAATAAAAGTTAAATTACCTTACATATTTTAAACTACATGACATTGAACATTCATATTTTAATGCACTTTAAATGACTGACAGCATAAACAACCCTATCAGGCAAAATCTTTCTAAACTCTTGTTCAACCCTGTATATCTAATGAATCAAATTTATAAACATTTATCAAATTCTCTTAGTCCTTTTAAAATTTCAAGTGTAAAATTTTACTTCCCAGACTGAAGGCTAATACATCAAGTTTTCTTAAACATCAAACATTTGAACTCATAAAGTCACTCACAAACCTCTGGAAAGCAAATTTACTGGATCAGGGAGGTAAAGATTACTGGGCTAAATTTGGAACCACAGTACAGTTACTTAAAGGTCAGAGATTTGAGACTAGGACACAAGACTTAGGAGTTATATATTACCAAGACAATGCTGTGAATCACAGGTGAACACTGTCTCAGCCCTAGTTTAGAGAGAACGTCTGCTGTGTCATGGATTCCTGAGGCCACTTCCTTCAACTGATGATAACCAACTCACAAGTTTACAACTTTACCTAGTTTTGTTTTGGTTTGTGGTTTTTCGTTTTTGTTTTGTCTCATTTAGGTGCAACTAATTTCTTCCACAACTTCACTTAAGTAAACAAATTTATTTGTAAGTATTGAATTCTATGTTCCCTTTTGTTGGGGGAAGAGTTGGAAATAGTTGAGCCACCTCATCTGGTTTGATTCTTTAGTTTTTTACACACAAGATGCAATGAAATGGAAGTGCCCATGCTCTGGAAATTGCAAGTCAAGGTACAATATTCATGCATGTGCATTTGGAAAGGCTTGTTGGTTATGATTTACCCATTCTTTCAGCCTCAAATGGCCATCACTGGCAGAGACAACTTGGCAAAGGAAGAAAGCTGTATGTATAGTGAGATGCAGCAAATCCCAAAGGTGGGCCCATCCAAATATACTTGGACAAAAATCTCTTGCTTTACAAGTGTTCAGAGTAGTGAGACCTGGATATACCCACATATACCCGGCACTACCAACCTATGTTTGGGCACAATGTACCTACTTCATCCCCTGAACACACGTCAGGGAATTCCCCAGATATAAGGACTGTAGTACGTAATCCCTTTACCCCTGCTTGTAATAGAATCTTACCACCTTTAGAAAGCCAGGGAAGTTTCAGAATTTGTCACTCTTGCCAAAACCCATTTGGGAACCTTTCGATCTCTTTGCCCTCAAAGAATGTAAGGAATGGAGGGAAATAGAAATCAAAGTTTGTGACTTGGGAGTATTTCCTCAAATGAGCATTGCTCACTTTTCAGGCTTTTTTGCCAAATACCTACAGCATATACAGATGAGCAACATACTTGTTTGTTTTCAGGAAGACTTCTGCTCTCACAAAGATGGAGTAGACATACTTTTCTCTATTTCTCTGGACATTGTATGTAAAAAAAACATAAGATTATAATAGGTGGAAAAAAGAAAGCAGACTGGAAAGGGACCTCAGGACCCAAGAAACAGTGTGATAGTCAATTCTATGGGTTTTCTTTTTTGCCTCATATATCCCAGATTAGGTGCTAGAGAGGTCTGCAAAAAATGCACAGACAAAAAAAAAAATGCTCCAATAAAAGCCTGCTCTTTATAGCCAAAAGATCTCCAAAGGCAAAAAACTTCTAGACAGTAACCACTCTGCTCCAGGCAAACACCGAATAAAAACTATGACCCCACTCATACACCAGCAAAAGCCAAGAGGGGACCTAGACTTCCACCTTTATGAAGCTGTAACAGGACCCCCAAATAAGTAACCTGGGTGGTATCACAGGCAACCAGGTAAAGAACCCATCCCACAGGCCAGTAATGAGGATGTCCCCCAGCCCCTGCAGTATCAGTGGAGACCATATGAGGAGCTGGAACTGACACCCCTTCCCAGCCCAACAGTAACAAGAAGCTCCGGCCCCACAGGTGTCAATGGAGTCCAGTTGGGAAACCTGGACTTCTACCTCCATGTGGCAGCAATGAGATGTTGCACCTTCTTTCCCTACAGGAGTGATGTCCAAAAAAAACCAGTTAAAGGTCTAAGCAAGACCCAGGGTCTGTAACATAATGCAAAAATGTCCAAGGTTTTGATAAAAAAAATTACTCATCACACCAAGAACCAGTAAGATATCCAACTGAATGAAAAATTTCAACCGATATACGCCAACACCAAGATGAAAGAAATATTAAAATTATTTTCAGGCAGGCAGCCATGATAAATATGCTTCAACAAGCACTTGAACAAATGAAAAATGGAGAGTCACAGCAAAGAAATAGAAGCTATCACAAAGAAACAAATGAAGGTTTTAGAACTGAAAAATACAGTAATGAAAAGCTCAGTGGATGAGCCTGATAGTGGAATGAACAGGAGAGAGATTTTTTTTTTAATCAGTGAACTGGAAGATAGGGCAATAGAAATTATCCAATCTGAACAACAAAGAAAAATAAGAGTGAACAGAGTCTTAGGGTCCTGTGGGACTATAACAGAAAATCTAACATTTGTGTCATCAGGGTCCCAGGAGAAGAGAAAGAGAACAGGGCTGAAAAAGTACTCAAAGAAATAATAGCTGAAAACTTCCCAAATTTGGCAAGAGACATAATCCTATAAATTGAAGAAGCTGAACATATCCCCAGAAGAATTAACCCAAAGGAAGAGTTATAAACTAAGATACATCATCATTAAACTTCTGAAAACCAAAAACAAATCAACCATCTTGAAAGCAGCCAGAAAAAATGACACCTTAGCTTTAGGAGAAAAAAATTTCAAATGGAGGCAGATTTCTCATCAGAAACCATGGAGGCCAGAAGGAAGTGGCACAATGTTTTTCAAGTGCTCAACCGTAAAAAGAACTATCAACCCAGAATTCTAAATTATTAGAATATATTAACCCTATGATACTATTTCTATTGTTGCTATTACAAATTACCACAAATTGGGTGGTAAAAACAACAACACAGATTTACTACCTTACAATTTTGGAAGACAGAAGTATGAAATAGGTTTCATTATGCTAAAATTGAAGTGTCAGCAGAGCTATATTCCTTCTGAAGGCTCTAGGGGAAAATCTGTTTCCTTGTCTTTCCAGATGCTAGAAACTACCCACATTTTTAGGCTCGTGGCCTCCTTTCTCTTCCTTCAGCCAGCAAGGTCAAGCCAAGTTCTCACACTACCATTCCTCTGGTTCTATCATTTCTGCTCCCTCTTCCAAAGGTCCTTATAATAACCTTTGTGATTACATTGAGCTCACTTGGATAATCTACCTATTTTAAGGTCAGCTGACAAGCAACCTTAATTCATCTGCAACCTTATTCCTCCTTAGCCTAAAACATTCACAGGTTGGCCAGAGATTATTACATGGATATTTTTCAGGGGACATTATTCTGCACCACACCAAATGAAAATATCATCAGGAATAAAGGGAAAATCAAGATGTTCTCAATGAAGGAAAACTAAGAGAATTTGTCCTACCCAAAATGAATTGCTAAAGGAAGTTTTTCGAGCATAAAGGAAACACTAAAATAATAAACCTTAGAACATCATGAAAGAAGAAATAATGCAATAAGAAAAATATGGATAAACACAATAGTCTTGAGTTTTCTAAAATATGTTTTGATGATTGAAGCAATATTATACCACTGTTTGTTTTATGGAATAAGCATTAGCTAAAGGCATGAACCTTGGGTTAGAATCAAAATTCTCCCACTAGTTATATTGACCATCTGTAAGTTGCAGTAATTTTGGTCTAACATCCCATTTTCTCCTCTACAACCTGGAATGGAGGAGGGGAATAGGGCTCAACAGATCTCTGATGGATTCTATTTCTAAAATCTATGATGTTTGGCTGTGAACATATGTAGTGAGCAGTGTCAAATGCCCTGTAGAAAAGCCAGTCATAGTGTCCATTTTAATTCAGTGTTTCAGCAAGTACGTATACAGCATAAATCCCTAATTCTTTATTTTTACACTGGTAGTAGGCATTTACCATGATACTGACAATACCTTTAAATTCCTGCCCAGGGCCTGACCTTACCTATCCATCTTCCACCACCCTACACATACATTTCCTGCCCTTAGGAGTATTCTAAATCAGGCTGCTCCCACCCAACTTCCCAACCTGATTTCAAGGGAGATCTCTACTTCATTCACTGATTCTAAAAAATATTACTTCAAAAAAATTGAGAAGTCAAGCCACAGACTAGGAGATCATATTTTCAAAACACATATATGATGAAAGAGTGGTATCCAATATATATCAAGAATTCTTAAAACCCCACAATAAGAAAACAACCCAACTTAAAATAGGCAAAAGATCCAAACAGACACCTCACCAAAGAAGATACCCAGATAGCAGATAAATACATGAAAGGTGCTCAACATTATGTCATTAAGGAATTGAAACTTAAAACAAAAGATACCACTACACACCTACCAGAATGGCCAAAATCCAAAACTGAGAACACCCAATGTTGACATGGACGTGGAGCAAAGAGAACTCTCATTCCTTGCTGGTGGGAATGCAAAATAGTGCAGTCACCCTGGAAGACAGTTTGGAAGTTCCTTATAAACCTAAATATACTCTTACCGTATGATCCAGCAACAGTGCCTGTTGGTATTTAAACAAATGAAAACTTTTGTCCACACAAAACCCTGCACATAAATGTTTATAGTAGCTTTATTCATAATTGCCAAAACTTGGAAGCAACCAAGATGCCCTTCAGTAGGTGAATGGATTAAAAATTTTGATAAAATTCATACAATAGAGTATTATTCAGTGGTAAGAAGAAATGAGTTAACAGGCAATAAGCCAGGCAGAGAAAGACAAATATCATGTGACTTCACTTATTTGTGGAAAATAAAAGCAAAACAGAAGGAACAAAAAAGGAGTAGAATCACAGACACTGAGAAGTGACTAATGGTTACCAAAGGGGAGGGAGTGGGGGTGGGGGAAGAGGGATAAATGGACACAGTAATTTAAAGTCACAATATAAGTTGATCCAGGGACTTTTGAACCACTTTGATGTACATTTGAAATGTACATCATTATGTACATTATTACAAATGTATATTAATGATAGTTTAATAAAAATTAAAAGAAATAAAAATAAAAAAGAAATGAGCCAAAATTTCAAAAGAAAGAAAAAAAGTGAGCTATCAAGCCATGAAAAAGACATGTAGGAACCTTAAATGCATATTACTCATCGAAAGAAGTCAATCTGATCAGGCTACTTACTGTATGATTCCAACTATATAACATTCTGGAAAAGGCAAAACTATGGAAACTAACAAGTTCAGTGGTTTCCAAGGGGAGGAGGGAGGAATGAACAGGCGGAGCCCAAGGATCCTTACAGCAGAAAACTATTCTGGATGATACTGTAATGGTGGATACATGTCATTATACATCTGTCCAAACCCATAGAATGTACTGCCCATAATGTAAACTATGGATTTTAGTTAATGTATCAATATTTGATATTGATTCAACTGTACTAAATGTACCACTCTAGAGCAAGATGTTAATAATAGAGGAAATGGCCGGGCAGGGGTGCTTTGAGTGGGTATATGTAAACTCCGTGCTTTTTGCTCATTTTTCTGTAAACCTTAAACTTCTCTAAAAAATAAAGTCTTGATTTTTAAAAATTAACAAGTATATCAAAAATTGGTTCTTTGAAAAATTAAGAAAATAAACCACCAGCAAACCAAGGCAAGGAGGCACAAGGGGAGGGAAACATGAACACACAAAATAAATCACAGGAAGAAATAATCATAAAAACACCGGACATTTTCCTTTAAAAAATTATGAGGCTACTTTGCATAACTTTTGTCACAGGATGGGTTCCCTGGAACACAGATTCTAATACAGAAATTTGCATGCTCAGGCTTACTGGGTATTGCCGTCAGGATCAATATGCGTGGTGGAGCAAAGATTGGGCAAAGAGAGAAGTAGAACTCCAATGCAGTCGTAGCAAAGGTTGAGGGGGGAGACAGTGCTCAGATAACTTGTCTTTTTAGGTTCTAGGTCACCAGATCATAAGGAATCACATGCAAAATACTATATACCACCGAGAAATGCATGGGTGGAACTTGGGTATCGAGGGGGGTGAGTGTATTTTCTTTATGGGAGAGGGATGAAACTGATATGTTGCCAAAAATACCCAAAGGTGGGGCTGTTGTAGAGACTGCTGATTACTAAAGCTTATTCCTTATCACAGCACACAGCTGAACTACATTTCCCAGTCTCCTCAGCTGTCAAGGTGGACAAATGACTGAACATTAATTAATGGAACCTGAGCAAAATAATAAGCACTACCCCAGGCCTGGCCTGTGAAATTCCCTTAGATACCATGGCTCTGATTCTTGATCTTTCCAGCTCAGTACAGCTGACCATGCACAGTGACCTTGGAAATCCTATGTTGAAAATGGCAGAGGCACCAGAGGAAATAGGCTGGGTCTCTAAGTCGAATGTGATTATCGCAAGCAAAATAGGATTTCCAGAAATGCAAATTGGTGCAACCGCTGTGGAAAGCAGTAGGAAGGTTCCTCAGAAAACTAAAAATAGAAATACCATTTTCCCCAGTAATTCCACTCCTAGGAATTTATTGGAAGAAAACAAAATCACTGATTGGAAAAGATAAACGCACCCCTATGTTTATCTCACTATTTGCAATAACCAAGATATGGAAGCAACCTAAGTATCCACCAATAGATGAATGGATAAAGAAGATGTGGTACATATACATAATGGAATATTATTCAGTCATAAAAAGAAAATAAATCCTGCCATTTGCAACAACATGGATGGAGCTAGAGGGTATTATGCTCAGTGAAATAAGCCAGGTGGAGAAAGACAAATACCATATGATTTCACTTATTTGTGGAATATAAGAACAAAGCAAAAAAGAAGGAACAAAACAGCAGTAAACTCATACTAAGAAGTGACTAGTGATTACTAAGGCGGAGGGGTTGGGGGAGGGAGGAGGGGATTAAGGGGCACAATAATTCACACAGTATAGGTTGGTCACAGGGACAGGAGTACAGTATGGAGAGTATAGTCAATGATTCTGTAACATCTTTCTACGCTGATAGATAGTAACTGCACTAGTGTAGGTGAGTATTTAATAATACGGGTAACTGTTGAACCACTGTGTTGTACATTTGAAACCAGCATAAGATTGTATATCAACAATACTTCAATTTTAAAAATAGGGTTCCCAGAAACTAGGACTTTATACAATCCAGACCCACATGTCCACAGGTCCACAGTCCTTCATCCCGGGCCTGGTGTGTTTTGTATTCAGAAATTATGGGGTTTTAACAGGTAAATACAGTATGAATTATATATCTTTCCCAGCCAAGATCAGAGCAGTACCCTAGAATCAAGCACATTAATACTTCTGCAAAATATGTGAATATTTACTTTGAGATGAAGTCTATAAGTAGCCTCACCTGTTCAGGACATGTTTGCCATCAAATGAATTTTGGCATCAGACAACTTAAAAAACACTTTGGCATTCAGAGCTTTGTAAATTTCAGAACTACAGGTAAGAGATTGTGTAACTATGCAGCCAAAGCTTGAGAAGTAACTAGAGAAAAAGAGTAATGGGGAAATATTGGTTTTGGTGTCAGGCTATGCCATAACTATGAAATTAAACTTCATTGAGAGGATTCTCCCATCAATAGGTTGTCATAAAGCTCACCTTCCATTGGTTGATGCTCTGCATTTGGCCCCCTTTTTAGCAGAGGAATTTGGGAAATGTAGTTTGGCTGTATGCCCACGATGTGCTGGACCACAGTTTGGTGAGCAGCTGGTGATCTCTCTAATAGTCCATCCTCTGGCACCAGCGTCAGCATATACTCGTGACTATACAATTAAATCCTCCTGTCTTCACTCTTTCAACCTTCAATTGTTCTACCGTGGGCTCTACAACAGCTTTGAGGGGCCACCTCTCAGGAGGTGTCCTGGACCAGAGTCCCCTCATGGTATTCCCGGTCTTCTCTGGGCTGTGTCTTCTCCAGCTCAGATTTCTTTAGATCCCTGTCAATCTTTCTGACCCAACAACTAATACAAGTGCCACAAACTCCCTTGTGAAGAGTTGTAATATCTAATGTGTGTGACAAAGACTATTTCCTGTTACCTTGATTTTAAATATTTAAGTTATTTAAGTTGTAAATATAAATCTGTTTAAGCCTTTAAATTCAACTTACAAATCCTGAAATTCTATTTATAAATGTTACTTTAATTACTTCCACTTGTTCTTTGATTGATGTTTAACTCAACTGGAATAGATTTCAATTTCCTTAACAATTAATCTCATCCACAAACTTAGTAAAATTTCCATAACCATTTTAGACTGTATTCAGATGCTTAATATACTAGATTCTCTTTCCTCATGTATTTCAATTGCCTGACAAGGTAGATAGACTTTCAACCCTTACATGCAAAATATTTTTTAGAACCTAAGCAACTCTTATAAATCTAATTACTTGATTAGCCGTTTTCAGATGTTAGATTTGTCTTAAATGTTCTACCATTTACTTACAAGCTTGAGCAGTGTCTTTTACCTTTCAACTAAAAATAGTCACTCTAAAATCAACAGATATTTCAAGTTGAAAATGCAAAGTTTAATTTAAATTCATACAGATTTTTCAATTTACCTTAAACTTAAGTTCAGAATATTATTATTTACTACTTCACTATCTGTACGTTCAATTTTATGTCTTCTCAGAAGAGCAGTTTGATTATCTCAGGAAGGCTGAGGTTACTAGGTCAAAAAATCAGTGCCATAAAACAATTGTCAGATTGGTGAGCAGGACAGGAGCACATGGGGACTATGAGGCTGCTGCCAAGGTGAATCTCAGCAGTGAACTTAATGAGCATCCTCCTGGGGGAATTAACCTCTGCGGGCTGCAGGACTGGGCTTCTAGCTGGACCAGTTCACAATTCAAATTAGCAGGGCATCTTTTGCATGGTACCTTATCCCATCCTGAGTAGATGAACCACTAGTGATGCTGGGGTTCTTGTTTGCGGAGTCAAAGAATGAATCTCGCCAACACCCAAGGTAGGAGAGTCAGGGCAGAGGCTTTTACTAAGAGATACAGTGAGAGGTCAGAGCTCCTGCCTGGCTCATGCCAGGAGGGGACAAGAGCCTGTAGTGCTGTCTAGGGGTTTTATAGGCAGTTGAGGATTTGGGGGAACTGGATAAAGGCTTAGGGGTGTGGACTTGTTAAGTGTTTCCTGAATATTTTGAATTAACTTAACACAAGCAACTTCCTGCTCTGATGATTTCTCCCTGAGATATCAGTGTCTTGGTCTGGGAGCATATCAAACGAGGCTGCCTGCCCAGCCCCCAAGGTGGGCTGAGTTATTGTCTGTTTGCTAAAGAGTAAGTTAAGAAACTTACTTAACTTCCTGGGTGTTAAAATGCAATCTTATCTTTAAGGTGGAATCCTTCCTGCTTTTTACTATGTTGTTTATGGCTGGGCCTGCATGCTAAATTAGTTGCCCAGTTTGCAAATCACCTCATCAGGTCTGAAAGAGGAAAGACAGCACATTAGGCCTGGGCCTTTAGCATGCTAAGGTGAATCTTACACATGATTACAAATGATCAGCATAATAAAAACATGTGCTACTCTTCTTTATCTGGGGAATATTAACTGATCTCACTGAAGAATGACTCTAGAGCTTAATGCTTAACACAGAGTTTTAGTAGGGGGTTTCCTTGCACGTAGTTATATTGCTCTGACTGTAAATATCCTGCCTTGCTTTTTCCAGAGGCCCTCACCCTATTCTGTCTAAGCCCACGGTCCCTGTCTCACTAGCACACCCCACCTATGTCTCAGCAAATTCCCCTTAATCATTAGGTCCTGCATTCCTTCCATATTTTTCATGTCTTACCTGATTCTCTAGCCCTGTCAGTGGCCTCTCTTTCCTAATCCTCTAATCAAGGGTCATCAGGCTGGCATAATTCTCCTTTTCCCTTTCATATCTGTCTGAACTGTCCACAGACTTCATGTTCCCTTCAAATGTGTCCAATTTGTCTTCAAAGACCATAAACCTTTCTTCCAATGAAATCTTTCTCTTCCTCTAGCTTCATAAGTCTTCTGTTTTTCTTTCAAATCCACCTCTCCTGCTCCAGGAATAAGACCAAATCTACATGGAGATGGTGTTTTAACCAGTTCTTCCTTGACTCCTTGAATAAACATGATTCTTAGAGTCAGAAAATTCCAGACATTGGCATTTTTAATTGCCTTCTTGTGCCCTTGACTTGCAGTAAGTTCAATTATTTCTCTGTCTTAACAAGAAAATGGTGAATCCCTGTCTCTCCTGAGGAGGATTGCCCTGGGCAAGTTCACTCTGGATTTGGGGAGACCAAATAACAACGGAACATTAGGGGTAAAAGGGTTTACACCAAGCTTTATTCTCACTGTGGCAGGTTGAGTGCTGGAATCATGTCTGCCTCTGGGGCATTTGCAATCCATCTCTGTCTGTGCCTCTGGGAGCCAGCAGGGAGCCAGCCTTTGCTCTGCTCCAGGCTCCACCTTTGCCTCCAGACCCTGCTCTGCCCCAAGCACTGGGCAGAGCTCTTTATATAGCAACACAGGCAATATTGGCTCATTGCCAATGTGTGTGTAATCATTAGCCTAACAGTAGCCAATTACATCATCCAGTAGTTTAGGGTCAGGTGAGGATCCTGGCCACAGGAACTTTCATTTTCCCCACATCCCTTATATAAAGGAATCTCCACTTCTTTTTATCTATTTATTGGAAAATATTTAAAACCCTTGGTAGCAATAGCCACAATCTAGTTCTCCAAGATTCAAATTTATGACCAAGGATTTTACAATGAACCAAAGGATTGTAAAGGTTACAATTCCAGAGCCACCTTGAGATGGTTGGAGGTAACTCTCGGGAGCTTGTGGACAAGCCTAACGATCTGAGATCCTGGCCCCATGATACAGTTCACACCGTCAGCTAGAGGCTCACAGGTGTGGCCTGCTTGGGGCTGCACAAAGTCCACATACATGTGCTCAGGAGTGGAACTTAACTCCTTTTGAGGTCTGAGGCTCTGTGAAAACCTGGTAGGAAACACAGCAGCACAAAAGTTATTCCTTCTACCAATGCCTTATCTAGAAAGGCATTTCTTTATAGCTAAAATTCTGCCCATTTCAGGGAGACCTAAAGACCATCTTTTTGGTGAACTAATCTCTGTTTTGCCTTAACTGCAGTACCAGGTCACCTTCACCCATCCAGCTCAAGGTCAACTGCAGAAGTCAGCTCCCAAAAGCCTGTGAGTTTTTGGTTATTAAGACCCTAGAAGTTCTGGCAGCGAAAGCCCCCACCAATTAAAAAATTACCCTGTGCCTGTTTAAAACAGGCTGACAACTCTAAAAATAATCACTCTGCTATGAGCGTTAGCCATAATAAGCTTCTGTAAGCTGCCAAGGTGAAGAAGACCCAGGTGTGCCTCATTCCAAAGCATGTGTTCAAAACTGTACTGGAGGGAACTTTACGGATCTGCCATCCCAATACTTCTTGCTTTTACAGATCTCATTGTCACTGGGGCCCTGGAGGGTTTTGTCCATCCCTCAGTAATTAATGATAATGCTAGCTAACCTGCAATATGCCAATTTTGTGTTACTTCGGAAAAAGTCATTTAAACTTCATTCTACCCTTTGAGTAAGCAATTCCCCTTTTTAGGCGATGAACCAAAGCTTAGAGAAGCTAAAGACCAAGTCTGAACACTGAGTTGCTGGGATCTGAACACAGGCAGGCTAACAGCAAAGCCCATGGACCCATCCTCCCCACCACCTCACCCAGCAAGAGGTGCCCTTCTGTGCTTGAGGATTTCCTCAAAGGGAGAAGAGGACATAACAAGAGTGGGGTCTGGAGGCAGAGGTCACTGGCCAGTGGTCTGTGAGGAGACATCAGGGGACAACATACCAAGAGCAGCAGCCTAAGTTCCCAGGGCCTGGTTCCCTGGGGCTTGGCCTGGTTGTCTGGAAGTCATACTGCCCTCCCTGCCCTGCTTCACACCCCTTGGACTTGACCCTGTTTGTACCATAGAATAAAGGAAGGCTGCTGCCCTTCTAACTAAAAATCAGAGGCCCTTTTGAATGTGGCTTTTGCCCATTAACAGCCTGTTTCCCCCAGAGCCAGGCAGTGCCGCCCATGCAGAAAGGGCAGCATCATCCTGACCTGCCGCCACCTAAGGGAAAAAGACCATCTGGCAGGAGGTGGGAGAGGGTGGGAGCTGGGGACAGAGCCCCAGGCACTCAGCTCAGGTCTGTGAGAGTGGCTGTTTGGGACAGAGGTTTCCTTCTCCTTGTGGATTAGAATCCCCGCCTGGCGCCATGAGTTTCTACTCTTCTGAGGAAGCCAGCTCACCACACCCCAGTCTCTCCCCACCCCATCCCACCCCACTCCTACCGACTGCCGCTAAATTTAAACCCTCATCTGTCCTTTTCCTGTAGGACATGGGTATTTTAAGGGAGCAACATCTGCAGGAGATGCAGTGACACCAACGTGGTGACAGTAAGCGTGCCAGCTCCTCCTCTGTCAGACATGCCCACCCCAGAGTGTCATCTGCACAGCCCCCTCCCTCCTTCCCACTCCGCCTCTCCCAGGAGAGAGCCCCCTGTGAGCCCTCGGCACACCCGGTGAGGAGAGGCTGCCAGGGAGGCGGAGCCCGGGAAACCAGGACCGCAGTGCACAGAGGACACGTCCTCAGCTGGTGCTTACAGACACCCCCGTGAAACGCCAGGGTCTGAGGGAGTCCCGGATGAGCGCACGGTGCAGGAAAGCCCTGAGGTGTGAGAAGGCCAGGCGGGGGATCTAGGAGACACCCTTTGGGAAGCCCCAACATGGAGATTAAAATCTGAAGGGCCTCGGAGCTCTTCCTCAGTTCCTAGAAGACAGCAGATCTGTCATTCTTGCCTGACCCCACCTACGCCCCCAGAGGGGGGCGCTGGCGCGGGAAGTGGAGGTCTCAGAATGTTGCTGAGGCAGCAGCCCCGGGGGCTGCAGAGTGGAACTGAGACTCCTGGGGCAGGCAGAGCCGCGCTGCACTTACCCGCCACCACTGTCTGAGTCCACCCGCCCAGAAGACACACAGGTGAGTTTTCAGGTCTCTGGTCTGGTAACAGGAAGACGCACTTTGTTCTTGAACTGGTGGTTACCATATCTGCCTTCAAGTATGGCTCTTCCCAAGGGCACAGCTTTGCATCACACAGCTTTCAGAAGCTCATTAATTTTCACTGCAGAGAGTGGACTTAAGGGGAAAACAGCCTCCCAGTGCAGAAGGAAAGGTTTGAGTTAGGCCAAAGGAGATGTGTTTGCTGTTTCTAATTAAACTGGGAATAGGTAAATTGGAGACCCTGCCCCCAAGGCCTGGCATCCTGAGGCTCTGCCTGCTGCTGTGAGGAGCAAGGGAGCTTCCTTCCAGGAGAGCTTGAGCAGCAACACAAAAGCCCATCTGGACTCCTGCCCGCTGCCCTTTCTCTGCATGATTGGAATTGGCATCTTGCCTCACTCCTGATACCTAGTGTGTGTGTGTGTGTGTGTGTGTGTGTGTGTGTGTGTGTGTGTGTGTGTGTGTGTGTGACAGAGACAGAGACAGAGACAGGGAGGGAAGGTGGGCAGACAAGCCAGAGCAGTAGGAACAAAGGGTTCAAAGTCTTCTCCAGGCCTCCAGGCTTCTACTAATACCCCACCCCAACAGGACACATCTACCCACCCAGTTGTCATATAGGGAGATGGTGGTAACCATGGACTGAGATCTGGGGTGTCAGACACTGGGGGTGAAGAGGAGGGACAGGAAAGACATGGTCAGTGCTCAGTGATTCTCATTCCAGAGAGTCTCTAGGAAACAAGTAGAATGGTGCAACTCAGGAGACCCCTGCTTGGTCCCAGAGACAGACGATCAGGAAGGCCCAGATCAGGCCAAGGTTGGGCAGCAGCAAAGAGAAAGACTTTGCATAGACACCCCCGTGGAACTTGTTGCCACTTGCCTTTCTATGCTGCAGATGTGTGTGGATTAAGGGGGCAGAGTTCACAGCAAGCTCACCCCCTCCCTGACCTGCTCCCTAGAGATGGGGCTTGTCCTGGAGGTGAATAAAGACCCCACCTTCTGAGTCCCAGCCACAGTGTGGGGGCCCCAAGACAAACACAGAGCCAGTCGGATCCACGTGGCTGCTGCTTCCCCGCCAGGAAGCTGTGGGCTCTGAGGCCAAGGGTGCATGAGGACTAGGAGAGGCGGCAAGAGGCGGGAGGGGGTGAACTCAGTGGGATTCAAGATCACAGACCACAAACTCCCTCCCATGCCCCTTTAAGCTAAAGCTCCCAGGCATCTGAGGGCTCTGCCTTTGAGCCGGCCCCTGAGCTGCTGAGCGGCTCCAAACTGAGCAGGCAGTGGCTGTCTGCTGCTTGGCACTGCCACAGACATCCGGGCCCTGCAATAGGAAGGGCTGCCTCAGCGCATCTGCTTGGCCACCGTCCCCTCTCTGTGCGCTCACCTCCCATGCCAGAGGGCCCCCAGAGCAGCTCTCCTCTCCCCTTCCACACAGAAGTCTTCTCTCAGTCTGAGAGCCACACTCACCACCTCACCACCAGCTGTCGAGCCCTGGCCATGTACCAGGCCCCATGTGAACAGATGAGGATGCAGCGAATCTGGTGGTGGAAACAGGCACCTAGCACAGCCTCGCAGGAAGCACTGTCTGGAGGCATGAACAGCAGAGCCAGAGCACAGCAGACGCCCTGGAAGAGGCAGCATTTGAACTGGGTCCTCCAATAAGTAGAAGATGACTAGGCACACCAAAGAAAATGACATGCCAGGCAGAGGGAACAGTATGTGCAAAGACATGGAGGCAAGAAAGAACAGAGTGAGTTTGGGGAAGTATTCATGGTTTGTGTGACTGAAGTCCAGGCGTGTGGGAGGGGTGGCAGGGAGCAGGCCAGGCAGTGAGGGAGGCAAGGCCTGACCCACCTGGGTTAAGAGGCCTCTCCAGGCTTCAGGACTTGACCCTGGCAGTGCTGGGCGTACAGGAGTTTCTAAAGAGGAGAGTTGGCACAACCAGAGCTGCGCTTTAAGGTCCCTCAGACCAACAGCTGGGCTGGAGTGGAGCAAGATACGGGAGGCTGGAGCAAGCGGGGGCAGGTGGGAGGCTTTTGCAACAGAACGTATATTGAAAAGGGTGTGAATGGGGGCAGCGACAGTAGGGGGAAGAAAAAGAAGACACATTGGGGAGATTTCAAGGGGTAGAGATGACAGGGTTTAGTCACCATTTGGACATGAGGTTAAGGGAGAGAGAGAAATTTAGACTGACTCCCAGGTCTTCGGTTTAGGTAACTGGGAGAAAGGTGAACAGGATAGGTGACTGACAATAAGTTGAATTCAGGCAAAATTTGAATCTGAGGCACAAAAGTGACTGAATGAAGACACCAATAGGGAGCTGGAAAAGGGTCGGGAAGGAGGTCTGGGTGGGAGATATAAACGTGGAGGCGTCACACGCCACTGGTAGTGGAGGCAGTGGAAGGGGAAGTCAGACTGGCCCAGATGGAGCACAGGGTGGGCCAGTAGGCAGCACCTCCAGCCCAGCCACAGAAAACCAGGGAGAAGGTGGCTGGTACTTGAGCCCCTCATTCTACAGAAAGGGGCTCAGACAAGGAGCCCTGGTATTTCCTGGGGTGGGGATACCATAGGAAGCACGCTCCCTGCTAACTCCACTCTTGGGAAATACCCCATCTGGTTTCTGGGGAACCTGTGTCAGAGCCCGTCCTCTCCTGTCACAGGGAGCAGGGCCGCCCACCCTCCCCGGTGGGCTGCATGTGTTCCAGGCAGACCAAGAGATGGGGAGGGGCTGACAGTGTCCCCTCAATTTTGTACACTTCTCCAGGAGGTGCTAAGGAGCCATCTGCCCCCCACTGACACCTACAGGGGCCTGGCGCTTTGGGACCCCCCACCTGAGCCTGGAATGGGCCCTGAGACCCACGAGCCTGCCGCCCACGCAGGATCAAGCAGGAGGCACAGAGTTTTTTTCTGGCTGTTTTATTCGAAAACCCTAGGGTGTGTCCCCTCCATCACCACACCCATCCCCCCGACTCCCACCCCAGGACATGACAATGCCACACACACACACACACACACACACACACAAGGCTGTGAGCTGCACACGGAACACAGGGGCTGTGCTCACGACGACATGAAAAAATATACATTATATATAATACACCCAGGCCCCCGTTCCCCTCCCATCCCCACAACCTAGCCACAACCAGGTAGTGTTGGAAGGGGCAGGGGTGGTAGGACCTCAGGCCAGGAGAGGAGGGGAAAGAGGACAGGAAGAGGAAGAACCGTGGGCAAGAAGCAGCAGGAACCCCCAGGGTGAAATGGAAAGAGGGGCGGGGGCAGTAAGAGAAGCAGGGATGGCCCAGCTGAGAAAGGCCTCCAGGGACAGGAGCAGAGGGAAGGCAGGGTGAAGGGTCCCCTCAATCCCACCCAGGCCTTGGTGAGCCTAGGAGAGACTCCCACCCCAGGGGAACAGGAGCCCTGGAGGCAGGGGGGAGGCGGGCTGGGGGTGGAGGAGGAGGTGGGCCACCGGCACATGAGATGAAAGGCTCCTCGGGGGAGCTCTCTCCCTCCTGGTCTCTCTTCTCTCATAATGTCCTCCAGGGGCGTCTCTGTCTCACCAGGGCAGAATTCTGTCTGGGGACGGGTGTAGGCCTTAGTAGCGGTGTGGGGGGTTCTCAATGATGTGCCTCTCATCGC
Organism: Manis pentadactyla; assembly: GCF_030020395.1. Lineage (NCBI taxonomy): Eukaryota > Metazoa > Chordata > Mammalia > Pholidota > Manidae > Manis > Manis pentadactyla. The sequence continues at coordinate 64,760,891 of NC_080032.1, read as the reverse complement.
CGCTGGGGGAGTCCGCTGCCTCGGAGTCACTACTGTCCTCGTCTTCCTGCGGGCCACCAGCAGCCCCCGCCACACAGGCCTGCCGATTCTGGTAGGACTGGACGAGGCAGGGGCAGAGAGAGGGGCTCGGGGCCTGCCCATGCCCCGCAGCCTCTCCTCTGGGGGCCTCGCTCCCTCAGTCCCCCTCTTCCCACTCTGGCGGGCCTGCCTGGAGCCCTCTGCCCAGGGCCTAGCCACTCAGCAGGGGCTGCATGGACACTCCAGCCAGATCTCCCCACTCCCCAGGGCCACTCACCTCCATGGGGTTCACAATGATGGTGAGGGCAGAGTCATCCCAGAAGAGGTCCGGGTCCTTGGGGTCACTGGGGGCCCCAGGGGGCGCACCAGCCCCTGAAACACGACGGTGAAGGGAGTGGATGCGCACGAGGCCCAGGATGACCATGAGCACCAGGAAGCCGACACACACCACAATGATGAGGGTCGCCGCGCTCGGGACCACTGCAGGGGAGGAGCGCGGTGAGAAGGGAGGCATGCAACGCGGGGAACAGGGAGGAGAGGGTGGCTCCGCGATGGCCCAGGGCCGGGGAGCACCCTGAGACGGGGGAGAGATGGGGCCCCACCTGGAGAGGCGGGACGTGGGAGGGAAGGGGGCAGAGCAGCTGCTGTTGGGGCCAAAAGGGGGCAGACAGAGGGAAGTGGGGAGGCGTGCAGAGGGAGGCAGGGGCTCCCCACCCTGCACTCAGCAGCCAGAGGGCAAGGACTGGAGTGGACTGGGCAAGGACAGGTCATCCTGCCCATTCACTGGGACCACTCAGCACCCAGTGCCTCGGAAGGAGGTGCCTGTGGGGAAAAGAGCGGCAGCCACAGGGGTTTGATGGCACCAGGGAAGAGAATGACCTCCCCTCCGTAAGAGCAGAGACAGGCCCCCAAGCCTGGGCTGGCTGCCAGGAGGAGGTGCTGGCACCCAAGGCTGGGGGCCAGTCCAAGGGGCAAGGAGCAGCCCCTTCCCATACCCACCTGGACTGAGCTCCCTCCTGCACAGTGACGCCTGCCTTCTCCTTGTGGGCTCAGGGTGTCTGGACATTCGGGGTTTCTGCCCCCAAATCTCCCCCTGAGGTACACCCACCACCCCCTCGGCCCCATCATGCCTCTGGCTCCGCTGCCACCTTTGGATACCCAGGCTCAGGAGGGCAATGGCACTGGAGGGTGTGACACACGGAAGGGCACAGGCACCCTCACACGGACCTCAGAGCTGACAGCAGCAAAGCAGAAATGCATGCCCAGGTAGGTGCCCAGGAAGAATGTGTGGCACAGAGCTGGACAAAGGTCTCCACACCCCGCACCCGAGCCAGGCCTCTGCCGCCAGGCACAACTGCCTGCACCAGCCCCCTGGTGGCCTGCTCACACAGCAGAATCAAAAGGGTGCATCTGAGGGTCTCCAGCAAGGCAGAGTAGAGCCACATGTGCAGGATCACCCAGCTCCCCGCCAGCTGGGCAGACTAGGCAACCCCCAGAAGGAGGTTGACGTAAACACCACAGACATGGGCCACAAAGACCACAGAGTAGGCAGCGATGAGCACAGCCCTGCCCGCCTCCCGACACACACAGGCAGCCCTCCTGGAAGCAGGAGGAGGCACAGCAGGAGAGCCCGCAGCCCCAGGGACAGCAGGTGGAAGGAGAGACTTCACACATGCACCACCAGGCCCAGAGCCCTCACGGGAACCTGGCCACTACACTCCACGTGGGTGGACACCCCTCCCGCCGCTTGTGTGCACAGCAGCTACCCTGACCACAGACACATCTCCTAGTCCTGCATTCACCCACAGCGTCTAAGACCCACATGTCAGAAGACAGAGCAGAGCCCAGAGAGCGCACAGCAGGGAGCCCCACACGCCTTCTGCACACCTCCTCCCCAGCAGCCAGCACATGTACGCCAAACACCGCAGGGCCAGCCAGGCATGTGGAAAATGCCCTGTGAGGCACGCACACTAGCCTCCTGCCTCCCTGAGGCCGCCCTGACGGTCTATGCCAAGCTGGTCCCCATCCGGACCTGACCCATAGCCCACTTGGGGCCATTCGCCAAGAAAAGCCAGCTCTGCCGAGCAGGGCAGACAGGCTCCCTGGGCACTGGCTCCAGGGTAGAGGTGGGCTTGGCTGGATCAATACCTCTCAACTGCCTGGGGACCGGGGAGGAGCAGAGAGAAGGACAGAACTGCCCTTTCTGCTCATCTGCAGGACATAGTCCCTCCCCAGGTCTCCGTGTCAATAGGCAAGATCCAAGAGTGGTGACCCCCCAGCACGTGGCCCCTGTGGCTAAGCCCAGGCTCTAGAAGGAATGGAGACCACCTGCACCCCCAGAGTGGAGGCCACAGCAGGTGAACTGGCTCTGGGTGCACATGGATGACAAGCCAGAATTCTGGTTTGTGCCTGATCCAGTGCATTTGACCCTCTGAGCCCCTGGCCTAGCAAAGGAAATGACAAGCTGATTGCCAGGAATAAGAAACCACTACAGGAAAGAAATGCAGACACCCTATCTGTAGGCAAGCACTATAGTTAATTTGTTAAAATGAGCCAGGAGGCCAGGGAGATGGCAGGACTTTTCAACTAGCTACAGACAAAAATGAAGAATTTAAGAAGTACAATTAACCTTTCTTGCTGCATGAGGTCTGAGCAGTTTATTCTGGCCTTGAATGACCTCCCAATTCAACAGGAAGGGGTGTTCTAGAAAATGGCCTATGTGAAAGTCCTAGTGTCCTTTGACTGTGAGGGCACTGTTGGAAGCCTGGTCCCCAGCCCTGCGTGGTGCCCCCTTTATGAAGCCTCAGGGGAAACTCCCTTCTGCTCTCAGTCCTGGGGCTTCTCTTGAAATACCAGCGGGCTCCTATCATAGGACTTTTGTAACTGTTCAAGTTTCCTTTTGCTTTGGCCACAAGGAAGCTCAGAGTCAGAATTCTGGCCCACTCCAGCAACTGCACACTATCTCACAGCGTGTATTTTATGAACTGACTGTATTCCCTGGCTTCATCTTCTTCCTTCATCATTGTGCTTTCCTGCTGCCTCCCTAATTCATTTTCTGTGTTCATCCTATTGCACTGTGGGCCTTTCTGCAAAGCCTCAGATACTTGTAGGAAAGAAACTCAATAAATGGTTGCCAAAGTTTGCTGCATACTGGAATCACCCAAAGGTCTTTAAAATTCACTGCTGCCTAGCTCCCACCCTCATTCTGATTTAACTAGTAGCAGGTGTATCCTGAGCACCAACCATTTTACAGCAGCCCAGGTGATACTGATGTGTTATCAAAATTTGAGATGACTGAATAGTGTCTTCATCAACCTGCCCTTCTCAGACCACCTTATTCTCCCTAACCATAAACACCCCTAACCAACCATCCACTCACCCCAGGTCTACATTCTCATTCTCTCTCATGCCCATCCAAAATCCCTCCTACCCTGGAAGGTCCACACTCAAACTCTACATGCACCATGCAATCTTCCCTGACTGTCCCAATCCACACTGATCTCTCTTTGCTGCTGCACTTGGGAGCTTCAGAAAAATGTCCCTCCTGTCCCTTTGCAGAGAATTTTCTCTTACGGCTTCTGCTGGGTTAGAGCAATTTGAAATTGCAAAGCCCTAATTCTGTAACACACTCATATTGCAGTTTTTAATAATGCCAAAGAAGACTGATTTCATAAGATTAGGTGTCAATAGCAAATTACAAATAGTTTGATCTCAACTTGGTAAAAAGAAAAGTAAATAGGCATACGAAAACAAACAAAAAAGCATACCAAAAAAATAGGCATAGAAAAAAACAGAACCCACCATATTAACAATGGTTTCCTCTCTGTGATGGAATCATGCCTGATTTTTCTTGCAGCTGAGAGGTGAAGGGAGAGAGTCAGAAAAGGCATATGGAATGGGTTTTAAGAAGTGGATTTCCTGATAAGCTCAGAAAATGTCAATCACCAATGCCTTCCAATGAGCTGTGAACTCTGCACCCTACTCAGGCCAAAGTAAGGGAAAAGGGGAGAGCAGGCTGCTTCTCCCAACTGGAATCTCAGAGGGAAGTTTGGTTGACCTGGACATCAGCTCAGAACAGGGGATGGGGAAGCCAGGCTTCACCCAAGAGAGATGAGGGCAGCTTTACACAGGCCAGAGCACCCCGGGCAGCCACGGGGGAGGAGGGCAGAGGGCAGCCTGCCAAGCTAGTCACTGCAGGGCAGCAGCTGCTCAGGGGAGGAAGCCCTGGGGTAGCTGGAAGGGGGACTCTACCCACTGGGACCTCATACCAGAGAAAATAAGGATTGAGGCTTTCACCAGGCCCAGCAGAAATGCCAACCCGGCTCTACCTTGAGCCTAATCTGAGTAGCAAGACCCAGGATCCAACTCATATTACAGTTTTTCATAATGCCAAAGAAGACTTACTTTGTAAGATTAGGTGTAAATACCAGGTTGCAAAACAGTTTGATCCCAACTTTGTAAAAAGAAAAAAAAACTAAGTATAGGAAAAAACTGGAACCCACGATATTAACAATGGTTACCTTTCTGTGATGGAATCATGGCTGATTTTTCTTCTTTATATTTGTAGTTTCTAGTTTTTCTACAATTAAGCCACTCTTAAATTGGAAATTTAAAAATTGTATCACTGCTGAAGGACCAGGGCCAGGGAATGAGATGTTTTGATAGGCAGCCCTCCACCTGGATGTCATACTTGGCGTATTCGCCTATTTTGTTTTAGAAAGTCTTATGGCTTTAAAGATAGCACATAATCATATGTAACAGAGCTAACTTCCTCCTTGAGGCCTAGGACCATACCTATCTTATAATTCTTTTATAATCCTAAGAGCACTAATTTATTAAGCTGTAGCTGCTTAATAAATACTTGAAATAGAAATATCATTTGACCCAGGAATTCCACTTCTAGGAATTTACCCTAAGAATGCAGCACTCCAGTTTGAAAAAGACAGATGCATCCCTATGTTTATTGCTGCACTGTTTACAATAGCCAAGATATGGAAGCAACCTAAATGTCCATCAGTAGATGAATGGATAAAGAAGATGTGGTACATATACACAATGGAATATTATGCAGCCATAAGAAAAAAACAGATCCTACCATTCGCAACAACATGGATGGAGCTAGAGGGTATTATGCTCAGTGAAATAAGCCAGGCAGAGAAAGACAAGTACCAAATGATTTCATTCATATGTGGAGTATAAGAACAAAGGAAAGCTGAAGGAACAAAACAGTAGCAGAATCACAGAACCCAGGAATGGACTAATAGTTACCAAAGGGAAAGGGACTGGGGAGGATGGGTGGGAAGGGAGGGATAAGGGTGGGGAAAAAGAAAGGGGCATTACTATTAGCATGTGTAGTGCTTGGGGGGCACGGAGGGGCTGCACAACACAGAGAAGACAGGTAGTGATTTTGCGGCATCTTGCTGCACAGATGGACAGTGACTGTGAAGGGGTATGTGGGGGGGACTTGGTGAAGGGGGAACCTAGTAAATATAATGTTCTTTCTGTAATTGTAGATTAATGATACCAAAATAAATAAATAAAAACAAAAAAAACATTGCAAATGTAACTATAATGATTAAAAATTACATTTCACAAAAAAATAATATTAAATAAATAAATACTTGTTAGCTGCACTACAGAGGATCCCTAGATCCAGGGCTATTTGATCTTGTTCCTTATGGTCCTGGTGGAGGGCACAGAACAGCAAAGGTTCCTAAACCCCACACTGACTTCACAATTCCAGGCATGAGTGCCCCCTACACAGAGGCTCACCTTCTTCATAAGGGGAAGTTAACAATCCAGGGCGATAAAGGGATTGGAACACAGCAGTCAGTGAAGTGAGGTGCCCCAGGAACAGAACCCACTGACTCCCAGGGGTCAGGATGGGGATGTCTGTGCCCAGCCCACTCCCCTGCCACCACCCAGCACTGCCTGGCCTCGCGCAGCCTTACGCACTGGAGTTGCGGTGGGAGCTGGCCAGGCTATGTCCAGCCATCTCAGGGGGTGGCTGGTGTCCTCGGTGCAGGAACTGCTGATTGCTGAGCACGTGACTGGGGTGGGCCACCCGGTTCATGCTGTGCAGGACATTGACCTGGCAGAGGGGACACTCAGTGGGTCCATGCTCTCCTCCCCAGCCCTGCTCCAGCTCTCTGAAGCCCATCTCTTAACCACTGCCCCACAGCTTCTCCCCTTCTCCACCCGCCCCCAGCACAGGAGTCCTCATGCTGCAATTTCCATTCCCACCATCCCTAGGCTCTAGTCCACTCCACCCTGGCTCCTCCTAGCTGTGCAAGGAATGAGACTCCTTGGGTACCTCCACAATGAACTCGTTGCTGGAGTAACGACCATTCATTTCTGAGCAGGAAAGCCGGAATTTCCTGGCATAGAGGGCAGCGCCCTGTCGTAGCTGATATCGAGCCTGCCTCAGGATCTCCTCATACACAGCGATGCTCTCCACCCCTGGGGGCCAGGAAGCAGCTCAGGGGAGGGGCAGAGACAAGGCCCCACTCCCACCAGCTGATACCACACAAAGCACAGAATGGTGAGGCCCGCCTCTCAGCAGTTTGTGACCTGAGTTCTCAGGAGAGAAATGCACCCCACCGCCCCCCACCTGGCCCTGCCTGACTGGGACAGAGTGACCAAGGCTCCCGTCCTTGCTTTGCCCTTTACTAGTAGCTCTGTGGCTTCTGAGAAGGGATGGAGAGAAGGAAGTAAGACACAAGGGAGATGGCAGGCAGGAGGGAAACGGAGAAGAGGGGAGAGTGCAGAAGTCCTCAGTGAGGCACCGGAAGGGAATGGAAGTAGGAGGGAACTGGTTATGCCCATCTTCACCCTCCTCCTTAGGGAGGGCCCTTCAGAGAAGAACAGGCTTCCTTTGGAAACTACCAAATCATTACCACTATTCACCAGGAGATGAGCTCTTAACTTACACAGTGGTGTGTACATGAGATTATGAGACAGAAGATGGAGAAGATGGCTAGTATCAAACAGCTGCAGGAAAGAATCATTTGGAGCTTAAACCCTGCACACGTTCTCTAGGGGCAGTCTGGAAGCAGAGAATCTTCCACGCTAGGAAGGTGCAGGATGTCCTTTGGCCACATCCCTAGGCCTGGGAAGAGGACCCTAGGGATTTCCTAGATACTTGCTCAAAGGGAGGGGTGCACACAAAAAAAGAAGACAAGATCTCAGTCTCCACTAACCAGCAATGGTGAGGTAGGCAGACGTGTTGGTGAGCTCCAGCCCCCGCTGCTGCAAGGATGCCATGTCCAAGAGCAGACTTTCCCGCTCCGGGTCAAGGTCATCGCCCACCAGAGAGATCTCACACCCATCAAGGTTGTGCACAATCTCATCCGACATGCGTGTATCTGTCACTGGACAGGAGAGTCAGGATCTGGGTCAGAGCTGAAGGGCCCACCGCATGGCTACTCCTCCTCCCCTTCCAGCCTCATCCCTGATAACAACCAGCATCAGTTTCAAGGATGCTGTTACCCAACAATTTCCTTACACCCATGGGCCATCTACTGGCTCTACTTCCTAATAGTAAGTGGTTCTAGTCAAGCAAATGCAGGATGAGGCCCCTCTCGTTTCTGGGCCCAGATTTTCTCCCTCACTCTGTTTCCAAACACGGGCCCCTGCTCTGGATGGTATCATCCCCAGGGCCATCCTTACCTGTGCCCTGCCAGCTCTCATCCTTTTTGGCCTCCACCTGGTGAGAAATGGAGCAAGTGATCTGAAGGTCAGGGAACAAAGGGATCCCCTCAGGTCCCTCGAAGTTCACAGCTGGCAGGGCAAAATGAGCAGTGCCACTCAGCAGAATCTGGGGGGCATCTGGCTGAAGAACCACCACATAGCCCTCCACTTCAGGGATGGAGACACAGGATTCTTCACTGAAGCACCTGTGAGAAGAGGGGAGAGAAGCTTGTGACCTCAACAGCCCTTCCCTTATCATCATCTGCTCTGTTGCATCCCCTCAGGCCACCACCTGTACAGCAGAGCCCCAGGTCAGGGAGTGGGAGGGGAGGAAAGGTGGACAGTGTCTCTGCACCACCACCACTGCCCCTGTAGCAAAGCTGGAGGTGAGACACCCTGCAGGAAAGGGTCAGGAACAGGTCAGGCAACCCCAGCCTTCGGGGTGATGACATCATTAATGCTCCAGGCCAAGACAGTAGAACATTTATCAAACGTTATTTGCAAACTGAACTTACAAAAATGTATATACATGCACAGTTCTTTACCCAGGAGATTTAAATTAAAAAGCATGTTCAGCACAGAGAAGACAAGTAGTGATTCTACAGCATCTTACCATGCTGATGGACAGTGACTGTGATGGGGTATGTGGGGGGACTTGGTGATGGGGGGAGCCTAGTAGACATAATGTTCTTCATGTAATTGTAGATTAATGATACCAAAATAAAAAAAAAATTTTTAAGTGTGTTCAGTACAAAATGTGGTGGATACCTGCCCATAAATATTCAAAAACAGAAGTGGGGTGGGACGGGGTGGGGCCTCTCAGAGGATGTCCTCCTCCTTAGAGAGTCTCCCATTCGTTCCCCTCAGTGTCCACTGTCGGAGGGACCTCCTTTGGTAGGTGAGCTAACCTGACAGACCATCATCCCAGGAAGCCTCACTGATGTGGGTGTCAGGACAAACTCTCCCTAGGGCACCCGGCCAGGCCAAACCAGCCAATGACACGGCCGCTCAGGAAGAACGCGCTCCCGGGATCTCGCCCTATCCCTTGCCAATCGATATTCACGAAGCCTCCCTTGCTCATGGCACTTGCTGGTTTATGCATTTGCCCAAACTATTTCATTTAACCTTATCTCAATGCTGTGGAAGAGGATGAAACCAAAACTCTTACCTGAATCAAGCATCTTGGCCATGCAAGAAACAGGTGTCAGCATCAAGACCTAAACACATTCTTCTCATTTCAAACTCACAATCTTCCCATGAAACCAGACACCATTTGGTGCCTGGGTTTGCACCAGTCAAATTTATTTATAAAGAAGTACCCCCTTGAACAAGCAGTCTTCACAAGAGAGTTGGTAATTCAGGAGCAGGGCCTAGGGTCCACATGCTTATGCTAACCAAAATGATTTTGCTGAGGACTGTTATCAGTGTACTGAGCATGCCCAGCCTGACTGCTGGAGCCCAAAGGGAGAAGGTGCAACCTCAGCAGGTATGATGAGCTCAGAGGCCCTGAAATTACCAGTGCCCACAACTTGCTGGGCTCCTGGGCCATAAGAAGCAGGGCCTAAGACAATCCACACAGTCATTCTGAGGGGCCCAGAACAAAGCCTCTAGGAAAAAAACCCAGCCGACCCTCAGAACATACATTCCAGCAGACATTCCCACTGCAATGAGCAATCCGAAGGGGACGCAAAGGGGAATAGGCGGCTAGCTCTGACCCACGGGCACTAATGATCTGGTCAAGAGATTATATATGATACACAAGCCTTAAAACAAGGGCAGACATGGTCACCATCATGTGAGTGGGACACACAAAGCCCATGACAGTTCAAAGAGAGAGAGGTTATTTCTGGCTAGCATGGGAATGGGGTGTTTAGCAAGGGAGGGTAGGAATAATCAAGAAAAGTAGCAACTGAGCTAGCCTTGAAGAAGCAGAGGACTTCACTAGGCAGAAGGCTGACCCAGAGTCCTGGCGAGGCATATACCAAAGGGAGTAAAGAAACGTGAGGCAGGAACAGCTGGAGCAGACAGGTGAGGGCTTTGAGTGCAATTTTTGTGCAGTGGGCAAGAGGAAGCCCCCAATACCTCCTTCACTGGGGAGGTGTGAGGATGAACATTCTCATTTAAGATCAACAAACTAACCTTGGAGTGGAGAGTGAACTGCAGTTAGAATACCAAAGGTAGAAATGATTTCCCTGTGGAGTGTAACAATGAAGCAAAACTGAAGGAACAAAACAGCAGCAGACTCACAGACTCCAAGAAGGGACTAGCTGTTACCAAAGGGAAGCGGGTGGAAAGGGTGGGTGGGGAGAGAGGGAGAAGAAGATTTCACAGTAGTATTAGTACACATGGTGTAGGGGGGCTCACAGGGAAGACAGTGTAGCACAGAGAAGACAAGTAGTGACTCTGTGGCATCTTAGTACACGGATGGACAGTGACTGCAGTTGGGTACGGGGGGAACTTGATAATATGGTTGAATGTAGTAACCACAATGTTTTTCATGTGAAACCTTCATAAGAGTGTGTATCAATGATACCTTAATAAAAAAAAAAGAATACTAGAGGTAGGTCACCTGGTTAGGAGCCTACAGCAACAGGCCAGGTGAGAGGTAATAATGTGGGCTGGCATCACAACAGCAGAAACGCAAAAGGAGGAGACAGATTCCAGATACCCAGCACAGAGGTGGCATCTAGGTGACCTGGCAACCAATGGGTGTGGAGGACAAGGGCAGGGAGGAATCCAGAATGACTCACAGGCTTCAAGCCTGGATGACTGCAAGGACAGAGACTCCACTGCAGAAGAAGAGAACTCAGGGGCTGGGACTGATTTGACCATTAAAGCTCATATTTCAGCTTCAGCTCTCTTGTTTGAGGTACTGGCAGAACTTCTAGAGAGAGGTTATAGGAAGCAGGTAGAAATTCAAGAGCTATGGAAAGAGGACAAAGCTAGAGAGATCTGGTGGCCATCTGTTCAGGGGTTAAAGGTATAAATACAAGGGCTTTCCAAGAAAGAGACTTTAAAAACCATTGGGAAAGTCTGTATTGACAGAATAATTGCATAAATCTGGTTTTGAAGAGACAGAGTTCCAAGAACTCAATATGCACAGGAAGTTAGAGAAGCCACTTGGACCAGGACAAGGATATGCATCTGCAAAAGCGAGGTGCCACCAGGCATCTGTCTCTCCATGTTTCTCACACACACACACACACACACACCTACCTCCACATTTTCTGCCATGACCTCAAGGAAGTATTAGGGTCACACTAACTACATAGTGGCCCTACCAATGGAGGAATGAGAGCTCTCTCTTTCTTAACCTCTTAAGAACACAAGGCCCCCTCTCGCTACTGAAGGACCAAAATCAGGTTCTCAGCACGAAAGAGGAAGCAGGATTAGATGAGCCCATCCACAAAGAGGATGTGAACTCACCCCGCTTTGGGACCCCCTCTGCAGAGCTCCACCCGCCCTCTGACGTGGCCCCTGAACATACTGAAGAGGATGGGGTAACTGCTTGTTCTCTCAGGGATTAAGCTTTCAAACCTGGTTACCAGCCATTTAATAACTAGAGTTCTCACTAGGGCAGGTTGGGCACAAACTCAGCTATGATCTGCACCCATGTACCTCATCTACCTGTGACCTTGCACTCCACACCGTGACCACACGAGGACCACACCAGGGACCCGCAGCCCGGTTCCCAAGAACCGCTGTCCCTGCCTTCTGTGGCTTTAATTGTGAAGCCTGATCACTATGTCCATCACTGACTAGGGCTCTAAGCCCACCCTTCCCAGGATAGGGACTATGAGAGATGTTTATTATCTTCATGACAGCTTACGGAAAAACTGAGGCAGAGAAGGGGAGAAGGGAAGGGTTACTCCGGATCCCTGAGTCCTGTTGTGCGATCCACCCACTAGATGGCAGTACCTCTGGAAAACTGTCCCATGAGCCATAAGGGGTGATATTGCCTTAATAGAATAAAGGCCCACATTTGCCCAATAGGCACTCTGATAGGCATTTCATCTGGATTATATCATTCAGTTCTCATAACAATTCCACTGCTTTGTAACATTTGCTTAATGCTGAAAAGCTGGTAACAGACTCTGTGTCCATAACTATTATGCTTCTATTACCTCTCAATTAATCTGTATTTTTAAACACCTAGTATACTTAAACCTTGGAGTAATGCACAATTTTTCTTTCAAAGAATTCAAAATCATTCATTTAGAATTCAATGTCATCAAACTTTCTGCGACAAGCCAGACAGTAAATATTTTCAGCTTTTGGATCACATAGTCTCTGTCCCAACTACTCAGCCCTGTCATCAAGTGGGAAAGCAGCCGTAAACAATATGCAAGTGATGGTCATGGCTGTGTTCTAATAAAACTTTATTTACAAACACAGGCAGGAGCCCAGATTTGGCCCCAGGCCATAGGTTGCCAACCCCCAGGCTTATTTGATCTTGCATTTAAGGAATCAAGATTAAAATAGGTGAAAGAACTAGAGCTATTTGTTCAAGGTTATCCAGGCAATTAGTATTGAGTCAGAATTAATGTCAGATCTCCTGGCTCCCAATCCATACCCTCTCTGTCCCACTTTACATATCAGCACAGAGGCACAGCAATTAAAGCTCCCAAATCCTAGAAGTGTAGCCTAGTGGAAAGGGTAATGAATCCATTGTTGGGAAATCTGAGTCTAGTCCACTGGTCTCTTTTAGGAACAAACATCGCTACTACGTCAATGGAGCAGGTCAGTTGTCCAATCTGGGACCCAACCTCACCATTATAAAGTGAGGGAGGTGTGCCTAGCCCTAGGTGACATCAGGGCCAAGGAGTTCTGACACCCTCTGGCTCTGCTCTGTGATTTGCCCACCCCACCCAACACTCACTTGACGGCAGTGGTGAGGCGCAGGGGCCTGACGCCAGGCGTGGCAAAGCGCAGAGTGTTCATGTAAGCCACATGCTGCAGGGCATGGTTGAAGGTCTCCACATCATCCCCCTCCAGGGTGAGCAAGGACTGCGAGGGGTTCACGTGGACCTGGGCCCCAGACACAGACACAGCTGAGAGCAGGACCAGAATGCCGGAGAGGGTGGGAACAGAGATAGAGATGGGGCAGGGAGCATGCCAGGAAGGAGAGGGCTGGAGGGCAGGGCTATACCTTCATGCCTTTACCCAGGCTCTCGAAATCCCTATAGTCCAGCCCCTCCCGACATGCATAGAGGCATTCGATGACCTCGCGGCTCTCCAGGCGGCCTGAGCGCACGCTGAAACCAGCCAGGTAGCCATGGAAGTAGTGGTGGATCAGCAAAGGGTGTCCTAGGGCAGGAACACAGGAGTGGATGGGAGGTGAGAGGAGGTAAGAGGAGAGGAGGGACAGGATGAGGAAAGGGCTTTGAGAGAATGGAAGAAAAAAAGAAAGAGCAGAAGGCTTGAGAAAGAAAATGGAAAGGAGAATGTGGACACTAAAAGAGGGAAAGAAAGGAGAGGAGAAGGGAAGTGAGGCTGGGCAAGATTGGAGATGGCAAGGAAAGGAGGAGACGGGAGACAGCATGAAGCCAGGGGGAGGCAGAGGGAGAGACGAGGAAAGCTTCCAGCAGAAGGAGAAAGGGAAGTCAGAAAGCAGGAGACACAGGACAAGGAGACTGCGGGAGGGCATCTTTACAGGGGCATGCAGGACAGGCAGGATGAGTGTGGGAGCTCCACAGAGGCCCTCGCTCCCTGCGGTGGGCCTGCCTCCTCACTACCACATCCCGCCATGAGGAAACCAGCAGGGGAGCTATGGACTTGAGGGACAGGGAGGGAGCCTGTACACAGGGAGGAGCACCCAGGGGGCCGCCAAGCTCCGTCCTGCCTTAGTTCTCCAAGGTACCCTGCCTGTCAGTAGTTCTCGGAGGCTCTGCCCCCTGGTGGCACGTGAAGCGGGGAAATAGTGAGGCTGGACACAATTTGGATTGGAAAAGGGAGCCCAGAACAGAAAGAGGAAAGCTCTGGTCTCCAGTTCTTATGCACAGAGAGGCTGGACACAATTTGGGGTGGAAAAGGGAGCCCAGAACAGAAAGAGGAAAGCTCTGGTCTCCAGCTCTTATGCGCAGAGTACCTTGTGTGGGGTCCGCACTGTTGTCTCCCGCCTTCTCCTTCTCTTTGTTCTTCTCCTCTGAGAGAAATAAAAGAAGACAGTGAGCTCAGGGTTGTGGGGACAGATTGACAGAAAGGAACAGGAGGTATTCCCTGCTTTGACCCTGCCTGTGTAGGGCTTGCAACCTCACCACCGAGTCCTAACTCTTCGTCGTGCCAGCCTCTGTTATAGCCAAACCCCAATATGTGACTGAGAAAACACAAGGACTCCAGTGAGACACAGATTCATGCATGCATGCATGTGTGTGCTCCCAGAAGGGAAGAATGAAAGAAATAGCTTAAAAGTTGGAAGACTGATGACTTTCTGAAGGGTTCCTGGCCTCCAGCAGGGAATTGGGCTGTGGAAATCATCATCACTGATGGAACAAATCAGGAACTAGCTTAAGTTACAGAGAGAGAGATTCTGGTGCTACCTGAGAAGGAAATTCCTCCAAGTCAGAGGTGATGACTAGGTGCATAGGTGAGAGGCATGGGGGGCCATGGTCTCCTCACTGAAGACCTCTGAGTTACCCTGCCCAGTTGCAGGGAGCGGCATGACATCAGGCTGCCCTTCTCCTTCACTAGTCGTACCCGGCTGAAGGATCCGACCCCAGTGTCTTCACTGAGAAGCTCAGGGAGACTTACCAGTCCAGCAGGCCCCAATCATGAGAGCAGGTTCCCTGCGGGGCGGGTGGATGAGACCATTGTCATGGATGAGGGCAGGGTCAAAAGAGATGCCATCAGCATAGAGCGTGACTGTGGGAAACTCGAGGTTCAAAGCATAGTGGTGCCATTCATCATCGCAGACCTGGGGGAGCAGGGTAAGGGCAAGAACCCCTCGTTACTCCACTCAGGGAACTAATGCAAGGCACTGCTCCTCTCACAGTCCATCAACAGGGCTTACTAGTCAACTGCCACCTTACCCAGCTCAAGGAATAACATCTTTGCCCAAAATCTACCAGGCACCAAGGACCTCAAATTCCACTCTTCAGGTAAATCTTTAAAACTACAAGCATTCCTAAGAGAAGTAACATGCTATTTCATGAGTAAATTTATTTCAAAAAATGGATGGATGGACAGATGTATGGCAGGCACTGGAACCTCTGAAGCAGTTTGTGACCCAGCAGGAACCCCTAAAACAGGCTTCTCTTTGCAGTTTATCCTAAGATCAGTCATGATGGGGGTGACGAGTGGTCAAAGGAATGAGGGGTAGAGATCTCTGTTTTGTCAACTTTCAAATGTTGGTATTCCTCAAGGTTCCACCTAGACCTTCTTCCCTTTTCTCTCTACTTGTTTTTCCCAGGGGTTATCTCATCTGTTCCAATGAGTTCAGATACTGTATTTAGGCTGCTCTACCTCTCCAGCCCAGAATTCTCCTTCAAATGCGGGCTCTCCACTTGGATGTCCATGGCCTTTTCCAATACCCTCAGTTGTCCCTGGACAGTATAGATGCTCCACTGTCCATCGCATTGCTCAAATGGATGACCCAGGAGACAACTTTGATCCTTGTCTTTCCCCTCATCCTCCACATCCACACCATCAGTGGTACTGTTGGTTCTGGGTCCTAACAGAACAGGAGCTGTGGGTTTCTGTGCGGTTCTCTCCACCTCCATCGCCACATGTTGTCAAGGCCTCGACCTCTCCCATGTGCACTGGGGCAATGGTCTTCTCTATATGCTTAAACTCATGTCTCTTCAATACATTCCTCCCTTAGTTGCCAAAGGGATCATCTTAAAATGTAAATCTGATCAGATCACACTCCTGCTTTAAATGCTTCTAAAGGCTTCCTATCCCTCCTAGAACACGGTCTAAACAAACTCCAGCTGACAAAGTCCTTTGTAGAACCTGGTCACTGCCCACCTCTCCAAACTCATAGCCAGCTTTCCCCCTTGCTCACTGAGCACCAACCTCACCAGCCCTCTTCCCATGCTTGGAACGTGCTAAATTCTCTCCTGCTTCAGGTCCTTTGCATCTACTCTTCCCTCTGCCTGGAACATGCTTCTCGCAGCTATTTCTCATCCTTGAGGATTAAGCTTCAATTTCACCTCAGTCAATCCGTCCTGGACAGTGAGTTCCCCTCTCCTTGCCTTCCCCTATTCCCGACTTCAGTCCCTTGCTTATTCTTTCAGAGCATTTACCATCATTTTTATTATTCTTTTTAGTTTTGAAATATCTATCTCCCCAGGTAAAACATAAGCTCAATGACGGCAAAGATTTTCTTCCATCTTATACTCCATTGTATCCCCAGAACCTAGCAGAATGACAGAGACTTAATTTATATTTAATAAATATTTGTTGAATAAATAAGAGCAAGTAAAAGTAGAAAGAGTAATGTATCCAATATTAGCAACATAGGGGAAAGATGAAGTAACAGCAAATGGCAGACTAATCTCTTATAAAAGAGGACCACAAAAAGCAAAAGCTTTCATAGACAGCCCTCAGTTATCCATTTTGTGGATTTTCTAGACCCTTCGATTCCCTTTCTTTCTCCTCCATTTCCTGCCTTTTTTCAGCCATCTACTTACTCGGCCACTCTGCCGGGACTTGCAAGAAAATCAGAGGGAAATAGAAACTCAAATTAGTCCCCACTGGTCCTTGTGATCAGCTTGGAGAATGAATAAAATAGGTTGCAACTGTTGGCTCAAGAGAAAATTTTACTTTTTTGTGTGTGTCCGTTTGTATTTATCCTTCATAATCACGGACAAAAGTAGTGAGAATTAACATTCTATTCTGTCTAGAAGGTCTATTACATCATTTAATCCTATAATAACCCTGGGATATAGAATTCTTTTCTTCTTCCCCACTTAATAGGTCAAGAAACTGAGATTTGGACACATCAACCACGATTTCATGGCTAATAAGTACCCTGGCAGAACTCAGATGCAATCTGTATATACCTCAGATTTACTGATGCTCTCAATCACATTTTATCTGTTTGAGAGACAGAGACATGTAGTGTTAAGGTTCTAGATGAGAAAGACATGACATAAAACAAGAGGGAAAAGATGCTTGATTGGTTGGGTTTATGTGGTAGTAATTTGTTCCCTATTTCTTTTTAATCCAGGAGTGCTTCCAGCAGGAGACAAGCTTGGGAAAAAGATATGAGAACCCAGGGACACAATGGTCGGGAATTGAAAGTGGAGCATGAAGGAGGGGCACAGGGCAACCCAGAAAATGCCAACCCTGCTCCAGGACCCGCCGTCCCTGAAGGTGAGTTACACCCACCCAGCATTCCCAGGAGCCTGGCACTGGCCTCACCTGCTCCAGCTTCCAGAGGAACTTGACCGGGCGGGCACTCTCAAGCAGCGGCCAGTAGAGGAAGGCAATTCTGCAGCCATGGACTGTCAGTGAGTAGTGAGAGAAGCCGTCCTCTGAGGGGAGAGGCCAGAGAGGGGAGTCAGACACAGCCCTGAGGCAAGAGCAGTTTCAGAGCACTAGTGGGAGAGGGCCCTGGACTGTCCTGATCCTCTTAGGCGCTCTCTCTCCTCCAGCCAGCTGAGTGGGGATGCTGGCCAGCCACTCCCACCCACATCTTCCTTAGTCCTTTGGTTAATACAGACTTCCTGAGTGACAATCCTTTCCCAGTCAAGAGAAATAAGCTCAGAAAAGTAGCAGAAATGAAAGATCAGGCCACGACTGAGCCCTCCCAAGAGGTACGTAACACTGACGCAGAGGGAAGAGGGGCGTTTGGAAAGGGAGCCAACTAGCCCTTCCTGGAGGGAGATGGGCTGGTAGGGGAAAGGAAAGAATGAGGCCCACCATTACCCAGGCTTCTCCATTGCAACGGAGGGCCTTTAATAAGAGAGATCTGAGGGATGGGAAGCAGGGGGATTGGGCAACGCCAAAGAGGATGACAGTGAGCGGCCCATGGCACTCTGAGAGGAGTACAACGCCAACCTGTTACACTGTAAGTCAATCACAGAATTTCAGGGTGTAAAGAATCTAGCACTGCATCTTACAAATGAAGAGAGAAGAAGGGTCCGTCCATAGCCACAGACTGGCCAGGAATGGAGGCAGGATAAGAAGCTGGGTTGCCCACTCCTAGACCAGTGTCCCTAGCAAGGCTTACCATTCTGAACAGTGTTGCACACAATGGTCTCCTCTTCCTTCTTGCCCTTGTTGGGAGTCACACCATGCTTCATCCAAAAGGACAGCGTAAAATGGTCACTGAGGCTGTCCTGGGGCCCAGAGCCCAGCCCAACGGTGCCACCCAGGGGCACCTGCACGGCCTGGGTGCCATTGAACCAGTAGATAAGGCTGCTGTCCTGACTGTAGTGCACCGAGAGTCCCGCCGTCCAGTTGGCACTGGGGCCAGGCATGGGCAACAGATCCACCTCCCCAGTAGCAGCACCTACAGGAGCCCCAGAAGGCACAAGCGTCAGAGCTGGGAGGCAGCAGGTGGGACGCAGGGCGGCAGGCAGAGGAAGAGGGACTAATGGGAACAGATTTCCTAACACTCATCTCACAGCCTCTTCAGGGCTTTTTAAAGACACAGAGGATGGATGTCTCTTCTAGGAAGAGCTCCCCAGTTAACTCAATTCATTCTCCAAGTCTTCTTCATTCCCTCCCATTGTTCCACAATGTATCTGGTGACTGTCTTGTGCTATGATTATGCCTATGACATACTGATTTGCTTTTTGGGTCACAAGAGCTAACTAACCACATGCCACAACCCCTGTGGGTACATACGCCTGTGCTGGGCAAAGGAAGAGGAGCAGCAGATTCTTAGGAAAGAGCCAGGTGAAGGCCTGGGGGGAGGGTATACCCACCACAGAGTTTCCGCAGTGCCCGCTCTGAGTAATTGTCACGGTCACAGCCCTTGGCCACATGGCTGGTCTGCAGCTCTATGGTGGCCTGAATATTCCAGAGAGGTTCATCGCAGGTCTCCAGGCGGATACCAGGGAACAAAGCCAAGCTCCCGGCACCAGGTGCGTATTCAATCCTTTTGTTCCAGCCTGCATGGGTGAAAGGAAGAGGGCAGTGGAAAGAGAAGAGCAAGTGGCTCCTCTGAGCCTCTCTGCTCTTGTCGTGTCCACTGACAGCCTCTGGCTCTGATGAAAATAGCCGGCCAGGGTGGACTGCTCCCGAACATCCCTTCCCCAACTCCTAGCCTAGCCGCCACGATTGTCAGAAGGGACAGAAATGGGCCACAGAGCAGAGCTCCTCACCTTGCCAGCTAGGTTTACAGGTGGGCTTCACCTGGATCTCCACCTCAGCATCATCTGCTGCCCGCTTCTTCCCACAGTCGTAGGCTGTCACTGTAAACTTGTAGAGCCTCTCGCCACTGTACTGCAGCTTCTCTGTGTTCTCAATGTTCCCTGGGATGGGTGTAGGGGAAAAGAGCAGGGGTCAGGACCATTAGTGAAAGCCTGGGGAGGCCCCGGGAGCTAATTAGGCAGCAGGAAGCTGGGAAGAAGGTGTCTGGGAAAAAGGCTCCCCATCTGGGAAGGAGTGTGTGGAGTCAGGATCTAAGGGGCAGGACTGGAGAACCCAGCCCTGGAGCACCCTGAGATATATGGGTGTACATGTGCTGAGGCAGGGGAGGCAGGGGGAGCTCACCATCATTGTCGATGAGGAAAGGGGTGTTGGGCGTGAGGATCTCATAGTAGCAGATCTGGCTGTACTGGGGGGAGCAGTCGCCGTCAATGGCTTCCACCCGCAAGATGTGGTCATACAGCTTCCCCTCTGTCACTGCAGCACGGTACAGCCTCTCCACAAACACTGGTGCAAACTCATTCACGTCGTTGACCCGCACATGCACGGTGGCCCTGCATGTATCAGAGCAGAAGGAGGCACAGGAGGAGTCAGCCAGCCTCCACACTCCAAGAGAGGTACAAGCAGGAACCCAGACCGGAATCGGAGCAGGATCTAAGGGGCAGCACGACCCCGAGCCTGAGCTGTGGGCAAGCCCATCCCACCCCCAGGGCACTAGGCATCAGAGGAGAGGGCTCTCCAGGGAGCTGCAGAGGACAGGGTGAGTGACAGAAGGGGTAAGGAACACCCCAGGGGGCACCAGCCGCTGGCTTTGATGACTTCTGTCCAGAATGCTACAGGTCGGGTGCTAAGACGAGAGTAAGACAGAGGACGTTGTGTCAGGCAGGTGATTCTTCCACAATAGTCAGATCCGATGGGGTAACCAAGGAAGAGACAGAGCAAAAGCCAAATAAAAACCAACCATGGAAGGGAAATGGCATTTGTACCAAAGCCCTGAGTCATGTGATATGAACAGCACACATGAACCAGATGCTACCTTCTGTGCACACGTGTGCAATGTGCGTGTCAGCACTGGCTTCCCCCTACTCAGGTTCCACAGGACAAGCCGAGCTGAAGCTAAGCCCTTCATGCTGAGCCCTCCCCCTAGCCCACATCCAGGAGCCAGGCAAGGGCACTGTCTCCAAATGGGAAACTGAGTCACAAGGAGCAGGGCATTTATTAGCCCAGGAATCCTGACTGACAATCTCTGTCCTGTTTCCAAACAAGAAGTCGGCTGGCAGCAGACATAGGCGTCTGGGGCCCAGCCTCCTCATGCAGTAGCCGTCTCCCACCCACCCTCCTGATCCCATTCTGCGTGTGCACAGGCCAGCAGGGAAGGTGGAATGCATCTCATCCTGCTCCTCCTCGTAAGCCTCATGTATTGAGCCCTTCCCCATGTGTCAGACACTGTGGTGCACGCATTTCCCACAAACCCTCTCCTTTCATCTTCGCATCAACCCAAAGAGGTAGGTGTCATCATTAGCCCCACTTTACAGATAAGGAAAAGCAGGTCCAGAAGGGCTAAGTAACTGCCCGAGGTCATAAGTGGCAGCACCAGGTATAGATCCCACTGAGCTCTCCTCTGTTGCTGTCACCTAGACTGAAGGCTCCTGAAGGGGGCAGGTCCCTGTCCTTAAACCCCATGAACAGAGGTGGAGGGTAGGTATTCAGTGACGGCATGGCAGAGGACACTGAGGGGCTTAAGAGGAGTGAGGGGGGCCCTGCAGCAAGGGAAGGGGGCAGGGGCTTCCTCACTTGTGGGACTTCTTGGTGTTGGCCCCATCGGGGCCCTCGCCGCAGTCGTAGGCCTGGATTGTGAAGGTGTGCTCCTTCTGGGCCTCGCAGTCCACTGGCTCCTTGGCCCGGATCAGCCCTTCTCCCGTCGTCTTGTCCAGGATCACAGCCTCAAAGGGCACCCCAGACCCATGGAGCCGGAAGCCACAGATCTCACCTGGCCAAGGTGGGTGGGGAGGAGGCTCCTGCACCATCTCCAGCCACCCCTTCCCAGCCTCAGGTTCCTCTTTCACCTTTCCCCCGAAACTCCTCTCCCTTCTCTTGTGCACAGGAAAGCAATCATCACACAGCTCCAACCCCAGCATCCCTGAGCAGCAGCCTCTCAGAGCCACTGCTGTGGCCCCTGGCAAAATCTTAAAACCTTGATGCATTAACCCCAGCCTGCCCATGTCCTTCTCTCTGGCTCCCTCTACTCCATCAAGATCCTTGAACCAACTTTTCCTTCCCCTGTGCCAAGGCCTCTGCCCCGCTTCCTCACTGCTCTCCCTCTCAGGACTTCCCCTCTCCTCCCTTTCCCACTGCCATCCCAACCTCTTTTCTCTGTCCTACCATCTCGCCGTCCCCCAACCCAATTACCTGCATAGCGCAGGGGGGCATCCTTGTCCAAAGCGAAGAGTGGTGGGTTCAGCAGGACAGTGTTGTCATTCTCCATGACGATGCCCTGGTATTCTGCCTCAATCCATGGCTTGTGCTTGTTGGCTGACCCCCCAGGAAAAGGAGAGGAGGCACCTGGGAGCTCGCCCTCCACCCCATATAGCCCCATTGACCCCTACAAACTCACACCCCAGCATCACCCTTCTCCCGACTGCAGAAGCACCTGCAGGAGGAAGGGCTGATGACAAGAAATCATCTGTTAAAGGAGTCAGAGTGGCTGTGGGAGGTCACAGCCTTCTACGGCAGGATGGACAGTTTCCATGACAACAGGACGACCACTCTCTCCCCTGGGAAACATGGTCAGAGGGTAGAGAGTGTTCTTTAGGGACTTGAAGTGCTGGAGAGTGGAGACAGGGGATTCACGGAGCAGTGGTGGGCCATCAGAAGGCCCTAGGAAAACGAAGGCATAGATTAAGGGCAGAGTTGAGATTAGGAAAAGAAGAATACCTAGAAGTTTCCTGAGATCCTGATTGTTTATCCTCTCTATCCCGCCCCCCACCCCAATTTCAATCCTGCACCCTGCATTTCTCCCAGCTAAGCCCCAACCTAAGGCCATTCTCCCAGAGTAGAGGGAAGAGGAGAAAAGAGGGGAGAAGAAATATATAGGACAGAGGGAGACAGGCCAAGAAGGGCAGAGAGGGAACAGAGGAATCGATGACAAATGACCAGCCCAGCAGAGCCAGCATCCTAAGGGATTATCCAACTGGCCTAGAAATACGCAAATCCCCTCCCTGCTTCTCACCCCCACCCCCAAGCAAACACACTCATGACCAGCACGTTTCTGTGTCCCCCACAAGGCCACCGAACCCTGCACTCCCTGAACCCCAACTTTTATACAGACTCATAGCTTGGTCCTGATTTTTGCCTACCCAACCCTCTTCCCTTCAACCACCAGCCAACCCAGGATGGATGTGGGACTCACTCAGCCTCCAGTTCTCCACTTCTTCCAGATCCAGCTCAACTCTGTTTCCTCCCCAGAACCCGTCTCCTACTAGCCTGGTGGGGGCCACGGGGAAGGTGCCGAGTGCTCCCTTCCCCTTCGACCTCACCAACTCCAGCTTCTGCTGCTTGCTCTATCTGATCCCATCATGCCACCCCCAGGCCCCCAAAGTGCATTCGCGATGGCCCATCAGCAGGACACGGAGAGAGGACAAATCATCAGAGGGAAACTGAGTCACCGAAAGGCAGTTCATGTCCAGTACATCACGGTGAGCAAGAAATCCTGATTTGCATTCTCTCCTCCAACCACACCCCAAAAAGCCTCCTGGTATTTGAATGCCTGCCCGTCTTGCAGATGACCACCATCACCCACTTCTCTGATGGCAGAGGAGAAAGCCACAAGATGGTTCTCCAGAGGCAGCACAGAAGTGGCAGGAGGCTAAGAAGCCAGGCTGAGGTCAGAGGCTGAGGTGCAGAGCACGGCCCCGGGAGAGGCTGCGGCACTGCCAGGCCAGCACTGGGCACCCCTCCACAGCTCGCCTCTGACTCCCTGACTCTCTCCTGGGCCATTTCCTCTCACTCGTTCCTGATTCCGTCTCTTCTTTGACTCACCCACCTCACCTGCTCTTCCTGATTTCCCTTTCATTCCTCTTTTTTCCTGTCTCCACCTTTACCCTCCTCCATCCCCCTTACCACCTCCCACTCCTCACCTGCCTCCCCCTCAGCTTTCCCTCTCACCACCATTTAGCACCCCCCACACCCACTGGTGCCGTTTGCTGCCTCCTTCCCTCTGCCTAAGCCCTCCGCCACCACCCCTCCCCTCACTCCCTTCCGTCCCTCTGACGGCCTCACCCAGCTGAATTTATCTGCTGTCTACCAGAGAGGGCAGCTCTGGTAACCCACAGCCCAGCTGTGTGCAGGCACAAGGGTATGGATGCAGAGGAACACGCCAAAACATACGTGCTCCGAATTGCTGAGCTGTAAGGAACAGTCTCTCCCCAGGATGGGATGGAGATGAGCCAGATGGGTCTGCCACACACCCTTAGTGCCCGCACAGCCTAGTGAAAACAGAACCACCCAGAGGTGCATATCACCCTTCAGGGGCAAGTCCTTCTGAGACCCAAGGTATCTGCAGCAGGGAAATTTGGGGAGGGGGAGACAGAGACCCCAGGACGGGAATGGGGACCAGAGAAGAGCAAGTGCAGCACATGGGTAGAAATGGACCAGGGAGGAGGATGTGGTGGAGAAGAGACGAGGGCAGGTCTGAGCAAACCGGTGGCTAGAGGAGAACGGACACCTGTCATGTGCCGGAGAGACTGCCCACCCCTACCCCACAGGGTTCTGCCTGACGCCCCTCTTCCAGTGCCCCCACCCCGCAGACTACTCACCTTTGTTACAGGAGCTAGAGGGGATCAAGGCCAGCAAGAGGGTCACCAGCAGGAGGGTCATGGTGAGGGGCGGGCAGGGCAGGGCAGGGCAGGGGATGGCTGTCCCCTGAGAGCCCCAAGCCCACTTACTCCACCTTGGGGGGCGGATGCAGGGGCTCTCCCAGGAGGGAAGGAGACAACAGGCGGCAGGGCAGACTAGTCCATAGGGCAGACCGGGCAGACCCTGACCTGGGGGACCGGAGTGGGGACTTGCAGGAGCGGCCTCGTCGGCTCCGGAGCCCGGCGTCCTCAGGCTCTCTCCCCTCCCCACCCCGTCCCCGCTACTGCAGGATGACGTCAGCACAGCCTGGCGGACGGACGGGGCCGGTGGCCAATGGGGGGCCCGGCGCGGCCAGGTGCTGCAGGGGGGCAGGGAGCCAATCGGACCGGGGAGCAGGGGCGGGAGAACGTGTGAGGGCCTTTTCCCCTGACTGCAATTCGGAGGAGCAAGGGAATTGCGGGGGCTGGAGAGGAAGCAGGGGTGGGAAATAAGAGGAACCTTGGCAGGATGGAAAAGCTAGAAGCCCGGGGGTGGGGAAAGGCTACGTCAACTGAGCCCCAAGGCGGGGGAGCCAAGGAAGAGCGGTATTCGTGTCACACACAACACCCCCCAACGCCCTCCCCACTCCCGCCGCCCCCACCAACTCTGAGCGAACCTCCGTTCCGGCCCGTTCCATCAGCACGTCCCTGCTGCGTTCCTCCTGGGGACCCTGAAGTAAAACCCAGAGCCTGAACCTGAAATCCTGCATTTCAGTTCCCAGCCCTGGGTCTGGAGGACAGCACGGAGTGATCAGCAGAGGGTGGAAAAGGTTCTGGGGATGAAGGAAGGGTGAAATACTTGTGAACCACCCTCTCCCCAACGCACACCTCTCCCCATGTCTCTACAGCTCACCACCAGGTGGGAGTTTTCCCACTGCCTGCCCTCCCTGCCTCTCTCTCCCCGAATTTCCCACCTTAAACCATGATGAAGCAACCCAGTTGATTCTGAAGCTGGAGAAGTAGGTTGGTTTGGGGGCTGCGGCTGGAGGTGGGCACACAGTAACTTAGGCAGCCCACCACCACCTCGAGAATGCATCTGGTAAGCACGGGCTGTCACAAGGCTGGGACTAGGGGTGATGCTATCAGTGACCTCGTGGGGGGGTGGGGGGGAAACCCTGGGGTCCCAAGCTAAAGAGCCTGAAATTCTCCAGAAGAGTCAACAAACTTCCCCCTCACCCCTCCGCTTCGGGCTGCGAACTCAACACCTCCTCGGGCTGACAGCCCCCTCCGTGCTTGGGAAGAGCAGCTTCTGTGCCTCCCTGCTAACGGCCCTATAGGACCAAGAGTCCGGAGCGTCAGAGCTGGGGCCCCAGCTCAGCAAGGCGGACGGAGGGAGCAGTGGGGCCGCGCTACAGGGTTTTCCTCACCACGGCTGCCAGCCAGATGGCTCTCCTCCTCAGACCTTTCAGGGTCCCTGACTCAGTCCCAGGTCCTTAGGACACTGTTAGAACTCATCCCTGGGTGAGCCTGGAAGGGCCCCCCTCCTCCCAGCGAGACCAGCTCCCTCCCAGGGGAGACTGCCCCTCAGAGCTCAGGACCATTCCTGCAGAAGCACTGAAGGCCAAAACTGACCTTCTGAAAGGCTCAAGCTTTGGATGACTGACAGCCCCCAGATCCTGCTCCAAGTTCCTTCCTCAGGAAACGCTGAGGTCAGGCACAACCGTGCCAGGTCCCTGCCCCTCCCTTAGGCTGCAGACACCAGCCCCAGATTCACCGTGGGCAGCGGGAGGAAGTCTGGTCAGAACTCTTATTGCAACAGGGCCCCAGCTCTATAAAAACCCTGGTAAGCATAAACCTTTAGACAGCCTGTCCGAGTGCTTTGCATGGAGGCCGGCCTGGAGTCTCTGCCTTACCTACTGGACAGCACACCCTCCCTCCTCACCCGTCCCCTATATCCTCCTGAAATCTTGACTTCCATCTCGGCCAGCGCGGACAATGCCTCCCAACCTCACCGGCTACTACCGCTTTGTCTCTCAGAAGAACCTGGAGGACTACCTGCAAGCCCTAAGTAACGGCCTCACCCTCCCCGGACCCCTCCCTCTCTCCCTCTCCCTGCCTGCATCTCAGTCCCACTGAGAAGAGGAAAGCTGGGGCTGGACGCTGTGGAGAGGCTCCGGCACTGGGGATCCATTTCTAGCCAGGGGCACAGCTAGGAGGAGTAAACCCACAGGCCCTGACCCAGCTGCAGGAAAGCTCGGAGCCCTGAGGTGCTGCTGTGGGTGGGACGGCCCCTAGCTGGCTGGCAGGACCCCTGCTAAGACTTCGTGCCCGCAGACATCGGCCTGGCGCTGCGGAAGATAGTGCTGCTGCTCAAGCCAGATAAGGAGATTGACCATCAGGGCAACAACATGATGGTGAAGACGCTCAGCACCTTCCGCAACTACGTTCTGAAATTTGAGGTGGGAGTTGAGTTTGAGGAGGATCTACGGATCGTGGATGGACGCAAGTGCCAAGTACGTGTTCTCAGGCTTAGGGAAGGGATGTGGATGAGCAGGGAGGTGCCTCAACAATTTGGGGCAAAACAAAGTGACCTCCCCCAGCCAGAGCCAGGAAAGGTGATCAGATGACAGGCTGCAGGCTCCCCAGGATAACAGGCTCCTTCCTGGTGTTGCCCCAACCCACTCTCTCCTCCTCCTTCCCTGGCCCCTCTTATCACCAGCTGAAAGGACAGAAAGAGCAGGTCATCCTCAGACCAATAAGCAAACATTTGCTCACCTTCTAGCCTGTGACACTGTTGGTCACCCCAGAGTCTCTTTTCCTGTTGCCTCTGTAACAGCCTCCCCTTTCTTTCTGTTTCCTACGTATTCCCTTTGGTCTCCTTTACAGGCTGTAGTTTCCCAATTAATCCTTTAAACTGGGGTTCCGCCTGCCCATACTCTGTTCTCAACTGTCTCTCATCTGTACACCATCCATGCCTAAATCATCCACACCTATGCTTTCAACTACCATATATAAACTGCCCTTGACATATATTCTCCAGCCAGAGATACCTGCTGAACTCCAGGGTGAAGTTTTCAGCTGCCTGCACAATGTTTCATCTGCATACCCCAAGGTCAAACCCAAGTTCATTATCTTTCTATGCAAACCTATGCCTGCTTTCATATTTACAGTCTCCATTAATAGCAATAACAGGCCAGACCACAGACCTGGGAGTCACAGTCAATATCTTGTGTTCCCTTACTTCTGTGTCCCCAACACGCACACACACACACACACACACACATCAAGAAGTCTTTATAACTTTTCTGCCCCATATATAGTCCAATTAAGTATCTACTAACCATATATAGCTCTAGAACACTTGAAATGTGACTAGTTCAAATTGAGATGTACTGTAAGTGTAAAATACACACTGGATTTTTAAGACACAACAAAAAATAATGTAAAATCTCTCAGAAATTGTTATACTAATTACATGTTGAAATTACAATGTATTAGATATTTTATGTTAAATAAAATATATTACTAAAATTAATTTCACCTTTTTTTTTTTTACTTTTCTAATGTGGCTACTAGAAATCTTTCAATCACATATGTGGCTAGCGTTTATGAGCCATTATATTTCCACCGAACATCGCTGGTCCTTGCCAGTCTTTCTCTCTTAATTCAGGCCCTCATTTTTCACCTGGTGCCCAACACTGGCCCCCAATCTTAATCCTCCTCTAACCCACCCGACATACTGGAGCCACAAGGATCTATCTAAAATGAAAAGTGACTGTGTCACCCCCTGACTGATACCCTTTCAGTGATAATCTGTTAACATTCCAGATAAGGTCCATGGCATACAAGGGTCTTGACCACATACACTCTAGGTTAGAGCTCCTCTCAACTATTTGGCCTTTTTATTTACTTCTATGCTGTTTCTTCCTTGCTAGGTATTTCCCATGACCCCCAACTAATTAACACCTCTGTTCCTTGAAGAGTTGGCTCTTCCCTCCCCTCTTCTGCCCCCACCTCCCTTGCCTGGTACAGATCCCTGCTAACTGCTCTATCTGATCAAGATTCTGAGCTCCTTGTTCAGCAAAACCTCTCCTATGGGAGGATTCAATAAATGTGGGTTGGAATGCCCAGGCCCAACCAGCTGTGATTCAGGGGACCTCCTCCTTCATTCCCAGGGACACTTCAGCTGTCCTTGAAATGAGAAAGAGGAAAGAAGAAATTCCCTGATGGGAGCCCCAACCAGTCTCTCTTCTTTCCGAAAGACCCCCTCCAGCTCAACTGGAGGGATCCAGAGGACACAATCTCCACTCTGCAGCACACACACACCAGTTTTACCCCTGGTTGTCCTCTCCACCTGCTCCATCCCAGTGATCACTGGAGACAAACTGTGGGTCCCGCCAGGAGATTTCGGAGTTGGGGAGTGTCAGGCTGCCAAATGGGAGCAGGCCTCTTGCTCAGAAGGAAGGGATTGGAGCAACACAGTTTCTGGGCGGCAGCCCAGCCAGAGTGAGTCAGATGCCTTTTGGGTGTCCTGCCCCCCATCTTCCTTCATTCCTGCTCTCCCTGTAGACCATAGTAACCTGGGAGGCGGAGCAGCTGGTATGTGTGCAGAAAGGGGAGGTCCCCAACCGAGGCTGGAGACACTGGCTGGAGGGAGAGAAGTTGTATCTGGTAAGCTGGGTGAGGGCATGCAGATGACCTGTCTGGGAGGG
Source organism: Manis pentadactyla (assembly GCF_030020395.1). Classification (NCBI taxonomy): domain Eukaryota; kingdom Metazoa; phylum Chordata; class Mammalia; order Pholidota; family Manidae; genus Manis; species Manis pentadactyla. Next base: position 64,732,321 of record NC_080032.1, on the reverse strand, counting down.
GTCCTCCAGGCAGGATTCATCCCCTTGCCCAAATCAAATCAGTGCTCCAGCCCCTGCCCTGCAACTGAGGAAGGAAAAACAAGCACTGGGAGGAGTGGCGAGAGGGAGAGAGGGGCCCAGGTGGCCCGGGCTGCAAATCAGATGGGTGGACATAAGTCACAGCTGGAGACATGGAGGTGCAGCCGCTTCACATTCCCCGTCCCAGCTACCTCCCTGCCTCTGGGGTGAGACGCTGCAGGTTTGGAACAATGATACCATGCCCCATACATCAAATGTCCTAGATGGTGTATCCTGGAAGGTTCACTGGAGGTCCCGGCTTAAATTTTGAGAAAGGAGCCCCAGCTGGCAAGAACCTTCTCTCGCCTCATTGTTCCTCCTCTGTCCGCAGGAGCTGACAGCCAGGGATGCAGTGTGCGAGCAGGTCTTCAGGAAGGTCAAGTAGCCGGAGAGGACCTGGGCCCCTCCAGACCATGCCAGGCCCCAAGCTCCTCTTGCTTGTGCCTCTTCAAGCCCCGATTGTCCCAGGTCAGCAGTCCCCTTCTCAGGCCACTCACTCACCCTCTGGGTCCTTCCTCCCCACTCCACATGTTAATCTGTAACCGCTGCCCCCAGGCCAAAGTCCTTTCTCACACCCCACTGTCTACTGGTGATGTCACATCCAGTTCAAGGTCTGGCCTCCTGGATGAAAGACATAAGCCAAGAGGAAACGCCCCTGACAATGAGTGGTTGTGATCACAACTGTCCTTGGTTCATTTGGCTTCTTCTTCCCATCGGCTTCGAGCATTTGGGGACTAGTGAAAACTCTCCTGGTGGACCTTTCGTAAACTGTGCCTGGGGTTCTAGGATTTAAACAGGAGCTGCTGGTAGTCTTTTTGTCCATTTCCTTGTCCTTTTTCTCCAGAAAGTCTCCTGTGCTGAAGAGAACCAGGCCCAAGGCAGGCCCACGCACCCAGAGTTCAATAGACCAGGTGTCCCCACATCTGAAGAACACTGGCTACCTCACATTTCCAACCTACATGCTGGGGAAAGACAGAAGGGCCAGGGCAAGACCCCCGTCCAGCCCTGGGGGAGGCTGGAAGCCTCTAAATAGTGACCTGGCCTCCTTGTGGGCTTTGGGAAGGACAGGCAGTGAGAAGGCCAGAAAAGACTGCAAAAGGAAGCAGATGGAAGGTCAAGGGCTACAAAGATGAGGGACATGGGGTGTGAAGACAACAGCAGGGAGAAGACAGACAGATTTGGCTACAGTGACCCTCTGCCTAAATGCCAGAAAGGTTGGAGACAGGGGAGAACCGAGGACAGTGAGGCCCCTCCCTGAGGGTCCCAGAACCACTGCCCTGGAAAACAGCCCAGAAGGGTGGGGCCTGTTCAGGGTCAGGGCCTCTGGCCGCCTCCCTCCCTCCACTCCCTCCCAGGGCCCTTGATTCTTTCAGAATTAAAGTCCTAAGGGGGAAGAGTCAGAGAGAAGGGAGCTCAGTTGGGGGAGTGGGGGGGTCAGAGGGGTGGAAATAAGGGAAGGAGAATAGGAAAGTCCCTGGCCTGTGCTCAATAGATGAACACCCCTCCCCTTCCTGAATGGCTAAGCCCCCTACACATTCAGGATGGACACTGGGGCTCTGGCCAAGAAGAACTGAGCTTGAACCACTGATCTGCCAGACACCCTGGAATGAATCTGGAAAAGAAAGAAAAGAACTTAGAGTGGAAGTGAATAGTTTGTTCCCTGCCCATGCCCAACTTCTCTGCGGATGTCTGTAGCAGAGTGGGCAGCAGAGAGCCCTCCTCTGGGCAAAGCCCCCCAGCAGAAGCGCCAGGGGCTGCCGGATCCTGCCTTGACCCTTTCCAAGGCACAGCAAAGCAGAAGGGAGATGCTCCATGTATATTCATTGATTAAGTCCCCACTCTGAGTTCACAGTGCATGTCCTGGCCTCTCCCCACAGGACTGTCCTCTGCGCTCTTCATGTCAGGCCAGCGCCCTCACTGGAGTCTTGCCTGAGGGCCTGACCCAGGAGCTTACAGGCCTCTGTGGTGACCGTCAGGCCCTCACTAAAGCAGCCTCAATCCCCCAAAACTCCTGTGCCATGAGCATCGACACCATCCACACTGCAGGTCCACCTCATGCACTGGACATCCACCCCACCACCGCCGGAGCCAAAATCCAACAGGAGGCCTGGATTTCCAGAATGGGCAGCTTCAGAGGCATCTCCAAGAGGGTGTGGGAGCCCCACCTACTGAGACTGTGGAAGCAGGGCCACTGTTTCCCCTGTGGGCAGCAGGGGGCGCTGCTCACTGCCATGGGAGCCAGAGATCCGGCAAGGTTCATCTTCTCCTCAGCCTCCTTGTTGATATTCCACTCCCCACAATACACACACGCACACACGGACATACACCAACGCTTAACTAACATACTCACCTTGACAAGACGCATACCCCTCATTCAAATCAGGCTGCTCCATCTGGAAGAGATGGTCACCAGGCATCCTAGTGAAGAAGGCAGGGGAGGACAACCACAGAGGATGGGTGTCCCACCCCAGCCCTTCCTGGGGCACACAGGGGATCCCAGGACCAACTCTGACTTTGCTCACCCCGGAGATGATAAGGAATCCAAAATGTTTATTCCACGTAAGATGGAATAAATGCACCTGCTAAGCCAGCCCCATGCCACATCCCTACCCATGCCCCTCGGGCAGGCCCAGATGGCACTACATGTTCACAAACAACCTTCCAGCCTGAACTCCAAAGGATCCTTTAGCCTTGATCCTGTAGGTCAATCCAGATCGAAGCTGCCCAACAGTGGACTGGACAGAAGCAGGTATGGGCCTGCTGAGTCAGTGGACTGTGTTCTGTCCACACTCTGCATTCTAGTTGGGGACCCAGAGGAGGCGGAAGTGGCAAAGTCTAGCAACAAACGCCCCCTCCGCTCAGCCACTGTCTCACACGGCCCCACCCCACGTGCCCATACCTGCATGTTGAAAGGAAGCTCAAGCAAGGTAGGCAATTCCTTGACCCTAAAGCACAAAGGCCACCCCAGCCAGGAGTCAGATCCTGTAATGTGCTTGGATCCCTACTGGCAGCAAGGGACCCTTAGAGGCCACTGCAAATCCTAGGATCCCAAGAGAGAGCAGAGGCCTGGCCACACTGGCCCCTTCCCACACCCAAATGCATCCCTAAGCAGCAAGGATCAGTCAGGTCCAGGCCTACGTTCCCAAAGGTCAGAACAAGGCCAGCGGTCCTTGATGTGGGTGGGGATGGAGATGAGGGTGGGGGCCTGCACCCCTTCCCTGCCTGCTCTTCCACAGACCCTTCCTCCACTGCAGCTTCCTGCCCAGCCTGGGACCACCTCCCATACACAACCTGGCTCTCTAGGTGTTTTCCCTGACTGTCCTCCATCCTAACCCCTCAGTCATGAAGCACCCAGGCCATCAGGGTCCCCAGAGCCTGACCTGGAGGCATCCCTGAGCTGTGTCTGTGATTACAGAATCAGGTGAGGACGGGGAGACCATGTAGGTGTAGCAGGAGGTGAAAGGGAAGTGGGTGACGGGACTTGGTGGGACTCTGATAAGCCGACCTGGGCTTGCATGGAAGAAAGAGAGAAAAGAAACAAAGATGGTAGCCCAGGCCCCTGGGGCCAGGGGTACCAGCAGCAACCATGCTGACCAGGGGCCAGAATCAGCACGCTCCAGGCCCTCCTCCTCCCCTAGACCTCAGCTAACAGGATGGCCCTGGGCCAGCTTATGCTCCGTCCTGAACACCCACTTTCACCAAGGCCATTTAGGTTCCAGAGCCTGAAATGGAGCTGACCTCCCACACTCCCCAGCAAGAACAAGGGGACCTCTGTTTTCTCAAGGACTACTGGACCACCATCAGCTGGGGTGAGGCTCCTGTGTCCCCACACCCACCCAGTCCCAAGGCTCACTTCCCTCTGGCCTCACTTTTTTTCTGGCCACTAGGGAGGGGCAGCTCTAGGAGCCTCTGTTCTGCCCCCATGAACAGTGCCCAGGCACTGGGTCACCCCCACCAGCACAGCCAGCATGATCCATTAGGATCATGGATCAATCTTGCTTCAGAAGTTCTAAAATGGCAGCTAAAATTGGGAAGGAGTGTTACATAGCGGTCAGGTGAGGCCACCCTGGTGCCACACTGCTAGCTTACTAGCAACCCTGGTGTCCCACTGCTCAGCCTTCAGTAAATTAGCCTCATGTGCTGGTCATACAAGGCAGTACCAAGAGGACTTCCTTCCTCATAGGAATTTTTTGAAGATTCCATGAAAATCACTCAGCAGAGTGCCTGGAAGAGAATAAGCACTGAGGAATGTTAGCTGTTCCTGCTCTTACTGCCTCCTACCTCTTCACCTGATGATGGAAATTCTCTTAACTGGAAGCAAAGCCTTGTGTTCTATAGTCAGGGATAAGGCATCACTACCAGTGCCTCTGAGATCGCAGTGGCCAATATTTACACCAAAGTGTGAATGACTGACGCCAGAGACTCAGAGCCAGTACGGCTCTCACCTTGGCTGTGCAGGCAGGTACAGCGTCTGGGGGACGGTGAAGGAGGGGGGTTGTTGCCCTTCCCGGGCTCCAGACCAGAACCCCTCACCCACTGAGGACAGGTGCCAGCCCTCACTGCCCTGCCCTGCAGAGCCCCCCGCCCGGATCTGGATGGCTCTTCAGTGCCTGCTGGCCAGCCTACGAGCTTCAGAGCAACAGCCCCTCTTGCCTCCCTGCCAGCCAAAAGGGAGGCTTCAGCGCAGGACACAGGGGCAGATGGGGAGACAGGACCCACTCCCACCTGCGGGTCCCTCAGGGGCCCCGCCCCCACGGTACACATTGAAGCCACACCCTTCAAGGGGCTGGGCCCCCAGGCAGGGGCTCTGCCCAGGCCAGGACCCCTCTGTAATCAATTCCCCGACCCTCCTGGCTCCTCGCCCCCCCCATCCCCACAGATGCGCGAACCAACCAGTGGCCTCCACCTGCCCTGTGGATTGCTCTCACTCTCTCCTCTTGCCTGAGAGGCTCCCACCGTCCTGCCTCTGATCCCCTGCAGCATGTCCCCTGTCATCTTTCTGCACTACTGACACTCCAGGATCCCTCCTTCAGGCCTCAGTTTGGGCCTCAACAGCCCTGCTTACCCATCGGTGAGCCGGCAGGTGGGCAAGGAGGGGCAGAGAGCTGCCCCAGGGTCCCTGTCACTCCCTCACTGGGTGATCTTGAGCAAATCATGTCACATCTGTGTGCCTTTGATGCCTCACAAGGTGCTTCCCCACCACTCATTTCTTACTGAGTGGCACAGATGGGACAAGGGTGCATCTTATTTGAATGAGGGTTTATTAAAGTCTTGGAGGAAACAAAAGGGAAATAGAACAGTGAGTAATACACAGGTCAACTATCTGGGGTTCAGGTACAGCCTTCCCTGCCACGAACTCGTTATTGTGGAAGGAAGTGATGGTGCAGGACCCAGCAGAACAGCCTAGCTATTAGCAAGCATGGCACATACACAGTGTGTTTAAAGAGTCCTTCACTAAAGGACTTTATTTCAGACTTGAAAGTCCACACAAAGCCCACTGGGCGTGGGAGATTTGGACCTGCAATCTCCAGCCTCTGAACCTGTCCATCTGGATAATCTGCTGGTGTGGGACCATAGCCCTCGATTCTCAAGACTCATGCTAAGGAGACCCTCCCTGAGACTGGAAACGGCTTTCTTTCTAGGGCTTCTCCTTCCTGCCCTTTCTCTCTCTTTTTGAACAGCTTCTTGGTCCTTTTTAACCCATTGTTATTCTCCCAAAGCCCCACCCCTTGTGTTTGGTCTCCTGTCGGTCATGCTTTGATCTGCGTCCTCCTATTTGATGCGTGCAGGGGATGCGTGCAGGGGATATGTCTTAAGGTGAAAGAGGAAAGGGTCAGAGTCCCTAAGTACACTCCCTTCGGGTTAATGCAGTTGAATTACAACTATACGGAGAAAAATTAACATGCTGCTAACTGATCTTCTGCAGTTATTGAACTAAGATAACACATCTACCTCTGTGATAGCCAGCCTCCAAGATGGCTCCCGGTTCCCCGCTTCCCGGCGTTCCCGTCCTGCAGCCCCCTCCCACACTGTGGCGGGTGGTCTGTGAGACCCACAGAATACCGCAGCAGTGATACCGCGTTCCCTCAAGGCTAGATTATAAAAGACGTGTGGGATCTTCTGTACAGCATTGTGCCCAGAGTTAACAGCACAACATTATACCCTTAAGAACATGTTTAGAGGGTTAAATCTCCTGTCAAGTGTTCTTACCACAATAAATTTTTTTTTAATTTAAGACAAAAGGTAATAGACAAATTCTGTGAACAGCAGAGCAGTGGAGTCCTGAAGACCAGCAGCAATGAGGGGAGGTGGTACCCAGATGTGCATGGCAGGGAAGAGCCCCACCTGGACCATCAGGATCCTCACGGAGTAAGGCATCCCTGGGGTCTGCCCCAGCCCTCCAGGCCCAGAACAGCGATCCTGGAGCCAGGGGTTCCTTTGCTGAAAAGAGGAAGAGGGGAAAGAGAAACAGGGGTGGGAGCAGGCTGTGTGCAGAGGCCCCCTAATCCATGACCGGAAAGGGGAGGACAGCGGAAAGGTATTTCAGCGGCTTTCTGTTCTGCTGTGCCTCCCCGACAGTTAGAGATCACAGTCCCCCAGCCTGCCACACAGTACCTGCTGCTGTCACCCAGAGAAGCAGAACACTCACAAGGCCCAGATCTAACCCCAGTGCCAGGAGGGCTATTACCAAGTGAAGACCAGAGAAGGTAGGAGCCAGGGCCCCCAGGGGAGGACCAGCCATGCCCTCTCAACAACCCCTTCCATTCACGGGCCTGCTCTCTCCAAAAAAAGGTAAGGTACCCAATAGGTAGTAGCAGAGTCACATGACAGGGGCCAGCACTGACAGTAGAGAACAGTAAACAGGACAGGGCTAGTGAGCTGGGGTGGACTTCACTGCCACACCCTGACTCAGGAGAAGAGGCAGGAGGCTTAGGCTCCCTGTCTGGAACTGTCCGCCTCCATTGCCAACCCCAGCTCCTGGCCCACCTGCCTGCCACATGCCCTCATCCTCCCTGGGCACCTTCCTTGAAAACTCCACTACCTGCTGCACACCTTCCCTCTCTGGCACACCCCAGGAGCTCATCCCACAGATGAAGGTGGGCACCATCATGTGCCAGGCCCTGCACTCAGTCCTGGGGATATCGAAACCCATAGCACAGTCTCTCCCTCAAGGAGCTCAGGCTTGTGAGAAAGATAGTCAAGTGAACAGGTGATTTGTTATATGTCGAGTTAAGTGCTAGCATGCTGATAAGCACAGGAAAGTAATCTAACCTGAGTCAAGGTGGGCTTCCCAGAGGAGGGGACACATAAGGAGAGAAGTATTAATAATGGTAGACATCCATGGCATGGTTACTACATACAGGGCATTTACGTCTCATCTCATTTGCTCCTCTCTAGAATCCTGTGTCGTATTATTATTTTCATTCTACAGGTAAGAAAATTATATTGTCCAGATTCTCCAGAGGAACAGATATATATACATATACTTGCATATATATAGAAAGAGATTTATTATAAGGTATTGGCTCAAGCAATTATGGAGTCTGAGAAGTCTGCCATCTGTGAGCTAGAGAGCCAGGAATGTCGCCATGTAATTCTACTCCAAGTGCTAAAGCCTTGGAGAATGAGGGGAGCCAATGGTATAAATCCCAGTTCTAGGTCAGAAGATCCATGTCCCAGCTAACCCTCCCTTCCTCTGCCTTTGGACCCTCAGTGGACTGGGTGACACCCACCCACACTGGGGAGGGCCTTCTGCCAGTTCAAATGCTAATCCTTCCGGAAACACCCTCTCATGGCCATCCCTGGGCCTAGTCAAGTTGCCTTGCAAAATTAACCATCACAGATACTGAGGAACAGAGAGTTTAAGTAACTTGCCAAAGGTCATTTAACAAATAAAAGGAAAAACCAGAAAAAAACAAAAAAGGCAGAGCCAGGATTTGAACGCAAACAGATTGGCTGTAGAGGAGCCGGACCAAGGTTTCTCAATGTCAGCCCTATGGACATTTTAAGCCAGATAATTTTTGGTTGTGGGAGGTGCTGTCTTATGATTGTAGAATGTTTAGCAGCATCTCTCGCCTCTATCTACTAGTTCCCAATAGCATCCCCCTAGCTGTGAAAAATCAAAAATCTCTAGATATTGTCAAATGTCCCCTGGGGAGCACAACTGCTCCTAGTTGAAAACCACTGATCTAACCATTTTGCTCTTTTCCCTCACTAAGCAAGTAGTGATATTGAGTGGTTGCCAAATGCCAGGTAGTCTCCCAAGGAATTTTGATTATTAACCCATCTAATCCTTACCACAGCCTTTTGGGGGTGAGCACCACTGTCCTCATCTTTCTGCAGATGAAGATGTTTAAAGGCACATGGTCTCAAAGCTTCTACAAGGCACTCTCTGTATTTGAACCTGGTGAATCTGGCTTAGAAGTCCAGCCCCCCTTAACCCCTATGTTATACTAACTTTTGGTCTTTGATGACTGAAGAATATGGAATTGGTCAGGGAGTCACGTGTACAAATGCAAGACAATGTTTGGGAACCTGTAAGATCATCAGTGTGGCTAGGACATGTATGGGAGGGCGGCCAGCACAGAGCCCCAATTATGAATGAAGAGTGAGCCATAAGACTGGTAGCTTGGCCTTCATCTTGCAGATCAGATGGCACAGCCATTGAAAGCTTTAAGCTGGGGAGGGCCATGAAGGCTTGGTACTTTAAACAGATAGCTGACAGGTGGACCAGAGGAGCTAGATGAGGGCTGACACCCCTTTGGAGTTTATTTAGCCTCTGCCCACATACACTTAACATACGGAACTCAAGCGCTGACTTGCAAACCTGTGATGACTCGGGGATAGCAGAGCGTGCAGGACAGATCCAACTCTCCTTAGAGTCATTCTTATCCTAAATCCCTGGTTTGTGCGCATCTCCACTGGCCTTGAAGGACAGAAGCCCAGGATCCCAGCCCAGCTCACTCGGCTCCTTAGCGCCCTCTGCTGTCCACTTCTCTCCTGAATCTCTCTCCTCACCTATGGGAGACATAGAAGCCCAGTGCGTCCTGGCCCAGGGCAAGATGTCTAAGACAGGAAACCCTGGTTATCACAGAAGTAGAGGCAGACCCCCTCAATCTCGCATGGCTGTTTGGATTCCGAGAGCACAAACTCTTCTCTAAATGCTGGGGTCAGGTGAACCCAGCCCAGTCCCCACAAAGGTCCTTCCCCATACAGGACAGCAGGTGGCAGCAACGACATTAAGTTCAACAGAAAAATCCACACTGTTTCTGCACGTCCTGCACTCACGCCATGTACTCCATCCCCCATGACAACTTCAGACTGTCCCCTCTCCCGGTTCTGTCCTTTGCTCCTTCTCAGTTAATAAGTAGCAACCCTCAGTGGGCCCAGAAGCAGGCTCAGAAGGTGTGAGAACTGGAGATGCAGAGGAGAGTTGGGACAGTGGGATGTCCATTTGTCTTAGACATAAGCTCCCTAAGGTTGAAAGGACCTGTGCCTGAGCTAAGCTTATATCCAAGGGCAAACGTTCCTCCTTAATCACGTGGATTAAAGCTGCCCCTAGAGCCAGGGTCTAGCATCATCTTCCGGACCCCTGGCCTCATCCTTGTAATCTTATCTGGCTTAGAAAGAGCCGTCTGGTCATAATTATGATTATAAAGTAAATGTATTTAAAATGATCATAATTAAAGTGATTTAATAACACTACAGACATTTCACTAGACAGAGAAATGTGTTTTCAGCCATCCACAGCCCTGTTTTCTAATCCAGTCGCAGTTGTTTTAGATTGTCTTTGTGGACATTTTCTATTTTGTGAACGTACTGAACCTACAGGTTGCAGCTTGCTTCTCCTTTTCCTCTTACCTGTCTGGGGGCCTACACGCAGAGCAGATACAGCTCGTGCTCTCAAGGGGCTCACATGTGGCCATGGGCAAGGGGGACAAAACAGATGATTGAAGGGCTGGAAATAACCAGTTTTAGTTTTGAAAGTCTTGTGTCCCAGGAAACCTCTTGGACCCAGACAAGCCAGACAATTTCTAACAGGTCACCCTATTAGAAACAAGTCTCCCAAATTAAACCAGCTCAGAAATCCATTTTAATTTACTTTATACGTTGGCCTTTTAGCTGTAACTCTTTGCCTTTCTTTGTTTAATTTCTTTTATTTTATTTTTAGGGGTTGCCCAGGGGCAGCTGGTCTCAAACGTTGAGAACTTCTCAAAAATTGAGAACCCCAAAGAGCTTTTGTTTATGTAGGTTATATCTGTTCATATTCACTGTATTGGAAATTAAAGCTGAGAATATTTTAAAATACAGGCCACACAGCACGGAAGTTGGTTGTCAGGGGATGTCACACCTCATGTGGCCTCTGGTAACTCCATGGTACACTCATAAGAGAAAGAGAGAAAAGCAAATAACAGCTTAGTGTTATTACAAAAATAATCTTGACCTCACAACCCCCATGCAAGGGCCCCAAGGACCTCAGGGTGAGGACCTAACAGTCTTGCTAGACCTCCCAGAGTCACACAGGGAGACCAACAATGAGGGGAGACAGAAGTGCATCTACCTGGAGATTTATTTCTTCAAATAAAGTGAATCAGGGTAAGTGAAAATAAATGCAAAAGTCACCAGTACTGTTAGGGCTGATAGTGTGTGATGAAAGAGTAATTCCATGGTCAGAGAGACGACACAATACTGGGCCCCAGAGCCCTGTGATCCAGGGGCTGGCTTGGCCCCTCTTCCTCCTGGGCAGACCCCTGGGGCAGTTCCAGCAGGTCCTGGCTTTTCACCAGCAAGTGTCAGTAGGCTTCCTCTCCCGGGGCCCCATACCTCCTTCTTCTGCCACAATTGGCAAGAAGTAGCCCAAGCTGGACTGCTGAGCCAAGCAGGCCGCACTCAGCCACCTTACATGCTCAGACATCCAGTGAGAAGGCAGGGCCTCTGGCATCAGCTGTATCTCCAGCTCCAGGTGTCTAACTCAGGGCAGGCAGGACAGTGCAGACCAGGACCTGAGGAGTCGTCCACAGAGGCGAATTCTACTCGCCTTCACCAACCTCCCTCTCTCCGCCCTTCATTTCGATGAGTTCGGGTCTGGGTGCCTCCACATGACCACGGCTCCTTCTACCAGAGCTCAGGGCCCGGAAAGGAATGGCAGCGATACAGATTACCAGGGGCTGGGAATGACTGGTAGAGAACCAGGGGCCTAAAGAAATGAGAATAATATTTGAAATAGAGAAGTTAAAGCAAATAGACAGCTGGCATGTCCCCCACAGAACTTTCCTTCAGCTTCTCCTTCAAGTTAAGTCTGGGTGTCGGTAGGTAAGTCATCTTCCTGGCCTCAGAGCTATAAAGCGTCAATTGAGATAAAGACCACCTCCGAGATTTCAGCTCTCCCTGAGCCACACAGCAAGTGGTGTCCACACTACAGATTTTTTAACGGTCATACTGACAATTACTCTATTTCCAGTAACTTTCTGCTCCTCCTGTCCTGGAGCCTTCCCCAGTCACAGCCCTGTTGCCCAGATTGAGCCAAGCCCTCTCACTTGCCCTGGAGCGAAAAGACCCGTCTCCCCAATTACAGATGAAAAACATAAGATGTCCCATATTCCACTGGTTAACTTTCTCTTTTCTTTTGTACCTTTTAAGCTTCTCAGGCCTGCCTTTCTTTCTCTCTAAATACTCCATTAATGAAATTCTGGTTCTTGGCTTTAAAAAGCAAGCCTCACAGAAGCTAATGAAACAGATCTCAGCAAAATGAGGAGAAAGCATGTTCCCTCTTATCCTAGACTTCCAAAAAATCAGACATGGTTGTTCTTCAGAGAGCTGATTCTGACAAAGTGGTGAATCAGGAACAATCCTTCTCACTGGTGTGAAAATAGATAATCCTGTTCTTGTTATATTTATATCATCTTTGGAAGTGTAATTTGTACAAAGCAATCTTTTCAGACATTCAGTCTTCAGAGATGACGGCTGTATGGTAAGTGCAATGTAATCTATGAACCTTAAAAGTCTACAGCTCTGGTTGGCTTTTGATAACTTTACTCTGAAAACAATATTTAAACCAACCTCTTCAATTTCCAAAAGATGTAAGTGCTTGTGAGATTGTCTGTTAGACCCAGAGAATACCTTTGGAACTCTCCTCTCCTCTTTTCAAACATAAAGGTAAAAGCCCATTACTCTGTTTGATTTATTTTGCAAAGAGTTTAAGAGTCTGTGATTATTTAAATTAACTGGAGGAATTTCTGCCCTGTGATCTACCAGGAAAAAGAGGAATCAGCCTTGTGGGAAAAGCTAAAAAAAAAAAGGAAAGAGGGTGAAGCTGTAAAACCCTGAGTTCAATTCACTTGAGAGGATTTGGCATTTGTGGATTGCCTGTAGCACCCCTTCCCCACGGGTGATCACATGCTCTGGCCATGACATTTGGGGTCCTCATCTCCACTGTGCCCTATTACTCAGGAAACAATAAAAATTCCCAAGCCCAACTCTACCTTGCCAGGCCAGAGCCTCCCCAGGAAGATGGAGCAACATAATGCTCAGAGGAGAGGACGCTGTTGGAGATGAAGCTTGGATCAAGGAAGAGGAGGAAAGTAAGAACGCAGGAGAAAGGGAGAAAAGTAATGGGGGGGGGCAAGTAAAGGAAGAGTTAGAGGAGAACATGCCATCAGGGACCTGAGCAGCGGGCACAGGCCCAGGGAGATGACTCCATGGGACGGGGCGGAGAAGGATTGCCTCCCAAGCGCTGCCTTGGACTAAGGATGAAGGAAGGATGCTCCAGGACAGAGAGGAATGGAGAAGTAAAGCTTGAGGAGGAGCCTGGTCGTTCGGGAGGGCCTAGGGAGAGCCTGGAAGGAGCTGCTTATTGCTATTACAGGATCACAGAACGGGACAGAGGTGTACCACTGTAGCCACTTTGTATCTTTAGATTTTTCTCCTTCTGTGATTAGATTGCTGGACCACAACTGTATTTAGTTACCTTATGTTGGGTAGGGGAAGTGTCCTGCAGAAGGGGAGGAGGGAAAGTCAGGGGCCAAAAGGTGTTAGTAGAAAAGTACTTAGCGAAGTGGTAGTGGGCTGCGGGGGGTAGGGGTTTTCCAGGGGTTAGCATAGAGGGAAGACGGGAAGCAAAGAGACTTCCTACCCATATACTGAAGATTCAGTGGCACACATTTCATGATCGTGTATATGGGCTGGGTGCTGTTTTAGCCATCACTAACGGTGAGCCAGGGGACCACAGACCCTGCCTGAATGCAGTCGGCCAGCTGGCCTGATGGACTGCTCATGAGGGCCCCACAGGGTTCCCATAGGGTCTCTTTAAAGCACAGACCAAGAGTGGGACTGGAGTGTGCGGGGAGCCATTCTCAGCATCTGGCGGCAGTGGTAGTGGGTAGAATGGGGAGAGAAGGGAAAACAGGACTATTGGACAAGGCTGCCACCACGTATGCCTCTGAGCCCCAGAGGTGTGCGGACCTTCTAGGCAGAGCTGGAGTCCACACCTGGGATGCGGCCCTGTGACCAGCAGTGGAGCAGATTCTTCCCCACCCCTGCCCGCCTCCCCAGCCCGGTCAGACCACGGGCAGTGGGACTGCTCTGAGCAGGTTCTGTGGGCAACAGGACCCCCTGGGGCAGCCCACCCGGTCAGAGGGAGTGTGTCCTGGGGGAGCAGGCTGCTGCTGACCTTCCACATACCTCCTCTGAGGACAAGACCACCAGCCTCCACTAAGCTTTCTGGCCCCCTTCCAAGCCCTGGGTGAGTGTCCCTCCTGGAGATGCAGGGAGGGTGGTCTCTGCCCACAGCCACCGTGCCTGGTGTCTGTCTAAAGAAGCTAGAGTCTGGGCCTGACCCCAGCCGGGCCCCAGCCTAGCTCCGCTGGACAAGCATCTTCAGCGGTTGCGGGCAGGATTCAAAAGACAACCTAGGTGGCTGACCCCCCTTCCCCCATGCTTGATGAGGAGCAGGAAGGAAGAAGCCGCTCAGGTCCACGGCCTACAAGGGACGGTCTGGTAATTAAATGAGTGGAAAAGGCAGAGAGGGAGAGGTATGGCCAATTAAAAGCGACAGCCCTAACTCACAAGGAGCCCTCCTAGCGTGCCATACAAGCACAAAGTAAAAAGTAATGCCTTCCGCCCCTGATCTCTTCTGAGGTCCCGCGAGGTTTGGAAGCTGTTTCCCCTCTAGATTGGGTGGGTGAGCTAGTCCTGAACCCGACAGCAGGTGGCGCTCAAACCAGGGAATTAGAAAAAGGGAACCGTGGAGGGTTGCTTAACTCATTTCCAGTAACTTCCTCCTCCCCCGTGGGGCCCTCTGCAGCCCCACCTGTGTCCCTCCCGCCGGTCCCTGTCCTATTCCAGGTACCTGGTCTCCGAGTGAGGGAAGTACCTCTGGAGAAGCCCCCACTCCACAAGCTGCCCAGGGAAGATGTGAGTGTGCAGTGCGGCGACCTGGAGGAGAGGAAAAGCGTGGGGAGAGGGGCACCGGGGCCCAGGGGCACACAGGCACACACACAAGCGCACACGCACCACCGCCTCACGCAGAGGGGGAGCTGGAGTTTGCCCGAGGCCCCCAGCAGCCTTCCCTGCGGTCAGGCCCAGCGCTCCGAGCTAGCAAACGTGTGTCTAAAACTCCCTCACTTGTGCACTGTTGCCCCCTCAGTTCCCAGGGTGGGCTACAGCCCCAATTTGGACGAGAGGAGTGCTGGGGGAAACTCAGAGTCCCGGCTCAGGGCAGGCAGCTGAAGGACCCGGGCAGAGGAGGGGCAATGCGGGAACAGCCAGAAGGGTCCAGTCTCCAGGGCCGAGGCCAGCTGCTAAGGCCTCAAACCATTAGCATCACCTGCCCCTACGCCTCATATTTCCACAGGCCCCACGCCACAGCTGTGGGACCTCATCTTGCCCTCACACATCCACAGGTGGTGGCTGCTCCTCTGGGGAGTCCTCCAGGCTTGCCCCATGCAGGGCTCTGCACTCTTGGCCCAGCTGCTACCCCAGGAGCTGACATCTCCTGGATACCCAGAGCCATACGTCAAAGGCCAAGAGATGATCGTTGACATCAGGGCTCCAGAGGGCCTTGCCGTGAGGCTGGTCTTCCAGGACTTCGACCTAGAGCCGTCCCAGGACTGTGAGGGGGACTCAGTCACAGTGAGCTGGGGTCCAGGTCCTGGAGGAACCCGGGGAGGGGGCCTGCTGGCCCGGAGCCCAGGTGCAAGGGGAGGTGGCTGTGCTCTGATCACAGAGGATGGATGAAGGGCCCTTGTCGGGGGCAGGGGGCGGCCTACCTGGGAAGCGGGGGCTACTCCAGCACACAGCCTTCCACCCACCACCCTGTCCCTGCCCCTGCTGCCATCCGGGCCCCACAGAGCACAGGAGGGGGCGGGAGAACAGGCCCGCTGCTTGAAGCCCTACAAAGGGACAAACACATACCACAAGACCCTAAGGTGAAAGGGCAAGACTCACACCTCAGCGTTAAAAGCCCATCCCCAAGCGTTCATCGAGTGCCTGTGCTGCAGTTCAAGTTTACCTTAGAGAAGTTTTCGAAAAACTTGTGACAAGAGCCTTAATTAGAATAAGGACACTCTAAAAACAATTCTTCACATTAGCTTTTGGGTTAAATTTTATTTGTATCAAAATAGTACATGTGCATAATTTTTTTAAAAATCAGAGTATTACAGGCTTATGATGAAAACCAGCGTCTCCAGCCTACTCCCGGGGGGGCAATCATTTACAATTCATGGAGCTGTTTCATCTGGCATTTATTTTCCTATGTATAATAGCATGCTTTTTTTTTTTTGGCCTATTACCTATTAACCTCAAACTTCCCTCTCTTAGACCTTTACCACCCACATTTTCCATCCTCCCAGTTTCCCTGTATTACCATTTTTAGTTAAATCTATTCATTAATTACATTATTTTGACTTAAAATATTCACATCCAGCACATGGTGTACAATAATTATATTTCTTTTCTTCAACTTTTGGATTTCCCAGAAGTCAATAATTACATGAAGTTCTTTGGGGTTTTTGTTTGTTTCTGTTTTGATTTTTCAGTTTGTTTAGTTCTCTCTGTGGCTAGTCTTCCCAGACTCAGCCAGGAGAGTAAATCTTCTCTCTGACACATTCAGCTACAAATCTCAATCTCTTAGTCCGTACTGGCGACATCCCACATGAAGATCTCTTGATTTATTTCTTCAGTGTGAGTTCTTGGCTAAGCCTTCACCCAGTCTGGGATTTCCCTTCTCCCTCATTCTGGGTATTTCCTTCATCTCTCCCATGTTGGAACTGAAGCCCATGTCATTCTGTTTCTTGGTTCACTCCTTCGTTTTGGAGGAGCACATTCTCCTCCAAAATAAGGGAGTGGTTGCATTTAATTGCATTTAAGTTATAGGTCATTTTCACCCAGAATTTTGGTGTCATTGTTTTCTAGCTCTGGTGTTAAGTCTGGTACCAGTATTCCTGACTCTTAGATTTTCCTCTCCAGAACTTTGAGAAGACTTCCCTTATTACCTAGGGTTCTGGACTTTATGATGTGCCTTGATACAGGTCGTCCTGTACTCATCATTCAGTGCTCTGTAATCTAGAGGCTCTTTAAACATAGTCCTTCAATGCTGGGAATGTTCTTGCATTTCTTTTTAAATCATTCCCCAATGGCTGCTTTCTTTTTGTCCTCTCTCTGGAACTCCCAGGATTTAGCTGTTGTATGTTCTGGACTGATTCTCTAACTTGTTTATCCATTCTGTTCTTTTTACAGCTCTTTGTCTTTTTGTTCCACTTCCTGGGAGATATTCTCATTTTTACTGCCAACTTTTTAATTAATGTCTGTTTTGTTTTGTTTCTGCTAATGTACTTCTTTCATGCCTAAAGGCCCATTCTTTACTAAGCATGCCTTTATATAGAATATTGTTCTTGTCTCAGGCGATATCTATTCTCTTCCCTCTGTTGGGACTATTTTAAATGGTTTCTTCTGTTCCCTGTATTGTCTCTACTTCTTCAAGTTCCTTTGTTTTGGTCTCTGTTTTTCATGTTAGAGACTCTCCCACAGTGTCTGGTCGTCTTGGCTGTCCATTCCTGTTGAAGAATGAAGTGCTAGCATGGCACTGGATACTCTGTGTAGACAGACAGCTAAAATTTGTGAAATAACAGGTTTGAAAATAGGGTTATCAACAAGGTGACCTGGATGTGCTCTTGGGGGCCTCGTAAATGTCAGCATGCAGAACTGTTGTCTTTGGGGACCGCCAGCCTCTAGGCTCCTGCTCAGGGTCACCAGCAGATAAACAAGCTGGGAGGGCATCTCCCGGTTTGATGTGTAGGTTTTCACCTGACCCCTCTCCCCTCCACCCCCTCGGTCACAGTGCACTGAGGGAGCAAGCTCAGGGTTTCTGGCCCACACTCAGCTCCGCCTCAGGTCTAGTGTGAGCCCGAGGGACTTGCTCAAATGCACCAGGTGGGCGAAGGGACCTAGAGTTCTGAGGTCTCCCTACACAGGCAATCTGTCAGCCCCTCCCTCATCTTCATCCTCAGGGGTTCCTGGTCACCCCAGTTCCTGAAACTTTCCTGTGTTGAGAACTTACATGCTTTGTGTTGACTTCCAGCTTTGCAGACTCCAGAAGCCACATGTCCATCTCCATTCCATCTTCCAAAATGTCATTGCCAGCCCCCCTCTCGCCCTTTTGTCCTTGATCATATAGACCATTTTATCCCTTTGCTGTCATATGAGTGGGATTGGAGGTGGGAGAGGAGGTAAATGCATGTATTTATTGTTTCAGATTAAATCAGAAGTCAGGGTTCTACTTCATTCTGTTCAGCCTCTGTGTGCTGAGCACCTACCATGAGCCCTGCTCTTGGTCATGGACACTTTGAATCCTGGCTTGACTCTTCCCTTGTCATTGAGGGAGCTCAAGGTCAGGAACAGGATTCTTCCCTCCTGTCTGTTTCCAGAGCAAATCATATGCACACATACACCTCAAACGCAGAACCAAACACACTGTGGTCTAGCTCATTTTTTTACTTGTCAGTATCCTCAGCCAGACTGGGGGCTCCCTGGGAGCAGAACTTTGTTTCATTCACATCTGTATCCCCAGCACACAGCGCAGCATCTCACACGCAAAACAGAATGACTGTAAGTTGAGGGAAAAATGAGAAATGGATGAAATCCAAGCTTGCCGTGTTGATAGGACACATGGCAGAATGAATTTTGAATGGCAGATACTCAGTACCATCCTGGCCACTGTTTTTTGTGCAGATGTGGAGAGAGCTGCCGTACAATGTGATGTCCTGGCTGGATGAGGCCTGACAGACCATTTTACAGGAGAGAAAACTGAGGTCTGGGGTGATTATGAAACTCACCATGTCACACAGGGAGTTAGGAGCAAAGTCTGGAATGTGACACAGGTCTTAGGACTCTCAGTCATGTGTTCACTCTGTTTTGCTCATTAGAATCCTAACGTGATTAAGCAACAGCAGCCACCGTACCCACACTGGGTACAATTCTGTGTCCTTGAATTCCACCGCTTGTGGAGGCTTCATTTACAATTTGTGTGCTAAGAGGAGGGACATTCCAGAAGGCGACCAGGAAAGGCCAGGAACCCCAGGGGCTCAGTCTTTGCAGAGGGCCTTGTTGTTTCACAGATGTTGGCCACAGGAAGTTACCCAGAGCAGTGGAAGGTGGTGGGGGTGGAAGACGCTGGATGGGAGGGACTTAAGTGTGTATATTTGCTGATGCAAGGCTGTGACACTAGAGGCACCATGGAGAACATCAGGGTCCCAGTGGTGAGCAAAACAGAAGTAGTTCCTGCCTTCTTAGAGCTGATAATCCAGTGGACTATTTGGGGAGCCCTAGGGTACCCAAGGGCTTCTTTCTTTTGAAGGAAGGTAACTACGGTGGGCTTTATGAGATCATTACAGTAGGCGAAAGAAACCCTCACTCCCTTCCACCCTTCCCCTCCCCCAGCAACCATCATCTCCCTTCTGAGCATTGTATATAAGTGGAATCATATGTATGTGATCCTTTGTGTCTGGCTTCTTTCACTTAGCATCATGTTTTCGAAGGTCATCCACCTTGTAGCATATATCAGTACTTCATTCCTTTTCGTGACTGAAGAGAAGTCCATTGTATGGTCATACCACATGGTCCTGGATGGAAGAAATGTGGGAATCAGTAATGGAACAGGCAGCTCGCTGAGGAAGGCTCCCCCAGGGATGGCTTCGGGGCCCCAGAGGCAAGCAGCCCTTCTTGACAGGGCTGGAGTCCATGCCCAGGACGCCACCCTGTGACCTCCTGTGCTGCAGATTCTCCCCTCTCTCCTTTCAGATCACAGCCAGTGGGATGGATGCAAGCCGGTTCTGTGGGCAGCAGGGATCCCCTCTGGGCAGTCCCCCTGGTCAGGAGGAGTTTGTGTCCCTCGGAAACAGGCTGCGGCTGACCTTCCATGCACCCACCTCCCCTGAGGATGGGCCCATCAGCCCCCACAAGGGCTTCCTGGCCCTTTACCAAGCCGTGGGTGAGTATCCCTCCTGGGGCTGCGGCCTCTGCCCACAGCTGTGGGCCCAGGATCTTGAAGTGACAGGTGGAAGCTTGAGTGACTGCTGAGTCTGGGGTTTTACAGACACACGGGCCCACCCGTCCATGCCCCAGCCCAGCCATTGCTGATGAGCAGCCCAGTTAAAGGGACAGCCAGTGCTCAGCTCCCGCAGTTTCAGATTTTCAGGCCCAGTGCTTGCAGATCATCTCATTCTTCAGAAGAAGCCCCAAATCCGGTTTTTAAGTGAACTTCTGAATTCTCAAATGGTAACTCAGATTTTTTTTTGAAGCTAATGCATGCAAGAGGTAAAAATTTTGAAAAATAATAATATGGTAAAAAGTAAGGTTTCCTCTGATCTCAGGGCCCTTAGTCCCTGGCTACCTTGTCCAGAAACAACCCTGTTGTCCCTTTCCTGAGTATTCTTCCAAAGACAATCTATGCATTCAAACATAAATACTGTGTGTGCAAGTTGCATAATATTCACTATGTTTTAAATTTGGCATTTTTCACTCAATGACATATCTTAAAGATCATCCCATAAGCATATTGTTAACATAGGCTTTCTTTTTTTTTTTTCGGTGACCATATAATATTCCTTTGGTTGCTGCATCATGATGTATTTAATCAGTCCTCCACTGATAAATATCTCACTGCCATAAACAGTACTGTTATGGGTTTCCTTGTACATACATTTTCAAGCATTTCTATGCAGGTAAATTCTTAGAAATGGAAATGCTAGGTGAAAAAGTTTGCAGTTTTAATTTTGATGTTGCTAAATTTCCCTCCAAAAAGGTTTTGCTAATTTACACCCACTAGTCATGTATGAAAATGCCTGTTTCCCCATACCCTACTTATCAGTTATTTCCAAAAGTTTTTAGCATTAACAATCTAATCAGTGAAAAATTGTTCAAATGTTTTAAGTTAAAGACTGTGCGGGTCAAACTAAATATGGCCATGGGCCAGTCTCAGGGTTGCCAGTCTGCAGTCTGATCTAGGTCCTGATGACCACTGGTTTTCTGTAGGTGTGAACCATAATCGGTCCATCAGCCAGGCCAGTGGGGGCTCTGAGGCCATCAATAAACCTGGAGACAGCCTCTCCAAGAACCAGAAGCACTGCCAGGAGCCCTATTATCAGGCAAACCTGGCAGGTGAGTCCCTGCCTGCTGGGAACAGGCTCCTGTTTGCTTCAGTCCCACCAAGAGGCCTGGGTTTCTGGGCACTTACTCCCTTAGCCCCCACTCCCAGTTCTGAGCCTGCTTCTTTGACTCCCTCATTTCACTCCTCAGGGACAGTCACCCCCACAGCCCAGAGCCCCCGAGAGGAGACACCAGACAGGAAGGAGGCTCCTGGCTGCGTGCCTGGTGAGTGGGGACCTGCCAGCGCCGTTCAGTGCCACTTCCCCAGGAAACCTCAGCGGTCAGGGGGCCTGCGGGGGCAGGACAGGGGCTAAAGGGAGCCTTAGAATAGAAAGGGGGAGAGAAGGGCAGAAGGTGAGGAAGAAAAGGGGACCCCAAAAGGCCCAGAAAAGGAGAGGCAAGGAGCTTGTCCGTTATTCTTTGAGAATCAAGAGAGAACTGAGAAAGTAAAAGCCCGAAGGAAGTGAGTCAGCTGGGTGAGTGAAGGAGGAAGGGGACAGAGGAGCCGGACAGCGAGGGCCCTGCCTTGGTGTGGCCTGCCCCAGGACACACAGGCCCTGTCCCCGAAACATAGCCCTACCTAGAAGCCTCAGTCCCAGGAAGCCCATTTTTTTTAAAAGGTTTTATAAGATAAAATTCACATAACCTGAAATTCACCATTTGAACCATTTTAAAGTGTACAATTCAGTAATTTTTACTACAGCCACAAGGCTGGGCAGCCATCACCACTAATTCCAGAACATTTCCATCACCCCAGAAAGAAACCTGGTATGGTGGGGAGTCTAGTAACCATAATGACGCTCATGTAAGTGTACATTAATGATACCAAAATAAATGAATAAATAAAAATTTTTAATTTTTTTAAAAAGAAACCTGGTACCTCCAACTCTCCCCTCCCACCCCTCCCCTCCCCCAGCAGCCACCCATCTCCCTTCTGAGCATTGTATGTAAATGGAATCATACAGTATGTGATCCTTTGGGTCTGGCTTCTTTCACTTAGCATCATGTTTTCGCAGTTCATCCACCTTGTAGCCTGTGTCAGTACTTCATTCCTTTTCGTGGCTGAAGAGAATTAATTCCATTGTATGGTCATACCACATTCTGTTTTGGCATCCATCAGTTTGGGTTGTTTCCACTTTTTTACCTGTTGTGATACTGCGGCTGTGAGCATTAGCTCAACGCTGTGTTTAACTTTGCAGGGAACCGCAGGAGTGCTCTGCACTGTGGCCGCACCATTTCACATCCCCACCAGGGTACATGAGGGTTCAAGGCCACCATGTTTGAAGCCCATTGTTGGAGCGACAGCATTGCCTTTCTAACCCAATCTGAGTAAATTGCTCAGATTTGACTCCTGGCCCTCAGAAAGCTGTAGGGGCTGCCCAGCTTCGTGCTTTGGGAGTGGGTCACAGGCAGGTGGTAGTGGGAGATGTTAAAAGTGAAGAGGTGACACAGAAAAATAGAGGCAAGAGGCCCTGAAGACCAGCTGTCCTTGATGCATGATTTTGCTCAGGAGCAGTCCCACCAAGAGTTTAAAAAGGGGCTTTGAAATGGCAGAGGAAACAGGAGAGTGAGCATTTCACAGAAGGTCTTTAATGAAGGCGTCTGGAGGCAGCGGCTGACTTTTCATGCTTACCTCTCCTCCCTCCCAGGCTGTGGACGGCCAGTCAACCCCATTGCCCAGAACCAGAAGGCTCTTGGTTCTTCCAGAGCAGAGCTGGGCAACTTCCCCTGGCAAGCACTCACCAACATCCATGGCCGGGGCGGTGGGGCCCTGCTGGGCGACAGATGGGTCCTCACGGCCGCCCACACCCTCTATCCCAAGGACAGCGTCTTTCCTGAGCAGAGCCGGAATGTGGACGTGTTCCTGGGCCACACCAACGTAGAGGAGATCATAAAACTGGGAGACGTCCCCGTGCGCCGTGTGGTGGTGCACCCCGACTACCGCCAGAACGAGTCCTACAACTTCAATGGAGACATCGCCCTCCTGGAGCTCCAGCACAGTGTCCCCCTGGGCCCCAACCTCCTCCCAGTCTGCCTGCCCGACAATGAGACCCTCTACCAGAGCGGCTTGCTGGGCTATGTCAGTGGGTTTGGCGTGGAGATGGGCTGGTTGACCACTGACTTGAAATACTCAGGACTGCGCGTAGCCCCGAGGGAGGCCTGCGAAGCCTGGCTCCGAGGGAAGCAGAGGACTGACGTGTTCTCTGAGAACATGTTCTGTGCTGGGGATGAGAAACAGCAGCAGAATGTCTGCCACGGGGACAGTGGTGGTGTCTTTGTGGTGTGGGACGGTCATGCCCACCGCTGGGTGGCCACGGGCATCATATCCTGGGGCGTTGGGTGTGGCAAGGGGTATGGCTTCTACACCAAAGTGCTCAGCTACGTGGACTGGATCAAGGAAGTGATGGACAGGAAGGACTGACCCTGGCAGTACTTGAGCAGCGATGCCAGGGCCAGGAGGGGGTACCGAGCCCTGAGGATGGCAGGAGCGGGGCAGCGAATCCCTCTGGAAGTCACAGTGGGTGCAAGAGACACCCTCCTCCACCCAAGCCTGGGCTGCCACAGCCCCCCTCCTCATCCCCTGCCTTCCTGCCAGTTTGCACTACACCCGAGGGGGCCCTGCAGGACTCAGCAAGTTTCACTTTGAACCTCATCTCCTGCTGACACAGCTTCTTCTGTTCTCTCCTGGGAGACACTCTGTTTCTCCCCGACCCCTCCATTCAGGAAGACCCCCCTGGAGTATGGGGGAAGGGGTCTTCATTGCATTGCATTTCTGAAACATTCCAAAGCCCCTTTTGTCAACCTTCAAAGATTCAAACTATTGGCTTTACCACTGGCCACAACTCCTGGCTGCAGTTACAGTAATAGCACTTTTTTGTTTTATACCTTCATACGAGCAACTTCACATTTGTTACTTCAATGATGCCTCACACCAAATTTGCAAAGGGTGTGCTATTATCCACATTTTACGGGTGAGGAAATAAGCTCAGAGAGGTAAAGTGACTTGCCCAAACACCGTAGTTGACACAAGACAGCAGAGCCCAGGCTTCCCTATGTGCCCTGACGTCTCTCAGTTGTCCTCAGACCTACCACATTGCTCACTCCCCCTCCCAATCCCCACATCCTTACAGATTCTCCCTCCCCAGGAATTCCTGCTTCTGGGCACAACAGCACCTGGCTCACACTTCCCAGCATAATTACAACACCTGGCTCACACTTTCCGGCAGCCCCAACTCTAGCAGGTACCTTGCTGAGCCCAGCTGAATATTCTTGCAGACACCTGGGTGCTGCTGGACACCCCAGTCTGTGCTCCACCTGAGAAGGCCAACTCTAACTTTTAGTAAGGACCAGAGGTGATTTACAGTGAAAGACACAAATGAAATCCAATTGTTCAAATAGAAACAGGAAATTAATACCATGTAAGAAGAATACCACCAAATCCGCTAGCACTGCTAGCACCGAAGGTCAAATTAGCTTTATGGTTAAAGGTTAAATTTTTCCCTGAAAAGTAACAGGATTCAACATTATATGCATGTGGTTATGTCTTGCCAGTGGGTTTCAACCCCGGGCAAGTTCACTCTTGGAGTGAAAGGATTCATACCCAACTTGATTTCCATGGTGACAGGTCAAGCATTAGAATCCCATCCTCCTCAGAGCGAGTCTGCATGCAGCAAGCCGGTCTGTGCCTCTGGGCCTCTCTGCCCCCACAACCGTCTCTGTCCTTGGCGTTGCCACCACTCCGGCCTCTGCTCTTCTGCAGCTGTGCAGCAGCCCAGCGTACTGGGCAGAGCTCTTTATATAAAGTCCTCAACAATGTATTGCCCACACGTGTGCAGTGAGCAAGCCAACCAGGGTCAGGTGAGAATCCTGGCCACAGGAACATTCATTTTCCCCACACTTCACCCCTCCAGGATTCTTGCCTCTCTATCTATGTGCCCTCAATCTCCTGCAATGGTCCCTGTGCAAGCTGAAACATTGTAACAAAATTCCACAATAACAGAGGCTACAACAATATACAAATAACAAAAATGATAATACAGATAACAGAAATTATAATAACCCTTAAGCCTGAGGAGATCCACTACCACCAAGTCGTCATCCCAGCTGTGTTTAAACTGTTCTACTCAGATGAATTAACCAAAAGGATCATGGGCGGACCTTATAATACCCACTTTCTTCAGCCCCTGGAGGGCTTCTCTAGCCTCTCCGGCAGAAAGTCTTGCAGACACACAGGCCAGACTTGTGGCTCTGTCTCCAGCCTCTGATGCTTTGTCCTCAGTGGCCACAACTGCTGCTCCAATTTCAATTGTTGCCACAGCTCCAGTAAGGTTCTTTTGACTTTCCATCCCATTTCTCTCTGTCTGCTCCTACGTTTATCAAATCAACCCACATATGGGCCCTCGTGACCTTCACAGGGCCCTTTAAATTCTTCCCCCAAGTAGCAGACTGTATTTCCTCCTGTACTTTCAATACTTCAGCCTCTCCCAAGTCTGCTGCTGTATGGATAACCTCACTTACGGGCTATATCCTAAGTGAGGGGCAAGAATGGCCAGTAGGGGCTGTGGGTAAAATTGTGATATTTCGAGAATCTCTCACCTGGCTTTAGTGCATCTATGTATCAATAGGTTTATCTGGAAGGGAGAGGTTGGGTGGAGCTCTTCCACTGGGAAATGTTGGGTGGAGCTCTTCTGTGGCAGCCAGGTCAAGAAAGAGACAGGATGATGGCTTGTAAGAAAAAGAGGGTTTCTTAACTTTATTTCTCCCTTCGACTGATTTCGGTTTTAGAGGTATTTTGCCCCGGGATTTCCCCCCTGAGTTACAGGGGCCCAAAGAAGAACAGGAGAGCCATGCGAAGCACCACATTTCTCATCCCCGTGGTAAAAGTCTCCTCGTCTGGGCCATAATTCTCTGGACTATAAATGGCATTTTTCATGCCTAACTCCTGTAACACCTGTTAGAGCTCACATACCTCTGCCGTCTAGCAGGGGAGGGTGGTAAATCACCCAATTGGGCCACACATCCCAAAGAACGGCCATAATCCAATCAAGGGGGAGTGATTGTCTGGGGTCTGAGGCACGTTTTGCAGTTGCTGCCTCATGACAGGGTGAGTTGTCAGAAAGCCAGTTTTCCCATTTCTAACCCAGACAGAAGAAATCCATCAATACCTACACCCCACAGACACAGGAGCCAAGCTGACATTGACTCTGAGGGCTTCTGCCAAAACCAGGAGCCCAAATCCACCAGCTCAGCCTGAGTGCAGAGGCAGACCACAGAGTGCTCCGTGACCTAGGGAGGGGGCTGCACCTTTCCCAGAGGAACCGCGGTTGCTGAGTCTTTATTTTCTTTACTACAACCGGGAGGGCTTTCAACGGAGAAGGGGCCGATGCCTCCAGCACCCACAAAGCCTCCACCCCCACCTGTTCGCCCAACCTCGGCTCCTCCTCCACTTCTGGGACTGATGGCTCCACTGCATCCTTCACCTGCCCCACGGCACCGGCAATCTGCACCCTCGGGCTGCTGCTTCTCAGGCTGCTGCTTCTCAGACTACCATCGTATCCTTTACCATTTCCACAGCACCTCGCAGCGAGGCCATTTCAGTCATCAACAAATTTTTTACCTTCTCTCCGGCACCTCGCAGCTCACATTCTCGTGCCGCCTCTTCTCGTGCTTCCTGCAGGAGGGCGTCTTTCTCCCTTATGGCCTTTCTCAGTACTGTGAGAAAAAACACCCCACAGTTCCTGCCACCTCGTAGCACTCTGTTTAAGGAATTCTCTATTTTTCTTAGGGCCAACTTTACAGCCTCAGGAGTCACCTCCACACCTTCCCAGTCTTGGGATGGGGCCCGGTCCTCTAGGAGGCAAGCCATCTTGGACCACACGTCCACTGGGGGACACTCGAATGTCTCCCCATCCATAGGAGCAGTCGCTAAAACATTTCTCCCCTGAGGGCAGTGTGTTTCATTCTTTGGTCTACAGCAAATCCTGCCGACATTGCCAGTTGTCTTGACAGTGGGTTTCAGTCCCAGGCAAGTTCACTCTTGAGTCGGTGAGACCAAAAAATGACCATGAAACTTTCTTGGGGTAAAAGGGTTTATACCCAACTTTATTCCCATTGTGGCAGGTCAATCACTAGAATCCCATCCATTCAGAGCAAGTCTGCACACAGCAAGCTGATCCCTTCCTCCAGGCCTCTCTGCCCTCACAGCCGTCTCAGTCTCTGTCCTTGTCACAGCCACCACTCCAGCCTCTGCTCTCCTGCAGCCTTGCAGCCAGAGCACTGGGCAGAGCTCTTTACATAGAATCAGTAATAACTTATTGCCCACATGTGTGCAGTGAGCAAGACAACCAGGGCCAGGTGAGAATTCTGGCCAGAGGAATTTTCATTTTCTCTACAGGTTACTTCATTGTTTTAAACCTATGTGTCATACAAAAGACTATTAAAAATCCTCTCAAATATCACTCAGAGGCTGTTTTAAGTGGTATGATTTTGGCTGTTTTGTTTTCCCCTATTCTTCTCAGTGTGCTAAATTTTACTTAATGAGCATATATTAGCTTTATTTTGCATATCATTTAAAAAAATGCTGAGTTTCTCCCTTCCAACATAAATATATATCTACATATAGATATATGTAGGTATAGGTATTGCTATGTCCACAGAGGGAAACCTATCATTCGTTTAAATAAGAGAGAGGCTTTTTTTCTTTTTTTCCCCAGAATCAAATCCTAAGAGGAATAAAAACATAACACACAATGTCTTCAATACTGGTTTTTAAACAAGTGCAGGAGTACTCTTCATGTGGCTGTTTCTTCTTTCTATCCTTGGCATAAGTCAAAGTATAAGACAAATGTTGAGTGAAGGTTATTTGGGAAGGCTGGGCAGGGTGGAGGTGGGGCTGGGACTGAGCTAATGAGGCCCAGGTCTGACATTCCCCAGCCTGTCTTAGCGTACCTGGGCTGAACTCAGAACCCCAGGATGGATGGCAGAGCCTCAACTAGGACTTACCTTCTTGGACCACCTCCTCACCTGTCACCTCTGCCATCCTGCCCCCACTATGAATGCATAACACACACACACGCGTGCGCATGCACACTTGCATGCACGCACATGCACGCACACACACACACACGCACTGCTGTCAGAATGCTGATGTGCCGTTTGCTAGACCAGGTTCCCCTTCCTCCTTGTCTCCGATCTGGTCCTTATCCTCTTTCCCTATCTCTTGTCTTTCCTGACCTGTCAAGGCCATGTCCAGGGTCAGTCACAGGGCATGTCAGGGATCCATTCCTCAGCTCCAGCCAATAAGCCTGCTGGAAACCCTCCAAACCTTGGATGGTTTCACATCTTCCACATACCTGCTCTCAGCTCCCTTCAGGGATGACTCGGTCACTGCCTACTTGGGAACCACCCCATCCTGGGGAGTCCTTACTGTCCGATGCCTAGGAAAGCCCCTGGCGCATTAACAGACAAATGCGGATGTGAGTGGGTGGGAAGACGGAGGGATTCATCTAATAGGGGACAGACTCCAAAGGCCTAAGATCTCAGCCGCCTGCTCTGCAGAGCCGCCCTGCAGCTCACAGGGCCACAGCATTTGAGCCACGGAGAGCTGATGAAGAAAGGCTTCTACTAAGAGCAAACTTTTCAAACAGGACACTTTGGCCTGGTGGACAGGAGAGACATCCCCTCCTCCATCCCAGGGCCTGGCTCTCTCTCAGCAACGACCAAGCCACTCTGGTCCACAGCCACAGTGTTTGCCCAGCCCTGGGTAGCTGGGACCCTCCAGGGATCAAACTCTTGGCCAGATGCTGAGGAAAAGAGGATGCCGCTACCCCCACCTCAGCTGCCCTTGCTTCTCTAGGAGCCAAGTTCATTGCCAGGCCTGAGTTCATTGAGGTAGGGAGGAAGGGTCTGAAAACAGAGGCTCGTGCTGCTTTAGGGTCACCCTGGCACAGCAATCCCTGCCTGTGTCTAAGTGTCATTCATGAGTGATGTAGGCCAGTGCCCCCGGGCAACCAAACTCCCTTCTCTTCTGTCCACTCCTGCCCTGCCCTCCCTACCCCCTGGCTCCTGTCACATCATTCCAGGCATTGAAACCCTGGCCATTCCTGGACCAGGGCTGCAGGATGCCCAAGGACAGGACAAGGGTCACTGGAAAATAGCAATCCAGAAAAGAGAGCCCCCCTCAACTGTGATTCCCATTGCCCTTCCGGAAGGTCCCTCAGCACGGCCACGATCCCTGAGGAAAGGGCCCTTCCCCAGGCAAGCCAGCAGGTGGCGCCACCACCAGGGGCCTCAAAACCCAAAACGAAATCAAATTGGAAACAGATTTTTTTTTTTTTTAGTTTTGTTTATGCAACTAGTCCATTCCCTACAGCATTCCTCCGGGAATGGCCTCCCTCCCCCTCCACACTCATTCCCTCCCCCTTCCCGCCCCTGCATGACCGCTCTGTCCCTCAATACAGAGTGGATGCAGACACTGTCAGGAGAGTGGAGGATCCAAAATCAGGACCTAAGAAATGTGAGTAAGGCTGATGGGGCCCGAGGAGGGACGGGGAGACCAGAGGGAGAACCCTTGGCTTGGGAGGCAACCCTGGCCCCAAACGGGCTCAGAGAGACAGCTGCACTCCCCATAAAACTCATCTACCCCAACCTGCCCAGGCATGCACGCCCTGGGCGCAGACCCCCACCCCTCCTTCTGAGGACAAAAGAGGACCACAGACACCTGAAGTGATGGCCACCTTCCCTCCTCCTCCCAGCTCCTCGCAGGGAGCAGCGGGGTGGGGGCCCACTCTGCCCAGGGGGTGTGCTCTGTGCGTTGACCCACAGGCCATAGAGGGTCCCTCCCAGAGGCCTTTGCTGAGCTCAGGGCTTTTGGGAGTCCTTTCAAGGAGCCATGACGGGAAACCCTCACCCTCAATTAATTAACTGGTCTCAAGCCATCCCTATTCCAGGAAGGGGAGGGGAGTGATGGGCCAGGGCCGGGGAGGGGCCGGGGAGAGCAATGACCCTCTGCCCCTCACTGCCCTGGGGAGGAGCATGCTGTGCAGCAGCTGCAGAGGCTGCCTCTCCACTCCACCCACCCCCATAGGCACCCCTATGAGGCCTGCAATGGCCAGGGACAAAAGTGCCAGGGGAGGCGATGGCTGCCCCATACCCCACCCAGCCCCTGCCCCCAGGGCAAGGGTGCTGGGCCACTGCAGCCCTGCCAATATCCGCTTTCTTCCTGGCAGGTGGTTCCTGTACCTCCTAGTGCCGGTCCTGTTCTGCAGGGTGGGCGGCTCCATCCACACCCCTCAGAAGCTCTTTGGGGAGGTGACTTCCCCTCTGTACCCCAAGCCTTACCCCAACAACTTTGAGACAACCACTGTGATCACAGTTCCTGTGGGATACAGGGTGAAGCTGGTCTTCAGGCAGTTTGACCTGGAGCCTTCGGAAGGCTGTTTCTATGACTACGTCAAGGTAGGGGGGTCAGGTGGGGTGCGGGGGCAGGTGTCTCTGCCAATGAGGACTCAGTTCCCACCACCCTGGAATGCACTCCCCACCATGGACACGGCTGCAGCCCTGTGACAGCCAATGGCCGTGTGTGGCTCTGAGAGTCAGTTTCTGCCGTGGAAGGGTGTCCACTGGCTTTGGAGGCCCTCAGTGTGCACTGAGGGAGAAGTACAGGCGCAGGCCCTGCTCTCAGGAAATTTACTATCTGTGGGAGTCAGGAAAACCTTCCCTATCTGCTGACTTGCTGGGAGTCTTTGGGAAACTGCTGTGCCTCAGCTTCCCTGATTCCATGGAGAATATCATGACCACCTGCTTGAAGAGAAACACAAGGACATGGGGAAGAAAAATGTGCCTAGAGGCAGCTGATGCACAGCCTCTACAAGGGCAGCAGCCGGTCCCCTCATCTCCATACTGACCACGGGCACCTTCCCAGTCCCAGCTTTCTGTACCCAATAAAAATGGGATTCTAGATGCAGGACTCAAGAAAATACCATTCCCAGAGGTCCCCTGGAGGTTGGGAGAGGCTAAGTGTGGAAATGACACATCTGCCCAGCCCAGAGGACCTAAGATATTTGCAGGTTGCGGGGAGCTTGGTAGCATGGGTCTTGAGGAA
The DNA here is from genome assembly GCF_030020395.1 of Manis pentadactyla. Taxonomy (NCBI): domain Eukaryota; kingdom Metazoa; phylum Chordata; class Mammalia; order Pholidota; family Manidae; genus Manis; species Manis pentadactyla. Next base: position 64,701,522 of record NC_080032.1, on the reverse strand, counting down.
CGGGGGGAGTGGAGGGACGTCTTCTGCCTTTGAGAGGTTAAGAAATCTGTGAAGAAATTGGTAAGGGGAGCCAAGCAATGTTTGCGGGCACTAAGGCTGCTGCCATAGAGGCCCAATTTGACTGAGTCTATCAGGAGGTATGGCTGGTGTGGCTTGAGAAAGGCAAGCTAGGATGGCAAGATGGAAAATAAAGCAGACCAGACCAGGCTCTAGGAATGAAGGGATGACAAAGGCTGGGTAGGGACAACCAGGATTTGGGGTAGGGGTAAGTCGGGCATGGGAGGCAGCGGGAATGAAGAAAGGTCTGAAACATGCAGGGGGTCATAAAGCATGGAGAAGGTGATGCTCTGGGCACAAGATGACATGCAAAGATTAGCCAGTGGGAGACAGCTGGACAGACAAAGTCACCTGGGCCTGTTCACAGGAAGGGTCCAGCTGGGGGCCGTTCCCGCAGCGGGCCCTGACTCAGTCCTCGGGGCAGGAGGATGACCTGTCTCCTCAGCAGCTCTTCCCCCTGCCCCTTGTCCTTCATCTCCAGATCTCTGCTGACAAGAAAACGCTGGGAAGGTTCTGTGGGCAACTGGGTTCTCCACTGGGCAACCCCCCGGAAGCGAGGGAATTTATATCGCAAGGGAACAAGATGCTGCTCACCTTCCACACGGACTTCTCCAATGAGGAGAGTGGCACCATCATGTTCTACAAGGGCTTCCTGGCCTACTACCAAGCTGTGGGTGAGTGGCCCCAAGGGCCCTTTCTTCTGGCCCATATTGAATGGGGACCAGAAAAGGGGAACCTTGAGTCCAAAGAAGCAGAAAGCCAAGCCTTCCTGGTTTTTCCCCTCAAGGGAGCTTTTTTTCGGAAGAGGCCTGTCAACCTGGGTTCTCTCCCCACTGGGAAGTCCCCAGAAAGCATTACAGGTCTGCTGGCCCAGGGTTCAGGGGCTGGCTTTGTCTTCAGGCCTCTGGGGAGTGCCTCTCTGAGACGAGAGCCCCTTGCAGGTCTCCGACAGGAATTTAACCTTCCTTCTGGAACCCTTTCCAGACCTCGATGAATGTGCTTCCCAGCGCAACACAGCTGAGGAGAACCTGCAGCCCCTGTGCCAGCATCTGTGTCATAACTATGTTGGCGGCTACTTCTGTTCCTGCCATCTGGGCTACGAGCTGCAGCAGGACAGGCATTCCTGCCAGGGTGAGGTTGGGGTGCTGTGAGAGGGGCGGCACTGAGCAAGGGAGTCTCCCGGTGACCAATCCACCCTGGCTCTGCTCCCACAGCCGAGTGCAGCAGTGAGCTGTACACAGAGCCGTCGGGCTACATCTCTAGCCTGGAGTACCCCCAGCCCTACCCGCCCGACCTGCGCTGCAACTACAGCATCCGTGTGGAGCGTGGCCTCACCCTTCACCTCAAGTTCCTGGAGCCTTTCGAGATCGATGACCACCAGCAAGTCCACTGCCCCTACGACCAGCTGCAGGTACAGCCACCCTACCTGCCACCATGCCCCCCATGCCCCAGACATCCCTTCCTCTCCTTCCCGTCCAGGCCTGCCTCCTCTCATCCCACCTCCTGCTCCACCCTCCGGCCAGCTGGGGCGGGAATGCCCAACACCACACAGGGGCCAGGCACGTTCCCACACAACTGGAAGCGGGGCCTGCGGTTTCCTTTTCCCTCCAGCTTTAAACATACGCAAAGCAAGATTCCCAGCAACCCCACTTCCTGCCCCTGGGGAAAAATGAAGTAGCAAGATGGCCCCCTCCTCCTCCCACAGATCTATGCCAACGGGAGGAGCCTGGGCGAGTTCTGCGGGAAGCAGAGGCCCGCTGAGCTTGACAGCAGCAGCAACGCCGTGGACCTGCTGTTCTTCACAGACGAGTCAGGGGACAGCCGGGGCTGGAAGCTGCACTATACCTCTGAGAGTAAGCTTGCCTGCGGGCCTCCCTTGCAGGCCGGCAGTGGGGCAGCATCAGGTGGGTGCAAAGAAGCACAGTGGCCCTGAAGCAAACATGCCCTCTGTTCTCCCCTACAGTCATCAAGTGCCCCCAGCCCAAGACCCTAGATGAGTTCACCATCATCCAGAACCTGCAGCCTCAATACCAGTTCCGTGACTACTTCATCGCCTCCTGCAAGCAAGGCTACCAGCTTGTGGAGGTAAGAGCCCGGGGCTGAAGGGAGAGAGATGGCTCAGAGGTCCAGGGGTAACTCAGATGGGAAGGCCCACAGCAGATTTAGGCTCAGCCCCACCTAGAATCACAGATGGCTGAGCCAGAAGGGTCTCCTGGTCTACCAAGCTTGTCTGCACACTGCAAACACATAGAGTTTAAAAAATACTGATGGCCAGGCTCCCCACTAGAGACTGATTCCTTGGCCTGGAGCGCAGTCTGGGCATCAGGATTCCTTAAAGCTACCCAGGTGATTCTGACCCAGTTTAAGAACTTCTGACCTAGTGCAGGAGGGACTCACTCAACATGGCAGCGATCAGCAGAGCAGGAGCTTGAACCAAATCTGCCTCTTGCTCCCGGGCTCTTACACCCATTGGTGGTCTCACCCTGGGCCCACCACCCCATCCTCAGCTTTGCAGGCTCAGGAAAGAGCACGGTTTTATTGTCCAATCTCACAAAAGCTGGTAAACAAAAGTACTATTTTAAAACACAAAACATTGGAGTTACCCCTGGCTGGGGACCCAGGAGTGGACATCCCATCTTTGTTCAATAAACCCACTTGGAAGAGCTAATCAGAGTCAGGGAGTAGACCTTTGGTATATCCTTAAGTAGTAGTGAACTCATTTAAGAAACATTTTAAATGTTTACTGAGTGTCAGGCAGTGTTCTAGATGTGAGTACACACGTACTCACAACAGCCTTCATGCTGCCTATGTGTGAACATTGCATCAAGCGAGGTAGCCCAGTGAATTGCTCTTTACCCCAGGATGCTTCCAGCTCTGTCATGAGGACTGGGCCAGAGGACTATATCCTGAGCCCAGAAGGCAGAGACTTGCATACTCTGCTCAAGTGACAAGCCTCCCCTTCCCATGTCACCACCACCCTTGCTTGGCATGTATCATTCACATCACAGAATTTAAAGCAAGTCACACAGCTCACCTCCTGTTATGTACATTTCACTCAGACACCCTAATCCTCATGCACATTCTCTTGCAATCTTTTCCAGGGCCAACTCTCAGGGACAGCTGTTGGCTGTAACAAAACTTGTTCATATTGTCCAATATCTTTCATTTCGGGGGCAGGGGGTACCATTTTCTCTCCTAGACCTGTTATCTGCCCAACTACACAGCCTGTAGCTAGCATGTATCAGCATCTCAGGCTCCCTTGAAAGTGGCTGGGCTGCACGAGTATTTTAGGAAAAGCCCTTGCCCTTAAGAAAATTGCAGTCTAGAGAACTGAAGTAATGCAGGTCGAGACTGGCAGAGCACTCCTGGGGGAGAGAAACATGGGTCTACTTCTGGGCAGAGTCTTTTGTTTCAATGCAGAAAACACACAACTGGGCTGGATTTTTTTTTTTTAATTTAAAAGTGTGGGGTTCACCTGGCCTCAGTGGATAAGGGCAAGAGTCTAGGGAGAGGATTATCAGGTCTGACAATTAGCCCTTGTTCTGACTGTCCACCATGTGACTCAGGGCTCCCATCTGTACCTCTGGTCTGAGAGGACTGGCTGGGGAGAGGGACGCAAGAGCCACAGGGGTGCTGAGGTCTGCAAGCCTGACAGAGATCTTTGCACCCCTACTGCTCCCACATGGGAAAGGCAGGACAGGAGCTGTGGTGGCCCCTGTGCTAATGGCTCCCCGACCTCTGCTCACACAGGGGAATCAGGTGCTGCTCTCCTTCACTGCTGTCTGCCAGGATGATGGCACATGGCATCGCGCCATGCCCAGGTGCAAGAGTAAGTCACAACTCAGGGTGTGTCCTCCTCTGGGGACCTCCCACCTCCCAGCCTTGGGGCTCTAGGCTGAGAAGGGAAGAGGACCCCTGCACTAAGCATCTCCCCAAAAGACCCTCCTCCTGACTTGTCCTTTGAGGCCTATGACCCTAAGGAACCAGTCATCCTCATCCTAGCAGAACTGATGGGCTCTTCCAGAACAGAATTTCACTCCATCCAGTCCCCACCCATCCCAAATGCCCCCCACTGCTCTGATTTCCTAAGGTTCTTAGCCTGTTTGTGTGTAGGCAGTTCACATCCCTCCCACTGAAGATCCAGTACAGTCATTCTTCGCTCCCCCATGGCCCTGTGTTCTCTCCAAGTCAGGGACTGTGGAGAGCCCCGAAGCCTGCCCAACGGGGACTTCAGTTATACCACCACGAAGGGGGTGAACACCTACCAGGCCCGTATTCAGTATTACTGCCGGGAGCCGTATTACAAGATGCAGACCAGAGGGGGCACAAGAGAGTCCGAGCAGGGTAAGGACCTTGCAAACAGCACTCCTCTCCCTTCCTTCTTCTCGGCAATCTGAGATTTCTTCTGTGATTTGCACTCATCAGACACCAAATGCAATGGTGTAATTTTTCCCTACATATATGTGTAACAATAACAATATTATACACAGAGGTTATAGTAGCATAACTCCATTCGGGTTCCCAGACCCAATTCCAACGTGCATAAGTCTGTGGGAAGGGGTCTTCCCACACATAGTAACACCAAGCAATTCTGGAACACCAGCAGGGTGTTGGAGAACTTCAACTCAATTCTGAAGCTATCTGCCCAGAGACAGCACCAGGTTCCCCAGGTTAAGGGCTCCATCCTACAAGACTGCCCTCCACCCCTGACTCCAGATGCTGGTCACAGGCCCCAGGGAGTTACCTGTGCTTCTGACCCACCAGCTACAGATTGGAGGTTCCCACTACCTCCCCCTAGAGCAGCTCACAGAACTCAGGAACTTATGTTTACCAGTTTAATAAAGGATACCGTAAAGGATACAAGTGAACAGCCAGAGGAAGAGAGACAGAGGGCAAGGTCCCAAATAAAGGAGCTTCTATCCTCGTGGAGCTTGTGGCTGGCTCAGTGGCACGTGGAGGTGTTCTGGTTCCCCACACATAGAAGCTTTCTCCAGCCAAGAAGCAGGATCCTACCAAGCAGAGCAGGCAGAGCTTTCCTCAGCGGGTATGTGAGGGCTTCACTGCATAGTCACGATTGACTAAATTGTTGGCCATTCACTGATTCGGCATCCAGCCCCCACCCTTGAGTGGGGTCCAAAAGTGTCTCATTAATATCATAAAACACTCATTTCACCTTCAAGACTGTAGTGTTTTCAGGAACTGTGGATGAAGACCAAATATACCTGGGAAATATATATTTGGTCATATGAATGACCAAATATGTATTTCTTATAACTCATTATATCACATCTTCCAACAGAAACCCTAGGGAATGTATATTAAGGTATCTGCCCAGAACACTGGCTTCAGGGTCATAAAGTAGAGTGCCAAGGGGCATCAAGTAGGGTAAAAGAAGGAGGCACCCAAGCTCATACAAAAATGTAAATGTCATGAACAGTTGGCTCCTTACATCATCACCTCGACCACAACCACCTCCACCATCAACACCACCACCTCTATCACCATCACCTCCACCATCACCACCAGCTCCATCACCATCATCTCCACCACCACCACCTCCATCACAACCACCAGCTCCATCACCATCACCTCCACCATCACAACCACCACCTCCATCACAACCACCACCTTCATCACAACCACCTCTATCACCATCACCAACACCATCACAACTACCACCTCTGTCACCATCACCTCCACCATCACCACCACCTCCATCACCATCACCTTCACCAGCTCCATCACCATCACCTCTGCCACCACAACCACCACCTCCATCACCATCACCTCTGCCACCACCACCACCTCTATCACCGTCACCTCCACCATCATAACTACCACCTCTGTCACCATCAACACCACCACCTCCACCACCATCACCTCCACCTACTACCAAGAAACAACTACTCATAAGATTTTTACGTGTTCCTTCCAGTTCTACTTTCACAAATAAGGATCACATCAAACATATAGTTTAAGTATTTAGATTCTTTCACTTAACATTAAAACAAAAATATATGTGTGGAGCCTCTGATCACTTTTGATATTCCATCCTTATACATCGAACCTTTCCCTTTGATCCTTGTCCATGATGGTCCTGAATCTCCCCCTCTCCCTGTCCAGCACACTCAGTGCTCACTGGCCTCCAGAACTAGTTTTCCTGCCCACCACCTCCTGACCTGATCACAGCCTCCCCCTCCTCAGGGATGTATACCTGCACAGCCCAGGGCATTTGGAAGAATGAATGGGAAGGAGAGAAGATCCCTCGGTGTTTGCCAGGTGAGTGGAAACCCTCTGGGGCCATTCTCAGTGTCTTGAAGTTCTGCAGGGCCTCAGGGAAAATGTGCACAGAGAATTGAGACCTCCCCCCGCCCCCAGCTTGCCTCTGAACATAGACATGAGGAGTAAGGAAAAAGGAAGGGAGACATCTCAGAAGAAAGGGAGAGAGGGACCCAGAGAACAGGGCTCAGTCCTGACATTCCAGCACTTTCTCTGAGCAGATGAGAAATCAGGGAATAAAAAGAGCAAACAGAACCCCAGGAAGAAATAAATAAGAACAAGAAGAGGCTGACAATAGGCCAAGACGGAGTGTGGGAAAGGGGGGAGGAAGAGGGAAGGGCCCAGAGCCGAAGAACAGGGAGGCGAGGAGAGCTGGCTGACCACAGGAAGGGCAGGCCTGGAGCTCACTTGTCCTTGCCCTCCCTGTCTCCTCTCCAGTGTGTGGGAAACCCGTCAACCCTGTGGAGCAGAAGCAGCGCATCATTGGAGGGCAAAAGGCCAACCTGGGCAACTTCCCCTGGCAGGCGTTCACCAACATCCACGGGCGAGGCGGTGGAGCCCTGCTGGGCGACCGCTGGATCCTCACAGCAGCCCACATCCTCTACCCCAAGGAACAGGACACCAGAGGAAATAACTCCATGGATGTGTTCCTGGGCCATGTAAGCGTGGAAGAGATCATGAAACTAGCAAACCACCCTGTCCGCAGGGTCAGCATCCACCCAGACTACCGCCAGGATGAGTCCCACAACTTTGAGGGGGATATCGCTCTCCTGGAGCTGGAAAATAGTGTCACCCTGGGCCCCAACCTGCTCCCCATCTGCCTCCCCGACAATGAGACCTTCTATGACAGGGGCCTCATGGGCTATGTCAGTGGCTTTGGGATAATGGAGGACAAGCTTTCCAACGATCTCAAGTTTGTCCGTCTCCCCATCGCTAAGCGGGAGTCGTGTGAGAGCTGGCTCCGGAAGAAGAATAGAAAAGATGTGTTTTCTGAAAACATGTTCTGTGCTGGGGACCCAACGCTAAAGCAGGACGCCTGCCAGGGGGACAGTGGAGGGGTCTTTGCAGTGAGGGACAGCAACAATGATCGCTGGGTGGCCACGGGCATTGTATCCTGGGGCATCGGGTGCAGCAAGGGCTATGGCTTCTACACCAAGTTACTCAGCTACGTGGACTGGATCAAGAAGGAGATGGAGGAGGAGGGCTGAACCCGGCATTCGCTAGGCCAGAATCCAGAGAGCAGTGTGGGAAAAGAAGAAATTACCTGACCAGCTGTTGATAACCACTAAAAATCCATATTAAAATCACTGATGCAGAATGACACTGTGTGAACTAAACTCTCTTTTCTGTCTCATCCATTCTTCACCTGAGACAACACAAAGGCCACATTCTTTTCTTCCAAGGATTGCAGAGATATTCCACAGTCTCTAGTTATCATTGTCCTCCTCCATTTGTATACCATTAGGCAATTGACTAAAACTCTTCAAATAAAATTTTATGAGCACTTCCAGTGCTCAAAAATGAGCTAACAGCAGTATTTAATCAATAGAAAAATACTTTATAAGGTCATATTTAAAATATTCACGTGGGAGGGACATGAGAACAATTAAGTTTATGCATACATTTACAGTTAGGGTTGTAGATCATTTATTTCTGTAATTTTGTTTTGATTGCACAGAAGGAAGAAATCCTGATTTTCCCACATACGAAGTTGCAACTATGTAACAACTTTTTTACCAGATCACCTTCCAACTTCTAAATATTCCTTAAGAGAGGAGTGGTATGAAATTTTTGTTTCCAAACTGATTCATTAACATTTTTAAATAACTTGTATTCCTTTAGATACTTAAAGGTCAGAGAAGGACCCAAGACTTGGAAAAAGCATTATAAGTGTTTATAGTAGAGTATTATCATAAGGTTACTGCACAACTGACTCTTCTGGACTTGTTTGAACAACTTTATGCGAGCTGACACACACAAGGCTGAGTTTAAGACCAATGGAATTAAAACCTTCCCCAGTAACAACAAGTTTTTAAGTCCAAATGCAGATCCACAGTCCTTCATCTGACCCTGGTCAAAACCAAGCACCTTTCAATATTCAAGATCTACAAATTTCAGAAATACAGTCAATTATGTAATGTCCCCAGCAGGATCTAAGGAAGCACCCTGTAATAAAACAGATGAATATTTCTTCCCAAAAATAGTTGAATAGTCACAGTGAGATAGATAAAGACCCTAACTAGCTACCAATCAGTTCAGGTCAGGCTTTGCCACTAAATAAGTTTTGGTACCAAACTTATTAAAACACTTTCAGTTTAGGAAGGGGGGTGGGGTGAAATAGGCAAAGGAAGAAGAAATTAATGAGAATGCTTGACATCTTGATCTGAGCGGTGGTTACATGAGTGTATACAATGTCAAAGTTCATCAAGCTGTACACTAAGATTTGTGAATTTTATTGTACATTTATTGTACCTCAATATTTAAAAAATTTTTTAAACACTCTTTCTGTTTTTAAGAGCACTTTAGATGCCACGACTGTAGATTTCAGGACTGCGGACTCATATGGGCAGAAATGACAGGAAACTTCTTCTCATATAGTATACACAAAAGCATACATAAGTGGTGCACAGTACTTTTGAGGAGCATAATATTGTTTGCAGTTTCTTTAATGGTTAGAAATGTTTCAGAAGTAAAGTAGCTCTTACCTGTATTAGCAAAAATGATATACGATGTTAGTGAAGATGTAGAAATGTTTTCAGAAGTAAAGTAGCTCTAGGGAGGTAAAGTGGAGTCGATAGAGAAGGAAGTGGTAAAAAAAACAGTAAAATGACAATGAAAACATTGAACTGTATTATTTATAAGATTCCTGGCAAATGTAAGATTCTGAGTCCCGTGTCCTTTTAGTCACAGAGGTGATTCCAGGAGAGCCCAGTGGCTGCCCTGACCTTGCTGGTTCCCACTCCCCTCCCCCTAAGGCATGTGCATCTTATCCTTCAAGTGCACTGGAGTAGAAAAATAGAGACAAAACCAGTGATTATTAACAGATGATTAACAGAAAACAAAATACAGATTGGGCTTTGGAATTTAATGTGACTCATAACAAGGAAAATATTTAAATAAAACACCACCTTTTTACCTGTATTAGCAAAAATGATATACTATGTTAGTGAAGATATAGAGAAAACAGTCATTTATGCATTGTTTTTGGAATCTAATTTGGTACAAACTCCATAGAGAACAACTTTGCAACATGTTGTCCAATTGCAAATGCATATGCCTTTTACCCAGCAATTTCATTTCTAGGATTTTTCTCATAGTAATTCTCACATATGAGATAAATGACATACATAAAAAGTTATTCATCACAGCATTGATTATAATAGCAAATTATTGTAATTCCAAAAGTTCAGATACCAGCATCAAGGAAATTGTGGGATATCTAAATAATGGAATACAATGTAGCCCTTCCTTCTCCAAGATAGATAAATGAAAAAAGAAAGAAGCAGAACAGCATGTATAAAACACTATTATTTGTATTAAAAAAGGAGGAGTAGGGATAAATTGCTTTTATGTGCAAAAATATTACTGGAAGAATATACAAGAAACAGTAGTGATCTTTAGAGAGGAGAAGAAAAGTATTGTATACTCTTTATCTTTCAAATTTTGAGCCATATAGAGACTTTATTTAGTCAGAAATAAATAGGTAAGAACTCTATTAAAATAATATTTAACTTAGGAAAATTGTAAAGGGTGACCTCATTGAGAAGATAGACATTTATCAAAGATTGGTGAAAGTTAGATATTCAGAGATCTAGGGAAAAAGCATCCCAGGGAGAGGGAACAGCCAGTGCAAAGTTCCTGAATTAAGAATATGCTTGACATATCAGGGAACTGCAAAGGCAGCCAGTACAGAGTAACATGAACGTATATTTTCAAAGGCTTATTCTGGCTGCTGAATTGAGGTCAGACTACAGGAGAAAAAGGGCATAAAAGGGACCAGTTAAGGAGACAACTAGGGTAATCCAGCAAGAAATGATGGTATCAGTGGAGGTGATGCAACGTGGGCATGTTATGGAGAATATTTGAAGGAAGAGCCAAAAGATTTCCTGATGGAGTAAATATAGGAGGGAGATGGATGAGAGAAAGAGAAAAGTCCCCTAGATGCATGAAATTAAAAGGAGCAGGTTTGATGAAAAACAGGAGGTGCTCCCTTTGGACCTCTGAGTTTCAGATGCCTATTGGAGTAGGCCAAGGTGGGGTAACAAGGACCAGATGTACCCTCCCTCTTGAGACAAACAGCAACAAGAAAAACATCAGATATATGAGGCAACAGTTTTCAAGACATCAGTTAACAAAGGACAAATGACAAGTATTTGTAATCAAGGACAATGATCCCTGAGAGACTGAGCCCTTCGATTGCCCCAACTTACTTTCTTGAGTTTCCAAGCTGAGAGGCTGGAGGGAGAAACCTAAGTGTGGCTCAGCTGACTCCCCGAGTTGAAGAGACAGAGCCCAAAGTGCAGGGAGACCAAGGCCTCTAGAGGTCACAGAACTGAGCCTCACAGAGGAGAAGGCCACACAGAGAGAACTCGGAGAACTGCAGACAATCCCTGCAAGTATTCACCCATATGAGTGCCCCTACAAGTATTCACCATAAAAGATGATTAGATGGAATAGTGCCTGGTGATCACCAGGGCTGGGAACAGTGCCAGAAACCTCCGAATTCAAGGGGCATTGTGCGGGGTGTGCAGAAGGGTCTGGCTTCAGTAGTAGGGAAGAATCAGCCCCAGATTAAATGTTGTTCTGGTTACCTAACAAACGTTAAGACCAAGACCTAAAAGGACCCCACTGTTTCAGAGTAACTGAGTCCCAGAACGAAGCTCAAAAATATTTATAGAATTATAAAAATATCCAGCACCCAAGAAGATAAAATTCACAGTATGGCAACCAATCAAAGAATGCAAGCATACAATCCAGCAGGAAAATATGACTTGTTACAGGAGAAAATCCATCATAACCAAACCAAAACTGACATAGATGTAAGAATTAACAGACCAGGGCATAAGACTGTATCCTGTGTGTTCAAAAACTTACATAAATGTTTATTAGACACCCAAGGAGAGATGCTGAATAGGTTTCTTGATGCATAAGTTTTGAGTTGAGGGAAGAGGTCAGAATTTAAAATGTAAATTTCACAGTCACTGGTAGGTGTATAAATGGGTATTTAAAGCCAAAGCTTGGATGATGCAACCAAGGGAGTGAAGTCGGAGAAAAGGACCAAGGGCTATGCCCTGAGGCATGCCAGTATTGAAAGTATGGGAGAATAGGAAAAATCAGAAAGGGAGGCTCAGAAATAGTGACTGTGATGGAATGATTATGTCCCCTCAAAATTCATACTTTGAAACCTTAACTCCCAATAGGATGATATTTGTAAGTGGGGCCTCTGGGAAGTAACTAGGTTTGTATTAGCTCATGATAGTGGGACCCTCATGATGTGATTAATGCCTTTATAAGAAGAGGAAGTGATCTCTCCATAAACATGCACCAAGGGCAGGCCATGTGCACGCAGAGTGAAGCAGCCATCTGCAAGCCAGAAAAAGGGACCTCACCAGGAACAGAATCTGCTGGCACCTTGATCTTGGACTTCCCAGCTTCCAGAATAGTGAGAAATAAATGTCTATTGTTTAAGCCACCTTGTCTATGGTATTTCACTATGGTAGCCTGCAGGGACTAAGATAGTGAGCATTGAAGTAGGAGGAAAGCCTGGGAAGTTCAGAATTTCAGAAGCCAAGGAAAGAGAGTCCATCAAGGCAAAGGAGTGACCAGTTGATCAACTTGGCAAATGTTGCTGACAGGTCAAGATGAAGACTGAGGATTTATGCTCGGATAGAGCAATATTGAAGTCATCCGTGATCTAGGAAAACAGTTTGATGGAATGGTGAGGACACAAGCCAGACCGAAGCTGGAGACAAAGAGTTATTTAAGGAATTTACTACCAAAGGGAACAAGTAAACAGGGTAAGCTATTGGGGGAACTGGAGTCAAGAGAAGGTTTTTTTTAATTAGAGAAATAACAACATGTCTATATGCTGATAGGAATCACATAATTGAGAAAGTGGTGTTGATGGGTGTGGGTGGGGGAGAGATGGGGCCCCTGGAGGCATAGATAATTTACCTATGGTAACAGGCAGGCAAGCAGAATATAAGGCTGGTATTTCAGTAGGTGTGGTGAGAGAAGTGGGTAGTTCTCTTCTAATTCTTCATTTGTCTTGGTGAAGTAGAAAATAAGGTCATCAAGCAGAGAGCATGATGCAGGAGGATTTGGGGGTTTGGGGAGAAGAAGGAATGAAATAGTCATCAAGGCAAGTGGGAGAGACAATGGATTAGGGAATTTTGAATGCCTGGGAGCATTAAGGGTCCACTTGAGATTTATGGTCATGAATTAAAAGTGAGACAGTTGTGTGAGCTTGGCTGTGTGTTTTCCCCCAGCAACAGTGCACCAATACAGGCATAGAGAAGGCAAGTTTGATTTTGCCAAGTGAATATATTGAAATCATAGAAGGGTAAGGATGTCCAAGATGTATGCAAGAGTTATTATATGGAATTATATGGGATTAAGTACACAGAGGGTGATGGACAGTAAATATGCAGTAGATTAATGTATTAGAGTTCCTGGTTTTGCAGAATATAGTAGTATGGCCATATAGGAATTGACCTGGAAAAATAGGTGGCAGTGTCAAAAGAATGGGATGTGTGAACTTGGGATTACAGTAGAGTGCAGTTATTAGTAATGAAAAGGTCAGGTTAGGCATGGCCATGGAAGTGTGTGGCTGAGATAGAGCAGAAGGTAAGATTGTTGGAGAAGAAGGTCTGTGGAACTACAAGGCCAAAGTTCTAGAAGAATCACCTGTCTGCACATTAAAATTGCCAAAAATTATGACAGGCATAATATTAGAATGACAATGAATCAGGAACCAAAATCATTGAGAAATGAGGGGAATGACCCAAGATGTAGGAGATGATCCAAACAATGAGAAGATGTTGATGATGTAGTCAATGACATGAGCTTCAAAACTGAGAGGCTGAGAGAAGGAGAGCATGGTCTGTACGTGGAAGGCAGTCGCCCTGCCAGTCCCAATGGAACAGAGGCTGTGGGAGAACAATACAGTCACCAGTTGAGAAAGCTGCGGGAGGGCACAGTAACTCACAAATTGACTCTGGAATCAAACTCTTGGGCCACTTTCTACCCATGGCACCTCAGCAAGTTAGTTATCCTGTCTGAGCCTCAGTTTCTTTGTCTGTAAAATGGGGATAGTAGTATCTCATGCAATCTCATACAAGTACTGAAGAGTTAAATGAGATAATACATGTAACAGGCTTACCGCAGTGTCAAGCACATTGTGAGATACACTGTGAAGATGTCCTTCTGGTTCTTTACTGCCTTAATATCCACAACCAGAGGGCAGGATCTTTCTTTGTGACTGTGATCTTTGAATTACACTTTTTATCCCTTTTCCTTCCCAACACACCTTTTTCAGGACAATTTTTTAAGACCCCCTGCCCTCAAGCAATCCCTGCCATTTCTGGATAATGGTTGAGATGTCATTGACAAAAGTCCTTCAAACCTTTAGCTATAGGTGAGCTGGATGAATTGACTTATATCTGTTCACACTGGTAGTGAGGACAGCACAGGATGTCAAAAGTGGAATACGCAGAAAGAAAAGGAGGCTGGAAAAGGCTCAGGGCCACTTAAAACAAACTGAAAAACTTCATAACCTGCTGTGAAAAAGCTCTACATTAAGTTGTGTCACAAGTAGAGAGTGCCTCCCTGGTCCCAGAGCAGATGTAGAGTTGAACCTAGGTCCATTTTAGGTGACTACTGTTTTTCCAAAATCTCTCTGATTATCTCTGCTGAGGCTCTTGGGCTCAGCCTTTCCCCATGTTCACCACCTCTGCTTGGTTCCAGAATACAATCCCTCCTCTGGGGATTCTTTGGGACACTGGCCTCCAGGGATACAGAATTCTGGACTGGGAGGGGGTTTGTCCTGGGGTTCCCCTCCACTCTGTACTCAGATACTTTTTTGCTTTGTCCCTGGCTTCTGTGAATTTTTATTCTAGTCATCCTTTTTTTTTTTCTTGTTGGAAACCTTAGTTTCTTCTTGCTGTCTGTCCAAGACAGATCAAGAAACATTTACATTTTACCCATGAATAGATGGATACCCAGAAAAACTTGAGTATATTATGCCAAAAATATTTCAGTCAGTCTCAAACTGTGAAGACAAAAGAAAAAAATTGCTTCCACACTAAACATAAAGGGAGACAGAGATATCAAACAGCCTATTTGGAGATCAGACAGAATACAGTGGTTAAAATTAGAATTAGTACCTTATTGGCAGTTGTTGGTATTTAATGTCCATTGTATTCCCTTGTAATAAAACAAGAGACTTTTAAAACAGAACCTGCAGCCCCAGGAAACAAGATGCATTAGGGGACACTCTCCCTAACTTCACGATCTCCCCTTTGGGGTTCCTTCACTGTGGCTGCTGTTGCCACAATTTCACTGCCCCCGTCATTATCTACTTGCCCTCTTTCTCTACCTGCAAGGTGGGCACACTCCAAATCCAGTTACCTGACCTCTCAGCACAACTGAGAAAGGCTGGATCTTTGTAAAGTGTCTTTTTAAATTGAAAGAGAAACTATAAAAGAGAAGAGTGTGACTATAAAGGGGTAGCACAAAGGAGATCTCTGTCATGATGGAACATTTCTATTCTTTTTTACTTTTTTCTTTATTAGAATGATTACCATTTTTATTGTGCCCAATTTTTCATGTTTTGTGGTTGTAGGAATGGTGGCAATAGCAAGAAGGAGGAAAGAAAGAAAAGGAAGAAATAAGAAAGGTTGAAAAGACAGGAAGAAAGAAATGGTAAGGAAAGGAAGGGAAAGGGGAACATTTCTGTGTCTTCGTTGCAGTAGTGATTACATAAATCTCCACGTGGATAAAATGACATAAAACTATACACACAAGTACCAGTATGTTTCCTGGTTTTGATATTGTATTGTAGTTACATAGGATGGAACCATTAGAGGAAGCTGGTGAAGGGTACACAGGACTTCTCTGTACTATCCTTGCAATTTGCTGTGAATCTATATTTCAAAAGAAAAAGGTTTTTTTTTTAACCATCATTTTAAAAAATGGCAGCATTCATGGATTTGGTCAAAATTAAATAACGTTTTCTCCACCCACTTTCAACAATGGACAGAGCATACAGACAGAAAATCAATAAGGAAACATTGGACTTAAACTACATACTGGATCAGATGGGCCTTCCAGACATTTACAGAACATTCCATTCAATAGCAACAGAATACACATTCTTCTCAAATACACATGAAACATTCTTCAGGATAGATCATATATTAAGCCACAGAATAAGTCTTACTAGGTTTAAGAAGATTGAAATCATATCTATCAAGCATCTTTTCTGACCACAATAATATGAAACTAGAAATCAATTAAAAGAAGAAAAATGGAAAATTCTCAAATATGTGGAGATTAAGTTATGTGCTTCTGAACAACAAATGGGTCAATGAAGAAATCAAAAGAGAAATAAAAAATATCTTGAGATATTTTTATATATTAAGTATTTTGTATTAGATAACATACTAAAACTTATGGGATGCAACAAAATCTATTCTAAGAGAGAAGTTCATAGTGATAAATGCCTACATTAAAAACAAGAAAGATCTCAAATAAACAACCTAACTTTACACCCCAAGGAACTAGAAAAAGCAGAACAAACTAAGCCCAAAGTTATTTGAAGGAAGAAAATAACAAAGATCAGTGTGGAAATAAATGAAACAGTGACTAAAAAAGACAATAGAAAAGATCATTGGAACTGCATTTGTTTTAAGAGCTGAGTTTTTTAAAAGATTATCAAAATAGACAAGTCTTTTAACCAGATTTACAAAGAAAAAGAGAAGGCTTACATAAATAAAATTCTATATGAAAGAGGAGAAATTACAACAATATCACACAAATGCAAAGAATAATAAGAGACTACTATAAACAATTATACAGCAACAAATAGAACCACCTAAGAAAAAATGGATAAATTCCTACAAACATACAACCTACCAAGACTGAATCATTAAGAAATAGAAAATCTGAACAAACCAATTACTAATAAAAAAATTGAGTCAGTAATCAAAAACTCCCAATAAACAAAAGACAAGAACCAGAAGTCTTCACTGATAGATTCTACCAAACACTTAAGATTAATGCCAATCTTTCTCAAACTCTTCCAAAAATGAAAGAAGAGGGAACACCTCCAAATTTATTTTATGAGGCCAAAATTCCCCTAATACCAAAGCCAGACAAGGACACTACAAAATAAGAAAATTACAGGTCAATATCCTTGATGAACACAGATGCAAAAATCCTCAACAAAATATTAGCATACCAAATACAAGTACATTAAAAGGATCATATACCACAATCAAGTGGAATTTATTCCATGGATGCAAGCATGATTCAACACTCACCAATCAATGTGCTATACCACATTAATAAAATTAATTAAAAACCACATGATCATCTCAACAGATGCAGAAAAAGCATTTGAAAAAAATTCAACATCATTCATGATAAAAACTCTCAATAAACTGGGTATAGAGGGAAGGTATCTCAATATAACAAAGGCCATATACAACAAGTCCACAGCTAATGTCATACTAAACAGTGAAAGGTTGAAGCCTTTTCCACTAAGGTCAGGAACAAGACAAGGATACCCATTCTCACTACTTTTATTCAACATAATACTAGAAGTCCTAGCCAGAGCAATTAGGCAAGAAAAAGAAGTAAAAGGCATCCATGTTCAAAGGAAGAAGTAAAATTGTCTGTATTTGCTGATGATATGATACTATCTATAGAAAATCCTAAAGCTTACACACACACACACACACACACAAACCTGGTTAGAACTAATAACTGAATTTAGAAAAGTTGTAGGATACAAAATCAATATACAAAAATCAGTTGTGTTTCTATACACTAACAATGAACTATCAGAAACAGAAATTAAGAAAACCATCCCATTTACAATCAAAAAGAGTAAAATACTTGGGAATAAATACAGCATCAAAAAGAGTAAAATACTTAGGAATAAATTTAACCAAAGGGGAGAAAGATATATACACTGAAAATTACAAAATATTGATGAAAGAAAATGAAGAAGACACAAATAAATGGAAAGCTACTTCATGCTCATGGATTGGAAGAATTAATGTTAAAATGTCCATACTACCCAAAGCCATCTTTTGATTCAATGCAACCCCTATCAAAATTCCAATAGCATTTTTCACAGAAATAGAACAAGCAATCCTAAAATTTGTATAGAACCACAAAAGACCCTGAATATCCAAAGCAATCTTAACAAAGAACACAGCTGGAGGCACCACATATCTTGATTTCAAACTATATTACAAAGCTACAGTGATTAAAACAGTGTGGTACTGGCATTAAAAACAAATGCATAGATCAATGGAACAGAATAGAGAGCCTAGAAGTAAACCTACACATAAATGGTCAATTAATTTTTGACAAAGAGCCAAAAATATACAATGGAGAATGAAAAGTCTCTTCAATAGACAGTGTTGAGAAAACTGGATTGCCATACTGGACCCCTATCTTACACCATACACAAAAATCAACTTAAGGGTCACAATGGAGCCATGCTGGTGCTGCCCTCTGGGTCTAGCCCACACCCCAGTTTGCTGTGCTGGGGCTGAAGGGTGGGGGAATTGGGCTGCACAAGGTGGCTGCATGGGCTGGTGCCAGGCGTGAGCCTGCTGCTGACCAGGCCCCATGGCTTCTCGGCCCTGTGTCCTTCAGGCCGAAGCATACCGGCAGCTGAAGCCCTGAATGGTTGAGGGTTACTGAGACTGCAGCTTCTGCACCTCCTCGAATGGCGCTAAGGCCTTCAAGGTCTTGATGTGCAATGCGCAGAAGGGCACTTTCACCCAGAAACTGCCACCTGTCTCCCAGTTGGTTGCACAGCAAGTTACTCACAGTTTGTGTCCCCTACACAAAGAAAGAGAAAAGACGTAAAATAGAAAATGACAAAAGTGAACAGGAAAATAGCAAAAGAACAGTCATGAGAAAACCAGGCCAAGATTGAAACATGTTGATCAGAGCAGCTCTCAGCACTTGGTAAGTTACAGTTGGGGATCTGACAGTCGTTATTACAGACTTTAAGGAGAAAACGAAGTCACCACCTGCATCTAGTGCTGCTTCTGCAGATACACAGTCAGAGGGGCTCTGGCTCCTATAACACAGAGAGGGGAGTGTCCAGGTTATCTTCACCCCAAGGAGAGGCCTCCTCATTGAACAGAGAATCTCATTAAAGTTTATATTCTCCAATTTCTTAGTCATTTCTGTCATACCATGCAAATACACAGATATACCAAGAAGTACCACATTTTCATTTTCATAACAAACATATTCATGCACAATCCATAATTTGCATTTTACATAAAATAGAAGTCTGTTTATTGCAGACTATTCCTATCAAACATTTCCAGACTTAATATTTTGGTCTCCACAGTTAAAGATGTTATGAAACTGTGGTTGAATTATTCATTATTCGGTATTATTGGTAAGTCTATTGTCACTTTTAGTTTAGTGAATTCTAACATGTAATCTTGAATTCTCTACTATTGGCATGCAATGAATTTAAATTTTTGTAACATAAGCTGCCTAAATGTGTTATTTGAGAATTGTGAAACAGTTATGTGAATACAAGTCAAAAATCAATCAACTATTGCTGCAACAGAATTTTCTTAATGGTTAGCCTCTTAAATACACCTGCTTGGTGTGGTTAAATAGAAAAATTGCTATTAAATAAAAAACTTGTATGAACCATTGCCAATGTTCTGACAGATTTTATTAAATTCTTGTTCCTGAATTATTTCTGGTTTTATCTGTTTTTTTGTGGGCTTTTTTTTTTTTTTTGCTTATCTTTCAAAACATTCATTTATTGTAATATTTACTAGCAGACTAGTAAATAATAAAACATTGATTATTTAGCTTTATAATTCAGGTTTAGTGCTATTGTCATTAAACACTGGTATTTTCCATATTAAATAACACATTAAAATTCAAATAATTATAAGCATTTGGCAAACAGAAGAGAAAAGAAACCTGCCATATTTTAAAAGCTGCAATTTGGGAAAAACTTTAACTTAATAGCTTGATTTCTGTTTTCTGGTCTCAAACTTTAGCTAGGGTCACAGAAGTATGAATCTAATTAATATAGAAATGAGAACTGTTGTGCAGAACTGGGAAATAACTAATCTTAAATCAGTTTAATTAGCCACTTATGAAATATAACAATTATTTTGGGGGGTGGAGGGGCATCAAACACGTATTTTTCTTCTATATT
The DNA here is from genome assembly GCF_030020395.1 of Manis pentadactyla. Classification (NCBI taxonomy): domain Eukaryota; kingdom Metazoa; phylum Chordata; class Mammalia; order Pholidota; family Manidae; genus Manis; species Manis pentadactyla. Next base: position 64,681,748 of record NC_080032.1, on the reverse strand, counting down.
TTTTTCCTCTTAAAATACATCTTGGATGTCAATATATCTGAATCTCCCTCATTCTTTTTTTTTATTGAAGTATCATTGATATACAATCTTATATTGGTTTCAAGTATCCAACACAGTGGTTCAACAGTTACCCATATTATTAAATCCTCACCCCCACTAGTGCAGTTACTATCTGTCAACATGTGAAGATGTTACAGAACCACTGGCTGTATTCTCCATGCTGTACTACCATCCCTGTGACCAACCTATATTATGATTGAGAATTTTTGTGCCCCTTTATCCTCCTCATCCTCTCCACCTACCCACCCCAACCCCTCCTTCAGTCATTCTCAGTGTCTATGAGTCTACTGCTATTTTGTTCATTTTGTTTTGTTTTGTTTTTATATCCTACAAATAAGTGAAATCATATGGTCTTTGTCTTTCTTTGCCTGGTTTATTTCACTGAGCATAACACCCTCTAGGTCCATCCATGTTCTTGCAAATGACAGGATTTCTTCTTTTTCAATGGCTGAATAATATTCCATTATGTATATGTACCACACCTTCTTTATCCATTCATCTATTTATGGACACTATGTTGCTTCCATAACTTGCCTATTGTAAATAATGTGGCCTTAAACATAGGGGTGCATATATCTTTTCAAATCAGGGATTTTGTTTTCTTCAGGTAAATTCCTAGAAATGGGATTACTGGATCAAATGGTATTTCTATTTTTAGTTTTTTGAGGAACCTCCATAAGTGGCTTTCCACTGTGGCTGCACCAATTGACATTCCTACCCACAGTGTAGGAGGGTTCACTTTTCTCCACAACCTCACCAACACTTGTAAATACAACAATTCTTATGAAAAATCAAAATGCCCTATTTCAAAATTGCCAGTTTATGCACTTATCAATATCCTGAAATTTAAAAAGTACTTACAACCCCTTACTATTATGTAAAATTATCAATCAAATATTTTTATAACTACAAAAAAATCAATTTTAAAACAAAATCTTTAATCCTGAAGATTTTAATGGAAGATTTGAAACCATGAAACTCCTGGAAGAAACCATAGGCAGTGAGCTCCTTAACGTTTGTCTTGACAATTATTTCTTTTATTTGACACCTAAGGCAAAGGTAACAAGCAAAAATAAACAAATGGGACTACATCAAACTAAAAAGCTTCTGCTCAGCAAAGGAAACCATCAACAAAATGAAAAGGTAACCTGTAGAATGGGAGAAAATATTTGCAAACCATGTATTTGATAAGGAGTTAATATCCAAATTATATAAGGAACATATCCAATAGGAAAAAAGGAAATGACTCAATTTTAAAATGGGTAAAGGACATTTTTCCAAAGAAGACATACAAATGGCCAACTGGTACATGAAAAAGGTGCTCAGCATCCCTAAATAACAGGCAGATACAAGTCAAAACCACAACGAAATTTCACCTCAAATCTGTTAGGATGGCTGTTACAAAAAGAATAGAGATAACACGCTGGGGACGCTGGGTAGAAAAGGGAACCCTGGTACACTGTTGTTGAGTATGTAAACTGGTACAGCCACTGTGGAAAACAGTTTAGAGGTTTCTCAAGAAATTAAAATTAAACTACCATATGATCCAGCAATCTCACTTATGGGAATATACCCAGAGGAAATGAAACCATTACCTCAAAGAGGTATCTGTATTCCCATGTTCATTGCAGCATTATTCACAAAAGCCAACATATAGAAACTTCCTAAGAGTCTGTCAACAGATGAATGGATCAGGGAAATATGGTGTGTGAATATATATATATATATATATACATACACATACACACATACATACATACACTACACACACATACACATACATATATGTATATATATTACAATAGAATATTATTCAGCCTTTAAAAGAAAGATATCCTGTCATTTGAGACAATGTGGATGAAACCGGAGAGTATTATGCTAAATAAAATAAGCCAAATAGAGAAAGGCAAATACTGCATAATATCACATATGTGGAATCTTACCAAAAAAAAGTCAAATTCATAGAAACAGAGAGGAGAAAAGTGGTTGCCAAGGAAGGGGTGGTCTGTGGGGGAAATAGGTTAGTAAGAGGGCACAAACTTTCAGTTATAAGATAAATAAGTCCTGAGGATGTAATTTGTCACATAGTGGCTATAGTTGATAACACCATATTGTGCAATTAAAATTTGCTAAGTGAGTAGAACTTAAATGTTCTCACAGAGACACAAAAAAATATAAGGGTAAACATATGAGAGATGCATGTATAAATTAACTTGATGGGGGAAATCATTTCACAATATATAGGTACATCAAATCATCATGTTGCACACTTTAAATATCTTACAATTTTATTTGTCAATTATAGCACAATAAAGCTTAAAAATAGTTTCTCACATTATTTATTTAATAAAAGAACATATACGCAGTAAGCATAAAATCATGTTTCCACAGAAAATGTTTCTGATACTAGGAATCACAGTAAAAGAACTCTAGAACATCCCCAAATCCCTCTCACCCCTTCTGGACTAGCCCAGTGTCAACAAGATTCCTTCCCATCAAGTCACCTTGGCCTCTGGCCATTATCTTCTCCCTGGCATGAGGAGTTGATCCACCAGTCCATTTCCTTCTGATCAAAGAAATATGACAATTCACCTGCCTGAATAAGTTGTCTTTTCCTGAGTCTCAAGCAGACACATGTTCCCATGTGGCAAGCAAAGCAGTATGATTGATACACATCAAGCCACGTGAGTGATTTTCTAGCCCTTCTAGGCCTTGCTGAGCCCTTCCAACCTCTGTAGTCTCTAGTGATGATTCATTTAGAATCCCTCCCTGCCATTCACCCAGGAAAATGATCCTGTAGTACAGTTAACCATGCAAAAACCATACCCATCGTACTACACAAGGCTGCAGCAACCAGCAAATTCTTCCACCAACCTCACCTCATCAGCAAGGGCAGAACCCAAACAGACCAAGAGTCTCTTTGGCAGGGATGGGCTTCCTTTTTCTGTTACCTGTCAGATTCTAGGTTAATTTTTTTTCTATTGCTCCAATTATAAAAAATGAGGAAAATTTCTACATCATGAGTATGTTTCTTAATCTTAATATTTTTCCAATTCTTTTTTTTCTCTAGAGGAATCCCCCTTCTCCCACCCAAAACACTGTCGTCTGGGGTACACTGTCAATTCCATTGCAGGTGTAATGACAGGCAAGTGGGGGAAGGTGGTTACAAGGCATATACGGTCAAGGAATAGCGTAAATGGCTTTGTGCTGTTTGGTTGACTCAGCACAATCCTTCTGGAGGCTCCCTATTATAATTCCCCTTTGATTCTTCAGACTCTTCAGTTATCGTTGTGGATACTTCATCAGTGTTGACCTTCAGTCTAAGGTCAACTGTTGAATTTAGCTCTGTTGTTCTGTGGGAGGTCAAAGTACTTTCTCGATGGGCTCCAGCTACAACCCCTTTGGCTTCTGATAAAAACTGTTCTCCTAAAAGCCACACGTCACATCAAACAGACCAGAGTCCTTCTGAACTCTTCCTCTCCGTCCATGGCTTTCATAAGACAGCCTGTTAGGGCAACTGCCGCCCTAGACAGCTCTCCTGTCCTCATCTGAAACATACTAATCTCTGCTGTGCAGTCATTTTTCATCACTAATTATTTGAGGGGGGAGGAGGAGTTTTATTTTTCATTTTCATTCCTTTAAAAAAAAATAGAAGAGAGAGTCTTTGGGTCTCTTGTCACTAGGACTTTCAGTCAGAACATCTTGGTGCAGAGATCCATCCAGAGAAGACATTGCTGCCTGACTGAAACATTGACTGAAACCATTAGGAAAGCAGTGAGAACATGTTGAATTTCTCTTGTTTTTCTTTTTTATTAAATCATAGATGATCTTTTACAATTAAGTACTAAAGGGAAAGTAATCTTCAGGAAACATATTGAAACAATTTAAACTTAAAACATTACACTTAAAGAAGATCCTAAACAGCCAGTGCTAACTGTTGTATGTGGACTTCTGACTGAAGTTTACATAATGAGTTTGAAGGTGCAGAATACAGTACTTGCGTTAAGGATGCTCGCGCTGATCCACAATAGCAAATTTCAGTTGGAAGAGAAGAGAATAGCTGAATTCCCTGTTTTCATGATGGTCAAATATTTGCTTTCATGATGCAAATAGATGCCTGGATTTCCAGAACACAACAGCCCCCTCATCACACCCCCTTCTATGGTGCTGAGGTCTTGGTGGGAAACAAGATGATGAATCAGCCAGAACTGGGTTATAACCATGCTTTATTACAAGTAGATAGCAGACAATGAGAATGATGAAGTAAATAGAACTTTGAACAGGCAAAGGGGAAATGAAAAATCAAGGGTATGCCCAACAATCAATTTCAGTCAGAACTGTGACACGAGGCGGTCATCAGGAAAGTGGAATAGTGCCAGATAGGGCTGCGCTTCCCGTGGTGATACCCACAGCTGGCATTCAGGGGAGAGGACCCCACAAATTCAGACCACGCTAAATGACTTCCAGCCAGGTATCCCAACGATCAATTCTATTTAAATCATACTTCCATGTCTTCTCTCAGTCACGGTGAACTAATGGGAATATTGTGAAGAATGGAAAACAACAGATGGCTATGGATCTTGGAGAGGCTGGTGGGGTATGTACGGGTTAGTCCGCACTGGGGGTACTATTTTCCTCAATTGTCTTCATTATCCAGTCAAGGTAGTTCTTCACTCGTGTGTACATCCCATAGGTCCCACACTGGGGACCCCAGGACACCAGGCCAGCCACGTAGAATTTGTTCTCTCCCTCGGGGTCCCGTACGGCAAAGGCCCCACCACTGTCCCCCTCACAGCTATCAACGCCCTTCTCCCCTCCAGCACAGATCATATTATTAGTGAAAACGAAGGCATTTATATCCACTCTGCGATTTACCACTTTCAATCCCCGGCAATTTTCTAAGGCAACAATGGGTATCTTTGCCCCTCTGAGCAGGATAACATGACTTTTTTTCTCTGTTCGGCCCCAGCCTGAGATCAGTCCCAGGGTTCCCACTGCAGGGTCGTAGTTTGGGGATGTGCCTGGCAGGCAGATAGGGGACACAGTGGGCCCCATTTCCACTGGGTCTTTCAGCCGCACCAGCGCAATGTCATTGTCAAAATTCTTACGTGTTTCTGGGGCGTCCATGATTTTCCAACCCGGGTGGATAAACACACGTTCAGCGGTGAGCATCTGGGCATTTGCCAAAACTGAGGTGACCACCGAGGAGGACCCGACGTACATCACGGGGTTGGGGTTTCCTTCCACAACGTGGGCAGCTGTCAGCACCCAGTGCTCATCAATAAGAGCCCCACCGGCCCGTGGGCTGGAAAAGAAGACTTGCCAGGGGAAGCTCTGTATGTCTGCCTGTACTCCTCCATGTATCCTCTGTTTTGCTTCAAAGGGCTTACTAGGGACACCGCAAACTGGGAAGGAAAAAGTGAGGTAGGAGGGAGCAGGAAACAGGTTGCTGGCCTCCTGCAGCTCCTCCCACTACTCGCTGCAGAGGTGCCTGGCACAGCATAGCCGCCCCTGCGTTTGGTCAGCCATCCCAGCACCTGCCTCATCCTGCACTCGCCTAGGGACCACACATCCCCCTCTGCCAATGCCACGAGCAGGCTTGTGGAAGACACTGGTCAAACTGAGGCAGTGCGTGAATTCCAAGGCCAAATGTCCACTCACGTAAGTGGACCGCGTGACTCGCAGCCCGCCCGGAGGCACACTTCACCCCAGGCTCAGCACAGGCCCAGACCCAAAGCTGATGGCCTTCTTTACTGCGGTCCCAGCTGCACCTGAGTCCCTCCCAGGAGTCGGCGGAAGCAGGGCAAAGAGAGGGCTCTCTTCTTCCACTTGTCATTCCTCACTGACGGGGCCCAGGTTTGACCACTTCACCAAGACCCAGTGTAACTAAAACTGAATTTTATTTCAGATGAAGTTGGCTTCCCTAAATCCCTCGCTGGTCAGCCTGAATGGACTCTTGAGTTGAGCATAACAGACTTTGGTCTCAGACAGACCTGAGTTCAAATCCTACCCCTGCTCCTCACTGACCGTATGAACTTGTACTCAATTCACTTTTCTGTGAAACGGGACTAATAATGCCTACCCCATAGGATTGTTGCAAGGACTGGAATGAGATAATAAATGAATTAATTAGCTCAGCCCCTATCTCTCAAAAACACTATACCAGGATCAATATTATTATCCTGGCTTCGCCTGAGAGCCTTCTGCCTGACTCTGACCTGTCTGCAACCCCTCAATTCTTTTATCCCTCTATATCTTGTTGCCATATAAACTTTAATATAATAACTAGATTATTCAACTCGTCTTGTTTCTGAGTGTTGATTCCTCACTCCCAATTTTCAGTCCCCATGTTTAGCAATCTGACATCCCTTCACTATGCCTACATTACCAAACTCCACTGGCACTGTCTCTGATACCTCTGTCGCTGGCTGGGCTTTTTTCAGCTAGCCTGACTCAGTGTGGATGAGGAACACCCCAGGGCCCCGCCCTCCCACAGGCTTCCCTGTCTCCCCACCAACTGAGCTAGACTCTGCTAGGCCTGGACTCCTAAGTCCTTTCCCAAGAAGATCCCAGCTTCTTTTAGAAGGTGACCCCCACTCACCTGTATCTGTGGCTGGTTTTATCCCTAACCAAACCCAAGCCCTGATTACCTGGAATACATTTTGGCAGCTCTGTGCCCAGCAGCTCATTCACCCAGCTTCCGTTGGCCACACAGTGATATTCCCCTGCAAGAGCACAAGGGTCACAAGACATACTCCTCAGCACATCCTCTCTCTTCTATTCTCCCCTCCCCACCATTCATTCAGAGCCTTAGCTCCTCTGGGATTGAAGGAGGGCATCAGATCAAATCAGTGAGGAAAGACTCTTGAGAACATCCTCCAAGCAATCCCTCTGCCCTCTGTCCTGCCAAGGGTGGAGGAGGATCAGTCTGATAAAAGAGGGTTATGGTGGAGATTGGGAAAGTGCTTCACATGGGAAACTAAATTAAAAGCAATGAAGTGGGACATATTATGTCTTATCCAACTCTCCATCTACCAACACCTCTCCATCAAGAAAGCCAGTCATGGATGGGTGGAGAGGGTGAGGGGGATAAAGGGACACAAAAATCTCAATCATAATATAAGTTGGTCACAGGGGTGATAGTGAGCATGAAGAATATAGCTAATGGTTCTCTAACATCTTACTATGTTGCCAGATAGTAACTGCGCTAGTGGGGGTAAGGATTTAATAATGTATGTAACTGTTGAACCACTGTGTTGTATATTTGAAACCAATATAATATTGTATAGCAACTATACTTCAATTTAAAAAGAAGAAAGTCAATCACTATAAGCCAGTGACTTAAAGCCAGAAGCATTATTCCTGTTGGATCTACATTAAATAATTGGTCAAATGCTGGAATACATTAAATAATTGGTCAAAAAATAAATATTGTAGGTGGAATTCCTGCAGAAGTTGTGAAGCTAAGCTCGGTGACCTCTGCAGTCCCCTATGGAGGACCCTGTGGAACCCACCCTGCCCTATTTGAAAACCATGTCTTTAGACTAAGCCAGGAAGATTAGCAAGTCCATCCCATCCCCCTTCAACTCTCTTTAAAATCCCCTCCAACCCAGAAAGACTGTGCTTTTCACCCTGCAACACACACTCTTTCTTTTTTCTCTAGTCAAAAAAACCTACCACTTCCTTCAATTTGCAGGTAGTAATAAGGCTCCTCACAAGTGTAGTGAGTGACAGAACCAAATAAAGTATCTTCTGGATCTTCAACTTTACCATGCTGTATGGGTTCAGGAGAGCCACAGTCCACAGCTACAAGAAAAAGGCAGGAGAGGGGCAACCGGGCCAGCCACTCCCTCCCAGGAAGAGTCCCTGGGCCAGTGTCATCCTCCCAGCCATCTGCCTCACTCCTTTCCACCCCCACGTCCATAAGCTCACATGGGATGAATCCCCCACACCAGCCTCTGTAGCCATGCTCTCCAAGTGGCATCACTCAACTCCCAGCCCACCAAGTCCTGCCAATTCAGATAGTGCCTTCAAGGTGACAAGGAGAAACCTGATTCTCAGTGTTCACTGAGGCCCCTGTAGAAGCCAGGAATGGACCCACATGGTGCTATTAACTCTACCAATCCCATTGCCCCTTTCTTTGGAAGACACCTGCTAACTTGGCTAGCCTGGGACCAGATGAGGACTGGGACTCCATGACTGGCTTCCCATCTAAACCCCAACCCGACCTCTCACAAGCCTAAAGAGAAACCATGCATCTGAATCTTGATGCACTGATCTTTCAATTCCCTTTGGGAGGAAATAAAAAAAAAGAATCCCATTTTTAAAGAGATACATACGTTGACATTTCAGTCTGGAATTACTCCACCTTCCATTGCTTTGACATGTAGAATAGAAATATGTTGAACCAACACTTCCCTGGAGAATAAGAGACATCATCATCATCATCATCATCATCATCATCATCATCAGTTTATAAGAGGAGATAATGGAGAATCAAAATTAAAAATGGAGTCAATCTCTGGCCTCGGATCAGGGAGAAGTCCTCACCACAAGAAGCTTGGGGACATCTCAGCAGAATAACCCAAAGCATCCAGGAGTTGGGGCTAAATGACAACTTTACCCCAGATTATCAGCTCTCCTTCCCCAGGAAGACAGGGCAGAAAGAGTATGCCAAGCTGGCCAAGGAGCTTCATGACAAGGAAGGACTGCAGGTCCCAGCCCTTCTGTTTGTGGAGAAGAGTTTACACCTTGCTCAAGCATTCAATAAACAATTGGACAATTCCAGCACACTCATCCTCACCTAGGGATTAGGGAGGAGCCCCTAACAGTACTTCACCTGTACAACTTCGAACCCTTCCACACAGGTTATCTTCACCACATCTTTGAACACATATTTTGCTTTTTCAGGCTCCCATACAGAATAGGCAGTGACTTCTTTAGGACAGGGGATTGCTTGGAAAGGACAGAAAAAAAAAATTACCAAATAGTTGGAGGATCTCTGTTCTATTTATATCATTCTCACACTTTCTAAAATTGTTTAGCCATCTTCAATCTTGATGCCAAACATTCCAACATGGAGATGTCTAAAATAATATGGCATTATATACTAACTGCCCGCTCCCAAGTTGTGTGCACCGGCAAGTCCAGTTGAAGGATTTCTTAGAGGCCAAGGCACTTCTAGCAGCCACTGACTGGTTTGGGTCTTGCCAAGGAAATGGACTATCTCAGAATCAAAACAATGTTTCTGTTTCGATTTTACATTGTCCAGGGACTTTGCTGCCACTAACCAACAACCAAAGAGTAAGTTCTCGGTTACTCACGATCTCCACGGTAACGAAGTTTCCAGCCTCTTTTTTGCTCATCGTGATCAGTTTGGAAGATGATATTAAGAGCATTACTCTGGGTTTCGATGTTTATTGGCCCAGGAAATCCATCGCCACAAAAAGGACCAAACTGCCGGTCTCCTGCAACAAACTGAAAAGAAACAACATGGTGAAATCAGAAGACAGAAAGAACTGAAAGAAAGAGGTAAAAATGGAGGGGATATAAAAAATAATAACAAAAGGTAGAAGGTAACATGAAATAAGAAAAAGGAGGTGAAAAGAAAAGGAGAGGAAGAAGGGACAATAATTTGTCTTCAAGGAGAAAACTCTCTGTGTGAGTTGGGGAGAAAATTCATGACCCAGCACGCACAACTAAACTGTCAGGGCAGTGGCCCTCTGAATCGGCTGGTTCCACATCAAAATCTTCTCTCCGCACGGTCACCACCACTTGGAACCCCTCCTCCAACAGGATCTGATATTCGCACCTTGAGTTCTCTGGGTACGGATTGGGGTAATTGGGACTTGTGATCTCCCCAATCAGTGTAGTGAAGACATCCCCACTGCAATTGACTAGGGAGAAAAAAGGAAAAGGGAAACCAGATATAGAGACAAGCAAAGAAATTTCTGCCCTATTCTCTGACTCTTCTCGTGAACCAACAGTCCCTGACTGGAACCCGTGTGCCACGTTTACACACCCAGGACATGGCAATGGAGACACTCAGTGCCTATTGGCTTTCCAACAGGAGCTGATGATAGAGCCTTCCATGGCTTTGAACAGCCCCAGGTAGACTCTGCACAGGCATCTTTCTCTCTCTTCCCTAATTAATTAGCTTGATTCTGTGGGCTTATCTGCCTCTGCTCTTGTGCCTCTCCCTCAACTTACAGATCCAAAAATATATATACATGTCAAATCAAGGCTGAGGCTAATCAAAATTGGAAGGGTAGACAAAGCCCTTACTGAAACATCAAACCGTTCCAAATCCCAGGGAACACACACCCCTCCTGATGCCAAGCTCACCTCCGCAATTCTTCATATCATCATGGAGGAAGTATTCCGGGGGGCAGGAGCAGAAGTAGCCACCAATGAAGTTGTTGCAGAAGTGGCTGCAAGGGGCATCTGCAAAGTCCGTGCACTCATTTATATCTACAGGGAACAAGGAAAGTTCAAGGTCAACGACAAAGACCTGGAAAGAAAAGTGTGTTTAAACCCAAAACTACAAGGGTAAGAAAAAATAGGAAAAGCCTGTTGCTTAAAGACCTTCAGCGAATCACATTTCAGGATGGTATTATTATGTATAACTCTCCTGAAGTATGACTGCAGAGGTGTGCCCTGCCATGGCACAGCTGTGAGGGAGCTCTCAATGCCAGAGGCCTTGACCTGTGTCACAAGCGCAGCATTTCAATTCTAGAGACAACACTGCAAGCTAGGTGTGTTGATATGTGTTCTGCGGGGAGGAGGAACCATTAGCACATGTATTATTTGATACGATATTGTGGCACTCCTGTCAGATCTAAACAATAATTTGGCTTTATGAGATGATCTGACTTCATCTTAGCCTGGTGATACATGCAGAAGCACACAGAACTTGAAGGTGTCTTGGCCATTGAACAGGTTTGAATACCATACATTCCAGGTGTGACATTTGGTCACTGATCTTTCCTGGTCCTCTCTTTCCTTATCTTTAAGTGGAGGTAGTAATACCTACCTTGAAGACCTGAGGTGCAGATTAAGTGAACACAGGTGTATTTTCTAATGCAGTGCCCAGTTCATCATGGTTCTCAATAAATCACCCTTTGCTATCCAGTACTACCATCATCATCACCACAAAGATACAATCATGTGCTTGGATTTCACAAAAATAATTCATGGAGGAACTCATGCCAAATCAACACTTCGTGAGAGTTATAAACAGAATACTCATCACTGCACTTTCTAATCTTTCAGCTGGATCAACAAGGCACCCGGAGAAGGTTGAACCTTACCGACGGCAACATAGTATGCCGCAAACCCCGTGAATCGCTCCTCGTTGGAGAAGTCCGACCTAAAGATCACCTGCAGTTTATTGTATGGGACATGGAACTCTTCCACAATTGGGGAGTTGGGATTCTTGCTGGTCCTTCGTCCACAGAGTTTTCCTTCTTCAAAGTCTCCTGACATTATCTAAGAGAAGAGGCCAAAAGAAGCTAAGAAAGGTAATATTTCAGCGTGGAGTTCAGAGAAAAAGGGACAGAGAGAATAGAACAGGTACCACCTGAAGATTATTTGCCTCTGGTTCCCTGCATGCCTGGGGCATGCCCTCCCACCTCCTTCTCCTTCTACCACCCAGCCCTGCGCTCTGCGTGTGGACGACACTATACCTGCACTGAGTCATATGCACAGTTCTCTGACAGCTCTATGTCCAGATGGGTGAAGTAGAGATGGATCCCGTGCCCTTCAGGAACTTCTATTTCCCAAGATTTCTCTATCTCATTGGGGTAGGCCTGAGGATAGTTAGGGGACAGGATCTCCCCATACATAGTAGGCTCAGCATACGCCCACACCAAAAGGGAAAACAGGACAATGCACCTGAAAAAAAAGGCATGTGGAGAGATGGGTGGCTCAGGTCCCAGTGGACCAGTGCAGAGCACCAGGCTTTGTCACAGGGAGAGGGGAGGGGGAAGGAGGGGGCAACAGCATGTTCTCTAAGGAGAATCTTTGTTTGGAGTCAAGCAAAAAGGTCCAGGTCAAACCAAACCCAGGCTTCCATCTGAGCTGTTGTCTTGAGAAGATGAAGGGAATGGAGTCCTTGTGCATCTCTGTAGACTCATGGGCACTTACCTCATCTCTGGCACTGTGTCTGCCCGGGTGAGTGGCGTGTCTCTTGGTCCTGGCTCTCGGCACCTCTGGACTTTGGAGCTAAAGGGATGGCAGACCTGGCTATATTTGTCTAATAAACACAGGCACCTGTTTGGCAGTAGGGGCCACCTGGGGTACAGTGTCACCTTCATACAAATCACACACAGGTTAAACAGCTATATCCCTGACCCCACCATATGACAGCTGCCCTCTCATACCCTCCTTGGTGCTGCTTCAATTCCTTTCCTGGACTAAAATTAAATCTTTTTCTTCTCCATCGCTTCCCTGGAACTTCTTCCAGTTTTCTCCCCCAAGACATGAGTACTTTGCACCTGTTTTCTTCCTTCTCAGGTCTCCTTCCTCACCCCCGCCCTACCGCCCTCTATCAGTCTGTCTCCTGCCCTCCCAGAACAACATTCCATTTCCACTAAGGTTGTCAGAAGTCGTTCCCCATCACGATCACCCACCCAGGACATCCCCCCCTCCTCTGTTGGCAGTGACCCCCTTACCCCTTCAAACCAGCTCTCCTTTTACTGTGTTCACTGTTGCATATACGTCTGCTGATGCTCCCAGTGACCACTGATGGGGAATGAGCTTTCCTCCCTAGAGGAAGGCAGTGACCTTGGGAGAAGTGGTCTGCGACAGGGCTGGGTGGGCAAAGAGAAAAGAGGCAGCTGGACGGCAAGATACTTGAAAGGAAATGTATTCCCTCAATTCCCTCCATTAATTTTCCAGATGTTTTCCCTTTACTAAAAGACAAGATATCTTCCCAAAGTTCCTAGAAAAGTCTTGCCAAAAATGTTCCCACCTCTGAAAACAGTGGTAAGTAGTGGGGTGATGTGGGGTTGGCAAGGTCAACCTAAGAGAAATAGGTTGTCTATATTCTGCCTTCCTTTTATTCTGCTCTTTCCGGCCCTCCATCTTTACCCAAAATCTTCTATGTGAAGTTTTCTGCCTTTCTTTTCTCTTCCATCAAAGCTCTGCTTTTGTTTTTAAGGTTTTTACCTTCAGAAGCTGATGGGAGCAAGTGGGTCAGTCCCCTCTCTCTTGTCAGTGGGCATGCTGGGCAACCCTGCCAGCAGCCAAGAAGGGCAGCCCAGGGCCTGGACACTCCTCTGCAGGAACCTCCGCCGGCCTCCCTGTCCCGGTTCTGTTCATATGATTCCCTTCCCCAGTGTGCATGTCTGAAATTCCCTGATCAAAACAGAGCGGGGGGCTGGGAGACCATGGCACAGGGAAAGGGCAGCTCAGCCTTGATCCTGGAGCTCCCTCTGCTTTTGAGACAAGAACTGCATCCTTCCTGAGGCCTGGGATTCCTCTCTGTTCAGGGTTCCAGGGGGGAAAGGAGGAGTGGGGAATTTCACAGATTGCCTAATGCTCTTCTTCAGCCAAAGGGTGTGTTACAGAGTTTTCAGGGAAGTCAGGTGATTTGTGGGAAAAGGAGGGGATTAATACTGTGGGGGAGAAAGCCAAACTAAGGAAGTCCAACCCTCCAACTGTGTATGAATCACGAATTAAAGGAGAGTAGTTATCAGAAATGCAGACCTTCTCTGCCTTTAAGGCAAATTTAATGGTGGAATAATGACATACCTAGACCTAAACTGGTGTGGGAGGGACGATGCTTTTTTCTCTTCCTAAAATCCCCTCCACATCTCCAAACATCTAAATTCTATCCACCAATCAAGCCCCAGTTCAGAAGCAATCCAGATTCCCTTATCCATAACCTTGGGCCCAGATGTGTTTCGAAATTCAGAATTTTACCGATTTTTAAAAAGACAGGGCTGTACATGGACCCAACTACATAACACCTCCTCCTCCCACCAAGGGGAAGATTTCTTGGAGAAAATAACTCCTGACTTCTTCCAGCATCTCTGAACCAGGCCCACCCATCTTCAGAGAATGCCCACTCCCTGATTTTCACAGGCAGCTGAGCAGCCTTCCCCACGACCCAACCCACCATGCAGCCTCTCTACAGTGTGGGACTCAGACGTGGGACTCTGACCTTGATCTCAAATACACACTTTGCTCTATCTCACACCCTGCAAATCTTTCTAGGAAGAGCTTTGTTCTTTTTTGAATTTCATCGTCTGAGTTATTACAGCATGTTAAGATCACTTTACAGGAAGCCCCATTTCCTGCTACCGTTGGTAGAAAACCCTATGAACTGCATTCACGTTTTCCCTACTTTTGAAAATCCTGCCAAGCTCCCTACACCAGCCCAGGGAATCTATTCAACTTCAGCTTCTTCACTGCTAATTAGTGTTCTCAAAATCTGGGGTCATCTGCGAACCTCCACTCCCATTCCTAAACACCCAGGTTGCTGTTTATTTACAGTACCAGGACATGAAAATCTTAGATGAGTCAGTGTATTAATTAGGCAGGCTAATGCCACACTAGCCAATCTAAAAACTATTTCAGCTCAAACACAGTGGGGGCTTATTATTTACCCACATAAATAGCCCAGAATGGTTCCAGGTCAGCAGGACAGTGAAGGCCCTGTTATCTTTGGCACATTCTTTCTCACGGGGCCACTGTGAGAAAAAGTACGGAGGATCCCAGGTGGGAGATGTCTATGGGCCAGGCCTACGTGGGGTACACACAGCATCTACTCACAGTCCTTCGGCTAGAACCCAACTACGAGGTCACATGGAACTGCAGGGGTTGTCCCCAGAAAGAAGAGGAAATTAGGGTTTGATGAGCAGCTAGTAGTCCCTACCCAGAAGCCCCAAATATAACCCATATTTTCTCAAGCTGTGGAAAAATGGGGGTCTTATTAACATTGCTCTGGCTCTTCCCCTCTACCCTCTTACCCAGGGTCTCCAGCCCACATTCACACACCTCCTGTCTGCTATCACCGGGTGACTTCCTCCCCACACTGTGGGCACTGTGACATCTCCCAGCAGGAACCTCCTGCTATCACACAGAGCCCGTTAAAGGCTCAAGCTGCACAGGAATGCACAGTGAGAGATGTGATGAAGTTAACTCACATCTGAGGGCTCATAAGTGGAAGCCACCCCAGTGACCTGGCGCAGGTCACAAATCTAACAACCTGCACGTATGGGAGATGCCTCACAGTCAAAGAAAGCTGGCACCAATCCCAATCTTCCAATTCAGCCTTAAGTAGCTCACCTTACCCTGGAAAATAGGACCTGCCAGCCTTCTAAGGAAATCCCCGACCTCATAGCCGTCGGCTTTGCCTCTCCTAATGCTCTATAAAACTTCCCCTTGCCTCAGATCCCTCGGGAACAGTGCCCACTGCTTGTGATGCATAGCACTCCCCCAACCCATGGATTGTTTTCCCTGGAAAAAGGTCCTCAAACTAACTACTACATGGTTTTAGTTTTGTCATTTGAAAAAAAGTAACGTAAAGAGAGGAAAACACTTTCTTCTCTCTTTTTGGTTATTCCTTTTAGGTCGTACCAAAGTGGTGTGTAACTGCATGATGTCTTGAGTTTTCTCTGACATAATTCTTGTATTTTTTTACACACAGCTTTCTGGATCCAGATATGACTTCCTCAGGGCTAAGGTGAAAACCGGCTTAAGTGACTGACATGCACTGAGCAATAATTAGATTTCAGAAAGTCAGTAAGTCAGATACTTATTGAGTATCTACTTATGTGCCAGGCTCTGCTAAGCTCTCAGTTTACAGAGTAAACAAAATGGACACAGCCTCTGCCCTTACAGAAGTCAGTCTAGAGCAGGGAATGTCACTTCTGACCCTGAGATTTTGTTACTGAGTTGAGCATGATATTCTTGTGCCAGATTCTTTCTTCCCTTTGGGTGAGTTCTCCTTCAGGAGGTTCCTCTTGAAAATAGATTATTGATATGCCCACCTCACCCATTCAGCCAACAGACAGACATGTGTGAATCCCAAGTCAAGCCTGGGATCACCACCCTCAGCCTCCCACTACATGGATGGAACCACCAGAAAGGATAAAGCCATGGAGAAGGCATGTCAGAGCAGAGTCTATAAACCGGTGACCGTGGCCAAACCTGGCCAGAAAATGCATTTGGTTTTGCCTTACACAGTATAGGTTTACACAGCATTTTTAAGATTTTTTTAATTAGTTGCCAATATTAAAAAATAGAAGGTTGTACACATAAACACACATCCATATTTCCAGCTTCTTTTGAAGAAAACAGAATAGATAGCCCACAGTTCCACATGAGGCATGCTGTATACTTTTCCACGGTCTCTACTACTTCCTATCGTCCCTGACTCTGAGGTCAATGGTCAGTTGTCATTTGCCACTGTACCTTCCTTAGAGAATGAGTTAAGGGAACTATGTTTATAGCCTTGTACCTATCAAAAGTGGGAAACTGTAAACAAAACAAAATAAATTCACAAGATTAAGAAAACTGGGAGAGAACCTATTTCTTTATAGAAATAAAGAATATTCCTACCAGATTATTGTGAAAAAAGCTTCTGTTGAAGACACTATAATGGAAAAAATAAAATAAAATAAAATATGACCCACTTCACTTTTTCACATTATCCATCTGGCATCTGTAGGTACGGAAGCAGAGTGGGGGTGTGATGTAAAATGGAGGGTGGGGGCATGTAATAATAGAAAATAAATCTGGTCTTTATCCCCAGTTCTAGGTACAAAACTCCTAAAACCCTTAGAATTTCTTGAATGTAGAAGTGTCTTTCATCCTTCGTAAGGGGTCCCTTTTGGTCTTATACTAATCAGGTGACTCAGGGTGGAGCTCCAAGATAGATAGCCTCAGGATGGTGCAGAGCACCAGAAAGACCAAGTGGTAAAAGGGCTGAAACTTTTAACCCCTCCCACCAACCTCTGGGAAGACAAGTTTGGGGCTAGAGAGCAAAACTCTCTAAAAATTCTTGAACAGTAAAAGAAGAAGTGGTACATATACACAATGGAATATTATTCAGCCATAAGAAGAAAACCAATCCTACCATTTGCAACAACATGGATGGAGCTAGAGGGTATTATGCTCGGTGAAATAAGCCAGGCGGAGAAAGACACATACCAAATGATTCACTCATCTGTGGAGTATAAGAACAAAGAAAAACTGAAGGAACAAAACAGCAGCAGAATCACAGAACCCAAGAAAGGACTAACAGTTACCAAGGGGAAAGGGACTGGGGAGAGTGGGTGGGAAGGGAGGGATAAGGAGGAAAAAGGGGCATTACGATTAGCACACATAATGTAGTGGGGGGGGCATGGGGAAGGCAGCATAGCACAGATAAGACAAGCAGTGATTCTACAGCATCTTACTACACTGATGGACAGTGAATGTAATGGGTTATGTGATGGGGACTTGATAATAGGGGGAGTGTAGTAACCATAATGTTGTTCAAGTAACTGTACATTAACAATACCAAATAAAAAAAAATCTGAAATAAAAAACTCAGTGCCTCAACAAAAAAAAAAAAATTCTTGAACAGGAGTTTCTGGACTGGTGAACATGTGGAGGTGTTGCCAGGCACCTGTATCTGGGAAGGTCTCTCCCTGAGCCCTAGGTGAAATCTCAACCTGGACTGGGGAGGGTTCTTGACTTGGATCAAAAAAGAATTCATAAACAGGTCAGGCGAGTGCAGGTGTAACTCCGGGGGGAAAATGGGTTCCCAGCCCATGGCAAATAAACCTTTGAAGCCAAAATCTGTCAGAGGGAAAAATAAAGTGGGAGAAACCTGTTTATTGCTTACAAGATGTCGTATCTGTTCGTCTACTCCCACTCACCCACGTCTCTCCCCCTCCTGACTAGGAAGAACACAAAAATAACCTCTCTGGTCCCCGTGAGCTTGCCTCTCTGCCTGCCCCCCTTATAATCACCTTCTGATATGAAGGTGGACCTCTCTCCACTTCTTGGAAACACCTATTGATATGGAGATGGACTAAGACCAGGCAAGAGATTGTGGAAAGAATTGCAATTTTACTCACAGTAGGTAAGGAAGGAATTCATTAAAGCGAGAGTAGTAGTGAAAGGCAGCAACCATGCAGGCAACAGAGAGCAAGGAAGAGCACAGGAAGGAAAGAGAAGCTTGTTGAACTCCTGCTCAGTGTAGGACAGATCTCTGGTCAACTCCTGAAGCCAGGGTCACCTGGCATCCAGTGTCTGCTTGAATTCTGCACTGCATGGGAACTAAGCCTTTACCAACGCCAGGATTGTGGGGAGCTGCTGGGTACCGGATGGTTTGAGATTATGTCTGAGAACTTCCCCAAAGCAAAGAAAGGAGATTTGGGGTCAGTCTACCAAAGAGCATGATCATACAGCTGCAGTCCTGTCCAGGTCACCCAGGCAGCAGAAACTTGCAAGCCCAAACCAGAGATCTTAGTAGCCCTTCCCTACTTGTCTGAAGTAAAACAAACAGGGAGAAGACTTGTGCTTATATCTAGAACACTGAATGAAATAGTGAAGTAACATTGGAAAGGGGTCTTTTGTTAAAATCTCCCAAGAGACTTGGAAGAGCTCAGAGACAAAACACAGTAAGCTGACTCTGAGAAAGCTTCATTTAAAGCAAAGTACACACTTGAAGAAAAGGGGAGCGCAGGAAGCCTCAGGCAGGAGGCAGAGCACTTAAAGGCTTAGAATTCATGTCTTTTGAGTGGGGTAAAGGGCCAGGGGGGATATAGCCTTGACATGTGGTCTTACTATGCTTATCTCCTCTGAGAGATGTTGTATCATTACCATAGTCAGTCCTCTGGATATTCTGTAAAATAAACTTAATACAAGGACTTTCTTGATCCTGGTCTTCTCCAAGATAATAGTTACCCTCAAGCAGTGGGAACATATGATTTAGGACTGCTTTACTCTGCCTTAAGATAGGGTTGGTTGTTGGCTAATTACCATTAAGTATGTTAGGCATCTTATCTCCTAACTCACCAGTTTTTAAAATGGAATCTTAGCCTTAAGATGGAGTCCCTCCTGTTCTTACTACACTATTTATATGTCAGTATTTTTCATCATAGGCAGAAAAAAATTAATCACAATGCTTGTCCCATGTCCCTGCTCTGCCTCAGAGGTGCTTTTAGAGGCTGCACTCAGAGGCATGGAAGCTTCACACCCCTTCTCACTTGCCTTCCCAGGCATCTCTTCCATCTGATTGTTCTGGAGTTATATTCTTTTATAATAAAACTGTGATCTAAAAATAAATAAAAACCTCTTGAACAGTGAGGCTTGATGAGCTCCTGGGTTGGTGGCGAGTCCGCGGGAAGGGTGGCACGCCCTAATCCCACGGGGACAGGAGCTCCTGCACTCAGGACACTTCCAGATCTGTTCTAGGTACCTCTTCATCTGGCTGTTCATCTGTATCCACTGTAATATCCTTCCTGATCAACCGGTAAACCCAAGTAAATGTTTCTCTGAGTTCTATGAGATGCTCTAGCAAATCAATTAATCCAGAAAGCTGTGGGAGCCTCTGATTTATAGCCAATCAGTCAGAAGCACAGGTAACACCTACACTTGGAATTAGCATCTGGAGTGGAGGCCGTCTTATGGGACTGAGCCCTTGCTTGTGGAATCTGACACCCTCTCCATGTAGCTAAGTTTGTAGGACACTCAGTCAGTGTCTGCTAACAATTGCTTGGTTGTGTCAGAAAAACATCCATTGGAGGTGGGAAGGACTAGAAGAGAATCCTGGAGAATATCAAAATTTGCAGGACAGGCAGAGGTGCTTGAAAAGGAGCCTAAGGAGTAAATTTCAGAAGAAATGGGTAGTCTGGCAGTTGCCTTTAAGGAGAACTGGGAAAATGGGGAAGGGTGGAGCAGAGAACAACCACATTATGTCACAAGTCTATTAGTACTATTTGACTTTTGAAATGTATGTATCATCTTAATTTTTAAAATTAATTTTTTTAAAGTACAGCAATAAAAAAAAAAAGAAAGAAAGAAAAGGAGCTCAAGAAAGATCACAAAAGGGCAGTGGAAAATCAGGAGATTTTTCCAGGAAAAGCCAAGAGAAGAGAGTTTAAGGGCAGGAGAGTTCCAATAAAAGATGGTGGAATAAAGGTATGTTTACTCACTCCCTTCTCTAAAATACCAAAATTAACAATAAAATGATTATTAGAAAAGAACACTCCATCAGCACTGAAATTAGAAAAGGGCTACAATGCAAATCATTGACTATAAGGAAGATTTTCAGAGGATAATAAAAATCTGAACCAAAACAAGGGAGGGCACCTGGAGAAGATTCCTGTCCAGATATCAAGGAGGGTCCTACATTTCTCCAAAAGTAAGTCAGACGTCCCTAGGGAGCCTAACCAAGCATCCTTTGTTAGGACAATGAGGACTAGAGGCAACAGGACTTGTCTTATGGTAGAGGAACAGAACACCACACAAAGCCCCAGCATATACCACACCCTGGGTGGCAATGCTGAAGAAAGGACAATGTGGGCACCGTCCTTTTCTTACCGCTTCAGACTCTCACTGGGAGAAACTGCCTGGAGGTGAGGCAGAGATAGAAACGAGGGCCTGCACAGCCAGTTTTATAGCTGTTGATTATGAGATACAGCAGGGAAATGGGACAAGGGTCCTGCCATTGTAATTCTACTTAGCCTACAGAAAAGGCCCAGCTTATTGTTTTAACTTAATCTATATGCTGTTCCTCTTCTTCCAGCCCTGTAGTCAATTAAGTAACTTTGGCACCAGAATGACAGACAGACTTCCAAAGTGTAAATGAACCTACATGGGTAAAGAATGCCAAGACCCAGATCAACACAGTCAACTAAATAACCCTATTCTTAAGGTTAAACTTCAAAGCAATTATTAATCACCTGTGTACATCATGCCTTATGCCATCCCCTCCCCAAAAGGCCCTGTAAAACCTCAAACCCTAAGCCCTTAAGCACACCTCCTCTCTTGACATTGCCTGCACTCCCATCTGTGTGTGTTCTGTCTTACCAAATAAACCTTCTTGCTGCATAAGCCTATTGCATTTGTCTCTAAACTCCTTCATGATAAAGACAAGAACTGGCAGACCTCCACCTCCAGTTGTAATGTCTCTGTCACCTTGCTTTTTCACTCAGCTTTCTAGTCTTAATGCAGTCCTTTGTCTCTCTCCCTGTTTTATTTCAGACCAGTAGGGAAGTAGAAGTTCTCAAGACATAATCTCTCTCCATGCAGTACTCCGCAGCTCCCCTAAATCCTGGGGTGGTAAGGAGATAATTCCTGCGTGGTGCAGATCAAGACACCAGACACTAGGTGACCCTAGCTTTAGGAATTGGCAAGGGATTTGCCCTATGCCAAGCAGGAGTTCAGTGAACTTTT
This sequence comes from Manis pentadactyla, assembly GCF_030020395.1. NCBI lineage: Eukaryota > Metazoa > Chordata > Mammalia > Pholidota > Manidae > Manis > Manis pentadactyla. The sequence goes on along the minus strand of NC_080032.1, from coordinate 64,660,292 downwards.
TCTCCCTCTGTTCTTCCTTGCTCTCTACTGAATGGACAGCTGCTGACATTCACTTCTATTCTCGCTTTAATGAATTCCTTTCTTGCTGACAGTTGCTCAACCTGATGGAGGATTCTTTCCCTATCAGAGTCAAGAACCCTCTCCCATCCAGGCTGAGGTTTCACTTTGTGTGCAGGGAGAGACCTCCCCCAACACAGCTGCCTAGCAACAATTAGAATCAGTTGAACAGAGACAACTCAACAGCAAATATTTAAATAAAATAGACCTTAAACTCTGAAAGCCACATGCAGCTCTTGCCTAGATGATGTGCTTTTCTGTGGACTGGAGGAAGGCAGATGCAAAAGAAGAGGAGGAGAGATGAAATAGAGCAAAGGACACATCAAATAGTTTAGAAAGTGTCCTGATACAACATAATCAAGTTGAAGCTGCCGGCTCCCTCAAAAAGCATCCCTCCTCCCTCCCAAAAAAAGCCAAGATGAGAAAACACAAACAAATTTGTAATGATACCTATGAACAAAACACATTACCCAATGAAAAGAGAGATACAATTCTAATTCCAGTAGTAAAGAGAATACAGATATCCCAAGGTGCAATTGAGCAATAGAGAGACACAAAATAGCTCCACTGGTTGCTGTTGACCAACCCATTATAAGAAGCAAGGAGCTGGGTGGCTGTGCTTACAATACTTTCTAACATTTTTGGAGAACCAACAAATATAATGAGGTTGACTGGTTGCTCCTAATGTCACTGGACAAAGTGGTGAAAGAAAAGGACAAGCTCAGAGATATGAATCCCCAGCCCAAGTACCACACAGTGACGGGAAAGCCCGTGTGTGCCTGGAATGAGACCGTTAACTCCTGCAGCCAGAGGGCTCAGGTTGCTGACAAGCAAATGCAGAATCATCCCCTGCTTAATTACAAATAAGTTGTATTCCCAGCCTCTCAGCGCATTGGTTGGGAAAGAAAGGGATCCTGCAAGTTGGAATGTGGACATGTGGGAAGATGCTGATGAAGCCGGGGAGACTGAGCCCCCAAATTCTGTTGAATCTTCTTTATCAGTGGAAAAGCCTCCTCACCTGCAATGGAAGTAGCTTCTTCACCTCCAAGCCCTCACATCCACCTGTGGGGGATTAACCTTGCATTGCCTGAGGAAATTAAAACGGTTTCCCCTGAGGCTGACAAGTAAGACTGATTCTCTTCAGGACCCACACCCACCAGCCCAATTTGCTGCAAAACAGAGAACTAGACCCAAGTCCCAGCAGGCCCCTACAGGTTGAGGTACAAAGTGTGACTCACGAACAGGTGCAGCACACTCTGAAAGAATCACTTGGGTTTTCTAATTTATACAGACGGACTCTGGGGAACACATGTGGGAATGGATACTGAGGGTGTGCGATAATGGTGGAAGGAACGTGAAGTTAGATCAGGCTGCATTGATTTAAATGAGCTCACTAAGCAGAGACTCTGCACTCAGTGGTGCAGCTTGGGGAGTTAGGAAGGGCTTCCACAGTTTGTTTGGTTTGCTGGCTAAAACATGGACCAAAGTGAGTGAATTATAAATGCTAGACCTGCCTTGTTTAATGTAGAGGAAGGGACTCAAAGGCATAGGGAGTTTGGGATGTTAGAGTGGATTTGTCACTTAAGATCTCCTCATCCACACTGGGAGGGTCCAGAAAATGTTATCTTTCACCACTACTATGAGAAATAAGTTTGTGAGGGGGACCAGGCATCCTTGAAGAGGTCTGTGATGGTTCTTCTCTATAGGCCAGACCTTACTGTAGGAACTGCAGTCACTGAATTGGGAAACCTAGAAGGGGTGGGAGTAATTGTATCCTGGGATGAAGAGGCCACATGGCGGCCCCCAACCACCAAAAGGCAAGGTGGTTACCATGACGGACAGCAGAGTCCAAACGGCAGTCAGAACTGTCTGACTTGCACAGGCCTAGGCATGAGCTAGTTGATCAGGGTGCTCCTAGAACTGAAATAGACAGGAAGCCTACTAAATTCTTACTTGATCTGTAAAAGAAGAAAAGTTTTAGGTCAAGTGAACAAAAGTCTCTCCTGAATCCTAAGAACAGAGTTACAGCCTTTCAATCAATTCCCAGACTTGAGCCAGTTTACAGACCCAGAACGCATGAAAGGAGGGGCAGACTGCTTGAGAAAGGACCTTGGTACATTGTCAAAAATGTATACTGTTAATCTTCCTACCAGCCTTCCCCAGAAGGATCAATGGCTTTTTATCTGGGAAACTGTGTTCTGGGGTGTCTTGCCAATGGGTTTCAGACCCGGGTAAGTTTGCTATGGATTCAATATGACCAAAGAAATTGACAGTAAAACGTTCTTGGGGGGAAAGGGTTATACCCAACTTTATTTCCAGGTGGCAGGTCAGTCACTAAAATCCCATTCACTCAGGGCAAGTCTGCATGCAGCAAGCCAGTCTCTGCCTCTGGGCCCTTCCATCTGCACAGCCATCCTCTGGGCCTCTGTCCTTGGCGCTGCCACCACTCCAGCCTCTGCTCTACTCTCCTGCAGCCTTGCAGCCCTGCCACCGTGTCATGCCCAGAGCACTGGGTGGAGCTCTTTATATAGAGTCAAATTGCCCACAGGTGTCAACCAGGGCCAGGTGAGAATCCTGGCCACAGGAACTCTCATTTTATCCACATGGGGAAAAGGAAATAATCAGACTTTGGGGGGCTACAGGACACCAGCTCTGAACCGACACTGATTTCAGAACATGCAAAATGTCACTGTGACCCATCAGTCAGAGGGACTTATGGAGGTCAGGTAATCGATGGACTTTTAGCTCAGATCCCTCTCACAGTGGGTCCAACAGGTCCCCAAAACCATCAGTTCCAAATGCATACTTGTAATAAATACACTAAGCAGCTGGCAGAATAGCGACATTGGCTCTCTGACCTGTGGAGTGACTAATATTATGGTGCAAAAGGCCCCAGCATTGCCCCTACCTAGGAAAATTGTCAACCAAAAGCAATACCTACCCATTTCTGGAAGGACTGCAAAGATTACTGCCACCCACCATCGAGGATTTGAAAAATGCAGGCCTAGTGATGTCTACCACATCTCCATTCAATGCACCCTCTTGGCCTGTGCAGAAGATAGATCTTGGAGAATAGCTGCAGATTATCATAAGAGTAACCAGGTGGTGATCCCATTTACAGCTGCTATACCAGATGTGCTTTCATTGCTTGAGCAAATTGACATATCTCCCACCTAAAGGAAAAACTCAACTTCATTCTTTGCCATTTAGGGGAAAACCCAGTTCTTCCCTACTGTATCTTTCTTCCGGCATCTCGTTTATTCTCCTCTACCACACACAACACTTCACTTCCTGTCACCAAACATGGTCCACAATTTTCTGCAACACCAGCTGGGTGTTTTACAATTCAACTCAATTCTGACACCGTCTACCTGGAGACAACAACATTCCACGGGTTAAGGCTTCACTCCTACAAGAGTTCCCACCCCCGTTTCAGATGCCCATTGCAAGCTCAGATTGTCATCTGTGCTTCTGACAAACTGGCTATAGATCAGAGGTTCCAACTACCCCTTCTTCAGCTTTGATCAATTTGCTAGAGCAGCTCACAGAACTCAGAGAAACACTTTACTTACTTTTATTGTTTTTTTATAAAAGGATATGATAAAGGATACAGCTGAACATCCTAATGGAAGAGATGAGTAAGGGAAACGTGGGAAGGGCCAGTGAAACTCCACACCCTTTCTGGGTGTACCTCTCTCCAGCAGTCCCACATGTTCTCTGACCTGGCAGCTCTCCAAACACTATGGGATTTTTATTTTATAATATAATAATATATAATTTAATATATAATTTAATAATACTTTTGGGATTTTAATGGAGGCTTCATCACAGAGACTTGATTGATGATTAACTTTATTTTCAGCCCCTCTCCCTTCTCAAGAGATGGGGGTTGGGGGGAAGAGCTGAAAATTCCAAGCTTCAAATTATGGTTTGTTCTTCCTGGTGACCAGCCCCTATCCAGGAGCCATCCAGGAGCCCACCCAAAGTCACCTCAAAAGAACAAAAGACTTCCTATCACCCAGAAAATTACAAGAATTTTGAGACCCCTGTCAGAACAGAGGTCAAAGACCAATACTAGAACAAAAGATGTTCCTAGGATTCTTATCTCTTAGGAAATTACAAGGGTTTCAAGGGCTCTGTGCCAGAAACCAGGGGCAAAGACCAAGATATATATTTTCTATTATCTCACACCCTGGTACCTACTAAGCAGCTATTGACCTAGTACATGTTTTTTTCTCAAAACTTGTTGGTAAAGATCACCAGAAGCAGTTTGCTTTCATTTGGCACGAGCAGCAATACACCTTCACTCTCCTACTTCAGAAGCTTATCAGCTTTCCAGTCGTTATCAAAATTTAATTCTCAGGATTTTTTTTTTTTTTTAGTTCTCAAGGATCTTGATTGCCTTTCCTTTCCACAAGATATCATACGTGTCCATTACATTGATGGCATGATGCTCACTGAACCTACTAAGCAATCACCAGCAACTATTCTAGATTTATTGGTAAGCCATTTGCAAATCAGATTTGCAAATCAGAGAGTGGGAAATAAATCTAACAAAAATTCAGAAGCGATTTACCCCAGTGAAATTTCTAGGGGTCCAGTGGTGTGAAGCATCTTGAGATATCCCTTCCAAGGTAGATAAGTTATTGTGTTTGGCTACTCCTCTAATAAAAAAAAGGGCACAACATCTAGTGAGTCTCTTTGGATTTTGTAGGTAACATTCTTCATATGGTGTGTTACTCCACCCATTTACCAGGTGACTCAAAATGCTGCTGGTTTTGAGCAGAGGCCAGAACAAGAGAAGACTCTGCAACTAGTCCAAGCATCTGTGCACGCTGCTCTGCCCCATGGACCACGTGGTCCAGGAGATCCAATGCTGTTTACAGTGTTGCTGGCAGATAGAAGTGTTGCTTGGAACTTTCAGCAGGCCCCTATAGGCAAATCACAATGCAGGGCCTTAGGATTTTGGACAAGGCCCAGCCATCCTCCATGGATAACTACTCTCCTTTTGAAAAGCAGTTCTTGGCCTGTTAATGGGCCTTAGTAGAGACTGAACACTCAACATGGGCCACAAAGTTAACATGTGACCTGAGCTGCCCATTATGACTTGGTGTCATACGACCCACCAAGCCATAATGCTAGGCATGCACAGAAACACTCTGTCATCAAATGGAAGTGGTATGTCATTGGGTCCAAGCAGGCCCCAAAGGCACCACTGGAATGAGAGCTACAACACCACAACCCCTTTCTGGGATAGATAGATGATGGATAGATAGATAGATAGATAGATAGATAGATAGATAGATAGATAGATAGATAGATAGATAGATAGATAACCTCCTGTATCCCACTGGTTCTATTTCTCTGCAGAACCCAGACTAATACAGACACTTAAGCATGTTCTTTAAAAATATAGAGAAAAATAGGTTATCCAAAAGTACTTTTTAAAGCAGACAATTTAGGAAAATATTTTTAAAACAAAGAGCTATTGAAGACTCTCTAATAAAAATGGTAGATAGACTTGCCAGAGATCCCACTAAAATAATAGTGAAGGGTAGAGTGGGGAAGATATAAATCTATAGGAACGAAGCAAATGGAAGAAGAAACGCCAGCAGATGACACATTTAAACACACTTTTGGGAGATGGAGGACTAGTGATGCTACAGCAGAGAGGAGGTAGCTGACAAGCAGCCAGGATGAGAGGACTAACTGAATGCCTACATGCAAGGTTATTATAGAGGGAAGACAGAAATTTGGGAGTCACCTTGGCCAGGAAGTTACCCTTAATTTCTGCCTACAGTCCATTGGCCAAAGCTAATCACATGGTCCCAGCCTGCCTGCAGGTAAGTTGAGAAGTTGTAAGCCCAAGCACAGATAGTGAGTGACACACTTCTCTGCCATTATGAGAAAGTGAGAAAAAAACTTATTTTTCCGGAAGTATGGTACGGAGGGAAAGGAAAAAGAGGGCAGTAACTTCAGAGAAAGCCAAGGTATTCTAGGACGGGAAGCCCTGCAGACGGTAATAGACAGGCAGCAAGGAGCCAGGAGAAAAGAAGGAAGGAAGGAAGAAGTAGAAAGAGATCTTGAGATTGCTGAAGAGGGAAGGAAAGACAGGGAAGAACAGCAATCAGAGAAGACAGGTTTCACTGATACATTATGCTTATTTCTATACAAATACTTTCACTTCGTTTTATAACAATGTCTTCATGTCTCTCTTTCCACTAGACACAGAGCTTCTTGAGGGCAGGGACCATCTTGTCTTCATCTTTGTTTTGAGGGTCCAGCACAGAATCCAATTTATAAGCCCTCAGTGAATGTATTTAATTATAAAGAGGCCATATTATCTTAATCTTCTCTTCTCTCACTCACCAGCTAGGTAACCGGAGACGGAGGTGCTGCATAGGAAGAATGAAGGGAACGTGACTGACCAAACACCTGAGGAGCAAGGCAAACAGGCACCTGTTGTGTCAACATAGACCCAGCTTCTGTCCCATGCCCGCCTTTCTCTCAGAACACCAGAAGTACGAGAAGGGGCAAACATGTTATCTAATTGTATAACACAAAGAGAAACTGAGTTTCGGTATTTTTAAACAGGGTCTAGGCTGACTAGATGTTTGAACAAATACATTATACATATTCAGCAAATCAGAGAATTTAAGGGTCTTAACATCTAGCCAAACAACTTCAATTAGACAAACTCTACTAAAGTTGCTTACATTACAACCCAGAATCCCCCTCTTGCTTATAAACCTATAGTTTCAAAATTGAGGATGATGAACTACTGGTAAGTAGTGATATCAGGTTAGTGGACCCTGATCAGCAATACTTTTAATTAATTTAAATAGAATAGAAATTATCAGAGAACATATACATAGTATGGCAGGATGTTTTGTCTGTACATCTGTGTAAATAGTATATGTATTTGTTGGCTAGGGTATGAAAAGGTATACATACTGGATAGCAATGTATTTCTTACAGTAGAGTCCAGTTCATTAAAAAAAAAATGGAGTTACAACCCTAGAGAAACTGTCATTCTTGCTTAAAGGAAAATGTCCAATGTAGCAATATTTGTAATAAAATAAATACACCAATAAACAGGAAATGATCCAAGTATTCCTCAGCATGAACATGAGAAATGATGGTATAATCACACAATGGAATGTTACATGACAATTAAAATGAAAGTTTTAGAGCTACGTGTAAAAACATGAATACATCTCAGTAAAGATGATAAGTGTAAAAACAAGCTGCAAAATGATAGTTATTGTAATACCATTAATACAAAATTTTAAGCATGCAAAACTATACTATATATTGTTTCATGGATATAAACAGTATGTAAAGATAAAAACAGGCACAAGATTGATAGATAGCAAAGTCAGCAAAGTGGTGACCTCAGAGAAGGGAAGAAGGGAAATGCTCTGGGGAAGGGATACCAAGCTCTTCAGGTGTACACGGGATCTTTGTTTCTTAATCTGGGGGAAGTCATATTATCTCTACTTTTCTGAATACTGCATATTTTTTAAATTTTTGTCCACCCAAAGGGGGAGGTGAGATGATATTTAACAGACTTAGATTTAAATTCTATCTCCACCACTTACTGGGAAAGACACCTAAGTTTCTTAATTTCTCCAAGACCCTGTGTCAATAAGAAGACATCATAAAAATAAACATCAAGTTTCATAGCCAAATTAAGTGAAGTAATATGGCTATAAGTCCTTTAAAAAATGCTATAGAAGTATATAAGCTGTAATTGTACAGGTATGCTCGCAGTTATTACAAGAAACTCTCAGTGTTTCTTTTTTACACACTCTCATAGAATGCTGTCCCTTTCCTGCAGAGCATGTGCATTTACACCTGCATTAATGCTACCGTGTCACTGGGCATTATTCCCACTCCACAGCCTTGGGCTCACCATTATATTCTCCGGAGCCCAGCACGGTTTCCGGCACAGGCATTTTTGTCAGTGTGATCTGAACAGTGGTCACCTGTAGGAAGTTAGAATGGGAAGCAAGGTGGGCAGAAAGGACTTTTGTGTTTCTATACTGTTAGAATTTTTAACATGAACCTCTATTACTCAGTAACAGTTTAATTTTTTAATGAAAGTAACAAAGATTACATCGGCGCATCTTCATTTCATCGCCTCTCGCGGAACGGAACGTTTTAACATAGGCAACTGCCTGAAAAAGGATGCATGAAGTAAAGAAACAGGAAGTAGCGTTCAGGGGCTCTAGGCTCCCCCGAGACCCAGTGGGAGACAAGGCGGAATGCGTAACGGTTGCAGAACGACCAGAGGCACCGTTGGGAGGCGCTCGCGAGACTGCAGCAGGAATTCCCGCCTCTCGGTTACATGCCCCAGTAACCCCGGCACGCCAGCGACCGACAGTAACCTCGCGGTTGGGGAACGAGCCCCTCCCGCCCCGACTCTCGCCTGCTCCCGCCTCAGCCAATGGGAAGGCAGCGCACGAACCGGCGGACACTCTCCCCCGGAGACTCCGCCCCTAAACAGTTAGAACCGGGTTGCACAACCACCTGCCACCGGCTTTAACTCTTCCAATCGCAGATCTGGTTCGCAATTCCAAGCCCCGCCCCACCCCGGCTGCCCCGCGTCCCTGCTCCGAGGGAGTCACCTTTGCCTTACAAACATTCAGGCCCGCCCTCTGTCTACCTTGCCGCGTTAGGCCCCGCCCTCTGCCCGGACCGACCAATAGTCGGGGGAGCCTGGAGCCACTGGGCGGGCCCGCAGCCAATGCGCACGCTGTGGGCGGGCTCCCGGCCGGAATTGGGGGTGAAGCCACAGCGTTGTGCCCACATTCGGGGCGCGCGGAGCTGCGGGGTCCCTGGGGGACGCCCGGAGCTAAGATGGCGTCTGAAGCTGAGGGGTACTTGGGGACGGTGGCGGAGCTGACGAAGGTGCTGCGGTGGGGTTTCGAGGAGCTGAGCCTTAACAAGTTGGCGGCGTCCCTCGGCGCGTCGGAACAGGCGCTGCGGCTCATCATCTCCATCTTCCTGGGTAAGGACCCCCCTGTCTCGCTCCACCTCCTCGCGGAGGCCCCGGGGAGTGGGGACATGACCTCCGCCTCTTCCCGAAGCCGCAGGGGACCGTTTTGTGGGGGACGGATGTGAATCCTAAAACATAACCAACCCTCTATTGAGAGGAAGACAAGTTTTGTCTCGAGTCTGGGGGCGCTGTGTCCTCTGAACCTCTTCACCTTTCTCTTTGACCCCCCGCTGTCCCTTCTGGCCCCGCATTTGGCGCCACCACGCTCTCATCATGCCACGGTCTATCCCGTGCGCTCGCGACCTGTCCTTATTTGTCTCACTCTTGAGTTCTACTCTCTGTCCTGCTGTTATTAGTGTCAACCCTCACACATGCGCGCTTATCCGTAGCTTTAGGCTCCCTCACTTAGGTATTAGCCCTGCGGGCCGGCTCAGCCCCATATTCCAGATTTACATATTCGAAGGCTCCGTATTGCATTGCCATCTTATTTACACCTTGTTCTCTTTCTGTTCCATTTCTAATATTTTCTTCTTATACCATACCGCTTTTTTATTTCCTTGACCACCCACCTGTCATTTACTCTGGAATATCAAAATAATAGTGGACTTGGGAAACAGGATAGACACCCCGCCCCCTTAAAAAGACTGCTATAAAGTCCTGTAGGAATTTAAAGGTCAAGATCTGTTAGATAAATATTTGAGTAGTTGGAAAGCTTTATGAAGGTTATGGGACTTGAGCTAGGAGAGTAGAGGTGGGGAAGAGTTAAGCAAACGGGACCAGGACAAGAGCACAGGATTGGAGATCTGAACGTAGGAAGTTTGAGATGAGGTTGGGGAGATGTGGAACACCTTAAATGCCAGGAAGAAATTTGGAATTTATCCAGCAGTCAGTAGAAAAATTGACATGTAATATCACCTAACGGTGCTAACCGGATCTAAATAATGGGAGAGGCATTAATTCATATTTAAACAACTCTAGCTGTTCTCATTGTTGTTTGCCTATTAAGTTTCAAACCAAGATGTCTTCCTTCTAACAGATAAAGGTCACCTTTTCCTTCGCTGGTAGAACAGTAAAATTTTAGAGGTGGAAAGAACTTTCGGTTGTGTGAATTGTTCAGTGTCACCCAGATCTAACCCAGATTTATCAGCACCCCAATCTAAGGTTCTTTGCACCACAGCAGCTTTGAACTTCCTACTCCTTCAACCTTGTTTCTGACCCACTTATTTGTTGGGATTGTAATTGGCAATTACGAGTGTTTACATTCATTAGTTAGGATGCTCACTGTTGATTTCTCAACTGTGAATTGAGAATATAACACAAGTAGCAACAAATTATAAGGGGCAATCTGTTAAATGGAGCCGGGGCTAGAATTAGTACTTGGAACCTGTCCTTTCTGTGTTAACATAATCAAATACTCCTGTGTACTGCTGGGCTACAGCTAGGTACTGTGGTAGGACATAACAACTGACTAGGAAATAGTTCTCTCCATGTCCTAACCCCTACTCTCACCACCACCAATCATCAAAGTAATGAACACTTACTTATAAAACATCTACCACACTCCTGAGCACCCTTACCCATTCTGTCATTGCCCATCTCTCTCCTTTCTATCTCCCATGTGCCACTGCCTTCAGTAACTCTTGGTATTTCTCATCTTTAGGTCAAGTTGGGGCTTTGACCTCATATCAAGCATAGTTCTTCTTCCTTGTGGATACATAGGATTGTATTTTCTAGGTATGGGTTAAATACATACATGCAAACATAAATCGATAAACTTGACATGTGCATGGAAGAAAGAGTACATTCTGGCTGTAAATACGTTTCCCTTACAAACATAATCACTTCTGTGTATTATAACCTAGAAACCAGTAGCCTTTCAGCAATGGAGTTCCTAGTTCTGGAACCCAGCTCTCTTGGGGTAATCCTTGCCAGAGGTACCAAGAAGGCCTGTAGTCCAAAATGACCTCTGATTGACTTTCTACCAATTCAAGATTATTTTTTGGATTGAAAGTACCTAAATGCAGTCACTGCAAGGGAAGAGCTAGGTGTATTGGCCACATTTTAAAGTGTGGATAACTTAATTAGATAGTCTCATTACTGCTTCTTTAACATCTTGCTTTCCCTACTTGAGTTCTATTTGCTGAACTTGAGATGTGCTGCAGAGCATTAAAGCACTAGTTTTTTCATCCTTTTTGACTGGCATCCATGGTGAGAAATATGTTTTACATGGAAAAGGCCCAATAAATTCTTACAGAATAAGGTAGACATCATGACACAGTACACACGTGTGTGTATGCATTTGAAACTAAAGTGTCAGGAAACATTACTTATCCTTACTATAGACAGTGTGTTTAGCTATTTTCCACTTTATTTTTAACACTATGACCCACTAAATTGGTTTTGTGACCCATTAATGGGTTATGAGTAGTTTGGAAAATCCTGACTTAGAGGCTGTAATTTTTAATATGCAGTACTTCAAGAAGAAGGTAAGCATATGAGGACTGCTGCCTTGGGGTTTTTGACCAGCCAGAAGACTCTGCTAAAAGGAGTGTGTGTATGTCTTGTGTGTGCTCGTAAGGAGTTTGATGGAAGATGAATTTTGCTATGAGCCCTGGTGCTGGCAAACGCTACTGGAAAACATCTTCCCTACAGCACTTGGGTCTCATGACTCCTTAGCCTAATTAATAACATGAATTGTTCCAAATAAAGACAACAAAATGTACCTACTGTGGGCTGAGCACCATGGATGAGCCCCTGCAAGGGCAAAGGTCGTGGTGCAGTGGGAAACACAGGGCCATGCACTCAAAGGTATTGCATCTGGTCTGTCTGGGGGGTTGGGGTGGGGGTAGGAAATGGGCATGAGATAAATACTTGAATAGCCACAGTAAAAGGAAGAAACCAGAGTGTCATTAGCATTACAAAGCTTTGTGAGATTTCAAGACTGGACCTTTAGTGAACTTGGAAAGTTGAAGAAGGTCTCAACAGGCTGAGATGTTAAGGCAGGAGGAATAGCATGAGCAAAGGTACTGAGGTAGGAGTGTGTGGTGACACGTAAGGAACAGTAGGTAGCTCCAGTTTGACTAAAACAGGACTTAACTAGAGAAATGGTGGAACATCAGACGGGAAAGGTAGGTTGTGGAGCCTTGAAAGCCAAGGTGAGGAGCTTGTACTTAATTAAGACGGTGATAGGGAGCCTTTGGAGATACTGGAAAGGGCAATAGTATGCATGGAGTTGCATTAGGGAAATAATCCAGTGTCGGGTGATTGAGGTAGACAAAGATGAGAGGAAGGGAAACCGATGAGAAGGAACAGTGATCTAAGTAATTTCAGTGACTCGGAGGCCAGGTGCTTGCTCTGAGAGGAGGAAGTAGGGATCTCATGTGAAATATTTCAGAAACACAGAATGTTTTGAAAGGTAGATTCTATACACTTCCATCTACCCAGCAGCTCATGCTGGAAACAAAAGAAACAGCCTTGTCCCCTCCCTTTCACTCTCTCCCCACATCCCAGTCACCAAGTCCTATCAATACTACCTCGAAATTGTCTCAGATACATCCACCACCATGGCAGTGACCGTCTGTCACCAGAACCACCCAAATAGCCTCTGACTGCTCTCTAATTCTGTTCTTGCCCCTCCAGTCCATTCTCCAGAAGTAGCCAGAGTGGTCCGGTCTGGTGTCTCTCCTCCTCAGAACCCTTCAGGGGCTTCCACACTAGGCTGGTGAGCCCTTGCCTGCTGCCCAGTCTCATGTCAAGCAGGTGCACAGCCTTTTAGCCACATGGCCTTCTTTCAGTTCCTCAGAAAAGGCATTAGGCCCTTTTCTACCCCAGAGCCTTTGTACCTGTTGGCCCCGTTGCCTAGAATGCTGTTCACTCCTTACTCACTGGACAGACTCCTTTTCATCTTTGGGGTCTCAGTTCAAGTTGTCACTTCCTCTGAAAGTTCTTTCCTGACTCTCATTTTAACTGACATCCCCTGTTGTATTTTCTCATACTGACTGAAATGTCCTTTCAAGTGTATATCCCCATTTGCAATTACTTATTGTAGATGAGGGAAGAAACCCATGTATGTTTTGTTCACCAGAAGACTACCCAGTGTACCCCATATATTATCCACCTAGCATACCCAGAGTTTAGCACAGTACCTGGCTTATGTTAAAGGCCCAGTAAATTCTTGTGGAATAAGTGAATGCATAAATGAAGGACTTGGCAACTGATTGAATGGAGGATTAAAAAATAGTTTTAAAAAAACTCAGCGCTTCTGCCTGGGTAGCTGGAAAGGTAACAGAATCACAGATGCAGAGAGGCCAAGAGGAGGGTCAGATACTGTTCAGTGCAGGTAATAATCTAGTTTTAGATTTGCTTTAGAGTCCAAGGCATCTCCAGTTGTGTGAAGCCTAGTCTTGAACTCAGGAAAGACGTTGGACTAAAAATACAGTTTTAGGAGTTGATATTAGTGTCATAATTGAATCAGAAAGGGAATGAAATGCCATGGAAAAGCTTATACAGAGAGAAGAGAATCTAATTCATGAACACTGAATACATGAATGTTGCTACCCCTTGCTGATAACAATAACTGACATTTATGAGGGATTTGCTAGTACCAGACATTGCCCAAAGTGCTCAATAGTACCCCGCCTAACCCAGAATTACCGGTAAGATAATTATAATACTGTTATCATCTCCCTTCCACAGATAGGACACTGGGGCCTGCAAAGGTTAAGCAACTTATTTGAGGTCACGCCCATTTCTACCCAACTCTGGAGTCCCTGTACTTTACCACCCTGGGATTGGGAAGAGTGTGAGTGTGGGGGTGGAGTTAAATGCCCTTGGTATCCTTTTCTCCTTTCACTCTGCGTGGTTAAACCAGGATGTAATCAGCATATGAGATACCGCTCAGCGTCCAAAGCAGGAGCTGGCCAAATGGAGCAGATGGCCACCTGCTTGGTATGAGTGTTCTCTAGTCTTGGCCATGACTGTGGCTTGCCAGCTGTTAGACTGATCCGAAATTGTACTTGGGGGTAAAGCTTCATTCCTCAGAGGGTCAGAATTAGCATCACTAAAGTTAGCATCTTTAAAACCAAAGGAGGTCTTGCAGTTTAGTTCCCTTTGGACCAAAGTCAAGTCTGGCCCTTCAGAACTAAATCCAAAAAGCTTCCTTTAGGTAGCACTAAAACGACAATATAAAGAGAACAAAGCTAAGCTGCCTGGAAATTAAACACCATTCACACACAGATGGAACTTCTGACCATAATACAAAGCAGGGTCCAAAAATCCTACTGTTATAAAATAAGGGGGTTGTCCTAAATGACTTTCAAGACCTCTTCCAATTCTAAAAGTCTAGATATATTCTACATTTTTAGACTTTATTCTGATTCACAGCCACAGATTTCATCATAATCTAAAGCTTCCTGTTTGGGGATTTCATTTAAACCTATTTTTCCAACTACTTTATGTCTACATTTCAGTGTCTTACATTGCAGAAAACTTCATGTTTTGAATGCCATTATAGCCATTATACCTTTAATGTCAAATAGAATCATTTCTTTGCAAAAGCATGTATAAATTAGGGCCCATAAGATTATATGCACAAGCTAATTTAACAAAAATAATTACATACCCACTGACACTGAATCTGTCTGGGCAGCCATCGAAACTCACCAGAGGTGTTCAGTCCAACAGCCTTTTAAATACGGGATTTGGTCTTAAAAAAGGAAATGGCATATCAGCTGGACCTTAAAGGCCATGGAAGATTCTAGTCAGGTAGAGATGAAATGGGGGGAGCTTTCCAGCTGCAAAGAATAATGAGCATATAGGTGGAGATCAGGAAAAGTGGAAAAAATCCGAGGTGCAGCAAGCAGTCCAGTTTGGTTAGAACAGTAGAGGTTCCGTAAAGGAGTAGTAGAGGTGCATGGGGTGGGGTGGCCGAGGAAGGAGGTAGGGTGTGCACTGTCTTCAGAGCCCCGCAGGCCTGGATGCAAATTTGGGATTGAATGTGTTCTGGCTGTTTGACCACAGACTGATGAACCTTCAAGTCATGCATTTCCTCATGGTGCCAAAGGCCATTCTCACCGAGGGACTGAGGTTAAAAGTTAAGCAGATTATCTGATAAATTATTTGTAAAATTGTATCTTAACTCATCACAAGCAACAGTATTTTGAAACCAAATGCAAAATTTACATGAATTGTTTAAAATAATACAGTCATCAAAGACATTCTGGTTTCTAGAGAACTGCTTACCCTTGGTCCAGATGCATTCATTTTCTTCTGCTCTGGAAAAGTTTGAGAAGCATTCCTCACTGGGATGCTGTGAGGACTAAACTGTAAACACTTGACCAAGCCTGACGCAAGGGAGTTTTACATAATTGTTCTCTCCCTTCCCTTAATATTTATCTCCGTCCTTTCCAAGGAGACTCAGACTGTGGTCGTTGAACTAGCAACACCAGCATCTCCTCGCATCTCCTGTCTTGATTGCATCCTAGGAACTTGTTAGAAATGCACATTCTCAGATTGACCCCAGACCTACTGAATGAGAACCTCTGAGATGGGGCCCAGTGATCTGTATTTTAAGCCCTCCAGAGCATAGTCGTTACCCTGAAGTTTGAAGATCACTGGTTTTTGGTGTATTTCTTCAAGTATCTGTGCTGTAATAGTTGATGTCCCGATAGTAACGTAAACTCTTTGAAATGTAGACTCTGATTTTTGGAATAAACAAAGTGCTCTCAGATTCTTTATGGCTTAGTTTTCCCCATTTGCTAACATCTCTTGTTCTTCAAGTAAGACTACTGAATCATTATTAGTGACATTACCAATAATAGTGATATTTTATCATAATCATCTGCATTATCATAACTATCATTATCCATACTGTCTCACACTTTTGATGGGAAGCTTAAACATAGAGGAATTTTTTCCATATGGTTGTTGGACTTATAGTTCCATCTTTCCTTTTCTATCTTGTACCAACCCTTTTGAGTAATATAGCATTCTAATTGATCTCATATTTCTTAATACAATTAATAAATCGGCATATAGCTTTAACAAAAATTAGGTGCCCTAGTTACAGCTGCCAGGGAAAGCTGTTCTAAGCAAACTGTCCTTCTCAAGCATAGAGTTCTTAAGGTAGAGTGGTGTGTGTGTGTATGTGTGTGTGTGTACACGTTGTCTCAGCAAGGGCCAGGGGATTGACGGCCCACTTGGAGTTCTCTTAGTGAAGCAGTAGTAGCTTCTCAGAGACCTTCAAAGTGAATCTGTAATTTGTATAGTCCAAAAGATATTATATGCATCTTTATTTCTTCCTATTTTCAAAAAAGGATGTAAGCCTCTAAAAACAAAGTTAAGTAAGCTGTGGATAAGAATATTTTCTTTTGGCTTAAAATGGATTGACTTTTAAGTCTAAGTTCCTCCCCCTTCAAGCAGTGGCTTTGCAGATAAGTGAGATTCATAAAACTCTGGACACCTTGAATGAAGGATTCTAAGAACCATATGTACCATAATTGTTAGTAATAGAGGCTTTTGATAGAAATGTCATTGCATTCTAACTGTAGGGACAATTTGTCAGAAAATGTGTAGAAGATCAGGCCAAAAATGATCAGACCCAGATTTTGTTCTTAACTCACATGAAGTCATCAAGTAGACTATTTAAATACTGCATTTTAACTGTAGGCTAAATTTGAATTAAAAATGAAAAGCTTTTGGCAATTAAAGATGCTTTTCAGTACCAAGTATTCATGTTGCTATGACATTTTCTTAAGAAAACCATACATAGTCTTATCTGCTACAAAAAAAATTATAAATGGTAGAGATAGTAATTTTACAATTAAAAACTCACTATAAGAAAAGTAGATGATTCATGTGCAGATATTGTATGCAAATCTGAGGAGGCTATGAAATCCCAGGAGTTCTGACTCCTATATA
This sequence comes from Manis pentadactyla, assembly GCF_030020395.1. NCBI lineage: Eukaryota > Metazoa > Chordata > Mammalia > Pholidota > Manidae > Manis > Manis pentadactyla. The sequence goes on along the minus strand of NC_080032.1, from coordinate 64,643,317 downwards.
TGAAAGTTCTGACCACTATATTTGTGGGTGCTTTAATGAGACGTCACATCCAGATAGATGAGGTAGGTGGCAATTTCTGTTGTGAAAGCAATTCTGAACTCAGATGGACTTGGACACCACCCTGGATTACTGTCCATAAATATAGAACTTTTGTTTGCAAGCCAGCAAGCAGAGGCCAACTAGAATAATGCCTCTTAAGGCTCCTATAGCATATACCTCAGATAAAAGTGGAAAAGATTGATTACAGTTAAGGTACTGGGACCTGACTAAAAATATTGACCCATAAGGGATACTAGAAATCCTCTTTCCTTAGCTAAAGGATAATCTGACCCCACTTTTTAATTCTTCATTGACTCTTTTTAAAGAGTAGGAAACAAAAGCAAAATATAGGAACTCCTAGAAAAAGGGAAGAAGAATTGCATGAGGGATATGTGTAGGTCAGATAAGCCCATCTATACCATAACAGGACATTTATCATGTCTGAATTTGGTAAGTAAAAAGCCCAATAAAATCACAGTGTTTAGAACTATGGAGATACATATTAGGAAAAAAATCACAGTAACAAATGTATGCCTCTTTAAACAAGGCCTGAAGAATGGGGAAAGGTTTTCACTTTAGGTCCATTAGTGCCATTTAGTTTCAATGACTATTTAATTTTATAATTTAATAATAAAGGAAAGTAATTGAAATATATATATATATAGGAACTCCTAGATAGCATGGACTTATATTATTTACATTAAAAGCCTAACAGAGTAATTATGGGGACCCAGGTCATCATCTTTCCAGAAGCTCCAAATTTCTTCAAGTCACCCTCCTGTTTTAATGTATGTATTTTTTTTATATTCTGAAATACGTAATTTTTAAATATTTTTTTAAATTCTTCCTAAATCTTTAAGTAATATTGAGATGCGATATAGAAAGTAGTAGGTCATTTCCAACTCGGGTGGCCAGGGATAAATTGGACCTCATCAAAATTTAAAACTTCTGCACATCAAAGGATACTATCAAGAAACTGAAAAGATGATATCCCACAGAATGAGAAAATATTTGTAAATCATGTGTCTTACAAAGGTCTAGTATCCAGAATATATCAAGAATTTTTATAACAACAATAAAAAGACAACTCAATTTAAAAATGGACAAAGGATATGAACAGACATTTGTCTAAAGAAGACATACAAATGGCCAATAAGCACATGGAAAGATAAGAATTAAAACCAAAGTCACATACCACTTTAACCACTAGCATTTCTATAATCCCCCCCAAAAATAAAAATGGAGTAAACAAGTGGTTGGTGAGGATGTGAAGAAATTGGAATCCTCATGCATTACTTGTAGGAATGCAAAATGTTGCAGCCATTGTGAAAAACAGTTTGGCAGTTTCTCAAAGTTAAACAGTTACAGTATGACCCAGCAATTCCACTCCTAGTTACATACTCAAAAGAATTGAAAGCCTGTGTTCACACAACACTTGTTTACAAATGTTCATGGCATTATTATACTAGCCAAAAGTGGAAACAACCTAATTGTCTACCAGCTGATAAATGAATAACAAAATGTTCTATTCTTACACTGGAATATTATTCAGCCATAAAAAGGAATGAAATATTAATACCTGCTACAACATGGATGAACTCTGAGAACACTATGTTAAGTGAAAGAAACCAAACACAAATGGCCACATGTTGTATGATTCCATTGATAGGAAATGCCCAGAATAAGCAAATCCATGAAAACAGAAAGTAGATTGGTGGTTGCTGGGGGATGAGAGAACGGTTGACTTGGGAGTGACACTAGTGGTATGAAGTTTCTTGTTAGGGTCGTGGAAGTGTTTTGGCACTACTGGAGATGGTTGCACGACATTGTGAATACGCTAATATTCACTGAGGTCTACACTAAAAAAAGAAGAGGGACTGTATGATCACAGAGGTAGAGAGAAACTAACAATTACACCTGCTCAAATTCATAAGGACAGTTACAGGGTGTGATTGTGTTGTTTTCTCCTGTTAGAATCTTAGCTGGGTAAGAAAGACTTCATTGTTTCATTTGCTGAAATACCTACTGAGTGAAAGAAGTCTCACCTACCTCTTTTGTATTTATTTCTCTAAACACAAGAGAGAAATCCTAACAAGCATTTGGGAGGGTTGGAGGAAGAGCAGCTAGTTAATTAGTCACTTGGCATTGTGACTGGGCAACCCTAGGTCAGGTCAGGTCACAACTGAAGCAAAGAACCATTTCTCCACTGAAAACCAGTGCCATAAATTAAAAGGGAACAAAAACAAGTTAGCACACACTAGTTAGACATTTTTTTAGAGAGAACCATAAAGTGTGAAATCTAAAGAACATTAAAAATGGGGGATAAAACACTTCAGGTCTGTAAAAGGGAGAGAAGAGGTGGAAACAATAACAGGGCAGGAAAGAAGATAAGAAGCAAGCAGAGGGGCCTCTGAGTCAGAGAGCAGAGCTAGTGGAGCTGGGGGCTGTTGCCGACTTTCACTGGGCCTCTAATGGGCCTATTCACTCAGGTGATAAACATCTGTGCTAGTTGATTGCAACAGACCTTTCGTCTCCCGGGCTTAAACAGAAATCCATAGCTTTAGCATATGAAACACTTTCAACTCCCTCTTCTGCCCCCGCAGCCGCACCCTCCCTGCATGCCTGCCCTATTTCTGGCTGCCCTCCCTCCTTGCCTCCTGTGGTCTCCTTTGATGTAAGCCACATTTCAGCTACTGTGTGTAAAAATGTTAATAGCCAAGGAAGAGGGGCTCTATTCTCTAGGATGCTCCCTACACTCACAGAAATAGGGCCGGCAGTATCTCCCTAAGTCCAGACTGGCAGTCTTACTACCCCTTCTCTTCAAAATTTGCTTCTGAGATACCACCCCTTGCCTCCTGCGTCCCAGCCGGCTCTCCCAGGCTCCCTGTCACAGTCCTGTTGGAGCCTTCTCGGCCTTACCCCTCCCCAGAGACGCCACCAGCATGAATGCCTAACACCCACGCACACACCAAACCCCCACCGGAACTTATTTTGGGACTATGCCTGTTAATTTGGAAGAACATAGATGAAGCCCTGTGCCCACAGAATTTAGGGAGTAGCAGTTTTCTGGCATTTGCCTCGTTTTCTTGTGGTAGTTGATTTTTTTTTTTTTAATAATCCAGGATTTGTGGGACCTGAAGCTTATTACATAATCTTAGGACCCTCTTTAAGAAGAAGAATATAAAAATATCCTAAGTTTCACAAAAATATATGACCACGTTGACACATTACCAGCTCCCACCTCCACTCCCACCCCTCTCCCCAGGGCCGTAAAAGGGGTCTCTGCACACAAAGAACCTTGGAACCAAAGCTTTACTAGCTCCAGGCAAATAGGCTTCTTCCTGGGAGTACTGGGTGTAATTCATAGACTTTTATTTTTGAAACTTGCTATAGGCTTAATTTAGTTAAATCAGATTGAGGGGGGCAAAGGCCAAAATTTCCCACCCCTAGGTTAGAGGTTTGAGCCCGAGATTTTATATGTCCAAACCAGTTAAAAGAATACTCAAATTTTAAGAAGTTATAGATATGCTTATATAAAATATTTGCCCATATGTAAATATTTTGAGTCTCAAGAAGGCACGTGTATGATGCTTTTACAAATACTTATCTTTTAATCTGCAGAACAGCCTGCAGGATATCTGGTATTTGCCTATTTCACAGATAATGAAGTTGAGGTGGAAAGAATCTAAGTTATTTGCCGAAGCTGCAGAGCTGAATTTCTAAACTAGATTGCTCTTGGTTGCTGAGTCAGGGGTATTCTAGCAGATCATATCATCTAGCCAGAAGTTGCCACACCCATGGCTTACTAATTTACAAGGAATAAAATGTCACAAAGTACACTGAATACAGGCAACAGGAATGTGATTCATCTTTGCTAGTAAAAGTATATCCGTGTCTTAAAGTGCCTCAAAGTCAGTCTGAACATCTGCTGTCCGTTTTCTACTATAAGGAAGAAAAACCAGCTAACAGCCTCTCTTAGCTTTAATATTCTTTCGGTTTATAAGCCTTTGTAGAATAATCTTTAGGAAAAAAATGTATCTGATATGTGACCATTTGAACAAATAGGAAGTAGTATAGAAAAATACTATGATTCAGATGATAAAACAAGGATAATTTCCCTGACGCCGCTTTGCCATCTGACTGATCAGACTTGAAATACTCCTGAGAGCTCACCACTGAAGGATGACTTTTTCCTGGGTGAAGAAGCTAGTGAGAATCTATGAGTGTCTGATTTCCTGTGGCATGTCAAAAAAGGGGACTGGTGACCTCACAGTCTTTTGTTGTAGCATAACTTTTCAGTTTCACAGTTGGCCGATGTGTGTGTGCATATCAGTCACTAGCACAAAGCCTAAGAAGGCGTTGATTCCAAAGAGCACTTGGCTTAAATGGAGCAATTAAAGAATTACTTTTGGTAGGACTTTGAGGCAGTTTCAGTTTAGGTTCCTTGGTTAAAACAACTAAAAAACTAATCTTAACCTTTATAACAAGGCTCTTTCTTCCTCACAAGTAACAGCCATCTACTAGTTTACCTTTAAAGTGACCCCTCTATTTTATTCCCAGGACATGTTGATCACTTGTCCCATTTCCTTTGAGTCCTTACCACCGTTATCAAAATGTTTGAAATCCTCTGCTAGAGATAACTCAGAAATGAACTGCTATGTTTTTACTGCATGGTGTGAGGGTAGCCACTGGGAGTCCCCAAGAATTCGGTTAACAAAGTATGGGAGAACATCTCACTTTAGCATTAAAATGAAGTTTTTAAATGTTTTTAGATAGGAAGATAAGCAAACAAACATGGGGGTGCAGGTATCTATAAACAGGTGCTTGAGTATAGACTTAAGAGAAGTCAGAGAATACAGCTGTCGCTTGAAGTACACACTGCTGGTTATTAGTGATTCGCTGGCAGGTCACTGCCAAGTGTCAAGGCACATGGCAAGAATATCAAAATGGAAATCCAGTGGTGTGGATTCTGTTTGCGTTGTGCTGTGGTAACCTTGGGCATTCCAGTTATCCCCTTTGGGCCTTAGTTTCTTATCTGTCTCCCGAAGGGTTTGGAGTCAGTGATTTCTAAGGTTTCTTCATGCTACGAATAAGGTCATTCGTAGGTCATATCCTACAAATAACCACTCAGCATATGACTCAGCCGAGCTACAGAGGGCTCTGTAGAAGAGGGTGCAAGGTGTGCTGGCACCTTGCCATTACTGCCATCAAGGCTTAACCTGGTGAGCAGAAGCAAAGGACCAGGCCCAAACAAATTGCGAAGGTGAGCTTCGTCCCCACCTATATGTCCGTAATCTTCCAGCCAACAGAGTGATCAGAAACTCAGCTCTAAGCACTAAGTGCCTAATCAGTTATCTGTCACTGAGAGAGACAGTGTCCAGCAGCACTTAACTCTCCTTCCTATTTCTGTGTGTCTTTCTCTGTGCAGTTCTTTAGCGCAAGGAAGATCCACTTTGGTGGAAGAGCAGAAAACAATTAAGTGGCAGATCTTCAAAGTAGAAATAATAATGATAAAGATTATCATGTGAAAAAATTGATAAGAATAAACTACAAATAAGCCATGTTCAGAAGCAGTCCTTTTATATTCTAGTCTGTGAATCTTGGAAAAATTTAACTGAAATTTGATCAAAAGAGCAGGTATTTAAGCTATTTGATAGATCCTGAATGTGGCCTTTCAATATTGCCCAGAGGAAAATACCTGTCATCTATGGAAACCTTCAATAGTCTAAGAGAAATTGTAACATCCAGGTAAGGATGAGACTGAGGTTTTTCCAACCACATCTTTTCTAGAAATTTCAGAGTTGCAACAATCTTGTCAGTAAAGAATCCTAAGAGCAGTGACAGATGTAGCCTTCTTTTGAGATTTTATATCTCCCATCCCTTTATCTCCAACTGTAAGTATGAATTTTGAGTTTGAGAAGAGTCATTCACTTTACTTTAAGGAGCCCATTGACCATCTTACAAGAGGTGATGGTGAGGTTCAGGGAGGTGGCCTGGGCTGTGGAGACATTTACCACATACTGAACGCTAAGGAAGAAGTGGGTGGACAGGAAATAGGGGTGATGAGTTAGACCATGATTCCAGGGGACTGACTGCAAGGAAGAGTAGAATTGAACAGTAGCTAGAAGCAGCTGCAAAGGGACGGGGCTGGGCAGAGAGGGCTGGAGGGAAGAACTGGGAGCCGGTGTTTGAACTAGAGGAGATCAGGGCATAGTGGCCCAGTCATGGACTTAGAGGTGAGACCAATGGGTGAGAATCTGGCTTCATCAATAATTAGCTAATCAGCACAGACAAGTCAGATAACTGCTTTGATTTGTTTTCCTAGCCAGACAGTGAAGACAATAATAATAATATTTACCTCATATGATGGTTATGAGGATTAAGTAAGGTAATGTGTGTAAAGTGCTTAATTCAATGACATGTGGTAAGTGCTCAGTAAAGGTCACTTGCCAGTATTGATGGTAATATCATTGTTATTGTTTTTATTGAGAAGAAAACAAAGAATCCAGCAAGGGAGATCATAAATAAATTTCCCAAGTAACACTGGTATGGGTTGGAACCAAAGGGAAGAAGACATGTAAAGAGAAGCCACCTTCCTCTGAATCTGGAGGAAAGGATAAAAGTATGGATTTCAAGCAGAGCTTCTTAAGTTTTCCCATGGGTGGTTTCCTGAAAACCACGGTAGAAAACTGAATAAATGGGGTAACTCTCAGGGGTAGTTAGCAGAAAGCAGCTGTTAAAAGACAGAAATATCATTGAGATCTCACATTGTGTCTTTAAAATACAGGGCAATTTTGTATTCCATTCTGTGTAATTTATTTGTTTCACTATAACTGAGTTAACTTTCCAGTTAAATTGCTTGAAATTTGTGCAAAACTTCTAGAAAAGCGGGTGCACCACCTTCATTTTGCAGCTTCTGTCACTTGCCCCAGTTTGAGCAGCTCATGTTTAGACAATGATACTCGTAAACTGGCAGTGATGTTTCATATCAGAAGTCAGAGCTCTCTGCCATGTTCCTAAAATACCAGCTTCTAAAGAAAGAAGAATGTTCCATAGCCAAGGAATTGCCCACTTCTGTTTTTGGTAACCTTTCCTCAGAGAGAACCGTCTCCGATTGGTCCCCTGCATGGGGTGTTTTCCCACAGCCCCCAGTCTCTCTGCTTCTCCTTCACAGCCACTCTTTCCAAGGGATGACCCCATCATGCAGGAGTCTTCACTGAGATTAAGGTTCTTTTGTGAATCCCCTCATTTGGTTTCTATGCTGGTCTCTTGGCCTTGCCCTTCAGTCTCAGAGGAAGGCCAGGCTTCCCCTTTCTAAAGGGAAGTCTTCCTTCCTCTGGTACCAATACTGTCCTTTTCTTCTTCCATAAAACATGTGGATAGAACTTCCCTGTCTTAGATATTTTTCACTGCACTCAGTGGCCACCTCTCCAGCCAGTAGTCATTTATTGCCAAACCTCTTCAGCAATAGTCTTCACATCCAGCCTACATTTCACTTTATGTGCTCCCTCCCTTCAGAGTCGGTCTCATCCCTGGGATATGTGGGTATCTCCATATCCATCACGGTAGCCGCTTCAGTTACTAATGACTTCGTTGTGAAACTCCATGCTATTTCCTGTTGCTCACCCTCCTTAGGCTCATGACCTTTGATGTTATTAAACTCCTTTCTACCAAAACAGTCGTCTTCCTTTCTCACATACAATCTTGATTTACCTCCTTATTTTTCTGTTTTATCTCAGTTTCTTTTGCTTGCACTCCCTTAAATACAGGCGTTTTCCGCGACTGAGCCCTTGGCCTGCCCTCTTGGGATCTGTCCTGGGACAGCTTATCTTTTCCCCTGGCTTCAGCTGTCTCCAGCACCACCACCATGGGAGCCAGCTCCTCCTCCGATCTCTGTGTCTCTGTCAGTGGCACCACCTTCTTTCTAACCTCCGAGACATGGAACCTTGAGGTCAGTGGTACACAGAGACTCCCCAGGGGATACATGGGTATGGATAAGGGAATCAATGTCCAGATTTTCAACTTCCATATATACTGTGTTCTAAACTTGATTTGCTTAAGACTATCTGCTCTGATGCCCCTCCCTTCCGGTTCTCTTGCAGTCATCCTTCACTGGCCTAAAAAGGGGAAAAAAAGGCCTGGCGGTTTGTGGCAGTGGATAAGAATTTCCCAGGAGAGTAAAGTAAAAAGGAGTAGCCCCTTGTTTGACCTGGGTAGCGAACCCAGGGCAACCCTCTACCTTTCTATCCATCCTAAAAGTGGAATTCAAAAATAAGATGGTTGTCATGAGGGATAATTATTAAAATTGGTAACATGTTTATTTGAATTAAAAAGTGAAGTTAGACCTCTGTTGACAGAGGGTAAGTCTGATCTAGCTTTTGTTTGCTATTTGGATTCATGGCACACATTTTCCATATGTACTTAAAGCACATCTTCAGTGTACATTAAAAGAGCACGCCTCATTTGCTATTGTTTGAACTTATAAATGTTAGATGGCAACTTAAAAATGTGAGAGGGGATATATAGTTTCTCAGAACTCTTTCTTTTAAGGGCTCTAACAGCAAAACAGTTTGAAGACCATCACAGCGACTTAACCACTTTTAACCTGTAACCTGTCCTTTACCATTATCCACTACAATGCAGTCAATCCTATTGATTTTCTTCCTATGATATCAATTTCAGGTTCTGCCTACTTTTCCAGTGCTTCCTGTCCTTTCTGTTACAGTCTTCGCCATTTGTAGTCAGTCAGTCTGCGGAAGGGACTCTTCCGTGTTCTTCCCTACCGACCTGTCTTTGCTGCCGTATTCTCTTCCCTTGGAGTGCCCTCTGCTCATCTCTTCTCCACTCATGCTGACTACTCTGGGCATTTTTAACTTCTCTCTTCTCTAACCTCATACAACATCCATGCAGTTAGCACTTACAGAACATCATCATTTGACAGTTTTCTATCTAATTAGCTCCTTAAGAGTTCAAAAGCATCTCTTAGAATCCTGCCGTATTCCCCTTCTTGCCTAATGCAATGCTGACCACATAATGGATGTTTAATGAATATCTTAACTGACTGCTTAGAAAACAGCATATTTGTTCATTCATTCTTGCATTATTTCATCCATTCAACAAATATTTTTGAGACCTTTTTTGTACCAGGAGCTATACTAGGCATTGGGGTACAGCCGGGGAAAACACAGACCCAGAAAATGCCTGCTTTCAAAGACTGATAAATAAGTAAAATATACAATATGTGAAAGAGTAGTAAGTGCTGAGAGAAAAATAAAGCAGAGGAGAGCAGGAAGTGCGTGCTGGGGACTGATGAGGGGGAAGTGTGTGCAGTTTCAGTTACAGTGGTCAGGGAAGTCCTCCCCGGTAAGGTGACATCTTAGGAAAGACCTGAAGTGCAGGAGGGACATGAGCTTGTCTGTGGAAAGAGCATTCCAGGCAAGGAGCCTACCAATGTGAAAACTTCAGCTGGAGCCGTCTGGTATTCCAGGAAGGGAGAGCTCTGTGGCTGGGGCAGAGCAGTGGGGACAGAGGAGTCGGGGGGAGGGGGGGACAGATCGTATGTGTTCCTGTTGGGTTGTGGCTTTTGCTTTCCAAGGGCTTTGAACTGAGGAATGGCGCTGATCCAACTTGGGTTATAATAGAATCCCTCCCTCCGATGCTGTGTTAAGGGCAGCCTGAAGGGAGGCCAGAGCAGGAGTGGCGAGATTAGTCAGGAGGCCACTACAGTAATACAGGCCAGATGTGTTGACTTGGACCAGGGGAAGAAGTAGTCAGATTCTGGGCTTATTGTAAAGGTGGAGCAGACAGCATTTGCTGACTGACTGGGCTGAGGGTGGGAGGGAGGGAGATCAAGAATGATGGCAAAGTTACAGGGTTTCAGTCTTGAGTGAACAGAGGGGTAAGTCTCTATTTGCTGAAATGGAGAAGGCTAGGGAGGAGCAGGCTTAGGGAGGGAGGTTTGTCAGCAGTTCATTTTCAACCTGTTAAATGAAAGATACCCATTAGGATTGTGTCTACTGGAGGTGTTGTGTAAGCTATACCAAGTGTTCAGGGGAGAGGTCTAGGCTAGAGATGAAAATTTGGAAACATTAGCACATGGATGGTATTTAAAGCCATGTGACTGGATGAGATTGCTGAGCACTTCACTGTTAAAGCAGAGGTGAAGCAATCTCATATTTATTGAGCATCTCCTATGTGCCAGGCCTAATGCATGAATCCTAAACTAGATAATACTTTCACTGATGAAACTGAAGACCCAAAAAAAAAACAAAAACAAAAACTGAGTTAATCAGCCAGCCTGGGGTGACAGCTGGTAGGTAGCAGAACAGGGATTCAAGCTGAGATTGGCCTTAACTCTATAAAGTCTGTGTTCTTCTAACCATCCAAGGCCTTAATTTAACAGTACACTGCATTATAGAAAAAGTGCTCTTGACAAGCCATAATCAGTACCCTTATAAAACAAATATGCTATGGCTTTTCTTCTGAAATGCAGATAGAAGGGAAATGCCTTAGTCATTTGACTGTCCCAGGAAACAAGATTTGATTAAGAAATTCTGATACCTACTTGCCCCAGAATTTCTCAGATAAGGCCTGCTTTCCTTCCTCTTTTATGTGTGTATATAACTTTGTGACCACTTACTGAATATTAGCACTGTGCTACCTTATACGCATTATCTCCTTTAGTCCTCACAGCAACTCCCTGATGCAGGTACTATTTTTACAGATGAGAAAACTGACACCCAAGATCAAACAGTTATGAAGTGTCAATTACTGTTGGTCAGTCAGTCAAAAAATACAGGATAGTATGCTACGGGAGAGCCGAAGACATAGGAGGCCTTTAGGAAAAGAGATGGTGAACATACAAAAATTTTAATACAAAACAAAAATGTAAGGAGTGGCATGTTGTAGTGTAAAATGGTTTGCCAAACGAGTGTTTAGTCCTAAGTGCCATGGGTTTAAGGCATGAGTCCCTGCTACCCCAGATATCACTGTGGTTGGAGATGGCCTTAGAGACCCATACAGCTTGAACTGGGTTTTCAAGAATGGTTAGGATTTCACTTGCTGGAGGGTTGGTTGGAGAAAGTATTCCATGCAAAGGGATTGGCATGAACTAAGTTAAGGGCTAGAGACACAAGGCACAAGATATTTGGGCAAAAACTAGCAGATCCATTTCAGCTGAACCAGGGAAATGGAAGCTTTAACTAGAAATGTAGTTTGGAAGATAGGCTTTGAATCTGAGGCTTCGGGACTGGAACCCTGTTGGGTAGTCAGTTGGGAATCATTGATGGTTTCTGAGCAGGAGTTGAAGAAGAGCACTGGTGTAGGATTGCTGAAAGTAGGAAGCTGCAGGAGGTCAGGTCGGAGGTCACTGCAGGAGTTTAAGGTGAGTGCTTGAGGACCTTAACTGCCAGTGAGGCTCAGGAAGAAAAGGGAAATGGCCATGAACCTAAGAGACACTAAAAAGGAGGAATCAACAGGATTTGGTGACTAGATACAGGGAACCAACAAAGGGAAGAGGCGAGGACACCATGAGGCTTTTGCATGTGGTTGTGTGGCCTGGAGAGTAGTAACGCCATTAGTTAAAAAAGAAGCCAAGAGAAGGCTGATGTAGGAGGGAAGTCATATTTTAGTTACATGGTTTGAGATGGTATGAAATACCAAACGGAATATTTCCAGCCAGGAAGTAGGAAGTGTGGGACTGCAACTTGAGAAATTAGGGATAAAGATGTCACTTTGTTTTTGGCATAAATATCCTATTAAGTACATCTATTAAGTCGACAGAGTTTGCAAAGAAACAATGTAGAACAGTAGAAGGCCGAGACTGAATCCTAGAGGTCAGCCATACTTAGGAGCCAGAAAAAAGCCTTCAGCAAAAGAGACAGATTGGTACAATCTGATCAAATTGCAGTTGGCCCCACCCTTTGCCAAAGTAAGCACTGACAGAGTAAACATTTAGGAACTTCAGTAGCAGTTTGACAGTACCACATCATCCAAGCCTGTGAATACTTTACAAAAGTATTGGGTCACAACAGGTGGGAAATTTCTTAAAAAACTGGCTGGGAAGTGCTGGGTTAGAGGGTGGAGAACCATGAGAGCCACTCCTAAGTGTATACCCTAAGAGAACTGAGAACATGTTCACACAAAAACTTGCACATGAATGTTCATAATACCCAAAAAGCAGAAACCACCCAAATGTCCATCAACTGATGAATGGATAAGCAAAATGGGGTCTATCTGTACAAAGCAATATTAATCAACCATAAAAAAAGAATGAAGCACTGAGAAATGCTGTAACATCAATGAACCTTGAAAGCATGTTAAGTGAAATAAGCCAGATACGAAAGGCCATGTATTGTATGATTCCACTTATATGAAATACCCAAAATAGGCAACTCCATTGAGACAGAATAAGCCGGTGATGGCAGGGTCTAGGGTGAATGGAGAGCGACTGTCAACAAGTGTGAGGTTCCCTTGGGGGTGATGAGAACATTTGGAATTCAATAGCAGGATGGTTGTACAACCTTGTGAATATACGGGAAACCACTGAACTCTATACTTCAAAATGGTGAATTTTATGGTATGTGAATTATATCTTAAGAGGAAAAAAAACAGGGAGACTGTATCTCAAAACCAATGAAAGATAAACTTTTAAAAGAAAAATAAAAATAGGCCAGTGGTGGAAACTAGGGGGAAGAAAAGTGTGTAGGACTTGGGCATTATGAGAAGGAAGATTAAACCAAAACATGATTCCATGTGTCAGCACTTTACAGAGGGGTGGGTCCCTGAGAACCTCAGCATTATTTCCATAGTAGTGCTAAGATACTGGTTCCCTTTTTCACTGTTGACATTTGCAGTGGCGGTGCAAAAGCATTGGTGGGCAAGGCTGCTGGGGCCTCAGCACGAGTCAAGGCAGGAGTACCAGGTGGCACCAGCAGTCACTGCATTCTTCACTGCCCTGTGCTCACAGTCCAAAAAAAGCCCCCATAAAAACATAAGATTCAGAAACAGCTTGTAGGAGAATACATTCCAAAAGATGGCACATCTCTGAAAGGGTGACAGGGCAGACCTTCTCCAAAGCCTGCTGAGCTGAGCAGCAGCCAAGAGCAAGGTTGGTGTTTACACACTCAAATTCAGCCCCGGTTGTCACAGTAACTCTGCCGGCACAGTTCCTTCTTCTCTTTGCGGCTTCATTCCAGGCTTTGCTGTTCTCTGTTGTATAATCTTAATGTGCCTGGTAATCTGCCTGCTGCATTCTTTCTGTTTTTCAGCCAACTGCTCCATCTTCTTATCATGTGTGTAGCAATGTGCATTAATACTTCACCCACCTGTGTGGAATGACAACCTCCACTCCCCCAGAGCCACCTGAAAATAGGAGAGAGGAGAAAGGGCCTTGAGCGGCCAGGGCACATGTCAGCAGGGCTATGATCACTAAGACTATAAGGAAAGCCCCCAAGGCCCTCATTCTCATCTTTTTTTAACACACCTTTAAAACAAAGTTATGGTTTCTAAGGCCTGCAGTAAGTTAAAAGCAGGGAAAGGAACTATTCTTGGCAGGCACCTGAACACTCAAGAAGTGATTGTTGGTCCCTGAATAGCAAAGAAGAGGACATAAAAGCTCTAAGAAACAAACACAAGAACTCAAGAATACAGGACGGTATGGGCCCAGTTAGGGTCAGACTGAACCGTTATATACACCTCCACACATCCTAAAGCCATCTTGACTTTACTCTAGAATAATCATGACCCAGCTCACCAAGGAAATGTTAAAATTATATTCACCTTAAGGAGGCAGAGTGATGCATGTTCTGTTTCTTAATTTCAAGCATTGCAAATGGTTAAGGGTTTTAGTGCTTAAAGAGAGAAGCTCTTAACCATCCAGAACTTATTTCTCAGCATTCTAGATAATGAAGATCTACTCTATTTATTATTTCTCTTCATTTGTTTACCCTGCCACATCTCTGACATCAAATGTGATTCCCACTCTTCCAACACCAAACGCAATGGTGTATTTTTCCCCTACATGTATGTATAACAATAACAATATTATATGCAGCAGTAATAGTATTGTAACTCCATTCGGGTTCCTGGGCCCAATTCCAATGTGTGTAAGTGTGTGGGAGGGGGTCTTCCCACACATACTGACACCAGGCAATTCTCAAGCACCAGCAGGATGTTACAGAGCTCAACTCAATTCTGATGTTATCTACCCGGAGACAGCACACCTAATGGGCAGAGGAGCTGAACAGACAGTTCTCCAAAGAAGAAATTCAGATGGCCAACAGACACATGAAAAGATGCTCTACATCACTAGTCATAAGAGAAATGCAAATAATTAAAACCACAATGAGATATCACCTCACACCAGTAAGGATCGCCACCATCCAAAAGACAAACAACAACAAATGTTGGCGAGGTTGTGGAGAAAGGGGAACCCTCCTACACTACTGATGGGAATGTAAATTAATTCAACCATTGTAGAAAGCAGTGTGGAGGTTCCTCAAAAAGCTCAAAATAGAAATACCATTTGACCCACGAATTCCACTCCTAGGAATTTACCCTAAGAATGCAGCAGCCCAGTTTGAAAAAGACATATGCACCCCGATGTTTATCACAGCACTATTTACAATAGCCAAGAATGGAAACAACCTAAGTGTCCATCAGTAGATAAATGGATAAAGAAGATGTAGTACATATAAACAATGGAATATTATTCAGCCATAAGAAGAAAACAAATCCTACCATTTGCAACAACATGGATGGAGCTAGAGGGTATTATGCTCAGTGAAATAAGCCAGGCGGAGAAAGACAAGTACCAAATGATCTCACTCATATGTGGAGTATAAGAACAAAGGAAAACTGAAGGAACAAAACAGCAGCAGAATCACAGAAGCCAAGAAAGGACTAACAGTTACCAAAGGAAAAGGGACTGGGGAGGATGGGTGGGAAAGGAGGGAGAAGGGCAAGGGGAGAAGAAAGGGGGCCTCACGATTAGCATGTATAATGTGGGGGGGGCATGGGGAGGGCTGTGCAACACAGAGAAGACAAGTTGTGATTCTACAGCATCTTACTATGCTGATGGACAGTGACTGTAATGGGGTTTGTGGGGGGAACTTGGTGAAGGGGGAAGCCTAGTAAACATAATGTTCTGCATGTAATTGTAGATTACTGATAACAAAATAAAAAAGAAAGAGCTCTGTCCTACAAGACTGCCCTCCACCCACCACAGCCAGACGCTGGTCACAAGCCCCAGGCAATTACCTGTGCTTCTGACCCACAGGCTATACACTGGAGGTTCCCACAACCTCCCCCTTAGGTTCAATTAATTTGCTAGAACTGCTCACATTACTGAGGAAAACACTTGTTTACCAGTGTAATAAAGGACACAAGTTAACAGCCAGATGAGCAGAGACACAGGGCAAGGTCCTGAATAAAGGAGCTTCTATCCTCGGGGAGCTTGGGACCTGGCACAGTGGCACGTGGAGGTGTTCTGGCTCCCCAAGCATAGAAGCCCTCTCCGGCCAGGAAGCAGGATCCAGCCTAGCAGAGCAGGCAGGGCAGAGCAGACAGCGAGGGACCTCTTCTCATGGGTTTTGTGAGGGCTTCATTACATAGTCGTGATTGACTGAATTATTGGCCATTGCCTGATCGAGCCTCCAGTCCCTGCCCATGGGCGGGGATCCAAAAGTCTGTCATTAACATGACAAGATACCCATTTCACCTATAGGCTCTGCAGTGGTTTCCGGAACTGGATAAAGATCAAATATACCTGGGAAATACATATTTGGTCATAAGAATGACCAAATCTGTATTTCTTATAACTCTTATCACAACCCCTATTCCTAAAACATTAAAAATAAGAAGCAAAAGACTTAAGGCAGTCAGGTCTCATTCTGTACACTTTCTAGTACCTGGCTGCGGTTCTTAGCAATACTTGCTGCTCACCTGGTGTTCCATCCCTGCCAGGTTCCTGCCCATGTGAGGCATGTGAGACTTGCTCCTGTTCCTTGGCTCATAGATGTCTCGCTTTCCCTTGAGCTAATAATCCTATACAGGCTCATCTCAGCTAGCCAGAGATTATTTGCCACCTTTATATGCCACCTCCTTCCTCATTATATGTTCTATAAACAATACCTAGCACATAGTGGGCATTTAATAAATACTTGTTGAATGGATGAAAGAGTAACCCACAGGATAGCTATAAAATTAACTACTTGAATGAAGCTTTAAGTTTGTTGACGAGCCTAGTCCATGGTGAGAAAAGCAATCAAGAGAACAGCCAATCCTGGCACCGAGAAGATCGAATGGTTAATATACACTGTTGTGTGAAAATACTAGATTATATAAGTACACGGTCTGTGATCATATTAATAAAAAGGATGGGAAAAAGGACTAGAAGGACATAAACTGCTATATGACATGATTATCCATTTATTTATTCACTTAATAAATAACTGAACACTTCCTTTGTGTATGACTCTTCTGAACATTGCAGAGTTGACCAAACTCACGACTAAATTGCCAGTTAACTGCTACTTAAAATTTAAGAGCAAGAATGCACTGATGGACAGTGACTGCATTGGGGTATGGGTGGGGACTTGATAATATGGGTAAATATAGTAACCACATTGTTTTTTCATGTGAAACCTTCATAAGAGTATATATCAATCATACCTTAATAAAAAATTAAAAAAACAAATTCAAAAGCAAGAAATGCAGCAACCTTAAACCATGACCAGGAGCACTAATTATGCAATGACAGGATAGGTAAAATCCTTACAAACACAGTAGGGATTCCAGTTTTCCACATGTGCACTACTGCAGGGGGCATGTCGCCAAGCACAGGAGCCAGACTTCTTGAGAGAACACTGAATGTGAGTCTTTAGTAAAACCAGGGAGCACACTAATTTTAGTTTAGAAATACCAAAGTTTATCAGCCCTTTTTAATTCAGCAAGAAACCCTTGGCCGAGCACAATCACTTCATAGCCCATCAGGAGATCCCCTTGTAGACCACTCCTGGCCCCGGGAGCATACCATGAATCATGGCTTTAGAAGACATTGTTCCAGAATACCAAAATGGATTTATAAATTGGTTGATTCCCACATCTCAGTGTGTAAGGAGTATCTACATGTATTTTGTAACTGCTGTATGACTGTATGCAGTCAGCAATCCCAGTCTGTAGCCTGGTGTCAATTTATGTTTATCCTCTTAATAATTTGACTGATCATACTCTGCTAGCAGGACAAGCAATGAAATCATAATAGCTCATAAAGGTTTTGGGGCATAGTTGGGTGCCCTCAATTCCTCACATCATTTAAGAAAAGCACGAGAAAATTCTTAGCAATATTTAATAGGCTACAAATGAAACCTTGGGACTTAGGACTCAGTTTTGTTTTGCCTCAATATAAAATAAATGTCTTCAGTTTTAAATTTGTATTTACAAAGAGACCTTTGACTCTTAGAGATACTGTTAGTGTCTTCTGCGTTGACATCCACGTAAGGTATGTTTTTCCTCACTAGGCTGGGTTTCATGCCAGATGAACTTCCAAACCTAAACTGGAAGGACACCAGGTACCAGTAACCCTCCTCTGATCTCTCCCCCTCTAGGATACCCCTTGGCTCTGTTTTATCGACATTACCTTTTCTACAAGGACAGCTACCTCATCCATCTCTTCCACACCTTCACGGGCCTCTCAATTGCTTATTTTAACTTTGGTGAGTGAACTGAGGTTAGCAGCGGCACGGGGAAGGGACAGACTTGAGCAAAATTTCCTGGAGAGAATGTAATGCCCAGGGAGGTTCCCATACTTTGCTTGCAAAGACAGGGGCTATAGGGACAGAAACACAGCTTAACTTTGCCCTTCATGTACATTCGTCTCCCAGGAAAAACATTTTGAGAGTGGTTGCCATTGCCAGACCCCATCAGCAGAGAGGCATCATTTTCTCTGCTGTGGCTATTACGGGGTGACAGACTGAAGCAGTCGCTACAGGAGCAGCCCTTAGCGCAAACATTCAGAAATACAGTATCTCCCTGACAATCCCTTATATTTATACAACTAATTACCACCCTTCCTCCAAAACATGAGGCCATTTTGAAAAAATATCCTAATACCAAAGTTTTTTCTTTATATGTTCTCTTTGTGCTTAGAAGTCTCAGGAAGGGTGGGTGGGAATGCAAAAAACAAAAACAAAACAAAAAAACAAAACCTAGCTAAAATTTGCTATTTTCTCTCTTCTCTGCATCCAGGAAACCAGCTCTACCACTCCCTGCTATGTATTGTGCTTCAGTTCCTCATCCTTCGACTAATGGGCCGCACCATCACTGCCGTCCTCACCACCTTTTTCTTCCAGATGGTAACCGCCTTGCCCTCGGCAGCTCAGGTTGTAGCGGACAGCAGCTGGGAGTAGGGGGCAGCGGTGTGGAGAGAGAGGGCAGTGAACTGGGTGATCCCATTTTTTTCTCGCCTCTCCCACAACTTAGCAGTGTGACTGTGGGTAGGTCGCTTTTCACAGGCCACTGGAGTTTCATCTGCAGATCTCAGTGGTAACACTTCACTTGCCTCAAGGAAGGCACCCACTAATCCTCTGCATAGGACTATGCCCTTCAAGTTCCTCGACTGACCAGGACTAGCCTGGCTTCCCATGAGGGCAATCAGTGAAAGGCAAGGCAGCAAGTCAACTTAGAGCTGCAGGATCTAAGCATCTCAGTGCTCAGCTTAGCCCTCCTTTTGCTGAGAAACCTTGAGCAAATCTCTTTCCCCTTTGCAGTTCAGATTCCCAATTTATAGCAACTTCTTAAAGCCTTTAAGGATGAGACCAGGGGAAGGATAAATAAAAAAATACTGTGGAGTTCAGAGCAAGGAGAAAATAAACAGTAGTGATGGTAGAATAACACTTCACCTCTCCTAGGCCTACCTTCTTGCTGGATATTATTACACAGCCACAGGCAACTATGATATCAAGTGGACAATGCCACACTGTGTCCTGACCCTGAAGCTGATCGGTGAGTGGTGGTCACTGCCTCCGCACACCAGCTCGCCCCCCCGACCTTGAGCCCACTCGGGGCTCTCCTGGCCACACCCTCCGTGTCCTCTCCCCTCCTCTACCCGCACTTCTCTCTCTGCTCAGGTTTGGCTGTTGACTACTTTGATGGAGGGAAAGACCAGGTAAGTGCCCTTCCCTCCACAGAGAGGTTAAGGAATTTAACCAGAGAGATGGAGAAAGGCCGTTGTTACCAAAGGCCTGGACCGAGTGTCAGGGCAGAGCTCCCTCCTCCTCTCCAGCCTGTGGTCTCCCTTTCAGATAGCACTGAGCGAGGATCAGCAAATCTAATGTGATTGGATCCAGCTCTTGCACAAAGTCCAGAGATCAGTGCCAGCAAGGCATCTGGAAAAGCCACAGCAGGAACTGCTGCTGAGCTGCCCTGTGAAGCAGCTACTTTCTGCATATCATCCCCTCAAAGAGGAAGAATCCCAGTTCAGTGGGGCACAAGGGAGGCGAGCACTAAAACTGGCTCTTGGGCGGGATTCAAGGCTATCCTGAACCATTCATTCTCTTCTCGGCATAGAATTCCTTGTCCTCTGAGCAACAGAAATATGCCATTCGGGGTGTCCCCTCCCTGCTGGAAGTTGCTGGTTTCGCCTACTTCTATGGAGCCTTCTTGGTAGGGCCACAGTTCTCAATGAACCACTACATGAAGTTGGTGCAGGGGCAGCTGACTGACGTCCCAGGGAAGATACCAAACAGGTAATTGCCCCTCTTGGTCTAGACCCCTCTATAGGTGTCTGACCCAATTCAGAGCCACTTCTGAAGTAACCGTCCTGAAGGCCAGCCCTGGCTGCCTTCTCCAGCATGGCCCGGCTCACAGGCGTGCTGCACAGGCTGCGGCTGTCCTGATGGGCCCTCCCTACCTGCTCGCTGTGGGTAGTGGGCCCTTTCCAGCCTAGGTTACTACGTTCTGACCCTGTAGTACAGATGTAAAAAGTCACTTTTACGCCACAGGATTTTGCCTGAACCAGACATGTCTCTCCCTATAAAGCCCATTTTCTCAGTTAAAAGAAAACAGATTGTTAAATATATAAAAATGTATTTCACAGTGGAAAAATGTAGAAGTTACCAGAAAAATCCCTTCACTGAGAGCTCACTCAGCCTGTGTTGGAGCATCCGTTCAACTGGGATGGGAAGGAGCAGATTCAAAATCAGTTTTTGTCATCTCCTCCACATGGGGTTTTCAGGCTCTCAGCCACACTGCTGCCCACGGCCCTTCCTTCCCTGTGCCCCTGAGACGCCTTTCCCCGAGAGCGGACGAGGCCTTCGGGCAGCAAGCTGCTCGTCCCACTCCAGAGGGATGGCCACACTCTGAAACACGCTCCACAATTTAAGTGCAGAGGGTTGAAGGGCTGCACCTCTGCCCATCATGACCCAGCTTGTCCCTTTCCAGCGTCGTCCCTGCTCTCAAGCGTCTGAGTCTGGGCCTTGTCTACCTAGTGGGCTACACTCTGCTCAGCCCCCACATCACAGAAGACTATCTCCTCACTGAGGACTATGAAGTGAGTGCTTCCGAAAGCAGCAGCTTTATGTTCTTAAATGTATCAGAGCTAGAAAATGGACAGGCAAGGGTCCCTGTAGATATTCAAGAAGGGGGTGATACCATCTACAAATGCATGTTGGTTTTGCTCTAGATCTGTGAGCGTTGGTGTCAGTGCCAGCCGGGCCGGGACATGTTCACCAGCCAGCATTGAACGACCTTCGCGGGCACAGGGCTGTGCCAGGTGCACTGTAGCACCCCTTTCCTCCCCAGGAGCAGCTCCTGGCTTGCTTTGTTACAGCCAAGGGGCTCCTTGGTGCACAGCAGCTTCTGGTCCTCTCCAGCCTGTTTTCTTCTCTTGATAGATTGGGGGCTTCTAGGGAATTCAAAAACCAAGGGAGGGGGAAGTGCTGGCTTTTGCTCCTGCCCAGCTGAAAGGCTTGCAACAGTTCCATACGCACTCTGGGTAGGTTTATCTCCTTCAATTAACATTGAACATGGATGTGTAACAGTCCCTCAGTGCCTAGGGTTCCAAATATTCAGTACCTTAGGAGCAGAGTTAAAGACATTGCTGTTTCTGGGACTTTCCCAAGAAAAGGTGAATGGATGTTCCCCGGGCTCCCTGCTTGTTCCTCCTAGCCTGTCATAAGGCAGTTCCACAGACTGTCAGGTGGACATGGAATAGGCAGCCACACGTTTGGAAAGGAAGTTTGCCTTGCCTGGGTGGTATCCATCCCTGATGTACATGTTCTTTCTTCTCAAGAACCGCCTTTTCTGGTTCCGTTGCTTGTACATGCTGCTCTGGGGCAAGTTTGTGCTGTACAAATACGTCACCTGTTGGCTGGTCACAGTAAGTAGAAAAGATAAAGCAGGGTTGTTTTTCAACAAGCTGTGTGGGGGCTCGGGCAGATAGGCAGCGAGAGGGCAGCAAGAGCCCCTAACTGCGTTGTCCCTCCGCCAGGAAGGAGTGTGCATTTTGACGGGGCTGGGCTTCAATGACTTTGAAGCCAGTGGAAAGGCCAGGTGGGATGCCTGTGCTAACATGAAGGTGTGGCTCTTTGAAACAACCCCCCGCTTCACTGGCACCATCGCCTCTTTCAACATCAACACTAATGCCTGGGTGGCCCGGTAAGCCCGTTGGGTTGGAGGCAGGGTCTGGGCCAGGCTCCTTCCTTCTGCTGCTTTCCCAGATTTGAAGGCAGGGCTGTATTCTGTCACCACTGTCCATCTTTCCCCACTTTGGGTAGAACCTCCTGTCATTCTCACACACACCCACATACTTTCCCTACCCCCCTGCCCCCAAAAACCATTCCTGTTCTATTTGAAAAACAAAAGCAAGATTTTAAGTGCCTTGAGTCCCTGGTCTCAATCCCAGCCCTGCCACCACTCTCCTGTTCTCTGCTGCCCTGTGTATACACATCTTATTTGTGCTCCCCACCTCAGCTGCAGGCACTCAGGTGTCACCTGGTGTGTGCAGTGGCTGCACAAGGACCAGCCAAGCCTTAGGTCTGTTTTCTGACGTGAGTCAACTGCACCGGCTTGCATCTCTACAGTTAATCAGATGGCACCACCTCCCTTACCCTGGGTGGCCCAGACGGGAGCCAGCCACTACCCCTGCACCCCTCAGAGTGCTGAGGGCTGGAGGCAGAATGGTGGGAATGCAGGGCCTGATCTGAGGCCCCTTCTTACCCATCCTTTTCTCTAGTTACTTCTTTAAACGACTCAAGTTCCTTGGAAATAAAGTATTATCCCAAGGTCTCTCGTTGCTCTTCTTGGCCCTCTGGCACGGCCTGCACTCAGGATACCTGGTCTGCTTCCAGATGGAATTCCTCATTGTTATCGTGGAAAGACAGGTAGGCCGTAAGGGTGGGGGGTAAAAGGGGACTATGAGAGGGGAAAAACACTGAGGCCCCCCCCTGCTTCCTCCCCAGGCGGCCAGCCTAATCCGAGACAGCCCAACTCTGAGCAACCTGGCTTCCATCACTGCCCTACAGCCCATCTACTATTTGGTGCAGCAGACCATCCACTGGCTCTTCATGGGTTACTCGATGACTGCCTTCTGCCTCTTCACTTGGGACAAATGGTTTAAGGTGAGGGAGGGCCTGCAGGCAAGGATGGGAGGGCCCCACTGAGACGGATCTCAGGCCGCAAGAGCCATTCGAGCCCCTTGTCTACCTCAGTGGTGTCTCTCCACAGGTATATAAATCCATCCATTTTCTTGGCCACGTCTTCTTCTTGAGCCTACTATTCATATTGCCTTACATTCGCAAAGTGATGGTGCCAAGAAAGGAGAAGTTAAAGAAAATGGAATAATCTGCTTCCCTGGTAAGTAAAATCAATTTGCCTTTAGCTACACTGCGAACTACCAGTTTACAGAATACAGCAACAGACTGCAGGGTGGGGGACACTAATGGAAATTTGGGGTGAGTCTCAAGGTGGCCTGGCTTCTAGGAAACACAGTATGGGGCACTGACCACTCAGGCCTGCCGGGAAGCAGCTGCATCACTATAAACCAGGGACTGGCAGGCGTGACGGGCCAGCCTGACAGTCAGATCTCTCCTCTCGCAGGTGGCCTAGAGCGGGACTGTGCAGGAACAGCTCATCTCCCTTTTCACAGCACTCCATCGCCTCAGAGCACAGAACACAGAGGAGTGGAAAGACAGGGTACCCCTTGGGGTGCCTCTGTTGCCAGCCAAGTCTTCATCTGGGGCCAAAGGGGACACTCTCATGGGAGGAGTTAGAGGGGCCCACGTCTCCCCTCCAGGCTCCCCCGTGCACGTTGCCTTATCTCTCCCCTACAGCCAGGAATCTTGTTTTTCTTCTGCCAATTTACTATGATTGTATATGTGCCCCTGCCACCACCCCCCCCATGGGGGGGAAGGGAGGGGTACAAGGCCCCGCCTGCTCCACTTTTTCTACCTTGGAACTGTACCAGATAAAGTCACTTCTGTTTGTTCAGTTTTTCACTGCTAGCATTCCTGGCTGCTTTCTTTCAGGCGAGTTCTCCATGCTTGCCATGGCTGAAACAGCCAGACTGTCTCCTGTAAAGCCCGGTGATCTTCAGAACTTTGGAGCCAAACTACAAATGCTGTGACCTCACATCTTTCCATGAAGTCTGAGGAGAACAATCAGTTTACCCCACTAGATAACTACTAAGTTTAGGAATGCACAGACAAGTATTTACAAACACGTGTGTCCAAGAACAGTATTTATAGGATAAACAAAGAGCAATTGTACAGCCTCAGCTTCCCTGAACTCCACAGTCTCAGGGCAGGAAGGTCCTCTTCTGGCAGTGAGTTGAAAGCGGAGTCAAGGGATGCAATGTCGACAGTCTGTTTCAGAACAAGGTTCTACTGTCAGATGACCCCCCACACTTCTTCAAAGGCTGTGGTAAGTTTTGCACAGGTGAGGGCAGCAGAAAGGGGGTAGTTGCTGATGGACACCATCTTCTCTGTATACTCCACATTGACCTAGAGAGAGAATAATTCTGTCAGCTGGCTCTGCCATTGTTACAGGTTCAACCCTCTTTAGGGCAGGAAAATCAGGGTTGAGCTTGTATTTCACAGTGCTGTTTAATATCAGATTTGTATAAAGGATAAAGAAGGTCCCAGCTTTCACTATCACTAATACGCCAGCAGTCCCCAGAGGATGCACCTGGGGCAGGATATGGAACCCTCAATTGTCTCCCAGTTTTGATATTATTTCCCAACTTACAAGGAAAAGCACCGCCAAAATGTTAACTGCTCTCTGAATTCTGTACTAAGCTTCAGCTCTATGAAGAATCGAGGAGTGAGCCTTGACCTTACCTTGCCATGGGCAAAGGCCCCAACCACAAAAACAATAGGGTCACTGCTGGGCACCAACTCTCGTACGTCACTGACAACTGAGATGGAAAAAGAAGTTCCGATTTTCATACACCCAACTGGGAAGTGATCTGACACTGGATTCTTAATTACCTAAAGGAAAAGAGAACAGTCAGACCCCAAAACATTCTCAGAACTGCACCTCCAGCCAGTAGGAGTCAATACCTCACCTTCAAGAGCTTCTGGGGGCCATCAGCTGCCCGAACACTGAGTTTGTGTAAAAGCTGAACTAGAGGGAGAAAAAAACAGTTCAGAGCTAGGTGAAGACCCCACTTTTGCCCAGTAATCTAACCAGAAAACCCCATGGGTAAGGTGAGCTCCATGTAGCTCTTGCATCCCCACTATACTCCTAAAATGTTACAAGCAAGCAGTTGTCAAGCACGTGACTAGTTGTACAGCAATGAGTTCACTCAGCCAGGAACCCACACAGGCTTTACCCCACATGGGAAGAAAATAATCCCCCTCCCCCCGCTTAAAAACTCCACGTCATTTATACCTTTCCTCTTCCTCCCTTCACCACTGCCAAGTTTGTTCTAAATTTTCCATTCTAAGTTTTAAGTGCTAAAGTTCTCACCCATGAGGCCACAAAAACGGTCAAAGGTTCTGGGAATTCGGGTCTGGGGGTTTACTTCAATCAGTACATTCTTCTGTGTGTGAATATAAACCTGCAGCAAGCCAGCTCGGTTCAGGGGACTGTCCATCAGCATCAGTAAACTCTGGGGGAGGCAGAAACCAAGGCCGAGGTAAGACTGAAAAAGTCACATGCAGCTGCCTTACCCTCCATCAGAGGCTCAAGGGGGTGGGAGCTGTATCCCTGGAGTTACCTGGTGAGCTATGTCTGGTCTCACTTCCCCCGGGTCCCGTCCATTCTTCAACAACACAGACTTGTGCTTATCACAGTTCAGTAATTCGTACGTCTTCCCTACCTAAAGAATAGGCAATATGACAGAAAGCAACATAAGCTGCTTTGCCCTAGCCAACATCGTGGTCCCCAAGCCATCATCATCATCTGGAAACTTGGTAGGCAAATTCTTGGCCCTCTTCACATCCCTGAACCAGACACTCGGTGGGGAGGGGGGCAGCAAGCCCGTCAGGGAACCACTGTGCGGTATTTACTCCTCCCCTCCCCCTGTAACTGATCTCAGAGGGAAAAAAAAGGGAGGGTACAACCCATAATTTCAAATGCTCTAAACAGGATTTAATTCTAAAACCCGTGGCTCTTAGGCAAAGCCAGTGAGGGATTCTGGAACCAGGCAAGAGTAATGTTAGTGAGCAAGGCTGAATGCTTGTTCATCACAGGAACATGTATTCCCTGGGCAAAATATACAAGGTCACTACCCTCAGTTTGCTTATAACAAACACTAAGTGAAGAACTGCAAACCTGGACAGGAAGAAGTATGAAAAAACTAATGATGCAGGAGGTAGTTTAATCAAGGAAGGCTTTTCTCAGAAGTAAAACTGAGAAGGATGTTCCCAGTTTCAAGATGCAGGAGCAAAGGTCTGGTCTGAACAGAACAAGAAGGCAGAAATGTGAAGAAAGAACATGATGCTGAAAAAGTGAGAACTGAGACACTGACAGGCAGTGATTATAATTGAAACTGCCTCGTGAACTGCAGAATCCTCAAGTACCAAGCACAAGAGCCAGAAATATTTCTGGAAGAACGGGCAGGAGAATGAGTGAGGAATACTATCCTGGCAACTCTGTCCTGGAAAGCAGCAGCTAGAAGTTTGATACTAAAGCTATAGCTAGATATTTTCTATAGCAACTAAAAGAGGTAACTGCAACTTGCAATTTGGAATTCTAAGGAGCATTACAGTGGTCAGCAAAAAGTCTGAAAAAGTACAGATACAGGTTCTGAAAAGCTAAGTTTCTATTTAGCAATAGAACATTTGTATGTCTGGCCACATCTTAAGGTACATGACTGCAAAAAGTTTGGGGGGAAAGACATGTAGATTTTGAAACTGATTGAATAATTGAAATAAGATTGTCACAGAGAGTAAAGCATAGAGAAAGAAGAAAAGACCAAGAACTAAGCATAGAGAAAGAACAAAAGACCAAGAACTAAGAAATTTCACACAATCCCCTGGGATACTCTTGTTTATAGAAGAAAAAGAAGCTCTTGAATAGAAGAATCCGGTTCCAACCGATTAGATACAACCAGGGCTTTTGTTCTTTTAATAAGGTAGAATAGGAAACAAGTACTTCACATGTTTAAGGTTTATGAAACTTTTAATTAGTTTCATGTAGTCTGGCTCACAATATAATTTTTTTGTTGTAGGTTCTGGTTAATAAGCTTCAAAGCCACTAACTAGAATAATCAGGATGAACACCATGTGTATTCATGTTCTGTAATAAGTATTAGCGATATAAGAAAAAAAAATTGTTAAACGTGATTCTCTGCCCGCATAGTCTTCTAGAGGAGGAGACAAATGGTAAACAACCACATGAATATTTAACTGAATTGTGATAAACATCATGAAGCCAAAGTAAATGATTCATTAAAGAATTGTAACAGGAGGACCTGATTTATACCAGGAAGGGAGTCATTTCTATGAGAAAGCAACATAAGTAAAATTTAACCTAATAATTGAAGAATGAGCAGCATAACAGACTCAGTAATTGTTAAATGAACATTAAGTAGGAATTAATGAAGCAAAGAGCTGAGTGAAGGAAGCTTCCAGTTAGAGACCATTATGTGCAATGACCTAAAGGTGTTAGAGAGCTTAGTGCTTTCAAAGAGCTTAAAGAAGGCCAATGAGACTGGAGTATAAGAAATAAATGGGAGAGAGCAGGCCTGGATGAAGCTGGCAGAAGCAAGACATACCAGCACGAGGAAGGCTCAACATAACAAAAGATACAGAAGATTTCAACCAGCTATGACGTCTATCACCCTTGGAATACCATTAATGGTAACTTGGCCTAAATTCTTCCAGAGCATGCTCTAGGAATTTTAATTTGGCCATGACATTTTCAATTTCTTAATAAGTTGAAATCAGTAACCTGGAATCAGTAACAATAATAACTAACTCCAAGTGACAGGCATTATTATTCTAAACCCTTTACACATATTAACTCCTTTAATCCAAGAGCCCAATAAGGTAGGTACTACTGTTGTTCCATGGAACATATGAATAAAGAAGTGACTAAGTGACATTCAGAATTAACAAGTGAGAAAAACAGGCAACTAAGTGAGGATGTATATAACCTATAATTAGGTCAGAGATATCAATTACAAAAAAAAAAGGAAACCTGATTAGCTGGTCACTTTAAAAAAGGGTTTCTAGACTGCAAGCTTAATAAAGTGCCACAGTAGTTGAGGAAGGAAAGATGACATTACTATGGAAATGTACTACCTTTAAAGAACTTTCACACAATCCCCTGTGTGCTTCACAGTTACAGTATTAACCCCACTATACAAACTGAGAATAAATTTGTTTTCTCAAGACCACACAGTTAAAGACTAAGATCCAAGATTAAAATCCAGAACTGACTTCTAAACCAGCGCTATTTCTTCTGGGCCTATTCATTGAACAAGTTTAGCTCTAAAAGATGAGAAACAAGAAAGAGGAATGAGAATATGAGAATACTGCACAATTTTGAAGATGGAAATTTCTGGATTTACGTGGGAAAAGAGTTGAATTGATAGGTAAAAGTAAAAATGTTAAAAGTATTAAATGATGATCTGATCCAGTGTTTCAAAGCGGAGAGTCACACAGAGGATGGTGACAGTAGGCACCTTTTAACCAAATAAGTCCTTATGAATAAAAGAGTGAGCAGACTAAGCTACAGTAACTACCTTTCTCCTTTGCCAGTAACTTGTCTTGGGACGTGGGACTACAAGATAGACAAAACTCTTCTCCCCTTAGATAACTTTATACCACAGAATGCTGGTAAATCAATTGGAAGCAAGGCCGTGAGAGCTGAAATGGGATTCAAGAGAAGAAACCGAGAACTTCCAATCCAACACATTAAACAAAGAAACAGTCAACTGCACCACTCTCCTTCCAAAAGCATATTTCACCTTTCTGCTTTCTCCATTCACTTTGAGCCCCCCGCTCTCATTCCACGGAATCCTACCCTATCAATCTACTACTACTCCACTTGCTTGTCCCATACTACCTTGACTGTTTCCAGACTGGCCCCTTCCAGAACCACAATGAGCCTACGGCCTCCGATCTTGCTTCCTGCCCCGAGTCGGGGCCGCTTAGGCGCCACAGGATCCCAGCCCTGTCCCTGCTCCCCACCGCGCCCCTCACGAGGTTGGAACCCAGCACTAGGCGCAGCCATCTTAAACCGAACCGGAAGTCGTGTAACGTCTTTAAATTAGGACCTCGCGCACGCCCCAATCGCAAGGGTCCTTCCGGCTGCCATTTTGAAAGTGGGCGTTTGGTAAGGGCGGTGACTTGCTGTCTGGTACAACCGAAGCCTCTCTGGGAGGTCCGTGTTCCAGAACGGGGCGGGTACTTCCGTATGCGTAATTCCTATGCGCGAAATTCAGGTCCGCAGCGGGCGGGGTAAGGGGGCGGGAAGAAAGGAGTACACTTCCGGTGCCCTTTCTCCCGCGAGTGCCTCCTGCCCTGGACCCTCGTGTGAAGGGTGTGATCCCTAAAGTGGAGTAGGGTAGAGGCGGGCCGGCACCCACTTCTGGCCTCTGGTGCCGCCAGCCTCACCATCGGACATGGCCCAGAACTTGAAAGACTTAGCGGGACGCCTGCCCTCCGGGCCCCGCGGCATGGGCACGGCGCTGAAGCTGCTGCTGGGGGCCGGCGCCGTAGCCTACGGCGTTCGCGAGTCCGTGTTCACCGGTGAGCAACCTCCCCCGCTCTCCGGACTCCACCTGCCCCTCCCGAGACCCCTGCCCAGGCCCGTCGGTCCCTGCGCTCACCCAGCCACTAATCCGCCCCACAAGGGACTAGCACGTACTCTGAGCAGCGACCCGGCCTCATCCCCACCCTTCTCCCCACAGTGGAAGGCGGGCACAGGGCCATTTTCTTTAATCGGATCGGTGGCGTGCAGCAGGACACCATTCTGGCTGAGGGCCTCCACTTCAGGTAATGGCGGGCAGCGCAGACTGACCCTGACCCTTCACCCTTGAACACCTACCCACCACCACCAGTGGCTGTAGTAGGATTGTCAACAGGATTCAGCGCTGCTCTTTCCCTTCTCACTCCATCTCCCAGGACAATGGGTGCTGCCCAAAATGACAGCAGCGCATAAAATGCTCTCCACAGGAAGACGAGCATTTTGTCCCTTGTCATTAAGGGGAACAGATCAAGAAACACGTGGTGAGGGGGAAACTAGTGAAACTGCAGTCTCCTAATACCTACACCTGTTTCCTCCGCTCCAGGATCCCTTGGTTCCAGTACCCTATCATCTATGACATTCGGGCCAGACCCCGAAAAATTTCCTCCCCCACAGGCTCCAAAGGTAGGTCTGGGCACTTGGGAGTCACTGTCTCTTGGGCCTCAGTTTCCACATCTGCAAAAGGACTGTAAGTCTCTGTTACTGAGGTTGATGCAGAACATTCTGGACACACTGCACCTTTTGATTAACTGTCCCTCCCCCATAACAAACTCAGAGCATTGTTTGTCCTTTGTCTTATTCACTGCCAAGATCAAAGCCTTGCTTTAAAGCCTTCTCTTCCTTCATCTGCTTGACTTACTAATTGTGTCCATAGTTCACCCTGTCCTGGGGGAACCTGGCCCAACTCCGCAGGTGCACTTGTTCCCTTCCAGACCATACCTGGAAGCCATGCCTTTGAGATTCCCCAGACCTCTTCCTCTCTCTCTCTCTCATGCACACACACAGTCATGTACACCCTGAGGCAAGTGGCTCACCTGAGACTACATTTTTTATACTGTTCTTAGTGCAAGTCACTTAACATTCACTCAACCCTAGACCCTGAGAATAAAGGATTCATAAAACACTACCCTGCCCTTAATTCCTTACAGTATAGTAAAGGAAACAGACACAGCATGCCAGCACCTGCAGTAGAGATTGCACACAGTTCACTGGCACACAGAGAGGTCACCTCCACTGGTGGAGGGGGTGTGCGTGGGGAAAATTTCACAGTGCATGAGTGTGTGTTTGGTCTGTGCTGAGTTGCATCTTGTCCAGCTGACTACCTTAGAGGGAAGTGCGGGGAAGAGAAAACCAGTAAATTAAGGGTGTCTGGCTGTGGCCAGATGAGGCCCCGTGGCCTTGACCAGCCCCTGCTGATGTTACCCTTAGACCTACAGATGGTGAACATCTCCCTGCGGGTGCTGTCTCGACCCAATGCCCAGGAGCTTCCCAGCATGTACCAGCGCCTAGGGCTTGACTACGAGGAGCGAGTGTTGCCATCCATTGTCAACGAGGTGCTCAAGAGTGTGGTGGCCAAGTTCAACGCCTCACAGCTGATCACCCAGCGGGCCCAGGTTTACCTCCAGCTCCCATCACCATCTGTGTCATGTCGGCATTTCCCTCCTGGACCCAAGGCACTGGGTGTTAGGAAAGGCAGCTCATTAGAAGAGGGTTGTGACTAGTTTTCTTCCTAAAAGCTGAATTGATGGCCACTGGGGGGAACTGGGAGAGCCAAGACTGTAATTCAGTAGCAGTCAGTGTTAGGAAGCATGGAGGAAACAGCAGTCCCACGGGGCATGCTGTATTTGAGGGAGTGGAAGAAAGGGAGTCAGTGTGACCTGCTGGAAAGATCAGACCCAGTCCTTTCCAACTCAGGTGTTCTAGTGAGGAACTAAAAATTAGGGTGCTTTCGGCTGTCTTCAGGAGCTGTGCTGCTCGGATGGCACAGCAACCTGCCTGCCTGCCTTTTAGTCATCCAGTCCCCCAGACCACCTCTCCTCTCCTCTCCTCACCGTGTCCCCCAGGTGTCCCTCTTGATCCGACGGGAACTGACAGAGAGGGCCAAGGACTTCAGCCTTATCCTGGACGACGTTGCCATCACAGAGCTCAGCTTTAGCCGCGAGTACACAGCTGCTGTAGAAGCCAAACAAGTGGGTGAGTTACAAAAGGAGTAGGTGAAGGCTCCCAAGAATGCAGGAAGTGCAGTGGGGTTCCTGATGCCCCACATCTGTGACCCCCTGCTCTCCCACCACAGCCCAGCAGGAGGCCCAGCGGGCCCAGTTCTTGGTGGAAAAAGCAAAGCAGGAACAGCGGCAGAAGATAGTGCAGGCCGAGGGAGAGGCAGAGGCCGCCAGGATGATATCCTTTTGCCAGAGAGAGCTTAGCCCAGTGCTGGCACTCCACCTTCCCCTCCTGGGCCGGCTGATGAGACCAAGGCGAATGCGACCCCGTGTCTGTGATGCTGAGCCCCCTGGGGGTAGAGGTTTTGAATGGGATCTGAAATCTTAGTGAGGGTGCCTGAGGCCTGGTTCCTCACTGTAAGACAGATCGACATTGCTGCTGGCCTCACCTCCACTTGTGCTGCTGCCTGCAGTTCCTGGCAGCTGCAAGCAGGGGGGCCCACAGGTGGGGGACCAAAGTAGGACTGGGCACGGGCCATCTGGGCGCAACCTTGGATCTGACGGCCCAGAGGAGGGCTGGAGTGAGAGGAAGAGTAAGGCTAGGGCCAGTGGTGGAGACCTAGCCTTGTGTGAACCCTTAACCCCTGCTCACCTTGGAGAAGCACTGGGCAAGAACCCTGGCTACATCAAGCTGCGCAAGATCCGAGCAGCTCAGAACATCTCCAAGACGGTGAGCATGGGAGCCTGGCAGCGCTCATGCGGCTGCTTGAGTGAAAGTTCTCAGTTAAAGCACATTGAAGTGAGGAAATTAGAATCTTGCTTGGTCAGGTTTTACTCAGACTGGCATCTCTGACACTTCTCCCCCATCAAAAATGGTCTCTCTGGGCTCCCTGACCTTTTGTTCATGCCCCCATTACTAACACAGCACAGTGCTTGCTGCTCTCCATCCTGTGTGAGGGCAGAGCTGTGTCCCTGCTCCTGACCCACAGATGTCCTTCGGTGTTACTGGATTGCAGGCACAGGAATGGAGGTCGCCTTTGCCTAACACATCTTTCTTCCCCTGCCCGTAGATTGCCACATCCCAGAATCGTATCTATCTCACTGCTGACAACCTTGTGCTAAACCTACAGGATGAAAGTTTCACCCGGTGAGAGACGTGACCTACAGTGGTTCATCACAAACGACAGGGCCTGGGTCTGGTCACGGGCTCTGGAGCCTGTCACCAGTTTGTTTGCTTGACCCTGGAAAGACATGTTTCTCTGAACCAAGGTTTTTTAAAGTGGGTGGTTGACAATTCCTAACTTGAATCTCACAGGATTAATTTTATAAGATAAAATAGGATTATTCAGATAAAAAAGCATTTAAATAGTAAAGTTTTGTCTAACTGAAAAGTGAAAGATGATAGTGTACTCAGGAGCCCTAAAATTGCTGCCCTGGGGCCATGGAAGGATGCTAGGAAAGGAGTGGTGGGAACTGGCAGTGGCTAAGCAAACCAAAGGCTAAAATCCTGGCTTTCCAACCCATTTGTTTCTCTCTTGGGAGTAAAGGAGGTTTGAGGGCTGGGTGGGGCCTGAAGCTGTCAATCACATGTGCGCTTCTCTTTTCTTCCTGTTTGCTGTTCACCTGGCCGCCTGGCGCCCACAGGGGCAGGTAAGGTTGATGCATGTTTACTTCCATGGGGTCTTGCAGTTCATCTCCAAGTACCTGCCTCCTCTCCCCCACACAAACCGGCAGTCTGGGAAGAGAGCTGAGGAGGGAGTTCCTGAGCTGCTCTGCTTCTGATTTGTGTCCCCTAATGTCATCACTTCGTCTCAATTCTACAGTGACAGCCTTATCAAGAGCAAGAAATGAGCCTGGTGACCAAGAACTCCACCCCCAGAGAAGTGGATCTCTTTTCTCCCCTGGTTTTTGAGGAGCCAGCCTGAGCCTGGAGTCCGGCACACCCCCACCCCATCCCCAGCGTCATGTGATGGCCCCTCTGCGTCAGTCCTCCCAACCCTGCTAGGATGAATGAAGACTAACTGATTTTCAGGGGAATGCCTTTCTTCCTCCCCGTGTTGGCCAGGGTTATTGGGACCGTGTGTAATTTCTAAGTGATTTCCTGCAGTGCTGGTTCCTCCCTCTTTGGGAGGCAGTAGCCACCATCCCCGGGATTCTCAATAAATTTTTATTACTCAAGCTTAAATGAAGGCCTCACGTGTCTGAGCGGGGTTGGGGAGGCACGCATGCGCACGCCCACGCTGCGCTCCTGAGTCGGCCTGTGTATCTGCCAGCAGGGGGCGCAAAGACTCCGCAGGGGACAGTTGAGCAAGAGTTAAGGGCTGGGCTCTGCTCTCACCCTGGAAGCCCACCCAGCAAGGCCCTCGATCACTTCTGACGCCCAGCTGCACCCTTCACCCTACCCTCCATTTTAACTAAATCGCCCCCTTTATCAACATCTCTTTCTATAAGGCTGGAGTAACTGTGGCTCTGCTGAGCTAAATCAAAAATCTGATGACCCCAACAGGAGCTGCTTCCTTGATGACGGGTTCTGTGTAGCTGCTGGGGACACCATTTGCACCTGCCGAGGGACCTGCGTGTAGAGTAGCCCCGTGGGTCACGTCCCCTGCTGCGGACTACTCACACGTTCCCAGTCACCGGACGGTTTGTGGAATAGGGCTCTTTGCTCCCGCAGCTCCCGGCCCCCAACAGAGCAGGCGCCTGTGCGCAGTCCCTACAGGAGCTGCTGATTCGTATCTTTCCCAAGACACCCTCTTTGACTCTGAAGCACCAGAGAAGCACACGTCCCCAGAAGCCACTGCCCGGTGCCACTACAACCCTTTCCCATCCCGTTCCCTCACGGGGGAGGCGGTACATTCGGAACCGCAAGACAGCGTGGGGGCAGAGTATGTACAGGAATTACAGCGGGTGTGGGCAGGAGGGCTGGGGTCATCTTCAGCTTTTTAGGTTCTTGACGAGAGTATCAATTTTCCCCTGTTGGGCAGGTCTAGCATCATGAAAGGGAGAGGGAGATGAAGCGGATGTGGCAGCCCCACACTCCTCAGGAGCTGGGAGCCTGAGATGAGATCGGCATTTACACAAAGACAGTCAAGCGCCCTGACGCAGTCAGCCATAATTTCCCTCTCACATTTTATTTCTCTGGCCTTCCCAAGGTCCTTAATGCGGGAAGAGGCGGGCGCCTGGGCAGCATGTTTGTCCCAAATCCTGTCGCTCCAGAGGCAGCCATTTTGTCTACTCCCCATTGTTCCCCTTCCCCCAGGGATTTACCCCCATCGGAGGGGTAAAGGTCAGAGGTCGTTGGTCAGGAGCCTCCATGGTCTTCAGGGCTCCCTGGAGGTCACTGCCGAGGGCACCAGCCCAGGGGCCATCTTTACCAGACAGTGTTAGGAGCTTCACAGTCAGACCATCCAACACTGTACTGGAAGATGGACCCAGGGTGGTGGACGCGCGGTCCGGGCCAGAGCTGACCGCCGTACGGGGACCCTGGCAGCAGGCCAGGTGAGGTCTGGAGAATACGGGAGCCAACGCCAAACTCAAGGTCACAGTGGGTTCTGGAGCCACCGGACAAGTCGCACTGGATTGGGGGAGGGGTTCGGGGCCATTGTGTCCCTTCAGTGGGCAGACAGCCAACCGAGAGCCACCCCTTCTGCAGCACCCTCCGCTCAAGATGATGGGCTTCCCAGTGTGTGGGAAGGGGGTGCAGCCAGCTGGAGACTGGGGGCCTGAGGCGACGGGTGCCGCTGACACAGGGGCAGGGGCCTCCATCATTACCCGGCAGTATTAGAGACTCCCAACCAGCACCCAAACACTGCTGGGTAAGACGGGGGCCCCCACCCAGCCTGCCGGCCTCCAGGCCCCACTGTCCTTGGCCCAGACCCCTGAGGAGAGGCTACAGCACCCTGGTTCCCATCCCCCATGCCCCGCGTCCCCAGGGACACTTCCGGGTGAGTCCTGCAGCCCGCCACCAGCCCCACCCTGAGTTGCTATCCACTGAGGCCCAGACAGGATTTCCGCAGCCCCCTGCCCAGATGCCCCTTCTCTGCCTCTGAGACCCTTCCCGCACCAGCACCCAGCTTGTCCCAGCCCCCACACACCAATTTCCCGGCCTTGTCCCCCCTCTGCAGTCCTGAGCTCGGCCCCAGAACCCCTCTCCCGCTGGCTTTTACCTGTCACCAGGCCGCCTGCCCCCCACCGAGCGAGGGCCAAGGAGAAGAAGGGGAGTCCAGGCCCGGGATTTAAGGGCCTGGAGCCCGCCCTGGCCTCTGCTCTTCCTTCTTCCTTCCCCACCGACCAGGCAGCGCAGGCTCCTCACCTGGGCCCCGCCCGCCGCCCCTGCGCACAGGTGTGTCCTGCTGCCATAGGCTGCCCCCCCACTGCCTTAACCCCTGCTCTCCCGGGGCCAGCGGCAGGCGCCTCCACGGAGGCCTGGCCGCCACACCAGGCCTCCCACCCTCTCCCAGCTGCTCCGTCCCTCCTGCCGGCTGCCTGTGCCCCCTGGGCCTAGACTAAGGAACTAGTAGGTCTCCAGAGGAAGAGGGAGGCCAGGCCTTTGGGCCCTTTGCCTCTCCACCTCTCCCTGCAGCTGCTCCTGTCCCCAGCCAGCCCCTTCCCCAGAGGCCTCACACCCTGTCTTTGGCCAGAGTTGGAGGGCCAGAGATCCCAGAGGTCATCAAGAGGTCAGCTCTCGACAGGGATTGGGTTGTGCCCCACCTGTGCCCGGTTCCTGTGGAGGGCAGACAGGTCCCAGCAGGCACCTCCCTGTGCTCGGCCCTAGTGTTGGGGTTCCCACGATTCGAAACTGAGCTGCTCTTGAGAGGGACTGAGCACCCCTCAGGCAGAACTGCTCCTGGGCCCACCTCAGTACCCTGAGTCCAAGTCCCAGCCCACTGGTATTAGCTCAAGGGCAGTGAGAAGGTGGCCCCTGTCTTTCTTTTGTGTGGCTCTAGCTGGGTAGAAAGGGCGTGTCTGGAAGCGGGGCCCCAAGGCCCACAGGTGATGCTCCACCCCCCCACCCCCTCCAGGGCACAGCTCCCAGGAGTTATTGTGTTGCCCAACCCCTGCTCTCCTCTCCCTCTCTCTCTCCTTTGTTTGCAACCCTCTTAATATCCGTACATTTTGTTTGTGGACGGTTTCAAGATCTGTCTCCCCTACCAGTCTCCCGAGTCCCACAAGGACAGGGACTGACGTGCTCACCCAGCCCTGCTCAGTGCCTCTGTCACAGCGGACACCCGGCAGAGCGCATGCGCTCTGAGCCTCCCCTGCAGCAAGGAACCGGCTCTCCCAGGAGCCTCGGGCTTCCCTCCCCAGGGGAGGCATTTGAAAGCAAGATAAAGCCCTAATACAAAGTAGGAGAGTAGTCTACTCTGGACCTGGAGAATGGGAGAGGATCCAAAAATAGAAGCCTGGCTAGGAGCACATGGGCAGAGTGCCCCGGTGAAGGGAGGAGCAGGTGAGCGCTCAGGAGCTGAGACGGGAGCTGGAAGCCACATCAGCAGTGCTAGGCAGGTGCTTCGGCTTTTACTGAGCTGCTTAGCTCATGGATCTACAAGTCAGCACCAGGTATGACTGTGTACCCCTCGGGGTGACCCCAGCTGCATCTCCAGGACTGTAGGTTCTGGGGCTTCACTGCTCATTAGCCCTGAGATGTTGAGCAAGTTATTTAATCTATCTGTGCCTCAGGTTCCCACACTGCAAAACATGATGAGACAGGTTCCTAGACTGAATTAATACTCAGTCTTTTGCAGGGTACCTGACCCAGGGCAAGTGCATAATTACTGTGGCCAGTTATGATCGTGTATGTCCCTTAGCTCAGTGATCTTCACAACCACCCTGTTAGGATCACCCTCCACTTTCAAGGAAACGGAACGTGGCCCCAAAGGTTCCTAGTACATTAAGCAGGAACCAGATCCAGGTCCAACTGGGAAGGCCCAGCCTTCAAGCTCCCTGCCACCTTCCCATCACCTCTGCCCTCTCCCCAGGCACACAGAGTTAGAGACCCGCACACAGTGATCCTAGGGCTTTATTTACAAAAGTAGAAGGTCCTTGCTCAGCTATATACAGGGTCAAGGCCAGGGAGGTGCAGACACAGCCATTTAAATTACAGTGGAATGGGGGCGGGCTCCCTAGGTTTGGGCTGCAGGTCAGTCCACTGGAGGCCTCTGCAGGGATCGCAGCTGAGGCTGCAAAGAAGGGAGTGAGGGAGTGAGGGACTGGCTGGACCCTGGGGTCTCTGGGAAGGGCAGAGTGAGGCTGCAGCTGCCCTCCACCCACAGCCAGGGGACTTGGGGGGCAGGCAGGCAGGAGCTGGGAGCAGAGGGCCGTACCATGGCCACCTCAGGACCTGCCCAGCTCACTTCCTCTTGAGGGATCCCTTGCTCTTCTCCTTGTCCGCTGACCGCTGCTTCTTCACCTTTTCTTCCTTCTTG
This sequence comes from Manis pentadactyla, assembly GCF_030020395.1. Taxonomy (NCBI): domain Eukaryota; kingdom Metazoa; phylum Chordata; class Mammalia; order Pholidota; family Manidae; genus Manis; species Manis pentadactyla. The sequence continues at coordinate 64,605,501 of NC_080032.1, read as the reverse complement.
TTCTTACCATGCAGGTTCTCGTACAAGTCTTCCTTGTGTCTGCAGGCGGGCAGCAAGCACAGGCAGTTGGAGCAGGTCACAAGACAGTGCACAGTGCCCGGCACCTGCCACCCTAGGCTGCCCATCTCACAGGTGAGCCACCTGAGACCAGGAGAGTGAGGAGCCCTGGCCACTGTCATCACACTGGTGTGGGTGCTCCCTCGGGGCAGAGGCTCCCCTCAGGTGTTAGTAGACTTCAGAACTTAGCCCAGCCCCAGGGACCGGGCACTCGGGAAATCCTGTGACTACAAAGAGCAAGAACCAAGCTTGCACTTGAACCCGGGTCTCCCCCAGCAGTACTGTCCTCTCAGGAGAGGGTCAGGCAGGGGAGGAGAAAGGCGCAGATGCTGGGAGGTGGCAGGCAGAGGTCACTCACTTGGAGGAGGTGCGCGAGGCCTTGGCATGAGCATTCTTCATGGCTGGGGGGTAGGTGATGTTCCCGTACTCTGACTCCTGGCCTTTCTGGGACTGAGCAGAGGCATGGTGGGAGGGCAGTGGTCCCGGCAGGACCAGATGATGCCTACTGCCTCCTGCCAGCCCACCAGGCCCTGCTCTGCATGTACCTGCATGACCTCCAGCTTCTTCTTGGTGGTTTCAATAAACTGGGCAATGGCCACATAAATGAACTTGTACTGCGCCTCCGTCTGCACCATGCCCGAGCGCTGGGCGCGCACCATCTGGATCGTCTTCTGGATGTCGATGTCACAGTCCAGCCCTGGGCAGGCATGACAGTTGGACTGCAGGTCCAGAGAGGTGGTCCCAGGGGCCCCCCCGTCTCCCACCCCGCAGGCCCCCCTTACCCTTGGTGGAGATGCTCTCCATGAGCATGTCGATGACAATGATGGTGCCTGTGCGGCCAATGCCGGCGCTGGGGAGAGAAGGAGGCACCATCAAGGCCCAGCCCAAGCCTCCCCTTGGGGCAGCCCCCTACGCTCAGCTCTAGGATGGGACGCACAGGGAAACTGCCCAGGCTCCCTGGGCAGGCTAGCCAGGGACAGAAGTGTCCAGCTCTGCTCTCTGCTCATCACTTCAGCCAACGGATTTGCGGGGAAGGGCCTGGTTCTCAAGCGCAGGCTGCTGGCTGCCCCTGCTGCCACCATGGCTTTCTTGCCAACACCACAGTCCCCACCTCCTGCTATACCCTCGTTCCTAGCTTGGGCTGCTCCCCACCCCAGAAAATCCAGGACCCCGACCCACCACCATCCTGCCTGCTCCCCAGGCTCACTGGGCCTCCCTGGCCCTCTCCCCACCTCTCCAAAAACTTCATCTGGATCTTCTTTCTGCAGGGCTTCATTTCCCTTTTTATGCAGACCCCACTGTCAGGGAAAGGGCAGCCCTGAGACAGCTGGGTGGGGGGCGTGGGGTCAAGAGGAGCCATGTAGTAGTGTGTCCATGCTGCCCCTCCTGCCACCACCCTTGGGCAAACAGACCCCAGGAACCCTAGGACTGCACACAGACCCCAGTCCCCACCCTTGGCTGGGCCTGGCAGACTGGTGCCCTGAATGGTGCTGTCTAATTTCAAACCCAGATTGTCAAAAATACCCTCCCCGCACCCACTTCCTTCCTGTAATGTCTAAATAAAGGCCATGGGGATTTCAAGAAGTGTGTGTGGAAGGGGGCAGCAAAAGGGTCGTTCTTGCCGACGGGCCTGTCCCCGGAGGCCTAGCGGAGTCCCTGAGACAGCCTCCAGACCCAGCCCACCCGGCCCTGCCCCAGGACACACGGCCACTGGTGGGCAGGAGGAGGAATTCCAGGCCATCCCAGCCCAGGGGTCACAGGGAAGGGAAGGGAAAGGACAAAGCAGGTTCCCATTCCCTGTTCCCTGCCAGAGGTGATATTAAACCATTAACAGCCCCCATTTCTTGAGGGTTGACTGTATTAGACTATAGTATTAATGTCTCATTTATCCCTTAAGACAGACCTATGAGATCCTGATTTTATAGATAAGGAATCTGAGGCTGAGGGAAGTAAAGTAATTTGTCCAAGATCACACAGCCCATGAAATTAAAGAGCTGGTTTAAACTGGCAGCCTCTGTCCAGGAACCTGTGCCCACTGCCTCCCACCCACCCGGGCCAGGCCAGCTGAGTGGGCCCATCTGTGGGATTCTGCCCCTCAGGCCTGAAGGGACCCCTGCTCCTCCTTGCTGATGCCACCTCCCCAACTTAGCAGGAACGAACAGGGTCTCCTGATCATGGGCAAGGGTCTCCAGTGCAGCCAGTGATGCACATGCCCTTCCTGAAGACACCCATCCCTACCCAGCCCTGGGAGCCAACTTCGGGGACACTCACTGGGAAGGGAGAGGCACGGGCAGCGGTGAAGGAGCCTCAGCCCACTACAGGGCTACGGATGGAAAGAGAAGGGATGGGGAGCCATGCTGACCCTGGATGGAAGGTGTTGGATGCCAAGAAGACACACAGGCTGCATCTCCCTGAGAAAACAGGCCAGGACCCAGTCTCTCCCACTGACCAGCTGGTGAGTGGGCAAGTTGCTGGGCCTGTTTTCTCATCTGTGTTTGGCAGGGCTGAACGAGATGGTGCATCAGGGACATCTCTTAGGAAGCCACCCAGGGCACAGGATCTGACAGTGGAGCCGGTTCCAGTTAAGTCCACCCACGGGTCTGGAGCCGTCAGGGAACCCAGGGAGGGCCGGGGATAAGGAGGCACTGAACCAGTTAACATGTAAACTGCTTACAGTAGTGCCTGACAGGCCTTAGCCATGTTTCCTTTCTAGCAGCGTTTGTATTATTGCTACGTCACTATTGTCATTCTTACCTGCAATGCACGATGATGGGCCCCGCATGAGGCAGACTTTCCTGCCGCTGGTTGATCTGGTCCAGGAAGCTGAGGACACCCCCAGGCTCACTGGGGACTCCATGGTCAGGCCAGCTCAGGTACTGGTAGTGCCAGATCTCCCGAACCAGATCCCCCTGGGCCAAAGACAGAGGGTCAGTGCTCCTGCACCCACACATCACCCCTTTCCACCCAACCACAGAACAGTCCCAGGAGGGTCCCTGGGCATGGGGACCCTTACATTGTCCAGCGGGGAGACCTGTAAGGTGCGGAGTTTGTACTCAGCAGTGTCGTGTTCCCTGCAGTTGGTGACAGCATAGGGCCCATAAACGCGCTGAGAACCCACCTCTGGCCAGTACGGGACACACTTGTTCTGAAAAGGGAGGGTGGAGGTGGGGATGAGCACAGAGGCAGGGTGCAGGGCCCAGCGTGGGCCCAGTTCCGGGTCCAGAGTCCCTGGGGCTGGCCCAGTCGGCCTCTGTTGGATGAATGGATGAACTGGCCACATCAAAGACTTAGGCTCTGTTCTTGGGTCAGCCACCAACAGGTGGTGAGGCCTGACCAGCCACTTAACCTTACAGTTTCTTCAACAAATGTGGGCTGGCACACGCACTGTAGCTGAAGCTATGCAAACCAAGGCAGAGTTAGACGCAAACAGATGCATGCTGTACCCCTGGGCCTGCAGGAGCTCACAGAGAGGTGAGCCAGCAAGGGGAACACAGAGCTGCTCAGGGGCGCAGTGTCAGAGAGACTCATTCCCCCCAGAGGTTGTGGAGGAAATTAGAGACAGCTTCACAGAGGAGGGAGCCTGTGAGCTGGGTCTGCAGAAAGGAAGAGCCTACCAGGCAGAGTAGTGCAGACAGAGGAAGGCACTTGTCACAGAAAATGAGCTTATGTGGCCGTAAGTGTTACAGGGAAGCCACCAGGCCTTCGGTGCAGTCTTGCATGTGAATTTATCCTGAAAGCAACTTGGAGCCATGGCGGGTCATCAGGAGGGAGCAAGCTGGTGCCGAGTGTGCTTTGGCAGCCACCTTGCTGTAGGGACTAGGCGGGGGGTCTGAGGCAGAGGACTGGGGGTCTGTACTGGATGGGGACAGGGGAGGGAGGGATGCTCTAAGGAAGAAAGCCCATTTAAAACCCGGGTCTGGTGCTCAGAAGAGCCCCAGGCAGGAAGCCGGGAACTGGAGTCAGAGTGCACCTGAGACTGTCTCTGTGCCAACGAGGGTTGGACACCAGCCCTCTGAGGTACCTTCTGCTCTGGAGTCCAAAGTTTCTTTGGTTTAATGCTGGTGGACAGCAAGTTCTGGGGAGGGGGTGAGGGGATTGGGGGCAGAGTGGGACTCGGCCTTACCCGGCCTTTCTCCACCTCTCGGGTGGTCATGACGATGACTCGGGTATTCTCCTGCCATACCATCTGCCAAAAGTCATTGACTGTGGCCTCCAGGCAGCCCTGGCTGGCAATGTAGGTCTTAGTGTTCTCATCAGGGCTCAGCAGCTGGTTCTGAACACAAGTGCAGAGAGAGACAGGCCAGGCCCATGAGCCCCTGCCCCCGCCCCCCTCGCTCACCCAAGTCATCAGCCTTGCCCACATGTCCCCGGACCCAGTACACCCACGAGACAGGGCCTCCCCAGGCCGGCCTCTCCTCTGACCTTGACATAGTTAGCATTGATGTAGTCGGACCCAGGGATGTTGCTGTCACGTCCCTGCAGGATCACTCGGCTGTGGTCAACTGAGAATGGGCCGAGAGGAAACAGAAAGGGCCTGGGTCAGCCGGGAACTCACTACCCTGTGGGTCAGACCCTTCCTAAGCTCACAGGCCATTGTCCTCTCAGAAGCCCTGAGGCTTTCAGAGCTCTGTGTGTGGGCAGGGGTGGAGGCTGCAGAGGAAGGAAGGTGGATGGTGGGGTGCAGGTAGGCTCCCCTGGGAGGAGCAGGGGCTTTGGGGGAGAGGGAGACTCTGTTTTGTGGGCAGGGGGGTGGGCCCTCCTTGAACTGGGGTAAACCCTATGAGATGCGGGGTGCTGTCTGGGAACAGGGCGGGATGAAGGCTGCCCGGGGGCGGGGTGCTCACACGGGAGAATGTTCTTGTAACGGTTCTTGCTCTTGTTCTCTGGCCGCTGCCCTTCCAGCCGCTGGTGCAAGTTCTTCACCTCCTGCTTCTGCAGACTCTGAGGGATGAGAAAGGGAAATGGAACCCCGGCCCCAAGACGGGCAACCTAAGGCGGTGATGATGAGGGGGAGATCAGTATAAGAGGCAGGGAGACTGGGGACAGGGTCTGCCTAGGACCCCACACCCATTGCCGGGCTGACCCCATCACACACCTCAAACTCCTCCCAGAAGCCGGCCTTGGCTGTGTCCTCTGACTCTTGCTTCTTGTTCAATTCCAAAACCCGGTTCTCAATATCAGCCGCATTCACCCGAGTGGCATAGTATGGCTGGGGTTGGGGAGGGCGAGAAGTCAGAGACATGCAGGTCGCAGAAGCTCCCAGGTCTGAGGGGCTGCTGAGGGGAAGAAAGGAGGCAGCCAGGCCCACCCCTCACCTGCCGCAGGTAGACGAAAGCACCTGAGGCCTCCTCAATCCCTGTCTTCTTGAAATGCTCCACAAGGTCTGTGAGGCTGTCAAAGGTCTCCGAACCACCCACCGTGTAGCGTCCACCCTGAGAGGTGCCAAGTCAGACCACCCTGCAGGACCCAAGTCTCCCTCCCTGGGTCCCTGGCCTTGCACAAAGCCCAGGCTGCCCATCACCCACACCCACACCATGGGTACAGACAGGAGCCCCAGCAAGATGCCTCCCCCCTGGCCAGCACCTTACCTCACACATGACCTTGATATGTGTGACTCGGAGTGGGGAGCCCAGGCCGGCCTTGGGCTGGTCGCTGAGCACGGACAGCACAAAGTCCCCGGGCTGGCTGAGACTCTCACGCACGAGAAATGTCCACGGCTCACCCTTGGCCTGCAGCAGTGTCTCTGCCTGCCCTCCAGACATGTGACCATGGTACCACCTAGAGAAGGCAGCATGGGGGTGAGACCTGAGCCAGGGGCAGGCATGAGCAGGAGGTCACAGAGAGGGGCAAGAAACCGAGTGCCTACAAAGTGCCAGACACTTGTTGGAGATGCTTTCAAATGCACCACCATATTTAGGTCCGTTACTATCACAAAAATGCTGAGGAGTAGGTACCATCCCCATTTGACAGATGAGGAAACTGAGGCTGCATGATTGCATACTGGCCCAAGGCCCTTGCTAGTAAGAGGTAAGTTCTAACCAGACCCACTGCTCAAAGTTTAAGACAAAGGCAAAAGGCAGGCCACGTCCAGAATATTTGCAGAATATTTGGAGAAAACAAAGAAGGGTCTCCATGAAAGAGGGCTGGGCTGGGGGAAAGGGGACCAGGAATAATGCAGACAGAGGCCAAACCACAGAGAGCAATGGAGATGGGGCTAGGCAGTCACAAGGGGGGCCTGACAGGGAGGACTCCCCCAGGGCAGCAGTGAGGCAGGGGTAGGGAAACAGACAAGAATGGTTTGGGGGGCTCTGGGTGCCCAGGATGAAGGCACTGAAGGGAAGGCTGGGGCTCCGAGGGGCTCAGAGGGGCAGAAAGCAGAACTAGGACCTTTCCCCAAAGCACGCCCCCTTCCCAGGAGGAAACTGTAGCCCCACAATGCCCAACCCCACAGGAAACCACGTGATGGAAAAAACACAAAACTCCTTCTGGGGAGAGAGTGAGAAGTGAGGGTGTGAGGTTTCCTCAGCCCAGGGACCAGGGGAGGGGGCATTTTCCAACCGCAGGGATAGGGGAGGAGGAGGGGCCAGTCTGTCCCGCCCCATCTCACACCCCATCTCACTCCCGCCTGGCCTAGGAGCCCTCTGGGCCACCCCATCCCACCTATCAGTGACAGGCCAGGGGCAACGGGAAGGGGGCTAGCCCTCTTTCCCCAGGCCCCAGGATGAGGAAGTTTCCATGCAAATGTCAGGCTGACCACAGGCAGAGGGCCTGCCATTAAGGAGACAAATGTAAATTCCTGCAGAGGAGAAGGGGCAGTTACCAAGGCAGGGAGGCACAGACGGAGGTGTGGAGAATGAGCCTCCCACCCCCAGCAGCAGGAGTGAACCCAGGGTCCTGGCACTGGCAACCACAGGGCCTCACACGGTCAGCTTCCCCAGTCTGGATTCCCCTTATCCACAACCTACTGCTTTTCAATGGTCTCAGGCAACCGCTCCTCCAACAGGGCGGATCCTGGCTTGGGCAAAAAGGAAGAGAGGACAGGAAGAGTTGAAGAGGGTCTGGTGGCAAGACTCCCATGCATGTTGCAGGCGGGGCTTTAGGAAGAGGGCAAGAGGGAGCAGACGCCGAGACAGCGCAAGCAGGGCAGCCATGAGCCAAGCCACCTGTGCCTGGGCTTTACTCCTTGAAGAGCTGGCTTCAAAGGAAGTGGAGCAATGGCTTCGTGTTAACTGAAAGAGGTGTCTAGTGGTGGCCACACGGCCTTTACCTCAGCCTCTTCCAGTTCTAAGTTTTAATTAGTGAACAAAAATGATACAAGTTGGAAGGCATGTATGTGTCTCAGAAAGACTGAAAACTGACAGAATCAAGGTCCAGAATTTCAACTATCAGTATAAACAAGCAAATACAAGACAAGAGCAAGTTGGCCCCAGGAGCGTGGAAAAAAAAACCCTAGAGTTATTCAGCGGCCCCTCACCCTAACAGAAACTGTCACTGAGATGTACCTGCTAAAAGGAGTCACCATGTAATGCTAGGGGTTCAGGTTCCCCGACCCCGTGCCCATGCTTTAGGGAGACCACATGGGGAGTAGCTGGACCAGTTCTGGGGACATCTTTAGAGCCAAAGGGACAGGAGAGAAATGCCTTGAGTTACCTTATGCCCAGGTACCACCTGCCCCTTACACAGGACCACAGCACAGAGTTCTAGTTAGGAGACTGGTCAAGCTCTACCCAGCCCCAAAGGGCAGACCCATCGTCACTGGGCTGCTGAGATAAGGCTTTAAGGGTCCTCATAAACGTCAGTCGGTGCTCCTCCTCAATACTGTCCTTTTACTGTACAAACCTATGCTGACAGGTAATCATTATAGGAAGGCAGACCAGTTCCACAGAAGGAAGAACAGCTTTCTAGTAAAAGACCTGGCCTGCCATGAAACGTAGCCATGAGAAGGGGCCTCTGTTACTACTGATGGGGCCTGGGTTGCCAGCTGACAGAAACCCTGGAGAAGGGCAAGATGCCCTTCTCTTGCTTCTCAGGAGTTGATGGACAGGGGTGGGAGGTTAGTCCCCTGGATGCGGGCCCCAGGATCACATGAGGAAAGAAGTCCACAGAACCACGAGAAGGAGCAGCGGTGGAGAAGGCGCGGACAAGTTGGGGGAGCCAGCCTGCCCCTGCATCGGGTAGGTCAGATGAGAAGCGCCTCACCTCTCACTGGTGGGGTCAGAGCAGTTGAGAGGGTACTTGAGGTGGATGACGGTGCCATCGCGGTCCTGCAGGACGCCCTGCTGCTGTGTGTAGTACTCCACCAGCTCCGTGAGCGTTGCAAACTTCTCCCCTCCATACAGGTCATAGAAGTCCCCAGAGTTCTGGATCCGAATGTGGGTCACCTGATCCCCCACCCTGCAGGGCAGCAGGTGGTGAGGCCACTGGGGTAAGGGGAGAGGCAGGGACAGAGTGGGGGATGGGCCGCAGTCTTGCATGAGGGCCACACAGTGGGCTGGACACAGATGGACAGGGGCCATTCTGGGCTGGGGGCTGGGAGTTAGCACTGCCCAAAGGAAGCAGGAATGGGCTGCCAAGATACTGGGCCTGGCTGGAGCTCACCTACCTGACAGAGAGGGAGAAATCACCCTGGTTCTTGCGACTGGGCCGAGCCAGGAAGCTCCCGTGGACACCACGGCCCTTGAGCAGGGTCTCTGCGTCTAGCCCGCTGAGGTCTCGGTGAAACCACCTGGGAGGCGCAGTGGCAGGGGTGGCAGTGAGGGAAGGTCCCACAGGACCCTGGGCACCTTGCCTGCTGCCTACCTTGGGTCCCAGGCCTTACCTCACCATCCTGGGGGCTGCCCAAGAGGAAGGGGGTACAGGGAACGAGGTGGTGCTGGTGAGTCCGGGCAGCTGGGCGGGCGGATAACTCTGGGGCTGAGCCTCAAACGCGGAGCTCAGCGCCCAGGCCGCCTCACCACTGGCAGTCCTGGTTCTGGGGCTGCCACTCCACTGGCCTGGGGCAGCCAGCAGGGCGGGGACAGGAAGGGGCGCGGCCGACCCCTTGGGGGAACTCACTTGTACTTCTCGTTTTAGAGCAGAGTGAACAGAAGCAGAGCAGGGTGGCCATGGGGGTGGGGATGGGGCCCACTTCCCACATGACTGCCATCAAAGGCTTCAGGAGCATGGCACTCCGCAAATGTGAGAACACACGAAATAAGGACACGAGTGTGCCTTGAACTCTCCAGGTGAAGATCATGTCTCATGCACAGAACCCACAGTCACATGCCATCTCTTCCTCCTCACCAGCTGCTATCACACAACCTTCCCCAGTGTTAATGGTGACAGTGACAACTATCATTTAATGGAGTCTTACTGTGTGCCAGGCACTGTGCTGTCACATCCTTTATCTGCCTTCTATGATTTATGCCTCACAATAGCCCTGCAAAGCAGGTGCCATCTTTATCCCCATTTTACAGAAAAGGAACCTGAGGCTCAGGGCATGAAGGGAACTTGCCAAAGGTCACCAGGCGGCAAGTGGCAGTACTGGGATGCAGACCCAGATGGTCGGGTTCCAAAGTCAGTGACTTTAGCTACTATATGGCAGTCCTCTGGGCTTCAAAGAACAGAGGTCAGATGACTGGGGCCTGTCTCCTGGGGGCTGGGGCTTGGGGCCGAGGTGGACCTTGAGAGGTCCTGGACACTACAAGCCTATGATGCTAATTATGTGTGTAATTCCAAGTACAAACACAAACACCACCAAACCAAAACAGGAGTAAGAGAACCCAACAAAGGATATATATATACCAGAAATTCGTATTGGTGGCTTCCCCTAGGCTGGGAGGCTGGGAGGCTGGACGAGAGGGCCGTAGGGACATTTACTTCCCTCTCACGCCTTTCTGAATGTTGTAGCATGGGCAAGTCCTGGGAATGCTCTACACCTTGATCAGGGGGTGTGTACAAATGGGATGTTCATCAAGCCGTATGCTCAATACTCAGGCAAGCTATGTTTGCTGCATCTCAGTCAAAAATAGGGAAAAATAAATCACAAAGTGTTAAAACTCAACGGAAGTCTATTTTCCCTATGATGACTACTTTACCATTTTTGAAACATCAAACATCAATTTTTACCCCAAAGAAGGGCTTCTTTTTCTCCCTCTTTCTGGCACCCTGGGGGAACTTACTTGGTCTGTCTATTGCAGGGCCTAACACTGACCACCCCTTCAGTCTTGGACAACCGCATTGAAAGACCATGAACCGCCCCCCTCTCCCACAGCAAGGGGCAGACAGTGTCTAAAGTTGGCTCTATCTCAGCGGGTCCACTGCTGGCCTGGCCCACCTCTGTATGTTCAAACCTTAACACAATGCCTCTCACAGAGTAGGTGTCCAATAAGCAAGTTCCTCCGTGCCCAGGCATATATACGGTCACCAGCCCAGCTTCAGATCCTGCACATACGTACCTTGCTTATCATGTACAGATGAGTACATATGCACACACAGCTATGTGCACCTCATCATCCATGTCCATCTGTACACAGACACCCACTCAGGGACAGATCATCTTGATCACACATGATGCTGCAAACCTGTGCTCAGCACTGAACACTGGCTGCGCCCTGGCCACAGGACACTCTCCTTCCAGGGTTCAAACCCACTTGGTGGGAAGACACTACCTAAGCATCCAGAAACTCCATGGAAGAAGGAATTGCTCTGAAGGGTGTCAAGCCAGCAGACAGATGACACTAAGATGTGTGGTCTCTGCTGTCCCCTGGCAGGAAAACAAATGCTAGCCACTTCCCTTATTCTGGCATAAACGCTCAGTTTGTAGCATATTTGCACAGACACAACCTTGTTTGGGCCTCAGACATCCCTGAGGTAGGAATTATTTTCCCCATTTTTTAAAGGGAGGAAAACAGGCTCAAGGAAACAGAGGGCTACAAAAGCAAGTGTCTAAAAATTCAGAAGTGCAGGTTGTTCACTTGGGAAGCAGGGAGATAAAGGTAGAGATGAGATCAATGATGATGCAGAAAGACAGGTAGTCTAGAAGAGAAGACAAGATGAAATAACCTCTAGAAAGTTACTGAACTTCCCTGAGCCTCAGTATCTCCACCTAATAAATGGGCTTAACAATATTTCCCAAACACTGGTATGAAAAGCTGATATGTAGTAGGGTTTGGGTGCCAACAGCTTTTACAATGCATTATTAATCCACAAGCCAACCCTATTTAGTAGGTCATCTCAGCCCAATTTTGAAACAAAAACCAAGGTTCAGAGAAGTTATGCAATTTGCCCAAGGTCACAAGCTTGTGTGTGGGAAGCTGGACAAATCAAGGCCATCTGAGCCACAGCCTATTGTCCTTTCTACAACATCCACCACACTGCTGGAGAAGGCTTGGGGTTGGGGGCACGGGCACAGCCCACAAAGGGAGCCCAAGGGAAGTACCTGCAAAGGCACTGAGGTGCCAGGCACAGGGTGCACTCAAGCAGTGCTGGGGTGAACAGAGCCGTGAGGCTGGAGCAAAGTGGCTCTGAGAGGCTGAGACCCGTTGCAGAGAGGAGGCCGAGAAGCACCAAGGAAGGATTCTGCACTGGGAGAGGCCTTGCCCAGCCACCTGGGAGGAAAATGACCACAGCGGGAGGGCGGAAGGGATCAAGGATCAAGACTCAATAAGAACTTGCAGGTGTGCGCATGAGAAGCAGGAACCTGTAGGGCTTAGGTGGTAGGCCCACAGATTCACCAACACCCTATACCCTGTCTTAAGCACACTGAACTTGCAATCTATTCCCTCGGCAGAGCCTTTGCACTCTCCATCCCTCTGCCCAGGGGCTCTGGACTCTTCATCACCCTGGTGTCAGCTCAGGCGTCCTGCCTCAGGAAAGCTTTCCCTGTTCCCTCCAACTAGTGATGCCATCAGCACTCCACGCCCTCACTGGCACATGAAGCCATTTCACTTTCTGCTTAACACTTCTAAGAATCTGAAATCTACTTGCTGGATCCTCTGAGTAGTCTGTGGCCTCACCGGCATGAAGTTGCATGAGAGCAGAGACCCTGTCTGTCTTGTTCACTACAGTATTGCCAGCACCTTAAAAATTAAAAAGTACCTGGCATATAAGACACTCAACAGCTATCTGTTGAATGAGTGATGCAGGGGAGGGGAAATAAAGGGAAACTGCAAGGCCTATGTTAGGAAGGTGAGGGTTGTAGGAGCTTTCCCAGGTTAGCCTTCAGACATGCTATTTCAGCTGATGTGTGCTATCCAGTGGGCAGATCCTAAGCAGAGGGCAGAAACAGGGACCAGAGGGTGGAGGGAGAAATGCAATGGTAAGAATAAATACACATTGGGGGTAAAGTGCTAGAGAAGAGCGGTGCAGGCAGAGGGACATGACCTGGCCTGGGGTTCCTTGCATCTTGGGAGACAGGAAGCAGAGCGAGTGGCAGACCACCGTGTGTTCACACACCTGTCAGGAGTGAGTGTGAACCCCGCCCCTCCTTCCCAAACTAACAGGTGGAGCAGGGGACTTACCCACTGGACAGCATCTCCCCAGAGGGGTGGGGAAGTCACAGGCAGAGGGCCACAAGGGGCAGGGCGGAGCCAGGACGCAGCTGTGCAGTGGCCCAAACCAGGTGAGGAAGAACGCTCCAAAGAACGCAGCCACTTCCTCCTCAGTGAGGCCCTCCAAGCCAATGGCACCACAGAGACAAAAGCCCCTGGACTAATGGTCCCCAGAAAAGGACAGGTGGGGAGAGGCTGGCCTCAGACCGCTCACAGCAGCCTGCTTCAAGCTCCAGCCACACTCGGTAGTCCAGGACCTGCCTGCCTGTCCAGGGCCTCTTTCCCTCGGGAGGGGAGGAGCCACCTGGAGCTCCAGCTGACAGAGCAGTGGGAGAGCGGGTGGGGGCAAAGACCAGGAAGTAACCCTGGCCAAGGGAACACCAACCAATGGGGGAACCTCTCTGGGCACAGAGGCCAAGGGGCCTCAGGAAACCCCGCTCCTCAGAGGAGGTGCTGAGGAGCTGCCTGCGCAGGCCCACCCACCCAGGGGGCTGTGGAGCCAGCCCATCCTCCTCCTGCCCTGGAGCAGGGCTGGCTAAGCAGGAGCACAGAGAGGATCTGGACAGAGACGCGGAGCAGCTTGGAATGGCAGGAGGTAGAGGTTGTCAGGGTCACAAAAGACTGACGCCAAGGCTGTGTCACAGGCTCATTTATTATCCTCTAGAACACTGAAGGCCTCCCTCCCTGGGCAGTGTCACAGTGGCAGAGCCAACCCTCAGGAGGCGGCCACACTGCCACCTGAAGCAGGTCCGTGGGGTGGCAGCGTCGTGGGCGGCAGGAACAGCGCTTTCAGCTTGCCCGACAGGCTAGCAATCTCGGGATCCTGGGCTTCATAAGACTTGACCAATCGGGCAAACTTAAGGACACCTGCAAGGGGGAGTGGAGCGTTAACCCACACCATGGGGGACGGGTGGGCCTGAGACACAGAAGGGTGGGTTAAGGGCCTCACTAGCTGCTCCCCCTCTGGCCAAATAGTTGTCTGCAAAACAACACACAAGCAGGCCTCTGCCCTGTGTGGTTTGGATCAACCACTTCCCAGGGTACACTGGGCACAACTGAATCGGATGCAGTGAATGAAAATATTCCAAAGCTTCTCACTATCAGGTGAACCATGTTAGTCACAAGAACCCGAAGCAGGATCCCAAGTCTATAACAAGGACACAGGAGGGCCATGGGTCAGCTAGGCTGAATCAGTAAACACCTTGGGGAGCATCATGATCTCATCTAGGAATGAGATGAATAAACTCCCAACTCTCACAGATTAGCTCGAACACCTTGGAGGGGCTGCAGATGCGAGCAGTCATGCAGACATCTCACTAAAAGCCAGGAGAATGGGCTTCAGGTCCAGCCGTGCTGTGACCTCGGGCACTTAAAATGGGAAAATAGTACAACGAATGGTAACTACAAAATGCATTTGGGACGTCCGCTGGTACAAGTTCAAAGTAGAAGACCCTGAGCTCTGAGTGCCAATACTGTTTGTTAGATTGTGGCTGCCGCCGTGTGGTGAGCAGGGGGACGACGGCTGAGGGACCCGACGGATCCAGAGCCCTCTCCTAGATCCACTCCACCCTAGACACCGTCCGACCCACCTTCCCCGTCGCAGCTGAAGCCATAGGCTTTGATAACCTCCTGCTGAATCTGCGTGGCCACGGGAAGCACGAATTGCAGCATCTTGCCCATGTCGTTGCATGCGTTGTCCCGCGCCTCGTCCATGCGCACCGCGTTCTCGGGGGCGGAGAACGCCTGGATCACCTCGGCCAGGACCACTGTAAGGCAGATGCATCCCAGGGAGGCGTCCCGGGGCAGGCGTTGGAGCATTGGGTGGGCCCAGCAGAGAGCGCAGGGAAGAGGGCAGGGAATTAGTGGACGGAAGCCCAGATAAACTCGGCGCTGAATCCCTCGCCCTAGCGGGTATGGACCCCTCTTGGAAGAGGAAGATTGGTAACCCGCGCCCGTTTCGCGGCGACACTACCACACCTCTGGCTCCGTGTGCTCCACCTGAACCCGCCAGCGGCAAGCAGCCCACCCCGTGACTCAGGATGCGTCTCACCCTTGGCCTGCTCGGCGCTTAGGGCCGCAGGTTGGGCGGAGGCGGACGCCATAGGACAACAAAGCTGCACGTGCAGAACCCAGGAAATGCTCAGGAGGAACGGGCCGTCTCTTGCGACACTCCGAACTCCTGGGAGGGGAAGGGAAGCAGCCTCAGCCGGAGCCGGAAGCTTCTCGCCGTAGCCAACGCCGCATTCTGATTACACAGAACAGAAACTACCGCGGGAAGTCCCGCTCATCCCACTATACAGACCCACAGACATCACGTCAACTTTAGTCAAAACAGTTCTATTGTTACATACTATACTTGTGGGGGTTTTCCAGAAAAATACTGGAAAACCTACTAGACAAATTCGAAAAGAGCTGTAACACTACCGATTATTGGCTGGAGGGAACATGGGATCCAATAACGCCACTATTGGTGAGGGTGAGCTCAGACCGGAGTTTTCTAATTCCTATTAACGAGTAAACAATGAGGTACACTCTAACTTTCCAAGGGTAGAACAGTATTGTAAGGAATTATTTATATCATTCATTTCTACAGTTTCTGAACGTGTTTCGGTCCTATGCAAATGAGGTCAATGCTGATTGGCTGAGAGGCCAGCCACACCCCTTTTAGTTTTTAAGAACCGACCGTGATTCGCAGCAGTAACAGCTGGAGCTAAAGGTGTTCTAGCGTTTTACTAAAATGGCCTTGTGTAGGGGCGTGCGCTGCAGCGTAATGCACTCATTTCACTTCTAGGCGTTTCAAATTGTCACCCACTCTCCTCAAACCGTAGACTAGTTAGAACTCCAGCTCTAATCGCTTTAACCGATTGAAACCATGTCTCTGCACTTCCTCGTCTTAACCATTTCTCAAAGTATTCCATGGAAATAACAGGATTGGCGGCTCCTGGCAAGGGGAGCAGGGGCCGGAATGCCTCCGAAGTCCGAGTCGTTTCCTAGACCTGACCAGTTAGAGGCGTGCCTGTCTAGGCCTCCAGCATCCTGATTTCCCAGCCTGGAAAGAAGGCGGGGGACGCACCAGCGGAGCGAGGGCCCCGGAGCCCCGAGCTCTCCAGTTCCCTTCTCCAATTCTCCAGGGTCCCTACACGCAGTTTCTTCTGAAGGTCCGTCCCTTCCTTCCTCAAGAGTCCCCCACTCCCATCCCATCCCATCCCCGCCCCCACAGCCCGCAAGAAAACAGTCACAGCCATCTTCCTGGGGAGTCGTGAGGATGTTTTTGTTTGGTTTTGGTTGGGATGTTTTTTAAAGAGCGTCATATAGATATTTATATATATAAATTATTAATGTTGGGGAGGGGCAGGGGCATACATCGCAAAGGGAGTGCGCACACAAGGACTGGGAAGGGGCAGGGGCGGCACGATGCTACACAAAACAGCCACATCTAACAGATGAAATAATCACACCAACGGGGTGGAGGAGGGGCGGTGGCCACTGGGACTGGGCACGGGGGAAGGAAGAAAGCCAGGGGACAAGAAAGAGGGACCTGGTCCAAGATAACTGTGCGCTTTCTGCCCCCATCCCGCCACCTCCCCACCTCCGCACACCACGCTAGCCTTGGCCTTCCATCTGTCCCTTTCTCCCTCCGCCCAGCCGCCAGGACCCTGCAACTGAGCAGCACCCCTCCTGGAGTCTGGCTGGCAGGCTGGGCAGCAGGCCTTCAAAGTCCAGGTGCAGGGGCCATGGTGCTCTCTTGATTGCAGGTTCTACAGCGGCTTGTCGCTTTCCTTCTTCAGGTGACTGGGGGAGAGGAGGCAGAGCAGAGCTGAGAGACAGGTCGACCCTGACCTGGCCCCTCAAGTGGAGAGGATGGTGAAGGAGGGCTTCCCTCCCCAGGAGCCTAGTGCGCGCATAGCGTCCAGGGTGGCTGAACTCACGCCCTCACTCCTGGCCTCGGGGCGCCAGAGTACCTGTAGTAGTCCTCCTGCGCGGGGAGCGGCACACTGTGCAGCGGGTGGTGGGCGTGCAGCCACTGCTGCTGCTCGAGAGCCAAGCGCTGCAGCTCAGCCGACTGCGCGTGCATGGCCTGCAGCTGGTGAGCTGCTGACATCGGGGCAGAGAGAGAGGCTGGCAGGTCCCGGTAAGGAGCAGCTGTGGGCAGGACAGGCAGAGGGCTCATGGCTGATGGGGTACTGAGTACTTACTCTGGGCCGGGGAATGGCCAGCCACTTTATATACAGAGGAAACTGAGACTGAAAAAGCTAGGTAGCACCCTTTCCTGCAACTGGCCAGTGGCGGAGTTAGGATTCAAACTCATCCTGGCACTAAAACCTAATATGCCTCTCTTGGGCAGGACCTGTTCTCCAAATCCCCTTCCCAGTTCCTCTGGGCACTTCCTCATGCCTCCCCAAGCCCAACTAGGCCAAGGCCACCACCCAAATTATTTCTTTGTGCCCTTCTCTTCTCACACCTTTCCCAACCCCAACTACCATCCTTACCAAAGAGCTGGTGACGAAGAACTTCGTTTTCGTGCAGAGGGTGAGGAAGAAGTGGGTTAGGGAGGGTCCCAGCTGGGTAGGGGATCCGGGTAAGGTGAGACCCTGAGGCCAGGGGGTCAATGAGAGGGTGCACTGAGGCAGACGCTGGAGGACAGAGAAGGAGGTGTCACCAGAATGTAGGTTTGGGGAAGAGCATACATTTGGTGAAGGGCTCCAAGGCTGGGAAGAGAGATGGACAGTCCAACAAAGGGAGAGCCAGAGTAGAACAGGGAGGCAAGAGAACCAGGGGCCTGGGGCCTGGGGGATGGATGGGATAAGACCCTACCGAAGCAGGGACATATGGATGGCAGAAGACAGATTGCAGTTGTCAGAAGGGTCTGAGGAAAAGGAGAAGAGTGAACTGCTTGGAGATGGAAAACAGAAATTTTAGGGGACAAGACAGGACAAGAGAGGTTAGCAGAGAGAGCGCACAAGGGAGCCTGCAATGAACACTGACTGTAAGGCTAGATTGGCAATGTTCTGGACAATAAGTATGGTGAAAGGATAATAAGTAAAGCTCATTATCACCTATTATACCCACAAACAGAGCTACATCGCTTTTTCTGGAAGGTCATGGATCTAGAGATGGAAGGAACATGAAAGGCTTCCACCTGGAGGGGAGGAGATGGCAAGAAATGATGAGAGCTGAATCCAGAGGAGCAAGAAATTGGTAGGTGAAGGGCTGTGAGGATAGAAATGAGGGACCTCCTATAAAGGATTCTAGCTCAGGCCTCTGTCATAGGCAGCGTGCCAGACCCTAGAGAGGACTGGGATATGGAAATTAGTCTCTGCGGCAAGGCTGGGCCATGAGACAGGCTGCGAGGTGACAGGGAAGCAAAGATCAGGGCAGCAATCCCAGGCTTGAAAGTCTCTGCTGGAGGAATAGAAAAGCCCAAACACCTGACAGGGAGCAAGGCTGCCCCAGGGGCCCAGGCCAGGAAGCAGGAGGCTCACCTGCATGGATGGCATCCTGCTGGTGGAGGTGCAGGTGAGAGTGAATGTGGGAGTGCTGGTGGTGATGGGGAGTCACATTGAGCATCTGCAGCCTAGCCAGCGGGTCATTGCCCAGAGCAGCCACCCTCTCTGCATGCTGCCTCTCAGCTGCCAGGCGCTCCGCGTAGGACATGTCGGGCCGCAGAGCAGGCCCAGCTGCCAGCGCTAGACGTTCTCTCTCCAGGGGCCCCAGGCTTGGGTGAAAGGGGAAAGGGTGCAGGCCAGGTGGGCCAGGCTGCAGGGCCAGGCCCCCATGTCGAGGGAAGGGATCCAAGCCTGGCCCAGGGACCCCATGTAGGGGTTCAAGCTCACTGGGCTTCACCTCGAAGCCAGGCTTGAGGCGGTCACGGAGGTCTCGTTCACGGGCTTCCCGCTCCCTCTCCCGGGCTGCTGGGTCACTGCTGTACAGGGCTGGGACGTTGTAACCCAGGAGTCCTGGGTCCACTGCTCCCAGGGGAACGTAGAACGGATGGTTGCGATTGCCAGGAGACATGACATGGGGCCGAGCGTATTCACTCAGAGTGCGCAGGGCTGGAGTGTCAGGACCCAAGTAGGGGGGAACTGTAGCCACAGCACTGCCCGGCTCAAATGGAGGGCGATGGGGCACTGGGCCGAGAGATGGGCACTCCACTGGAGCACGGCCCTCCTGAGCCAACTTCTGTGAGATACAGAGAGAAGCAGAGCCAAAAGGTCAGGTCTGGAAAGTGGCTAGTTTGTCTCAGCAGATGAATGCAAAAATGCACCTTATGGGAACTCAGCTTAATGGAAACTTCCCTACCTGCCTCCCTCAGGCACTGGCTCTCCCTACAACGCACAGGTAGTTTAACCTGAGCTCCCCCAACCCAGGAATGCAACAATTCCTCCCGCTGCAATCTTTGGTTTTGCAGAAAAGGATGCAATCCATCTCCTGGGCTGCAGTGGTTCCTCCTCTGCGAAAGGTGGCGCAACGACGCCCGTCGGGACCGCCCGCCGCGGCGCACTAGGCGGGGGGCGCCTGCGCGAACGCACTCACCACGCTGCGTTCCAGCTCGCGCTCCTTCTCGCGCTCGCGCTCCTTCTCGCGCTCCCGCTCGCGCTCGCGCTCCTTCTCTTCGCGCGCACGTTGCTCAGCCTCCCGCCGCACCTTCTCCACCAGGTCGGCCCGCTTCTTGGCCAGCTTGGAGCCCTCCAGCGGCACGAAGTACAGGTCGCTGCGCGCGCACGAGTTAAAGCCGCGGTCCAGGTGTTTGTTGAACCTGCCGGGCGCAGAGGTGGTGCGCGCTCAGCCCCAGGCTGACCTGCCCCGACTCCACCCAGGACGTATGCGCGAGGCTGGGCTCTGCGGCACTTCAGAGAGCACCCCGGAACGCACGCCTACTGCGGTGCCTCCGCCGGCTCCCAGCCCAGGGCCAACCGCCCCCGCCCCTGCTACTCACCTGGCTGATTGACTGGCGTGACTGGGCACGTCCACCACCTTGGGAGGGGGCGAGGGGCTGCGGGCCGGGGGCACTGGGCTCTCGGGGGTCTCATACTCCTCGGCTGGCTCCTGTTTGATCTGTGTGGCGCTCAGGGGCGGCCCCGAGGCAGGAGCCGCAGGTGGCTGGGGCAGGGACGACAGACCTGAAGGTCCCGCAGGTGGCACTGGCCCGGGCCCCACAGTGGGCGAGCCAGGCTTGAAGGTCCCAGGGCCGGCGGGCGGGGAGGTGCCTCGGAAACCGGGCGGGGTCCCCGTTCTAAAGGAGGGCGGTGATCCAGGCTTGTAACCAGGTGGAGTAGCTGTTTTGTAGGTCCCTGGGGAAGGGGCTCTCTTTCCATACGGTGGGGGCCCAGGTGGGGAGGCTGTTTTGTAGCCTGCTGGCGAGGAAGCCACTGTGGCAATGACGGTGGAGAGTGTAGCTGAGGAGGTGGTGACTGGAGGCCCTGGTGGGAAGGGGTAGGGTGCCCCTTGGGGGCCCTGGGAGGGAGAGGGGTGTGAACATGGGTAAGACCCTTGAGAAGAAGAGGAGGAAGAGGAAGAGGCTGGGGGGCCATTGGGGCCTGCTTGGCTGTAGGACACCTGGCTGTGAGGTGGGGGCAGGTGTGCTGGCCCTGGTGGGTAGGGTCTCAGAGATCCCAGGGAGGGAGACATGGCATAAGGGTGTGCGTGGTGGGAGCTGCTGCTCTCCAGGGGATGGGGATATGCTCCCTGTGGAGGGGGCCCGGAGTTCCCGTGCTGCTGTGGCTGCGGCTGCGGCTGCTGCTGGTGGTGATGGTGGTGTGCTGGGGCTGGTGGGTGGGCACTGGACTGGCCGCCAGTAGGGGGGAAGGAGCCTGGGTGGGCACTGCTGTTGGCTAAGAGGCGGCCATAGGGAGGAGGGGGAGGGGGACCCTGGCTCCACACAGCCTGGGATGGGAGAGAAGGCTGTGTATACTTGGGAGGCTGGTTGGAGACGGAGAGGCTGGTGGGGGGAGGGAAGGAGTGGGGATAGCTGGGCAATGCCTGGGAAGCAGGGTACTGGGAGGCAGAGGCAGAACTGGAAGAGGAGGCTACTCCAGTGCTGCTACCAGAGGATGAGTAAGGATACCTCATTGGGGGTGCTGGGGCAGAAGAGGATGAAGCAGGAGGCAGAGGGTGCGGTGAGGGAGCAAGAGTGGGGCCCTTCTCTGGGCCAGGAGGAAGTCCACCCATACCCTGCCCCATGGCATGGGGAGAGGGCATATGCCCAGGCAGTGGCTGCGCCCCCAGGCCAGGAGGAGAGGCTGATGCATTGTTAAGGGGTCTCAAAGCAGGTGGGGGTGGCAGGTTTGGTGTCACATGGGGGAAGGCAGCTGGTGGTGGGGCAGAGGATAGGTTTCCACCACCCACTGGAGTGTTAGGTGGCTTTGTTGGGGGGGCACCACAAGCCCCAGAGCTTGATATTGAAATGGGAGTGGTGGGTGGGGGGTGCTGCTTACCCCCACTAGGACCCCCAACTGAAGACGCAGCCCCTCCGCCCTTGGGACCCATCGGGGGTCCAGACAAAACTCCTCCAGTGCCCCCAGGGTAAAGCTGTGGATGTGGTGGGGGGGCCCCAGGAGGAGCCTGGAACATTCGAGATGTGGGGGACTCCATGGGAGCATGATATCCAGAGGGTGTCACAGAAGGGTGGGGCTCAAAGCCAGGCTCTGGCTGCCGGGGTGTGCTATCTGGCGGTGCAGGGGAGGGAGGAAAGAGTGGAGGTGGGTGGTAGGGGCGGGCTGGACCCTGGGACAGGCCAGAGGATGAGTCGGAGTCATTCTCCACGCTTCCAGGGCTGTAGATGCTGGGGGACGTGCTCCGGTTATCCTGGTCGATGTCTCTAGGGTCACTGCTGCCATCATCATTGAGGCTCCGCCCATCTAAACTGTCCAGATCCGAAGGAGACCGTGGCCGAGGGAGCTCCTGCTGCAGAAAGGGAGGGCCATTTTTCTGCTTTCTTTTTTATTTCTCAATTCCCCTAGATTTGGTGCAAAATCATTTCCCCCTCACAGCACACCACTGTCCCACGTTGTGATGAATACTCTCGCTCAAGCCCACCTCCCTGCCATCTGGGGATTCCCTCATGCTCTCCACATTCTCAGCTGTTCCCTAGCAGCCAGTCTCATTTCCCTCCCTGTAAACCCTATTCCTTCCCCAAGTGTCCATCTCAAGTACCTTCTTCCCATTCACAGCTGAACCCAAATCCCTGTCTTCCACCAGCTCATACCTGCCCTTATCTCCTTTACTCCTTTAAATAAATATCCCAGAAACCCCTGGTTCTTAAAAAGAACACTTTTGCATTTCCCTTGTGATTTATTCATTCCTTCCACAAAGACTTCTCACCCTTTAACCTCCTCCCCTACCCCTTCATGAAAATCAGGACCTAGAAAAGAAGAGGCTAGATAGAGTCCCCCACACTCTTCCAGTCCCCTCTGGCCCTGCCTGGTCATCCAGTGGTGTGGCCAAACCCCAAAAGATCTGTCTGACGTATTACTGACAGGGCTACTTTAATAAGCACTTTTCTCTCATAGACCAGGCAAGATTAAAGTAGGAATTGTGAATGAAAGGGGAGTATGGGGGAAAGAATGGTCAGAAAATGGGTCAGCATGCCTTCAAGCATCTCCCACCTCAGTTTTGGTCTTTTTGGGTGCGTTGGTCTCCTCACTTTCACTCTCAGAGATCTCCTCACTCCGGCCCTGCTTGCTGACCTTTGGGGTGGAGGCTTCCTCTATACGGGCCTTCTGTTAAGAGTGATAGAGAAAATACCTGTCTTAGGTACCTCCCAAGCCTCCACTGTACCCTCTGCCAGACAGAAAGTGCCCCCACAACACACAAATACACCCTCAGCCCCGGTGCCTGGGCATCCTGTGGGAGGACCTGAGGATAGAATACCTTGGCTATCTGCCTAGACTTCTCGGCTTTGCCATCACTGCTGGATGTGCTGACCCCTCCAGGGGAGGCCCGGCCCCTCGATCTCAGTTCTTCCCGGGGCCCAGGGGCCTCTTTCTTCCGTCCACTCCTCATTGACATCTTAAGGTAAAGGAAGAAAGCCTGTCTTTTTTTTTTTTTAATTGAAGCACAGTTGACATACAATCTTATATTGGCTTCAAGTATACCACACAGTGGTTCAATAGTTACCCATATCATTAAATCCTCACCCCTCACCTTCCAGTGCCGTTACTATCTGTCAACATAGAAAGATGTTACAGAACCACTGGCTATATTCCATCGTCTTGTTTTTTCTCATTGCACCTAACTTAATGATGAGCATTAATTCTGCTCCTCCTCTCCAGGCCCTCCCGGCCCCTGCTCTTTCATGTCTCTCATTTTAGCTGTTACTCACTGAGTCTTTATTCTGTCGTGTCTTCATTCTTCAGGCTGTGGAGACCCCATTCTCCTCTGCCTGGGCAGTTGAATAAAGAAACTTCTCTGCTTCACCCACGTTCCCCACAGCTATGGCCTGGGAAGCAGGAAGCAGGACCTCCCAAGTTTCCAGAGTAGACACCTGGAACTTGCAGGATCTGTTTTCAGTGAAGCCTGTTAGGAAAAGACCATCAGTCTCTCCAAACTAGGCAATAGAGTCTCAAGGGGATACTACACTGTGTCAAGAAGCCCTAAGTAACCCAGCCCTAGGGCTTTGGGCCAAGGGTTACAGACCCCATAAGACATTGCTGGCTTGTCCCATGGGCTACCCCAGCTATCTACAAGTAAGGGATATGCTCTCAGCTCACAAAGTCTTCTCTTTTATCTCTGGAGAAGGCAGACAACTCAGATGTACCTATGAGCCCCAATTCAGAGAAATATTTGTGCACACAGAGAGTTCACAGAGCCTTACAAAGGAGCATAAAACAATGTAGCTGAATTATTAGCTAATTTATTGAGTGCCTTCCTTATGTCAAGCCCTTATATACACAATCTCACTTAATATTTACAAGCAACCCTTCAAAGTGGGTGTTCTTCGTACTCTCATTACATAGGTAAGGAAACTGAGACTCAAAGATTGTGATTGTGATTGGCCCAGCTTCATGTAATGAATACACAATACGGAACTAGTGACAGCACCAAAGTCAAACCCACATGTCCCTGACTTCAAAGCCCCTGCTCTTTCTTCTATACTTTGCTCTACTCTCATCAGAAGTTAGTGGGGAGCATTCTCAGAAGGCCTAGATCAGTCCCAGAGAAATGAAAAGAATCTTTATACACATCAGAGTAGTGGGAGAAATATCCCACTCAACAGTGCAAAGGCACACAGCCCTACCAATTCTAAGGCCAAATCAAGGTATCCCTGAAGTGCAGAACTTCATTTTTGAGAATTTCATAAACCCCTACCCACCCCCACCCCATCTAGTGCTTGGTGGGAAGAGAGTAAGCTTACCCACCTATTCTAATGAGGCCTGGCTAGGTAAATGGTACTTCCACACTCTATAGCATATTTTTCCCAAGGAATACAAGAGCAATTACCTCTCATTCACCTCCACTGAACTCTAAGGCTAGAGGAAAAGTCAGGGCTTTCACTTTATCAACCAAGTCAATGAATATCTATCAATAAGCACACAATACAAGTTTACAAACTTGTAAGCCTATCCTCCCTCTTGGGCCAGATAGGGACACATAACTCCTCACAGCCTATCTGTGTATCTAGATACAATTTTCTTAGTGTCTACATCTATATGGTCAGCTATATTTTTTTGCACTGTTTGTATGTCCTGATAAGTGTCACATCTCCACATCACTGACTGTAAGATCTTTTAAGAGCAAAAAAGAGTAACTGTTTCCTTCCTTTCTATGTCCCCCACTGAGGTCATGAAATAACGTGTGTTCTGTCCTGTTCTCCTTAGCGACCTTTAAACCCACTAACTTCAGTAGGTCTTCTTGACTGAAGTGCTGCTGGCCTTGGTGGGAAGAGAGTAACCTTACCCACCTATTCTAATGAGGCCTGGCTAGGTAAATGGTACTTGCACATTCTATAGCATATTTTTCCCAAGGAATACAAGAGCAATTACTTCTCATTCACCTCCACTGAACCCTAGTGAGGCAGGCAGGGAGAGGGCAGTCTAACCCCTCCTAGAAACTTAGTAAGAATGTACACATAGTCACAAAATAGCTAGGACGGAGCCCCAGGTTTTCTGAACTTACAACTGATGCTTTGCTCAGTTAGTCAGCCATTTTCCTTCAACTATAACTACTATCACATTTTTTAGTTGTTCTGTAGACTGGTTTTAAAATATTGTCAACATGAAAAAATCCAAAGAACAAAACCCAGCATAACAAAGGGGGAAGACAAACTTAACAAAAGCACAGCAAAGGTGACTGTTGGTGATGGGTGTGTCTCTGCCAGCTCCTCTAGGGGAAGGCTGCCTGTCTCCTCCCCACCCCAGAACCTGTTCACCAAGTCAGGTAGAGCTAGGGGATCCCAAAGGTCAGAGAAATGCAGGAATGTACCTGAAGGACTGAACAATCATAGTGTGACCCTCCCCCTACCTCAAATTTCTTAATCAGTTGAAATCTGATAAAAGGAGAAAGAGAAAAGCAGTCATAAAAGGACAGGTAATCCTGGGGATAAGGAGTGGCAGGAGTTCAGGGTGGGTCTCTGAACCTGCGGCATGTTTAGCACCAACAAGCTAAGCTACACTCCATCTTGCCCTAGTGGCCTGTCACTGTAACTAGTATTTACAGAGCACCTACTGTGCATCTGGCAATACACTAAGCACATTCCCCTTCACTGCCTTACTGCAAAAGGGAAATGGCAAAGACAAACTGGGAAGGTGGAAAAGTGAAAAATAGGGGAAGAGTCCGGTAAAGAAATTAAGGGGGAAATATGAAAAGAATGCCAAAGAGAGTATCTGACACAATCGAGGTGGGAGGCTTTCTGGGAAAGAACTGCAGAGTGAATTTTAGGATCACTGGCCCAGCCCCCATCATCATTCCAGACCAGCCAGACTAACAAATCAGTCCAAAGTGACTCCTAGATAACCATACAGCCCGGACCAGCAGATAACAATGCACTGGCCTAAGCCTTCTTAGAATCCAGCATTGTCAGAGGGGCCTCAGAAATCATCTCATCTATCACCCCTTAATCTTACAATGAAGCCAAGGCTCAAAGAAAGAAGTGACTTGCCCAAGGTTACAGTTAGAGGTACAGGCTGGACTAGACCAGGTCTCCTATTCCAGAGTACTCCCAGTGCACCAGGCTGTTCCACAGCCCTCTCCACCGGGCTACCCTCACCTGGGATGGGCGGGGAAAGACCTGCCACTCCTACAAGGTCAGTGAAATAGACGGTCAAAGGTTAGCTGAAAGGAGTTATCATCCCGGTGACAGATTGGGAAAGAGGAAAAGGGAGACTTGGAAAGGGAGACTCAAGTTTAAGAAAATGGAATATCAGTGCAAAGAAGCAAAAAGACTATACAGAAAATCCATTGTAATAAGAAAGGTAGAGGCCAGAGAGAATACCAAAAGAGGGTACAACTTAAACATTTCCACCCTCCCACCCCATGCCTAGGGGGAGGGACTTGGAGAAACATCTATGACCTGCAAGTAACATGTCCACCTGGTCTAAGAGACTGCTGAATGGAAGAGGGGGATCCTCTGGGGAACCTCCTATCCCCACTGCAGCACCAGAAACATCCTCCGGAACCCAGCCAAGAGTCCCAAGGACACAGCCAAGGGCTGAGGTCCAATCAAGATTCTGAAACCCCACCTATTGGACATCCCACTGGATCATTGCCATGGCAACGAAATGGCCCCTCAAGGGTCCATCCCAGGGGTCCACCTGCCAGCCACTCCCCCTCCAGTTGCCAAAGCAACCCCTACTCTCCTATGGCACCCTCAGGGAAGGGAGCTTAAGAGTACCTACCCCATTAGAAATAAGCCCATGCACAAAAGGAAATCTGAGCTCAGAACAGTAATGAAGACCCACACACACACTAAACAGCAGCTAGAGGGGCAGTGGGTGCTCTGGGGATTTGAGGGTGGAGGTCACAACTTGCCTGGAGTGCCTAGAAGATCTCCCAATTCTCTCCTGTTTCCACCCTCCCGGAGAGCCTTTCTCCCTAACTCTCCCTTCAGTGTTCCCGGCCTCCTCCTCCCTCTAGGAGGCCCCACACCACTGGGCCTCCGTGTGCCCCTCTCCAAGAAGTAACTATATCTGGGATTGGGAAAACGGGGTCAGAGGTGACTGGCATAGGGGAAGGAAAACCGAGTCACAAAGGCATCGCCTTCCCACTTTGACACGGGAACACCTCAGGTTCTTCTCAAAGATGGACCTCTCCGTGGCCCTTTCCCAGCCTCCCTTTTCCCAGGTTCCATTCTCCTCCCTCATCAGCCACAATCCCTCTCTTTCCACCTACCACACCCCTTCCCCATTTCCCACTCCCTCCTATGCCCAGCGCTCCCAATCCCCGGCTCTGAGGCCCGGGTTCTGGGCCTTTGGGGCTTTTCCTGTAGCCCTCGTGCCCCACCTCGCTGCCATCTCCCCATTCCTTTTTGCCTTCTCCCCGAAACCCCCTCACGGGCATCCCCCGTTTTGCCTCCGCCAACCCTCCACCTCGGTGCTCCTCTTTAGGTCCCGGGGTCCTGGCTAGCCTCTTGCCCCATCAGGCCTCCTCCTGAGACCATCCCACCTCCCCCCACCTTCCCGATCCTCCGGGTGCCCCGGCCCCATCCCTCCTCTGGGGCCAGCCCCACCCTCTGAGCCCCCGGCCTCAGGCCGGGCACTGCCCGCAGTGGGGGGCCCGGATCAGGAAAATAACAAATGGAGGAGGCGGCAGCGGCGGGAGGGGGAATTGGAAGGGGTGGGGGTGGGGGTGGGGAGCCGCGGGCTAGAACCCGGGCGGGCCCGGGGCCCAGGCCGTAGCAGATCCTACCTGGTTGTAGCTCGGGACGGCTGGCTGGCTCCGAGCGGGATTCGGGGCTCCCCCGCCTCTTCCCAGCTTCAGTCGCCGCCGCAACGGCGGCGGCAGCGGCCCCGGCGCCCCCGGAGGGCGGCCCCCATTCCCCGTTTCCCCCACCTGGCCCCGATCGTCCGCCGGCCCGTGGAGCAAGGCCGGATTCCTGCTCTCGCTCGGCCCCTCCCCGGGCCCGCCGCCTCCCCCGGCCGCCGGAACGCCCGAGCCGCGCCGCCGCCCCCGCGGCCCGGCCGGCCCTTTGCGTGGCTCTGACCCGCCGCCCGCGCCCGCCCCGCGCCCCCGCACTCGCGCGATCCCCGGGCCCCTAGGCGGCCTCCGCCCGAGGCCCCCGCCCCTTTCCGGGCGGTGGGCTCCCTCGCCCCCTCCTGGCCCCTCCCCGAGGCCGGTGGTCCCCCCCAAAAGGGTCCCGGCCCGAGGCCCCGGCCCGACGCGGGGCTGCGCACGGGCTGGGCGGCGCGTCCGGCGACTCGCACAGGAAAGCGGACGGCGAAGGGAGGGAGCTCGGGGAGGGGGATGGGAGAAGGGAGGAAGAGGGAGAAGGAGGGAGCGCGGAGGAGCCGGGGAGAGGGGCCAGGAGGGAGACGCGAGGGAGGGCGCGCGGCGAGGGGGGAGCACGGGGGACCCGGAGTGGGGGAGGCGCCGTGCGAGTTGGCCCCGAGCGGGGCCGGGCGGCCGGGGCCGGGAGGGGGTCGCCGCGGCGAAGGTGGGAGCCCGCGGGCCCGGCGCCGGAGAGGGCTAGAGAAGGGGGGCTGCGGTTGAAAGGGCAGATATGGGGGAGACCGGAGAAGTTAGGGCAAAGGGGGTCTGTGGAAGATGTGAGGTGGGGGCTGTGGGTGTGGGCAGAGATTGGGGTAATGGGGTGGTCTGGGAAGATGGGGCTGCGCGGGGGCTTTGGGGGAGTGTGACGAGAGGTGAAAAAAGCTTGGGGTGACAGTCTGGCAGACTTGTAGCGGGAGAGGTTGGGGGGCAATTATGGGAGAATTGGGATGGAATTGAGAACTGGGGTCCTAAAGAGGGTAAGAAATGGAGCCGAGGGAGACAGGATGGGTTTCCAGAAGAGTATAGTTTGGGGGTGGGGGTGGTTGGTGTTGGGAAAAGAATACCGAATACAAGAACTTGGGGGTGATGAAGAAAAGCTGGAAAGAACGGAAATGTCAGTGTGGAAAGGGAAGGGAAAGCTGCGGAGTCCGTAGAAATGAAGGTGGGGCCTGAGGAGGCTGGGGGCCGGGTGGGACGAGGGTGGAAGGCCCTGGGGCCGGTACTGGGAGGGCCTTTCCAGGAGAGTCTTAGTAAGACAAGGCAGATAGAAGTGGGGGGGGGGGGGCATAAGAAATGCAAGATAAACAAGGCTTTTGAGGGCACTATGGAGGGAAGGCCAGTGATGGGCAGATGGGAGAGCAGGAGAAGGAAATGGTGGACATGGGGGAGGGCAAGCCCGAAGTGGGGAAGCGAAGACTAGGCGTGGGACACCATCCTCAGGCCCTTCTGGCTGGTGGTATCTCTATTTTCCTTCTCAGATCTACTTGAAGATGGTACTTGGGGCCACAGGGAAGGGGTTGGGTGGGGATCAGCCTCACAGTGGAGCCCCACCCCTACATGCCTTGGGTCCCCGATCATTCTAACATGGAGATGGTCCCCATACAGACCACAGGCTCTGCCCTTCCCCAGACAGACTCTGACACTCAGTTCAGTCCTAAAGGCAGCACCCTACCCGTCCACCACCAGTGTCTTCTGGGCTCCCTCCCTGGCCCCACACCAAGCAGCAACATCTCCCAGGACAAAGGACACCAAGACACTGGGTGATTTTTGGCAGCAGAGATTGGGAAGGCCAGAGAATGGGAGGGAGGCAGGCAGGCGGGGAAACAGGAAGAGCTGGAGCTGGAGTCTGGATTGGGAGTCCCCAGTAACTCTCCAGATTTGGGGTGGGGGTCGGGTCAGTGTGGGGCCGGGTCAGCTAGAGGCCAAGGGTGGGCCCTGAATGGCAAGATCCCACCAGCCTCCTGGGAAGGAGGTTGGCTCTGTAGCAAACTCAGTAGGTTTTGCCCCTTATTTCCTTGGGCCGGGCTCAGCCAAGTTCTAGGAATAACCAAAAGCTCTAAAACGGATTCTAAAGCACTAGGGAACTCGAGCGAGGCTTCTCACTCGAGAATGTATCATTCTTTTTTGCTCTCCTGAATTGGTTAGCACTCACTCTACTACCCCAGGCCCACCTACTTCATCCCTCAGGGTCTTCCAGAGACCCCCCCCCTGCAGCTTCCGGGCTCCTCCCCCAGTGCTCCCCTCCCTGTCCTCAAAGCCCTAGGATGGCCCCCTCCCCCCACTTTGTTCCCAGGCTCCTCCCCTCCTCCCTCCCTACCGCATTTCCTCTGCATTTCTCAGCCCAGTCTCCCACTGGGCCCTGGCCCAGGCTCTTACCAACTCCCTTCCAGCCTGAGCTTTTCTCCCTGTTTTTTCACCACTTTGATAAGCTGATGTATCTGAGCTTAAAAGAAAAATTTAGGCACAGATAGGAAAAGGGCATGGGAAGAGTCAGAAGAGAAGCCAGGGCGTAAACCAATTCCTCCCCTACCTGAGGGCCAGGCTCATAGTTCCCACACACATACACCCCATCATCCCTCACCCCAGCTCCCAGTCGGTCCCGGCCCCCCACAACCTACTGGTCTCCAGGCAACGGCACAAAGGGAAAGTGGAGAGGAGAGGGGCCTAGGAGGCCCAGGCTGAGCTAGTTGTAACCCAGTCCAGCCCAGTACCTGAGAGGTCGGGGACAGAGCTGCGGGAGTGGCGACCTAGGTGGCAAGGAGGGAATAAACGGCAAAGGTCAGGAATTGTGGCTCCAACCAGAATCGTCCTGATCCGTACATAAGTTACCAGATAGATATAATGGACCCCAGAGGGAAAAACAAGAGCACAGAGAAAAGGACAGTGTGCCCCCATGGGAAACAGCAAGGGGCACCAGGAGACGTACAGAGGAGGGGAGATGAGGTGCCCACACTGAAACTGAAGCACAGAGGAGAGGGGACAAGGAGCTCTTTGAACTGAAAATGGCTGAGGTGTCAGTGACACAGGAAGGGGAAGAGCAGTGGGTCCTGCCCACACAGAACTGGAATCCCTCTAGTCTTGGCGCTGGGCAGGTTGGCGCAGAAGCTCAGGACCAGAACACAAGAAGCTGAGTGGGAGACCCACTGAGGAAACCACCTTGAAATTCCGCCCATCCCCTCATCGCTAGTCCAGTGTGGTGGCCTGCGGAACTGTGCCTCCCCCTAGTGGTACCGCTCCCCACGTGCAGCTCCTACCAGCCACGGCACTGCCCCCTTCTGGAGCACTGTAAAGGTTTCTCCCCCCACCCCTCAGCAAGGGGCTCCACTGGAGCTGAAGGGTTACAGGGGTCTCAGCCCTACTCGCAGGCTGACCCAGTCAAGGTGCCTGCTGAGCACTTCAGGTCCTGAATCTCCAGTTTACTGGAAGACTCAGTTTCCTCAGGCCACCTTTTTATCTACTGGTTGGTACCATTTGCCCTCCCCAGTCCCCCATCTTCCAGGGATGATGCAAGACTGTTGCAGCCCACAAGTGGCCAGGATTTTGTTTGGAAGAGGCCCTCTCTACGGGAGCTACTCCAGTCCACAGCTTTACCCCTCCTTTGGTCAAGGCCCTTTGGGAATCATTGGAAAACACTTGGACTCCTTGCCCCCAAAATGCATATGCACACAAAATTTTTGAGACTTTTAGGAATTCTTGGACCCCAGGTTAAGAGCCCCTAATTCACCTAGGTCCTGGGTCCAGGCTTGCTGCTGAGAAGGCAGGGGCAATATGGTCCCTGCCAGGCCAGGGTGGGGTTGGCAAGGCTGCCATCCTGGCCATATTTGCCTTCTTCCTCATGTGCGTCTCACCAGCTCTGCTACCCAGTTTCACCAACTTCCAGGCGCTCCATCTTCTCTCCCCTTACCAGAGTAAGACTCCTTAGACAACAGCGCACTGTGACTCAGACTTTAATGGTGGTGCTCATTTCAGCACCACAGAGGTGGTGAGGACTGTGGAACGTGGCCCTGGTGGGGTAGGGGGAGAACAGGCAAGCTGGGGCTGGGGAGAGAGTTACTGGGAAGAGACCCCAGGTGCACAGCCCACTGCTGGATGGAACCAGGCTTTGGTTAAGGGTTGGTACACACAGAGAAACTGCCAGCAAAGGCCTGACGTTACCCTTCCCATTTCCAGAGAGACCTCCCACCCAGACAATCTCAGAATCTACAGCCACAGGATATACAGACACACAGTCCCTTCTAGTCAGGCCAGTTTTGGGCCCTGGACTTAATGGGGAAATGCTTAAGTAACAGGATGAGTGAAAAATAAATAAATGAGTAAATAATACACTGAAGTTGTAAACCAGGTGTGATCACGCAGCCACCACTCCCCTCCACCCCAGCACCATGCACTCCCTGGCTGGTGAGCAACATGGAAAACACAGAACCGCCCAAAGCACAAGCACCACGTGGACCCTCTCTAAACACCTCAGCAACCAACCCTGAGGCTCCCATCGCAGACTCTGATGGTTCTTCCATGCACCCCTTATAACCCTCAGTCCCATGGCCAGTTTTTGAGGAAAGAGACTAGAAAGGGAGAAGTGGAGAGTGTGGGATCCAGAGGGTGGAAAGCAGAGGCAGCAGGGCCAGGACAAGCCAAGGAACAGCGCAGCAGCTCAGCCGGGGCATCGGGGTGAAAGGTCACAGAGCAGGACAGGAAGAAAGAGGTCCCAGGAGGACAGGAGAGGGGTTCCAAGTCTCCAGGCAAGTGGAGGGATCACAGCACACTGGGATTGCGGAAATTATGTCCGGCGAAGCGAGCTTCATCCCCCAGCTCTTCTTCAATTCTGAGAGAGATGAGCAGAAAGAAAAGAGTCAAAGAAATAGGAGGATCCTGCTTCTCTTTCTAGGAGGCCCCCATCCAAGCCCCTCATGCCACCTGCTCCTGTGTCCAGGCCCAATAATGGGCATGCCCTGGCTTTCCCAGTGACCTGCCCAATCAGGCCATCAGCAAACCCACCATTCAAAAACCAAGAAATACTTCCTGTGCATTCACTGTTCTCCAGGCCCTGGGCCCTGGTGATGGAACAGCGGACGAACAGAGCTTTAAACCCTCTGGGCCTGGGGCTCCCCCCTCCCCAGGTTCCCTCACCTCATAAGCTGGTTATACTTTGCCAGACGCTCAGAGCGGCATGGGGCGCCAGTCTTGATCTGAAACATCCCCAAAGATAAGCAGCTCACTGGCTGCTCCTTCACCCCCTGAAAGAACTTATAGTCCCTTGAAATTCCCCGGACACCCACAAACACCTGGAAGGAGAGACCCACCCGAGTCTAGAACCCAATTCCACAAAGGTCTTCCTCGCACTCACCTGGCCTGTGCACAGCCCCACCACTAGGTCAGCAATGAATGTGTCTTCGGTCTCTCCTGAGCGATGGCTCACCATGACCCCCCAGCCGTTCTCCTGGGCCAGCTTGCACCTGCATCCACACACCAGCACTGACCCCCAGACCCTCACACTGAGCGCTCTTCCTAGCCCCAACATTGGTCTATGTCAAGAAACCTCAGGAGGAAAGCTGTCTGGGAGGGGAGCAGAGAATCAGGGGTGGAAGGAGCAGAATTAGGAGAGCTGTGAAGGTGACTCCGGCTCCCCACTCCCTGCAACATCTGGGGGCAGGATCAGATGGGGAGCACTTGCAAGGGCCAGGGGGCACTCACGCTTGGATGGCTTCAGTGACTGAACCAATCTGGTTGACCTTGAGCAGCAGACAGTTGCAGGCCTTCTCCTCCACTGCCCGTTCAATACGCTTTGGGTTGGTCACAGTCAGATCATCACCTACAATCTGGATCCCTACATTGCCTGTGAACTTCGACCAGGCAGCCCAATCATCCTGGTCAAAGGGGTCCTCAATGGAGACCACTGTGGGGAGACCAGTGAGGGACTGCTGAGCCTCCCAGGGTCTCTGCATCAGTCAGGAACTCCCCTTGGGTCCCCTGAAACGGGTAGATGCCCTGGCTCGCTGGGCCCCCTCATCCTTGCTTCACTCCCTTGCAATAAGCCCTGAGCCTTACCTTGTTTCTCATAAAACCCTTCAAAACACAAGGGTTCAGAACCTTTCTCACAACCTCTCTGTGCATTCTCCTATTTTCTTGACCAAGAAGCCACTCCTCATGATTCTAAATCCTCCACTGGGCAACTTATGTCCATTTTTTCTTGCTCTCTCAGGCAGATGGAACCGCTGCCTCCATGCAGAGGTAAAGCCCTCAGCAGACCTGAGAGGGCAATTCAGCCCTCCTCAGCCTGCTCTCCTCATACATCACCTCCCTCCAGCTCCAACCAGCAGCCACAAGTCCCTCAGTCAAAAATATCAAAATGTGCTAATTCCCTGCAGGGTCCAGTCACCCTCCTACCTTGCCTGGGATCTTCCAATGCCCATCCCATGATCCCAATTGCTTCAGAGCCCAGGATTTTAATCAGGACCCAGAGTAGACGGAGCAGGACACCACAGGTACCTAAGCGTACACTTACACCAAGACAAAGCCATCTTGGCAGGGGGTCCCTGCACTCCAGCCCTGGTTCTCAGCTTCTTCTTAGGACACCTCCACCTGGCACCTAAGTTGACACCCTGTAAGGTCCAGAGCTATCCCAGCACATCCCCGCTGCCCCTGCCCCTGCCCTCTCCCCCATGCCCTGTGCTCTCACCAGGATAGTCCCTGACAAAGTCCTGATAGAGGGCCCCCAGCTGGTCCCCGGTGATGTATCGGGAAGGATCAGCAGGAGACTTGAAGTCCAAGTCATATTTGCCATCACGATAAAACTCCGAGGCAGCGACATCCATGCCAATGACAATCTTTTCTGTGTAGCCAGCCTTGTCAATGGCTTCCTTCACCAGTTCCAAGGCTAGGGATGGAATACAGCAGGAAGGGTGGGCACGGAAGAAAGAGAAAAACAAATTCAGAACAGACGTGGAGGCCTGCTGCTGGGGAGAAGCAGGCTACGGTGTTGGGGTTACCCCCAGGTCTGGGAACAACAAGCCATCTTCTAGGAAGGCAGAGGAGGAATTCTTTCAATGATGTTTCATTAAAAGATAATAGTGATAATAGCTATCATTTATTGAGGGCTAACTAGGTCACCTAAGCACATTATTTATGATTTCATTTCATCCTCACAGCGATGCTAGAGGTAGATACTGTTACTCCCATTTTAAAGATAAGAAAGACAAGCCCAGAGAAGTTAAGTAAGAAAGATCACCAGCCAGGAACAATTCAAGTCAAGGTTCAAATCCAGGCAGCTTGGCCCTAGAACCTCAACTCTTTGCCACTACCTGTATTGTTTCTGTCCACTATACAGCTTCTCCCAGGACAGAGAAAACTTTGGGATTCCAAAGGCCTAAGAGGATGGGGTAGGACTGAGATAGACATGGATGGAATGGATTCCCTGGAGTTTCATGTATGTCATCAAACTGAGAATCCTTCAGAGTTAAGAGCCGGTATGGAGCCCACAGGTCACCTACATTACCACCAGCGGTCTCAGAGGACCCACTGAGAACTTACAGTTGCTGACAGATCACTGGACAGGTGAACTGTCCTCCTGGGCCTGCATGTGAATGTAGCAGGCCCTCTGGAACCCACCCTGAGGATGGGTACCTCTAGCTCAAGGGCCCTGCCCCCCATGCTACATAGGACTTGGTGAAGTGGTCCTGGGAAGGAGTGAGACTTGGCTGGGAACAGGGCTCCCGGCCTCACCTTCACTGTTCTCCAGGATATTGGGGGCAAAGCCACCTTCATCTCCCACATTGGTGGCATCCTTGCCATACTTGTCCTTGATGACCCCCTTGAGCGTGTGGTAGACCTCTGCCCCAAGTCGCATGGCATCCCGAAAGCTCTCAGCACCCACTGGGAGGATCATAAACTCCTGCATGGCCAGCTTGTTCCCGGCATGAGAGCCACCATTGATGACATTGAAGGCCTAGGAGCCACAGGACAGAAAAGTCACAAAACACATCCTTGTCTGCCCCTGGGAGTGTTAACCCAAAACCCTGAACTTCCCCCACCTTCCCAAACTCAGTATCCCGACCCATCCTTTCTCTTCAGATGCCCCAGTCCTCTCTCCTGGCCCCCAGCCTCATTCATGCCTCCCCAGGTGCCATGCTCCCCACCCACCCCAGGAGAGGCCCAGGCATGCACAGAGCTCACCGGTACAGGCAGGATGAGGTCTGAGTTCCCGGCCAACTGAGCTATGTGGCGATACAGGGGCAATTCCTGCTCTGCCGCCCCTGCCTTACACACAGCCAGGGACACACCCAGGATGGCATTGGCCCCAAATTTGGCTAAGAGATTACAGAGGAAGGCACTCAGCAAAAACGCCTCCTGCCCTTCTAGCCTTGCCTCCACCTCTACTCCCCAAAAGGAGACCCCCTCTCCTCCCTCTCCATTCCTGCACCCCCATCCACCCTCTCCTGAAAAGACCAGGCGGGGAGGAAGTAATTATAAAGGGCAGTGAGCTACACCTATTTCTAAACACGTGGAGACCACAGACTACCTCCAGCTAACTCCCCCTCTTCATGCTGCGGAGTTCCTCCTTCCATTTAACCTCACCCCCTTGATTATTGTTAAACACATCTTTTCTTGCCCTGGCTTTGGGTGAAGGATGGAAGAAGCGCTAGTCCCCCAACAGTCTGCCTAAGGAAGCCCCACAGCACCAGCCCCTCCGGGGCTCTGTCTGTCCCGCTCATCCCCCACCCTGGCACCCTCCCACCCCCAGCCTCTGCTTACATTTGTTCTCAGTCCCATCCAACTCCAACATCAGGTTGTCGAGTTTCTCCTGCTCCACTACAGAGAGACCCTGTGGGCAGAGCCGCCATCACCCAGGGCCAGGATGGACGCTGGGCCCTAAAGCAGAGCCCCCCACCCCCTCACACACAGGCTGGCATCCGGCGGGGTCCAATCAGGTTCCTAGGACAGTGGCCTGTCTGCATTAGGGGACCTGGAGCCCCATGGCAGCAGGGGGCATACAAGATCTTCTCTCCACCCTTCCTTTGGTAACCAATGACTACCAAGAGATGAGCCTTTCTCCCTCGTCTTCTTCCTCCCCTAATCCAGGATTCCTTCCAGGACCCTGGTCCTGCCACCCCCAGCAAAGAGCAAGCCTCACTGAGCTGATGAGGGCTGGCGCAATGGTGGTGTTGATGTGGTCCACTGCCTTCAGGACACCTGGGGAGACACGGAGAGGCTGGATAGGGTCAGGTGGGGCTTGAGGGGGGCAGAAGGGAAACAGAGGAAGGCGTGCAGGAAGAGGGTCGGGGACTGGTATGAGGTAGGAGTACTACGCTGTGGGATGAGACAGCCTAGAAAAGAGACAGGGCCTCACCTTTGCCTAAGTAACGCTGTTTGTCCCCATCCCTTAGCTCCAGGGCCTCATAGATACCAGTAGAGGCTCCACTGGGTACCGCAGCCCGGAAAAGACCTGGAAGAGGAACATGGAATGAGAGGGAGAAAGAAGACACCACAGGGAGCAGGAATTCCTTCAGCCTTCCATCTCTGACTCCGGCCTGCCACATGCCCTGCTCACTAACATGGCACGCACACGCAGAGAGGCAGGTGGACAGGCAGTGCCCTCCTCATCTGCCCGGTTGAGGTCCCACAGGCACCAGTAGGAACCCACAGAAATGGAGCCATGCAAGAAGCACACATATGCACGCACACACACACACACACGCATGCAGAGGGAAGCATATCGCATACACTGAACTGGAACACAGAGGCCACTTAGCCTGGTGCCCCTGGACAAGGAGGATCCCACCCCACAATCCAGGCTTGGGAGCCTGGCCCAGCACCCTCTCCCCACGGGGAATGAAAGCAGCTTCCCATCCCAGGCCAGGACAAACCCAGCATGGGGCTGTGGGATGGCCCAGGCCCTGACCATTACCTTTGCCAGTGTAGAGATCCACCTCCACTGTGGGATTCCCACGGGAGTCCAGGATCTCCCGAGCCCAGACCTTCTCTATGGACATGATAGCTGGTATCTCCTTGGGTGGAATGGAAGGAAGGAGAAAGATAAGAAGCTTATGGGGGTGGAGCCTGAAATCAGTAGGAGGGGCCGGAGGTGGGAGGAATGGGAAAGAGGTTACTGCAGTGGGTGGGGGGTGGGGAGGAGCGGACTGCAGTCTCTGTCTCTGGAAGGAATCCCCCACCACCACCACCAATGGGAGAGGAGAAGGTCAATGCAGTGAGGAAGGGGAGGTCACTGCGGTGGGGGGCAGGGTGACATCAAATGGTGAGATGGGAGGACACCGCAGTGGGGAAGGGAGGGGCACAACAGGGTTCCCTCGCCCCCTTGGCCGGCTGGTGGGGTTCCCCAAGATCGCCTCAGAGCTTAATGGCTGCCAGGCTTGCATTTCTCCTTGGAGCTAAGAAGAGGAGAAGCTGTTAGGTAGCTAGGGCCTCCCCTCCAGAGCCCCCATCCCACCCCAACTTAACACCCAACCCCCACTCCAAGGTCCCAGTCTCTCTCCCAAACGCCCACCCGTCCCCTCCCCAGAGTTATACAGTATAGAAGTCTGGGAGAGGGTCCTGGGGAAGGCCCTCTGTCCCTGGAGGTTGCAGAGCCCGCCCTCACCCTGGCCCTAGACAAATTATCCCCTCCTCCCACCCCTCCCAGTGCAGCAGAGAGAAGCAAAGTAAAAGGAGAGGAATAGATGTGGGGCGCAGTGGGGGAAAGGGTTTAGAGGAAGTCGGGATGCTGAGGAAGTGGGGAGAAGACATTTCCTCAAATCCAAGGGACGTGCCAGGATAAAAATGTATAGCGCGAGGAG
The DNA here is from genome assembly GCF_030020395.1 of Manis pentadactyla. Lineage (NCBI taxonomy): Eukaryota > Metazoa > Chordata > Mammalia > Pholidota > Manidae > Manis > Manis pentadactyla. The sequence goes on along the minus strand of NC_080032.1, from coordinate 64,567,205 downwards.
ACCCCGAACTCGACACCAATATTAGTGGAGTCGCAAAGGACGCGGGGAGAGGGGAAAGCAAGGGTGGAGAAAGGTGCAGTTTGAAAGAAACAGGTGCGGAGAGGCCTGGCACCCAAAAGAGGAGGGAGCGACAGCCACACAAACCGAGAGGAGTGGCCCGAGGGGACAGGGAAAGGAGGGCGTCCGGCGGAGGTGCGGATGATGGAGCAGGTGCGCAGCGCCGCGGGCGAGAGATGCGCGCAGGCGGGGAAGAGGGGCGGGAGCGCGGCGGCCAGAGCAGGGGACCGGAGGGGCGCAGGGGCCCGGCCGGAGCTTCACCTCGGGGATGCACTCAGCCGGTGGCGGTGACGATGGCAGTGGCGGCGGCGGCGGCGGCAGCGGCGCAGGGAGAGCGAGGGTGGCGGTGGCGGCGGCGGCGGCGGCGGCGGCGGCTGCTGCGACTCCCGGCTGGCGGGCGGGGGGCGGGCGGGGGGAGGCGCCGATAGGGCCGGGCGGGCGCATGTGACCCGGAGCCCCCGATGAGTCAGGAGCCGCGGGCGGAGGCGCACGTAGCGGCGCGGGTGGGGGACAGACTGGGGATGGAGTCGGGGGGAGGGGTGGGGGGACGGAGGCGACCCAGGCCCTGGCCCCCCATTGCCCACGCGCCCTCAGACCCATGCCTGACCCCCTAGGAAGTAACAGACACAGCCTCACACCAGTCATCAGCCAATGAAGCCCATGACAGTGTCTCACAAACCTGGTCAGGCGCAAGAGTATGAAAATGTCTCTTTATTCAGAAACTGCACTGTTCGCATCACCCTAGCCCGCGGCCTCCGCAGCCAGTTCAGCAGGTATCCGCCCGCCACCCCGCCCCAGCCCATGCAGGCCTGAGTGCTGCCCCTGCCTAGGCTCCACGCAGGGCCCAGGCCCACCCGCACGGCTGCCCAGGCACCCCTCCCAGAACCTGGGCAGGAGGCTGTGATGAGTTCCCTGGGCTGGAGCAAGAGAAGGCATCCTCTGCTTCTGGATGAGGGCTGTGAATGTGGTGGCCCCTCTAACTGGGAATCTTCTCAGGTCTTGGGGCCAGGGTCTTGCTCTCCTGGAGGAAGAGGGCAGAAGTAAAGCCTCCCAGCCCCACCACACTGGCTCTGCTGCCTCTGCCACCCGTCGGAAGGGCCCAGCTACCACACCTCTCTGGCCTCATCTCCTTAGTCTCTTTCTGCCTTACCTGCCCTCTTTCTTCCCGCTACCTGTGTCCTGTTACTTTTAGCTTCAGATTTTCAGTGCAGGATCTTCCTCTACTGCCTTCTCTCCTAGGTCCAGCTGCCATCCTCATACACCAACAACTTCCCCCCCAGGCCCCCCACCATGCCCCAGATCTGTCCTGTCCAGCTGATCTTCACTCTAGGTCAGGTGTGGCTGCTCCCCCACATCTACATCTCTGCCTGCTACCCCAATTCTATTCACCTACTCTTCTGATGCCGGGGTTCTTGTTTGCGGAGCCAAAGAATGAACTTCGCAAACACTCAAGGTAGGAGAGCAAGGCAGAGGCTTTTACTTAGAGAGAAAGGGAGAGGACAGAGCTCCTGCCTCAGGCCAGGAGGGGCAAGAGAGCCCCGGGGTGGTGCATTGTCTAGGGGTTTTATAGGCAAGGTTGAGAGACAAAGGTCTAGGGCTGTACACCTGCTAAGCGGTCTCAAAATGTTTACCTTTGAAGAAACTCTATGTTTCTTATTAGTCTACCTGGTTATTTACAAGAATTTTACTGCTGATTTCCTCCCAGGATAGCAGCTTCCTGGTCTGGAAGCATATCACCCAAGACTGCTCCCAAGGTGGCCTGAGTTATTGTCTGTTTGTAAAAGAGTATGTTAAGAAAGTTACTTTTTAACAAATTGGGTTTTAAAATGCAATCTTATTTTCAAGATGGAATCCTTCCTGTTTTTAGTAGTTGTTTGAGGCTTGTTTGCTACATCGCCCAGGTCGCAAATCATTTGACTAGGGCTGGAGGAAGAAAAGCAGCACCTGGGTAAAGTCAGAAAAACAAGCTGGGCCCCCCAGCAGGCCAAAGCAAATCTCACAGTGGATTATGTTGCTTTGTTTTTCCCAGAGGCCCTCACCCTACCCTGTCTAAGCCCATGGTCCCTGTCTCACTTCCAGCCTCCTGATGTATCTCCTAAGCCTTTTCTCCACTCCCCTGAGGCCCTTCTGGTCCTTTCTCCTCACCCTGAGACACCCCCAGGCTCCTAGCCCTGGTCTCCCCAAGGGTTCTCCTTGCCTTACCCCTTCCTCACCCACTGCCTCCTATAGCCATTTCTCCCCATCTGCCAGGCCCTTGGCCTCCTCTTCCTGCCTCCCTGTTGGCTTCCTTAATACCCTGGGAGGCTAGAACTGCTGCTAGACCAATGGCTGGTCCCCTTCTGAGCCATGCTCAGGTTCAGCCTCCTGCTCTTGCTCTTCCTTCATCCTCTGACGGATTCCATCAGCCTCAGCCCGCTCCTCCTCCTCATAGAAGTCCTTGTCCAGGCGCTCGAGGTGTGCCAGCTGCACCAGGGCCTCCTGGCGGTAGTCGTTCTCATTGGTGCACGGGTTGTCCAGCAGCACCAAGGCTCGCAGCTTGGGCAGGTCCCGAAGCTTGGCTAGCTCTCGCAGGTCGGCCACCATGTTGCCCCTGCCAGTGTGGTCAGGAGGGGTTCACTGGGGAGTAACTGGCTTTGGAGGTCAGCTGCCAGGAATGGGGCCTCTGGGGCAATCTCCCAGTTTCCATAGCAATATGTGCCGCAGTGGGTTGGCCTGCCAGGCAACGCCAGACAGGCAGCAGAGGCATTGTCCAGCCCTGTCCTGCCCCTGCCATTCAAGGAATCCCTAAGCACCATAGTCTTTTCAGTAATGTGTTGTGTTTATCCTTTTGGAACAGCAAAGCTAGGTCACAACCCTGTCCTGTAGCTGGGGGAAGGAGGGAATCTCCCTGGCAGGGACAGACTTCGGTGTCAGCCACACCTACTCAGAGGTCAGAACTTAGGACCCAGGTCGGTAGAGAAGGACCTAAGCTTGTGGAGGTAGCTGCTTCCCACAGGAAGAAGCCGAGAGCTGGGGAAGCAGCCTGAAGCAGCAGCTGTCTCAGGATGCGCCTCATTGTACAGCACCCAGTGTCTGGTTTCCTGTTCTTGCCTCCTGCCTTTAGAAACCAGGTTTAAGTGTCTCAGCCTAGTCTCAGTGGAGGTGCTGACCCTTGCAGTGGTTCTCACAGGGAGCGCTACTTGCACCGCATGAGGTTTGGCATCTCTAACCCCAGAGGCACCTCCCAGGCAGTGAGACAGCCCCTTCCCCCTCACTTACTTCCATACAACTCCACTCAGTGGCCATGGAGGAGGGTCTTCCACTTCTGTCTAGATCATCAGTAGGAAAACCCTACCAGACCACAGTGGCAGAGCTAATTAGAGAGAGATTACTCTAGGAATTGGGGCTTCAAGGTACAGCCACCTCTCCCTGCTTGAAGATTCTCTTTCCACTGCCAGCCTTGTTGATTAAGGAGGCAGTTGCCTTACATCTTGCTTAAAGAAACACACAAAGGAAATCTTCTATCACACAAGATTTGCTGAAAGAGCCACCCCCCCCCCATCCCCAATCCCCAAGTGCCTTTCTATCCAGGGATTTTCTTTCAAATAACTCTTTTCTCCTCAAACCTAAACACATCTTGTGTTTTCTGTCAGTGAGGGAGCCAGCCTTTCCAGGGCGGGCCCAGGAGCAGAGAGTCAGGAAATGGAGAGGGGGTGGGGGCCCAGGAGACGTAGAAGGGCAGTGGAAACTTGTGTGCCATAGGACCAAGAGAGGTGGCTCCCGACTGGGCGTCCCTCAAGAAAAAGGACCATCTGATTCCTTCAGATGTTCCCAAAACACAGCACAAAGCCTGGCACATGGCACATTCTCAAATCTCACTGTGAATTGAATGAATAAGAATCCAGGGGTCTGGGGCTATAAAAGCCTTAATGTTGCAATTAAAACTAAATGCCGAAGAAAGTAAGGGAAGGAGGCGAGGGTGGGGATGGAGGATGAGGGGAAAATCTGGGAGTGGGCTAGGACTCGTGTTGGGACTAGGGAAGAACGGGGTCACAAGCTGCCCCTGGTCAGGGGCAGGGGCAGGTTGGGGCCTGGAGGGGGCTCATACCTCAGGTTGAGGTACTGCAGTGATTTCATGTCCCCAGAGAAGCCACTCAGAGTTTCGATCTGGTTGTCCCGAAGATGCAAGGTAGTAAGATTGCTCAGGTTCTCTAAGCCTTCCACCTTCTTCAACATGTTCTGGGCCTAGACCCCAGGAGATACAGTAGGTAGACTGGGACGGGGAACAGGGCTAGGGAAGGAAGAGGAGTCAGAAGGCGAAGCAGCAAAAGAGGAGGTCCAAGAGGCAGCTGGGGAGGGGTGAAGGAGGGCAGTGGAGGTTGGTAGAGATGGGTGTAGAAAGTAAAGAGGAGAAGCTGCCAGCCCAGAGGAAGGTCACCAGTAACACCCCCTACTGCTCATCCCACCAAAGCCACCTGTGATCCAGGAGGAGATGCTTCCACCCACCCCCAGGCCCAGGGCCCCCACTGCTCCACTGAGGAGAAATGGCGTCAGCACCATCCTGGCATAAGGAAGGTCAAGAGTCTAAAAAACTAAACATTTAAGTGGCCTCCTTAGCTTGATTTATATACCTCTGTTACAGCAGATTATGTGGCTACCTGTATCAAGGCAAATTGCCTCTGTTATCTACACACTGTGTAGGAGAACTTATCTGCTTTAACTTTGCACCCCACAGCATCTGGCACCAAGTAAGGACTCAATAAATGACGCCAATTATTATGATGATAAAGTTAGTAGCTGAGCCTACTAGAAGCAGGGATCCTGGCCCTCAGGACAGTGCCCTGTTCCCTGCACCAACCACCCTCTGACCCAGTGAGCTACCAAGTAGAGTTTCTTCAGCTTAGGAAGGTTGATTCCCAGGGTGCTGTTCAGCTGGTTCCCCCGCAGCTCCAGTGTGTGCAGGCTGATCAGCTTTCGGGGGTCCAAACCTGTCACGGTGTGGATGAGGTTCCCTGAGGAGCAGGAGGGTGTCAAGAACTCAGAGGGCCACTCTGAATGTTCAGCATAGGGCCTGGATTTTGGGGGACTCTGCATCATCCTCTTGCTCCACTGACAGGAGGATATAAAGAAGGGCAGCTCTAGACTTAACATCTCCAGGAGCCTGGGGTACATGGTCTGGTAGCCCAGGAGCCTGATGGACATATCATCCCAAGCGTTTGAGGAGTGCCTCCTTCAAGTCCTTGCTCAAATGGCAGCTTCTCAGTGATGCTTGTCCTAACCAACCTGTTTGGATTTGCCACCTGTGCCCCCGACTCCCTTTACCCTGATCTGTATTTTCCGTGCACGTATCTCCTTTTAACATACTTTATAAATTTGCTTTTTGTGTTCACTGATAGCTGTCTGTCTCTCCTAACTAGAATGTAAGCTATGAGAATAGGAATTTTCTTCGTGTAGTTCACTGCCGTATCTCCAGCACCTAGAACTGTCATACTGAATCATGATGAGTGAACAAATGAATGAATACATGCACACTGCTGTGTGGCTCAGCCAAGCACCAAATTGCCCAATTTTATTGGCCCCACACTAGGATGGAAAGAATCCTGTGTACCCCAACCTAAGGACGCACCTTTGAGATCCAGGCTGCCCAGACGAGGATGAGATATGCCCTCCGTGTCAGTGATCTGGTTATAAGCAAAACTGGCAATCTGCAGGTAAGGCAGTTCATTCAGCTGGGCACTCCGCAGCTGGTTGCCATCAGCCTTGAGCCAGAGCAGGTGGGTGAGGTAATTGAGTGGGGACAAGTCCGTCAGGTGGTTCTCAGAAATATCCACATAGCGCAGATGGATGTAAGAACGCAGCAAGTGGATGTCTGTCAGATCCCTGTGAGATGGCAGAGGCTGGGGTTAGGATAAGAATCCAGCAGGGATAGAAGGGAAGAGGTGCTAAAGCAGAGGGCAAAGTGGAGATGGCTTATGATAGGGAAAAGAATGGGTGATAGATTGGAAGCAGGGGGATGGGAAGAGAAGGTAGGTGTGTTCTTCACAGCAGGCAAGGAACCTTGTGTCTGAAGGGCCAAGAACTGACACTCTGCAGGACAAGAGAGGGAGTCCAGCAGGAAAGCCCCCAGGCCAGCTCTGATGCTGGGAGTTCTCAGGGCTCCTGAAAAGTAAATCCCATCCTTCCCTCCCACTGGCCCAGGAGGAGAGAGGTCCAAATGCTCAGCCAAAACACCCAGGAATGGGGGTGAGAAAGGAGATCAGACCCACAAGCTCAGTCCTCTTCTGGTCCCCGATGAACGCACCTCTCTTTAACCTCTAGCTTGACATAAGCGTGAGCCAGTCCATTGCCCGTCTTACAGAGCAGAGAAAGCCCTTCCTTCATCATGTCCGCTGTGAGGGGAGTGGGTATCCACTGCAGAGAAGTGGAGGCGGGTGTCCCTTTCCAGCCCAACCCTGCCCCTCAGCTCAGGGCCCCTGGCCTTCATGCTCTCACTTTCTCCGAGATGTCTTCTTCCTCTTTCCGGTCATCCTCCCACTCCTCTGTCTCATCATCATCTTCCTTTTCCAGATCATCCAGGTCTGGCTCAAAGTCATCCAAATCATCTTCATCTGACATCTTTCTGAAGAAGAGCTGAAGGCTCTGGAGTCAGACCAAGCTCAGTACTGGACCGAGAAAGAGGTCTCAGCATCCACCAACCCTCAGAACATCACCTCCATTAATAGGGTAGCCCTACCACCACCCCATCACCCAGACCTCCTCCCAACTATACTTCCCTCCTTTTCCCTGTGAGCATCTCATTCTGACTCCCAACTTCCACTTCATACTTCCCACCAAGGACCCCTCTCCCTTTGGGATGCCTTCCAGACCTTTCCTGCCCTTCACAGGGGCTCCAAAGCTCCTTCTGCAGCTCTGTCACCCTGCCTCTTGGACACCCCTTCCCCAGTTCTTCCCACCTCCCTCTAAACCCACGTTCCCCATCCATCTCCCCTACCGAGCCCTCCTCTTCCCTCCATCCCTGACCCCTATGCCACCCATTACTGCTAACTCTCCCACCCCGCTTAGCTCCACTTCCCTGGCCCCTTTGGGGCACCAGCCTGGCGCAGTCTCCAACCCTCCCACCTAGTCCTCCTTCGCAAAGGGGCGCAGCCCTGGTTCTGCTCAACTAGAAGCGGTTCTGGAGAGGGTCTTGGCCCTGACGAAGGACTATTTTGGAAGAGGGCAAGGTGGGTAAGGAAACGTTGTGTACTGCTGCTATGGCAACGGGGGGCGGGGCACGCAGCAGCAGCAAGTGGCCGTTGAGAAAGGAGCGGGCGGGCTGCGACTAGCTGAACTGAAAATCCGCAGGAGATCTGAGCTGGAAGATTAGTAGTTGCCTGGTTACGAGGCCGATTTCCCAGTCCTAGGAACCCGGATGCAGCTGTTAATTGGCTGAGGGCCTAAAGCCAGTGGTCAGAGCTTACAACAGTTCGCGGGGGCGGGGGGCGGGGGGCGGGAAGGGGCGTGGCTATAGTTACTCCACCAGAGACCTTAAAGGGACCCGACGGCTCAACGCAAAAGTACAGTGAATTCAAAAGAAACTCATCCTCTGAAACAAGGGGAGAAGAAAAAAAAAAAACAACCAAGGTCAGTGGTCTTGTTTCTCCCCTCCAAACCCTCGAATAGGTCCCGCTCATTACTTATTTTCAGGTTGACCTTTGGAAAGGGCTCGGTGGAGTGGAAGAAGCCCAGACCCAAGGTATCTTAAGACCTGGGTTGGAGTCTCGGCAGATCAGCATTTCACTAGCAACTTACCTAAGACTCCACTTTCTCATCTGTACAATAGGCTTAACTATACCAATAGATGGAGTACTAGTGTAATCTATACTAAAGCACACTGCCAAATCCAGTTTAGGAGCATTTCACTCCTCAGGTACTAGACTGGTTGGATGCGAATGTTTTACAGGATAGTAAGGAAGAAAATCCAACATGTGCCAGCTAAAATAGTCCTCATCCAAAATTGTTATGTAAATAATCAACAAGATCTTGTACAGCCACACCCAGGCATCAGTGTGACTTGTTGGAGATAAAAAGAAAGAATGAGATGCAACAAATATTTCTGGAGAGTTTGTGCCAAACAGTGTACAAGTGATACTTAATTTCCACACCGTCCTATAAGATACATATTTGAAAGAAGAGAAAACTAAGGCTCAAGAGAGGTTAATATTTACAACACTGGGGAAAGAGATATTGCCCATCTTGTGGAATCTAATATAAATAAACAATCAGAAAACGAGGTGAAATATCATAGGATTATTAAATTGTGCATTACAGACTTTATATAACATGCAAAGTGGTCTGATGGAAGATGTGGTGGGCTGGCAATCAGGAACTGGTCCCTCCTGTCCTGTCCAGCTTGGGTAATATAATTAATAGACAAATCTGTTCACTTGGTGTAACTCCGGGGGGAAAAATCTTTCTCCCAGCCCAGGGCAAATTACCTTTGAAACCAAAATTAACAAAAGGGAGAAATAAAGTGGGAGAAACCCGTTTATTGCTTAGAAGCGGTCATCCACTTAGAAGTCCGGCTGCAAAAAACGGGACCCCACCGAGCCTCTCTGGTCCAGATACACCGTTGCTCCCCCCACCCTTGTAATCACCTACTGATATGGAGATGGTTACTTCTCTCCACCCCTTGGAAATGCCTATTGATATGGAGATGCACTAAGGCCAGGCGGGAGATTCTGGAAATACTGCAATTTTACCCACACTTGGTATCATGGAACAAGCAGGGTCTCTAAAGTTCTTACCACCACCACCACCTGTACCCCGCCTGTTTCCTCCGTCCTGGGAGTGCTGTAAGGAAGAAGACTAAGTATGAAGGCACTCTGCAGGGTGAGAAGTGCTATGCAAATGCAAGTTACTGTATTCTTAGAGGTGGGAGAAGAGACCATGTGGTTTGATGTAGCCAAAGGGAAGGATGTGGTTTTCCTTGGCCCAGAAGAAAGCAGTAAAAATACAGATTTTTAAAAAAACAAGTCATACATACACTTCATCAACTGGATTATTTTCACATGAAGGAAGAAAAGATGTGACATGCGGATTAGGGAGGTGTCATGTGGCAGGCATGCTTTTGTTAAACACTCTTGCAAGGCTGTTCATGCTGGGCACTCAAGGACAGTTAAACACAGTCTCTGTCATCGACTGCTTGCAGTTCAGTGATAGGGTTAAGTAAACAATTCAGTATAATGAGGCATGTTACAATGATGACACCCAACATTTAAAAGCTTTTACTAAGTGCCTGGGGATAATTTTATAGTACAGAGGTGTACATAGTATCATATATTCAGGGCAGAGATTCCAGACAGAGGAAGCACCTTCGGTAAGGCATGGAGGAGAAAGAGCTGGGTGCCTGTGGAAGGGAAGCCGGAGTTGTGCGGGCTGGGACAGTGGGTGCACATAGGGGGATGAGGTAGGACCAACAAACAGCTGATCACGCCAAGGAATCTGGACTGTATCCTGAAAGCAGTAAGGAGCCATTGGAGGTTTTACTTATTTTGTGTTTTGTTCACAAGACGGAATCTGCATTGTGTAGTAAGAGCTAGATACCTGATGTTCTCCTGGATGGCATCCTTCCCCCAGTGGCTTGTCTCGATAGAATCTTTCCGTTATAAAAGTAGTATTTAGTTAAAGTTAAAACGTAAATATCAGATAAGTGTGTATAGTGGAAGTGAAAGTCCATGACCTCCATCAGTACACTCTCATTTTTTAATAAAGATACAGATTTTTAAAAAACATCATACATACTGTTCATCAACTGGATTATTTTCACTTAATAATATGTTTTAGACATCGATCACATCACTAAACACAGATCTACCTCTTTCTTTTTTATAGTTGTCTACTTTTCCATTATATGGATGGGTATACAGTAATTTTTTAACTGTTGCCTATTGAGGGATATTAACTTTAAAAAAATGTCAGCATTATAAATAAGGCTGCAGTGAAAATCCTCCTAAATAGATCTTTACTCTTCTGCAGGAGTACTCTGTAGCAGTTACTTCTCAAAGTTTAATTTGTACAGGAATTGCCTGAGGAGCTCATTAAAATGTAGATCCTGACCCCTCAGGCGGATGCCTATGCTGCTCGTCTGTCCGTGGACCACAATTTGAGTAACATGGCTCTGTGGATATATTCTTAGAGGGTGCAATTTCTGGTTCAAAGGGTATATCCTTAACTTTGCCAATCTTAATAGGTTGAAAAATGGATACTTCATTATTTTTTTAAGTTGCATCTTTTTATTTTCGGTGAGGTTTCTTTTTATATGTCCATGTATTTGTGTTTCTTCATATTTGTTTTATGAAATGCCTTTTCATATCCTTTTTCATGTTCCTGCTAAGTCATTAATTTTTTAAATTAATTTGTAGGAGCTCTTCATGATTTGGATATTAACTGTGGCTGAAACTGCCAGTGGTCTACCCGATAGTCATTCTTCCCTTCTTCCTTACTAACAGAACTGTTCTAAGACAGCTTTTTTACCATATCAGTCACATACCATAAAATTCACCCATTAAGATGTATAATTCAATGGCTTTTAGTATATTTGGACTTGTACAACCATCACCACAATCAACTTTAGAACATTTTCATTACCCCTAAAAGAAACCTTGTACCCCTTAGCCACCATGTCCCACCTCCACATCCACCCTCACCTATGGCAACCACTAATCTATTTCTGTCTCTATAGATTCACCTGTTTTGTACATTTTATATAAATGAAATCATTTAACATGTAGTCCTTTGTGATTGGCTTCTTTCACTTTGCACTGTGTTTTCAAGGTTCATCCATGTTGTTGCATGTATTAGGACTTCATCCCTTTCAATTGCAGAACAATATTCCATTGTGTGGTTTATACATTTTATTTATTCATTCATCAGTCAATGGACATTTGGGTTGTTTCCATTTGGGGACTATTAGGAATACTGGTGCTATGAACCTTCATGTACAGATTTTTGTATGGCTGCATTGTTTTCATTCCTCTTGGTTTATATACCCAGTTAGTATCAATACAAAAATGGATACTTTTAGTATCAAAATATTGAATTCTATGCTATAATGAATGGACTCCAAAATGAGGATGCAATTCTTTGCCACCAGAAGATTTAATTCTTACAGCATTAATATACTCATTCATGTATTCAACTACAGATATTGAGTGCTTACTCTGTACCAAGCATTTTGCTAGGAGCCTGAAATAAAATATTATATTCAAATCCCCAGAAGGAAAATATTTTTATTTGAAAAACTTGACCTCAGATATTTCAACTTAGTTTATTGGCAGTTTTTTCTTACAAGTGGAATTGTAAGGAGTGGAATTGCTGGATATAGTCAACTTTTTGAGGAACTGCCGAATGGTTTCCCAAAGTGGCTGCACCATTTTGCATTCCCACCAGCAGTGTTTGAGGGTTCTAATTTCTTAATATCATGGCCAACATTTGTTAATGTCTGTGTTTCTGATTATAGCCATACTAGTGGGTGTTAAGTGCTATTTCATTGTGGTTTTGATTTGTATTTCCCTGATGGCTAAAGATATTGAGCATCTATTTTTATGTGTTTATTGGCAATTTATACACCTTCTTTAGAGAACTGTATATTCAGACTCTGCTTATCTTTTAATTGGGTTTTTTGTCCTGTCATTACTGAGCTAATTAACAGAACTTTTATGTTATTGGGCAGCACTGTGCCCAGCTAAAAAATGTTTCTCGGCCTCAACTGCTGATAGATCAGTGACCTGTTAGTGAAAGTCATTGGGTGAAACTTCTAGAAAGTTTCTTCTTCCTCCTCCGCTTCCTGTCTAAAACAGAAATGTTATGGTTGGAGTTCCAGCAACTGCATGGGACCATGAGATGACCCAGAGAGTATAAGCCACATGTTAAGATGCCAGCACAAAAGTGGCAGCAGCCTACAATACTGAAAATATCATGAAGCTGTCATGCCAACCCTGAACTGCCTATCTCCAGGCTTGTTTCATATGAGAGGAAAGGGGGTCGAGCCACTGGGTTTTGGGTGTCTGTGTTGTAGCCAAATATAGGTCCTAACTGATGTGATAAATTATCTCAAAGCTTAGTAGCTTAAAACAACATTTATCATGTTGGTTTCTGTGGATCGGGAATCTATGAGTGGCTTAGCTGGGTTGCAGTCAAATTGTTGGTTGGGGCTACAGTTATCTGAAGACTTGACTGGGGTTGGAGGACTTGCCTCCAAGATGGCTTACTCACATGGCTGTTGGCAAAACAGTTCCTTGCCATATGGGCTTCTCCATAGGGTTTACTGAGTGTCCTCACAATATGACACCTGGCTCCCCCAGAGCAGGTGATCCAAGAAGGAGACCAAGATGGAAGCCACTGTACCCTTTATGATTTAGTCTCCAAAGTTACATGTCATCACTCCCACTTTGTTCTATAGACACTAGTCACCTAGTCCAGCCCACCCTCAAGTGGAGGGGAAGTAGGCTCCACCTCTTCAGGTGAGGAGTATTAAATAATTTGTGGGCATATTTTTAAAACCACCACAGATACATTAACTTTCTGTCTTTTACACCTGCTGAAAATATTTTCCTAGTTTGTCTTCTCACTTTGTTTATAGTGTCTCCTTACAGAAATTTGACATTCATATGTTGTCCAAACTGTCAGTCTCTTCTGTAAGACTTCTGAGTTGTGTGTCTAGCTTAGAAAAACCTTTTTCACCCTTAAAGTTATGATAAATATTCTCTTGCATCTTCTTCTGATTTTTAAATTTTTTTTGTCTTTAATTCATCTGGCATAATTTTTGTGTATAGTGTGAGGTAGGGATCTAAGGGGAACTGATTTTTTCAGCACCATTTGTTGATTAATGCCAAATTTCCCTACTGATTTGAACCATTGATTTATATATATGGCTATTTCTGTCCTAGTCACGCTGTCGTAACTATTCATTTTTCTATATATATCTCATGTATCCTACCTTATTAGTTCTAATAGAATAGATATTCTATTAGATAGAAGTGGATTAATGCAATACATTTTAAGGTGCTAAATTCTTAAGTTCTTAGAATAGAAAATGCAGAGTGACCATATTTGTATGTATATGTAAATACATATAGAGACTAAGTAGAAAGTGATGTGTTGTGCATACTTTTTAACCTTTCTTTTTTAATATAATTTATTTGAAGTATGTTTATGCAATTTTTTGATAAATGGCTGGGTTCAACACCACCTCACAGAATTTATGAAAAATTAAGTCAGCTCTCCCAAGTCTGTTCCAGCCAGCTCCAGCACACCATTGCATATTCCAGTGAGCCCCAAATTTCTATTTCCAACCAAGAACTTTTTTCTCAGTCCCAGGCTTATTATATAGCTAACCTCCTACTTCTCCCTTTATATGACTCTCAAACATCTCAAACTTAACATATCCACAACCAAATTCTGTATCTTTTCCCCTAACTCTGCTTTAGTACTCCCTGTAGCAACCATACAGATGTTCAAACCAGAAACCTTGGGTCACCCTTGTCAGTTTGTCCCCCTCAGTGACACCTTTCCCCCCTGGCCCACACTGAATCTATAACCAAGTGTCATCTGTTCAATTTCAAAATATATCTCAAATCCATCTACTTCTCTCCATCTCTGTGGCACCTCTCTGGCCCAGACTACCATCACTCCCTGCAACAACCACAGTAGCCTCAGACGTAGCTTGAAACAACATTTATCATCTCAGTTTCTGTGGATCAGGAATCCAAGGGGCTTAGCTGGGCTGCCCTTGGACTCCACTCTGTCCACTCTGTCACCCAACTATCTTCCATGAGCAGTCATGGTAAGCTTTTTCAAATGTAAAGAGAACCATCTATTTAAATATCCTCAGGCTTTTTCCATTGCTCTTATAAAATGTTTATTCAACACCATGGCGCATAAATAAAAACCCATCAAGGTCTGTCAGGACCTTTGCTTTTGGGCTCCAGCTATACTTGGGCCACAGAGCTCTCTTTTCAGTTCCTTCTACCACCAAGCTCTCTCCTTCTTCAGGGCTTTCACTTTTAAACTTTTCCTCTGTGTGCAACACTTCAAACTTTACCTCCTGCTCATCCTCTAGGCCTCAGCTTAAGGACTTCCTCAGAATGGCCTTTCTTGACCTCTAGTCTAAATAGGATTCCCTCTTAATGTTAGGCAGAAAAATAGATATGAGCCGATGGAGAAAGAATAGGCCAGTAAAGTCCACTAAAGAGACTCAAAGAGTTAACCAGATGAAACTAGAGAGCCAGAAAGGACTCAGAGAGTTAATAAATTAATTAGTTGAAGTTCCAAAGGCCAGGAGTAACTTGGGATGTCTAAATATTCCCCAGATAAAGAAAAGTGAGCACAGACCGTGTCTTCATGGCATTAATTAGATCATGCCATTGTAAGATTTACTTTAGCCTGATAAAAGGCACAGTTTATTCTTTAACTTAACTTATATGATGTTTTTTCCTCTTCTTCCAGCCCTTAATCAAGTTGACTTTGTAACCAGGGCAGGAGACAGACCTCGGAAATGTAAATCAACCTATATGGACAAAGAATGCTGAAGTCCCAAACCAACAGTCATCTAAATAACCTATTCTTAAGACAAAACTTCAAAGGAGTTATGAATCACCTGTATACATTGAAAGGGAAAGAGGGGATTAAAAGAAAGAGGGGATGCAACCTCAACAGTCCAAGCAAATTTACTGCTAAACCTGAGGGGGACTCCTCTGTTCCGGCCAGCAGAACAAGGGGTCTTTAACAGGTCAAGAGGCTTTTTATGGCCAGGGTTTTGGGTGGGCTCTTTGAGGGGAGGGGTCAGGGGAAAGGTGGGCTTGTGGCTTCCTGATGTGTCTTCTGGAGAATGCTTGTAGCCTAGGTAAGATGATACCTAGGTCTCTCTGAGATGGTGGGTGAGCTTATTCGAAAGGTGGTACTCAGATCCGGATTCTATCATACATCATGCCTCATGATGACCCTTACCCAAAAAAGCCCTATAAACCCCAGACCCTACACCCTTAAGCGCTCCTTCTCTCTGAGGTTGCCCACATTTATCTTTCACTGAGTGTGTCACTCTCTCTGTCCTACTTCAGCTAAATAGTGAGGGGCTACTGAGAGCTCTGTTTTGGGCTTGCAAGTCCCCATCACCTGGTTGACCCAGACGGGACTGCATCTATATGACCTTGCTCCTTAGTAGCCTGCCTGAAAATCTCTTTTCTTTGCCTTTGGGAAGTTCACAGAACATAATCTCATGCCATACAGTGCTCTGGGGCTTCCCAAAATTCTGGGTTGGTAAGGGACTTAGTTCCTATGCTGTGCAGATCCAAGTGAACACTGGGTGCCAGGTGACACTGGTTTCAGGAGTTGGCAAGGGATTATGCCCTTATGCTGAGCAGTTCAATGAGCTTCTCTTTCCTCCATTTTTCTTTCCTCTCTGCTTTAATTAAACGTGCTTTGTCTATCTGATTGTAGCCCACTTCTCCCTTGGAGCTTAATCAAATAAACCTGCCTTTACCTTGACTCTTGCCCGCTCCTGTTTTGGGAGTGCAAATAAAACTTTTATTCTGTTTCACTACTGTCTCTGCCCTTTAGTTCTTCATTCAAGTGGGGACAAGAGCCAAGGAAAATTAATTTACCCCTCCCCCAACATTACAGTTCCCTGCTTTTCTTTGGTATTAATAGACACAATTTGTGTTTATATAAGAACTTGTGGGTTTGCTCCCTTTTACATGTTACCAATGACTTCTATGTTGGGTAGTTCTAAGTCCAACAGACCTTGAATTTCCCTGTGTCTGACTGACAGCACATGCCACGTAGTAAATGCACAGTAGATACTCACTGAACGAACGTTAAATGTGCTTTTAAAGAATAATCAAGGACACCTTCCCCTCAATTCAGATTTGCTCTTAATAGATAAAATACCGTTACCACCATCCCCCACTTTGAGAATCACTGAGAGGAGTGAACAAAGGACAAGCCAAGGAGATATTTCCAGCTAGGAGTCACAGAAGGAAGCAGAGGCTAGGAAAGATATAAAGGTGGAAGGAAAACAAGAAAAAGTTTAATCAGTATTTTAAAAATTAGCAAGGATTAACAAAAAGGTATATTAGATTTGGCAAGTAAGACTTTGGATGACTAAATAATCTGGCTGACATAGTTTAAGAGGGTGCAGTCATTGTTAAAGGTGTGCTCCTTTATACTGCACACTTCCTAACGTAAACTGGGTGTCTCCACTTCTGGCCTCCCTCCAAGGAGAACGAGAGGCTCTCCTGTGGAGGGTCCCCAGATGTAACTGTCCTGATAAGGAGAGGACGCGCGAGAGACGGGGGAACAATGACAATTTTTTTCAGGGATGGAGGAAGGAGGCCCTTAAAGAGCATAGAACTCGGGACGTAGGGCTCGATTAGATCTGCAGAAGCACTAGTCTCTTCTACCCCACTCTGGGGCCCGGGATTACAGCAGCCTTTCGGTGTCCGGCTTAAAAGCCCTTGCCTCCAAAAATCAGCTCCAGGCCCTCGCTTCCGCCCCTGGGTCTTTGTTCCGGCACAGAATGTTCCAGACGCGACCGCGGTCGCCGGAAGGAGGTTGGCGGCGGCGCGAGCTGCCCTCCAGGGGAGGGCCTTAGGTTTAGAGCGCCTGCCTCCATCCGGGCTGGGAAGAGACGTCAGCAACAGGTGCGGCCGCTCGGGGGCGCGCGAGCGTCGGCCGGCAGGCTACCCCACACCGGCCCGTGCGTGCCTGCTCACGTGAGCGCTCACGTGACCGCCGGCCTGCGTGGGTCAGCGTCCCCGCCCTGGCCGGGTTCCGCCGCGGTTACGTAACTCGTACTCCCGGCGGCAGCGTGGGGCAGGCCACCTCGCTTAAGCTCACGTTTTTAACAGTCGTCATTTCGTCACTGCTCTTGGTTTGGCGGAGTGTCTTCTCGCTTTTGAGTCCTGACCCTGCCGTTTACCGCTCTCTAGTGTTGGACAAGCCATTTAACCTTTCCGAGTCACAGTTTACCAGTCTGTAAAAGTGGGGATATCTTTGCCGTAAGGATTAAATGATCTGTGATGTTTAATTCGTCATAGCCACGCTGAACGTGAACTCAAAAAAGCTCGGATTAAGTGTATCAGGAGGTTGCCATCCACCATTCCACGCGAATGTGAGATGGAAGACTGGACTATGTACTCTTAGCCCCAGATCTGAGTCTCTCAGTGTATGTATTTTATGAGGCTGACTGCGATTGTAGTGGTTATGTTTTTTTTAAAACTAGATTATAATGTTTTAAGATGCCTCTTGTCCATATAACATGACCCATCTGTAGACAATCCAGCCATTTCATTTGGCACCCAACCAAAAAGTCCCTTTCCATGCTGGAAGAAAAACTAGCTTGCTTACAGAGGTGTGGTATGTCCCTCTCCAACGTGGCACGTAAATAGTACCTCAAGAAATCCACATGTGCCACTGACTCAAGTCTGAAGCCAGGTCATCAAGTTCTCTTATAACTGCTTTAATGACAACAGAGTATGTGTGATGTGGTGACTCTTTAATGAAGACTGAAAGGACACTAAACTTAAGCCCCGAAGAAATAAACCAGAAATATGTGCCTAACAATGGCAAGAAAAGGAAAAAGAAAGCTCTTGGTTTCCAGTCATAGTTCGAACCTCCTTCCAGAGAAGACAGCTTCAGATGGAAGGATTTCAAAACCAGCCAAGGATGGCGTAAGAGTTTTAGAAACCACTTCAACCTCAAAAACGTGCAACCTGTTGGTGAGGATGTTATCTGAGGAGGAACAAGCAGCAAAACCCACTCAGAGTTGCTAAAGAGTTATTGGCCAATGGACAATCTTCTGGAATATAATGAGGCTGATACCTTTTGGGGGGAAATATGCCAAACTGCACTTATATTTCCAAACTAGAAACATGCCCTGGTTTGAGAGTAGTTAATGACCTTATGACTGCTACTCTCTCCCTCTGATGGTGGTTGTGATTATTAAAACTGACACGTTCTGCTAGTATACAGATCACAGTATCCTAAAAACAAAACAAAAAAAACCCCTATTTTTTTCTCTAGCATTCAGATGCAAAGTCCTGGGAGACTGCAGCACTTATCCTGATTTGGTTTTACAGTTCTACATTCTAGAATTAACAGAGGACCTCATTGAGAAAGGCCTTGGCTTTACTGTTGCTGATCACATTGGTACCATTTGGAGGTACCACACATTTCAGGAACATGCTCATAAAAACATGGAAGTCTTCCAGCCCCCGACATCACCCCTGTCGTTCACTCTGCTGATCTAAGTATTATTTTCCGTTTCAAAGCCACATGTATGATGCTGGGTGAGATTCCTTCTTTACTCTCAGACCCATGAATACTGATCTTAATCTTAACGTGGTAATGAACCAGAAGAGTTGGAGGTTCTTCACTATTTTCAGTTGCATCATTTATTTTAAATAAAGGCATGGAAACAGTCAAGCTTGAAATAGTCTATGCATGTTGGGAAGAAAGTTTTCAGGATTTTAAGGGTTTTCTGTTGACAAAGAAGTGAAACTCGTGTTCAAGTGCCCTAGCAAGTGGATCATGTTGGCTTTGTGCAAGATACTGAAGAATTTCTTGAGAGTCATAGGGAAACACTAATAAAAAGCTTTAAAATCATCCTCAGAAGACAAAGATATGATGAACAGGAAGAGAGTAACAGTTTAAATCTTCATAAATATGTTGAAGTGTTCCATGCTGCAAAATATCTGAATGATTTAATTTGTGAATAAAGTCATTCTATGGAGAGAAGCCTGAAAATTACATATGGTTAAATCTATACATTGTAATTTCTTATAACCCAGCAATTCTGCACATAAGTATGCACCCAACAAAAATGAGTGCCTAGGTCCAGCAAAAGACCTGGACAGTACTGTACATAGTACCTTTCTCTGTAATAGCTAAAAACGAAAAAAGTCAAATGTCCATTAACAGCAGAATAGATCAATTGTGGTACATCCACACAACGGAATCTGTAAAACAATGAAGATAATGAGCTACTATTTCTTGCAGCAAGACTGACTCTCACAGACATGTTGAGAAAAATAAGTCAGACACAAAATAATACATACTATATGGTTTAATTTATATGAAATGGAAGAAGAGTCAAAGCTAAACCATGCTGGTAGATGTCAAATAAGAGTTACCTTTAGGGGTGGCACAGAAGAATATATGAAGAAAATTAATTTTCATCTATTTGATTTGTGTATTTGTAAGACTTTGTTTAAAACTACTTTTATAAATAGAAAAATAAATATACCTAAGATTATATACACACACACACACACACACACACAAAAAAAAAGAGTTACCTTTAGGGTGTAGTATCAGGGAAAGAGTAAGAAGGAGCCTTCTATGATGCTGGAAGTTTCCTGATCACGATCTTTTTGGTGGTGGTCACACAGCATGTAGTTATGTAAAAATTAACTGAGTAATTTAAGATTTGTGTACTTTGATACATATCAATAAAAAAAAGTTAAAATGACTTGCAACAAATGTGTCTGGAATTGGATTTATTTTCATTCATGACACTTGGTACATTGCACATTCTTTATTTTCCTCTTTTCAGCAATCTGTGGTATCTCTTCTAACCTGTCCTCATATTTGCCAATTCTCTTTTTAACTATGTCTAATCCGCCATTTACTCACCTACTGAGCCTTTAGTGTCAATGATTATATTTTAAAAATCTGCTTGGTTCTTTTTAAAAATTGTTGTCTCACAACAGACACATGAAAAGATGTTGAACAGCACTATTATCAGGGAAATGCAAATCAAAATCACAATGAGATATGACCAGTCAGAATGGCTAATATAAAAAAGACAATAAATAACAAGTGTTGGTGTGGATGTGGAGAAAAGGAACCTTCATGCATTGCTGGTGGGACTGTAAATTGGTGCAACCACTATGGAAAGCATTATGGAGGTTTCTCAAAAATCTAAAAGGAGAAATACAACCAGAAATTTCACTTTTGGGAATTTACCCAAAGGAAACAAAATTCCTAATTTGAAAAAATATATGCACACCTATGTTTACTGCAGCATTCTTTACAATAGCCAAGAAATGGAAGCCACCTAAGTGTCCACTGATAGATGAATGGATAAAGAAGAGGCTGTACATATATACAATGGAATATTATTCAACCATAAAAAAAGAATTAAATCTTGCCATTTGTGACAACATCATTGGACCTGAGGGTATTATGCTAAGTGAAATAAGTTAGACGAGTGAAACAAATATCATATGATTTCAGTTACAATGAAACAAACCAACCAGAAATAGACTCATAAATACAGAGAACTAATTGGTGGTTGCCATAGGAGAAGGGGGTAGGGGGGACAGGCAAAATAGCTGAAGGAGATATAGAGGTACAAACTTCCAATTAAAACAAGAAGTAAGTCATGGTGATGAAAAGTATATCATAGGGAATATAATCAATAATGTTGTAGTAATTTGTATGTAGACAGCAACTACACTTATCACGATGACCATTTTGTAATATATATAATTGTTGAACCACTATACTGTATACCTAAAGCCAATGTAATATTGTATATCAACTATAATAAAAAATAAAAAATTTTAAAAATGACTTGTAACATTATGGAATATTTGAGCTTTTATCAACAAATGTTTGAGCAGTTCAAAATTAAGTGGCAGCAATTGTGAATGTCATGTTTTCAACAATCAGCAGCTGAGCAGGTGTGGTCAACTTCTCCAGCTGGGTTAGTCAGCCGTGGCTTAGGCTCGCTCTGTTCCCTAACCCTTCATCCACTTGGTTATCACACCGGTCCTGTGGTAATATTCATCCTAGGCCACTATCCATAGTCTTGATGTAATTTTTGTTGTCACACTGGCAAGAATATTCAGGTTGGGTGGATGACAAGCATTCAGAATCACAACTTTCTTTTTAAAATGTTCATCTTTAAAATATTTAAAATTTGTATTATGTATATCATTATGTATATATACCGCCACATATGCATTTTACACAGAACAAACATGCTGTACCTAACAGATGGGGCAAGTAAGAGATTTTCAAGGGAAATTTTGATTCTGAGATTTTACCTCTCCTCTCTATCCCCCCAAAATGTGAGGTGTCTAACACAGTGCCTGACATACAGGAAGTACCAGTTCAGCCCTTTCAGCCTGGACTCCCACCTCCCACAACCCACATGTGCTGATTCACTAAAGTTGCCAATGACCGAAGAAGTCTTGTAAGTAATCAAATTAGAATTTTCTGCTGCAATGTATCCTCCTTGACCCTCCCCTCACTCTATACACTCTCTCCAGGTCCCGTTGTTGATTCTCATAGTTCAGCTCCTGACTAAAGGCTGACACAACTCCCAGATTTATATCTCCAGCCCAGGCCTCTCACTCCCCCTCCAAGCCAGCCATTTGCAAGTGTGTTCTGGATGGTTCCATCTGGTTGTTGCACAGGCACCTCAAAAACATGTCCTAAACAGAACTCACCATCTCTTTCTCCCACCTTCCTGCCCCTGCCCCAGAGCTGCTCCTCTTTCTGTCATCTCCATTGTCACCACCTTCCAACAAATTCCTCCAGGCTAAAAACCCCCCTTTCTCTCTTTCCTTTGTCTTGCCTCAGCATCTAATCAATCACCAATCTTGCAATTTCATCAGCGTTTCTTGAATTATTTTCATCCATATTCCTACAGACCTATTTCAGGCTCTTGACATTTGTCACCTGGGCTACTGGAACCAGTCTCCTTGCTTCCAATCCTATTTCCCTCCAAGCTGCCTCTATATTGCTTCCAGGGCAGTTTTTCTACCATGAGGATCTGACCATGTTTCTCTGCTGCTTCTCTCATGTTTGGCTCCCCATTGCCAGCCTGTCCTACACTTTAACTTTTGCATTCCCTACTTGGCCTACAAGGCCTTTGTGATATGGCACTGACTTCTCTAGGCTTGTCATTCATGTTTTCTTTCTTGCTTCAGCAACCTAAGTCTTCCAACTTTCTCAAGCCCATCTACCACACTTCTGGCTTTTTTCATGCCAGCCTTTTGGTGTGGAGTACCTACTAAAGGCCGCAAACCCAACCCAACCCCCTTTCTGCTGAACCAGCTTTCAGGCCAATTCCTAGTCATTCAAGATTCAACCCAGTGTCATCTCCTCCAGGACACTTTCTTTTCCTAACAGCTTGATTCCTGGTTAGGAGTGCCATCCTTTTTACTCCCCTAATACTTTCTTTATATGCTCATAAGCTCATCTACTATATGATAAACTGTTTTGCAAATGTTCTTGTAACTTTCTTGAGGATTCACTGCTTTATCTTCAGTGCTTAGCACAAATGATAAAATTTGAACCAGAAACTGTTCTAAATGCTTTAGGTATGAAAACCTTCCTGAACCCTCAGTACCTCTCATGCAGGGAGATACCAGCAATATCTCCATTTTGCAGAGGAAGAAACAGGCACCAGGCAACTTCAGTAATTTACCCAAGGACATGAACACTGGCCTTTAGGTTTCACATGGCAGCCTGGCTCCACCACAGACACTCTTCCCCATTATATTAAACTGCCTATATAGAGTGGGCTCTTAGTATATGTAAGTGAGCAGTAACAGCTATGCTTAGTGAGTGCACACTGTGTACTAGGCTCTGCGCTGTGCTTTACCTGGATTATTCAAACTCCACAACAACCCTGTGAGATTAGTGCACCATTATCCTCATTTTACAGAAGAGAAAACAGGTCTAGGAGAGTTCAGCAACTTCCCATGGTCACAGAGCTAGTCAGTGGCATAGCTTCACTAGCAATTAAGGTCTTCACCACTACACTCTACCAAATGCGACTAACAGCCAGAACGGACTGACATGCAGGGTGAACACCGGAACAGCAGGGAGACCTAACACACCTACCGCTCAACGCCCGCAACAGAGTTCAGAACCTCAGGCACAGAACAGACCGACTCACAGCCCAGGGTGGGGGTGGGGGACCAGCTCAGAACACCGACCCAAAAGCACAGGGACACGGAAAGAGGTGTCAGCACAAGGTTAGTCTGATCCGCCCCTCATCTCTAGGGACTCTAGTCGTCGAGGCAGGTGAAAGATTTGGACAGTGGAAAACAGACCTCCGGGGATCCCAAAGCGTGATCCCATTAGAGTTAATGCAGAGCCCGGACTGCCCGGAGCAGACACCACGGCGACGAAACAGGGTTAGCCGCCCGGAAGGTCCTCCGAGGGGCCGAGGGGCGGGTCGCAGCCTCGGGAGGAGACCCGAGTTAACCATCCCGGAAAGGGCCCTACTGGGCCGGAACCTCGAGGCGGGGCGGGGCCTCGGGGCGGGGCGGGGCGTGCCCTCCGCAGGGCGCTGAGGGTAGTAACCGCCCCGGCCCGCGGGGGCGGGGCCTCGGGGCGGAGTGCGAGCTGGGACGGCGACGAGAGGGTTAACGGTTGCGTAGGGCCCGTGGGGGTGGGGCCAGGCGAGGGGAGGTGCGGGAGGCGGAAGCGGCCGGCTGGCTGCGCCCGGCGCGCTTCGCCTACTTTCGGGTGGGCTCCTCCTCTGGCCCGGCGACCTCCCGGCCTGGCAGCCTAGAGAGGTTCGGGGGCGGGGACACGGGCACGGGGCGGGCTAGGGGGACGGCCCTGGGAGAGTCCCAAAATGGGTGAACTCGCTAGAACCTCGGGAGAGCGGGACAGATGGGTGAGGGCAAGGTAATGGGCCTAGGGGGACTGGGGGAGCCAAGAGGGAGAGAGGGGCAGTGGGCAAACGTGGGTGAAAGGACGGGGCGCTGGGGGAGGAGCCCCTGCCAGGATCCCTCACTGCCCACCGTCTTCTCTCCCCAAACTCCTCTCCAGGTCCATCTCGATCCGGAGCTCAACTTTCAAAAGAAGACTCCCCGCACGACTCTTTCGGGGAGTTCTTCAGCCCCTCACCTCCATGGGCCAGACGGCCCTGGCGGGGGGCGGCAGCACCCCCACCTCACAGGCCCCGTACCCTGACCTCTCTTGTCCTGAGGGCTTGGACGAGCTGCTCTCTGCGCCCCATCCTGACCTGGGTGCCCAGCGGCGCCACGGCTGGAACCCCAAGGACTGCTCAGAGAACATCGTGGTCAAGGAGGGGGGGTTGTGCTTTGAGCGGCGGCCCGTGGCCCAGAGTACTGATGGGGCCCGGGGCAAGACAGGCTACTCGAGGGGCCTGCACGCCTGGGAGATCAGCTGGCCCCCTGAGCAGAGGGGCACCCACGCCGTGGTGGGCGTGGCCACGGCCCTAGCTCCGCTGCAGGCTGACCACTATTCGGCGCTGCTGGGCAGCAACAGCGAGTCGTGGGGCTGGGACATTGGGCGTGGGAAGCTGTACCATCACAGCAAGGGGTCCGGGGCCCCCCAGTATCCAGCCGGACCTCAGGGTGAGCAGCTGGAGGTGCCAGAGAGGCTGCTGGTGGTTCTGGATATGGAGGAGGGAACTTTGGGCTACGCTATTGGGGGCAACTACCTGGGGCCAGCCTTCCATGGACTGAAGGGCAGGACCCTCTATCCGGCAGTAAGCGCTGTCTGGGGCCAGTGCCAGGTCCGCATCAGCTACCTGGGCGAGAGGAGAGGTGAGGCCCGGGGCAGGTGGGGGAAGAGTGTTCTGTTACCGGTGGCTGTGGTTTGGGATGGTAGCACAACACCTTACAAGAGCACTGGGAAAGGGCCTTCATCTGACCTGCCTCCTACCCCTACTCTGTGCCAGGAAGGGCTAAGAGCCTTCACAGGTGTTACCTAATTTAATCTTCCCATCAGCAACAGAGGTAAATAGTTAAGACTTGGGAAAGAAACTTGTGAGTAGTGAGCTCCAGAATGGAGTGAGGCACTCCAGGGATCGGAGCTTGTACAGGAGAGATAGCAGCCCCTGGAGCAAGAAGTGCAAAGGGTTAAGAGGGTACTGGGCTAGGGGTGTAAGTCCTAAAGGAAGAGGACTGGCAGTGCCACTCAGGGTGTGAACCAGTTTCCCTGGGCTTTGACCTGTGACACACACGTATTTCCTGCTTCAGTCAAACTCCAGGAAGAAGCCATTGAGGCCCTGAGCACCTGGAAGCAGCAGTGAGGGTGGCAGTAGGGCTGCAGGGGAGGGGCCTCCTTGGGAACCACTGGGGTCAGGGCTTGGGGCTGATTGAACTTCACTGTTCTCTGCAGTTGCAGAGTCCTCCGATGACCCGCCCATGCAAGCCATCCCTCCATCTCATATCTTCTAAGTCCTCTCTGGAATCTTAAGCCTGGGCTTGCTGCCACAGTCAGGGCCACCTTGGCCTATAGCTTAGAGGGCCTTGGCTACAGCATCACCCGCAGCTCTGATGGGATGGCTGTAATCTGATGCTTCTCACCCCAGAAGCAAATGAGCAGAGGATCGGAGGGCTTTAGATCCCCCTCTCAACCTAGGTGGGGCAGACTTGGAGCAGGAAAGCTGGGCAGGACCCTGTAGAGGATTTCTGGCTGTTGGCTGCACCCCTACTTACTTTCCCTTCCTTCTCTCCCCCAGCGGAGCCACACTCCCTTCTGCACCTCAGCCGACTGTGTGTCCGCCATGTCCTGGGGAATACCCGGCTCCGCCAGGTATCTGCTCTGCCCTTGCCCCCTGCCGTGAAGCGCTACCTGCTCTACCAGTGACCCTGTGGTACCACAGCATGTGCTGGCGCCTTGCCACCACCCCTCCGCTGGTCGGGCGGGAGGAGGCACTGCTGGCCT
Source organism: Manis pentadactyla (assembly GCF_030020395.1). Taxonomy (NCBI): domain Eukaryota; kingdom Metazoa; phylum Chordata; class Mammalia; order Pholidota; family Manidae; genus Manis; species Manis pentadactyla. Next base: position 64,541,465 of record NC_080032.1, on the reverse strand, counting down.
AGACCAGCTACTTAAAGCTGGTGAGGCAGAGCTGGGCCCTTACCCCAGCCCGAGCTCTGGGGAGCTCAACAGCCGCAAAGCCACCTGGAGGGGTGGAAAGGAGCTGTAACTCAAGGTTGTGGCAGCCTGGCAGGCAAGATGTTTTTTCAAGTAAAAATGGTAAGAGATGTGCTGTTGTAGAAACCTGTTTGTGGTTTTTTTTTTTTTGCACAGCGTCCTGCATCTGACTCAAAAAGGAAAAAGATGATGTGGGCAAGTACAGTGAAAGAGGACAAATGCAAGGCTTAGTGCCAGGTGTTTATTCCTCCCACACACGGGACCGCTGGCATACACAACACACAGGTGTCAGCACCCGGGGAGCATGGGGCAGGACAGTGCTGTCTCGGCCCTGGGCTTCATGGCATGCGATGGGAGAGGAAGGCGGCTTCTCTCTCCTGCTCTCACTGGGGACCGAGGGGACCCATGAGCAAACTCTACCCCTCCTTCCTCTCAGCCAAGGACAAGCTATACGTGGTATTTTAATTTCCAACCATTACAGTAAGTGGAGAAGGGATTGGCCTGGTCCCAACCATTACAGGGTAAGGTGTAAACGGTAAGGGGAGGTACACTTTGGATTAGGCCACAAGAGGGGGCAGGTGACACCATCAGAAGCATGTGAGGTGGGGGTCGGGGGTAGGTGAGCAGGTACTGGGCTTCTGAGCTACCTAATCCCTGGCTCAGCAGGAAGGCTGGGGAGACAGGCAGGGCTTATTGTTTAGCATTGATGATGTCCACAAATTCAGGCTTGAGGGAAGCACCACCCACGAGGAAGCCATCCACATCAGGTTGGCTTGCTAGCTCCTTGCACGTTGCCCCAGTCACAGAACCTGGGAAAGGAGGAGAGGTAAAAGTCAAGGATGGTATCCCTACCTCCATGTCTAAGAAGCACCCAGTCTGGTTCTCGGCCCACCCCCACCTCAGGCTGGAGGCAAACCCACTCACCTCCATAAATGATGCGGGTGTTCTGAGCTACTGTATCAGAGATGTTGGACTTAAGCCATCCCCGGAGCTTTTCATGTACTTCCTGGGCCTAGAACAAGAAGCCAAACTCGAGACTGTCTGCCTTCAGTTCAAGGGGAAGAAATCCTGGGTGCCAGTAGAGCAAGGTAGTATGGTTCTAGGGCAAGAACCCTGGGATCTGAGACAGAACACTAGGGCTCTGATCCCACCCAGGCCCTGGAATGGATGTCCTTGGACATGTCATTCTCCTCTGGGCTTGGGGGCTCCTGTCTTTAAAATGGGGTATGGGTGGTGGCCCAGGTGCTCTCTGTGGCTGTCCAGTTCTACCAAGGCAGGGTAGGATAAGGGCTGGGTTCCTGGGCTTGCTTACTTGTTGGGGTGTTGCAGTCTTGCCAGTACCAATGGCCCACACAGGTTCATAGGCTAGGACAACCTTGCTCCAGTCCTTCACATTATCTGTGGAACAGAGATCGGATGGAAGGGTGAATAGGAAGGAGCTAGCCAGTGTGCTCCCCAGGGAATGACCAATGGTGGCTTACTGCCTCCTGGTGGCTGTTGGAGGAACTCCAAGTGGCATCTATACTGGGGCAGAAATGACAGGGAGGATGCAATTTTCTTACCCTTCCCTTTCCTTTCCTGTGTTAGCATGGGGGTCAAGTCAGGCTGCAGGGAATCAGACCCCACCCTTGTGTCTCTGTGGCCCTGGCTAGGCTCAAAGGTCCCTTTCTCCAGAGATACCTGCGATGACCTTGGTTTGTTCGAAAACAACCTTCTCGGTGATGCCAGCTTCTCTCTCATCCAGTTTCTCCCCAATGCAGGCAATTACTCCAAGTCCCTCTGCCAGGGCGTGGGCCACTTTCTGCCCAATCAGCTGTTGAGGAAGAGACTTGGTGAAACACCCTTCTTGGAATAAGCATCTCTTAGCTCCTCTTCTGGTTACTAACCTCATCTGATTCCCCAAAGACATGCCTTCTCTCTGAGTGTCCCAGGACGACCCACGTGGCGCCACAGTCTTTGATCATGCCAGGGCTGAAGGGACAGAGTGAGCCATGGTTCAGCAGGATGCACACCCTGTGGCTTTCCCCTCACTGTGGACAGTGAGAGCAGGGTCCCTACACAGCCATCTCTGGCCTGCATCTCACCTGATCTCCCCAGTAAAGGCTCCATTAGTCACTTTGTAGCAGTTCTGTGCAGCCACAGCAATCTTGGGATCCAGCTTCTGCCGTGCGAAGTCAATGTAGGCGGTGGGGGGCGCACAAACCACCTCTGAGGGTGAAAGCACAGGAAGCCTTCATTCTCCAGCCTCTACCCGGTGCTCTGGGGCCCCCGGCCCTCACTGGCCTTCTATCCCTTTTCGTCCCAGCAAGGTAATCCTTGTCCACTTCCCAGCCCAGGCTGGGTCTATACCCAACTCCTTAAGCCTTCCTGGTGAGGCCTCGGCCCTCACCCTGCCCTCTGCCTTTTAACAGCTGTGGTTCCGATTTCCCGGGGCTATTCTGGGCCTGGGCACCTCCTAGTCTCAGCATTCTCTTGGGGCCAACTCCGCCTCTCTACTAAAATAGCCCATCCCTACCTCCCCCAGGCAAGGCAAGGATTTTTAGTAAAAGCAGAAGGGGCCGACTCCCGGGGTTTGTTTTGGGGGCTCTGAGGAGTAAACAAGAAGGGAATGCCTCTTTCGACCAGGCCTGTGGTTCCGTGATTTAGGTGGGCGGGAGGGTAAGAACTGCCCTCTGCCCGTGGGTGGCAGGGGTGGACTAGTTAGCTCCTGGAGGCCTTGGTCTTTTCGGTTTCCAGGTGGAGAAGCTGCGGGATTGCTCCTCATTCTCAAATGGCTCAGCCTGTTTGGCACCTGCTCAGCCCCTTCAGGGGAAGGCAGGAGCCACGCAGCCTGAGGAGGGGAAAGGATCAGGGCGGGTAGCTCCAGGCCCAAGCGGGGCGCTCGGCGGGCGGGCAGGACGCAGGGAGGAGTCTCGTGCTACGTGCGGCTGCTCACGGAGCCGGGGACCGAGGGGGGTAGGCAGCTGGAGTCCGCACGCTCGGCTTCCTCCCCCACACTCCCGGGCTGTCGCCGGCCTCCCGATCGCCCCCGGGGATTCTGCTCCGCTCCCATCTCGGCTCCCGGCGGGCGCAGCTCACTTCCTCCGAGTGACCCATGGAGTCTTTTCCCGCCCCAGAGTCAGAAGGCTCCGCCTTTCTCCCTCGACACACCCCCGGCACTGCGGCTGCGGAGCCACGGTGCCCAGGGCCATCATGCGGACCCCAATTGCCCTCGTCCGGAGCCCGGCATCCAGGTGCACGCGGACACCCGCCGCGAGAGCTCGGGGGAGGGCGCAGCCACGCCCGACCACCCCACCTCGGTCCCTCCCCGGCGAGGGCTCACCCGTGTCGGCCGGAACCTTGGCCGCGTTCAGGGTGCTGATGAGCTCCCCCAGACCCTTCTTCCGCCCGTTCATCTTCCAGTTGCCCCCGACGAAGAACTTCCTGGAGGGCGCCATGGCGCTGCCGCCGACACACTGAAGGTCAGAACCGCCGCGCAGTCGCTGCCACTGCCCGCTTATATAGAGCGCGGTGAGGCGGAACTCCGCCTCCCGCTCGTCGTCGACCACCGTTAGCCCGGCCCCTGCCGGCAAGTCCTGCCCCCGGCCCCGCCCGCCCGCCGCGCTGCCGCGCTCTGACGTTTCCCCCTTTCTCTTAGCAACGTTCCAGCCTCAGTTGCCTGCCTGACTTTCGGGAGGCGAAAACTGTGCCCCCCCTCGCTTAGACGAACCCCCACGTCACGATCCAGCCCCCACGAGGCCAGAGGTGGTCCCGGGGGAGCTCGCTGCCAGGCCTGGCCACTCCCACTGCTCGGCCTTAACCCCACATTGCTCGCCTGGGCTGAGGGAACTCTGGGGGACTTCTCTCTAACTCTGGGAAAAGGAGCCCCCGGCCCCCACTGGAGTAGCTGCATCTTGATCGCTGAGCAGAAGGGACAGCCCACATTGGCCTGGAAATGGGGAGCTAAGAAAGCCCGAAGTACCCTACACTTCGCCCCAGCTGGCCAAATGACAGGCTGCGTGCAGGGCCTGGGGCTCGGGCTCTCTAGTCTTACGGAAATTTGGCAAGGACCCACTGGGCCCCTTTTTGGTGACTGCTGTTTGGAAGGGCTCTTCACCCCCAGCTGTCATCCACTCTACCCACCCTGACCTGACATCCCCCAGCCCTCAACTTTCCTCTACTGCCCCAGTGCTCTTTGACTCATCTCCACTTAATTTCCCAAGAGCTCTAGAACTCGGGAAAAGTAAGGAACTGCCAGGTGGAGGAATGGGAGGCTGGCAGGGAGGGAAAATGGGGGCGGGGCTGGGCATCCTCAGAAGCTGGTCCCCATGCTGTCCCCAGTGAAGGTCAGTCCAGGGTACTAAACGAGACACAATCTAGCCACTGTACTTTTATTCACATCGTGTATTTTGGCATTTTCCAGAGAACAGGGAAGAGACGGGGTGGGAGAAGGACTGAGGCAGGAGGGTGACGGGGATCCCCATCCCTCACATGCCTCCTTGTCTGACTACACACGCAAGGAGCAAACACAAAGGGGGACTGGAGGCATGGGTGCCTCTCCTCGGGAAGAGGCTGCATGGAGCTGCGCCCACACACACACACACAGACGGGCCCCCTCCACACCAGGGGCTGGCAGGATTACAGAGAAGCAGAGCACTGTGGGGTCAGTGGGTGGGAAAGCAACAAAGTCTCCTCATAGACAGGTGGCCAGCCCCCCCCACTCCCTTCCGGCCCTGTCCCCAAAGTCTCTGAGTGCACCCCGTTCCCTGCTTTGCTTGGCCATTCTCCTGTGGCCTCTAGCTTCTTCCCTGCTGCTGGAGACAGAAAGAAAAAGGGTACAGAGCAGGGAGCTGACATCCATCCTGCAGCCGCTATCCCTCATGCCAAGTGGTCTGTCCCCTGCCCCCAGTGGTAAGGGGTCAGGGCAGGCTCTTAGCTGGCCACTCTCTGGTAGAAGTAGATGTAGCCCAGGTCCTTGGGTGGCTTCTCAGAGGCACACACTTTCTGGTCATTGTAGATCACCCACCTGGGGAAGTGGGGGGAAAGTGGAAAAGGATGAGCAAACTGGGTGCTGCACAGTGCAGCCAGTCTGACAGCTCCTGGGATTGGTCCTAGTGATTCTGGGGCAGAGGCTCCCTCCATTCTCGGTTCAGCCCCCAAACCTACAGTCCCACTGCTACATGTCTGACGGGAGCCTCCCAATATCATGTCCCCTGCTTGGTGTCTCCAGATCCTCTGGTACCTCTACAGCGACCCCTCAACCCTGTTCCTGGTAGGCAGGGATCAGCAAACTTTTTCTGTAAAGGGCCAGACAGTAAATATTGCAGGCTTTACAGGCCATCTAGTCTCTGACTGCTCAACTTCCATTACAGGGTAAAAACAGCTACACATGATACATAAATGAGTTAAGTGTAGTTATGTTCATTAACACTTTATTTTTTGTTTATAAAACAGGTAGCCAGAGTAAGACCTTGGGCTGCAGTTTGCAGATCCCTGCTGTCAGGTTTTCTGTCACTTCCTGGTGTATCTGTGCCCTGCCATCAGCAGCCCCTTCACCTTCTTCCATAGTATTGAGGACTTCCAGGATGCCCCTGCTCATTCCCACCACTCCCCCATTTAAAATGCACACAGCCAGCCCCTCACCTGCCTTCCTTCTTGATGTGGCAGACGTAGTGACCACACATGGTAGAGGTGCCCATGTGACTAATGAAGGCAAAGAGTTGATATTCTAGGGAAGGAGAGAGAGGGCGGAGAAGATGAGAGGAATCCTGGAGTGACAGCCCAGAGACAGACCTAACAACTCAAAGTCAGGACATGAGTTTCAGGGAATCAGGCACATATTGGGCCAAAAGTTTGTCTCAGGCTCCTAGAACCCCCCCTTCAGAAGTGACATCAGTGGAAAGAAGCCCATGCACTCCCTTGAGGGAAAGAGAGCTGCCTCGGAGTGAGGATCTAGTGTAGTGGACTGCTCTGTTTCCCAGGGACACTCACTTCCAGGGCCATCCCGGACTTTAGGTCCCACTGGCACAGACTCAGAGATTGAGTCAGCAGCTGAGCGGCCCTCTGAGATGTCCATGGCAGCTTCTGCATCTAGGTCATCAATATGACTGAAGATCCAGTCCACAGCCCGTTCTAAACTATTGTTCTTGGAGAGGAGGGAAGCATTGTTACTTTTTCCAAGTTGAAGGGCAAGAACACCAACAGTGGAAGCCCCAACTCCTTCTTCACTGCCACAAAATGGTGGTGCCCCAGCCTTGGCCAGACCACACTGGCTGTTTCTGGCCTTGCTCACAAAGGATGGTGCTCACTCCCGCCCCCTTCTTCCCCCCCAGGCCCATGCCCTGAGCTGGGGGCAACCCGTACCGTGGCCCGCAGAGCTTTCAGAGCCTGGTCCCGGGAGAAGCCCATGGAGACGATGGTGGTCACACAGTCCTCTGGTGGGGGGTCAGTGGCTGCACTTGTGGAGCCAGGCCCACTGGCGCCAGGCAGGATGAGGGGGTTTGCAAAATCTGTGGGTGTGAAGGGGTTGAAGCGTTTAGGGGAGGGCAGTGGCCCTGCCCGCCCTGCTCACCACCGCTGCCTACCTGGATCGTCCATGTGTGACATGACCCAATTCATGGCAGCCTCGGCCCCACTGTTGCCCGTGTAGTAGACAGCTTTGCGGCAGGCGTCCATAGGGAAGCCCATCTCCACCAGCTGGACGATGACCGATTCATCCAACATGGGTGCTGCGGTAGGAGCAGGTGGGTGCTGTGACTTGGGTCCTTAGGTCACCATCTGCTGCTCCTCCCTCACAAAGTCCAGCCCCCACCCCCCATACCATGCAGACCTTATTCCAGAACTAAAGTGAAGCACAACATAATGTGGGTCCAGCTGTTATCCTACAGATACAGACTGAAGCCAAAGGTCCCCCATGGGTCCCCTGCCTGGCCCATCCTCAACAGGACGGGCCCCATTTCTGGAGCGTGAATCCTGCTCCTGCCCCAACCATGAGAGAACAAGGGCAGAGAGGCCACCGGCCAGTGCTGCTGCCATGCCCACAGAGAGGTGGCTGGGAGCACTTAGCTGGTCCTCACAGAGGGGGCAGAAGGGATTTGAAAGGGAGGACAGGAGAAATAAAAAGCACAGGGGCAAAGGGAGCAGACAGAGAGGACCCCCACCAGCCAAGGAGAGAGACAGGCAGGAAGAAGAGTCACTAACATGTCGGAGAGGAGAAGTGAGGGGAGCAGAAGGAGTCTTCGTCTTCGTTGCCATAGAAACCAAGGCTACCTTTGGGCTCATCCGGAGTGACCAGGGGTGGGGCAATGTCAGGCAGTTCCTCCTCCCCAGGCTGCAGCCCTGTGCCCCTCAACTGGGAGATGTCTAGCTCCTCTGGCATCTCAATGGACACATCTGGAATCGGAATGGCAAGGTCGCCTAGCAGCTCCCTGAGGCCCTTCCTGGGAGAGCACTTTGGGAACCCCAAGCCCCTGCCCCGTGTCTTGGCACTGCTCCATGAGGAGGAGCTGCTCAGGGCAGTACCAACCTTAGGGGTCCCAAGGTAACAAGAGCAACTGTGGGCCTGGGGGCCAGGAGACCTGCAGCCCTAGATCTACCACGAATGAGCCATGGACAAGGAAGAGGGCTTCCAACTTGCACAACAGAATGATTTTATACCTCTGTGGATCTCAACAGAATCTTGCCAATTGTAGAAATAAAACTATGAAAATCATTTTTGGTTGTAAATCGTAACTATAAAATAAAGTGCTTTCCAAACTAGACACGTTTTGAAACATCTAAGGTAATGTTTTCCCCTTTCGGAGGAAAGCTAAACACTAGTTTACGTTCTGGCATCTGACTCCCTGTCAGGCTCCTTATATTTCTAGCATTTCCTGCTTCACCTGCCTCCCTTGTCCCAGCCACCATACCCAGTTTCTTGGGCACCCAGTCTAAGCCGAACGTGAACTTCTTGATCTGGATGACCAGGTAGTCAGGGAATGAGGCAAATCGTGTAGTCCTATGGAAGAGAGAATGTCCTGGTACCCAGAGAATCCCAAGGCTCTCCACTCCTGAAACCCCTACCCTGGGGTTCAGCCTCTCACAGGCAGAAGATCTAATAACCCAGAAGATACTCCATATTCTTATCTTGCCCTGAGCAGGCCTCAGAGCATCTGCAGACAAAGAGCAGAAGCCAGGAGGCTGTCTCGGGGGGCAGGAGCAAAGGGGCTGAAATCCCTTGACCCCAAAGTACCCTTTCAGATCTCAAGCACATGCCAACAGAAGAGTTAGGCAAAAAGTGGGGCTGTTTGCTGGAAATCCAAATTCTGCCCACAGCTGGTACTAGGTACCTGTGCTCTGCCAGGACTGAGGGAGTGAGTGGAGAGAAGCTGTACCAAAAAGTGACCCTGACCACAAGGAAGCCGAGGGAGCTGGGGGCAGGACAAGCTAACTAGAATCATCCGCACCCACTGCTGCTGGGGCCCCTTGGCACCGTCAGGGCCCGATTACCAGCCCCAGCTGATGCAACCCCAAGATGCCAACCACAGAGGGACGAGCCAGTGAGAGAGGCAGAGTGTCTCTGGTGCCACCCCGTCCCAGCCCCAGAAGCGGAGGCCCCGGCCAACAGGACTACTCACTTGACAGCAACCGACTTGGCTTGCAGGGCTGTGCTCCAGAAATCATCCACCTGCTCAGGGGCCCCGTAGGCCTCCAGGCAGGAGCTGAAGGGCACCTGGGCCCGGACCAGTTCTGGCAGTGGCAGCTTCTCCTCTTCGGCCTGCCGCTTCTTCTCCTCATACTCCAGAAGCTCGCCTGGAGACAGAAGGGGCGGGTGGAGCCTTGAGCGGGTGCAGCCCCTTTCCCCACTTAGCCTCGCCCTACTGGCTGTGTCCTCCGCTACTTCAGCTCCTCCGCGCTCCCCAACCACCTGACACAGGTCTGTATGTGGTCTTGCCTCTCTCAACACAGGTCTGCCCAAAAGCTGTGGGCAGGGCTAACCCTACCTGCCCCCGATGGCCTGGCATCAGACCTCTGGCTGGGGGGCAGAGCAGACTGTGGGCTCTGCTCCCTACATGGTACCCACACACTCCTCAACCTCAGACTCCAACCACACCCAGGCCCTGCTGAGTGCACAACTGACCTTTGTTGAGGGCTGCATCCATGGGCACAGGCAGCTGCATGATGTAGTCCACTCGCTGAGTGTACTTCACCTTCTCTGTGGCCAGGCACTTGATCTTTTCCTCCACCAAGAAGCGGAACACTTCATTAGGATTTTCAGAGCTCCGGCAATTCCTCTGTGGGCAAAAAGGCAGAGTGAGGAGATCTGGGCAGCCAGGAAATGAGGCAGGGGCCAAAAAAGTTCACTGAGAGCCAAGGAGAGGGGAGTGCAAGGGAGACTACCGCTAAGAGGCATGGGATGCAAGAGCAGAGCAGAAGCCTTCCCTAGTTAACACCCCATCTCAGTGCTGTGGGCCGGGGCTCGAATAGGCGTGTATTTTTCTTTGCAGGCAGTGAGTATCCTCATGTCACTTTCTCTGGGTGTACCCTTCACTGGCTGCAAGCCTGCCAAGGGTCAGGACCACTGCCTGGCTTTACTCTTCTCACGTGCAACTGCTACTCAGGAAAGGCTCAGTGCACGCAAATGTCAGGCTACAGGAGTGGGGCTGACAAGGGAGGAATGGGCAAGAGGGAGAAGGGGGTGAACTGCGGGCAGGTGCAAGGGCTGTGCAGAGGGCCCTTCCTTGCCACCCTCCAGCCCTTACCTCCACCATGTTGATAAGGTGAAGGAAGAACTCCTGGGCATCCTGCTGCCGGTTGGTGGAGAACTCAGGGTGGCCCTTGCCAATGAGGGCCTTGAACATCCGAGGGGCAATGCCATCTTGAACTTCCTAGGCAGAGCCAGGGCAGAGACTCAGCCGGGGCTCAAGAGGCCACCGAGTGGCCTTTTTTAGACATCTCCCAGACCTCAGTTTCCCCCTAATTCCAGAGCCTGAAAGGAACAGAGTCCCAGGCTCACCTTTTGTTCTGGCACCTGCTCCCCATCGCCTGACTCTGGTGCTGGCTTGGAATACTCCCCCGAGAGAAGGCCATGGCCCAGCTTGGCCCTGCGTTAACATCCGAGAGAACCGTTTGACTTCAGTCAGCTAATGATTATCAGACATCTATCTCTACCTTTTCCTCCCCTCATAGCCCTCCTTAGACAACTCTCTAAACTGTGAAAAAACTTAAGATGCCACAGGAATACAACTCAAGGCAGACAGCAAGCCCAGAGGCAACCATCTCAAAGTTTCTAACTGGCCAGAGACGACACTGCTGCCCTCTCCAGGTGGTCATGGAGGAGGAGGAAGGCATATACAGGCTGCAAGGCTGTCAGCAGCCTCTGTACACAGGCCCTGGCTACATACACCTGCGTGCTGAAGTCCTGGGTGGGGTCCGCCGGGGCATTCTGGAAGATCTTCTCCAGTTTATCCACATACCTAAAAGTCAAGGGAAGGATCATCGCAGGGCTTTGGCCTAGGCTTGGAGGAAAAGGGGAGGAGTAATTGTCTACTAGCTCAGGAAACAGACTCCCTCCGGCGTGGGGAGTTCCATAGTTGAACCTTGGGTCCCTTTCTTTCCAGCAACTGCCCTTCCCCCTGTCTCATTTCTATCAGCGTGCAGGGTACTGTGAGGGTTCCTTTCCCCGCTTGCTGGGAGAACCAGGGGAAGGGAGAAGACAGCCTGGGAGGAGGATAAATACAGCGGCATTTTACTGAGCAGAACTTGTTGATACACTGTTTCCACATATGCATCAGGTTCCTTCCCAATGAAACGGAAACTCCTTGATGCTCAGAATTTGCCTGTCCCGGTGTCCCAGGCCCTCCCCTCTCTAGTTCTACACGTCCATGTGAGGTGCCCATCTGATGTCACTGGCCTAAAATAAAGCCCACCAGCTTGCCCTTGGGTCAGGCAGGAGGCCACGGAGAGCCCTGGGATTTGGGGTTCTGCTCTAGCAGAGGGATTTGTGTGGCTGCCGGGTGGCAGTGGGGCAGTTCTTTGACTTGTTCCCTCTCAGGACGCCAGCTGTGGTGCAACAGGAACAAGGACTGAGGTAGAACAGAGGCACTGAGGGAGGCTGAAGGAGGGCTGTGCCGAGAGGCTGGCAACCAGGGGGGAGCTGGGGTGTCTGGGGTACAGGGTCATGGGGAGAGGGCACCACTCACTTCCTCTGAAAGTCGGGGATGCTAAAGAGCACCTGGACCACCGAGTTGAGGTAGCAGCTGTTACCCAAGTTCCGGATGCCTGTGTAGCCAGGCCCGAACAGGGGCTTCAGGGGCACCCCCGACTCCTGGATCAGCTCCCACTCGCCAATCCGCTGGTTCATGTCTATCTCCAACTCAGTCATCGTCTTGTCCGTCTGCCGGGGAAGGGGCACTTCAGACGGGGTGAGACACTCAGCCCTCTATTTTTCACACTGATCCTTCACAGCATCTAGACGATACCCAGCTGGAGCCCAGTATTTGTAGAATTATGGACTCTACATGGGAGGCACACAGGCCATCATCTAGTTCAAGTTCTAGAAGGCCACAAGCAATTGCCCCACAGGCCTGTTATATCATCAGCCTCTGCCTGAATGAGAGAATGAAATGAATGCAATTCCCCCTTCCTGAAGGGTTTTTCTTATTCCAAAGTTAGCCCTTTTCACCCCTTAGGTCCCCACTCAAGCAGTTTCCCCAGCGAAGCTTCTGGATGGGGCCAGGTGCCCCTGCTGTAAACTGCCACCATACCCTGTCTTTCGCACAGCGCCCATTTGTGTGAGCATATGATTAACACCTGCTTTTCCATCTAGAACATAAGTCTACGGAAGCAAGGACCACAGCTGTCTATTCACATGGCGACAAGCACATGGAAGGTACTCAGTAATATTCAGTGGACCAATGAATGATGCGAGGCAGTTTTCCAAAGGGAGCCCATGTGTCTTGAAGACTGGGATAATTGTGGCAACTTTCCTCTCAAATGTGCTGCCTCTGCAAGGAAGAAGGGCCTGATGGGGCAGGAATGAGGATTCTCACCTTCTGCATCTTCAGCATGTCTATGCCAAAGTGGGACAGGTGCTCGGCCAGGCTGGGGTCCAGGACCATGTCGTCCTCATCATATGAATACACATCTAGGCAAGGGCAGGAGTAGTGTCAGAAGGGGTAGCTCAGGACTGGCCTGACCACCAATCTAACCCCCTACCCTGGGGGGCCTTGGTCAGACAGAAAGGCAAGCCTGTATGGGGAACCTTGATATTGGCTCCCTTGAGTGTCAGTGAGGTCACAAGCCTTTTGGGGGTTGTCAGGGAAGATGGGTGAAAGGTGGGGTTGGAAGTAATTGTGACTCCAGCAGCATAAGGTGCCAGAGTCAGATGGGTTAGGAAGGATACTCACTACACAGATAAGGATGGCAAACTCTAGGAAAGGGAGTGGGATTTGGGGGGTTAGCAAGGCTTTAGTCTAATTTCTAACATTTTCATTGCTTCTCAAGAAAACGTATTCACGTGTTATTCATGTCACATAAAATGCGTAACAAGGGCACACTCTGGCAGGGGGGTGGGTGGGAGGAGGGGCGTACCGGCTCCGTCAGGGGTGATGGTGCCCAGTTTGACAGCCAGCGGGTAGCCTGTCTCCCTGTAGTGCTCCACGGCATGGTTGTTGCCCCCACTACCGTCAAAATAGCGCCGGCCACAGAGGATGGAGCCATCTGTCAGGTTGAGCCACAGGTTCTCTCTCATGTCACACTTGGAACACTTCCAGCCACTAACCCAGGAAGAAGGAAATTAGCTGAAACACGAGTCAGGGGTATATGGGAGTGGCAGAGAGAGGGGCCTCTGTGGGTCCCCTGCCATCCAAGACCTTTCTCATCTCATCTCCTCTCCTCTGGACGTCCCCTTGCTCAGTTCACTTCCCCCAAGTCTCCCTCATGGGCCTGCTCCCACCTTGCTCTCCCCAGATCCCCCAGGGGGGTGTGGCCTCTTTGCCCCTGCTTTGGGGGCTGCACCTCGAGGTGGAGGGGCCAGGCCTCACCAGGGAGGGATTCGAGCAGGGCTGTCCAGCTGTTTGAGGTTGAAGGCATGCTTAGACACCTGCCGTACTTCCCCATCCCAGGCCTGCACCTCCAGCTTGCGGGAGGCCGAGTCGGCCGACAGTAGCGCCTCCACCACACAGGTCACCTGGGGGAAGCAGAGGGTCAGAGATGGTACCCGAAGCCCAGCCCCAAACGCCGCTCTGGCCTCTGGGTCTTCAGCCTTCTCAGTGCTTGCCCAATACATCATTGCTCTGGCCCCACCTGCCTAGAATCTTTGGCAGGGGTGGGAAGGTATTCATACCCGATCTCTGACAATGTCCGGCAGTCCCCCCAACCCATCCCGGGCAATTTCCAAGTAATCTGGCAAAATGACAATCTTCACATCCTCATCGTATTCAAACTTCTCCTCGCTGAGGTCAAAGCCACCCTCGACACCTGGTGGGACAGGGAATAAGAGGGAGAGTAGGACAACCACCACCAGTCAATGTCCCTCCTCTGATATAGCACTCCACCTAGTCCCCTGCAGGGCTCTGGGGCCACTGGTCAGGCCCGACCCTTTGGGGAAATGAGAAGACCACTCAGGAAGAAGAGGGCTGCAGAAATGCTCACCAATGGCCAGCCGGGTGGGCTTCTTCCGCGGGGGGTCTCCAGTGCCTGAAGTGGTGTCCTCCTCTTTCTTCAATAAGGCCAGATGGGCAGGGTCAGCAATAAGCACCAGGGAAGGGACACATGGAGAGAATGGGCAGGATGGAGTGGGTTAACCTCGGAAGAGACTGGAGCCAAAAAACATGTGCCAAGTTTTAATGACACCAACAGAAATAGGTTACAGAGGGGAACTGAGGCCCACAGACGTTCAGAATGAAACAGACTCATATGGGGGCCCTGTGGGATGTGCCTGAATGTCCCCAGACCAGTCCTACCGGGCGCCGGGTTCGCCGGAGGTGCAGGTAGACTCGCTGGCCCGTCTTGTTGAAATGTCTCTCCACGTACTGTTTTCCGAAGCCCAGGAATGTGTTCATACAGATGTAGAGGCCACCCTCAGACTCCTGCAGGACAGGACGCAGGGGATGAAACTCAGGGAGGATGAAGCCAGGCCAGTGGGGAAACCAGTACCTGGGGTCGGAGACTGCTAGTTTCCAGAAGCAAGGTTCTGTTCTCTACCTTTGCACGGCTGCTTGGCAAGTCACAGATGTAGCCTTTTGGGACCTGGTCTGTGGCTAAGATTCTCCCCAACCTCCTATGATTTTAGTCAACCATAAGGACACGAGGGGCTGGGCAACACCTATTGGTCACCATTCCTCTTTGTTCTCATTCTTTCTCTGGGCTTTGGAGCCCTCCAACCAATGGCATAGAACTCCCTTTTCCTCTCTCCTGGAGCCAAGAGATCCAGAAGTAAGCGGGGATCAAATACCGAGGGCTTCCAGTGCCAGAGACTACATTCAGAAGGAAAAAGGATCCTTCGCTAGGGAAGACCTGTGTGCCAGACACTGACCCTAAACCAGGACACCATGACAATCTACCTGATCTCCAGGATTCAGAAAGCCTTCCAGACTGAAGGAGCTGAGATTCCAGCACTGGAACAGTACATCTAACCCTGATTTTGATTTTATCATACTCCACTAGGTAGTCAAACTAGTCCACACTGGCTCTTCTTCCGCCACTCCTGCTGCACTCTGGCCCCAGGGGAACAATGCCTTGTTTGGGACTCAAAGCCAAACCTAGACCCAGTCTGGCTGGGTTATGAAGTCCAGCGTTCTCCAGCCCCTATCCTGCCACCTCCTCTGACGAATAACGGAAGCTCCAATAAAGCCAATCAACCTTGAACCTCAATACCATCCTCTTTCTAGAACAATCTAGCAGTCCCTGCGGAGATAGATGGGACACATATACCCCAAGAAGACAACAGGGAAAGACAAGTGTCCACCTAAATCACAGCTGGGGAGGGAGGATGGGCTTCTCCCAAACTGAGCAAATCTACCAGTGTCTTCGTAAACTGAGTGATGGAGAAGGTGGAGGAGGAAACTGGAGACAACAAGAGAGTCCTCACTCAGATATAAGCAACCACAGGCATCTTCTTCCTGGAATAAAAGCCTCAGTGGCCTTGAAAAATTCTCTAATGATACTAAAAATAGGGCACTAGCTAAGGCAGTTCTTGATCCCACAGATTGCTCTGTACCACTCCCTAGAACAGCATGAATTACAATGTTCATGAGCAAAGAGCATCTCTCATCAGGGAGGACAAATAAGCTCTCTTTCTACCATGGACCCAATTTGGAGATAACCAAACATGCCAGAAGTTGGTCAGCCAAGCAACTAGGCCACACTGGAGATCCTGACTTGGGGTGAGAGACAGAAAGTGTAAAGATTACAAAAACCCCTTTTGGATTATTCAAAGCAGTTACTAAAGAGAGAGACAGGAGTGTAAAGAGGGAGCCACTGACTACCATCTGTTGGTAATTAAGAAACACCTTCCCTCCTGATAAAAATGGTGCTTCACCAAACCATGCACTTGATAAACTGGGAGGCAGGTGGGAGCTCTGCAGTGATTAAATCCACTGTTGAAAATAAAAGATGCTGGTTTCACCAAGGATGGGGAACCTGGAGCTCTGCTCCAGGCTGTCCTCTTTGAGCTCTGCCGAAGCCAGGCTTCAGAGAAGCAGCATGTCGTCTGAGGCCCAGATCAAAGCTCAGCAAATGAAGCAAACCACAAATCACAGTGATGATCCTGAACTAGGTCTTAGATCCTGCTTATATCCTCAGCACCAGCGATGCATTAGTGAAGCCTTTCCACTCTGACTTGCAGTTTTCCCAGCCAGGAGCTGGTCTGGCTGAACACCCTGGGCAGGGCCCAGTAGCGGCTGGAGGGGAGGTCTGGTGAAGGGGGTGGATCCCAACTAAGCTGCTGCCCTCTCCGTTCAGGCTCTGGCCTGGCTGCAGGCTGGTTTCTGCTAAGAAGTTGACACAGGAAGGCAGAACTGCACGAAGGGAGGTACCTAGTGGAGCCTGCAAAACGTGAAGCATGGTGTGAGTGGAGGCTTTGTCTAACTAGTCAAGAATGGGAGCGGGATGGGAAAAGGGCCTTAGCATCTTCCACTTTAGAAACCACACCTCTGGGAACCCTTTAAAAAGGGTCCCCTTAGCACTCTGTGATGGGCACGATAAAAGGGGGGTGCTTCAGCCATAGTTTAACTCAAAGGGGAAGACTAGGGCTTTCCTCTCCCCTTCTCCCCCTACCCCGCACCACGAATGACCCACCTCTTCGCCCCCAGTCCATACTGACAATAGGTGGAGTCTCTCTAACCCGGCCTGTCTCAGAACGGGCATTCTTCGTGGTCACTTCGAGACTACTAGGAGCCTAGGAAATACAGCAGTCCCCACCCTCCAAGACCAGCCCCGGCCCAGAACAGTGGGGGGTCGCCCCATCCCTCCCACACGAGACTACAAAACCCGGAGAGCCACGCGCTACAGACAAGGCCAACTCCCAGGCTTTCGCAGGGGACTACTTGGGAGATGTAGTCTGGCAACTGGGTTGAGCCTCTACATTAGAACGGCAGTGAGCGCGGTAAGAGACTACAATCCCCACAGTGCTCCTTGAGACGGGGAACGAGTAAGACGGTCGCGGTGGCTTCCGGGGGCGGTAGTCACACTACAGTTCCAGCTAATTAAAAGCAACGGCAGGGAGTAAACGTGGGAGACTACAAGACCCATGGTGCAACGCAGGGAGGCGGTAGCCCAAGCCTTGCAGGCCCCGGCAGAATGACCAGGGCGATGGAAGGAAGTCGTGCTCGCTGCGGGCGTAGGGGACGGGCTTACCGGCGTATCGAAGGAGAAGGCGCACTCGTCTTTGTGGACCCGGTCTCCAGCCTTAGGGACCCGGATCGTCGGCAACACTGAGAGCAGCGCCTCCTCACTCAGCTCCGCCATGACACCGGCAACAGCTCCTCCACACACAGCGGCTCACACCGGTCCTAGTCCCCCACCCCCCTCTTCTCTTGCCGGCCAATGAGCACTACTCATTGGGGGCATGCGCCGAAGGGAAGACGCGCGAGAACGGCAGTCGGACCGAGCCTGCCTACTAGCGCTCCGCCCTGTGCCCTACTCTTGGTTAACACCAATGAAAAGCTCTCCAAATGCAGTCGACGGTCGAAAGAACCAATCCCACTCTCCCAGGGCAGAGCGCAGGTGGAGCCGCGAAGTGGGCCCCGGAGTTTTGGTTGCTCAAACTCTCGGACCCCTACAGTCCCTTCGCGTGCTTTCTATTGAAGAGCAGAAACTGACGGTTGTTTAAACCAATCAATCCCAGAAACCCTGGGTCTGTCCAATCGGAAAATAGAAGGGCAGTTGTATTCTTGGTATTTGAAAAGGGCCATCCAGTGAGGCGGAGCTTGAGAAGGTGCCGAGTGATTGATAACTCTATCAACCAATAAGGATCACCATCCCTCTCGCCTCAGAAAAATCTTGTCCGTCTCCAGCTGGATCGTGATCATAATAGTGTAAAAATTCAAGATTCTTTTTTAAATAAAATAACTTGGTTTGGAAACTGAAGGTCTCAAAAACGAAGACTGGCACTCCTCAAAGTCTCACGATGGACAACTTGCAGCCCGATACGGAACAAAAGTTCCTTCACCAAGGCGGCGTCACTCCCGGACAAGCCAAGCCAAACCGCTGCCCCTTGCCCTTTAGTCCCTATGATAGACGTCCTCCCAGCCCAATGGCTACCTTCAATGGAGGCGGGTCTCACATAGCGGACCTATAGGGGCCTGCGTTGACTCAACCAATAGGATCAAGACGGGGGCGTGGCGGGAGGTTTGAAACTCAGCTTTGGGAGTTGAGGTTCGAGCGGCTGTGCACCCAAAGGCGGCATTGGGGCCCGGTAAGTGATTTGAATAAGCTAGTGAATAGATTAGAAGGCCCGGCAGGCTCGGAATGAACCACCTTGCCAGCTGCATCAGTCATTATCCCCGCAGAGGCCTCTGGCCCGGAGGTCAGGAGGTTTCTCAGCTGGGAGCTGGGAAGATCGGGTGGTCTGGCGTCAAAGGTCGGACACGGTCGCGGGAGAGTCTGAGACCTGAGTCGATTCTCACAGGCATCCCTTCCTCACCCGGGCCGGGCCCTGCCCCACCCTATTCCTCCTGATTGAGATGGGCTCAGCCAAGAGCGTCCCAGTCACTCCAGCGCGGCCTCCGCCGCACAACAAGCATCTGGCTCGAGTGGCGGACCCCCGTTCACCTAGTGCTGGTATCCTGCGCACTCCTATCCAGGTACTCTGATCCACGGTGGAGGAGGCAGAGAAGCTAACTGTCTGAATTCTTGGGCCTCTGCCTAACCTGATTGTGGGAGAGCCCTCACGCCCTCCTCCCTCTTCTACGTTGAGGCCTTGTTGTCCACATTCTCAATCCGGGTGGAGTAGGCTCAGTATCTGAGAGCCTTGGTAATTCCTGCCTGGAATATCAGCCTGAGGCTAGAGACCTGGGAGGGTAGTAGAGTCAGGATCCAGACTTGTTCTAGCCTTTGGTCCTGATAGGTGGAGAGCTCTCCACAGCCAAACCTACCAGCAGAGAAGCAGCTGGAGAGTCCTAATCAGGCTCAGGACTCAGATCCCCGCTCCCCTACCCTTGGCATTGCACGGACACCTATGAAGACCAGCAGTGGAGGTAAGTGTTGGGCCCAGGGAATTCTGATCAGGCTGTCACCTAGCATCCTTGGGTGGGTCAAATGAAGCCATTCTTTCAGGGCTCCTTAAAGGGGCCTCCGCACTCCTGCTTTGAACCCATCTCACTCTTTTCTCAACATTTTGCTCCTTTTCACCTTGATTTCTCTCTTCCCAATCCTTTAAAGACCCAGGAGGGCATGAATCTTAAGGCTCCTCTATTTTTTCTTCCTTTCTGAATGCCTTGTTTCAGAGGGTCACTGTCTTACCTCACTTCTCCCCTCTAGAACCCCCAAGCCCATTGGTGAAACAGCTGAGTGAAGTACTTGAGACCGAAGCCCCCAGATCGAATCTTCCCCCAGAGCCTGTTCTGCCACTAGAGGCACCTTCATCTTCTGAATTGGACTTGCCTCTGGGCACCCAGTTTTCCCTTGAGGACCAGATGCCACCTTGGAGCCAGACTGAGCTCCCCACCAATCAGGCATTTTCCAGGGAGGAAACAGGACAGCCCGCAGAAAACCCCATGGCCAGCCAGGGCTCAGATACGTCCTTGAGAGACCCTGAGACTCCCCGATCTTCAGGTACAGAATTTAAGGGCAAGGTATAGGGAAGAGACATTGTGATAATATTCTGGGATGATGTCCATGGATGAACATAATAAACTGTAATCCTCTAATTGTGGCTCCTTGCTTTAACCCCTTACCCTCCCTAGGTTCTAAGCATAATAGACGGAAGCCAAATGGCAAGGTACCAGGGAGATCTCCCCTCACCATCCTGCAGGATGACAATTCTCCAGGGACTCTGGCACCACGACAGGTAAAGGAGAGAAGCTGAAAGCTAGGAAAGCCAATGTGAAGGGTGGGAGGCCCTCCCACCTGAGGGGCCCTCTCTGAAACTCCTTCCCCACATCACACACTGCCTTTTGCAGGGTAAGTGGCCTTCTTCCCTGAGTGAAAATGTTAGGGAACTAAAAGAAGGAGCCACTCTGGGAACTGGACGACTGCTGAGAACTGGAGGATGGGCATGGGAGCCAGGCCAGGACCATGACAAGGAGAATCAGCAGTTACCCAGCTTGGTAGAGAACTAGGCTGGGCTGGCCTGGCGGGGCTCACCAGGGGTTACACAGGATATGCTGTGCCCTCTCACCACTTCTTTCCCCAAGAGACTGGAAAGGGTCGCTTGCTTGACTCCCCTAAACTACCAAATCTGGGACTGAAAACTTCCTTCGGCTTTGTGTTTTGTGTGTTTTTTCTTTTTTATATTAAAGGAAGTGATTTTAAATAATGTTTTTAAATGTTATACCTAAACCTTGGACGGGTCTTCTGGATGTAGAACGGTGGCCTGGGGAGCTTGCGTTCCCTGGCCTGAGTGTCCCCCCACTGATACTCCACACCTTGTTTACACACCTCCCTTAAATCCTGGTGTGCCCCAGGGCTCTAGCCTTGGCCTTTTCCTCTTGCTAGGTGTTCACTTCTAGGGTTTTAACTATCACTTAACTTATATTCTGGTAACTTCCAGGTCTCTTGTTCTAACCCTGACCTTTATCCAGCTCCCCACAGGTACTTCAGAGTCAGGCAGTCTAAAGTTGAAATGGTGATCTTCCTTTAAAAGCTATTGCTCATCTTTATTCTCTGTGCCTGTGACTAACAGCATTATCCACCCAGTTGCTCAAACCTGAACCTTGGCCAGAAGAATCTTGAATTCTTCTCTCTTAATGTCCCATATCCTGGCTATTGGTTCCTAAGTCCGGGTGATTCTTTGTCTTTTATCTCTTCTGCATCCCTTCCCTCCCCCAACCTATCATTTGTGCATTTCTTGCCCCCAGCCTCCTATCTTGTCTCCCTCCATTCCACGCAGTCTTCCCTGCCTTCCCTTGAGCAGCCTCACTGCTGCTAGGGCTGCCTTCCTGAGGAGCAAACAGATCATGTTACTACACTGTCCCAAACTCTACGGTGGTTCCCACTGTCCTCAGGATAAAGTCTGTACTCTTAGCCTGGCATTCAAAGCCTTTTATAATCTGATTCCTTCTCCACAGAAGCCTCTCATATAAACACATACATACACACCATACACAGGCTATAGTGAAGCGTTGTACACACACTCTCCCTGCCACCTGGTGAATACCCTCTCCTGATCCATCTCAGGCCTTCCCCCATGAGGCTTGGGCTTCTGCCTCTACCCTACCTTCTGTGTACACACTGTTGTACCCAGCCTTTATCACTGCACCTGTAATATTTTATTACTTAAGTGGGACCTGTATCTTTTTGGAACAAAAGTAGGGTGGAAGCCAAAAATCACAGCTATACCAGGGTGCTACACTTTATTATAGGTGCTTTAGCAGAGAAAAAGAAGGTAGAAGAAGGAGAAAGCCTGGAGGAGAAGGAGGCCAGAGCCATGGCCGCGGGACTGAGCACCCTGTGCCTCCCGGGTCTGGGCAGAGGTAGTGACCTGGGGGAGGACTCCTAGGGCCTGAGGACTCAGACTGGGAGCCTGCCCGGCCTTCCAAGGGCCAGGGAGGACCAGTTGTCCTTGTTCATCAAGGAAGAAGCTGTCAGGACCATGGAGAGGGGAGGCCATGGGAGGTGCTGGGGCCGTTCCTTGTCCCTGTGTCCTTGATGCTGCCTCCCAGAGGCACACTCCCCATACTCCCTCTGCCTTCAAAGGAGACAGCCCCGTGGGAATGGCAGCTGGGGTATAGAAGAGAAAACCTGAAAGAAACCTTCAAGGAACTGGGCAGGGGAGGGGCAGCTGAGTATCTTCATGGCTTGTTACCTCCCTCCACCAGCCTCCTCAGTTCCAGATTTTGAGGAAGCTGTCCCAGGAGCCGGTTGCCACAGCCATCCCATTGGCTGTGACTCCCAGGCAGCTGACCCTGTTGTCATGGCCAGAGAGGATGCCTGAGTAAAAGGGAGAGGTGTCAGCCCATTTGCTGTGCTGATTTGGCAGGGGGAATGTATGCACATGCAGGAATCCTAGGATGGGGGCAGACTAAAAGAGGATTAGCTCTGAGGTAGGGTTGCTCTAGAGGCAATCTCTCCTGACTCTCTCTGAGGGAGGGGTCGGCGGGGACAGGGAAAGGTTGGACATGGCAGCACTGTGAGAAAAGCAAGGGGCACCTTGATGGGCACTAGACCAATGGAGAAGATAACCCTTTCATCTTCCTCCTTTGTTTCCAAATGAAGAGACTGAGGCTGAGAGAAGTGAGTTGCCCAAGGGCACTCAGAAAGTGAGCAACAGAATGAAGATTTGGATCCTGACTCTCTGGCCAGTGTTATTTTCATTCAGTACCTGGCCTCTCCCAAGGGAAGAGGCCACACTATCTGATTCAACCTCAGACCAGGCTGGGCCTAGATAAGCCCCTAGGTTGGGGTCAGGGCCCCCAGGCCACCCTAGCTCTTGATTCTGCTCATTACATAGTTCCCTGAGATTGCTCTTTCTTTCAGTGGACCCTCCCGAAGCCAGAACTGACTAGACATTGAAGGCCCACAGGTCCAGGGTGACCGGAGGAGCTCGTTCAGGGAGCAGCTGTTGGCATGGGGCAGTGCAGAAGGGCTGCTCAGAGTGACTTTTGAGGGAAGATGGCCCTAGGTTGGGAATCAAGGGGACTGGATTCCCGGGTAGAGCTCAGTGACCCAGCAATTCGGAGCCAGCAGTAAGAGAGTCCCAACAAGGGGAGCTGGGGAAGGTGTTTGGCCAAGGTTGTAGTAGGGGGCTGGCCCTTACCCACACGCTCACACTTGATGGAGTCCCACACGTTGCAGTTGAAGTCATCGTAGCCTGCCAAGAGCAGGCGGCCGCTGAGGGAGAAGGCCACGGACGTGATACCACAGATGATGCTCTCGTGGGAGTAGGCAGTCAGCTCCTGGTCTGCCCGCAGGTCAAACAGGCGGCAGGAGGCGTCATCCGAGCCTGTGCAGATGGCTTCTCCACTGGGGAAGAACTGAGGGCACAGATGGCCTGAAGGTCAGGATTCAGACCCTGGCAGCTCACGGCCTCTCCTGCCCCCTCCCAGGCTTCTGCCCTGGTGGCTCAAGGGCAAGCTGTTTCCCTCAGCCTCTGTCTGTCCTTACCCCTGTGCTCTTCATTGCTAACATTTATCCCTTGCAAGCTGCATACCTGTGGCTCCCCTACACCCTTCACTTGCTCCTCATTAAGATGCTATTTCCCCAATGCAGGTGCAAACATGAGGCAGAGGGAGGGTGGGCAACTTGCCCAAGGTCACATGGCCCGAAGGGTGGAGGTTGCCCCAGGCTCCTGTGCGCAGGCTGGTCTGCCAGATCAGAGCATGCAGGAGCAGGCCAAGCACAAATGCATGGCCTGAATCTCATGACGAAACGTCAGATAAACTCACATGGAGGGGAAGTCTACAGACAATTGGTTTGTACTCTTCAAAAACGTCAGTGTCATGGAAGACAAAGGCAGAAAAACAGTTCCAGTTTAAAGGAAATTAAAAAGATGCATTGCAAGGAAATGCAATGCAGATTCCTGGACAGAAAAGAACACTGCTACTAAGGACATTTTTTAGATAACTGGTGAAATTTGAGCATAGGCTATAGACCATAGTATTGTGTCACTGTTAAATTTCTTGATTTGAAGAATTATACCGTGGGTGTATAAGAACAGCCTTGTTTTTAGGAAGATATTTAAGGGATAAGAGACATGTCTGTAACTTAACTCTCAAAGACCCAACAAAATATGTCTGTATCTACAACCGGGTGTATATGTCTGTCTGTCTCTCTGTCTACCTATCCTCCCTCTATCGAGAGAATAATAAAGATGTGGTAACATGTTAACAGTGAATATGGGTGAAAGGCACAGGGGAGCTCTTTTTATTACTTGCAACTTGTCTATAAGGTGAAATTACTTCAAAGAGGAAAGTTAAAAAGGAGGGGCCGAGGGCTCTGGGGCCACTGAAGGCTGTGTGTGGTGGGAATGAGGCACCCTGGAGCCGGAGCAAGTGGGGGCTCACGCAGATAGCATTGATGTCCGACTCATGGCCAGTGAAAGTCTGCCGGCAGGTCCCCTCCCGCACGTCCCAGAGCTTGGCACTGGCATCACAGGCACCCGAAATGAAGAGCTTGAAGTCGGGAGATACAGCCAGGCTCATGCAGTCCCCTGTGTGTCCCACAAACACGGTCTTCTGCTGCCCAGTCTCAATATCCCACAGAGCACTGCCGGGAGGAGGGAGGCTGTCACAGAGAAAGGCTAGAGCAGAACTGCCTCCCAAGCCCAACATACACAGCGCCTGGTCCTCACCACGTGGTGTCTCCTGAGCTGGTCACAATGTTGTTGTCGTCCAGGAAGCGGCAGCAGGACAGATAACCTGGAGGTGGTTAGGACAATGCCTGGCTGCAGAGGCACTAGCTGCCAGGGCCAGGCTTCCCTAGACCTCTCTGGCGCGACTAGAGGGACTCTGGCTCACCTGTATGTGCAGAGAGTTCCCGGCTGACCTTGACATTGCCCTCACGGGACTTGAGGTTGTAGATGGAGCACATGTTGTCCAGTCCCCCACATGCTACAAAGTTCCCCGATGGGGCATAGGCACAGGTCATGACCCAGGAGGAGCGCAGTGGGATGGCGTGTACCTGCAGGAGGGCGGGTGTGGGCAGAGGCAAGAGCATCTGAGCTCCCAGATGGGGAGGGCAGAGGAGGGCAGGCACAATATCCCCAAGGAAGGGCAGGGTGACGGAGGGCAGGGAGGCAGGGCTGGTACCTTGTTGGTGGTGTAGGTGTCCCACACAATCAGCTTCCCATCTTGTGAGGCACTGACCAGCAGTCTGGAGAGAGGCCACCATGTCACCCAAGCCTCTCCCTCCTGCCTCCCCCTCCTGCTCCCCTTTGGGTGCATCTCAAGCCTCACTTGGAGTCGGTGGCCCAGTGCATGGCATAGATCTTGGCCAGGTGTCCCCTTAATGTGCGCCGTGTCCGCATCTGGACTTGTCCCACAACCTCTAGGCCAGACACCAGCTGCAGAAAAGGGGGCATGAGAAACCAGGGTGAGCAGGGTACATGCCCAGAGCAGGGACAGCTGCTGATCTGTCCAAGTTCATTTGTGGGTGGTTCTTGGTCAGGCCCCCAGCCTTAGAGAAAGAAGCCCTTGTCCTGGAGTGGCGTAGACTGATATCTAGACAAGCCACAAGATGCACGGCCAGTGTTTACTGCCTCTTCAGTGTGGAATGGGGGAGAATGACAGGAGGAGGGAGGGTGATTCTCATCACATAAATACTCCCCCCTTGACCAAATTCAAGCTGCCAACATGAAGCCACTGAATACAAACTTAGGAAGGGATGTACACATCCACTGACCCAAGCCTCTAGCAGCCTGCTCTCACACCACAGTGGCACAGCCACCTCTAACTGGGTACCCAGGGCATCACTGTGACCCTGAACTGCACCTCCTGGAATCTGTGGTCCTCTGCCCATGAAACTCTATCAGCGTCTAGACTTATACTGGGGCTCCAGCATCAATAGACTTGACTTGCCATTTACTTGCTTTATTATCTCAGGCAAATTACTTAACCTCTCTAAGCCTTTTCCTAATCTGTAAAATGAGGTCTATAGCATCTGCCTTACAGCGTTGTCATGAAAATTCAATGAAATTATATATTTAAGTAGTTTAGTCCAGTGTCTGGCTCATGGTAAGTGTTCAGCAAATTTTATTATTAACATTTAACCCAATTTAAGATGCCACTGACTCTAAGAAGCACTATTCTTATGTAAGAAAGAAAAAATGCTGCCAGTTATAACTGGAAGGCATCATCTATTGCTGGATGTATCTTGATTTCAGAGATGTCAAAATGTGCATCTTAGAATCGATGAAGAGCAGTAAGACAACTAGTAACTAGGGCCTACATGGGCTTTTGATTTACAGGGTGCTGTCTCTCCTCCTCCTTACCACCATGTAAAGGGGTGTAGTCACTCATTTTATGGACAAAGACGGAGACAGCATCTGCATCCTTAGTTTCCAATACTGTGCCTAGCCCAGAGCAGATGCCACTATACAGCTGTTGAATGAATTCATTAATGTCATTCCTCATTCCAAGGACATGCTGTTCTAAAGCTTGGGCACCCGGGCGCTGCTGGTCAGGGAGCTCCCAGCCCCACCCCTCCCCTTGGGCCCTGCCATACGCACAGGAGGTCTCACCTCTGCCAGAGTAATGTCGGCACAGGCTATCCTGGCATCCTGGCGGGAGGAAGCAGATGTCAAGGGAGGGTAAGGGCAGGGTGGGGCTGGTGGGTGCATGGGCCTCTGAGGTAGGTGGGCTACAGGGCCCTAGGGCTGGGAGGTCATCCAAGTTCAGAAAGGCTCTGGTCACTTCCAGGTCAAGGGGCTCTAAGGTGTCACCCAAGAGTGAATCTAGCCCCCTTGCCCCCAGGCCACACTCCCTCATGAGCCTGGTTCCATGTTTTTTGGGGTCCCCCAGTGGGAGGGTTCTGGGGTTACGGCTATCTGCTTCTTGAGCTGCTCCGCTTCCTGCCGCAGCTGCTCCATCTCCCCCATGGCTGACAGGTTGAGGGGTAGCTCCGGCTCCTGCCAGGGACATGGGGTAGGCATAGGGGGATCCCCGCCAGGCCATGTTTCGGTCCCTCACACCCCACACCAGACTCCTCATGAGAGCTAGAGCCCACTCTAAGAAGTAGGGAAATGACTGGGTGGCCTGCACCACCTCCCCGCTCGCCCCCCCAGGTCTGGAGGCCTGTGCAGCCGGCCGCAGCCTGCTGGAGTCCCCGCGGCCCCCAGCCCCAGAGAGCAGAGCCAGGCTACCTCCTTCTTACTTGGGCTCTGCGTGGACCTCTCCCAGGTTTCCAGCTCCAGTTCCCAGGCGCCTCCTCACTCCCTTGGCTGCCACGCCTGCCCGTCACCTGCCCCGGGCTCTGCTGCCAGGGGAGCCCACTTGGCCTGGCCCTGACTCTGAGTGTGGGGGGGCACTGGTAGGGAAGGGTAGGGCCAACGATGTCAGGCAAATGAAATCACTGGCAGGGGTGAGGGGAGAGGACAGGGAGGCGGCAGCTTCCTTGCCTCTTTGGGCCCAGCCTAGGGGAAGGGAGGGGGGAGTGTGGGGCTGCAGAGAGGAGCAGACCCCCACAGGCCCTGGGGGGAGGAGGGGTTGAAGGGGTGCTTCCCTGACCAGTCTCTGCAGGCAGAGATAAGAGCATCAGGCCCCATGGGATTAGAACAAAGCTGTGAGGATTTAAAGGTTGGGGTTTGGGAGGGGTGCAAAGGAGCAGTACCAACCACAGCTCCAGGGGCCCTCAGGCTGTGACCCCCCCCCCCCCTGGCGGTGACCTTGGCAGTCAGGGCCTACCTAGCAACCACTCCAGGAGCCAGAATATGAGGGTGAGAGATGGCCCACTGTCAACACCCACAATTTTGTTCCTTAGCTCAGGGTAGTGGGGGAAGAGGGTTACAGTAACTATGTGGGGGCGTGGATAGGAGCTGCGATTAGGAAGGACTGATCTGGATAATCCTTCTTCTCAACAAACCCAACCAGCTGCCCCTGGGTTTGATCCTGGGAGCTGGGGAGGTACAGGGGATCCAGGAAGGATGACAGGCCTGCCCCTACTTTGGGTGGAAAAGGATTACAAGGGGAGGGCAACCCTGTCCCTGCTCCCATGTGGGGTCTGGCCTACCCCTTGCCCCCATGACTCACAGGGGCTCACTGGGGCTCTAAGGGGAGAGGCCAGAGGGATCAGGCAGCCCTAAGTCTCCCGGAAGCTCAGAGGGAAGACAGGGCTTCGGGTTAGAGGCCCAAGGAGCAGCTGTCGGGGGTTTGTATCCATTTGCATGAGGGGAGCAGGTGGACGAGATTTCCCTGACAAAATACAGGCCTGAGTGGCCCAGCCTCTGGGAGGCCTGAAGACACCTGTCTCCTCCCAGGCCAGCCATGGCCATGCCCACCTCCAGCAGCCACACAAACAGCCGCAATACACTTGACTGGGCCCTTGCTGAGGGACCTTCAAGTTCTTTATTACAGGCTGGGGAAAGGGCAGTGGGGTTCTCCTCCCCTTGGCCCCCCTCATCTGAAGCAGCTAGGCCCAACCCCACCATTTCTTTCCAGGGAGGCACGGTGTCCTCTCTCTGTCCAAGGGCTGGAGGCCCATCAGCTGGGAGCAGGCCTGGGGAGCACTAGGCTGGTCTGTGCAGTGACCTCTGAGTCCAGGGCTGGCTGGCCCTTACAATTCCCAAGGTGGTGGGGGTGCAGGGATGGAAAGGTCACTGCTCTGCCCCTGTCACCTGGGGGCTTCCCATGGGTCCTGGCATCAAAGAGGCTCTTCACAGGTCAAGTGGGCACATTCCCAAGGGGCTGCCTCAGCCCCTTACAGCTCTTCTCGGACCCGAGGTGGTTTTGCAGCCTTGTCCTGGACCCGCTGAAGCCTGAGGCTGGGAGGTTCTGGGGAAGGGTCTCTGCTGGGCATTTCCTCCTCTTTTTCTTCCTCTGGCTCCTGCAGCAGCTCTTTGGCTTCTGTCCACTCCTGGTTATGGGAAGGAGAGTCTGGCCCAATGCCCTGCACCCACCCTGTCCCAAGGACACCCCCTGGGTCATATCAGCCCCTGCCTCTCACCAGTCAGCCTGCCCACCTTTTACCCACCAGGACAGACTGCCCTTCCTACTTACTCCAGCTCCTCCTCACCTGCTCCCTGTGCTCAGGTGCCCACGTGTGCCACAGGGCCAGGGTGCAGCGCCGTCCCCATGTGACAGCCCACACGCCATGGGGATTCTCCACCCCAGAGCTGAAGGCCACGAGGCGTCCACAGCGAGGACGGACCTGAGCCTTGGGGGGTGAGGGCAGGTTCAGCCCCAGGGATAGGTCCCCTCGGAGACCTAGGCCCTAGCTCCCTAGAGCAGGATGGGGCACGCACAGAGAAGTCGGCCATCTTGCCCAGCACTTCTACTCCTTCATTCAGGGACTGCCTGGGGCAAATGGGATATGGGGGTCAACATGGCCAGCACAAGTGCCAGACTGGAGCTAGAGGAGTTGGAGCCAGAGAGAGAAGGGCCCGCCATCCCCTGGTGCTCTGACTTTTCCTGCTGGACCCTTTGAACCCAGGGCGTGAAGCAGTCTGAGGGCACGAGTGAAGTAAAGACTCTGGGTACTGAGGATAAGGCTCTTGGGGACATTTTTCCACCCCAGGAGGACTTGGATAGCTGGTGGTGGTAAATGGAGAAGGTCATTTGGTAAGACGGAGCAGTAGGCAAGGAAAAACCCCTGCCCCTCTCCTTCCAGCCAGTTCTAGCCCCTAGCGTCTACCTGGAATAGGGACCCAAGGTCCTGTGCTTCACCCACCCTCCTTTAGGAGGTAAGGCAGATACTGAAGGCAGGACCCGGGGGGGCCCACTCTGAGATGCCCCAGGGAGGCGTGGTCAGCCTCTGCTAGGAGAACCCCTGAACACAGACAAGTGGTGGGGAGGGCTGGGGGCCAGGAAAGGAAAGGGTTAAGGTGGGCCCAGCCATTTCCCTGCATTTGCCTCTGGGAACCTTCTGCTTTGAATCTGGAGTCCACAGCTGGGCTCCCTGTCACACCCCTACAACCTGGCCCCACTTACCGTGACAGTGAGGGCATTGGACTCCGTGAAGAACAGGTCCCCGCCCTGGAAGTCATCGTTGAGGTAGAGAAGTCCACTGGGGAGGGAGGCAGACAGGGGGCAGTGAGACCCCTGCCCAGGCCCGCCTGCCTGACACTGAGAGGGGCCACCCACCTGTAGTCTCGATAGGTGTAGGCGGGGGGCTCCCGCCAGCACTCTCCGGTGTCGGGGTCCAGGACGCAGTTGTCTGCATGCACCGGGTGACTCAAGTCCATGCGCTGCCCTTGCTCTCCTAAGAAGCAAAGGGACTTGGTGAATGCCTTTGCACTCCTGTGTCCATCTACCACCCACATCCGCCCTGCAGCTGGGGGCCCACAGATGGGCAGGGAGTCAGAGTCTTTCTGGAGTGAAGACTGAAACCCACACAGTTTGAACATTGAAGTGTACAGTGCCCATCAGGGGCCTGAAGTCGGGGAGAAGCAGCTGGGGTCCCTGGTGGTTACCTTCTATGGCACTTCGGCACACCAAGTGGGTGAAGGAAAGATGAAGGGGCTGATCCGGGGAGAAGTAGGCCTGCGTCAAGGCCCGCACACGCTCGCTCACCTCCAGAAGCAGCTTAGCGCTCTGCCGGCTCACAGCCCCAGCCTGGGCCAGCTGCAGGCCGTAAAAACAGGGACGGGACAGGAAGGAGCATTGGAAGGGTGGCCCAGCCGCGGCCCGGCCCTGCTTCCACTGCTGTCCACTGTGGGTTCGGAGTCTCATCAGCCAGCTCCGCCCATCGGCCCCACGGCTCCTTCCACTCCATGACTGCAGCCCAGCCCCTAGGTCTCAGGGCACCCCCTCCTCATCCCTGGCAGGGCACTCAGGCACCCTCAGTCCTGGGAGAGCCCCTCCTCAGGAGAGGCTGAGGAGCTGGTGCCCGGTCTCCTGCACACTCTCTTCTCCACCTCCGGGCATCACACCAGGGCATGGGTGCCTCCTCTCACCTGTGCGGCCTTAAGTACCGTGAGCCCCTCGAAGCGTTCATGGGGGGTGTGAGGGGAGCGGCGGCCACGGTAGCCAGACCTGGCTCCAGCTTCAGCTGCGTCCTGAATAGGGAGGGGTTGACTGTGGGGTCACTCTCCTTGGCCTGAGCTATCACCCACCTCACTTCCCAAGGGGCTACAAGACCTTCCCCCTGCCCCTCCCACTCCCCGAGAGAAGCTATTAACTCCCAGCCTTCTCCAGTGGCCCCTTTTCCTGAGTGGCTGCCCTTTCCCAGAGAATGGCCAGATTCATGTCTGTATAGTCACTGTTTGGTAAAGATCTGGGATCTCACTCACAGAGTGACTGTGCACAGATGGCTGGAGAGCTTCCCAGAGTGGGGAGGGGGCCTCTGACAGCTGGGGAAGGGGGGCAGGCAAGTCCCCATGGCTCATTCCTGATGAGCCAAGAACAGGGGAGTCTCTCTGGAATCAAGTCCAATAGTCAGGCCAGGTTCTGGCTGACTAGAGCTGGGGAGATGGCACCAACCCCCAGCCCCAGGATACAGCCCCTCTGACCTCTCCCCACTTGACATGGTCTTATAGTACCTGAGACACTTTGATGCTGGGTCCCAATTAACTGACCACCTACATGACTCTCATCACCTGGGAATCTCCCAGTATTTGGACATTCCTTTCCTGATACCTATTCTTTTGCCTGCTTTTTGAAACTCGAAGTACCACTACCTAGTTACCCCATAGAGAAGCCTCATCTCTGACAGGCCCCCTAGTCATCCAACCCATCTAACCTTCTATTCTTGTATTCAATCATTCAGTGAATTTGTACTGAGCACCTACTATGTGCCAGGCACTGTTCTAAGGTACTGGGAACACAACTGTCACGAAAAAGTCATGGGGTCTATTTTTTGAGATAATAAACTAGCCAACTAGCCAGATCAATTCAGATGGTGATAAGTGTTACAGATAAAATTAAAACAGGGCTAACAATGAACTAATAGAAAGAGAAATCAGGAAAACAATTCCATTCACAATAACATCAAAAAGAATAAAATACCTAGGAATAAACCTAACCAAGGAAGTGAAAGACCTATACCCTGAAAACTACAAGACACTCTCAAGAGAAATTAAAGAGGACACTAACAAATGGAAACTCATCCCATGCTCCTGGCTAGGAAGAATTAATATCGTCAAAATGGCCATCCTGCCCAAAGCAATATACAGATTAGATGCAATCCCTATCAAATTACCAACAGCATTCTTCAATGAACTGGAACAAATAGTTCAAAAATTCATATGGAAACACCAAAGACCCCGAATAGCCAAAGCAATCCTGAGAAGGAAGAATAAAGTGGGGGAGATCTCGCTCCCCAACTTCAAGCTCTACTACAAAGCCACAGTAATCAAGACAATTTGGTACTGGCACAAGAACAGAGCCACAGACCAGTGGAACAGAATAGAGACCCCAGATATTAACCCAAATATATACGGCCAATTAATATACGATAAAGGAGCCATGGACATAGAATGGGGAAATGACAGTCTCTTCAACAGATGGTGCTGGCAAAACTGGACAGCTACATGTAGGAGAATGAACCTGGACCATTGTCTAACCCCATATACAAAAGTAAATTTGAAATGGATCAAAGACCTGAATGTAAGTCATGAAACCATAAAACTCTTAGAAAAAAACATAGGCAAAAAACTCTTAGAAAAAAACATAGGCAAAAATCTCATGGACATAAACATGAGTGACTTCTTCATGAACATATCTCCCTGGGCAAGGGAAACAAAAGCAAAAATGAACAAGTGGGACTATATCAAGCTAAAAAGCTTCTGTACAGCAAAGGACACCATCAATAGAACAAAAAGGTACCCTACAGTATGGGAGAATATATTCATAAATGACAGATCCGATAAAGGGTTGACATCCAAAATACATAAAGAGCTCACACACCTCAACAAACAAAAAGCAATAATCCAATTAAAAAATGGGCAGAGGAGCTGAATAGACAGTTCTCTAAAGAAGAAATTCAGATGGCCAACAGACACATGAAAAGATGCTCCACATCGCTTGTCATCAGAGAAATGCAAATTAAAACCTCAATGAGATATCACTTTACACCAGTAAGGATCACCATCATCGAAAAGACAGACAACAACAAATGTTGGCGAGCTTGTGGAGAAAGGGGAACCCTCCTACACTGCTGGTGGCAATGTAAATTAGTTCAACCATTGTGGAAAGCAGTATGGAGGTTCCTCAAAATGCTCAAAATAGAAATACCATTTGACCCAGGAATTCCACTTCTAGGAATTTACCCTAAGAATGCAGCAGCCCAGTTTGAAAAAGACAGATGCACCCCTATGTTTATCGCTGCACTGTTTACAATAGCCAAGATATGGAAGCAACCTAAATGTCCATCAGTAGATGAATGGATAAAGAAGATGTGGGACATATACACAATGGAATATTACTCAGCCATAAGAAAAAAACAGATCCTACCATTCGCAACAACATGGATGGAGCTAGAGGGTATTATGCTCAGTGAAATAAGCCAGGCGGAGAAAGACAAGTACCAAATGATTTCACTCATATGTGGAGTATAAGAACAAAGAAAAACTGAAGGAACAAACAGCAGCAGAATCACAGAACCCAAGAATGGACTAATAGTTACCAAAGGGCAAGGGACTGGGGAGGATGGGTGGGAAGGGAGGGGACAAGGGTGGGGAAAAAGAAAGGGGGCATTACGATTGGCATGTATAGTGTGTGTGGGGGCATGGGGAGGGCTGTGCAACACAGAGAAGACAAGCAGTGATTTTACAGCGTCTTACTACGCTGATGGACAGTGACTGTGAAGGGGTATGTGGTGGGGACTTGGTGAAGGGGGGAGCCTAGTAAACATAATGTTCGTCATGTAATTGTAGATTAATGATACCAAAAAAAAAAATTAAAACAGGGCTACAACCTTGAATGTGCCTAGGCAGTGGACAGGAGACAGCTAATTGATGATGAGGTGACATCTAAATTGAAACCAAATGATATGAAGAAGCCATTTGAATGTCAGAGAGGAAAATGTTCCAGGCAGCAGAAACAGCAAGTGCAAAGGGCCTGAGGCTGGAATGAGTTTAGACTGATCAAGGAATAGAAAGAAGGTCCAATACTTGGGTGTTATCCTTGACTCCATTCTATCATCTTCCACTTAAATATAGTCCTTATCTTTTCTACTTTTGATTTCTAAATATTTGTCATCTGCCCCTCTTTGTTCCCTTGAAATGAGGCCCTAACCTAAGGTGGTGGCACTCCCACATCACCCCAGAAGTCCCCCACTTCCTGTACTCTCCCAGTGCATTCTCCACACAGCCAGTAGACAGATGTACCAGCTCTACAGGATGGTAACTCCAGACCCTGCACTTGGAGGTTCTACGTGAAAGTGAGTCAGCGCCTTCTTAAATCCTTCAGTATGCTGTCTACCACCTGCAGATGAGGTCCAAACTACCTGGCAGGGTACAGAAGGCCCTTCACCATCAACCCTGTGCCTATACTTCAGGATTCTCTCCCCTGTACCTCCTCTGGGTAACATATAGCCTGAAGATAATAACGACTGCACTTTCTATATTCTTCCAAAGCTCTACCATGTGCTAACTCACAACCCTAGGACAAAACCACTGTATTTAGCCCCATTTTATCCACAGGGAGACGAGACTCAGAGATGTTAAAATACATTGCCCAAGGTCACACAGGGAACCGTTGTTGGGGCCGGCCCGTGCTCTCCGAACCCCTAGGCTTTACTACACATCCCAGAATACCCGTGGTCCTCTCCTTCGCAGCCTGACTCTGCTCCTCTAAGCTGCCTGGTCAGCTCAGCCTCAAGATGGAGCTCGGATGCCACCTACTCTGGGAAGTCTTCTGTGACTTTGCTTTTTGGCACTTCTAATTGGATGATCATATACTTCTTTTATCAAACTCAACCACCTACTCTAATTACTTGTCTGTGCATCTGATTCCTTCTCTATACAGTATATTCCTTCTCTATATGAATGCACAGTCTGTGTTCATCTACCTCTCCCAGGAACCTAGTCAGTTCAAGTACACAGCAGGTACTCGATGAGTGTATACTGAAGACTCACTACCCTAGAATGAGGATTG
Source organism: Manis pentadactyla (assembly GCF_030020395.1). Lineage (NCBI taxonomy): Eukaryota > Metazoa > Chordata > Mammalia > Pholidota > Manidae > Manis > Manis pentadactyla. The sequence goes on along the minus strand of NC_080032.1, from coordinate 64,507,104 downwards.
AAGCTTCATAAAACAGCAGGCTCAACCTGGTGAACATGGGTCATTCAGCCCAAGCCTGGAGGGGGTATAATGAATGGGAAAAGAAGCCTGTGTCCCCTGAGCCAATCACTAAACTCTCGTCTAACCAAGCAGTCTGCCCTTGCATGCATACTCATCCCTTTTTATGCCTTTATGTTTTTTGTTCTGTTCTTCCTATCAATCTCTAGCAAAATTCCCTCGTAAAGCCAACATCAGCTACATTGGGAGGAAAAGGGCCTTGCCCATGGCAGTGAGGCAATGGCAAGCACAGTCCCTGTGGGAGAATCTGAGTGGGCAGAGCAGGGGGCAGACCAAGAGCAAGGGGGCAGACGGCTATTCCTGAGGGTCCCTGACTGGCCAGCTGCACCATCGAGTAACAGGACTTCCTACCCTGGCCAGCTGCAGCAGCGCGCCACACTCGGCTGGGGAGAGCAGCCCATCCAACACGGCGCGCTCCGACCCATTCAGCTGTCTTGCATCCTGGGTCAGGGTTACTCCCTCCAGTAGGAGGACATCTGCAGGGGAGGGACAGGGCAGGAGGGGTCGAGGCTCGCCTGAGGGCAGGTTCCGAAGCAGCTGGCAGTCCCCAAACCCTCCAGGCTCCTGCCTCTTGCTCTCCCAGGAACTTACCCTTCCAGTGACTTAAGGGCTTCGGCTGTGGAGGCTCGTGATCCCAAGGCCTCTTCTCTTGATCCTCTCTCAGGGGGGAGAGACATGCTCAGTGGAGGCGCAGGCTAGTCCAAACCCATTTTCCCCAGACCCAGCCTTCCAGGACCCTTTCCCCGCTGCCAGCTCAGGCCCGGCCCCTCCCATCACAGGGCACCACCTACCTGAGCTTTTCTCTAAGTGCCTCAGGGATGAAAGCTGCTGGGGTCCAAGGGTCCTGGGACAGTCAGGAAAAGCACCATCACCCACCCAGTCCAGCCCCAGTCTAATCCCTGCTGTTAGTCTCTGAACAGCAACATTAGTGGAGGGGAAGGTAGAGGTGTGAAGAGCCCTGGACTCATTGTAGGGAGCCCTGGGTACTAGGCCAAACCCTGTAATAATAATAATAACAATAACACAACAACGACCTACAATGACTATTTGCCAGGTGCTATTCTAAGAGCTTTATACATGGAATTGGGATTTATCATTTCACATTCACAATAATCTTATGAAACAGATAGTATTACTGTGCCCATTCTACAATTAAGGACCCAGACTAGAGAGGCAAAGTAATGTGCCTGAGACCAAACAGCTAGTAAATGATAGAGTTGGGATTCAAGATAGCTTTAGAGTCCACACTTTGAAGCAGCAGTTCTCAAGCAAGGAGATTATTTTGCCTGCCAGGAGAAATCAGGCAACTTCTAGAAACATTTTTGATTGCCATGATGCACAGAGTGCTATGACGTCTACTGGGTAGAGGTCAGGGAACTACTAACCATCCTACAGGCCTAAGACATCCTCCTTCTTCTCCCCAGCAAAGAATTATCCAGTCAAAAACGTCAATAGTGCCAAGAAGGCTGAGCAATCCTGCTTTATGCTACAGTCCTAGCTACGAATAACTTCTGCCCTCTTGTTTCCTCTCATAATTACAACAAAAAGTAATAAAAGCAGAGGCACAGAGCCTTCTCTACTTCACAGCAAATGACACGGCTTCACTAGCTCTGTAAGAGAGGTGTGGCTGTTCCCATTTCACGTATGAGGAAACTGAGACTGGGCAAGTGAAGGTCCAGAGCTTGTCTGTGGCAGAGGAGAGACCGACACTTTGGCTTGCGTGACCTCAAAGCCACCCTGCCCTACGGGCACCTGGCTCTGTCCCTGAGACACTGGGGTGGTCAGCTCCTCTCCAAGCTGGTCAGGGTTGCAGCAAAATGGGAAACCTGTTGCAGCCCGGAGTGCCACATAAATGCAGGGCATTGCTGTCTTCCCCTCCTGAGGGAGTGCTGAGGGGTGAGGTGGAGAGAAGGGGCGTCACTCACAGGATCCTTGAAGCTGGCCCCCAGGTGCTCCATGGCATAGTAGAGCTGTCTCTTCTCTCCCAGGGACCGAAGGATGAAGCGCTGGATGTCCTGAGGTGCGTAGACAGCAGGGAGAAGGGGTGAGCCAGAAAGAGGTAAGTGGGGCAGGGAAGTTAAGGCTGGAGGAGAGCAGGGCATCCCCGGGTTCTAGGGGATAGGCTGCGTGGTCCTTAACGGGCCCTGCATGCACATACGGTAAGGCACGCAGGAGCGCAGGGAAGGGAAAAGGGGCAGGTTGGCACTTGGCTCAGAAGTAGAGTCCGAAGTGGGGAGCAGGGAGGGCAGACAAGTCAGATGCTGGACTTGGCTGCCTTTGGTGACCAGAGTGCTAGCACCAGCATGCGGGGTGGGGGCCAAGTTCAAATATACTTCACAGGGATATCTGTTTGCTTCAGGGCTACCTCACAGGGTAAGTGAGTTGGGTGGGAGGGTTACCTCTCTTGGCCCAAGGCCAGAACTTGGCTCTCCCAGCTGGACCTGGTACTCATTCAGAGCCTTCTTGGCAGCCTCATCCTCCGGGTAGAAGAGCAGGACACTCAGGATATTTTCCACAGCCTGGGACAGATTCCCCACTGGAGACAGAGCAATAGGGTGGGTGGGGCAGAGACCAAGAATGGCAAGGATCTTGGGCAGAGGCAGAGGCAGAGGGAGACAGGGACAGAGGCAGAGCTGGAGAACGTGGTGTCCCAAGGCCAACCAACTCAAAAGCCTCCATCCCACCTGGCAGCCATGCTCAGCCACTGCTTTCTAAGCTTCCTCAGACCTACCTGAGCTGGATGGGCAGAGTTCAAAGGGAAATAAGAGGACAGAAGAAAGGAACGTGAGAAGCAGCAAGGGCAGAGAGCCTTGTGTGTGTTCCACAATGGCACCAAAGGAGAGCAAATTAGAGTTGTCCTGATGGTCCCTACGGAGCTCTGACCAATTATAGATCCAGAGACATTGTGGAGGGATGGAGAGAGAGGGCTCAGGATACCACCAGGGACAAACCTTCACTTTCCCTTTCCAACCTGTCACCCCCAGCGCTCAACCTTCCCCAACTGACCCTGAGCGTGGGCCTCATACAGCCGTCTCAGCTGGCCAGGAAGAAAATCGGGGACAGGGAAGCTGCGACCAGGACGTGTAGCCGTGTCCCCAACACAGCGCTGCCGGCACTGCAAGACCCGAATCCAGTGTCCTGTGGGGACACACTCGAGTCATTCAGCTTCTGGTGTCCTCCAGGCCTCATGAACCCCAGGCTCCCAGCTCCGTACCTGCAATGGCCTCATAGAGGCCGCCCTGGCTCCCCGGCCCCTCTTCTTCTCCCTCCCTCTGCTGCTCCTCAGGCCCCTCACAGCCAGCCCGGCAGCTCTCCATCTGGGCCAGGCTCTCCTGCAGGGCCTCCTCTAGCCTGGGCAGTGCCAGCCCTGCCTCCTGGTGAGCCAGGAGCTCCAGGCCAGTGTCATAGGCTGCCTGTTGGGGAGGGAGTGGTCAGTAGCCTGAGATCCATGGGGAGAGGCTGCCAGACAAGATTGGGGGTAGGAAGAAGAGGAAGGGTGTTGGTCACATTTGGGCCATGGACTCCAGGTCCCATTTCACTTGGGGAATACAAAAGTGGTCCTCAGAATCAGAATGCTGGGAGATGGGCCTTCAGTGATCTTCAGGGAAGAAAACTTAAGTCCCGGAGAGGGACTCCCCATCCAGGGTCACTGAGGACAGTACCCAGATATTCTGTTGCCCAAGCTACATGGGGAGGCCTGTGTGTCCAGCCAGTCAAAGGCTGGGGGCAGGACAGGAGTCATGTTGGGGGTCTCACCCAGTGTGGGGGCGTCTCCAGGTCCCGGAAGCTCTGGGGCCGAACCCCAGGCATCCGTCTGTACTTAGCCATGTCTTCCCGCATCTGCAGGTGCGCGGGGTTTGCTACAAAGAAGGTGTGCGCTGCAGATGCTGCCAGGTCCAGCTTCTTCAGCTGAGAAGCAGGAAGGAGGAGGGCGTCACTGCCTGCGATAGGGGGTGTCCGAACTCTGCCCCCTCTCTGCCCCACCCCCACACCTGGGACTGTCCGAGAGCCTTGTGGAAGACTTATCAGTCAGAACTGCCCACCTCCCAACCTCCAGATCCCCTAAGAAACCAGTATGTTGGGACTTCCAGAAGTCTGGTAGCCAAAGAAAGGGGTTCTGAAGAGTTTGGGGTGGCTGACATATGGGCAGAGTCCTCAGGGGCTCAGTTTTGGAGATGAGGTGGAAGTGATAGCTAAGTGAGGTGGGGAAGTGGGGAGACCTGAGCGACCAGCAAAACCCGCAGGTCTCTAGGACCCTGAGCGGGGTGTGTGTGACCAGCACCTCCACAAACCCCAGCCACGTAGGCAATAGCTACCGAACTAGAGGCTGCCCGGAGCCCGCGGTCCTCGACACCCCTGGGCACCGCCGTCAGCCTTGCCCTTCCTCTAACCTTCCCGAAGCGCCCTCGGGCCCCCTCCTCTGACCTTCCTGCACTCGCCCCGCTCCCAAGACTTCCTGCCCAGCGGCGGGTTTGGCCCACAGCCCCTATGCTTCATCCTAGGGATAGGCGGTGCCGCCCGTAGGACTCAGTAAGACCTACTAAAACTTCAGGCCCCTTCCCTCCATCTCCGCCTTGTGACACCCACCCCCTTCCAACTTGGCTCCCACAATCCCCCTTAGGCTGTCCCTCTGCAACCTCATGGGTAGTTGACGTGATTTCGATGAGACCTACTCAAACGGAGAGGTCGTTGTCCCCCACCCCGCCACCCCAGCCGCACCCCGGGTCCTGGGCGCTGGCATTCCGCCCTCTCCTGGCGAACGCAGAGTAGGACAGCAAAGCGGGCCGGGTAGGTAGCACCCACGAAGCGGCCGGGCTGCTCCCGCACCTGGTAGTAGGCCCTTTGCAGGTAGTTGTAGGGCTCCCGGCGACGGAAGGTGTCCCGGAGAGCGCTCCCTACGCGCAGCCGCGCCGCGCCCCCGGGACCCAGCCTCCGCGCGGTGCACTGGGTCAGGCACTCGGCGCGGCGGAGCGCGGCGCGGAGGAGCAGCCGCTCCCAGGCCCCCTGTACCCCTCCGGGCCCGGAGTCAGGCGCCAGGGCGTCCAGGAGCGCGGCCCCCGGTTCGGCCGCACAGTGCTCCCCGCAGTCCAGCCGCGTGCGGCCCAGCGCCGCCTGGCTTCGCAGCGCCTCCCGCAACAGCGCCACGGCCGGCGCCCAAGCCCCGGCCGCGTAGGCGCGCAGCCCGTCGGCGTAGAGCAAGTCGGGGGCCTGGGGGGGCGCCCCCGGGGACAGCGAGGCCAGGCCGGAGGGCTCGGGGGACCCCGGGTGCGGAAGCAGTAGCAGCAGTCGCAGAAGCCCGAGCATGGTGTCCCAGCCGCCGGCCGGCTGCCGACGGGAATGCGGGAGCGGAAGAAGGGGGAAGCCGGGGGGGAGGGAAAAGGAAGGAGAGATGGGGGGGAGGAGAGGGACAGGAGTGAGCGCGGCCGAGCGGGCCAGAGACCCAACCCTGGCAGAGGCTGACGGCAGCGAGAGGTCGGAGGATGCCTGGCGGAAGGTGGGGAAAGCGCTCTTTGAGACAGGCGGGCTGAGGGACAAGAAGCAGGCCGTGGAGAGAGGAGGGTGGAGGGCCGCAGCTGGTGGGGGCCTGGTGCTTTGGACGACAGTGTGAGGAGCCTCTAAGGACCCTTGACCAACCCCCACCACCCCACCCCGCCGAGGCCGACGGGGTGGGAGGGACTACTGCGGCTGTGTTCTCCTCCCCTCTCGGGCCCAGGAAAGGAGTGTGGATGCCTCCCTGCACACCCTCCCCACCACTCACACACTTTTGGAAAACAGGAGATAAACTCCAGGCCTGTGACACCAAGTCAGGCCCAAATCCTTTCGTGCCCGGAAAGTGGGCCTCTAGATGGACCTGAGGGGAGGAGGAGAGCTGGGCATGTGAGATAGTCACACTCTAAAACCACTCCACACACCTGAACAAAGCTCATTGGCACAGCAAACCAGCAAACTCAGGTGTCTCCAGGGACTGCCCCTCATGTTCTTAGAAGCTATCTCTGTATATGTCTGCACGTCTGAATCTGAGTGCCTTTCTCTGTATTTCTACGCCTCTATTGTCTGCCCCTGCTCTACTTTGTCCTCTATGGGCCGTTCCACCCGCCAAGCCTCTGACCACACCCTTTGCCACCATAGTACACTGGATACAGAGGTTTCAGTGATAACACTTCAGATTTTAATACATTTTGATAGGGATGATGGAAGGTGAGTAGGGCATCTGGTCACTTGGATGGGAGACAGCAGAGGCTGCAGGGCCCCAGATCCAGTGCCCATCTCCCCGGAGTCTGGAGGCAGCGCCCTCGGCCCAGGGCCAGAGCAAGGTGCTACCCACCCAGGCCCCCTCATCCGTCTGAGTCCACAGGCCTGATTAGGCTCACAGGGTCATCTGGGGGAAGATGGGGTTACCTGGACCCCAGGATCCTCCCCAAGCTCTTGTAGTCCCTTCACCTCCAGTCAGGGAGCAGCGTCTCCCTGCACTTAGCCCCAGAGAAAGTCCAATGACTCTGCTATCAGGGGACCCAAGGGAGAGTCGGCGGGGTGAGGGGCCCAGCGGCCTGGGCCGGCGAGGAGAGGGCCCTGGTGAGGCAGTTGGAGAAGGCAGAGGTGTCTCATCAATGAACGTGGTGATCTCCTCCCGGAAGAAGCCAGGACCCCTTGGGGGTCCCCCAGCTGACCCCAGAATCCCACCTTCAAGGAACTGGCGAAGGCTGGCCAGCCCCCCACCTTCAGCTTCCTCCTCGTCCTCCTCATCCTCCAACCTTTGTCTTCGTCCCAGGTACTCAGGAGGGCCTCCCAGGGCCCGGCTCTGGGCCGGGAGGACCCGGATGTCATCAGAAGATGACCACTTGTGCAGGAAGGAGCCTGGTGCCCGAGGAGTAGAGAAGATGTTGGTATCGTCATGGGACAGACGACGGGACAGAGGGACCTGGGGAGAGGAGCAAGTAGACCCAGAGGTGCTGCAGGGACAAAGGGGGTAGAGGCAGGAACCAAAGTGGGGACTAAGCAAGATGATTCCATCCCCTTAAACTTCCGCAGAACAGCCTCTGATGGGCAAACTTAGTTTTGAGAGGTCTGAAGAGGAGCCTCTCTTGCTACACCTTTCTTTCACCTCCCCTTTGGGTGCCCTGCAGGTCAGGGCTAGGGAATGGGGGTACAGATGGATCACAGACTGGAGAAAGTGGTGAGGGGATACCCAGAATAGGAGGTTCCCATACCTGTAAGTAGTGGACCCTCTCAAGAGGGGGAAAGAGCATGTGCCTTCCAGGTAGCAGCTTCACCTGGGTGGGGTCCCTGGCCCCTGGTCCTGTGGCCCCATTAGCATCAAAGCGAACTTTGCACACTCGGCCATCTGCATAATCATCATAGCCTCCATCTAGGAGAGAACAGGGGCAGAGTGGTTACAGGCAAGGAATACCTACTTCCCTTCCCAGCCCCCTTCAAAAGCTGCTGCCCCCTTTTTAAGCTCCCCAAAAATCCTTCTGTTCTCACTGGTTTGTAAGCTCCAAAAGGAAAGTGAGAGTGTCTAGGGCCTGCTGCATTCAATGCTGACTCCCTAGTACTCATACGTACAGACAGACGTATTTATTGGAAGTTACTCCCCCACCAAGAGCTGTCCCTGTATCTGGGGATCTCTCAGGAAGCTTAGCCTCCTCTTAGTTCCACAGCCTTTCCTTATATTTAAGACTCAGCTGTTTCTCCAGCGCCCTGCCTGATAGAGCAGAGCTGGGCAGTGTGGGTTTCCAGAGGGGAACTGATTCACAGTGGAGGGAGCCCCCGGTTCAGAAGGAAGCACTGAGTGTGCATCAGGGTGCCTGACAGGGAAAGGGGAGCCTGAGAGTCCACCAGGGGTGGCGCAGATTCTGTCCAGTAGGGGGCCCTCCAGGGAAGCCTGTCCCCACACAGAGAAGGGCTGGTAGAAAGCGGCAGGAAAGGGAGCCACACTGCCCAGGGAAGCAAAAGCCCAGTCCCTCCTCTGACCGTCATCGCCATCCTCCTCGGACATGATAGCCACGCACTGCTCCCACACGGTGCGCACATCAGCCCGGTAGCGCTCACAGGACCAGATGAAGGAGGGCAGCAGCAGTGTCTGAGCCATCGAACACCACAGCACAGCCAGCACCATCCACGGGGGAGCCGAGTCCGACTTAAGGGAGAAAAAGCTCACCACCTGGCGGGAGGATGGGGAATGGCGCCGGGTCAGGGGCCAGAGTCAGAGGGCCCACTTGAGCCCAGATCCGATAGCCTAGGACAGCTGGTGGGCACGAAGTCAGGAACGGATGGCCAGGGTCCCACAGGATCATGACGGAGGCAAGGTTGGGGGTGGAGACAGATGAACAGAGGGGAAGGGATCGACTTGGAGGAAAGTCAGGGAAGAGTACTGGAGACAAAGCCCTGGGGCCCAGAGGAAGAGGAGCAGAGGTGGTGCAGTAAACTTGAAGACAGAAATTCCAGGGTAGTGACCAGATGGGGATGCAGAAAGCTGGGGTGTTAGGGTGAGCTTTCCAGAGGGTTCCAGCCAGGAGTGATCACAGACCCTGTGGTATCCAAAGGGAATTAGGGAATGGGAGAGGGAAGCCCCACAGCTGGATGATAGGTCCAGGGGGCTGAATAATGGAGCCCCAGGACAGATGATGGAGCTGGAGAGTGCGTAGTGTAGCTAAGGGTGGATGAGTGGGTTGAGTAGTGGGAATTGGAAAACATGATGGAGTTGGGGGTAATGGGAATAGGAGCTGGACAACAGAGATGAGGCTCACAGGTGGAGTGGGAATGGGTAGTTGAGAGGAAGGAGAAGGATGAAACTGCTGTAGGGCTGATACAGCTGGAGTTCATGTGACTGTGCTTGGGCCTGGTCACACTGGGGAGAGCAGCTGGCGGGACCCCAATCTCACCAAGATAGGCACCCCTGTGAGTGAGTCATAGAGAAAGACGATGGCGCTGACCAAGTTGGTGACCTGCAGGGACGTCTTGGCCGACTCGGAGCCGTCCAGTGAGGACCGCCGCTTCCCTCGGGCATCCTCCACCACAATGGCTGGCACCTCAAAGGCTGGCCGAGTACCCAAGCCCCCTGGCCCACCCCCCTTGGCCCCAACTCCACCCCCTGCTCTCCAGGCCTGCCGAGCCCTCCGGGGCCGGGCCCACAGTGTCTGGTAGAAGGTGATGGCCACACACACCAGCCCCATGACGATGCCCCCGAGTAGCAAAAGGCTGAAGCAGACACCAAAGCCCAGGCCAATCTTGGAGACTATGAACTGGCAGCCACGGGCGTAGTAACGCTCGCCATTGTTGTGCCAGCCAATGGAGGGCAGCGTGGAGAGGATGAAGCTGACCATCCAGATGCCCATGACAGCGTGCAGCGCCTGCTTCTTGGCATTGCTGAGGCGGTAGTTGACAGGCCAGCGCACCATCCACATGCGATGGTAGGAGAGTGAGGCGACGGTGAAACAGGTGGCTAGGGCCAGTGTGTAGTAGGTGGACACAAAGACCTTGCAGATGCTCTCGTTCCAGTCATAGTCGGAGGAAGCCTGGCGCCGTAGCTGCACCACAGCGAAGGTGGTGAGGGGCACAGCCGCCATGAGTATGTGTGTGCCCGCCAGGAAGCACAGCAGCAACTCTAGTGGCTTGTGCTTCTGCTGCTTGGCCGAGATGCTGAGGATGATCCAGGCATTGGCCAGCAGTGCCAGGAGCCCACAGGCCAGCCAGGACAGCGCGTTTGAGCGCAGGGAGGCCTCCTCAGCCCCCACTCCGCCCCGAGCCATGCTATCCTAGGTCCCCCACCCCCTTTGAGCTCCTGGGGGTGGGGGCTAGGTCTCACCCAGGAGCTCCACTCACACACACCTCCATGATGCCCACAATCCTTGCCCTGTAGTGAGGCAAACTGCCCCTAGGCCTATCCTACTGCTCAGCATTGCATGACTGACCCAGCTTTGGTCAGGTGTGGAGGGCAGCGGGGGGCACTGAGGGTCAGCAGAGGCCCTCAGTCTCCATACTGTGGGGGCCCTGCCTGAAGTATCCCTGTGGTTGATGGGGAAGGCGATCTGACTGCTTTCCTCACTATGAGGCTGGCTGGGGAGCTCTGGTCCCCATGTTGGGACTTCCAGGTCTCTTCTTCCTCCGGCTCTTGACCAGTCAGGGAATCTTCCGGATGCACCAATAGGTGTGGGGGTGAGGCTCAGCCACCAGGACAAACTGCAAGGGAAAAATGAGCCATGGGAAGCAGAAGGCCAAGGGAGGGCCTAGGCTGTTCTCCAACTGGCTCCTTGTGCCCCCTTTCTCCTGAAACTACAGAAATGACTGATTACTAGGGTTCATGGGGTCATTCAGAACATTCTCTTGCCTTGAATCAGATGGCTACTCAAACACCCCACACAGATAAGAACCCTGCTTTCCACATCTCCAGGAAAGAAGAGATTATCCCTCTTCCTTTTTTAGCCCTCTTTCCTCCCTCTGGTGCTCCTGGTCTCCTCCTGGTGTCTCCTGCTCAGTGCTATTCGGCCCTTATCTGGATCTCTCTTCAGAGCTACTGATGGCAGATGCATCAGTTTCTTCTTGAGGGTTTCTGGTAGACTGGTATATGGTATTGCAGCCCATCCCCAACCTTCCAGGCTCCTGGGTCTGGTGGTCTTGGTGCTCAGCCGCATTGCCCCATGCATACATGGTCACCCTCCACCTCACCAGGGATCTGGGAAGATGGGGGAAAGGAGACTGGGACCAAGGTGGGGGGCGGGCTAGGGAACCCGAAGGCAGGGAAACCACTGACATCAGAAACATCCAGAAATGGAAAGATGGGAACTGGGGGGAAGGAGGAGAGTTTGAGCAGAAGATAAAGAAAGAGGGGGCAAAGTGATAGTATCTGAAAATAGAAGGAGAAGCCCAGAGACCCCTGGAGAGGAGGTTTCAGAGGGAGGAGGGGTTGCACGGAGAAAGCTGGAAATAGGGAAGCTGAGAAGAAGAGCCCAGTGTTCAATAAGGCGCTGATTCCCACTGGTAGCCCTCGATTCTTCCCTTATACTGAGCCTCAGTTTCCCTCTGATGGGAAGGAGGGTAGTCCTGAATTTGGGGTGGCTGAGCTTCAGTGAGCCCGTGGAGGGGGCTAAGAGGAAATCCGGTGAAACCCTGAACAGAGTAGAGGCAGGAAGGATGGGCATAATGGCTTTGGGGTAAACGGGGTTAAAAATGGGGCACAGCGGTCTGAGGGTCTATTTCCTGTGGAAGAATCTCAGACCCTTGCCCTTCCTGAGGTGCTAGTCCACCCCCCACCTTTGTCTTCCCTCCGGAGCCCAGTACACCCTAGTTGCCATGGCAATGGCCGGCCAGAGGGAGGTGGAGGGAATTGGTCAGAAGCACCCCCCCTACCCTCCCGACAACCCTGGACCACTTCCCACCCACCGATCCCCAGGCTCAGCGGGTGGGCTCCGGAGGGAAGAGAACGGGACTCTGAGAGGGAGGGAGGCTGGAAGGATGTGAAGGACAGAGGGAAGGAGGTGAAGGACAGAGAAAGATCGGAGGCAGGTGGGAGGAGATCTGGGGGACTCCGTGGCAGATGGGGGTCCCTGGGCCTTCGGGGCGAAGGGGTACGGTCAGGCGGCTCCTCCCTCCTGCCTCCCACCGTGTTCTCCGGGGCAGAAACAGCAGGTGGCTGGGGAGGAGGGGCCAGCCCGAGGGGAGAGGAGGCGGCCGGGGGCAAGAGGGAGGGGACCGGGCGGGGGTCGTCTTACCTCGGGCTGCGCCCACCACCGCCCGGGAGGCGCGCGCGCCGCGGCTCCCGCCGCCCGCCGCCGGCGCCCGCCCGCTCTCCTACTCCCCTCCTCCCGCGAGCGCCCTCCCGCCTCGGCCCTGCCTCTCGGGCACAGCCCGCGGCTCCCCCCGCCCTGCCCCCGGGGCGCTCAGGCTCCCCAGTCGCGGAGTCCCGCCGGAGCCGGGCGAGGGCACCGCAGGCTGGGCGAGCGGACGGGCGCGAGGCGGGCAGCGGGACGGCGGCGCCTTGGAGGGGGAGGGGCGAGGCCGGCGCCGCGGCGGAGGGGGCGAGCGGGGGGGGGGCGGCTCACTGCGAGAGATTCGTGTCCTGCCCCCACCCCACCCCGTGTCTCTCCACGAACACAAGCTTCGAGAGGCAGCTGGTGTTTTCGGGAGCGAGGAGCGAGCTGTTCGGGGAGGAGGAAGCATGTGTCACTGTGCGTGTCCGTGAGAGCCTGGGGCGCAGCTCGGAGGGGCAGCGCTGGAGCTGCCAGTGAGGGGCGGTCGTGCCGGAGCCGGGGCTGTCTCGGGGTTGGGGGACTCGGGTCTGAAAGAATCCCCCCTCACAGACGGCGACCTCCCCCTGAAACACAAACTCACACTTCTGTGGGATGCACACAACTGCCACGCACACACTGCAGTTTCTCATAGTCCCTTTTCCCCAACACACACACACACACACACACACACACACACACACACACACGTGTAGAGCACACACAGCCGCTAGTCTCCCTCCCTCAGTGGATCAAACGCCTGTGATTAGTCAGCCTCCCACAAGCACACACAGGGAGGGCCCTTTGGGGTGGGTAGGTGGGTAACCAGCCTCCAAAGACTTTTTCCCTCCTCAGGGAAACTTCCTTTCTTTCCAGGGACTAGCTGGCAACCTCTCCTCTGGGTCAGACCCCAAGGACCAGAAGATTCCGGGTCCCCAGAGAAGAGTCCACTTCTCCCTCTCTCTCTTAGCGCACGCACACACACGCACACACACACACAAATGAGGAAGAGCATCTTCTTTATAGTAAGTTTATTGTATTTTTCTTTCACCTCAGGGGGCAGGGTAGGGAATGGGCAGGAATACAAAGCAAGCCATGGGGAGCCCTGTCAGCAATTGGGTGTTCTCCCTGGAAAGGAAAAGGGAAAGGGGGTAGGGACTGAAGAAGGTGGTGAGAAAGCACAGGAAGAAGAGGCAGAGGAGGCTGGGGATCTGAGAGAAGTCGATCCAGACGCAAAAGACTACTGTAACCCCAGCTTCCTGTTCCTGAATGGTTTGTGCGGGATGAAGGAGGGGGCAGGGCAGGGACACTGAAGCCCAGGGCTATCACCTTTCACAGGAGGTCCCCTCAGAGGGTTCACCCCTGGCAAAGCTCACCTTCCAGAAGGTTCTGCAACAAGGTGAGTGGCTGGTCCCTGGGCACTCTCTCCCGCAGGTCCTGTGCTCTGATTAGGGGAACTGAAGGCTCTGTCCTCTGGTAACAGGATTCTGCTGCCAGCAGGTGGTGAAGGAAAGATTTCAGGTAGGGAGGCCTCCCTTCATGTTCCTGAGCTCTTTGAGGCAGGCCTTCCCTGTGGTGGTGTGCTTCTATGAATCCAGAGGTATGTAGTGGGCATTTATGACTAACCAGCCACAGAGGACTGTGTGACATTGTCCCCGTGTTCCAGAAACAACAGTGGAACTAAGGGTCAAGAGACCTGGGCTAGTCCTGACTCCAGCATTTACTAGCTGCATGGCTTTGGGAATCATCCGACCTCCCTGAGTTCCATTTCTGGTCTATAAAGTGGAGATTCTAATTTTGGTCCTGTTACTACCAGCCTTGTAGGATTTTCATAAGGTTCAAAAAAATAGACAAAGGATGTGAAACTGGTTTATAAATTGAGGCATGCTGCTGGAGTGATAAGGAACTGTCTGCACAAGTGTGGGCTGTGTATGTGGGCGTGTGTCCAGGGGTGCCTGTGTGCACAGGTCAGGATGTGAGCCTGCAGCCCTGCCAACAGGAGGAGAAGCAGGTAGAATGGAGCACTGGGGACTGGCAGTCAGGAGGCTTTGGGTCTGGATCTGTCCTTGACTGGCTGTGTGATCTTGGGGTAGTCCCTGCCCTCTCTGGCTCCAGTTCCTCTCCCGTACAATGGCAGTCCCGTACTTCAGACACCCAGCTTCACCCCCCAGGCCAAGCGGGGCTGGTCCTGTGGCTCCCCTGGGGCCAAGAGGACAGCAAGGGGAAAAGCTGAGAAGAAATAAAGAAGGGCTGGGGCTTGGGTGAAAAAGAAATGGGGAGGAAGTGGTATGAGTGAGCCTCTGGAAGAGGAGGACCAACAGCCAGCTGTGGACAGGAAAGCAGGAGATGACCGGAGGCGCTGGGATCTGCTACATTCATCTGGTCCGCACGCCCAGGAGCCCAACACGAAACTGCAGGGAAGACAGCTGGGGAGGCTGCAAGTGGAAAGCTCCCTGCCCGGTGCCTCAAATGAGACTACATGTTTTCTGGAAGCGGCTGGAGAAAGAAAGAAGAGGAGCTGTTCCTCCACAGCTCCTGTGCATTCTCCATGGCTCCGCCGCCCCACTTTTCTCTTCCAGTGCAGTGATGGCCTCTGGGCCACAGCTGCTGTGCCACATGCAGGAATATCACAGGCCAGCTGCTTCTTCCTCCTGCCTCCGCTCTCTCCTGCTTCCCACCTCCTCTGCCATTCCTTCTCGCCCTGCTCTCCTCCCCACCTCCTTTAGCCCCATCTCCTCACCGCCACCCCTCCTCCCTTCCCTGTCTTGCCCCCCTTGCCTACTTCCTCCTCTCTCTTCCTCTCACCCCTTCCCTGGCTCCCCCAGTTCCTTACTGGGGACACTGGCAGGTCTTCTTCTCACTGAGGAGTCTCTTGATCTGAGACACCCGCTCTGCCTGGCGCTGTCAGGAAGAAGGAAGGGAGTCATGAGGGTCCCAGGCCTCCAGAAGGGAAGTTCCCCTTGGAGGGGGGAGTGGGGAAGGCTGGGAGAGGAGAAGCAGTCCTGTGGCTGCAGCCATGGGTCCCAGAATGAACTCTGCTCCTTCCTCTCCCTCCTTCCATGTGGGACGGGGGCGGGGCCCAGCCTGCAGTGAGGGAGCTCCACGGTGGGCAGAGGAGCCACAACAGGAGCAGGTCACATATACAGGGCACCCCGGTGTACAGACTCCATGCAGGGTGCTCCAGTGCCTTATGGGGGCGGAGGGGGGTCTGGGGAGGCTCACTCACCCTGCGGTGCCAGCACTTAACACAGCAGAAGATGAAGAACCCAGTGAAAAGCAGGCCTGTGATTCCACCCAGCACCGTAGCCAGGAGCTTCAGTGAGACCCTGGTGAGCGCTGTGGATGAAACTGACAGAAAGAGGTGTGTTCAGCCTCACCACCCTCCATCAGGGACAGCTCAGGCCTCACTGCCCAGCCACATCTGGGTCTGATCGGTGGGCTGGGAGAGGGGCAGGGTGGGCAGGGCCTTCACAGACCACAGGGGCTGGAGGGGAAAGGCTAGGGAAGGGGTTTTAAGGTTTTGAGTCCACAGGGCACTCTGGGGAGCTAGAGACAGTGCTCCAGGCTGCTGTGCCGTGTGTGTGCATGCGTGCACACCTGTCTGGAGAGGGGCCGGGGTCGGGGTCTCTTGGCCAGACCCACCCAATTCCTGGGTTGTAGACCTCAGGGAGCTGGAAACTTCTGGGACTGTAGGTGGGAAACACTTCCCACCTCACCTCATCACCCCTGACTGTCGAGGCACCATGCAGATACCCTCCCATCTCAGGAATGGTGGTGGTGTAGGGGGGCGGACTCTGGGTGCTCTCTGCCAACCCCGGGAGAGCTCAGGAGGCAGGGCTTGGGGTTAGGCCATGGAACCAGGATCCTCACTCACCCTCGACCTGGGATTTCAGCAGGACTTTGTCCTTGTCACTCAGTACGCACTGCCATGCCCCCACCTCGGGGTTGGACACCTGCAGCAGCTTCTGCTGATTGGTTACATTGGCAGTCTGGTTCTCCAGGCTCAAGCTAAGCGTCAGCTCAGGGGAGGTGGGTCCCAGCACCTCACAGGCCAAAATGTCCTGGGACTTAGTCACTGCAGAGAGACAAGAGCCTGAGGCTGGGAGCCTGGACCTCTGGGTTCCCTGCAACTCAATGCTCTAAGGGCATTAAGTAGGGCAATCAAAATGATGCTTTACGTGCATGTCCCTCTTTGAGCCTTTCAGAGCACATTTTCATGTGGTTATAATACAGAAAGTGCAGCTTTTGAGGTCTGACAGTCTTGGATTTGAATCCCAGCCCCACTGCTTATGTCGTGTTCTGTAAATTACTTGACAGCCTGAGCCCCAGAGAATAACTAAATGCACAAATACATGAAAAGCTCTTGAATGGGGCCTGGCATGTACTAAGTAAGCATCAAGAATTAGCCATTATTATTTGGGGAGTTGCTCTGATGATTGAGGAGATAAGTAAAGAACTCAATGCAGCACCTGATGCCATCATCACCATCCTATGAAGTGCGGATTTTGTCATCCTATTAGGAGAAAGCAGACCCACAGTATGGGGGCTTAGCTGGGTCCCATAAGGGTGGACCCAGGCAGAACCAGAACTCTGATTCTCAGTGGGTGCCCTCCTGAGGTTCTCAGAGGAGCCCTAGGCTGGCTCATGGATGTTAGGGAAAGACAAGTGGATTCCAGTCTCAGTTCAAAATCAGTCCCCAGACCAGAGAGCCCTCAATCAGCCCCAGCAGGCAGTCAGGGCCTAGGCATCCCTCTTGGGGCCTGTCCTGCTTACAGGGAGCCTTGGGTCAGGCCCCTCCACCACTTGCCCCTGCGTACCCCCCAGCCCAGCTCCTCACCTCTCATCACCACGAGGTTCACTTCCTGGTGCAACTGGCCCTCGGAGAGAACCAGGGTCAGGTTTCCAGAACCAGCATGGTGATGTGAAGCCTGGGGCAGAGTGAGACGGAGCGGGAGCGCCTCCCCGATCTGGAGCTTGAGGTCTGGGCGAACCTTTTTCACAGACACCTTCTTGTTCTCCAAGGAGAAGGTGACCCAGGACTGAGGGGTGGAAGCCCCCACCGCCTGCCACCTCAGTTCCCCTCTCAGGCTCTCATCTTCGAAGGTAAGTGGGAAGGAGAAGGCTGCCGGCTCCCCCTCTTTTGTATAGACCGCAGTAGAATGCTTCCAAAATGCTGAAGGTGGGAAGGGAGAGAACCCGGTTGGAAGGATGTGGGAAGGGGGAGAACCTGGGTCGGAAGAAGGTGGGAAGAAGATGTACAGGGTGGGGTAGGCATGCAGTGGGGGTGGCAGAGGTGGGGGGACCAGCTGAGTCAAAACACCTAGGCTGCCATCTCAGGCCCCTAAATTCCTATCTTCTCCAAACCTCTGTAGTCTTTCCAACATGTTCTCATGGCTCCTCTGAAAATCCCCCTGGGAAAGCCCAGTCACAGGGGCCCTCACCTTCCTCAGGGTCCCGGGGGCAGCGGGCATTTGGCCAGCACCATTTAGTTGCATAATTTATCACCCTTCCCAAGATAGGAGCAAATACTTACATTGGGCTCCCTATGTGCCAGGCACCATTCTTAATGTGTTATATGCATTAATTCTCACTAAAACCCTACAAGGTAGATACTGTCACCATGAGCACCATATTACAGATGCAGAAACCGAGGCACAGAGGTTCAGTAACTTGCTCAAGATTGTGTGGTCACAATCACAGAGCCAGGTCAGAGCCTGGTCACAAGGTCAGAGCCAGGATTTAAATCTGGTCCATGTACTAACCACCACACTACCCTACCTTGTGTCACATAAGCACTGGAGGACAGGATGGGGTGGGGGTGGGAGTAGGTCCTGCATTCTAGGCTATTGGTTCCTCCCAGGTCCTAGTTCAGGCTTCTAGAGGTGCAATGGGGAATTTCACTGTGGCTGACTTGCTGGTGTTAGACTCCCTGAGTCAGTGGAGATGCCAGCTTGGTGGGAGTGGGGAACTGAGGCAACAAAGAAAATAGATGCCCTGGACATTGCTCCTGTGGGGCCCCCTACATCCTTACATCCCCTGTCCCTTCCTTCCTCCATGCCCAGCACCCTGAGGAAGAGAGGGCCCAGTGTACCCCTCAGGATGGGCTTCAGCTCTCAGGGGCTGGTCCAAGCCTCCCCCAAACCCAAGCACCAGCCCTGGGGCAGAGCAGTGACATCAGAGAAGGTCTGTGGCCACTGAGGCTGGGGGATACTGCAGGGGGAGGAGCTCCTCTTACCCAGCACCAAGATGTTTACTTTGAACACCAGTGTCTTCTGGTTCTGGGAGACGGTGCACGTCCAGGTGCCACTCTCCTGCAGCCCCAGCTGGGACAGTGAGAGGCTCTTGATCCCCGTTTTGCTTTTATTCCATGGACCTTTCCATCGCACTGAAGGGTCACTACCAGACGGGGTCTCCAGGGTCAGGGTCAGGCTCTGCCCTGCCAGCAGGCGGATGTTGCTGCCGGTGTTCGGGCTGGCGGTCACTGTGGAGGGACCAGGTCACCTATGTCACACACACATCATCCCCAAGGAGAAGGGAGGAAGCTGGGAACCAAGAGCATCTCTCCGTTACTCCGACCCCGCCCCAGGCAGGGCCCCATTCCCCTCCTCCTCCCCCTCCTCTCCTCCCTGTCTCCCTCCCTCCTTCTGGCCCTTCCCCTCCCCCTGCAGGGCCCGAGGAGGGTGTGAGGAGACATGGTGGCCAGTCTGGTCTGAGTCTGGACCAGCTCAGGCCCTGGTTTTGGGGTGGGGATGGGAGCTGGAACAAAGGGAGGTTCGCTGGCGGTATCTTCATGCCAGGCCCACCCCACTCACATCTGAACACCAGCAATTCCACCTCGATCTTCCTGTCTTCCACTTCACAGATGTAAGTCCCTGAGTCTGTTATTTCAAGGTCCCTGATGAGCAGAGGAAATGATCCCTGGTCCCACAGGATTTTTTTTGTGTCAACTCGAGTTTTCAGCTTGGAGGGACCTGGGAGTAGAAGCCATATGGGGGAGTTGGGGTACCCTGGAGACATGGCAGCCCCAGCGAGAGCAGTGCCCACACTCTTCTGATCTGAGTTGCTAATCTCTTGCAGAATTTGTTCCTCGCCCTGATCAGAGAACCTAGACCAGTAATGAGATTCCATCGCATTCATGTACCTAGCTAGGACCCTACCTCACTAATCCAAAATAAGACAATATCCTTATTTACAGATCACCAACTCCTACATGCCAAATACTTCATACGCATCGTCTCAAGTCATCTTCACAATTCCGATAAATCAGCACTGCTTTGCTTATTTTGCAGATAAGGAAACTGAAGCTCAGAGAGATTAACTAGTTGCCCAAACTCTTACTTACACATTGTTGGCAGGAACATAAACCAGTACACTTTCTTTGGAAAGTAATTTGTAATAGGTACTAGAATCACAAATGCACATACAAAACCAAATGTCAGGTTAACTGCGAGAAGATAGGTTAAGTAAATTACAGTGCTGTTCAGTGGAACGAGGAAACCCTTTATATTCTGAGATGGAATAATGCCTAAGAAACACCATTAACTGAACAAAGCAAGATATTAACCAGCTACCATTTCTTTAAGAAGAAGAGGGAAATCTATTTTTCTGTCTATTTGCCTTGAATATGAACAATTATTTCTAGATGTAAACATAGGAAAATGGTAACCTCGTTTGCCTCTGGGAGAGGAAATGAATACCCATGAGACAGGTATGGGAGAGGGAGCTTTCCTTATACAACCTTGTCTACCTTTCGAAATTTGACTCCTAAGTGGTGGAACCAGAATTCAATTCAGGCCTGTTGGGTACACTCTGAGAACTGCCTCTGGAAAGTTCTTCAGACATGGACATGTGGTCCCCTCCAGCCTCTCATTTATCTTACAACCATCTCCAAGAAGAAGTTCTCTTTAGCTACCCGTGTTCTGGGTGTAGCAGCTGCTTCAGAATTCCTGAAGAGGAGGACTTCAGAAGCTAACATTGCTAGCAAACAGAGTTTTCTACTTAGAATGAGGGATGGGGTGAAGGTGGCTGAGATAAAACCCCTACCCTCAACCCCCTGGGCACTACCTCTGCCTTCCTGAGCTACCGTATGTCCTCTCACTATCTTCGTCTCAGTGCAGGAGACTGGATGCCACATTGGCCAGGCATTCCCCCTTCTCTCCCCTTCCAGACCTCACTGTCCCCTCCCCCACCGCTCACTGTCATCATCTTCAGGGACCTTTCTGGAAATCCTGTAGTCCACCCCCCACCCCCGCACGCCAGCACTCACCCACCTCCCCTTTATCAGTCCCTTTGGTTCCTACCCAACTGGCTCTTTCCTCTGGATCTACACATTGGCTTAGTTCCCCATTTTTCTGAAATCCTACTACATTCCTTACACAATTTATCAAACTTCTTGAAAGAGTAGCCTCCTCTGCTTCTGCCCTTTTTCACCTCCTCTGATTCACTCCGTCTCTAAGCACCATCCCCTTTTCTTCATCGTGGGCTGTTGTTCTGACATCCACATTTAGGTGTTCCCCCGGACTCTGCCTTGGACCCTCTTCCCCATTTCTATAGACATTCTAAATTCCTCCGCATCCCCTGTCAGCTCTGCAGATGACTCCCAAATTGATATTTCTAGCCCCAACCTGTCCCCTCACTTCTGGACCCACATTCCCAGTGGCCCAAGGGAAAACTCTATCTGAATATCCTGTCATCACCCAACACTCATTGGTTCAAAGTGAAATGTACCACGTTTCCCTAGAATCATTCCTCCTCCTTGCTTCCCTTTTCCCTTTCTGGGCCCATTTGCCCAGGCTGGCCCATACTTTGGAAAAGCAATTGCAAGGTGGTGTGAAAGGTCCAAGGGTATGGGGGATAAATTCATGGGGGGAGAGCAGGAGTGCACCAAGTCTAAAGGAGGTATAGGCAGTGGACTAGAGGAAAGGGAAGCAGCTTGGACATCCAGGAAGGGCGAAGGCTCCAGGAAAGCAGCACAGACAACCATCACATCTGAGCAGCATGGAAACCACCTGGCATAGGGTTTTCCAGCTGGGAAGCTGTGGGAAGTGATGCCGAGGGGATGAATGTCCAGCAGAGACCTCTCGGCTTAGTCTCATGGTCTCATGGACTAGGCAGTGACATGCAGTCAGCATTGCTCTGAAAGTCTGCAGCAGGTGGAAGGGAAATCAAAGCAGAGACATGCCAGCAAGCTTTCACTACAATCCAGGTGAGAGGCACGTGGCCTTAGCTAATGGTGGTGGCATTTCCATGGGAACAAAGACTATGAAATAGAAAAACACTGGGTGACCAATGGGAAACAAGGGATTAAGTAGAGAAATATAATTGACTCTGTGGTTCAAAAACTGGTGAGTCAGGGGAGAGACACTGCCACTGTCAGGAACTGAGATGTTGGGCAGCGAGCTGTTCCCGGAGGAAAATCAAATCAGAGAAACAGAACAAAAGCATTGACACAAAAGACAAGAATTTTTAGAAAGGAGCACATTGTTTCAGTCTCACAGGGAATCAAAGAAATGCAAATTAAAACAACCATAATATGTTTTTCGACTATTAAATTAGAAAAAAAAAGTTTAAAATAATACTACTCAGTGTTGGCAGGGGTGCTATTGAAAAAGGCACATAAGGTTGCATGAACTAGATTAAATGTAAATGGATGAAACCTTTCTGGAAGAAATCTCGCAGTGTATACCAACTATTTTTAAAAGTTCATATCCTTCACTGCATTTCTCAAACTTTATCCTTAAAACAGCAGTTTAAAAATGCAAACCAAGATGTAGGTATAAAAATAATAGTGTTGTGAATAGGATACAATGTTACACAAAAAATTAATGGCCGTGTAGTAGAGTAATGTTAATGTGATGGAATATTAGGTTGGTGCCAAAAATGATATTTACCAATACTTTTTAATGAAATGGAAAGTATACATACATTTTTAAAGTTTGTCAAGGTACTCTTTGCATTTTGAGTGTGTTATTTGAACCACAAAAATTATACAGATTCAGCAGCTCCCTTTTCCCTTGCTCACCCTTCTAATACCATTGTAAACAGTTTGTTGTGGATTCCTCCATGCTTTTTTCTTTGCTCATGCAA
Organism: Manis pentadactyla; assembly: GCF_030020395.1. NCBI lineage: Eukaryota > Metazoa > Chordata > Mammalia > Pholidota > Manidae > Manis > Manis pentadactyla. The sequence continues at coordinate 64,485,238 of NC_080032.1, read as the reverse complement.
ACCTATGCACATACACTGAATTTTTAAATTAAAATTGGATTCGATTGCATATATAGCTTACTCTTTCAACCTAACAACATATGCTTTGACATCCTTCTAGGCATATATTTATGCGGAGCTTCTTCATTCTTTTTGTTTGTTTTTTATGAGGTTATGAAAGCTAACATTTTTATTCTGGTGATTTTTTAAATTAAACCTTTTATTTTGAGATAATTGTAAGACATAATACAGAGAGTTCTTGAGTACCTTTTACCCAGGACATCCCAATGGTAACAACCTGGGAAGCTATAGTACAATATCACAACCAGAATATTGGCATTGATGCCATCAAGATACAGAACATTTCCAGAACCATATTGATACTGTCCTTTTCTAGCCACACCCACTTCCAGCTAAGGCCCTTCCCCCATGTAACGCTTGGCAATCACTAATCTGTTCTCTATTTCTATAATTTGTCATTTCAAGAATGTTCTATGAATGGAATTATATAGCATGTTACCTTTTGGGATTGGCTCTTTCACTCAGCAGAATCCTCTGGAGATTCATTCAGGTTGTTATATGTATCTATAGTTTATTTTATTTATTTCTGAAATGTATTCCATGGAGATACATATATAGAGAAATAGATAGATTGATAATGGATATAACTATTCACCCCATTGAAAGATGTGGGTTTTTTTCTAGTTGTTGGTTATTATGAATAAAGCTGCTATAAACTGCATACAGATTTCTGTGTAAACATAAATCTTCGTTTCTCTGGGATAAATGCTTAGGAGTGCAGTTGCTGGATTGCTGCATATTTAGTTATTTAAGAAATTGCCAAACTATTTTCCACAGTGGCTGTACCATTTTATGCTCCCACGAGCAGTGTACGAGTAAACCTGTTTCTCTGCATCCTCACTAGCATTTGACGTTGTCACTATTTTTTTTTTTTGGTGTCATTACTCTACAATTACATGAGGAACATTATGGTTACTAGACTCCCCCCATCACCAAGTTCCCCCCACATTCGTCATTGCAGTCATTGTCCATCAGTAAGATGTTGTAGAATCACTACTTGTCTTCTCTGTGTTGTACAGCTTCACCGTGCCCCCCCATTATACATGCTAATTATAATGCCCCCTTTCTTCCCCCACCCTTTTCCCTCCCTTCCCACCCATCCTCCCCAGGCCTTTTCCCTTTGGTAACTGTTAGACCAATCTTGGGTTCTGTGATTCTGCTGCTGTTTTGTTCCTTCAGTTTTTCCTTTGTTTTTATACTCCACAGATGAGTGAAATCATTTGATACTTGTCTTTCTCTGCCCAGCTTATTTCACTGAGCATAATACCCTCCAGCTCCATCTATGTTGTTGCAAATGGTAGGATTTGTTTTCTTTTTATGGCTGAATAATATTCGATTGTGTATATGTACCACATCTTCTTTATCCAGTCATCTACTGATGGACACTTAGGTTGCTTCCATTTCTTGGCTATTGTGAATAGTGCTGCGATAAACATAGGGGTGCATTTGTCTTTTTCAAACTGGGCTGCTGTGTTCTTAGGGTAAATTCCTAGGAGTGGAGTTCCTGGGTCAAATGGTATTTCTATTTTGATTTTTTTGAGGAACCTCCATACTGCTTTTCACAATAGTTGAACTAGTTTACATTCCCACCAACAGTGTAGGAGGGTTCCCCTTTCTCCACATTTTTTATTTTAGCCATTCTAGTAGGTGTGTAGGGACATTGCATTGTGATTTTAATTTATATTTCCCCAGTGACTAATGATGTTGAACACCCTTTCATGTACTTATTTGCCATCTCTCTATCCTCTTTGGGGAACTGCCTGTTTATGTCTTTTGCCCATTTTCTAAAGGGATTGTTTGTTTCTTCAGTATTGAGTTTCAACTGTTGTTTGCATATTATAGATGCTGGTCCTTTCTTGGATATGTATTTTGCATATACTTTCTCACATTTTATAAACTGTCCACCTTGAAGGAGGCCTTGCCTGAAATAATGTTCTCCTTGCTAATTAACTTCCTTTTCCTGCTCCATTTTTGCCTTTAAAAACCTTTACTTTCTACAGGTCTTCAGAGTTTCTTTCCATTTGCTAGATAGAATGCTACCTGATTCATGAGTCATTGAATAAAGCCAATTAGATCTTCAAATTTACTGTTGAATTTTGTTTTTAATAGAGTTGTTGGCAGTGGTGGGATCAAAAGAATCTTCTGATGGCATTCAGGACAATTAGAAACACAGGCATGGTATCCACAAACACTTTTGAGTTTTCTTTATTTCTCACCATTTCCAAGGGCCATTGCTAAGTTCCTGTCAGTTCTGAACTCTGCTCTCTTTGCATGAAGTTTCCATAAAGAGATATTTAATAGGATTACTTTTAAGTTTTTAGGCCTTCTCCCCTAAGCTAAATGAAACTAGGAAAAGGGAGAAGCAAAGTGAAAATTATATGGTTAGACGGTCAGATCAGCTTCTTGGTAATATTTAGGCTGCAACACAATTAGCTGCAGAAAGCAGTGCCCTTATTTTCTCTGAAAACAGTTCAAAGTTGGCCTGGCTTTTTACCAGTTCCCAAACTTCCCCTATTTATCTGAAAAGACTTATAAGTATTGTAAAAGTTTTTGGCTTTAGGAAACAAAAGTCCTTCTTAGAGGAGCTTTCATTCTTTCCCTGTGTCTTTGAAATGTGAATACTCTACCTGGGAAAGCAATTCAAGATGGCGGTGTGAGAGGTGAGACAGAGAACTCCTCCTAAAACCACATATATTATGAAAATATAGTTAATATAACTAATCCTAAAAAAACAACAGGAAAGAAGGCTGCAACAGACTGTATACACCTGAAGAACAGAGCAGACCTCATGAAACAGGGTAATGTATCAAAGCCTTGATCTGGCAGGACCCAAGTCCTTCCCCCACCCCAGCTCACCAGCGGCAGGAAGAGAAACAGAGCAGGGAGAGGGTGGAAGCCTAGGACTGCTGAACACCTAGGCCTGGAGATCTGCTTTCGAGAGCACAAACCTACATTGCATGGTGCTCTGGAGATTAGTGGGGTTGGAAAGCTAAGACAGGCAGAATACTTGGAAAGACAGATTCCAGCCATCTGTGGAGGACAGGGATCCACATCTGGCTGCTCTGGGACAAAGGAAAGGCGGGCAGTCTGAGAGGCTTCCTAGCAGTGAGAGGGCTGCTGAAGGGATGGATTGGCACTGAGCTTGCTGTGTGGGAGAAGAGATAAGTGGACAAGGTTGTCTGGGTGCACTCTGCCCACCAGGTTGGGAACTTTCAGGAGCTTCAGGTGCTCCATCCCCCTGGCTGGCTACTCAGCTCCGAGACCTCCCACTATGATACACAGCCTGCTGCACCTTCCTCCTGGCTTGCTGGCACTGGCTCACAAACTGGCAGTCCCTGCCCTGGCGTCAGGCCATCCAGAGGGAGGCCCTGCTTACAGCAGCTACAGACGCAAAGAACAGAGGCTTATACCTGTGTGCTTGGCTCACTGGTTCTGACAATGGAGACAGGCACTGCAGCTGGGAAGCAGGAAACAGCTCTTTCCTCACCCCAGGCACCAGCGTTGCTCCCCTGAAACCCCTGACATCACTCCAGGGGCTGAGCAGCTCTGGAGACTAGAGCTTCTGGGCACTAGAGGGAGCCACATATAAATATGAAATGTCAAAGGAATCTGGTTCAAACAAAAATCTCACAAACATTAGAAAAAGGGTCAAATGAAACTGAACTCACCAATCTTCCTGAAAGGGAGTTCAAAATAAAAATCATAAACAGGCTCATGGAGGTACAGAAAAATATTTGAGAACTCAGGGACAAATTTAGGATGAAAATTCAATCATTAAGAAATTTCATACAGGAAATGAAACATACAATGGAGGAATTTAAAAGCAGATTCAATTAGTAGGAGAGACAGTAAATGGAATAGCAAGTAGAGAAGAGGAATACAAAGAAGCTGAGGCACACAGAGAAAAAGGGATCTCTAAGAATGAAAGAATATTGAGAGAACTGTGTGACCAATCCAAACGGAACAATATTCACATTATAGAAGAAGAAGAGAGAGGAAAAATAAATAGAAAGTGTCTTTGAGGAGAAAATTGCTGAAAACTTCCCCAATCTGGGGAAGGAGATAGTCTCTCAAGTCATGAAGGTGTACAGATCTCCCAACAGAAGGGACCCAAGGAAGACAACACCAAGACATATAATAACTAAAATGGCAAAGATCATGGATAAGCACAGACTTTTAAAAGCAGCTACAGAGAGATAAAAGGTCACATACAAAGGAAACCCATCAGGCTGTCATCAGACTTCTCAACAGAAACCTTACAGGCCAGAAGGGAGTGGCACGATGTATTTAATGCAGTGAAGCAGAAGGGCCTCAAACCAAGAATACTCTACCTGGCAAAATTATCATTTAAATTTGAAGGAGGGATTAAACAATTTTCAGATAAGCAAAAGCTGAGAGAATTTACCTCCCAGAAACCACCTCTACAGTGCCTTTTAGAGGGAGTGCTATAGATTAAAGTATTCCTAAGGCTAAATAGCTGTCAGGGGAAATAAAACCACAGCAAAGTAAAACAATTAATTACTAAGAGGGTGCAAAATCAAGTCAACTACCCCCAAAGTCAATCAAGGGATAGACAAAGAGTACAGAATATGATATCTAATACATAAGGAATAGAGGAGGAAGAAAAAAGAGAAAAAAAAAAGAACCTTTAGATTGTGTTTGTAATAACATAGTAAGTGAGTTAAATTAAACTGTTAGATAGTAAGGGAATTACCCTTGAACCTTTGGTAACCACAAATCTAAAGCCTGCAATGGCAATAAGTACATACTTATTGATAATCACCCTAAATGTAAATGGTCTGAATGCACCAATCAAAAGACATAGAATCACTGAATGGATAACAAAACAAGACATCTATATTCTGCCTACAAGAGACTCACTTCAAACCCAAAGACATACACAGACTGAAAGTAAAGGGATGGAAAAAGATATTTCATGCAACTAATAGGGAGAAAAAAGCAGTAGTTGCAGTACTTGTATCAGACAAAATAAACTTCAAAACAAAGAAAGTCACAAGAGACAAAGAAGAACATTACATAATGATAAAGGGCTCAGTCCAACAAGAGGATATAACCATTATAAATATCTATGCAACCAACACAGGAGCACCTACATATTGAAACAAATACTAACAGAATTAAAGGGGGAAATAGAATGCAATGCATTCATTCTAGGAGACTTCAACACACCAGTCACTCCAAAGGACAGATCAACCAGACAGAAAATAAGTAAGGAGACAGAGGCACTGAACAACATATTAGAACAGATGACCCTAAAGGACATCTACAGAACACTGCATCCAATAGTAACAGGATACACATTCTTCTCAAGTGCACATGGAACATTTTCAAAATAGATCATATACAAGGCCACAAAAAGAGCCTCAGTAAATTCAAAAAGATAGAAATTTTGCCAACCAGCTTCTCAGATCACAAAGGTAAGAAACTAGAAATAAATTACACAAAGAAAACAAAAAAGCCCACAAACACATGGAGGCTTAATAACATGCTCCTAAGTAATCAATGGATCAATGATCAAATAAAAATAGAGATCAGGCAATATATGGAGCCAAATGCCAACAATAACTCAACACCATAAAATCTCTGGGACGCAGCAAAGGCTGTGCTAAGAGGGAAGTATATTGCAATACAGGCCTACTTCAGTAAAGAAGAACAATCCCAAATGAACAGTCTAAACTCACAATTAACGAAACTAGAAAAAGAAGAACAAATGAGGCCCCAACTCAGTAAGAGGGACATAATAAAGATTAGAGCAGAAATAAATAAAATTGAGAAGAATAAAACAATAGAAAGAATCAATGCAAGCAGGAGCTGGTTCTTTGAGAAAATAAACAAAATAGATAAACCCGTAGCCAGACTTATCAAGAAAAAGAGAGAGTCCACACATATGAACAGAATCAGAAATGAGAAAGGAAAAATCACTATGGACACCACAGAAATACAAATAATTATGAAATAATACTATGAAAAATTATATGCTAATAAACTGGATGACCTAGAAGAAATGGACAACTTTCTAGAAAAATACAACCTTCCAAGGCTGACCCAGGAATACCAGAAAAGAAATTGAATTGGTAATCAAAAAACTACCTAAGAACAAAACCCTGTACCAGATGGTTTCACTGCTGAATTTTATCAAACATTTAGTGAAAACCTAATACCCATCCTCCTTAAAGTTTTCCAAAAAGTAGAAGAGGAGGTAATACTTCCAAACTCATTCTATGAGGCCAGCATCACTCTAATACCAAAACCAGGCATAGACACCACAAAAAAAGAAAATTACAGACCAATATCCCTGATGAATATAGATACAAAAATACTCAACAAAATATTAGCAAACTGAATTCAAAAATACATCAAAAAGATCATCCATCATCATCAAGTGGGATTTATTTCAGGAATGCAAGGATGGTACAACATTCAAAAATCCATCAACATCATCCACCACATCAGCAAGAAGAAGGACAAAAAACACATGATCATTTCCATAGATGCTGAAAAAGCATTTGACAAAATTCAACATCCATTCATGATAAAAACTCTCAACAAAATGGGTATAGAGGGCAAGTACCTCAGCATAATAAATGCCATATAAGACAAACCCACAGCCAACACTATACTTAACAGTGAGAAGCTGAAAGCTTTTTCTTTAAGATTGGGAACAAGACAAGGATGCCCACTCTCCCCACTTTTATTCAACATAGTTCTGGAGGTCCTAGCCATGGCAATCAGACAACATAAAGAAATAAAAGGCATCCCTATTGGCAAGGAAGAAGTTAAAACTGTCCCTGTTTGCAGATGACATGATATTGTACATAAAAAACCCTAAGGAATCCACTCCATAACTACTAGATCTAATATCTGAATTCAGCAAAGTTTCAGGATACAAAATTAATACACATAAATCTGTTGCATTCTTACACACTAATGATGAACTAGCAGAAAAAGAAATCAGGAAAAACAATTCTATCCACAATTGCATCAAAAAGAATAAAATACCTAGGAATAAACCTAAGCAAGGAAGTGAAAGACCTATACTCTGAAACTACAAGACACTCATGAGAGAAATTAAAGAAGATACCAATAAATGGAAACACATCCTGTGCTCATGGATAGGGAGAATTAATATTGTCAAAATAGCCATCCTGCCTAAAGCAATCTATAGATTCAATGCAATTCCTATCAAAATACCAACAGCCTTCTTCAACAACCTAGAGCAAATAGTTCTAAAATTCACATGGAACCACAAAAGACCCTGAATAGCCAAAACAATCCTGAGAAGGAAGAATGAAGTGGGAGGGATTACATTCCCCAACTTCAAGCTATACTACAAAGACAATTTGGTACTGGCACAAGAACAGACCCATGGACCAATGGAACAGACTAGAGAGCCCAGATATAAACCCAAGCATATATGGCCAATTAATACACGATAAAGGATCCATGGATATGCAATGGGAAAATGACAGCCTCTTCAACAACCGGTATTGGCAAAACTGGACAGCTACATGCAAGAGAATGAAACTGGATTATTGTCTAACCCCATATGCAAAAATAAACTCAAAATGGATCAAAGACCTGAATGTAAGTCATGAAACCATAAAACTCTTAGAAGAAAACATAGGCAAAAATCTCTTGAATATAAACATGAGCAACTTTTTCCTGATTACATCTCCTTGGACAAGGGAAACAAAATCAGAAATGAACAAATGGAACTACATCATGTTAAAAAGCTTCTGTATAGCAAAGGACACCATCAGCAGAACAAAAAAGCATCCTAAAGTATGGGAGAATATATTTATAAATGACATATCCAACAAGGGGTTAACATCCAAAATATATAAATAACTCACATGCCTCAACACCCAAAAAGCAAATAACCTTATTAAAAAGTGGGCAGAGGATATGAACAGACACTTCTCCAAAGAAGAAATTCAGATGGCCAACAGGCACATGAAAAAATGCTCCACATTGCTAATTATCAGGGAACTGCAAATTAAAACCACAATGAGATATCATCTCACACCAGTTAGGATGGCCAACATAGAAAAGACTAGGAACAACAAATGCTGGCAAGGATGAGGAGGAAGGGCAGCCCTCATACACTGCTGGTGGGAATGTAAAGTAGTTCAACCATTGTGGAAAGCAGTATGGAGGTTCCTCAAAACCTAAAAATAGAAATATCACTTGACCCAGGAATTCCACTCCTAGGAATTTACCCTAAGAATGCAATATCCCGGTTTCAAAAAGACATTATGCACCTTATGTTTATCACAGTACTATTTACAATAGCCAAGAAATGAAAGCAACCTAAGTGTCCATCAGTAGATGAATGGATAAAGAAAATGTGGTATATACACACAATAGAATATTATTCAGCCATAAGGAGAAAACAAATCCTACCATTTGCAACAACATGAATGGAGCTAGAGGGTATTATGAGCAGTGAAATAAGCCAGAAGGAGAAAAACAAATACCAGATGATTTCACTCATCTGTGGAGTATAACAACAAAGCAAAAACTGAAGGAACAAAATAGCAGCAGACTCACAGAAGCCAAGAATGGACTTAACAGTTACCAAAGGGAAAGGGACTGGGGAGGATGAGTGGAAAGGGAGGGAGAAGGGGATTAAGGGGATTTATGATTAGCACACATAATGTAGGGGGGGCACGGGGAAGGAAGTATAGCAAAGAGAAGACAAGTAGTGACTCTATAGCATCTTACTACGCTGATGTACAGTGACTGTAATGGGGTATGTGGTGGGGACTTGATAACGAGGGCAATGTAGTAACCACAATGTTGCTCATGTGATTGTATATCAATGATACCATAAAAAAAGAAAAAAGGTTTAGCCATCTAAGCAGGTAAACTTATTCCAACTTTTCTTTTATGAGCTAGTAAGTTTTGCAATGTTGTACCTGTCTCATGGTAATAATTTTACAACAGAAGCTATAAGGTCCCTGTTTACAACTGTCTGCATGCTTATGTGTGTTACATAGATGTGTGCCATTTTCTATCCCTGGATAGTATTACAAAATATTAATTTGTAGAAGAGCTTTATTTAACTTACCTAAAGAAAATTAAGTGCTTATGTGAAATTCTTAAAAACATAATGAAAACAAACCCAAATGCTTCTCTGGTTCATGTGATCTCAGATAATTTTTAGTAATTAAATGCTGCTTTAAGCTTATTGGTTTAATTAAAATAGACATTTCTTCAGAGTTATCAATATTAAAAATAATGCAGACATACAGTTTTTATTCTACCTGGATTTACTAATCAAACAAGTTGATGCTATCTCTGTTACAAAACTTTTCAGCAAGAAAAATAACTTGGTTTGATGAAATTTTCATAAGTAATCTAAACATGATTGTTGAGAACAAGTAAATTAAACAGGTGTAAGTAGGATAAAAGCTTTTAGGTGAATATTTTAAGTTTGCCCAAATTTTCCTGATAACCTGAAACCTTAAAATTTTGCTAAGTTATGTAAAGTGATGGATGGTCATTAAGTATCTGAATCATTTTCAAATAAGACAAAATACTGAAATGTTAATTATCAAACATAAATGATTAGTTAATTATCCACTTTTAGCTCCCTCTCACAGAGGAACTAAAGATATTTGGATTGATTAGTAAAACATGTTTTGTACTACAGTGTAAATTTTACTATGAGAAAACATGTTTCTAGACATTATAAGAACGCATTATAAATTTGTGAAACGAAATGCTAATGTAAAAGTTCACAACTGCTTACCTCTTAGTTTTACTAGAAATTACAGGTTTCTAATGTTTAAAAAATTCTAACATATGTAATTAAAATTACTAGAAATAAGAGAAACATCCTTGTATGCAAGGAAAGTAGGATATATGTTTTGGTAAAAGAAGGTATGAGAAGTGGAAGTATGTATTTTTGTTGAGGGAAAAGAAAGTAATTTTTTCTGAAAGTGAAGCTCCAGTTATTATTTGAAAATGTTGTGTTTCTCAGAAATACTGAATTTTCTCGTCAATTCCATTATAATGAACTTTCATCAGATATTTAACAATGGGCATTTTTAAAAGGCCTTCGTCATTTATAGACAGTTTATGTTTTACTCAGATGCTTTTGCAAAAGTATTCCTACAAAAGTGCTTCATCTTCAAGGAGATTTATGGAAAGTACTCTGGCAAGCACAGACTTCTGTTAACTTCAAGATCGTAAAGATGACCTGCGTAAGAATTTCCAGAACAAATGGGAAGAACTGGATTCAAGCAGAACAAGATAGGACTGAATGAATTAATAACATAGGACTGAATGAACTGAGGAGGAGGATTATAATTTTTATGACTTTTTATTTGAAACATTGCTGTTTTAATGTTTTATTTTTTCAGATTTGAACAAACTTTTTGTCTTAATCTATTTATGACAATAGTTTGGTAAAGTATACCTTTGTAAACAAAGATGAAACATTTACTTTTCATCCCTACCTGATCCCTTCAGAATTTGGAAACTCTTGGTTATTCTTTTTATGACAAAATTGTTAGTTGTTACATAAGTTCAGTGAAAGTCCATTCTCCTAACAGATTACCAAGGCTTTCACTGGAATGTCATATTTGAGAGATGTGCATAGACTCAGATATGACCAGACAGCTTTAAAGATCTAAGGATGACTTTATAGAACTAATAAAGACCCTTGGAAAAATTGACCTGGTACCTCGCTTAAAAAAAAAAAAAGCAGTCTTTAAAAAGAATGCTCATATGGCCAATCACTATTCTTACTACACCTATATAAATAATCAGACCAAGTTTAATGCAAATTTGTTTTACTGTATCTTTGGTTAAAAAAAAGTCAGGGTGATTGGACAGAGAAAAATTATGTTTGTATCTTTGTCTATATTAGATTCTAATCTTGTTAATTGTCTTTGAGATTTTGTCATATACCTGTAAACTGGACTGGGTCCTGCATTCTCTTAGTTTCCTCAAATATCTGCTACAACTCTCCATACCAACATTTCCAATGTTCTCCCACCTTTCTGATTTGGAACCACTAAGAACAGTGTCCTTGAATCTCCTTGGAAGGGACTGTACCAGGTCCTCCTCACTACTCAGATGGCAGTCAAACTTCAGGGGCTTGAACCTTAGGTACATATCTTGCTGCTGAAGGACTTGACATCTGGTCCTATACACCAGCTGGACACTTCAAAATAAAATTGGCTAGGAAGGGAAGTAGACAGCATTGGTAAATTGCTTCTACCCAAGATGCCAGATCAGGACTTCATACTTTAACTGAACATGAAACCCTTTCTTCTTCCCTTTCTTTCCTTTACTTTGGCCCTGGCCTGGAAAGATAATGCTGTTATCTGTATCTTCCAGGTCATTACTAAGGGGGTCACCCTTCAGACTACAGGATTTGTCATCAAAAGCTCTGATCTATCCACAGTTCTAGAGATCTCTAGTCCATTTTCCTGTCTCTGTTAACAACCACAAACCCATGGAACCTTGTATCCTGCAGACTCAAATAGGAACTACCAAGAGACATCTATGATTCAAAATTAGCTTGGTTGAGCACCATTCCTCCGGTTAGGAATAAATGTAAGTGAATCTATGCCCAGGAACTCTCCTTAACTCTTGAAACTGTTGTGGAATCTACTGCTAAAACAATAGCAGCCCAAGAAAAGTCCTTAGACCCTCTGGACAAAGTTTTTCTTCATAACAAGACAGTCCTTAAGTATCTTCTAGTTGAGCAAGGAGGTGTCTGTATTGTAGCTAATACCACCTGATATACCTGGGTTAGCAATCCTGGGGAAGTTGAAACTCAGTTATATAAGATCACTGAACAAGCCACTTGGCTTTAAAAGGTAGTTCCTTCAACAGGGGTCTTTCTTTGACTTACCTAATTTTGATTGGTTTGGGTCTTAGGGACCTTGGCCCTGAAGTGCACTCCAGACATTGGGAATTATCCTGTTTATAATAATCACAGTAGTCTCCCTTGTGCACTGTATTCTCTCAATAGTTTTAAATGCATCTTTACAGCTACTAACCACCAAGCATGATCTCCCTGAGACTAAGATGTCAGAAAAGGAATGAAGAAAATAACCAACTTAAAAATTGTGAACCTGAGGTCATGGCCTGTGAATATCTCAGGGATTAAGAAAAAAAAACGTCATGACTTTAGAATACCGCACAAAAAATCAACAAAACTTCAAGAACTTAAGAGCGTTGGCTGGGAACAGTTCTAATTCCTTAAATTTTGATCCCATCTTTCTGTTTAGCTGAGAGTCTGATCAAAATAGGGGAGTTGTTAAAAAAAGACAACTGGCCCAAAGTGGAGTCACTCATGCTAAGCCCCATGTCAGCAACCCAAGACTTAATAGCTAACCTAATCACAGTTTCAGCCTCTCCCAAGAATGTAACCTATAACCCGCCATCTGGAATCACCTGGTCAGCACTGGTGAGGAAATCTGCCTAATAGACTCCTTCCATTCCTCTTAGGAAAACAACCTTGCCTAAAACAGTGCTTGCTAATAAACTTCCTTTTTTCACACCCCATTTCTGCCCTTAAAAAACCTTTCCTTTTCTATTATTCTTCAGAGCTCCTTTCTGTGTGCTAAATGGGATGCTGCTCAATTCATGAATTGTTGAACAAAGCCAACTAAATCTTCAAGTTTATCAGTTGAATTGTGTTTTTTACTTTTTTGGATTTTATTTTTTAAAGCATTGTATATCATTTGTATGGTTTTACATTTTTACCATGTACCTGTATTACTTTTTTGAGTTATTTTAAATTTAAAATTAATAAAAATAATAAAATCCCATCTGACAGTCCACCTATTTTAAGCAATTTAGCAGAATAAAACTCTAGGACAAGAAAATCACTTGCAGAGTTTGTGGGAGTTGACCTGAGCTCTTCCAGAAAGCATAAGTTATGGAATGGGAACCAGGAGCCCCCAGTCCAGGGGAGGATACAGGTTGGTTTGATCACAGGGCCTTCTTCAAACAGTTGTTTGAAGGATGTGAGAACATAGACAAGTAAAGGGCACTTATCCTAGTTAATCTGCTGATTTCTGCTTTGTATTTTTATCAGAAAGAGATCAAGAATTGGGGGTTTTGTTAATTTTAGGGAATGGCTTTGGATCAATGAAAGTCCCCTTTTTCTTCATGTCTAAACCTGAAAAATGGACAAGGGTGCCTAGCTGTGACTCTGGGAGCAAGCAAGGACTTCTTTACCAAATATAAAGGAGTTTTTGCCCACTGGACAGAGGCAGGAAGGGAGACATCCATTTTCAACAAAGGTGGTTTCCTATACACGGTGGCCAATTCAGGCTTGGCTGCACTGAGGATAAGTTCCCCAGGAGAGCCTAGGTCTGAACACTGGAAGACCAGAGCTCTAGCCCCAGCTCTGTGTAACTGGGCATAAAAGCTCAGGAAAGGGACTTCTCTTCCTGGGACTCAGTTTCCTCACTAGTAAGATCAGAGTCTTAGACTAGAGCCTTATTTCCTAGACTTTAACCATTTGCATACCTTATACATGATTTGGGCCAAATCTACCTGTCCTATGTATATAACATATTTAAATGGATTCACTTTTTAAAATTAAATAAATTTATTTTAAAAGGAAATTTTATATCCTTGTAATAAACAGAAAACCAGTATCACTTGACATAAACAGAAGGCAACTGTATAAAAAAAACAAAAACTAAAACTAATGTTATTACGATTATCACTTAAAACTAACAAACCCACTGATAGATCTTAATAGCATAAAAAGAGTGATAACAAGCACATAGCTCCTAATATAATTAAATTGGTAGTACAAAACACCACCTATGAGGTGTTCTTGTAAAAACTTGAATGTGAACTTGATCAGTCTCTGGATTTAACCACCAATCTATAGAAGATCCAAGGGACAGAGGAACATGTTATATGACACCATGGGAATGCAGCCAACTCCTATTCAGAACATGCAAAACTTAACATGACAATTGCCTACTTTCTTCAATCAGCAAGAGGAAGGAAAAAGGGGAATAAATGCATAAACTGAGAGGTATAAGGGACTGATTAATACCATACATGAATTTTTATCTGGATTCTGATTCAGATAACCAAATGTTACTATAATGAAGCGATTAGGAAAATTTGAACACTGACTGTACTTTTACTGTCATTAAGGAATTATTTTTAATTTTTAAGGGGTAATAATGATACTGTGGATATGTTTTTTAAAAGGGTCATTACATTTTAGAGATACATACTGAAGTAATTATAGATTATATGATACAATATCTGGTATTTGCTATAAAATAATATAGGGGATGAGGGTGGGAATGCAGATGAAACAAAATGGACCATGAATAGATGATTATTGAAGCTGTGTGGGATAAATGGAAGTTCATTATGCAATTGTTCTACTTTATGTATGTTTGAATTTTTTATAACTAAAAGAAAATATTAAAAATAATGAACTACAAATAATGATAAATCTAATTAGCTTATAAAATAAAAAATATATTTATAAAAATACATTTCATGCTGATAAGGTTTTTGTACTTTTGACTCATATGATGCTCCTATTCAAAAATGTGTTGAATATTAAAGGCCACACACAGAAGAAAGAAGAGTTACTGAAAGAAGAACATGAGGATGAATCTTATGTGGAAAAAAATCTTCTTTATTGCAAAATTTGTCCCTAAGAAGTATTGAGATCTTAATTTTTTTCACTTTAAGAGCTAGAAAACAGTCATTCTATTGCTTTTGATGAAAGTAAACAAAGTATCATCGTGGGTCTATCATCATGGGTCTGCAGCAATAGTATTCATGAAATTATAGGTTTTATATGGTAGTTATTTCCCTGATATTCATTAAAATAAATCCATGAACATTAAAATAGTGAAATTATAATAGATCACCAAAAGCTATTCCTTAGGCTACCAGCAGTTGGAAACTCTGAACTTGGAGAGTGGCTGAGTCCCTGTCAACCTGAACCTTCTGAATCCCAGAGTTGGCTAGGAACAGGGCTCTGACCCCAGGAAGTTCAATCTTTAGTGTTTTCTCCCTGGACAGGAAACTGGGCTACCTTACCTGTAACCCAGAAGGAGCCCTGACTTCCCAGAATCTTGACCTGGGAAGGGTGTTTCCAGTGGAAGGGCATGATCTTCTTTAGGGAAGCTTTGCAGGGCAGCTCCACGATGTCCCCTGCCTTGGCCAGCACCAATTCTTTTCCCTGAGTGATGGCTGGGAGCACCGCTAAGTGCGAAAGAAGGGGGTCAGGCCTCCAGGCTGTCCCAGCCCCATCCCTGGCCTTTGCATTTCCCAATCAGCCCCTCCCAGGCCTTCTGCACCTGGACCGCAAGTCTGAGCACTCACCTAGTTGCAGCACCAGGAACAGGTGCCTAAACAAGGTTCGCCTGTTCATTGTGACCTTGCTGAGGCAGGCAGGGACCTGAGCCTTCCCCCAAGAAAGGGCAGGGCCTGAGGAAGATATTAACCATTAGTCAGCAGGCATTGACTGGGCCTGGGGCATACATACAAGGATGATATACAATCTCTCCCTTATGACCTGTACTGCCAGGCCAGGGACCCAGACGTACAGACACCCACAGGCAGGTGCTGCACCACGCTGTGTCCAGGCCAGGGCTGGGTTTTCTGCCAGGTGGAATCAGAAAAGAATTCATGGGGAAGGTGGTAAACTGGTGGGGATTGAGACCAGGGATCCAGGCCAGGTCAGGATGGTCCTTGAATGCCAAGCTGGGAGGCTAGGACCTGACCCTGACACTAGGGGTAAAGGATTTTATGTTGGCCATGCTTTGATTTGCAAAAGGGATCCCGTCAGCTGCCTCATGGAAGATGGTTGGAGGAAGCCAATCAAAGGAGGCAGGACTGTGACAATCGTGGTGAGAGAAGAGGAGGCCTGAACTCAGAGAGTAGCTGTGGGGATGTGGGAAAGGAGACTGACCTAAGGAACAGTTGTGTGGTTTTCTAGGACTCGGGGCCTGATGCAATGTAAGGGGTGAGAGAGAGGAAGAACAGAGGGCAATTCCCTGCTCACTATCATACCAACCCCATGAGCCTCTGAGGGGGATAAGAAAAAGGCACTGTTTCAGAGTTAGACGAAGGAGTGGTTTCTGTGAGCCTGGGGGAGGCAGTTGCAGGAAGGCTCAGGATGGACCTAGGGGATCAGGCAACCTTAGGTTAGAGCAGTTGGTTCTCCAAGTGTGGTCCCGAAACAGCAGCAGCATAGTCACCTGGGAACTTGTTAGAAATGCAGATTCTCAGGCCCACCCTAGACCTGCTGAATTCAGAAACTAGAGATGGGACCACCTGCCTGTGTCTTCATACCTGGGGGTGACTGAGCTAGCTCAGATTTGAAAACCATGCAATCAGATGCAAAGGAAACGGCAGGGGCATCCCAGCGGGGAGGGCTGGGAGGCCAGAGGCAGTGCGGGAAGTAGCTGGAATGCCAGGAGGAAGGCAAAGGCGCTGGGGGCTGTGCTTCTTGGCAGGCAGGTTAGTGAGTTAAGGCTTTGCTCTGCAGGTGACTGGGAGCCACTGCTGATTTCACAGCAGAGAGGTGACATGGTCTATGTAAAGTTTAAGGAAGCTTGACATGGTAAATGGGGACCAGAAGACTTGGAGGGAGTAGAAACCTGAGGAAGGCCACCCCACAGTGTCTTGGAGGGAGGGAGAGCAGGGCTCAAGTGTCTAAACTCCAGACCCAGACTATGTGGGCCTCAGAGAGGCACTGCCTTGGGAGGGATGTCAGCATGGACCTGGTCCAGAGCTTGGCAACAGGAGATCCTGCATCCAGACTTAGTTTTCTCTCCCCTAAGCCCAGTCTTTCTTTCCCCTAGAGGCCACCTTTGCTGTCTGAGCTCTGCAGCCATCTGCTCACTCTGAACTCCCGTGACCCCATGTTGACACTGTCTTGGGCATGTCTACTTTAGGGTACAACGATTTGGGTTCCCACCTCTCCCCCACCAGCTTGATCTCCTCCAGGATGGAGAGGATGGTCTAGCCAGCTGTCACCACTGCAGGCCTGGCACCAGCAGGAGCATAGACTAGGGACCCAAAATATGTTTGATAAACTTAAACCAAATTGAATTGACCGGAGGAGGGGAAATCACTGATTTCTTCTCTCTGTACTCAACATATTAATTTTGTTTCTAAAAATGGGTCATGTAAGTGTCAGCACACAGCCGAAACTGGCCTGGAGAAGCCCAAGGCATGCCAATCCATGCTGCCCATCTTATGCTCCCTCCCCAACCAGCCACTCTCCAACCTCTCTGCCCTGCTTTCCGCAGGAGGCTGGCGCGACAGACCACACCTCCAGGTGCCCTTGCTGGAGGCAGCTACTCACTGGGGTTGGCCAATGGAAGTACCTACAAGAGATGAGCAGGGGTAGAGGAGAGGTTGGGTATTTGTCCTTCCTTTGTCCCTTCTCTGGGCATGTGTTCTGGCAATGGTTTATTTCCCCCTCTCTCTTGCCAACCACAGCTCCTGTCAGGTGGCCCCCTCAGCCATAGCTCAAGCCTCAATGGCTTCCAGAAACACCATCTCGGCCCTGGCCCCTCAGGCCTCTGCCTGCTGTTTCTAGTGTCTGCGTGCCTCAAAGGGCTGGCTGGTTCGCTGTCCACACCTCTGAGATAACCCCTTTTCCACAGTCTCTTTAATCACCTGAGGCGGGCCTGCTTGCTGCTGGGCACTGATCCATGACAGGGATGGAACGCTATCATGGATGCTGGGAGCTTGGTACTCCTTTAGGAAAGACAAAAAAGAAAGTTCCCTGCAGTCACCCATCTGCCTGGAAGAAGAGTTACCTGGGGCCTAACACAGGGTAGGGACTTGGCACAATTTTTGTAACCAGGGAAATAGGAAGAGAAGGGGTAAGGAAGGAGGTTTCCAGGAAAGGAGGAGGGTGGTTGCTGTGGGGAAGTTGTTAACAGCTGGGACAGGAAAGCATTGAGGGAAGGCTTCACTGAGAGTCGGGTAGGTGCACCCTTACAGTTGAGAGGGGTCTCCACAGGCCCCTTCCCGGGCTCGCTGGGTCGTTGGTGTGCAGACTAAGGGAGTCTCCATAGGGGATACACCTTCCCCGGGCTCCAAATTCAGCTTAGATGCCTGAGGAAGCCTAGGGACATTCTTGACCCTTCCGCTGTGCGGTCGTCTTTTCTTCCCCACTCCATGGTCCTGCGGTCTGTGTGTGGGCCGCCTCCCCACCTCCAGCTTCCAGCACTGCCCTGGCTCAGCTCAGCAGAGCAGACTCCGAGCTTCCAGCTGCTGCGTGCTTTGGTGACTTGGGCTTCCGCTGCCGCCCCAGAGAGCTGGCCTTTGATCCCCACATCCTCAGCCTTCCCCAGCGGCGCTGCGCCCCAGTACAGTAGCATCCTGTGTACCACAGCTGCCTGGGGAGGCTGGGAGGGTTCTCTGGTCCCGCAAGGTCCTGGCGCCTCTCTCCTCTCTCCTCCCACTCTCTCTGCTCACATCTGTGTGTTTCTGCATGTCTGCTTCCCCATGCTGGTAACTCATTCTTCAACTCCCTGCGTCTGTCTGTCTTTCTCTGTGCCTCACATGCCAGGAGGCAATCCTGGCTCTCCTGGTCTGCCCGCGGTGTTCTTGCCTCTCCTCCATTTTCATCGCTCCACTCTCCAGCTGCCACTGAGCTCTGGTCCTTTCTTGCCTGTAAGCAGGTGTCCAGGCCTCTGGCAGGAAGGCAGGCTTTCAACAAGCCTTACATCAGGGAGCCTGCCGAGTGCAGCCTGGAGCCAGGGATGGCTGCAAGGCAGATGGCCGCGGGTGGACGGAGGGGCAGGACAGACCCCTAGAAGCACACAGAGGAGCGGGGTGGGGGTGGGGGGGCGCCGGGAGGGAGGAGGAGACCCAGAGCAGCTCGTTAAAGCAACAGCTACCTTCACGCCTCCAGGGTCACAGAGAAAGCCCAAGGCAGTACAGACAAGGGAGAGGCGGAGGGAAAGAGCTGAAGGGCAAGGCAAGCACAGAGCGTGGCCCCGAAGACAGACCAGGAGGACCACGAGGGTGTGAGACCGAAAGGGCACACCCTGCACGCCCTCAGAGCCCCTGAGGGTCCGGCTGCTCACCCTGGCCCGGAGGTGGGGTGAGGGCTGAGGCTGGGGAGAGGAAGAGGGCACAGCCCCACCGCAGCAACAATCTGTGGTCCCGCAGGCACTTTTATCTTCCCCCAGAGCCCCCGTCAGCCCCCCAAAGCCCCGCCGTGGGATGTGCCCCCCACCACACGCACAGCCTCTCCGCCGCTCACTGGCTTCATGTAAACTTCCTAGAGACCATGACCGCTCTCAGGGACCCTTGTGGTTCCGTGGCTACAACCTCTACCATCCTCTCCTTTGCCCCAGACGCCCATGTCAGGGGAGCCTGGCCCCCCTTTCCCTGTTCCCTGAAAAATGCAAAACAGAGCTCAACCTTGGGGCCTCACAAACCCAGGCCTCCATCTGCTCCCCCGACCCCGCACCTGCCCTCATCAGAGTTACTCCATTCAACAAACTGAGAGTTCAAAATGCCCAGGGCCCCCGGCCTACCCAGCTGCACGGGTGGCTACGCCACCAGGATGGCCAGGGTCCAGTCTGGGTGCTACAAGGCTGCTGCCTGGCACAGCGGGTGGGGGGAGTTTTTAGAGACCTCCTAACCGTAGGTGCCTTGGGTTGGAAGAGGGGAAATCATTTCATGGGTTATCTCTGGCCTGTCCTCTGGGAGCTCTTCCACCTGAGGTTAAGAGGGCAGCCATTTTGTACAAGCACAAGAAATTATTGTCAAAACATGAAATGCAGTGATCTCCCCACCCAGTCCTACTCTGAGCCTTGCTCCCTAAAAATCGGCCTCACAAGAGCAAGACATTCAGGAAAAACTGTCCCACCCAAAGCGAAATCTGCATTAGCAGAAACAGGGCCTTTCTGTGTTGAGGAATCTGGCTGTACGGAGGAGGCCCCTTTCGCAGAACTTGCGTAGAAGGAAAGGCCCGGGCCTGGGAACAGAGCTGCGAGGACTTGGAGGTCTTAGAGGAGAAGGACCAGGGTGTGGAGGCAGGAGGTGGAGATGTACAGGGCACCCCATCTTGAACATTATCATCTCCTGCATCCTCCGCCCGCCCGGGGTAAGCCCAGGGAGGGTCTGCATATCCCTTTCTATCCTCCCAGCCTTTTTTCCAGAGCAGCTGAGACACCTAAAACCAATTCCTTAGAACCAGTTTCTCTAAGGACATGTTGACCTGAATATACATATCTGCCCCTTTCATAGCACTGCATACCTAAGAGCTTGGTTTCCACCCTTTTTGAGAAATTTACCTTTCCCATTTCATTAATCATTTTAAAGCTCATAAATGCTGAAGTGCTTTCAGACATATTGTTCAAAATTCCTAAAAAGGCACAAAAGTAGACAAAAATGTCAAAATACACATAAACAGGAAAGATAGTTAAAGGAGGCTACATCAGTCACCCAACTTAGGAAATGCTGCACACATGATTTCTGGTGTGACTTTTTGGTTGATTGTGTCATTGGGAAAATGGATAGTGGGAGAATCGCCTCTAGGCTAGATTCCGCTTCTCTTCCCCTTTTTCTTGATTTTACTTTGTTTTTCCTTTCATTCCCTTTTTATAGGCCTCCTTCATCCTTAATAGGCATTTATTTTTATATTTCTTTCCCACCTATTCTTCCCTCCTTTTCCCTCCTTTCTGCTCTCACTAGCTTCATCTCCGCTGCCCCAAGACTAGTTGCCTCCCACTGCCTTTGTCAGCCTGGCGGGGCCTTGAGCCCCCATTCCTTCTCTGATGCTGCAGTCTGAGTCAGCACCCCTCTGAGGAGCACCTTCTGCTCTGGGCACTAGCTGGGGGGGAGCAGAGAGAAGTTTGGCATAGTCCCAAGCCACTGGAAGCTCATGCCTCCAGTGGGTGATCGCTGTTCGGGAAATGCCAAGGGAAGGTGGCCAGAGCTGTAGCCAGAGAACTGGGAGCCCGGCACATTCCAGCACATTCTGGAACAGCTGTTGCCACATTCTCCTCCCTTCCCCAGACCCTCAGAAAGGAGTGAAGCTGAGTCTACCCACCTTACCTCTGGGCCTGTGTCTTTCTTCCCCTCTGCTTCTGGCACAGATGCTTCTGTGTGAGGGCTGGGAGCTATGCCACCAGGAGCCCGCGGGACAGAGTGCTTGTGACTTGTGCTTAAATGAAGAGACAGGAAGCCAGATAGGCTCCTCCACACCCTGGGCCTGGGCTGGCCCCCAACGTCACCACCTGAGGCTGGGGTCCCCACCCCTTGCCTCTCAGGGAAGATGTCACAGTGAAAATGCCCAAGTCAAGGGAAAAAAGCTAAGCAGAACCGGGTTGAAGCCCAGCATCACTGCAATTTCTTCTTGGGTGACCAAGAAAAGGCGCCCCTGTGCTTTTTCTCAAGCAACAAAGATTGCCTGGATGGCACTGCAGCCCAGTCCTGACTTCTGGGAAAGTGGAGGTGTCAAGAGCAGCTGTGGTAAGCCCCAGCAGAGCAGCGCCTGGCTCCAGGGCCCTGAGGGCATTTGCTCAGCGGGTGGGCACCAGAGGCATCTTGGGTGGTCCAGTGTGGCAGAAAGGCCCTGGGCTGAGAGGGAGATACCTAAGACACCCAGACCAACCATCAGCCAGACTCTTTTCCTCTGGGCCTTCATCTCTGGCCAACCCTCAGATATTAGCCCAGGCCTCTCAGGAGCTCCATCTGTCCACTGGACATCTCCACCTGGATGTTCACAGACATACAAATGCAACACATTAACAACTAAACTTTCCATTTGCATATGACTACCCTCCAAACCTACTTCTTTTCCACATCTCCCACTCATGAGGGCTTTGCCGTCTACCAGCTGCTCAAGCCAAATCAAGCATGTGTCCTCCCTGACTCCCTCCTTGACCAACCTCTCCCATGTATTTATTTGCCAATTCCTGTGGATCTAACTTGCTAATAGCCCTGGAGTCTATCCACTGCCTTCTGCCCCATGGCCACCCTTCCAGCCCAAGGGGCCATCACTGTCCTTTGTCTGGGCTACAGCTCCTGCCTCCTCACTGGGTTCCTGGTCTCCCCACTCTTGCTTCAGGCCATCCTCCACACAACAGCCTGAGGGATCATTTAAATGGGCCCGTGTGATCATGCTGTTCCCTCCTACGAAAAAAGTGGCTAGTTCAGCTTGCAACTCCAACAATTAAGACAAGTGTTTTTACTTGAGGCAACCATTGTGCTTCATTAGCAGGAGTGCTTTATGCCACTTCTCATTTCATAACACAGTGTACTCAAGGTTTGAGATTTAATAAAATTAATATTTTCTGCTTCATCAAGGGTATTCTTAAGCGAAACTGGCATTAATTTTTTTCTTTTTTTTTTTTCTGCAAGAGCCTGACAGTAAAGAATACAATGACACCACTGCCTTGATTTGTGCTAAGGCAGCAGTCCAACCCAGACTGCTTTTGCAACATCATTGCAAAGTCAACATAGTGGCAAAAGCAAAAGACATCTTACTATTTTTATGAAAATACTTGATCTTTCAAATCCCCTGAAAGGGTCACAGGGACCCCTGTGGGCCACACTTTGAAAACCACTAATCTAGAAAAAGTGTTCTTCATTCTTTAGATCTTAGCTATCTATCTCTGCACAGACCTTTAGTTGGCCCCCATATCTGTTTTCTCTTTCTTTCTCAGTAATAGAACTCTCAATTTTTACCTCAGTTCATGGTGCCCAGGTTTAAGTTATATTTTCCAGCCTCCCTTGCACCTGGATGTGGCCAAAGGACTCAATTTTGGTTAATGGATGTACGTAAAAGTGTTAGGTGCAACCTCTAAGAAATGTCCTTACAGGGAGGGTGTGTGTCCTCCTCACGCAAATACACCCTCCCAATTGTTTACAACCAGTCTGCTATTCTCATTTTCATTATCTAGCTGGTTGCAGAAGGCAATTAAGTTTATGACCCCTGATCTAATCCAGTCCTCTCCATTCATCCATATGTTCAAGTGTTAAGTGTCTTCCAAGCCCAAGGCACTCTGCTGGGTGCTGGGGATGTGATGTTAGACACAGTCACTCCCCCAGCCTATGACATAGA
The DNA here is from genome assembly GCF_030020395.1 of Manis pentadactyla. Taxonomy (NCBI): domain Eukaryota; kingdom Metazoa; phylum Chordata; class Mammalia; order Pholidota; family Manidae; genus Manis; species Manis pentadactyla. Next base: position 64,462,098 of record NC_080032.1, on the reverse strand, counting down.
CACTAAGCAGTTAATGCCATTACAGTTGGACAAGCTACAAAGGGAGATGCACAGAGGGCTGGGATATCTTATCACAGGGAACCTTATGGCAACTGGGAGATCAAGAAAGGCTTCCCTGGGAAATGTGTATCAGTAAGCACTGGGCTCTGCTGCAAATGAAAGAATCGTCAGCATAATAGAGGCTTACAGGAAACTGACTTTGGTTTCTCTCCTGAAAGAAGTCTGGAGGCAGGTGGCTGAGAGCTGAGGGAGGTGTGGGAGATGAGGGCCACGCTGAACTCTGCAGCAGGACTTGGTTGTTTCTGTCTTGCTGTTCCACCATCCTCCTCACGTGGCCCCTCCTCATAGTGTTAGAAAGCTACTCAAACTCTCAAACTCCTCAGTAGAAATAAGGCTTCCGTATGGTTCCCTTGTGGTAAATACCATGGGCTTCTTCTGCCTTGGATGCACTTGTCCGATTACGAAATTATTGTTAGGGTCTGTCTTACGTAGTATCTGGCAGGGTGCCTTGGGCCTGGTAGACCTTTAATATTTATTTTGAATACTTTTTTTAAATGTTAAATTTTATTGATATTGATGTTTTACTGTGGTAAAGTGTACACACCCCAAAACTTAACATTTTAACCATTTTTAAGTGTACTGTTCTGTGCCACTAAGTACATTCATGTTATTGTGCAACTACCATCGGTATCCACTTCCAGAACTTTCTCATCTCCTCCAACGGAAACTCTGTACCTGTTAAACACTAACTCCCCATCCCCCTTCCCTATGGCTCCTGGCTACTGAATAATTTTTGGAAGAATGAATGGAGAGCTAGAGCAAGGGTCACACACTGAAATGCCTACAGGAGCCTTCGAGGTGATGCAAATGAGAAAAGCAGGCCAGCTGTAAACAATAAGGAGGGGTGGGGACTGAGGTAAACTAGGGGGTACCTGCCTCATATAATGAGGGCAGCCACTAACCACACAGCTCCAGATGGGCCTACAGTAGGGGTTGTATCCATAAGTTAACTCAGTTCTGTCAAAATTTCAAGAGAAGGTGGAAGAGCAGACATATATTTAATATCTCCTAATTTTAATGTTGGCAACTAATTGTTTATTTTGCTCTAACACTGGATAAACCAAACAAAGCATTCTGCGGACTGGATCTAGCTTAGGGCCCAATGGTTTGCAACCAATGGACCAGATGAACTCTGTGATGCCATCCCACTCTCAGGTCTGTGACCTGCAACTACTGTGAAACTGGGTTCCCAGGACCCAGCAGGCCCCGAGAACCTGGTTCTCCTCTGGGGCTTCCAAACAAAAAGGAAAGAGAAGTGAATGTTCATTTTGAACATTTAGGACTGCTGTATGCTTTATATATGTGGTTGTGTATTTTATTTAGTCCTCCCAACAATGATAGGACATAAATATTACTCTCCAAACCACACAGATGAAGAAACTGAAGCTCAAAGGGTTTAAGAAAATTGCCAGTGGTCACAGAGCTAGTAGCTGTAACTGGAGGAACTGGGATTTGAACTTACCTGCTTGGATCTATCACAGGGTGGTCTCCCTCCCACACTGCCAGTCCTCTGCATCAAGCAAGGCCAGGTTGATGAACAAGAGGCCTCTCTCATGGTGACTGAGGGGGTAATGGGGCTGACATCTTCACCTGGGGCTTCTGAGGCTTAGCACCGCCATGATCTATAGAGTGATTTTCTGTTTTCAAAGCACTTTCATATACATTAGCACATGCCAGACCTTTTTGGTAGATGCTATTATCCTTATTCTACACAAGAAGAAACTGATGTTAAGGTAATGCCCCATCATATGATAGTAAGCAGGGAGCATGAGGATTTCTAGAAGTTTCCTGGTTCCTGACAGCTATTTTTGCTGCATGTTTTCTATCTCCAGGCTGGAAGAGAGGAGGAGGCCAAGGAGAGGGAAAAAGATGGGAAGCAGAAGGTGGCCAGCATCCTGGGCAGCCAACAGAGCAATTTAGGAGGCCAGGCTGTTTGGGAAGCAGTAAGGGCATCCGGTGGAGCAGGGAAGTTAGAAGCCCCAGGTGCAGTCTGTGGTGGCCTTCTTACCAGCAACGTCTGCAGCTGTGCAGACACACTCTGCAAAGGGGGTGGGGGCAGGGCTGGAGGTACCGGAGGTGGGGGAAGGGTCACACAGGCTGTTCTCTGGGAAGCAGTCCTAGAGCGCTGACCTGCCTCTTGCCAGTCCCCCAACCCCAGCCACATTCTCCCTCGCTCCATGACCACTTTCTGCAACTCTGAGAAGGTGGTTCCGGGGCCTCCTGTGCCACATGGGAGGTTTCAGCAGGCAAATTTCAGAGCCCAGCCTGGCCTCAGCCAGCTGGCACCTGCAGCCCCTTGGAGAAACTGTCAGCCACAAGTGGGACAGATGGAGGCCATCCCCACCACGACCCCATTCCTTCAAAGGGTGAGCTCCACCTTGGGGCAGCCCTGCCAGGACACCTACGCCCCTTGCTCACCTCCCTGTAGGAGGGCTAGTGGAGGGGTGCAGGCTTGAACCCTAATACCTCTGCCTGGTGGGAGAGATGGGGCAAGAAACTTTCTGGGCCCTTCTGGCCCCACGGCTATGAGAAGAACAGGTCAGGGGTGGGGACACACTGACAAATGTGACCACAGGTCTGAATGAGCACATAATGGCCTCTAGCCTAACATAGGTGACTTGACAAGGCCCTGGCTCTCATTTGGCTCCCAGCACTTCTGAAGTGGGTGATGGAGGAGACTGCCAGGTCCATGGCAGGGCTGGCAGTGGAGGTGCTCTGAGATGCCCCTTCTGTGCTCTTGGACTATCTCTGTCTCTCAGGAGCTGTTCCCCCTGTAATAGCGGGCCTCTGAGATGGCCCCCAGAGGTTTCTCCCTCCTTCAATTCAAACCCTTATGTTGTCCCGTCCCAAACTGTATCAGCCTTGGTCTCTGTTACCAGTAGAATAGGGCAGAAGTCATGGTATGTCACTCTCCAGATTGGATTCTAATAGCCTTCGTCTAGCCACCCTTTCCCTCTGGGGAAAGCCAATTGCTAAGTCACCAGCGGCCCTAGGAAGAGGCTTTGTAGTGAGGAACTAAAACCTCTGGCCTGCAGCCAGCTGAGGGAGCCTTTCTGGAAGCAGATGCTCCAGCTCAGCCATTCCTTCAGACGACTCCGGCCCTGGCCCACATCCTGGCAGTGACCTCGCTGGAGACCCTGCACCAGAAACTCAGCTGAGCTGCTCCTGGATTCCTTCCCCTGTGAGATAATGTTTATTGTTTTAAATTACCAAGTTTTAGGGTGACTTATTATGTGGCAGTAAGTAACTAATATACCTTCCTTCCTTCTTAACAAGGACCTAAGATGAATGTCACCCCCAAGCCCTACTGAAGGTCTCTGAGCTCCCTGCGTCCTCCATCCCCTTCCCCTCCAGGATCCCAGCAGGACGCTGGTTTGCAGTTAAACTTGGACATGCAAGAGGAATTAGCCTAGCTCCCTGGAAGGCCCTAAGAGGTTATCCTGAAAAGGACCTGAGGTTATCCTGCTGGCTGGAGAGTGGGGCTTTAGGGGCAGGAGTAGGACTGTGTCACCCTTGAGAAGCAGGCCCAGAGAGAAGGGGGTGAATTAATAAAAGGAACACCATAGGCCTGATCTTCATGCTCCCTCTTCCTTCCACCCTTTTCTCTTCTCTTTCATAGTGGGTGGAGGAAGAAGGTATCTCTTCATTCGGCCTCTGTCCCTCCCATCTGCTTGTGCAGGAGTTCGGGGAAGTCCCTGAACAGATACCAGGGAACCCTCAGTGACTACTCTCATAAACCCAGAGGGCATAGGATGTTATTACCCAGTAGAAAGGAACTTTGCCACCCACAGAACTTTCCAGGAAACCGCTGCTCCATTAAAACGTGGGGCTTTCATTGTGGAGAGCAGGGTCATGAGGCAGAGCTGGGGAGTCTTCTCCCAGGGGTCCCCAGCCCACAGCAAAGGGTGGGAATGATGCTTTGGAGGCTTCTCACGGGAACCTCAGGACTTTGCCTTACAGCATGGGGTCTCTGATAAGCACTACAGCCTCTTTCTGTGCCACTGCCTCTCTACCTGCGACAGCGCAAGGGCTGCCATCATCCGAAGGCTCAAAACCTCACATTGCCTTAAATGGCTCTTTATTCAGGCTTCAGAGGGTGCCCCTCCCCCTAAGGCTCTGCACAGATCAAAGGTGTCCTTCTGTTCCCAGTCTCTGGCCATTGTGTCTCCATAGGGACAGGTCTTCAACCTCATGGTTTGTGTCTTTGTGTCACTGTGCACATGGTGTACAGGCTCAAGGGGACACCAGTATGGCATTGGCCACAGCAAGTGTATATGCCACCATGTGGCTCCTGCAGGCTCCCTCCCACTCTCTTCCAACACTTTATTTCCAGGTTACAGTTCCCTGATCGAGCTGCCTGGGGCCTGCACATACTGCCAGGGCAAGGGGGCTGCAGGCCTGTGGTCCTCTATGCCACTATTGTCATGACCAGGGCAGGCCTGCTTCCTCCTGCACAGCTGGATAGACAAATGCATCACACGCATGGAGCACACAGTTTCCAAAGTCCTTTAATCATCTGATAGTCACAACTCGTTTTGGTGGGTAATTATCATAATCCCACTTAACAGTGAGGAAACCGAGGCTCAGGGAGGTTAGTGCTGGTCATGTCAGCACAGCTAGATTCAGAAGCTGGGTCTCCTGACTGCCAGAGCTTCTCCCAAAGCTCTGGCAACAGCCAGCTGTTATGGTGTTCTCCCCACACAGGGCCTTTGTGCATAGTCCTCCTTTTTGTCAGACTGGAACCATAACCTTTGCAGGGCCAGGGCTCTGTGTCCTGAAGCAGATATTGTTTAGTCCCTCTCCTGGAGGGTATCCAGAGCAGGTGTGAGACCATAAGAGCGCACCCCACAAAGGCGGTGCCTGCACTCAAGGCTGGGTGCCTGCCTCCTGTTCTGCAGTTACTCGCAGGCCTGCCCCAGACGGCTTGGTGACCTCGGTGGTGTGTGACACACAGTGACCACTGGGTGGCAGTGTGTTCTCATGTCTGGGACCAGACAGGTCACTAGGAGTTGAGGAACGTCAGGGTGGGATGGAGACGGGCAGGACTCAGCTGGCTGCCCAGAGAGGCTGCAGGACCTATCTCGTGGAGGCCTGGGTATGGCAGGGCTCGTGTGTGTGTGTGTGTGTGTGTGTGTGTGTGTGTGTGTGTGTGTGTGTGTGTGTGTGTGTGTGTGTGTGTGTGTGTGTGTGTGTGTGTGGTGTGTGTGCACGCGCACACGCGCGGTTGGGGTGGGCCAGAGGCCAGGGCAGCCAGCGTGATCTGAGTGGGAAGACAGAGGAGAGGCTGTGGAGGTAAGGGGTGAAGGCTTTCGGCAGCTTCAGAAAAATGCCTTCCCAGGAGAGAGAGCAAGAGAGAGACCAAGGAAGAAGCACCCAGAGGCCAGGAACAGAGAGGGGAGAAAAACGCCTGGCTGGCAAAGTAGGTCGGAAGCCTGGAGGCCAGAGAAGGGAGCCTGCGGAGGCTGGGGAGAAACAAGAACCTTCTCTGGACAAGAAAAAGCCGGACTCGGGCTTGCTGCTGACAGGGAGTTTATTTGGACTGAGCTGTGGAGACACACCGGCTGCCTCAGCTCCAGTTCAGGGCTGCTCTGGCTCCAGCTCCGGCTCGGGCTCCACTTCAGGATCCGGCTCCGGTTCCAGTTCTTGCACCAGCTCCCCTATCTTGCTCTGAGCCTGAGGTGGGTGACTCCCATGCTCTAAGGCCGAGAATCTTCTGGGTCGCCACTTCAGGAAGACACGAAGGGTAGGAGGAGCAGAAGGGTGAAGGGACAGGAAGGATATTGAGTCCTTTTATTCCTTTCCAGGCCCTGCCCTCCCCAGCTGGTCCAGGCCTCTTCTCAGCCCCTTCAAGCCTCCCTTGGGTCCTTCTGGCACAAAGGGTCCCTGGAGGGCAGATGCTTATGAAAAAGGGGCTCTGAATGCAAGTTCAGGAGTTGACCTTGGTCATCTTCACCAAGGAATGGGCATCCCAAGATCTGGGCAGAGAGCAAGCTGGTGGCAAGCTGGGGGTGTGCCAGGCTCACCTGTCTTCTCCAAAGGTGAAAGCCAAAGGCTCCAGCCACCGAAAGGAACAGAAAGAGGACGCCAAGGATGAGAAAGATAGGGAGATGACCTATTTTCAGGGCACCTGGGGCTCTCCCAGAGCGTCGGGCACCTGTGGAGAAAGTGGAGGATTAGGCCTAGGGTCACTGCTGAAAGACCATCTTACCACACCCTCCAGTTTACAAATGCCAACAGTGAGTCCCAGAGAGATTAAGGGACTTGTCCAGGATCATTCAGCTAATTAGTAGCAGAATTGGGTCAGGTGTAGACAAGAGCTGGAGGTCAGATCTCTGGTTGGAAAGGAAAGAGCTGGGAGGGGGCAAGGAGGGGGTCTGGAAGCAGGAGTGATGTGATTGGTCTGGACTTGGGCTGCGGTGTTGTGGGGTCTCTGACCAACCTGTGCCAGGCAGCTCAGTGAGGTATACTGCTGTTCCCAGAAGCCTTTCCCCCTGGTACAGCTGGCACTGCCAGGGTTGGGAAAGGAGTCTGGCCTCCTGCATCTCCAGCCAGGGTCCTGGGGAACTCCTCGAAGACCGCTTGTCCAGAGAGCTCCACACAAAGTGCTCCTGTCCAGATGATGGAGTCACCTCACAAAGCAGTTTTCTCAGGTTGCCAGGTAAACCAAACGATTTGGAGGTCACTAAAAAATTAGAGGGAAGAGATCTTTTGGGGCCTGAACTCCCTAACTTGAAACCATAGGTTCAACTCCCAAGTCTCAATGACCCTGCTCTCATTGGGCTCTGACTGGGTGAGGCTGAGGGGAGGGGAATCAGGGTCATGGCCAAATTGATCTCCCCGAGACAAAGCTCTGCTCAAAAACTCTGCAGGCTCCCTACTGCCTTCAGGGTCCTGTTCAAACTCAAACTGGCCTGGAAGGCTCACATAACAAATACTATTTAGATTCTTTTACATTACTTTCTATTCAAATGCTCGGAACTCCAATATCAGTCAGGTGCCCTGGCCCCCAATATACTTTGTAAACAGAGGTAACAATATCTTTCCCATTGAGTTATCATGCAGATAGTGTGAAAAACTAACACAAGTCAGTTGACCCTCGAGAAGACCTTGGACAGAAAAGTCTGGTGGGCAACTGACAGGATGTAGGGGAGGGAAAAGGCCGGGTTTCAGAGTAAGTGGGATAGAGTGGAGCAACTGACAGAAAGACTAAGTCAGCTAGAGGTAAGTCAGAGGGAGCAGGTGGAAAGTTAACACTGGCCCTCAGGAGATGTATTGTTTATTAGCATATCCCTTTATTCATTCAACCAGTATCCATTATTAAGCACCTATACGCGGTGCTACTAGTTCGTGGCCACAGGTAAGTACTGCACACACAGCCAAGTTGTAGTGGCTGATAGCTACCAATCAATCAACAGGTACTTTCTGAGTTTGGGGGTTTTTTTGTGTGTATATTTGTTTTATACTGTCTTGAAAAGCCCTTGCTCAGTAAAGATTTGCTGACCCCTGACCAAGGGGCTGATTCATTAACTCCTCCCAAATTCAGGCCACTTTCTGCAACTTTAACCCAAACTCTGGCCCCAAAGTGGACAAGGATTCTAGAAACATATTCTACTTCTTTTGAACCATTCAAACTTTTGCCACCTCTCCTTTTCATTTCTCAAACCCTCCCCACCAGCTCAGAAAAGGGGAGTCCCTTAGAAAAGAGAGTGGAATGTTCACCTAGTGACTCAGGGGAGGTTTTCAGTTTCACTTCCTTATATGGGGGTGAGAAGAAGAGGCCACAGGTATGCCTTTGTCATTGGGCCTAGTGGCCTGGCATCATGAGGTGCATTTGCCCAGTCTTTGTGCAACCAGCCTTCGCCCCCTGTCCCAGCTCCCCTGGTATGGGAGCTACTCCTTTCCCACCTGGGGCTGACCTGTGATGACTGCCAAAGTGACAGTGGCAATGAGCTGATGCCCCTGCAGATGGATGTGGCAGGTGTAGGTCCCTGCCTGGGCCTGGCTCACAGACTCTAGCTGAAGGACAAAGTTGCCATTGTCTCCAGCCACCAGGAGGTCAGGGCCTCCCCCAGGAAGGGACCACTTGGCAGTAAGGGGAGACTGGGTCCCCACACCAGGAGGTAGGCGGCAGGGTAGCTCCACCGTGGAACCTGCTCCAGCATATACAGTCAGAGGGACTGGGGGTTCCAGACCTGGAGAGAGAAGAGAACCCACAGTCAAAGCTGAGATAGAGAGAAAGGTACAGAGGGGCTGGAGCACTGGAACTTGAGAAGCAGAAGAGTGACAGGGGTGGCCTGGCTCTGAAGAGTGCAAAGGAACAGAATAAGATGGATGAACTGAGGATGCTCAGAAACCCAGGATGTGGGCTGGGCCAGCAGAAGACCAAAGCCTGGCAAGCTGGGCTAGATGGCCAGGGGAAAACTAGAAGACGAGAAGGCAGCTGAAAGGCTGCAACAGGAGGGGAGAAAGGGATCAGGCACGGAGGCCTAGAACAAGCAAAGGTGGTGTTAGCTGCTGAAGACCTGGTTTGAGGACCCTTAAGTCGTGGGGAGGTGACAGGAGGGCAGGAAGGGGTTGTGTCAAGAGTAAAGGCAGACTGGAGGAGTTACCCAGAACAGTGAGGTTGTACGTGATGGAGACATTGAAGCCATCTCTGTAGGTGAGGATGCAGCCCCATGGCCCAGAATCAGAGGGGCTGACTTGGGGCAGGAAGAGGAAGCTTCCGGCTAAGTGGTGATGGGGGGACTCCTGGACAGGGACTCTGCCCCGGAACCAGTGCACGGAGGCTGGGAGATCAGGGCGGCTGAAGGAGCAGTTCAAGATGAGCCAGTCGGAGGTCCTGAGAGACCCTGGGGGGCTGGCAATCACTAGGCAAGGAGAGAGAAGGCTTGATCAGCCCAACCAGAAACACTTCCCCAGCACAGCAGGCCAAAGAGGCTGGCAGCTCCTAGGAACAGGCACCGTGGTGTAGATGCCTGTCTTCTCCCCCGTGCCCTCCTCCTGATCCCCCGTAGCACAGTGCCTGGCACCTGGTGGTACTTAAAACTGATGCCCAGGAGTCTCTTGCCTACTTCCCTGCCTCCTGCCTCCAGTTTACTTGGCTTGGTCTACCTGCCCCTTTCTCCAGGCCTTGTCTGAGGATCCCCACTAAGCCCACCCCAAGAGCTGCAGAAGTCTGAAATGAGTCACTGTAGCCCCGCACTCTCTCCCTCCCAGACGTGCCTCCCCTCCTCCACCCTGACGCTCCCACTGTGGGCGGGGGAAGGGGAGCTTGAGGGATGATACAATCTCTCCATAGGGTCCTCCTCCCCCACACGCTCTTCTTTGGGGGTACCTTCCACTTGCCTTTGGGCTTTCCACCCGCTTCCACCACCCTTCTGGGAGCTCTGTGGCAAGGCCTAGGGCGCATCCTTAGAAGCACAGGCTCGGCCCCAGCCCTTCCTGCCTCCGGGCGGGCGCCCTGCTCCCAGCCCCGCTCCCGCGTCCCCTCCCCACGTACTCGAGGCCTGGCCCACGCGCAGACGGAGGCGGCAGGCGAGAGCGCGGTCCCGGAGCTGCACCGCGGCGCTGTACTCGCCGGCGTCCGCGAGTCGGGCCGGGCGCAGCCACAGCGAGAAGTCCCCGCGCTGGAGGCCGCGCTCTTCCAGCTGCACGCGGGGCTGCAGCGGCGGCCTCCCGAGGCGCAGGCCCCCCGGAGTCAGCCTCAGCACCACGTAGCGGTGCGGCCCCGACCCCCGCGGGGCACGCGCCACGGGTCTGGGGCCGGGGGCTGGAGAGAGGCTGGGGGCGAGAGCCAGCGGGTCACTGCGTGGGAGAGATGGGCTTGTGAAATTCCAGGGGAAGGAAGCCCTGGGGCAGATAGGGTTTCACCCTAAGGATGAAACCCACCCAAAAGGAAGGTCTTTTGACCACCAACCAGCCCCTCCGTGTCCCCCCTTCGGTTGGGCCAGCAACCATCCATTCACTATAGGCCGCAGGTGTGAGGGGACCAGTCTGCGGAGGAAGGGGGGCGCTGAGCCACTGGTTTCAGAGGGACTGATAGCTCAGATGAGGTGATGGGGTTGGCCTGGGCCTTGGTTGTTGAGTCTGGATGCCATTACTGCTGGATTTGGGGGTTCTGTAACCCAAATTCAGGGTGCCTACCTGTCTGGTAGATGGTGCCAAGTGACCCCTCCTGTTCGCAGAAGGCTGAGATCCTGGAGGGGGATTGTGAGGCTGCAGGGGAGCTGGGCAGGAGCCCCCTCCTGGGCCCAAACCACCGGGACCTCTGCCCCAGACCCTGGAACCTCCACTGGGGAGGAAAAGAGAGGCCAAGGGGAGGGGCCATGAGCCAAGAGACTTAGGAGCAAACAAGGAGCCTCAGGTTCCTGAGGTGGAGGAAGACCTTGGGTTTCTGCCCTTGCCTGCTGAGCAGGAGACTGAAGAGGCCTTGGGGACTGAAGGGCTGCCCCAAGCAAGACTTTAGCAGAGTCCACCCGAGCTAAGGACCCTGGCTTCTGTGTGGTCATTGAGAGACCCCTGCTGAGCCCCTCCTGTGGGTCTGGATGTCAGCCCTCCCAGAGAGTCCTCCCCACCTTACCTGGAGTCACCCACTGCTGTTGCAGGAGCAAGATCAGGAAGCAAGCCTCCCACATCTCCCCTCGGGCCTGGGCCACGCTGAACTCTCCAAAGGGAAGTCAGAAAGGGAGGCGGATGGATGAATGGATGGACAAAAGAGAGGTTCTGCAAAGAGGAAGGTGGAGAAAGAATGTGGAGGAAGAGGGACAAGGACAAGGCCTGGGGAAAGAGGGAGAGACCAAGAACCAGAGGCTGGAATCCAGAGGAGAGCTGGCTGGAACAGGCAGATGGAGGGGGAGTGGGGGAGTGGGGATCCCAGGGAACGGGACAGAGTAGTGGCAGAGAGCAGAGTGCAGGCAAAGCGGCTGTCTTGAGCTGGGAGGTAGGTCTGTGGCTCCCAGGGCCCTCGCCCCTGTCCTTCAGCCTTTCCTACACCTTCCCCACTTCCCCTCCCCGTTAACCTCCCCCTACACCCCCCTCACACCCCAGGGCTCACAGTTTCACTTCGCAGTGGAAAGTCTGAGGGGGTTGATTCCCAGCAGCATTACCCTCCACCCCTGTGGTGGCACTCCCCTTGTTTATTTCCTCAGTCCTGGGTGTCCCCGCCACCTCCTCCCCTCCTGTCTCTGCCCTTTCCTAGGCATCTTCTCTCCAAACCATTTCTGCCCAGAACTACCACTTGCCCATCACTATGCTGTCTTCCCAGTCCCAACACTAACTTTCTTATTGGCATCCCTTTCCCTGTTCCCTTAACCTCCCAGAACTTTTGTTACCCCTGTAGACCTGCCTCCCCACCCATCCAAGTAAGATGAACAGGAAGCTTTACTGTACCCTAACAATGGGAGGTCTAGGGAAGAGCACCCCTAGCCCAGGGAAGAGAGTAGCTACACTGCATTGTGCTTTTACTATGTGCCAGGCACTTTCCATTACAGTAACTCATGAACTCTTAATATTATTGCACAGATAAGAAAACCGAGGCAGGCTCGGTCATTAAATTTGCCAAGATCAAATAGGGTGAAGACAAAGCTGTGTATTTGTGTGCATGCATGTATTGTCCTGACCCTGGGTGTTTTATCTTCTCATCTTTTGGGAAGAATGGTGGTCTCAGTGAGTCACACCTGCCTCCAGCTGATCCCTGAGTAGTCAGCAGCTTTCGGATCCAGAGGTTCTGAACTAAGTGAGGGCAAGGGGCACATGGAAACACGCAGAAATTTTGCAAGACATCGAACTAGGGAAGGAAGCCTGAGACTGAAAGAAGGGAGCTCAGCCTGAGGAGCCCAGCCAAGAAAAGTGGCAGGCAGCTGTCAAGAACTTCCAGTAAGCCTGGGAACCAAAAGGCCTTGGAATTCTCCCTCTTGACCAGCTCATTTCCTCAGTGCTGGGCAACTCTCACTCCAGGTCCTAAGATTAAGACTGAGGCCTTGGGGCACTGTCCCACTTCAGGGGTGGGACTTCCTGTTTCTGAGGCTGTTTCTTTGCCTGGTTCAGCACAACAGAGCTGGTAGCTTTCCACTGGGCTCAGCAGGGTCTAGACCTGGCGTGGGCTAGCAGGGAAGTGTGTACTGCTCGGAGGAGCATCCCCAAGAATCCAAAAACAGTACCATAGTCAGTGCTCAAAGCAGCTGAGCCTCTGTCCACCCCTGGGGCCCTGGGTTTGTGTTGAGTGCTGGCTGACAGCAAAGTGTCTGCCTTTTCAGAGGAGGGAAGGGACCCCCAGAACATGACATCAGCCACCCTCCTCCCTCTGGCCTGGGAAAAGCAGAGACAGGTTAAAAACAGAAGCGCGACCATTTCTTTATTAAATTATACAAAAGGGGGAGGGGAGAGGAGCAGCTGTGGGGCTTGGCCCCAGCCCTGGCCCCGCCCTGGCCTGGCGCTGTCTGTCTGAGAGAAGGGGATCTGAGGGCGACCCAAGGATCAGGCAGGGTAGGGGCGGGAAGGACAGGAGGCTGGGATGCAGGGGTTAGGAAGAACAGGCTACTGGAAGGGGCTGGGACTGGCTGGGGGGAGGAAGACGGCAAGGACAGGAGAGGAGCACTTGGGGGCCAGCTGGGGAGCTCAGATGGAGCAGGTCAGGGGGTGGACGACGGCAGAGTGAGGATGGAGGGGGCGGTGTCCGGGGAGGTGGACAAGAGAAGGCTGGGGAGAAAGGGGGTGGCAGCAACTGTGCGGGACCCAGAGCAGGGAGCCAGGTGGAGAGTGGCTGCTGTCGGTTCCACCCCCACCTCCAGACCCAGAGGAACCTCCCATCCCCAGCCCGCTGGCAGGGGGCTCATGCCGACGCCCCATTTTCTGTCTTCTGCCTTTTGGGATCCGCTTCATCCTGTGGGGAGGGAAAGAGTTGGGGCTACTGAAAGACGGGAGGGGCCTCCCCCTGTACCGGGCCTGCTCCAGCCCCCGCCCGGGCACTGCGGGGACCTGAGTGCACCTCCACAGGGCTCCCAGCCTCTGCTGCATCCCTGACAGCCCCTCAGGCCCACAACCCAGCCCAAACCTCCTCTTCAGCAGCTCTCTTCAGCGCGGGCCCTTCGTCGTCGTCATCTTCTTCTTCCTCATCTGAGGAGCCAGAAATGGGTCATTGGGGAAGGGCAGGAAGCTCCGGCAGGGACCCCCTGTGGTCGCCCTTAGCCCGGCTTCGGGTCTTCAAAACCACCCTGACTCTGTGCCTTTGAGCCCAGACTCCCCGGCCCCTCCCCACCTTCCTCTTCCCCTTCATCCTCCTCTTCTCCGTCCTCCGCGGTTTCTTCTTCCTCCTCTTCAGCCCCGTTCTCCTCCTCCTGCCGGGACCCGGACAGGGAGCTGCGTCAGGCTGGCTGCGAGCCTCCACCCACCCTCCCCACCAATGGCAACGGGCACTGGGCGGGCCCGGGGGGGGTGGCGCCTAGCGGGAGGGGCTAATGGAAAGGCAGGCTCCGCCCCCACCCGTCACTGGAGCCCGGTGGGTCGGTGGTGGGCACCCCGACCCCTCCGCACCTCCACCACTTCTTTCTTTCGCTCTTTCCGGCCTGCCTTCTCCTCCACCTTCTCTTTCTTCTCCTTCAGGTCCTGCAAGAGAGAAGTCAGTCACCTTTCTCTCACCATAAATGCTCGGCAGCCAAGTCCCTCTGCATAGCTGACGGAAGTGTGAAATGGAGAAGGTGGACACAGCAGCTTAGAACAGACGTTCCAGGGTCCTTAAGGCCACACAAGGGCCGAGGCCAGACACGCTCCTCCCCAAGACTTAAGGGAGGAGGAAAGGTGATGGAGAAGGGTCCAGGCGGCCAAGGTAGCCGCTCACCACCTCACCGGGTTCTTCCACACCTCATAGGCTGGAGTTCAGCTCAGCAAAGCAAATCCCTTCCATCTGCTAGCAGCCTGATGCCCCACCCCCTCCGCCTTCCAGGCCTGCCCCCTCCCACTGCAAGCCCCACTGTGCCTTTTGTCTACCTCTGGGGCCTTTTCCCGAGTACTTTCTCCTGGGCGTCTCTCCCAGCTGCCCCTCAGCTTCAACACCCTTTGTTTCTCCGTCTGTGTCCCCCTAACCCTCAGGCTCCTACTTGGCCAAATGCTACAGGAACCGGGAAAGCACCCCAGCAGGAATCTGGCACCCCCTCACTTGCTACTCATACCCAAATATATTTCAAGTAGTTCCCTCCTCCCTATGGCCTGTGATGTATGCACCGGTGGGGTGGAAGGGGAGAAGTAACCATTTCCATGGGAAATGGAGGTAAAGTGGAATAAAGAAACAAGGATGGGAAAGAGGACCGAATATGGTAGATGAAGAGAGTCAAACATCTACCACCCAGTCTCCGGTGGGCTGGGTCTGTCGGTGGGAAGACAACAGTCTAGAGTTTACCTCCTCCACCCCAACATCCCAGTAGGCACACCCCTGATGGCCTGTTCTGTCTGGGCACCACACTGACCCTTCCAGTTTAGATCCAGTCCTCTCTCCTCCCCACCCCTTGGCAGGCACTGAACAACACTGGGTGTCCCTGTGATCTGATCTATGGTTGGTGTACAACTCTTGTGTATCTGATTCCATGTGGAAGTTTTCTTGAGTAGATCACCCTGGGAGGGTGTGATCCTTCTGGAACAGGCCTGGGACTGGGAGAGGTTGCTGTGGAATGGTTGGCCTGGAGGGACACTCAATCCCCTTTCCCCTGCAAGGGGAGCATAGAGTGGCTTGTCCCTCATATCCCAGCTGGGTTTCTTCAAGCTACTCGGCTGTCCTCATTTCTTAGCCACCTGGTCGGTGTGGCCTTTCTACTCCCCGGTGGGCTTTCTCCTACATCCTGGGTCTAGAGAGCCAGGGGCTAGTCAGCTTCTCTCTGAGGGCCCTTGCACCAGTCTGTGCGGCCCTGGCCTGCGCTCCCCATCTTGGCTGCTGGAGAGAGGGAGATTACCCAAGACCAAAGTCCAAGGGGCCGGGCCCTCAGCCCTCCCCTCCCCTGTCCTGTCCTTCTGGTCACTGTCCTTCCATGATCCCTTTTCTAGCAGGATATATGACCTAGGTCTTGTATTAAGCAGCACTCTGGCCTCATTTACTCAACACAGGCACACACACTGACACAGGCTGACACCAATTCAAACACACAGCTACAGAGAGGAGCAAGCGCCCACGCACTCCAGAGACACATGGCCCGGTGTTCGGACATTCTGACACACTCTCTTGGGACAGCACAAGAGCACAGTGGAGCCACTTGGCACAAAGGACAACATGGCTCCAGAAATCTACGTCTCCACATGCACACATGTAACTGACACGGGCAGTCCCACACACTCACTGGATTTCAGACATACAAAGACACCTACTCAGTGAAGTCACATGCCACTGCACAGCCCACCGGAGGGCCACACGGCATACCTTGTCAGACCTCACACAGGACCCCTCTCTCTGCTACCTTTACCCCATTGGCTCCAGCCTTTTACTTCCAGGGCCTCCAGACCTCTGACAGCCTCAGCAACTGCACCCCCCACCCCCCCAAGGTCGGGCTCCCAGCCCCCAAACCCTGGCCGAATTAATTTCCCAAAGCGACTCTCAGCAGGTTCCCCAGGGAAATTAGAGGAAGGCTGGAAGAGAGGCAAGAGCAAGGAGATGGGGCCAGGGAAGGAGCTGCCGAGAGCAGTGCCCTGCGATGCTGAGCTCCAACTGCTGCCAAGGCTAGTCCCGCCCCACTTCTGATTTTTAGGAATTCGAGACTCCTTAAGTGTGGGGGGAGAGGCTAGGGAGCGGAGGTGCTATGTAGAGAAAAGAAAGCCGAAGGCCAGTGGAGGGACGAATGGCTATAGATGGCAGAAACGGAGGAATTAAAACAGGCCGAGGCAGGAGCTGTCCGAAGAGAGAAGCAAAAGATGGCCAGGTCTCAAGGGGAGGGCCCCGGGAGCAGCCTCCCGGGAGAGTCCTGTTTACACTTGAGGATCTCAAACCGCTTAGCAGAGGAAAAGTGAGGTCAGACTGGAAGGAGAGACGAGAGAGGAGAGGGAGCAGAGGGGGTAAGGGAGAGAGGGGGTGAGGAGGAAAGGGGGAGGGCTCAACCAAGGTGAGACGTGGAGGGCTCCAACGGGAAGCCGGACAGGGCAGAGGCTCGGCCGGAGAGGGGTGGGGACGGCGGCGCGGGCCCGGCTGGGCCGGGCCGGAACAGAGGCCCGAGCCGCGGCGCGCGGCGCCGGGGGAAGCTAGAGGGCGCTGGCGGGCGGAGCGGGGTAGGCAGCGCCGGGCGCGGAGCGGTGGTGGGGGGGGGTGGAGTGGGGTCCGTCGGGACCCGGCGCCAGGGCAGCGCGGGGCCGTCGGCGGCGGCCTAGGGCACAAGACCGCGCGGAACCCGGGGATCGCGCGGGGTCCGGGCCGCCGGTGTCCCCGCTCGTACCTTGGCGCTCAACTCGGCCGCTGCCTCCACGCTCTTCTCCGACATGGTGCCGGGGCCGGGGCCGAGGCTGGCGGGGAGCCGGGGTCCCGGAGCTGGGACGGAGGGGCCCTGGACGGCGGAGGGTGGCCGCGGCCGGAACCTGGCGCGGTGGCGGCGGCGGCGGCGACAGCGGCAGCGGCGGCCGCTCAGCAAGCTGGGTCTCTGGAAGAGGCGGCAGAGGCGCGCGGGGTGGGGCGGGGGTGGGTCTGGAACCGAGACCCGCAGGGCTGCGGCCGTCCGGAGGGCGGGCGGGAAGGCGGTGCGGACGGTGCGGGCGGAGGCCGGCGCGCTCCGGCCACGGTCGCTTGGCCCTCGGCTCGCCGCCCCAGCACTAGCAGAGCTGCGACCAGCCGCTGCCGCCCCCGGGAAGGGAACCCGCTTATAAAGGCGGTGCTGCCCGACGGGAGGGGCTTCCCAGGGGTGGGGCAGGCGGGAGCAGGGAGGGAGGAGAGGGGAGGGGATGAACGCGGAGGTTGGAGAGGTGGGGATAGGAAGATGAAAGCGAGGGGCGGGCGGGAGGACCGGACCGGGAGGGGGGAGACCGAGCGATTGACGGTCTCGGAGAAAGGAGTGGGGCGAGGAGGTGGGAAGGGGTGGGGTTCCTGGGGGAGGGGCCTCTCCGAATCCAGACCTCCTGCCTGCGAATATGGAGTCTGTCTTTTGGGGGCGGGCTGGAGGGATGGCTAGAATCCTACCGATCCCCCCCCAAAGCCTTGAGATTTTGCCAAGGGATGGGGTCGGGGGAGCAAATGGAAAGGCCAGGCAGGTATTCGAGAAACCCAAAGCCTGAAGAAGAGGAAGAGGGTGGGGGAGCTACTTCCACCTCGCGCTGGATTTCCCCTCTCATCCTGCATCTCCATTCTCTGGGTGGCCTTGAGAGGGGATGGGAAGGCGGAAAGGGCAGCCCACCCTCCGTCATGCCCGTGGCGGACGTTTGTGACCCCTGTCGGGTTCCTCCCTTCCTGGCTCTGGTGATCCGAGGGGAGTGCGAGGCTCCGGGCCTCCCTTTTCTCTTCCAGCTTTGGCCTTTCTTGTTCGCCCATCTCACGTCACTCTTCTTTTCTTGGTCCTATTTCTTCTCAAGCCTCATGCCTCTGTACCCAGACCCCTCCCTCACAACCATGTATATCCCACGGGTCTTACTCTCGGTACCCCTTCTCCATGTCTCCTGTGTCCTCTTCTGCCCTTCCATCTCCGATCTGTCCCTTGCTCTCCCAGGCAACACTGTTCTGTGCCATCCGAGTCTGCCACCTGGCCCTACATCCTTGGCTGATTTTCCACAACTCTTTCAGGTCCTTGTTTTCCACATTTTCCCTCTCTGCTTTTCTCTTTCCTGTGCTGCCATCACCCCCAGCCTTTCTGGATTGTATTTGCCCCCTTTGCAAGGGGTCCGGGTCTGTAGTTCCAGCCCCACCCTTTTCCAAACCGCCTCAGTTCCTGGTCCTCAGTCTCAGTATCTCTGGGTAATTTGGGGAAGCTTGGGATTTGAGGAGGGGACTGGAGTTGTGGTGTGTGTATTAAAGAATGTCAGAAAGGTCGGGAAGGTGGATGGAGTGGAAGGCTAGGGTTTATACCTTGGCTGTGTGTGCACTCCCATATGTCTATTTTACCATTACTCATTTTTTTTTATCACTTTAATCTTTTTAAGACACACTAATCAAGCATCATCATTTGGTATTTGAGTGTGTAAATATACCATCTTTTGCTTCTTTGGTGTACACATCTCCCAATTTCTCTTCCCGACTTTTCTATCAGTTTCTCAGTTTCCTTCTCAAAATCCTGGAGCCCCACCCAGGTTTTTCCTTGCCGGACTCTGTCCATCTTTTCCCTGAGATCTTTCCATCTCAATCTGTTTCTCTGACTCACTCTCTGATATCTTTAGCGATCTCTGACCCTCTCCATCTCTGCACTCTCTTGCTTAATTTCTCTCCCTCTCCCCTCTCTTTTACCTCTCCCCCCCAAAGTCTCGCTCCCTCCCCGTCTGTCTCTTTCCCCTCTCTCCCACCCTCCATTCCTCTTCCCCCGTCTCCACCTCCCAGCCCCTCCCGCAGTCCCGGACACCCTGCTGGGCTCTTACCCTGTTACCCTGGTAACCACCCCCCACTCCGGTCACCTCCACTCCCTTCCCCCCTCCAATCACCGCCACCAACAACCTCCATCCACCTTCCTCCTATTTTTTCCTGAGAGCCAATAGAAACCCTGTTGCCAGGTGGAATGCTCATTTGAATCAGCCAATCCAGGACTCTAAATGCTTGCCCTGCCTTATATGGGGATTTGAGGCGGGCCACTCCCCCCACTCCAGCCCCACTGGGGACTAGCCCCTCCACTGTCCTTTCTCCCCGCCCAGGAGAGAGCCTGGGACCCTCCCTCTCACCCTTCTATGAGGGCTCGGACTCCCTTTTCTCTAACTGGGACCACCGGGGTTAGGGTGGGTTGTGGGCCGGACTATGGGCTGGGCCTCATAGCCGGGGGTGGGAATGAGGTGTGATTAGGGAAGGAAGGCGGAGGGAGCCGGGAATTTTGCCCAGGGAGGGGTGTCTGGGAGCAGAGGCAGCTGCAGTGGAAAATTCCAGGGAGATGGAGAGGCAGAGAATGGGAATCCTGCCCCAAGGCCCAAGGGAGAGCCTTGAGAATCTAAGAGTGTGGACACTAGGGTCCGTAGGGACCACAGGAGAAAGATGTAGGAAGCAGGAGGCCTGGATCTAATTCCTGCCTTTGGGAGAGAAGCACCTCTTAATCTTCCCTGTCTGGTTGGACAGCAGACCAGTTTCCTTTAGTCTTGGCTTCATGCGAAAGAAGCTAGAAGTGAGACTTGGGATGAATTTGGGGTGGGATGCTGAAAGCCTATCCCCATAGTCCTCGGAGGTTTTCTCTGGGCCTTCGGGGCCACGTGTTAGATGACAGCCTAAGTTTGCTTCTTTCCAGCAACTTTCTTTCTTTCTTTCTTGTATCTGAGGCCTTGTGGAGGCTTGCCTATTCCTCGAGTTCTATAACTCCACAGAACTGAGAATTTCTCCCATTAGTTGAATGGGGAAGCCAGTGCTTCTTAACACATTTCTGGAGGTGGGAAAAAGGAGGCCAGGTGAGAACAAGGGAGTCATGCACCCCCTGAAAATTAAGACTTCTGGCCTGAAGTCCTAGGAAGTCACCTTACTACTATGGGGAAGGTGTTCAGTTCTAATTATTTCTATCTCCTTCTTAGGGGAATTATTCTCCCCCTCCAGCTTCTGTTTTTTTTCAGTTTGCCTATTTATCTGACAGGTGAAGTGCTGAGGCAGGCCTAGTTACCACTCAAGGTATTGGAGAACCCCAACCTGAAAGAGGGACCTCCCCACTCCTCACTGTACTTTTCATCCCCATTCCACTGCAGTAGACTCATTTCCAATTCATTTTTCTTTCTTTCCTTTTCCTTAACCTTTTCAAAACTCAAGTCAGTTGAAAGGAGATGAGATGTACTCCTAGACAGACCTAAACAAGCCTAACTGATTTTGTTTGCTTTGAGTACACTGCCCCCGGGAGTGTTACTTAAGAAGTCTTCACAGCACCACTAACCTTATTCACCATGAACGCTACCAGTTAGGCTGTATCCATCATCATATCCCACTCACATTTAAGCAGAGTTCCACTCAAAAAAATCCTACATTTTATTTATGTCTTCTATACTACACTTGAACTCTTGCACTTCAATAAACTTTCATTGCCCACCTACTAAATGTTAAGCATTGTGCGATGTGATAGACCCACAGGTGAATGAAAGAAACATGGTCCCTGCCCTGCAAAGTAGATGCAGAGAGCTCAAAGTACAACTTGAAAGGGGACATTTCTACCAGTCAGAATAGACAGCACCCTGTCCCATCTCCAGGGGTATCCCTTTTCAGGACCACAACCCTGATGTCTCCTGATTTCACAAATCCTTATCCACTGTCCCCAACTCCAATCAGTCTTCCCTGGTTCCTCTGCTCTTACCATCTCCCTCTTTTGCACAATACCTCACACAGTGTGAGGCACCAAAGAGGAAGAGCTCAATAAATCACTGACTGCCTAATCCTGACACACCATTCTGGACTGAATCTCAGAGCCTCTCGAGCTTCTTTCTTTGAGGAGGCTGGGAAAACATAGGACATGCTGCCAAAACACGGGTTTGCCTCACTCCCACCTGGGATCTCACTAAGTACTGCTGTCCTGGTGGTCACTGTCTTTTGAGGAATCAACATCATGAAGTTACTGTGACTTTCCAATTTGCCTGTGAACTCTGTCCCCAGCAAGAAGCTTTGGTTTTACCAAACCTCTCATTTGTATTATCTGATTGGATTTTCTTATTTTCCATGCCCTCTTCATGACCTGTCCTTTTACACCTAGAATAGTTTGCTATTGCCCAACCCTCCACTGCCCTCCTTTCATTTTCTCTGCCATGTGTGCTCTTTTCAGAAAGCCTTTTGCAGGCCTTCAAAAAAAGCCCAGAAAGATGACATTTATAAATGCTTTGTGGCTCTTTCCAATAAAATGTTCTGTGATAATGGAAATGTTCTAGATCTGCACTCTCCAATATGGTGGCCGCTGACCACCTATGGTTACTGAACTCTTGAAATGTAGCTAGTGCAGCTGAGGAACTGTATCTTTTATTTAATTGTAATTAAATTTAAATAGCCACTTGTGGCTAGTGTCTGCCATACTGGACAGTACCACTTTGGACCTTGGCCCTAAAACATCTCTTCTTTCTCCAGCTTTCCCTTCTCCATCCCCAGAGCTCCGTATGGGGAAAGTCAAGAGCAAGTCTGGCTGCCGTGTTGAAGGTTATCTGGGCCCCTGCTGTCAAATACATTACCAGAGGTGCATGTTTGTTCAGGGTTTCCACATTTTCACAGATGAAACAGACTATGGCTGAACCAGAGGAGAGGAGAATAGAACTGAAAAGGCGAGGGAAAATGGGACCAGGAGTGACAGCCAGACTTATTCTGCCCAGAATAATCTTTTTACCAGAAGGTAAAAGATTGAGGGAGGACTGAATAACAAGGAAGAGTATTGCCAGTGTTGACTGAAACCTTCCAGGTGACTCCAGTCTCAGAGGGTCCTGTTCCCTAAGCCACTCCATCAGGCACTTCTGTGGTTTTAAGTCCCACTGCCAACACATACCTCTAACACTGATGACACTCAAATCTGTATCTCCAGTGCTGCCTTTCACTCCTGAGCTCCAGAGTCAGGAAGCCAACTCCCTTCAGCTCTCACTGGATCCTCCACAGCTTCTCAAACCCCACATGTTCCAACTGAAATTCCCCCATTTTGTTACCAGTTAAAGCTTCACCCATTCTGTCCTTCACCCATTCATCCCACCAAGGGGTCATCTGAGACTCCACCATTTCCTCTCCCGCCAGATCCTTCACATTTCACTTTCCAAAGACTGAAAGCAAATTGTTTTGCTCCAACTTCAAAATATATCTAGAATCTGACCACTTCTCATCACCTCCCTATAACAACTCTAAGCCACCATCATATCTTATCTGGATTATGGCAACAGCATGCTAATAGGTCCTTCTGTTTCTGCTGTGTGCTCCCTCCTCCCCGCAGTAGTCTATTGTACATATAACAGCCAGAGTGATCCTTTGTAGGTCTTACAAAGTCCCATGTGATTTGGCTTCCCTCTTCGTGACTTTGTCTCTTACTGCTGCTCTTCCCTTCATTCTTATCCATCTAGGCACACTGGCTTCACTGTTGTTCCTTGAACACACTAAGCTTTCTACTGCCTCAGGGTCTTTGCACATGCTATTTCCTCTGTCCAGAATGCTCTCACCTCAGCTATTCCTCACCTTGTTCAGGTCTCTGCTTAAATATCACCTTATCATTGAGGCCTTTCTTAGTCACCCTTAAAAGCAACCCACCACCTCCCAGCTGCATGCCTGTTCTTCTGTTGCCCTTCTGCCTTGCTTTTCCCTAAATTATTACTATATCCTGAGAGTCAGGAACAGTACCTGCCACTAGTAGGCATTCAATAAATATTTGTTGAGTGGATGTGGATATAAAAACAAACTGAAAAGCTGACTTTTTAAAAATGCCCCTGAATCACTTTTTAAACTCACACTGATCTGGTGTCTTCTATACAACTCACTTTTTCTACCTGGAGCACTTTAATACTAATTCTCAGGGTGTATCTCCTCCCCCAGTACAATTCATATATACATACACACATGCACCCAGCTACACCCATTCACTCCAGCTCAAGCAAGAAACCCAGTCTCCCCTAACTCCCACATCATTGCCCCGTCCTCACTCTGTTTCAGTACAGTACCCACCTGCCCTGGGCTTGCTCCAGATGCATGACCTCACATCTAATGAGGGCCCTTTCTCTGGCCCAGCTCTGCTCTCTCAAGAACTTCCTGACTTTGGCTCCATCAGATAGAGCAGTGAATATAGGAACCACTTTGTTTCTCTTCCTTCCCAACAACCCTTATCCTCCTTGTGTTAAGCCTCACCCTTGGCAGGGCCCACTGGCCCTCCTGTGTCGTATCATCTACAGGACACTCCAGTCACTGCAGAATTTCTGTGTTCACTAGAGCTCATTGGACAGAGATGGAGGGAGGGAAGGAAGGAAGGAAGGTAGGTAGGGCAGGGAAGGGATGGGAAGAAAACGGAAGGGAGGATGATGGAGAAGGCAGACAGACAAACTCTGGTTGTGTGGGACAGGAAAGTTACTCCTAAAATTACATTCCCTCAGTTCCTGGAGTAGACGGCTGCCTATGCATTATGTCTCTGGGGACTCTGAAAATGAGCTCTTGCATCTCCTCCTTCATCCTGACTTGTTCAAGGATTTCTTTTTAACCTGAGACAAAACCCAGGGTTGGAGCTTTGTCCCACATTAGAAACTAAATTGTCATCTGTCAATAATCCTAGGAGAGGTAACACATTGATTTAAAATAATGCAAAGGTAAAAATGACTTATATCAGATTCTTAAGTTTGGGAAGGAAGAAGAGAAAGGCTGTAGGCTCCTAAAGGCAGTAGGTAGAGGATACCAGGTAATGGAAAATGAAAAAAGAAGGCTTGAACCCAAGTTGTATCTCCTAAGTTGTACCCAATCCTGTTGGAGGTTGGACATGATGGAATGAGAAAGGAGAAGCTGAAAGGTGAGGGGCCACATTAGTTAAGTCTGGGCTGTAGAGCTCTGGGATGACTCTTGATTACATGTCAAACTGCTTTTGTTTGGGGCAAGAGGAAAAGGGGCAGTTGCATGGTGGGATGTCCAGAGACAGAACATCTGGAAGATAAATTTAGAAGATTTTACTAAGTCTCTTCCCCAGAAATATCAATGAAAAACAAATTCTTTTGTCTTTGTCTCTTTTGGCTTTGCCAGTCTACCAGCTGCTGAATTATTTGTCTCTGTTCCCCTCTGTCTCCACTATTGTTCTTTTTCCTTTTTAATAATGATCAAGTCCTAAGAAACCTGAGAAGCCCTGCTCCCAGTACCTTTTCCTGAGCCACCAGGGACCTCCTCCTTCTTCCCTAGGGAAGTATTAGGAGCAAGTCTTTCTCATTGTCAGGTTCTACATAGCACTAATGTGGCTAGCAGCCAGAATAAGGAACCAGGGAGAGCTGGAGTTTGGATGGGTCTGGTTTAAAGTCCATTCTAGACAGTCCAGATTCCCCTGAAATCCAGGGGGAGGGCCCATCTGGAGAGATGGGCCAGACTTTTATGTGAGACACTTTGTATATGTCAAAGGATCAGTCTTGCCCTTGGAGTCACGTCCCCTGGGTCTGTTTCCAGCTCCGCCTCCGGGCGATCCTGGTTAACGGAGTTCTCTACCTCTTTCTCCTCCCAAACTGCAAACCCTTGACCCACCTACCTAACAAGAAAGATCGGGGCAGGACTGGGAGCTCTCGAGTTACAGAAAAGAAAGGGGAGACGACACTAAACTCAATGACTTCACAGCTACAGCCTTTTCCCAGTCCAACCCTTCATAGCAGGCTGAGGGGTCCAGGAGCCTCCCCAACGCCAGCTTCTAAGGGGCTCCAGCTTGGCCAAAGGGCGCCATCTGCCGGCCTGTCCCCTCATTTGCATTTTCCTTGCCCCAGCCTGAGTTCTCGAAGCCAGAGCTAGACCTGGACTGGAGAACTGTCACCTCCTCCTCTACGTCACTCCGAGGACCCCGCCCCTGCCTAGAACGAGCCTCCTCTCGGAGCGCCTGGCACTAGCACCTCCCCCGTAGAACTGCCGCCCTTCCTCCCTCTCGGGCCGAACGCGGCTTCAGCAGAAAACCAGCATAATGCTCCCACGAAGGAGCTGCCCCACCTCGCCGCCTGCAGGGAGCCCGCCCCGCCCCGAGGGGAATCAGCCCCTAGTCCTCTTCCTTCCCCCGAGGCGAGCTACCGTCTCTCCCACCTCCTCCGCCCCGTCCGTCCCGAGGAAAGTATCCCTCTGCGCCTTACAGAGAGCCTCTTCCAGACCACAGAACCCAAATCCAGGTTACGAATGAGGGCCCCCTCTCCTCGCCCCTAGGGGACCCCGCGGGCCCAGGCTCGGCCGCCCCGCGCCCTGCCCCCGCGCCCCGAAGCCCCGCGAGCCAGCCGTCCTCCCACGCCCACTAGTGGGCGGGGCTAAGATGGCCCTTCCCGAAGTGGGCCGTCCCGCCGTGACGTCACTTCCGACCAGGCCTGGCCGAGGATCTGGCTCCGTGGGCCGCGGGGGGGGTACGGAGGTGGCGGCTGTGGGAGGAGGCGGCGCGGGAGGCCGAGGAGCTCAAGCTCGCACCAATCTCGCGTCCCGAACCGCAATCGCTGATCCTGCAGCGCTTTGAGGGGCGAGACCGGCCGGATGGGCCGCTGAGCCCGAATCGGGGACCGGTGAGGATAGAGTAGAGCGGGCAGCCGGGTCCGGGCGGGAGCGGCCCGCGAGCTGCAGGTTCTGGGAGCCTGGGATGCAGGGAAGGGAGAGGGTCGGGCTTGCCTCTCCTGGTCTCCGGGCGGGGAGGCCGGGGCGGGGAAGCCGCCGACCGGCGCGGTGGGGACAGTGAGGCCCGCCTGGGGGAGGCCTGGCAGCGGCTGGTGTAAGGAGGGGCGGGGTGGCTGGGGTCATTAGTGGGGCGGAGGACCAGCACTTGGGATTTGCATCCGGGACAGTGGCGTCCGGGGGGAGGGGAAGTATGTTTCTGGCCAGGGCTTTGGGAAGAAGATGGCTCAGAGTTGAGGTAGGCACAAAACTGGGAGGCTTGGAAAATTTTTCCCTGGCCAACCTTGAGAGAGAGGTTCGATGAGGTCTTTTTTTCCCCCAAAAGGTGGTGTTGAAATGCCCGGAGAAGGGTCGGTCTCTCTGGAGTTCGGGGTGGGGGGTCAGTTACATTATTTGGAAGAGACAGTGCTCCGAGATTTCCACTGCGCTTGATGTGCAAAAGCCTAGCCACCTCTAAGTATCTGAGTCTCTACATCTTTACAGTGTGGAGCCCCCTGGAGCTAGAATCAGGATGTTCCGCTTCATGAGGGACGTGGAGCCTGAGGATCCCATGTTCCTGATGTGAGTATCCCCTCCTCCTCGTGCTCTAGAGCACCCCTCTCACTCCACTTCAGGCCCCTGAGTGCTTGAGGTACTCATCTGGGTTCCCCTTGCTGGCACTGGATAGAACTAGTTGGGTGCTCAGCTCCAGCTGGGACTTAGAGGGGAATTCAAGCATCTGTGTCACTGTTTCCCTCTCAGTTTTCTTTTTGGTGGGGAGGGGGCTGTTGACTGCTTGGTCCTTCTGACATCTGTACTGTATGCTCACTCGACAGGGACCCCTTTGCTATTCACCGTCAGCACATGAACCGAATGTTGTCAGGTGGCTTTGGATATAGCCCCTTCCTTAGCATCACAGATGGCAACATGCCAGGGACCAGGCCTGCCAGCCGCAGGATGCAGGTAATGTTGCTGCAAGTACCTGAGAACCAAAGGTTGGAAGGTGTTTATTAGAGCCTTTGGGTTTTCTTGTAGTACAGCCAACTGAGCAAGTGGAATGATCTAGGGGGCTGAAGGTATCTGGAAAAGGGGCTTTGTGATCCCCTTTTGAGAGGAGGATGGAAAAAAAGCTGAGGCCGCTGGCTTGGTTTGGGATTGTAA
Source organism: Manis pentadactyla (assembly GCF_030020395.1). Classification (NCBI taxonomy): domain Eukaryota; kingdom Metazoa; phylum Chordata; class Mammalia; order Pholidota; family Manidae; genus Manis; species Manis pentadactyla. Next base: position 64,435,520 of record NC_080032.1, on the reverse strand, counting down.
CTAGATAGGATGTGGTCTCTGATTTCTGTTCCTTATATAGGCTGGGGCCGTCTCCCCCTTCGGGATGCTGGGAATGGTGAGTCCTCATTTCCTTGTGTCTTCCCTCTCAGGCGGACTTCATACCTTTAGATTTTATTACCAGATGTGCCTCTCTGAGTAGCTTAATGGTAACCCTGGAATCTTTTTATAGTGTTTACAAAGCCCATTGCGTGCTGTGCGTTAAAGATGCTAATTTACTGACTCCTGTACTTCCAGAAGCCATCCCCATTAGGAAAACATAATTAATTACCTAGCAAAGTTTGTCCTTTTGAGGAGGGAGGTGCAGCTGGAAGGGGCACAGAGATGGTTTTAGGGTTTTTTTTACATTTTTGTGCCCAAACCATTTATAGGTTAGAGTCCACTAACTTTGGTATGCTTCCTAAAGACAGGAGGAAATAGGGAAGTCTGGGGAAGGAACATTGGGTCAGACAGTCAAAGAGCCCAAGGAAGAGGCAGCAGTATACAGAAAGAGGAACAGTCAATGTTCTGATCATGCTGGTGACGAACAAGAAAGAGCAGCTTCTGGGTGTGAAGGAAGAGAAGAAAGGGGATATGTAGCCATGTGTCTGCTGGATACCTAAGCAAGATCATCTTTGCTTCCCTGACTCCATTTTCCATCTCTTTGCTCCAGTCGGGTGGCTTCATGGACATGTTTGGGATGATGAACGACATGATCGGGAACATGGTGAGACTCTTGCCCCGTCCCCTCTTGTGGCCTTGTTCTTGGTGGTAGCTGGCAACACCTTGAGTCTGAGGCAGGAGTGGGGGAGAGTGTGGGGAAGGGCTCAAGCTGGAGAAGTGAGCGGACCCAGAGAGCCCTGGCTTCCTGTGTCCACCCTTGTGCCCAAAGGAGCGGCAGCACTAGTAAATACGCAGTTGAGGCTCAGCCTCTTAAGGTCCTTCCTGTTTATTGTTGGACTCAGAGGAATGGGGGGGAATTGATGAGTCCTGATGTTTTCCCAGTTCTCACATTTTGTCAGAAAGATAGGGTCAAGAATGGGCAGCTGAAGTGTGGGGTCCCTTCCGCAGAAGTGACCTGGCCCCCTCAGTCCTGCTGTCCCCTTCCCACCTCAGGAACACATGACAGCTGGAGGCAATTGCCAGACCTTTTCATCTTCCACTGTCATCTCCTACTCCAACACGGGTGATGGGGCACCCAAGGTCTACCAGGAGACATCGGAGATGCGCTCAGCACCAGGCGGGGTGAGTGGAGGGTCCCTCCTTCCCAGCGGAGTCAGGATTGAATGGCATGCGCAGAAACCTTAGCTTTATCAGGGCTGGGCTGTGGACTGTCTGTCCTGGGCCGGTACAGCCAGGGCTTTGCAAGGAGCGGCTGAGTGCGCTGTGTTGTCTCTTTCAGATCCGGGAAACTCGGAGGACCGTGCGGGACTCGGACAGTGGACTGGAGCAGATGTCCATTGGGCATCACATCCGGGACCGGGCCCACATCCTCCAGCGTTCCCGCAACCACCGCACAGGGGACCAGGAGGAGCGGCAGGACTACATCAACCTGGATGAGAGTGAGCCAGCCTTCCAGCTCAGCGCCCTTCCTGCTTCCTGGCCACTAGTGCCTCGTTCAGTTCCTGTGAGCTAGGAGAGAACAGCTTTCTCTCCCTGCCTCTGTAGATGTTTCTTGGGCAGCGTTGAGCCTGAGCCCCGTAGTCTTACCTCACTTGAGCCTTATCAGCTTAGGGCTGAGTCAGGTGCTGGCAGCGTCCTCACTGAGGAGGAGCAAACTTTTGTCACCAAAGTCAAATATTGATGGTATTCCCTCCTTCGCCATCTGGGTCAGCTTTTTTTCTTTCTCCTCATTTTTCAAATCAAAAAATACTAAATACTTACTGTGTATATGAACTGTGCGCCTTAACTGATTATCCCAATTCTGCTATTTTTCTCCAGTAGCCTTAGGCCTGTTAGAAGCTTCCAGGAACCAATGCTAAACCCAAAATTGCTAAATAAAGAAGTAGCTGCTCTCCCCAACACTTCCCACACATGTTGAAGCCTTTGCCCTGATTTTGGTCTGAGAAGGCTGAGGCTCACTTTTGCATCTGCCTGCAGAAGCCAGGCTGCACACAGGTGATCAGTCTGGTCTCTGTCCTCTTCAGGTGAGGCCGCAGCATTTGACGACGAGTGGCGGAGGGAGACATCCCGGTTCCGGCAGCAGCGCCCTCTGGAATTCCGACGGCATGAGGCCTCAGGGGGTGGGGGCCGGAGGGCTGAGGGGCCTCCCCGCCTTGCTATACAGGGGCCTGAGGACTCCCCCTCCCGACAGTCCCGCCGCTATGACTGGTGAGGGCCCTGGGCCCTCAGCCTCTCTTGTAAGTGTCTGAGGGGGAGGACTGGGCGGGCGTGGAGCGTGGGAGGGGATGGGGCGCACGGTGCGCATTGCCCTGCCATGAGGCGGCAGCCGTCCGGGTGCCCGGCCAGCACTGCCTTGGTGGTGGGAGTGTCAGAGGAATGCTGTCACGGGAATAGGGGATTGAGCCCCAGCTCCTGACTTTTATGTTGTGTCTTCTCTCTGACTTGTGCTCGTCTTTCTTCTCCAGGTACAGGCTGAGAGGCTGGGAAATCATCCCCTGAAATGACTTTCCCTCTCCAACTCCCACTCCCGATTTAATATTAAATTAACAGGCAAGCTGGTCCCCACCTCTCCCTGGGGGCCTCAGGGGGAGCCTGTCACTGCCCCGTTTACCTACTTTCTCCTTCTTTAGTCCCTTTACCATGATGACTCCACGTCTCCTGTATCCGCTAACTTGATTTTCCATTTTTGCTGCTCCATCTTTGACCTCACCTTCCCCGTAATACCCCTGTCATGCATCCCAGGGGCTCTGGGATTGAGTTCTGGGTCTAGGGGCCTCCTCCCTCCCTCAGCTACCCTGGGTCTTTGCCCACCTCCCCCTCGGGCCCCCCCTGTGCAGGGCTGCGTAGGAGGGAGAGGACTGGTTCCCAACCCTTTTTTCCTTCCTGGCACCCCCCCCCACACAAAAATCTCCCTACACCCTTCTCTGCCTTTATTTTTTGATTTGTGCAACTTGTAACTAGGTGTTTATGGAATAAAGGAGAATGGAAAAAAGACCAAATAGAATTCTGGTTTTCCTTTTGATCTTTTCCTTGTTCAATTTCAACCCTCTTACCTCCTTCAAGTCACCTTCTTACCTTGCCTCTGTCTCCATGGTGGCCTTCTTACTTGGGATTCACACCTGGTACCTTGGTGGTCATGACAGTGGGGCTGGCAGAGCACTGGCAGACACGGGGCAGCAGTGTGACTCTGTTGAGATCAGTTGGGGGTAAAGAGCCACTGTATGCTGGCCCACCCTCACCTCTGCTGTAACTTCACTTACTGGGGGACGTGGGGCATGTATCATAGGGGCCTGAGGGATTTGCTGCCCCTGGTCCCTTGGGCATAGTTTCTTCCCTGCTCTGTGAGTGGGAACACATGTGAGGAGCCAGAAGGGCATAACCCTACACAGGTCTTCAGGGGGAGGAGCTGGGGGTCAGCAGCGTTCTGCAAGCCCTCCACCCCATTGTTGAGAAATTGAGCTCAGGGAAGGCAACCAGAGAAAACTAAGTTGGAACCTGAGCAGTACTGGAAGGGCATGAGGCGCTCAAATTTCTGAAGATGCTCACTCTCACTTGACCTGGCTCAGCCAAATGGGTCACTCAGTTCCTCTAGGGAAACATTTTCATGGTGGTAAATGCTTGTGAGCCTGATGGTGGTTTCCTCTATAAAACTTCAGTTCTTTTCAATTGGTAAATCAAAGGAAAAAAGCCTCATGGCTCTAGATCCTTTCAGGGAAGGGCGAGTTTTCCCCATGTCACTGATGGGTAAATATATTGCAGAGGACTGATCCAGTCACTCAGGGAGCGGAGATGATGTTGAGCTCAACACCCAGGCACTGACTGCATAGTCCAGGGCAGGTACTAAATCTCACTAAATAAGGCTGGTGAAGTGCATGACTAGGGTCAAGGAACCAACCAGTGGCTGAAAGAAAACAGGAATCCCAGAAATCAAATGCGTTCTGTGCCCCTGTTGTCCCAATGTAGAGCATTCCCATGAAACCTGTAAGCCAAAGTGGCCTCAAGTGAAGAGGCAATTACCATTAGTTTATATGGAAAATTTTTTAGCATTCTCAAACCCAAAAAATAACCTTTTTCAGACTGTTCTGATACTTTTGTAACACAAGCTTGGGGAAGTTACCTGTATAGATAGTTATCTCCGTCTGGGTTGCTGAATTGTGGAGGATGGAAGGCAAAGCACCCACAGCCCTCAGCTTCCAGGGTGATGCACGCTCTGTCCAGACAGACTCTGTCTAGGCTTCCCTCAGCCTCCTGAGGACGCAGCAAGTGAAGGAGCCCCGGAGTTGGAGGAGGAGCCAGAGGCTGGGCCCTGAGCTCTGCCACCAGTCCAGCCACAGGGTCTTGGCAGGCCATTCACTCCCCCGGGCCTCAGCTATGCAGGTCCCTTCTAGCTACAGTCTCAGGCTATAGCTCGTGCTAACCTTTCAACCTGGACTTGAGGTCCTGCGCTCATGCTGGGGCATAGTTATGTGTGGGGGCTGGAGCAGGGCAAAGGTTGCCCTAATTTCAATCTAGGTGAGTCAGTCCAGTGTTTTATAAGCTCTCCCATGTGGGTCCTCCCTTTCAGACACATGAACTAATTCTCACCCCTGCTCCCTGCTCCCCACTCTTGGGTGAGGACCATCCCTCCACCCAGTAGTTAATCCCAGGGCCTGCGACCAAGTCTCAGCTGGGAAATGTGGGGAATTATTTAGCAGCAGCCACCAGAGCAGGGTGCTTAAGAACAAGCCACCTGGCCCTTCCTGACCTATCTGCCCTTGGGTGAGGGCCAGAGAGCAGAGATGGGAGTTGTGGGCAGCCTGCTGACATTTCTGGTCAGCTCTCCAGCAGCCCAGCCTCATTCAAAACTGCCCCTCCTTCAGCTCTTGTTCCAACAGATGTCCAGAGAACATGGTAAAACTCATTCAGATTATTCCTGCCATCCCCCTGCCCAGGAAATTAGAGGTTGGCAGAGGCTAATACTTGGTGGAGACTAAGAACTGTATAGAGGAGGGAAATGATTACAGATGGGCATGAGCAAGAGCCGGCTCCCCCTCTTGACTGTGGCTCTGGGAAAGCCTCTTAATCTCTAAACATCAGTTTCCTGCTTTGTGAAACGGGCCCTTCTAGGCACTGCTGGCAGTGGGGACATGGATTCATATGTCTGGATTGTGTGGCCTGGGTACAGTAGCACAGAGAAAGCATCTGACCCAGCACAGGGGATGTGAATGACTAACTGCTCCCCTGCCACTCTGTCCCTGTCCTGCTCCTTCAGTGCGCCCTGGTGTCCTCAGGCCTTTTCAAATATTTCCAGACACAACCTGGAGGGTGTCTTCCTGGCCTTAATCAGCCTCCATCCCCCCAGCTGCCAAGCTTCAGCTTTCACCCTTCCCAGGCCTTGGCTTCATAGACCAACTAGAAATGAAATGCCCTGGGCCAATCTGACCCGGCCGTGCTTACAGTGTGGGATTTTCTCCCTCCTATGGTAACAAAGGGCCTCATAACCTATTAACACCCTTTACCCAATACCCCTTCCTCTGCCCAATGCCCAAGTCACATAAACAGATGACCCAGAGAACCAGGAGCTGACCTGCAGTAAGAACCCAGAAGTCTGGTCTCCCTGCCCACCTATTCCAGTTTTACTCCATGTACCTGTCCCTGCCCTTACGCTTCCAGTCCTAGAAAGGTCATTCCAGGGGCTGAGGGAGCAGCACGGGTCAAGAATTCCTTCTCTCAGGCCATTCCAGTTGGGTGAGGGTAAGAAGGGGGTAGCCTTGAACTCTCCTTAGACTTCACTGGGATATTCAGAGAGGAGGGGGCGGGAACCAGAGGAGGCCTCACTGAAATGGGGAGAAGACAGGGACAGTTGGGCACAGGAGGCACTGAGAGGTCAGGGAATAACCATGGAGACTGTGGGCATGGGGAGGGGCCTGGCGCAGCTGGCTCCCCTCAGGGGCCCTGGCCCTGGGAGGCTGGCATGGCTCGAGAGAAGGGCACCTGCAGAACTCAGGATGCAGAAGGCACAGAGCTGCTCTGGAAGGGGAGCCGAAAGCCTCTGCGCACATGCCCACAGCTCTGAGCCTTCCTGGCTTCAGTGTCTGGCCTTATCTCAGGTGGTGCCTCCCACTCTGGGCAGGCCCGTACACCCCATCATCAACCCTAAGCTGAGCTAAGCTGGGTTAGCCTTCAGAGCTCCTTGCCTTTTCTCTGCCCCCTCACCTGAAGACTTCATCTTTCGGATAGGGACAGGGTGCTTCCCGTGGCTCCTCCCAGCATCCACCTCATCCTCTTACCTGCTTTGTCACCTGCCACCTGCCATGCTGGCTGATTCTGGACAATTATCTCCACGATGTCAGTGTTCTCTAGCCAGGAGACCAACCAAGTGTCTTGAGGGGTCTGTGGTGAGGACATTTGGATACATGAAGCTGGAGAACGGGAGACAAGGGGGAAGGGGAAGCGATCCTAAAGTGGGATTGAGTTTCTCAAAGAGGGAGCAGAAATACCTTGGAAAAGGACACAGGGACACTGGAGTGGGAAATGGTTTGATGAAAGTAAACAAATAGGTTCTTAGAAATTTACTGGGGGATTTAAATATACTCTGGACTTGGCGTGGGGGATTCCCAATTTACAGGGAGCATGGCAGAGAAGGATGGAAGCTGATTCTCATTACAGACAGACCTTAAGTATATTATACAGACCCAGTATATTATATAAAAAATTTTAGAATTGAAAGAGACCTCAGAGACCACCCCTGACCATTCCCACATGTGGGAGCAGGTCAGAAACACCACACCAGACCTACGAAAGCAGAATCTTCGAGGTTGGAGAGAAATCCAATGCAGTTTAGCAAAACAGAGATAGCATCCAAAACCCCGCTCCTATTTTACTGTCTAAGACACAGAGGCGGCTTGTTGGACACAACACAGCTACCTAGATGCACCGCAAGAGCCAGGGCTCTAGATCCAGACTGACACAATGATACTGACATGCTGGGCAGATGACTCACCGTGGGGGTTCTTCAACTAGAAAGCTCCTTGATGACTTCAAAATAATTTTAATTTATAATTAAAATTTACCTAATAGCATGGTGTTTAAAATGACAGATGCCAGTAACCATGTACATCTTCTTTCAATCCTGTATTTTTTTAACACAGCAAAATTGTTCTGTTTGTGTGTGTGTGTGGATTTCTGAGTTTTAACACATACATATTTGTGTAAGCACCACAATCAGGATAAAAACAGTTCCATAATCTCCATACCCCTTCCTGCTGCTCCTCTGTAGTCACACCCTTCCTCCAGTCCTAAACCTTGGCAACCACTGATTGGTTCTTGATTGATACGGTTTTGCTGTTTCCAAAATGGCATATAATGAAAACATATAGTATGTAACATTTTGAGAGTAGCTCTTTGCTCAGTGTAATACCTCTGAGATTCACTCATGTTGTTGTGGGTATTAATAGTTCACTTCTTTTTATTGCTGAGTAGGATTCTGTGGGTTTAGAGTTTATCCAGTCACTTAAAGAGCTTTCCAGTTCCCAGTTTTTGACAATTATGAACACAGCTGCTATAAATGTTTGTGTACATGTTTTGTGTGAACATGTTTTAATTTCTTTAGGAAGGAATGAAATGGAATGGGATTGCTAGGTCATAAGGTTAAGTATTTATTTTTCCTAAGAAAAAGCCAAACTATTTTCCAAAGTGGCTGCACCACTTTGCATTCCCACCAGCAATGTAGGAGAGTTCCAGTTGCTTTGTACCCTTGCCAGCAGCAATTGGTATTCAGATTTTATTTTAACCACCACACTTTTACTACTGTGTATTCTTCTATTCATCCTAATAGATACCTCATCATGGCTCTAATTTGTATTTCCCTAATGATACATGTTGAGCACTTATCATGTCCTTAGCCGCCATCACTGTAGTCTCTCTGGTTAAGTCTCTGTTCACATCTTTTGGCCATTTTCCAAAACTGGGTTATTTTATTATTGAGTTTTTAAAGTTCCTTATATATTCTGGTTAGTAATCTTTTGTTAGATAGGTATTTGCAAATATTTTTCTCTCATTCTGCAGCTTGTCTTTTCTGCCTCTTGATGCTTTTTTTTTTTTCAAAGCAAAAGCCCTGAATTGTGATGAAGTCCAACTTTCCACTTAACTGCTCTTATGGATCATATTTTTGGTGTCATATCTAAGAACACTCTGCTTAACTCTGGATGACTAAGATTTCCTCCTATGTTATCTTTTAAAGGTTTTATAGTTCTTAATTTTATATTTACATCTCTCATTCTTCTTGTGTGAGTTTTGGTAGCTTGTACCTTTGGAGGAGTCGGTCTATTTCATCTAAGTGGTCAAATCTGTGTATATAGAATTGTAGTATTCCTTTACTTACTTTTTAATGTCTGTCATGTGTAATACATCCTGCTTTAATCCCGATACTAGTAATATGTGTCTTTTCTATTTTATTTTAAAAAATTGGGGTGGTCAGAATGGCTAAAGGGGTATCTATTGATCATTTCAAAGAATTAATTTTTGGTTTCACTGATTTTTTTCTATTTTTCTGTTTTCAAGTTCATTGTCTGCTCTTATGTCTTCCTTCTGTTTGCTTTATTTTTCTGTTCTTTATGCACCTTCTCAAGGTAGAAGTGTAGATTGTTAACTTGAGACCTTGCTTCTTTTCTAATATACAACATAATACATTTGATGCTAAAGTTTTCCCTCTAATCACTATTTTAGCTGCATCCCACATATCTTGATAAATTGTATTTTCCTTTTTGTTAGTTTCACAGTATTTCTAACCAAGAGAACTTGGTACTCCTCCTTGATTCATGGGTTATTTAGAATTGTTGTTCAGTTTCCAAGTGTTTGGAAATTCCTCTGATATCTTTGTTATTGATTTCTAGTTTTAATTCCATTATGGTCAAAAATCATACTTTGCATGACTTCAATTCTTTAAAAAATGTTCTGAGGTTTTATGACCCAGAACATAATCTTGGTAAATGCTCCATGCACACTTGAAAAAAAAATATGTCTTCCCCTGTGCTGGGGGAGTATTCTATAAATTTCAGTTAGATATTGTCAGCTGATGGCAATATAATATATATATATATATATGTGTATATATAATATATTCACCAATTTTCACAGTTATATATATATATGTACATATTCACTGATGTTCTGTTTATTACTGGCAGAGGAGTTTTGACATTTTCAACTATAGTTGTGGATCTGTACATTTTTTTGGTATCAGTTTTTGCTTCATATATTTTGAAGATCTCTGGTTAGAAATAGACATTTAGAATTATTTCTTCTGGGAAAACTTTTTTTTAGAAATCATACATACGTTCTTCTTTATCCTTGGTCATTTTGTTTTGCTCTGAAGTTAATTTGATATTACCATAGCCACTTTCTCTTGATTAGTGTTTCTGTAGTATATATTTTCCCATCCTTTTACTTTTAACTTCCCCACATCATACTTAAAAATAGGTCTTTTGAAGGCAGCATATAATTGAAACATTTTTTTAAAACTCATTTTGATAATTTCTTTTAATTAGTTTATTTAGGCTGTTTACGATTAATTATTATGTTTGGGTTTATTTCCATCATTACCTGTTTTTGTTTACATTTCTGCTATATACTTTCCAGTCTTTTGGATGATATTTGGTATTCCACTTCATCTACATTTCTTCCCATTATTTTTTTTTCCCTTTTTATTTTTTTCGTGGTTGCTCCAGGGCAAGACTGGAAAGCTTTTTCTGTAAAGAGCCAGATAATAAATATGTTGGGCTTTGTAGGCCACAAATTGTTGCAACACTCAACTTTGATGCCATAGCATGAAATCAACTACAGACACAATATGTAAATGAATGAGGTATGACTATGCTCCAATAAAATTTTATTCACAAAAACAGGTAGTGAGCTAGGGTTAGCCTGTGCATTATGGTTTACTAATCCCTGCTCTAGAGATTGTAAAATGTATACTTTTTATAGTCCACTTAGAATTCTATCCCCTTCTTCTTAAATGCAGAAACATTACTGCCATGTAGATCTCTTCACTTTCCCTCTTTATGTTGCAGCTGTCATATGTATTACATCTACAAAAACTGCAAACCCCATCAGCTTTATAATTTTTACATTCAATTGTTATAAACATTTTAAAGAACTTAAGAGGAAGATAATCTATAGTTACCGATTCTGGTGTTCCTCCATAATTCTTGATGTCCCGCTTCCTGCTATCATTTCTCTTGCATCTGAAGAATTCTCTTTAGCATTTCTTTTAGAGTAGATCTGCTGGTGATAAATTCTCACACTTTTCCTTCACCTCAGAATATCTTTATTTCATATTAATTCCTGACTGATATTTTCATTGGATACAGAACTTGGAGTTAGTTTTCTTCTTTTTAAAAAAACTTTTTAATTAACATATTATTGATATTCACTCTTATGAAGGTTTCACATTAAAAAACAATGTGTTTACTACATTCACCCATATTATCAAGTCCCCACCCATACCCCAGTGCAGTCACTGTCCATCAGTGCAGTAAGATGCCACAGATTCACTGTTTGCCTTCTCTGTGCTACACTGTTTTCCCTGTGACCCCCTACCATGTGTACTAAACATAATGTCCCTCAATCCCCATCTCCCTCCCTCCCGACCCACACTCCCACAACCCTCCCCTTTGGTAACCACTGGTTGCTTCTTGGAGTCTGTGACTCTGCTGCTATTTTGTTCCTTCAGTTTTGCTTCATCGTTATATGCCACAAATGAGGGACATCATTTGGCCCTTGTCTTTCCCCACCTGGCTTATTTCACTGAGCATAATATCCTCCAGCTCCATCCATGTTGTTGCAAATGGTAGGGTCTGTTTCTTTCTTATGGCTGAATAGTTTTCCATTGTGTATATGTACCACACCTTCTTTATCCATTCATCTACTGATGGACACTTAGGCTGCTTCCATATCTTGGCTATTGTAAATAGTGTTGCAATAAACCTAGGGGTGCATATATCTTTTTGAGTCTGAGCAGTTATATTTTTGGGTAAATTCCAAGGAGTGGGATTCCGGGTCAAATGGTATTTCTATTCTTAGTTTTCTGAGGAACCTCCATATTGCTTTCCACAATGGTTGAACTAGCTTACATTCCCACCAGCAGTGTAGGAGGGTTCCCCTTTCTCCACATCCTCGCCAGCATTTGTTGTTCTTAGCTTTTGCCATGCTGGCCGTCCTTACTGGTGTAAGGTGATATCTCATTGTGATTTTAATTTGCATTTCCCTGATGATTAGTGATGTGTAGCATCTTTTCATGTGTCTGTTGGCCATTTGAATTTCTTCTTTGGAGAATTGTCTCTTCATATGCTGTGCCCATTTTTTAATCATGTTATTTGCTTTTTGGGTGTTGAGGCATGTGAGTTCCTTATATATTTTGCATGTTAACCCCTTGTCAGATATGTCATTTACAAATATATTCTCCCATAGTGTAGGATGCCTTTTCGTTCTGTTGATGGTGTCCTTTGCTATACAGAAACTTTTTAGTTTGATTTAGTCCCATGAGTTCATTTTTGCTTTTGTTTCCCTTGCTCGAGGAGATGCATTCAGGAAGAAGTTGCTCATGCTTATATTCAGATGTTTGTCTATGTTGTCTTCCAAGAGTTTTATGGTTCCATGACTTACATTCGGGTGTTTGATCCATTTAGAGTCTACTTTTGTGTATGGGGTTAAACAATAATCCAGTTTCATTCTCTTGTATGTAGCTGTCCAGTTTTGCCAACACCAGTAGTTGAGGAGGCTGTCATTTCCCCATTGTATGTCCATGGCTCCTTTATCATATATTAATTGACCATATATGGTTGTGTTTGTATCAGGGCTCCCTTGTCTGTTCCATTGGTCTATGATTCTGTTCTTGTGCCAGTATCAAATTGTCTTGATTACTGTGGCTTTGTAGTAGAGTTTGAAGTTGGGGAGCATAATCCCCTCAGCTTTATTCTTCCTCCTCAGGATTGTATTAGCTATTCTGGGTCTTTTGTGGTTCCATATGAATTTTAGAACAATTTTCACTAGTTTATTGAAGAATGCTGTTGGTATTTTGATAGGAATTGCATTGAATCTGTAGATTGCTTTAGGCAGGATGGCCATTTTGACAATATTAATTCTTCCTATCCATGAGCATGGGATGTGTTTCCATTTACTGGTGTCTTCTTTAATTTGTCTCATGAGTGTCTTGTAGTTTTCAGAGTATAGGTTTTTCACTTCCTTGGTTAGGTTTATTCCTAGGTATTTTATTCTTTTTGATGCAATTGTGAATGGAATTGTTTTCCTGATTTCTCTTTCTGATAGTTCATTGTTAGTGTATAGGAATGCAACAGATTTCTGTGTATTAATCTTGTATCCCACAACTTTGTTGAATTCAGATATTAGATCTAGTAGTTTTGGAGTGGATTCTTTAAGGTTTTTTATGTACAATGTCATCTGTAAACAGGGACAGTTTAACTTCTTCCTTCCCAATCTGGATGCCTTTTATTTTTTGGTGTTGTCTGATTGCTGTAGCTAGGACCTCCAGTACTATGTTGAATAGAAGTGGGGAGAGTGGGCATCCTTGTCTTGTTCCTGATCTTAAAGGAAAAGCTTTCAGCTTCTCACTGTTAAGTATAGTGTTGGATGCGGGTTTTTCATATATGGTCTTTATTATGTTGAGGTACTTGCTCTCTACCCACTTTGTTGAGAGTTTTTATCACGAATGGATGTTGAATTTTGTCAAATGCTTTTTTAGCATCTTTGGAGATGATCATGTGGTTTTTGTCATCCTTTTTGTTGATGTGGTGGATGATGTTGATGGATTTTTGAATGTTGTACCATCCTTGCATCCCTGGAATAAATATTACTTGATTATGATGGATGATCTTTTTTATGTATTTTTGAATTCGGTTTGCTAACATTTTGTTGAGTATTTTTGCATCTATGTTCATCAGGGATATTGGTCTGTAATTTTCTTTTTTTTGTCGTGTCTTTGACTGGTTTTGGTATTAGAGCAATGCTGACTTCATAGAATGAGTTTGGAAGTATTCCCTCTTCTACTCTTTGGAAAACTTTAAGGAGGATGGGTATTAGGTTTTCATTAAATGTTTGATAAAATTCAGTGGTAAAGCCATCTGGTTCAGCGGTTTTGTCTGTAGGTAGTTTTTTGGTTACCAATTCAATTTCATTGCTGGTAATTGGTCTGTTCAGATTTTCTGTTTCTTTCTGGGTCAGCCTTGGAAGGTTGTATTTTTCTAGAAAGTTGTCCATTTCTTCTAGGTTATCCAGTTTGTTAGCATGTAGTTTTTCATAGTATTCTCTAATAATTCTGTTTTTCTGTGGTTTCCATAGTGATTTTTCCTTTCTGATTTCTGATTCTGTTTATGTGTGTAGACTCTCTTTTTTTCTTGATAAGTCTGGCTACGGGTTTATCTATTTTGTTTATTTTCTCAAAGAACTAGCTCTTGCTTTCACTGATTCCATTGTTTAATTCTTCTCAATTTTATTTATTTATGCTCTAATCTTTATTATGTCCCTCCTTCTACTGACTTTGGGCCTCATTTGTTCTTCTTTTCCTAGTTTTGTTAATTGTGAATTCAGACTGTTCATATGGGATTGTTCTTCTTTCCTGAGGTAGGCCTGTATTGCAATATACTTTCCTCTTAGCATGGTCTTTGCTGTGTCCCCCAGATTTTGCAGTGTTGAATTATTGTCATTTGTCTCCATATATTGCTTGATTTCTGTTTTTATTTGGTCATTAGTCCATTGGTTGTTTAGGAGCATGTTGTGAAGTCTCCATGTGTTTGTGGGATTTTTAATTTTCTTTGCGTAATTTATTTCTAGTTTCATAGCTTTGTGCTCTGAGAAACTGGTTGATACAATTTCAATCTTTTTGAATTTACCGAGGCTCTTTTTGTGACCTAGTATATGATCTATTCTTGAAAATGTTCCATGTGTACTTGATAACAATGTATATTCTGCTGATTTTGGGTGTAGAATTCTGTATATGTCTGTTAGGTCCATCTGTTCTAATGTGTTGTTCAGTGTCCTGTCCCCTTACTTATTTTCTGTCTGGTTGATCAGTCAGTCCTTCAGAGTGAGTGGAGTGTTGAAGTCTCCTAGAATGAATGCTTTGCATTCTATTTCCACTTTTAATTCTGTTAGTATTTGTTTCACATATGTAGGTGCTCCTGTGTTGGGTGCATAGATATTTATAATGGTTATATCTTCTTGTTGGATTGACCCCTTTATCATTATGTAATGTCCTTCTTTGTCTCTTTTGACTTTCTTTGTTTTGAAGCCTATTTTGTCTGATACAAGTATTGCAACTCCTGCTTTTTTCTTCCTATTAGTTGCGTGAAATATCTTTTTCCATCTCTTCACTTTTAGTCTGTGTATGTCTTTGGGCTTAAAGTGAGTCTCTGGTAGGCAGCATATAGATGGGTCTTGTTTTTTTATCCATTCAGTGACTCTATGTCTTTTGATTGGTGCATTCAGTCCATTTACATTTAGGGTGATTACCGATAGGTATGGACTTATTGCCATTGAAGGCTTTACATGCGTGGTTACCAAAAGTTCAAGGTTAACTTCCTTTTTAAGAGTCTAACTTAACTCAATATGCTTTTACAAACACAATCTAAAGGTTCTTTTTTTCTCTTTTTTCTTCCCCCTCCATTCTTTATATATTAGGTAACATATTCTGTACTCATTGTCTATTCCTTGATTGACTTTGGGATAGTTGATTTAGTTTTGCATTTGCTCAGTAATTAACTGTTCTACTTTCTTTACTGTTGTTTTATACCTCTGGTTACAGCTATTAAACCTCAGGAACACTTCCATCTATAGCATTCCCTCCAAAATACACTGTAGAGATGGTTTGTGGGAGGCAAATTTTCTCAGGTTTTGCTTATCAGGAAATTGTTTAATCCCTACTTAAAATTTAAATGATAATCTTTCTGGATAAAGTATTCTTGGTTCGAGGCCCTTCTGCTTCATTGCATTAAATATGTCATGCCACTGTAATGTTTCTGCCGAGGTCTGATGATAGCCTGATGGGCTTTCCTTTGTATGTGGTCTTATTTCTCTCTCTGGCTGCTTTTAATAGTCTGTCCTTATCCTTTATCTTAGCCATTTTAATCACTATATGTCTTCCTAGGGTCCCTTGTGTTGGGAGATCTGTGCACCTCCATGACCTGAGAGACTATCTCCTTCCCCAGATTGGGAAAGTTTTCGGCAATTACCTCCTCAAAGACACTTTCTATCTCTTTCTCTCTTCTTCTTCTTCTGGTACCCCTATGATGTGAATATTGTTCCATTTGGATTGGTCACACAGTTCTCTCAATATTCTTTCATTCTTAGAGATCCTTTTTTTCCCCTCTGTGCCTCAGCTTCTTTGTATTCCTGTTCTCTAATTTCTATTTCATTTATCATCTCCTCCACCATATCTAACCTGCTTTTAATACCCTCCATTTTGCTCTTCAACAATTGGATCTCCAACCAGAATTCATTCCTGAGTTCTTGAATATTTTTCTGTACCTCCATGAGAATGTTAGTGATTTTTATTTTGAAATCCCTTTCAGGAAGATTCATGAGGTCGGTTTCATTGGAATGTTTCTCAGGTGTTGTATTCATAATTTTACTTAGAGCCAGGTTTCTTTGATTCATATTTGTATATGGCACCCTCTAATACCCAGAAGCTCTACTCTCTGGAGCTTCTCAGCTTCTGAAGCAATGTTGGGGGTTGCAGGAGAATGGAATTGGTGCCTGGGGGGAGAAAAAAGCTGTTTCCTGCTTCCTGGCTGCTATGCCTGCCTCCACTGCCAGAACCAGTGGGCCGAGCACACAGGTGTAAGCCTCTATGCTTTGTGTTTGTAGTTGCTGTAGATGGGGCTTCCCTCTGGCTGGTCTACCACCAGGATAGGGTTTGCTGGTTTGTGAGCCAGGTGGGGCTTGCTGGGAGAAAGGCGCAGTAAGCAGTGTATCACAGAGGGGGGTCCTTCGAGCTGTGTAGCCAGCCAGGGAGCTGAAGCACATGAAGATTGAGGAAGTTCCCAACCTGCCGGGCAGAGTGCACCTGGACAATTTTGTCTACCTGTTCTTTCTCCTGAGCAGTAAGCTCTGTGCAGTCCTTGCCCCTTTAGCAGCCTTCTTGCTGTTAGGAAGTCCCTCAGGCTGCCCACCTTTGTTTTGTCCCAGAGCAGCCAGATATGGATCCCTGGTTTCCCCAAGCGGCTGGAATCTCAGCCTCTCCAGGAATTCTGCCTGTCTTAGCTTTCCAACACCCTAATCATGAGAGAACCATGCAAGCACCATGTGTAGGTTTGTGCTCCCAGAGCAGATCTCCAGAGTTAGGTATTCAGCAGTCCCAGGCCTTCACTCCCTCCCCGCTCCATTTCTCTTCCTCCCACCTGTGAGCTGGGGTGTGGGAAGGGCTTGGGTCCCACTGGGCCATGGCTTTGGTATGTTATCCTGTTTCGTGAGATTTATTCTTTTCTCCATGTGTGTGCCCATGCTGGGCATCTCACTATGTGTCTGGGGCAAGCATCAGGAGATGCTGTTTGTTGCAGCCCTCTTTCCCATTGCTCTTTCAGGATTAGTCATATTAATTATATTTTTGTATTATATGCAGTTTTAGGAGGAAGCCTCTGTCTCACCTCTCACACCACCATCTTTCCTGTTACTTTTCTTTCATCACATCAAGTGTTGTTCCAGTTTCCTCTGGCTTCCATAATTTCTGATGAGAAATCTGCAGTCCTCTGAGTCATTGTTCCCCTATGAAATACATTTTATCTGGGTATTGTTAGCATATTTGTCTTTGCCTTTGATTTTCAGCCTTTTGATTATGGTTTTGTGGGCATGGACTGCTTTGAGTATATCCTGTTTGCTGTTCACCAAGTTTCTTGAATCCATGTTTATCTTTTGCCATATTTGGGGTATTGTTAGCTATGTTATTATATATTATGTAAGGTATGTTAGCTTCTATTTTTTTTCTCCATATGTTTTTCTCTTCATCTTCTCGGACTGCTTGCTGTAGGCACAAACATTAGACCTTTTGATATTTTCCCACAGGTTCCTGAAGCTGTGGTCTTCTAAAATTTTTTAAATCTTTTTTTGTCTGTTATGTGGATTGCATTAATTTACATTGATCTATCTTCAAACTCACTCCCTTACTTCTCCATTATGCTATGAAACCTACCCAGGATTTTATTTTGGTTATTCCTATTTTTCAGTTAATAAAATTCCCATTTGTTTCTTCCTTTTTATTTTGTTTCTTTGCTGAAACTTTGTATTATCCCATTTGTTTCAAGATTGTTCTCCCTTTCTTTTTCCAGTATGGTTATGCTGCTTTGAAGCCTTTGTTTTAAAATTGCAACAGCTCTGTCATCTAGGGATTGGTTGTCTTCTCTTGAGAGCTGTTTACTTGCTGAACATTTTAAGACTATATACTGGATATTTTGAATATAGAAACTCTGGGTCTTTTTAAAATCCTACAGGGAATGTTTTTTATCTTAGGAGGCAACTGACCAGGTTAGGTTCAAGCAGCAATTTGCCTTCTTTGCATTGTGGTTCCAATGTCAGTTTAATTTTCAGTTTGTGATGCTATTTGGATCAGTCCTGTGTGTGTATGCCACAAAGTGGCCAGTCAGGCCTGAACAGTGGTCCACCCAGTAGCTCAGTTCACAAAGCTTTGGTAAGATGTTTATGGTCAGATCAGTGCTTGTGCAGCTCAGAGGTGAGCTCAGTTCATACACATCTCTACAGTACTGTTCTCTTGATTTCAGTCCTCTCTGTGATCTACCTGACACTTTCTGATTCTCTGGTGCTTCCCTTCCCAATTCTCTGTCCAGGAAGTTGGGGTTTTAGTTTATCTGCTCTGCTGGGCATCTCACTGTGTGTCTGGGCCAAGCATCAGGAGAATAAAGAAAAAAAGCATAGGCATTGCCTTACATTTTTGGGATCATAGTTTCTGTGGTCAGAATTTTCCTCCCTCAGAGCTTTCAGTGCCTTCCCAGGCACTGATGCTGTCATGCTGCTGTAGCTATCAACACCATGGTATTGCATGGGCTGGAGGTAGATGAGGGGTAAAAAGAAAAACAACAGATCTTCCCCACTTTCTGACCCTTAGGAGTCCCTTTCTTGCTCCTTGAACCTGCAATTGAGGGCTTTAAGAGGAGCTCTTTCTGTTTACACCTGACATACACTTCTAGGTTTTGGGCTGCCTTTGAGTCCATTCTGGCAATACTGGAAGAGGGGGGATGGTAAACTCACCACGGGTTTAGTGGAACTTTGAATTCTGGTTTGTTTTTCCCTACTACCACTTACTTCTCTGGTGATCTCAGATAGCTGCTCCATGCATTCTGTCCAGGAAGATGAGTGCGGTGTGCCTACTCCACCTACAATCTGTGTGACCCTGAGCAAGTTACATAACCTTCTTGTACCTCATTTGTTTTTAGAAGCCAATAATAATGGTATAAATCTTGGAAGTTGGTTGTTTGGATTAAATAAATTTATATACATAAAGCACTTAGAATAGTGCTTAACGACAGTAAGCACTTAATAAGTATTAGCTTTATTATTAGCATCTATTATAGAAAGACTGGAAAACAGAGATGGCAAAAAGACAAAAATCACCCAAAACCCCAATGCTCAGAAGTATGACATACACATTACAGTTTATATTACTTCATATTTTTTTCTGATAAGATATATTTACTAACTGATTGAATGGACAAATGAACAGTAAGTAAAAGTATAGGACTGTATTACCTGCCCCATCCCCCAAATTACGCATTTCATATTAAGGCAGAGGCTATAGGTCACAGGATGAAACCTTTCTGCCTTCAGGCCTTCATCCCACTATTTTTTTCACTTGAAATGCTCATCCTCCCTCCCCTTTATCAGGCCAACTGGTACATAGGCTACTTGTTTAAAGGTCACGTCATTGGAGGCTTTCCCAACCCCAGGCAAGATGCAGATGGGTTAAGTGCTTCCATGTTATCCTACACTTCTTAGCACTTATTGCACTTGTAACTACAACCAGATATTTAAGAACCTCAAAGGACAGGACAAGTCCTGTTACCTTTGCTCATCCTTCTCTCCCTTGCCTGACCTCCAAGGCCATACAGTAGAAGCCTTTCCAGCGGATCCATGTTGACACTAACCTGGGCAAGCCTACTCACATAAATAGGACCTCACACTCAGAGGCGAGTCAGTGAGGGCAGTGAAAGCACATTTCCAGCCTCCTTCCTGGAGGTTCTAATTCAGGAGAAACTAGGGTGGGATTAGGGCCCAGGAATATGCATTTTCAAAAGCTCCCTGATTATTCTGATGCTGGCAGCCCATAGAAACACAGCCTGGGGCAGGAAACTTCTGAGTTTCCAATGACCCCTGCCTTCTGATAGGCTGGACCTGGTGACTGGTAAATGCGATGGGATGTCTCTTCTGTGATTAGGTTACAAGACTGATTTTGCCTTGTGAAGTGGTCTCTCTGGCTTGTGCTGTGATGGAGAGGGCTACCTGGGCAGCCTTTGACCAACAGTCAGCCAGGAAATGAGGTCCTCAGTCCAGCCACCTGCAAGGCAGTGAATCCTGCTGAGAATTAGAGTGCACTTGGAAAAGCAAGTCCTTCTCAGTGGAACCTTGAACTGCTGTGGCTCTATCTGACATTCTGAACAGAGCCTTGTGTGAGAGAAAACTCATCTCAGTGTGCCCAGATTCCCAAACCATAGAAACTGAGATAATAAATGTGTTGTTTTAAGCCACTAATTTCAGGGTAATTTGTTATACAGCAGTAGATAACTAACGCATTGCCTTAAGTTGCCCCTCTGCCCACCCTTCCACATTGGAAGATGCATCTAAGGAGAGAATTTTCTCTCTCTCTGCATGGGATTTCATGAAATAGTGACTGTGGACATTGTCTTTGCTTTTCTAGTGCACTAAGACGTGCACCAGTCCAATTGCTGTTTTCAGCTTCAGAGACTTTGCCTTAATCTTTTAAGTGTCATCTGTTCTGTGTCCAGTGTGTGAATAGACAAGTGATGAGATTCTTGGTTGGAAAGGTTTTCCTGGTGATGGGCTTGGTTATAGTTGGAATCCCTAAATTCTGAACTAAAGTTCATGGTAAAAACCTGAATTCACAAACAATCTGCCTCCCCTTCTCCATGTCTTGGTAGCCAAGAGTTCTGTCTTTGTAAATCAGTGACGAACTGTATTTGTATGTCCTTGGGACTGTGAATAGACCCCTACCTGTGGATGTTAAGCCAGCCATTCCCAGCCCAGAACACATTAGACTTTAGAGCCACCCACTGAAGGCTGGAACTAGAGAGGTTAGGGAAGTTACGGAGCCACTAGCTGGAACCAGCTTACAGGAAAATGAGATACTAAGTTCAAGAGAAAAACAGGGGGATGGGCAGAGGGAGAGAGAACAGGTTCAAAGTACCAGGAATTGGCAATTTCTACATATTGAAAGATGTAGGAGGAATTAGGGTTTTTATTTGAGGTAGACTGAAAAAAATCAAGGTGCAACAGGCTCAACAAGCTTGTCCAAGGCAAAGCTAAAATAAGAGGCTAAGAGTGTCAACCCTTGAAATGAGGTTCACTAGACTGGTCTCATTAAGTCACCACCGCCCCTTAAGACAATAGGCTTACTCAGCCCACTTCTAATAAAAAACTCAGGATCCCCACTTTTTTGTTCTATGACTGATACCTTAGGACCATTAAAGAGTGGTCTGTCCTAAAACTCCACCTAGAGAACAGCACAAGTTTGGAGAGCAGCCCAGTCAACAATGGGACACCCAGGAGGCAACCACTTCCCCTGCCAATGATTGGGGACCAATTGTCCTTTCTTTACACTAGTTTCCCAATCCTAGGGAGTGCAGAGCAGTACACTAGGCCACGGAGACAGATACTCCCTGCATACTGCTTGGAAAGCTCTGCCCTGGACAGAGGACAGGAGCCTGGCTGATGTTTCCTACTGCAGGTCTGAGAGTTCTGTATGGTTATGATGCAAAACTGAAGTTTATTATCAACTCTTCCCCTTACAATTCTATAAGGTGGAAGGAAAGAGGCTAAGGCTCTTGTTCTTGGGAGTAGGACAGTGACCATCATTTTGTGTCTCCAGTGCCTACCATGTATTGGTGCTCAATAAGTATCCAGTGCTTCTGAATGAGTGCTGAGATTCTGAGCAATCTGTCCAAAGTCAAACAGTCCAGCATCTAGGTCTCCTGGCTCCTAGGCCAGGACTCAGCATATAATATATGGTTCTCTTCTGTTTCTAGCACTTTGCTCTAGAGTGGATTGGGAATGAGCCTTCTTCTCATCCACAAATATCAAAAGACAGAAGATACCCAGTTCAGGGCATGTCTGATAGACTTCTCATAGATTTATTTCTGTGTCATATTATATATAGATATATGTATATATACTTTTTTTTTTTTTAATACAATCTCTATCCCCTTCCCTTCCCCATCAAACTCACAAAAAGAAGTATAAATCCTTCCAGGATTGCCATTAGGCTTTCCAAGACAGCCAGGGCCAAGAAAGAACCATTTCTTGACATCTCAAGAAACAGCTGCCCTTCTTAGGCTCTGGGGTCATTGAAGCAGCAGCATTCCCAGGACCCAAGGGAAGCTGGAAAGAAACAGCTGTAGTGTGACCGGATTCTAGGATGAAAGTGTCCAGTGACTCCTAGAATGGCAGACTGGCTCCCAGAACTCTCAGGGTGGAAATAAGGTGGGAGCCCTATGGCTCTTCAGATGCTGCCCAAGCAGGCTGGGGGCAGGGGGCAGGAACCGGGGATTAGGCATGCAGGGATGGGGTGGGAGAAGAAACAGTGTGCGTTACGCTGGACAGGCAGCAGCCCCACCTACCCAATGCCACACACACAAAAAAGAGATAGATGCTGGCTCTTAAAGAAATAAGGGAGAGAGCATGGCAGGGCAGGGACAACGGGACACTAAAGAAAGTCACATAAAACAAAAAGTACCAACAAAAACATGACTTGTACTCACCTCCTCGCTAGAGAAGGTATGATCTATGCTTGGGGGTGGGGGAGAGAGGAAGGGAGGTGAAGGGTCATGACCTAGGATTATCAGCTGGCCAGGGGCACAAGAAGGCTCTCTGAGGACTCCCAAAGGACAGGCGGGCAGCTGGGACCCCACATCCCCAGGGAAGGAACAACAGTCCCTTCAGTTCGACTTGGACCAAATCTTGGCGCTCCCTCGGAGTCTGGCAAGGGGAAGAGAGAGAGAGAGGCTGCAGGGAACTCCCTAACCCCTGAAGGCCCCCCAGTTCCCACCCCCATGCACATGACTACAGGAAGTGAGGACAGCCAGGTCTCTGAAGGGAAAGCAGGGCACCCCAGAAGCGAGCAGTTCCTGCCACACCGGCTCACCCTTTGCCCTTGGAGGCTTTCTTGCTGGGCTGGCGCTGGTTGGTGCCAGGAGCTGGTTCCCTCAGCTCAGTCAAGTGTTGCTCAGGGTCCTGGGAAGTGGCTGCTGTGGCTGCTGCTGTTGTAACTTTAATAGTTTTTTTAAGGTTGGCAACCTACCAGAATGAAAGGAATGGAGGATAACAAGGAAGGTTCTAGAACCTGACAGTCCCTGCCCACCTTGTCTGCTATAGACACTGTCCAAACTGGCCCAGCCTGGAGGAGCTGAGGTCTGCTGTGCTCCCCTACCTGCTCACCTCACTCTCAATCTGCTGCTTCAGGCCCAGCTGCTGCTCCTTGTGCTGGTTGGCACGGCTCACCTGCTCCTCAATGCCTGACAGCACAACCTCACAGCCCACACACCTGTGGGAATCCGGCGAGAGGAGAGTCAGAGAGGGCTGTAGTCACAGGCTCAGAAAGAACCCTAGATCCTGGCATCCAAACCCTTGTCTGAGTTAGGAACCCTCACCAGGGTACCTGGAAACTACCTGCAAAAATATTCCCAGGAGCCAGAAGAACCCTCAGAAAGGATAAGAGAGGTATAAGGAAGTGCTGGAGTTATGTGGAGGATGGCCCTAGGAACTACAAACAAAATGGGGGAAGACATGCTAATGACAAAAAAGAGTGTGTTACTGAACTAAAATTAATAAGAAAAAGAGAAAAGTAGAAGTAGAAGAGGCCCGTGACCTGTGGGCAGTGTTGGGTACAGACCAATGGGATGAATGCAGCCTAAGACAGGTGCCCAACCTCCTAGGGAGGATCCTCAGGAGTACCACGCCCCTCCCTCCCCTAACAACTACATCCAGGGCACCACCTCCTGCCTCTTGCCTTCCAGTCCCTCCTCCACTCCTTTCTTTCCTCCCTAGCTTTTGGAGGAACAAGCTCAATTCCCTGCACCCGCTTGGACTCCCCCCTCTGCATCCAGGCCAGGCCAGGCCAGCAGGCCGGGGCTGCTCTTCCTGCTTCAAAGCACCTCTCCCTTTCTTGGGGTGAGAAGAGGAGGGACAGTGGCAGGACGCAGGTCTCACCACTCCTGCAGTGTTCGGGCAATGGCACTGAGGTCCTGGCGCTGGATGTCACGTCCAATGCTGTAGTCAACCTCCAGCCGCTGATTGCGCTGGTCCAGGGAGCCGCGAAGCACGTCGGCGTACACAGCCTCAATGACGAGGTCTTCCAGCTGCCGCACGTTCCGCAGAGCAAGGGCTTCCAGCAACACTGCATATGGGATACACTGGGGCCCGGAGAGGTCAGGCTGGGATTTGTGACAGTCCACAGCAGAGAAGGGCTTCCGAGACTATTCCTGCTTTCCCCACGCTGCCTAGGCTCACCTGCCCACCCTCAAACCTACTCCCAAATCATTTCATCTCAAAGGCTGGTTCTAAGGTGAAATAAAATATTCCCACCTGCCAAATAACATCATGAAAAGGACGATCTTAAAATATAAGACTCATGCTCCCCTCCCACCCTTACCTCCCACACCACAGAGTGGCAAAGTGACATCTGCCTGGATGTCAATCCTCTGGCCACAACTCAGGATGGCATACAGACCCTGGTCAAGATCAGCCTGACACAGTGAGAGTCTGTGGTCTGGGACAGGTGTGCAGTTACTGTTTACCATTGAAACTTCCAGAGAGGCATCTCACCACAGAGAGCCTGATTTACAGAAACTCATGAGAATGAGTCAAGTAGTAAAGTACAGATGGGTGGGAGAGGGATATTTAACAAAATCTGAAGCTAATAGGAAATACAGAGATACTCCTGGGTTATAGGTTTCTTGTTTTAGCAAACAGATGCGTACCACTTGACCAGAAGAGCGAGCCTTGTTCCCAGCTCTGACCGCTGAGACTGTCTGAATGGGATCTGATAGATTAGGAAGTAGGGCAACTGCTGGGCAACTCAGAATAGCGTCTAGTGGCTACTCTGACCCAAAACACAAAAGATGTTTTACTTAGAACTTAAGTTGTTTGAAAAATAAAAACAATACAGAAAACTAAGAGAATGATGTTCAGCTGTGAAGGCTGTGGGTAATGCCAGTTAGATATAGACCTTGGAGGCACGGGGTGGGAAGGCAGAAAGCAGCAACAGTGTGGTCAAAGGGCAAGCGCCCTTGCTAAGTGACAGACAAAAGGATGCTCTTTGGCTCAGGACTGGGGGGACTGTCACTCACCTTGACTTTGGCAGCCAGGGTGACGACTGATAGGTGTCGAAGTTTATTCTTCTGAGCCTCTGTGAGTGGGGGAAGATTCCGGGCTTCAGCTAGGAAAAAAGGACAAAATGTAGGAAATCCTGATTTCACTTTCATGGGCAGACTGAGCCCCAACCCACCTTTGCCTTTTTTTTTTTTGAGTTTTCCATGTCAATTTAGGTCTTGACCCTGACCCACGTACCTAAGGGATCTAAGGAGGGCATCCAGGAATTCCTTCTAAGTCCCTCCAGATATTGCCTTTCTCCCCCTTCCACTACCAGAGTTCCAGCCCCTCTGGTTACCTAAGTAGTCAGCGTATGTCCCGTAGGCAAACACAGTGAGCAGTCGGAATGTGGAAGCAAAGTCACTCTCAGCCAGCTGTAAGAATAGCAGAGAAGAGGTGACAGGAAGGGCCTCTCTCTACCCACCCAACCTTACTGTGTTTTGAACTCCACTTTTTGGCCCCATCTTTCCCCTCCAACAGTAGTTCTCCCAGCTCTCCAAAAGGAACTCTCTGCCTCCCTGATCTCTCTTCACAGGAAGGCCTCATTTCCACCTCTAGGCCTTCATTTACACTATTCCCTCAATTCGCAATGCCCTCTTCCTCCATATGCTTTCAATTCCTATTCTAAATTCAGAAATGAAAACACTCAGGGTGTTCAATACCCCACATACACACACACGCATGCATGCACACACACACACATGCACGCACCAGGCATTGCAAACTGTGTTGCTTTGTCCCTGGAGTGCTCTTAGTATTTCTGAATGGGAGTACCTTTGGGCAGTCTGCTGTACTCTCCAGTTCACTGAAGATGGCGGCCTCAGCCTCACTTGCCTCTGACAGCTACACAGCATCAGCAGGCACTGCAGTTGGTGGCCTCTGCTCATACCTGCCTCACCTGGTAGGCTTTCCTCACCCAGGCAGCCCACCCAGATCTCCTTATCCTTATTCACTGATCACTCATTCTAGCACTTAATCAATCAAACCCAGCCTACCATTGTTGCCTAAAAACATCTTTCCTTTGAACAAGAATACAGACTCAGTCTCTGGCATCCCATTTAGTTTAGCAGAGCTATGCATGTAGTTGGCTCTCTCAGCAAATACTTTCTAAATAAACTATTTATACATGTATATCCATTCATCTTGTCTCTGCAACTGGAATGTAAGTTTCAGAAGGGTAATCAGCACTGTGCCTTGTACTCGTCTGGCATTTCCAGAGGACAAGCAGGATGCTAAAAAGGCACCCAATAAATGTTTTTCCTTCTCCTTGACTGACTCTCTTTAGTTCCACTGAAGAGGGAAGCAGTGAAAGAAGGCAGCCAGTTTTCTCCGTAACACAGAATGACCCCAAGAGTCCTAATTCATGGACTCAATCACTGGCCCTCAAAAACTTAACTCATAGTTTGCCTACATATCATTGTCATAGCATCTCAGGACTTGAGTTGATATCACACATCTCGGTGACCCACCCACTCTAGACTTTAAACTCTTAACTCTCCTACTTCTGTGTGAACAGTTATTTCGGCTGTGTTCCTGGCATCCTGACACATGTCTCTGGGAAAAAGATACCTATCTTATTTAACTTAAGTGAAGCTGCACATGGTGCAAAACAGAAAGAAAAGGGCATGCCAATTTCACGTTAGTTCCTTCCATTTGTACCAGACTTTACAGGTTCCCATAATCTCACCCCTGATTTCTACAATACCAGTGAGTATCAGCTCCATTTACGAAAGAGAAAACTGAGACCCTAAAACAAAAGTGATCTGATCAAGGTGATATGATTATTAAGAGCTGTTACACTGGTGGAGCAAGGCTGGAATGTCTCCTATTCTGAAAATCACATTCTCTTCTGCTTAAAAGTGAAAAATACCAGGTTTTACAGATCATCCACAAAGGGAAACTAAGAGGCTTACTTTCAAACTTTTGCAAACTGACAGTTAATCATTATATCGTTGTTGTACTGCATGGCTACAGGATGCAAAATGAGCCTGTCCACCCATTCTCAAATCAAACGTTGGCCCCAAGCTTCCCTGTGGGCTATCCAGGCCAGGAACCCACCTCTCTAACATTGGGCATATCCAGCAGTTCCCCAAACACGTAGACACCAGGGGCTTCCAGCACTTGGTGGATGAGTGTGGCCAGGGCTGCCCCCTTGGCTGACTTTGCCAAGAGCAGAAATTGCTCCTGGTTCTGCCCTGTCACCTTCACTTCGGCACTCATGGCTGCACTGAGCTGGGGGACCTGGGCTCAGGATGTCTGGATCTGCAAGGAAAGAGGATGTGAAGCTACAATGTCCCTGAAAACTGGGAAACACGGGACTAGGGGCTGGACTTAAGAGGCACTGAGTCACTTCTGCAATGAGGAATCAGAGATGAAGCCGCCTGAAACTTGGACCTAAGAATCATCAAATTGGCCACTTTGACGGAAGCCTGTCTGGGACATGGTTGCCACGCCCTCTCCACCCCACTCCCTGGGCTTAATCCCAAACCCCACCAAGTGCATCCCACGGAACCCGCAGGCACAGGATGCAGTGGGGTAGGAGCGTCACATGATGTCCACCCCAACGACGACGCTCCCTCAAATCCCCACTAGTGCCCCGCTAGTGTCCCCGACCACGTGACCTCACCCTCAAGATCCTTCCACGTGGCCCCGCCCCCTTCCTTAAAGAGGCCGCCCAGGGACCGTGGCTCTCGCTGACTGCCCCGTCGTACCCTGGGTCACACTCTGCGGGCCGCTACCTGGAAGCTTCGTCTTCCAGTGCACCGGGCGGGGCTGCGGCTCCGTCACCTCCGGCAGCTGTTCCGAGGCTTTCCTGCCACCTCCCCGCCGGGCCGCTCTGGCCACTAAACTCTATGGTTGGCTTCCGGCCGCACTTCCGTTCTTACGAGGCGGATTTCGCCCGGACATGCCCCGCCTCCGCTTTCCGATCGCCGGAGCGCCGGCAAGCGAAACAGGCATTCTACTCTCTGATTGGCTGTTGAGGAAAGGCGTGGCGGGGGCCTTTTTTTTTTCTTTCTGCTTTGTGTCAATAAAGCTTTATTGTTGGACCAGCGCTAAACGCTAAATGCAGAACGAACCCTGGTATCGGGCAGGTGCGTGCTGTTCGCCGGCTCTGAGCTGCGTGAGATCTACAGATCCGCGCTGCACGGGATGCCTGAGACGAGAGGAAAGCTGTGATGCAGGGCCAGGCAGAAGGAAAAGAAAGAAGGGAGGAGGAGAGAGGAGGGAGACAATAATCAATAATAGAAGCTTAGCGGCAGAGATCACCTGGGCAGGTCAACGCTCATTTTCTTGAGGAGCAAGAGAACAGTGGAAAAGGCAAAGGAAATAATAGGTGACATGTGTTGAGAGCTTATTATTGGTCAAGCAGCTTTTAAAATTTTATCCCGTTGAATCCTGTAAGTATACTGCATCCACAATGTGAGGACACCGTGTATCATGATTACAACATGTACTTTAAAGTGATGCTTTCCTGCATATTGACTCTTTTAATTCCTGGGGAAGGAAAAAACCTCAAGGGAAAGAAAGGCAGATGATATTATTCATTTTACAGATAAGGAAATTGAGGCTCATAAGTATTCAGAGATTTTTCTGGGACAGGTCTTTTCAACCTGAAGCCATCTTTCCACTTCACCATGATACTTTAAGACAAAAAATAAACTAACACTTCTATAGTGGTTTATATTTCATACTGGGCTTGCAGAAGGTCAAATGAGAATAAAGTTAGTGACATCTTGGAGGTCTTTGTATTAAGCACTGAGCAAAGAACTTTACTAAATTCATTTGATGCTATAACAATCTATAATTGTTACCATTTTCCAGATGGAAAAACTGAGGCCCAGGGAAGTTAAATAATTTATAAGTAATGGAAAGAGGAGAAAGTGGGCAAAGAGAACATAAATGAAGAGAAAATTATAGGACTGGCTAATGGGACTTTAAGCTCAAAGTATATGGCCCACATGGCTTGAAAATGAGATGCAGAAACAGAGAAATGAGAGACAGAGAGAGGAGAAGGCGAAGGTGAAAAAAAAAGGACGAAGAGGCAGAGGAGAAAGGAAAACTAAATGATGGGAGAAATTACACAAAAGTCAAGAGAAGGAATCAAAGGCATAATAAAATGTCCAAAGTTCTTAACAATTTAAAGAGGGAAGGAAAAAGAAAAATAGGAGGGAAAAAAAAGAGAAAAGAGCCAACACATATTCTATTATGTGCCAGGCCATTATTTGTTCGACTTCTTTAAGACTTTTTTAGGGAAGCTTTAGGTTTACAATGAAACTGAGAGGAAGGTACAAAGATTTCCCATATGCTCCTTGCTCCCACATAACCTCCCCTGTTACCAACATTACTCACCAGAATGATACATTTCTTACCAAGGATGAACTTCTATTGACACATTACAATCACTCAAAGTCCATAGTTTACTAAGGGTTCAATTCTGGTGGTGTATATTACAGTGGGTTTGGAAAAATGTATAATGACACATATCCATCATTATAATATCATACAGAGTATTTTCATTGCCCTAAAATTTTTCTGTTCTCTGCCTATTCATCTCTCCCTGTCCCCCAACCCTAGCAACTACTGACCTTTATTGTTTCCATTGTTTTGCCTTTTCCAGAATCAGAGTGGGAATCTATAGTATGCAGCCTTCTCAGGTTGGCTTCTTTGACTGTAAGGTTCTCCCGTGTCATTTCACAGCTTGATAGCTCATTTCTTTTCAGTGAGGAATAGCATTCTATTGTCTGGATGTCCCACAGTTTACTCATCCATTCACCTACTGAAGCATATCTTGGTTGCTTGCAACTTCTGCCAATTATGAATAAAACTGTTATAAACATCCACATGCAGGTTTTTGTGTGGACATCAGTTCTCTACTCCTTTGGATAAATACCAAGGAGTGTGACTGCTGGATCGTATGGTAAGAGTACGTTTAGTTTTGTAAGAAACTGCCAGACTGCCAAAATGGCTATACCATTTTTCATTCCCATTAGCAATGTGTGAAGGTTCCTATTGCTCCACATGCTGGTCAGCTTTTGGTGTTATCAGTGTTCCAGATATTGGCCATTCTAGTATGTATATAGTGGTTTTTTCACTATAATTTCCCTGATGTGTGATGTGGAGCGGAGCATCCTTCCATGCTTTTATTTGCCATCCATAGATCTTCTCTGATAAAGTGTTAAAGTCTTTAGCCCATTTTTGAACTGTTTTTTATTGATTTTTTTTAAAATTTTGGTATCATTAATCTACAATTACATGAGGAACATTATGTTTACTAGACTCCCCCCTTCACCAAGTCCTCCCCACAAACCCCATTACAGTCACTGTCCATCAGCGTAGTAAGATGCTGTAGAATCACTACTTGTCTTCTCTGTGTTGCACAGCCCTCCCCGTGCCCCACCCACATTATACATGCTATTCATAATGCCCCCTTTCTTTCCCCTCTCCTTATCCCTCCCTACCCACCCATCCTCCCCAGTCCCTTTCCCTTTGGTAACTGTTAGTCCATTCTTGGGTTCTGTGATTCTGCTGCTGTTTTGTTCCTTCAGTTTTTTTCTTTGTTCTTATACTCCACATATGAGTGAAATCATTTGATACTTGTCTTTCTCCACCTTGCTTATTTCACTGAGCATAATACCCTCCAGCTCCATACATGTTGTTGCAAATGGTAGGATTTGTTTTCTTCTTATGGCTGAATAATATTCCATTGTGTATATGTACCACATCTTCTTTATCCATTCATCTACTGATGGACACTTAGGTTGCTTCCATTTCTTGGCTATTGTAAATAGTGCTGTGATAAACATAGGGGTGCATCTGTCTTTTTCAAACTGGGCTGCTGCATTCTTAGGGTAAATTCCTAAAAGTGGAATTCCTGGGTCAAATGGTATTTCTATTTTGAGCTTTTTGAAGAACCTCCATACTGCTTTCCACAATGGTTGAACGAATTTACATTCCCACCAGCAGTGTAGGAGGGTTCCCCTTTCTCCATTTCTTATTGATTTTTAAGGATTCTTTGTATATTTTGGATAATAGTCCTTTATTGGATGTGTCTATTGTAAATATTTCCTCCCAGTCTATTTTCTCTTGATAGTGACTTTGGCAGAGCAGAAGTTTTTAATTTGGATAAAGTCAGCTTATCCATTATTTCTTTCATGAATTGTGTGTTAGACATTGTGTCTGAAAAAGCATTGCCATATCTAGGTTTTCTCCTGTGTAATCTTCTGAAAGTTTTATAATTTTGTATTGTATGTTTATGTGTGTGATCCATTTTGAGTTAATTTTTGTAAAGGGTGTGAGATTCATTTTTCTGCTGTGGATGTCCAGTTGTTCCAGCACCATTTGTTGACGAGATTATCTTTGATCCATTGTACCACCTCTGTTCCTTTGTCAAACATGAGCTGACTTATTTATGAGGTCTATTTCTAGCTCTCTATTCTACTCCATTGATTTATTTGTCTATTCTCTTGCCAATACCATACTGTTTTGATTACTATAGCCTTATAGGAACTCTTGAAGTTAGGTAATGTCAATCTTTCAACTTTGTTTTTCTTCAGTATCATATTTGCCTTTCCAAATAAAATTCAGAATCAGTTTATTAATAGCCATAAAATAACTTGCTGAGATTGTGATTGTGATTGCCCTGAATCTAAAGATCATGTTGGGAAGAACTGATATCTTGCCAACATTAGGTGTTCCTATCCATGAACATGGATTATCCTCCATTAATTTAGCTGATTTTCTTCCTCAGAGTTTTGTGGTTTTCCTCACATAGATCTTACATGTTTTTGGATAGATTTATACCCAAATATTTCACTTTTTGGGGTGCTAGTATAAATGGTATTGTGTTTTTTATTTCAAATTCCACTTTTCATTGTTGGAACATAAAAAAACAACTGACTTTCATCTATTAACTTTGTATCCTGCAACTTTGCTGTAATTGCTTATTATTTCTAGGAGATTTTTTTTTGGTCAGTTCTGGATTTTCTACATGAGTGATGTCATCTGTGAACAAAAACAGTTTTATGTGTTCCTTCCCAATCTGTATACCTTTTATTCCTTTTCTTGCTTTATTGAATTAGCAAGGATTTTCAGCATGATGGTGAAAAGGAGTGCTGAGAAGGGATATCCTTGCCTTGTGCCTAACAGTGAGAAAACTGAGTTTCTCACCATTAAGTATGATGTTAGCTATAGGGTTTTGTAGTTGTTATTCAACATTTTGCTCAATCTTTACAACAAAACTTGGAGGTGCATATTAATATTTCAGTTAACCTGTGAGGACAGTGAGGATACAGAGGTTAAGTAATTTGTCAAAGGTTACCAGTATAGGTGCTGGAACTAAGATCCAGATGCAAGTTTGCCTTATTCTAATACTGTGTTAAGAGAGAGAATAAAAAGCAGGAAAGACAGAAGAGAGGAGAAAAAGATAACGTTAGATCTAGTCCCAATTCAGCCTTGAATGAGCTGTGACCTTAAAGCAAATTGTGCCATCTTGTGGTATGTCCTCTTCTATATCTGCAGAGAGATTAGACAACAAAATCTCTAAGGTCAATTCTGATTCTAATGTTTTATGGTTCCGTGAAAGAGGAGTACAAGGAGAAAATGAGAGAACAATAAATAGAAAAAGAGAATTTAGAGAAAGGAAGGAGAGGGGATGGACTAAAGTGAGATTCGTGAGATTAGAAAAATAGAGGAGGAGGAGTAGATATGAGGACAAAAGAAGGGAAAGTGAAAAGAAAAATAAAGATCTGCAAGGCAAGGATGGCAGTTATTTAAGCTTAAGCAAAGTCTAGGATGTAACATTCCCTCATTCACTTGTAACTAAGTGGCAGTTAACACAGCCATGTGCCTGGTGCCATGTTATTAATGCTAAGAATAGAAAACATGATGTACTGAAATAAAGCTAAAGAGGCTGACTGACATCCAAGGACTCAGACACATAATAAAATATTCATCATTGATGCAAAAAGTACAAATGGAGCACCTTGCATTGCCAGGCACTGTTCTAACTACTAGGAATATAGACAAAATACCTGCCCTCTTGGTATTTTCATTCTTGTGGTAAGACTGAGGCAATATATACATACAGACATACATGCATTCATAAATGGTCAGAAGGTAATAAATATTATGAAGAAAAACAAAACAAGGAGAGGGAGATGGGGAATGCAGGAGACACTGGCTACTTTATATATGATAGTAAGGAAAGGCCTCTCTGATAAGGTGACAAGAGAGCAGAGACTTTAAAAAATAAAAAGGAGCAAGTCATACGGATTTCTGTGGGGAGAGCATTCCAGGCAAAGCAAACTACAAGCACAAAGGCTCTGAGATGAGAACATACTTAGTGCGTTTAAGGAACAGCAAGAGGGCTAGAGCAGAGTGAGCAAGGGAATGAGGTTAGAGAGAGGACACTGGCCAGATCCCAGCAGGCATTGTGGGCCATTCATTGTAAGGACTTTGGTTTTTACTCTGAGTGAAATGGGAGTCAATGGAAGATGAGCAGAGGAGTAACAGGATCTGACCCATATGTTTAAAATATCACGACGGCTGCATGGACAGAAGCAACGAGACCAATTAGGAGGCTAGTGCAGTTATGCAGGCGGGAGATGGTAGTGGCTTAGACAAGGGTGGTAGTGGTGGAGGTGAGAAGTAGTTGAACTCTGAATTTAATTTAAAGCTAGAGTGAACAGAATTTGCAAATGGATGGGATGTGAGGTGTGAAAGGAAAGGAAAGAGTTAGAATGAAATCATATAGGCAAAGTGCGCTGAACTTTATAATTGCAGATAATTTTAATCCTGTATAAACTTTCCTGGAAAATAGGAGAAGAAAGGACACTCCTCAACTTATCCTATGGGCCAGAATTACTTCGATAACCAAATCAGGAAAGGGAATTAATAGAAAGGAAAATTACAAGTCAATCTTAATTGTTAATAGAAATAGAAAAAATCTTCCATAAAACACTGGCAAACTGAATCCAGCCATGTGCTTAAAAGATAATAGACTAAGACTAACTTGAAGTTATGTCAGGAACTTAAGGTAGCTTAATGTTAAAAAATACATTCATTTTATTCATAATGCTAATAGATTAAAGGAATAAAATCACACAATCATCTCAACAAATACAGAAAAAGCATGTGATGAAGTCAACCTCCATTTGTGATAAAAAAATATTTTATGAAACCCTGTAACCTGATATAAGAATGCCTAGTATCACCAATTCTATTCAGTCTTGTAATGGGGATCCTGGAGAGAGCAGTAAGACAAGAAAAAACAAAAAGGTAAAAAGATTAGATAAAAAAAGAAATAAAGCTGTCACCATTTACAGAAGATGTGAAAATGTGATAACATATATACAAAATTCAAAGGAATCTACAAATAAATTATTAGAAAAAAATTTAACAAGGCAGCCTGACAAAAATTATGCAAAATCTATTATATGTCTATCCAGGGAAAACAAGCAATTAGATGATAAATAATTTAAAACTTTCCACTACAATAGTATGGAAAACATCAAGTACTAAGATATAAGTGTAACAAAGTATGTGTGAGATCCGATGCAGCAAATTGTCATTTATTGGGTGACATGGAAGAAGACCTAACATAAGTGGAAAGACATTATCCTGTTCATAGATTAGAAGTCTCAATATCATGAAGAAGCCGATTCTCCCTAAAGGGATTTATAAATTCAGTACAATCCTAATCAAAACTCCAACAGGTTTTTTTTTTATCAGCGCATGAAACTAACAAATTGAGTCTAAAGTTTACATGGAAATGCAGAAGAATAGCCTTTGAAGATGAACAAGGTGGAAAGAATAGCTTTACCAGATACGGGGACAAAACTACAAAGCCATGATGATTAAGGTAATGTAGTTCATTAAGATAGTATAGTACTGGCAGAAGATAGATAAATTAGGCCCTAGAATAAAATACAGAGCCAAGAAACAGATTCACATATATTGACTATTAATTTATGATAGAGTTGGCACTTTTGATCAGGAGAGGAAGGACAGACATTTCAATGTTGCTGTGGCAATTGTGTATCTGTATGAAAAAAAAAACAAACCTCTACCTTAAGCCAATAGAAAAATCATTCCCCACTGTACTTCAGACTAAATGTAAAAGGCAAATTAGTAAACATTTAGAAGTAACATAGAATATATTCATGGATTCAGGGTAGAGAAATAATTCTTCCTTTTTTAAATTGAAGTATAGTTGATATACAATATTATATTGGTTTCAACTATACAACATAGTGATTTGACAGTTATCTACATTATTCGATGTTCATCTCAACTAGTGTAGTTACTATTTGTCAACACATAATGATGTTACAGAATTACTGACCATATTCTCTCTGCTGTACTTTCATCCCCATGACTAATTTATATTATGATTGAGATTTTGTGCCTCTTAATCTCTTTCACCTATTTCACCCCCCCAACACCTCCCCCATGGTAACCACCAGTCACTTCTCACTGTCTATGAGTCTGTTGCTGTTTTTTTCATTTTATTTTGTTTTTAGATTCCAGTTATAAGTGAAATCATATTGTATTTGTCTTTCTCTACCTGGCTTATTTCATTTAGCATAATACCCTCTGGGTCCATCCATATAGTTGCAGGGAAATATTTCTTAAGACTCAAATACACTAACCATAAAGGAAAGGATAAATATGACTACATTAAAATCCAGAACATTTGTTCATCAAAAGACAAGCCACAGAATGGAAGGAAGTATTTGTGTCCAGGATGTATAATGAACTCCTACAAATATGAACAAAAAACTCCTAGCAATAAAAACCATAAATGTGAAATAAAGATTTAAATGAGCACTTCAGAAGAGGAAATTCACAAGGTCAACAAACATATGAAAAGGTGCTCAGCCTCTTTAGTAATAAAAGAAATGCAAATTACAGCTATAATGAAATATCACTGTATGCCCCAGAATAGCTAAAATTAAAGTCTGAAAATAGCAAGTGATAACAAGAATATCAAACTAAAGAAACCCTCTCATGTACAGTTAATATTGCTGTGGCAATTGTGTATCTGTATGAAAAAATAAAACCAAACCTCTACCTTAAGCCAATACAAAAATCATTCCTCTTTGGAGGAGAGTTTAACATCATCTAACAGTGTGTTATGATTCTATAATTCCATTCCCACATATATATCAAATAGATTAAGAATTATTATACATATATCTTCAAAAGCAGACAAAAGATACTATGTTGTCAAGAAATGTACACAAATATGCAGAAACTATTAAGAAAACCAAGCAAGTGATTTCTATAAAAGTCATCATACTACTTACCCATGTGAGGAGGGAATGGTGTATGATCAAGTAGGACACACAGGTCCTTTCTGATACTGGCAAAGTTCTTTTAGTTAACTGGGATGATGATTACATGAGCATTCTTTCTATAAGTATTCCCTTTATAAGTTTTCAATGTCCTTTATATTTATGTTTTGTTGCGTTTATCTTTATGTATGTTATATGTTTCATAATAAAAATGGTCTTGAAAAAGCATTCAATTCAACACCCATGCATGACAAAACTCTTAGCAGATTATGAATAGAAGGGGTCTTCCTTAACTTGATATAAGTTACTTTTTAAAAACTACAGCCAACAGTGGTGGACAGTGACTGCTGAGTGTGGTGGTGGGGATTCAGTAATAAGGGTGAATGTAGTAACCACATTGTTTTTCTTGTGAAACCTTCATAAGAGTGTATATCAATGATACCTTAATTTAAGAAAAGGAAAGAAAAAAGAAATAAAACCTACAGCCAACACTATTCTTACTGGGAAAACATTGGAAGTATTTCTTTTAAAATCAGGAACCAAAGAAAGATGCCAGTTGTTATCACTATTTATATTCAACATTGTACTGAATGTCCTGGCCAGCACAAGAAAAGGAAATTAAAGGGGCATAGGATCGGAAAAGAAAAAGCAAAGTACCATCTTTTACAGATGACATGGTTGTCTTTGCAGAAAATTCAAAAAGCCTAAAGCTTATAAAAAATATTATACAGAAGAGAGAGCTTATCAAGGCGGTTGGCTTTAAAATCAATATTGCAAATCAATTACATTTCTATATATCAGCAAAAACCTAAATTGAAATGCAATCTTAGGTAATGTCATTTAAAGCCAGGAGGAGAAAGACAAATAACATATGATTTTACTTATTTGTGGAATATAAAAACAAAGCAAAACAGAAGGAATGAAACAACAGTAGACTCATAGACACTGAGAAGGGACTAGTGGTTACCAAGAGGGAGAGGTTAAGACTGGTGGGGGTGGGGAGTGAGGGGAATAAAGGGGCACAGTAATTCGGAATCACAATATAAGCTGATCACAGGGACTGTGAACCACTGCAATATACATTTGAAACCAACATAAGATTGTGCATTAATGACACTTTAAAAAAAAGAACTTTACATAATAAACATTTTACTTTGGGCAAAACAATGCCACCTTTGTATTGAAAAAAGAATACCATTTACCATCACAGAAAAATCATGAAGTACTTAGGAATAAATAAAACAGAAGATGTGTATTATCTGTATCCAGAAAATTACAACTTCTTTGCAAGATATTAAAAACCAAATAAGTGGAGAGATCCCAAATTCATAACAGGAGGTTTCAATATAAAAAAAGATGTCAATTTTACTCAAATTTAACTTTGGGTTCAATGAAATTCCAATTAAAATCCTGTGGAACTTGACAAATTGATTCACAGCAATGACCAGGAAGTGGCAAGATACTCCTGAAGAAGAGTATATTGGCAAAGTGGTGTTTGGTCTAGGAGGTATCTAGGTTTATTTTAAAGCTGTAGGATTTAGTGTGTTAGGGTGTAGATTTTTAGAAGTTGACCAATGGAACAGAGCTGAGTGTCCAGAAACAGATCCATGTATTATGGATCTTTGGTATACAACAGAGTTAGCAAAGCAGATCAGGCAGAAAAGAGGGCATATTTAATAAATGAGGCTAGGATAAGTGATTTTCCATATTAAAAAATGAAAAACAGATCCTTATAACACACCATACACAAAAAAATAAATTTTAGTTAGAAAAGGACTTAAGTATAAAGAGTATTTAAAATCTTTTGAAGATGTAAGAAAATATTTTTCTGACACAAAAGAGAAAGAGTGAAAAAAAAAAGAGAGAAAGTGATTTTTTTATACAAGATACAAAAAGCATAACCATAAAGTGAAGAGTTGATAAACATGCCTATATTAAAAATAAGAACTTCCAATAATAAAAATACATCATAAAAAAGTGAAGGCTTCTTCACAAATATTTTCACAAAGGAGAAGATATTTGCAACATAAAACTGGCAAAAGATTAGTATCCAGAATATATCCAGAACTCCTATAAATCAATATGAAAAACACAACCAACCAACCAAATTATCAGGCCCTCTCAGAAGAAGAAATTCAGAAGGCCAATAAGTATATGAAAAGATGCTCAACTCCATTAGTAATTAAAGAAATGGCAATGCAACCACAATGAGATGCTGTTATATACCTACTGAACTGGCAAAAATTAAGAAGTCTAAATATGCAAGTGTTGGAGAGAATATAGATCAATGGGAACTCAAATATTGACAGTAGAAGTGTAAATAGAAAAAAATTGGCATTCTTTCACCAAAACGATTATTTTCATACCTTACAACCTAGTAGTCTTTCTGTTTCATATATACTCTAGGAGAAACTCTTGCACATATGCAGGAGACGGATGTGATAATGTTCATAGCAAAAATATTTATAAATATTTTTGAGGTGATAAATATCACCTCACACCAGTTAGGATGGTCACTATCCAAAAGACAAAAAATAACAAATGCTGGCAAATAACAAATGCTGGCGAGAATGTGGAGAAATAGGATGCCTCCTAAACTTGTTGGTGGGAATGTAAATTGGTGCAATGGCTGTGGAAAGCAGTATGAAGGTTCCTCAAAAAACTAAAAATAGAAATACCATTTGATCCAGTAATTCCACACCTAGGGATTTACCCAAAGAAAACAAAAACCCTGATTCAGAAAAAACATATGCACCCCTGTGTTTATCACTGCACTATTTATAATAGTCAAGTTATGGAAGGATGCACAAAGAAGATGTGGTACATATACAGAATAGAATATTATTCAGTCATAAAAAGAAAAGAAATCCTGCCATTTGCAACAACATGGGTGGATTTAGAGGGTATTATGCTCAATGAAATAAGCCAGGCAGAGAAAGATACCATATGATTTCACTTATTTGTGGAGTATAAAAACAAAACAAAACAGAAGGAACAAAACAGCAAAAGACTCATAGACACAGGGAAGTGACTAGTGGTTACCAAGGGGGAGGAGTTGGGGCAGGTTGTGGAGGAGGGGATAAAGGGGCACAATAATTCGTAATCATAATATAAGTTGGTCACGGGATGGTAGTACAGCATAGGGAATGTAGTCAATGATTCTGTAACATCGTTCTACATTGATAGATAGTATCTGTACTAGAGGGGGTGAAGATTTAATAATATGGGTAACTTGAACCACTGTGCTGTATATTTGAAACCAACAGAAGACTATATATCAATGATACTTCGATTAAAAAAAAAAGGGATGCCTCACAAACCATGCAAAACTGGAACAATCTACAATGCTACCCAGCATGCTGTTGGCATCATTGTAAACAGAGAAGTAACAAACAAGACAAATTTGGATTACAGATGGCAGTGTGACAGGTGAGACAGAGACTTCCTCCCAATACCGCATATAATACGAAAATATAATTAATACAACTAATCCTGAAAGAGCAACAGGAAAGAGGACTGAGCCAAACTGCATACACCTGGAGAAAAGAATAAACCTCATGGAACAGGGTAATGTACCAAAGCCATGGCCCGGTGGGACCCAAGCCCTTCCCACACCCCAGCTCACAGGTGGGAGGAAGAGAAACAGAGCAGGGAGGGAGTGGAGGCCTGGGACTGCTGAATACCTAACTCTGGAGATCTACTCTGGGAGCACAAACCTACACATGGTGCTTGCATGGTTCTCTCGTGATTAGGGGGTTGGAAAGCTAAGACAGGCAGAATTCCTGGAGAAACTGAGATTCCAGCTGCTTGTGGAAAGCAGGGATCCATATTCTGGCTGCTCAGGGACAAAAGAAAGGCTGAGAGACTTCCTAACAGCAAGAGGGCTGCTAAAAGGGCAAGGATTGCACAGAGCTTACTGCTCAGGAAAAAGGACAGGTAGACAAAATTGTCCAAGTGCACTCTGCCGAGCAGGTTGGGAACTTTCTTGATCTTCAGGTGCTTCAGCTCCCTGGCTGGCTACACAGCTCCAAGGACCCCCTCTGTGATATGCAGCCTACTGCACCTTTCTCCCAGCCAGCCCAACCTGGCTCGCAAACCAGCAAACCCTACCCTGGTGGTAGGCCAGCCAGAAGGAAGACCTGTCTACAGCAACTACAAATGCAAAGCATAGAGGCTTATACCTGTGTGACTGGCCCACTGGTTCAGGCAGTGGAGACAGGCATAGCAGCCTGGAAGCAGGAAACAGCTCTTTCCTCCGCCCAGGCACCAATACCACTACCCAGTGACCCGTGACATTGCTTCAGGGGTTGAGCAGCTCCAGAAAGTAGAGCTTCTGGGCACTAGAGGGCACCATATACAAATATGAAACGACAAAGAAACCTGGTTCAAAGTAAAATTATGAATACAATTCCTGAGAAAGATTTAAATTACATCAACCTTGTGAATCTTTCTGAAACAGAGTTCAAAATAAAAATCATTAACATGCTCATGGAGGTACAGAAAAATATTGAAGAACTCAGGAATGAATTCCGGTCAGAGACCAATCATTGAAGAACACAGTGGATGGTATTAAAAGCAGATTACATACAGTGGAGGACACAATAAATGAAATAGAAAGTAGAGAAGAGGAATACAAAGAAACTGAGGCACAGAGAGAAAAAAAGGATCTCTAAGAATGAAAGAATATTGAGAGAACAGTGTGACCAATCCAAATGGAACAATATTCACATTATAGGGGTACCAGAAGAAGAAGAGAGAGAAAAAGGGATATACTAGATCTAATATCTGAATCCAGCAAAGTTGCAGGATACAAAATTAATACACAGAAATCTGTGGCATTCCTACACAATAACAATGAACTATCAGAGACAGGAATCAGGAAAACAATCCCATTCACACTTGCATCAAAAAAAATAAAATACCTAGGAATAAACCTAAAGAAGGAAGTGAAAGACCTATACTTTGAAAACTACAAGACACTCATGAGAGAAACTACAGAAGATACCAATAAATGGAAACACATCCCATGCTCATGGATAGGAAGAATTAATATTGTCAAAATGACCATCCTGCCTAAAGCAATCTACAGATTCAATGCAATTCCTGTCAAAATAACAACAGCATTCTTCAATGAACTAGAGAAAATTGTTCTAAAATTCATATGGAACCACAAAAGACCCTGAATAGCCAAAGCAATCCTGAGAAGGAAGAATAAAGTGGGGGGAATTACACTCCCCAACTTCAAGCTCTACTACAAAGCCACAGTAACCAAGACAATTTGATACTTGCACAAGAACAGACCCATAGACCAATGGAACAGACTAGAGAGCCCTGATATAAACCCAACCATATATGGTCAATTAATATATGATAAAGGAGCCATGGATGTACAATGGGGAAATGACAGCCTCTTCAACAGCTGGTGTTAGCAAAACTGGACAGCTACATGCAAGAGAATGAAACTGGATTATTGTTTAACCCCATACACAAAAGTAAACTTAAAGTGGATCAAACACCCAAATGTAAGTCATAAAACTATAAAACTCTTAGAAGACAACATAGGCAAAAATCTCCTGAATATAAGCATGAGCAACTTCTTCCTGAATACATCTCCTTGAGCAAGGGAAACAAAAACAAAAATGAACACATGGGCCTACATCAAACTAAAAAGTTTCTGTACAGCAAAGGACACCATCAACAGAACAAAAAGGCATCCTACAGAATGGGAGAATATATTTGTAAATAACATATCCAACAAGGGGTTAACATCCAAAATATATAAAGAACTCACATGCTACAACACCCAAAAAGCAAATAACCCAATTAAAAAATGGGCAGAGGATATGAAGAGACGGTTCTCCAAAGAAGAAATTCAGATGGCCAACAGACACATGAAAAGATGCTCCACATCACTAATCATCAGGGAAATGCAAATTAAAACCACAATGAGATATCACCTCATACCAGTAAGGATGGCCAGCATCAAAAAGACTAAGAAAAACAAATGCTGGCGAGGATTTGGAGAAAGGAGAACCCTCCTACACTGCTGGTGGGAATGTAAGCTAGTTCAACCATTGTGGAAAGCAATATGAATGTTTCTCAAAACACTAAAAATAGAAATTATATTTGACCTGGGAATCCCATTCCTTGTAATTTACCCAAAGAATACAACTTCTCAGA
Source organism: Manis pentadactyla (assembly GCF_030020395.1). Lineage (NCBI taxonomy): Eukaryota > Metazoa > Chordata > Mammalia > Pholidota > Manidae > Manis > Manis pentadactyla. The sequence goes on along the minus strand of NC_080032.1, from coordinate 64,393,326 downwards.
TTCAGAAAGATGTATGCACCCCTATGTTTATTGCAGCATTATTTACAATAGCCAAGATAGGGAAGCAACCTAAGTGTCCATCAGTAGATGAATGGATAAAGAAGATGTGGTACATATACCCAATGGAATACTATTCAGTCATAAGAAAGAAACAAATCCTATGATTTGGAACAACATGGATGGACCTGGAGGTCATTATGCTCAGTGAAATAAGCCAGGTGGAGAAAGACAAATGCCAAATGATTTCCCTCATTTGTGAAGTAAAACAATGAAGAAAACTGAAGGAACAAAATAGCAGCAGACTCACAGACTCCAAGAAGGGACTAGTGGTTACCAAAGGGCAGGGCTGTGGGAGGGCAGGTGGGGAGGGAGGGAGAAGGGAATTGAGGGGTATTATGTTTAGTACACAAGGGGTGGGGGGATCATGGGGAAAACACTGTAGCACAGAGAAGGCAAACAGTGAATCTGTGGCATCTTACTACCCTGATGGACAGTGACTGCATTGGGGTATTGGTGGGGACTTGATAATATGGGTAAATGTAGTAACCACATTGTTTTTTCATGTGAAACCTTCACAAGAGTGTATATCAATAATACGTTAATAAAAAATTAAAAGAGAAGTAACAAACAAGTAAAGGGCCAGTTTCTAGCAAAGAGAATTAATGTATCTATTGAGCATGTGAAGCACTCCAGCATGTTAAGCAGTCTAAGAGTGAAGGTAGCTTCCTGAAGCCTGTGGAGTGATCAGAGAAAGAAGGAAACCAAGAGAAAGGTACTTGGGTTCAAATGAAGCGGCAGCCTGCTCCACCTAGAGAAGAACTTTTGAAAACAAATGGAAAGGAGCCTGAGCAACTGAACCCATTCCCTACGAATTCATGGCTTGATGGGTGTTAAAAAGGGAATCGTTTCTTAAAATTGGGGAGGTAGTGATTATAGGGAAGAGGCAGGTGGATGGGAGCATGGGGGTCACGTAGATGTAAGTAACTGGTAACTTTTTAGTCCCTTGAGTGGGATAATGGGTTCACAGATATTCATTTAATTTTTCTACTTTATAGCTAACATATATATTAAAAATTAGTATTTTGAATATCAAATTTTACATTTAATTATATTTAAAGATAATAAAGCTAAATAAAAGCTAATACTAGCCAGTGATGGAGACATAAAAAGGTGATCCAAAGTTTTTGTCCTCATCAAGGGGAAGAATGGTTCCCACTTATTAACAGAGTAAGCGTGAGGGAGGAGCAAGTTTGCAGTTGAATAGAAAAATCTGGGAGGAGGGAAGGGGCTGGGCTGGAGATAAATATTCTTAAATTTAGGAGTCATCACATTAACCCAGACATATATGGTCAATTAATATTTGATAAAGGAGCCATGGACATACAATGGCGAAATGACAGTCTCTTCAACAGATGGTGCTGGCAAAACTGGACAGCTACATGTAAGAGAATGAAACTGGACCATTGTCTAACCCCATATACAAAAGTAAACTCAAAATGGATCAAAGACCTGAATGTAAGTCATGAAACCATTAAACTCTTGGAAGAAAACATAGGCAAAAACCTCTTAGACATAAACATGAGTGACCTCTTGAACATATCTCCCCGGGCAAGGAAAACAACAGCAAAAATGAATAAGTGGGACTATATTAAACTGAAAAGCTTCTGTACAGCAAAAGACACCATCAATAGAACAAAAAGGAACCCTACAGTATGGGAGAATATATTTGAAAATGACAGATCCGATAAAGGCTTAACGTCCAGAATATATAAAGAGCTCACACGCCTCAACAAACAAAAAACAAATAACCCAATTAAAAAATGGGCAGAGGAACTGAACAGACAGTTCTCCAAAAAAGAAATACAGATGGCCAACAGACACATGAAAAGATGCTCCACATCGCTAATTACCAGAGAAATGCAAATTAAAACTACAATGAGGTATCACCTCACACCAGTAAGGATGGCTGCCATCCAAAAGACAGAGAACAACAAATGTTGACGAGGCTGTGGAGAAAGGGGAACCCTCCTACACTGCTGGTGGGAATGTAAGTTAGTTCAACCATTGTGGAAAGCAGTATGGAGGTACATCAAAATGCTCAAAACAGACCTACCATTTGACCCAGAAATTGCACTCCTAGGAATTTACCCTAAGAATGCAGCAATCAAGTATGAGAAAGATCAGTGCACCCCTATGTTTATCGCAGCACTATTTACAATAGCCAAGAATTGGAAGCAACCTAAATGTCCATCGATAGATGAATGGATAAAGAAGATGTGGTACATATACACAATGGAATACTACTCAGCCATAAGAAAAGGGCAAATCCTACCATTTGCAGCAACAAGGATGGAGCTGGAGGGTATTATGCTCAGTGAAACAAGCCAAGTGGAGAAAGAGAAATACCAAATGATTTCACTTATCTGTGGAATATAAGAACAAAGGAAAAACTGAAGGAACAAAACAGCAGCAGAATCACAGAACTCAAGAATGGACTAACAGGTACCAAAGGGAAAGGGACTGGGGAGGATGGGTGGGTAGGGAGGGATAAGGTGGGGGAGAAGTAGGGGGGTATTAAGATTAGCATGCATGGGGGGGTAGGAGAAAAGGGAGGGCTGTACAACACAGAGAAGGCAAGTAGGGATTCTACAACATTTTGCTATGCTGATGGACAGTGACTGTAAAGGGGTTTATAGGGGGGACCTGGTATAGGGGAGAGCCTAGTAAACATAATATTCGTCATGTAAGTGTAGATTAGTGATACCAAAAAAAAAAAAGAAGGGCAGTTCCTGTGTGGTAACCTCCAATGAGTTCTACACAAGAGTATAAAGGGCATATAAAAGTGTAGGCAAAGGGTCTGTTTGTGTTTATACAGAGGATCAAAGCCTAATTGGGCTATCCCGAAAATGAACTAAGATATGATATGAAAAAGAACTTCCAACATCAGCACTCTCTGGAAGACTCATGCCAGAAGATGATCATCAAAAAACCCCAACAAAGGTCCACGCACTGCTATAGCTGTAGATGCACTCATCCCACCAGTTCCTGGACTTGCCATGGGAATGAAGGAGATATCTAAGCTGGCCTGTGCATACAGTAAAACAACAAATTTGACTGGATCTATACTGTTGGAACTCAATCAAGGATTAGGAGAAGTGCAAATTGTAGCGCTCCAAAATCTTACAACTACAGACTATTTACTGTTAAAAGAACATAAGGGATGTGAACATTCCCCAGGAATGGGTTGTTTTAATTTGTCTGATTTCTCTCAGACTGTTCAAGTTCAGTTGGACAATATCCACCATATCATAGATAAGTTTTCACAAATGCCTAAGGTGCCTAACTGGTTTTCTTGGTTTCACTGGAGATGGCTGGTAATTACAGGTATGCTTTGGTTATGTAACTATACTCCTATTATATTAATGTGTGTGCGCAATTTAAGTAGTAGCTTAAAACCTATACATGCTGAAGTTACTCTACAAGAAGATATGTCAAAGAAATAATCAATCTTCCCATGTTTTCTGCCGCCTGCTACTTCTATAGCTTTTCTTCTTCCTTCCTAATTACAACCCTTAAATAGAATTCGTGCCTCATATCAAATTTACCGAGTATCATAATTCTTCCAAGTGGTAAATATACCTCAAGACAAATGCTGGGCATAGAAGCTACAGGGCATAAATATGCAAAGAAATAAAAAGCTAACCAGTTCAAACAATAAGGCTTCTCTCTCACTTACCAACTTTACATTTCCCTGCATGGCCCCGGAAGATGACTGGTTTGCCAGAGACGGGTAAGATTCCTCAAGGGAGGAACAACCTAAGACAGGCACAGTCGCAGGGGGGTCATCAGGTGAGAAATTGGGGATCAACAGAGGTGAGGCTTAGAACCTCACCCCCCCCCCCCCGTTCTGAGAGAAATCTTCTGCATACGTGGATGTTTTATTGCCCTTGTCTAGCTTGGATTAACACATAGTCTACAGGCACACACCTGATCATCTACATTTGCTCTCTTACAACACTAAACTATGTTTTCTACCTTTACTTGTATCTACCTACCACTTCAGCATTTTATTAAAAATAAAAATAATAAAGAGAGAAATGTGGTATCCACATATAAATCAAGTATAAAAATCAAATGAGTATTCATATTTGAACTGACTGTTTATAGTTCATAATGCATGAGGAAAACCGAAGGTTTCTGTGATGACTGCCCTTGTACTGTTCACCATGTAACTTATTCACTATGTAAGAATTTGTTCTCCATGTAAGAACTTGTTTGTTATGCCTCAGAAGATTGGAGACTGATGAAAATTAGGCTTGGGGTGGATTGTGCATTGAGCATTGACTCCCCTATACAGAATTTTATTGTTGTTAACAACCATTTGATCAATAAATATGAGAGATGCCCTCATAAAAAAAAAAAGTATACACTTCCAATGGTAAAATAATAAGTAACCGGGATGTAATCAATATAGTCAAGATATTGTAACAGCTTGGTATGGTGATAGCTGGTACCTAGAATTGTCATGTATATAAATGTTGAATCACTATGTTGTACACCTGAAACTAATGTAATGTAATACCGTGTGTCATCTACCCTTCAATAAAAAAATAATTATCTACAAAAAAAAAATTTAGGAGTCATTAGTGAAAATTATATTTAAAGCCCAGAGACTGAGTGAGATTCCCTGTGGTGACTGTAGAAAGAGAAGAGGTGGCAGTCAGGGAGACAAGAAGGACCTAGAAAATAAGATTGAAAAGGAGGAATGAGTGTGCTAGGACAAAAGTTAGGACAGCGTCATATCATCAGTGAGCTAAGAACGTGTTTCTAGAAAGTGACATGATCAACTATACTAAAGGCTGCTGATCACCAAAGGCATGTCAATTGGCCTTTGGATTTTGAAACATGAAGGTCACAGGGAGCCTGACGAGGAATTTCAGTAGGACAATTTGGGCAGTAGCCTGACAGAAGTGGGTTCAAGGGAGATTGGGAGGGTATCCATACATCAGAAGAGTGCGACGCTGTGTGCAAAGATGACAAAGCTCCATCTTTGGTGATACAGCAAGAGACCAAAGATACAATATCAAGTCAAAAAGGAGAGATGCAAACACTGTACGCGAGATACCAACTTTTATGTAAAGTACATGGGGAATAGGAATTACTAGTTGTGTGTGCATATGCATCAAGAAACTCCAAAAGAAAACATAGAACTTAGTCACATGGAGGGAGGGCAGGGATGGGAAAGAGGGTGGACGTGGTGAGAATGAAAACTTTCACTCTATACCTTTTGATATACAGAAAACTTTTTTTTTCACTTGTGAATGTATTGCCAATCCAAAATAATGAATTACAAAAATCAAATAGTTTAAATTAATAAAAAGAGAAAGAAAGAATGGGAGGAGAAGAGGAAGAGGTGGTGAACAGACACCATCTCCTGAGATGCTTTGCTGAAAATGGAAGCAGGGAACTGCAGACACTGGAGAGGAACGTGGTGCTGAAGAGGGTTTGTTTTAAGCTGCGCTTCAGGCTGCTGGGAATAATCAGGTAGAGGGGAAAGTGAGGCTGAGGGAGAGAGAGGGGCAGTTGCTGGAGTGAGGACTTTGGGTGGTTGGAAGGCCTGGGCTCCCTGACACAAGGAGAGGTGGGACTGACATGTGCTGGTGGAATGGGGACATTCTCACCTGTCTGCTTCTTCCGTTTTCCCAGAAGAGCAGTCAGCCAGGTCAGCAGCTGAGAGAAGAGTCCCAAGGACAGTGGACATTTGAGGAACAGAAGTTCATCCTAACTAATACTGGGAACCCCCAATGAGCCCAGAGGTAGTGATAAAGATACCAGCAGAGCCCGACATACAGGAAGAATTTATAGACAGTGGAGTGTGGGAAGGTCCTCAAATGCATCTCAAGACACATTTATCACTCCGTATTTCACTGTCTCCTTCACTAGATTCTAAGGTCTGTGAAGGCAGCGAAGACTTTGTTCTCGCTGTCTACTAGATCCACAGGCTGCAGTGCCATACTCAGGTGTAGCAGGTGTTCAAAGACAGCCATTGAAGGACAAGTGAATCAAGAATACTAGAAATAATTGGTAATGACCCGAAGTCCTCAGCATAAAAGGCGTTTACACTGGTAGTGAGTATTCATATTCACCTGATAAGTCTGACTCACACCCATCACACCACAAGTCCTCTAACAGCCTATCCTCAGGATGCACTGGGGCTCACTGGGGCCCAGGATATGGCATGATTTGCTCACCCTGTCTCCCATGGCCCCGTTCACATCCAATGTGCACGGTCTTTCCCCTGCCACTGGGAGACACTAAGAGGACGGCTCACTCACTGCTGTTCTGACCTTGGAATGGAGGGCAGTCAGGGACAGACACACAGGAGGGCAGCTGCTGCCTAAGCCGTTTGAACAGCAGGCTTCCTTCCGGAAGGCGGGAGGAGGGAGCCCCAGGCTAATGATAGTAATAGCGCAAAGGATGAAGGGCGAGAGTCAGGAGGGGTGTGGGTGTGAGCAGAGGGAGCCTAAAGCATTTGGCACAGGGCAGAGATCATGGAGGGCAGGCAGGCAGAAAGGAAAGGCAGGTTGAGTGTGCAGGAGAGAATGTAGCATCCAGAGTGGCCCGGGTCCCAGGTGAAGCTCTCTAAGCAATGAATATTGAGCATCTACTATGTGCCAGGCACTGAGGTAGGATATAGGGTGAACATGACAAATGAGATCTTTGTTCTCTTGATATTTGTTCTCTTGTGTATGTGGGGGCCAGGGAGTCAGACAAAAAAACAGTAAACAAATGTAAGATTATTTTGGAGTGATGAGTTGGAAAGACAATGGAACATATTGATGAAATAGAGTGGGTGGCTGAGAGATGAACAAGAGCCTACCAGGTGAAGATGGGGGTGAGGGGGAGGCAAAGGATTCCAGGAAGAGGAAATCAGAAGTGCAAAGGTATTAAAAGAATGATTTCAGATGTTCTAGAACATCAAGAGGTCTGATCTGGCAGAAACATGTTTGAACATTGAGGAGGAGTACAAGTTGGAGGACCTCTCCTAACAAAGAGTGCAGATTTATTCCAAGTACAATGAAAAGCCACTCAAATATTTTAAGCAGGGAAGAGCATGATATAATTCAGATTTTTAAAAATATTACCAGGGCAAGGCAGAAGCAAGGGAACAGCTAGGTAGCTATTGCATCATTCCAAATGAAAGATGATGCCTGGGGCCAGGATGACAGCAACAAAGATGGACAAGAGGTGTACTCTGGATATACTTGGATGCAGAGCTCGCAGGACTTGGTGAGTTAGATACAGGGTGGAAATTAGTGAGAAAAGGGAAAAGGAGAAAGGATGTTTCCTAGGAGTCATGTTCCAGGAAAGGGAACATGGAGAGAAATGGACTGGTAGGGGGGAGCATTCAAGATATCTATTTTAGCCACATTAGCTTCGCGTGGCTATTAGACATCTAAGTGGAGATGTCAAGTAGGCTGTTGGATAAATGAGTCTGGAGCTCTGGATATAAATTTAGGACTTGCTGACATTTACATAGTATTTAAGCCCTGGGATACGATGACATCACTGGACAGAGAATGTGGAAAGAGAAGAGGCCAAGGACTAAGCCCTAGAAAGCTTTAACATTTCGAGGTTGAGCCCAAGAAGACTGAAGAGGAGAAGCCTGTGAGAGAGCTGAGTGTCCTAGAAATGCACAATGAATGAAACAGGGTAACGCCATAGAGAGGGATGGTGTGGGATGGGCTGAGAGTGGGGGCAGGGGAAGGTACTTTGGATAGAGAGGTTAGGGAAGGCCTCCCAGAGCAGGTGGCATCGGATGCAAGTAAAATTTTAATGAAAAGAGGGAGTCATTGTGGAAACCCAGGGAAGAACATTCCAGGCAGAGGGAACAAGTGCAAAGGCCCTGTGGCAGGGTAAGCTCCTCTAGTGTGAGTGACAGAGGTCAGGTCCTGCGTGGCTGGGGCAAGAAGAATGTTAGAAGAGGAAATCAGACCAAACTAGGGGTCTTGTAAGTCACAGTAAGCAGTGTGCATATCTTGAGTGTTAGAAAAGCTGAGTAATGCGACTTGATGTACTTGATTTAAAAACTGTTTGGGTTGCCCTGGGGAGAATGAATTGCAGTAGGGCCAGAGTGTAATCTGGAGACCAAGCTGCTGAGATAATCTAAGGAGGATGTGAGGTCTTCACCCCCACCCCACCTTGACCTCCGGCGCTCGGTACTCTCCACCAGGAGTGAAACAGAGCCGGGTACGCAGAGCGTTGGGTAGCCCCGAATCTCAGAAACTGACGGGGTGCAAGTGGGTGTCCATGGAGTGGCGGTGAAAGGGTGAGGGGAGGCCTGCCATCAGAACCCGGGGAATCAACGGGTCGCTCACCCTCCGCTGCCCTCTCCAACCCTCCACATGGGCGCGACTCCTGGAGTGCGGCAGCCGGAGGGTTAAACCGTGCGTGGTCGGCCGCGGGAAGGGGAGAGGCGGGGACCGCGCGCTCGGAGCAGCCGCGCCGAGCCCAGCCGAGCCGAGCGCAGCCCGAGCGCAGCCGAGCCCAGCCGAGCCGAGCATCTCCCGCCGCCGCCGCCGCCCCGCGCCCCGGGCGCCCGCCCCCGCCCCCCGCCCTCTCCAGCGCCCCGCTGCCGGCCAAAGCCCCGGACCATGCCCGGTGCCCCACCCGCTCCCGCGACCCCCCAGCCCCGCGCAGCCCTGAGCGCTCGCAGCTGTCGCGCCGCCGCGCCAGCCATGCAGGTGAGTGAGAAGGACCCCCATGCTCCCACCCGAGGGAGCCGGCCCTGCCCTTCCCTGCTCCGGGCCTCCCGGCGGGCCCGGGTCCGACCTCCAGCAGCCAGCGCCCAAGCGCCCCTTTCCCGCCGTGCCCCCCAACCCTCCGCGGGTCCCCACTCCATCCTGCCCTCCTGGCGCAGCGGACACCTTCCCCGCGGCTGCCTCCATCCTGCCCTGGGCTCAGCCTTCGGCTCGCGCGTCCTCCTGCCTCGGGTTCCCTTTCTACTGTCGGCGCGCCCTCCCTCCGAGTCCCTCGCCGACCTCCCGGTCCTCGTTTGCCACCCACTCCCGCTGCTGTCCAGCTCCGTCGGCGGAGCGCCGGCCTGTGGAGGGCTGGGTGCGGGCTCGGCCGGGGAAGGGCCCGGTCCCCGGACCCGAGGCTCCCGCCCCACCCCCGCTCGTCTCCTGCGCACAACAGGTCGGTGAGAAGCGAGGAGGCGGTGGGGGAGGCGCGCCAGCCCAGGGACTGCGGGCTTCCTGGAGGGGGTGGCACCGGGGGTGCGGGGCCGGGGACTGGAGTTGATGTTGGTTAGGAGGGAAGCACTGGGCGGAGAGGCAAGTGTTTCGGCTGGCCGCAGCTGTCCCCAGCTGTCCCCAGGAGCCCCTCTTCGCTTCACTGGTTCTCTCAACACTCCCTCCCGCCCGCCCGCTTCCTTCTCTTCCCGGCCCTCTACGTCTGCCCACAGGGCCCTGTCCCTCTTTCCATTGCCCTGCATCCCTTTACATTTGAAGAAACAATGTCCAGCTCCTCCATCTTTGCTGCTCCCGCTGTCGCCCGGGTCCCCTGCTCCTCGCATTTTTTTTCTCCCTCAGTGTTCAGTCCTCTCCTCTCCCACCTCCTTGCCCCCAGCCCTGTTCTTCACCCCTACCCTCTCCCGTTGCGCCCTCGCCGCTTCCCGTCCTGCCTGGACCTTGCCTACCTCCTCCCCATGCTCCTGTGACCCCTTCACCCTCTCAGTCTCCCCTCTGACCTGCTCCGACTGTCCTCCTTGCAGCATCCTCCGAGCTTCTGCTTCTGGAGCCCCTCCCGGGCCGTTCTCTTTGGGACTGACTCCTCTCCCCCACCAACGCCTCTGGGCCTGCCTTCCCTCCCCTCTGGCTGCCCACTGCCCTTTGCTCTCAGCATCTCACGCCTTCCCACCTTCCCCACTTCCCACTCCCCCACTCCCTTGCCCAGACGTGCCCCCTTATTCTCTGGGAGTACTCAGTGTATATACTTGGACCCAGAACCCAGAGGACACAGGGTGTCCCATCCGCTCATTCACTCTGGGGAGCCCAGACCCCCTGGATCCATCAGCTCTGAGAACATGTCCTCCTCTTTCAAAACCAACCTTCCAGATTCTCCCAGGACTCTTTACCCAGGAGAGCAACATTTGAGGGGGTGGCCTCTCCCTGACTCCACCTCCCTTCAGAGGGCGTCTATGCATTTGGGTGATTAAACATAGGGCAAAAATTATACTCTGTAGTTTTTCTCCCACCCACTTCTGTCATTCTTTTTCTCTCCATTCCTCCATCTCCTCTTTCCCTCCTCCTGAAGATGCAGGTTCTTGGGGCAGCCATAAGGGAAATGCCTGGGACTACAAGTGGGGTGGGCAGGCTGGGTGCCCCCCCACCTGCATGCACCACACACACATTCGCAAGCTTGCTGCTTAGACTGACTTCCTCTTCCCTCCCCCACTCTCAAGCTCCCTCCCTACCGGTAGGTGCTCAAGGAATCACAAGGTTCTTGTCTCTAAATTAAGATCCAAGAAAAGCTTGGAGCTGTGGGCTGAGGAAGTGAGAAGGAAGCCAGAGAAGTGAGGGTGGGCCTGGGGTGGGAAGGTGACAGGGATTTGGGGGGTTGTGGATAGGGGTTGGGGAGATTTCCCCCCCAAAAGCAGCAGTGGGTCCTGGGAGGCAGCAGCATAGCAGAGCAGACCGCAGCATCCTGGGGAGACCGGAACAGAATTGGTGGATGGATGAGCTAGGGAAGTTGGGAGGGCAGGGTTGGGAGTGACGCCCCCCTCTCTCCTCCAGTAAAGGCTGAGAATCTGGCTCACAACTGAGAAAGATCTCGGACTTGGAGTCCAGGATGTGGTGAGTTGGGCACAGCAGAGAGAGCTTGGAGACCCCTTTCCTAGCGTCTTGGCCTTTCCCTCCTGGACACATACAGGGCCTCCCACCCTGAGGGCTAGATTCTAGGGAGACTGGAAAGGAGGCCAGACTTCCCAAGGCCACCTGCATTTGCAGAGAAACCTGGAAGGCAGGGATTCGCAGTATAAGCCTGTCCTTCCCATGCAGGGGCCAAGACGGGCTTGGCCTCATCCTGCCTTTGCCTCCCACAGGCCTGCTCTGCTGCTGTTCCACCTCCTCCCTCTCTGGCCGTTGCTGTTGCTGCCCCTCCCGCCACCTGCTCAGGGTTCCTCCTCCTCCCTTCGGACCCCACCAGCCCCAGCCCGGCCCCCCTGCGCCCGGGGAGGCCCGTCAGCCCCACGCCACGTGTGCGTGTGGGAGCGGGCACCCCCACCAAGCCGATCCCCTCGGGTCCCAAGATCTCGTCGGCAAGCCCTGTCCGGCACTGCGCCCCCTGCTACCCCGTCTGGCTTTGAGGAGGGGCCACCGTCATCCCAGTACCCCTGGGCCATTGTATGGGGCCCTACAGTGTCTCGAGAGGATGGAGGGGACCCCAACTCTGCCAATCCTGGATTTCTGCCCCTGGACTATGGTTTTGCAGCCCCCCATGGGCTGGCTACCCCACACCCCAACTCAGACTCCATACGGGGTGATGGAGATGGGCTCAACCTCGGAGAAGCACCTGCTACCCTGCGGCCGCTCCTGTTCGGGGGCCGTGGGGAAGGTGAGTGGAAGTGGGAAAGACTGGTAGGGGTGTGAGGGGTGAGGAGGTTGGCCGAAACTCTAAGGGCAGCAACTGAGGTCTTGTCTGTTAGCACCTTCCACTGATGTTCCAGGCACCATGCTAGCACAGGAGGCAGCGATGAAGATGCCATCTGTGTCCTCAAGGAGCTCAGATCTGCTGGAGGGGACAGATGTGTAAACATTCAGGGATGAGTCGATGTAATACGTGCTCCAAAAGAGGCACGTAGAGTATGTCTTTAGGAAAAGAGAGAAGGAAGAGGCTGCTTCTGCCTGGGGATCAGGACACCTTCTGAGAATTGACATTTGAGCTGGACCTTGAAAACGGACTGAGAGTATTCCATGCAGAGGAACACCGCGGATGAAAGGGACGTCTAGGGCGGCATCTCGGCTCAGGGAATGCCAAGATAGGGCCAGCAGTTTGGGAGTGGGGCCAGGGCAGAGATGGACATTTCCATCCCTTGGTTTCTGTACAGAGAAAGGGATTCTGAGCTTGGAGTCTCCTCTTCCTCACATGTATACAGAAGATTTGGGAAAGTGGAGGAAAAGGATTTGGCAGGAAAAGAGCGGAAGCCTCTGGGGCAAGCTGATGATAGGAATAAAGGGGGGGAGGCTCCAGTGAAGCATGAAGAGTCGGAGGATGTGGACTCTAGCGACAACACTCCTCAAGCCGTTGAACCCGCAGACTAATCCTACCCCTTCCACCTCGGCGCCTGCCGCCTCGGGCCTCCCTAAAACTCTCTCCCCACCCCAATCAGGTGTGGACCCCCAGCTCTATGTCACAATCACCATCTCCATCATTATTGTTCTTGTGGCCACTGGCATCATCTTCAAGTTCTGGTAAGTTGAGGGGAGCAGGGCGCTGGGACTGAAGGGCCGCTGGAGGGAGGGAGGGAGCAAGGGCAGCGATTTTGCGGGAGGGGGGAATAGGAAGCGGCAGGTGAAGGCAAACCCTGGGGAAAGGTAGAAGGGATTCGGGTCAGTGGGGACAGTGAGAAACCAGGGCAAATTCCTTCTCCCAGGGAAATCCAAGGACAACGGGAGGGTGAGGGAATTATGCATGTGCCCTGGGGGCCTTGGGGGGCATCCCTTGTCCCCAGTTCCTCCAAGAGAAAGAAAACTGACCCATTCTGCAGAGCCCTTCTTAGGGCTGCCTGGGGGAGGAGAAAGTCTGGAAACTTTCTTTGCACACACTTAATAATGGGTCACTCAGTTCTTCACACTTTACTGAGAGGCTCATTAGACTCAGGTGTCCAGGTCATTAGCTGACTGAACTAGAACTAAGCCTGCCAGGCACCTGCTGAGGAGAGAAGTGCCTCTTCTGGGTATGCATGGGGGAGGAGGCAATTCTGGGGGACTCTACATGCTGGTGGGGAGGAGGTGCTAATTCTGTGGATCTGAACCACATCCCCAGGATGGTTTAGACCCCCAGACCTCAGGGAGTAGAGGAAGTGGTTTTATGGACACCAGGTCTCCAGGATTTGGCCTAGGGAACTGTTAGAGGCCAGTCTGTCTGCTGTAGGACGTTGGGGGGTGACCAGCACTGAAGGCCCAGGATGGGGGCTTAAGTGTGTGAGAGAACCTCTTTCACTCCGGTGACCCAGCTGGGATCGCAGCCAGAAGAGGCGCAGGCCGTCAGGGCAGCAGGGTGCCCTGAGGCAGGAGGAGAGCCAGCAGCCACTGACAGACCTGTCCCCAGCCGGGGTCACTGTGCTGGGGGCCTTCGGGGACTCGCCCACCCCGACCCCTGACCATGAGGAGCCCCGAGGGGGACCCCGGCCTGGGATGTCCCAGCCCAAGGGGGCTCCAGCCTTCCAGTTGAACCGGTGAGGGCAGGGGCAATGGGACGGGAGGGCAGGCAGGGGAGGCATCTCTGGTCTTCAGAGCTGTGGTTGGGGGCGCTTCCTTCCGGGTGGGTGGGGAAGAGGCAGGCCTGGACCCCATCCACCAGCTAACCCTCGCGGGCTGGAAGAGCTCCTCTCTGGGGGACCCTTCCTTCTCTGCTCTGTCAATCTTTGTCCATTTAACTCCAGCTCTGCTCTCTGCCCCTTGGCTCCTTTTCTTTGCCTTGGAGTTCCCTTCGACTCTGGCCTACCCCTTGGTTCCTGACTGTACCCTCTCCCTCTTCCTCTCAGGATTCCCCTGGTGAATCTGTGATGCCTCCAATGTTGGGGTGCCGCCATGCAGGAGGCCAAGGGGCTGGCATAGCCCCCATCCCTCTGAGGGTGGGGCATCTGTGGGGCTGGGGCTGCAGGTGTCCCCAACTCCTGCCCTTGCACACCACCCTGGAACACTCACTGGCCCCATAGGCGATCCCATCTGCTCATGCTCCTTTAGGTGGGGCCTCACATATCTGTGGCTTCTGGTCCCCCATCGTCATTCTTGCACACTCACATGAAGCCTTGCACACTCACCTCCTCCCTCCCAGGCCATTGCACACACTTGGCTCCTGCACCCTCTTCCCACCCCATCTGCCACCCCTGCCTCTCACATTATCCCTTGTGTTTCACAGTTGTTACTTCCTCTTTTTCCCACCTTCCATGCTTAGCTCAGTCACTCAGTGGGCAGTGGGCAACTTTTGACTTTCTGTAACCTCTCACATGCATCTCCTGCCCCCATGTTGTGGTGTTGCTTGTGTGTTCACTCTCTCCCTCATGAACACCCACTGATCTAGTTTCTGTGGCCCCTGCATGCTGCCCCAGAGGCCGGAGGAAGATGTGCTGAGGGCTCCTCAAGGCCTTGTCTGTCATGGTCCCACCCACTCCGTGCCATGTGTTTCATTGTCTCCCCCTCTCAGTCCGAGGGCCACTCATGACCCTGAGGGCTCCCCCGTGGGAATGGAGGTAGTGAGGCCCCAGACTTCTTCCCCACCCCACTGCTGAACTGTCGTCTGAGAGATTGGTTTTGGGGAGTCACCTGCTGCACTACATGAGAAAGGGGCCCCCAATTGCCCTTCCCTTCCTCCCAAGGCCCTTTGTCTTATCTGTCCTGGCTGTCTGTGTGTGTCACTGTCTGGAATTCAGAGCCCCCGAACTGGTCCTCTACTTCCCAGCCTCTCCGAGGGCCTCCCTGACTCCACCGGGGCTGCCAGGAACTGGAGCCAGCTGGTTCAAGGCCATGGGGAGCTCTGTCTCCCGATCCCCCCCTCCACCTCCTTCCCCCCCTTCCCTCCCTCCCCAGCCCTCCCACTCTCCCTCTTTTTGCTTCTCCCTTCTCTTTCCCCCTCAGGTTTGTCCCTACTTCTCATCATTTTCCCACCTTTCTTCCTTCTTCCCCTCTTACCTGGCTCCTATGCTGTGATATATATTTTTGTATTACTCTTCTTGTGGTGATAATCTTGAATTCTTGTGGGATGTAAGTTTCAAAATTTTCAAATAAAGCCTTTGCAAGATAACTGAGTCCCCTGCTTCTGCCTTATGAGCTCTGTAGAGAGGGGAGGAGAGGCAGTGGGCAGCTGGGAGGGGAGGAAGGAAGGAAGGATGGGGCCCCTCCAGGCCCCACCTAACCTGGCCTGCTCAGACCTCGAGTTCGGATTTGAGGGCTTTGACTTGAGATGGAATGAAAGGAAGAGGACCTGCAGGGAGCAGTCCTGCTGCCGAGCAGCCAGAGCAAGAGAAACGGCAAGAGTGGCTTTCTTGTTACTTTCCTGTGAAGGTCAAGAGAGACCATGAGAACGGAGACAGAAGAAAAAGGAAAATTACCTAAAAGGATGGGCAACAGAGCAAGCAAGAAAATGAAGAGAGAGCTGGCTGATAAGACAGATGGAGGGTGAAGGGTGAAAGGAGAGAGAAAAATGGGGCACCGGGGAAGAGAGAAGTGGGAGCCCCAGGAAGAGGCTGCCTGCTTGGTTTACTTTCAGCCTTGCTTCCTAACCTGCCCGCATGCATAGCTGTCCCCCAAAAGCTGGACAGCATTAGAAACCCTGTGGTTAACTCTCATTAGCTTTCCCATCCCACCCTCTCTGAGAGAGAGTCACTGCTGGGGGCGGGGGTAGAATCCAGTGTGTGCATCAGGGAGGGAACACGGGCTGCCCGGCTGGGATCAGTCACCTCTGAGTCCCCAGTTCTAGGTTTGGCTCTGTGACAGCCCTGCAAAAGCCCACACAGAGCCTCTCAGCTGTTGCTAGGCTATGTTGTCACGGCAACCACCTAGGTCCCATTTCTCCCCCTACCCCCATCTGTGCCCCACTTGCTCCCTGGAAATGTGGGAGCTTCACGGAGAAGAAGAGGTTGTAACGTGCAAGAGGGTGGTCTGGGCTGCCCTGGATGGGGTATGCCTCCACGTGTTTATCCTTGCAATGAAAGTGAGGAACAGACAGGTGTGTGTTTTAGGTGTTGGGGAGCTTTACTGTGTACTCAGGGAAATGAGGCTGATGGTGAGTGTTTCTCAGGCCCATTGGCAGCATGTGCATTCAGGGTGTCAGACTCCCTAAGGAAAAGGCAGACTGCTGCAGAGGAAAGCAGCAGAGCAGGGCCAAGGAGTGGTGAACACAGAGGTGCGAAGCAAACAAGCTGCTGAGGAGAGCTCAGAATCTACCCAGCAGGCAGAAGAAACACCAGGCGGCGGCTGGTGGAAGGAAGAGGACTGGCTGGACTGTGAGGGGGCAGGTAGAGGTGCTGATGGGGATGGGTAGGGGCCGTGAGGGAGGATCCGAGGCGGAAGGCCAAGGAGGCCTCATTAACCTTCCTCTTCTGTCAGCTCAGGAATCTAGTCTGGGGGTGGGGGTGTCTAAGCAGAAGGAGCCTAAGTGCCTGGAGAGCACACCAGGGCTCCATCACCTTCGGCAACTGTCCCTCTTCAGAGGGACAGTGTGACCCCGGCTCATGGCTCATCCATATGCAAAAGGCACGCATGAAGGCCCTTAATGAAGAGGGAATTGATTATTGCCTGATTAGACTGTTTCACTAAATTTAAATAAATTAAAATACACCAGCATGACACTAGGAAATCGTCACCTGTTCCTGCTCCCTAAATGCCTTTCTTCCCCATGGTAAGTCAGATGGCAGGGAAAGAGGAAAAAAGAGGCATCCTAGTCTTCTGAATTGTCCTAAAGGAATTATCCCAAACTAAATCACACTGTCATGCTAACTATGTTAGCCCTGGGAAACAGGTCCTAACCTTTATCTTCCATGAAGTTGGAACAGACTGTGGGGCCTTGGGAGGTCCTCAGAAGGCTCTAAGTGGTAGAGTCCAGAGTCACTGCTTAGGGACAGGCCAAGAACATAAACAACGGCCATACTACTCTTTTAGTTTTTGGAGGCCCCACATCACAGGCCCCACAGGAATCACTGTCTCTCATCACCATGCTTTCTTCACATCTTTCTGTGCATCAAATGACTCAGCCAGGCTTCTCTTAAGCATTTTTCTGGAATGCTTATCATCATGGCTCAAACCAAACTAGGGAACGGGGAAGCCCCCAGGAGGAGGGATCTCTCAGGCAGAGCTCAGGGTGTGGAAGTGATTCAGGATGGAAACAGTGTGCCAGCTGGAAAACCCCAGGCTAAAATTAACAGCCTTCCTCCCTCTCTGCCCCACATTTATCTCTCTAAAGCTTTTCTCTAAAGAGTTCAAAACATTTAAACTTGCTTCTTATAGCAAGGGCAGGAGCAGTGCTGACAGTTGGAGATACTGAGGCCCAGGGAGTGCCAGTTCATGTAATCAGGAAAATAATTTATGGTGATTACTACTATTATTTACCCAGTTTTCTATTTCAGACACCAAAGTCAAGGTTTCTTGAATTAGCAATCTCTAATCCATGCAGCAACTAGGTCTGGTCACATTGGAGCCCTTAAGACCCATATCCTGCCAACTGTTGCTGCTCGGTTAACACAGACTGAGTGCAGAGCCCAAAAATGTGCTAGAGACACTTTCAAAAAGATACAACCTACAATTGTAAGCCAAAGATACATATCTTCTGGTTAAAACATTTAATGTAAATGTTTATTTTTAGGTGTCCTTTGCTACTTCCTCACTTGGACCTTGGGAAAAATCACTTAAATCTTCAGTCTTATTTTCATTATCTGTAAAATGCACATTAGAATTATTTCTAGTAGGGTTATTTTGTCCCCTAAGCAAGGGGCTATTACTGTTATAGGAGGGACTTTGGCTAAAATAGACCTGAGCCCAGAGGATTCTGGCCAGATCAGGTTGCAGGCTGGATGCAGCATTCATTTACTCGAACAGCATTTATTTATTCATCATCTATTGTGTGTTCAGCAAAGGGTGGGGAAGAATACCATGTATGAGACAGTTTCTTCCCTGAAGAGCTGAAATCTTGTTGAGTCACATATAGGAAATAAAACAGCAACAGAAGATACAGACAAATTTAGCCATGGGAATTCAGAGAAAGGGACCCTTATGAGCTGGAGCAATCAGGGAAGGCTTCCTGAAAGCGTCCACAATTAGTGTTTACTTATGCAACAACCGTTTACTGACTGCTTACTAAATGCCGAGCTCTGAGGATACTGCAGCGAACAATTCAAAGACCTTTCCCTCACGGATCCGATATTCTAGTGGGAAGAAGTGGACAGCAAACAATGTATCAAGTACTTAAAAGTCAAGTAGGCTGAGAAGCTAGAGACGTGGATGAGGGCAACACGTGTTTAGAGACCAAAGCGTGGAGAGTAATGGGTGTGGTCAGGGAGGGGTCAGATTTTGAAGGCTTGGACAGGTAGTTATTCTTTTGGCTTAAGTAGAGACATGAGAAAACTACTGACACATCCTTATCCTTTCCCGCATATTCAAAACTGACATATTCTTGAGAGTGTAGGAAAACATACTGGCAACTTCCTATATCAGCCTTTGCCACCGTAAAGGAAGGGAAAAGTGACCCTGGTCTTTTAAGAATCCGTACTGCCCCGCGTACGTTGATGCATAATTCATGAACCTGTCTCGTTTCCACCCTCCCACTTCCCCAGAAGTCCCTTCCGGAAACCACGGGCCGCTGTCCTGAAGGGTCAGCTTCTTGCCCTTAGCAGAACCCGCCTTCGTTTCCCTTGTAGCGTCATATACACGAAGGGCCCTACAGCGTCCCGGGGCAGAAGCCACTTCCGCCCCTACTTGTCGTAACTTCTGCCCGGAGTATGCCAGAGAGCTAGCAGCGCCGGATATGCTCTCCCACTCCCGGAAGTGACTCGACCTTTGCATTTCCCGCCCCTCCCCAGCCCCATTGCCACCCCGCAGCGTTGCCATTTCCCTCCCTCCCCCCATTTCGTTTCCGGCGCTCCCGCCTTGTCTCCGCCAGGGCTCCACTTAGAGCCAGCGGGGGAGGGAGGGAAGGAGGGGGCGTGGAGGAACTGGGGGTTCTCCGGAGCAAGAGCTGCGGCACCACTTCCGGGTGAGTGTTAGGGGAGGGAGGGAGGGAGGGGGCCACCCACTGCCTCGCACCCCCGCCCTGCGGGTGTCTCGCGCGCGTTCCGTGCGTGTGAGTGTGTGGTCTGTCTCGCGCCGAAAGTGCGTGCCCGCGCGGTCCTCCTCGCGCTCTCCCCCTCCCAGTCCTGCCACCCTACTCGGCTCCCTCCTTCCCCAGCAAACGCCGCCCCGCCTGCGCTCTGGCTCTGGCCCTGGCGCCGCCGCAGCCGTCGCCGCCGGGTGAGTCTCGCGCCCCTGCAGCCGGCGTGCGCCCAGCTCTCAGCTCCTTCCCCCCTCCCCTTTTCCCTGGGGGGGGCGGAGAAAGGGGGGTCCACGATGTGACTGTATGTGTGTCCGTCCCGGAACCGGAAGTGGTTGTGGAGGAGCGGGCGATGGGGAGGAATGGGGGGGCTTAGGGGGCGGGTGTCTGTCTGGTGGGTGGCAGAGTTCAGCTCCCTGGAGGGGAAGGAGGGACGTCCCAGAGAAGAGTCTTTGAAGAAGGGGTGGGGGGCGACATCAGGAGAAGTCTCCCAGGGCCTGTCTCAGGGGAGAGGAGGTTTTTTGGGGACAGCTGGGGTCTCCAATAGATAGACCACTGTGCAGGCTGTGGGAGGTACTTCTTGGCACAAGGCCTTGGGTAGGCAGGGGCGAAGTCCTCGCAGGAGTGGGGGGAAGGCCAGAGGAAGTGGCTGGGCCTGAGCTGGCACTGTGCCTAACACAAGGGCTTGTGCATCCCACCAGTCCTCAGCTTTGGCTTCTGAGCCAATCCTCAGGGTGTAGGGACCCTTCTCTTCTTCCAACTCTTCTGTTCCCTGACCCCTGGTTACCTGTGGCCCTGGGGGAAGAAGAACCAGTGTCTGAGCCCAGAAGTGGAACCTAAACACTGGTGATAAGAGTTCATCTTAGTTTCTGGGAATTGGACTTAATGTCCCTTGACGGGGTGGCACTACACTACTGTTGTTACACCCTTGCATCTTTGCATCGTTGGTTGGGGGTGCGCCTGCCTCCCAGGCTGCTTGCTGACAGTCAAAGAATTCCTGAGGTTCCCCGCAGTTCTCTGGTAGCTGCACCCTCACTGGCCGCTGTAACCCAGACAATTTGTTTACAGAAAGTTCAGGAGCCCTGGAAAGGAGAAGGAATAAGACGACAGGAGGAAGAGAGAGAGAGGGTAAGACAATTTTGGGGTTAATGGCTTTTCTGCTTTTGGGGAAGAAGGGGTCATAAGCAAATGGACTTTTTTGGGACCATGTGACAGGATTCTTAAAGTAATAGCAGTTGCAATACTGGTGTTTGCTGTGGGAGAAAAAGCAGCCTTTTCTTATTAATCTTTTGAAGGTACCCAGGAAGTTTTTGTGTAGAAGGTTGGCTCTACCCCATCACCTTCCATTCCCACTAGTACTCATCAGGAAAGAATTGTGAAATGCTCAAGTGAAATCAAATAAATATTGTTGTATTGTGTCCAAAGAAGAAATTAATTCTGCTTTGGGAACAGATGGGTTCTAGCTGCCACCATAGCCCTTGTGGCATAGCTTATGGAATTGCTTTCAATTTGCAAAAAGCAGATTTGAGTTTAGAGTGGTGTTTGTATCCATAATATTGCAGTGGTTATATTTCCAGTGGATCTGTTAGAATCTGTGACACTGGGTTATTTGAATTTGGTGTGGTAGGGTAAAGTTTTCAGGGAAAAAAAACTAGTTTGTGGTTGGTTTCAAGTAAAGTGGATAAAACTATATGGAGTAGACTCCAGAAGTAGGTCTGGAAGAATTCAAAATAATGGGGTTTGATGGTGATCAGAGTTTTAGGTGGCCTGAAAATGACAGTGTGTTTATCCAAAAAAGTTTGAGTTCAGAGCTTATGAAATCCTAAAGGTGTCTTCTAAGAACTATTTCCAGGCTGGTTTATAAAATTTATTCCCCCATAGGTTTCTAAGCCAAGTGGATAATTAAATATTAGGTGCATATCCCCTCTTTTCCAGCCTTTTTTCCCCCTTTGGCCCTACATTTCCTAGATCCATCGTTAAGGTGAAATGGGAGGCAGGAAGAGCCACTGTGCTGCTGTTCCCCACAGGGATTCGGGTCCAGTGGTGCCCAGGTAGAAGTTGCTGGTCCACATTGCTGGCCTTGTGGTGGTAGTGGTCCTGCTGGTCTGTTTGAGCACGGTGTGATGATCGTTCCCAAAAGAATTAAGACAAACCTCTTCTGAGTTATTTTGTACTGGGAAGAGTTCACAGAAAGTAGGAAGACCCAAATCCTATTGGGATCGCCTCTTTTGAGTATCCATAGAACCTGAGAAAAAGATTTTGTTTCTTCACGAAAAAAAAAATGGTTTTCAGTGTTTCATCATCTCAAGCCCTTAGCTAATATTGCAACTTTTCTCAAATTGTGCATTTTGTAGCAGTTCTCTCAACAAAGCGTCTGAGATCCATGGGGCAAGTTGCTTCTGTAGCTGAATTTAAGTTGATTGTTCTTTGTATCTCTGTTTTGTGTTAATGCTTCTAGTTGATGATTGAGCTGGAGGCTATAGATCTGATACTTTTGGGTGGTTCCTTTGTAATTATGTGGTCTTTACATAATTTTCACTAATTGTCATTAATAGTCCTCATCATGTGGAAGAAGTTCTTTAACTCCCTTTAAGGAGCACTTGAAACACTATTTTTTCTTTGTGTGCTGCGCCCATCCCATCACCATATGCCTTATGAATTTCCTGTAAGGGGTTTATTCTCCTTTATCCTCAACCCAAATAGAAACTTAGTGGAGTTGTAATCATTCACAGTCATCCACTGATGTCGGACCTAGAATTAGATTCTAGAGTCTTGATTCCTAGGTCCATTCTCCAACTACTAAACTTGGTTGCCATGAATATTTCATGAGTTTCTAAAAGTTGGTGGTGGTTACTGTGAATATTTCATGAGTCTAAAAGTTGGTGTTTTAAGAGAATATTTTCCTGAGAAAAGAAGTCATGCTTTATTTGAAAAAAGTTAAAAAACTATAGTAGGTACTGGGACAGAGGCAGTGGGTCTTCACCATGTCTGCCCAAACCACATGCTGGAGACAGTGGCATCTTTCTCCCTGATGGCTAGTAGCATCTAGAAGGATGGACAGATGGACAAAGCTCTGGTGCAAGGGTTCAAGTCCTACTTACTGTGTGTTCTTGGATGTTACTCAGTATTGTCTTTTTTTTCTTCACTTCTCAAGTGCTTCCAAAGTTTCTTTGGAGATTGGAAAAGGAATATGTAATTTCTCAAGCCTCTTGAAAGAAAGGTGCTATCCACCTTAGTTATAGTAAACCTCCTTTATTAACAGCACAGTTGAGGTGTGGTGCAGCAATAAAGTGGAAGTTAGGACCCAGGTTTTCAATCCCTCCATTCTTCTTTCTAATTCTGTTTCTCTGTTTCCTTCTCTTTAGGGCTATAATAGAAGCCTTCCACTTCCTTCCCCATTCAGGGTAAAATCAGTCTTGTTTTTTTTGTATTAATGTGTTGGCATAATCATCAAAACTGGTACTCTGTGTAGAGATAAGATTTCCCTGTCATGTCACTGGGCTTCTTCAGGTTTTAAGAATGTTGACATGTGTCTGCTCATAGGTCAGGATGGTTTGGTGAGAGTTCCTCCAGGAAAGAGAGAGTTGAGCTTAAGTGGTGAAACAGACAGAGAACAGGTATTTGAGTGATCTGGCACCAGGGTCTCCCTGTCACACAACTCCAGGGGACGCCATCTACCTTGTATTCTGGCAAGAGTCTTCTTTCTTGGCTCTCCATTCCATCTCACTTCAGGAACACAGAGATTTAAGCCAGCCGTTCCAGAACAGTGGTATAGCATTTCTCAGGTGTCATTTGGCAGGCAAATATTGCTTCTAGTTGGGCAAGCCATACCCTCCATGTTACTCACCTTTCGGGCTGATATATTTGTCAGAAGCCCATAGGACACATTTATGGTTTTGTCCTCAGACTAGCTGTGGTTCTGATCTTCAGCTTTGTTCTCTGAAGAACCAAAGCAGAGTGATCGACTGAGTATTAGGAAAGTGGAGGGTCTTTTATTCAGTTTACCAGCTCTGGACAGCCTGGCCTTTTTCCTCAGACTCCATCATTCTCACTAAAATCAGTTATCTTGATGGTCCTGTGAGGCTCCACAGAATGTGGATGGAAAATATCAACTTGAACTACAGTTTTGCTGTTAGCAGAAACTTCATTTTGAAACATTTATTTGAGACCTATCTGAAAAATGTATAGCCCGTTCCTGGGACTATTGTAAATTTTGATTCATGGATCAGGTAACAACGTCAAGGGATTATGTACTTCAGTCATATGTTTGGGTCTTGTACAGAACCCCCTTTCCTAACTTGCTCTTTGGTACCTGGGTTCAGATCCCTGCTCTGCTATTTATTGACTCTGTGCCTCTGGTTTACTGATTTGAAAAATGGGGATTACAGTACCAACTTCATAGAATTGTTGTGGAGATTAAATGATGTGATAACTGTAAAGTGCTTAGAACAGTGCCTTGAACACAAGCACTTCATACATGTCACGCTGGTGACACTGCCCATCCACCATATCACTGCATGACTCTTGGTGGGAACCTGCAGGGGCCACTGCCCTCAGAACCCACTCCGCCTGAGCCGCTTGGAGGACAGCGTGAACGGATGTAATAATTTTTTGCAGGGAGGGGCCTTGTTCACAGGAATCCTATCTGAGGGTGTTACTTTTCAGGTTCTCAGTTCCTCCCCTAAATTTTCACATCCATAATGTGTTTATTTCCTGACTCTAGGAGGTAATTGTAATTAGATCCTCCTTTCTTTTACTCTGCAACCTAATTCCCCACTTCATTTCCACCCTGCCTCACCACTCTTGTCCATTTCATTTCTCTCAGCTGGGAGGTCACACACACTGGCCTTGAAGGATAGGGTTAGAGCCCTAGCATCGTTTTCAAAATCTGTATGTATAGAGTCCCCTGTTGTGCCATTCATTAAATATGGAATTGCTTAGTGGGCAATGAGTCCTGTGTTAGAGATGTGGGGAGGTCCAAGATGGGATCCCTGCCTACCAGAAAGTCTGGTAAGATTGGATCCTCTTAAACTGTGATCTGATTGTTTCTTGATTTCTGTTGCCTTAAGAAGGACCTGAGGCCCCTTCCTATGAAGCTAGTGCTGGAAGGAAGGAGTGAGCGCCTGTGTCAGAGACTGTCTGGTTTTACTGTGTTTTCCACCTTGGAGAGCAGGGTGTGCCTGTGGTTGATCATCAGGTTAGTTGAAGTATTGAGTCTCGTTCTTTTGAAGCTGTTGTAGTCTCAGATGTGGTGCATTCCTTAACTTTCCATTGCCGCTTTAAGTAGAGCAAAAACTGTGATGGGATTTCTGGAGGAGGGTGAGGAATGGGTGACGTTGAGATTGCTGTCCTCCCTGCCCTAAATCCTTTGTTGGAGATCATTCAGTTTCCTCTGTGACTCCTTGAAACCAGGTTCTGTACCCAGTCTGCCCTCCAGCTTTTGGTTTCCCAGGCTCCTGCCTCCAGCACATCCACCATGGCTCCAAGTCACAGGTGCCTCTTCCCCACCTGCATCTTGGCTGCTTTGGCTCAGGGGCAGTGTGGTTTTAATGCTCATCTCCTGCTGGTCCTGTTTCCCCATTCGCCAGTCTCCCACTCCCTCCCACCCTCCTTCTGCTGGGCTCAATCTTCCTGGCCTAGAATTTTGGGAAGCTGGTCTTGACCGACACTGCAGTTAAGCCTTGCTAGGAGAGGGGATCAGAGTGTGAAAATGAGTGGGTGGGATGCCTGCATTCTATACCCATCCATGACCTGCAGCATGAGTCCAAGGAATTAATTTTCTTGCTGCTTATTCCTCACTCCCAAAGTGTTGAGCTTACTTATATCCACATACAGGGAAGAGCTTGAGTACGAAGCAAGGGTCTAGTAGGGGAGCGTGTTCTGGCCCACCGTTGTCCCTGTACTGAGGCCCTTTTGGTGGGAATTGGTACTGCTGCTGGAACGCTTTTTTAAATGGGTGACTCCAGATTCTCAGTGCTCAGGGCAGCGTGTATGGTACCTGACACGGCACCATGGATGTTCTCAGGCCTTGAGGTCGGGGGACATGGACCCCACATACCATCTGGTATTCAGAAAATACCTTGATTCCAATTCCTGCCAATTTCATTCTTTAATTTCCTTGGGCATTTTGTGATATGGCCTAGAACCTTTTCAAGCTGCAAAGAACTGTGGACGTGTTGATTAGAACTCCTGAAATGTTTTAGTTCAGGAAAGTGGATTTGAGGGATAAGAGGGAAGAAGAGGGACAAGGGTAGGTGCCCTGCTGTTTCCAAACCCGTCAGTGATTTACTTTGTGTGACCTTGGCCACATCCCTTCCCTACTCATGACTTCAGTTTCCCTTATTGTCAGCAAAGGAAAGTAGCTCCAATTCTGTTTCTTTGGGGTGTGAGAATTCTGTGAGCAGGGGAGAGGTGAATAAGGTCTTTGAGCAGCCTCTTCACTAGGATAGCCTCTGTTGGGTGGGGCTTGAATGCCGAGTGGCTCTGCCCTAAGGCAGTGATATGCTAGATCCTGAGGCGTTGACTGCTAACTCCTGGCCATGTGGTCAGGTGCCAGAGAAGAGGCCAGCAAGTCCTCGACTCCCCTTCTCCGTGGCCGAGCTGCTTCAGACTGCTTCCCGAGTGTGATGTACTCGCTCTCTCTCCAGGTAGAATGGAAGAGTCTCACTTCAATTCTAACCCATACTTCTGGCCTTCTATCCCCACCGTCTCAGGACAGGTAGGTGAAGTTTGGTTCTTTTGCTCCTTCCCTTCATATACTTTTTTCAACTCCAAGTAGCTAGTTCTATCATTGTGGAGACTGAAACAAATAAACCACATGCCATCTCACCCAGTCCCTGCTCACTGAGCATCACACTGTTTCTGTCTTGGTATCTCTCTGGAAGCACAAAGATATTAACTATTCTTTCCTCGGTCTCCAAGGAGGACAGACTATGCAAAGTGCTTAGGGAGCAGACAGAATGAGATTCTGAAGAGGCCGATTCCCTCCTCCTTGCTTTTCTTTTAGATTGAGAACACAATGTTCATCAACAAAATGAAGGATCAGCTGTTGCCAGAGAAGGGCTGTGGGCTGGCTCCGCCCCACTACCCCACCTTGCTGACAGTGCCTGCCTCAGTGTCCCTGCCCTCAGGCATCAGTATGGACACAGAGTCCAAGTCAGACCAGCTGACCCCACATAGCCAGGCGTCCGTTACCCAGAATATCACGGTGGTCCCTGTGCCGTCTACAGGACTGATGACTGCTGGTGAGCAACTCTGCTCTTCTCCAATCTGAGGTGTTGATCTTCCATGATCAGTACCCCAGGCTGGAGGGCTCCAAGGACATGGGGAGTGGGATATGTGTTTGATTATTCAATCAGATTTTTGTTAAGTGCCTACTGTGTGCCTAGCAATGCGCTAGGCATTGTGGGGGATACAAAGAAGTAGAAGATGCGGTCCCTGCCTTTGAGGAGGTGACATTCTTTCCTTCTCTGAATCAAGGAGTCTCCTGTTCTCAGAGGTGGAGAAGAGAAGGGAGTCAATCAAGGGGTAAATCTCACTGTTACCGGGGGTGGGGTGGGGATAGGGGTTAGGAGACCATTATTTTTCTACAGGGTTTGGGGTTTCCTATAAACTCTGGGCTGGGGGGCGGTGGTAAGGGGTTAATTAGACAATGATCTGGGGTAAATTAAGTAGGATTAGGATTGAGACTGGACAACATGACAACACCTCCTTTTTCTCCCCATCCTAGGTCCTGGTTTGGTAATCACGTCCCCTTCAGGCTCCCTGGTGACCACAGCCTCATCAGCTCAGACCTTCCCCATTTCGGCTCCCATGATTGTCTCAGCTCTTCCCCCTGGCTCACAAGCCCTGCAGGTGGTCCCTGACCTCTCCAAGAAGGTAGCATCCACCCTAACGGAGGAAGGAGGTGGAGGTGGTGGTGGAGGTGGCAGTGTGGCTCCTAAGCCCCCAAGGGGCCGAAAGAAGAAGCGGATGCTGGAGTCAGGGCTGCCTGAGATGAATGATCCTTACATCCTCTCCCCTGAGGATGACGACGACCATCAGAAAGACGGCAAGACCTACAGGTAAGAAACACAGCCAGGTGCAGGATGGGTGGGGATCACTGTCTGGCTTCCCTCCCCGCTGTGTCCGGCCCCCATCAGGCTCTGTGTGCTGACAGCTCTCCACCTCATGTCCACTTGCATGTCCGTGGTTAGGAAGCTAGAGCTGCTAGCATGTCTCTAGTGCCTCTTCCCCAGGAACGGACCCATTTCACCCCTTCCCTTGTGGGGTGGTCAGCATTGGCTAATTTTTGAGTATTATAGGCGTTCCTTTCTTGTAATAAGGCTTTAAACTGAGTTTGAGCCTCTGTTTCCAGCTCCTTTTTACTTTCTATATTTTCCATTCCTATTTTTCTGAGAAACCATTCTGGTAAGCCCTGACCTTAACCCGTGTGCTATCCCCGTTCTCGGGCCATATATGAGTACTGAGCCTGCTTGACCCTGCATGGTTGGGATGATGGGAGAGGTCAATATAAAAAGGTGGGAGGAATCAGAAACCTCCTTTTCCCCCCCTTGGGATATATGCTTATAAAATGACTGTGCTCACTTTCTAACTCATGGAAGTCATTTAATTCTCTACTTCCTTTAAGTTGTCCATTGCCAAAAAGCATTATGTTTGCATGTGTTACTATACAAAAATAATTATGTTAGTTAAACTCCCTGTCCTTTCAAAGTCAGCAGTGTTTTAATCCCCTTGAGAACTGTCAAGGGCCCTAGTGGGTTTGGGGAGTTTGGCCCCAGTGTACAGAGTGGGATAACCACTGTCACAGCTTTGACACAGACAGGGGCTGATGTGCATGGCTGGGAGACTGGGTCTGTCCTTAGTGTACCGAGATGGGCAATGTTGTTCCCATTTTAGGAGCGAAGGGAACTGCGGCACAGGAAATGGACAGAGCCTTGGGCTCATGGATTCAGTTCCTGGCTCCACCACGAACTTGCTGTGTGACCCTGGGCAAGTCCTTTCCCCCTCTCTGGGCCTCAGTTTCCTCATCTGTAAAATGGGGAGAATTCTGTTTATGCCTCCCATTTCTTGGGAGCATGTACCAGATAAGAATTGAAATGTTGGGAACTTCAAAAGAAAAATAAGAAATAGTCATTATTTAGCTTTTTATTTCTGTGTTGTACATGCCTACTGTGGAGATTAACCTCAGCCACTGAGCATTTCAGTCCTTTGTAAGTGGAGTGTTGCTATGCAGAAAGTATTGAGCATTGCAGAGTCCCAGCTCGTGATCTGAAGGTTTATTGCAGCTTTATTATTACAGGTGTACCCCACTTTATACAATAAAAGTGTTCCTGGAAAATGTTTAGATATCATTTTATAAAGGTACCTGACAAGTTTGATTCATTTAAAGGCATTCTATATATATAATTTCATCAAATGAAAATCCCTTTTATTTTATAGAAACAAGGATTTTTACACATTTACTTAAAGTGAGGTCATTGTGATGTGGAGATACACGTATACAAGATCTGTTGTAGGAGTAGGGGAGCCTTGCCAGTCTTTTGGTTCTGTCAAGGGTTTTGTGTGTGTTTTTGTTTCTTGGACTCACATTAACGCTCTCTCTGGACTTCCCAAACTGTATAAGGAAAGAAATGTGGATATACAATTGAAAGGAAGCCCTATTGGATTTTCAACATCCTCAGTGTTTTGGGGATTCTTGACAGGCCCCATAGTCCAGGTGACTAAAGGAGAACTCTAAAATTTAAGGGTGACTGTATTCTACATGAACAGAATTTCTTCTCAAACTCAGAACTCTGAAGTTCCAAAGGAATCTTTTTAATCACAAAGAAACCCTATTTCGGGGCATGTGTGGGTCAGCCACATCCATTTCTGTGGTCAGTGGCATTTGACTGAGTATTGGGAAAATTGGGTTCTGTCACTCTGGGCAAGTCAACTTATTTCTAGCTCCTGTTCCCATCTGTAAAATGGGAAGATGAATCATGGCCCTCATCTGTCTTGTGAAAATGTTTTGAGGAAAAATCAAAATATCTGAAATTGTTTTTAAATCTTTGAAAAAACTGGGATGATAACGCAAAGTGGTTTTTGTCACCAAGGTCATTGCATTGCATGCCTCCAAGGAGACACCACTCTTGTGCTGGATGGTCCCCCTGGAGTTAATACACCCAGTGATACAGGGTGCTGGCTTTCCTGTCCCCTGCTAACTGCCCACTGCCACAGCTCTCCTAAGTCAGATTTCTTTCCACCCACCCAACACCTTGCATTCAGGGACTTGTACTCTTTCATTTGGTTTCATAGGATTTCAGAGTTGGATGTACTTCAGTGGTCACCTAAGCCCTTCCCTGCTCTGTAGTTGTACTCTTCTGAACATTCCTGGCAGGTGATTGTCCAGCCTGTCCTTGAGTATCTCCAGTGTAAGAAATCTAAATTAGGTTAGAATCATGGCTTTTTAGTGAATAACTGTTGGCCCTTTGGCAAATCACTCAGCCTTTCTGAGCCTTTGTTTTCCTTTGTTTCTGTGAAACCAGGAGAATAGTTGGTTGCCGGGTTGTTGTGAGGAGTGGAAGCAGTGTGCTTAAAGTGCCTAACTCTGCCTGCCAGTATCAGGCATGACAACAAATGGCAACTATTGTTACCATTATTACACCTAGTACCTTTGGAGCCTGCTTGTTTTGTGGCTAATCTGTTATTGGTGATGGGAGTTTCCCAGATTCTTCTCTAGGTGAGAACTTTGGTGAAGAGAGTTCTCTTTTATAATTGATTTCATATTAAGGGTGCAATTGTGTGTTCAGCACTCACACACTAATGATATTTTGTTTGAGTAAAATGAATGTGCTGTTGTTCCACCTGTCAGAAATTTTAGCACCCAAAGGAAATTATTTTGTAGCTTCAGTAGAGTTCCCCTCCAAGTGACGATGTAACCAGTTTCTAACCTCAGTGTTTGTGACATATGCAGTAGCTCATTCATTCACACTGGTGCTGTTAACATTAATGCAGTTGTTATTAGAGAACACTTAGCTTACTTTTAACTGTCCTGGGTGTTTGCCAGCCCTTCTAGGGACAGATATTTATCTCTCCATTTTACAGACCAGAAAATTGAGGTCTACATTAATGAGCAATCCTATAACTGAACCTGAGTAGAGCCCAGGTGTCTAGACTTCCATTGACTGGGTCCTTTGGACCATGCTAACTATACACAGAACCTCCCCACCCCCATACATTCATTTGGCATCCCAAACAACAGCCAGGGATTGGTAAACCTGTAATCGGATCTCTTTCAGTCATCAAGTGACTAGAGAAATAGAAATTGACCTTAATGATTGGAATTTTAGTAAAAGCATTAATATTGGGACTATATCCCCAAATAACAGTGGTGTCTTTTTCTCTGAGGAGCTCAGAATTCTTATTGGTCTTCAGATCTCAGTTAATCTCTAAAAATTCTCCTGGGATCAGAGAAAAGCAGACATCATCACCCTGTGCCATCCCAAACCCATTACAGAGATAAATCGGGGGGGACCCAGAGAAGAGAGGCTCGCCCAGTTGCGCGGCTTCCAGGCTGTTGCCCTTTCTGCCATCCCACACCGTACGCTCATGAGTTGTTTGGGTGTGATGAGATTCCAGCCCATATACAGGTGGCTTTTACCTAATAAAGTCTGAATAGTTGTAGCTTATATTGCTCAGAGGCCTTATTTGATACTGTTGAGTGGTGTCAGAACAGGAAGAAGGACCACCTACCCAGGTGATGAGTGAAAGTGTGTTCCGACCCTATTAATATCCATCTGAAGTGCTGTCTCCTAAGTGTTTGAGGGATGTAGCCCACTCCCAGCAGCTACTTTGGCTCATTGCAAAAGTGGTTCTCACTTGATTGCCAGGGGTTTGGGGGCCAGGGGTAGTTGGTGGAACATCAGATACAGGCTGGAGACCAGACATAGGTGGTTTGGAAAAGCCCCTCCAAGTAATTCTGGTACTTCTCCACCCCCATTCTTTAGGAATCACTGGCAAAAAGTAAGTAGGAGAAAATCTGAGAAAAGACAATTATCTAAGGAGAAAAGAGAGAGGTCTTCCTGGGGAATCCAGTCATTTTGTTCTCATTGTCATCTTGGGAGCTCTTGGAATACCTGGGGGGTGTACTTTGTACTTGGGAAACTGGGGAAAGGAGTTCTCTCAAAAGTTCGGAATCAGTTACGGGCAGAAGGAGAAGAGAAGTTAACCTATATTCCTGGCCCAGTGAAATCCACATCAGCCCAGAGCCTGTAATAAGATTTTCCTATTGTTCCTGGTTGAATTCTTGTTTTGGTACACACTAAGGGAGTCCAGTCATTCAGGAAGCGTTTATTGACTGTATCGTGCTGGGCTGTGTTGGACTTAGGCTATAAAGATCAATAAAGCAGAGCTCCTCCTCTCCAGGGCCTCAGTGTGGTTGGACTAGGAGAGGGTCGGATAGGTTGGCTTCCTGGCAGAAGGGGGGTTCAGCAGTGCCCTCACAGTGGGACAGGCTCTAACCGCTGCCCTCGCTTGGCCCAGGTGCCGGATGTGCTCGCTGACATTCTACTCCAAGTCGGAGATGCAGATCCACTCCAAGTCCCACACCGAGACCAAGCCCCACAAGTGCCCACATTGTTCCAAGACCTTCGCCAACAGCTCCTACCTGGCCCAGCACATCCGTATCCACTCAGGGGCCAAGCCCTACAGTTGTAACTTCTGTGAGAAATCCTTCCGCCAGCTCTCCCACCTCCAGCAGCACACCCGGTAAGGCTGCTCTTGGAACCCCCACTACCTGGCCATGAACCCTGCACTCCAAGGCCATGTGGCCTGCACCTGTTCTTCTCTCCATGTTTTCTTTTTTTCCCCTTCAACTTTGCCCTTTAGGAGCCTTGGTTCTCTCCCATTGCTGTCTGTGAGAAATAAATGATATGTTCTAGCAGTGTGCAGGGGGCCTGGAAAATTGTGGCCTCCAGTCCCAAAGTCTGGAACAATTTTTTGTGGTTTCTGTCTGTGTCTGTGACTGGAAATGTTCTGTAGAGCAGGCCCTGCTTTTATTAAATCCTTCAGTTCAGAGCCAAGGTGTGCATTCAACTTCAGGTCCATGGGGAATAGGCGGTATTGGTCTTTGTTCAAATTGCTATTTGAAAGCAGGGTACCTGTGGTGAGTGTGTAACCTTAGGACAAAGCAGAGGGTTGACAAGACTGAACTCTGAGGTTACCAGGAGCCAGGGGGCGCAGCTCTTCATCATCTCACTGCCATTCTAGCCACCGTCTTACGATCAGCAGCAACCTAGATCTGGGTGTCCTCTTCATTGGCCTCTCCACCGGAGTGTGTTTGGGAGGAGGGAGGAGGGGTCGCTCTCATCCGTCAAG
Organism: Manis pentadactyla; assembly: GCF_030020395.1. NCBI lineage: Eukaryota > Metazoa > Chordata > Mammalia > Pholidota > Manidae > Manis > Manis pentadactyla. Next base: position 64,360,947 of record NC_080032.1, on the reverse strand, counting down.
CAACATCATTTCACCCAGCAGAGAGCTGAGCCCATGGTGTCGAACTGCTTCCTCCTCCCCCCTTCCCTCCTCTCCTCTCCGGCAGGATCCACTCCAAGATGCACACGGAGACCATCAAGCCCCACAAGTGCCCGCACTGCTCCAAGACCTTCGCCAACACCTCCTACCTGGCCCAGCACCTCCGCATCCACTCGGGGGCCAAGCCCTACAACTGTTCCTACTGCCAGAAGGCCTTCCGCCAGCTCTCCCACCTCCAGCAGCACACACGGTAAGGGAGAGTGGCGGGCAGCTGCCCCCGCCCCGCTGGCATGCCCTCCCCACCCCCGCCCCGGACACGCCAAACTACCCGCATGCGGGGGGCGGGGGAGAGACCTGGCTGGAGGAGAGCACGACAGGCCTCTGGGAAAAGAACAAGCGACAACCCTGGAGACACAAGTGGACGCTCAGAGGGAGTCTTTCTGGGGCGAAAGCTGCGTCGGGGAGCTGGAGTGACTGTAATGCTACCCCCAATCCATGAGAGGAAGAGACTCACTGGAGCAGAGACTGCTTTCCTTTCCCTTATTTCCCTGTGGAAACACCTATGTGCACATCTTGCAAGATTTTCTTCTTGATGTCAAAGCAGGGGCACTGGACTTGAGATCATACCTCTAGCCCTCAGGGCACCAATTATGGACAGGAGGCATAATCAGACTTTACCTGGGTGCCAGCATGCCGACAGCAACAAGCAAGGCTCCACGGGATTCCAGGAGTGAAGAACAAATAGTCACACAGAACCAGCAAACAGAGTGCAAAAGGTCATCCTTGCAAGGACACCCACTGCTCTTTGTCCCATGAATCTGGAGTGACTGGGAGGAAATGAATCTACAGCCAGAAGAGTTGATGGTCTGTGGAGGTTGCAAGTCTAAATGGAGTCCAGAATCTCAGTGGGAATGGGCCTTCTCACCTAGCTGCTTCTGGATGTGGCGATCCCCCTTAAAGTGGCCAGGCATCTTGCTTTGCGAAGAGGAGGAGTCAGGCTTTCCTCACAGGGAGACATGTCCTGAGATGATTTTGAGATACTAGAGATCCAAAAAAGCACCTGGTCCCAAAATGACCCTGATGCTGAAGTTCCGATGAGGAGCAGGTGTCTGCACAACTCCAGGGCCTTGGCTCATCACAGTGGAGGGCCCTGTGGTGTTTGGGGAGGTCAGATTGGTACTAAACGAGGCATTTCCTGCTGTTAGGGGGCTGACCTAGGAAAAGCCCCGAGGGGTTTCCACAACTATTCCTATCACTGCTACTCTCCCCACTTGGCGTAACTGTCTGCTTTTCTTTGATACCAGAACTTTCTCTGGGAATGATGCCCACAGCTGAGGGGGTAGTTTCTGGCTGTATTATGCGGGCCAAGGAAGAAGTGTTGTGTGTTTCTGTTTCCTTATCATTGTGTTTACCATATATGTCTTAACATTCTTTGGGGACAGTCACAGTAGGAGCTGACTTGTGTGCCAGGAGGCAGACTGCCTGTCCCCTGGCTGCCGAGCCATCAGCCCCTCCTCCCGCAGCAGAGAGGAGCCCTGTGTGAGCTGAGAGATGCAGGCAGCGAGCAGAAATCAGGCTACTCGGGCCTGATCGGTGTCGGAGAGGATCTGAGGCCCGTGCCTTGAAGCCTGTTCTGTGCTCCCATTGGAGGGCAGAAGTGACGTGAGGAGGTTTGTGAAGGAGTCAATCCCAGAGTGGCTTTGCTGATGTCTTTTCCCTTTCTTTTCTCATCCCACACAGAATCCACACCGGTGACAGACCATACAAATGTGCACACCCAGGCTGTGAGAAAGCCTTCACACAGCTCTCTAATCTGCAGGTAAATGTTCTACCCTCCACACGAGGCCTGGGCCTAAGACATGGGGCCCCAGTGCCATTTACTAGTACAGTGGTTCTCAGAAATGTTTCGGGACCCTTTACACCCTTAACAATTATTGGCGAGCCTAAAGAGCTTTTGTTGATGTGGGTAATACCTGTCTACATAGATACTAGGGAACTGAAAAACTTGAAAAAATATTTAGGAATTAGTTTAAAGACACCAAACCCATTGCATGCTAACACAGATACATATTTCCAAGTACTCCCTTGTCCCCCAGAAAACCTTTAGTGAAAAGAATGGCATTGTTTTATATTTTTGCATACTGTAATGGCTGGCTTACCAGAAGATGGCTGCATTCACACGTCTGCTGCATTCAGTCTTTGAGATATTGTACATCATGTCACCTCTGTACAGTCATGAAAAAGGAGAATGAAAAGGCAAACACTGTCTTCTTATTTAGAAAATAGTTTGGACCTTGTGGGCCCCCTGAGAAGGTGTTGGTGCTCCCTAGTGTTCCCCGTGTCTCGCTTTGAGAACCACTGGACTAGTGGGACCAGGTGCAGCATCATTCTAACTTTCAGGATCCTGGTATGTGCTGCGTGACGTATGCTGCTTGCTTTGGCCTCTGCTTCTCAAGTTGCATTTGAAACAATTGCTGCTGCCTTCAAATAGAACATGGGAGGCCTGATGCCCATTTCAGGGCTTTTCCATTAAGGTCAAGGAGGCAGGCAAGAGGAAGGAGTCCAATGCGTTCATCCCAATTTCTCCCAATTTCCTCAGTCCCACAGACGGCAGCACAACAAAGATAAACCCTTCAAGTGCCACAACTGTCATCGAGCGTACACAGATGCAGCCTCACTCGAGGTGCACCTCTCCACTCATACGGTGAAGCATGCCAAGGTGTACACGTGCACTATCTGTAGTCGGGCATACACATCGGTGAGTGCTCAGCACCTTCTCTTTTCTTCCCCATAGGCCTGTAAGACTGCAGTCCACTTCACCCTATCTTTCTGAGTAAAGGTCTGTTGCAGTGAATACACTACCACCCAGGCTCCAAGTGACAGAATCAGTGAAGAGAACAGAAATGAAAGCGACCCATAGCTAAGGAATATCGGGGATGCCTGATCCCTTAAGCTTCTAGAATTTGCTAAGCAATAATTCTTCATTTACCTAAACATAAGGGAAAATAAAGCAACTTGAAATTTGTGAGGAGAGATTTCCATTAGGTATTTTCCATTAGACTCCTGAAAAAGATTTTAAAGTTGTTCCATTTATAAAGGTCTTTGGGAAAATGGCAGCTTTCCCTATGCCAGTCAGTTGCTCACCATGGCCCTAAAGGTCACTCTCTCCTTCCTTCCCAGACATGAGCAGTGAAAGAGGCTCCTGGGGAGAGGTGGCCCCTGGCTGCAGAGCACCTCTATGAGTATTGCTCATTTACAGCCCAGTGAGCCCAGGATGCTGCTGCAAGTAAACTCTGCTTCTCTTTGTTCCTCAATTCCTTTTTACCGTCTTTCTCAGGAAACGTACCTTATGAAACACATGCGTAAACACAACCCACCTGATCTGCAGCAGCAAGTGCAGGCGGCGGCGGCGGCGGCGGCTGTGGCTCAGGCTCAGGCCCAGGCGCAGGCCCAGGCCCAGGCTCAGGCTCAGGCTCAGGCCCAGGCCCAGGCCCAGGCCCAGGCCCAGGCCTCTCAGGCATCGCAGCAACAGCCACAGCCCCCACACTTCCAGGCCCCCGGGGCTGCCCCCCAGGGTGGGGGTGGGGGTGACAGCAATCCCAACCCTCCGCCCCAGTGTTCCTTCGACCTGACACCCTATAAGACGGCGGAGCATCATAAGGACATCTGCCTCACTGTCACCACCAGCACCATCCAGGTGGAGCACCTGGCCAGCTCATAGAGACCCGTGTTGCCACCCACTGGGAAGAGGAGAAAGGAGTTCCGGTCCCTTCTTTGTCCAGCTTCTCTTGGTGGGAAAAGTCCTCTTCTTCCTTGACAGGCCTTGGCTCCATCTCCTTGGGCCGCAGGCACAGCCTTCCTTGTTCTCAACTCTTCTTCAAAAAGAACATCAGCCCTCCTGATTGGCAGAGGAACACTGTGCTGGTAGTGTGATCCAGCAGCCTCCCCTTCTAAGCATAGCTTTTAAAATTGGGGGTTGGTGCTCAAGGGAGGGATTTGCTATGACCTCAAAGAAACGTTTCCAGTGTGGGCACTTACCCTCTCCTTACCCTCATAATCCTCCAAGTTCGGGCTGTTGGAAGACAAGAGGCTGGCCCTCCCAGCTGTCAGAGAGGACGGAGCTCCAGACGCAGCCAGCCTCCTGTTCTGTCCTTGCCTGCAAAAGAGCAGAGGTTTCTTCATGCCCCAATCCTTAGGAGCCGTTTTCTTCCCTTCATGGTCTCACTTCACTTCCTACCTAATGCTGGAAGGAGATCTGGGTGGGGGTTAGATCCCTTTTATTTGTAAAGGGGCAAGGGCTGAGATGTGGTCCCCAAGGGGCCGGATATCCCCAGAATGGTGGAGGGTGGCTCAGAAGCGTGGGTTATGGTTTCCTGTGGAGCCTCTCACCTTCCTTCTCTGCCAACCATGGCCCTGTACTCTGTCTCCCCATCCCGAGGCCTCAGGCGCTGTGGGAGCTTTGTGTTCTTTATGAAGCCCCAAAACCGCGGGTGTTGCGGAGAAGGGAGAGTTCAGGGCAAACGCAAGGACTGGACTTAGCTCCCTAGGTGCCACGGTCAGTTGCCGGACACGGATTTATATATAAATATATATATATAAATATATATATATACCCACTCATCACGGCCATCTTTGTTGTAACCATTTCTGTGTTTATAAATGCATTATCTCTGAGAATTTTCATATTTGATGTTTTGTTTATTTTTGTCCTTTTTGTTTTTTTCCACCCTGTCTTCTGGCCAATGGCATTTTTATTTCCTTTTGTCTTCCTTTTTCTTTCTTTAAATTTTTAATCATGGCAGATTTCAGAGAAAAAAGAAAATGAAAAAAAAATCAGGAAATCAGTTGTTATAAAGCAATTTAAAATGAAGAAAAAAAACTTATGTACAAACCAAGGGGTGTTTTTAGAACCTTGTATAGAAATAAATTCGTGTAAAAGGATCAGAGGCAGTGGAGCTACTGATGTGAGTGAGCACGCGGAGAAACTGGGGAGATGGCAGAGGCCAGACTAAGGATTTACGCTAGAATGTGTGCGTGTGAGCAACAAGTGCTGTTTGACGAGGTTCTTCGTGTGTGTCCCCAGCCATAGAAGGGTATAGCTTTGGTACCTCTGAAATGAAATCTGGGTTTATGAGGGTTCCTACATATGAATTCTCTCATGGGGACTGCTTGATGAGAGCAAGGTTTTAAGTGGTGGTAACAAAAATGCTAAGTTCTGTACCTAGAGAATGGAAGTATGGTCTCTTTAAAGGACCCATGCTCCTCCCTGAGCATCAGTTGGCACTATGTGTATATACATATGCCCATTCCTGTGGCACTCGTAACCAGAGGGTTCTGGTGGTGGAAACCATAGCCAGGATTGAGTAACGATGCAAGACAGTTGTACTGATAGAACATGGTAAGGAAACCTGGACTTCAGCCCTGGCTCCCCCGCCAACCAGTGTCGGCCGAGGTGCTACTACAGCTCTTCAGTGAAGGGACTCGAGGTCACCTCCCAGATTCCTTTGAGAATTAGCCTGTAAGCACCGAAAAAGTGGTGGCAAAGCTCCCACATCTGATAACCTTGCTAATCCTGTGTGGGACTGCTGGGCAGCCATGCTTATTTACCTAGTGGAGTGTAGATACTCAGTGAAAAAAATGCCCACTCAATTTAGGGTTCAGTCTTGGGTGGGCATTCAGGATAGTCCTGATCTGGTGTGACGCTAATGAACATATCACATATGACCAGATATGCCAGTGTTTGTTAGCTTCCTGAATACTTACTGCTTTTCACCTTGATCTCACCAATTGTTGAAAAGGTCCTGACAGCCCTACCTTCATCCCAGGTACTAGAACCAGAATCTTATTTTAAGGTTTCACTTACATGCATAGCAACAACCCTGTGAGGTAGGTACTGTTATTCTCATTCTATAGAGAAGGAACTAGCCACAGAGATTAAATTACTTATCCAAGAGCATGACACGTATAATAGAGTGAAGTCTAGATACTATTGCTGTATCTTACCACCTGCTCAGTAGTAAACTCAGTTTCACCTACCCTTCTGCACACATTTGGTCAAATTCTTTGGCTGGAAATTTGTTTCATTAAAAGCCTGTCATGTGACAAATTTTTATCAAAAATGTGTAAGTTACAAGTGAACAATCTGCAAGACGTTTATCTCAACACCGCAATGAGGTTACGTGCACAGAGTTCCGTTTGCCTCCTCTGGTGGCAGCTTTACATCCTGATTGCGCGATTGCTTTCCATCCTGGTGAAAAGCACAGTTTTCACTGTACTGCAGCTGACTAGGGTGATAGCTGGCATCTAACTGTCCCAGTTGTAACAGCTCCACGCTCCAGTCCTTCTAGAATCATGGTTAACATTTAACTCGAATAAGAAGACCAAAAACAGGAGGGTAAGGCCAGAAGTCCCGCCACTTCATTTGTGAGAATGTACTTGACTGTAGAAGGACAATACCTGACAAAAGGTGTGAATCACTACTTTATTGTGCAAATTTTTTGTAAGTACACGTAGAGTTTATAAATATTGGATTCTTACCATGTTACAAAACAATCCTGGGGAGTTGATGTTCGTGTGAGTGAAGAGAAGAAACACGGAGAGTTTAAACCTCACAACATCCCATACGCCTCACCAACTTCCCTAAGAAACTAGCTTCCCTGCGGAAAGCCTGGATTCAGCCGGGACCTGCTCTGGCTACCAGAGTCATATTCTGCAAAAGGTAAAAAAAAAAAAAGAAAACAGTTGCGTGAATAGGGATATTTATACAATACAATCCTAAAGAGACTAGGTTCTTTTCCTCATTACCGCCCCTTCCCGTTTTGGAGGGAAAAAAGTTTGCTACAGAATGCAAAATGGCGCCTCGAAGTGACGTCACGCCGGCCCGGTCGCAGACTGGGGTAAGGGCGGAAGCGGCCTAAAGCCACCTCGAGGTACGGGCAGCCCTGGCTTCTAACGCCGGGCGGATGTGTCGGCGGGTAATCTACTTAAGGGCGGAAGTTCTTTTAAGGGCGGAAAGGCTCTCCCAAGAATAATAGCTTCGGCCCCTGTCGCTGTTCAGTCCCTTCCGGGGTGGATCGGAAATTGCTTTGTTTTGCTTCAAGATGGCTGCGGGGATGTATTTGGAACATTATCTGGACAGTAAGAGCAGGCTGGAGGGGGGGGTCAGGGGTCACAGAGTGGTGGGGGTATCGGGGCGAGAAGATGTACGGCCCTGAAGTCCTGGGGGCTAGGAGGTCACAGTCGTGGAGGGGTTCCGTGGGAGAAAATTTTGGAGGTTGGGAAGAATGAGGGGGCGGGGCAGCAGGGTCGAGGCCTGGCTCTGGTTGTAGACGAGGGAGGGGCTGCGCGGTGGGTCTTTTGGAGGGCTTGTGGGCATCGCCTGGAAGATGATTGCTGTCCCCACCTTCAGGGTCTCCAGCCTCAGGATCCTCACCCCCACCCCATTCGATCAGAATCGGTCGTTTTTATTATTTCACCCACTGCCATTTGGAGCAGCGACAAAGACCTGCTCGCGGCTGCTCTGTTCTGTCCTTTCTCAGAAGCTGCTGCTCATGGGGATGGCGGGTTGTGAGTGTCCATTGTCGGGTGGTGAACCAGATGCCTCTCTTCTTGAGTAGAGATCCAGTCCCCATCAAATGGAAATCTGATGTTAATGTTGATGCCATTTGTGTAACCCACTCCTTCACAGAGCCTGTCACCCTATTCACTTACATCTGTCTTAGTGTTGGAGTCATTCATTCATTCTTTTCATTCATTCATCGAAGTCCTGCTATGGGTTAGACTTAATGGCAGGTACACACAAAAATGAGTAAGACACAGCTCCTGCCCTCATGTGCTCCTAGTCTACTAGGAAACAGATTCTGCTAATAAATAATTATGATGGTGTGACAGGTGACATAATAGGAATACATTAAAAGTGTAGATGATAACACTGGAGAAGAAGGGGCTAATTGCCTGGGTATGTAGGTTTGAATAGATTTTGAAAGTTGAGTGCTTATTTGCCAGCGTGGAGAGAGAAAGGGAACTGCAGGTTGGAGAAAGCAACAGCAAAAATAATGGGTCTGTAGTGAAGTCAGGGCCAAGTGAGGTCTGAGTGTTTGATATATAGGACTCTAAGGCAGATTTGGGAAGTGAGACTGAAAAGAGGCTCGGGCTAGATTTGGTGAGGTCTTTTAAGCCAAGCTCAAAAGCTTGCATTTTAAATAGTGAGGAAGGAACTCCTTTTTAAAATAGAGTGATTTCTATAAAGGAAAATAACATGTATGGTAAGCTGGAGCATGGTAATATTAGAAGGGAGATGGATTAGCAGTAACAGTCCAGGGCATAGATAATGTGATCTCAGGGAGTGGTAGTATATAGGAGTTAAATATGACAGAATGGACTGAATGAGTGGGTTGAGAGACAGGAAGAATCTAAGGGGACTTCCAATTTCCTCCTTGGGAAGTGAGATAGACAATGTATCATCAACAAGATAGGAAAATTCAGGAGTAACTACAATATGTTTAATTTAGACTTATGCATAGGAATGGTTAGTGTATCCATGAGAGTAAGTGAAACCAAGATCATTCAGGGAAATAAAGTGAGAAAATGAGAGGATTAACATGTCACCTCAAGAAAACATTAACATTTAAGGGACAGGCTAAGGAAATATCAATGTTGCAATTGCCAGAAAGAGTATGATGAGATTTGGACTCCAAAGAGGAAGAAAGTTAACTCGGGGTAAAGATGGTGTGAACTGCTGTGGACTTTTTTTAGGATAGGACTAATAATAACAGACCATTTGGCTTGGTAAGTCATTGGTGACTTAAAATAATCTCTGAACTGGTGGTTGGCAGACCTGTATAGGTTAAAGCAGTGGAGACATTTTTAAAAGTTTGAAGTGGAGTCATGGGAAGAGATTTGTCTTATTTGGGAAAGACGTAAGTGTTCATTTATTTATTCAAGTACTTATTGAGGACCCTCTGTGTGCAAGTTAAAGTTTTCAACCCTAGGAAACAGGCAGACAGACATGCCCAGCCCTTCCGGAGGGCTGGAGAGACAGATACCAAATAACCAATTACACAATTAATTAATTGCAGTTGGATAAATGTCAAAAAGGGTAGCGGTAGAATAATTTGTGTAGCATAATCCAGGGTACTTGCTAGAGTGTGGGGAAGTCAGGCTTGAGCTGAACTTTGAAGAATGGACAGGAATTTAGTAGGCCAAGATGTATGGTAGGGGTGGGAAGAAGACCGGACAGTGCATTCCAGGCAGAGAGCAGCATATGGAAAGCCAAGTGGCAGGGAGAGTGCTGGCCAATTGGAGGCACTTAGAGAAGGCCAGTATGACCACAGCAGACAGGGCACAGAGAGGGACTGACATGGGGTAAGGCTGGTGTGGGGGTAAGCAAGGGCCAGTAAGTGCAGAATAGGAATGGTACAACAGGAAGTTACTAGAAGGTAATAAGCAGGAGAGTGACTTGATCAGATTTGCATTTAAAAGAACATTGTAACTACTATATAGAGAGCAGATTTGAAGCATGTGTGATGAATGGTAGAGGGTACCAGTAGGGTATTTGTAAGTTGAGGGCAAGGAACTTGGAGGGAGAGATTGAAGATCAAGGGAAAGGAAGGGCTGATTTGTGAAGTCCCTGAAGGGGAAAGGGTGGGAAAGCTGTGCAGAGATGGGGAGGTTAACTGTGGAGAGACACAGACTCAAGCCTCTTCTGAGAAAGGAAGGGTAAATGCTGTCCCTGATAGGTCCAGTGGTGTGAAGAAGGCTGTAGTTCAAAAGCAGCTATAAGGCCTGTGAAGTCCAGTAAGTTTCTCCTCTACTCCCTAGGTATTGAAAACCTACCCTTTGAACTGCAAAGAAACTTTCAGCTCATGAGGGACCTGGACCAAAGAACAGAGGGTATGTACAGAGTAAGGAGCCCATGGGTACAGGGAGTGTGTGTGGTGGGTTTCCTTCTCTGTTCAGTGTTCCCATGTCTGATCTGATCTGGGGAACTGGACTTCTCTCCCTCATTTTACTCTCTCACAATTCTTAGAAGGAGAGTAACGATGATCCACATTTCTATGTCAGCTTTTCTGTAACAAATGGAGTTTTATGACAGTGCCTCAAGAATTCAGAGATGCTGTGTTCTTTATATATTCTTTAAGAAGAACTAAAAAAAAAAAAACCAAGTCTAGAATCAATTCCGTTCTCCATGTTCAATGTATTTATAGAAGACTAAAATGTCTATTCCACTGGATTGTTACTGTTACCGTCACAAATTACAGTGTGACTTCAGAGTGCAACTCATGGTGGTAGACAGCTGCGCTGCATGAGAAGTTCTTAAGTAAAAAGGAAGGAGAAAAAGAAGGAAAAGCAACAATTAACACCAGGATCTCTACAGGCACTATATTCTTCAACCTTACGGAAGTGCTAGATACCATCTGTGGCCTTTCTTGGAACTTGAATGAGCATGGCTGTGTGGAGGCATTCACTTGGAGCCTGAGGCTACACTACAATGGTCAGATGGTCTCTTCAAGGCCAGAGATGTCTGTTGGAGCTACCCCCACATACCTGCTCAAGGACACATAGGTCTTAATTTCCATCCTTATGTAGCCATGTTCGAAGATGTAACAACCTGGTGTTAGGATACCTAAAGCTCTGATTTAAGTTATTCCGGGTAAGTTTATGCATGAAAAGGTGACCAGCATCTAAAATTCTGAACATAGGCCCCTGAGAACTGCCTGCCAAATGCTGAGAACCAGCTTGCTTTCTTCGTAATACACCCAGTTCTTGAATTCATGCACAGAAAGACCAGTTGGAGATTATCAAACGACAGGCTTTTTCAGCTTTCTCCAAGAGCTGTCAGTGAAATGGGGTGTAACCATAGTGTGCACAACGATCCCTCCTGTTATCAGTCACTATGCCATGTCACAGTCATACTTGTGTCTCTTTCCTTCGACATTTTTTATGAGCCCTACCAGATACTAGGTGGTAGACATCTGCAGTCACAGTGTCTTGGCACATCACCAGTCTTCCAAAATTAAAATGTTCTGAGCAATATCTAAGATGAAAAAACAGAAAAAAGGTGATGGGAAAAATAAGCAAGTTACAAATGATGCGCAAAATAGGGCAGGCGTGAGAAGAACTGTTCCATGAATGAGCTAGGGTCTAATTTGAAAGATGAGTGGTAGACGTGCAGACCTAGAAGCCAGCAGTGGCAGATGAGCCAGCCTGGTGAGCAGCCCTCGCAGCTGTTGTGAGGAGTCTATGAAATGAGAAACCAGGCGGCCTTTGAGACAGAAATTATGGTTCCAGCGGCAGCAAGCACTGCAAAGAAGCATCTTCAGACATGAACAAAAATAGACCTCACGCTAGTGAGGTATGCAAAGGCTCCCTCGTTCTGCGTCAATAATTTGAGTTCCAGCTATGATAGCAATGTTCTCAGCACCTGAAGGCGCCTTTAGGACAAATATTGTCAATATGTTGCATTACTTGAGTACATGACACGGTACCTGTGAACGTTCAGTACATTTTAGTTCGAAGGTTATGGTGGTCAAAGAATAAAGTCCAAGGAGCAAGAGGAAGAAGTGTGTTTCACCTAGCCACTCAGGGGCCATTGTGACCAGGCCTCTGTCTCTGTTGTAGACCTGAAGGCTGAAATTGACAAGTTGGCCACTGAGTATATGAGTAGCGCCCGCAGCCTGAGCTCCGAGGAAAAATTGGCCCTTCTCAAACAGATCCAGGAAGCCTATGGCAAATGCAAGGAATTTGGTGACGACAAGGTGCAGCTTGCCATGCAGACCTATGAGATGGTATGGCCCTGTTCACAGCTCCCCACCTCCTCCCATCTAATCCTAGGGGCCTAGAGCCCTCCGTCAGCTGTGTCGGGATCTGTGTAGGGTCTGGGAGATCCATAGAACTCTGCCTTAGCCAGTCGTCTTTTCCTGGAACCAGCCTTGTACCTCTTCGTTCTCTGTGCCTCCCACCCAGGTGGACAAACACATCCGGCGACTGGACACAGACCTGGCCCGTTTTGAGGCTGATCTGAAGGAGAAGCAGATTGAGTCCAGTGACTACGACAGCTCTTCCAGCAAAGGCAAAAAGAGTGAGGAGGGGGCGGGCGATGAGCGGTGGGCCGGAAGCCGGCTGGCAGCTGAGGGAGGGTCGCTGGGCCGCAAAGAGGGGGAAGAAGGAAGAGTTAACCCGTCTTTCCGTCTCCCTGCCTTCTGGCATTCCCCCTCTTTCCTAGAAGGCCGGACCCAAAAGGAGAAGAAAGCTGCCCGTGCTCGTTCCAAAGGGAAGAACTCTGACGAGGAGGCCCCCAAGGCTGCCCAGAAGAAGTTAAAACTTGTGCGCGCGTGAGTGTTTGAGGGACCATGTCGCCTGAAGGACTCTCGTCTCCTGCCCCCTACCCCCTGCCGCCCCACCACTTTCTCTGTCTTCCGTGCCAGTAGCTCTTCTTATCGTTTTGATAACTGCTGACTGGAGAGGAGAAGCCACAAATTGAGTGCCCCACCAGGATCCCCTGCCACCCCTGAGAGTCTGAGGTGGTAGCTTTTCCTGCCGATGACACTTCCTCTTCCTTTTGGCATGCAGAAGTCCTGAGTACGGGATGCCCTCAGTGACCTTTGGCAGCGTCCACCCCTCTGATGTGTTGGATATGCCTGTGGATCCCAACGAACCCACCTACTGCCTTTGTCACCAGGTCTCCTATGGAGAGATGATTGGCTGTGATAACCCCGATGTGAGAACCCTTGCCTCTGGATGGGGGAGTGTGGGAGACCTGAAGGCAGTGGGTACAAGAGGGGAAAAATGGTTGCTTGGTGGGACTTCAGGGTAGGAGGAAGGTGACTGGAGTTGGTTGGCCTTGTGACCTCCAACATTTCTGCAAAGGGACAGAGTAAGGGAATGCTCGTCAGGAACCTGTAGGGGGGCTTCTTTTCTTTCCTCTGTCCTGCCCTGGTCCCTGACCTCTGTCCCCCATCCTCTTCCTTTTCCAGTGTTCCATCGAGTGGTTCCACTTTGCCTGTGTGGGTCTAACAACCAAGCCCCGGGGGAAATGGTGAGTGAGTGAGGGTGAGGAGCCGGCCTGCCCTCAGCTGCACAGGGGAGGGCAGGCCCCCTCTCACCCACTGTCTCCCCGCTTCTCTGTCACATCTTCTTTTAGGTTCTGCCCACGCTGCTCCCAAGAACGGAAGAAGAAATAGATAAGAGCCTCAGATTCCAACACAATTTCTTCCATACCCCCTGACCTGGGCTGGTGGAGAGAGGAATGCCTGTGCTGGGGCTAGGGGCTGGGAAGAGTGGCTGGTGCCATGTTATCATCCCATTTCCTCCCCTCTCCCCACTCCTGGTGCTGAGGCTGCGTCCACACCCTGGTAGGCAGGGCTGCTGCACGCTAATGGGATGTGCTCCATGCAGCAGCCTCCGCCTTCAGAGGGAAGCAGGCCTGCCCACCGCCCTGTTGCCTCCATGCTGATGTTGGTGCTGTATTTCTGAGAGGTGGTCCTCTTTACTCCCCTTGCTTTGTATTTGAGGACTGGGGCAAGGGCGTGGGAGCACTTGCCCACCTTCTAATTCCTACCCCCTGGGGGGCCGCGGTGTGGTGAACTTTATTTGTTCTTTCCCTGCTTTTTCTGGTGGGGGTCCTGTCATCTGGGCCTTGCCTTAGTCGAAGGAGCACCCTTCCTCTGTGCCACAAGGATTCATCCTGGCCTGTGAATGGGAGAGGGGGCAAAGTGGAATGCAGAGCACTCACATGTAAAGGAGTTTGAGTAGGTGAATAAAAGCTATACATGCTGGCCAGCTGTGGTTATTGCAGAGATGCTATTTTAGGACATGCACTAAGCCTTTTTTTTTTGTATTCTTTGGGTTGGATGAAGCAACAGGATGACATACCAGAAGTAAAACGAGACATGGGACCAGAAGTGGTACCTTTGTACCAGAATCCACAGCTTCTCAACTTGGGAAGGAGAAAGCTGGCTAGAGGGGTGTGACCAGGGGTTTCCAGAACTTTTTAAGTTGTGCATTTTTTTCTCCATACATCTTTCACTTAATTTCCAATAAATGTGTATTTGTATTTTATACATGTACTATTATACTAAATGTTAACTTGGTTTCTTATTTTAAGCATAAAACAAAGACATTTTTTCCCCTACAACCAGTGGATTATCTTGCCCACCCCAAACTTGGAAACCACTTCCATCCATTGAGCTGTCCTCACACCTGAGTGCCTCCTCACCTGAACACTGCTCTTTATTTTTCAAGATAAAGAGCTTTTACTTAATTTTCAATTTATTTAAATTTTGATTTATTTAATTTTCTGGCTCCTTCCATATCAAGAATGCTGGTTTTCAAGGACACAGAAGATGATAAAATATTTCATAATTACTCATTTATCTCACACACAAAGCACTCTCAGAATAGCAATGCTACCACCAACATGATTAATTAAAATATTTTTAAAATATTTTGCAAATTCATTTACCACTCACCACCTCATTACAAAACCTTTTAGTAAATCTACATTGTCAGGGCATGGAATCATTGTATACCATATGCCTTCTTAGTCCTTATGTAGTTTTAATTCTGTAAGTAATTTTGTATTTAATACTCATCTCCAGTCCTTAAGTCATTCTTGGTTGTCTGAAGTTGGTTTTCTAGTAGATCTCCAGGAAGGAAGCTTGGCAACAGTATTCTCTGAGATCTTGCATGTTGATAACAGTTTGTGCCCTTTACACTTAAAGTCTTTTCTTGCTGGGTTCATACTTTCCTTTCGGCAAAAGGTATTACTGTTAAAAAGTATATCACTTTGGAGCCAAGATGGCGGCGTGAGCAGAGAAGTGGAAATCTCCTCCCAAAACCACGTATATTTTAAAAAATACAACAAATACAACTCTTCCTAAAAAGTATATCAATAGGCTAATATTTTTTCCTTCTAAGTGGTGTGTGTTTATTTTAGATGCCCAAAGAATATTTTTTTCCTTCTGAAGTTCAGTCATTTTACTAGAATATAGTATGTTTTGGTACTGGTCATTTTGGCACTGTATTCTCAGCTTTGCTGTATGCTCTTTGAATATGTAGTTTTAAGTTTTTCTTTATTCAGGAAAATCTTGAATAGTTTCTAGTATTTGTGCTGTTCCCTTGCTTTGTTTTTTTTCCCAAAGACTTGTATTACCTTTTTATCTTATTTCCAGAGTTTGTCAGTGACTCTCTAATCCTTTTTATCTATTCTTTTTGATTAAAAAAATTTTTTTCATCTTCTATCTATGGCATTATCTATTGTTTATTCGCTCTTGCGTACTTCTAGTTTAGTCTTTGTGAATAATGATTTTTTTCCTTTCATCCTAATTCCTGAGTTCTGTTCACCTCTGAGTTTTAGTTCTAATTCTGATTTATGTTCTTTCATGTGTCATATCATGTTCATAATGTCTTTTAGCTTATTTGAAATGGTTGTCTTGATCTGTTTCATGGCACATATCTCTGGTATGTTTCATTCTCTGTAGTAATGTTATTCTTACGGTTTTTCTATGATAATCTTACATGGGATTTGACCTTGGTACTCTTCTATCACTCATTTTCTGTGAAATTACTTTCCCTGAACTTAAAGAGTGAGGTGGGGTTCAGAAAAGCTCCTACAGTGTCACAGAGCTCCTCTTCTGGTGTTTTGTCTGGCTTGTTTTCTGAGATAACCTGGTGCCACCTCTTCTATGTTCGTGTCCATCTTCCTTTCCTTCCTCTCTGTTGTTGCCATCCTACTCTCTCTGTTTTTTTAATTGAAGTGCCCGTTGATATACAATCCTGTATTGGTTGCAGGTCCTGCCCCTGCTCCTGTTTCCCCTCTGGCTCACTTCTTACCTGGAGGCTTCCTCTCTAGTCCCTACTGAGGTGGACCCTGATTGGTTTTGTACGTTCCGTCTCTACCTGCCTGTGCTGACATCCAGCCATCCCCACCTACTGGGCAAACTGTTTCCCAAAGCCCAGGTTTCCCATCACCTGTAAAACTGGAGTAGAAAGAGCATCCCCTTTATGGGATAACTTGGGGAATGAAATAAGCCAATACACATAAAGGACCTACTCCATCCAAGGCGCTGCGTCAGCGATCGCTCGCCGTCCTCATCCTCCGGAGCTGGAAGCTGGCGGGGAAGAGCAGCCGCCGTCCGCGGAGCCCCCGGCACCCCCGTCGGTTTCCGAGGCCCCGCCCCCAGCTCTTTGTGACGTCGCGGCCGCCCTTCCCTGCCGTCGGCGAGCCCGCGCCCGCCGGCTCCCTGGCTTGGCTCGTTGGAGGCCGCTGCGGTCCAGGAAACGCGGGCTGACCGGGCGGGGCCATGAGGCCCGCCGCCGGCTTCCTTCTCTCACTCCTGAAGGGTGAGAGGCTCCTGCCGGCTCAGTCTCGTCCTCCGGGTCGGCCCTCTGCCCCCGGGCACCCTTCCCCTGCGGTGTCGGAGCCGCTCGCTCGCGGTGGCCGCGTTGGGTTTGCGCCCAGGCTTCCGCGTCCCTCCCCACCTCCCCCGGGGTCGGTCAGACATGTGCCTCTGCCTCTGCACTCCCCCCTGCGCCTTGATCAGCAGGGGTCGCGGGCCCGACGCCCCAGTTCCTAATTTGCACAGGGTCCCACTTGCCAGTCCATCCAGGGCCCGAGCGGGTTTGGGAGTCCGTCCATGCCTCCGCCTGTTCGCCCCGCAGCGCTGCTCCTGACTGCGGGACGTGCCTCAGCCCAGGATTCAGTTTCGGCCTCCGCTCCGGGCAGCCCCCTCTCTCCCACCGAATATGAGCGCTTCTTCGCGCGGCTGACCCCAGCCTGGAAGGCAGAGACTACCTGCCGTTTCCGCGCAACCCGCGGCTGCCGGAACCCCGTGATCGTCCAGCTGGACCAGTACGAAAACCACGGCTTGGTGCCCGACGGTGAGGGCTCGGCTAGTAGGACAGTCAGCCCTGTGCTCACTTAAGACAGGGGACCGGACATGGCTGGCGCGTCCCCTGAGCCCGCGCGTTCCCCTCCACACCCAAGGAGGCGGCTGCGCCTCCGGGAGGGGATTGCTCAATGTGTGTTCATCCCCACCCCACCCTTTCGCAGGCGCCGTCTGCTCCGACCTCCCTTATGCCCCCAGGTTTGAGTCCTTCTGCCAGTTTACTCAGTACCGTTGCTCCAACCACGTGTACTATGCCAAGGTGAGGCCCAGGACGAAGGGAGAATCTGGTGTCCCAGGGCCAAGGGAGAAGCAGAGGCCGTGAGGGGTTGGCACGAGGCTATCCTGAAGTCCTCTCTACCTGCCAGCTTGCCAATCATTAACCCAGATTGTGCATGAACACAGTCTCACCGTGGGCATTCAAACTATCAGGACAATCCTGTTATTGTAAGAAAAGTAGGGAAGAGGGACGGGAGGAGGCAAGGAGATAAAACCTTCAACTCCTCTAACAGGTCAGTGATTTCATTCAAGTTAAAAGGGAAAGAGCAAAGACAGGGGTATGGTCCAGACAGGAGTTTTATCTTGCAGGGGATCCCTTTTGCAGGTCTGGAGGGTTCCTGCAGGGATCTGTCCCTTCATCCCTGCCCAGGAACAGGGATGACGCACTGAGAGCAGACACGCTGGGAAGGGACTGAGGAATTCGCTGGTGTGGAAGGCCACCCTTGGGGAAGGCATGGCCACATTCCTCCTCTTCTTGCAGAGAGTCCGATGCTCCCAGCCAGTCTCAGTTCTCTCACCTAACGCTCCCAAGGAAATAGACTCTTTCACTTCCATGCCCCCTACCACGATGACTTCCCCCACCTCATCAAACGCCACAGGTGAGACCATCCCAGCACCCGGGAGACTTGCCAGCAGCTGCTTCCGAGTTCTCAGAGCCCCACATTTCAGGCCCTTGTGGTAGGGAGAGGGGCAGAATGTTGAGTGGGGTGGGAGGTGGCGGCAGGCAGCTATTTACAGAGGGAGGGCCTGCTTTTTATGAATGCAGGTTAGGGCTTTCCTGTCCCAGAATATCTTCAGACATCAATCACAGTCGTGTCCTGATTCCAATTTTCCTAGCTCCCAAAACAGTCCTGCATTTGGAAGAGTTCTGGGACATGTATAAGCTAGTATCTTCACTGTAGAAAGGATTAGTTGCCTAGCTATTCAGAATGTTAGGTGTTTCCTAAGGGAGAGGAACAATAGGTGGCATTTGAGGTGAAGGTTAGGGAGGAGCCTTTGTGAGGGGGGCCGAAAGGTGACACAAACTGCCAAAACTGCCGTGGCAATACTCTTCTCTTTTGATATTCGTACCCTTTTGTGTTTTTACACTTGACTGTGTGTGGTTTGGGCTCCTTTTCTCTGCGTTTGTATTTATGCGTGTGTCCCTCTGAAATCAGTGACGCATGGGACCCAGAAGCCTGGCCTTCCCTTCACGTTCTCTTTCTTGGTCCCTCCCAAACCCAGTTGCAGCCACAGAGCAACAGGCCTTCCAGCCTTGGTCCGAGCGGCTCAACAGCAGCGTGGAAGAGCTGCCCCAGTCCTCCTTGTCCCTGGAGGGCCAGGAGCAAGTGTCAGGTCACAAGCAGGAGCAAGGGCAAGAACATAAGCAGGAGGAGGGGAAGGAGCAAAAGCAGGAGGAGAAAGGAAAGAAGGAGGAAGGACAGGGGACAGAGGAGCGACTGGAGACTCGGTCTGGGCTACAGTCAAATTTAGAGCCCAAGTTCCAGCCTGAATTTGTATCTTCCAACCCTTTGCCATTCACTCCACGGGTGCGGGAAGTGAAGTCCCCTCCTATGATGATGGAGAACATCCAGGAGCTCATTCATTCAGCCCAGAAAATGGATCCACTGAATGGTGTATACAATGACGACTCCATCTGGAGAAATGGGAGCCCTGGCAGGTACAGGAAGTTCTGGCTCCCCCACCAGCCCTGCCCTCCCCGCTGCCTTCTTTGGGAGTGAGAAGCCTCCAGACTCACTTAGACCTGCTTGGGCTTTAGGCGCACCTACCGACGCCTGCCTCACCTCATCACTGGCTCAAGCGCTGCCCCAGACGCTCCTTCCTTAAGGGACGTAGTGGAGTGAGCCCTGGAGCTGCCAGGCTTGAGTTGTGATCCTGTCTCTGGTCCTGATTCGCTCTGCTAATCTCAGTTACTTCCCCTTTCTGGACTTTATTTCCTCATTTGTAGAAGGAGGCAGTTGGTCTGGAGCCTCTACAGTCCCGTCCGGCATGCTGAATGTGTGTGACCAGGCCAAGCTGCTGAGGGCAGGGGGCGGGAGCAGACGTGGCTCTCTGCCGCAGCCCTCTGGGCCATCCTCAGCAGCCAGTGCTGTCTCCTTGCAGCCTCCTGCAGCTGCCCCACGTGGAAGCCTTGTTGGTGCTGTGCTATTCGATTATAGAGAACACTTGCATTGTGACCCCCACGGCCAAGGCCTGGCAGTACATGGAGGAGGAGATCCTCGGTTTCGGGAAGCCGGTACGCCCACCGTGCTGCTTAGTGGGTACACCCTCACAGGGCTTGGCACTAAACCACCCCCCTCGGGGTGAGGGGTATACCCCGGGGGATAGCCATGAAATCATGAGGCATTGTTGGAGAGAACCCATTCTTCGGAAGAACATCTCCAGCTCATCTTAAAGGAGGAAGCTCAAGACCTAGTGTGGAATCCAGTCTAGTCGGGGATTCGTTCTTCAGCTCTCTGAATTGTTAGGCTCGAGTCATCTCCTGATCTAGTTGACCATCTTTGGTACTTGGCTTTGCCCTACATGTAGCTCTCGTTTCCAGAGGGGGCATAGCACCCATTCCAGGGATCTGTAGAGAGATTCCAGTCTCAATGTGTCCTCAGCATGCAGCAAATCCTATTCCCAGGAAAGTAGCCTTCAGTCTTTCAAATAATACAAGTTCGCAAGTGTTTGTTGAGAGGTGGTAAGCCATCCATTCATCCATTTGTTCAACAAATACTGATTTTTTTTTTTACTACAGAGTACTAACTCTGCTAGATATTTGAGATATTAGCAATGCACTAAATCCAATCCTTTGTCCTTTCCTGGGAAAGACAGACTTGGAAATAGGAGAATAATTTGAGGGGTAAATGCTGTGATGGGTAAGGACAAAGGGCAGGGAGAGCAGGTGGGAAGCTCAGAGAATGTTTACTAGAGAAACTGATGCCTAAATTGAGGCCTGTAGGTAAACCCGGCTAAGCAGGCAAAAGAAGGGGCTTGGTGGAAGGTTCCTGCTAGAGGGACTAGTGTGTGCAAAGACTTTGAGGCAAGAAAGAGAAGAGACTTTGCAGGGAACCAGGGATGGTGCACTGCTCCTGCCCTTCGGGGGCTGAGAGCCATAAGGGATTCAGCGCATAGCAAAAGGAGTGTGGTAGTTATTGGGGAGAGGTTTTTTGTTTTTGTTTTGTTTTAAGCATAGGAAGTCCAAGAGCCCTGGAGCGCTTGCTGGATTTTAGGGCTTGATAAGGAGCCCATTTGACCTGCAGTAGAGCAGCAAGAGTTCGAGCCAAAGAGATAGTAAGGGTCCTGATGTGACCAATCTGGAAGGGCAGTCTGAGGCATTTAAATTTAATTTGGTAGGAGAAGGGGATTCAATGACAATTTTGGTCAGGGACATGATGACACCTCCCCAATGTGCTGTTGTGGGAGGACACACAGCAGTGTAAACGATTTCGTGTACTGTGGTGTGCTGACCCCTGCTGAAGGAGGATGCCGCTCAGAGACCCTCCTGAGAATCTGAGGAAGAGCCTTGCAGGTGTCCAGCTAGAAGGCAGCAACTCCTCTTGGAAGAAAATCTTTCAAGAGCTCGGAGGTTTTGAATGTAGGTGCTTGGGCAGAGAGTGAGTTTGGGAGTTAGCTGGGACATAGCTCTGCCATTTGTTAGATGTGGTTTTGAGCGAGTTGCTCAGCCTCGCTGAGTCCCAGTTTCCTCATCAGTCAAATGGAGATATTACTAGTACTTGTGCTAGAACAGGGTTGTGGTAAAGACCCAATGAGATGATAGCATCTGTAGTGCTGGTGCCTAGCACTGTGTCAACTCTTTGTAAATATTGGTGTTGTCATTAGCATGCAAGAGAAAGCAGGGTTATGAGCCCTTTTCAGACAGCCTAAGTTAGGGGTGATTGTGGTTGTCACCCAATGGTAGACGTCTGTCAGCTATTTGGCAGTGAGGATTTGGAGCACAGGAAAGAGATCAGAACAGATAAAGCTTCGGGTATCACCTGCAGGGAGATGAAGATTACCTGTGAGTAGATCAATCATCATCTAGGAAGGGTGAAGAGACAGAGAGCTGAGGCGAGGTCCCTGAGGAGCCCTTGGGGAGGGGTGCAGGGAGAAAAACCAGAGAAGCCTTGTGAAGGACCTTAGTGAAAAGATGGTCTGCGGGGATGGCCCTGCCTGGCCAGGGCGGGAGGGCCTCAGCCTCCGTCTCTCAACCATACTCCGGCCCCAGGTCTGTGACAGCCTTGGGCGGCGACACACAGCCCCCTGTGCCCTCTGTGACTTCTGCTCCCTGAAGCTGGAGCAGTGCCATTCGGAGGCCAACCTGCAGCGGCAGCACTGTGACAGCTCCCACAAAACACCCTTCATCAGCCCCTTGCTCTCATCCCAGAGAATGTCCATCGGCAACCAGGTACCCCAACGGTGGCCTGCAGTAGGGGGCCTCGCAATCCACCGGGACAGGCAGGGAGGCCTGCAGGAGGGCGGAGGCCTGCAGGAGGGCAGCGGCCTGCGCCTGACTCCTGTCCCCTGTGCCACAGATAGGGAACCCACAAGCAGGCCGTTTTTATGGTTTGGATTTGTATGGCGGGCTCCGCATGGACTTTTGGTGTGCCCGGTTAGCCATGAACGGCTGTGAAGATAGTCGAGTGGCTGGCTGGCTCCAGACGGAGTTCCTTAGCTTCCAGGATGGGGATTTCCCCGCCAAGGTCAGAGCCTGCCCCCAAGCTCAGCGCTGCCCCACTTCCTCCCAGTTACTGCTCTAGGGGGCCCAGGGTGAGGAAGAGGGCCTGGGAGCCAGTCCTTACCTAGCTTCCTGCCTCTCTCCAATAGACACCCCCACTCCAAATAGAGCAGGATTGTGTTTGGCACGGGAGTGGGAATCGGGAGGGGTGCCAGAGTGCAAGACTGGGAGGCGGGAGGCAGAGAGGTTCTGGTCCCAGCTCTGCAGGTTCCCTGAGGGCCTTTGGTCAAGTCACTTCCCACTCTGGGCCAAAGGTATACTCAACAACTCATGACTACGGTGATGCCCGAGGGACCATTGACCTGGTGATCAGTCCTGTCCTGCCTCAGTGGGGCAGGCTCCTCTGCGGAAGCTGCCAGGCTTTCCCTGATCAGTGGAACCACTTTTGGTCCCCTTTCCCCAAATTTACCTCCTCTGTGTCCCTCCCTTCTGAGGTTTAGAAGGAAAAATCAAGGCAAGGAAGAATAGAGGTCGCTTAAGAAAGGGCTGGGGGCTGAGTTGAGGGGTCCCAGGCCAGCTCTTGTCCTCAGACCCCTAGATCTGGAAGGGGATCTCAGAAATCATTTTCGCCACTCCCCTAGACTTATAGGTGGGGAGGCGGGGCCAAGGGGGGCAGTGGTTCACCCGAGGTCACTGGAGGTTCGTCTGCTCTCTCCCTTACTCAGCCGTCTCTAGAAGGCTCCCGGAGCTTGGACCGGGAGTTGGGCCCTCCTGCTCCCCATTCCCAGCTGCTTTCCCAGCAAGCTGGCCAGCAGGGCAGCTGCTTCCCTTCCCCAGCTCATGGCTTCTTCCAGCAACTGGCCAGTGACCAGGGGTGGGATGGGAAAGGCAGAGGGGACAATGGCCTTTTCCTCAGAGGGGGGACCCAGTGTGCAAGATCTGGTTCTTGAGGGCCACACCCCTCCCCAGCTCAGCCACAGCAGGCACTGCCTGGGAACTGGTGTCTTGGAAGGCTTCTGATATCTTCCACCTCCCCATCCCTGGCTCCTGGCTTAGATTTGTGACACAGACTTTGTGCAGTACCCAAACTACTGTTCCTTCAAAAGCCAACAGTGTCTGATGAGAAATCGGGACCGGAAGGTAAGCCCCCCACCCTGCCCACTCATCCCAGCAGCCCCTCAGTGGGTCAGCACATGTGGGGCTATTCTGAGGGCCCCCCCTTGAGCAGCAGAGATATGCAGAGCAGTTGTGACTCGAATCTCTGGGTAGAGGCCTCCACCAGACCTCTGTCCTCCACTCCTCCTGTCTTGGAGAAAGCAAGGCCTCCCATGCAGAGGGGCCTTGGAGGGATGCTGCCAGCACTGGGGGAAGAGCCACAGATGGGCTGGGAACTGGATGTTGGGGTCTGAGTCCTGCCTCCTCTTACAGGCAGCCTGGAATAAGTCACTTCCTCCTCCAGCCTCATCCTCCTCATTTCCAAAAGTAGGGGGTTGGGTGACTTGGTGCCTCTTGTAGCTTGAAAAACCCACATGTCCTTCCCTCTGCGGCCCTGTGCCCGTGCCTGCCCTCCTCTGGTACTCATGGGATGCCTGACGCTTCCCCCACTCCACACCTCTGGCTCCTGGCTCAGTGACACAGCCATGTACCCAACCCCTGTGTAGGTGTCCCGCATGAGATGTCTACAGAACGAGACGTACAGTGTCCTCACCCATGCCAAGAGTGCGAACGTGGTGCTTCAGTGGAGCCAGGAGTTTAGCACCTTGACTCTAGGTCAAGCTTGATGAGCCGGGGTCTGTCCTGTCCCCACCCCAGCCCGACCTTTCCACATTCTCCATTGCTTTTAGACACCATCTCTCAATTTGGTTCCTGGCTGCCCCTAGTGGGTTTCTTACCAGGCCCCTACTCGGGTTTCCCCCTGGCTGGGCAGCAGTCCCAGAGAAGTCCATGGTGGGAACTCTGTCCTCCTGAAAGGGATGTCTTTGCATAAAGTGTTTATTTTCAACCTGTGTGGCCTACTTTGGTTATCCCATCCCCAGCACCGCCATCCTGCCCCTTGGGAAGCAACCCTCCAACCCTTGGGATCTATGGATCCCCTTGCAGGTGAGAGAATGAGAATGGTACGTGGGGAAGCAGCCAGCTGCTGGGAGAATGTCTGTGAAATCAGTTGGGTTGAAGAAGGCCATGGCCAGGGGCCTAGGCATCATGTGGGCCATGACAGGGGTGTGTGTCCTTATTCTGAAGCCCTGGGCCTGGCAATCTGAGGGTAGGATTGTCCCTCTGGAAGACAAAGGCCAGAGGCTGGCTGAGATGGTATGAGGGAGGCAGGGCAGAATTGCACCTGATCAGGAGGGAGGAAGCAGCTGGGGCTGGAGCTTAGGACGCCCTTGACTTGCCGTCCAGTAATGGGCCAGACGATTGGACGGTTGGGATGGCTGCACCTTGACAACATGCACTGAGGTATGGCTCCAGCAATGGCCTTAAATGACTTGGAATCTCCCAGAATGTGTTCTGGGGACACACATGTTTGGGAGACTGTATAGTCTCACCCTCTTCTATAGGTTCACAGTGATTATCAACATTTTTAAAAGTTGTTTGTTATGGAAAAGGTCAAACATGCACAAAAATACACTAGTTCAACCCTGTAACCTCCACCCCACTTCAGTCAACACAGGCCAATCTCATGGCATGGTAAAGGTTCTGAGAAGTCCTGTAACACAGAAACCTGTTTAACCGAGTATTTTCCAAACTCACTTGACCACAATAACCTTTCTCACCTATCACTCTAAACACTCAAAAACATTACCTTGTTTTTGTGCATTGAGCATGGGCGACATGCGCAGCCCTACTGATTCAGAGGACAAGGGGCTCCGCTCTGGTGCAGAGACCTGAGGCTTTCCTGTGAGCTCCGCCCCGCGCCCCCAGGGGAAGTAGAGGTGAGAAGGAACCATCCGGCCGGTATTAACCGCAGTGATGGAGGAGCTGTCGGCTCTCTGCCCTGAGAGGGCCCAGTAGCAGCCAGTGGGGCAGAGGGGCCCTGGGCAGGGTGAGGTCTGAGCCATGACTGGCTGGAGCGAAGCCACCTGCCGGAACTCAGCAGAGAAAGAGACGCCCAGGGGAACCCGTGAGCACAGTGGAAGGCTGGTGGGTTAGTCATCTGGCACCAGCGGGTGGGTGTGCCAGTGAGACTTCCCAGAAACCGTGGGGAGCGTGGGAGCCATGGGCGGGGGTAGTTATTAGGCACCAAGAGGGCTGGATTAAGTGTTACGATCTACCGGCCAGTCCGTGGGGGCCGCTGAGGGCACTGATTCCTCCTCTCTCCCTGCCGCGTGCGGGGCTGGGTGAGCGTGAGCGTGAGGAGCTGGAATCTGCGGAGAAGGTGGGTGCGTCCCCACCCGCCAGGAGCAGGTCCTACCAGCCCAGCCCAAACAGGCAGCGGAAGCCGGCTGGGGGCAGTGGCAGAGCCGCAAGGAGCTCAGGTATGGGGGTGTCATGGGCAGGTTGAACCTTCCGGGGGATGCCAGGGGCAGCACCCCTCCTTTAGGAACAGGGGGACATGGGTGGGGATGGAAGTGAGGGTGGGCCATGGGCCCCAGGAAACCTCTCTGAATAGAGTAACAAGCTAAAAGGGGCTGCCTCCAGCAGACAGACCCGCTTGGACACTGCTGGGTGAGGAGGCAGCCAGCACACTGGACTTGAGGCCCCCACATGGGGGCAGCTAGAGGCTGGGGTACCCCCTCCACCCATTCGGCCCCACTGTCATGTTGAGCCTGGGACTTCCAAGGCCACTTAGGAAGGCCTCAGTAGAGGCTTCCTACCCTTTCCCACTCTCAGATAAGGCTTAACCCCCCGACCACTCAGCCCCCAGGCCCAGGCCCCTTGCTGGATGACAATGAAATAATCTGGCTGAAGTACACTAATGAATCCACTGGTGCACATGTGTTCTTGGGGTTATCCTTTCTGGCTGTCCAAGAGGTATTTTACGGGGTCTTGGAGAGACACTGTCTTAACCCAGTGTGTTCATCCACGTAAGGGGATTAGACAAGATGGTCTCCAGCGTTCCAACGGCTGTGATAGTAGGTGGCTCATGAGGGCAGCTGCCTGCCTATTACCTATGTTTATGGGGACCTCCATGAAGGAGAGGGCCTCCCGCCAGGTGTATCTGCAGCTCCTTTTAGGGCAAGCTGCAGCTGTAGCCCTAAGGGGAGGTGGAGGCAAGTCTTGAAGGGGAAACAGGAACTTACTCATGCCTATAAACCTCACCTCCTGGCCTCTCGGAGACACCAGAGGCTGCTGCGTCATTGCCTCTCCCCGTACTGCCCTGGAGTCTACCTCAGTGACACAGAAACCTTGCATGCCTAGGCCCCCGGGGAAGCAGCAGAAAGGGTGAGGGCTGCAGCCAGTGGTGCATGCCAAGTGGTGTCTGACTTCAGAGCAAGGTCAGTGGGGCCAAGAGGCTCAGGAGATTCCTCGGAAGCAATGACACCATCCAGGCCCCACCAGAAGGGTGAGAGGCTCACAGCCCACTTGGAGCACAGGGCTGTGGAGGGCTGACCCCCACCAAGCGACTTCTTTTGACTGGGACTCTATTTCCTGTTTTTCCAGCTCTGGAAAGCAGGATGAAGGGAGATATGCAGGTGGCCAGGTGACCCGCACAACTGGGAGACTAACTGTGGAGCTGCAGGCCGACTTTGCTCTCTGCCTGTTTCCAGGAGAGAAATGCCGGGAGAGAGGAGGTCAGAATACCCCAGGAGGGAGAAGACACAACTGAGGATGATGATGCAAATGCAGGAAGAGAGGCTCAGGTGGGGAAGAGTGGGGAGAGGCTGGAGCAGGAATTGGGCTGGAGGAAGCAGAGCAGGCCTGGACCAGGAAGGAGGGGGCCTGTGCCAGAGCTCCTGTCCTTGGCAAGGAGGTGGCCCCTGAGGCGGGAGGCAGCATCCAATCACCCTGGTGACTGGTACTATCTCCACCCCACAGACCCCTCAGTCCCAGGACAAGCTATGAGCAGGATACATCTGTGTCCCCAGAGAGCTGCTTGAAAAGCCTCCATATGCGTTCAGCTTCTGCTGCAGGCCCAGCACAGTTTGGAGCCATTTGGGGCATCTGAATATACAGATATGAACAGGTCTTTATATTGGAGCCTTCTGTGGGTAAAGGTGCCTCTTTTCAAAGTTGCCTGAGGGCCTGGCCATGTGGCCTCCAGAATCTAAATGAATTTGGGGCTGTTCCAGAACCATCTTCTGGGGCAAGGAAGATGAAGGAGATCTGAGTTCATTTCAAACTTCTGAAAGATGTGAATGAATTACTAAAAAGAGGAGAGGAAGAGAGAACAAGGTGTTTGGTGAATGTGTGGGAGGGGCAGGGGGGCTGCATGGAGAGGGTGGCAGGCAGGAAGAAGCTGGACAAAGCAGAGGTGATTCTCTCCCCTCCCTGCCCCCATCACTGTCCCCCCAACCCCCACCACATGGCCTGTTCCTTTCTCTGCAGCTCCCTCTGCATCACTGGTCAGAGCCAGAAGGGTGAATGCCACGGGCAGGCTGTGTGGAAGAGAGGGAGGGAATAGTCACGATCTTGCCTCCTGCCTAGTCTGACTTTCATTCTCACTTCCTGCCTATGGCAGAAAATAGCCCTGCCCCTCTGGCTTATCTCAGCAAAAAGTGGTGCCCAGCCCAGCTCAGAGGGCAATGGGACAGGTCCAAGAGGCCCTGAGGACATAAGGAACCTGGGTCCAGATGTGTGCCTGGGAAGCTGAAGGACAGAGGCCCAGGGAGGAGGCAAGCAGCCACGTGTACTCTGCTGCGTGAGTGGTGTGGTGGGAGGTGATGACACGGGGCAGCCCCGGGGCCTCTGTGTGTGCGGTGCTTTCTTCGTCCTACAGTATCTGGGGGCTGGGATATGTTAGTACACCGCTGCAGGGGTCTCTGCTCCCAAAGTTGTCTGATTCTGTCTGTCTGTCTGCATAAGAATATGGATGTCCCTAGGCCAGGGGCTATGTCTGCCCTTCCTCCTCTGGCCCAGTTGTCTGTGCTGCAGTGCGTGCGCATTCTTGTGTGTTACTGGGGGTATATATACCTTGGCTTCTATGTTACTAGGGACCATGCATGCACATCTCTTAGTGCACCTATATCTTGCATGTACGTACACATATGTGTAGTGGTATGCTTGTCACCACATCCTTGGAGCAAGGTTAGTCAAGGTTACTGAGCCTATGTGGGCCTCCATGTCCCTCTTTCTCCTTGCTGAAATGAAACTCCAGTGTTCATTCTTTTTGGGGGCAGCTGCTGTTCCTCTGCTTTGTACATTTCCCCCATAACTTGACCTCTTCCTCCAGGCAGGACTGTGGAGAGGGCCCAGGCCACCCCTCCCCCACACCTAAAGCCCTCCTCCCGTTTCCTGTTCACCCCCTTTTTGGCAGTTTCTCCCATCTTTGCCATCTGGCCTGGCACTGTGCCCATTCAGCTCCACTGACAGGAGCCCCAGGGAAGCAGGCAGATGGGGTGGGGACCAGGGTAGGGCCTGGCAGCTCCCAGCACTCAGCTCAGGTCATTCCATGGGAGCCTGTCAGAAAGTGGTGATTTTTGACAAATAGACTCCACTGTAAAGAAATCCAGGGACGTCTTCCCTCTGGAACTGAGTCGTGAGTGCATCGCCATCAGCTCTACTAGAGGATTCCTATCTTACCTTTACGTAGCAGCTTACCTAATGCATTTTGGTTTGTAACTTTGTTACAGTGAAAGACCTGGGATACTTGGGAAATAATAATTTATTCACTCATTCTGTTTCTAGTATTTGTCTCCTAGTTACAAGGAGCTATTGATTCTCCAAATAATGGTTAAGAATAAGAGAGTGGGAGATTAAAGATGGCAGCAGGAGAGAGGCATATTAGAATGATGTGACTGGAGCAAAGGAGCATGGGAGGTGGGGCATGTGTCAGAAAAAGAACCTGGTTTTATTTGCTTTTCAGTATGGTTAAGCCCCCTTGTTAGTAGTACTTTCATTGCTGACATGGGTATTTTGCAGAGGAAATTTTGTATTCCCTTTAACTACTCTAGAATACCTCTTGCAAGTCTTAGACTGCTGGTGGTTGTGGTTAGAGGGAGAGCAAACAAACAAAAAACCCACAAGAAAACTTGTTACAGGCAGAGACCTAAGTATCAATGATAGCTTAATTTTAAAAAATCATAAAAAAAAGAATAAGAAAGTGTTACTGTAATTATAGCATAAACTGTTATTGAAATTTTAATGCAAGCTGTTCCAAACAGGCCTTTCAAGGGACATGGTCTTTTACTAAGTGAGTTATACGTATGGACAAGATAGTCAGGAATTGGACAAGAAGTGGTTAGTTGATTGGATTCATACAAGAGATATTATAACAGGATTGCAGGATGGGTGGACATGGGGTAGGGGGCAGAATTCCTGCCAGTGAGCCACTGAACATCACAAGTGCTTGCCAAGTAGAGACTGAAGTGTTAGCGAGCTTGGGAAGAAAAGCAGTGGAAGATGTGGTCCCCACTCCGGACCTTCCCAACTAATGGGGGAAATGGAACAAGGACACATAAAACAACCCAAGGAGTTCAGAGCAGCAAACTAAGTGGTTAGTAGGTAAGGGGACATTGTAGAGGGTCGTGTAGTGTCATGAGGAAGATGAGTCTATTACTAGTGTTTGAAGTGGCAGAAAGAAACTGGGTTATTAAAAAGTATATATTTGAAATGGACAAATGAGGTAGTAAAACAATGCTATCTATGGGCAGGGATTTCATATAGGTGGCCAGGAAAGATGGGCTCTGGGAGGCGTCTGTCCTCATCTCTTGCTGGAAGTGGCACTGGACAGCTTTGGAGCCAGGTGGCCCTGGGTTTGAATCCTGACTCTGCTGCTCATTGACTGAGCTCCGAAGCTTCTGTTTCATTTCCTATAAAAATGAAGATAAATGCCTGCTTCAAATGGCTGTTGGAAGGACTAGAGATATGCATGTACAATTCCCTGGGATGCGGCGAATGATCAATAAATGATAGCTATTTTTTTCACTTGACATTTATTGAGGTAGGTGTTGGGGATACAAAGATGAATAAGCCACAGCCCACAGCCCCTCCCGTAAGAAGCTCATAGTCTAGTAGGAGAGGCCGACTGAGAACAGCTAATTACAATATCCGTGGGAACAGGGTGGGGTAGGGGGATGGGGAGGGTGGGGTAGGGGTAGGGGGAGGGCAGGCAGGAAGTGAGGGACGGTTTCACAGAGTCCTAAAAAAATGTCTGGTTCTCCCGTTGGAAAGTGGGAGGAAGGGTATTCCACGTTGAAGAAACAGCATGTGCAAAGGTAGAGACCTGAAAGCAACATATGTGCAAAATTATTAGTATGGTGTGACTGGAGCAAAGGAGCATGGGAGGTGGGGCATGTGTCAGAAAAAGAAACTGGTTTTATTTGCTTTTCAGTATGGTTAAGCCCCTTTTTAGTAGTATTTTCATTGATGGCATGGGTATTTTGCAGAGGAAATTTTGTATTCCCTTTAACTACTCTAGAATACCTCTTGCAAGTCTTAGACTGCTGGTGGTTGTGGTTGGAGGGAGAGCAAACAAACAAAAAACCCACAAGAAAACTTGTTACAGGCAGATTTCAGGCTTGGGTCCATGTAAGAACTTAAGCAGTTCCTTTTGAAAGAAGTCCAATGCTTTGGGATAAGTGCTCAGGGTGTTTCCCTGAGATGGCACGTGGATAGCCATATCCACAGCATTATTCACGATAGCCAAAAGACAGATGAATGGCTAAACAAAATGTGTATACATATATACAATGGAATGTGTTATTCAGCCATAAAAAAGATTGCTAACTTGGATACATGCTACAGCATGAACTGACCTTGAAAACTTGAAGTGTCACAAAAGGACAGATACATGAATCCACTCATATGAATTTTCTAAACAGGCAAATTCATAGAGACAGAAAGTAGAATAGATGTTACAAATTCTGGAAATAGTGGTTACTATTGTGAACGTCCTTCATGTCACTGAATGGTACACTTAACGATGGCTAAAATGGTAAATTTTAAGTTATGTATGTTTTATCACACACACCAAAGAGAAGGCACTGGGGGTAGCTACAGAGGGGTGGCTTCTGTGGCCTTAAGGCTTTAAGGAAGGTGGGATCTTGAGACCATGTCCTGTACTCTGGCTTCTCTCCGTCTTGGCCATCTCCTTTGTCTGCCGGCTTCTCCTGAGGTCTGTGGTCTGCTTTACCCCATCCGGGAAGCTCATGAGTCGACCCTCCTGGAAGGCACCTGGAAAGCACAGCCCATAGGGCCACCCCCTGCCTGGTAGGACTGTGCTGGTGTGCAGTCTGCCTTGGAGAGCCCCACTGTGTTATTAAACCAGTTTACAGATGAAGAAAGAGTTGGAGAGGTGAACAATCAGGCTGAACCCACGTCGCTCTGACCACAGACCCAGCCCTTACTGGAGCAATGGTGAACAGGACTGTACTGAACTCGGGAATTTGAACTTTATTCTTTAGATAATGGGGAGCCAGCAGAGCACCTGCTCCAGGGCAGTCGCTCCCTAGTACTTCTCCCTACCTGACATAACATCTGTTTACTTGCACTTTATTACCTGTCTCCCTTCAATGGAATGTGAAGTAGGTGGGGGCAAGGCCATCATTTTGTTCCCTGCTGTGAACATGCCTGGCACCTTCTGAAGACTCAGCAAGCATTTGTAGAAGAATGGAAGGCAGAGAGATTAGATAACTACAACTTCAGCACATTACATATATCATCTCATTTAATCTAACAACCTCATGAAGCAAGGACCTCTGTCCTTTTTTCTCTCCAGGTAAGGCAAATGAGGTTCAGAAAGAGTAAGTCACTTTTCTGTGGACAAAACTAGGCAAGTTGGCATATCCAGGATTTAAGCCCAGGCAGTATAACTCTACAGCCTGGGCATTTAACAGTGAGTTCCAGAACCCTACTGCAGAAAGCTATTCTGGCCGGATGGAAGGTTGGGAGTGAGATGTGAGGCTGAGAAAAGACTCAAGAAGCCAGCCAGTTTAGCTAGATGAACATTTGTGTCTTCGGCCCTGTCCTTGCATTATTTTGAATTCTGGCGTGCTCTCCTATTCCAGGTCTCCACGGCTGATGAAGCGGTGTCCAAAGGCATTGAAGCCCTGGCAGCCATCTACCCGGCAGTCACAGCCCACACTCCCATGCCCTGCCTCTGCTGGCTTTGGGACTGTCTCTGGGCAGCCTCCATGCCCCACCCTGGATAGGGCCACGATGCCAGGACCTTACTGTGCCCCATGATGCCCCCAGCCTAGCTCCTCCTCCCTCTGGCACCATGTTGGCCAACTCCTCGGCCACCAGTTCCACCAACAGCTCTGTTCCCCGGTGCCCTGACTACCGGCCCACACACCGCCTGCACATGGTGGGCTACAGCCTGGTGCTGGCCGCAGGGCTGCCTCTCAACGCGCTGGCTCTCTGGGTCTTCCTGCGCGCGCTGCGCGTGCACTCCGTTGTGAGTGTGTACATGAGCAATCTGGCGGCCAGCGACCTGCTCTTCACCCTCTCGCTGCCCGTGCGCCTCTCCTACTACGCCCTGCACCACTGGCCCTTCTCCGACTTTTTGTGCCAGACGGCAGGTGCCGTCTTCCAGATGAACATGTACGGCAGCTGCATCTTCCTGGCCCTCATCAACGTGGACCGCTACGCCGCCATCGTGCACCCGCTGCGGCTGCGCCACCTGCGGCGGCCCCGCGTAGCGCGGCTGCTCTGTCTGGGCGTGTGGGCGCTCATTCTGGTGTTCGCAGTGCCCACCGTGCTGGTGCACCGGCCCTCGCCCTGCGGCTACCGCGGCCTCCGGGTGCGTCTGTGCTTCGAGAGCTTCAGCGACGAGCTGTGGAAGGGCAGGCTGCTGCCGCTCGTGCTGCTGGCGGAGGCGCTGGGCTTCCTGATGCCTCTGGCGGCCGTGCTCTACTCGTCGGGTCGCGTCTTCTGGACGCTGGCGCGGCCCGACGCCACGAGGAGCCAGCGGCGGCGGAAGACAGTGCGCCTCCTGCTGGCCAACCTCGTCATCTTCCTGCTGTGCTTCGTGCCCTACAACTCCACGCTGGCGGTCTACGGGCTGCTGCGGGGCAACCTGGTGGTGGCCAGCAACGCCGCCCGCGACCAAGTGCGCCGGGTGCTGATGGTGATGGTACTCTTGGCCGGCGCCAACTGCGTGCTGGACCCGCTGGTGTACTACTTCAGCGCCGAGGGCTTCCGCAACACCCTGCGCGGCCTGGGCACTCCGCTCCGGGCCAGGACCTTGGCCACGAACGGGGCTCAGAGCGCGCTTGCCGACCGGCCCTCTGCGATCACCCACAGCACCAGGCCGGCTCCCGCCAGTCAGGGGCTGCTTGGGCTCTCCAGCCCTGGGAGGCCCTTCGCCCAGTGCCCGGAGGATTCGGCTCTCTGAAAGCGCAGCTCGCGCTGGCGCGCTCACGCCCACACGCACCCCTCCGCCTCTCACGCTCATAGACCTGCAGGGTGGGCACACGAGGGTGGGGAATTGGGCACTTGGACTTCTGGGTGGCACTCGAGCTCGTAATGCAGAAGAAAACGAAGTGTGGGAGCGAGGGGCACAGGGAAGGAAGCGTGCTGGCGGACATAACCTTTAAACTAGTGGCAATGGTGAGCACGGGGAGGACCCCTTCCAGTACGCAGGAAGTGATGCTGTGAGCCTGCCAATGCAGAGGCAGGCGACTGGGTGAAACGCCCTCGGTGGGGGCATGAAACACTGCCAAGAACTGGTAGATGGAGCAGACAGTGGGTGTCCTGGATATAGACCACAGCTGTGCTAGGATGGATGCCACCCACTCTCACTGCCACCTAGGCTTCCCCTGCCCAGCCCTGAGGCGTAACGCAAGAGGTTATTGAATAGGGACAGAACTGGTTTCCTTCTCTTTTAGTGACTTGTAACAACTTAGACCTGACACCCAGCACAGGATGGTTGTGGGCAGGACAAACTGTGAGTTAGAGGGTTTTTTTCCCTCAAAGATTTGTCCCCTGTTCCCATTGCTATAGGGCATTCCTTGTCAGCCCACCTCACCCTGCTTTCCAGGCCTCCTCCATTCTAGGTCCTAAACTCACTCACTCTGCCCCTGCTGCTTCATTTAGATTAAGGAGAAAATTCCTTATACTGAAGTAGCAATTCTCAAACGTATGGTCTCCAATCCTTTTACACTCTTAAAAACTGAGGATTCCAAAGAGCTTTTGCTTATGCTTTGTCCTTCCAATACTTATTAGATAGTTAAACTAAAATGTTTTTCACCAATACACAAGCCACACTCCCTTAGCTGTGAGAGCAATAATGTCCTCCCGTTTCATGAAATCTCTGGAAAACTCCACTGTATACTTGTGAGAGAATGAGAGTGATAAGGACAAATGACATCCTAGTAGTATTAGGAAAATATCTTTGATCTCGTGAACTTCCTAAAAGAGTTTGTCCCCAGATCACACTCCGAGAACCATGCTTGTACTAAAGTATTAGAGTTTGTGTGTCACTTCTTACCAGGGCATTACATTTTTATTTTGGTACTGTGGGGAGTGGGCAGTGCTCCATAACTCAATTGTTAGTTGTAGTCATTCAGGCTTGGGGTTTCCTGGGGACCCCAGGAGCAGCTGCATATGAAATGGAACTACCTGGGGCTTCCTGGAGCTGCAGCCTGAGGTGCGGGTGGAACTAGTCACACACACTCAGGAGGAGGGGGTGGGCTTTTCCAGGGAGGAAAAGGGCACTATGCCACAGCTGGGCATGAAGAATTTACAGGGAGCAAAGAGCAGATGGGACTAGGCTGGCCGTTCTTAGCAGGCTGGGGGCAAGGGAAATGGGAGACTGCTTTAAGGGCCAATACAGTTCCCTTTCCTTGGATGGAATCAGTGGCTGGGAGGAGCTGCAGAATCGGCACTTTGACATCTTGAGACCCTGACATTAGTGAAGGAGTCATTGCCATGGGTGTGTCCTGTATTTCTGTCCCTGTGTCTCTCAATGCTGTTGTGTGTGTCAGTGTTAGGATTTTCCTGTGTGTGTGTGTGTGTGTGTGTGTTTGTTTGGAGTAAGCCTTTTGTGTGTCTTTATGTGATTGCTCCAGAATGTGATTTACAGGGGGAAAATGACCCCTGGTGGCCAAACCAGAGAACTGACCCAGATTCCTTAGTGATAGCCTTGAAGTCTGGGCCTTCCACCATCTGGCGGGAGGTTAGAGCTGTGGGCCAGACTCTTACCGCCTGCTGCTCTAGAAGAGGCCCGGTGGTTAGCACCTGCTCCATCCTGCTTCATCCTTAAGATTCGGGACTGTGCCCTCCCAGCTCTGAGAGCCCCAGAGCCTCAGTGTTTTTCCCTATTCAAAGTGAACTAAATTGAGGAGTTTTAAAAAATTACTTGAGTATTTTTATACGCTGATAGGTGAATGATTTCTAAAGTAAAACTCACATAGCAAGTATCTTCTAACATACTATATAATGTACTTATTTATTATAATTTTTATAGTTTATTGTATGCCTCCCCCCCCCGCCCATAGAATGGAAGCTCCTTGGGGGTAGGGCTTAGTTCTCTGATGTATCTCCAGCATCTAGAACAGTGCCTTGCACAAAAGAAGTACTCAATAAATACTTGTTGAATTATAAACAGTTGAATCTTGCTGGAAAGCAGTTTATCATCTAGTGGGGACCATAGAACAAGTCAACAGTAATTACCATTCAAGATGGAAGGTGCAAGAAAGCAGGGTAAGGAACTGGCAGTTAATTTAGTGAGTAATGGGAAGTCCCTAAAGGTTCTTGAGTGAGGTTTTGCTCACCCTGACATACGGTGTGGAATAAACTGTAGAGAACTGAGGTGGGAGAGTCTAAAGGGCAAGAAAGATGGTGAGGGACCTGTGTAAATAGTCCAGCAGAAGTGTGATGGTGGCCTGCGCTGGTGGATGGAATGGGCTGTCCCCAGTGTGAAATTTCTGGTATGTAAGCTCGGGGACTCTTTCCCCACATTCAGTATATCCAAAGGGTTTCTATCGTGAAACTGGAGAGGCAAGACCAGATTAAGGAGATGTGGCAGACAGGAATGAACAGAATCTGGCAAGTAAGAGGCTGGGGAAGTTTAAGAAATCTTGTAACCACTGCCATTTTCACAGGATTCTCCAGTGACTGAATGGACAGCACATGGATGTAAAATACGGGCAATCCAGAGCCCTCACCCCAGGCCCTGGGGTCACCCCTGTGAGTTTCAGGCAAATCCCAGGAGGACAAGAAAATCTTGGAGAGAGAAGAGCATTAACAAGTTTTAAAAATATTCTCTGTATGCCAGGATCTCAATTTAGTGCTTAAAATGCTCCCTTACTTAATCATTATAATAACCCCCTGAGTTAGGCATGATTATTATCCCCATTTTACAGATGAAACACACTGGCAAAGTTGAGGTCCCAAGGTCACACAGCTGGGAAGTAGCAGAGTATCCATCCGGCACCCAGACTCTGACTCTGCAGTACATTGTGCTGCATCTCCCCTTCCCGGTTCTTCCCACCTCCTTATCCCTGGCCTTACACCCACCCTTCCCTGGTTTCCTTCTCTTTCCCTTCTCCGACTGGCCACGTCTGTCACCTTGAATCTCTAACCCACTCACCTGCAGCACACCTGTTGCCTCCCTCTCCACTTGCCTCAGGCCCCTGTGCAAAGATCCTTCTGGCTGTGCGAGTGCTGGAAACTGGGCTCACTCAGGGTTCCAGTTGTGTTGGCTCCAAAATGCACCCCATGGAGGGCTCAGAAGGGAGTAGCTGGCCAGTGACACAGGTGGACAGGTGGCTCAGCCCTGTGCAGTTGGCCATGACGCCTTTCCCCCATCTGGGACACACACATCTCCAAGACTGTCCCCCAAGTAAATCGAAGAGGAGACCTCGTTTTGGCTCTCTACAGTCTGTCTCCCCCATAGGATGTTCCCCCACGTGGTAAGGGTAGCTGGGGGAAGAGTAACCATCATTGGCCTTGAAATAAAACAAATTCAGAACCAGAGCACAGGTAAGGACCCCAAGGGGCAGAGATGCTTCTCTCTTAACCCTGAAGCAACTCGATGGGACTCCCCCAGGGGCTGCCACCAGGGGTCCCTGGAAGAAGTGGGGGGGGGGCCTTCTTTATCATTCTTTCAGGAGACCCTGGAGACAAAGAGAGGCTGGGTAACTCTTACTATGCCATGGTTTCCAGAGGAGCACTGAAGGCAATGAAAAGTGGTTTCTCACAAGAGGCTTGGGGAATTCTAAAGGCCCTCAGAATTTTGGAATCAAACAAACCTGGGTATTAATTCCAGCTCTATCATTTCTTGGCAAAGTGACTTCAGCAAGTTACTTAACCTCTCTGAAACTCTGTTTTCTCCTCTGTGAAATGGGGATCATAGCATCTACTTGCTGGGTGTGAGGGTCAATGAAGTCACCTTTGGAAGGGACCTGTTATCCTATAAGGGGGAGCTCTCTTTCCAAGGAGAGTACGGGGAGGAGATGCCCTTGGTAAAAGTCTGTGATGCCCAAGGGTGGTGCTTCTGAAAGACAGCAAGGGCTCCAGGGGAATCCTCACCCAGACAGAGCTGTACCAGCCATCAGAACTAAGGCCAGGGGCTGCGGGAGCGAGGCAGGCTGGGCGGGTTTCCATGGTGCTGGGTCAGGGCAGGGACTGGCCGGTTGCCCTGTGGGGGCACTCGCTCCCCTCTGGGCCCGATGTCCATCCCACACACAGAGGAGTGGGCAGGAAAGTGCAGAAAGAGAAAGGAGAGGGGACATGGGATGAAGAACCCAGCAAGGAGAAAGGGCAAGGGCCCTGGCTGGAGGGGAAGTAAGGGCCCAGGCAGGCACCGGGTGGGGCTGGGAGAGGGGCCCAGGGCAGGAGGGACCGTGCAGGGGGGAGGAGGGAGGGACAGGGAGGGAGACCAGCGGCGCTGACACAGCCTCGATGTGTGGAACGGGCTGGGGTTTGGCCCACAGGTCAGGCGTCTGGCACTATTATGGGATGGAGAGGCCTTAGGAGACAGGGAGAGTATTATGGGCTAGAACAGCCTTAGGAGACTGGGGAATATTATGGGCTGGTGAGGCCAGGCTCCAACTGGAGGCGGGAGGAAGGGGTGCGGGGCGGGAAGGAGGGGGTGGTGGTGGAAGGGAATATTATGGGCTGGAGGCCTCCTGCGACCAGAGGCAAGAGTATTATGGGCTGGCAAGGCCTTCGGTGGCCAGCGGGGGGAGCAGCGGGGGATGGCACCGGCTGCATGTGACTGAGGGGGGGGCCAAGTTGGGGGGGGTGAGTGGGGGTGGGGGAGCATATTATGGGATAGCTCTTTGTACCTACTGCGGGGACTGCTTCTCCAGAAGATATTATGGGATGTTGTGTGTAGGAGGGGGAGTGGGGCTGGGGGATTATTATGGGATGGTGGTGCAGAATGGGGAGGGCCTGAGCTCTTCACTCCCCCCTTACTACGTAGCCATCCTCTCTAAGGTCTGTCTTCTCAAATGGCCCAAGGGAAACACCTGAGATCCACCCACACACACACACACTTTTGGGCACCTCAACCCATCTTAGGTATCCCCCTCTAACTCACAGCTACCTCCGGGGTGCTGAGAGGGAAAGGCAGCCCCAGGGGAATGGGGAGAAAGCCTCAAAGCACGGTTGTGGTGGCCATTGGACCACACCTCCCCCCTGCAGGGCGTCCCCTTGGCTCCTGTCCCCTTGGGCCACTCTTCTTAGCCTTCTCCCTCCCTTCCACAAAGTGGGGGCCCTTGATCCTCTTCCCCTCCTCCCTCCCCTCCATTTCCTCTCCAGCTCCCTCCACAGCGGTAACCAGTAAAACAGGCGGCCAGCTATTATGGGATGGCTGCTCCAGGCAGCTCTGCAGGGAGGGGGCGGTCACCGCGGAATGTCTCCTGTGGGTGGCTATTATGGGATGGCCGCCTCTCTTTTTGGGGGGGGTTAGCAAGAAGAAGGATTATTATGGGATGTGCCCTGCACAGCTGGGTGGGGCTGTCCTGGTAGGTGAAGCTCTGGGGAAGGTGGGGGTGGGGAAGGAAAGGAAGGAAGAGGGAGGGAAGGAGCTGGGGAGGGTGGGGTGAGCCCTGGAGCCAGACCTGAGGCCTGGCAAGAGTAACAGGCTGGAGAGGTTCTTCAGTGACAGCTGTTTGAAGGGGCCCCTTCGGGCTAGAGCCAGCCAAATTTGAACCCTGGACACCTGGGTCCTTTCACAGCTGGTGAGCTACAGGGTTGCTGGGTCCAGGGCCTGCAGTGCCTGGCGGTAGTGAGAATGTCTGGGTTCTGGCTGGCAACCCACCAACAGGAGCAGTGCTCTTGGGTGACCACAGTACCTAGCTACTCCCCTCCCTCTTTGCCATTCTGGATTTGATTGAGCCTTGGGCCCATAGCTCACATCGGGCAAGTAGGCCAGGGCCACTTTGCCGCCTTGCAGTCACACCCCAGGAAGAGAGAGGCTGGGTGGCTCTTGAAGGGCAATGTCTGGCCGGTCACGCCAGAAGCCCTACATGAACTGCATCCTGTCTAGCCATCAGACTGCACCTTCACAGTGGCTTTTCTTCCTTATGTTGTCCTGCCAAACCCCCCTTTTGGACAGAGCAGGAGAACACTGGTTTCTGGGGCTTCTGAGCAGATTTTCTGGGGTGCACACAGAACAGCAATGTAGAGAGAGGAACTATATAGAGCATGTGCTGAAAACCTGGTGGACAATCCACTCCAAGTGTTATTCTAGGTTCTTCTGTACCTTGGGATGGAAACAGAACTCTAAGGTAACAGGCGAGAGAGGCTGTCCCCCTGGGTGCATTAATCAGGAGATTATCCCACCCATAGTCTCTGTGGGCCAATCATGCTAGTAGCTTATTTATAGTTTATCTGGAAGGGTAGCATGGGGCCAGGGCCGGGAGGGGAGCAGAGAAACATAAAGACCACAAAAGAAACATGCAAGCACACACAACCTAGTCCTTCCGGGGTCTCAAGAAGAGAGGAAGGGACTTGTAAACCTTCTCCCTGAAGTGGTGTCAGGGGAGGTGGGGAGTAAGAGGAGCGAGTGCATTGTGGGTAGAACCATCCAGGGGGAGGCAGAGGGGAGTAGTGGACAAAAGGTACCACTGTTTGTAATCACAGGCCCAGAGGCTGTGGCTACCCTGTTATAAAACTCTCTTCTTGGCTTATATCATGATTCACTGTGGTAATGTGGTATATATATAAGAAGAAAAGGGGCAGATGGAGATACTACAGAAGGGAATTTGAGGCCCAGAGGCAGGCTGGATTCCCTAGAGAAATAGGGAGAGAGGTATCTGGCAGCTCTATTTGTGAAGGAAAGACTCTTGAAAGGAGGTATCTTAAACGAGTTGTCTTCTCTCCCCCAAGTGATGGGCACAGGATGCATTCTTAGTCCTCAGAAGAAGCATGAGAAGGATTTGCACAAAGGAAGGGAGCCCAAGCTCCATTTCCAGAGAATTCTGTGAGGAAGACTACAGCAGCCTTGCAGGATGAGGGGAATGGCCTGCAGGTCACAATGGATGTGGCAAAAGCGTGGTCCCAGGAGTTAAGTCAGGCAGGAGCTGGTGGTAAGACTTCTCAGAGGCAGTGGTGCTCTTCTTGGAAGCAAAGGGATACTGATTTCCCAAGGCCAGCACTTGCCTCTCCTGAACTTGTCCTTGCCCTTTCTATAGTCCTGAGGCTCCTAGAGTCAGGAAGAGTCCTCTGGCCAGGCCCTTTCTCTAGGGAAGTGAGACTAGAAGGGCAGTAGAGATGGTGTGAGGTTCATCCCACTCATTTCTGGTCAGGAAGGGCCCCTCCTCGGAGGAAGTTCCAGTTTCTCTTCAACCTGTCCTACAGCCACAGGTCTTGGATCATGTGAAAAAGGCACATGAAAGCAGAGCAAGACATTCTCTCTAGCTTGGGGGTTGGGGGACAGCAAGGCACTGGTGCTGGGACATTGGTTTTCACTCAGGTACTGGTTCCCTGGGGTCAAGAAGAGGGAAAAGTGACAGGTGTATTGGCTCATGTTTGCTGAAGGCTAGGGGGTTTTAGGCTTGGGCTCTCTGACTTTTTGGGGCTGAGTCCCCAGTGTGCCTACACAATTAGGGAAGGGGATGGTGTACATGGGGAGGCTACCTTGGGGCATAATTTAATTAGGAAGGCATTCTGGAATGTTGGTTGTACATGGGTGGGCAGAAATGGTGCACATCATACAACACAAAGATTTTTGGGGTTGGAGAATGGGGCCTCAACAAGATGAGGATGTGGCAGTTCTAAGTATTATGAGACTTCAGTATAGAAAATGAGAAAGTTGCTGAAAATTTTTAGGATATTGAGAATAAGCAGAATTTGGTGTTCAACAATGAGGACAACAATTCTGGCATGTAGATGAGTCTCTCAAGAAGGAAGCACATGATGATATTGTAGGATTTCAGTATTAAAACATCAGACGGATGAACACTGCTTTCCCATCAAACCCTCAGTATGTAGGGAACAGATTATCTTGACCATCTACCTATATCATAAATCTTTTGCAATACCTTCCAGCCTATAGAAGGACCACCAAGAACCTCTACTGGGATACACTCTCTCCTGAGACCAGCTGCGGTTTGTTTTACTCTCTGTAGCAGGAAATTGGGGAATAGCACTCAGTAGTACTCCCTTGCAACTAGACGTTCTATCTCATGTCATAGCTGTTTGGTTGTTGAAGGCAGACATTTGTGGTCCTGTATTCCCCCTGGTGCCCAGCTCTGTGCCTGACTAGGTACTCTGTCTACATCTGTTGAATCAATGTGAGTAGCAGTGAGTAGAGGGGGAGCTGGTCTTGGCTCTTGGTGCTTATATAGCGGGATCCTCAGTTCCCATCATAATGTCCATCTGTAGGAGTGGCCTAGGGGTGCTGTGCTGATGCACGGACCACCTGACCTGCAGCGGCAAGCAGGGGTAGGAAGAGGACTGCTGGAATGAGGAATAGTCTTTAGACGGATGTTTGTAATTATTATGAGACACTCGGGCGTGAACTAAACTTTACGGAAATGGCTCATCTGGCCAGCATGGTATTTGATTGGTCTTACTCAAAACTTAAAAGAGCTAGAGGTAAACATCTGAGAACATCTGGATTTTGGTGGGATCAGGTGGGGTCCTAGGTTGACTCTCAGTTCCCTAGTGTCTGGAAATGATGGGATTGAGGGAAGCTAGGGTTGGTCCTATACATCAAAAGGCTTTATGCCAGGATACTGCTTTGGCCCAGAAAGGGATAAAAGTATATACAGGTTGGCGCAGACAGCGGAGGGAGGGAAGCTGCTTCACCCTTGCTGCTCTGGGCATCAGAATAGACTGACAGCACCTGGAGAGGGGGAGGTATGAATATGAATATTTTGGGATGACTGGTGGGACCACCATAGGGGTGGTGGAGTGGAGATGAAGCATTATAGGTTGTGAGGATGGGTTGTGTTGAGAGAATTGTGGTGTGTCTGGGGGACCACAGGATTCCTTGAAATTATTATAGGATATCAGGTGTGAATGGGGGAGTAAATTTATGGGATATCTTTCCAGTGTTAGAGGAAAGATTAGATGTTCACCTGTAAGGTGACAGTAGAGCTGCTGATCGCTATGGATATCTCTTTGATAGGTGAGGAATGGATATTATGGGTTGTGGAGCTAGAATGAGTTGTGTGAAGGCTAGCGGTGGTGGTGTGAGAATCTAGACCCTAGCCTGCAGGGGCTAGGGCAACTCCAGGGGGTTAGTTATTATGGGATGTCAGTATTGAAAGTAAGAGAGTGATTATTACAGGACGCGTGTGGGAGGAGGCCCAAGTGTCCCTCGTAGTGTGTGTGTGGGGTGAGTTTCTGACTATTATGGGATATCAAACTGGGGGTGGATAAAGAGTGGTTATTATGGGATGTCTATAGGGGGATGGGAATGAGTATTATGGGATGTAAGGCTGATGTGTTATTATGGGATGGCCACGGGGAGGGAGAGGTGACGAATTATTATGGGATGTTAGCATTAGGGCCAGGAGTGAAGAAGTTGGCAAAGGATGGCTATTATGGGATGTCTGAGGTGGGGAAAGGGTTAGTTGCAAAAGGTCTGCAATATCATGAGATGTCAACAGCCCTGACATATATGTGTGTACGGAGTGTGTATGTGTGTCTGTGTGTGAGTGTGGGGTGTCCGTGTGTATTATGGGATGGCCAGGAGGTGGGTGGTTGCCCGGGTGACACGCGCGCGCGCTCGAAGGGGGCGTGGTCAACGGTTGCCTGAGCGACGAGGGGGCGGGGGTTGCCCGGGAGACCTAGGGAGGAGGGTGGCAATAGCAGAAGGGGGGTTGGAGTTGGTTGAGGTTATTATGGGCTGTCCGTGGGGGGCGGGGCCTGTGCGGTGGGATTTCCCGGCCGGTGTTTCGGGCCCTTTAAGAGGCGACGCTGGAGCCGGAGCCATTTTCCCCCCTTCGGCCGTGGCGAGGAGGAGCTCGAGCGGGAGCGACACCGGGCCGGACTCAGCGCGACCTGCGGCGGCTCCGGGGTGAGGAGAGCGCGGGGTTCGCAAAGAGACGTCCCACTCAGTCTGCCAGCCCCGAGGGTCATCCCTCCACCCACCCTTTCCTCAGGCGTCCGCGGACCGCCCCCTGCCCGGGGCAGCCGACCCTTCCTCCTTTTCCCTGCAGGGTGCCCAGCCCCCACCCTGGCCCGGCCCGGGCGGAGTCTGGCTCCCTGCGGCGCCCACCTCGGGCTTGGTCTCCCACAATGCCCGGCGCCCGCCCCTTGCCCTTTGGTCACTTGCCCCCCGGGACACGTGGCCCACCCCCCTGTCCGGTGGGCGCGCTCTTGCCCCACCGGGTCCCTGCCTCCAGCCCCCCGGAGCGCTGGAGCCTCCACGCCCCCTCTTCCCCTCGGCTCCTCCGGAGAACCTGAGTTGTCCCAGAGGACAGCCTTTGGAGAGCTGCCCTGTCTGGGGACTGGCCCCTCCCCAGGCGCAGGGAGGCGCCCCCCCACCCCCAAGTGACCTTGTGTCCCCGAGCGTCTCGTCGCCGGCCGCCTCCTCCAGCCACCCCCGCGCCGCGGCCACTCGGACCCTCCCTCCCCCACCCCCCGTCACCTCCTGCTCTGTCCAGCCCCGCTTCTCACCCCGCGCCTGCACCAGCCTGCCATGGGGGCGTCGCTCCGTCACATCGGGGGGCTGCAGTTGGGGAGCCGGCTTCCGGGGGCCCCCAGGAGT
The DNA here is from genome assembly GCF_030020395.1 of Manis pentadactyla. Lineage (NCBI taxonomy): Eukaryota > Metazoa > Chordata > Mammalia > Pholidota > Manidae > Manis > Manis pentadactyla. The sequence goes on along the minus strand of NC_080032.1, from coordinate 64,316,897 downwards.
GTGGAACTAAGTTCAGCCTGAGTGGTTCGGGTGCCCCGCTAGGGTGGCGGGGGTGGGGGGGCCGTGGTGGTGGTGGGCGGAAAGAGTGGGGGTGGGGGAGGGGGCAGTGCGCGTCACTGACTGTTCTCCCTTTCTTTCCCCCCTCCCCCGCACAGTGACTCGGGCCAGTGTAGAGGGCCCCAGGCCGCAGGCAGGAGCAGCTGGGCCAATTCCCTGGCCGGGAGCGGAAGGGGATGGCGTCGGGCCTGGGCTCCCCGTCCCCCTGCTCAGCGGGCAGTGAGGATGAGGATATGGATGCACTTTTGAACAACAGTCTGCCCCCACCCCACCCAGGTAACATCTTCCCTAAGCCAGGGCAGGAAAGAGGCATTGACTCCTCAGTGACTTGTGAGGCAGGGTTGAGCTGCTCTCTTGGTGCAGAGTCGGAGCTGGATGTGCAGGGCATCCGAAGGGAGTGGTTCCCTTCTGCAGAGCTCTTGTGGGAGGGGGGTGGAAGCCATGTGCCTCCTGGGCTCCGCGGACCCAGATGCAGGCGTGCTGCACTGTCTTCTGGCATGCTATGCAGTTCCCGGTTGAGGGAGCTCTCTGGGTTGGCAGGCATTATTACCCTGTGTGGGTCCTTGGAGGAATGCAGGTGACTGAGACCCCTGGAGGCTGTATGGTAGTGGTGGTGGTGGGGTTGAAGATGGCTGTTTGGGGAGACCCGCAGGGCATCTGTGCTGTAGGATTCTGTGGTTGCTGCCGTGGAAAGGAAAGAGGGAGTGCCGGTTGTTGCTCTCTATCTGCTTATTTTTAGCTTCTAATCACTTACCGGTTTTCTGTGCTGTTTCAACTGTGTGAAGTTTGAATTGCGCTCCTCAGCTGGGATCTAGAGCGCTTGTAGCCAGGCAGATTGCGAGAATGTCTTTGAGTGGGGAAATGATGGGGGGCTGGGGTAGGACGGCAGAGCCTGAAGGAGAAACTAGGAGGGGCAAAAGAAGGGAGGGAACACCTTGGGCACTTCCTCCCCTGGCAGGTGGACATAATCCTGGCTTTTTTTCCTCGAGGCTTCTGCTTTTGCACGTTGCCTGGGGTTTGCGCTGGCAGTGTGAAGTGTTTGTGTTGGTGTGTTGAGGGTTATCATGCCTGTTTGGGGTGGCTCTTTGGAGTGGCCAAACGCGTATGGTTCTAACCACCCTGCCTGATTGGAGTAACCCTTGTCTGTCCTCAAATGATGATTGATGTCATGCTTTAAGCGATGTCTCTTTTGTCTGTCTCCTTCAGAGCCCCTAGCTAAGTCACCTACTTGTTTCCTTGACTGTTTTTACTAGTTTAATTTTTTTCTATATTCCATTTCTTCATTCTCTCTACTTATATTTTTCTTTTAATTCTGGAGCCTGCAGGTCCTGTTCTTGTTCCCCATTGAACATATTTCACTTCTGCCTGCTCTCTCTTTAGCTCCAGTAGCAAGTTGAGGTGGTCTGGGAGAGGTGTTTGCACATTTGGCATTTTCTGAATTGGAAGTCTTCACTTCAATCCCAGGTCACTTAGGAGAGGGGTCATTCTTGTTACTGAGTCCTCAGCTGTTGTGATAAGAAACTGAAGCTGAGTCTCAGCCCTGTAGAGGGCAAGGTGGAAGATTGCCCAGCTGCTGCCCAAGGTGGGGGTGGGGTGGTGGGAGTGGTAAGATGCTCCTGTCTGTTCTGTGAGGAGCCTGAGTAGTGGTGCTATCCAGCCAGTGCTGGTTCCACAGCTTGGCTTCTCACTGGCCCTGGGCCTGGGTCTGCCCCCGTGTTGACAGGGGAGCTGTGCAGGTGCCCAGGGTGAACTCTGCCCCAAGCTGTAGCATGACCCAGTTTTTCCACTTGCCACACCTCATTCCTGCCCCTTTCCCAAATCATCATCTGTATCGCAGGCACCTTGCTGCTTGCCATGTCAGTGCAGTAGCTGCCTGAGGAGTCTGGGGGTCTTATGTGGATGGAAGGGTATTCCCCTTTGCCTCTGAGCATTTGTCCTTGTGTCCACTTCCAGCCTTCACAGAGGTGATGAAGAGGAAGAGCTGAGAGACATTGCTGATTGGGGCAGGAGTGGGGCACAAAACGGGATTACTAGGGAGAAGATGCAGGCTGGTGTTCTATTCCCAAGGGAATGGGAGGGGCTTTCTTGTGCCTGATGCTGGGCTGAGTTGGGGGGAGGCTTGTGTTGCTTTGTCAAGCCTAAGGTCTCCTGTTCCCTGGTATCTGCCTCCCTCAGGAAGGGCGGAGCCAGAGACATTTTAGGGCTAGTTCTGGGGGTCAGGAACTAAGAGCCTGTGTGGGACTTCTTCCAGGAAACATGTTGTCATCCACCACTCTCGAGGTGCTGCTCCTTTTCTCTTGGGGTGAAAATGACTCCCATATGTCGGATAGGTGCCCACCTCTAATCTGAAAGAGGTGGTTTAGGATCTGTGGCCTGGACTCTGGGCGGATGAGGAAACGGAGTGCGCCAGTGATTTGTCGTGGGCCCCCACTCCTCAAGGTAAATCTTGTGGCACCCAGAAATGTGAGGAGAAGGTTGTGTGCTGTGACCACAGCTCCACTGAGCCTTTGTTAAATCTCTGATGATTGAAGGACAACTGGCAGAGTGACCCAGTGCCTCCATAATATTACCTTTCATGTGTCTTGGGTTTCCTTGGCTAGGATATTAGAGTGGCCTCTTGAGAACTGTGTCATCCCAGAGTAGGTGTTAGGAGAGGTGGCATTTGGACCTGGGACCAGGTAGTAATTTGGGAAGTTGTCTTTGAGGGTAGTCTTTCTTCTGCTACCTCTCTCAACCTCACCCCCTCCCCTGCCACTTCCTGTCTGTCCTATGTTGGCAGCTGGGTGCCCTGGGCTGGCTTCTGCGGTCAGGAGCCATTTTCCCTCTCCTCAGTGGGTGAGGCACTCCCTCCTTCTCTCCACTCCCTGGGCGGGGGTGGCTTGGGAAGAAGGCGAGAGGAGGGAGGAGGGAGCAGGGAGCTGGTGTGAGTGTCTGTTACAAAGGAAGCTGCCTCCTGGCCTCCTGCGCCTCTCTGCCCCTTCCCACCTCTCCCTGCCCAGGAAGCTCTCAGTAGTACCCCAGGCTTTGTGTGTGCTCCCAGCCAGAGGAGGAGGTGGAGCCAGAGGGGAGGAGGATGGGGGCGGTGGAGGAGATGGTGACAGCTGGGCTGATTTGGGCCCCTGGGGAGAAGAGCTACTGACCCAGGAGAAGCTGGGGAGGAACAGTAGAGCTGGAGATGGTAAAGGAAATTATGTCTGGGAGTAGGCGTGATGTTGGGCTGGCAACTGAACCTGGGACTTGGAGTTTCTTGTGGTTTTGAGCAGTGATGACCCAAAGTGGTTGTTAGTGAAGAGCGTGGTTTCTGGGACCCTTGAACTGATACTGTTCTGTGCATGTAGTGAGGGTGTATTCTATAGTTTTTGTGTTCTGGGTAGAATCTTTCATTCGCATTCCCTGGTTTATGGAATACCTGGTGGCCAGTTACAGGAGGACTAGACCTGTTTCCCTGATTTAGTTAAGTCTGAGCAGCTTGGTTCAGTTGCACTGGTGAACATATAGAGAGGGCTCCTGTTAGGGCAGAGGGAGAGGAGGCAGGGGTCTGGACAGCTGCCCGAGGTGGGCCTGGCCTGGCCTGGCAGGCCTATTTCAGGTCTATACAGCTCTCTCTTTGTCTGTTTTTGTCCCGAGTATCAGCTTCCTTCTGTGTAGAGTGTAGCAGTTCTCTTCAGTGGAATCTGGGACAAGAGGTGGGGAATAAAGTCTAAAGCCTCTGGATTAGGCTCTAACCTTTTGGTATTGATCTTTTTCCTGCCTACCTTTGTCAAATCAACATAGAAAATGAAGAGGACCCAGAAGAGGATTTGTCAGAAACAGAGACTCCAAAACTCAAGAAGAAGAAAAAGCCTAAGAAACCTCGGGACCCTAAAATCCCTAAAAGCAAGCGCCAAAAAAAGGAGGTGAGTGGGTGCCTGGATGTAGGGAATGAGAGAAAGAAGGGAGGAGCACCATCAGGGCTGGGGGCGTTTGTTTCTTCCTCCGGGGTGTTGAGCCCTGGGGCCTGGGGATGAGCCTCGGGCTGTCCTGAGGCCAGCATGTGTGTAGCATGTGTGTGTCTGTCTCCCTCTCCCCTTCCCTGCTCCAGCGTTTGCTCTTATGCCGGCAGCTGGGAGACAGCTCTGGGGAGGGGCCGGAGTTTGTGGAGGAGGAGGAAGAGGTGGCTCTGCGCTCAGACAGTGAGGGCAGCGACTATACCCCTGGCAAGAAGAAGAAGAAGAAACTTGGACCTAAGAAAGAAAAGAAGAGCAAATCCAAGCGGAAGGAGGAGGAGGAGGAGGATGACGATGACGATGATTCAAAGGTGCCTGGGCCTCCATCCTCTTTTCTGTACTGTTAGCTTCTGTCCTGAGTTTCCTGACACCCTACCTACTTTTTCTTTCCAACTACTGCTAATGATTTCCTCTCTGCTCTCCTACCCTCACGACGTCAGTTGCAACTCAACTCCCCTTAGCAAGCACGGGCACTAGATGTCAGGTCTTTGACCTTGTTCTCTCTGCAGGAGCCAAAATCATCTGCTCAGCTCCTGGAAGACTGGGGCATGGAAGACATTGACCACATGTTCTCAGAAGAGGATTATCGCATGCTGACCAACTACAAGGCCTTCAGCCAGTTTGTCCGGTAAACAGGAGGTGCTTCTGTGCCCTCTTTTCATTTCTCCTTCCCTCTCACATTCTTCAACGTTTCCCTCTTTTCTCTTCTTGTTTGTCTCTGCACCAGACCCCTCATTGCTGCCAAAAACCCCAAGATCGCCGTCTCCAAGATGATGATGGTCTTGGGCGCGAAGTGGCGGGAGTTCAGCACCAACAATCCCTTCAAAGGCAGTTCTGGGGCCTCAGTGGCGGCGGCGGCGGCGGCGGCTGTGGCAGTGGTGGAGAGCATGGTGACAGCCACTGAGGTCGCGCCTCCTCCTCCCCCCGTGGAGGTGCCTGTCCGCAAGGCCAAGACCAAGGAGGGCAAAGGTGAGATGGGACTCAGGGGCACTTGGGGTATTGTAGAGGAAGCATGGGGATGCTGTCATTCCGAGGCTAGGAGATAGGAGGGAGGAATGGAATTTGGATTCAGGAGGGAAATTTGGGAAGGTGAATGTGGGGAAACCAGGTTAGGTGGAGCATATTTTATTTTCCCATGTTCTGCCTTGTAGAGTGTATTTGGATTGTATGATCTTGCTTGCTTTTGATTTTAGGTCCCAATGCTCGGAGGAAGCCCAAGGGCAGCCCTCGTATACCTGATGCCAAGAAGCCTAAACCCAAGAAAGTAGCTCCCCTGAAAATCAAGCTGGGAGGTTTTGGTTCTAAGCGTAAGAGGTCCTCGGTGAGAGCCCAGCCCATGCCTTTCTTTGGTGAGGGTGCCGTGTCTAATTGGCTGCTGCGCATGTCAGGATCTGGCCTTCACAGTAGGCGCCTAGTGTGGGGAGGTGGTGTAGAACAGGTGACTAGGCTGCATATATGAGTCCTTGCTGGGATTCTGGTGCCTGAGGAAGAGAGTGATCCCTTCCCTACCACTTCACTTCCCCTTGGCTCAAGCCTCTAACCTTACTCCTTTTCATTCTGCCAGAGTGAGGATGATGACTTAGATGTGGAATCTGACTTCGATGATGCCAGTATCAATAGCTATTCTGTTTCTGATGGTTCCACCAGCCGCAGTAGCCGCAGCCGCAAGAAACTCCGAACCACTAAAAAGAAAAAGAAAGGTGTGTTTCTTTTCTGTATTTTTATGGGGATGGGATGGGTGGGATGACTGGGGAGGAATCTCCCTAAGGAGATAGGGGTTGGGTTTATCTCAGGGGTGGGGGTGGGGGAGGTAGTCTGTGGCTAATAACTGGGCTTTCCCTCTTCCTTGCCCAGGCGAGGAGGAGGTGACTGCTGTGGATGGTTATGAGACAGACCACCAGGACTATTGTGAGGTGTGCCAGCAAGGCGGCGAGATTATCCTGTGTGACACCTGCCCCCGCGCTTACCACATGGTGTGCCTGGATCCCGACATGGAGAAGGCTCCTGAGGGCAAGTGGAGCTGCCCCCATTGCGTGAGTGCCCGGCCACCATGGCCTTTCACCGCCCTTGAGAGGTGGGAGGTGAGAAAGTGCTGTGGGCCCAGGTGGGAGTGGAGATGGTGGTGGTGCTGGTGTGAGCTTTGGGAAGCATTCAAAGGGATGGTGGGCATGGTTCCAAGGTGGGGGGTTGGGGGCTGATAATCTGACTCTGTGGTCCTTTAGGAGAAGGAAGGCATCCAGTGGGAGGCTAAAGAGGACAATTCGGAGGGTGAGGAGATCCTGGAAGAGGTTGGGGGTGACCCTGAAGAGGAGGATGACCACCACATGGAATTCTGTCGGGTCTGCAAGGATGGTGGGGAGCTGCTTTGCTGTGACACCTGTCCTTCCTCCTACCACATCCACTGCCTGAACCCCCCTCTTCCAGAGATCCCCAATGGTGAATGGCTCTGTCCCCGCTGTACGGTGAGTGGCCAGCCCCAGTCAGAGTTGGGGTGGAGTCTAACAGAAGGGTTTACCCCTTTCACGTGTAGGCTTTGGGAGGCTGAGGTGCAGGAGAGGTCACTGGACACCCCCAAGCAGAGGATTTTCCTCCCTTGTGTAGTCCTGGGGAGGGTGCGGCCGACTTCAGAAGGAGCTGATGCTTTGCCGCTTCTCTTCAGGGGTGGGGTGGTGTTCTTCCGGCCAGGAACCTCTTCTCTGTCTTGGCACCCAGCCTTGGGGTCTTGGTGGTTTAGATTGGTTTCATGGGCCATTACTGCTTTTAGATTGAGAGAGGAATTCTGGGCTCTTGATCTGTGGGTTTTCTATGCTTGCTTGTTCTTGGTCATTGTTGAAGCCTAGCTACTGGCTCTGTTAAGCCTGCAGGAGTATAATGTCGCACAAATCCTGGATGAAGTCCAGAAACAGAGAGGGAATTCTATCATTCTTTCCCTAGAAGAGTCCTGGAATGAGATCGTACTGAAATGAGATTTTATAGTCCTTTGATAGGGTTGAGGCTCAACTGTGGGCTGTCCCATTTTTCCCCCCATGGTAATGATTTGATATTTGATCCAATTTTTTTCTCAGTGTCCAGCTCTTAAGGGCAAAGTTCAGAAGATCCTGATCTGGAAGTGGGGTCAGCCACCATCTCCCACCCCAGTGCCTCGGCCTCCAGATGCTGACCCCAACACTCCCTCTCCCAAGCCCTTGGAGGGGCGGCCAGAGCGGCAGTTCTTTGTGAAATGGCAAGGCATGTCTTACTGGCACTGCTCCTGGGTGTCTGAACTGCAGGTAAACCTGGGATAGGTGCGATGCGGGCGGGGGGCAGGGATCGAGCCTGATGGATGGTGGAGCATGCGCAGCTCCTTGGTGACTGGTCTTGTTTTCGGCTGGCAGCTGGAGCTGCACTGTCAAGTGATGTTCCGAAACTATCAGCGGAAGAATGATATGGATGAGCCGCCTTCAGGGGACTTTGGTGGGGACGAAGAGAAGAGCCGGAAACGAAAGAACAAAGACCCTAAGTTTGCAGAGATGGAGGAACGATTCTATCGCTACGGGATAAAGCCTGAATGGATGATGATCCACCGAATTCTCAACCACAGGTACCAGTGGACTGGGCAGCCTGCCGCTTTTTGTGGGCTTACTTGGGGTGGGCATTGTATCCCCAGGGAGTGGGCATACCGAGGGTGGGCAGCGAATCCATGGGAAGTTGGCATCCTGGGGGTGGGCAGTGTATCCACAGGCTCCTGCCAGACAGATTAAGAAAATGGATGTCACCAGTGCCTGACACTTAGAGGAGACGCATATTCAATATATTATTATTAACCACATTTGGTGAAGTGTTTGAGCCATAGGGGACTACAGAGGTAATTTCTGGTCCAAAGACTGGTACAGCAGAGGCTCTGAATACCTGTGGTGTCTGGCCTTCCTAGAGGTCAGGTTTGGAACATAGGTTATTGGCTTACCTTTCTGGGAGCAAGGCTGTCTTAGGAGGAGAGGAGGTGGCCTTCTGGTTCAGGGTTTTTCCTCCTTGACCTTGCAGCGTGGACAAGAAGGGCCATGTCCACTATTTGATCAAGTGGCGGGACCTGCCCTATGATCAGGCCTCCTGGGAGAGTGAGGATGTGGAGATACAGGACTACGACCTGTTCAAGCAGAGCTATTGGAATCACAGGTGAGTGGCTTTAGTGAGGATGAGCCACTTACGAGAAGGACCCTGGACAGTGGGGTGATGTTGTCTTCTTTAGGGAGTTAATGAGGGGTGAGGAAGGACGACCAGGCAAGAAGCTCAAGAAGGTAAAGCTACGGAAGTTGGAAAGGCCTCCTGAAACTCCGACAGTTGATGTGAGTTGGGGCGGAAGAGGAAGGCGGTTTTGTTGGGTGGGAGGATGTGTGTTGGACACTCCAGGCTAACTGGTGCTCTAAGGGGCTGCAGGTAGGGACTGTGACTGAGAGTCCTTCCCCTAGTCTGCTTCCCCACTTCTCCACATCTCTCGAAGCCAGAGGAGTGCTGGGGTTACTTCTGCTGTCATCAGAAAAATGAAAATGTAGCAGGTTGCATTTGCATGATTGAGAAAGTGTTACCTAGCAGGGGGTCACAGCCCCAAGTGTTTATGAAACTTATATTAGAACCTGGGTTTTCTGACTCTTAATCCATGGCTCAGTTCCTCTTGGTTTTATTTGTAATATAATGTGAGGATGGTTAAGGTTAAAAAGATGAAGGGAGGGAATTTCTTGCCTGCTTGTGACTCCCTTATTTCATCCTTCAGCCGACAGTGAAGTATGAGCGACAGCCAGAGTACCTGGATGCTACTGGTGGAACCCTGCATCCCTACCAGATGGAGGGCTTGAATTGGTTGCGCTTCTCCTGGGCTCAGGGCACCGACACCATCTTAGCTGATGAGATGGGCCTGGGGAAGACTGTCCAGACGGCAGTCTTCCTCTACTCCCTTTATAAAGAGGTAGGAAAGCCAGGCTGTGGGCATTTTATGTGGGTATTTCTCACCCTCTTATACTCTGTGGAGAGAGAAAAAGGAAGGAAAAATTGGTCACTGACCTTGAAGAACACTGAATGACATTAAGATGGAAACACATTCACAAAGATTGGAGGAAAGGAGCCATGGGTGGAAATAGTGGTGGGTGCACTCAGCCTCAGTTCTGGAGGTGAATGTGTTGAGATAAGCAGAGTTGAGGGTGGAATTGGTATGGGAAGACTTATGGGAGACTTTCTCTGTACAGGCGGGTGGGCGTGGCTGGAAAGGGGCAGGCCAGGCATTTCCAAATGTAGAGAAAAGCAGGTGGGAGATGCAATTCCTGCCAGCCCTCGGCCAGCTCTTGGGGCAGAGGTGGAGGTGGGCGCTGGGGTGCTAGTGTGTTGGGGCCCTCAGTCCTCACTCTGCTTCTCTTCTTTCCCAAAGGGTCATTCTAAGGGCCCCTTCCTAGTGAGTGCCCCACTTTCTACCATCATCAACTGGGAGCGGGAGTTTGAAATGTGGGCTCCAGATATGTATGTGGTGACCTACGTGGGTGACAAAGACAGCCGTGCCATCATCCGAGAGAATGAGTTCTCCTTTGAAGACAACGCCATTCGTGGTGGCAAGAAGGCCTCTCGCATGAAGGTATCTCAGTAGAGGGAGACCGCCCTAGAGGGAGTCGTTGTTTGGGCTGAGTTGCCTTCTGACTCAGGCCCTGGAAGGAGGAAACCTGTTGGTCCTTTGGGGTCATTCACACTGGGTTGAACATCAGTGATCAGGCTGCCTTCTTGTGCAGAAAGAGGCATCTGTGAAATTTCATGTGCTGCTGACATCCTATGAGTTGATCACCATTGACATGGCAATCTTGGGTTCTATTGACTGGGCCTGCCTCATCGTAGATGAAGCCCATCGGCTCAAGAATAATCAGTCTAAGGTGAGGGGTTGGGGCCAGATTGTGGCATCCAGTTTGTTTTCTAGTACCTACTGCTCATTAAGGGGAGACCTAGGAAGAGAGGAGGGAAACATGGTCTCTGTCTGCCTTTTTCGCTGTGATATCCCTTGGGGGCTTATAAGACATGGAGGTGGGCATGGGGGGTGCTTCACTCTTGGGCAGTGAAACAGCTCGGGATTTGCAGAGGGCCCTCTTTTCATTGCATTTTACCTGTCTGTCTGCTCACCAGTTCTTCCGGGTCTTGAATGGTTACTCACTCCAGCACAAACTGCTGCTGACTGGGACTCCATTACAAAACAACCTAGAAGAGTTGTTTCATCTGCTCAACTTTCTTACCCCTGAGAGATTCCAGTAAGTGTTTATTCATAACCAGCTCATAATTGTTTTTGACTTTCTGTTGCCCATTTCCTATATCACTTTCCCCCTTTCTCCAACAACTTGCTTTCTCTTTCTGAAGCAATTTGGAAGGCTTCTTGGAGGAGTTTGCTGACATTGCCAAGGAGGACCAGATTAAAAAGCTGCATGACATGCTGGGGCCTCACATGTTGCGACGGCTCAAAGCTGATGTGTTCAAGAACATGCCATCTAAGACAGAGCTGATTGTGCGTGTGGAGCTGAGTCCTATGCAGAAGTGAGTCGGAAGGGACGAAAGCATCGACTCCGTCTTGCAATACAGTTAGACTTCTGCCAGTCTGCAGGGTGTTTCTTTTTCCTCTGTACACTCTGTGTCAAGAGTCTGGTGATGGGAGCGACCGAGGCCAGGGCCTGTGGTTCTCACCTATTTAAAGTGGTGGTGGTGGTGGTGGTGGTGGTGCTTTGGTTTTCCTTAGTCCCAAAGTGGGATGTGCTGGAAGGAAGCTCTCTGACTGTGGGACCGTATCATGAGTCATGTAAAAGCTCTCGAGTCTGATTTGTCTTTCTATCTTGCCCATGTAGGAAATACTACAAGTATATCCTCACTCGAAATTTTGAAGCACTCAATGCTCGAGGTGGTGGCAACCAGGTCTCTCTGCTAAATGTGGTGATGGATCTTAAAAAGTGCTGCAACCACCCATATCTCTTCCCTGTGGCTGCAATGGTATGTTGGGTGACCTCTCAGTCCTGCCTGGTTGAAGCTGCTTCATTTCTTTTAATATTTTTGTTTGTTTGTTTTGCTTCTTTGCTCAGGAAGCTCCTAAGATGCCTAATGGCATGTATGATGGCAGTGCCCTAATCAGAGCATCTGGGAAATTGTTGCTGCTACAGAAGATGCTCAAGAACCTTAAGGAGGGTGGGCACCGTGTCCTCATCTTCTCCCAGGTATTAACGTGGTCTGGGCTGGAGCTTGAGGGGACAGCAGTAGACAGGGTTCAGTGACACGAGCGCAGGGATTATCATCAGGCTCCCCTGTAATTAAACTATGCTCCTTTTCCAGATGACCAAGATGCTGGACCTGCTGGAGGATTTCTTAGAACATGAAGGTTATAAGTACGAACGTATTGACGGTGGAATCACTGGGAACATGCGTCAAGAGGCCATTGACCGCTTCAACGGTGAGAGACAAGGAGTGGCTTCAATCCAGGCATCCTCATTCACTTGTGTCTTGGGACTGATCACTCATTCCTGGGCATCTGCTTTTCTGTATGGTTCTTCTGGATCTTTGTCAATGATATGGAAGAGTGAAGCTTTTGCGAGTCTTAATTGGGAGAATGTACCGGACTATTCACCCAGAAGCTTTTTTTTCCCTTTAGAGTCTTAGCTTTTTTCTGCTAGAAAGAAGTGCATTTTATTTAACCCTCCTGTATCTTGAAGCCCTTGGAGGGATCAGGACTTACCCAAGCTCCAACAGCAAGTTAGGAGCTGGCTTGTCTCAGTAGCTGCTGCCGCCACATTTTTTTTTTATAATTTCTACTTTTTATCCTAAAGTAATTTCGGACTTAAAGAAAAGTTGCAAAAAAAAAAAAAATACAGACATGTATACCCTTCACCCAGCTTCGTTTAATAATGACAACTTGTATAAACACAGTAAAACTATCAAAACCAGGAAATTATCAGTGTTGTCATACTGTCAGCTAAACTCTACACCTTAATCGCATGTCGCCAGTTGTCTTCCCTAATGTCCTTTCCCTGTTTGAGGATCCAGTGCAGACCCCCATTGCCTTTAGCTGTGTCTCTTCCTGTCTGTGACAGGTCCCCATTCTTTCCTTACATTCCTGCTGGGGACACGTCTGGTGATTACTGGGCAGTTACTTTGTGGGCTGTCTTTTCCATTTGGGTTTGTCAGATATTTTTCTCATGATGAGATCGAGGCTTGACATTTGGGCAAGAAGAACACAGAAGCGAGCTTGTCCTTTTCAGGGCATCAGACAGCAGGAGGTCGTGAAGCTGATAATGTCCTGTTGCTTGCAATGTTAACCTTGACCACTTAGTGCAGGTGGCATCTGCTGAGTTTCTCTGCTGTAAAGGCACTCTCTTTTCCATTGCAATTGATAAATATCTCGAGGGAAATATTTGAGACCATGATAATATGCTGTTTCTCCTTAAACTGTCAAACTGATTGCACTATCCATTGGTGGACCTGTTTACAATTATTACTTGCCTAATGAGACAGTTATTAATCAGAATTCAGGAGACACTTCTAATGGTGTTTTTGGTTCCCTTCTTAGCACCGGGTGCTCAGCAGTTCTGCTTCTTGCTTTCCACTCGTGCTGGAGGCCTTGGAATCAATCTGGCCACTGCTGACACAGTTATTATCTACGACTCTGACTGGAATCCCCATAATGACATCCAGGTGAGCAGAGGTAGCAGCTGAGGTATACGGTGACTTACTGGAAATGTGCAATGTTCTCTGAGAGCTCCACCATCTGGAATTAGTTGTTTCAGGGGAAACAATAAATTCTTTTTATGCCTTTTACCTTATCATAAGCCGTAAGCCAGAGAGTTTGGGTTAGCGATGGTCCTATTTTGGGTAACCTGATAGAGGATGGTGTCTTGGGGCAGGGGTGCAAAAGGAAGTTTTGTATGAAGGCAAGCTGCAGCTCCTGCCTTGTGCTAGATTTAGCTTATTTGTGAAAGTCAAGGCAAGAGTGGAAGCAGGAAAATATGGTTACTTCAGTTTCTTGCTTTGGTTTGTGCCCAACTCCAGGCCTTTAGTAGAGCTCACCGTATAGGGCAAAATAAGAAGGTGATGATTTATCGGTTTGTGACCCGTGCGTCAGTGGAGGAGCGCATCACGCAGGTGGCAAAGAAGAAGATGATGCTGACACATCTAGTAGTTCGGCCTGGGCTGGGCTCCAAGACTGGATCCATGTCCAAACAGGAGCTTGATGACATACTCAAATTTGGCACTGAGGAACTATTCAAGGATGAAGCCACAGATGGAGGTGACCTATCACTTGTTTTGGTGTGGGGCTTGGCCTCTCGAAAGGGTATCTTTGATACCTAAGGTCTGGAGGCTTGGACTTAGGGTCTTGTGGGACTTGCTTTTTCCACTGCAACTGTCAAAGCTGACTCTAGGGGGTACGGACCCCTTATTCTTTATAGGAGGAGACAACAAAGAGGGAGAAGATAGCAGTGTTATCCACTATGATGATAAGGCCATTGAACGACTGCTGGACCGTAACCAGGATGAGACGGAAGACACGGAATTGCAGGGCATGAATGAATATCTGAGCTCATTTAAAGTGGCCCAGTATGTAGTACGGGAAGAAGAAATGGGGGTGAGTATGAGTCCAAGGCAATGTCGTGCTTGGTGACAGGTCTGGAAATTAGACTTGTGGCTAAGGTGGTATTTGAGACAAGAGGAAAACATCTGTAGGGAAACAAGCACATTGATGAGTTGATGTACGTCTTCCTCTGAAAGTAAATAACATCTGAGCACTCACACTCTCAGCTTTGTCATGGCTGTCAGAAAACACCCAAAACATATACTAGCTCTTTATCAGAATCCCATTTTCTCTTAGGTATTTTATTAGCCCTACAAATTTTTGATTACTATCTCAAGTCTGTTCAGAGAAAAGGCAGGAGAGGAGATACATACCTAGGCAGCCTATTTCCCTGTGCTTTTTAAAACATTAGAATTATTTTCCCTTCCTTTTCTTGGTCTTTTTTAGTAAATAAAACAAAATACTAAAACAATGATTTAACTGTGTGGCTTCTGTAATAATTATCCCCCAAATGATATAGTAAGGTATAAAATATAAAAAAACTGCTCTGTCTTGTCCCCTTTAAACACAGCTCAGGGTTTTCTGAATTGACATAGGTTTCTGGTTGTCTTTGTCATCTTTTCTCATCCTTCCAACTCAGAACCGTCCCTCTTGCTGTGTTTTTCTGATACATAACTAATTTCTTTGTTCTCGAAGGTGGTGCTGCTGAACTCAGTTGTGTGAAGCTGTGCTGAAAAGCCTGACAGGTCTGTAGGCCAGTAGTAGTCAGTCAAAACTGCCCTCCCGCAGGGTGCTTGGCCTTCCAGTCAGGGCAAGGAGCTGTGTATGGAGCGTACAGGAGTGATTGGGCAGCATGCGGAGTGGTGGGAAGGTGGGGGTTCTGTCCCTCCTGTTGATAAACCTGCTAACAAGCACTCAGGTATATAAATGGCCCTCTCGTTAGTGGGTGCATCTGCTAGTTTATAAGATGTGAAAATTTCATCTTTTGAATTAATGATAATTCACATAGTTCACAATTTGAAAGATACAAAGGTATCTCTTTCCCTCCCCTTTTCTCTGGCTACCTAGTTCCCTCCCTGGAAATAACTCATATTTCCTGTTTCTTGTATATTGTTCTGAAAATATTTTATGTACATACAAATTACATAAATATCCATCTCTATGTATAGATGGATATATAAATACATGTTTATATACACATGTACATGTGTGTGTATACACACACATTTTTTTCCCTTAAACACAAAAATAGTTCTTTATATGTAATGTTCTCTACCTTGCTTTTGTCCACCTAGTAAATGTTGAAGATTTAGTCCAATCAAGACATAAAGACCTCTCCCACCCAACTCTTTTGGCAGCATAATGTGTCCTTATTTGGAAGTATCAAAATTAATTTAGTTTTTTTAAATTGAGGTATAATTGGCATATAACATATTAGTTTCAGGTGTACAACATATTTGGTATTTATGTATGTTGTAATACGATCACCACAATAAGTCTAATTAACATGTTACCACATGTAGTTACACATTTTTTTTTCTTGAGAACTTTTAAGGTCTATTCTTTTAGCATCTTTTAAATATATAATACAGTGTTATTAACTACAGTCATCCATGCTGTTCATTAACATCCCTATGACTTATTTTATGTGTAAGTTTAAACTTATTTTAAACTGGAAGTTTATATGTTTTGGTCCCCTTCATTCCCCCTGCCCCTCCTCTCAACCTCTATAATTTATTCATTTAGTTCCATATGACGGACATTTAGGTTATTTCTAATGTTACCCTATTAGCAGAAGTTTAATTCTAACGTAAGAGATTTGGAATTAGTTCATGATCCTGAAGTGTCTGAAAAAGAAATTAAAGGGCTTCCAGAAGAGCATAAACATTGGGATGTAAGAGAATACATGTATATATCTATTTATACATATACAAGTATGTTATATTTTTATATACAAGAGATAATACACATTTCTACACAGTTGGTAAACTTCTGTGGTTTATGAAGAATAGATGGCTTATGGTCCTCCTCCTCTCTTAGGAAAATCTTTTGCAGTATTTTAGAACCTTCTCTGTTCTGCCTTGCTAAGTCTTTAAAAAAAAGCCTTTTTGTTTTGCTATCTCCCAACTGTATATGTGTCAGTAAAAGGGATTAGAAAAAGCATATTGTCTCTTCATCCTTCTCTTGTGTTAACAGTGCCATCCTGTTTTTCTCGAGTTATGTTGACTGCTAATTATGAAGA
The DNA here is from genome assembly GCF_030020395.1 of Manis pentadactyla. Taxonomy (NCBI): domain Eukaryota; kingdom Metazoa; phylum Chordata; class Mammalia; order Pholidota; family Manidae; genus Manis; species Manis pentadactyla. Next base: position 64,301,065 of record NC_080032.1, on the reverse strand, counting down.
GCCATGTCCTGTCAATTAAATTTCTTCCAAGTTCTTAGGTCCCAGCAGGCAAACCAAGTATTTCAGAGGTCAATCATGCAAAGGAGCTAACGGAATTGGAACTGAGGTTAAGGGATAGCTGGTGGTGCTGACTTCAGCAACCCTGAGCCCTGGCCCTCCCTCTGTCCCAGGAGGAAGAGGAGGTAGAACGGGAAATCATAAAACAGGAAGAAAGTGTGGATCCTGACTATTGGGAGAAATTGCTGCGGCATCATTATGAGCAGCAGCAAGAAGATCTGGCCCGAAATCTGGGCAAAGGAAAAAGAATCCGTAAACAGGTCAACTACAATGATGGCTCCCAGGAGGACCGAGGTGTGTGTGGCCGGCCCCGCCCCCCACCCATCGGCCGTCCCACTAGAGCAGTGGGCCCCGCTCATCTGCCCTCTCTCCCTCCAGATTGGCAGGACGACCAGTCTGACAACCAGTCCGATTATTCAGTGGCTTCAGAGGAAGGTGATGAAGACTTTGATGAACGTTCAGAAGGTGAGGGCTATGCCTTTCTGCTGGCTTTTAAAATATTGCTTTGTCTAGTACCCTTGCCAGTGTCACTCATGCATCCTTTTCTTCTTGCAGCTCCCCGCAGGCCCAGTCGTAAGGGCCTGCGGAATGATAAAGATAAGCCATTGCCTCCTCTGTTGGCCCGAGTTGGTGGGAATATTGAAGTAAGTGCCATACAGTTCTCAGGAGGAGTGGCTAAGTGCTGATACTGGGTCTCTGATAGATAAGATCTGCCTCCTCTCACCTAGATTCCTTCTTCCCTAGGTACTTGGCTTTAATGCTCGTCAGCGAAAAGCCTTTCTTAATGCAATTATGCGATATGGGATGCCACCTCAGGATGCTTTTACCACCCAGTGGCTTGTGAGAGATCTGCGGGGCAAGTCAGAGAAAGAGTTCAAGTAAGTTGAGAGCCAGAGTGGCTAATGTAGAGTAAGGGCGTTGAACCTCTGGTGCTTCCACAGTACTAGTCCAGGCTATGCAGGGAAAGCAGTGGTTTCCTCTACTCAAGTTGGCAGGTGAGGCTGGTAGAACAGAGGAACCCTGGAAGAGAACCTGGGCCATGGGATGGGGTCTGGAGAACAGCCTTCAGTGTGATGGTGGGCTTTACCTAGTTGTCTCTGATAATACCGAAGTGGAGATGGGAAAGAATCTGATCTAGGAGTTGACATGATTGCTGTTTAGCTCATTTCTCTGTTTCTTTCACTACAGGGCTTATGTCTCTCTTTTTATGCGGCATTTATGTGAGCCAGGAGCAGATGGGGCTGAGACCTTTGCTGATGGTGTCCCTCGAGAAGGCCTGTCTCGCCAGCATGTCCTTACTAGGATTGGTGTCATGTCCTTGATTCGCAAGAAGGTGAGCCCTGACTCTGTCTGTGTTGTTCAAGGTTTTGGCGGGGACTGACCAGAGGGCCAGCAGGAAAGGAGCCTAGGGCTGGAAATGGGTCTTCAACTTCTTGTCCCATTACTACAGGTACAGGAGTTTGAACATGTTAATGGGCGCTGGAGCATGCCTGAACTTGCTGAAGTAGAGGAAAACAAGAAAATGTCCCAGCCAGGGTCCCCTTCCCCCAAGACTCCTACACCCTCCACTCCAGGGGACACACAACCCAATACTCCTGCACCTGCCCCACCTGTTGGTAGGTCTGCCTGGACTGTCATTCTCCTTCCCATCTTGTCCTGGCCTATATTTTTTTGCTTCTCTGTGCTCAGTTCTAACAAGGGGTTCTGGCGGGACACACAGCAAGCTCCCTCTCAGTTTAGGAGAGCCGTCCTAAGAATGGGGCTGGCTCTTAAAGGCACGAGAGGACAATTTAATGTGAGACAAACTGAGAAGGCATGACTTGCTGATCTAGGTCTTTCTTTCTAATTAATTGTCTTCTATTGGTCTGCAGAGGATGGGATAAAAATAGAGGAAAATAGCCTCAAAGAAGAAGAGAGTGCAGAAGGAGAAAAGGAGGTTAAATCTGTAGCCCCTGAAGCCACTGTTGAGGTAAGAGATGGGGGTAACTGGATGCCACACCACAGGCAAACGGATAAGTTCACTCTTCCTTTTGGATGCTGGCCTGTCTGCTTTAATTTCTGTCTTTCTTCTCTTTGAAGTGTACACAGACCCCTGCTCCTGCCTCAGAGGATGAAAAAGCCCTTGTTGAACCTCCTGAGGGAGAGGAGAAAGTAGAAAAGGCTGAGGTGAAGGAGAGAACAGAGGAACCTATGGAGACAGAGCCCAAAGGTATCCACAGTTTCAAGCACTACAGATCCCTATATGAACCAGAGTTGCTCTTGAATCTAGCCAGGCTGTAGAAATGTCAGGAGGAAGTGGCACTGATGACTCCTGCACACTTGATTCTAAATTGTGAAGTTACTACCCCCTTAAGACATCAAGATTTACGTTTAAGACTGTTCCATTTGGATACAGTATGGAACAGAGAACACTGTTTAGACTCTGCATGCCATCTGTTCCCCCAGGTGTTGCTGATATGGAGAAGGTGGAGGAGAAGTCAGCAGTAGATTTGACCTCCATTGTGGTGGAGGACAAAGGTGGGTGTTTGGAGAAGCTGACTGTGGGTTAAAAGAGCTCTGGAACTAGAGCAAGGACTTTGTCTCTGGGGCCTCCCCACCCACCTGCTACCCTATCCCCACCCATAGAGCCGTGTTTCCCCAAGCTAAAGGAGTGTGGTCTTCACATTTGGTTGTCACTGGGCCGGTGGCACCTTTTCTGGGTTTGTGTGGAGAGAGGGTGGTGGTGGACAGTTACTGCAGCACATGCTGCTATGGGTAAGGTCCACGGTGCTGGGCTTCTGTCTGGAGCTGACATTTTCTTCTATGTATCCTGTAGAAGAGAAGAAAGAAGAAGAAGAGAAGAAAGAGGTGATGCTTCAGAATGGAGAGACCACCAAAGACCTGAATGATGAGAAGCAGAAGAAGAATATTAAACAGCGTTTCATGTTCAATATCGCAGACGGTGGTTTTACTGGTATGGAGAAAAAGGGCCCCTGGGGTTAAAAGGCCCTGAGGTGAAATTAGGGTTCTTGTCAGAAGCCAGAGACTTCTCCTTGCCTAGATGAGAGCATACCAGGCTGACTGCAGACTCCTCTGGGCTCTGAGTCAGAAAACCAGGGGCTTACTACTAAGTTGGTACCTGGGGGCAGGAATATATAGGATTTTGGATTCTCACAGGTACTTGCCTTTTCTCCTTAACCTTCCCTAAATCCTTCTTAGAGTTGCACTCCCTTTGGCAGAATGAGGAGCGGGCAGCCACTGTCACCAAGAAGACTTACGAGATCTGGCATCGACGGCATGACTACTGGCTGCTGGCTGGCATCATAAAGTATCCTTTGCCCGAGTCTGGGCTGCAGTTCTAAGGTTTCTGAAGTTCCCACAATTTGAGGTTCTTTTTCTTCTCACTTTGTTTTTCCTGAGCAACTTTCCAACAGCCATGGCTATGCCCGGTGGCAGGACATCCAGAATGACCCACGCTATGCCATCCTCAACGAGCCTTTCAAGGGCGAAATGAACCGTGGCAATTTCTTAGAGATCAAGAATAAGTTTCTAGCTCGAAGGTTCAAGGTGAGCAGCATGGGGAGGAACACAGCATTGGTGGCGGCCAGTGGAGTGTGAGGGCCGCAAAGAGGGAATCTGTTCATTCAGCCACACTGCTTATTGTTTCCTCCTGTGCACTTTGCTTATTAACTTCTTGTATTCTCGAAAGGTTTTGCTCCCAGGTATCTTAATATTAGCGAAGACCGATAGATTTGAAAATTAACCATCTGTACAAGGGCTGAAGATGACTGTGCCTACTGAACAACAAAGTCTAGTGCCGTGGTGGTGGGGGGCACTGTAGGCTGAAGTGTTTGGGAAAGAAACAGCAGTGGGATTGACTTAGATCTCTGAGGAGGCAGAGTTGTCAGTGGGTTAGTGGTACTTTTTTCTGGGTCTGAGAGTCCCTGTGTGGGGAAGAGCTGGGTGGGTGCAGGGAGGAGATGCAAAGGCAGAACTCCATTTTCAGAATCACTAGGGCTGATGAGCCCAGGACTGAAGGGAGTTTCACTCAGGAATTCAGAAATTGTCTATTAAGGGCATCTTGTGTGCAGACCGTCAAAATGGGGTGCCATGAAGACAAGATATGTGGATCTTAAGATGAGTGTAATTGGGGGAATAAGAAACGTATGCTAATAAACCTTGAAGCATTATGTGCCAAGCAATGAGCGACATAGGGGATACAAAAATAAAGAAGACATAGTGCCTGTCCTCAAGAAGCTTTTGGTTTAAAGTAGTAGCAAATGTATGAACAAATGAATGCCATTCTCTGTATTGAGAGGGAGACTGCTGAATCCATATGAAAGTTCTCCAGAGGGAATTTGGGGAGTGGGGACAGAGCTCACAAATGGCTTCTTGGAAAAGATGGCACTCGAATTCAGTTTTGATGAATGTAATTGAGATTGTTGGATAGAAACAAAGCTGTTTGAACCAAAGGGATTAGGCTAGGCAAAGACAACAGAAAGCAGCAGAGTTTATGGTGCTCGGAAACAGCAAACAGCACCACTGGGCTGAGAAAGCACTGGTGTTGGGTGATGGTGGGAGGTAGATTGGAGAGAGAGAGAGAATGCTAGAAGTCAGTAGGTGGGTTTTGGCACCAGATAAGAGAGTTTGGACTACAGTTGATGGGCAGCCAGTGAAGGTTGTGAAGAGCTGTGCTTAGAACCAAGGGAAATGGAAACATTTATGAGATTATAGAGCTGTTGTGGAGTTGTGAGGTAGTGGGGGTGAGCGTGATGCTGGTTGTGGAAAATGGAAAGGATAAAGTAAATGAGACAAAACACCAAAGAATGTACAGGATTTATTGATTTACTGTAAATTCAGTAAATTCAGGGGGTCAGCAAAAACCTTTGCTGTTTAAAGGGCTAGATAGTAACTGTTCACGCTTTGGGGGACATAGGGTTTCTCAACTGTGAGAGTATAAACAACCACAGGTGATAAAGAAGTATGAATGTGTTCCAATAAAACTTTTATCTACACTGAAATCTGAACTTCAAATAATTTCTATGAAGTGTCACAAACAACTCTTATTTGACTTTTTCTAAACCATACAAAAACATAAAAACATTTTTAGCTCTTGGGCCATACAAAAACAGGCAGTGGGCCAGATTTGGCCCACGGGCCATAGTTTGCCAACTCCTGACTTACTGGATTTGAGATACAAAGGATTCCAAAAATAACTGAAGTTTGAGCTGAGTCACAAAGAAAGTTATCATTGGTGTATCAAGGAAGTGAGAGGGAACAGTTTGTAGAAAAGAGTAAATTCAACTTTAGACAAGTCATTTGATGTTTCTCACAAGTAAATACCCTCCCACTACCCCTACTACTATAAGCAAGTGGGATCAAAGAGTGCCCAACCATCCCTGAGTGGCAGCAGAACAATCGGTGCTTGAGACGCAGGTTTGAAAAGCATTTGTGTGGAGGTGCTGAAGATGCTAGGAGAGGAGCACTCTCTTGGGAGAATGCTTTAAAAGAATAGCAGCAAGCCCAGGTATCCTAGACAAAGCTCAGAGTTTGGGGCAGAATGAGGAATTGGTGAGGGAGATGGGTTTACAGATGAAAGTAGATGCTCATTCTGTTTGGGGATTAAGCAGGAGGCCCTGATGGATCCAAGTCTTGTGGAAGAAACAACAGCCCATTATTCTCATACTGTCCTTTTTCCTGACCCCCTAATGGAATCGTTCTCTTTAAAAACCGGTGGACACTGAGTGAATTAAGTCATAATTTAGGAATCAGCATTCTGTCTCTTGGAATATAATTCAAGGACCCTGTACACAACTCCATCAGACAACATGTGCCAAGTGTTGCAGTGTGATTTTTGGTGGGGGGCGTGGAGGCAACCTGGATGTTCAGCATTGGGAGTGTGGATAGGCAGAATGTGGATTCAGATCCTGGAGCATTAAGCAACTGTTAAAACAACAAAATACATGTGAAATAACAACATAAGATGTAATAGGGAAAGAAAGAAAAGCATTTTATATGTACAGAACATCATTCTATAGATTAGAAATGTGCACATGAAACAATACTGAGCCTTCAAAAACAACACACAAAAAGACACAGTAAGTATATTCAAGGGGTTGCTTCTTAGGGGTAAGTAAAGGAATGGTAGTGAGAGGGAGACAAAGAATAATTTTAAAGAGTTAAACAAGTAAAATAATATGGTAGTATGTCCATAGATGGACTACCGTGCAGCCATTAAAAGTCATCTTCTATAAAGAAGTTAATAATAAAGGAAGACTATGTAGCTTTGAGTGAAAACCCAATATAGATAATGTATACAGAATGCTCTCAATTATGTAGGAAATAATGCAAAAGAAAGCCTCACAATGTTAATGGTATCTCTAGGAGGTGGAATTACTTGTGATTTTAATTCTTTATACATTCTGTATTTTCTAAATTGAGTCACCATTTTTATATTAGAGCAAATGAGTAGGGGGTAAAGAGTTTTACATTTATCTCCAGAGGGGGATTAAAAAAAGCAATGTAATGTTGAACTGCTTGGGTGTGGGGAGCCATCCAGAAGGTTCTTTATAGGTTCTGAGGCCTGTCAGAAATAAGCAAACAGTGTCAGGCCAACTCCCATCTCCTCTTTATCCCTTGTCCAGCTCTTAGAACAAGCCTTGGTGATTGAGGAACAGCTGCGCCGGGCAGCTTACCTGAACATGTCAGAGGACCCCTCTCACCCTTCCATGGCCCTAAACACCCGCTTTGCTGAGGTGGAGTGTTTGGCGGAGAGTCATCAGCATCTGTCCAAGGAGTCAATGGCAGGAAACAAGCCAGCCAATGCGGTCCTGCACAAAGGTAGCCAGTGGCTCTCCTGCCTCCTACTGACTCAGTCTCTTTCCTCTAGCCCTCTCCAACACACATTCCCTTGTTCCCAAACCTTTTTCAGCCCCTCTATCTGGAAGCTTAGGATGTGCTGGGGATCTTTGCCTTCCTCCTTGGGAAGCTAATATTTTAGAGGCAATCAAGGACAGTAGCTCTTTGCCTCTTTTAATGTATTCAAGTTCTTGGAGGAGGAAGGCAAACCAGAATAATATAGTGTCTGTCATCTTTGGTACTTTAGAGGTAACTTGAGGTGATTTAAGATCCCTACAAATTCTCAACCTCTTTCAAACACCTTGTTTCTAATTAAAGTTAAAACATTTGGGGGGCGCGGGGGTGGAAGGTGAAATGAGGAAAAGAAGAAGGCTGTTAGAGGGAAGAGGGAGATAGCTCCAAAAGGTGGGGAGAAAAGACAGGAAACAATAAGAATAAGCTTCTCCTAAGAAGTGGAGGAAATAGGAGCAAGGGACAGTGAGGATTAGGTGACTTTAAAAAGCAAAGAATCATGGACAGTTAGAACTGGACTGTGAAGAGCAGGAATTTGAGCGTGGTGGTGCTCAGATCAAGTGAGTCAATGGCTGAAGACAGTACTCAAGCACGTCAGTCACGGTCACTGAGAAGTGGGAGCTGGTCGCTGTGGTAAGGGTCTCGGTGTTGAGCACTACAGCTCACCACCTCTTTTTTTCCCCTGCACAGTTCTGAAACAGCTAGAAGAACTGCTGAGTGACATGAAAGCCGATGTGACTCGCCTTCCTGCTACCATTGCCCGAATTCCTCCAGTTGCTGTGAGGCTACAGATGTCAGAGCGTAACATTCTCAGCCGCCTGGCAAACCGAGCACCTGAACCGACTCCACAGCAGGTAAGGCCATTTTCTTCTGGCCAGCTGTTTGAGCAGAGCCATGCCAGGACTTGTAACCCTGCTCTCAGTGCCTGGCTTCAGGCTCTCTGTCCCCTACTAAGCGGTCGGGTTGTCCTACCATTGGGTTCTCTGGGGATTGGGTGAATGCCTATGCTCTGGAATTCTGACTCCTTGGCTCTCTCTCCCTACAGGTAGCCCAGCAGCAGTGAAGAACCAGACGGACACCACCTCCACCGATGAGCAGTGACCTTCCTCACTTTCCCTTGCCCAGCTTCTCCTCTGGGGGCCTGGGAGACCCTCTCCTTCCTTCTGCCCCATCTTCCATGTTGTAAAGGAATAGCCCCCAGTGCACTGGGGGAAGGGGGAGTGAGGGGCAATGGTGCCCTTCCTGCTGGAGAGACATGCAGCAGTAGCGCCGGCGCCATCTGCAGGGAGCTGGCGGGCTGGCCTTCTGGGCCCTGGCTTCTCCCCACTGTAACGTCTGTTACACACGAACTGTTGTGGGTTCCTGCCAGGCTTGAAGAAAATGATCTGAATTTCTTCCTCCTTTTGGTTTTATTTTGTTTTGTTTTTTCTCCTTTTTGGGGGTATTCAGAGTGGGCCGGGCCCCTGGGCGAGACACAGCTACCTCTGTTGGCATCTTTTTAATACCAGGAACCCAGCGGCTCCAGCCACTAAGCAGCTAGAATGAAATAAAGTGTTTAAAAAAAAAAAAAGGAAAAGAACCAAAAGCATAAAAAACCACAGCAAATTTCTTGATGAAAACTGAAAATAAAAGTTTCCTTGTATTTTAGTGCTCTGGCTCAGTGTGGGTGCAGTGCAGGGGGATGAGTGTGTATGACAGGAGCCCTGAGAGTCCTGTAACTGAAAACCAAGGGTTACCTTACGTTCTGATACTCCACGAAAGAGCCGCATTAAGTCTGTGTGCATGTGCCCTGTGTGCTCTGGGCTACGGATGACCGCCATCCGGGAAATGAGAGACTCCAAAACTAATCTGGGTTCAATGCTGCACTGCTTGTTCAATGGCTCTGACCTGGAGAAAGTTAATCTGGGCTGTCGATTTCTCATATAAAATAGATACCTTCCTCATAGCGTCTTCCTCATAGCGTTGTGAAGCTAAAACCAGTAAAGTGCAACAGTTTTCAGCAGTTACTAAGCACTCCTTGGAGTTCATTTGAGGGAGGGCTGAAGTTCCTAGGAACTTATATTAGGATGTAAGATGTCTTCCTCCTGACCTCCAGGTGTCAACCTAGAGAGGAACCTTACCTGACAGACTGAGCAGGATCCTCTGGGGTCAAGGAGAACTTCCCAATCAGAGGGTTGGAAGTAGGTAGGCGGCGTGGGAGTCCGTGATCTTGAGACCCGGGGGAATGCCAGCAGGAGGGCCCGATTCTTAGGCATTACTTTGAGGGAAGGGGACAACTTTGAAATAACCAGTTTTTCGGACCGAACTCTACAGTAAGATAGAAAGCCAATACCTCTAGGGAAAAGCTGAGGGCTGAAAGCGGTCCCGCCCCCATAGTTTTCTCCACCCTCGGTGTGTCAAGCTCAGCGGGTCCGCCTCCCCGTTTTCTCCGGCTACGCCGCCAGTAGCGTTTCCAGGATGCGCTTGCGGAAGCAACCGGAAGAGGCGGGGCCACGAGGCTAAAGCTCACAGTGCGCCTGCGCGAGACGTTTCCGCGCGGTGTGACACCCGAACTCTGGCTTGGCAGCGCACGTGGAGTGCTACGCCTCGGACCAAGGGGGCGTCTCGTGCCTGCACCCGAATTCAGGTGAGCCGAGGCTTCGGTGGGTATGGAGGAAGTCGGGGAAGGAAGGGCGACTGGCCCGGGGCGTGGGGACGGAGCCCGGGTATCAGAATGGAATGGAGGTTTGGTCAGGCCTGGAGGGGCTGGTGGCGTCCCGCGTCGAGGCTCTGGTTCAGGCGATGCCCTTTCCCACTCTAGTGCGCTGAGTCTGCAGTCAGCCTTTCACTTTCCAACGCGCGCGACGCTGTCTTCTCCCATTTTTTTTCCCTCAGTACCATGGGGCGCAAGTTGGACCCTACGAAGAAAGAGAAGCGAGGGCCGGGCCGAAAAGCCAGGAAACAGAAGGGTGCTGAGACCGAACTCGCTAGATTTTTGCCGGCAGGTACGAGGCTCTACCCATTCTCCAGCTTTTGCGGCAGTCTTTTTATCTGCATAGTAACTCTCTCCATTTTTTAGTCTTTACGTTTACTCTCTGTTCGAGTGGAATTTTCTTTGCGTAAGTTACTAGCAAATGAGTACGAAACACTCACTGTTAACAGCCTTTAAAAGTTAAGGACGATGTGACAAGGACACAGATATGGCATGCAAAGAAGTGCAGCTTAATGTTGAGGGGGTTCAGAGGAAGAGAGGATCCCATGCTGTTAAGAGAATTTAAGAAGATTTTGTTAAGAAGCCGAGTTTTGAAAAATGGGTGACATTTTAGCAGGTAGAAGTTGGGAAGGGAACAGGCCCTTCATTGTGACCTGCATTGTCGAGGGGATGGAGATGGGAAAGCCTAGATCTGGTGAAGACTGGATGGGAGAGAAGAGTGAACAGGTGGTGTATGTAGGGCTTTGGATAAAAGATGCAGCTTACTGAGGTATTAACAAGTGCTAGGTGCTATACTGAACCCTGTGGACACATTCTGTCACTTCATTTCCTTAGTGCCGTGTGAGAGAGGCACTATTAAAGAATGGATGTTAAGAGGTGAAGTGACTTATGTACAGGTATTAAGTGACGACAGAATTAAGCTTTTGTTTGTTGAAAAATGCATGGAAAATAGCAGTTGTACAGGTGAAATCTGCTGTGGTTGGTATTTGGATTTGGTTGCTGAAGATAGAGACCATTAAAAAAAAAACTGACATGTTAATACATTTACATAAATCCTAACATACTTTTTATATACGAATAAAGGTGACTAATATTGGGGAAAAAAGATGGAGATACTTATTATATCTCTTATCCAGCTCCTTGTAAAGCACTGTGGAGTGAGTTACAATCTACTCCCTTTAATGTACTGATACGCTCCCTACCCATCGTGTCTCGCATTTCTCTTTTCATTTCTCCTGGAATCTCCTGTTCAGCCTCTTTTTTTTTTAACAGCTCATGAAGAAAATTCCAAGAGGCTATCTAGTCGTGCTCGAAAGAGGTGAGTGTGGATGTCCAGACTTACACAAATTAAATTGGTACTGCTTATCTTCGGCCATGGGAGCCCACGTGATTATATTGCTGTTTGGGGGCTGTCACATTTCTCTGGGATAGGAAGTGGCAGAGGTGGAGGTGTGTTCTTACTTCTTACATATTTCAGGGTGGCCAAGAGGAGGCTGGGCTCTGCTGAAGCCCCCAAGACAAATAAGTGTCCTGGGGCCAAGCCATTGCCTGGAAAGCTACCAAAAGGTCAGTGAAAAGAGGAGCTGGGTGCCATGAGGAGTCATCTGGGTCCTGGGTAGGGAAGGGCTTGCTGGGCATTTCTGGAGGGAAAGGAACAGCCTGAGGACAATCTTCAGGGCAGAAAGTACAGGCGCCAGCAGTCTGGGATTCTTCAAACCCTTAGGGATCTCTGCAGGAGCTGTCCAGACACCTGGCAAGAAGGGAGCCCGGCGCTTCCTGAACACTGCTCAAGGCAAGGAGTGCCCAGCACTGACCCACAGCAGTGAGGAGGAGGAAGACTCTGAGGAGGATGGTGTGGTGACCCAGGTGGACCTCTGGGGCGCTGAGGACAGTGATGCTGATGTGATAGACGACTATGGAGCAGACTCTAATTCAGAGGATGGAGAGGAGGAGGAAGGTGAAGAGGTGAGATTTACCTCTCTGGACGTTCAGGCAGAAATCATTGCCTTTCAAAGTTTTTCCAGACCCTTGAGACTGTCGCTCAGTGACAAGGCTAAGCCTGAGCAGAGAAAAGGGATTTTAGAGTTCTATCACTGCTTTCCTGTTACATGTGTCCTCTTGGTGCATGTGTGGGTGTGAAAGAGCTGTAGAGTAGAGCATTTTTAAATAAGAGAGTGCTCATTGCTGGTGAGGATGTAGGAAGGTGGACACTTGAATGCCGTGCTGATAGGAATAGAAACGCACACACATTTTTAATAAAGAATTTGGTATCTGAGAACCTTTAAGTTTTTCCCTTTTGATCTAGTATTCTGCTTAGGAAGTTGATCAGAATGTGTACAAAGATTATTTATGGAGGTGTAATGAGTTTTTTATGTATTATACAATTGTACATGAGCATGTTAGAAAACTCAAGCCATGTAGAATTGTGTGGAATAAAAAGAAATGTCCTGTTTGCACACCTCTCCCACAAACCCCCTTTTCTCTACTATTATGAAATTTGCAGACACCACGTGGACCATAGTGACAAAAACTCTGGAAACTTCAAAATATCCAATATACTTAAGTTATGGTTCTCTTTCATATGTTAAACTAACATTTGGCCTTTATGTCTATGAAAGTGCTTGTGAATGAGAAAATGCAAAGAACAAACTTGAAAATGCACCCTGTTGAAACTATGAAAAATGGAGAGTTAAGTCTGGAAGAAAATACGGCAAAATGGATGCCCAAGAGCCATTTTTACTCTCTATGAGTGGGTGTTAATGTTTAAAGCTTTTTCATGGAAAGGGAGATATACACAAAAGTAGAAAGAACAGTGCAGTGAACTTCTTCAATCTTTTAGTAAGTTTCAACAGTGGTGAACTTTGTACCAATCTAATAATCACTTTAGGGTAGGGTATTTCCTTTTTAGAGCAAGTGTTACACTTGTATTTAGGAAAAAGTAAAAGTACAGAGAAGGGGCTAAGTGAGAAGGCGGAAGGGCAGGTTTTGCATTAACAGCCTCTGGTTTCTTTTTCAGTTGCTGCCCATTGAAAAAGCTGCTAAGAAGCAGAAGGCACGGGAAGCTGTTGCTGGGTGAGTTTTGAAAACTCTTAGGAGAGAGATGAGGCAGGGGGTGAAGGAAACTGAGGAAGGAGGAGGTGTCTGTTTTGATCTGTGAGTTGTTCTGTTCCTGGACCCGTTTCTAGGGGCCACTGGTGTGAGGAGGAGACTCGTGAAGGGGAGGAAATGGAGAAAGTGTTGCCTGAGTCAGGCCCCAAAAAGAATGAGATGGATGGGGGCCTACAGATCAATGTGGATGAGGAGCCCTTTGTGCTGCCCGCTGTTGGGGAGACGGAACAGGATATCCTTCCAGTGCAGGGTGAGGGGTTTCCAGGCCCTGGGACCTCGTGAAAGAGTTCCTTAACGCGTCCACATGCCCAGGCTCCAGACTTGCAGCAAGTTCACAAGCGCATCCAGGATATAGTAGAAGTGCTGCGGGATTTTGGATCTCAGCGGGAGGAAGGTCGGTCTCGTTCTGAATACCTGCACCGGCTTCAGAAGGATCTGGCTACTTACTACTCGTATGGAGACTTCCTGCTTGGCAAGCTCATGGACCTCTTCCCTATGTCAGAGGTAGTACATTTGTCCATCTCACACCCCTTCTGCTTTTCTCACCATCTCTCGCCTCATGAGGTCTGTAAGGAAGGCCGTCAGCTGTGTTGCTCTCTTCTCTTCTGACTAAGCTCTTTGGTCAGCCTGACTTGCCCCCCTGCCATCTTGTTTTCCCAGCTGGTGGAGTTCTTAGAAGCTAATGAGGTTCCTCGGCCCATCACCCTCAGGACCAATACCTTGAAAACTCGGCGCCGAGATCTTGCTCAGGTGAGGGATGGGTTTTGCGGTTTGCTCATCTCAGGGAGGTACTGGTTTCTGCTAACTGTAGAGACTTCCCTTTTCCCACCCTGGCTGGGTGGGTCTCAGGAGCTAAGCATTTCTTCGTACAGTCATGGTACCAGGGGGCAAACCTAGACAGGCCTGGTGTCATGCTGGGGCTGGCTGGCTGGCTGGCTCGGCCTAGGACCTCTGGAGTAGAAAACTCATCCCTTAGCCTCTGCTCCCAATGACAGAGTTGAGCAATCTGCAACATGATGAGGGGGCTGCCTCAGAAAGAAATGGGAGGGAGTCTGCCTTTAAATCAAGAAGCTGGTTTAGCTGTGATTCCTGCCCACAGAAAAAGACACAACACACTTGCACAAACAACACTTTAAGCTCATTGTTTCCAGGAGTTCAGGGGCCCCAGGTTTAAGAACCTGTTCTAAAGTACGTGGTGTGGGCCTGTGTGTTGTATATCTCCTGGTGTGAAGATAACCTGATAATTATCTTTAGTGTGCTATAAGCAGTGACATTTCATTTTAGGATGGTAAGGGGACTGAGCCCCTTGGAAAATTAGTCTACTTCAGGAGATAAAAGAATGAAATTAGCTGTCTGTTCCATTGGGATGGAGTTCAGACCTTGAGTTAGAGCCTGAGGCTACAGTAAAGGACATTTAGGTTGGGATGAGACAGGAAAAACTGTGTTCAGTGACTCTGATTGTTGTGTTCTGAGTACAGGCTTTGGTTGTAGTGTCACAGATTTTCTGATAGAATGAGGTTTTCATATCTCAATTTGTTTTCTGGGTATAGTAGCTTATGAGACTTCTAAATCTTTTTTCTTTTTATCTTCAGGCATTAATCAATCGTGGGGTTAACCTGGATCCCGTGGGCAAGTGGTCAAAGACTGGACTAGTGGTGTATGATTCTTCAGTGCCCATTGGTAAGCATGCGCTGCCTAGGAGTCCCCCTGCCATTGCTCTAGGCACTGCATCACCGACGGGTTCTCCTGCACAGGTGCTACTCCGGAGTACCTGGCTGGGCACTATATGCTGCAGGGAGCTTCCAGTATGCTGCCTGTCATGGCCTTGGCACCCCAGGAGCACGAGCGGATCCTGGACATGTGCTGTGCCCCTGGAGGAAAGACCAGCTACATAGGTATGAGAGGGCCAGGCAGGGGTGGGATTCATTTGACTTTCTGCTCTTGAAAGTAGATGGGGTCAGGGACTTGTTAGTGTTCAAGAAGCAGGGCACAGGCAGCTGGCAGAGTGGTGAGGAGCACAGGCTCTGGAGCTGACCTGGGTTGCAGCCCCATGTGCACCGCTTACTGCCCGTATGACCTTGGGCAAGCCCCCAGTCCTCTTTCATCACCTATAAGATAGCGTGGTCTTGGGCTGGCCGTTGGAGTGTGCTTGCATTATGAGGGTTGAGCTGTGCATACAGAGTGGCATAGTAGGCTTTCAAGAGGCTTCATAGTGTGACTGCAGAGAAGGGAGGGATTTCTGCCTTCCTGTTCCCAGCCTTTGCATGCTTGGATGAGAGACCCCTTGCATCCCAGCTAGAATTGTTCCCAAGCCTGGGCCCTACTGCAGTATTTCAAAACACTCGTGTGGATGGGGGTCTCTTTCTTACTCTACCAAGCAGCTACAGTTTGGCACTAAATTCATCCCCAGTGCAGGTTGTGGTTTCTTCGCTGTCTTGGCCAAGGGTTGCCTTATTTGTAGTAGATTTCTGCCAGCCTAGCATTGTCAGCTAGCATTGTCAGGTTTTGACCTAGTTGTCTGCACATAACTACTCAGAACTACCTCATTAAACCGTAGCTTTTTCAAAGAAGTGACAGTCTGGAGCCAGAGGATGTTCAGTGGCAGTGAAGACCACGGTGGCAGGCTTGCCTGTCACCAGGGCTTGGTGCAGACTGGGTAGACCTGGACAGTACAGTGGGGAGCGGGGCTTCTGGAGGGAAGATGCTTTGAAGTGATGAGATTCTACCAGCTGGAGGTCAGCTGGTACGTGTGGAGGCAGAGGAGCTCACTGCTGAGCATGTGCCCTCCCGCCCTTCAGCGCAGCTCATGAAGAACACAGGTGTGATCCTTGCCAATGATGCCAATGCTGAGCGGCTCAAGAGTGTCGTGGGCAACCTGCACCGGTTGGGAGTCACCAACACCATTATCAGCCACTACGATGGGCGCCAGTTCCCCAAGGTGCGGCTTTCCTGAGGTGTCAACAATTCACCTGCTCCCTTCCTGACATTCAAATGTTTAGACTTGCCCCTAGAATAAAGGGTGTGGTCAGGTTGCCAGAAACATCTGATTAACATGCCCTGTTTCCCAGGTGGTGGGGGGCTTCGACCGAGTGCTTTTGGATGCTCCCTGCAGTGGCACTGGGATCATCTCCAAGGACCCAGCTGTGAAGACTAACAAGGTGAGAAGTGTGGGAGGACCAGACAGTGGTCTTGGCTGGGCCTTGCAGAGCCAGCATGGGAGGTAGAGGAGCATTCTAGACAGTCAGTTACTTACCCCTCCACCTGAGGCTGCCTTTGAAATTCTGACACCCTTGGTGTCTCCTCCTTGGGACAGGATGAGAAGGACATCCTGCGCTGTGCTCACCTGCAGAAAGAGTTGCTCTTGAGTGCTATTGACTCTGTCAGTGCCACCTCCAAGACAGGAGGCTACCTCGTCTACTGTACCTGTTCCATCATGGTGAGACTGCTGTTGTGGCAGAGCCTGAGGGGCAGGGATGGGAGGCCTGTTGCCCCTTAGAGCTCCTGTCAGCTCTAGCTCTGCTTTCCCTTCCATTTCTGCCTCTCCCACATGTCCAGGTGGAGGAGAATGAGTGGGTCGTCAACTATGCCCTGAAAAAGAGGAATGTGAGGCTGGTGCCCACAGGTCTGGACTTTGGCCAGGAGGGTTTTACCCGCTTTCGAGAGAGGCGCTTCCACCCCTCTCTGCGTTCAACCCGCCGCTTCTACCCTCACACCCACAACATGGATGGTTTCTTTATTGCCAAGTTCAAGAAATTCTCCAATTCTATCCCCCAGTCCCAAACAGGTAAGTGATCTGTTCTCTCTTCCCTTATCACCACCTTTGCTTCTTTCAAGAGGCTTCATAGTGTGACTGCAGAGTTCTGTCTTCCTGTTCCCAGCCTTTGCATGCTTGGATGAGAGACCCCTTGCATCCCAGCTAGAATTGTTCCCAAGCCTGGGCCCTACTGCAGTATTTCAAAACACTCGTGTGGATGGGGGTCTCTTTCTTACTTTACCAAGCAGCTACAGTTTGGCACTAAATTCATCCCCAGTGCAGGTTGTGGTTTCTTTGCTGTCTTGACTGAGGGTTGCCTTACTGGTAATAGACTTCTGCCAGCCTAGCACTGTCAGCACTGGGTTGGCACAAGACTCTTCAGAACTATGAGCAGTTTCCTGAGCCGTCGTGCTAATTGCAGGTCTTTTTCTCAGCCATCTTGAGGAGTCTGGCCTGGATCTTGGGGAAGGGTAGAGTTTTCTGAAACCAGCTTGAGAGCTCTGCATGCTCAGTGTAACCTGGGTTTAGTTGGAAAAGGGAGAAGAGAGCCTCTGAGTATAAAATGAATGACTTACTAAGTTGATCTTTTTTTCTTTATAAATAATGCCCCTTAAAAATTTACATCTGAATGTTAACAGAGCAAAAAAACCTTAATAGCAAAATTTACTCTTTTCCTGTAATTTAAAAAGTACATATTTAATGTCAGTTCTTGTTTATGTCTTACTAACTTGTTTCTAGTTGCTGTATGCTAGCCTTATTTTCCTGCATCTCATCAAAGTCTACATTAAGAAAATTATCTTCTCTGATTAAAAAAAAAGCCCAGTGCCTTAGGTTTATTCAGGATTCACCTCCTTCTCAGAGTATCTTATTACATGCTGCCCTCAAGGGGATACAGTTTCCTCCAAAAACCTTTTGGCCCAAGGTTGGGTAGTGGTCCCTTTCCTTTATTTAATACAAGGTTCAGATATGGAGTGAATGCAGGCCTGGTGATGCTAAGTAATGTGAAACTGGGGAATCTGCTCTTAGGCAGAGTCCCAGTTGGTGGCAACACTGGGCCAAGAGTACCCAGGCAGTTGCCTTATTTTAATACCTCTACTTCTCCCCACTGATGATCCTGACACAATGATGAGGCCATTTTCTGAAACCATCTTTAATTTTAACCCCAGGCAACTCTTCCGCATCCATCCCTACAAACCCAGACTTGTCTGACCTGAAAGGTCAGGTGACCCCAAAGCTTGAGAGCAGCAGCCAGCCTGCCAAGAAGGCCAGAGTGGTTGTGAAAGCCAAGTGGCAGTTGCAGAAACAGCGACAGCCCAAGAAGGCCTCCTCCCAGAAGCAGAATGGAATCTCTAAAGTGACAGACGCAGAACTGGCCCCTGTATCTTCTGTCAGAAAGGCCCAAGCTCCCTCCAAGCTCCAGGATAGCAGTCAGCCAGCTGGAAAAGCTGAACTGACCAGGGAACTGAAGGTGACTGGGAAACTAAAGCACCAGTCACCAAAGCTGCAGCTGTCCAAGAAAGTTGCCTTCCTGAAGCAGAGTGCTCTCCCCAAGGGCTCGGGCCCAGAGGTGCCTGCTCTGCTGGCTCTCTCCAAGACCCAAGCCACCCGCAAGCCTGAGGACCACGATCAGCCCCTTGGGAATGCCAGAGGGGTTGAGAAGGTAAAGCAGCGGTTGCCAGAACAGCCTCTCAAGAAAGCTGCCTTCCAGACACGGAATGGCACCCCCAAGAGACCTAAGACTCCCTCCATGTCCCCACTCCGTTCCAGCCGGCCCCCACCAGCAAAGAGGAGAAAATCTCAGTCCTGCGGCAGCAGCCAGCCGCTGCTGTCTTAGATGGCTAGTTGAAACTAGACTGGGGTGGCTCATTGCCTTTGTCACTGGGTTGGAACCCTTACCTCTGTGAGGTTTGCTTCCCTGCTGTGCATGTGAAATCTAATACACCTCTTAGTGTCTGGTCTGGTGACTGTGTATTTTTTTTGAGGGGACTGGGTATAGGCTTTGCTGCTCTAAGGGCAGGGATGGGAGGGTGGGACGGAGAGGACTGCGGTACACTGAACAGCTAGGTAAGACTCAGGCACCTGGCATCCCTGAGTCTTCCCAGGGACCCAGGGAAGGAGTCGGGGTCAGTCAAGGGTGTTTGGACCCTGGGGAGAGGAGAGAGAGCAGTTACCGGTGTGGGCAAGTGGGGCTTCCGGACACGAGAACTCGGAGTACTGGAGGACCTGGGTGTTCTGCCACCCCAGTGGATTTCGGGCATGGGCTGGGGTCCCCTCTGGAAGGGCGGGCCGGTGTTCTGTCGGGCCCGGGCTCAACCTCAGGCCCGGAAAGGTCCAGGTGCCAGCCGTCAGTTGAGCCATTCATTGGCTTTCTCTCTGCCCTCCACCGCCCCCATGACCTCTGCCCCTTCTGTCGGGCCGTCCGATTGGTTGCTCCGCGTTCCCCTGGCGTCTCATTGGCTCTTCTCTCTCGCCCTCCATCCCTGCTCCTGCACTGGTCTCCGTCTCCCAGCAGAAGGCGCAGCCATGAATCCGTTATTCGGTCCCAACCTCTTCCTCCTACAGCAGGAGCAGCAGGGCCTGGCCGGGCCGCTGGGGGACCCCCTAGAAGGCGACCACTTCCCCGGCGGAGGGGACGTGTCCCCGGCGCCGCTCGCTCCGGCCGGTCCGGCTGCTTACTCGCCGCCCGGGCCGGGCCCGGCGCCCCCCGCCGCCATGGCGCTCCGCAACGACCTGGGCTCCAACATCAACGTGCTCAAGACCCTGAACCTCCGGTTCCGCTGCTTCCTGGCCAAGGTGCACGAGCTGGAGCGCCGCAACCGGCTGCTGGAAAAGCAACTGCAGCAGGCGCTGGAGGAGGGTAAGCAGGGCCGGAGGGGCCTGGCTCGCCGCGACCAGGCCGTGCAGACCGGCTTCGTCAGCCCCATTCGGCCCCTGGGCCTTCCCCTGGGCGCCCGGCCGGCCGCCGTCTGCACCCCGTCGGCGCTGGTGCTGGGCTCGCCCGCGCGCTCGCCAGCCGGTCCGCTGGCGCCCTCCTCGGCCTGCCACTCGTCGCCCTCCACTTCCACCTCTGCCGGCTACTCCTCGTCGGCCCGCTTCATGCCCGGTACCATCTGGTCCTTCTCTCACGCCCGCCGGCTCGGGCCGGGACTGGAGCCCACTCTAGTGCAAGGGCCTGGCCTGTCGTGGGTGCACCCTGATGGGGTGGGCGTCCAGATCGACACCATCACCCCCGAGATCCGCGCACTCTACAACGTGCTGGCCAAAGTGAAGCGTGAGCGGGACGAATACAAGCGGAGGTAGGGACTGGGAAGGAGGGACAGGGCCCTCTGTCATGCCCACATGGCCGGAACTAGGTGTGGGTCCAGGAGAGGAGGGCAGTTGGGGCCTAAGAATCAGGGAGAAGTTAAATGAGTGAAGTTCCTGCTGTATCAGGCAGAGCTTTGAAGGAGGTAGATGGGATTGGATACAGGGAGGCTGGAATCCACAGAGAATGCAGAAGTCCCACTTGTGACAGGAAGGACACCGGGAGAGGAATACCGTGGGAAATTCATATTTTCTTCTGGCTCTTCTTTTCTCTCATATAACTGCAGTGTTTGGATGACTTGTTAACTATGGGGTTTTGTGAGATGTGAAGGGGACATAGCTTTGAGAGGTCACATCTGGGGTGCTGCTTATCCCCCCCAGTCTCAGACCTTGGAGCAGTTTTGTCATATAGGCTCTACATACTGATCAAAAGTAAGGGACAAAGAATACAGCTGTACTTTAGAAGTCTAGGTGCAATTAGAAGCGGGTAGGGAGGAAGGGGCACCTTGCACCCACCCAGGGTTTCCCAAAGCAATATTGGTAGAAACTGGATACCTGCTCTAGTTCCATCTGAAAGGCTCTGGGGACCTCTGGGCATTTCTTGGAGTAGGTAAAAAATAAAAATGGGAAATGAAAGAGCAAAGGGAATTCTCTAGGGAAAGGGGAAGAGCCTGGTAGTTGTCATAGGGCCAGTGGAAGCTGGGGGAATCTGAGAAAGTGCTGAGCCAGGGCGGAGGAAATGTGAACAGAGCCAACAAAGGAGAGAGGAGGGAAAAGCTAGGAGTGTGGAGACGCCCTGTGAGTATAATGCAGCTGGGGGCAGCCCGGTGCATCCTGAGGGTGCATACTTGGCTTTCTGCAGGAACTGGTGGGGCAGTACCAGGGGCCCAGTGCTGGAGCTCTGGCTTCTTAGAGGGTTGATAATCAGGCTCTCAGGACAGGAACACGACCACAACCAGCGCTTTGTAGGCTCTGTGGCCCATGTCATGGTTGAAGAGGAAGGAGATGATGACAGGTCAGAAGGAGGCTTTGGTATGGGGTCTTCAAGTTTAACCTCTTAATCAGCCACTCTGACCCCTTGTGGGCAGGCTTGGGAACTACTCCTGCCTCCAACCCCTACCGCCAAGTGTAGCTGGGCTGGTGGGGACTGACCTCAGAAATTGCTGCTGGGTCTGAGGGATCTGTACCTTGCCAGCATCCAGCTGATCCAGATGAGCAGGCTTTCTGGGACTGAGTTCTGTCCCTTAGTTGCAGTCCATGTTATGGGAGTCTTTGGGACTCTCAGTTCTCCTAAAACCATCATCCAGATGCCACCCAGAACCATCCTGCACCTGCCCCTGTCCCTGCAGAGGGTAATCAACAGTCAGCAGTGGAACATGGACGGACAGTTCTGGAATACATCCATAACCACAAGAACAACTGCCTTTCACAGGAGCATTTCTTTCTTTCTTTTTTTTTTTTTTAACTGAAAGAGTGTTTGTCCTTGGTCCAGCTGTCCAGGGCAGCACAGAGTTCTTCCTTGGGGGCCGAGCTCATCGCTTGGCAGCACGCTGCTGTGTAGAGGCCCTGCAGCTCAGGCTGTATGATATGTGGCACTGGCAGTTGCTCACTCATCCACTCAGAGTCCTGCCCTTGTTCTCCTTACAACAATACTGCAGCTCCGTAGCCTGAAAGGCAGGGGTCTAGCTGGAGCATGGCGCTGGGGAGGAGCTGAGGCCTTCTGTTCTGTTCTCAACTCCACTGCTGGGTGTGACCTTGGGTGGGTCTCCTTCTCTTGGCCTCAGTTTTTCCCATATAGGAATAGTCCCTGCTTCCTCACTTCACTCAAGGGTACCATTTATTTAGAAGAGAGGTGTTTGGTAAGTGTAGAGTACCAGAAATTGCTTACTTTCTACCAAGTTAAAGGGACCTCATGAGAGCAGATTTGAATGGAGGTCACAGTGGAACTATCTGTGGGAAAGTCTGGCTGGAGAGCAAACAGAATTCTAGTAGCTTCCACTACTAGATTTACGTTCAGATTTTTTTTTTACCCCTCTAAGAGTTTATTCATCTTAAGCTTTACCTAACTTCGTTAAGTTTCTACCTGAATTTTTTTACTTCACTGTCAAATAGTGCTTCCCGCCCTTTCTGATGCATCTTGGACAGTCATTGTCCTTTCAGCCTTGATTTCCTCTTCCGGGGACTCGGAGACTCCAGAGTGTGAGGGTACTGCATCTCATGCCTTTATATTGTAGATGAAGAAGCCAAGGTCCAGAAGAGATTTAAAAAAAGGCCTTACCTAAGAGCCCGATGGTCCTAGGGCCCTTCCTTGCACCCCCAACCCCCACCTGAGAGAGATGCCAGAGCAAGAGGGAGAAGGACGTGGGGGCAGCAGGGGAGGGTGGCAAGGAGCCGAGAGGGCTGGGCACTGGAGTTGTGATGAGCTGGCAGGGTGGTGGCTGGACTGGCCGCCTCTTCCCTCCCCAGCCAGGAGGGGCAGTGGCGGTGAGGTAGAGGAATTATAATTAGGAATGCTGCAGTGCGGATGTGAGAGAGGAATGGGAGCACCCAGGGGGCATGGCCAGGCGAGATGGGAGGAGACTCAGGGAGGGGAGGAAGGATAGAGCCCCACGTCTGCAGAAGTGTTCCTCATGGGCTTTCATTTCACTGCGGTCCTCTTTTTGTTTCCTTCCTAACCAGCTCTCCTATGTTGAAGTTTCTCTCTTGGTGCAGTTTCCCTCCTCAGACTGGAGGAAGCCTTTCCAGAATGTGGCAAGAAGTGTTAGCTGTGTGGGTGGGGTCCCCCAGCCAGCCTTGCAGGATCCCAAGAGCCCAAGCGGTGATGCCGCCCACCCGTCATGTTCTGGAACCGGCCTGGCTTGCCAAGCACTGTCCTCTGTGAAAAACCCACCTGGATAACAGCTCTGCCTGGGGCCAAGAGTGCCTTTTAGCCTACTTGTGATCTAGGTCTCTGAATCTGGGTCCCAGGAGATGCTGCTTCTAGCTCTCAGCCCCCCTACTAACTTTTCATACTCCAGTCCCTTCCCTCTGGGCTAGGGGCTTGGCATCCCAGGCTCCTGCTTCCCACCGCCTCAGTGCCTCAGGCCAGCCTGTCACCTCTAGGCTCACCGAGAGGGGCTCTGGGCAGGCAGTTTCCGGAGCTTGTGGGGATGGACTTTGAGTGTCTGCTGCCAGGCTCTTGACCAACTCTGTTGATGCGGGATGTGTCCTGCAGCTGCTTTTACAGGGTTAAATGGTCCCACAAGAGGCAGGGCAGCGGGCTAGAGGAGCTCTGTTCTGGTGCAGGCAGGAGGCGGGAGACCGGATCTGTGCGCCTGAAGGTGGGACACTGGGCTGGGGCGCCTGGTGGTCTGGTGCGGGTGGTGGTGGGCAGCCGGGCAGCTGGTGAGACAGCGCCTGGGTGGGACGGGTACCGTGGAGGACGAGGGTAGCAGCACTCTCTCTTAAATGTAGTTCCTGGTGCATGGCCCGGATGTTCTGGAAAGGGAGCTGGTGAGCTTGGCCCTTGCCAGAAAGTGTGGAGCCGCCTGACAACTGACTGGCGAGCCAGCCATTTCTGGCTGCAGCCCTTCCCTATCCAGGGAGCCAGGCCAGGGAGTGAGCCTGAGCCGAGAGGTGGGGAACAGGGAGCTGCAGGCAGGGAAGGGCTCACACCGACCCTCTGCCTTCTCCCCATGCCTGCTAGGTGGGAAGAAGAGTACACGGTGCGCATACAGCTGCAAGAGCGAGTGAGCGAGCTCCAGGAGGTGAGGGCCGTTCTGCCTTCTGCCCTCACCCTCTCATTGCTCTTGGGCTCTGGTGCCAGCCCCTGGCCCTGCCTATCCTTACCTTCCCACTGGCAGTGCCACTGATGTTAGGATTTTCTCCCTGGCTAGGAAGCCCAAGAGGCTGATGCCTGCCAGGAGGAACTGGCGATGAAGGTGGAGCAGTTGAAGGCTGAGTTGGTGGTCTTCAAGGGGCTCATGAGCAATGTGAGTGTGGCCCCCCCAACCCCGTGGGCTGCTCAGGACCAGGTGCAGCCGGCCCTGGCAGTTTGGGCTGTGATTTCCTGTCCCACCCCACTTTGCCATGCTTCCGCTTTTTTCCCCTGGTGCCCCCTAATTCAAGAGAAGAAGGATCAGAAGTCCCCATGTTGTGTCTGAGGGGCCGTATAATCTTTGTGGTCCTAATGGTGGTTAAGCAGTTCGTTAAGAACCCAGAGCCTGGCTCTCCACATTGCCAGCTGTGCAGCACGGGTGAACTCCTTCAGTGCTCTGCCCTGTGTCCTCGAGCGTGGAAGAGATGACAAGGCAGGTGCTTTGTAGAGTGACTGCGAGAATATAGTGTACCTAGGACAGTGCTGCGCATACTTAGTGCCAAATATGTATTCACTAGTAGTGTTATTTTGACAGCACTTTCTCTCCCTGGGTAATTCCCAGTACTCTCTTCCTCTGGGAACATAGTCCTGGAAGGGACCCAGGCCCTGGGCCCCTGTACCTCCCAGGAGCTCCCCGTCTGGCCAGGGAGCCAGTTGTAGAGCAGCTCCTTGTGTGAGCAGGTGCTGTGGGGAGGGCACCCGGGAGGACTTGGAGGAGGTGGCAGTGGCGCACGACCTGAGGGAGGAGGAGGGTCTTGCCTTGCGGTCCTTGTCTGGGTGCTTGCTCACCGTCCCCTGTGTTTCCTGGCCAGAACCTGTCAGAGCTGGACACGAAGATCCAGGAAAAGGCCATGAAGGTGGACATGGACATCTGCCGCCGCATCGACATCACCGCCAAACTGTGCGACGTGGCTCAGCAGCGCAACTGTGAGGACGTGATCAAGATGTTCCAGGTGAGGGGTTGGCCACCCTCGGCCCGGAAGGGGCAGGCCTGGGCTCAGGCTCCCGGCCCACACAGCCCAGGGCCTGAGCTCCTCGGGAGGGTTGGGGCAGACACACAACCTTCCGTCCTCACTGGCTGGAGCCAGGCCCTGCCCTCCTTTTCGGGGGGACCTGATTGTGGGGCCCTCGGTGGGACTAGGCTGGGGGGCAAGGAGCAGCCTCTGGAGAGGAGTTCGGAAGCTGTTTCTAACGCCATCTCTCCCTTCCTTCTCTCTCTCCTCTGTCTGCTCCTCGCCTCTCTTCCTTCATCTTCTCTTGCTTTCTCCACAGAAGAAGCTGGTTAGTAGCACTCTCATGCAAGCTCTGTAACGTCCCGGTCCCAGTTTCAGAGGCAGCCAGGCCTCCGGCCCCCAGGGCTGCCCCGCCAGGCTGCTCGGTGCAGATTGCCCCCTCCTCTTTCTCCCCTTGCCTCCCCCCCACCTCCTCCCCCTAGGCGTCCCTTCCTTCCACCCCTCTCCCTCTGACTTGCCAGATCTGGATATAGATTCAGGTTCTCCTTTGTAAACACTGGCCCCCTCATCCTTGCGGCCCAAACTTTTCTTTTCAGTTCAGTCATTTCATTAGAAATACTTTTTTAAGAATAAATGTCCTCTGTAGCCATTATGCACATCTTAGCGTGGTCACTGCAGGGTCACGTTTCTCCTGATCTTACTGCTCTGTTCTCTATTTCTTCTCTCCTTCCTTCTCAGTCTGCAGCCCTGTTCCCATCTGTGTCTGTCTGCCTGCCTCTTGGTGACTCTGGTGTCTGTTCCTGTCGTTGTAACTGTGTCTTCTCTCTCTGTCTGCCCGCCCTTTTGTTGGTTCATGCTTCTCCTGCCTTCCGCGCATTCCTGCCGGCGCCCGCCCCCTTCTCCTCATGCACCCGGCCTCGTCTCTGTAGTCTCTGCACTTGTCTCCCATTAAGGTCCCATCCATGGGGGGGCGGAAGCGGGAGCGCAAGGCTGCCATCGAGGAGGACACCTCCCTGTCGGAGAGTGGCGGGCCCTGCCAGCCCGATGGGGACGAGGAGGAGAGCACAGCCTTCAGCATCAACGAGGAGATGCAGCGTATGCTCAACCAGCTGTGAGTCCCGCAGGAACCCCCCCGCAGCACCCGCAGAGGCCGGAGCTCCCCGCAGGCCCCTCCGCAGGACGGAGGCGGGCCCCACCCTCCTGACAGCCGGGCTCCCTGTCTCTAGGAGGGAGTATGATTTTGACGACGACTGTGACAGCCTGACTTGGGAGGAGACTGAGGAGACCCTGCTACTTTGGGAGGATTTCTCAGGCTATGCCATGGCAGCTGCAGAGGCCCAGGGAGAGGTAACCACCCCTCCCGGCCTCGGGGCCCCTATAGTTCTGCCCAGCCAACTCCCTGCTTCCTTGCTGTTTTCTGTCTGTGGCTGTCATCCTTTATCTGCTTCTCCCCTCTTCCTTTATCCTCCTCCTTATCTTCCTGCAGTTTCCTGTAACCGGACTTTCTCTCTCTCTCCCTCCCCTGCCTGGCCCTTGCATCGCCCCACCCTGGCCCTCCCTGTCGGCTTCCCCCTCGCTTCCCTGCTTCCCTTCCTACTCCAGCAGCAAGAGGACAGTTTGGAGAAGGTGATTAAAGATACTGAGTCCCTGTTCAAAACCCGGGAGAAAGAATATCAGGAAACCATTGACCAGATAGAGGTAAGGATGCAAGCTGAAGCGAGGCCGTGAGTGGGGCTATGGGACCCCAGGCCCAGGGCCTCCCCCTTTCTTTTGTGGAGGAGGAGGGTCTCCTGCTGTAGTAGCTGTACACCTCAGGCACTGCGGGGCAGTTGATGGGGGCTCAGACCTCAGCTCTGTCTCTTACTTCTTGTGGCTCTGATGTTTCATGAGCTATTTATTCTCTCCAAGCTTATTTCTTTATTTCTAAAATGGGAGTCTTAATACTTCCTCTCTTAGGGCTGTTTGAAGATCACATGAAAGAATGCCTGAGTGAGGCTTAGGGCAGTGTCTTTCTCAGCAAACACACTGTGGTGGCTTTATTATTACCATCCTTACTACTCGGTGCCATCACAGAGACCACTAAGCGGGGACTGAACCTGGCTGCTGCCTCGGCTCAGAACCTCCATTTTTAGTCCTTTGCCTTAGGGAGCCTTCTGGAGGTGGCAAGTGGCTCTGGTGCTGTACCTTCCATGCCAGGCCTTTGGGGGCTGCAGGAAGGGTTTGTGGCACCCTGCATGGAGGTGGGGGGGGCGCTCCTGTGAGCCCTCTTACCCATGTTGGGGGCCCTTCCCTGAACACTGTGACTTGGGCATGAGGCCAGTGGAGTTCTGTGACTCAGCCTCTCCCCAGGCCCATGTGGCTAATTACACTGTCCCTGCTCTCACACTGCCTGCGCTTTGAGAAGGAAGTTGAGAAAAATTTCCTACATACTTATTCTCTCAACACACATCAAACAGTCTTGCTCCTTCAAGCAAAACCTGCTTTGGTTTCCTGCGCAGGCAGACAGCTGCTCAGTGTTAGAGCAGACTCATGCCGCTAGCTGGGGAGCTGCGCAGGGAGAACCGCTGCCCTCTGCCCTCACACCGACCTCCCCGCCTCCCTTCTCCCCAGGGAGCAACAGTGGGAGGACCGTGAGGAGAGCAGACAAGGTGTTGGTGGCAGTGCCACTCCTGGGGATCCGTCTGGGGTACCTGAGGTCCTGTTATCTAAGTGAGGTTGACCTCTCAGGGTCACTGAGATGTGGCAAGGACCATTTCCTGTTGTTGGATGGTAAAGCTGAAGCCCAGGTGGAGGGATCCTTTCACCCTGCCTCCTCTTCCCCATCTTCCTGGCCTCCCCCTGCCCTCTGCTTATGCAGCTGGCTGACGTCATCAGTGCGTGTTGTCACCGGTACCTTTGAATGTAGGGTCATCTTCTTTACCTCCTCCTTGCTTTGAAGTGTGAGTTATGGGGAGACATACAGATGCACAGAGACAGCCGGTGGCAGGTCTTGGCTTGTGTTTTGATAGACACATTTGTCTCATTTCCTTCATCCCTGTTGTACTGAGTGGCTCTAGAACCCAGCCCCTTACTCACTGGCTCTCCTGAGGTGGGAAATTAGGGTGAAGGGGGCAGCTGAGCTGAACAAGAGCTGGTTTCTCTGGTTTCCTTCCTAGCCTGAACAGTCGGCACATCCTATTTCTTGGGCCCACTGCTGTGGGACCCCAGCCATTTGAGCCACACTCATGAGGGCTTCTGACCCACCCAGGTCACCATCTTGTCTTGTTACTGTCCTGACCACCTCTTTGTCTGGCCCTGTGGCCCATTTACTGCTTCCTCCAAGTTCCCATCCTCTGTCAAGTTTGGATTAGTTTGGGGTGGCTTCCTCTGTCCTGTTCAGATCATTTATGGGTGGTTTCCTACACTTTTGCTTTGCTCTTCAGCAGTCAAGCGAATACCACTCTGAGCAGTTTTATTCTGCCTCTTCTTTTGGCCCCTGTCCTTTGTACCCTAGACAGAGTGAGGCAGCAGATTGTCTTCCTGCCTCCGCGCCCACCTCTCGGCTCCTCCTCAGAGCCTGCGGCACAGGACTGGGCTCGGGAGGGAGCCTGTGCTGCCTTGAGTCTGAGCCCACGTTTTTGCACATAAATATTTCTTAAATCAAAATACATCTTATAACCAGGAGGACAGCAGTCTTTCTGTTAGTCTGTGATGATGGCTTACAAATGAGAAAATAAGGAAATAAGGAGGAAATGGATGGTGCGAGAACTGAGCCCCTCTCAATGGTGTGGCCAGATTTCTTCCTTTAGGCCAGGAGTCTTGTGGGTACTTCACAAAGTTCATTAATAACTTCCCATCGAGGTGCTGGGCATGCACATGCAGAGATGAATGAGACTTTTCCCTTCCAGAGCTCCCAGTTCAGTGTGGGAGAGACTAGGTGCAGAGTTGTCTGGGGAGTGAGGGATGGGCCAGGACCTGGAGGAACCATGGAGAGGAAGTGACACTGTGCACAGAGCCACCCATGCTCCCAACAATGTCCGTTGCCTCAGAGCTGCCCGCACTGACGATTCCTCACTTGTCAGGAAGACGAGAAGGAATGATAGTATATTGGGGGCCTTTTGCCTTGACCTGATTTATTTTTAAATCTGAGCCATCAACCTTTGCTGCCTGGGCTCCTGCCTGGCGGCGCTCCTGGCGTGCTGGCCCCCTGGGGTGGGGCAGGGACCCTGCTGATCCATGGCCCTGCCCTGTCCCCACCACAGCTGGAGCTGGCCACGGCTAAGAATGACATGAACCGGCACCTGCACGAGTACATGGAGATGTGCAGCATGAAGCGAGGTTTGGATGTGCAGATGGAGACCTGTCGCCGGCTCATCACGCAGTCTGGGGACCGGTAGGGGCTCCCCATGGGTGTGGCCCTCCGGGGTGATGCAGGAGGGAGCAGTGGGCCAGAGCCCTGGGCGGGCAAGGCCTGAAGATGCTCTGGCAGTGGCTGTGTCACATGTTGATGGGCTCTCCTTTTGGGGTCCCCTGGTGTGTCTGCCCAGCCCACAGCTCCCCTCAGCAGTTGGATGGTACATGTGTCCGCTCGTGGCTGGACAGCTGAAACCTCCAATGCTACCAGCTCTGGCAGCTAAAACCTGACCAGGAACCCAAGGGGTGCAGGGCAGATGTTTATCTGAAGTCCCAGCCACAGTCCCTGCATTTGATTCTGCATAAGTTATACTGCAACCAAAAAGAAAATATATAAGAAGTCACAAAACAGTATAGGTAGACATAAAGCTGAGGTCATCAAGTCAGTGCCCTTGGGCTCAGGCGACATCTCTCATGCTGTGACTTCAGATATTTCTAAACTCTGAGCTTCCCAGAGTCCCCAAGATAAAAAGGGAGCGACTCTCCCATCAGAGTGGGTGGGCATTGTTTCTTCCCCTTCCCCATGTCTCTCTCCCAGCCTCCCCCACCTCCGATCCCTGCCTGAGACAAAATTTTCCCTGCCCCAGGGTGACAGCTGGTATTTTTTCTAGAAAGTCTCCTGCTTTCACTGCGGTCCCACTTAGCGACCCGCCGCCACCGCCAAGCGAGACTGAGGACTCCGATCGTGATGTCTCATCTGATAGCTCCCTGAGATAGGGACCTCCCTCCAGCCCGGCTCCCCTGGGCCCACCCTGCCAGGAGCTCACCAGGCAGAGGGTTGGGGGCTTATGGAAGGGAAGCATCATCTGTTCCGCTGCACAAGCCTGGCTCTGGGGCCTGTGGCTCCTCCCTTGCCTTTCTCCCTTGGTCCTTGGCCTGGGGTGTCTGGAGCGAGGCTTAGCCTGCCCTTCCTGGGCGACCCCAGCTCACCTGGGGCACTCCTGCCTTCTTGCGTGGGTGTCTGCTACTTCCTCATATTTAAAATGCTGCCAAGCGATTGGGACCCCTGACCTTCTCCGCTAAGGAATGTGATTGTCAGATCTTCCTTCCATCCCTGTGGCCTCTAGAGCCTGCTTGATGTCTGATTCCGCACTGGTGCTAACCGACCCTGGCACTGGTATGAAGTGGGTCAGGCCGAACTTTCCCTGGTGTGTGCAGCATGTGGCAGGGGAGGGCTTCCCCTCCTGTTTCAGGTGGAGGAGGCGGGACTGGGCAGGGCTCTCCGTCCTCCGTCAGGGCCGGCTGCTGCTGACAGCAGTGATGTGGCTGTGACCCCTTTCCTGCAAGTGCCATACATTAAAGGGGCCTCGTGCCCCGTTCTAGATGGCATCTGGGTTTGACTGGGTGTGGTATTGTGGTGGGAGATGGAAGCTCGTCTTCTAGTCACTGCTGAGTGACAGAGAATGTGAAGCTACTTCGTGTGCATGTGAGTGTACGCAGGTGGGTGTGTACATTTATGTGGTGTGCATGCCCATGGGTGTGCGGGTGCACATGTCCTCAGGGTCTCAGTCTCTGCAAGTATCAGCTGAAGATGTGTCCTCCCGTGACTGTCATACACTGAGACCAACATGCTGAGTAAGAGATCCTTGGAAAGGCTTGGAGAAGTTGGGAGATACGACTGATGACACCTCAGCATAACTGCCAGTGGGGGGCAATACTGAGCTGACATTTGAATGGAATCTAATAATAATGAAACCGGAGAGTATTGAACACTTTTGTGTCACTGTTTCTAGCACTTTCTGATAATAGTACACAACCCCATGAGGTAGGTAGAAACGTTTTTTTAATAAACGAGCAGATGCAGAATGCAGAGTGGTAAGTTTTAACTTGCCAAAGCAGTAAGAGCCTCTAGGGCAGGAGCAGGGTCTCAGGCCAAGTGGCCTGCAGCCTGTGCTCCCACGCATGCCGCCGTCCCTCATGCGCTGATGACCATGGAAATAGTATCGCCACACATAACTACAAACTCAGGCAGTGGGCCCTGCCCTTATCTTTTACCGTGTAGGGCTCACAGAATCCGGCTGACCTTTTTAAACTGGGTCCTATCAGTCATGCCCTTATTTTTCAGATGGAGTAACTAGGGCACAGAAAGTAAATATAACTTGCTCAAGACCTCACAGCTGGGAATGGAATTTGTACCCTAGCAGCCTGGCTGCACGCCATGCCCTACTGGGCATCTGCTTCACAGCAGCCAGTTAATGGGTTACGGCCATATGGATTCGGTAGCCCTCCTCCAAAGCCGGCTTCCTGGGTCCATGTTATTACCCTCCAGGGGGCTGCAGACAAAATACTTCTGGATAAAGACAGCCAGGCCATTCCCGTCTTCAGCCAACACAAATGAGTAATCCAGAGCTGAAGCATGGTGAGAAAATGGTCTTGTCCTTTCAAGTTACCAGTGGTGGCTTCCTGGAGCACCCAGAGGCCTTGGAGGGGAGACTAAGCTGAGGTGAGGACAGACTGTTCTTCAAAGGAGCCATGCCTGAGTGCACACACTTCTGGGACGCCTTTCACTGATGTGTAGCTCTAAACCCACAGTGAAGCTTAAGTGTGGTCAGGGTAGACCAGATTGTTCTTGGGTACTCAAGCAAGATTATCTCCTTGGCACCAGCTCGGCTTCCCTCCCTTTATCCTAGACCCTAGAATAAGATAAACAGCTGGCTGGGTACAGTGCACTTTATTGATGGTACATGACAAGGTATGCCCCTCCCCTTCTTTAGGGGGTTTGGGATGGAAATCGAAGTTGGAAGATTCTCAATGTGTCGGGATGAGTGGGGGCATGGACTCCCCAGCAGCCGAGGGCCTCTCTCTTCCTCTTGAGCTTTTTTTGCTGGGGCTTGTGATCCAGGGGGCTCTTACTCCTTGGAGGCCATGTGGACCATGAGGTCCACCACCCTGTTGCTGTAGCCAAATTCATTGTCATACCTAGAAGGTCAAGAGTTAAGGGCTATTTTCCTGAGCCAGACACCAGAGACCATCACTTTTTTAAGCTTGTCCTCTACCCCAGCCACATACCAGGAAATGAGCTTGACAAAGTGGTCGTTGAGGGCAATGCCAGCCCCAGCATCAAAGGTGGAGGAGTGGGTGTCACTGTTAAAGTCGCAGGAGACAACCTGGGGAGGGGAGAGGGCTAAGTGTGGGAACAGTCTTGTTTAACAGATTCACGTGGACACAGTTACTTGCCCGATTGGTGGTACCTGGTCTTCAGTGTAGCCCAGAATGCCCTTGAGAGGCCCTTGTGATGCCTGCTTCACTACCTTCTTGATGTCATCGTACTTGGCCTAACAGTACCAAAAAAAAAGATCCTTATTCAAGCTCCACTCTTAACACCGATTTTCCACAAACCCAAACCCCTGCCCACCAAATCTTTTCCAGCCCATTCGTACAGCTTTCTCCAGGCGGCAGGTCAGATCCACGACGGACACGTTGGGGGTGGGGACGCGGAAGGCCATGCCAGTGAGTTTCCTGCAGACACCGGGAGCAGGGTCAGCACCACACCTGCTCATTAGCCAGGCCCCCCAGGGCAGAAGAGCAGCAAAGAGCCTCACCCATTCAGCTCTGGGATGACCTTGCCCACAGCCTTGGCAGCGCCCGTGGAGGCAGGGATGATGTTCTGGGCAGCCCCTCGGCCATCACGCCACATCTTCCCAGAGGGGCCATCCACAGTCTTCTGAGTGGCAGTGATGGCATGGACTGTGGTCTGCAAACATGAAGGAGGGAATGGGGGCCCCTGAATGGTGCTCCTCACATCCCCTGCCTTTCAGGCTTCCTCTTCCCCTCAGGAAGAACTAAAGGACAGCATGCCTGGAGCCAATCCCCTTAGCACCCCCAACGCCCCTCAGCCCAGGGCCAATCCTGGGCGAGAAATGAACATGCTCTGGGCTCTTTCCCATCACTCATACCATGAGTCCCTCCACAATGCCAAAGTTGTCATGGATGACCTTGGCCAGGGGAGCCAAGCAGTTGGTGGTGCAGGAGGCATTGCTGAAACGAGGGAGGCAAGTCAAGGGCAAGCACACCCACCTTGGACACGCAGCGCTGCCCGGCCCTGTCCCCGCTGCCAGGCTCACCTGACGATCTTGAGGGAGTTGTCATACTTCTCGTGGTTCACACCCATCACAAACATGGGGGCATCCGCGGAAGGCGCAGAGATGATGACCCTCTTTGCCCCACCCTTCAAGTGCGCCTGTAGCAGAGGAGCAGTTAACACCCCCGGGGTTCTCCCTTAATAGGCCTAAGTCAGCTTGCTCCATCCTTCCTGTTACACCAGACCCCAGGTCACCTCCCATCTCTGGTCTTCCTGCCACTCACCCCGGCTTTCTCCATGGTAGTGAAGACACCAGTGGACTCCACTACGTACTCAGCACCAGCATCACCCCATTTGATGTTGGCGGGATCTCGCCTGCAAGAGAAGATGGCACAGTTCAGGGACAGGGGTACCACGTACCTGAGGTGTCATCACGTCATCCTCGCACTTCCCTACAAGCAAGTTCCTTCCTGTCCCACCTTCCATACTTACTCCTGAAAGATGGCGATGGGCTTGCCATTAATGACAAGCTTCCCATTCTCAGCCTTCACTGTGCCATTGAACTTGCCATGGGTGGAATCATACTGGAACATGTAGACCTGAAAGGGCAGGTGGGGGCTTCAAGGGACTGTGCTTTGGCCAGGCTTGGCCCTCACACCAGTCACATGGGCAGCACTCACCATGTAGTTGAGGTCAATGAAGGGGTCATTGATGGCGACAACATCCACTTTACCAGAGTTAAAAGCAGCCCTGGTGACCAAGCGCCCAATTCGGCCAAATCTGAGAGGTAGGAGGCAAGGCAGCATGAGGAAGGGGAAGTAGAGAATTTTCCTGAGTGAGTAAGCAGCCCTAGAACAACTCATCCTCTTTCAGAGGTTAGAAAGTGGCACTTTCCTACCACTGCAAGCCCCAGGAGATCTCATTTTATCTTCCATGAGCAACCCTTCCAGGATGGCCTAGCTTTACAGCATGGCCATAAGTGAAGGTTCCTATCCAGCCCAAGAGATCAAGCTCAAATACATGCCCATCCCACTATCATCTGAAGCCCTTCAAGGAGAAATGGCAGTGTGGGGCATTGATGCTGTCACCTACAGCCTGGGCACATGTCACTCCCACCTGTGCTGGGAATGCTTGTTCTGTCTGGCCCAGCTTCAGGCTACACACTCTAGGGAGCAAAGACATATACACTTTAGCATCACCAAGTTCAAAGGGCAAGAGTAAAGGTCAGAAATTAACCAGCTGGGGAAAAGCCCACACCCCCTTCTCCAAGTCCCTCCTACTGAAGGGAAAGAGATGGGGGAAAACGAACCTTTCTCAACTCCTAACCCCAGGGCTCTAGTTTGCTAAGCTACCCGTCCTTCCTAGCTCGTTTCCATAAATCAGGAGTGGTAGCAACAGATGTAGATGTGCCTGCGGGAAAGGTGGAAGAGAGCAGAAGCCCAGGCCCTCAGCGGCAGAAAGGTCAGGCAGCTATATTTAACCCCACATTAGGGTGGAGTGGGGGGATCTGGTTTCTGGAAGACGGAATGGGGAGAAGGGCAAGATTCTCAAGGCTCATGGACACCTGATCCTCCCTGCGACCTTTGGAGCCTGGTCTTTGGGGCTGGGTCAGCTCTAGGCATGGCTGAGGACAGGAGTTTCGAGGGGAGCTGGTGTGAAAACAGGGGCTGCTACTGCGAGAGCCATTTTGCGGTGGAAAATTTCTGACCATCAATGACTCAGCTTCCCCAGCATGGCACTAAGCCACACCCACACCTCTCCAAAAAAAGGAAAGACACAGGAGGACCCCAAGAATCCAACGTTTTGGAGTCATCACAGAATCGTTAGGAAGAGCATCACTGCCAACAGAAATTTGGCTGGTGGCTTAAAGGATGGTCCAGGGTTTATATGGTCTAGTTTGAGGTCCAGCTCTTCTGAGAGAAAGTACAGTAAAGCTTTGTCTCACTCGGTTTACCGGATAAAGGCGTCTCCACCCCACTGAGGCAAGACTGGGGTTAGTCATAGGTAGGAAAGCGAACCCAGCGCCGAGCGAGGTTTCCTAACGGCCTCATTCACTTCCTTCCCAGTTACAACATGGCGGCCAGCCCCGCATCATGCCTCGGGGCCCCGCAGCCAACCACCCTGCCTGCCCCCACCGCCCCCGGCCCGCATCCCCCGCCGGCGGGCGGAGAGGCCCCAGCACGTGACTCGCAGGGCGCGAAAGGACTGAGCGGCCCCGGCCTGGGGCGAGATGCACGTAACCCCAGCAGGAATCGGAGCCTCTCCGGGTTATCTGAGGCCGGAGCGGGGGCGCCGTGTCCTGTCCCCGCAGGGGCGACGTCACTGGAAGCGCAACAGCTGGAGGGGTCACGAGGCTGCCTGCCGGGTCTGCCCGCTAACCTTGAACTCTCCTTGGAGACGGCGGTACGACCATCCCACCATGTGCCTCACGCGCTGCAAAGCCTTGCAGACCCAATTCGTGGGGACACAGGACCCAGTGACTTAACCCAGGCCACCTCGCACTTACCCGTTTATTCCAACCTTCACCATCTTGTCTCAGGACGCGGCTGCGGGGAGAGGAGGTGAGTATGAGGGCACTGGGCTCCGCCGGCCGCGTTCCAGCCGTTGCCCCCCGCCCCTCCCCCAGGCCTCCATTGTCACTCTGCGCCTCGGCACGTCCTTCCTCCGCCCCTGCAATGCGGAGGCCCGGTCCGACCCCAGAACCCCCCACCCCCGCGTCCGCGCAGCCGAGCGCCCGACCCGCGCACGCCCCGGACCCTCTCGGGGCCATCCCAGAGCAGCCTGCGCCATCGGGGCGGCGCCTCGCCTCCGCTACCTGGCGCTGCACCGGAAGCTGCGGCTATCTGTTGAACGGGCAGGAGCAGAGAGCACCGGCGGTGACTGCGGGCTGCATTTATAGAGCAGGCGCGGCGGGGAGGGGGCGCGGGCCCGCCTCCCGCCCGCTCACCCAGTCGCAGCCCGAGGGCGCGGAGACCTGAGCTACGTGCGGCCGTAAAGCTGCGAGTAGCCGGGCCCGCCGTTTTTCCGCCCCCCGCCCCCCAACCGCCCATCCTTGGACCCGCCCGGCTCTTCAGCGTACACAGTGTTGGTGGGCTGGGGCCGAGGGGAGGGCGAGCGGACCGCTGAGGGTACCCAGGGCGGGACGGCGGACGTGCCGGGCACTGGACTCGAGGACGGGGTCCTGGTGGGAACCCAAGCGGTCCAGGAGCCAGAGACTTTAAAATTGCTGCACACATGAAATCGGGGGACTTTGGAGCTGGTGGGATGGGGAGTGGGGCTGGAGCCCGGGACTGCTCGCGAATGCACTCTGTTACCCTCGTCCCCTTTCTTTCAAAGGCTGAGGGGCGGGAAAGCTGAGGAACTTCTCAAGGCTCTTCGGTAGTGACACGGGAACCGCAAAGGGAAAGCCCGGGAGGGGCCAGCCCGCCTCCTGCGGGCCCTTCCCAGCTCCGCCTCCCCCCAACCCCCGGCTCCCCGCGTCTTTGGGCGGGGGGCCTAGGCCCGGCACTGGGCAATGGGGGCCGGGAAAGGAAGGGGGCTCAGAACGAGGCTTGAGGGGGAGGTTTGCGCACTGAAGGTCACGCTGTCCTGGAGCTCGGCAGCCTGGAGACCTATTTGCCGCATTCAAACCAGGCCGTGTGCACCGGGCCGGGATCACCGATGGGGGCTGGGCGGATGGAAGGCCACAGGCCTCCCACAGGGTCGCTCCTGGGAAACCGAAGGCTGTGCTGCCCAGGCTGGGAGACAATGCCTCTTTCACCCTTCTGCAGCCCAGAGCAGAGAGCGGGACGTGAGGGCGGAAGTCCCTCCCTCTCCACCCTGGGACGTGCCGTCCAGTCCTGGAGCCAGGGACTCCCCTTCACTGGTGCTACCAGGGCATGTTGAGAGGTAGGGTGAGGAGTCCAGAGGAAGAGAAACATTGGGAGGTGCTG
Source organism: Manis pentadactyla (assembly GCF_030020395.1). Lineage (NCBI taxonomy): Eukaryota > Metazoa > Chordata > Mammalia > Pholidota > Manidae > Manis > Manis pentadactyla. Next base: position 64,264,148 of record NC_080032.1, on the reverse strand, counting down.
GGCACACGGTGGAAACAGCCCCCCCCCCCGCCTCACACGCGATATATAGGCAGGGATCCATTTCCCCCGAAGAGGAGCCCCAGCTGCACCAGGTTTGAGATCTGAGGATGGAGGAAGGGTGGGGTTTCTAAACGAAGGGGGTGGGGCTGAGCGGACATTGACCATTAGCAGGTGCTGGGGACCAGGAATCTGGGGCCTCTTTGCTGGCCCAGCGTAACATGAGAACAGCCCCCTTTTCTAGCTGAAAAGCCTGTGGCTAAGTTTAGCCGGCCTGGTGATAACCTTTGCTTAAAAAGGCAGAGAGCACGCAGTGCTACACCCCAACTCCAGCCGCACTCCCTTCCCTTTCAGGCATTGCCCTCCTTCCTTGGGGCCCCAGAGCCAAGGCTATGTGTCTGGCCATCGGCGTGCCTGGTTGGTGTCCAGGCTTTTCACGAAGAGCAAGAGCAGGGCTAGAAAGCCCCTAATGGTGACAGGAGGTGGGGAAGTGGAGGACTCAGTGGCTACTGTTCATCCCCGCTCAGATTCAACCAGGACCATGAACCACTTCCCACAAGGGCAGGCCTTGGGGTTCATCCACGCTCCTGCAGCGACCAAAGCATGTGTCTGGGGTACCATCTTCCTCTTCGTCTCATGGTAGTCATTTTTCATTACCATCCTCTGCCAGAGCAGGAGCTCAGCATCGGGGAGCACACTGTGCAGTGTTGTCATGGCAGCAGGCTCACGCCTCCTGTTGCAGGTGACTCAGCAGACACTTGGGGAGTTAGAGGGGCGATGGTTTCAGGTGGGCGGCACTAGGAGTGCGCGACTCCTGCAGACCCTGCAAGTGAGGGGTCCTTCAGACAGCTTGTCTCCGGAGATGTCTAGAGCTGGAGGGGACCACAGGAGGTCCCATCAGCCCACCAGGTCAGTCGCCTGTGTTCAGGGAGCACTGGTGGGGGCAGGGGAGCGCACAGAGGAAGCCAGCCCTTGCTCTGGAGCAGGGCTTCTCAACCTCGGCACTACTGTCTGACACTGTGGGCTGGGCGGTTCTTTCTTGGGGCCGTCCTGTGCACTGGAGGCTTTTTAACACCCCTTGCCTCTACCCACTAGATGCCAGGTCGCACCCCCACCCCACTGCACCTAGTTTCTGACAAAGAAGCTTCTCTAGACATTGCCAAATGTCCCCTGGAGGGCAGAAGTGCTGAGCTGGAGTCCAGACCCTGCATAATTCTCCACAGTGGCACAATCTTGTTCCCTGTGCAGGGTGGGGAAGATGAGGCAGGGGGAGCATGAGGCTTATCAGATCCTGAGACAGGTCCTGGGACTCTTGTGCTCATTTCTTTCTGGATTGATTACTGGATCTGCTGCCCACACCTGAGCTAATGTGAAATATGAAACAAAGACAAGCTTAGGGAAAGATGTCTAAAAATTTATAAAAACATTTATTCATGAGAAAATAGGGAGACTGGCAAACATATTCCAGTGAAAGTGGCTAAACTCCGGTCATTTAAGCTAGGTTAAGAGAAATGCCATATAATATTATAAAGGTCATTTACATATTAAAAGGCCAGAAGACAGGCAAGCATATATTTGACAAGGGGAACGGAGTTGAAGGTCACCCCAAAGATACTCTGGACAGCAGGGACAGAACGGGCGAGGGCCTTCTAGGGCCTGGGCATGTGAGTGGACGCTCGGCGGATGGGGGTTGTTTTCTTAGATGTCTCCTCTTCCATCATCTCTGCTGAAAGCTCTATTCAAAGAATTGGAGGAATAAGAAAAAGCTGAGTCACAAAGATGTGAAAAATAAATTTCAGAGGAAAATGAGATGGCCCCAGACCATATGGCACAAACAAAACCCAAAGTGCCCAAGAAGGAAGGCAACCTTGGGGGAGGAGAATCTCTCTACACAGCAGGACCCCATCCAAACCAGCCTCCCCAGCACACTGTTCCTTTGGGGCAGAGTCTGGGAGGGAGCACTGTACCTTCCTTGCTGGACTCATCACTTGAAAAGACAATTCTGGGTTTCTTTTTTGAAATTCGCTGCTGGGTGTTTGGATGCCGACGGGTAGTCCGGCGGGGCTCAGGTGTGACGAAGTCATTGTCTGAGTCTGCAGACACTGGATGCTGGTGCCGCCTGGAGACTAGTGAAGGTGGAGGCGTGAGTCCCCAGAAAGGCCCCTCCACCTGAGGAGGAGTGGCCTGGCCTCTCCACCGTGGGGCGGCCTCACCTACCGGTTGACTGTTTCCTGGCTGATGAGGCAATCCGGCTACTCCCCTGGCCAAGCTCTAGTTCCTCTATTGCACCCAACCCTCTGGTGTGACAGGTTCGAAGCTTCTGCTCAAATTCATCTATTATAGCCTGGTGGGAAAAGGAGATAAAGAGGGGGTCTGGAAATATAGTTATTTCTATGGTTAAAAAGAAACAAGGCCATGAGAGGGTGTGGTGAAACCCTAAATGCATAGTACTCAGGGAGAGAACCCGACATAAGAAGGCTCCACAGCCTGTGACTCCAGCTATGAGACCGTCCGTCAAAGGCCATGCAGTGCAGACAGCAGAAATACCAGTGGGTGTGGAGGGCTGAGGGGAGGTGGGAGGCAGGAGTAGTAGGGAGCATTCAGGGCAGGGAACCCACTCTGTGAGATGCTGTGATGGAGGACACAGGTCACTGGTCACTGTCTATCCAACCCACCTGATGTACTCCACGTGTGAACCCCAATGTAAATGATGGACTCTGGGTGATAATGACGTGTCAGTGTAGGTTCATCAACTGTGACTCATGTGCCCTTGGTGGGGGATGTTGATAGGGGAGAGGCTGTGTGTGTGGACGGGGCTCATGGGGGGACTCTCTATACTTCCCATTCAATTTTGCTTTGAACTTAAAACTGCTAAAGAAAAGAGAAAACAAACAAACAGGAGTTGGAGGCACAGAGATGGTCACTGTGGTTACTTGGTTGCAACCAAGCCGGGAACCGTGAGGCAGTAACAGCGGGTGGCCAGAGAGGCTCGGAACCCATGGAAGGCGCGACCAGTATGGAAGCCAGCAGGGGCTGCGTACCTTGCCCTCGGGCTTGGCCCCACGCTGCAGTTTGCCCACAACCGACAAAAAAGCAGTGAAGACGGAGTCATCTGACAGTTTATCGCCAAAGCAGTCAAAATTGTCCAGCATTTTGCGGAGGCCTCGCTCGGTGAGGGGCAGCTGCGACACGCAGTAGGCCAGGTCCCGGTACTGCCGCTCAGTTCTGCAGCCAGGAAGGGCTCCGTGAGGGGCAGCAAGACACAGGAAGCAAAGGCCCCTCCTTCCTCATCAGACGCCCATAACCCCAGGGATGCCCATGGGGGCTCTTTCCCTGGCAGGGCCCCCCTCTGCCCAAAGATCCTCAACGGGCCAGTGTACCTGGCTGTGCGGAAGCGCTGGCACAGCTTCTCCACCAGGCTCTCGGTCTGCTTGTCCTTGGTGATGTAGGAGAGCAGCTGCCTGCAGGAAGGGGAGACGTGGGCGTGTGGTCACGGGGCAGCTCCGTGCCTTCCACTGAGACCAACCCGTACCCTCCCCTGCACCGGCCTCCTGTCATCCCCTGAAGGAATTTTTTCTGCCCCGCCTGGGCCTGCCTCACTGCTCCTCCTGCCCCCTCCCATGCCTCGGAGAAGGGCACACTTCCACCCCAGGGAGTCTTTACTGTGAATTGAAATTTCTAATGGAACAGCTGCCACCTAGTGAGTACTGCTATGTGCCTGCCCCCACGTTAGCAACTTTACCTTCGTGAATATTCTCAAGAACTAAGGGGTAAGTATTACTGGCTTTGTCTTATAGAGAAGGAATAGACACAGAGAAACCAAGTTACTGTGGGAGGCCACAAAGCTAAAAAGTAGCAGAGGTAGAATTCAGTAGAGGTTTGTCTGATTCCTAAGCCTGTGCTGCAGGAAAAATGGGCCCCAAGGCCCAGGAAGCCATACCTCATGATGGTGTGGAAAGGCTCTTCCTCCACCCCTCCCTCAGGGTCTGCCAGGCGGCTGATGATGTCTGGAAGGAGATTATAGATCGCATTGCCCTGTGAGAGAGACTCACGTTAGAGATGAGCTGGCATACTTTCCCTCAGAAGCAAGCCCTAAACTGCCTCTCCACCTCTCACCTTGTGGGAAAGTTCGTTAAAGAAGTTCTTGGCCAGGGCAGCGATCTGTGGCACCGGGTCGATGAGCAGCACGGCCATCTCGCTCACCTGCCCCTTCACTTTCACCATGTCCTTTAGGATCAGGTGGGTCATCACCAGCCCTGCTGTTTTCCGCACTTGCTGAGCTGGGTCCCGGAGGCTGGGAATGGGATCTCAAGTCATTGGGAGGGACCCAGACTGGGCCTACACCCTGATGCTGGAGGGAAGGGCCTCAATAGGAATCTATCACCCCTTTTTAATGTGCCATTCTAGAAGCAGTTTAGAAAGCTGTCTAGAGCTGAAAGCTGGGATTGGGGAGAGGCCAAGCTTGCAGCCACGGTTTGCAACAGAGGGATCAATCCCTTTGGGGCCATATTTTGCCAGGGTCTGGATGGGTCAAGTATCAAGTATATGTTCAAGGTAAAGACAAGGGAAATACAGTTTTCATGAATGTCATGTTGACCGAATTCCAGCCTCCCACAGCTGGCAGGGACTGCTGAAGCACTGGGTGGGATCTCTTACCGAGCATACAGATGAGGTGTCCAGGGGTCCACCAGGTTGGGGAAACGGATGGCTAGATCCCCAGTAGCAATCATGAGGTTAGACCGGACAATGGGGAGTGAGGACTTTTCTAGCATTGTGAACAGAAGACGAAGCTGGGAGTCACAGAAAGTGGCACTAGGGGCAAGGAGAAGATCATCAGGGAAATCACACCATCCCCAAGCTCCTTGAGAAGGCGGTAGCAACCCCAGGGCTTACCTGATCATGCAGAATTTGCCAAGGGCAAGGGAAGCAGCTGCAGAGAGCTCTGGGCTGCTATAGAGGCCAGGGTTGTTGCAGACTTTTAGCAGAAGTGGAACGAAGGCAGCCAGCATCTGTTTGCCTGTTGGAAGAACAACTCCAGTTTGGGGCAGGCGATCTCTGTTGGGGAAAAGGCCACTCAGCTGCTCTCCTTACCATCTAATAGTTCCTTCTCACAGATGCTACGGATTAGCTCGGCTTCTGTGTCATCAGCAGTGGCCCCTACCAGTCCCATCTCCTCCTCCATGGTGGTCTCAGAGCTTGTATTCTAATGGGAAAGAAGCCAGGGATCATGGGTAATCAGAGACTTTTAAAATTCCAGCCTATCTTCATTTTGCGTGAGTGGGATCTGGGGAAAGGCAAACTGCAAAGCTGTTCATAGGCTTGTCCGATGTGTCTGTGAAGAGGAAGGGGTCCTGAATGAAACAAGAAAAGAACTAGGTCTCCTATACTTAAGTTGCCAAAGCATATTCCTATATCTCTTCTTAACTCATCCTCATAGAGGCGTGCAATTTCCTGTAGACAGTAACCAGACAGATCATGCCATACAGTGGTTCAAGGTCACAGAAGCCAGACCTTATCTCACTGCTGCCAGGCTGTGTGTCTCTCATCTGTCTGCAAGACACCAATGCCTCTAGTGGACAGAACACCAGGTCTCCCCGCAGGAGGCCAGCAACCAAGGCTGATGGAAAGGGGGTGGGGTGCCTGAACGTTCTCACAAATGCTGCCTCGGGCACAGCCTGTATTGTGCACTGAACTCCCTAACTCCATGCTGTGTATCTGCCCTAAACTTCCCTCCCTGGGGCATCATGATCACTATTCCGTCTCTGTTCTCACTCATCTCTTCCAGAGTAGAGGTGGCAAGAAGGCAGAGCGTCTTCTTCATTTCACTTAATGGTAAAAAAGCAGAGACGCCCAGAAGGAAGTGTGAATGACCTGAGGTCCTGAATCAAATCCATGAAGTGCTGGAACACAAACCCAAATGCCCGGGCACTTCACTCACCTTCTCCTTTGGATCTTTAGTCTTATGCTCCTGTTCCTCCTGAAGCACTCGACGCCTGCAGAGCTCTCCACTCACTGCCTGTTCCAGATGTACCAGCTGCTGCAGGGCCACATCCCCAGCCAGGGACAGCAGGTTCATCAACAGGAAAGTGGGGAGCATGAGGGTGACCTCTGGGGAAGAGGGGGGAAAGAGGGAGGACAAGACAAGATCAAGTCTCACAGGCCCCTACACCCTGTTTTTGCTGACCTCCCCCTCGCTCATGTGCTACACAACGAGTGAAAAAGTAGGAGATGGGTGGTGGTGGTGGCAGTGACTGGCTGAAGCTGAGTGACACAAACCAGACAATATGGGCTGTGGGGGTCGGGGCCGCTTTGGGGCATGGTGCTGGCAGTGGTTTCTGGCCTGGCAGGGAAAGCAGCAGAAACTGGCTGCTGCCCGCTGGTCTCCTAACCCTCTGCCCACTCACTTGGGTCCTCTTTGGTGGGGCTCCGCTCCTCCAGCTTCTCCAGGGCCTGCTGCGCACAGCCCTGCAGTATGTAGCCGCAGATCACCTCGGGGCCCTCTGCCAGCTGGTAAATGAGGGTCACTGCAACCTCTTTGAATGGGATCCAGTGTGGGTCTGGATGGACAAAGCCTTCAGAGGAGAAGGGAGAAGTCACCCACTGCAGACGAAGGAGCCAGTCCTGCCCGAGACCCTTTACGATAGCTCACCTTTGGTGACCATGTCACGCAGTCGCTCAAACAACCTGTGTTCCTGAGGCAGCCGGAAGGGAGAGTGATGTTTGCCCAGAGAGGGCTGCTAAGAACAGCAAAGCCAGAGGGTGGGTGTCTGTTGAGGGTGGACAGGGAACCACCACCTCCTTAGTTTGGAAGTAACCCTCCCATACCTTTCTGCTGTCGGAGATGTTGGCAATGGTGTGGCACACCTGCTGGGCCAGCCTGTAGTCCTGTGGGAGCTTCTCATCCAGCCCTATGCTCACCAGTGTGTCTAAGTTGCTTTCTACAATTTCTGGTTTCCCTCTAGGGGAAGGAAGCCATAGAGTTAAAGCCAGTCATGGGGAGGACTCTGTGGGGGACAATGCCAAGGGGCCACAGGTACCAGCACTCAACAAAGTGCTCCAAGAGCCGTGGAGGACTGCAGGGCAGCTCTGACAGGGCTCGCCCCTCCAAACCCTTCTGTATTGAACCCCACATTTCTGCTAGGCACGGGGGCTGGAACTTCATGTTATCTTCCACGGAGATAGCCAGCTCACACGCTGAGCTCAGCTGGCCTGACTGCTACTACTGAAGGAAGGGGAGCGCTCTCAGTACCCTTCTTTGCTGAGATCCCACTGCCTGTGTGCGTCTGGGCCTCACCGTGCCATCATCCCAAGAAGCATGACAGAGGAACAGCGCTCCAGAGGAGAGCAGGGCACCTTCTCAGTTGCCCGCTCCCACAACAGTTGGGTCACTGCTGGTTTCAATTCATCCTTCTGTACAAACTCACAGACCTGAAGAGGAAAAAGGCCTTAGACTAAAAACTGACAATTCCCCAGACCCTTGGTCCACTTATTGAAGAGAATAGTGAGAACCTAAAGTGGGTAAAAACCACACTTAAGAACGGAAAAGGAAGGAGGCTCAAAATGTGAAAGCAGGTTTTGGGGAGGCGCCTCCACCTCTGCTGCTCTTCTACTTCCAGGCCTGCAAAACTACTCTTGTTAAGATGACATATTGAAACTGACCTTGTTGAGACCTGTGTGGCTCTGTCGTTCTGACTGCATTCTGGAAATCTCTAGGTTCTCCTGCTCTTACCACAGACTCTGCGTGTCTAGAAGGGAAGCCATCATCTGCCCTTTCCTTTTCCTTTTCCAATGGTACCAACACTCTCTTAGTCACATATGCTTAAAACCTCACAGTCAGCTAGTTTTTTTTGACTCATTTAGTCCTACTTATTCTTCCTCTAAAAATATGTCTTCTATTAAGTCAATTCTATAGCTTTTCTTCCCACCCAAGTCTAGTCCCTTGTCACTGCACACTGACAGCACCCTCCAGGGACCCTCCTGTCCCTAGCCTCCTCTCCAACCAATTTATATATTCCTGCTGGATCAGCGTTCCATGCGCCTATTCCATCACGCCACACCTCTGCTCATCACCGAGGAGCAGCTCCCCCTGGCCTCCTGCAGGGCATCCCGCCTAGGAGAGCTCAGGTCAGCTCCAGCCAGGCTGTCCTCTTCCCGGGAGGAGAAAACGCGGCTGGTGGTAGTGCTCCTCCTGGTGGAAGCTGATGGTCAGCACCACCTCCACCCTCTGTCTCCATAATGGGAATGCTTCAAAGCAGATTTGTGTCATGAAAATGCTGGGGTGCCTGCTAATGAGACTCAAGTCCCAGACTCTTGAAAGGCACCCAGAAACCTTCACAACTGAATTCCAACCCACATTCCATCTCTATTGTCTTTTCCACAGAGCAGTTTTAAGCCAGAACACAATCTTTCTCATCTGCCACACAGGCTGAGCTTTCTCGGCTATCCATGGAGAATGCTGCTTCTCCTCTGATTCTTTAAATCCTATTCATAGAGACCCAACCTAAGTGCCATCTCCTTCAGGAAGCTTTCCTTGACCACCCCACCTCATGTTTTCTCTTTCCCACTTTGGACTTATCAGTGTGACCTATAAGGTAAGAGTGTATTTTCTGGAGCTCTTACTGCCTGGGTTTCAATCTCAAACTTTGCACACCTACACTGTAACTAGCCAGGTCCTTTAACCTCTCTGAGCCTCTAGACTCTCATTGTAAAATGCAGACAATGGCATCTCCTCATAGGGTCGCTGTGAGGATTAAACAAGTGAATATGTGCAAAATGCTAAGCACTGTGCTGGGCATATGGTAAGTGTTCTTATTAACACACCACTACTCGCTACTATAACCGTTTCCTGTGCCCTTCTTCTGGCACTAAGTTGTCTCTCTGCTACGTTGTTCTAGAAATGTTTTGTGTTATTTGGTTACCAACTAAACTGTTGATTCCTTCTAAGTTGGGGACCTTGAAAAGAAACGATCTTATATTTTATGGCACTGAGTAAATTGCTGAATGCACAGTAATCATTCACTAATACTTGTTGCATGAATAAGAATTAGGAAGTGAGGAGACTTACAATTTCCTCAAGACACTGAATGGTCCCAACTGAGGCATCCACCAGTAGCAAGGAGAGATTATGAATCAAAGCCTGGGCCCTGGCTCTGTGGGAACAGCAGAGGTCAAGGTCATTAAGGGACTGGTAAGTAGAACCTGGCAAACAGATTCTCAGGGCTATCCCACCACAGCGTCACGGAGCTGCAGAGCACGGGCTTCTGTGGAAGTTAGGCCCCACCCTGTGCCCCACTTCAGACCACCTGCCTATGGGTTCAGAACTCCTCTAGGAGGGAGTCCCCCACACCCCATTCCTTTAGGAGAGCAGATATGTCTCTGTAAGAAGCAACCTCAGAAAAGTCAGCAAGACAGAAGTGCCCACACACCTGGCGGAGTCCCCTTTGGGGCTGAGGTAGAGTTGGCGGTATGCATTAAGCACAGCTTCCCGGATGCCAGGCTCCTTGGACAAGATGAGAGGCAGCATGCGGCGTACCCCAAATAGGGCCTGAGGTACCCCAAATTGGAATACCATCACAAAGAATTCAATCACCTCCTGTACCACTGAGAGGACAGACACAAATGTCACCCACCTGCTTAGCAAAACTCCCCCAATATTTAAAGATGGAGCCTTTCTTAAAGTAGCACACTCAAGTGAAGGCTCTCCTTTTCTCTGAAAATGTGGACTCCTCCTATAACGCTCTATCATGAAATACTATGTACATTAAAATATATACGATCCATGGGACTACACAAAGCGAACAGAAATACAGAATCCTTGTGTTTTAAAGGAGCAGACAGGTATCAATATAACATGTACAAGACTGGTTTTTCCAACCCCGAGACCCAGTCCTTATGGAAAGGGACTTTGGTGTACGTACCAGTAGTCGTGTTTTCATACATCATCTTGCTGATGATGCCAATGGCCTCTGTAATCTTCAGAGAGAAGCTGTAGGCATCCTGCAGATACTGGACGAGCATCTCCTGCTTCACCAGTTCATCGCTTCCCCTGGATTTCTCAGGTTCTGACACATTTGGCTTGTCTTTACAGTCCGTCTGTCCTGGGCCCATGTTCCCTGCAGACCCTTGGGGATTCTTCTGTGTGGAAGCTGCTGGCGCTAGGAGTTAGAGAATTAAAGAATGGCTTCTGTTCAAGGGTATATGGGGAAATCCAATCTCTGGATGTATCTTTTTACAAAAGGAAGGTATAAAATTTAGAACCTATTCTAAAACATTTTGGTTCATTTCTCAGAAAAGATTCCTCAAGTCCTCTATGGTTTGGAAATACCCTTTCACGCCCAAGGCTCAATCTTTGGCCCTTGGCTGCTTCTATTCCAGAGCAGAAGCACTGCCACCTCCCCTGGCCTCTTACAGCACCAGGTTCTATTAACCAGGTCAGTATCTGGCATAAAGTAAAAGGGCCATAAATACTACTTCAAATGTTTTGTTTGTTCTGAAGAAGGAAAAGGAATTACTTTTGAAGATAGTTCCCAAGAGATGCAGAAAGCTGGTCTCCTCTGGCTCCTCAAGGTCCATATGACTGAAGGGTTCACACTCCTGGAAGAGGCCTGTGGCTTCTCGAGTGAGAATGATTGCCTGCCTGAAAGAACATCAATCTGTCACCAACTCAGCACCCAACAAGAGTGTCACTGCAGCCTTTTGAAAGGCAGCTTACTTCATAATTCCACCAAGAACCTAGACTTCCTGCTTCAAAGACAAGGAACACTTCTCACACTTTAATTGAGAAGCACCGAGAAAGGGGTGAGCTCAAAACACTTCTATTTCTGAAGTGACAGGCTTTACCAGAGTCTTTCAAAAACTCAAATAATTTAAAAATTATTTTAAATTTACAAAATCACCGACCTACTCCAACCATTGTTTAAAAACTTTGCTAATTGAAAGTTTGGAAGAAACTTCCAATAACTGGTCAATTTATGGTATAACCATGCAATGGGATTCTATGTAACCATAAAAAATAGCAAGGCAGCTATTCATGTAGAAATATTAAAACACACTGAGATATATAGTTAAGTGAAAAAAACAAGGTGGTAGAACAGTGGGTAGAGAATTCTATCAACTGGGTTCAAAGTTGTGGAGGTCTGACTGCACCTCTATATTATCTCCAAAGGGATGCTCAGTAAACTAATAGCACCACTACCCTGAGGGGAGGGGAACGAAAGTGGCTGGGAAACAGGTTTGGAAGGGACTTTCCATGCATGTCCTTTCTATAATTTTAAATTCTGTATTAATGTGAATGTATTGCCAAATTTTTGAAAAGTATATTTGTTTAAAAAAATTAAATTTAAACAGTTTTGTTCTAACATATGTTTAAATTTGCAGTTGAAGGCGTCACGGGGATAGTAGTGCAGCATGGAGTATAGCCAATGGTTCTGTAACATCTTCCTATGTTGACAGATAACTGCACTAGTGGGGGTAAGGGTTTAATAATATGGGTAAACTGTTGAACCACTGAGTTGCATATTTGAAACCAATATAAGATTGCATATCAACGATACTTCAATAAAAAATTTTTTTTAAACTTTCAAATGGAAGCAAACACTTCAGTTATAAAGCCTTTAACTCTATTGATTGGTAAGGATTTCTGAAGGAGGAAGTGACATCTTTAGCATGAGAAGAAATATTCTTCTAACTGATAGGAGAAAATACTAGCATGGCTGGAAGCAGAAGCAGCAGTTATAAAACTACAGGCTTCAAGAAACAACAAATGCTGGTGAGAATGTGGAGAAAGGGGAACCCTCCTACACTGTTGGTGGGAATGTAAGCTAGTTCAACCATTGTGGAAAGCAATATGGAGGTTCCTCAAAAAACTAAAAATAGAAATATCATTTGACCCAGAAATTCCACTCCTAAGAATTTACCTGAAGAAAACAAGATCTCAGATTAAAAAAGACATATGCACCCTTCAGTTTATTGCAGCACTATTTATAATAGCCAAGACATGGAAGCAACCTAAGTGTCCATCAGTAGATGAATGGATAAAGATGTGGTTCATATACACAATGGAATATTATTCAGTCATAAGAAGAAAACTAATCCTACCATTTGCAGCAACATGGATGGAGCTAGAGGGTATTATGCTCAGTGAAATAAGCCAGGCGGAGAAAGGCAAGTACCAAATGATTTCACTCATTTGTGGAGTGTAAGAACAAAGCAAAACTGAAGGAATGAAACCAGCAGACTCACAAGACTCCAAGAAGGGATTAGCAGTTACCAAAGGTAAGGGGTAGGGGAGGATGGGTGGGGAGGGCGGGAGAAGGGATTAATGGACATTATAATAAGCACACAAAATATAGGTAGGTTACGGGGAGGGCATTCTAGCACAGAGAAGACAAGTAATGACTCTATATCATCTTACTATGCTGATGAACAGTGACTGCAATGGGGTGTGTGGGGGACTTGATAATATGGGTGAATGTTGAAACCACAATGTTGCTCATGTGAAACCTTCATAAGATTATATATCAATGATACCTTAATAAAAAAAAAAAAAGCCAGCCCCAAAGGTTAAACAAGATGCCATTTATGTAATATTCTTAAAGTGACAGTATTATAAAAAAAAAAAGAGTGTGGATTAGTCACTGCGAAGGGTTAGAGATGTGAAGGGAAGAGGAGGCAGGTGGGTATAGATATCAAAGTGCAACATGAGAAATCCTTGTGATGATGACACTGTTCTGTGCCTTGACAGTGGTGATGGATACATGAACCCACACAGGTGATAAAAATGCATAGGACTAATACACTCCACACACACAAATGAGTACAAGTGAAAAATGGGGAACATCGGAGTGAGGTTGTGGATGGTAGCAATGTCAATAATCTGGTTGTGATATTGAACTATACAGTTCTACAAGATGTTGCCACTGAGGGAAACTGGGAAACGGGATCTTTCTGTGTTATTTCTTACAACTGCATGTGAATCTATAATTACCTTAAAATAAAAGGTTAATATAAAAAATAAAAGTAAAAAAAAATAAAACTACAGTCTCTCTTTATGCAGCTCAGAGAATTTAGAATTACAAAGCCATTTGAGACCAGATGATCTGATCAGTTTCTTCATTTTACAAATAATGAAAGAGTTTTTTTTAAACAACATTATACAACTGGAACTGTATAACTGTATTTATATTATAATTCCTTCAAATGAAGGAGAACTTTTGCCTATTTAATTATAATAGTGTTTACATCTAGTTATTTTAGTAGTTTCTTTAAACTTTTGTGAAAGGAGAAAAGCAAAGCATGCCTATTGTGGACTATGTATGCCTTTGGCATAACTCGGGTGTTCAGACCACTCCTCCAGTGAAAACACGCCTCATTGGTCTAGAGACAGCATACTCTGAATGCAGTTCATTTTAAAGAAATATCGCTTCTCAAAAGTTAACTCTAAATCTACACAGGCCATTAGAGAATATTCCATTCTCTCACATACTTGTAACTGGCTTTGGCAAGCAACTGGCGGATGCGTCCCTTCACCTCTTCAGCGGTCTCTGTACTAGCAATCTTCTCAGGAACCTCCTCTTCCCCCTGGGGAAGTTTTAGCAGCTGCTGCAGGGTACACATCAGCTCCGGCAACATGGCTTCCCACTCCTCCTCTGGGTCCAGAGCTGTGGCTTAATGAGAAAGTCTTGCTTAGACTCCTTCACTGGTTTCTCACTGCAGGAAGCAGAATGTCTGGGGTGGATTCCTATGTTGTAGCTACTCACAAGCAGCTGCAGTTCGCCTTTGGGCCCTCAGCTCTTGTAATTTTTGGGTTTCCTTCTGCAGTGGTCCAGCAAGGTCAGTATCACTAAGCTACCAAGGTAAAATGGTTATCGGGATCACTAAGTCACATAACTTCATCCTTGTTTTCATATAATTCCTTCTTTTTTTTTTTTTTGGATGGACAGAGCCCACTCACCTTGCAGGAAAAGGGATTATTGGCAAGAAAGTTGGCCAACAGCTGGATGGCATTTTTACACACTAGCACCGACTTGTCTGCAAGACGTCCCACTGCTAAGTTCACCACTGCTTGGAAACGCGTCAAGGGGAGAGCCTATGTGGGGTGGGAAAGAAGGATCAGCTCACATCCCACATCACTAATCTGCGCAAGACAAATAGTGACAAATACTCTAAATGAGGTACCAACTCACTCTAAAGGAGCTTTTCTATGGGATAAAACAGTTAAGGAGTATTCTTTGTAATGGTTACATAGTACAGTCCTGTGGAGGAGCCTGGCACCCTTGTCCTTCGCAGCAGAAGAACTTTACTCTTGGTAGTCAACAACCTGAATTCTAGATTCTGCTTTGAGACAGGTATTTTTCTTCAACACTAGAGTCCTCTTTTCTCAGGCCTGGACATAGAGGGGTACCATACGTCTTTATTGTGCAGAAGGCTATTCACCTTCTGCTGGACGATTCTGGTGAAGAGTTGCAAAACACGGCTCCGCACGAAGGAGTTGACATCATGGCCATGGGCTTGCAAAGTGTCCAAGAACTGGTCTCTGGTGTCTCGGGCTGCTTCCTCCAGCTGGTCACCATTCAGAACCTGCAGTACCATCTCGGCCATGGCTGCTAGCACAGCATTGCGCATCATGTAATTCTGAGAGACAGGAATAAGACTGGTATGAGCCTCTGCACTCCAATACTAACTCTCCTGTCCCTAAAGAAGAGGCAGGGCTTTAGCTAAGGTTAAGCTTGCTTTTTATAGCTATGACTCTTTCTGGTCAACTGTGTAGGTATTCACCTCTGAGGTCACTGGAAAAAGCTGAATCCCAGAGGGGCTTTGCCCAGAGGAGAATATAGGAACAAAATAAGCAAGAATCCACAAAGTTTTTCCTTGTTATGACTCACCCAGGTAACCATGGTGGAGGCCAAATGTGCACTCACATCTATCCACCAATACACATTTGAAAAGCACTGATTACCACCTTTCATCTGAGGCCTCAAAGCCTTTGATCCTTATTAATAAAACTTTCTCTCCCACTCTCCTCCCTTTTAGCAACAGAGAGTGAGACACAGAGAAGAGAAATCAGCCCTAGGGTGCCCAGCAAATCCACTACAGTCTGGTGGAGAAGAGGGTTGGGGTTTTTGTCAGGCCAAGAGCCAGAGAACTGGGTCTCGCACAAGAAGTTAGAGTAAATTAGATGAGCGAGTAGACTATTTTTGTCCTTGATCTTCATGAAGGAGTGCCCTCCATCACCCTGGGAAGCAGCAGGTTAGCACTCTGGGATAAGAGAGAATTGAGAGAGATGGGATGGGTTGACCTGAGCTGAGACAGTTCCTTGTTTGGAGAAAGCAAGGTGAGCCAGAAGGTAGTAAGAGGCTTCATCCTGAAGAACATGGGACTCAGAATCACAGCTGAATCACTCTTGCCAGACTTAACTGTGGAACTGTTATTTCCCTATCAGATCTGGGTAAGACCAGTGTGATATCAAAAAGGGACTAGCACATGGCTCTTTATTCAGTATACTTTGTTTGCTTCTCTGTGGGAAGGAATTGCCACAGTGATAAGTTTAGACAACTTGACTTCAGCTGAAAACTACCTGCTTGTTAATAAAGAGCCTTTCAACAATGACTTAAAATCTCCTGAAGAAGCTGAGATCCCCAGGGGACCACCTACCTCTCCATCCAGATGATCTAGCAAAATGCACATGCTGGACATCAGGATGGCTGGGATGTGCTCTGCTAGTCCTGTCAGGAAGGCTGCAAAGCCCTTCGCCCCTGAAGCATCCCGACTCAGCTCCTGGGGACACTTCTGTCCAATTTCTCTATGCAAAGAAGAAAACAGCCATCAAAAGATAATTCAGTGCCCAGTAAGGGAAGGTAACACTGGTATCTAAGATCTGAAAGAATCTAGTAAATATATTGCCAATTTTTCTTTATTTTACTCCTGAGAGAAATGAAAATTAGAAACTTAAGGGAAGAGTCACCTTACAATCTCTCCCACTATGCTCTTCATCTCATAGTCAGCTGCCCACTGACTCACGGCTGCCACCAGTACAGGTGCCAGGTGTTCGAAGTGCTGCAGCATCTGGATGATCTTGACGGTGGCACCTGGGGGAGGACAGACGTGAGAACCTGTGGGCAAATGAAAAGGTGGGCCAAGCGGGGGCTGACTTACTGAGCATATGGTTATAACGTGCCAAGGCTACACCCAGCAGGTACGTGAGGGCTTCCCGGGTGGGGCGGTTCCTCTGGTGACCGATGGTGGGGTTCTCCAGGAGGCGGTAGCAGCAGCCGGTAACCAAACTGAGAAGGAAGAGAGGGAGCTGATGAAGCCAGCTGTCCAGACCCCATCGTGTGGAGGTCCTGCCTCACTTACTGTCTCTCCCGCTCCCAAAGCCAGGCTCTCCTAGTTTCCTTCATTCTGTCACCTTCTACACCAAGTTGTTTTACTTCACTGACACTAGATAGGTACTCAGTCCTTCAAGATGGCCAACTTTCAACAGGTTATGATGTCTACACGAAACCTGAACATATGATAAAAGATAGGTTAAAGTCACCAATGACTTTTCATTATGAATATAACGGTCAATTCAGTCCTCATCCTGACAACCTTCCAGCTGCATCTGACAACAGTTGATTGTCTTTTCTCCTTGAAACACGATCCAAGCTCCCTTCTTAGTTTCTTCAGCTGGTTCCTCTCCTCATCTCATCCTCTTAATGCTGGAGTGTCCCAGGGTGCAGTAGGGATTTCTGCTCTCTTCTAGCCACACTTACTGATCTAGTAATCTCGTTCAGCTCAAGGCCATAAAGACCACTGACATAAATACACTGTATCCCCAAATGTGAGCCTCAGCCTATATCTCTCTTGGACTCAGGGTTTGTACATTTACCAGCTGAACCTGACATTACTTGGACGTCTAATAAGAACCCCAAACTTTCTATGTCCAAAAGAGAAACTCTTCTTGTCCCCTCAAAAGACACCCCCAGGCCCCCCCCCCCCCCCATATTTCAGTTACTGGCAACTCCGTTTTTCTAAATGCCGAGGCTAAAACCCTGGTGAGTCGTTCTTGACTGTCTTCTCCCTCAGACCTCACACACGCTTGTCGGCTCACCTCAAAAACTACAGAATCTACCTGCTTCTCTCCGTATCTACCGCCGCTCTTTGTTTGAAGCTATCATCATTTCCTGTCTAAATTACTGCATAGCCTCCTAACTCCTAACTCCACTTTCCTCCTTTGCCTCCATAGTCTGTTTCAACACAACAGCCAGATGACCTTGGCAAAGTGCAAGTCAGACCACCTCACTGAGAACACACCAAAGTCACCATGGCAGCCTGCGAGGATGGCCCCCACCACCCCTCAGCCCACAGAGCCTAGCCCTCTCACCCTTGCCCAGGGCCCGTCTCTCTGGCCTCACTGCTATTACTTGTACAGGCTGAGCACACTCCCTCCTCCGGCTTTTTGCCCCTGCTGTTCCCTTTCCCTGCTCTTCCTCTTCCTCCAGATATTCTCATGGCCTGCGTTACCCCCTCTTGGTCTCTGCTCTAATGTCACCACTTCAAAGAGGCCTTGGGCCTTGCTGGAACAGTGATTTAAAATCACAACCCTCTCTCATCAAACTCATCCTTTCCTCTATTTCTCTCCACAGCCATAAACTACAAAACATACTAAGTATTTTACTTATTTTAAATGGGCATTAAATATGGGAAATTTTCAGCAGTTTCTAACATTTATTATGGACTTCCTAACAGCTCAATGTCATGAGTACACTTCTGTATCACAGAAAGAAGTGAAGCATGAAACAAACTATTGAAAGGCACACCAGCAACAGAGCCCACATTCCTCACAGCTCAGTATTATCTGTAGCCACTGTAACTACCCACCTGACAAACTCCTCTTCAATGACTGAGTGGTTCCACAGGTGACGAATGTCCAACTGCAGGAGCTGCGTTAAAAGCTGAAGAACTGGTTGCCTCTCTTCTTCCCAGTCAAAGCCATGGGCTGCCTTGGCACGGGCTCTCTTGCCCTAATAAAGGATCATGTATACGTTTAAGAAAAAATAAGGAAACAAAGAGGATCAGGATCTGCTAGTCTGAATGCCCGAACTATCCACTGTGGAGACTGGGTAGAAGGTAACTCAAAAGTAGGACAGGTTCCAAAAAGACAGGAGCTGCTTGTCAGGGGGTACACTGTGATACTTTCAAATAGTTCCTCAAAAACCCTCAGTCAGGACAGGAAGGATTCCCAGAATCTCTGGATACCCTTCTTTCTCTTCAGTTCTCCTATCTCACCAGGCCCCCAGTGTAAGTGAGCCAGCAGCTCTGAATTACCTTCCCACCCAGGTCCAGGTCCACGAGACTCGTCTGGCTGCTCATAGCCTCAAAGGATTCCAGGAGGCGTATCAGCGCATAGCAGTTCATTTTAAGGGCATTTAGGTGGGCATGTCTATCTGATCTACTCAAAGCTGCATCATCCAGGATAGCTGGAAGCTCCTGGGAATGGCGGGATACCACTGCAAGGGGCACAATCTGGAGTCAGTTTCATTCGTTTTCCTCATCTATTCCCAACTTCAAACCATCCTGCACTTGCAGCCATCAGATTACCAAAGATCTGTGTTTCATCTCTCAGTGGCCACAACACAAGCTAAGTCCTTTGGGACCCCTGACCCAGCTACCCTGAACACACCCTGTCCCTACTCTCTCACTCCAGTTACCATAATTTTTCCCTGGCAACTGGAAGAATCACCTCTATTAAAGAGTAGAGGCGATTCAAAAGTAGGAAGAAGTTCTTGTTGGTATGCCCTTACAGTGAACACACATAACTCTGTATTGCCCACCAAGATTACAGACCTTCATAGGTCAGAGGCTCCCGGGCTTAGCCAAACCAACTGAATCACCACAGCCTTGATATCATCATGTGGCTGATCAAAAGCAGGAAGCAGTAAACAAACACCTTCCACCCCTCCCCTTGGCCCATAAACACCTTTGATCAGGAATTCCAGAGTATCTTCCTTGAGGCCAGGATCTATACTTCGAAAGTGACTATGAGGGAAAGAAAGTGTGGGGGTGAGACAGGAACCTGCTGAGCCCATCCTGACAGATCAGATCAACGTGAAGAATCTAATACCGAAAAATACATGTGAGATCACAAACTGAATAAATATGGTGTCAAGCTGGGGTAAATGCTCATTAGTAGAGATATTAGCACCCAGAACCATTTATCAGTGAACTGATAATTTGGCATTTCAGGATTAACATGCAAAGTTAGGTCCAACAACTCTTTTTAAAGCACCAGCTGGGTACTTTACTTACTGCAGAATGCTGTAGATGGTATCAAAGTGCTCTAGCATAGCCAGTGGCCCCTGAGCTTGGAAGGCAGCCTGAAATGCTACAAAGATGAAGGGAACTGATTAACACAGGAGAAGGGTTTTTTTTTGTAAATTCTATTCACAGCAGAAAATCAATTACGTTTATTGGTAGAAACACAGACGGAGACAGTTCATTTCAATGTAACCTATTACAATACTATCTTACATTTAGTTCTGTTTTACAACTATAGACTGACGAGTTTCATCATATCTCTGATCTAGATAAAGTAGATGGTATTATGCCTATTTGATGGGAAAAGAAATTAGTTGTCATTTGTCCACTGTAGTTAGTAGTGAACACAAACTCAGGACCTTCCCAAGTGGCAAAAACAGTACACAGCTCTTGTACTTTTCACACAGATGTTAACATCTATCACCATAGTACAAGAATCTATTCTAAACCAAGAAATTAACATTAATTAATTTAATGCTGCTAACTAATCCACAGGCCTTATCTGAATTTTGCCAGTTCTACTTATGTCCCGTTTCTGGTCCAGGATCCCACAGTGTATTTCATTGTCATGTCTCCTTGGCCTCCTCCAATCTTTCACGATCTTGATATTTTTGAAGTATACTAGCCAATTATTCTGTAGAATGTCCCTCAATTTGGGTTTGTCTGATATTATTTGCTCATGATTAGATTGAGGTCACGCATTTTTTACAAGGTTATTGTAGAAGGTCCTTCAAATGCACCATTCCCAGAAATACAGGATGTCAATGTTTTATTAACTAGTGATGTTATGTTTGATTACTTGGAAGTGTTTGCCAGCAGTCTCCACTGTAAAGTTCCTGTTTCCTCTTTTGCAATTAATAAGTATCTTGTGGGGAGACACTTTGAAAGTATGTAAACATTCTGTTTCTCATCACATTTTGCCTGTTACAACTCCTGCTGCAGTACTGACTAAATGGTGATTTTTCTATCTCCATCATTCTTTTTACACTTACTAATTGGAATGCCATGTAAGAATGAGCTATCCCTTTCCCTTGAATTTGAATTTACTTATTCAATTGTTTATTTATGTCTCAATGGACTCCTGGATATTTCTTTTATTCTGCTTCAATCCATTCCTATTATTATTTATTTTGTTGCTCAAAATGTCCCACACTTGACCACGGGGCTCCTTCAACTTGGCCTATGTCCTTTTGACATGCCCCCCCCCCTCACTTCTGCCCTCTCACTTTCTCATACCACAGGATGTTTTAGGCTCATCTTGTGCTTTTCCTAGCCTGGTCCTGAAATCAACCATTTTCAACAGTCCTGGTTTCTTTTATGGAAGAATGGTATTTAGACCCAAGTTCTACACACTAGTTGGGCTTGCTGTTATTGGAACATCAATAGCTTTTAGGCCCTCTCAGCAGAGAACAGTAGTGTATAAATGTATATACACCCCCCAATCTATTTTCATCTCTGTCTATATATGAAAAACATGGGTGCATTTACATATTGGCTCAGTCTTAGTATACACATAAAGCACTTTCAGAATTGCTTACCACACTTCTGTGAAAACTATTTAACAACCAGCTTACAATAACTTGTGTAAAGTTCTTTCATATAGAGTAAAAAAACCATTGTTTTTCAGTTACTTAGATTAGTTTTTTTCTTGCCCACTCCTTAGTGTAATTACGTTAAACATTTGTAATGTACTTGTTACTACCTCTATTACATTTTGAAAACACAGCATGAGTCTTTTGATTCTCAAATTCAGTGCTCTTTTCATCCTGATTGTACTGCTTCCATATAAAAGCTTCAGTATCAAGGAGAGTAGAGTGGAGGTATATCTTAAAACAGGAGTGGCAAGGCAGGATGTGAGTCAGAAAATTTTTGAATCACGTTTACACTTAGCTCCTTCTATGGATGGGGAGGGAAAGAATTCCCCTGCATCCTTCATGTCTGCAATATCATGTTGGTTTGCCTAGGAAGTAAAGCTAGAATCTTGTACTCCGTTATCACTGCTGGCATTGATAGGTCCAACGTTGTCCAACTACAACCTGATCCTCTGATTTTTAACAAGCTGTTTTATTCCGCCAATTCCTACGGACTCCCTAACACTATACTCCTAGCATGTTCTCCTCTTTATACTTTTTCTCACCCTTTGCTTCTTTTCATTTAGCAGATGACTGCTTCCTACTTTACAAAAAGAGAGAGAGAGATGCCAGTTCACTCCAGGCAATTATTTCACACCTTTCCTCTGCTCATAACACCGAGACCCTCTTCTCCAACTCACCCTCAGTTAAAGGCTTCACCTGCTATCTCACTGTGAACACAGCATTGGAGAGACGAGAACTCCCAACTGCCCTCTCTGTAGTTCCCTGCACTGCCTGCATCTGTACCCATAAACTTGGCCTTCTCTTTTGCTGCTGCAGGTAAATTGTCCCTGCTTTAATAACCCCCACAACCAGCTAACATGCTTCCTTACCTACTACAGGATACTCCTAGAGCTGTCCTCCACCCCGGCACCACTTTCCCTCTTTGATCATTCCCACTCAGCCTATATACATGTAATGCAGCCCATCTTACCCAAAAAACCCTCCCTTGACTGTAACTGCCTTCTAGCTCCCACCCCATTTCTCTGCTATTCCTTAGAGCAAATTAACCACAAATGTAGCTGAACTCACCATCTCTAGTCTCCTCCAATTTTCTCACCACCATTCCTCTGAAACAGCTCTCATCAGTTACCAGCAACTGCTACATCACTACTAAGTCCAGTAATTAATTTCTAAGTCCCTGCCTCTAAATGTTGGACCATCTATGGTTTCATGTCTTCAAACTGCTTTTCTTCTCTATCTGCAGTACACTGAATCTCATGGCTTTAAATGCACTCTACATACTAATTGTTAAATCCCAAAAGTGTGTTTAGCTGGTACCTCTCCCCTGAACTGCCAATCATATAACCCAGCCTAAAGCTGCCCCTCTCCTCTTCTACCCCATCTCAGCAAATGACAACTCCCTTCTTCTAGCTGCACAAGTCAAAACACCTTCTAATCATTTTAGATTCTTCTTTCTCTAACCCCACAAATCCAATCCAATCCAAAAACAATCCTGGTGGCTTTATTTTCAAAATATATTCAAAATCTAACCTTTTTTGGTCATCCCCACTGTTCTCACTTGGTATATGCCTGGCTGTTAGTATGTTAGTCTCTTAATCCCTTTGCTTCTCCCTCGTCCCCTACAGTCTCCTCTCAACAGAGTAGATAGTGATACTTTCAAAACATCAGGCCATGCTATTCCTGTACTTAGAACCCATTGGCTTTCAAACTCCCTCACACTGAAGCTAAAGTCTCTACCATGACCTACAAGACCCTAGATCAGTGTTTCTCTAACTTAAATGTGGATCCAAATTACCCAGGGATCTTCTTAAAAAAACGGATTTCCTGACACAGTAGTTTTGTGCTGGGTCTCCATTCTGCATTTCTAAATCATGATACTAATGCTGCTGGTCTGAACACTTGAGGAGCGAGACTCCAGAATAATCTGCATCACTTCCCATTTGACCTCTATTTTTTCCATCCAAATTCATAGGCTTAGAATGCCCTTCCTTGAGGTTCTGCATAGCTCACTTCCTCACTTTTAAGGTCTCTGCTCAAATGTGAGCTATCAGTAGGCTTTCTCTTATCATCCCACATAAACTGCCAGTTTCTACTCTGTGTCACCTTATCCTTTTTATTTTGATTTTTTTCCTTGGCACTTCTGACCATCCGATGTACTTCATTTTTATATACTACTCGTTGAGAGCCTTGAGAGAAAGAATTTTGTCATACTGTGTTCTGCTTACTGCTGTATTCCCATACCTAGAACAGCATCTGGCATATAGCGAATCATCAGTAAATACTTGAACAAATTAAATGATTTGATCTTGTATATTTGTAGCAAACTTGTATTTAGGGTTCTAAGTATCAAAAGTAATGCAATTGTTATAAAAGGAGTCTTAAAGAGTGATCATCCATAAAGGCCATATACAAGAAACCCACAGCCAACATCATACTTAGTAGAGAAAAGCTGAAAGCTTTTCCTCTAACATCAGGAATGAGACAAGTATGTCCACTCTCACCACTTTTATTCAACACAGTACTGGAGATCCTAGCCACGGCAATCAGACAAAACAAAGAGATAATAAAGGCATCCAAATTGGTCATGAATAAGTTGAACTGTCAATATTTGCAGATGACATATTATACACAGAAAACTCTAAAGACTCCACCAAAAAACTACTAGAACTAATAACTGAATTCAGCAAAGTTGCAGGATACAAAATTAATACATAGAAATCTGTTGCATTCCTATATACCAACAATGAACTAGCAGAAAGAAAAATCAGGAAAACCACCTTTTTTACAATTGCATCAAAAAGAGTAAATACCTATGAATACACCTAACCAATGAGGTGAAAGAACTATACCCTGAAAACTACATGACATGAGAGAAATGAAAGAAGACACCAATATATGGAAAACTATCCCATGCTCATGGATAGGAAGAATTAATATTGTCAGAATGGCCATCCTGCCCACAGCAATTTACAGATTCAATGCAATCCCTATCAAAATACCAACAGCATTTTTCAATGACCTAGAACAAATAATTCTAAAATTCATATGGAACCACAAAAGACCCCAAACAGCTAAAGCAATCCTGAGAAAGAACCAAGCTGGGGCGATTATGCTTCCTGACTTCAAGCTGTACTACAAAGCCACAGTAATCAAAACAGTACAGTACTGGCACAAGAATAGACCCATAGATCAGTGGAACAGAATAGAGGGCCCAGATATAAACCCACACATATATAGCCATTAATATATGATAAAGGAGCCATGCATACACAATGGGGAAAAGATAGCCTCTTCAACAACTGGTGTTGGGAAAACTGGACAACTACATGTAAGAGAATGAAATTGGTTTATTGTCTAACTCCATACACAAAAGTAAACTCAAAATAGATGAAAGACCTGAATGTAAGTCATGAAACCATAAAACTCTTGGAAGAAAACGTAGGCAAAAATCTCTTGAATATAAGTATGAGCAATTTTTTTCCTGGACACATCTTCTCAGGCAAGGGAAACAAAATAAAAAATGAACAAGTGGGAATACATCAAACTAAAAAAGCTTTTGTACAGCAAAGGACACCATCAACAGAACAAAAAGGCAACCCACAGTAGGGGAGAATGTATTTGTAAATGACTCATCTGTGAAGGGATTAACATCCAAAATATATAAAGAATTCATACACCTCAACACCCAAAAAACAAATAACCCAATTTAAAAAGTGGGCATAGGACCTCAGCAGTAATTTCTCCAAAGAAGAAATACAAATGGCCAACAGGCACATGAAAAGATGCTCCACATCACTAATAATCAGGGAAATGCAAATCAAAACCACAATGAGATATCACCTTACACCAGTTAGAATGGCCATTATCCAAAAGACAAGAAGTAACAAATGTTGGCTAGGATGTGAAGAAATGGGAACCCTCCTACAATGTTGGTGGGAATACAAACTGGTGCAACGGCTGTGGGAAGCAGTACAAAAGTTCCTCAAAAAACTAAAAATAGAAATACCATTCAATCCAGTAATTCCACTTCTAGGAGTTTACCTGAAGAAAACAAAATCCCTGACTTGAAAAGATATATGCACCCCTATGTTTATCGCTGCACTATTTATAATAGCCAAGATATGGAAGCAACCTAAGTGTCCATCAGTAGATGAATGGATAAAGAAGATGTGGAACATATACACAATGGAATACTATTCAGCCATTAAAAAAAAATCCTGCCATTTGCAACAATATGGATGTAACTGGAGGGTATTATGCTTAGTGAAATAAGGCAGGTGGAGAAAGACAAATACCATATGATTTCACTTATTTGTGGAATATAAAAACCAAGGAAACCAGAAGGAACAAAACAACAGTAGATTCGTAGACACTGAGAAGTGACTAGTGGTTACCAAGGGGAAGGGGCTGGAGTGGGGGGGCACAATAATTCACAATTATAATATAAGTTTTCCCAGGGATGGTAGTATGGCACAGAGAATACAGTCAATGATTCTGTAACATCTTCCTATGTTGATAGAAAGTAACCGCAGTAGAGAGGGTGAGGATGTAATAATATGGGTAACTGCTGAACCACCATGTTGTACGTTTGAAACCAATATATGATTGTATATCAAAGATACTTCAATTAAAAAAACTAAAACCAGTCTCTTAAAAAAAAGTGATCATCTATTAAAAAAAAAAGTATTATAATAACCATGGAACAATTTGCTATAATTTGTCCAATTGGTGATCCACATATCCACACATTATGGAGAGAAGAGTCTAGTATAGAGACTACTGTTTAGCCACCCGCCAGTCAACCTCCACGCTCCCCCTTCTTCTTTGCTTCCCAAATGGTGATATGCCTAGGTTTAGGGAGGCTCTTAGGTAATCATCATCTTGATCAATTTAGCCAATCTGAGTAATTCCATCTCCCTTACCAGTAATAATCAGTTAGGGAAACAGGCATGTGATCCAACTTGGACTAGGTCTGTTGGGAGACCTCTGGTCAAGTTTTAAAAAAAAGAAAGAAGAAAATTAAAAGCACAAGGTAGGAAATCATCTTTGCCATCTCTGGACACAACAGCAAGGAGCTACCATCCAGCAACCATGATGGGAAGGGCAAGAGAAGACAAGCTGGAGTGAAATTATCAAGCTGACTCATTATCTAAACCTTCTTGTTGTAGGAGATAATAAATGAAGTAGGTTATTATCCCTATCTATACAGAGGAGAAAACCTTTACAGAGGCACAGAAATAATTAAGTAGCTTGTTTGTCCAAGGTCAGAGTGGTAAAGCCAGAATTCAAATTCAGGCAGCTTTGCTCCAATGTCTTAATTTCTATTCTATGTACCTCTCCAAAGCCACCTAACAGATACAAGATCATTTCTAATAAGTGACATTATGGGGTCTTTTTGATAATGTATAAATTGTCTTGGTCATCTACAGGTTTCAATGGGTAACTGCATTGTAAATATATTGTACAGTGGTGCAGGTGTACATACATATTATGTTTTGCACACTCTTGGAAACAAGAGACAAGACTCTAAAGGTGTTACCTGAAAAAGGTGAGGTCAAGTCCCAGACATATGAGAAAGCTATCTTCTATAACTCTTAAATCCACCAAGGCTTAATCTTGGCATATAAGGCATAAAGATCTAAAACAATTCTTTCCTAAAAAGTAACCATATATATACCAACTGTTTATTGACTAGTCGAGAGAAGGTGGTCAGTGAGTGTACCCTGTGTAATGCATCTCATACAATGCTAGAGGGAGAAAACAGTGGCAAATAGGAAAGACATGTTCCTTGCCCTCAGGGAGCTTAGTAGTATAGTGGAACAGACGATAAAAAGGGATGGTTGTTTTGAAGTGCTAGGCACAGCAGCAGCTATGGAGTCTTACCTCTAAGCTGTGGTGCAAGATGTCTGATGGACAGTACCTCTTGCACAACATACTGATTCACTCCTCCACTTTTCAACAATTCTTCTGGGGATAAAGGCAGATGGAACTCATACACCTGGGGAGACATCGTTCTCCCTCTGGCTTACAGGACTGGAAGCCAAACAGCAAACAGGTCAGTCTCTGAGGCCTGTCTTTTTTACCTGGTTATTTAGCTATTATTATTCCCCCCTCCAAAAAATAAAGCTTTTTAGTCTTACATCAAGATCAAGCTGATTAACATTATCGTACAGGATGTGATATCAACTCTAGACTAGAATCTCATTCTAGTCTTGACTCTGCCATTTGGCCATGTCACTTAACCCCCGGAGCCTCATCTGTAAAACAGGGTCACTAATTTCTGATTACAAATTGTTCTGAGGACCAAATGAGTCAAGGGTATGAAAGTGTTTAAGGAACTGTGAAGTGGCATATCAATGAATTAAGTTAGCGTTATTTTTTTCATTTTTAGGGGCAGAGCTTAAGTGCTGAGAGACTGTCTCTCCCAAGCTGGAATAGTGACCCAGCAAGGGCAAGCGGGTTTCCTAGCTCCAGAATGGGAGAGCATTAACACGTATTGTTTACCCTGTGCCAGGTTCTGTTAGGCTATTTGAATATATCACATCTGATGTAATTCTCCAAATGCCAATCTCACAGAGTGCATAGTAATATAAATCTATTTAGATTAGGAAACTGAGGCTAAGAAAGGTTAAGCGATTTGCCCAAATTCCGCTGCCGATCTGTCAGACTGTTTCTGTACCTCAAAAATATACCCATTTGACCTCCCTGTCCCTCCCACGCTGCCTAATAATACCGCGTCAACAGCCCCGTATCCGATTTTCCCAGCCTTTCATTCCCCGCTCCCCATTAACAGCACACCTTTACAGGAGTTCACCCGCCGTTCCTCCGACTCCGGTTTTGGGGCTGAAATGAAAGAAAAAAATACGGAGCGTACAATACACACCGATCAGCGAGGCAGCGCTCAAACGGGCAAGGAAATCTGCCAATGCCGGGAAGGCGGAGGCAAAAACCCGCCTAGGGACCAGGCGCCGCGCGGCGCAAACTTGGGAGTTCAAATCTCAACGGCCGCAAGGGGACCAATCGTGACGCTTACTGGAGAGACCGACCAGTCATAGCCCAGGAACACGGCCGCGCCGCCGGGAGGGGCGGGGCCTACGTCGAGTCCCCGCCCCACTCGTCGTCGCTGCCTCTTTCCCTACGAGGTCCTCCTTGGCTGGCTGCGAGGAGGCCCTGGCAGTGCCCGGGCACTTGTAGTGCCCCGGGGTGGTGACCCACTCAGTCACCCCCAGGACAGGAGGCAAGTCCAGGCCGGGAATGAGAAGGCTCAGGCTCTAACCCAGGTTCCGCCATCTCTGCGTGACGCCCAGCAGGTCACTGCACTCTGAGCCTCAGCTTTCTTCCCCTGCAGAAGAGGGGTAATAAAAAACAGCTACAGAGCAAAACCGCTGTGAGGCACAGAGAAAAGAAGCTTTTGGCTCCAGGTTCTGGGACTTCATCTCTCTTACAGTTGAGGGACGCCCAAGGAAACAGGAAAGGTTGAATTTTCTTGAAATTCAGTTTTAGAGCGCCCTCGAAAACGAAACGAGCTCCTTAGTTCTTCCGGCGCTGACTTCCGGCACACAAACCGGAAGCAGTCTGGCAGAGTCGGGTTGGGTGGGTGCATTAAGGCCTCAGTGCACCGGGACCCGGAGGGCGCGGCTTGTGGCTGGGGTAGGAGGGACCTAGGCGGGTTCTGCGCGCAGAGCTAGCTGGGTAAGGCCAAGAAGGTTGCGTCTTCCTAGTACCCGTGTGAGGCTGGCGTCCACGATTCTGACCATCTCCTTGAAAGCCACGTCTGACCTTGCCGTTGTGCTCGTGCGGTGTGCTTTTGTAGGGAAGAGACGACAGCAATGGCAGGCAGCCTCTCCAGGGGGGCAAGCAGGGGCTTATGGGGCTGGGTGCCCCTGGCCTGCAGAAGCTTCTCTCTGGGTAAGCGGCTAATGTAGAAAGACGCCCCAGAAGTGCTTGTCAGTAAGCGGCGCTAATTGATTCCATTTCTTCCTCATTCCTAGGTGTTTCTCGGTTGTACCGTGTAAGGCTCACTCTCCCGCCCACTAAAGTGGTTGATCGTTGGAGCGAGAAGAGGGCCATGTTTGGGGTGTATGACAACATCGGGATCCTGGGTAAGGCTCGACTCATGGTACAGAATTTCAGAATAGCAGTTATGCCGTAACGACTATCTTTTTTTCACCTTTATAGAAATGGTACCGTGTTTTAATAACGGGCAAACATTTGAATGGCTGTTTCCGTTGTGTTCAGTACCGCTCTGAGCGCCTTTCATGTATTAACTCATTTGATCTTCATAAAATAACCTTTTCACTTCACAGGCACGGAGAAGTTAAGTAATTTTTCCAAAGCTAGTAAATGGCAGTGCCAAAATTTGAACCCCAAGCACCCTGGCTCCAGGTCTGTGCTCTTGATACTGCAGTGTAATGTATCTTGTCTGTAGGTGCTGCTCAAGAAGATGCAAGTGTGTTGAAGGCTTGGGTGATCGAGACTGGCTTCTCTGGTCTTGGATCTAATATGTTCTCTCACGTTATACAGGAAACTTTGAAAAACACCCCAAAGAGCTAATCAAGGGCCCCAGATGGCTTCGGGGGTGGAAGGGGAATGAATTGCAGCGTTGTATCCGAAAGAAGAAAATGGTTGGAAATCGGATGTTCCTTGAAGACCTGCACAAACTTAAAAAGCGCATCAGCTATCTCTACAAACACTTTAACCGACATGGAAAGTACAGATAGAAGAGAAATCTGGGAACCGTGGAGGAGGCACACAGATCACCCAGGAGAAGGGGAACAGTACTTTTCCTTATGAGGAAAGTAATTTGTATGCTCTCTAATAAAATGGGGCTCTTTGGAATCTCTTATCCACACATTTTACTTTAACTCAAATATGTTGATTGCAGAAGTCTGACTCATCCCTAATTCTTACAATCTTAGGTTTGGACTTCACCACTTGCCCTTTGCAGTCTAGCCATACTTATGGCCTTTAGAAAAGAAATTAGTTACTGGCACTTTTTGACATTTGGCCCTTCGTATTTTGAAAGTGGTAATATTAATTGCCCTGTAATACTGTTATGTTAAATATTTTTTGAAAAACCCTTACACAAGAATAAAATGTAAGTGGAATTGCACTTCACTAGTCTCATCAAACAATACTTACTGAATACTTTTTCTGACCTGAGAACTGTAGAAAAAACAAAGTGTAGCAGATTTAATGCTTTTGGAGTTAGGGGTACAAAGTTATGTTTTTACATGTGCACTTTAATATGAGGCATTAAGTATTGTGTAAGTGGTTTGCATGGGTGATTCCTAAGCCTGACTGATCATCAGAATCATCTCAGTAATTTAATTCAATTTCAGACAATTTCAAAAGTCTGGTCCCTAACTCCAAAGATTTGTGATCTGTAGATCCAAGCTGAGCTGAGTCTTGCACGTCTGTGTTTTTTGTTTGTGTGTGTGTAATACTTAAAAAAAAAAAGTGCATGTATAGTGCAAAATTTTAAAATTATGAAAGGGTAATTGGATAAAAAATTCCCAGCCTGTTTTTTTTTCTGCTCTTTTATTATTAAGGTATTATTGATACACACTCTTAATGAAGGTTTCACAAGAAAAACAATGTGCCTATTACATTCACCCTTATTGAGTCCCTCCCATACCCCATTGCAGTCACTGTCCATCAGTGTAGTAAGATGCCACAGAGTCCCTATTTGTCTTCTCTGAGCTTCACTGTCTTCCCCATGACTCCACACACACCATGTGCACCAATCATGATACCCCACAATCCCCTTATCCCTCCCTCCCCACTGGGCCTCCCCACCCCATCCCCTTTGGTAACCACTAGTCCCTTCTTGGAGTCTGTGAGTGCTGCTGTTTTGTTTCTTCAGTTTTGCTTCGTTGTTATACTCCGCAAATGAGGGAAATCATTTGGTATTTGTCTTTCTCTGCCTGACTGACTTTACTGAGCACAATACCCTCTAGCTCCATCCATGTTGCAAATGGTAGGATTTGTTTCTATGCCACAGCCTGTTATTTTATGCTCCTTTACAGAGGCAACCACTCTTAAGATTTTTTAAATCCTTCTGGACATATACTGTGCAGTACAAGCTTATCTTAACTATGTATTTATCTACTTTAAAAAAGTGGGATTCCATGCACACTCTTCTGTATCTTGCTTTTTCAATTAATGCGACCTGGGTATCATTTATTTTCTTAACATTATGTACCATAATGAGTTACCCAGTTTCATTTTTATAGACATTTAGGTTTCCAGGCTTTTGCTTCTTTGAAGTGTGATTCCTCTAATCGGTAAAGGTTTCATTGAATAGGTTGGATTTTAGTAAAGAGAGAAATGTTAGAACATTTCAAGTGGGCACGGGAAGAATGATGAGTGCATAGTGAGAGAGTATAGAATTGTGTTGAGAGATGGTGAGATAGGTCTAGCTTTACTGAAGCATGGTATGACACGTTTAATAATTACTTGGCTGTGCATCAGATTAAATAAGGGTGACAATCGAGGAGAAATGTTGCTACAGTTTCTAGAATTACATGTTGGTTAGGGTTAATTTTTGTATGTCTTCAGTGCCTAGACTAGTGAGACTGAATAAATTTTTGCAGAATGAAGTAAGGGAAGTAATTGAAGTATTGATATGTTGATTTAAAAATTTTTTATGTGGCTTAAAAGTGCATTTTGTGTTTCTTGGGGGGGTTAATTTAAATTGATATAGGTAAGCTTCTGGTATAAGCTGTTTATTAAGAATATGGCTGTTTGAGTCAGACAGGTCTGGGTTTAAACTTAATCTCTACTACTCTGTGTGACCCTCAGCAAAGTAGTTAATTTCTTTGAGCCTTAGTTTTTTTAGCCTGTCAATTAGAAATAATATACTTTACCTACAGGTTTGTGTGAGTAGTAAATGAAATGATGCATGTGAAATACTTAGAACAGAGTTTGGCAAGTGTGAATGGTTATGACACTTGAGTCTGTGTAGTTGTCAAGAATTAGAGAAACCTGAAGAAATGAATGCAAATAGGTTTTAAAAATTATTTTAACTTTTTGTTTATACAAGTAGTATTGCAAAGTAAAGAAAATGAATTACTTAAAGATACAAGTTGGGATTTGAAGATAGAGGAATTAAGAATGATTAGGTCTCTTATTTGATCTACATCCCATAAAACAAGTACTCGTTTCAGTTATTTATGGTTATATAACAATCCACCCCAGAACTAAGGACCGAAGACAACAGTTTATTCATATTCTCTGAATTGGGCTCAGCACAACTGTGCCGCTTCTTTTGGGGTGGGCTGGGTCAGTCATGTGGTTGCATTCAGCTGGGAGCTTGGCTGGAGCTAGAATGTCCAAGGTGTCTTCATTCATATGTCTAGTGCCTCATTGCTGTGGGTGAGATTCTTTTTCCACATGGTCTCGTTATTCAGTAGTGTAGCCAAACTTTACATGGAGGCTTCATCCCAGAGGATGAAAGTAAATATGCAAGGCTTGATAGATGGAGTCCAAGAAGTCACGTGGTGTCACTTGTGCTGGATTCCCTTGGTCAAAGTAAGTCACAGGCCAGCTCAGATTCAAGGCTGTGAGAAAAAGGCATTCCATTTTTTGGGTCAGAGAAGCAGCATGCAATTACAGGGATGAGAGGATGTGTCAAGAGCCATGTGTGCAGACAATCTTCCTCGGTAACATTTCATGTCTTTTTTGGGACTTTACCTCCGGTAGGACCAATTGAAGTGAAGCTAGATTAACAAGTACTTATTAAATTAAGTAAAAAGTGGGTTTTTGAGAAATAGACTAATGGGTAGATATGAACACACGTTATGATTCTTGGTCTTACGGAAATGTATATATACCAGAGTGTCAGGTCTCATGGGAGTGAGTTTTCAAAGGGATGGTTAGACAGAAGCTGGATATAAGAATGGAGAGGTTGGTGTAAAGTATGAGTGGCTCTGGGATACTTCCCGTGATTTGGTGAAACTGGAGAAAAGAAAATCAAATATTTGAGACTTAAGTAAAAGGTGCTGTGTAGAATACATATACATGTTTTAGAGTATGTGATTATTGGTGAAGAGTAAATTGATAATTCAATCTAGACATTTATAGAATACTTATGGCTGTGAAGATACAAAAGCTCTTGCTTCCAAGGAGAGAACAATCTTGTTTTCGATGTGGGACAGTATGTAACATTTACATTCAGTAAACACTAAACTGTGTGCAGGGTTATTTGGAAGGACATAAATCACTAAGTCAGGATAGGTTCCTAACTCTTGGTAGCTTTCATTCTACTTAAGAGGTATGTATGTAAACAATGTGAATTTGAATATGATAATTGCATAGGAAAAAAAGTTCTGAGAGTTCTTTTTTGGTGGGGGGCATATTGAACTAAGTCTTGGAAAATTTCAGCTGATAGAAATGGGAAACCAATGTTAAGTGTAGACAGTAATATCTATGGGGAGGAGCTTTGACGAATAGGAAGTAATTCAGGTGGGTAAGGGGAGTGGGGTGAGGGTAGCCTAGTCATGTGAAAAAGGTGGGATTACTGACACAGGTCCATAGGACTAAGTTAATGATCGTTAACACACAGGTAGGTTTTCTTTAATAGTAGGAAGTAAGTTTGGATAGGAATTCGAGTGCCAAATAACCAGGAGTCTTGAATGCCAGCCAGGACAAAGCTTAGATTTGTGTGTGAGTGTGTGTTTTCCACTATAGACCAGAGCTGTTCAATTCTGGCTACATGTTAGAATTCTCAGAGCTTAAAAAAAAAAGAGAGACTAGGGCCCCTCCCAGACCAGTGAAATCAAACTGAGCTGGGGTCCCAAGCATTCATTTTTAAAAGTTCCACAAGAAATTCTAAAGCAGGATTGAGTACCACTGCTTTGGAAAATAGAAGGCAAAAGAATGTTTTTAAAGGAATTTTTACTTTGAGCCTCTGAACTTACATTTTTGCTTTTTGCTTTTGCTTGGTTTTATGTGTCTGCATCCGTCTTACCCAGTAGTTAGGCCTCATCCCCGTTGAGGTCAGGGACTCTTGCACATATTCGATTACTGCAGTATTCTAATATCTGGTCTTTGTAAACTGGCTCTTAAAAGGACCTTGATAAATAACTAGTCGTTATTCATTGAAGGTCACCAGTAGGTGCCAGGGATACAAAGGGAAAAAAAGATACAATTCCTACATTTAAAGAATTCCATCTTTGCCAGAGATAGACAAGGAAGAGTTATTAAATCTAAAATTAAAAAGTTATGGCATTTAAAACTTGTTAACACCAATATGCATAGGCATAGAGACGAGGGTCACTTACTCTGGGAGTGCATCACCGGGGGCAGGGGAGGCTTTGGTGGAGGAGGCCATTACTCAGTTACCTCGAAGGAGCGAAGGATAGCAGGCTTTCCAGACAGATGAAACAGAAACAAAGGTCCAGAGGCAAGAAACAGCATGGCATGTATGGGAAAGCTGTGAATAGTATTTATTGGTGAAACTAATGTACATGGCAAAAGATATGACAGAAGATGGAGATGAGAGATCATGAAGAAAACTGACGAACTGTTAAGACTTTGCCTTTAGTAAAATGGTGCAGCTTTGGAAAACTGGTAGTTCTACAGAAAGTTAAATAAGGAGTTACCATATAAACCAGTGGTTCCACTCCTGGGTGTAAACCTAAGAGAACTGAAAACATGTCCACACAAAAGCTTGTACATGAATGTTCATAACAGCATTGTTCTTAATAGGGAAAGAGAAAAAACAATCCACATTTCTATCACCTGATGGTGGATAAAGAAAATGTGGTTTCCCCATCCCCTGAAATACTGTACAGCCATAAAAAAGAACAAGATACTCAGATTTACAACATGTTGAACCTTGAAAACACTATGGTAGATAAAAGAAGCCAGGCATAAAAGGCTACATATTGTATAATTCCATTTATAAAAAGGCAAATCCACAGAGACAAAAATAGATTGGTTGTTGCTCGGGGATGGGGTAAGGGGTGAAGAATGGTAGGTGACTGCTAACAGGTATGGGGGCTCTTTTCAGGGATCACCCTGCTTCCCTTAGGGTTTGTGCCCAGCACCCCAACTCCCAGCCCGATCCCCCAGCCCCACAACATCCCCAGCCGCTGTACCTCCCGGAGGTGGCGCCAACACCCCTGCCCTCTGGAGGCCCCTGCCCAGAAGCGGAAGGCTGCACTGAGGACCTCTGAGCAGCAGTGCGCCCTGCGCCTGCGGGGCGGGGGCGGGTAGTGGGGGAAGAAACCGGGAGCCTCCCTGATTGTGCTGCAGCCTCCCAGTTAGCGAGGAGCAGCGAAGGGGCAGCTGGGCAGGAGCCTGGGTCCTGACTCTGGGGCACACGTGGAGCCCGACAGGGAGACAGAAAAATCTGCGCAGGAAACAAAATCGCCACGACCAAGTGCCAGTGTCCGAAGCCTTCGGGTGAACTCACCACATGTGTCAGGCCCTTGCCACTCCAAATGTGGCCAGGAAACCAGCACGGACATCATCTAGGAGCTTATTAGAGTCTCAGGACCCTCCCCAGACGTCCTGAATCAACCTGTGAGCTGTGCTTTAAGATTGAGAAGCGCTGCTATGGAAACCAGCGCGCTCAACCTGGGTGGTGATGCGAACTTGTTTTGACACGTGCAGGTAGAGCGCCAAATTCTCTTCAGATGAGCAAGTAGTTAACCGTTCTACACATTAACCTTAAACTAGATGAAGAACCAGCTTTCCATAAAACCAGACTCTTCAACTCTTGGATGACCCTTGATTAAGTTGCAAGGGAAGTAGCAGAACTCCTGCTTGGGGAGTGCTGTCTGCCTAGTTAGCCTCACTCTTTACCACGTGTCTTTGGTGAACAGTTCTTTAGAACAAGTGAAAACTACAGAAGTCACTTCTGAAGTTGCTGAAAGTGACTTAAGTGACTTAACTTGTCTTCAGTTTTTTTTTGTGTGTGTGTGTGTAGATAAATATTTTTTATTGAAGGGTAGTTAACACACAGTATTACATTACATTAGTTTCAGGTGTATAACATAGTGATTCAACATTTATATACATGATAATTCTAGGTACCAGCTATCACCATACCAAGTTGTTATCATATTTTGACTATATTCCTTATGCTATACATTACATCCCGGTTACTTATTTATTTTACAATAGGAAGTGTGTACTTTTGTTGTTGTTGTTGTTGTGAGGGCATCTCTCATATTTATTGATCAAATGATTTTTAACAACAATAAAATTCTGTATAGGGGAGTCAGTGCTCAATGCACAATCATTAATTCACCCCAAGCCTAATTTTTGTCGGTCTCCAATCTTCAGAAGCAGAACGAACAAGTTCTTACATGGAGAACAAATTCTTACATAGTGAATAAGTTACATGGTGAACAGTACAAGGGCAGTCATCACAGAAACTTTCGGTTTTGCTCATGCGTTATGAACTATAAACAATCAGTTCAAATATGAATATTCATTTGATTTTTTTTTTTTTTTAATAATTATTTTTTATTGAAGGGTAGTTGACACACAGTATTACATTACATGAGTTTCAAGTGTACAACACAGTGGTAGAACATTTATATACATAATTCTAGGTTCCAGCTATCACCCTACCAGGCTGTTACAATATCTTGACTATATTCCTTATGCTATACATTACATCCCGGTTACTTATTTATTTTACCATTGGAAGTCTGTCCTTTTTTTTTTTTTTTTTTTTGTGAGGGCATCTCTCATATTTATTGATCAAATGGTTGTTAACGACAATAAAATTCTGTATAGGGGAGTCAATGCTCAATGCACAATCATTATTCCACCCCAAGCCTAATTTTTGTCAGTCTCCAATCTTCTGAGGCATAACAAACAAGTTTTTACATGTAGAACAAATTCTTACTTAATGAATAAGTTACATAGTGAACAGTACAAGGGCAGTCATCACAGAAACTTTCGGTTTTGCTCATGCATTATGAACTATAAACAGTCAGTTCAAATATGAATACTCATTTGGTTTTTATACTTGATTTACATGTGGATACCACATTTCTCTCTTTATTATTATTATTTTTAATAAAATGCTGAAGTGGTAGGTAGATACAAGATAAAGGTAGAAAACATAGTTTAGTGTTGTAAGAGAGCACATGTAGATGATCAGGTGTGTGCCTGTAGACTATGTGTTAATCCAAGCTAGACCAGGGCAATAAAACATCCACGTATGCAGAAGATTTCTCTCAGAACGGGGGGGTGAGGTTCTAAGCCTCACCTCTGTTGATCCCCAATTTCTCACCTGATGGCCCCCCTGCGACTGTGCCTGTCTTAGGTTGTTCCTCCCTTGAGGAATCTTACCCGTCTCTGGCTAACCAGTCATCTTCCGGGGCCATACAGGGAAATGTGAAGTTGGTAAGTGAGGGAGAAGCCTTATTGTTTGAAAAAGTTAGCTTTTTACTTCTTTGCATATTTATGCCCTGTGGCTTCTATGCCCAGCATTTGTCTTGAGGTATCTTTACCACTTGGAAGAATTATGATACTCGGTAGATTTGATATGAGGCACGAATTCTATTTAAGGGTTGTAATTAGGAAGGAAGAAGAAAAGCTATAGAAGTAGCAGGCGGAAGAAAACATGGGAAGATTGATTATTTCTTTGATATATCTTCTTGTAGAGTAACTTCAGCATGTATAGGTTTTAAGCTACTACTTAAATTGCACACACACATTAACATAATAGGAGTATAGTTACATAACCAAAGCATATCTGTAATTACCAGCCATCTGCAGTGAAACCAAGAAAACCAGTTAGGCACCTTAGGCATTTGTGAAAACTTATCTATGATATGGTGGATATTGTCCAAATGAACTTGAACAGTCTGAGAGAAATCAGACAAATTAAAACAACCCATTCCTGGGGACTGTTCACATGCCATATGTTCTTTTAACAATAAATAGTTTGTAGTTGTAAGACTTTGGAGCGCTACAATTTGCACTTCTCCAAATTCTTGATTGAGTTCCAACAGTATAGATCCAGTCCAATTTTGTTGTTTTACTGTATGCACAGGCCAGCTTAGATATCTCCTTCCTCATTCCCATGGCAGGTCCAGGAACTGGTGGGATGAGTGCATCTACAGCTGTAGCAGTGCGTGGATCTTTGTTGGGGTTTTTTGATGATCGTCTTCTGGCATGAGTCTTCCAGAGGGTGCAGATGTTGGAAGTTCTTTTTCATATCGTATCTTAGTTCATTTTCGGGGTAGCCCAATTAGGCTTTGATCCTCTGTATAAACACAAACAGACCCTTTGCCTACACTTTTATATGCCCTTTATACCCTTGTGTAGAACTCGTTGGAGGTTACCACACAGGAACTGCCCTTTTTTTTTTTTTTTTTTGCTTTGTTTTTGGTATCACTAATCTACACTTACATGACGAATATTATGTTTACTAGGCTCTCCCCTATACCAGGTCTCCCCTATAAACCCCTTTACAGTCACTGTCCATCAGCATAGCAAAATGTTGTAGAATCACTACTTGCCTTCTCTGTGTTGTACAGCCCTCCCTTTTCTCCTACCCCCCCATGCATGTTAATCTTAATACCCCCCTACTTCTCCCCCCCTTATCCCTCCCTACCCACCCATCCTCCCCAGTCCCTTTCCCTTTGGTACCTGTTAGTCCATTCTTGAGTTCTGTGATTCTGCTGCTGTTTTGTTCCTTCAGTTTTTCCTTTGTTCTTATATTCCACAGATAAGTGAAATCATTTGGTATTTCTCTTTCTCCGCTTGGCTTGTTTCACTGAGCATAATACCCTCCAGCTCCATCCATGTTGCTGCAAATGATTGGATTTGCCCTTTTCTTATAGCTGAGTAGTATTCCATTGGTATATGTACCACATCTTCTTTATCCATTCATCTATTGATGGACATTTAGGTTGCTTCCAATTCTTGGCTATTGTAAATAGTGCTGCAATAAACATAGGGGTGCATCTGTCTTTCTCAAACTTGATTGCTGCATTCTTAGGGTAAATTCCTAGGAGTGGAATTCCTGGGTCAAATGGTAAGTCTGTTTTGAGCATTTTGATGTACCTCCATACTGCTTTCCACAATGGTTGAACTAACTTACATTCCCACCAGCAGTGTAGGAGGGTTCCCCTTTCTCCACAGCCTCGCCAACATTTGTTGTTGTTTGTCTTTTGGATGGCAGCCATCCTTACTGGTGTGAGGTGATACCTCATTGTAGTTTTAATTTGCATTTCTCTGATAATTAGCGATGTGGAGCATCTTTTCATGTGTCTGTTGGCCATCTGTATTTCTTTTTTGGAGAACTGTCTGTTCAGTTCCTCTGCCCATTTTTTAATTGGGTTATTTGTTTTTTGTTTGTTGAGGCGTGAGAGCTCCTTATATATTCTGGACGTCAAGCCTTTATCGGATGTGTCATTTTCAAATATATTCTCCCATACTGTAGGGATCCTTCTTGTTCTATTGATGGTGTCTTTTGCTGTACAGAAGCTTTTCAGCTTAATATAGTCCCACTTACTCATTTTTGCTGTTGTTTTCCTTGCCCGGGGAGATATGTTCAAGAAGAGGTCACTCATGTTTATGTCTACGAGGTTTTCGCCTATGTTTTCTTCCAGGAGTTTAATGGTTTCATGGCTTACATTCAGGTCTTTGATCCATTTTGAGTTTACTTTTGTATATGGGGTTAGACAATGGTCCAGTTTCATTCTCCTACATGTAGCTGTCCAGTTTTGCCAGCACCACCTGTTGAAGAGACTGTCATTTCGCCATTGTATGTCCATGGCTCCTTTATCAAATATTAATTGACCATATATGTCTGGGTTAATGTCTGGATTCTCTAGTCTGTTCCATTGGTCTGTGGCTCTGCTCTTGTGCCAGTACCAAATTGTCTTGATTACTATGGCTTTATAGTAGAGCTTGAAGTTGGGGAGTGAGATCCCCCCTACTTTATTCTTCTTTCTCAGGATTGCTTTGGCTATTCGGGGTCTTTGGTGTTTCCATATGAATTTTTGAATTATTTGTTCCAGTTCATTGAAGAATGTTGCTGGTAGTTTCATAGGGATTGCATCAAATCTGTATATTGCTTTGGGCAGGATGGCCATTTTAACGATATTAATTCTTCCTAGCCACGAGCATGGGATGAGTTTCCATCTGTTAGTGTCCCCTTTAATTTCTCTTAAGAGTGACTTGTAGTTTTCAGAGTATAAGTCTTTCACTTCTTTGGTTAGGTTTATTCCTAGGTGTTTTATTTTTTTTGATGCAATTGTGAATGGAGTTGTTTTCCTGATTTCTCTCTCTGTTGGTTCATTGTTAGTATATAGGAAAGCCACAGATTTCTGTGTGTTGATTTTGTATCCTGCAACTTTGCTGTATTCCGATATCAGTTCTAGTAGTTTTGGGGTGGAGTCTTTAGGGTTTTTTATGTACAGTATCATGTCATCTGCAAATAGTGACAGTTTAACTTCTTCTTTACCAATCTGGATTCCTTGTATTTCTTTATTTTGTCTGATTGCCGTGGCTAGGACCTCCAGTACTATGTTAAATAACAGTGGAGAGAGTGGGCATCCCTGTCTAGTTCCCGATCTCAGAGGAAATGCTTTCAGCTTCTCGCTGTTCAATATAATGTTGGCTGTGGGTTTATCATAGATGGCCTTTATTATGTTGAGGTACTTGCCCTCTATTCCCATTTTGCTGAGAGTTTTTAACATGAATGGATGTTGAACTTTGTCAAATGCTTTTTCAGCATCTATTGAGATGATCATGTGGTTTTTGTCTTTCTTTTTGTTGATGTGGTGGATGATGTTGATGGACTTTCGAATGTTGTACCGTCCTTGCATCCCTGGAATGAATCCCACTTGGTCATGGTGTATGATCCTTTTGATGTATTTTTGAATTCGGTTTGCTAATATTTTGTTGAGTATTTTTGCATCTACGTTCATCAGGGATATTGGTCTGTAGTTTTCTTTTTTGGTGGGGTCTTTGCCTGGTTTTGGTATTAGGGTGATGTTAGCTTCATAGAATGAGTTTGGGAGTATCCCCTCCTCCTCTATTTTTTGGAAGACTTTAAGGAGAATGGGTATTATGTCTTCCCTGTATGTCTGATAAAATTCCGAGGTAAATCCATCTGGCCCGGGGGTTTTGTTCTTTGGTAGTTTTTTGATTACCTCTTCAATTTCATTGCTGGTAATTGGTCTGTTTAGATTTTCTGTTTCTTCCTGGGTCAATCTTGGAAGGTTATATTTTTCTAGGAAGTTGTCCATTTCTCCTAGGTTTCCCAGCTTGTTAGCATATAGGTTTTCATAGTATTCTCCAATAATTCTTTGCATTTCCGTGGGGTCCGTCGTGATTTTTCCTTTCTCGTTTCTGATACTGTTGATTTGTGTTGACTCTCTTTTCTTCTTAATAAGTCTGGCTAGAGGCTTATCTATTTTGTTTATTTTCTCGAAGAACCAGCTCTTGGTTTCATTGATTTTTGCTATTGTTTTATTCTTCTCAATTTTATTTATTTCTTCTCTGATCTTTATTATGTCCCTCCTTCTGCTGACCTTAGGCCTCATCTGTTCTTCTTTTTCCAATTTCGATAATTGTGACATTAGACCCTTCATTTGGGATTGCTCTTCCTTTTTTAAATATGCTTGGATTGCTATATACTTTCCTCTTAAGACTGCTTTTGCTGTGTCCCACAGAAGTTGGGGCTTAGTGTTGTTGTTGTCATTTGTTTCCATATATTGCTGGATCTCCATTTTGATTTGGTCATTGATCCATTGATTATTTAGGAGCATGTTGTTAAGCCTCCATGTGTTCGTGAGC
Organism: Manis pentadactyla; assembly: GCF_030020395.1. Taxonomy (NCBI): domain Eukaryota; kingdom Metazoa; phylum Chordata; class Mammalia; order Pholidota; family Manidae; genus Manis; species Manis pentadactyla. Next base: position 64,222,482 of record NC_080032.1, on the reverse strand, counting down.
CTCTTTGCTTTCTTTGTACAGTTTATTTCTAGTTTTATGCCTTTGTGGTCTGAAAAGTTGGTTGGTAGGATTTCAATCTTTTGGAATTTTCTGAGGCTCTTTTTGTGGCCTAGTATGTGGTCTATTCTGGAGAATGTTCCATGTGCACTTGAGAAGAATGTATATCCCGCTGCTTTTGGATGTAGAGTTCTATAGATGTCTATTAGGTCCATCTGCTCTACTGTGTTGTTCAGTGCTTCCGTGTCCTTACTTATTTTCTGCCCAGTGGATCTATCCTTTGGGGTGAGTGGTGTGTTGAAGTCTCCTAGAATGAATGCATTGCAGTCTATATCCCCCTTTAGTTCTGTTAGTATTTGTTTCACATATGCTGGTGCTCCTGTGTTGGGTGCATATATATTTAGAATGGTTATATCCTCTTGTTTGACTGAGCCCTTTATCATTATGTAGTGTCCTTCTTTATCTCTTGTTACTTTCTTTGTTTTGAAGTCTATTTTGTCTGATATTAGTACTGCAACCCCTGCTTTCTTCTCACTGTTGTTTGCTTGAAATATGTTTTTCCATCCCTTGACTTTTAGTCTGTACATGTCTTTGGGTTTGAGGTGAGTTTCTTGTAAGCAGCATATAGATGGGTCTTGCTTTTTTATCCATTCTGTTACTCTGTGTCTTTTGATTGGTGCATTCAACCCATTAACATTTAGGGTGACTATTGAAAGATATGTACTTATTGCCATTGCAGGCTTTAAATTCGTGGTTACCAAAGGTTCAAGGTTAGCCTCTTTAGTATCTTACTGCCTAACTTAGCTCGCTTATTGAGCTGTTATATACACTGTCTGGAGATTCTTTTCTTCTCTCCCTTCTTGTTCCTCCTCCTCGATTCTTCATATGTTGGGTGTTTTGTGCTGTGCTCCTTCTAGGAGTGCTCCCATCTAGAGCAGTCCCTGTAAGATGTTCTGTAGAGGTGGTTTGTGGAAAGCAAATTCCCTCAGCTTTTGTTTGTCTGGGAATTGTTTAATCCCACCGTCATATTTGAATGATAGTCGTGCTGGATACAGTATCCTTGGTTCAAGGCCCTTCTGTTTCATTGTATTAAATATATCATGCCATTCTCTTCTGGCCTGTAGGGTTTCTGTTGAGAAATCTGACGTTAGCCTGATGGGTTTCCCTTTATAGGTGACCTTTTTCTCTCTAGCTGCCTTTAACACTCTTTCCTTGTCCTTGATCTTTGCCATTTTAATTATTATGTGTCTTGGTGTTGCCCTTCTTGGATCCTTTCTGTTGGGGGTTCTGTGTATTTCCGTGGTCTGTTTGATTACTTCCTCCCCCAGTGTGGGGAAGTTTTCAGCAATTATTTCTTCTAAGATACTTTCCATCTCTTTGCCTCTCTCTTCTTCTTCTGGGACCCCTATAATACGGATATTGCTCCTTTTAGATTGGTCACACAGTTCTCTTAATATTGTTTCATTCCTGGAGATCCTTTTGTCTCTCTCTATGTCAGCTTCTATGCGTTCCTGTTCTCTGATTTCAATTCCATCAATGGCCTCTTGCATTCTATCCATTCTGCTTATAAACCCTTCCAGAGTTTGTTTCATTTCTGCGATCTCCTTTCTGGCATCTGTGATCTCTTTCCGGACTTCATCCCATTTTTCTTGCGTATTTCTCTGCATCTCTGTCAGCATGTTTATGATTCTTATTTTGAATTCTTTGTCAGGAAGACTGGTTAGGTCTGTCTCCTTCTCTGGTGTTGTCTCTGTGATCTTTGTCTGCCTGTAGCTTTGCCTTTTCATGGTGATAGGAATAGTCTGCAGAACTGGGACGAGTGACGGCTGGAAGGACTTCCTTTCTTGTTGGTTTGTGGCCCTCCTCTCCTGGGAGAACAGTGGCCTCTAGTGGCTTGTCCTGCGCAGCTGCGCGCAGACAGGGTTTCTGCTTCCTGCCCGGCTGCTATGGAGTTAATCTCCGCTGTTGCTGTGGGCGTGGCCTGGCTCGGGCATCTACTCCAAAATGGTGGATTCGCGTTGGAGCAGGAGCTGCTGGGAGGCTATTTATCTCCGTAAGGGGCCCCCCTGCTCCCTGCAGCCCAGGGGTTAGGGTGCCCAGAGGTCCCGGATTCCCTACCTCTGGATTAAGTGGCCCGCCCTGCCCCTTTAAGACTTCCAAAAAGCACCCGCCAAAACAAAACAACTACCACAAAAAAAAACAAGAAAAAAAAATTTTTTTAATTAAAAAAAAAAAAAAATTTTTTTATTTAAAAAAAAAAAAGGTGGTCGTTCGTTTTTCTTTATTCTCCGGTGCCAGCCTCAGGCCTCTGCTCACCGGTCTTTCTGCCCTGTTTCCCTAATATTGGGGTCCCTGTCCCTTTAAGACTTCCAAACAGCGCTCGCCAAAACAAAGCAGCAAAAAAGCAAAAAAAAAAAAAAATGGTCGCGCGCTTTTCTTATGTCCTCTGTCGCCCAGCCTCCAGTGCCTGCTCACTGTTCTTGCTGCCCTGTTTTCCCAGTATCGAGGGCCCTACACTCTGGCCCGGATGGCTGGGGCTGGGTGTTCGGCAGCCCTGGGCTCCGTCTCCCTCCCGCTTTGCCTGCTCTTCTCCCGCCGGGAGCTGGGGGGAGGGGCGCTCGGCTCCTGCGGGTCCGGGGCTTGTATCTTACCCCCTTCGCGAGGCGCTGGGTTCTCTCAGGTGTGGATGTGGTCTGGATATTGTCCTGTGTCCTCTGGTCTTTATTCTAGGAAGGGTTGTCTTTGTTATATTTTCATAGATATATGTTGTTTTGGGAGGAGATTTCCGCTGCTCTACTCACGCCGCCATCTTCCGCCCCTCGGATTTGCCCTTTTCTTATAGCTGAGTAGTATTCCATTGTGTATATGTACCACATCTTCTTTATCCATTCATCTATTGATGGACATTTAGGTTGCTTCCAATTCTTGGCTATTGTAAATAGTGCTGCAATAAACATAGGGGTGCATCTGTCTTTCTCAAACTTGATTGCTGCATTCTTAGGGTAAATTCCTAGGAGTGGAATTCCTGGGTCAAATGGTAAGTCTGTTTTGAGCATTTTGATGTACCTCCATACTGCTTTCCACAATGGTTGAACTAACTTACATTCCCACCAGCAGTGTAGGAGGGTTCCCCTTTCTCCACAGCCTCGCCAACATTTGTTGTTGTTTGTCTTTTGGATGGCAGCCATCCTTACTGGTGTGAGGTGATACCTCATTGTAGTTTTAATTTGCATTTCTCTGATAATTAGCGATGTGGAGCATCTTTTCATGTGTCTGTTGGCCATCTGTATTTCTTTTTTGGAGAACTGTCTGTTCAGTTCCTCTGCCCATTTTTTAATTGGGTTATTTGTTTTTTGTTTGTTGAGGCGTGAGAGCTCCTTATATATTCTGGACGTCAAGCCTTTATCGGATGTGTCATTTTCAAATATATTCTCCCATACTGTAGGGATCCTTCTTGTTCTATTGATGGTGTCTTTTGCTGTACAGAAGCTTTTCAGCTTAATATAGTCCCACTTACTCATTTTTGCTGTTGTTTTCCTTGCCCGGGGAGATATGTTCAAGAAGAGGTCACTCATGTTTATGTCTACGAGGTTTTCGCCTATGTTTTCTTCCAGGAGTTTAATGGTTTCATGGCTTACATTCAGGTCTTTGATCCATTTTGAGTTTACTTTTGTATATGGGGTTAGACAATGGTCCAGTTTCATTCTCCTACATGTAGCTGTCCAGTTTTGCCAGCACCACCTGTTGAAGAGACTGTCATTTCGCCATTGTATGTCCATGGCTCCTTTATCAAATATTAATTGACCATATATGTCTGGGTTAATGTCTGGATTCTCTAGTCTGTTCCATTGGTCTGTGGCTCTGCTCTTGTGCCAGTACCAAATTGTCTTGATTACTATGGCTTTATAGTAGAGCTTGAAGTTGGGGAGTGAGATCCCCCCTACTTTATTCTTCTTTCTCAGGATTGCTTTGGCTATTCGGGGTCTTTGGTGTTTCCATATGAATTTTTGAATTATTTGTTCCAGTTCATTGAAGAATGTTGCTGGTAGTTTCATAGGGATTGCATCAAATCTGTATATTGCTTTGGGCAGGATGGCCATTTTAACGATATTAATTCTTCCTAGCCACGAGCATGGGATGAGTTTCCATCTGTTAGTGTCCCCTTTAATTTCTCTTAAGAGTGACTTGTAGTTTTCAGAGTATAAGTCTTTCACTTCTTTGGTTAGGTTTATTCCTAGGTGTTTTATTTTTTTTGATGCAATTGTGAATGGAGTTGTTTTCCTGATTTCTCTCTCTGTTGGTTCATTGTTAGTATATAGGAAAGCCACAGATTTCTGTGTGTTGATTTTGTATCCTGCAACTTTGCTGTATTCCGATATCAGTTCTAGTAGTTTTGGGGTGGAGTCTTTAGGGTTTTTTATGTACAGTATCATGTCATCTGCAAATAGTGACAGTTTAACTTCTTCTTTACCAATCTGGATTCCTTGTATTTCTTTATTTTGTCTGATTGCCGTGGCTAGGACCTCCAGTACTATGTTAAATAACAGTGGAGAGAGTGGGCATCCCTGTCTAGTTCCCGATCTCAGAGGAAATGCTTTCAGCTTCTCGCTGTTCAATATAATGTTGGCTGTGGGTTTATCATAGATGGCCTTTATTATGTTGAGGTACTTGCCCTCTATTCCCATTTTGCTGAGAGTTTTTAACATGAATGGATGTTGAACTTTGTCAAATGCTTTTTCAGCATCTATTGAGATGATCATGTGGTTTTTGTCTTTCTTTTTGTTGATGTGGTGGATGATGTTGATGGACTTTCGAATGTTGTACCATCCTTGCATCCCTGGAATGAATCCCACTTGGTCATGGTGTATGATCCTTTTGATGTATTTTTGAATTCGGTTTGCTAATATTTTGTTGAGTATTTTTGCATCTACGTTCATCAGGGATATTGGTCTGTAGTTTTCTTTTTTGGTGGGGTCTTTGCCTGGTTTTGGTATTAGGGTGATGTTAGCTTCATAGAATGAGTTTGGGAGTATCCCCTCCTCCTCTATTTTTTGGAAGACTTTAAGGAGAATGGGTATTATGTCTTCCCTGTATGTCTGATAAAATTCCGAGGTAAATCCATCTGGCCCGGGGGTTTTGTTCTTTGGTAGTTTTTTGATTACCTCTTCAATTTCATTGCTGGTAATTGGTCTGTTTAGATTTTCTGTTTCTTCCTGGGTCAATCTTGGAAGGTTATATTTTTCTAGGAAGTTGTCCATTTCTCCTAGGTTTCCCAGCTTGTTAGCATATAGGTTTTCATAGTATTCTCCAATAATTCTTTGCATTTCCGTGGGGTCCGTCGTGATTTTTCCTTTCTCGTTTCTGATACTGTTGATTTGTGTTGACTCTCTTTTCTTCTTAATAAGTCTGGCTAGAGGCTTATCTATTTTGTTTATTTTCTCGAAGAACCAGCTCTTGGTTTCATTGATTTTTGCTATTGTTTTATTCTTCTCAATTTTATTTATTTCTTCTCTGATCTTTATTATGTCCCTCCTTCTGCTGACCTTAGGCCTCATCTGTTCTTCTTTTTCCAATTTCGATAATTGTGACATTAGACCCTTCATTTGGGATTGCTCTTCCTTTTTTAAATATGCTTGGATTGCTATATACTTTCCTCTTAAGACTGCTTTTGCTGTGTCCCACAGAAGTTGGGGCTTAGTGTTGTTGTTGTCATTTGTTTCCATATATTGCTGGATCTCCATTTTGATTTGGTCATTGATCCATTGATTATTTAGGAGCATGTTGTTAAGCCTCCATGTGTTCGTGAGCCTCTTTGCTTTCTTTGTACAGTTTATTTCTAGTTTTATGCCTTTGTGGTCTGAAAAGTTGGTTGGTAGGATTTCAATCTTTTGGAATTTTCTGAGGCTCTTTTTGTGGCCTAGTATGTGGTCTATTCTGGAGAATGTTCCATGTGCACTTGAGAAGAATGTATATCCCGCTGCTTTTGGATGTAGAGTTCTATAGATGTCTATTAGGTCCATCTGCTCTACTGTGTTGTTCAGTGCTTCCGTGTCCTTACTTATTTTCTGCCCAGTGGATCTATCCTTTGGGGTGAGTGGTGTGTTGAAGTCTCCTAGAATGAATGCATTGCAGTCTATATCCCCCTTTAGTTCTGTTAGTATTTGTTTCACATATGCTGGTGCTCCTGTGTTGGGTGCATATATATTTAGAATGGTTATATCCTCTTGTTTGACTGAGCCCTTTATCATTATGTAGTGTCCTTCTTTATCTCTTGTTACTTTCTTTGTTTTGAAGTCTATTTTGTCTGATATTAGTACTGCAACCCCTGCTTTCTTCTCACTGTTGTTTGCTTGAAATATGTTTTTCCATCCCTTGACTTTTAGTCTGTACATGTCTTTGGGTTTGAGGTGAGTTTCTTGTAAGCAGCATATAGATGGGTCTTGCTTTTTTATCCATTCTGTTACTCTGTGTCTTTTGATTGGTGCATTCAACCCATTAACATTTAGGGTGACTATTGAAAGATATGTACTTATTGCCATTGCAGGCTTTAAATTCGTGGTTACCAAAGGTTCAAGGTTAGCCTCTTTAGTATCTTACTGCCTAACTTAGCTCGCTTATTGAGCTGTTATATACACTGTCTGGAGATTCTTTTCTTCTCTCCCTTCTTGTTCCTCCTCCTCGATTCTTCATATGTTGGGTGTTTTGTGCTGTGCTCCTTCTAGGAGTGCTCCCATCTAGAGCAGTCCCTGTAAGATGTTCTGTAGAGGTGGTTTGTGGAAAGCAAATTCCCTCAGCTTTTGTTTGTCTGGGAATTGTTTAATCCCACCGTCATATTTGAATGATAGTCGTGCTGGATACAGTATCCTTGGTTCAAGGCCCTTCTGTTTCATTGTATTAAATATATCATGCCATTCTCTTCTGGCCTGTAGGGTTTCTGTTGAGAAATCTGACGTTAGCCTGATGGGTTTCCCTTTATAGGTGACCTTTTTCTCTCTAGCTGCCTTTAACACTCTTTCCTTGTCCTTGATCTTTGCCATTTTAATTATTATGTGTCTTGGTGTTGCCCTTCTTGGATCCTTTCTGTTGGGGGTTCTGTGTATTTCCGTGGTCTGTTTGATTACTTCCTCCCCCAGTGTGGGGAAGTTTTCAGCAATTATTTCTTCTAAGATACTTTCCATCTCTTTGCCTCTCTCTTCTTCTTCTGGGACCCCTATAATACGGATATTGCTCCTTTTAGATTGGTCACACAGTTCTCTTAATATTGTTTCATTCCTGGAGATCCTTTTGTCTCTCTCTATGTCAGCTTCTATGCGTTCCTGTTCTCTGATTTCAATTCCATCAATGGCCTCTTGCATTCTATCCATTCTGCTTATAAACCCTTCCAGAGTTTGTTTCATTTCTGCGATCTCCTTTCTGGCATCTGTGATCTCTTTCCGGACTTCATCCCATTTTTCTTGCGTATTTCTCTGCATCTCTGTCAGCATGTTTATGATTCTTATTTTGAATTCTTTGTCAGGAAGACTGGTTAGGTCTGTCTCCTTCTCTGGTGTTGTCTCTGTGATCTTTGTCTGCCTGTAGCTTTGCCTTTTCATGGTGATAGGAATAGTCTGCAGAACTGGGACGAGTGACGGCTGGAAGGACTTCCTTTCTTGTTGGTTTGTGGCCCTCCTCTCCTGGGAGAACAGTGGCCTCTAGTGGCTTGTCCTGCGCAGCTGCGCGCAGACAGGGTTTCTGCTTCCTGCCCGGCTGCTATGGAGTTAATCTCCGCTGTTGCTGTGGGCGTGGCCTGGCTCGGGCATCTACTCCAAAATGGTGGATTCGCGTTGGAGCAGGAGCTGCTGGGAGGCTATTTATCTCCGTAAGGGGCCCCCCTGCTCCCTGCAGCCCAGGGGTTAGGGTGCCCAGAGGTCCCGGATTCCCTACCTCTGGATTAAGTGGCCCGCCCTGCCCCTTTAAGACTTCCAAAAAGCACCCGCCAAAACAAAACAACTACCACAAAAAAAAACAAGAAAAAAAAATTTTTTTAATTAAAAAAAAAAAAAAATTTTTTTATTTAAAAAAAAAAAAGGTGGTCGTTCGTTTTTCTTTATTCTCCGGTGCCAGCCTCAGGCCTCTGCTCACCGGTCTTTCTGCCCTGTTTCCCTAATATTGGGGTCCCTGTCCCTTTAAGACTTCCAAACAGCGCTCGCCAAAACAAAGCAGCAAAAAAGCAAAAAAAAAAAAAAATGGTCGCGCGCTTTTCTTATGTCCTCTGTCGCCCAGCCTCCAGTGCCTGCTCACTGTTCTTGCTGCCCTGTTTTCCCAGTATCGAGGGCCCTACACTCTGGCCCGGATGGCTGGGGCTGGGTGTTCGGCAGCCCTGGGCTCCGTCTCCCTCCCGCTTTGCCTGCTCTTCTCCCGCCGGGAGCTGGGGGGAGGGGCGCTCGGCTCCTGCGGGTCCGGGGCTTGTATCTTACCCCCTTCGCGAGGCGCTGGGTTCTCTCAGGTGTGGATGTGGTCTGGATATTGTCCTGTGTCCTCTGGTCTTTATTCTAGGAAGGGTTGTCTTTGTTATATTTTCATAGATATATGTTGTTTTGGGAGGAGATTTCCGCTGCTCTACTCACGCCGCCATCTTCCGCCCCTCGGATTTGCCCTTTTCTTATAGCTGAGTAGTATTCCATTGTGTATATGTACCACATCTTCTTTATCCATTCATCTATTGATGGACATTTAGGTTGCTTCCAATTCTTGGCTATTGTAAATAGTGCTGCAATAAACATAGGGGTGCATCTGTCTTTCTCAAACTTGATTGCTGCATTCTTAGGGTAAATTCCTAGGAGTGGAATTCCTGGGTCAAATGGTAAGTCTGTTTTGAGCATTTTGATGTACCTCCATACTGCTTTCCACAATGGTTGAACTAACTTACATTCCCACCAGCAGTGTAGGAGGGTTCCCCTTTCTCCACAGCCTCGCCAACATTTGTTGTTGTTTGTCTTTTGGATGGCAGCCATCCTTACTGGTGTGAGGTGATACCTCATTGTAGTTTTAATTTGCATTTCTCTGATAATTAGCGATGTGGAGCATCTTTTCATGTGTCTGTTGGCCATCTGTATTTCTTTTTTGGAGAACTGTCTGTTCAGTTCCTCTGCCCATTTTTTAATTGGGTTATTTGTTTTTTGTTTGTTGAGGCGTGAGAGCTCCTTATATATTCTGGACGTCAAGCCTTTATCGGATGTGTCATTTTCAAATATATTCTCCCATACTGTAGGGATCCTTCTTGTTCTATTGATGGTGTCTTTTGCTGTACAGAAGCTTTTCAGCTTAATATAGTCCCACTTACTCATTTTTGCTGTTGTTTTCCTTGCCCGGGGAGATATGTTCAAGAAGAGGTCACTCATGTTTATGTCTACGAGGTTTTCGCCTATGTTTTCTTCCAGGAGTTTAATGGTTTCATGGCTTACATTCAGGTCTTTGATCCATTTTGAGTTTACTTTTGTATATGGGGTTAGACAATGGTCCAGTTTCATTCTCCTACATGTAGCTGTCCAGTTTTGCCAGCACCACCTGTTGAAGAGACTGTCATTTCGCCATTGTATGTCCATGGCTCCTTTATCAAATATTAATTGACCATATATGTCTGGGTTAATGTCTGGATTCTCTAGTCTGTTCCATTGGTCTGTGGCTCTGCTCTTGTGCCAGTACCAAATTGTCTTGATTACTATGGCTTTATAGTAGAGCTTGAAGTTGGGGAGTGAGATCCCCCCTACTTTATTCTTCTTTCTCAGGATTGCTTTGGCTATTCGGGGTCTTTGGTGTTTCCATATGAATTTTTGAATTATTTGTTCCAGTTCATTGAAGAATGTTGCTGGTAGTTTCATAGGGATTGCATCAAATCTGTATATTGCTTTGGGCAGGATGGCCATTTTAACGATATTAATTCTTCCTAGCCACGAGCATGGGATGAGTTTCCATCTGTTAGTGTCCCCTTTAATTTCTCTTAAGAGTGACTTGTAGTTTTCAGAGTATAAGTCTTTCACTTCTTTGGTTAGGTTTATTCCTAGGTGTTTTATTTTTTTTGATGCAATTGTGAATGGAGTTGTTTTCCTGATTTCTCTCTCTGTTGGTTCATTGTTAGTATATAGGAAAGCCACAGATTTCTGTGTGTTGATTTTGTATCCTGCAACTTTGCTGTATTCCGATATCAGTTCTAGTAGTTTTGGGGTGGAGTCTTTAGGGTTTTTTATGTACAGTATCATGTCATCTGCAAATAGTGACAGTTTAACTTCTTCTTTACCAATCTGGATTCCTTGTATTTCTTTATTTTGTCTGATTGCCGTGGCTAGGACCTCCAGTACTATGTTAAATAACAGTGGAGAGAGTGGGCATCCCTGTCTAGTTCCCGATCTCAGAGGAAATGCTTTCAGCTTCTCGCTGTTCAATATAATGTTGGCTGTGGGTTTATCATAGATGGCCTTTATTATGTTGAGGTACTTGCCCTCTATTCCCATTTTGCTGAGAGTTTTTAACATGAATGGATGTTGAACTTTGTCAAATGCTTTTTCAGCATCTATTGAGATGATCATGTGGTTTTTGTCTTTCTTTTTGTTGATGTGGTGGATGATGTTGATGGACTTTCGAATGTTGTACCATCCTTGCATCCCTGGAATGAATCCCACTTGGTCATGGTGTATGATCCTTTTGATGTATTTTTGAATTCGGTTTGCTAATATTTTGTTGAGTATTTTTGCATCTACGTTCATCAGGGATATTGGTCTGTAGTTTTCTTTTTTGGTGGGGTCTTTGCCTGGTTTTGGTATTAGGGTGATGTTAGCTTCATAGAATGAGTTTGGGAGTATCCCCTCCTCCTCTATTTTTTGGAAGACTTTAAGGAGAATGGGTATTATGTCTTCCCTGTATGTCTGATAAAATTCCGAGGTAAATCCATCTGGCCCGGGGGTTTTGTTCTTTGGTAGTTTTTTGATTACCTCTTCAATTTCATTGCTGGTAATTGGTCTGTTTAGATTTTCTGTTTCTTCCTGGGTCAATCTTGGAAGGTTATATTTTTCTAGGAAGTTGTCCATTTCTCCTAGGTTTCCCAGCTTGTTAGCATATAGGTTTTCATAGTATTCTCCAATAATTCTTTGCATTTCCGTGGGGTCCGTCGTGATTTTTCCTTTCTCGTTTCTGATACTGTTGATTTGTGTTGACTCTCTTTTCTTCTTAATAAGTCTGGCTAGAGGCTTATCTATTTTGTTTATTTTCTCGAAGAACCAGCTCTTGGTTTCATTGATTTTTGCTATTGTTTTATTCTTCTCAATTTTATTTATTTCTTCTCTGATCTTTATTATGTCCCTCCTTCTGCTGACCTTAGGCCTCATCTGTTCTTCTTTTTCCAATTTCGATAATTGTGACATTAGACCCTTCATTTGGGATTGCTCTTCCTTTTTTAAATATGCTTGGATTGCTATATACTTTCCTCTTAAGACTGCTTTTGCTGTGTCCCACAGAAGTTGGGGCTTAGTGTTGTTGTTGTCATTTGTTTCCATATATTGCTGGATCTCCATTTTGATTTGGTCATTGATCCATTGATTATTTAGGAGCATGTTGTTAAGCCTCCATGTGTTCGTGAGCCTCTTTGCTTTCTTTGTACAGTTTATTTCTAGTTTTATGCCTTTGTGGTCTGAAAAGTTGGTTGGTAGGATTTCAATCTTTTGGAATTTTCTGAGGCTCTTTTTGTGGCCTAGTATGTGGTCTATTCTGGAGAATGTTCCATGTGCACTTGAGAAGAATGTATATCCCGCTGCTTTTGGATGTAGAGTTCTATAGATGTCTATTAGGTCCATCTGCTCTACTGTGTTGTTCAGTGCTTCCGTGTCCTTACTTATTTTCTGCCCAGTGGATCTATCCTTTGGGGTGAGTGGTGTGTTGAAGTCTCCTAGAATGAATGCATTGCAGTCTATATCCCCCTTTAGTTCTGTTAGTATTTGTTTCACATATGCTGGTGCTCCTGTGTTGGGTGCATATATATTTAGAATGGTTATATCCTCTTGTTTGACTGAGCCCTTTATCATTATGTAGTGTCCTTCTTTATCTCTTGTTACTTTCTTTGTTTTGAAGTCTATTTTGTCTGATATTAGTACTGCAACCCCTGCTTTCTTCTCACTGTTGTTTGCTTGAAATATGTTTTTCCATCCCTTGACTTTTAGTCTGTACATGTCTTTGGGTTTGAGGTGAGTTTCTTGTAAGCAGCATATAGATGGGTCTTGCTTTTTTATCCATTCTGTTACTCTGTGTCTTTTGATTGGTGCATTCAACCCATTAACATTTAGGGTGACTATTGAAAGATATGTACTTATTGCCATTGCAGGCTTTAAATTCGTGGTTACCAAAGGTTCAAGGTTAGCCTCTTTAGTATCTTACTGCCTAACTTAGCTCGCTTATTGAGCTGTTATATACACTGTCTGGAGATTCTTTTCTTCTCTCCCTTCTTGTTCCTCCTCCTCGATTCTTCATATGTTGGGTGTTTTGTGCTGTGCTCCTTCTAGGAGTGCTCCCATCTAGAGCAGTCCCTGTAAGATGTTCTGTAGAGGTGGTTTGTGGAAAGCAAATTCCCTCAGCTTTTGTTTGTCTGGGAATTGTTTAATCCCACCGTCATATTTGAATGATAGTCGTGCTGGATACAGTATCCTTGGTTCAAGGCCCTTCTGTTTCATTGTATTAAATATATCATGCCATTCTCTTCTGGCCTGTAGGGTTTCTGTTGAGAAATCTGACGTTAGCCTGATGGGTTTCCCTTTATAGGTGACCTTTTTCTCTCTAGCTGCCTTTAACACTCTTTCCTTGTCCTTGATCTTTGCCATTTTAATTATTATGTGTCTTGGTGTTGCCCTTCTTGGATCCTTTCTGTTGGGGGTTCTGTGTATTTCCGTGGTCTGTTTGATTACTTCCTCCCCCAGTGTGGGGAAGTTTTCAGCAATTATTTCTTCTAAGATACTTTCCATCTCTTTGCCTCTCTCTTCTTCTTCTGGGACCCCTATAATACGGATATTGCTCCTTTTAGATTGGTCACACAGTTCTCTTAATATTGTTTCATTCCTGGAGATCCTTTTGTCTCTCTCTATGTCAGCTTCCATGCGTTCCTGTTCTCTGATTTCAATTCCATCAATGGCCTCTTGCATTCTATCCATTCTGCTTATAAACCCTTCCAGAGTTTGTTTCATTTCTGCGATCTCCTTTCTGGCATCTGTGATCTCTTTCCGGACTTCATCCCATTTTTCTTGCGTATTTCTCTGCATCTCTGTCAGCATGTTTATGATTCTTATTTTGAATTCTTTGTCAGGAAGACTGGTTAGGTCTGTCTCCTTCTCTGGTGTTGTCTCTGTGATCTTTGTCTGCCTGTAGCTTTGCCTTTTCATGGTGATAGGAATAGTCTGCAGAACTGGGACGAGTGACGGCTGGAAGGACTTCCTTTCTTGTTGGTTTGTGGCCCTCCTCTCCTGGGAGAACAGCGGCCTCTAGTGGCTTGTGCTGCGCAGCTGTGCGCAGACAGGGTTTCTGCTTCCTGCCCGGCTGCTATGGAGTTAATCTCCGCTGTTGCTGTGGGCGTGGCCTGGCTCGGGCATCTACTCCAAAATGGTGGAGTCGCGTTGGAGCAGGAGCTGCTGGGAGGCTATTTATCTCCGTAAGGGGCCTCCCTGCTCCCTGCAGCCCAGGGGTTAGGGTGCCCAGAGGTCCCGGATTCCCTACCTCTGGATTAAGTGGCCCGCCCTGCCCCTTTAAGACTTCCAAAAAGCACCTGCCAAAACAAAACAACGACCACAAAAAAAAACAAGAAAAAAAAATTTTATTAATTAAAAAAAAAAAAAAAATTTTTATTTAAAAAAAAAAAAGGTGGTCGTTCGTTTTTCTTTATTCTCCGGTGCCAGCCTCAGGCCTCTGCTCACCGGTCTTTCTGCCCTGTTTCCCTAATATTGGGGTCCCTGTCCCTTTAAGACTTCCAAACAGCGCTCGCCAAAACAAAGCAGCAAAAAAGCAAAAAAAAAAAAAAAATGGTCGCGCGCTTTTCTTATGTCCTCTGTCGCCCAGCCTCCAGTGCCTGCTCACTGTTCTTGCTGCCCTGTTTTCCCAGTATCGAGGGCCCTGCACTCTGGCCCGGATGGCTGGGGCTGGGTGTTCGGCAGCCCTGGGCTCCGTCTCCCTCCCGCTCTGCCTGCTCTTCTCCCGCTGGGAGCTGGGGGGAGGGGCGCTCGGCTCCCGCGGGGCCGGGGCTTGTATCTTACCCCCTTCGCGAGGCGCTGGGTTCTCTCAGGTGTGGATGTGGTCTGGATATTGTCCTGTGTCCTCTGGTCTTTATTCTAGGAAGGGTTGTCTTTGTTATATTTTCATAGATATATGTTGTTTTGGGAGGAGATTTCCGCTGCTCTACTCACGCCGCCATTTTCCGCCCCACCCCTCATTTGATTTTTATACTTGATTTATATGTGGATACCACATTTCTCTCTTTATTATTATTATTTTTAATAAAATTCTGAAGTGGTAGGTAGATACAAGATAAACGTAGAAAACATAGTTTAGTGTTGTAAGAGAGCACATGTAGATGATCAGGTGTGTGCCTGTAGACTATGTGTTAATCCAAGCTAGACAAGGGCAATAAAACATCCACGTATGCAGAAGATTTCTCTCAGAACAGGGGGGGTGAGGTTCTAAGCCTCACCTCTGTTGATCCCCAATTTCTCACCTGATGGCCCCCCTGCGACTGTGCCTGTCTTAGGTTGTTCCTCCCTTGAGGAATCTTACCAGTCTCTGGCTAACCAGTCATCTTCCGGAGCCATACAGGGAAATGTGAAGTTGGTAAGTGAGAGAGAAGCCTTATTGTTTGAAAAGGTTAGTTTTTTTTACTTCTTTGCATATTTATGCCCTGTGGCTTCTATGCCCAGCATTTGTCTTGAGGTATCTTTACCACTTGGAAGAATTATGATACTCGGTAAATTTGATATGAGGCACGAATTCTATTTAAGGGTTGTAATTAGGAAGGAAGAAGAAAAGCTATAGAAGTAGCAGGCAGAAGAAAACATGGGAAGATTGATTATTTCTTTGACATATCTTCTTGTAGAGTAACTTCAGCATGTATAGGTTTTAAACTACTAATTAAATTGTGCACACACATTAACATAATAGGAGTATAGTTACATAACCAAAGCATACCTGTAATTACCAGCCATCTCCAGTGAAACCAAGAAAACCAGTTAGGCACCTTAGGCATTTGTGAAAACTTATCTATGATATGGTGGATATTGTCCAACTGAACTTGAACAGTCTGAGAGAAATCAGACAAATTAAAACAACCCATTCCTGGGGACTGTTCACATGCCATATGTTCTTTTAACAGTAAATAGTCTGTAGTTGTAAGACTTTGGAGCGCTACAATTTGCACTTCTCCAAATTCTTGGTTGAGTTCCAACAGTATAGATCCAGTCAAATTTGTTGTTTTACTGTATGCACAGGCCAGCTTAGATATCTCCTTCCTCATTCCCATGGCAAGTCCAGGAACCGGTGGGATGAGTGCATCTACAGCTGTAGCAGTGCGTGGATCTTTGTTGGGGTTTTTTGATGATCATCTTCTGTCATGAGTCTTCCAGAGAGTGCAGATGTTGGAAGTTCTTTTTCATATGGTATCTTAGTTCATTTTCAGGGTAGCCCAATTAGGCTTTGATCCTCTGTATAAACACAAACAGACCCTTTGCCTACACTTTTATATGCCCTTTATAGTTGGGGTTTTTTGATGATCATCTTCTGGCATGAGTCTTCCACAGAGTGCTGATGTTGGAAGTTCTTTTTCATATCGTATCTTAGTTCATTTTCGGGGTAGCCCAATTAGGCTTTGATCCTCTGTATAAACACAAACAGACCCTTTGCCTACACTTTTATATGCCCTTTATACCCTTGTGTAGAACTCATTGGAGGTCTCCACACAGGAACTGCCTTTTTTTTTTTTTTTTGGTATCATTAATCTACACTTACATGACGAATATTATGTTTACTAGGCTCTCCCCTATACCAGGTCCCCCCTACAAACCCCTTTACAGTCACTGTCCATCAGCATAGCAAATGTTGTAGAATCACTACTTGCCTTCTCTATGTTGTACAGCCTTCCCCTTTCTCCTACCCCCCCATGCATGCTAATCTTAATACCCCCTTCTTCTCCCCCCACTTATCCCACCCTACCCACCCATTCTCCCCAGTCCCTTTCCCTTTGCTACCTGTTAGTCCATTCTTTTTTTTTTTTTTTTTTTTTTTTAATAATTATTTTTTTATTGAAGGGTAGTTGACGCACAGTATTACATTACATGAGTTTCAAGTGTACAACACAGTGGTAGAACATTTATATACATAATTCGAGGTTCCGGCTATCACCCTACCAAGCTGTTACATTATCTTGACTATATTCCTTATGCTATACATTACATCCCGGTTACTTATTTATTTTACCATTGGAAGTCTGTCCTTTTTTTTTTTTTTTTTTTTTTTTTTTTGTGAGGGCATCTCTCATATTTATTGATCAAATGATTGTTAACGACAATAAAATTCTGTATAGGGGAGTCAATGCTCAATGCACAATCATTAATCCACCCCAAGCCTAATTTTCGTCAGTCTCCAATCTTCTGAGGCATAACAAACAAGTTCTTACATGGAGAACAAATTCTTACATAATGAATAAGTTACATAGTGAACAGTACAAGGGCAGTCATCACAGAAACTTTCAGTTTTGCTCATGCATTATGAACTCTAAACAGTTCAAATATGAATACTCATTTGGTTTTTATACTTGATTTATGTGTGGATACTACATTTCTCTCTTTATTATTATTATTTTTAATAAAATGCTGAAGTGGTAGGTAGATACAAGATAAAGGTAGAAAACATAGTTTAGTGTTGTAAGAGAGCAAATGTAGATGATCAGGTGTGTGCCTGTAGACTATGTGTTAATCCAAGCTAGACAAGGGCAATAAAACATCCACGTATGCAGAAGATTTCTCTCAGAACAGGGGGGGTGAGGTTCTAAGCCTCACCTCTGTTGATCCCCAATTTCTCACCTGATGGCCCCCCTGCGACTGTGCCTGTATTAGGTTGTTCCTCCCTTGAGGAATCTTACCCGTCTCTGGCTAACCAGTCATCTTCCAGGGCCATACAGGGAAATGTGAAGTTGGTAAGTGAGAGAGAAGCCTTATTGTTTGAAAAGGTTAGCTTTTTACATCTTTGCATATTTATGCCCTGTGGCTTCTATGCCCAGCATTTGTCTTGAGGTATCTTTACCACTTGGAAGAATTATGATACTCGATAAATTTGATACGAGGCACGAATTCTATTTAAGGGTTGTAATTAGGAAGGAAGAAGAAAAGCTGTAGAAGTAGCAGGCGGAAGAAAACATGGGAAGATTGATTATTTCTTTGGCATATCTTCTTGTAGAGTAACTTCAGCATGAATAGGTTTTAAGCTACTACTTAAATTGCGCACACACATTAACATAATAGGAGTATAGTTACATAACCAAAGCATATCTGTAATTACCAGCCATCTCCAGTGAAACCAAGAAATCCAGTTAGGCACCTTAGGCATTTGTGAAAACTTATCTATGACATGGTGGGTATTGTCCAACTGAACTTGAACAGTCTGAGAGAAATCAGACAAATTAAAACAACCCATTCCTGGGGACTGTTCACATGCCATATGTTCTTTTAACAGTAAATAGTCTGTAGTTGTAAGACTTTGGAGCGCTACAATTTGCACTTCTCCAAATTCTTGGTTGAGTTCCAACAGTATAGATCCAGTCAAATTTGTTGTTTTACTGTATGCACAGGCCAGCTTAGATATCTCCTTCTTCATTCCCATGGCAAGTCCAGGAACGGGTGGGATGAGTGCATCTACAGCTGTAGCAGTGCGTGGATCTTTGTTGGGGTTTTTTGATGATCATCTTCTGTCATGAGTCTTCCAGAGAGTGCTGATGTTGGAAGTTCTTTTTCATATCGTATCTTAGTTCATTTTCCGGGTAGCCCAATTAGGCTTTGATCCTCTGTATAAACACAAACAGACCCTTTGCCTACACTTTTATATGCCCTTTATACCCTTGTGTAGAACTCGTTGGAGGTTACCACACAGGAACTGCCCTTTTTTTTTTTTTTCTTTGTTTTTGGTATCACTAATCTACACTTACATGACGAATATTATGCTTACTAGGCTCTCCCCTATACCAGGTCTCCCCTATAAACCCCTTTAGAGTCATTGTCCATCAGCATAGCAAAATGTTGTAGAATCACTACTTGCCTTCTCTGTGTTGTACATCCCTCCCTTTTGTCCTACCCCCCCTTGCATGTTAATCTTAATACCCCCCTACTTCTCCCCCCCTTATCCCTCCCTACCCACCCATCCTCCCCAGTCCCTTTCCCTTTGGTACCTGTTAGTCCATTCTTGAGTTCTGTGATTCTGCTGCTGTTTTGTTCCTTCAGTTTTTCCTTTGTTCTTATATTCCACAGATAAGTGAAATCATTTGGTATTTCTCTTTCTCCACTTGGCTTGTTTCACTGAGCATAATACCCTCCAGCTCCATCCATGTTGCTGCAAATGATTGGATTTGCCCTTTTCTTATGGCTGAGTAGTATTCCATTGTGTATATGTACCACATCTTCTTTATCCATTCATCTATTGATGGACATTTAGGTTTCTTCCAATTCTTGGCTATTGTAAATAGTGCTGCGATAAACATAGGGGTGCATTGGTCTTTCTCATACTTGATTGCTGCATTCTTAGGGTAAATTCCTAGGAGTGCAATTCCTGGGTCAAATGGTAAGTCTGTTTTGAGCATTTTGATGTACCTCCATACTGCTTTCCACAATGGTTGAACTAATTTACATTCCCACCAGCAGTGTAGGAGGGTCCCCTTTTCTCCAGCCTCGCCAACATTTGTTGTTGTTTGTCTTTTGGATGGTAGCCATCCTTACTGGTGTGAGGTGATACCTCATTGTAGTTTTAATTTGCATTTCTCTGGTAATTAGCGATGTGGAGCATCTTTTCATGTGTCTGTTGGCCATCTGTATTTCTTTTTTGGAGAACTGTCTGTTCAATTCCTCTGCCCATTTTTTAATTGGATTTTTTGTTTTTTGTTTGTTGAGGTGTGTGAGCTCTATATATTTTGGACGTCAAGCCTTTATCGTATCTGTCATTTACAAATATATTCTCCCATACTGTAGGGTACCTTTTTGTTCTATTGATGGTGTCTTTTGCTGTACAGAAGCTTTTCAGCTTAATATAGTCCCACTTGTTCATTTTTGCTGTTGTTTTCCTTGCCCGGGGAGATATGTTCAAGAAGAGGTCACTCATGTTTATGTCTAAGAGGTTTTTGCCTATGTTTTCTTCCAAGAGTTTAATGGTTTCATGACTTACATTCAGGTCTTTGATCCATTTTGAGTTTACTTTTGTATATGGGGTTAGACAATGGTCCAGTTTCATTCTCCTACATGTAGCTGTCCAGTTTTGCCAACACCACCTGTTGAGGAGACTGTCATTTTGCCATTGTATGTCCATGGCTCCTTTATCAAATATTAATTGACCATATATGTCTTGGTTAATGTCTGGATTCTCTAGTCTGTTCCATTGGTCTGTGGCTCTGTTCTTGTGCCAGTACCAAATTATCTTGATTACTATGGCTTTATAGTAGAGCTTGAAGTTGGGGAGTGAGATCCCCCCTACTTTATTCTTCTTTCTCAGGATTGCTTTGGCTATTCAGGGTTTTTCGTGTTTCCATATGAATTTTTGAATTATTTGTTCTAGTTCATTGAAGAATGTTGCTGGTAGTTTCATAGGGATTGCATCAAATCTGTATATTGCTTTGGGTAGGATGGCCATTTTGACGATATTAATTCTTCCTAGCCACGAGCATGGGATGAGTTTCCATCTGTTAGTGTCCCCTTTAATTTCTCTTAAGAGTGACTTGTAATTTTCAGAGTATAAGTCTTTCACTTCTTTGGTTAGGTTTATTCCTAGGTATTTTATTTTTTTTGATGCAATTGTGAATGGAGTTGTTTTCCTGATTTCTCTTTCTGTTGGTTCACTGCTAGTGTATAGGAAAGCCACAGATTTCTGTGTGTTGATTTTGTATCCTCCAACTTTGCTGTATTCCAATATCAGTTCTAGTAGTTTTGGGGTGGAGTCTTTAGGGTTTTTTATGTACAGTATCATGTCATCTGCAAATAGTGACGGTTTAACTTCTTCTTTACCAATATGGATTCCTTGTATTTTTTTGTTTTGTCTGATTGCTGTGGCTAGGACCTCCATTACTATGTTAAATAACAGTGGGGAGAGTGGGCATCCCTGTCTAGTTCCCGATCTCATAGGAAATGCTTTCAGCTTCTCGCTGTTCAATATAATGTTGGCTGTGGGTTTATCATAGATGGCCTTTATTATGTTGAGGTACTTGCCCTCTATTCCCATTTTGCTGAGAGTTTTTATCATGAATGGATGTTGAACTTTGTCAAATGCTTTTTCAGCATCTATGGAGATGATCATGTGGTTTTTGTCTTTCTTTTTGTTGATGTGGTGGATGATGTTGATGGACTTTCGAATGTTGTACCATCCTTGCATCCCTGGGATGAATCCCACTTGGTCATGGTGTATGATCCTTTTGATGTATTTTTGAATTCGGTTTGCTAATATTTTGTTGAGTATTTTTGCATCTACGTTCATCAGGGATATTGGTCTGTAGTTTTCTTTTTTGGTGGGGTCTTTGCCTGGTTTTGGTATTAGGGTGATGTTAGCTTCATAGAATGAGTTTGGGAGTATCCCCTCCTCCTCTGTTTTTTGGAAAACTTTACGGAGAATGGGTATTATGTCTTCCCTGTATGTCTTGATAAAATTCCGAGGTAAATCCATCTGGCTCGGGGGTTTTGTTCTTTGGTAGTTTTTTGATTACCGCTTCAATTTCGTTGCTGGTAATTGGTCTGTTTAGATTTTCTGTTTCTTTCTGGGTCAGTCTTGGAAGGTTGTATTTTTCTAGGAAGTTGTCCATTTCTCCTAGGTTTCCCAGTTTGTTAGCATATAGGTTTTCATAGTATTCTCTAATAATTCTTTGTATTTCTGTGGGGTCCGTCGTGATTTTCCCTTTCTCGTTTCTCATACTGTTGATTTGTGTTGACTCTCTTTTCCTCTTAATAAGTCTGGCTAGAGGCTTATCTATTTTGTTTATTTTCTCGAAGAACCAGCACTTGGTTTCATTGATTTTTGCTATTGTTTTATTCTTCTCAATTTTATTTATTTCTTCTCTGATCTTTATTATGTCCCTCCTTCTGCTGACCTTAGGCCTCATTTGTTCTTTTTTTTCCAATTTCAATAATTGTGACATTAGACCATTCAATTGGGATTGTTCTTCCTGTTTTAAATGTGCTTGGATTGCTATATACTTTCCTCTTAAGACTGCTTTTGCTGTGTCCCACAGAAGTTGGGGCTTAGTGTTGTTGTTGTCATTTGTTTCCATATATTACTGGATCTCCATTTTGATTTGGTCATTGATCCATTGATTATTTAGGAGCGTGTTGTTAAGCCTCCATGTGTTTGTGAGCCTTTTTGCTTTCTTTGTACAGTTTATTTCTAGTTTTATGCCTTTGTGGTCTGAAAAGTTGGTTGGTAGGATTTCAGTCTTTTGGAATTTTCTGAGGCTCTTTTTGTGGCCTAGTATGTGGTCTATTCTGGAGAATGTTCCATGTGCACTTGAGAAGAATGTATATTCTGTTGCTTTTGGATGTAGAGTTCTATAGATGTCTATTAGGTCCATCTGCTCTACTGTGTTGTTCAGTGCTTCCGTGTCCTTACTTATTTTCTGCCCAGTGGATCTATCCTTTGGGGTGAGTGGTGTGTTGAATTCTCCTAGAATGAATGCATTGCAGTCTATTTCTCCCTTTAGTTCTGTTAGTATTTGTTTCACATATGCTGGTGCTCCTGTGTTGGGTGCATATATATTTAGAATGGTTATATCCTCTTGTTGAACTGAGCCCTTTATCATTATGTAGTGTCCTTCTTTATCTCTTGTTACTTTCTTTGTTTTGAAGTCTATTTTGTCTGATATTAGTACTGCAACCCCTGCTTTCTTCTCGCTGTTGTTTGCCTGAAATATGTTTTTCCATCCCTTGACTTTTAGTCTGTACATGTCTTTGGGTTTGAGGTGAGTTTCTTGTAAGCAACATATAGATGGGTCTTGCTTTTTTATCCATTCTATTACTCTGTGTCTTTTGATTGGTGCATTCAGTCCATTAACATTTAGGGTGACTATTGAAAGATATGTACTTATTGCCATTGCAGGCTTTAAATTCGTGGTTACCAAAGGTTCAAGGTTAGCCTCTTTAGTATCTTACTGCCTAACTTAGCTCGCTTATTGGGCTGTTATATACACTGTCTGGAGATTCTTTTCTTCTCTCCCTTCTTATTCCTCCTCCTCCATTCTTCATATGTTGGGTGTTTTGTGCTGTGCTCTTTATAGGAGTGCTCCCATCTAGAGCAGTCCCTGTAAGATGTCCTGTAGAGGTGGTTTGTGGAAAGCAAATTCCCTCAGCTTTTGTATGTCTAAGAACTGTTTAATCCCACCATCATATTTGAATGGTAGTCGTGCTGGATACAGTATCCTTGGTTCAAGGCCCTTCTGTTTCATTGCGTTTAATATATCATGCCATTCTCTTCTGGCCTGTAAGGTTTCTGTCAAGAAGTCTGATGTTAGCCTGATGGATTTTCCTTTATAGGTGACCTTTTTCTCTCTAGCTGCCTTTAAAACTCTTTCCTTGTCCTTGATCTTTGCCATTTTAATTATTATGTGTCTTGGTGTTGTCCTCTTTGGATCCTTTGTGTTGGGGGTTCTATGTATTTCCGTGGTCTTTTCGATTATTTCCTCCCCCAGTTTGGGGAAGTTTTCAGCAATTATTTCTTCCAAGATACTTTCCATCCCTTTTCCTCTCTCTTCTTCTTCTGGCACCCCTATAATATGGATATTGTTCCTTTTGGATTGGTCACACAGTTCTCTTAACATTGTTTCATTCCTGTAGATCCTTTTATCTCTCTCTATGTCAGCTTCTATGCGTTCCTGTTCTCTGGTTTCAATTCCATCAGTGGCCTCTTGCATCCTACCCATTCTGCTTATAAACCCTTCCAGAGTTTGTTTCATATCTGTAATCTCCTTTCTGGCATCTGCGATCTCCCTCCGGACTTCATCCCATATCTCTTGCGTATTTCTCTGCATCTCTGTCACCATGTTTATGATTCTTATTTTGAATTGTCAGGAAGACTGGTTAGGTCTGTCTCCTTCTCTGGTGTTGTCTCTGTGATCTTTGTCTGCCTGTAGCTTTGCCTTTTCATGGTGATAGGAATAGTTTGCAGAGCTGGGACGAGTGACGGCTGGAAGAACTTCCCTTCTTGTTGGTTTGTGGCCCTCCTCTCCTGGGAGAACAGCGATCTCTAGTGGCTTGTGCTGGGTAGCTGTGCACAGACAGGGCTTCTGCTTCCTGCCCGGCTGCTATGGAGTTTATCTCCGCTGTTGCTGTGGGCGTGGCCTGGCTCGGACTGCTGCTCCATAATGGTGGAGTCGTGTTGGAGGGGGAGCGGCCTGGAGGCTATTTATCTCCATAAGGGGCCTCCGAGCTCCCTGCAGCCCAGGGGATTAGGGTGCCCAGAAATCCCCGGATTCTCTACCTCTGGATTAAGTGTCCCGCCCTGCCCCTTTAAGACTTCCAAAAAGCACCCGCCAAAACAAAACGACCACAAAAAAAAAAAAAAATTTGTAAAGTTAAAAAAATAAAAAAATAAAATAAAAAATGGCCCCTCGTTTTTCTTTATTCTCCGGCGCCAGCCTCAGGCATCTGCTCACCGGTCTTGCTGCCCTGTTTCCCTAGTATTGGGGTCCCTATCCCTTTAAGACTTCCAAAAAGCGCTTGCCAAAACAAAACAGCAAAAAAGAAAAAAAGAAAAAAAATGGCCGTTCGCTTTTCTTATGTCCTCCAGCACCAGGCCTCCGGTACCCACTCACTGTTCTTGCTGCCCTGTTTCCCTAGTATCCAGGGCCCCCCCGCGCATGCACTGTGTCTGTGCTCTGGCCCGGATGGCTGGGGTTGGGTGTTCTGCAGTCCTGGGCTCCGTCTCCCTCCCGCTCTGCCTATTCTTCTCCCGCCGGGAGCTGGGGGGAAGGGCGCTCGGGTCCCGCGGGGCCGGGGCTTGTATCTTACCCCCTTTACGAGGCACTGGGTTCTCGCAGGTGTGGATGTGGTCTGGATGTTGTCCTGTGTCTTCTGGTCTTTATTCTAGGAAGAGTTGTCTTTGTTATATTTTCATAGATATATGTGGTTTTGGGAGGAGATTTCCGCTGCTCTACTCACGCTGCCATCTTGGCTCCTGTCCTGAAATCTTGTCTTCAGTTTTTTAATACTAAAATGAGTGGCAGGTACAGTACTGATCTAAAAGCATATGGAGACCTAAGTGATATGGATAAGAAAAGATGGGTTCAGAATAATTTAAAATGTCTTTTTTCATCAGAATGTGTTCTAGAATTACTAGTGACGTTTGCACAACCTTGTGAATATACTAAAAACCATTTAACTGAATACTAAATAAGTGAATTACAGCTGACCTCTTGAAAAACTCGGGGATTAGAGTTTTCAACAACCACCCAATTGAAAGTCTGCGTATAACTTTTGACTCTTTCAAAACCTAACTACAAATAGCCTACTGTTGGCCAGAAGCCTTTCTGATAAACAATTAACAAATATATTGTATGTAAAGGTATTACATACTGCATTCTTACAATAAAGTAAGCTGGAGGAAAGAAAATATTTTTTCGAATTGTTGCAAATCTACAAATCTTTTTGAGACATTTTGAGTTAAGGTTTGTGTATGGTGTAAGGGGGGTACAACTTCATGCTTTTGCATATTGATATCCAGCTGTCCCAGCACCATTTGTTGAAAAAAACTATTCTTTTCCCCATTGAATGGTCTTGCTGCCCTTGTTGACAATCAATTTGATGTAAATGTTAGGTATCTTTGATTTATTCAACTTTTTGTTTTCCCTTAAGTTAATAATTGCCTCTTTTTCTTTTATATAATTTTCTATATATCTAGCTGTGATCATTTCCATATGTCCCATCAGATGTATAAAATACTATTTGTCAAATATTTAAAGATGTCAGATACTTTATCAGTTTTCTTCCTCTGGAGACTGTCCTGCAGTTTTTGCCATCCTTCTCCTTTAGTCAGGACAAGCTCTCTGGGTCTGTGGCATAGCTTCCATTACAAGGTTTTTCTTTCACCAACTGTGCAAGTGGATCCAGCATCCCATTCCTTACATCTGTTGCTGTTTTCTTTCCTACTCAGCAGAACACATCTTGCAGTAGCTTACTTGGAAAGAGAGCCAACATGTTGATTCTTTATATATCTGAAAGATGTCTACGTTCTACGTTTCTCTTACTGACATACACTGATCTTACATTGATGGGTTGGCTAGTATAGAATTCTGAGTTAATGATTATTCTTCAGAATTTTAAAGGCCCTTGCCACATGGTCTTCTATCTTCTAATACTGTATTGAAAGTCTATTCTGATTCCTGTTCCTTTTCCTCCTTTTGAAAGCTTTTAGGATCTTTTTTTCTTCCATAATATTCTGAGATTTCAAGAAGATGTGTCTTGATGTGCTTCTTTGTCTTTTATTGTGCTGGGTATGTAAGCACTATTTTTAATCCAGAAAGACATTCAATTTAGGAGCTTTTTCCTGTATTTCTTTTACATCTCTCATACTCTGTTTTATCTTTTTAGAACTCCTACTAATCAGACATTGAACTATTTGGCTTTATTTTCTGACTTCCTTTTCTATTTCTTCTCTCTATCTCTGTTGGTTCTTGCTCTTGGTACCTAGTTCCTTTATTTGCAATTTTTTTTTTTGCCATAATTTATATTTCTTGGAACTGTATCTGTGGAGGTTCCCCAAGGCCTGAATTGAAGATGAGTTCATCCAGAGAAGATATGCACTGCTTCTGCTGGCTGCTTGATGGTAGTGTCAACCCAAAACCACTTTAAATTCTTGCCATTTTGTTTTTAGGATCAATAAGAAATTTAGGCAGAAAAGACACAGTTTATGTTTATAAATTCTTTGCAAAGATTTAAAAGAAAAAAAAAGATTTCCAATAGGTATCTAGGTTCCAGACAAGCAATTTTCTATGTAGTCCCCTGAGGTAGTTTTAGTGTTAGCATATTTTAAATCCACTCTTAAATGAAGATACAGTTCTTTGAGTTTGCAGCTTTATGGTAGGGGCTTTCTATTAGATTTCCAACCCTGGAAAGCCCTGGGCTCTCTTTCCTATGCCACAGTGGCACCCTGTGAAGCCACCGTGCCTAAATTCAACTTATAGCAAATGCCCTCAAAACAAAACATGCTTCGGTACTTGTCATATTTCTCTGCGCACCAGCTTTCACTTAGTTTTTGGTGTTTACATAGTTTTTGCTTTCTTGCCAGCTCACAAATTCATTTCTGAAGTGACCTTTTAGGCAAAGGATCTAGACTAGCTGAAACAATTTTGAAAAAGAACAATAAAGCAGGAGAAATAATCCCACCCAATGTTAAATAGCTATAGTAATTAAGATAGTGTGTTATTGGCAGAAGGATAGACAAATAGATTGATGGAACTAAAGAGAGAACCCAGAAGTAGACTTGTATAAATATGCCCAACTGAGTTTTAACAAAAGTACAAAAGCAATTTAACGGAGGAAGGATTGCTTTTTCAACAAATGGCCCTGGATCAGCTGGCTATCCATGGGTAAAAAAACAAACCCCAACCTAAACCTCACACCTAATGCAACAATGAACTCAAAATGGATATGAGGGAGGGCAAGACTAGAAGCAGATTTTACATTTCATTAATTCTGAGAGGCACTTATTTTTCCCCCCCAAAAATCTAAATTGAGACGTTTCACTATAACTATTAGCCAGACAGCAGTCATACTGTAATTGTCATTCCTGATCATAAGGATGAAAACTTGCCTAATGGATGCTAAATGGATTCCAAACGGCTTGGAAGAAAATTCCAGAGAAAAAAGAGGAACACTTAAAAAATATGCTGCATCACCAAAGCCCTTGATGGTACACGAAGACTAACTAGATTGTGTGGAAAATCGTGGACACCTAAGACTGAGTCAAAAACATGAATCATGAGTTAGCCCTTGAATGTGAAGTTTTAGGGATACTGTAACCATGTTCTCTATTTTTTTATATATTCATGAAAGTGAAATGTGATAAGAAAAATCTATATAAACCTTCACTTTCAATAATTATAAAAATTCTAAGTGATAAGGCAGTATGTGTGTGTCGTGTCACTGCTACCTTTTTTCTTAGCGGGAGCTAAAAAATGGTGAGTTTTACAACCGATGGCATCCAGGCAAAGCATAATTGTCTAAAATAGGTCAGGGAGATGAGGGGAGAGAATGCTTGAAATACTAGGAAGGAAAATCGACTCAACTCGGCGAATTATTAGAGGAGGGGTGAAGGTGAACGGGGAGGAAATCTAGGATGGTTTACAGGTTTCTGGTGTGGGCAACCGAGATTGTGCGGTTGGTAACCTCCCTGGGAGGGAAGGATAGGAGGAGGAGGTTTGGTGGGGGGAGTTCTATTTAGGACACACTGGGTGAGGAGCTTGTTGGCTGAGTTGATGGAAACGGATGCACGCAGCCCTTGTATTTGCATTGGTATTTGGGGGTACCGAACCCCGTGCCCAGTCTTCGGCCGCGAGAGCCCGCGGCTCTGCCTTAATGGATTCTGCTTCCTCAGAGTTGTTTGCCAGGGATGGGCTGGTGTGGTGCAGTACCGGCCAGATCTAGTAGGACCAGCCGTGCGTAGAGCTTCGAAACGCGCTTCTTGGAGGATTCTAGAGTCCCAGCTACTGCCACCGGGTCCGTGGGAGGAAGCGGCGTGATTGGCTGGAGGGACTTCAATCACTGCTCAGCGATTGGCTGAGAGGCACCAAACAAGCCAATTCAAACTACTGGGAGCCGCCCTTCCAGAGCGCTGGCGCGTATTTCCACCACGCCCTGCTACTCCTACTACTCCGCAAGCTGTGAACTCCCCTCGCAGCAACCGCTCCTTTCCGGGTTGGGTGAGAGGAGAGCTGTGATTGGCCGACTTGCAGGGGCGGGAGCTCGGCCTCGGGCTTTGCGTCTGTACTGGTGCCTGCGCTGGGCGGGGATTGGGCGGCGGGAGTGGCCTCGTTATCCGGAAGGCGTGGTCGGCGCCAATAAAAACGGGGACCGGCGCGGGTGCCGCAGTGGATTCTGTTGCCGCTAGAGCTTGGCTTGTGTTCTGGGGGCGGGGCTCGGAGCTTCAGTCGACTTCAACCGCAGCGTTTACCGTGCCGGGTTTTCTCTCTGCAGCCTCGGGAGAGGACACGGACCCCTCCTCCCTCTGCCAGAGAAATGTGAGTTGACTCTGGTGTGGGGGCTGCACATCTCCTTGCCAGCCCTCACGCCCAGCGCCGGACTCTGCGAGACGGAAAATGGCGCATTGCAGCAGCTGCAGCTACGCTGAGAACTACCTCCGCCGGCCGCCCCCAGACCTGGCCACCCCCGGGGAGGGGGGCAGCACCCCATTCCTGCCCCAGCTCCAGTCAGCACCCCAGGGCGGGGCAGGGGCGTGGGGGACTCACACTCACTGCATCCTCTCTGGTCTGCGGGGCGCCTTATTCAGGTCTCGGTATAGTGGAGCTGGAGAGAGGGCGAAGGTGGGGCTTGCAGGCACTGGGGAGGGGGCTCGAGATCCTTGTCTGAGTGAATCTGTGCTTAGGACCTCTGGGAAGTCTGTGATCTGTACACCTGCCAGTTGGTAATTTGGATTGCCCTGCAATCGCTGGATTTGTGTATGCCCCTCACCCTAGCTGTGACATGCATCCCCACTCTTGGCAGTGAGCAGAGCTCCAGAACTTATCTGCCAGTTCTCTGGCGCCTGGTGAGCAGCTCAGAAAGACTCAAGGGGCAGTGGCATGTGATTCCAAAAAGCCATTCATCCCAAAGCCACCCATATAGGAGGTGTTTTCCTGTCATTGAGTCTTGGCCAAGTATTTGGAAGAGAAATGGAGCTGAGGATTCCCGCCGTCCCCGAACATATTCAGTTTAGTCTCTGACCATTATCTTCACCATCAACCCCATTTCAAGATACTGAGGGAGAACTGTGGCTAGACAAATGAAGTACTTCCCTGTCAGGACCACAGTATATTTAACAGAGATTTTTCTTTCTTACTACTTTCTGGAGTCTTGGCCCGGGCTTAGGTATATTTGTGTTGCTTCTCTTAGTGACAAAAAAGGGAAAAGATATACTTAATGTTACATAAGGGTTATAGCTATCCCTAGATATTCTACTGCTGACTTTTCCCAACTCCCAGTAATAGTAAATGAAATGGTCCTTTCAAATGCTTTATAACCATTTCACTTTTTCTCTGATTTCTGCAGCTTTATCTGTATATGTGCCTCTCTGCATTTTGGCCAAGTCCTAGGATTCCATCTGTTTTCCTCTTGGGGAGAGGGACCCTTCTCAGCTGACTGGTTCCCAGTAGCACCCATGTGTGATGAACAGGAGATGAAGAAAGCATGGTGACTAGCAGGGCGTCACGAGGTCTCTGACCTTAATCTTGTCATTGGTGCCACCATTCTGGAATGCTTCCAAGACCAAACACTGGCTGCTACCTGCTCACTGAATTTTCCACTGTCAGAGAACTA
Source organism: Manis pentadactyla (assembly GCF_030020395.1). Taxonomy (NCBI): domain Eukaryota; kingdom Metazoa; phylum Chordata; class Mammalia; order Pholidota; family Manidae; genus Manis; species Manis pentadactyla. The sequence goes on along the minus strand of NC_080032.1, from coordinate 64,192,732 downwards.
GATTGTTTAGCTCAGCAGTAGCACAAGAGTCTTGGGGCTTCGTGGCTTTGTGTCTTTCTGTTTTTTGGCTTCTTTGTGCCTTAGAGGGAAATGGGAAAGCGATTCCTTAAATGGGGATGAGCTGGATGTAATCTGCTAGTATAGCTTCTCTGAGGAGTTATCCTCTAACTTTTTAGGCCAAAATAAATTGACTTACGGAGGAGTAACTCCTGGGTGTTAGTTCTATTGAGAGTAGTCCAGGCATTTCCTTTTCTGTGACTCTGATGGTTTACTCCCTGGTGCATTTAATTTACTTGGACTGCCCCTGTGAGGTATAGTTTGTGATATTCTGCTTCTGTTTGAGGAGTTCTGTGATTTCTGTTCTTCATCACATTTGAGGGATCTTTCTCTTGCCAGTGGGTTCTTCCTTGGGACAGAAAATCTCGTCTTAGGTTAGACTTACAGAAATTCCTTAGGGGGTGAATTTAGCCTGGATGTGTTGGAACATGGAGAGGAGTTTATCTTGAAGACTCCACCCTAGATGAATCTATTCTTAGGCTAAGGGAAAGAGAGGATGATTTCTCTTAAGTACTACAAACTAAGATTTCTCTTTGGAACATAAAGAACTAGGGGAGTCTTCTGAGTCTTGATGCCAAATCTAGAAAAGGAAGGGACAGAATGTCCCTTCAGTGCATGTACACTGAGGACCATGTCCCATATTTTTTGCTTCCTCTCTATGCTCTTGGAACAGATTCATAGCTAATATAATTGCTTTGGGCCCCAGTTCTGAGTGAAGCCCCCATCTTCTCTGCCAGAAACAAAGCAAGCAAACAGCCCTGACTCACTCCACCTATGGAAGCCTTGCCTTTGGGTGATTCTCCAAGTTGTCCTCAGAACAGTCCCAGTATACTAATTAATCATTGCATGAAACAGCCAAAAACTGGATCCTCTTCACAGAGTCTGTCAGCTTGCCTTTTCTTTTTTTTTTTTTAATATTCAGACATGGCAAAAAAAAAAAAAAAAAAGAGCTGTTCAATGGATAACACATGCTAAGTGAAAGAAGCCAGTCACAAAAAACTGTATTTGTATGATTCCATTTAGATGAAATGTCCAGAATAAGAAAATCCATAGAGACCAGAAAATAGTTGCTAGTAGCTGGGGAGAAAGAGGACAAGGGAGTGACTGACGGGTACAGAGTTAATTTTGTTGAGGGCAATCAAAATGTTATAAAATTAGTTGTGATGGTTACACAGCTTTGTGAATATAGTACAAACCACTGGGTTGCACTTTAAAAGGGAGAATTTTATGGTATGTGAATTATATCTCAATAAAGCTGTTACTACAAAAATACAAAAGAAAAAGTTGTTCAGTCCATGGTCTTTTCCTTGAGGGTTTAATCTTTTGTATGAATTTCTCCTAACTTGGTTTGGAGTTTTCTAGTTTGACTTCATGTTGAAAGACTTCTGACAGGGAAGTGCCATTAGGCCACAGCTGGCACATTTGTCCATGTAGCTGCCATGCCAGAACATGTGTCTGCGTTTGGGTCAAAGGACAGCCCAAACAGGACTCCGTGGTGCCACCCTGGATGCCCCTATGCCCCACCTAAATGTTGTTACAGGATCTTCCAGCTTTTGCTTCTTGCCTCTGTGCTGCATCTCCCTACTTGCTGTTGCCAGGGAGCTAGAATCCCTTCTGTGCATAGAACGTAATCAGCATTGTTGAGGTAGTGTGGGCTGAGCACGCCTGTGATCCTTTCTTGCCTTGGTTACTTTGTGTACGCTGTCCCCCTCTCTGCACAGGTCTGCTGCAGCTCAGCCACCCACCCAAACTCCCACCGAAGGGTCAGAAGGGACTGCCCCAGGTGGGGGTCCCCCTGGCCCTCCCAATACCACCAGTAACAGACGACTACAGCAAACCCAGGCACAAGTGGAGGAGGTAGGTGGAGAGCTTTTTCTTTGAGTTTCCAAATCACAGAAGTTTAGAAACTTCTCTTTGTTACAGAGGGGTAGCTAAATGCTCTGGGAGGCAAGGAATCCCTTAGGGTTACTTAGTTACTTAAAATTGCCACACAATTCCCTGGTCACTGTTCTGTCTCCCACCTCTAGTGGGGAGCTTAGCAGGCTCGTTTCTGCATCCCCTTCAGGTGGTGGACATGATGCGTGTGAATGTGGACAAGGTCCTGAAGAGGGACGAGATACTGTCAGAGCTGGATGACCGAGCTGATGCCTTGCAGGTAGAAGCGTCACAGTTTGAGAGCAGTGCTGCGAAGCTAAAGAGAAAGTATTGGTGGAAAAACTGCAAGGTGAATTTTCTTGTCCTCTCCCCCTTCTTTTCCTGGGTCTCAAGTCTTAGAGGGCAAGAAAACCCTCAGGTTCTACATTCCTTCTCTCTAGTGGTGTAGAATCTCTGCCCTCCAGAACTTGGAGGAAATCTCGAACGCTTCCGTGAGGTGCATTACCAGGAATGGCCACCAGGGTAGGCTAGAGAATTCAGAATGCTCACTGGGAGGCAGGGATGAGTTTGGAGGTGGTTAGTCAAGCTGCTTTTCCCCAAGATCCCTGGAAGAATTCTCACCTGGCCCTTCCTCAGACAAGCACTGAACCAATGGCTGGTATAGATGTAGTTATATATTTGCAGCTTTTAGGAATGAGCTGAACACTTGACTACGAAAAATGAACCCATTGATCCAAGATCCAAATGCTGCACCTCCATTGGAATTTGAGCGATAAAGAGCTGCAGGTGCTCTGTTGCTTCTGAGAAGCGTCAGCTGTGGTGCAGGGGTTGCTCTGGTGGGAAGCATGAAGGTTGGGCCCTCCCCGAGAGGCCTGCGGATCTCCTGGGAGACGTGTGGATTCTTTCATGATCCTGAGGATGCAGACGTTCTCTTCCCACGTGTCTAGTCCTGGCTCCTTTCCTCCTTCCCTAAGTCCAAGGGCCGGCTTTTTGTCATTGTTTCCTCAGATGATGATCATGCTGGGAGCTATCTGTGCCATCGTCGTGGTAGTTATTGTAAGTAAGTATCGCTGAGATCGCTGGTGGGGTGAAGAGGTGGGAAGGTCCTGGCATCCTCTCCGAGCCCTGCCTGCCTGGGCAGTGGGGCTGCTCTGACTGAGGTATGGAGAGCGTGGCGGTGGGGTCATCACCTGGTTCGGGAGGTGGGAAGGGCAAAGACGATGGGCTTCCTTGATGGACAAGCCTTCCTTCTACAAGGTACTATGGGAAGAGGGTCCCTGCTGTTCTGGGGAAGTGGGACTGTGCTCTTTGTCACTGCCTTGGGTCAGAGGTAGGCCATGGGGATGGGACACCTACAACTGGAAGACCTAAATGTCTAGTAACGATGTAATTTGCCCTCTTGTTCCCTCCTGTCTCTTTCTTTTCTCCATCTGGGACTTCCTGACTCCTGTGTCCAGTCTACTTTTTTACTTGAGAATGTGCTGCTCCCACCCTGTTCTCCATTGCCATCCAAACTCATGTCCTTCTCCCTCTGTGCTTTCTCAACAAAGTGCCCCATGTACCTTCATCCAGCCTGGCCCCGGCTTCTCCATCACCCATTCCTCCCTTTTCTGTTGCTTTCATTTGCACTGTGTCCCTCAACACCAGAAGTGCTGCTTGTGGCGCAGTCCTGAAGTCACTACCTGGAGAGCGGCAGTGGCGCCTCCTCCTGCCTGCTTCTGATGTACTCTCGTGTTCTCCCAAAACCAGAAAGAGCTAGAGGCCGAGGGGAGGAGAGGAAGGAGTGCAGCTGAGGTGGCATGCCCAAGGATACGCCAGGGTCAGGGGAGAAGGGTACTGGTACTCGTGGTGTCACCAGGAAAGGCCAGGCTACTGGCAGAAGGCTGGGAACAGCTGGGGAAATGGTGCCCACTCAGGGCTGCCCTGGCCACACGGAGCTCTTCTCCTGTGCCAGGCCTGAAGAGGACCCCGGGGGAGCCCCAAAGTCCAACTTGGTCCTGGTGCAATACCCTTTTAGAAAGTAAAACCTGTGTTTTGTGGTTGTTTCTAATCTGTTTGGCCAAAATTTTCTATGTTTTCAGGGATCTTAACAGTGTCCTGCTTTGTTCTTCAGAGAACACCTATTAATTCTGAAAATACCGGAACTCTCATTCCCATTCTAGAAGCAGTCCCATGAGCTCATAACTGGAAAGAGTTGTCTCTTGTTCACATTTTCTGCAACATTCTATATTGTTCATGAGGGCACCAAATAATTTTACATTGCAAAAGTTCGGGACTCTCAGTTAGTTTGATTATTGGCATAGATAGAGAATGCCTGGTACAGGAAAACTGAGTTGGGCCTGATTGGAAAATAACAATCTTCGAAGAAGCTACTTCTCACCCTCTTGTTACAGAAGGTCCTGTTCCATTCCTCCCTTCAGTTGCTAAAGGAGCATGAGGTTGTTAGAAGTTAGGGGGTCTTAGAAGTGAACCTCTTGGCCTCCTTTCCTCCACACCCCTTCCATGTACTTGCCAAAGGGGTGAGGCAAGAGGTCTTTCTGGAGGCCCGGCTGATTCTGAGCATTTAGACAAGTCTGGAGACAGGTGTTTTCCTATATTGCTCTGCTGTCACGGGGTCTCTCATTTAGAGCCAGCTCTGTTCTTCCTGCAGTAGGTTCCCCTTCCAAACCACCCATGCCCTCCGGAATTCCACTTTACCTCTTTGCCCTTCTTTCCCTTTGTGTGGTTTGTGGATGCCCCATGGTAACTGCTGAGCCTGTCTTGGTAGATACTGCTGGGCTTCAGGATAGACGGTTGAATGGGATAGACTCAGGTGTGAGGGGAGGAGGGCAGGCTGGGAACGGAAGGTGGAACCCCCATGACCCTTTGGTCCCTCCATCCTCCGATCCACAAGCAGGAAGAGGCTGAAGCCAGGCTGGGCTGGATCTAGATGCTCTCTTTCCATGCAGCAGCATTTCATTGTGCAAAACCATCCTCCCTCTCCCTTCGCTCCTGTTTCTCACGTTCCCTTCGTCCTGCCCCGAGGCGGGATTGAAAAGCTGGAAGAAAGCAGTCAGTGTACCCTCCCAACGGCCTCCTCGAAGGTCTCCACTCTCCTCTGGGCTCCTCCTTGCCTAATGCAGGGGGTCACCGCTGGAAAGAACCACCACTGTCCTCGATGTGTCCCAAGCTTGAAGCAAATTCGCCTCCTTGGCCCATCTAGCCCTGTCACAGGAATTATTTCCTGGGTTTCTGTCCCTCTGGGGCTCACCAGGTGTAGTTGGCTCTGTTCTTTTGGGGGGTGTTAGCCCTTCTACTTCCTTTCTCACCCCAACCCCTACCCTCTTCCGTCTTTGTTATCCGCCTTCCTCCCACCACCCATGTGCATGAGCAAATGTGCAACTAAACCCCGGGACTTGCAGTCAAATGAAGCCAAGTGTCCCACATCTCCTCCTTGGGTTTGTTTGCCATGAGATGATGTGGGGTTTCCACTGTGTGTCTGTCACCACCTCTCTGTTTTCCTAACCCCAATCTCAACGTGTGTAGAATAGTATCACTTGTACTTCCACCAAAGGCATGTGGCAGATTTACCAATTTCATGTATTCTGAACAAAGGCAAAAAATACAGATTCCTACCACTACACTGACTTGGTTGTTGTTTGGCTGGACTAACTGAGGACTGGGGAGCCGGGAGTGTTTCTTCTAGCGGTCTGACGTTGCTGGGGCCAGAAGCCTGGCTTGTGTGTGCTGTATGGTCTCCTCGAGATTAAAGATCTGGATTTTGGCAGAGGAAGTGGTCTCCGCATTCATACCGGAAGCAGCCCCATTCTAACAGGTGTGGTAAGAGGAAGTGACGGCAGGAAGCTGAGTGGGCGTTTCAGACATCCCGTCACAAACAACTGCAGGTTTGCTCAAACAGCTCCTTTCTCCTTCCTTGCAGGTCCTCAGCCTGCCTGTCCTGTCCCAGGGGTCGGGACCAGATGAGGCCTCTGGTACACACAATCTGCTCGCCATCATCCTCGTGCATGGGTTTTCTTTTGCTAATTCCACTCTGTTGACTAGGCACATTCTAGAAATGAGTAAAAGGAGAACTCTCTCCCTTGCAGCTGGGGGAGTGAGGTGTTTGTAGGTATGCTGAAATTCCCAACATCTGTCGAGAGGAGAAGAACCTTATCTGCAGCTCAGTTGTGGAGACTGAGCCTCAGGGCTGCCCCCGAGGGCCTGCGTTTCACACCTGGAACACTCGGCAAATTGGAGCTTCTAGGCCCGGGGACACACTCAGTTGGGTCTAGCATGGGGAGAGACAGGAAAGTAGAAAGCTTGGCCTCTGAGGACACAGGGGCTTTTATTTGGACAGAGTTCAATATTCGTGCATGGTGGTCCAACTCCGCCTTTGCCCACCATACCTCACCTGCCCTTTTCATAAATTCTTCCTGTTTTCTTTTCCTGCCACTGCACCTCAAGTCTGACTTGTGTTTTAGCCTCCAGACACTTCCTTTCTGCTGCCACTCTCACCTCCTCACGTTGTCTCCCTTGGAGCTCAACCCAGGGTCATTGTGAAGGGAGACAGGTCTGCCCTTCCCCCGAGCCAGAGCCCCCACGATCTGTCCTGGGGCTTTTTGAGCTCCGAGATTCGGTGTAAAGTCCTGGGAACACGTGACCACTCTTTTCTACTCTGAGGCAGGAGAGTAGCTACTTGGAGCACTACAGGGTGTTGGCAGACCTCGGTGAGCCAGCTAGGAGAAAACAAGGGAACAAGGTTGGATTCAGTTGGGATAACCCCAGAAGCTGGGAGCTGTGGTGGGGGTATTGGCTGGAACTGGGGAACTTGGGTTTCATCCCTGGTCTGGGTGGGGAGGTGGTTAGTTAGGGCAGGCTGATCTACAAGTGGGCTGGGTGGCGCAGAGCTGAGGGTGACCAGGCTCTTACCTTACCGTCTCTGAAGCCCCAGGAACAACAGGGCAAGAAGGAAGAGACTGCTGGCGAAAAGGACTCCAAAGGCCATTCTCTGCCCTATAGGGGAGAGCAGAGTGGGCGCGGATCATCTATGGAGCTGCACCCAGGGGTCTGCCCTGGCAGGGCCATGACGCAGTGTGATCCATCCCTGGGGGAGGAGCTCATGTCTGTGTGCTGCTCCCTCCCAGGAACTGGGCACAGAGTAGCGTCCACACTTGCTCTAGGTTGTTGGTCTGTGTGTTACTCCACACACAATTCTTTACCTCTTTCTACGCCTGGAGAAGAGTTTAAAATTGCTTTGCAAGAGAGATTTAGGTTAGAGTTGTGGTTGACAGTTAAACTGGGATTTTGTTTTTAATTGCTAGGAAATACTTTGTTAGGTTTACTATTTTGTGAAATAGCAGGGGAATGATAGGAGCTGAGACAAAGCCCTAGTTTGAAGCTTAGAGTGGTGAGCCACCAGGTGATGGCCAGTGCTCCTGGATGCTTACACTTTGGGGTGTGGGTGCCTGCCCTGCGCTGTTTAAAACCTTTAACAACATTCTGTGGCTTCAGGATGAAATTCCAGCTTGAAGGCCGTTGTGATATGTTCACTGATAGTAGTAGAAGGTTTAAGGCTTCCTGTTTTTCACATTTTCTCATTATTTACTAGGTAGGTGACTTGGGTGAATTAGTTAGCATCTGTAAGTGACAACTTACTCCTCAGTAAGATGGAAGCCATGATAATACATGTACTTCTCCATCCAGTGCCTAGTATTGTGTTTGATTCATGTAAATGCTCAGTAAATAGATTTACCTCCCAAGCTTCAGAGCCACCTCCCCCTTTCCCTAGACCCTTGGCTCTAGGTACGCAGTTACCCCAATTCTCTTCTGGCTGTTTTATAATTTGGCCTTCGCTCATGCTGTTCTTTTGGTCTTGGGTGTCCCCCTCCCCCTGAACTAGCAGCTCAGCTCGCATGTCTCCCTGGGGTCATCTTCTCCGATTGCCTACTCTGTCCCTCCAACTGGACTAAGCTCCTTGAAGGCAGGATCAGGAATTAATGCAAGCTGGTCTCCTGCTCTTAGCACATTGCCTGTTGCCCTCGAACCTGGGGGGAAAGGATGTCTCGGGATGTGTGGTGGCAGCTCTGGAGGCTGCCTCCTTGGGAAAGAAGTGGGGACTGAACAAAGTGCTGTGGGAAGCAGAACAAAGCCACAGATGAGCTGGAGGCAGGGAGCCATGAGCCCACGTCTGATGCGGGAAGAGGAGGGCATGCCCAGTACCTGGCAGGGCAACCCGGATGCTGGCCCTGAGGGGCTCCTCCAGGGAGATGTGGGTGACCTGGCAGGTATAAGAGGCTCCCGCAGAGCCAGGTTCCGCTGTCAGGGAGGAGGTGATGCTGTAGGTGCCCATTGCGCTTTGCCGGAGGCTGGAGAAGGAGGCACCGGAGACTGGGGCTGGGGCTCCACCCAGCTCCTCTCGGATCCATATCACAGTCACGTCCAGGGGATAGTAGCCAGAGACACTGCAGGTGAGGGTGGGTGGCAGAGCTTCGCTGGCCAAGCTCAGTCGTACTTTGGGAGAAGCTGGAAGAGTAAGTGAGTGCAGAGATTCCAAAGGGATGCAATGGGACCGCAGAGTTGACACAGTTGCCTCCTGAGAGGAAGCCTAGGCTGGATGCTGACATATCCTCCTCAGTGTGGCGCCACAGGGGTGTGGGGACCACACAGATGCAAGCCAGGAGGAGGTACATCCTCCCCAGGTAATTGAAAAAACAATAGTAAAACTAGCTAAAGGTTGGTTTGCTGCTGCTTATGGCAAATAAGCCAGTGATTTTAAGTGTTACCACAGTTGAAATATGCCCCCCAGTCAGGACCCTCCCAGTGCCCCTTCTTGGTTTGCCACCGCCCCTCCCAGGATGTGTCCCGAAGGACTGGGGTGATTGGACACAGCAGCCAAGGCAGGGCAGCAGGATCCCGGGCTGGGAAGTTTCTCCATGGAATCATCCGAGTGTGGCGGGAAGCAGTCCAACACTGTGTGCACTTTTAGGGTGGAGTGGCATTTAGGTTGTGGGAATGCAGTCTGCCTCTTGGGAAGTCGCTTTCTATTTGGAATCCATTCTGGAAAACACTCCCAATAGGCACATCCCTTCCCCCTCCCGCGGATAACCTAGCCGCGGCCTCACCTTGGACGTGGAGCTGGATGATTTGCTGAGCTCGGTACAGAGAGGTGGTGATCTGGCAAACGTAGGTCCCCTCGTCCTTCAGAGTGAGGCTGGGTAGGGTGAGGGAGGCATCCCCGGCCATGAGTAGCTGCTCGGGCTCCAGGGCAGCGCCCTCCCGCTTGACCTGTCCCTGCTCTGTGGTCCAGCTGTGCACCAGCTTCCCATCACCCTTATGTTGCAGCCGCCACTCCACGCCAGTGAGGGCCAAGCCTGGTGCCATGGAGAAGCCACAGTGCAGGGAGGCTGAGGACCCCAGCAGGAAATTCAGGGATGGGGTCCGTGTTGTCACCTGGAACTCCACTGTGGCGAGAAAAAGTGTGGTGGTGGTGGGCTTCTTCCTCCTTCAAGTCACCTGACCTCTAAGCTGTTGTAGGCATGCACCTGCTCCTGCCTTCTCAGGAGGCCAGTTGAGTTCATTTCCCGTCAGATGTAACCACAAAGAAATGGGGCTCTGGAAAGGCAGTGTGGCACACGTGGTAATCTTAACTTTTGTAGTCATTTAACGCGGGACAAGTGATGAACGCTATGAACTTCTCAGCAGAAAAATACACATGCCAAATGATGGGTTGCTGTTGACCTTCAGATAAGAACCACTGGAGTAGCAGAGAAAGCTTTGGAACCCTGGTTCTTCCACTTACTAGCCCTGTGACTGTGGGCAAGTCCTTAGTGTGGCCAACACATCTGCTTGAGGCAAGGCTGCTGGGAAGGCTGACTAGGTATGAGCTTAGAAAGCACACAGTGGTAGTATTTGTAGCAAACATGCCAAACATATATCTAATCAGACAAATCCAAGTGGTGGGGTACTCTGCAAGACAGCAGGCCTGAAGTCTCTGAAAATGTCAATGCTGGGAAAAACCGTTCTGGAGTAAAGGAGGCTAAAGGCACAAGACAGCAACATGCAATGTATGGTCTTGTATGATTCCTGGGCTTAAAAAGACAAAACAAAACAAAACAAAAAACAAGAAAGCTATAAAGAGCATTATTGGGGCAGTTAGAGAAGTTTGCATTTGGCCATTGTATTTGACAGTGTTGTATCAATTTTAACATGTTTTAAGTAGGATGTCTAGTAGCTACCAAGCTGTGGTGTGTGAGATGGGGACAAATTACTCTGGCAGGGAGGGGTATTTTACCATTGATACTGTTCAGGATTGCTAATGTACATAATGGTGAGGAGATATTCTTAAATCTTTACACACTGCACCCCATTATTGCCTGCACCACAATAGGCCACTCTCCACTTTGGTTTGCTGTTAAGGTGATGGTTTTATGGTTATGAAGGACAATATTCATCATGATATATATACATGTAAGCATTTGGGGTGAAGTGTTGAGTTATCTGCAGCTTCCTTTCACTTAGTCTAGGGAAGAATCTCTATATATCTATATATCTAGAGAAAGACATGTTTATCTGCAGGTGAGACTACAGTATTAACAATTGGTGAATCTAGGTGAATGGTGTACAGATATTCATTATATTATTTAATCTTTTTTGTAGGTCTAAAATATCTCAAAATAAAAAGGGGGGCCTACCTAGCCATGCCAGGGCTATGGTTGACACTGGATGGACATGAGAACCCCTTTTCTGATGTAGCAGTCTTAATTTAGGTTGGACCACAGGTTCAAGTGTTCTGGGGCTTTCTCAGGATAGGAGGGCAGACCCCTAATCTCTGGATGTGGTCATCTCTTTTTGTAGGCAAACTTGGATTTGAAAGGCTCTGGAGAAACCTATCATGTTCTCAATTTCCCATGCCCTCTGGGATGTGCTGGGTTGCAGAGGGCAACGGTTGGGCTTTACTAAGGAGATAATGAGCAAAATCTGTGTCCCTGTGCTCTGCTCTGGTCATCTTGAAGCACCAGACCAGGCTGGCTGTTCACCGGGAGTAAACTGGTGTTTGGCCCCGTAAGACTGCTGTGGACAGCATATGTGAACAGAGCATCGTTTATCTCATTTCCTCAGGCAGCCCAGTGAGGTGAACATTATCCCCATTTGGGGTGTTCAGGAAGAAAGGCCTAGGAGACTCCCTGAGGTGACATGTGGATGGAGGTAGACTTGTTCCCTTCTGTTCTCCATCCGACCTCTTGAAAAAACCAAACTTCCTTTCTGCTACTTAAATTTTCTCACCTGCAGTCTGAATAGTCCCCTGAGGGCTCAGGGGCAGGTGCAGTGCCGGGTGCAAGGCAGCCCCATTCTCAGTGTCCCCCAGAGTCTTCATCACCACAGAGACACTAGGCCCCCCTCCAGACAGCTGCACGTTGGCGATGAATGAAGCTGCTGTGTCAATAGGGGCCCCTTGTCTGGCCCGGAGAAAATAGTGGGAGATCTCGCAGGTCACCTTCTTCCCGCTGCAGTCGGCATGGAGCAAGGCCTCGGCCTGGGGAATCTTTACCAGGCTCGCTGGGGAGAAGGGCAGCACAGAGGTCAGGCTGGATGGAGAACACCCGGGCCCATGGGGGGCAGGGGATGGTGGGTGTACTCAGGAGCACACTGTTCCGGCAGAGGATCCCAGAAGAGCTGGGACTCCGGGTGGAGGGCTCTTACCTGAGGCCTCGAAGGTAACAGGTGGGTTGTCTTTGGTGTGTGTGTCCCCTTGGAAATCAGCAAAGCCTTCCAGGGAGCCATCATCCGTCACTGGCACCTGCCTCAGCACGAGTAAGGCCTTCACCATGTTCCTATTGCTGGCAAGGACTCCACCTTCCTCCACCAAGAAGCAGTCTAATACCACATCCACTGCCAGCCACTGCCTTTCTGCTGCAGAGAGAAGGCCAGGTGAACCTCCTGTCTAGTTACTTCTGTATTCACACCCACCTCTTGCCCCAAACTGAGTCATAAAAGGGTGAAAGTTGTCATCTAGGGTCCTAGCTTTCTCTGTGTTCCTTCTGTCATTCCCCCAACCAGCTTTCTTCGAAGCAACTGCTACTCCAAGTACCTGCTTCTTGGTGTGTGTTATTTAAAATCCTGGATTTTCCTTGCTCAGAAGGGTTTATGGTTTTACTCTTACTTCCAACTATTGAATGGAAGACCTTTTCGGTCAAAGGACTTCTCAGCAAAAGCAAACAAATGAGCAAATTGTCTTTGGCATAAGACACCGGACGTCGTCGTGTTACTAGGGGCTTGGTGGCGGTTGCTCAGTTTCTGGCCAGCCCACATGCTCTGCTCCCTGCCATTCAGTACAGGGGCGTCCCTTCCCCCACCTCGGGGGACACCCCGACCCCCCAGTGGCTTCCGGGGATACCCTTCCTCTCGGGAAGGTGTCTGCTCCCCAGCGGTGCCCGCTGCAGGGGGACAGCGGCCCCCCACCACATCCGCTGAGGGGTCCCTCTTTTCTCTGGCCTTTTTCCACCTGAGCGCTCAGCCTCTCTCACAACACAGTGGGTTCCTTACACAGCCAGCACTGAGCCTTTTTCCTGTTGGGCTTGGGAGGTGATTGGAAGCCACGCCGGCCCCCGTCTGGAATCCAGGGGAAGGTGGCGCCTGTGCTTCCCGGCACTGCCCTGCCGGCCTCCTGCTCACCTGCGTCCGCCGCTCCCGCCAGCGCCCAGCAGAGCAGCAGGCACCACCCCGCCGCGGCGCCCATGGGGGCTGCTCTCCGGCCTCCTCGCCCTCAGCCCTTCTCCGCTGCCTGCACGCTGCGACGCTGGAGGAGAAGGGGCTCTCCAAGCCCCTTGCTGGCCGCTACCTGTCGCCTTCTTTTCCGTCTTCCGCCTACTTACCTTTCGCTTTCACTTTGAAGAGGCGTCACCGAGGCGGCCTTTGCCCCTGGGAAGCCGTTTGCGGCTGGTGCCGGAGTTCTGCTCACTCTTCTTTCTCCTCACCTCCCCCCCACCCTGCAAAGCCTGGGCCGTTTGGAGACCTGACCGCACCATGTGCACCCTTTAGCCCCTTCCCAGACCCAAGCGAGTGGAGCTGGACGTGCGGGAAAGGAGGTGGGGTTGGAGGGGAGACTGAAGCCAGAAGCAGGGTTCCCGGTAGTCTGGGGACATTTCTTCCTTTCCTGTTGGAGCCACACCCACCGGCACCCCCCGCCCCCCGCCGACACACACTTCGGGTGGGCCCCTACACAAATCTGCAGTGGGGAAAGGAGGCGAGGGGCGGTCTGCGTTGTGAGATTGGAATTGCGGAGACCGGAGAGCCGCAGCCTGTCGCTTTATTTCACCGTGTTTGCAGGTCAGGGTACAGCGCGCGGGTCTCTCCTAGGGTGGGCGGAAGGGTGCTTTCCGCCTCAGCCCCGCCCCTCACGGGTGAGGCCGGCTGGGCGGGACACTCCCAGGCTTCGGCTGCCCACCCCCACCTCGTTCCCATGTGTCCTCGTCACCATCAATCTTGAAAAGGCACTTTCTCAAGTCAGCACACAGGTCCCGAGAGGACGGTACTGAAACTGGGGGTGCCCGGTGGGGTGGGGTGGAGGCTGGGACTTTACTGCAGTGACGACCCCCTCCGGGGAGCGCTGGCTCAGGGGTAGGAAGCAGGCTCTGGTTTTCGGTAAGCCTCCTGAATGGGGATGGCGCTGCCCTCTTCCTCCCTGGGGTGGCTGTACGAACAAGGCTCTGCGGGCGCCACTAGGCTCTCTTCATCTGCAGAAGGAATCCGATGAGTCTTGGCTAGCGCTGGGGGGCAGGGTGAAGGAGGAGAGATGAGCAAGGGGAGAAGGCTGGGGGCAGGGCTGTCAGGGGCGGCGCTGAGAGCAGAGGAAGAAGGGGGGCACCGGGGGGTAAAGGTGGAGCTAGGGAGCTTCCAGAAGGTTCCAGGCATGGGTGGCAGGGCTGCGATGGTGGGGCAGGGTGCACGGGTAGGACTGGAGCCCTGTATCTTTGTCTCTTACTTAGTCCGTATCTTCTTTGCTGATGGAGGAACACCACTCCGACCATGGTGAAAGCAAGGAACATTCCGGAGAGGACCACAAAGATGCGGATGCAGTCTGGGCTGCACAGGGATCTTTCGGCTGTGTCGGGCAGGGGCCACACCGCGGGTTTGGGGAAGGGCCTAGTCCTTGACTCCCCGTATTCCAGGCCTCCTGTTGCCCTGCCTCTCTCCTCTCCCCGACTCCACCCAGCCGGTGGACAAGTTCCCTCCTAATCCCCACACTCTGCTGCTGCTCCCTTTTCTCACGCCTAGGCCCAGGACCTTTCTGGCTGTCTTCCCTCCTGGACCCTCCTGTAAGCATTCTCTCTGCAGGTGGGAAGTGGGGACAAAACTCACGTGGCCAGGAGGTGGAGAGGGCTGGGGCAGGCAGCTGCCTGAAGTCAGCCAGAGTCTGAAAGTGCTGGGTTGTCTTGGCCTCTATTACCTCTGGTAAAACACACAGAGTGAGCATCGGCAGGGACCCCGCAGGAACTAAGGCTGGGCTGGAGGCCTAAGAGTTGCTGGGTGAAATGGGAAGGCAGACAGGCTGGCCAGGCAGCTCATGTGGGATGGGTACCACGTGTAGGGTTCTGGTTGGGGTGTGACCCTTACTGCTGTGGCAGGACAGAGGGTTGCCTGGAACTTACTTTTGGCATAAGGTAAGTGGCTGGGTTGTGGGGGAGAGCCTAGGGTCGGAGATGGATGCTGGCTCAGCGTGGCCTTGGGAGGAGGGTCACATTCCGTGCACTCCTTGTCCCTGCACTGCCAGTCCTCGGAGCAGGCACACTCGGCATTGGCAGTGAGGGTGCAGTTTCGAATGAGAAGACCTTGGGGACAGAGGAGGGCCACACAGGACCCTCAGGCCTCAGAGGGCTGGAAGGTCCACTTGCTTAGTCCTCCCCGCCAGGCCCCACCTCAGACCCACTTCCAGGGACATGCTGCCCTCTGTGTCCTCCCCACCCCCACTGGAAGCCTGCCCCTGTCACTGTCACCCACTGCCTTTGCCATTATTGCTGTTGTCATTAAAGAAAAAACTTGGACCTTTTGGAAAATTCATGATTCAGAAATAGGAACACTGAAAAGTAGAAACAGCTTACGAGATTTTCTGTCTTACTGATACCTTTATAACTTGTTACTGAAGCATAGCATACTTAGAGGTGCACATGCCATAAATATAATGCATGAGAACTGGTACCAATTGAGTTCACAGGAGTAAGCAGCACCAGATCAAGAAACAAGATGACCAGCAGTGTCATCTAACACCCCCAAGATAGCGACTAGGTTGACTTTTACCAGTGCCAGTCGTTTTGCGCCACATGTATGGACTCGTGTGTGTGCTCATCTGTCCGGCTGCTTTTGCTCAGCTCTCTGTGAGAGTCCTCTGTATTGCTGCATGCGACCAGTCTGCGCTCATGCTGTATAGTATTCCACCGTATGAATGGGCCATGACTGGTCCATCCCTTCTGATGTTAACAGGCATTTGGATAGTTTCCAGTTTTTAGCAATCAGAAATCATGTTGCAGTGGTTTCTGGTAGGTTTTTCCGCTCTACTAGAATTGCTTGATTACTGACCTACTTTGCCTTTAAAATATACATTTTATTCAAGTATAGAGGTCAGGTGCTGGGTGGTTGCTGATTAGCTATACTGGGGGAGGTGGGTGTGAGGGTCCCTGGGCTGAATTAGACCCTCAGGTGGTTGGGGTTGAGAAGAGGAAGGTGATTCTGGGGAAGGCAGCAGCATCCAGATGTGGGCCAGGCTTGAGCGGGAGCCTGGTGGTGCCTTAGAGCAACTCACTGGGGCCCCAGTGAGAGGAGCCCTGGCAGGTGGGAGGAGGTGCAGGATCCAAGGTAGGGAGCCACAGACAACAATCAATGTGAACAGTTTCCTGAGCGTATGCCTTCTGTCTGGAAAGGGAGAGGGACACAAGATCCTCCTTGCCATCCTATGCCCCTAGGGCTTCTTCTTCCTGAATTCCAACTCGAAGTTGTTACTAGAAGCTTGTTTCCTTGTGGCTCACCAAGAAACATGAGCCAGCCTGGCCAGGATCCCCAAGAGGGAACAGTGCTGGCAGAGAGGGCAAGAGGTGGGCAAAGGTGAAGGAGGCTGAGGAGGGGGTGGTCTGGGGGTGTCTTCCCAGAGGGAAGGTAAAGGTTAAGGAGGGGCTGGGATTGGTTAGGAATGGAGGCAGTGACGTTCTCAGTGATGAGCACCCAGAGACCTGGGTGTTCATTCCCCACGTGTGGCCCGTAGTTTCAGGCACTTCCCCATCCTACAGATGGGAATATTGAGGTCAGAGAGGGCTAAACTCATTCAGCCTCCTCTGACCCCCTCACACGTGGCCGCACTCCTCCAGAGTCCTGCAGCCAGCTGTTGCCTGAGTATTTTGGGCATCTGTGGATCCCATGGGGAAGGCACATGGTTCGGCTGCTCTGGAACACGGCACAGGGAGCACAGACTGCCTGGCATTTGGGAAAAGGCGTGGGGGTGGGGTTGCAAGGTGTGGGGAGGCTTGGACTAAGAAAATCCCAGCCCTGCTGGGGTTTCTACCTCAAAGAGGAAAGCATCCATTAACAATTGCATTTTTAAGTTAAGTGGACTGAGAGTACTTCTCTCGCATTCAAGATGTTGCCATTGGGCTGATTTGCAATGGCAGGACCTTTTATTTATTTTAAAGAATACAGTCCTAAGAGGCCTAGTGAGACTGACTGCATTTTACAGATCAGTAGTGTAGTGGTTCAGTGAAGTGGTCCTCTAGAGTGTCTTGCTGGAGACCATTTGTTCAAAGGGGCCACTTTAAAGCCTGATACTCGTATCTTTACTGGTACATAGTTTCTGAACTTCTAGCTAAAATGGAGAAACAACCAAAGAATTCCTAACAGCTGCAGATAATACACTTCTTAATTTTAAAAAAGCAGAAATTACAAAATAAATAAGAAAAACACAGGTCACATATATATATTCATTTCCCTAAACTGGCTTTTACCCACTGGCTGGTAGTGTTATTTCCTTAGAAAGATGTATTCCAAGTTCCAAACGAATATGCACCTCAGACGTAGCCAGCTCATCAGTGGGGGGCTGCTCTGCTGAAATCTGGGGTCCTAGAGTCCGTTCTCTCTCTTTACTGCCTTGCTCCAGCCATAGACCCATTTTCCGCAGTCCCCCAAATTCTGCTTACTTCTTCCCTGAAACACTAGACCTCTCTGCCTGTCATTGTGTGCCTGCTCAGGGCACCCCACTTCCTTGTCAGCTTTGGCTCCACTTGGTGTAGCCCTGAAGTCCTGACTCCCCTCCTCTCCGCTTCTCCACTCCCAGCCTTGCCCCAGCCTCGCTCCCCCAAATGCCTCCCCGCCTGGCTCACCGGAGTTGCAGTGCCGACAGCTCTCGCAGTGGCGCCGGTGGTGGTGGTCTGGTGCGAAGGAGGTCCCGGGAACACATGGGTTACACTGGGTGGCCTTTCCATGCTGGTCACAGTCCTTCACGAGGAATGTTCCTGTCAGTAGAGAGCCAGGGTCAAGGCCCGCGGGAGGCCGCTTCTCTGCCCCCTTCAAGGTGGTGCCTGTGGGGGGCTGGATTCCTCTTCTTGCTCAAGCTCAGCCTTGCTCTCTGCTTTCCCTTCACCCCAAACAGCCCCCTCTTCCCCACATCTCTTACCTGGCTCACACATCTGACAGCACACTTGTCCCCCAGCCCAGTAGTGCTTCTCTGGACAGCTCTTGGAGGTTGGGGTAGCTGAGAGCCCCGCCAGGGTCCCCAGCACCCACAGCCAGCAAGGAGGTGGCCGGGCCATGGCTCCTGCCCAGGATGCTTTTTCTGTGCCGTGGCTGTGCACCGCTGGCCTCGGGCGGGCAGCTCCCAGCTGGGTGCTGGTGCCTCCTGCACCTCCTGGGTGGTGGCTGCAGGTCTGCTTGAGTTGCCTGGCTTCAGGTGGCAAGCCGACCTTTGATGGCAGTTGAAGCTCTATTGTGGCTGTTTTTCTCTCGCAGCAGCACCCCCCTCCCCCTTTTCCGTGTGCTGGGTGCTGGGGAGTGTGTTAAAGGTCAAAGTGTGAGAAGACCTGCTGCTCTTCAAAGATGCGCTCTCTAACATACCAGCCTCTCCTTGGCTTCTGCCTGTCTCTCTCTCGTGCTCATGCTCGTGAAAAACATAAGATGTTGGGTGTGCAGTTGCCCCCCTTCCTGTTCACTCACTTGTATACAAAGGTGCACCTGTTACCCTTCTGGTCACAGCTCACAAGCTAATAAGCACTCAAGAGAAGGAAGGGGACCCAGAACTGAGTACAGGTCCACATGCTTGGGGTCAGATAAGTTTTCAAATTAAGGGTTTCACAGATTTGGGGGAGAAACTAACTCAGAGCCCCTCTGGGGTGGCCCTCACAATCCCGCACAACATCTCTGCATTCAGAATGATTGAACATTTCAACCAAGTGGGGCGAATAATGACTGACTGCCCTTGCATTCATTGGTGCCTGGTTTTATGGCCAGCGGTGTGCTATGGAATTGCTCAGAATTGCAAACGAGATGGAAACCTGTCGAAACATGACATGTGGCCCTGTTTGGTCTTCCTGCCAGCCTGGGATACGGGATCACCACTGCCCATCTGGCCAGCCTCCCTCCTCTTCTGTCATCCTCCCCTTCCTGTCCGGAGCACCTGGGCCATCTCCTCCCCCAGCGTCAGGCATTTGGGATGGTTCCAGGGCTCATCTTCCCTATTTCTGTGATTCTCCTGGGAAGACTACTTTGGGGATGTTGGAAATAGCTGGATTTTTTCCTCTTTGAGCCCTGGGAATGCATGGGTCGGAGCCTCCCCCTCCTCTTTCCCCAAGGCCTGAGGTATGGGGTGGCTTATTTCTCCAGGCCATTTTTCATTCAGGGACTTTGCAGTTGTTTCCACACTGCTGGTAAAATGTCACACTCCTGTGATCTCACCTGTTAGATCTGTTCTCTATCTCACTCTGGTTTCCTTTGTCTTCATTATTTCCATACCCTCCTGCCTGTCTCCAACCCCCTCCGCTCTTCGGGAGGGTCCTCTGAGGGGGAAGTCGCCCAGGGGTGTGAGCTGAAGAGTCGCTGAGGCCCGCCCTTCCTTTCACGCTGGGGCCCGAGGATGCTGCTGTCACTGGCAGTCCTTCCCCTTCTCGGGTTAAGGGCAGTGTCTTCACTGTTAGTCATAAGCTTCGGTGGGGCCTGTGGGATGGGTGAGACCCTAGAGGAATGGTGACGATTGGGGACCTGCAGGGAGGGTCCTGCCAAAGGGGAGCAGGGGGACTGAGGGGACCGCCAGCCTGGCCGGCCCGGGCTGCTCATCCATGCGAGGCCTGCATTCTCTCAGCCAGGGCCTGCTGTCCCCGTCCACGGGGAGGCAGTGGGGGCTGCCTGGCTCTCCCCAAGTGCCCCTGGCCAGAGCAGGGAAGCCTGGTGTCAGGACCTTTCCTCTGGGCAAACGGAATGACCACCTCTTCTGCCTTCTGTGCTGTTTGCATGGACTTCTGTGAGCCTTGGCCTCTCCTCAGCTGGCTCCCTAGTCCCCTCCTCTTGTCTACAGGCCCTGCAAGGCCCACCTGCTGACCTCTCCCTCCGATTTTCCACCACCACCTTTTCTTTTGGGGTTCAGCTTCTCCCCACACCTGGCTGGCAAAGTGATATGGTCTTTTCTAAACAACTCCCTCCTTTTCTCCCATCTCTAGAGCCAGGCCCACAGAAGCCCTTCTCTTTTGACAACTTCCATTACGTCAGAGGGGGCCTGACCAGCCCCTCAATCTGGAGCAGTGACTGTAGCCTGTGTGTCAGCTGGGGTCACCCTGCTCCTCAATATCTAGATCAGGTGCCCCTTGCTTTCTAATCAGGGCAGGGCCTGGGCTGAGTGGGGAGGGCGCGGGGCTGTGGACTGGCATGATTCCAGGGGTCAGGTGTGACGGTCACCTCTTGCTCTGCTTCCTCGTCCACCTGGAGCCTTCTGCTTTCCTCTCTGCTCTGGTGTCTCCTTACCTCTGCCCTGCCCCGGGCTCTACGTTTGGGACACAGGGCTTTCTTTAATTTTCCTCCAAACCAACTGTTACCAGAAGAGTGTAATGCATGGCAAAACTTCTACTGAAGCTTATATAGCATAAAGATGTAATTTAAAATCTCATTTTGGATATTCTTGTTCTTCCTGGTCTTTCCTACCCCAGAGATTTGTCAGTGTGGCTACCCTGCAAAGCAGAAGGGCACTGACCATCCTGCCGACTCCTCTCTCCCTTCCTGCCTCCTTTTTCCACGGCACGCTGCCTTTTAGAAATCTTCTGCCAGGCAGCATACCTCCTCTCTCTTTAGCCCCTAATCCAAAAATCAGTTGTGACCTTTTATAAATCTATACACAGAGTACTCAGAGGAATTAAACTCTCTCAAGACATTTACCTAGAAGAACGTTGTTATATTACATTGCTGTCAGAAACCACAGCTCCTGATCCTTATCAACCAAACCCCTTGGTTTTTCCAGCCTTCTTCACGCCCTCCTCCACTCCTACTTTCTTTGATGCCCCCCACCCCACCATACGCTCCTGCCTTAGATCCCCCTTCCCAGCCAGTTTTTGAGAGACCAACTGGGCAGGACAGTGGGGTGACCTGGTCAGTGAGGGTCTGTGTGCTCACATCCCAGTTCTATAATTTGCATTCCTGGGATTCCTCAGTCTGGGTCTCATGGGGGACTAACCAACTGTGGACGTTTCTTTCAACCTCTGACCACGTTTCAGTACCTCAGCCCCAAATCCTAGTGTCTCCTAGCACGCAGGCACTCATGAACTATTCGATGGTCTAGCCTCAGCCTTGCCCATGACAGTTCTATCCACAGGTATCAGGTTGAAACTTCAGGGGGCCCAAGGCCGCATTCACCTCCTAAACTCCACATCTCATGCATTTGACAAGTATTTGTTCCATGGCCATCCTGTGCCAGGTACCAGCTAAGGGACAGGCCACAAGGGTGAGAAATAACATGTGGTTTCTGCCCTCATGGAGTTGACACACCAGTGAGAGAGTCAGACGTTGGTTAGATAATCTCAAAGGCAAATATGGAGTTATTAGTAATGGTCATTACTGCAGTACCATGAGAGGACAGTCGGGGCGCCTGTACCCTAATGGGGGATTTGAGAGCTGGGGCCTCAACTAGGAAGCAGAGTTGAATGGAGGTAAGTGAGATCTGACTGCTCTCCACTTTCTTGAGAATTGTTTATTTGCTTTGGATTTCTCGACCCCTACCCTAGTCTTCCTTTGATCACTTCTCTTCCTTGATCAGTGGTTGTTTTTCTTATAAACAGAACATATGAAATAGGGATGATCTGTTGCTTGAAGGCAGAATTTGTAAATTGGTAGAATTTACATGTGTGCATGTGTATTTTGAAAAATTTTCACTACTCATTTAATTCAGGTTTTCTATTTCTTCTAGTGTCAGTTTTGGTAGGTTATAGTTTTCTGGGAGATTATCTGTTTAATCTGTTTCAGATTTATGGGCAGAATTGTCTAAATCGCCAGTAGATCGGTAGTTATTTTTCCCTTTTTCACTCCTGATATTGTTCATTTATAGTTTCCTCATTTTTTCTTGATACACTGCAAGAAGTATGTCTAACTTATTAATTGCTTCAAAGAACCACTTTTGATTTTATTGTTTTCTGTATTATTCTTTGCTTTCTGTTCCATTTTACACTCTGATCTAATTTTAAAATTATTTCCTTCCTTTAATTTTCCTGGAGTTTATTGTGCTATTCTTCTGACTTCTGGATTATTTGATTCATTGATTTAACATTTTCTTTTCTGATATCTGCATTTAAGGCTATAGACTTCCCTCTAAGAGCTATTTAGCCACATCGCTTAAGTTTTGCTATATTGTGTTTTCATTATTATTTGTTATTTTTTGCCATTATTATTTATATTGACATATTTATTCATAAGTACATTTTAAAACTTCCAGACAAATGAAGTTTACATTTTTTTTCCTTTTTTAAAAATTAATTTTGGCTTTATTTTATTGTGGTCAGAGAATGTCATCTGTACGTGTAATATGGTAGGCAGAATATCGCCCCCCCCAGTGCTGTCTCCATCCCTGGAACTGAACAGGTTCTGTTACATGGCAAAGGGGAATTAAAGTTGCAGACAGAATCAAGGTTGCTGATCCGCCGACCTTGAGGTAGGAGATTACCCTGCATTATGCAGGTAGATCCATTGTAATAGAAGGCTCCTGTGAGTGGAAGAGATGCAGAGAGAGAACCGGAGAGACGGCAGCAGGAGAATTCAGCGTGATGCTGACTTTGAAGATGGAGGAAGAGGTCCACGAGCCACGGACTGGGGGAGCCTCCAGAAGCTAGGATGAGCAGGGAAACTGATTGTCCCCTGGCACTTCCAGGAAGAAACCCAGCCTGCCAACACTTGCATTTTAGCCTAGCAAAACCCATGCCAAATCTGACCTACTGAACTTTGACAGTAAATTTGGGTTCTTGACAGCCACTTAGTTTGTGACCATTGGTTATAGCAACCATAGAAAACTAGTACATACAGATCCCCTGGCCTGTGTTTGAGATTTACTCTGTGGCCTAGCGTGTAACTGTAAATGTTCCATATGTGCTTGAAAAAAATGTGTACTTGTAAACCAAACTTTTTTGATTTTGTATTTCATTGAGAAAATGATTTTGAGTATGCATCCTCAAATATACACAATATTTGAAATAAATTGTGTTCACAGATTATATATTCAAGTATAAAATTCTATGTAAGTATATGTAGACATTGAAAAGGATGAGATAAATTTACATCGTTACATATAAAAATAGGAAAAGGATGAGGTAAAGTTAGGGAAAATGATAGTTAAAGATGTTATTTTTACTTAGAAGATCTTTTTACTCTCACAAGAATGAAAGTTAACATTTTATACAGTATAACAGTATATTAATAATATGTCTAGTAGCAGCAATGTGATTTAATGTGTTTCATTACTGAAAAATCTTGCTTCAGTTCTTTGTATATAGTGACTAGTAGGTCTGGGTCTAAGTTCAGTTATTTGGTTTTAATGACTGAGATGAAAAAGTGCTCTAGGTCAAACGATTTCAGCTGTGTTTTCTAGTTATGATTTGCGAGTCCATCTTCAGCAAGGCTTTTCCTGTTGGCATACTTGATGGCCTAGGTGGAGGGCATGTCCCTTCAAAGTGGCTTGGCAGTTAATTTTATCAGAACTTCAAGCGTTATTACTGGCCTGAGACCACTTTCTGTGTTATTTTCTTGGGGACAAAGGAGGTTTCCCAATCATGATAATATAAATTGGGACCCTAAACGTGGGTGAGCCCAAACTTACAGTTACAAATTTTCAAGATAACTTTTTCTCCACCCAGAAGGCAGACAGAGACAAGCTTTTTTACTGAGGCTCTGTGATGGTGAGTGGATTTTTCTAGATTTCCCTTAAATGCTTTAAGCTGTAGGTGGAAGGCCATCTTTCCCAATTCCCAGTTCAGGTGGGAGCAAGGTCTCCTCCCTGGGCTCTTGTGGGTATTAAAACCTCAGTCCCTAGTTGATCAGAGCCCCTCCTCGGCTGCTCATGCAGAAAATCAAGCAATTTCTAGCTCTGCCTGCTTCCCTGGCACCTGAAATTTCCCTTCCCTGGCACCAGGAAATTCCAAATTTCCCTGGAATTGTTAACAGCTTAACTCTCCATGTCAAAGAATGTTATACAGCATTTTGAGGCACTGATTGCAAAGTTGGAAGTCCCATTTTCTCAGGATACTCTCCTGATTTTCTGTAATATATGGTTTAAAGAATTAATGTTGGATAATCCATTTAAAAAATGGGCACAGGATCTGAACAGACAGTTCTCCAAAGAAGAAATTCAGATGGGCAACAGACACATGAAAAGATGCTCCACATCGCTAATTATCAGGGAAATGCAAATTAAAACCACAATGAGTTATCACCTCACACCAGTTAGGATGGCCAGCACCCAAAAGACAAGGAACAACAAATGCTGGCGAGGATATGGAGAAAGGGGAACCTTCCTACACTGCTGGTGGGAATGTTAATTAGTTCAACCATGTGGAAAGCAATATGGAGGTTCCTCAAAAAACTCAAAATAGAAATACCATTTGACCCAGAAATTCCACTTCCAGGAATTTACCCAAAGGAAACAAGATCTCAGATTCAAAAAGACAGATACACCCCTATGTTTATAGCAGCACTATTTACAATAGCCAAGAAATGGAAGCAACCTAAGTGTCCATTAGTAGATGAATGGATAGAGAAGATGTGTTACACATACACAATGGAATATCATTCAGCCATAAGAAGAAAACAAATCTACCATTTGCAACAACATAGATGAAGCTAGAGGGTATTATGCTCAGTGAAATAAGCCAGGTGGAAAAAGACAAGTATCAAATGATTTCACTCATATGTGGAGTATAAGAACAAATTTAAAAACTGAAGGAATGAAACAGCAGCAGAATCACAGAACCCAAGAATGGACTAACAGTTACCAAAGGGAAAGGGACTGGGGAGGATGGGTGGGAAGGGAGGGATAATGGGGAAAAACAGGGGCAATACTATTAGCAGACATAATGTAGGTGGGGGGGACATGGGGAGGGCTGTACAACACAGAGAAGACAAGTAGTGATTCTATAGCATCTTACTATGCTGATGGACAGTGACTGTAATGGGGTATGTGGGGGGACTTGATGATGGGGGGTCTAGGAAACATAATGTTTCTCATGTAATTGTAGATTAATGATACCAAAAAAAAAGAATTATTGTTGGTTTAAGGTAAAGCTAATTTATGAAATCAGATATTTTGTAAACTGACGTGTGTAGGGTTTGAGTGGTAATACTGGGTTTTTCTGGTTGTTGGTCATGTAGCCAGTGAAGGGCAAAACTAGTAAAGGGAAATTCTTATGGACTCCAGGGCAATGGAGGAACAAGGAGGGTCCTGGGCCCCAAACCCACAGAGGCAGGAGGTAGGTGGAGAGAGTGTGGCTTCCAGAATCACATAGATTAGTGGTCCAAAAGCATCTCTGCCAGTTAGTAGCTGGACCACCTTGGGCAAGTCCCAGAAGCTCTCTGAATTGAGTCAGCATCTATTTGGGGGTGGTGTCACTATGCAGCATGTCGGAGAATTAAGTGTAGTAGTATAAATTAAATGCCTTGCCTCGTTTGGGTACTCAATAAATGTTCATTCTTTTCCTCCTTTTCTTGATGTGTGAGTCCCAAGCAATGGGGCTGAAGGAACAGCTGGTTAACCTGGGAACTAAATTATAAAGGAGCATGAGGAGACAGAACACCTTACTAAACTGAACAAGCTGTGCACATGCAATACACCTTCTCCATGTATTAGCCCCACGTACAGGTTCTTCATAGCGCAGCCAAGCAGTTTTGCAGGGGCTGGGGGATGGTTCCCCTCACAGTGGGCTCCAGGGCCCTGGCATTTCCTATTTGCTTTGTTCCTGACCAGCTCCTCTTGCCAGCTCACATGAGTGAAGACTAGACCCACAAGCAATCTAGGGATCTCTGTGGGGGGAGGCAACTCTGTGATTCCTCCCATCGTCCACTGAGTCTAACACACTGCTGTAACCCATGAGTAACTCCCATGAGTAATTTGCCTTCATTTCCCCTCCTGGCCTATGCAGGTGTCATCTGAGCCCTCCTTTGTGGGGCCCATTCTCTTTTCAGTGATGTGCTGGAGCCAGCTAGGCTGTCTAGGCAAAGTCTGACTGTTAAATTGTCAGGACTCTAGGGATCTGGTTGCACATTGGTAGCTTGAAGTTGGCGATGGTGGGAGTACCTACAACCACGTAAATCAGCAAATGCCACAGAGGCAAGTTCCCCACTCCAGAGAGCTGACTGTTACACACTTGCCACCACATCTGTTCTACGGGCTCACTAGACCTGCACCCAGTAATTTTCTTCTGTCTTTTTTGGATCCGGAAGAGGTAGAGTTCTCTCTCTGGGGCTCAGGCCTTTCCTTCTGGCTTCTAGGCAGAACTACTCATGGTGAACTCCTGTCTTACTACTCCAGCCAGCTTAGGATCCCAAACTAGCAGGGCTGGCTGACTGGTTTCTGATCCTGGGGGTCTGTGCCCTCATTTTACAGGTGTCAGAACTGCTGGCCAAGGAAGTGAAATAACTTGCTCTTTGTGGCAGAGCTGGGAGAGAACCCAGGTCTCCTGAATTCTCCAGTCTTCTGACTATGTAGCACTTAACAGAGCCAGATACATATTTGGGGTGCAGTACATGTGTGGGACTGAATTTATACTTGACAATACCTTCCATATTCTGCAGTAAAATTTTCCTAACACACAGAGCAAGAAATAAAGACATGTCTCAGCCGCTCTTCCTGTGCCTTTCTGCTTCCTATCTCGGAGACTGTTCCCTGCTCTTTTGCTCTGTGAAAGCATCCCAATTTCTTTCTTTGCTTTTCTTTTTTGAAATTGAAATCTAATTATGCAAGTAATACATTCATA
The DNA here is from genome assembly GCF_030020395.1 of Manis pentadactyla. NCBI lineage: Eukaryota > Metazoa > Chordata > Mammalia > Pholidota > Manidae > Manis > Manis pentadactyla. The sequence goes on along the minus strand of NC_080032.1, from coordinate 64,166,360 downwards.
CCATCTCTTTACAGAACATTAAACCAGTAAAATCCATCAATCCCACCAGTAGTTATGTGCAGTAAGAGTTATTGCACATGTCGTAGGAGATATATGCAAGAATGTTCGAGCGCTACTGTTTATAACAGCAAGGAAAAAGACAGAAAAAAAAGTATCTGTAGGCCCATAAATAGTAGACTGAATGACAAACTGTAGTATAGTTACCCGGTGGAATACTTCAGAGGGATGAAAATGAATGGCCTACATTCAGCCACATTTGCTCTTATGGATAAGTCTTTAAAACAATATTGCACAACAGTGTGAATGTACTTAATGCCATTGAATTGTATGCTTAAAAACAGTTATAGTGGTAAATTTTGTGCTATATATATATTACCACAATATAACAAACAAAGCCATTGTATAGCATGATACTGAGTGAAAGAAACAAGCCACAGAAAAGTACAAGAGTAAGATTCCATATATATAACATACAAAAGCAGGCAACAGCAAAGAATTTGTTGTTCAGTTGTACACACAAAAACGGTAAAACTAGAATGGACACAGCTCAGAGCTGGTCCCCTATTGGGGAAGGAAGGGTGTGATATGGAAGCTTCTAAGGGCCTACTAATGTTCTGATCTTAGCATGGGCTTTTGTGTTGTTATCTGTATATACTATTTCGTACATATGAAGTTCCCAATAAAAAATATTTTAAAATATAAATAATATAAATAAAATGTCTGGGAGAGGGGCGGAAGATGGCGGCGTGAGTAGAGCAGCGGAAATCTCCTCCCAAAACCACATATATCTATGAAAATACAACAAAGACAACCCTTCCTAGAATAAAGACCAGAGGACACAGGACAATATCCAGACCACAACCGCACCTGAGAGAACCCAGCGCCTCGCGAAGGGGGTAAGATACAAGCCCCGGCCCCGCGGGAGCCGAGCGCCCCTCCCCCCAGCTCCCGGCGGGAGAAGAGCAGGCAGAGCGGGAGGGAGACGGAGCCCAGGACTGCCGAACACCCAGCCCCAGCCATCCGGGCCAGAGCGCAGGGCCCTCGATACTAGGAAAACAGGGCAGCAAGAACAGTGAGCGGGCACTGGAGGCTGGGCGCCAGAGGACATAAGAAAAGCGGGCGACCATTTTTTTTTTTTGCTTTTTTGCTGTTTTGTTTTGGCGAGCGCTTTTTGGAAGTCTTAAAGGGATAGGGACCCCAATACTAGGGAAACAGGGCAGAAAGACCGGTGAGCAGAGGCCTGAGGCTGGCACCGGAGAATAAAGAAAAACGAACAACCACCTTTTTTTTTTTTTTTAATTAAAAAAATTTTTTTTTCTTTTTTTTTTTTTTGGTGGTCGTTTTGTTTTGGCGGGTGCTTTTTGGAAGTCTTAAGGGGGCGGGGCAGGTAACTTGATCCAGAGGTAGGGAGTCCTGGATCTCTGGGCACCCTAGCCCCTGGGCTGCAGGGAGCAGGGAGGCCCCTTACGGAGATAAATAGCCTCCCAGCAGCTCCTGCTCCAACGCGACTCCACCATTTTGGAGTAGCTGCCCGAGCCAGGCCACGCCCACGGCAACAGCGGAGATTAACTCCATAGCAGCCGGGCAGGAAGCAGAAACCCTGTCTGCGCGCAGCTGCCCAGCACAAGCCACTAGAGGCCGCTGTTCTCCCAGGAGAGGAGGGCCACAAACCAACAAGAAAGGAAGTCCTTCCAGCCATCACTCGTCCCAGTTCTGCAGACTATTCCTATCACCATGAAAAGGCAAAGCTACAGGCAGACAAAGATCACAGAGACAACACCAGAGAAGGAGACAGACCTAACCAGTCTTCCTGAAAAAGAATTCAAAATAAGAATCATAAACATGCTGACAGAGATGCAGAGAAATACGCAAGAGAAATGGGATGAAGTCCGGAAGGAGATCACAGATGCCAGAAAGGAGATTGCAGAAATGAAACAAACTCTGGAAGGGTTTATAAGCAGAATGGATAGAATGCAAGAGGCCATTGATGGAATTGAAATCAGAGAACAGGAACGCATAGAAGCTGACATAGAGAGAGACAAAAGGATCTCCAGGAATGAAACAATATTAAGAGAACTGTGTGACCAATCCAAAAGGAACAATATCTGTATTATAGGGGTCCCAGAAGAAGAAGAGAGAGGCAAAGAGATGGAAAGTATCTTAGAAGAAATAATTGCTGAAAACTTCCCCACACTGGGGGAGGAAGTAATTGAACAGACCACGGAAATACACAGAACCCCCAACAGAAAGGATCCAAGAAGGGCAACACAAAGACACATAATAATTAAAATGGCAAAGATCAAGGACAAGGAAAGAGTGTTAAAGGCAGCTAGAGAGAAAAAGGTCACCTATAAAGGAAAACCCATCAGGCTAACGTCAGATTTCTCAACAGAAACCCTACAGGCCAGAAGAGAATGGCATGATATATTTAATACAATGAAACAGAAGGGCCTTGAACCAAGGATACTGTATCCAGCACGACTATCATTCAAATATGACAGTGGGATTAAACAATTCCCAGACAAACAAAAGCTGAGGGAATTTGCTTTCCACAAACCACCTCTACAGAACATCTTACAGGGACTGCTCTAGATGGGAGCACTCCTAGAAAGAGCACAGCACAAAACACCCAACATATGAAGAATCGAGGAGGAGGAACAAGAAGGGAGAGAAGAAAAGAATCTCCAGACAGTGTATATAACAGCTCAATAAGCGAGCTAAGTTAGGCAGTAAGATACTAAAGAGGCTAACCTTGAACCTTTGGTAACCACGAATTTAAAGCCTGCAATGGCAATAAGTACATATCTTTCAATAGTCACCCTAAATGTTAATGGGTTGAATGCACCAATCAAAAGACACAGAGTAACAGAATGGATAAAAAAGCAAGACCCATCTATATGCTGCTTACAAGAAACTCACCTCAAACCCAAAGACATGTACAGACTAAAAGTCAAGGGATGGAAAAACATATTTCAAGCAAACAACAGCGAGAAGAAAGCAGGGGTTGCAGTACTAATATCAGACAAAATAGACTTCAAAACAAAGAAAGTAACAAGAGATAAAGAAGGACACTACATAACGATAAAGGGCTCAGTCAAACAAGAGGATATAACCATTCTAAATATATATGCACCCAACACAGGAGCACCAGCATATGTGAAACAAATACTAACAGAACTAAAGGGGGATATAGACTGCAATGCATTCATTCTAGGAGACTTCAACACACCACTCACCCCAAAGGATAGATGCACTGGGCAGAAAATAAGTAAGGACACGGAAGCACTGAACAACACAGTAGAGCAGATGGACCTAATAGACATCTATAGAACTCTACATCCAAAAGCAACAGGATATACATTCTTCTCAAGTGCACATGGAACATTCTCCAGAATAGACCACATACTAGGCCACAAAAAGAGCCTCAGAAAATTCCAAAAGATTGAAATCCTACCAACCAACTTTTCAGACCACAAAGGCATAAAACTAGAAATAAACTGTACAAAGAAAGCAAAGAGGCTCACAAACACATGGAGGCTTAACAACACGCTCCTAAATAATCAATGGATCAATGACCAAATCAAAATGGAGATCCAGCAATATATGGAAACAAATGACAACAACAACAGTAAGCCCCAACTTCTGTGGGACACAGCAAAAGCAGTCTTAAGAGGAAAGTATATAGCAATCCAAGCATATTTAAAAAAGGAAGAGCAATCCCAAATGAATGGTCTAATGTCACAATTATCGAAATTGGAAAAAGAAGAACAGATGAGGCCTAAGGTCAGCAGAAGGAGGGACATAATAAAGATCAGAGAAGAAATAATAAAATTGAGAAGAATAAAACAATAGCAAAAATCAATGAAACCAAGAGCTGGTTCTTCGAGAAAATAAACAAAATAGATAAGCCTCTAACCAGACTTATTAAGAAGAAAAGAGAGTCAACACAAATCAACAGTATCAGAAACGAGAAAGGAAAAATCACGACGGACCCCACGGAAATGCAAAGAATTATTGGAGAATACTATGAAAACCTATATGCTAACAAGCTGGGAAACCTAGGAGAAATGGACAACTTCCTAGAAAAATACAACCTTCCAAGATTGACCCAGGAAGAAACAGAAAATCTAAACAGACCAATTACCAGCAACGAAATTGAAGCGGTAATCAAAAAACTACCAAAGAACAAAACCCCCGGGCCAGATGGATTTACCTCGGAATTTTATCAGACATACAGGGAAGACATAATACCCATTCTCCTTAAAGTTTTCCAAAAAATAGAGGAGGAGGGGATACTCCCAAACTCATTCTATGAAGCCAACATCACCCTAATACCAAAACCAGGCAAAGACCCCACCAAAAAAGAAAACTACAGACCAATATCCCTGATGAACGTAGATGCAAAAATACTCAACAAAATATTAGCAAACCGAATTCAAAAATACATCAAAAGGATCATACACCATGACCAAGTGGGATTCATCCCAGGGATGCAAGGATGGTACAACATTCGAAAGTCCATCAACATCATCCACCACATCAACAAAAAGAAAGACAAAAACCACATGATCATCTCCATAGATGCTGAAAAAGCATTTGACAAAGTTCAACATCCATTCATGTTAAAAACTCTCAGCAAAATGGGAATAGAGGGCAAGTACCTGAACATAATAAAGGCCATCTATGATAAACCCACAGCCAACATTATATTGAACAGCGAGAAGCTGAAAGCATTTCCTCTGAGATCGGGAACTAGACAGGGATGCCCACTCTCTCCACTGTTATTTAACATAGTACTGGAGGTCCTAGCCACGGCAATCAGACAAAATAAAGAAATACAAGGAATCCAGATTGGTAAAGAAGAAGTTAAACTGTCACTATTTGCAGATGACATGATACTGTACATAAAAAACCCTAAAGACTCCACCCCAAGACTACTAGAACTGATATCGGAATACAGCAAAGTTGCAGGATACAAAATCAACACACAGAAATCTGTGGCTTTCCTATACACTAGCAGTGAACCAACAGAAAGAGAAATCAGGAAAACAACTCCATTCACAATTGCATCAAAAAAAATAAAATACCTAGGAATAAACCTAACCAAAGAAGTGAAAGACTTATACTCTGAAAACTACAAGTCACTCTTAAGAGAAATTAAAGGGGACACTAACAGATGGAAACTCATCCCATGCTCGTGGCTAGGAAGAATTAATATCGTCAAAATGGCCATCCTGCCCAAAGCAATATACAGATTTGATGCAATCCCTATGAAACTACCAGCAACATACTTCAATGAACTGGAACAAATAATTCAAAAATTCATATGGAAACACCAAAGACCCCGAATAGCCAAAGCAATCCTGAGAAAGAAGAATAAAGTAGGGGGGATCTCACTCCCCAACTTCAAGCTCTACTATAAAGCCATAGTAATCAAGACAATTTGGTACTGGCTCAAGAGCAGAGCCACAGACCAATGGAACAGACTAGAGAATCCAGATATTAACCCAGACATATATGGTCAATTAATATTTGATAAAGGAGCCATGGACATACAATGGCGAAATGACAGTCTCTTCAACAGGTGGTGCTGGCAAAACTGGACAGCTACATGTAGGAGAATGAAACTGGACCATTGTCTAACGCCATATACAAAAGTAAACTCAAAATGGATCAAAGACCTGAATGTAAGCCATGAAACCATTAAACTCTTGGAAGAAAACATAGGCACAAACCTCTTAGACATAAACATGAGTGACCTCTTCTTGAACATATCTCCCCAGGCAAGGAAAACAACAGCAAAAATGAGTAAGTGGGACTATATTAAGCTGAAAAGCTTCTGTACAGCAAAAGACACCATCAATAGAACAAGAAGGATCCCTACAGTATGGGAGAATATATTTGAAAATGACACATCCGATAAAGGCTTGACGTCCAGAATATATAAAGAGCTCACACGCCTCAACAAACAAAAAACAAATAACCCAATTAAAAAATGGGCAGAGGAACTGAACAGACAGTTCTCCAAAAAAGAAATACAGATGGCCAACAGACACATGAAAAGATGCTCCACATCGCTAATTATCAGAGAAATGCAAATTAAAACTACAATGAGGTATCACCTCACACCAGTAAGGATGGCTACCATCCAAAAGACAAACAACAACAAATGTTGGCGAGGCTGTGGAGAAAGGGGAACCCTCCTACACTGCTGGTGGGAATGTAAGTTAGTTCAACCATTGTGGAAAGCAGTATGGAGGTACATCAAAATGCTCAAAACAGACTTACCATTTGACCCAGGAATTGCACTCCTAGGAATTTACCCTAAGAACGCAGCAATCAAGTTTGAGAAAGACAGATGCACCCCTATGTTTATTGCAGCACTATTTACAATAGCCAAGAATTGGAAGCAACCTAAATGTCCATCAATAGATGAATGGATAAAGAAGATGTGGTACATATACACAATGGAATACTACTCAGCCATAAGAAAAGGGCAAATCCAATCATTTGCAGCAACATGGATGGAGCTGGAAGGTATTATGCTCAGTGAAACAAGCCAAGCGGAGAAAGAGAAATACCAAATGATTTCACTTATCTATGGAATATAAGAACAAAGGAAAAACTGAAGGAACAAAACAGCAGCAGAATCACAGAACTCAAGAATGGACTAACAGGTACCAAAGGGAAAGGGACTGGGAAGGATGGGTGGGTAGGGAGGGATAAGGGGGGGAGAAGTAGGGGGGCATTAAGATTAACATGCATGGGGGGGTAGGAGAAAAGGGACGGCTATACAACACAGAGAAGGCAAGTAGTGATTCTACAACATTTTGCTATGCTGATGGACAGTGACTGTAAAGGGGTTTATAGGGGAGACCTGGTATAGGGGAGAGCCTAGTAAACATAATATTCGTCATGTAAGTGTAGATTAGTGATACCAAAAACAAAGCAAAAAAAAAAAAAGGGCAATTCCTGTGTGGTAACCTCCAACGAGTTCTACACAAGGGTATGAAGGGCATATAAAAGTGTAGGCAAAGGGTCTGTTTGTGTTTATACAGAGGATCAAAGCCTAATTGGGCTACCCCGAAAATGAACTAAGATACGATATGAAAAAGAACTTCCAACATCTGCACTCTCTGGAAGACTCATGCCAGAAGATGATCATCAAAAAACCCCAACAAAGATCCACGCACTGCTACAGCTGTAGATGCACTCATCCCACCAGTTCCTGGACTTGCCATGGGAATGAAGAAGGAGATATCTAAGCTGACCTGTGCATACAGTAAAACAACAAATTTGACTGGATCTATACTGTTGGAACTCAACCAAGAATTTGGAGAAGTGCAAATTGTAGCGCTCCAAAGTCTTACAACTACAGACTATTTACTGTTAAAAGAACATATGGCATGTGAACAGTCCCCAGGAATGGGTTGTTTTAATTTGTCTTATTTCTCTCAGACTGTTCAAGTTCAGTTGGACAATATCCACCATATCATAGATAAGTTTTCACAAATGCCTAAGGTGCCTAACTGGTTTTCTTGGTTTCACTGGAGATGGCTGGTAATTACAGATATGCTTTGGTTATGTAACTATACTCCTATTATGTTAATGTGTGTGTGCAATTTAAGTAGTAGCTTAAAACCTATACATGCTGAAGTTACTCTACAAGAAGATATGTCAAAGAAATAATCAATCTTCCCATGTTTTCTTCCGCCTGCTACTTCTATAGCTTTTCTTCTTCCTTCCTAATTACAACCCTTAAATAGAATTCGTGCCTCATATCAAATTTACCGAGTATCATAATTCTTCCAAGTGGTAAAGATACCTCAAGACAAATGCTGGGCATAAAAGCCACAGGGCATAAATATGCAAAGAATTAAAAAGCTAACCTTTTCAAACAATAAGGCCTCCCTCTCACTTACCAACTTCACATTTCCCTGTATGGCCCCGGAAGATGACTGGTTAGCCAGAGACGGGTAAGATTCCTCAAGGGAGGAACAACCTAAGACAGGCACAGTCGCAGGGGGGCCATCAGGTGAGAAATTGGGGATCAACAGAGGTGAGGCTTAGAACCTCACCCCCCCGTTCTGAGAGAAATCTTCTGCATACGTGGATGTTTTATTGCCCGTGTCTAGCTTGGATTAACACATAGTCTACAGGCACACACCTGATCATCTACATTTGCTCTCTTACAACACTAAACTATGTTTTCTACCTTTATCTTGTATCTACCTACCAGTTCAGCATTTTATTAAAAATGATAATAATAAAGAGAGAAATGTGGTATCCACATATAAATCAAGTATAAAAACCAAATGAGTATTCATATTTGAACTGACTGTTTATAGTTCATAATGCATGAGCAAAACCGAAAGTTTCTGTGATGACTGCCCTTGTACGGTTCACTATGTAACTTATTCATTATGTAAGAATTTGTTCTCCATGTAAGAACTTGTTTGTTATGCCTCAGAAGATTGGAGACTGACGAAAATTAGGCTTGGGGTGGATTAATGATTGTGCATTGAGCATTGACTCCCCTATACAGAATTTTATTGTCGTGAACAACCATTTGATCAATAAATATGAGAGATGCCCTCACCAAAAAAAAAAAAAAAAAAAAGGACAGACTTCCAATGGTAAAATAAATAAGTAACCGGGATGTAATGTATAGCATAAGGAATATAGTCAATATATTGTAACAGCTTTGTAGGGTGATAGCTGGAACCTAGAATTATGTATATAAATGTTTTACCACTTTGTTGTACACTTGAAAAAAAAAAACCTACCTACTGCAGGGCACATTCAGGGTGGGGCATCTCTCCATTACCATGTCAAAAAAAAAAAATGTCTGAAAAAATCAGCTGTAAAACCACTCTGAAGGGACATGCCCTCCACCTAGGCCACGGAGTATCCCAACATAAATAGCCTGTTGAAGATGAGCTCATGATTCCAAATTAGAAAACACACCTGTAACACTTGGACCTAGAGCACCTTGTTCATCTCAGTCAGTCATTTAAACCAAACATTTGATTAGACCCAGACCTACTAGTCACTACGTATAAAGAATTGAGGCAAAATTTTTTAACAGTAATGAAACACTTTAAGTTACATGTTCTTACTAAATATATTTACTAAATACTGTTACAATGTATACATTTTTGCTATACAGTAATGTTTTATTGAGCACATACCTTCTTTCATGTTTATATATGAGTAAAAATATTGTTTTCTCCAACTTTATCTCATCCTTTTTTATTTAGACAATTAGAAGTGAAAATGAAAAACAATTGAGATAAGCCTCAATATCGCTTTACTTGGTCTCCTCCCACCAGCCCTCTCCTCTCCCTTTCTCCTCAGAGATAATCACTGTTTCAGATTAGCAAGTATTCTTCTAGAACTTTTTCTAAACAGACATATAACTTGTTTGTGTACTTTATTAGTTTACGAACATTCATGGCCAAAAATCAGGGAAGGACTCCCCCCACTCTTTGTAAGCTGTATGTTAATGAACAGGTTCTTTTTAGACAAGGAGAATGGAGGTTCAGAACCCCTGAAGATAGTCATCTCTCAGCAAAAAATCAGATGATGTTTCCAGCAAAGTCCCTTTTATTTTCTACTAAAAATATTGTTAAGCAAGATGGCGGCGTGAGCAGAGCAGTGGAAATCTCCTCCCAAAACCACATATATTTATGAAAATATAACAAAGACAACTCTTCCTAGAATAGAGACCAGAGGACACAGGACAACATCCAGACCACATCCACACCTGCGAGAACTCAGCGCCTCGCAAAGCGGGTAAGATACAAGCCCCGGCCCCCAGCTCCCAGCGGGAGGAGAGGAGTTGGAGCCGGGAGGGAGAGGGAGCCCAGGACTGCTGAACACCCAGCCCCAGCCATCCGGACCAGAGTGCACACACAGTGCATGCGTGGGGTCCTGGATACTAGGGAAACTGGACAGCAAGACCTATGAGCGGGTCCCTGAGGCTGGCGCCCAGGGACAAAGAAAAGCGAGTGGCTTTTTTTTTTTTTTAACTATTAAAAAAAATTTTTTTTTTTGCGAGTGCTTTTTGGAAGTCTTAAAGGGACAGAGACCCCAAAACCAGACGGAAATGTCCTGGGACACTTAGTACAGCAGCAGGGAATATGGGGATCTCTGGGCACTCTAACTCCCTGGGCAGCAGGGAGCACGGAGGCCCCTTACGGAGATAAATAGCCTCCCGGCCGCTCCCCCTCCAACTCTGCTCCACCATTTTGGAGCAGCATCCCGACGCAGGCCACACCCACAGCAACAGCGGAGATTAACTCCATAGCAGCCGGGCAAGAATCAGAAGCCCTTTCTGCACAGCTGCCCAGCACAAGCCACTAGAGGTCACTGTTCTCCCAGGAAAGGAAGGCCACAAACCAACAAGAAGGGAAGTTCTTCCAGCCGTCACTCGTCTCAGCTCTGCAAACTATCTCTATCACCATGAAAAGGCAAAATTACAGGCGGACAAAGATCACAGAGTCAACACCTGAGAAGTGGACAGACCTAACCAGACTTCCTGAAAAAGAATTCAAAATAAAAATCATAAACATGCTGACAGAGATGCAGAGAAATATACAAGAGCTAAAGGATGAAGTCCAGAGGGAGATTACAGACGTCCGGAGGGAGATTAAAGACGCCAGGAAGGAGCTTACAGAAGTGAAACAAACTCTGGAAGGATTTATGAGCAGAATGGATAAGATGCAAGAGGCCATTGGTGGAATAGAAACCAGAGAACAGGAACGCACAGAAGCTTACATAGAGACAGATAAAAGGATCTCCAGGAATGAAACAATATTAAGAGAACTGTGTGACCAATCCAAAAGGAACAATATCTGTATTATAGGGGTACCAGAAGAAGAAGAGAGAGAAAAAGGGATAGAAAGTGTCTTTGAAGAAATAATTGCTGAAAACTTCCTCAAACTGGGGGAGGAAATAATCGAACAGACCACAGAAATACACAGAACTCCCAACAGAAAGGACCCAAGGAGGACAACACCAAGACATATAATAATTAAAATGGCAAAGATCAAGGACAAGGAAAGAGTTTTAAAGGCAGCTAGAGAGAAAAGGTCACCTATAAAGGAAAACCCATCAGGCTATCATCAGACTTCTCGACAGAAAACTTACAGGCCAGAAGAGAATGGCATGATATATTTAATGCAATGAAACAGAAGGGCCTTGAACCAAGGATACTGTATCCAGCACGATTATCATTTAAATATGATGGAGGGATTAAACAATTACTAGACAAGCAAAATTTGAGGGAATTTGCCTCCCACAAACCACCTCTACAGGACATCTTACAGGGACTGCTCTAGATGGGAGCACTCCTAGAAAGAGCACAGAACAAAACACCCAACATATGAAGAATGGAGGAGGAGGAATAAGAAGGGAGAGAAGAAAAGAATCTCCAGACAGTGTATATAACAGCCCAATAAGCGAGCTAAGTTAGGCAGTAAGATACTAAAGAGGCTAACCTTGAACCTTTGGTAACCACAAATCTAAAACCTGCAATGGCAATAAGTACATATCTTTCAATAGTCACCCTAAATATAAATGGACTGAATGCACCATTCAAAAGACACAGAGTAATAGACTGGATGAAAAAGCAAGACCCATCTATATGCTGCTTACAAGAAACTCACCTCAAACCCAAAGACATGTACAGACTAAAAGTCAAGGGATGGAAAAACATATTTCAGGCAAACAACAGCGAGAAGAAAGCAGGGGTTGCAGTACTAATATCAGACAAAATAGACTTCGAAACAAAGAAAGTAACAAGAGATAAAGAAGGACACTACATAACGATAAAGGGCTCAGTCAAACAAGAGGATATAACCATTCTAAATATATATGCACCCAACACAGGAGCACCAGCATATGTGAAACAAATACTAAGAGAACTAAAGGGGAAAATAGATTGCAATGCATTCATTTTAGGAGACTTCAACACGGCACTCACCCCAAAGGATAGATCCACCAGGCAGAAAATAAGTAAGGACATGGAGGCCCTGGACAACACAGTAGAGCAGATGGACCTAATAGACATCTATAGAACTCTACATCCAAAAGCAACAGGATATACATTCTTCTCAAGTGCACATGGAGCATTCTCCAGAACAGACCACATACTAGCTCACAAAAAGAGCCTCAGTAAATTCCAAAATATTGAAATTCTACCAACCAACTTTTCAGACCACAAAGGTATAAAACTAGAAATAAATTCTACAAAGAAAACAAAAAGGCTCACAAACACATGGAGGCTTAACAACATGCTCCTAAATAATCAATGGATCAACGAGCAAATTAAAATAGAGATCAAGGAATATATGGAAACAAATGACAACAACACAAAGCCCCAACTTCTGTGGGACGCAGTGAAAGCAGTCTTAAGAGGAAAGTATATAGCGATCCAGGCACACTTGAAGAAGGAAGAACAATCCCAAATGAATAGTCTAACATCACAATTATCAAAACTGGAAAAAGAAGAACAAATGAGGCCTAAAGTCAGCAGAAGGAGGGACATAATAAAGATCAGAGAAGAAATAAACAAAATTGAGAAGAATAAAACAATAGCAAAAATCAATGAAACCAAGAGCTGTTTCTTTGAGAAAATAAACAAAATAGATAAGCCTCTAGCCAAACTTATTAAGAGAAAAAGAGAATCAACATAAATCAACAGAATCAGAAATGAGAATTGAAAAATCACGACAGACTCCACAGGAATACAAAGAATTATTATAGACTACTATGAAAACCTATATGCTAACAAGCTGAAAAACCTAGAAGAAATGGACAACTTCCTATAAAAATACAACCTTCCAAGACTGACCAAGGAAGAAACACAAAAGTTAAACAAACCAATTATGAGCAGAGAAATTGAAACGGTAATCAAAAAACTACCCAAGAACAAAATCCCCAGGCTGGACGGATTTACCTCGGAATTTTTTCAGACACACAGAGAAGACATAATACCCATTCTCCGTAAAGTTTTCCAAAAAATAGAAGAAGAGGGGATACTCCCAAACTCATTCTATGAAGCCAACATCACCCTAATACCAAAACCAGGCAAAGACCCCACCAAAAAAGAAAATTACAGACCAATATCCCTGATGAATGTAGATGCAAAAATACTCAATAAAATATTAGCAAACCGAATTCAAAAATATATCAAAAGGATCATACACCATGACCAAGTGGGATTCATCCCAGGGATGCAAGGATGGTACAACATTCGAAAATCCAACAACATCATCTACCACATCAACAAAAAGAGAGACAAAAACCACATGATCATCTCCACATGAAAAAGCATTTGATAAAATTCAACATCCATTCATGATAAAAACTCTCAGCAAAATGGGTATAGAGGGCAAGTACCTCAACATAATAAAGGCCATATATGATAAACCCACAGCCAACATTATACTGAACAGCGAGAAGCTGAAAGCCTTCCCTCTGAGATTGGGAACAAGACAGGGATGCCCACCCTCCCCACTGTTATTTAACATAGTACTGGAGGTCCTAGCCATGGCAATCAGACAAAACAAAGAAATACAAGGAATCCAGATTGGTAAAGAAGAAGTTAAACTGTCACTATTTGCAGATGACATGATATTGTACATAAAAAACCCTAAAGACTCCACTCCAAAACTACTAGAACTGATATAGGAATACAGCAAAGTTGCAGGATACAAAATTAACACACAGAAATCTGTGGCTTCCCTATACACTAAAAATGAACCAACAGAAAGAGAAATCAGGAAAACAACTCCATTCACAATTGCATCAAAAAGAATAAAATACCTAGGAATAAACCTAACCAACGAAGTGAAAGACCTATACCCTGAAAACTACAAGTCACTCTTAAGAGAAATTAAAGGGGACACTAACAAATGGAAACTCATCCCATGCTTGTGGCTAGGAAGAATTAATATCATCAAAATGGCCATCCTGCCCAAAGCAATATACAGATTTGATGCAATCCCTATCAAATTACCAGCAACATTCTTCAAAGAACTGGAACAAATAGTTCAAAAATTCATATGGAAATACCAAAGACCATGAATAGCCAAAGCAATCCTGAGAAAGAAGAATAAAGTAGGGGGGATCTCACTCCCCAACTTCAAGCTCTATTATAAAGCCATAGTAATCAAGACAATTTGGTACTGGCACAAGAACAGAGACACAGACCAGTGGAACAGATTAGAGACTCCGGACATTAACCCAAACATATATAGTCAATTAATATTTGATAAAGGAGCCATGGACATATAATGGGGAAATGACAGTCTCTTCAACAGATGGTGCTGGCAAAACTGGACAGCTACATGTAGGAGAGTGAAACTGGACCATTGTCTAACCCCATATACAAAAGTAAATTCAAAATGGATCAAAGACCTGAATGTAAGTCACAAAACCATAAAACTCTTAGAAAAAAACATAGGCAAAAACCTCTTAGACATAAACATGAGTGACCTCTTCTTGAACATATCTCCCTGGGCAAGGAAAACAACAGCAAAAATGAACAAGTGGGACTATATTAAGCGGAAAAGCTTCTGTACAGCAAAAGACACCATCAATAGAACAAAAAGGTACCCTACAGTATGGGAGAATATATTTGTAAATGACAGATACGATAAAGGCTTGATGTCCAAAATATATAGAGCTCACACACCTCAACAAACAAAAAACAAATAATCCAATTAAAAAATGGGCAGAGGAATTGAACAGACAGTTCTCCAAAAAAGAAATACAGATGGCCAACAGACACATGAAAAGATGCTCCACATCGCTAATTATCAGAGAAATGCAAATTAAAACCACAATGAGGTATCACCTCACACCAGTAAGGATGGCTACCATCCAAAAGACAAACAACAACAAATGTTGGCGAGGTTGTGGAGAAAGGGGAACCCTCCTACACTGCTGGTGGGAATGTAAACTAGTTCAACCATTGTGGAAAGCAGTATGGAGGTTCCTCAAAATGCTCAAAATAGACTTACCATTTGACCCAGGAATTCCACTCCTAGGAATTTACGCTAAGAATGCAGCACTCAATTTTGAAAAAGACAGATGCACCCTATGTTTATTGCAGCACTATTTACAATAGCCAAGAATTGGAAGCAACCTAATTGTCCATCAGTAGATGAATGGATAAAGAAAATGTGGTACATATACACAATGAAATTATTATTCAGCCATAAGAAGAAAACAAATCCTACCATTTGCAATGACATGGATGGAGCTAGAGGGTATTATGCTCAGTGAAATAAGCCAAGCGGAGAAAGAGAAATACCAAATGATTTCACTCATCTGTGGAGTATAAGAACAAAGGAAAAACTGAAGGAACAAAACGGCAGCAGAATCACAGAACCCAAGAATGGACTAAAGGTACCAAAGGGAAAGGGACTGGGGAGGATGGGTGGGTAGGGATGGATAAGGGGGGGGAGAAGAAAGTGGGTATTATGATTAGCATGCATAATGGGGGGGTGGGAGAAAGGGGAGGGCTGTACAACACAGAGAAGACAAGTAGTGATTATAGAACATTTTGCTATGCTGATGGACAGTGACTGTAAGGGGGTTTGTGGGGGGGACCTGGTATAGGGGAGAGCCTAGTAAACATAATGTTCTTCATGTAATTGTAGATTAATGATAACAAAAAAAAAGAAAGAAAGAAAAGAGGGATTACTCCCTGATAGGATAAAACTAACTGCAAATCACCGATTAATGCATGCTTTAAATATCCTTAATTTTGATCATTTAAAGGGTGTCAGATGATCAGCTATGGAAGTACGTTTTTCTGATAATATTCCTTTCTTTTAAAAAAAAAAAGCAGTTCCTGTGTGGTGATCTCCAATAAGTTCTTCACAATGGTATAAAGGGCATATCAAAGTGTGGGCAAAGGGTCTGTTTGTGTTTATACAGAGGATCAAAGCCTAATTTGCCTACTCCAAAAAACGAATTAAGATACAATATGAAGAACTTCCAACGTCAACATTCTCTGGAAGAGTCATTCCAGAAGATGATCATCAAAAAACTTCAACAAATATCCTGGTGCTGTTGCAGTTGTAGCTGCATTCATCCCACCAGCTCCTGGACTTGCCATTGGAATGAAGAAGGAGATATCTAAGCTGGCCTGTGCATACAGTAAAACAACAAATTTGACTGGATCTATACTGTCGGAACTCAACCAAGAATTAGGAGAAGTGCAAGTTGCAGCACTCCAAAACCTTGCGACTATAGACTATCTACTGTTGAAAGAACATATGGGATGTGAACAGTTCCCAGGAATGTGTTGTTTTAATTTATCTGATTTTTCTCGAAATATTCAAATTCAGTTAGACAATATCCATCATATCATTGATAAGTTTTCACAAATGCCTCGGGTGCCTAACTGGTTTTCTTGGTTTCATTGGATATGGCTGGTAATTGTAGGTCTGCTTTGGTTATGTAACTATACTCCTATTATGTTAATGTGTGTGCGCAATTTAAGTAGTAGCTTAAAACCTATACATGCTGAAGTTACTCTACAAGAAGATATGTCAAAGAAATAATCAATCTTCCCATGTTTTCTTCCGCCTGCTACTTCCATATCTTCTCTTCTTCCTTCATAATTACAACCCCTAAGTAGAATTCGTGTCTCATATCGAAATTACCGAGTATCATAATTCTTCCAAGTGGTAAAGACACCTCAAGACAAATGCTGGGCATAGAAGCCACAGGGCATAAATCTGCAAAAAAGTAAAAAGCTAACCTTTTCAAACAATATTGCTTCTCTCTCACTTACCAACTTTACATTTCCCTGTATGGCCCTGGAAGATGACTGGTTAGCCAGAGACGGGTAAGATTCCTCAAGGGAGGAACAACCTAAGACAGGCACAGTCGCAGGGGGGCCATCAGGTGAGAAACTGGGGATCAACAGAGGTGAGGCTTAGAACCTCACCCCCCCTGTTCTAAGAGAAATCTTCTGCATCCGTGGATGTTTTATTGCCCTTGTCTAGCTTGGATTAACACATAGTCTACAGGCACACACCTCATCATCTACATTTGCCCTCTTACAGCACTAAACTACGTTTTCTACCTTTATCTTGCATCTACCTACCACTTCAGCATTTTATTTAAAAAATAATAATAATAATAATAAGGGAGAAATGTGGGATTCACATATAAATCAAGTATAAAAATCAAACGAATAATCATAATTGACCTGATTGTTTATAGTTCATGATGTGATCAAAACCGAAAGTTTCTGTGATGCCTGCCCTTGCACTGTTCACCATGTAAGAACTTATTCACTATGTAAGAACTTGTTCATCATGTCATAACTTGTTCGTTATGCTTTAGAAAATTGGAGACTGTTGAGAATTAGGCTTGGGGTTGATTAATGATTGTGCATTGAGTCCCCTATACAGAATTTTATTGTTGTTAACAACCATAATATCAATAAATATGAGAGATGCCCTCTCAAAAAAAAATATTGTTAAACAATAATCTAGTATTTCTCAGTATGATCTCCAGCCCCCTCCTATTGAGGACCCTCTGCTTGAATTTCTCAGAGCAGAGAAGACCCCCATCTCTGGAGACCCTCATCACATATAGCATATGGTTACCACTTCTCCTTGGGAAGGGTCTTACCACCTTTTATATCTTCAATGATTAACAGCGAGGACACCTAACTTTCCCTTTCTTATTTGGAGTGTGGTAAGTTTCCTTTGTTCTCTAAAGGAAATATACACAGCCTGCATAAAATTCTCCTAACACACAGAGCAAGAAATAAAGCCTAAGGAACAAATCATGCATTGGTCCTCTCCATTTGCTGAAAAATTACCTCTTGGAAATGAAACAGCCCACACCATGTCCTTCTTGTGTTGCTTTTCAAAGTCCCATCTTTTTCCAGGTAAAGAAAGGATTGTTAATTGGTCTACTGTCTCAGCCTGCCAGGCAGAATTCTCCAAGGGCCTCTGCACTCTTGTGTTTTGTTTTTTCATAATGATATATCCTTCTAGAATTTTCTTTTTAAATCCAATAATGTGTCTTGGATATCATTTTGTGTTATACATCTAGAACTACTCACTTTGTTAAATAGCGAATGGATGTGCATAGGCTTTTAGCCATTCTCCTACTCATGAATACTTAGTTTTTTCCCAGCATTACAAATGGTGTTGCATAAATCTCTTAGCTTCCCTGTGCATGTGGGATGTGTCTTTAGAATAAGTATTGGGCACTGGAACCGCTGAGTCATACGGTATGCATATTTTTCACTTTAATACTGGCAAGCTGCCCTCCAAAGTGGCTCTACCAATTTACACACCCACCAGCAGTGGAATGAGAACACATAGTTCCTTGAATCTTGCCAACCTTTCATATTAACAAGCCATTTATGACAATCTAACTGGAGAAAAATGCTGTCTCATTGTTTCAGCACACATTCCTCTGATTTCCTGCGAGGATGAGCATCTTTCTGTGATCACTGGCTGTTTGTATTTCCTTTTGTGACTGACCTCTTTTTATCCTCGTGTCACCACCAGTGTTCTGAAGGCCACTCTTGGCCCTTCTGTACAGAAATCCTGTTTTGTGACCCAATCTGCAGGGCCTCTGCTGATCATGTGGGTCCTGTCAGAACTATTTGCTCTAGTGGCTGAGAAAAGCCTCATTGTCACAGGGGAGGTGGGACTTTACCTCGTTTGTAAGATGACAGTTTGGACTTGGGTGACACCTAGACCTCTCTGCTTCAGCACTAGATGCCTCCCTAAGACTACACTGACCTCAAAGCCTAGCCTGAAGGCTCCTGGGTGCATGTTGACTCTTTTAATTGATGTAAAATTCAACATTTTAACCATTTATAATGTGTAATTTAATGGTTTATAGTATTTTCACTACATTGTGCAAATATTACTGCTAATTTGAGAACATTCCCATCTCCCCTAAAAGAAACCTCATACCCATTAGCAGTTACCCCCACCTTCCCTCTCCCCCATTCCCCTTTCCTTTCTCCATGAATCCATTTTCTGTCTCTCTGGATTTGTCTTTTCTCAACATTTCATATACATGGAGTTAAATAATATGTGGCATTTTGTGTCTAGCTTTGTTCACTTTAGCACAATATCTTCAGGATTTATCCATGTTGTAGCATGTTTCATCAGTACCTCTTTCCTTTTTATGGCTAAATAATATTCTATTAATGGATATACCACATTTTGTTTATCCATTTATCAGTTAACAGACATTTGGGTTGTTTCTTCTTTTGGCTATTATGGATGCTGCTGCTATCAATATTCATGTACAAGTTCTGTGTGAGCATATGTTTTGAATTATCTTTGACATACACCTATGTGTGAAATTGCTGGGTCACATAGTAACTCTATGTTTGACTTCTTAAGGCAGTAACAGACTATTTTCCACAGCAACTGAACCATTTCACATTCCCACCAGCCATATGTGAAGGTTCCAGTTCCTCTACATGCTTACCAACACATGTTAATTTCCATTTAAAAACCTGTAGTCACCCCAGTTGGTATGAAGTGATACCCCTCTGTGGTTTTAATTTGTGTTTTCCTAGGACTAATGATGCTGAGCATCTTTGCTTTCTGGCCATTTGTATATCTTCTTTGAGAAATGTCTGTTGAAATCATTTGCCCATGTTTAAATTGGATTATTTGTCTCTTGTTGAGTTGTAAGAGTTCTTTATGTATTCTGGACATAGATTCTTATCAGATATACAATTTGCAAATATTTTCTCCATTCTGTGGGTTGTTTTTTCCTTTCTTGTCAGTGTGCTTTGATACATAACAGTTTAAAATTTTGATAGAGTCCAATTGTCTATTTTTTCCTTTTGCTTTTGGTATCATATTTTAGAAACCATTGCCTAATCCAAGGTCACACAGATTGACACCTGTTTCTAACAGTTTTTTGTTTTAGCTTTTACATTTATTCCTCTGATCTATTTTGAGTTAATTTTTGTATATGATTTGTGGTAGAGGTCCAACTTCATTCTTTTGCCTATGGATGTGCTTTGTCCCAATACCATTTGTTGCAAAGACTTTTCACATTGAGTGGTCTTGGCACCCTTATCAGAACCAACAACTGACCATCAATGTATGGGTTGATTTCTGGACTTTTGAGTTTATTCCATTCTTTGATGAGTTTATTCCATTCTTTGATACATCTGTCTTTTTGCCATCACCACCCTGTTTTGATTACTGTCACTTTACATTAAGTTCTGGAATCAGGAAGTGTGAGTCTTTCAACTTTGTTCTCTCTTTTCAAGATAATTTTGACTTTTTTGTGTCACTTGCATTTCCATATGAGTTTTGGGATTAGCTTGTCTATTTCTGCAAAATAAGGCTATTGGAGTTTTAATAGGGATTGCATTGGATCTGTAGATGAATTTGGGGAGTGCTGTCATTTTGGCAATAGTAAATCTTGCAGCCCATAAACACAGATCTTTCCATTTATTTAGGTCTCTAACGTCTTTTGACATTGCTTTGTAGTTTTCAGTGTGCAAGTCTTTCCTTAATGAAATTTATTCCTAAATATCGCATTCTTTTTGCTGCTATTGTAAATGGAATTGTTTTTCTTAGTTTCACCTTCAAATTGTTCATTGTTCATGTAACACATTAACTTCCAGAAGAGGCAGTTCTCTCCACCCTGTCTTGGGGTGTATGTGTGTTGCTATTGCACCTTGTGAGCCATTGCTTGGGCTCACCTGTGACTTATCTAAGTCACAGTTGGAGAATTTGATTTTGTGATGCAAACGGAAACATATCTGACTCATTTTTCCCACACTCCCTTTGCTTTTGACAGTTCCTCTCGACTGGGAGAGGAAGAGAGTGGGTTGATGGTGAGGACCTCTCCTTCTCACAGCTGCTTCCCCTGACCCTCCTCTCCCTCAGGGTTTTTGGGGGCACCTCCAAAGGTATTCTTGAAGGGCAGGGGCAGCCTTTTCTCTTACCTGCAAGGTGGGCCAGATTCCTTCCTCCTTTGGTGGTCATCTTGCTGATGGAGGAATGTTGAGGATGGCAGGCACAAGCAGGGTCCTGGGGGCTGGCAGGGCTAGAGGAACCCAGGGAGGGAGTATGACGATCAACCAGCTGGTGAAAATCTGAGAAGTGGAGGACCATTCAAGGTAAATCTGTGCTGCCTGGACCAAGTCCAAAGCCACCTCTCTGCTCGATCACTTGCTAGCTGGGCCCGTTGCTCAAGCTGAGTCTGTTTCCACTATACCGTGGGATGCTGATGCTTGCGTCACAGGTGGATGTGAACAACTAAGTGTGGTAACATGGGGAACATCCTGTATGGGGCTTGCTGGAGAAGGTGCCAGTAAATGTT
Organism: Manis pentadactyla; assembly: GCF_030020395.1. Classification (NCBI taxonomy): domain Eukaryota; kingdom Metazoa; phylum Chordata; class Mammalia; order Pholidota; family Manidae; genus Manis; species Manis pentadactyla. The sequence continues at coordinate 64,145,006 of NC_080032.1, read as the reverse complement.
CTTTGGAGTACAAGTTGACCATTAAACTCCTTTCCTTCTTGGAGTTAGGGCTGTGTGAGAGCTCAGGATCCCTGAAGTGGCACAGAGCTCATAAGGGAGGGGAAAGGAGGGATATGGGAGGCATATGGAACAAATCTCTCCTTTGCTAGAGCTCAGGGTCGGCAATGGGAGGTTTAGGATGGGCAATGTGGAGGTTTCTGGGGCTGAGCAAACCCAATCACATTTTCATGCCAAAGGAATGGGACAGCCTGTCTGGGGACAACTGCAAGAAGAAAGATATTGCAAGTTTGTGTTTTGTGTTATTTGCAGGCCAAAAAAAAAGTCTATGCATGGTTACTGGAATTTTAAACAAATATTAGTTTATTCAAGTAATCAATTTCAAAATTGAGTTATGCTTTTTAGGTTCAAATACAAATTTTGTTATTCTATTTTTGAAATCTAATAAAATTCTGAAAATCTTATTTTCTTTAATTTCAACCTATCAATTTTGTTTGACTATTTATAACACAATAAAACAAAGGCACTGGTCTTCACTTTTTTAGGAACATCTTTTATTGTGTTAAGCACACATAAAAAAGTAACCATCTTAATCACCAAGTGTACTGCTCAGGGGTATTAAATACATTCACATTGTTGTGCAACAATCACCACCATCCATCCCTATAATTTTTTCATCTTATAAACTGAAATGCTATACCCATTAAACAAAAACTCCTCATTGTCTCTTTCCCCAGTCCCTGGCTACCACTATTCTTGTTTCTGTCTTTTGATTTTGACTATTCTAAGTTCCTCATATAAGTGGACTCATACAGTAGTTGTTTTTTTGTGACTGGCTTACTTCATTTAGCATGATGTCTTCAAGGTTCATCCATGTTATACAGCATATTGCATAATTTCTTTCCCTTCTAGGATGAACAATACTTTATTATGTGTATATGTCCCATTTTGCTCATCCATTCATCCACTAATGGACATTTGGGTTGCTTCCACATTTTAGCTGTTATGAATAATGCTATGAACATGGGTGTGCAAATATTTCTTCATGACTCTACTTTCAGTTCCTTTGGGCATATATCTAGACATAGAACTGCTAGGTCAGGTGGTAATTCTCATTTTATATTTTTTGAGAACTGCCATGCTGCTTTCCATAGCAGCTGTACCATTTTACATTGCTACCAATAGTGCGCAAGATTTCAAATTTCTGCACATCCTTGCCAACACTTGTTTTCTGTTTTTTTTTTTTGATAGTTGCCATCTTAATGGATGTGAGGTGGTATCTCATTTTAGTTTGGATTTGCATTTCCCTAATGATTAGTGACTTTGAGCATCTTTTTGTGTGCTGATTGGCCATTTAGCTATCTTTGGAAAAATGTCTATTCAAGTCCTTGCCCATTTTTGAGTTGGGTTGTTTGGTTTTTGCTACTGAGTTATTGGAGTTCTCTCTATATTCTAGATATTAGTCCCTTATCAGATATATGATTTGCAAATATTTTCTCCCATTCTGTGGGTTTCTCTTTTACTCTTTTAATTGTGTACTTTGAAGGACAAAATTCTTAAATTTTCCTCAAGTCCAATGTGTTTATTTTTTCTTTTGTTACCTGTGCTTTTGATGTCATATCTAAGAAATCATTCTCACATCCAACGTTGTGAAGTTTCTGTCCTGTTTTCTTCTAAGAGTTTTGTTGTTTTAGGTCTTGCATTTCATTTTTGATCCATTTAGAGTTAATTTTTGTATATGGTGTTAGGTAAGGGTCCAACTTCATTCGTCTGCATGGGGATAAGTTTTCCCATTATCATTCATTGAAAAGACTGTCCTTTCTCTGTTGAATGGTCTTGGCACCCTTGTCAAAATCATTTGGCCATATATGTGAGGGGCTTTTTTTGTGTTGTCTATTTTCTTCCATTTGTTTATGTCTGTCTTTATGCCCACACTCTTTTGATTACCATATATTTGTAGTAATTTTTTTTACTGTTTTCTTTCTTTTTTTAAAATATAGTATTGATATACAATCTTATGAAGGTTTCATATGAACAATATTGTGGTTTGAACATTCACCCATATTATCAAGTCCTCACCACCACTTCCATTGCAGTCACTGTCTATTAGCATAGAAAGATGCTATCGAGTCTTTCCTTTTCTTCTCTGTACTACAGCTTTGTAGTAAATTTTGAAATCAGGAAGTGTGAGGTCTTCAGTTTTGTTCTTCTTTTTAAAGATAATTTTGGCTATTTGGAGTCCTTAACATTCCATATGAATTTTATTATGGGTTTTCTCTATTTCTGTAAAAAATGTCATCGGGATTTTGATAGGGATTGCATTGAATCTGTAGAGTGCTTTGGGTAGTATTGACATTTTAATAATAAGTCTTCAAATCCATGAGCATGGCATGTGTTTCCATTTATTTATGCATTCTTAATTTCTTTCAGCAGTGTTTTGTAGTTTTCATTGTACAAGTCCTTCACCTTCTTGGCTAAGTTAATTCCTAAGTATTTTACTCTTTTTGATGATACTGTAAGTGAAATGTTTTTGTCATTTCCATCTCAGATTGTTCATTGTTCATGTACAGAAATGCCACTGTTTTTTCTGTTTTGACTTTGTATCCTGGTACTTTGCTGAATTCACTTATTAGTTCTAACAACTTTTTTGTGTGTGTATTTTTAAGGTTTTCTACATATAAAATCATATCATCTGCAAACAGATAATTTTACTTCTTCCTTTCCAACTTGGATGCCTTTTATTTCTTTTTCTTGCCTAATTGCTCTGGCTAGAACTTTCAATACTGTGTTGAATAGAAATGGTGGAAGTGGGAATCCTTTAGGTAGTCCCTGATCTTAGAGGAAAAGATTTCAGTCTTTCACTATTGAATATGGTATTTGCTATGGATTTTTCCTATATGATTTTTATTATGTTGTGGTTGTTTCCTTCCATTTCTAGTCTGTTGAATGTTTTTATAATGAAAGGGTGTTGAATTTTGTCACACTTTTTCTGTATCAATTGAGATGATCATATGTCTTTTTCCTTCATTCTGTTGATGTGGTGCATTACAACTGACTGATTTTTTTTATGTTGAACCATCCTTGCATTCTAGGTATAAATTCCATCTGGTCATGATGTACAATCCTTTCATTATGGTGCTAAATTCTGTGTGCTAGTATTTTGTTGAGGATTTTTGCATTAGAGATCATAGGGTTACTGGCTTGTAGTTTTCTTGTAATATCTGTGCCTGGCTTTGGTGTCAGGATAATGTTGGCCTTGTAGAATGAGTTAGGAGGTGTTCCCTCCTCTTCAATTTTTGAAAAACTTTGAGGATTGGTATTAGTTCTTTAATGTTTGGTACAATTCACGAGTTCTAGAGTTTTTCTTTGTTGGGAGATTTTTGACTACTGATTCAGTTTTCTTATGAGTTATAGCTGTATTCAGACTTTCTAGCTTTTCATGATTTAGTCTTGGTAGGTTTTGTGTTTCTAAAAATTTGTTCATTAGTCAAAGTTATCCACTTTTTTGGTATACATTGTTCATAGTACTCTATTAAAATCCTTCTTAGAATAGGTAGTCATGTCTGTGGTTTCATTTCTGATTTTAGTAATTTGAGTCTTCCCACTTTTTCTCTTAGTTCATCTAACTAAAAGGTTGCTCAATTTTGTTGATCTTTCAAAGAACCAACTTTTGGTTTCATTGTTTTCTCTGTTGTTCTTCTACTCTCTATTTTGTTTATCTCTGCTCTAATCTTTATTACTTCTTTTCTTCTGTTAGCTTTCAATTTAGTCTAATCTTCTTTTTCTAGTACCTAAGTTGTAAAGTTAGGTTATTGATTTGAGACTTTATCTTTTTAATGTTAGTGTGTTTGTAGCTATAAAGTACCCCTTAGTACCACATTTGTTGTATCCCAAAAGTTCGGGTACATATTGTGTTTTCATTTGCATTTGTCTTCAAGTATTTTCTAATTTCCCTTGTGATTTCTCTTTTGATCCATTGGTTGTTTAAAAGTGTATTGTTTTATTTCAACAATTTTGTGAATTTTCCAGTTTTCTTTTTATTATTGATTTCTAACTTCATCCTACTGTAGTCAGAGAAGATAGTTTGTATGATATCTATCTTTTAAAATCGGTTGAGACATAATTTGTGGCCTAACATGTGGTCTATCCTGCAAAATGTTCCATGTGCACATGAGAAGAATGTATATGCTGTTGTTGGGTAAAGACTTCTGTATGTGTCTGTTAGATCTAGTTGGTTTATTGCATTAAGTTCTCTCTTTCCTTACTTATCTTCTGTCTGTTCTACCCATTATTATGAGTGGGGTATTGAAGTCTCTATTATTGTAGAACTGTCTATTTCTCCCTTTAACTCTGTTAATTTTTGCTTCATGCATTTTGATGGTCTGTCGTTATGTGTGTAAATATTTACAATTGTTATATCTTCTTGCTATATTGATATTTTTATTAATATGTAATGTCCTTTGTATCTTGTAACTTTTTTGATTTAAAGTCTACTTTGTATGACACTCCTCCTCTTTTTTGGTTACTGTTTGCATGGAATGTCTTTTTCTATTCTTTCACTTTCAACCTGTTTGTGTCTTTGTATCTCAAGCGATTCTCTATATAGTATATAGTTGGATTATGTGGTTTTTTTTAATCCATTCTGCCAAACTCTTTTGATTGGAGAGTTTAGACCATTTTCATTTAAAGTAATTGCTGATAAGAAGAGACTTACTTCTATTATCGTGCTATTTGTTTTCTATATGCCTTATAGCTTTTTTTGTCCCTCATTTCCTGCATTTCTGTCTTCTTCTGTGTTTAGTTGATTTTTCATACTTATATTCCTTTCTCATTTCCTTTTGTGTATGTTCTGTAGCTACTTTCTTTGTGCTCATCATGGGGCTTAACTTCAGTAACATACGAAAACTGTTCCTTTACAGCTCCATCTCCACCCTCTTTCACTTGTTGATTTCAGAGAATTGTATTTTATACATCATGTGCCTCAAAACATAAACTAAAATAATATTTTTAAATGTAGTCACTGAAATTATGTAGAAAACAAGATTTGGAGTCACAAACCAAAGTTACAGTAATACTAGCTTTTACACTTAGGCTTTTTTTCTTTGAAGGTATTATTCTCTCTTAAATCATGTCAAAAACAAAAAGTGCAGTTACAAACCACTCTTCTGATAATCTAGTTTTTATTATTGTCCATGTATTTATCTTTATTGAGATGTTTATTTCTCCATACAGCTTTGAGTTATTGTCTAATAATGTCCTTCCATTTTACCTTGCACCTCCTTGAACATTTCTTGTGGGGAATGTCTACTGGTCATGAGCTCCCTCAATTTTTGTTTACCTGGGAGTGCCTTAATTTCTCCCTCACTTTTGAAGAACAGTTAGTTCTGCTGGATGCAGTATTCTTTGTTGATAATTTTTTTCTTTTAACACTTTGAATGTATTGGTCTACTGCCTTCTAGTCTCCAAAGTTTCTAATGACAAATCTGTTGTAACTTACTGAGCATCTCTTGTATGTGGTGATTGCTCCTCTCTTGCTATTTTCAAGATTCTCTCTTTGTTTTTGCCTTTTGAAAGTTTGATTATGATGTGTCTTGGTTTGGATCTCTTTAAGTTCATCTTACTTGGAGTTCATTGAACTTTTTGGATGTTTATATTCATATTATTCATTAAATTTGGGATGTTTTCAGCCATTATTTCTTCAGATATCCTCTCTGCCCCTTTCTATTGGCCTTCTGAGATTCCCATAACATGTGTGTTATACCTCTTGATGGTGTCCTTCTGGTCTTTTAGGCTCTATTTGCTTTCCTTCAACCATTTTTTTTTTTTTTACTGACACTTAGACTGGATAATTTCCATTGTCCTGCCTTCAAGTTCACTGATTCTTTCTTCCTGCTCAAATCTTCCTTGAATCCCTCTAGTGAATTTTTTATTTCAGGTATTGTACTTTTCATCTCCACAATTTCTTTTGGGTTTCTTTTTAGGTTTTCTATCTGTTTATTGATATTTGCATTTTGTTCACCCATTGTTTTCTTGCCTTTTTCCACATCTTCCTTTAGATCTTTGAACATCTTTAAGACAATTGTTTTAAAGTCTTTGCCTAGAAGATCTGCCATCAGGTCTTTTTCAGGGACAGTTTCTGTTGACTTATTTTTTTCCCTTTAAAGGGCCATACTTTTCTATGTCTTTATACATCTTGTGAGGTTTTTGGTTGAATACTGGACATCTGAATCTAATAATGTGGTAACTTTGGAAGTCAGATTCTCCACCTTCCCCAGAGTTTGCTGTGTATTGCTTTTCCCCCTTTTTTATTGTTGTAAGCTGTCTATGGGCCAAGGATTAGCTTGAGGTATAAACTTAAGGTCTTTTCTGAGTCTTTGCATAGGCATACATTGTCACTTTCTAATTTTCCCTAAGTATGCTGTTGTTTTTGAATATTCTAGTCTTTAGTGTTTGGCTCCCTAAAGGGAAGAAAGCAACAAATGAAGAGTGGGGGGAAAGGCACTGGCCCTTTAAATCCCTTAGAAGTCATTTCAACCACAAGGGGGGGATCTAGCAGCAACTGGGGGAGGTGCAACAATGGCCACCTGTGTCTTTGTCTGTACCTCTGTGATCAGAAGCAGCAATCAGCTCTCAGAGCACAGATTCCTGATATTTAGAAGACAGGGTCATTTTTGCCCACCCTGTTTTCCCCAGGGCGTGTGCAAGCTGCCCTAGGAACATGTGCACAGCTCCCTTCCTTGTAGCTGGGGGCAGAGGATGAATAGTTGCTACTGTGATAACAGCTAAAATTGACCAAAATTAACCATAATTTTCTGTCCAAGTCTTCCCCTGGAAGTTGTGAGCCTTCCACAGACCCCAGAGTTCCCAAAGAGTCACATCAGACAGGCTCTGCCAGTGCAACTGCTGTCTAGGTGGGGAGCCAGATTCTTGGGGATACCTACTTTGCCATCTTCCCAATCATCTTCACTTTTTCAATTTAACATTTGATTAATTTAAGTCAAACAATCTAAATTCCATTTGCAAATATAATCCCCTGAATTCCTTTAAGTATTTTAAATCATATAACTAAGTTTCACATAAGTACTTAGATGCATGACTGGACAGGCTTATGACCCTAACAAGAAAAAAACTTCCTAAATACTTACTTTTTGTAAGTCTAATAGATGTTTAGATATAATGGATTGTAAGTCCCCTTAAACATTATAATTCTGTTTACAGTAAACATCTTTTATACCCTTCAACTTAGAATCATTGATTGAAAATCAGCTATACATTTTTAATAGAATGAGGATAATTTTATGGCTCCACTATATTAAATTTTTAAGCATTACAAAACTTAAAATACTAAATATACAATGATTAAAACTTACTTGAAACTTAGCATGAGCTTGACTTGCTCCATTACTTTTGTATCAGTTGAGGTTTGGCTGGCGAAGCAGGACTGCCATGAGTGATATGGAATAAGGAAGTGGCAAAGGGGTCTGTGGGTGTCTGTCCTCTGCATCTGTGGCGGGCCTGAGATCATCAGAGGTCAGTCAGAAAGAAGTGCTGGAAGTGAGGTGGGGGAGAGCAAGATAAGTGGACTATCTATCTGTCCCTCACCACCTCCAACCTTGATGATTGGCATTGCCTATGGGACCTGGCACCCTTTGCCATGGGGATGTGTATAAGCCTGGCCCAAGACTTGGAAAAGCTGAAGGAAGACATCTGACAGGATCTGAAAGTCCTGCAGGACTGGCCGCTCCCCATGCAGACAACATGAACCAGCAGAGCGGTGACTGTGCGTACGAGCAGCAGCATCTAGCAGCCCACACTAATCCTCAGGGTGCGCTGGTTGCTGCTTCAATTTTGCTTTTAAATCTCACATTTCTCTTGTGGCCAACTCTCGCCTGGAACCATACAGGGGGGGATTTCATCTTAGCTAAGCTGGCATCACACAGAACAACCACGTGAATTCCAAACCTGCCTGGAGTTTAAGGACATCTGTCACTAAGGGAACAGTTTTACTATCTCAAGTGGACAATATATGACCATGATCTGTGATTACCATCTCACGAAGGTGAAAGTCATCTATATGCCAGGGATTTGAGCCTAGGATGCCAGACCTGGGGCCTGCACAAGTCTTCTGGATTGAGTAACTAAGTTCCCTTAAGTGTTTTTAACTCCATTTATACATTTAACATATTTTTTATTTTGTCTAAGTCCACACCTGATGGGTTTAGATTCGCACCCTGCCTTCTGGATCCAAATAGTACAAGAGTACCTGACAGTCTGGGAACCCCACCAGAGCTGCAGCTACTCTTAGCAGCTGCGCCCTTTGGCCTAAATGAATACTGCATCCTTTCCTTATTCTTGTCTAAATGGGTCAGCAACTCTAGAGATGTTTCAGTGACGTCCCATGAGCATCTACACACCTCCACAGGCATCTGCTTGCTACCCTGAAATCACACTAATGCTAAGCGCTGAGTGAGGACCCTGCAGGGTCCCACAGGCGGCTCTGGGGAGTGGAGAGAAGTGCGTCACTACGTCCGCCCTCTATCGGCATCTTCACAATTAAAATCACACATCCAGGGCAGCAAACTATACGTCCAAGAAAAGGACTGAAGCCAGAAAGAACCATGCACAAACTGTGCATTAAAATTTAATGAGGCCGTCTGGGGAACTCTGGGTGTGGTCAGAAGGGGTTTGTGGGTTCATTGCACAAGCAGAAGCTTCAGGTTTTGGCTCAGCGGCGAGGAGCGTCTCGGCTCTTCAGCGCTGATTTGAGCAGAGGCAGGATGCTTGTAGTCCTGTCCTGTCTGTCTGGGCTTTGAGTGCCCCCTTGTGGTGGAATAGTGATTCCGGTCTTCATAGGGTCTCGCCCTCTCAGGAGCCCAATCTTCTGGCTCCGTGACCGTTACTATTAAGACATAAGAGCAGAGATGCCAGGTGGCTGACATACCCCCAAAGATTTTCTGTGTCTGCACAGCGGGTTTCAGTGAGTCCTAGGGATTTGGGGGAGCCTCTAAGGGAAGTCTGCTGATACAGGCAGAGGGACTCAGTCCCACAGACTCTATCTAGTCTGTAGCTGTTGAATAATCTGTCTTTAAAATAACATGAGCATTAGCTGATCTTAAAAGCTCCTATACTTTTCAGCCTATTAGGTCGACTGTAGACAAGTAGTTCTTACTTAGCTTTTGAGGGGCCAAGGGGGTTCCTTTGAGAATCTGAAGAAAGATGTGGATCTTCCTTTAGAAAATGCACACATACACAATATTGTGAAAAGAATCTCAGGAAGTTAATGAACTCTTTGGGGATCCAGGGACCCATATAGTTTGTAGAAGCCCCTACTCTAGACCTCTGCTTCTGTTAGTGTCTCCAAGACTTGATGGCCTTAAATAGGTTTGCTTCCCTTGTAAGGAGATGGACAGTGTCAGCTTAAGGACAAGATATCTGGAGAAGGAGAAGTACCAGGGATAAAATTTCTCTTGTGAGAGAAGTAACATCATTACCCTCAAGATGTGTAGAGAGGTGCCTTGTGTACTTTTGTGAAAGTATTTTGGAAAAAAATAGCAAAAATAGATAATTCACATAAGGAGATGAAAGGTGGGCTGCTCTCTGGAAAGATTTTCTAAAACAATTCCTTTTAAACTCTACTTCAGATTTTCTGAAATGTTTCCATGGACAAGGCAAATATTTAAGAGATTAAAAAACTTGCACTGGTCTGTTTCTAGACTAAAACTTAAATTGATCCATGTCCCTGAGACACACCTTTAAATGGATTTTCTTTTGGATGGGTGCTATTCATTTGCCCAGAAAATATTTACTTAATGTACTTGGAAAAGTGAATTTTAGAGTTGGCAAGCACTTCAGACGTCTGTTATTCTGATCCCTTAATTCTCAAGACAAACAACATCAGGCCCAGAAAGGTGAAATGTCATTCATTGCTCATTTATTTATCCACTCAAGTTTATGGATCACTTCCTATGCATCAGGAACTGGGCTTTGAATGAGGAATAAAAGTGGAAAAACACTGAGAATAATGGGGTAGAGAGGTGTGTAGACAAACAACCATAAATCAAAAAAGATAATTGCTTAAATGGCGATTATTCAAAAAGCATAAGAAATATAGCCAAAACCCATCTACAATTGCTCAAGTAAGATGATTGCACAGAGGTGGTAGCATTTGAGCCACAACTTGATGGATGCACAGGGCTTTGCTGAGTGGGCTGACGATGTTTCTGCCAGGCTTAAGAAACAGTACACAGGTTGGACAGTGCAATATGGTGCCAGGCTGAGGGACAAGGGGGGGCCTGAAATCAAGCCTGCACTCCACTCGGAAGAACTGGCATCTTTTCCTAATCTGCACAAAAAGCACAGTATGGGCCTCCAGTCCTAAAAAGTGGATGAATGCATAGATATCTGCAAGTGCAAGGTGCGTTCTGAGAAGTTTTCATTGTGAGAACCATTAGCTCAGAACTGCTAGTGTAAAAGCACAGGGTGAAAGGTGATGAGCTGACAGGCAAGCGAGGCCAGGTTAGAAAGAGCTTCGTCTACGACCATAACGCTAGTAGTGGTAATGTTGGGGGTGGAACCTGGGTGCCTTCCTTCCAGACCATTACTCTTTGTGCAGCAGCGAATTGTCTCCAATTAGATGCTGAACTCTGTGCTGGGTACTGATGAGGATAGAGTGAGGAATATGCACAGGCCTTGCCCCTGGGGTCTATAATCAGGGAGGAGGGTGAGACCCACACAAAGAGTAATAACAGTAAAATGTGATAAATGGCAATAGAAGGAGAAGAAGGAGTACAGGGGATAAACTCAGCACCCAGAAGGGGTTGGCCTTAGGCTTCATGCCACTCGCCAGGATTCAAGGTCAGGGCTGTCTGACTTCAAAACCTTAAAAATGCCCACACTCTTTAACTCAATAATCCCACTTTTTGGACTCTACCCTAGGGAAATAAATGAAGATAAGTGCAAAGATTGAGCTATAAGGAACATCTGTGAAAAAATTTTTATAACAGCAAAACATGTTTTCAAAAAAGAAAATCATCTAAATGTCCAACAATAGGAGATTGGGTAAGTATATTGTATTAACAATGATGGAATATAAAAGAGCTATTAAAATGTTTTTAAAAATCTATTTATCAATAGGGGAAAAGGTTCAATATTTTACTGAACGAAATAAACAGATTAAACTACATACTGCATAATACTGTTTTTATAAATGTATTGAAGAATTTACAACTGTGTGGGCATAATAGTGATTAATTTGAAGAGAGGTGATGATGACTGAATTTTATGCTTTTTTTTTTTTTTGAGAGGGCATCTCTCATATTTATTGATCAAATGGCTGTTAACAACAATAAAATTCTGTATAGGGGACTCAAATCACAATCATTAATCAACCCCAAGCCTAATTCTCAACAGTCTCCAATCTTCTGAAGCATAACGAACAAGTTCTTACATGGTGAACAAGTTCTTACATGGTGAATAAGTTCTTACGTGGTGAACAGTGCAGGGGCAGTCATACCACAGAAACTTTTGGTTTTGATCACGCATCATGAACTATAAACAATCAAGTCAGATGTGATTATTGTGATTCTCCTTTGATTTTTATACTTGATTTATATGTGAATCCCACATTTCTCCCTTATTATTATTTTTTAAATAAAATGCTGAATTGGTAGGTAGATGCAAGATAAAGGTAGAAAACATAATTTAGTGCTGTAAGAGGGCAAATGTAGATGATCAGGTCTGTGCCTATAGACAAAGTATTAATCCAAGCTAGACAAGGGCAATAAAACATCCACGGATGCAGATTTCTCTCAAAACAGTGGGGGTGAGGTTCTAAGCCTCACCTCTGTTGATCCCCAATTTCTCACCTGATGGCCCCCCTGCGACTGTGCCTGTCTTAGGTTATTCCTCCCTTGAGGAATCTTACCTGTCTCTGGCTTGAATTTTATGCTTTTTGCTAACCTGAATCTTCTAATTTTTCCTATGATAAATAGGTCTTACTTAAAAGTAAATAAAGTTATAGCAGAGCATTTACAAAAAGTTTCTGTCTCCTTCCCTGTAAGGTGGAGACACCCATTGGGATTGAAAAAGATAAGGCATTTAAACATTCCGGACAGGGCCTGGCATGTAGCTAAGTGTCATTAAATATTAGCTGGTGATGTACTATAATAACAGCTACAACATGAACCACTTCTATTCTAATTACTAGTCCTATTACAATGGCAGGGCTCCTGCCACGCCATGACTATTGCTACCTGCTATTACTGGCTGTGGCTCAGGGTCAGGACTCAAAGCCAGGAAGGGACAGGTGGGGGTTGTGATTTTCGTTTTCAAGATACAGTCCAAGGTAAGATGCTTTGCTCCAGCGGCAACAGTTGGATGGGAGGCAGTGTTAGAGATTAGAAAATGAGGTAGCGTAAATGTCCATCAGTAGATGAATGGATAAAGAAGATGTGGTACATATACACAATGGAATATTACTCAGCTATAAGAAAAAAACAGATCCTACCATTTGCAACAACATGGATGGAGCTAGAGGGTATTATGCTCAGTGAAATAAGCCAGGTGGAGAGAGACAAGTACCAAATGATTTCACTCATATGTGGAGTATAAGAACAAAGAAAAACTGAAGGAACAAAACAGCAACAGAATGACAGAACCCAAGAATGGACTAACAGTTACCAAAGGGAAAGGGACTGAGGAGGATGGGTGGGAAGGGAGGGATAATGGCGGGCAAAGAGAAAAGGGGCATTACGATTAGCATGTATAATGTGGGGGGGGCACGGGGAGGGCTGTGCAACACAGAGAAGACAAGTAGGGATTCTACAGCATCTCACTGCACTGATGGACAGTGACTGTAATGGGGTTTGTGGGAGCGACTTGGTGAAGGGGAGAGCCTAGAAAACATAATGTTCTTCATGTAATTGTAGATTAATGATACCAAAATAATAATAATAATAATAATAATAAAACAAAACAAAAAATATAAATAAATAAATAAATAAATAAAAAGAAAATGAGGTAGCGCCTCAGTTCTCAGCCCCCTCCTGGCCTTGGTGGTGTCAGTGCTGGGTTGCTGCTGAAGGGGCTCCTTCAGTTGGAGTAGCCTGGATCTGAAGGCCTGAGTGCGAGAGGAGGGCTTCAGAGGTTACGGCTCCTCGGAGGGCCTTGCTAAGCCTGTTACTGCTTCGAAGGCCCAGGCACCCTGGCCTTTGTCCGAATTGCATCTGACCACATACCAACTGAGGATCCCACTCCTTTGCCTCGAGTCCATCCCAGTGAAGATCTTGCCCAACAAAGAAGATCACCCCAGTCCTTTGGACCACTTCCTTCCAAGCTCTTTACCAGCTAGGGGCTCTCCTTCCAAAGCCAGACCTTATTCAGTCTTACCAGATCCCTAAATCTTAGTACCCCATAGATAAACGATTCTGTGTTCTTTGTCTTGGATAATATTTTGTAGGAAGATTTCCAATGTGGCAGGAGGCAGAAACACTTGAAAAGAGTTTGATTTTTTTAAAAGAATATATTTATGTTAAAGTGTAATTTGTATACCATAAAATGCATAGATTTTAAGTGCACAGTTTGATGAATTTTGACAGTTGTGTATACCCATGTTATCACCATTCCAATCAAGTCATGGAATATTTTATCACTCTGGGAAGTTGCCTTGTGACCATTTCGTCTTCCTCCCCCCCAAACAAGTACAGCCATTGTTCTTTTATCACTGTAGATTAGTTTTGCCTGTTCTAGGATTTCATGTCAATGGAATAATTATTTTTGTCTAAATTATTTGGCCCACAGTTTTTGAGATTTATCCACGTTGTTGCCTATACCTATAGTTAATTTCTTTTTATTATCAAGTGTGTTCCATTGTGTGAATATGTGTGTGAACATTTGCTTATCCATTCACTTGGTGGACATGTGGGTTTCCAGTTTTTAGCTGATATTAATAAAGCTGCTGTGAACATTCTTATCCAAGTATTTTGGATATATGTTATTATTTTTGTTGGATGAATACTTAGGAGTGAATATTGCTTAGGATATTGCTTCATAATAGGTGTTTATTTAGCCTTATAATAAACTCCCAAAGAGTTTTCCAAAGTAGTTGTAACATTTTAAACTTGCACCAGCAATTTATGAGAGTCCCAGTTGCTACACATACTTGTTAATAATTTGGTGTTGTGAGCTTTTAAAATTTTAGCCATTCTGGTATAATGGTACTGTTGGGTTATTTAGAAGTGTTTTGCTTACTTTCCAAATATTTGGGGATTTTTAAATCTTATTATTACTTATTTCCAATTTCTTCTGTTCAGGTCGGAGAACATAATATTTTAATTTTAATCCTTTCAAATGACTGCTATTTGCTTAAAGACCAGCCTGTGTTATATTTTGGTGAGTGTTCCATAAGCTCTTGAAAAGAATGTGTAGTCACTGTTGTCAGGGAGAGTGTTCTATGAATGTACATTAGGCCAAATTGGTTGATAGTGTTGTTCAAATTTTCCATATCTTTGCTGATTTTTTTGTCTATTTGGTCTATCAACTACTGAGAGAGGAATTGTTTTTTTATTTTTTTATTTTTGTATCATTAATATACAATTACTTGAGCAACCTTGTGGTTACTAGATTCCCCCCATTATCAAGTCCCCACCACATACCCCATTACACTCACTGTCCATCAGCGTAGTAAGATGCTATAGAATCACTACTTGTCTTCTCTGTGTTATACTGCCTTATCTGTGCCCCCCGCTACATTATGTGCACTAATCATAATGCCCCTTATTCCCCTTCTCCCTTCCTTCCCACACCCACCCCCAGTCCCTTTCCCTTTGGCAACTGTTAGTCCATTCTTGGGTTCTGTGAGTCTGAGAGTCTGCTGCTGTTTTGTTCCTTCAGTTTTTGCTTTGCTCTTATGCTCCACAGATGAGGGAAATCATTTGGTACTTGTCTTTCTCCACCTGGCTTATTTCACCGAACATAATACTCTCTAGCTCCATCCATGTTGTTGCAAATGGTAGGATTTGTTTTCTTCTTACGGCTGAATAATATTTCATTGTGTATATGTACATCTTCTTTATCCATTCATCTACTGATGGACACTTAGGTTGCTTCCATTTCTTGGCTATTGCAAATAGTGCTGCAATAAACATAGGGGTATCTTTTTGAGACTGGGAAATTGCACTCTTAGGGTAAATTCCTAGGAGTGGAATTCCTGCATCAAATGGTATTTCTATTTTTAGTTTTTTGAGGAACCTCTGTACTGCTTTCCACAATGGTTGAACTAGTTTATATTCCCACCAGCAGTGTAGGAGAGGGTTCCCCTTTCTCCACATCCTAGCCAGCATTTGTTGTTTCTATTCTTTTCTATGTTGGCCATCCTAACTCCTGTGAGGTTATATCTCATTGTGGCTTTAATTTGCATTTCTCTGATAATTAGTGATGTGGAGCATCTTTTCATGTGTCTGTTGGCCATCTGAATTTCTTCTTTGGAGAATTGTCTGTTCATATCCTCCATCCATTTTTTAATAGGGTTATTTGCTTTTTGGGTGTTGAGGCTTATGAGTTCTTTATATATTTTGGATGTTAACCCCTTGTCAGATATGTCATTTACAAATATATTCTCCCATACTGTAGGATGCCTTTTTGTTCTGCAGATAGTGTTTTTTGTTGTACAGAAGCTTTTTAGCATGATGTAGTCCCATTTGTTCATTTTTTATTTTGTTTCCCTTGCCCGAGGAGATACATTTCAGGAAAAAGTTGCTCATGTTTATATTCAAGAGATTTTTGCCTACGTTTTTTTCTAAGAGTTTTATCGTTTCATGACTTACATTCAGGTCTTTGATACTACATCTAATCTGCTTTTAAATCCCTCTCTTGTATGTTTCATTTCAGATATGGAATTTCTTAATGATTGAATCTCTGTCTTAAATTTTTTCTGAGTTCTTGAATATTTTTCTGTACCTCCGTGAGCATGTTTATGGTTTTTATTTTGAACTTTCTGAGGAAGATTTGTGAGTTCAGTTTCATTTGGCCCTTTTTCTGGGGTTTGTGAGATTTTGGTCTGAACCATATTCCTTTAACATTTCATATTTCTGTGTGGTGCCCTCTAGTGCCCAGAAGCTCTAGTCTCTGGAGCTGCTTGGCCCCTGGAGTGAGGTTGGGGGTTGCAGGGGAGTGGGGCTGGTGCCTGGGGGAAGGAAAGAGCTGTTTCCTGATTCCTGGCTGCAGTGCCTGTCTCCACTGTGAGAGCCAGTGGGCCGAGCACCCAGGTGTAAGCCTCTGTGCTTTGCATCTCTAGCTGTTGTAGGTGGGGCCTCCCTCTGGCTGGCCTGACACCAGTGCAGTGACTGCCTGTTTGCGAACTGATGCTGGCAGCCCAGGAGGGAGGTGCAGCAGGCTGTGTGTCACAGTGGGGGGCCTCGGAGCTGAGTAGTCAGCCAGGGGGATGGAGCCCCTGCAGCTCCTCAAAGTTCCCAACCTGCTGGGCAGAGTGCACCCAGACAACCCGGTCCACCTATCCCTTCTCCCGCACAGCAAGCTCTGTGCAAACCCCACCCCTTTAGCAGCCCTTTCGCTGCTAGGAAGCCTCTCAGACCGGCTGCCTTTCCTTTGTCCCACAGTGGCTGGATGTGGATCCCAGTCTTCCAGAAATGGCCAGAACCTCAGTCTCTCAAGCACTCCACCTGTCCCAGCTCCCCAACCCCACCAACCTCCAGAGCACCACACAATGTAGGTTTGTGTTCCAAAGCAGATCTTCAGGGCTGGGTATTCAGTAGTTCTAGGCTTCCACCCACTCCCGGCTCTGTTTCTCTTCCTCCTGCCAGTGATTTGGGGTGGGGGAAGGGCTTGGGTCCTGCTGGATCAAGGCTTTGGTATGTTACCCTGTTTCATGATGTCTGTTCTGTTCTCTCCAGGTGTATGCAGTCTGGTGCAGCCTTTTTTCCTGTTGCTGTTTTAGGTTTAGTTGTATTAACTATATTTTCATACTATATGTGGTTTTGGGAGGAGTTCTCTGTCTCACCTCTCATGCCACCATCTTGAATCAATCTCCCAGGAATTGTTAAATCTCCAACTATGATTGTCTATTTCTTCCTGTGGTATTTTTGTTTCATTTATTTTGGAGCTCTATTTTAACATGTGTACACATTTAGTATTCTTAATTTTTAATAATTAATTCTTTTTCTTGATTCTACTTTTTTTATCCTTATGAAATGACCTTTAAATATCTCTGCAATACTTATTTTGAAACTGGCTTTCTTATGCTTACTGTGTGCATGGTATATATTTTTCTATCCTTATATTGTTAATGAGTCTGTGTCTATATGTTAAGAGCTTGTCTCTTGTAAATGTTGTATAACTGGGTCAGACTGACAACTTTTTACATGATATATTTAGTCCATTTATGTTTAATACAGTTATCAGTATGGTTGGGTTTAGCTTACCATCTTATTATTTGTTCTCTACATGTACCCTCTGCAGAGACAGAAGCAAGGGTGCCCAGTGCCCCACATCTCAGGAGGCCCCATGCTTTGGAGTGCCTTCCTCAAAAATTTCTAAGGCCCCCACCAGTGCCTTTGGACAAGGCAGCCTGGCATTGCCATCTGGGCAGGGTGCCTCCAGACCAGACCTGTTCTGTGTAAGCCCCTTCCACCAGAATAGTGCTAATACCCTGGTTTAAAGTAAGTCTGAGGTTGGATACACAACAAAGTCAGGGCTCTGGGTGTTGATAGAGCCCATTGCCAACCCTTGGGCTTGAGTCAACCCTTGGACCTGTGGATCAACTCACCTGTTCGTGTTATTACTATGGAGGTGCTTCCTCCACTCCGAGGTGCCTCCACTCTGTAGGTGTGGGCAGGCCTGCATCCTGTGTCACCCCCCATATTCCAAAGGCAGTCAACCACCCCCTTTGCAGGATCTGAGCTACAGGTCCTCTCTTCTCCAATTGGTGTAGTGATGTTGTGTTCTTCTAGGTCAGTCTTTTCTTTTTTTTGGCAACAGTTTTGAGATATAATACACATAGCATACAATTCACCTATTTGAAGTATACAGTTCAGTGGTGTTTAGCATATTCACAGAGTTGTGCAACCATTACCACAATTTTAGAACATTTTTATCATCCCCAAAAGAAACCCTGTGGCCGTTAGCAGTCATTCCCTCACCCCCACTTTTTCAACTCCAGGCAACAACTAATCTACTTTCTGTCTCTATGGATTTGTCTATTATGGACATTTCATATAAATGGAATGACACAACATGTTGTCCTTTGTGTCTGGCTTCTTTCACTGAGCACCATGCTTTCCAGGTTCATTCATTTTGTACCATATATCAGTACTTCATTCCTTTTTATTGTCAAATAATATCCCATTGCATGACTATAACACATAAAATTTTTTATAAAAAGAGTTTTTTGAGATATAATTCATATACCATACAATTCACCCATTTAACATATACAGTTCAACAGTTTTCAGTATGTTCACAGTTGTGTACCATCAAAACAATTTCTCTTTTTTCTTTTTATTAAAGTGTTATTAATATACAGTTTTATGTTGGTTTCATATGTACATCACAGTCGTTCAACAGTCCCTGTGACCAACTTATATTGTGATTGTGAATTATTGTGTCTCTTTATCCCTCTGCCCCCCTGCACCTGTCCTCCCCCATGGTAACCACCAGTCACTTCTCAGTGTGAGTCGACCGCTGTTTTGTTCCTTCTGTTTTGCTTTGTTTTAAATCCCACAAATAAGTGGAATCATATGATATTTGTCTTTCTCTGCCTGGCTTAGTTCACTGAGCATAATACAGTCTAGATCCATCCATGTTGTTGCAAATGGCAGTATTTCTTTTCTTTTTATGGTGAATACCATCAACAGAATTTCAGAACATTATTACTGTTACCCCCAAAAGAAGTTCCATGCCCCTTAGCCATCACCCCTTATTTTCCCTCAAACCTTCCCTGCCCTAAACAACAGCCAGTCTACTTCCTGTCTCTATGGATTTGCTTATTCTCAACATTTCATATAGATGGAATCTTACAATATGTGGTCCTTTGTGACCGACTTCTTTGATTAAGCATAGAATTTGCAAGGTTCATCCATGTTGTACTTCATTCCTTTGTATTGCTAAATAATACTCCACTGCATGGATATACCACCTTTTATTTACCTTTTTACGAGCTGATGGACCTTTGGGTTATTTTCTCTTTTTGGCTATTATGAATAATGCTGCTATGAACATTTATGTGCCGTGTTTTGTGTGGACATGTGCTTTGATTTCTCTCAGTTGTGTACGCAGGAGCAAGGTTGTTGGTCATATGGTAACTCCATGTTTGACCTTCCTTGGAGGTGCTAGGCTCTTCTCCAAAGTGACTGCAACATTTTACATTTTCACCAGCAATGTATGAGGTTTACAACTTCTCTACATCCTGTCAATACTTGTTATTATCTTAATTTTATTGTAACCACCCTAGTCAGTGATAGCTCACTGTGGTTTTTACCTGCATTTCTCTGATGTCTAATGTTGTGGAACATCTTTTGATGTGCTTCTTGGCCATTTGTATGTCTTCTTTGGAGAAATGCCTAGTCAAGTACTTTATACATTTTTTAACTGGGTTGTTTGTCCCTTTATATGGTGTCATAGGATTTTCTTATATGTTAAAGTCTCTTATCAGATACATGGTTTCAAATATTTTCTCCCATTTGGTGGGTTGTCTTTTCAGTTTTTGATGGTATCCTTTGAAGCATAAAAGTTTTTCATCTTGAAGATGTTTTGATGAATTTATGTTATCTTCTCTTTTGTTGCTAGTGCTTCTGTTATCACATCTGAGAAGCCATTGCCTCACCTAGGGGGAATATAGATTAGCCCTATATTCTTTCCAAGAGCTTTATAGTCTCATCTCTTGCATTTAGGTATATTAATCACTTGGAGTTCATTTTTGTATAAGGAGTGAGATGGGGCTGAACTTCATTCTTTTGCATGTGGATATTCAGTTGTCCCAGCATCACTTGTTGAAAAGACTACTTTCTCCCAATTGAATTATTCTGTCACCTTCGTCAGTCCTAAACCATGCCTGCAGAGGGATGGATATTCCTTGCGTGACTGGCTCCTTGGAGTCTGTCTCCATAGTCTGGGACTCGGCTCGGGATTTGAAGGAGTTTGTATGCTAATTTGGGGGGCTCTGCTCTAGTTCCTTCTTTCCTGAGAGTGCCCTTCAATTCCAGCTGATGCAACAGCGCCAAACTCTGACTCCTTAATAAGACTGCCAATTTCTTCTTGAGCTCTGTCCCTATGCACCTTATGAAAACCTGTAAAAGCCAGACAGACGTGGATCTCACCCAGTGTGTTACCCCTTTTTTAAGTATGAAATCTCCTCCAGTGTCTACCCTTTTGATCACTTTCTAATGTCTTCAAACAACTGCTTTTTATATTTTGTCCAGACTTTATGAACATATATATCATAGTACCCTCTTATCTGTGGGGGATGTGTTCCAAGACTCCCAGTGGATGCCTGAAACTGCAGATAGTCCCAAATCCTATATATACTATGTCTTTTCCTATGCACACATCCCTGTGACAAAGTTTAATTCCTGAATTAAGCACAGTAGGAGATTAACAACAGTAACTAATCATAAGATAAAATAATTATAGCAATATACTGTAGTAAAAGTTACGTGAATGTGGTCTCTTTCTCTCTCAAAATATCTTATCGTACTCGTTTTTTTGTGGTGGTGTGCGATGGTAAGACACCGACGTGATGAGATGAGTAAGGTGACTGACAGTGTGACGTGGTGTTCTGCTGCTTCAGGACTATCGTCTGCTTCCTGAGCGTGGTCAGCTGTAGGTAACTGAAACCATAGAAAGCAAAACCTCAGATAAGGGGGGACTGCTGAGTAATTATTCCACTACAAGCTACTCTGCTGTTATCAGAACACAGTTTGATCTTTTAACCTTGTCAGACTGCAGGTAGTCTGTATACAAGAATCTTGAAGGATCAGCTGTTTCCTGGACTAGAAAGTCCAGAAAATTATGGCACAGCCTAAATCTTCAAGGGAAATGAGTTCATTCATTCATCCTTCAAACACTCACAGATTTACAAAGCACATATTAGGCATTTGGGAGCAGGGGTGTCTGAGACACAGTTCCTGCCTTCAAGAGGCTTGTAGTCTAATGAGCAAACAGATATTGGTGTGTGTTTAGCAGTTCATGGAGCATGTGTTCTGCTGCATTTAATCCTCATTACAATTATGTAATTTCCCCCACTTTATGGATGTGGAAACTCTGACCACAACCTCCAGTTCTTGCTCAGCCACTCGCACTTGCCTGGCCTACACTCAGGGCTGCCAGTCCACTGCCTCCTCCACTGATTTTTAACCATCAGCTCCTTCCATTTTCACTTCCTGTTCTGTCCATCTTGGATCCACTATTTCTGTTACTCTTTTGTCAATATTATAAAATTCCTTGCCTCTCTGACCTTTCATCACATCTTTGTGGAAACACCCTAATCCTGAATGAGCTGAACTATTTCCTTCTCCATGCGTGCAGCTGGGTCTCTGAGTATCACTGGGCAGTGTCACATGTCAGCATAGGTTGATACTTCAAGTTCATGATCACCAGTTGAGCCTGCAACACTGCCTGGTGATCCTGCTACCTCCTTCTGGTCCACCTGCTTCTTTCCTCCATGCAATGACTATTCACATTTCCTCTATTCTAACTTCCAAGTCCTACCTCCTCCTCTTGTTCTCAACAGCTGGCTTGACATCCATTTTTACCAAAAAACTAAGTGCCACCAAATATACAAACACACCTGCATTTGTACATATCCTCCTCCCTTCTCTCCGTTGCAGTGGATACAGGTGCCTCTGCTTTCTGAGGCCAGTTCTTCCACATGCATTCTGAACCCTATTTCATGTGACCTACTCGGGAATCTTATGTTATTGGTCATTTTCTCCATTCTGAGGCTCCCACCACTTCTGTACAAACTGATTCTAAAGTGTATATGAGAGGCAAAAAGACCCAGAATAGCCAATTCAATATCAAAGAGCAAGAATGAAGTTGGAGGACTGCCACTACCTAACTTCAGGTCTTACAAAGCTACAGTAACCCAAACAGTAGGGGATGGGCAAGAGAATAAACAGAGAAATAAAACAGAACAGACTAGAAAGCCCGGAAGTAGACTCACCAAATGCAGTGAACTGGTCTGTGGCAAAGGAGATAAGGCAACACATAGAGAAAGGACAGGCTTTCTAACAAAGGGTGCCGGACAACTGGATATCCACAGGCAAAAAAACAAGTCAGAACAGACCTTATACTTTTCACAAAAATTAACTCAAAATGGATCATAGACCTAACTGTGAAATGAAGAACTATAAAACTGCTAGAAGATAATACAGGAGAACATCAAGGCGATCTTGGGTCTGGCAAAGACTTTTTAAATACATCACCAAAGGTACTGTGTGTGAAAGAAAAAATGGATCAGTGAAATGCCATTAAAATGAAAATTTTCTGTTTGTGAAAGGCAGTGTTAAGAGAATGAAGACAAGCCATAGACTGGGAGAAAATATTGGCAAATGCAAATATAACAAAGAATCTGTGTTAAATGTATACAAAGAATTCAACAGTAAGAAAACAACCCAATTTAAAGATCCACCAAAAATGGGCAAAAAGATCTGACGAGATAGCTCATCAAAGAAAATGCAGAGATGGCAAATAAGCATAGGAAAACATGCTTTAACATTTTATGTCAGCAGGGAAATGTAAGTTATTTTTTTTATTAGGCCTTCATTGAAGAATACTTGACATACGATATTACATTAATTTTAGGTTGTACAACATAGTGATTCAATCATAATATACAATGCAAAATGCTCGCCATAAGTGTAGTTACAGTCTGTCACCAAAGTTATTACATTATTACTGACAGTATTCTGTATGCTGTACTTTTCATCCCCATGACTTATTTATAACTGGAAGTTTGTACCTCTTTATCCCCTTCACCTGTTTTGTCCATCCCTGTGACAACCTCCCCTGTGGCAACCATTAGTCTGTTCTCTGTTTATGAGTCTATGTCTGTTTTCTTTGCTTGTTTTGCTTTTTAGTTTCCACATACAAGTGAAATCATATGGTATTTGTCTTTCCCAGTCTGACTTATTTCACTTAGCGCAATACCCTCTAGGTCTATCCACATTGTCACAAATGGTAAGATGTCATTCCTTTTTATGGCCGAGTGATATTCTGTTTTATATATATATATATATATATATATACATATATATATATATATACACATGCATGCCACATCTTCTTTATGCATGCATCTATCAATGGGCACTTAGGTTGCTTCTATATCTTGGCTATTGTAAATAATGGTGTGATAAACATAGTGGTACATGTATGTTTTCAAATTAGTGTTTTTGTTTTCTTTGGGCAAATACCCAGAAGTAGAATTACTAGGTTATATGGTAGTTCTATTTTTAATTTTTTGAGGAACCTTCATACTGTTTTCCATAGTGGCTGCATCAACTTACATTCCTACTAATAGTGCATGAGGTTCCCTTTTCTCTACATCCTGTCTAATACTTGTTACTTAGGGTAAATGTAAATTAAACAAGATACTACCACACACGTATTAGAATGGCTAAAATCCAAAACACTGATAACACCAATTGCTGGCAAGTATATGGAGCAACAGAAGCTCTCACTAATTGTTAGTGGGAACACAAAATGGCACAGCTACTTTAGAAGACAGTTTGGTGATTTCTTACAAAGCTAAACATAGTCTGACCATATGATCTGGCAGTTGCATACCTTGATTTGTACCCAAATGAGTTGAAAACCTACGTCTACAGAAAAACCTGCATGTTTTATTTAAGCAGCTTTATTCATAATTGCCAAAACTTGGATGCAGCCAAGATATCCTTCTAGGTGAATAGATATACATCTAGATAATAACATAATCTGCAGTAAGAAGATATGAGCTATCAAGCCACAATAACATATGGAGCAAGCTTAAATGCATGTTGCTAAGTGAAAGGAGCCAGTTTGAAAAAGCTACATGCTGTATGATTCCAACTATATGACATACTGGAAAAAAGTGAAATTCTATAAAGATAATAAAAAGATCAGGGGTTTCTAGGGGCATGGAGAAAAGGGGGGGATGAATAGATGAGTCACAAGCCTTTTTTGGGATAGTGAAAATAGTCCGTATGATACTGTAATGATGGATACATGACATTATACATTTGTCAAAACCCATAGAACTCTACAACACACAGTGTGAGTTCTAATGTAAACTATGGACTTTAGTTAGTAATGATGTATCAATATTGGTTCATTAATTGTAACAAATGTACCACACTAATGCAAGATGTTAATAGTAGGGGTTCAGGGTGTGTGTGTGTGTGTGTGTGTGTGTGTGTGTGTGTGTGTAGAGGGAGAAAGTATATGGAAACTGTACTCGCTGGGCAATTTTTCTGTAAACTCAAGCTCTAAGAAATAGTCTATTAACTAAAACAAAACAAAAACTACCTTTTCTCAATTATACCTTCCCCC
This sequence comes from Manis pentadactyla, assembly GCF_030020395.1. NCBI lineage: Eukaryota > Metazoa > Chordata > Mammalia > Pholidota > Manidae > Manis > Manis pentadactyla. Next base: position 64,120,469 of record NC_080032.1, on the reverse strand, counting down.
CCAGCTTTTGTTATTTCTCTCCCCCATCATAGCCAAACTTCTTGAGTTTGTCTAAGTAATATAGAAAATAATAATTTACATTTATTAATGCTCACTATGTACTAAACACTTTTCCTAGATTATTGTATTTACTCCTCACAGGAGTCCTACTGCACTGGGATTGTTTTATAGAGTTGGACCCTGAGGTGTGAAGGTTTTAGGAACTTAACCAGCCTCACTCTATTGGTAAGTGGTGAAACCAGTGTTTGAGGACAGGCTGCTGGACCTTAGAGGCAGAGCTCATAAATCCCTGTATGCACAGCTCCACTTTCTCTCCGGGGCCCTGACATTGCACAGCTCGGTGGGCACCAAGATACTGTAGTGTATGTAGTGCCTCCTGGGACATAATGTGAAAGGTGCCTCCTGCGTGAGCCCAGCTGACCTCTCACCCAGTCTTCATCTTGCTCCATCCCCATCTCTTTATTTGCTCTGCTCTTGCTAAGGTCAATGGCTGCATTTTAGTAAATCCAATGGACTCTTTTCAGTCTTCATCGTATTTGACCTCTCAGCAGGATTTGACCTAGTTGACCAGTCCTTTCTTAAAACATTTTCCCACAGACATCTTATTTCCTTGATTTCTTCCTGCTTCTTTGACTCTTCCTTCTCAGTCTCCGTTGCCAGCTCTTCCTCCTCTACCTGACTGTTAAATGTGGGACTTCCACGGAGTCTTGTCACAGGCCCTTTTCTCTTGTCACCCTCGTACACTCTGTAGGTGATCCTATTTACTCTTATGCCTCAGTTATTATCTATCTAGTGAGGACTCCAAATTTAGGTCTCCACTCCGTTCAGTACCAACATTTGGTGGTCTCATATGGTCCTTATAATCAACATGCTCAAAACTGAATTCTTCAGGTCCTGCACCGTACTTAACCCAACCTGTTCCTTTTTATTTTACTTTATGTGTGAAATATACATCCTAGCAGAAAATTGTGCACATGTTTATGTATAGTTTAAATAATTACGAAGGGAAACAGCTATGTAATTACCACCTAGATCAAGAGATGGAGCATTATTAGAAGTTTAGAAGTCATCCATGTCTCCTTCTGATCACAATCAACTTCCTCCTTCCTAGAGCAATGAGTACACAGTCTGTGGTGCCAATCGTGGCTTTGAATTTTGTTGTGTTAGTTTCACCACTTATCATGCATGCTAAACAATGTAGTTTGGTGTTTTAAAACTTGATGAACAGAATCACACTGTATGTTTTCTGCCTTGCTGCTTTTTCTCAACAAAATGTTTATGAGATTCATGCTTATTGCCATGTTTTGCTATGTTCATCCACTTTCATTACTATATAGCATTCCATTTTGGTGATTGCACAATTGTTTATGATGATGAACTGATGGGTTTATTTCAGTTTTTGGAACTGGAATTATGGCCGCTGCTTCTGCTGATCCTGTGGTATATGTATCCTGGTTATGACATGCATACATCTCTCTGGACACCCCTTCGGAGTGGACTTGCTGGGCCACAGAGTATTGTCAGCTTTACTAGATAATGACAAACTGATTTCCAGAGTGATTGAGCCAATTTACACTGCCTGGACAGTATGTAGTAGTCCCAGTTGCTCCACACATTTATCAACATTTAGTACTACGTACTGTCAGAGTTTAAAATTTTTGCTGATCTGGTAGATGTGCTTTTATTTATCTTTCTCTGATGTCTAATGAGGCTGAGCGCCTTTCTGTGTATTTGTTAGACGTTTGGATTTCCTTTTTTGGTGATGTGAGAATTTAGGTTTTTGCCACCTATATATCTGGATTCTCACTGCTTCTTAGACTTTTTTCTGGGTCATTCCTTACTAGCTTGTCATTTCTCTGGTTCACTTTTCCATGATTTAAAAAGTGTCCATGATTTTTAGTTGCTTTCAGCCAGAGGTTTGGACTGAGAAACGTAGTCTGTTATTACTGGAGACAGGAACTTCTCTATTATTTTCTTTTTCTTTTCTTTTGGTATCATTAATCTACAATTACATGAGCAACATTATGTTTACTAGATTCCCCCCATCTCCAAGTCCCCCCGACATACCCCATTACAGTCACTGTCCATCAGCATAGTAAGATGCTATAGAGTCACTACTTGTCTTCTCTGTGTTGTACAGCCCTCCCGGCCTATTATTTTCTTCAATACAATATTTCTGGCATATAAAAAAGCATGGATAATAATATAACTAATCACACATGTAACCATGACTCAGCTTAAAAAATGAAACTTGCATGTAAACCTGAAGCCCTTTATAGATCTCTTTCCCCGTCTTTTTCATCCTAAAAGAAGCTAATATCTTGATTTTGGTCTCATCATTTCTATGCATATTTTAATAATTTTTCTACAAATATATCTAAAGTCTATATATCGAAATCTTGCTTATTTCTTTATTTCACCTAAATGGTATTAAACACTAAGTATCTTTTTACCAACTAGCTTTTTTTTAAACACCTCTCCCTCTTTCTCTCTCATTCCTTCTCTCTCTGTATATCATATGTCACGTGGGTAAATTTCAAATATAAATGTATATATATAAATAAATGTGCAACAATAAAAATGAAATAACTAAAGCTACATGTATCATTTTTACTCTCCTAGTATATTTGTATTACATTGTATAAATATATCCCAATATATATATCCATTCTGTTGATGGAAGTTTATATGGTTTTCACTTTTTAAACTAGTACAAAACAATGTCCAAATCAACTTTCTTGAGTATGTTTCCTTGTCCATCTGAACAAGAGTGTCTCCAGATTATGTACCTAGAAATGAAGTGTGCATCATATGTAAGGATATGTATGTTCTGTTTTGAAAGATATGGCCAAATTGCCGTCCAAAATGATTTAAATTCATATTCCCCTTAACAATGCATGAAAGCTGTGGTTGCTCCAAATCCTTGCCAGTTCCTGATTTTATCACATTTCTTAATTTTTGCTAAATCTGCTATGTGTGAAATAGTATCTTGTTATTTTCATATGTATTTTCACGACTTCTAGTGAGGTTGAATATCTTTTCAAAAACCTTTTTTGGCTTTGGTTTTCTTCACTAGTGAGTTGCTGGCTCATATTCTTTGCCTGTTTTTCTGTTAGACTGTCTTTTTCTTACTGACGTGTGGTTTGTTTTGTTAACATTCTGGATAGTAATTCTTTACCAGTTAAATGAGTTGTAAATAACTTCTCCCAGTCTGTCCTTTGTTTATAGTGTCTTTCAATGGACAGAAGTTTTACATTTTAATGTGGTCAAATTTATTAACCCTTCATAATTTTCTAGTTCAATAAATGACGTCATGACCCATTCAGTTGCTCAAGCCAGAAATCTGGCATCTCCCTTCTCTCCTCCCTCTCCCTTGCTTCCCATACCCACTCAGTTAGCAAGTGCTGTTTATTCTAATTCCCAAATAGCTCTGGAATCCATTTTCTTTTCAGCCCACGGCCACCAGCTTTGCCCAGGTGACTGTTAGCTCCCTCATGACTAGCAGGTCCTCCTGGTATCTCCACATCCTTCCTCTCTTGCTATTGCCTAATCCATTTCTCCCACTGTAGTCAGAGTAGCATTTCATAGTTGCATATCTGATCATTTCATTCCTCGGCTTAAAACCCTTTAGTGGACTTCTGACCGAAACGAAATGCTAGCAAGAGTGTTGCTCCCATCTGTACAAGAAAATAGCTGGAAAAACTTCTCATGAGTGACTTTTCTTGATTTCTTCGGAGAATCGAGGTCATAACACAATAAACCTGGAATCTAGAGAGAGATAGGCACTTACAGGGAGACATAGGACCTGAGTATTTGCTTACTTGAGAAAGCATTAAACTAGAAAAAGTTTAAAAACTAGTAAAGATCTAACATGGGTTATTGAGAGTGTGGAGCCAGTGGGAGCTGCAGGCATAGCGAGGTTTGCACTGTCTTTCAGGCTTTTGCTTCAGGAACACTACCAGTCACCACAGGAAGAAAGAGGAAAGAGCAGAGGACTCTGAGAAAGTCCCCCACCCCCAAACTCTGTGGTGCCAACTGGGTGGCAGGGAGCAGACAGCAGCCACTGTCACCAACCCCCGACTCCCTGTTCTAGGATGAGCCTTAATCTGCAGGAAGAAAGTCATCCAAACCTGTAGATGGAAACTCACTGAAACTGAAAGAGGAGAACATGGGTAAAAGTAAACCCTTCCCTTGAGAGAGGCAGGACCACTTGTTAGGCCCAGCAGTACATCTGGAGGAGAGGCAGGAACACCTGCAAAGGCCACACTCCCAAGACCCAGATTCATGATGTCCACCTAAGACTGCAGCTTAATCATGCCGCTGGGGAACACACACAACCTCCTCCACTCCCACCATCACATCACAGGCATCCAGTCAGCTCAGCAGGGGGAGGCACCTGAGAGAGCCTGCAGGAGGCAGATACTCTTTGGGGAATAGCACAAAGGGAAGATAGCAGAGCCCAACGGGAGAACAGAAGCAAAGTATCACTGGAGGAACCTGAAGCCCCCAGGAAGCTGCCAGTAGCCATAGCAAAATCAGACTTCAAACCCAGCTTGCCTCCCGATTAGATGAGTGGAAACCCCCGCACTAAAGGGCTGGCAGAAAGAAAGGAATGTTCATCTTCCATCATAGAAATATTTACATTTGTATCTATGTCCAGGAAAAAGAGCTCACAAGTGAAGGGCAAATTAAAAGTTTATCAAATTAACAAATATAGGAAAGTCAGCTGCAAAGGGGGGTGGCACTCCAACCCCCACATTTTTCAAGGATCAGCTGTATAATACTATTTGAAGGTGGACTTGATAATTTAAAAATATATATTTTAAACCCTAGGACAACCACTAAAAAGGTTTAAAAAAGATAAAAATAGTCAATAGCAGAGATAAAATGGGATAATAAAAAGTGCATAATTAAACCCAGGGAATGTAGAAAAAGAGGAAAAAAGAAACAAAACAAAGGGTAAGTGTGTCGCGCGCCCCGTCCTCGCCGGCAAGAACAGCACGCAACAACAGCAGGATTCTTCTGCAGAAAGCTTTACTCTTCAGCTCTTTGTGAAACAAATGTGTCGGGCAGGACCCAGACAGGAAGAAAGGGTCTGCTTATATAGGCCTCATGCTCTACGCTGATTGGTGCTGTTGCATAGGCCTTAATTAGCATGACACTTTGGCCTGATTGGTTCATATGCTCAGACTCAATTTGCATGGGTTTTTGTTGCCCAAGTTGTTTTTCTCCCTTATGCAGGGACTTCCTCTTAAAGAGGGCGCCATTTTCAGGGTGCGGCAGGCGCGGCTACCAACATCTCCCCCTTTTTTGTTTTATAGAAACTCAGAACGGAACATGTCAGCTGAGGCGGAGATAGAGGCCTGATCTCCAGAAACATTTGATGTCCTATTTTCGGAGAGGGGTTTGTAGACATCTACCCCTATGCAATCAGGCATGTCTCTCAGAGGGGTCCAAAACCTCTTGCAGTGCATAGCCTAGCATCCTCTAGCAGACGTTGGGACCGTCTGGTACAAAGGGTCTTGGACCTTTTCTTTGACCCTCTTGCACCGCGAGTTTCTTAGGGAAAGCTGCAGGTAAGCGATAAGGTACCCGGGCCTGGTGCAATGCCACAAGGGCTCAGGGTGCAAGGGCTACCTCAAGCTAAAGCTGAGCTTCTTTATTGAGCATGTTGAGCCATACTTGGGGAGAGGCGCCAATATCTACTGCCATCAAGGCTTGAGCAAGGATCACTTTATCTTGCCTGTGTTGGGCACGGAGCCTGCATAACAACCAGAGTAGGAGCATGAGACCTCCAAGCATGAATACACCCATCCCAGCCATGCCCGCCCACTCTTTAACGTGGGAGAGAGCTCTGTGGAACCAGGAAGAGAGTCCTTCTGCTACGGAGATATCTAGCCGGGTGGAGTTGATGTGGGTTATTTCTCGCCGTAGCTCTTCCAATGCTCCATCAAAGTCTTGGGACCAGTTTCCTGAAAGATACTGGGACAGGCTTCGTGACAGATTAGCTGCTCGCATAAAGTTTTCATATTGTATGCTAGTAATGCAGAGAGCGCGAAACTTTCGCTCACATCCCAATTGGGCTAACTGCCAGAGCACATCTAGTTGCTCTTCCACTAGATCTACTCGCTGATTGAGGACCATTATTCCTCCTTTCAGCTTGCCATCAAGCGTGGACTGATGGTCAAGGGCAGAGGATACTGATTCCGCAAGGTTATTGAGTTCTGTAGCTGATTTGATAGAGGTGTCTAAAGCTATGCCAGCTGCGGTGGCTGCAACTGCGGATATGGAGATTAGAAGCACTATAGCGGCTGTAGCACCGAAGTCGCGTTTCTCTCGAAACAGTGTCATGGTATTAGGTGCGTCTACTGGGACGGGGACCCAACGAGGAATACGGGCTATTAAGGCATTGGTAAAGTTAAGTGCATCCCAGCACTGAGACAGAAAACAGGAGGTATTGGAACAGGAGTTAAAACCATCATTGGACAAGATAAACAGGAATGGGGGGGAAAGGCATACTGGAGCTGGTGGGAAGGGGAGCCTGGGGGCTCCCTGCGTAGAATTGACTGGGGAACAGAAACGAGTGGTAGGGCTTGAGGATTTCACATCAGTATAGCACTGATAGGTCATGTTGTAGCTGACGCCTTTCCCTCCACCCAAAAGGGCAGATAGTGGGGACAGGTCTGTACAAGAGCCATTAATGCCACACAGCATCCATTTGTGAAAAGGATTCCTGTTCATAGGCTGGGAGTAATTGCTATCTTTTATCAATGCTGTTCCCCAACTTCTACCTTTGGTCATATCTGGGGAGATAGTGAACCTCTGGTGTGTGTCTGCCCAAGTCACTGTAGCTGACTGGCAGTCTGTCCAGGGCCATGGTTCTCCCTCATAATCACCTAAACAGTGGGGAGCATATTTGGGTTGACGGAGGCTGGTGGTTGAGTTAAGGCCTCCGGAAGGGTCTACAAATGTTCCATTGATCCAGAGAACATTCTGGGGGATCGTTAGGTTCTCGGGCCCCCCAAGCACGATCCCCGTTATCGGATCACTGAACCAGCCATATTTTCTCTGCTTTAGGGAGATACAGTTGGTTAGATTCTTAGTGGTGAAACATAATGATCCGTCGGTTATAAAGGATCGGTTTTCTCCCAAAGGAGCTGTTGTGGTGTCTTTTGCCAGGTATGGCAGATTTATGCTAGAGTTGGAAGTAAAAAAACGTGGAAAAATTGCTGCATTGAAGCGGACGGGCATGGGCTTAGGAAAGGCAGACAATATTCCCCATCTCAGTACTCCCTGAATCGGGGTTCCCAGCGACGAGAGCAGGATCAGTAGGCACAGAGAGGTCATCTCCTTTGTCCAGGACCTTCCTTGTCAGGCGCTCTGGGATCCAGAAGGGGTTTTCTTCACCCTGGGGAAAAACACATACAGCTCCCCTGGATCTAATTATAATTGGATCCGGGCCTTTCCATTGGTTAGATAGTACATCCTTCCATTTTACCAGTTCTTGTGGGTCTTTTGGCCACTGATTATGGCGGTCCGCCGCTGTATGGCCTTGAGCGTCCAGGTTCAAAAAATTGAGAGTGAAAAGTGCTAGGGCTATAGCTGTTTTGGGTGTGGGGGGTATGTCCTCAATTCCCCCTTTTTGTTTAATTAGATAGGATTTGAGAGTGCGGTTCGCGCGCTCCACAATCCCTTGACCCTGTGGGTTGTAAGGAAGACCAGTGATATGTTTAATTCCCATGTGATGACAAAATTGAGCAAATTTGGCAGAAGTATAGGCGGGACCATTGTCTGTTTTGAGGATTTGGGGTAACCCCCATGCGCTCCAAGCCTCAAGACAGTGCTGGATGACATGGGAAACTTTCTCTCCAGACAATGGGGAGGCAAAGATGACTCCCGAACACGTATCTATAGACACATGTACGTATTTCAGCTTCCCAAAGGAAGAAATATGTGTCACATCCATTTGCCAAATTTGCAAAGGCTTAATACCTCTGGGATTGATCCCAACATGAGGTGTGGGAAGAAAACTGCAGCAATGTTGGCAGCTAAGAACAATGTTCCTAGCTTCAGCTCTGGTTATACTAAACCGCTTGCGCAATGTTTCAGCAGTGACATGGAATTGTGAATGGAATTTTGAAGCTGTGGCGACAGGGTCTAGCAGAGGGAAAGCTATACTTCTAGTTGCAAGGTCTGCTAAGTGGTTGCCTTGGGTCATAGGCCCGGGAAGGCCTGAATGTGCTCTAATGTGGGTCATATATAAAGGAGAGCATCTAAGGAGTAATTGTGATTGTATTTGTTTGAACAGGGTAGCTACCGAACTTGATGCTTTGATCAGTCCAGCTACTTCTAGGGAATTAACTGCATTAACAACATAACTAGAGTCTGACACAATATTTAAAGGTCCATGAAAGGTTTGTAGTACTTCCAAAACTATATGGCATTCTACTATCTGTGGAGTATTGGGTGTATAGTTTTTTGTCACAACTTCGCCATTATGGACATAGGCACCTGTACCTGTCTTGGATCCATCTGTGTAGACTGTTTCTCCATGTGGCAACGGGGTTTGGCTAGTGATCCGAGGGAACACTAGGGGATGAGTTTTAGCAAAATTGAGGAGGGGATGCTTTGGGAAATGATTATCAAAGGTTCCTGAGAAGCTATAAGCAAGTATGGCCCAATCATCATTCATAGCACATAATGTTTGTATCTGCTCCATATTGTAAGGGGTTATGATTGTTGCTGGAGCTTTCCCAAAATGTGTTAATGAGTTTTTTACTCCCCTCAGAGCGAGATCGGCTATGGCAGCTAGGTAATATTCTATAGTTCTAACTTGAGAGGCTCGGGGGTGGATCCAGATCAATGGGCCTTGTTGCCACAGGACAGCAGTTGGCAGTCCCGGAGTAGGAAGGATGCATAACTCAAAAGGTTCATTTAATTGTATCCTATTCAATTGTGCTGTCATAAGGGCTTGCTCTACTTTGTGGATAGCTTGTACTGCCTCAGGTGTAAGAGAGCACGGAGATGTTAGTTGTGGGTCCTCCTCTAGGATTTTAAACAGTGGTTTCAAGTCAGTGGTAGGTATCTTTAAAAATGGCCGCAACCAATTAATGTCTCCTAGGAGTCTTTGGAAATCATTCAAGGTTCGCAGCTGATCATGTCTTATCTCAAGCTTTTGGGGGTAAATAACATCTGTGGAAATAGTGGTTCCTAGAAATTTGTTAACACTAGATTTTTGGACCTTCTCACTGGCTATATTCAGTCCCCAAGTCTCTAGGGATTTAGTGAGCTTTACATAGGCCTCTTCTACTTCTGCTGATTGTGGGGAGCAGAGAAGGATATCATCCATATAGTGAATAATTTTTAGTTTGGGGTAGTTTTGGCGAATTGGTGCTAGCGCTTGCTGAACATACAGTTGACATATGGTGGGGCTATTTGCCATCCCTTGAGGGAGGACTTTCCACTGAAATCTGGCGTCTGGTTGCTCATGATTAATAGCTGGCAGGGTAAAAGCAAACCTTTCTCTATCTTTGGTGTTTAGGTGTATGGAGAAGAAACAATCTTTGATGTCTATTATGATTACTTTCCATTCTTTGGGTAGAGCAGAGAGAAGTGGCAGTCCTCGCTGGACAGGTCCAAATAGCCTCATTTGAGCATTTACTGCTCTCAAGTCATGAAGCAATCTCCATGATCCTGACTTTTTTCTGATTATAAATATGGGCGTATTCCATGGAGATACAGAGGGTTCTAAATGTCCTAATTGGAGCTGTTCTTGTACTAAATGGTGAGCTGCTTCTAATTTCTCAGAGGATAGGGGCCACTGAGGAACCCATATGGCCTCCTCTGTAAGCCAAGGTATGGGCATGGCGTCTTCAATGGCCCCTATGAAAAACCCAAACCGCGACGGTCACTTTTTACTTTGGGTATGATAGGCTCTGTGCGTCCCTGTTGGTGTTTCCCTAGCCCTTTACCAGGGATATATCCCATATCCATCATCATGCCTCGGGCAGGGGTGGAGTATTCATTAGTTTAAGGCCTAGGCCCTGCATAACATCTCTCCCCCACAAATTGACTGGCAGTGGGAGCACATAAGGGGTAACTGTACCTTTTTGCCCTTCAGGCGCCTGCCATCTCAATGGTTTGGCACTAATGGTAGGACTAGACTCATATCCTAAACCTTGTAAAAAGTGTGAGGACTGTGTTACAGGCCATTTGGAGGGCCACCAGGTTGCAGAGATAATACTTTTATCTGCTCCAGTATCTAGGATTCCTTCAAAACTTTTTTCTTCTATTTTGAGAGTCAATTTTGGTCTGTCTGCTAAGTCTAATGCTATGAAAGCGGAATTGTAGTTAGAGGAGCCGAAACTCCCTTCTCCTCTCTCAGTGGTGGCGGCTGGGTAATTGGCATGGAGACTGGGCAATACTAGGAGTTGGGCTATGCGGTCTCCCGGGGATATAGGGTAGATACCTCTGGGGGCTGAGCACATAATTTTTACTTGTCCTTCATAGTCCTGATCAATAACTCTGGGGTGGACTACAAGGCCTTTTAAGGCAGCAGAAGAGCACCCCAAGAGCAACCCAACTGTATCTGGTGGTAAGGGGCCTTTAAAGTCTGAGGGGATGGGTTGAACTCCCATCTGTGGAGTTAACACTATTCTGGTGGTGGCACGGATGTCCAATCCCGTGGAACCTGGAGTGGCTCTCCTCGGGGGGCTTGGTTGCTCCCAAATGATACTTGTGTGCTGGTTGCCCCATATATTTGTGGGCCCTGACGGCGGGGGCCCCTCTGGGCGTTTTTTGGCAGCTCTAAGGGTTTCCCTTCTATGTCTTTAACAGATCGGCATTCATTGGCCCAATGTCTGCCTTTTTTGCACTTAGGGCATAATCCAGGGGTCTTTTGGGTTGTGTGCTCTAAAGTTGGGCTTCTACATTCTCTCTTTATATGTCCTAATTTCCCACATTGAAAACATTTAATATTTTTATTGGTAATTCTGGCTTGTTTGTGGCTTTGTAATATAGCCGCGGCTAGGCCCGCATTGGTGAGTGGTCCCCCTATTTCTCTGCAGGCTTTTAGCCAAGCATGCATCCCCTTCTGTTTCCAGGGTGTAATCGCTTGCCTGCATTCTTTGGTACACTGTTCGAATACTAATTGCTCTACTAGGGGCATAGCTTGCTCTTGGTCCCCAAATACTCCACCCGCGGCCTCCATCATGCGAGCGACGAAATCTGAAAATGGCTCGCTCGGCCCTTGGATAATCTTTGTCAAATTGCCTGACACTTCCCCTTTGTTAGTGAGGGCTTTCCATGCCTTGGCAGCGCACGCGTTTATTTGTGCGTACACCTGCGTGGGGAAGGCGGTCTGGTTGGCAACCCACTGTCCCTGGCCTGTCAACATATCATATGACCATGCGGGTTGCCCTTCGGCAGCGTTTGCACGTGCCTGGGTCATGCTGATATCATGCCACAATGCTTTCCACTCTATATATTGTCCCATGCTAGTAAGGCATGCTTTAGTCACATACTGCCAATCTGTAGGTGTCATAGCTGTCTCTGTCAACCTTTCAATCTGCGCTAAGGTGTAGTTAGCACTGACTCCGTAAGCCCGAACGGACTCTGCTAGATCTTTAACTTGTTTATGGCTCAGGGGCTGGTGGGAGCGTACCCCGTTGTCCTCAAACACAGGGAACATTTGCTTAATTGCTAGTATGGTATCTGGGTGACAGAAAGTATGTGTACCGCTCACATAAGGTGGCGGAGTAGTGGGCGACAGAGAGCACCCTGCTTTCATTTTCTCTTTGGTCTTCCTTTCAGCCTTGCTGGTTCCCTTACTTCCGCACTTCGTGGTGCTAGTCTCCTCCTCCTCTTCCGAGGACATTAGTTCATCTTCTGATTCCCTATTGGAAAGTTGGAGTTCCCTCAACTCTTTCCAGGGGTATTTGCTATTTTCTCTGAGGCGGTCGTCACCTGCTTCTTGGGGCTCTTTCGCTTTTGCCCTGGACGGGCTCTCTCCCTCACTCTGGGGCTTTTTAACTTTCGTTTTAGCGGCCCTTTTTCGGCCGCGAGCTAGCTCTGTCTCCCTTTCCGTTTCTGACATACTTTCTTGGATGTCTGACAAGGCTCTCTGACCTGCCTTTATCACCTTTTCACACTTCATCCTGCAGGCAAGCTCTAATCAGTTTCCATAGTGGTCTAGTGCCTCCTCTCAAGTGTCCTTCTTCCTATCAAGATCTTTCCCTAACTTGTCCCAGCTCGGGATGGAGAGGGACCCTGAACAGATAAACCAGGGGGCAACACGGTCTACTTCTTTTACAAATGATCCTAAAACTTTGGCAGAGACCTTCAAATTTCGCTCTTTGAGAACTGCCTGTAGTGCTGAGACTAACGATGGTGCGTTTTCCCATGGTGCCTCTTTATTTACAGAGAACCATCAGCCACCACCCTTAAAAGCGCATCTCTCGGAACTTACCTCTCCGGGCTTTCTTCTGTCCTGCAGTTCTGAATCCTCTCCAGATGTCTGAAGGGTCCTCCCTGTGCCAGTGATGTTCTGGTTCCCGGGTTTCGGCCCCACTTGTTGCGCGCCCCGTCCTCGCCGGCAAGAACAGCACGCAACAACAGCAGGATTCTTCTGCAGAAAGCTTTACTCTTCAGCTCTTTGTGAAACACATGTGTCGGGCAGGACCCAGACAGGAAGAAAGGGTCTGCTTATATAGGCCTCATGCTCTACGCTGATTGGTGCTGTTGCATAGGCCTTAATTAGCATGACACTTTGGCCTGATTGGTTCATATGCTCAGACTCAATTTGCATGGGTTTTTGTTGCCCAAGTTGTTTTTCTCCCTTATGCAGGGACTTCCTCTTAAAGAGGGCGCCATTTTCAGGGTGCGGCAGGCGCACGGCTACCAACATAAGTGGAACAAGTAGAAAACAGCAAATAAGATGGCACATTTTAATCCAACTTTACCAATAATCACTTTAAGTGTGAATAGTTTAAACATACTAGTTAAAAGACAGAGATAGTTGGATTAGAATAGAAAGCAATATCCAACTTTATGCTTTTTACCAGAAATTCATTTTAAATATAAAGTGTTCAATAGATTAAAAATAAGAGAATGGAGAAAAATTAACCATGAAAACACTAACCAAAAGAAAGTTGCAGTGGCTATATTAATTTCAGATAAAGTAGACTTCAGAACAAAAACAGATCAGAGATAAAGGGAGACATAATATATTGATAAAGGGATCATTTCTCCAAGAAGACATAATAATCTTAAACGTGTATGAACCTAACAATAGGGGGAAAAACTAATAGACCCAAAGGAGAAATACAAAAATTCATGATTTTAACAGAAACTTCAACACTCCTCTCTCAGTAATTGATAGAACAGGTAGGCAGATAATCAGTAAGGATATAGATACCTGAGTAGTCTATCAACCAACTTGACCTAATTGACATTTACAGAACACTCTACCCCACAATAGCAAAATGTACATTTTTCTCAAAAGCACATGGAACATTGACCAAGTTAGAACATATCCTGGACCACAAAACAAACCTTAACACAACACATTTAAAATAAAATAATTGAATGATTGTGCATTGAGTCCCCTATACAGAATTTTATTGTTGTTAACAACCATTTGAACAATAAAAAATAAAAAATAAAAAATAAAAATAAAATAATCATAAGAAGCATCTTCTCAGATCATAATGGAATCACAAAAGAATATCTGGAAAGCCCCCAGGTATTTGGAAGCTAAACCACACATTTCTAAATCTCTTATGGGTCAAGGAGGAAGTCTTTGAACAAAAATAAAAATGAAGACATAACATATTGAAAATTTGTGGAACGTAGCTAGAGCAGTGTTTTGAGGAAAATTTATAGCATTAAACACATATATTAGAAAAGAAAACCTAAAATCAATTAAGTTTCACCATAAGAGAAAGAAGAGCAAATTAAAAGCCAACAGAAGGAAAGATTAGGGTAGAAAGCAGTGTAATAAAAAACAACAGAGAAAAAACAAACAAAAAAATGGTTCTTTGAAAGACTGGTAAACTTGGTTAACCTCTAGCCAGGATGACTAAGGGGGAAAAAAAGAAAGGAGAGAAAAAGAGAAGAAAAAAATGACCAGTAACTGCAACAAAAGAGGAGCCATCAGCATTGACCACACAGATATAATAAAGGAATACCAAGAACAACTTTATGGCCATAAATTCCATAACGTAGATGAAATAGATTGATTTCTTGAAAGACACAAACTACCAAAACTAATTCATGGGGAAACAGATACCTGAAAGAAATTGAATTTATTAAAAATCTTCCAATAAACAAGCTTCAGGCTGACATTAAATCATCAATAAATTATACCAAACACCTAAGAAAGAACACCAATTCTACATAGTCTCTTGAAAATAGAAAAAGGAATGCTTCCTAGATAATTTGATAGAACTAGCATTGCCATAATACCAAAACCAGGCAGAGATATTACAAGAAAAGGAAACTACAGAGACCAAAATTCCTCAAGAACATAGATGCAGAATTCATCAACAGAATATCAGCAAATCAAATCCAGTAACACATAAAAAGGATGATATATCATGACCAAATGAAATTTATCCCATGAATGCAAGGTTGGTTATATATTTAAAAATCAATCAATGTAATATATCATATTAACAGACCAAATAGGAAAAACCACATGATTATCTCAATAAATTCTGGAAAAGCAACTGACAAAATTCAACATACATTTGTGATAAAAACTTTCAGCAATTCAGAAGAGGGCAACTTGCTTAACCCAGTAAAGAATATCTATGAGCAACTTACAGATAACATGACGCCTCATGGTGAGATACTGAATGAAGATCGGGACTGAGACAAGGATGCCCTCTCTCACCTCTCCTGTGACATAAAAAGAAATGTGTACTTTCTCTGCCTGAGGTTCTTGACACAGAACTCCTAAAACCCTTGCAATCTGCTGAATGATAGGGCTGATAGGAGCATCTTTTGTTCTAATGTTTAGTCTTTGACCCTGGTTCCTGACACAGGGTTCCTAGAACCCCTGGAACTTCCTGGGTGACAGGAGTGCCTTTTGTTTTAAGGAGGTCACTCTTGGTAGGGTCCTGGATACCTTCAGCATGGAACTGGTCACCAGAAAGACTAAGCCATGGTCAGAAGCTTGGAACTTCTTGGAACCCATTCATCCTTCAGGAAGAGGATATGGGCTGGAGATTGAGTTAATAATCGAAGATGCTTCCATGATGAAGCCTCCATGATATCCTTAAACTTGAACAAAAAGAATCAGAGAACTTCCAGGTTGGTGAATGCATCCACAAGCTAGGAGGGTGGTATACCCCCGGCTCTGTGGGGACGGAAGCTCTGGGGCTCTGGACTCTTCCAGACCTGGCCTTATGTACCTCTTCACCTGGCTGCTCATTTGTATCCTTTATAATAATCCTGTGATAGCAAGTAAAGTGTTTCCCTGAGTTCTATAAACCCTTACAGTAAATTATCACACCCTGAAGAGGGGATCTTGGGAACCCCTGATTTGCAGCCAAGTTGGACAGAAGTGGGTAACCTGCTGACTCTAGGTAGTGTCAAAACTGAATTAAACAATAGGTCACAATGAACTGATATCCGCAGAGAACTGGATAATTTCTTGGTGTGGAAAATGCACACATTTGGTGTCAGAAGTGGTGTGAGTAGAAACAGGTCCTATTAATTGGTGACAGAGAAGTAGGCTTTGCTAAAACAGCCTTGACTCATGGGAACATGTAGCTTGGGACGAGAGAGTATGAACGGAGAGGAGTTGGTCGGTGAGGAACCTTTGATTCCTGTGTGGCTCCCTAGTCCCTCACGGTCTGAAACTGCAGCTGTGCCATGACCAGTTACACGTGGAATTTAGGAAAGGTGGTAGACTCCATTCCTGAGGGGTTGGCTCACTGGACATGTAAGGAAATGCAATGTAACAAGGGTGCTTAATACACAGACCCTCGGTTCACGTTAGCTGTGATAGCTTAAGTGAAAGTGAAAGGGGTGCTGGGATGGCTCTCCATGCTGGGCCAAGCTCACAGGCAGTGGGGCTGACCTTTGGCCTTGAAGCCATCTGCACAGGGAAAAATTATGCCAGGACAACAGGAAGTACCTCTAAGGCCTCCGCTTAACAAGAAGGTAGTCAGACTCGGGGAGGACAAAACCAGGAAACTGGAAACCAAGGGGTGTGCTGAGAAGGAATCCTCTCATCCTGTAGTTGCTATCTCAGTAGAAGGGCCTGTTTGGGCCAAGGCAGTACCTGCAGCTTACTACAGAACAGTCACAGATGGCTCTACATGGCCCACCACTGCCCTGGAGATCATTCCTGAGGGAGCAACCAGCCTGCTGGGCTGGATGAAAGTCACCGTTCACATGTGTTTACCCTGAGAAGAGGGACCACCCCATTCCCGCTGTAAACACCACGTGGAACGCCCCAGATGAAGCGGCTGATATGCTTCATACACAAGCCATGTGGGAGTGGCTTTATGATGACCAGGATGTTTGTCTGTGAATATGCCCATTACCCAGGTTAGGTAAAAGGGCCCCTTTTTATGGGCACCTCATGTAAACACTGCTGCAAAACTGAACAGTAATTCCCAGAAGCCCTGTCAGATTTGCTGTCCCAGCTTCCCTGTATGGTTCTCACCAATACCAAGACTGTTAAAGTAATGACAAGAAAATGGGGAGTGACATACGGGAGCATCAAGGGACTGTCCCTGCCGGGTAGAAGTTTTTAGATGGTTACTGAGAAATGCACTGAATGATGATGGCAGACTTTGACAGTGAAACGAAGGTGTTGATACAACCTCACTGAAGGTTGGATGGACCAATGGGATGCCTTCTTGGTTCCCCAACATGAAAAAGCCCCAAATAAGTATTTTTCCTTTATTCTAGTTTGTAAGAGTTTAAAAAGTGAGAAGGCAAAAATTACAATGAGAAACGTGTGGGGCAGTTGTTAGACGGCTTAATCGAGGTTAAGACTGACCCAGAGGCCAAGGTCATCTTGGTCCCACCCCTAGCTGAGGACCCAAAGCCATGTGTGGATAAAATGGCTGGGGGTGGGGTGGGGGCAGAGATTTTTCTGAGACTCGTTCACCCAGTAGCCCAATGCACTGTGATTCCAAAACCTGTTGGTGAGTCTTAAGAAGGGGCTAAGATGAGGTCAGCAGGATACGTGATGCAGTGGTGGATGGAATCAAGTAAAAATTTGGATGCAAATTGATGGTAGTTCCAGGATGAATGGACAGTATCCTGTTTGGAAAGCCACCCCATTGAGACTGTCAGAAAGACTGAAGGGAAGGTTGTCTCCCAATAGGCTGAATTGCGGCTGTTTTCTAGCAGTGGTGAAAGAATTGAACAATGGTAAAAAGCCCTGTGTTTGGGTTTTTAGACTCATGAGCCGCCATAGCCACTAGCCTGACTGTATGATGAAGGTACACAGGCAGTGGAAAGCTGGACTATTAAGGGGATGCCTGTAGGGGCTGTGGCCCTGTGGAAGTCACTCCGGTAATTTAAAGGGTGCATTAAAATAGTACATGTTGATGCCCATCAGAAGAACCCCCTTCCGGATTCAGAAGGTGATTGGAACCATCTGGGAAGTGGCCATCTGGGTCCATGACATGAGTGGACATGGGTATGCAGAGGAGGGCTGAATCTAGACATAGTCCTCTTGCACTCTGTGAGGCACGAAATGCCAAGAACTGGTCTGTGACAAGAGAGACAAAGACTGCAGATGGCTCTGGAGAAGATTCCCTGGGGAAAGGCCCTGCACATAGCTGGCACATGGATTACATTAGATCAGTGCCAGTAGTCCCAGGGGACTATAAATGGGTCTCAATAGGAACAGACACTTACTGTAGACTAGGCTTTGCATACTTGGTGTCTGTGGTAAATGCAAACGCTCAAAATGTTATTAAAGGATCAGTCCAGAGGATACTGCCTCAATTAGGGTCGCTGAGTTACATTTCTTCAGACCAAGGGACACACTTTACAGCCCATAGTGTCCAGCAGTGGGCCAAGTGGCATGACAGTGAATGAACAAATCACACTGTGAATCATCCTTAGGGTAACTGAGGTCTAGGAGAGAACTGGAACATGTAGTAGAAATATTTGCTGCCTAAAATGTGGGGAGAGAAAGGCATGAGGGGCGGCTTACACACCTTCCTGGGTGTCTGCTCTCACTTAGTGTGAGGGGGCTAAGGAGGAGTAGACAGATTCCTCCAGCTTCCTGGGGGACATGGGGGAGAGGGGTGGGGGAGGATGCTGGAGCCACTCCACAGTCCTTCCCCACATCACTGCAACTTTCCTGTGATGGGATGCAGTGATCCCCGGACCAGGCATACAACTGTGCCAGAAGCAGGGGTGATTCCTAAACAAGAAACTATAACTATACCTTTAGGCCGTTAAGCCAGAATTCCTAAGGGCCTGATAGGGTGGACTGTGCCTTCACTGCATCTGGAAAAGTTGGGGTTAACAAGGAATGCTGCTGGGTTGCCTCGTGGTCAAGAGAGTCCCCTAGTTCTGTCCCTGTGTCCCACTTCCCTATATAAGTGGGCGTGGACTGATGGGGAGGCACTTGCTAGACTAGCCTTGCTGCCAGCAATCTGAAACAGCACTGTGGCCGAACCTCTGGGTGGACCAAACGTGGAAAAGTCTGGGTGAAAATAAATGGAGAGAAGGAGAAATCAGAGCTGAGGGTAAGGCATGAGTAAGTGGGTTAGTCAATAAGGGGAATCCAACATAATATTGCTACCTTGAGAGAGACTCAGAGCTAGAGAATAATGCTCTGTCTTAGCGCACTTACAACCAGATGCCCGGAAAGGGCAAAGCTATGTGTTTGCTGGAACAGCCGCTCCTTCTGTAACCTGATATGAAAGGATTTCAATCTAAAATGGTACAAGAAGCTATGAAATGGAGAATCTCATGCATGTGCCCTCAGAAGAATGGAACTTAACAAGAGAAAGACTGACTTTCACTGTCCATCAGCATAGTAAGATGCCACCGAGTGACTACTTGTCTTCTCTGTGCTACACTGTCTTCTCTGTGACTCCCCCACACCATGTGTACCAATCATAATACCCCTCAATCCCCTTCTCCCTCCCTCCCTTCCTACCCATCCTTCCCCACCCCTCCCCTTTGGTAACCGCTAGTCTGCTGCTATTTTGTTCTTTCAGTTTTGCTTCATTGTTATACTCCACAAATGAGGGAAATCATTTGGTACTTGTCTTTCACTGCCTAGCTTATTTCACTGAGCCTAATACCCTCTAGCTCCATCCATGTTGCTGCAAATGGTAGGATTTCTTTCCTTCTTATGACTGAATAATATTCCATTGTGTATATGTACCACATCTTCTTTATCCATTCATCTATTGATGGACACTTCCATATCTTGGCTATTGTAAGTAAATAGTGCTGCGATAAACATAGGGGTGCATATGTCTTTTTGAATCTGAGATCTTGTTCCCTTTGGGTAAATTCCTAGGAGTGGAATTCCTGGGTCAAATGGTATTTCTATTTTGAGTTTTTTGAGGAACCTCCATATTGCTTTCCACATGGTTGAACTAATTTACATTCCCACCAGCAGTGTAGGAGGGTTCCCTTTTCTCCACACCCGCACCAGCACTTGTTGTTCCTTGTCTTTTGGGTGTTAGCCATCCTAACTGGTGTGAGGTGATAACTCATTGTGGTTTTAATTTGCATTTCCCTGATAATTAGCGATGTGGAGCATCTTTCCATGTGTCTGTTGGCCATCTGAATTTCTTCTTTGGAGAATTGTCTGTTCATATCCTCTGCCCATTTTTTAATCAGGTTATTTGCTTTTTGGGTGTTGAGGCTTGTGAGTTCTTTACATTTTGGATGTTAACTCCTTGTTGGATATGTCATTTAAAAATATATTCTCCCATACTATAGGATGCCTTTTTTGTTCTACTGATGGTGTCCTTTGCTGTACAGAAGCTTTTTAGTTTGATCTAGTCCCATGTGTTCATTTTTGCTTTTGTTTCCCTTGCCCACGGAGATGTGTTCAGGAAAAAGTTGCTCATGTTTATATTAAGGGATTTTTGGCCTGTGTTTTCTTCCAAGAGTTTCATAGTTTCATGACTTACATTTAGGTCTTTTATCCATTTAGAGTTTACTTTTGTGTATGGAGTTAGACAATAATCCAGTTTCATTCTTTTACATGTAGCTGTCCAGTTTTGCCAACACCATTTGTTGAAGAGGCAGTCATTTCCCCATTGTATATCCATGGCTCCTTTATTGTATATTAACTCACCATATATGCTTGGGTTTATATCTGGGCTCTCTATTCTGTTCCATTGATCTGTGGGTCTGTTCTTGTGCCAGTACCAAATTGTTTTGATTACTGTGGTTTTGTGGTAGAGCTTGAAGTTGGGGAGCATATTCCCTCCAGCTTTATTCTTCCTTCTCAGGATTGCTTTGGCTATTCGGGGTCTTCTGTGGTTCCATATGAATTTTAGAACTGTTTGCTCTGGTTCATTGAGGAATGCTATTGATATTTTGATAGGGATTGCATTGAATCTGTAGATTGCTTTAGGCATGATAGCCATTTTGAAAGTATTAATTCTTCCTATCCATGAGCATGGGATGTATTTCCATTTATTGGTATCTTCTTTAATTTCTTTCATGAGTATCTTATAGTTTTCAGGGTATAGGTCTTTCACCTCCCTGGTTAGGTTTATTCCTAGGTGTTTTATTCTTTATTTATTTATTTTTATTTTTTATTTTGGTATCGTTAATGTACAATTACTTGAATAACATTATGGTCACTAGACTCCCCCTATTATCAAGTCCCCCCCCACATACCCCATTACAGTCACTGTCCATCAGCATAGTAAGATGCTATAGAATCATTACTTGTCTTCTCTGTATATACTGCCTTTCCCTTGTACCCCCCTGCTACATTATGTTTGCTCATCATAATGCCCCTTATTCCCCTTCTCTCTCCCTTCCCACCCATCCTCCCCAGTCCCTTTCCCTTTGGTAACTGTTAGTCCATTCTTGGGTTCTGTGAGTCTGCTGCTGTTTTGTTCCTTCAGTTTTTGCTTTGTTCTTACACTCCACAGATGAGTGAAATCATTTGATACTTGTCTTTCTCTGCCTGGTTTATTTCACTGAGCATAATACCCTCTAGCTCCATCTATGTTGCAAATGGTAGGATTTGTTTTCTTCTTATGGCTGAATAATACTCCATTGTGTGCATGTCCCACATCTTCTTTATCCATTCATCTACTGATGGACACTTAGGTTGTTTCCATTTCTTGGCTATTGTAAATAGTCCTGCAATAAACATAGGGATGCATATGTCTTTTCGAATCTCGGCTCCTGCATTCTTCGGGTAAATTCCTAGGAGTGAAATTCCTGGATCAAATGGTATAGTTTTTTGAGGAACCTCCATACTGCTTTCCACAATGGTTGAACTATTTTACATTCCCACCAGCGGTGCAGGAGGGTTCCCTTTTCTCCACATTCTTGCCAACATTTGTTGTTGTTTGTCTTTTGGATAGTGGCCATCCTAACTGGTGTGAGGTGATATCCCATTGTGGTTTTAATTTGCATTTCTCTAATGATTAGCAATATGGAGTATCTTTTCATGTGCCTGTTGGCCATCTGAATTTCTTCTTTGGAGAAGTGTCTAGGTATTTTATTCTTTTTGATGCAATTGCAAATGGAATTGTTTTCCTGATTTCTCTTTCTGATAGTTCATCATTAGTATATAAGAATGCAACAGATTTATGTGTATTAATTTTGTATATTGCAACTTTGCTGAATTCAGCTATTAGTTCTAGTAGTTTTGGGCTGGATTCTTTAGGATTTTTTATGCACAATATCATGTCATCTGCAATGATAGTTTAACTTCTTCCTTACCAATCTGGATGCCTTTTATTTCTTTGTGTTGTCTGATTGCCGCAGCTGATTTTTATGCTAAATAGTTCTGCACAAGCTTATGGTAAGGTAAAATAGCAATAGATCAAGGGTGGGGGAAGAGTAATCAAATTAGTATAAGAATATAAAATGTATGTAATAGACTTATAGAACATATTAGTTGTTTCTTTTCATCAGTCCCTACTCCACACTGGCTTCTTCAAATGTTAAGCATATTCTTATTGGTACTTTTGCTGTATTTATTCTATAAATGCTACACCAAATATAATGCTCTGACAGGTATGATTATTTTGCTATAAGGAGTCTGTGGCCAGAACCACGATTCAGTATCATACCATACAGACAAGTGTCTGCTGCCCAGTGAGCACTATAAGCCAAGCATGGGACACCGGCTTTTGCAAAAGGAAAGAGCTTTACTGCAAGGTGACTGAGCAAGGAGACAGGAGGCTAGCTCAAATCTGTCTCCTTGCCCATCAGCAAGAGAGGTTTTTAAGGTGTGGTGAAGTGGGATTGACTGTGGGAGTTCCTATTCAGTTTTCTCCATCCCACAGTGATTTCCACATCCTCTGATGCCTGTGATGACCATGTTTTATGTATTAGGTAATTAGTTGCACAGTGATTTGGGCCTGCACATGCTCTGGATGGCTCAGCCGGTTTCACCCAGATCTAGTGGGTTTCTGGGGTGAGACTGATAGGGACTTGGAAGCTTCTAGTCATTTTCTGAAAAATAAGAATTTTCTGTGACTGTGGCCCTGCAAGGCACAGTTTCAATACTAGAGGTCCTAACTGGTGTAATAAGGCAAGAAAATGAATATGTGAAGTAATATATCTGTCACACATTGCAATTAAATTACTTCCATCATTTTAGAAACATGTTAGCAGTATTTACTAAAACAATACATATTTCTACGTTATGATTTCACAGTTCCACTTCTAGGTATATACTCAAGAGAAATGAGGTCATTTATTTATAAAAAGACATGTACAAGAATGTAGTAACTTTATTTGTAATTGCTGAAAGCTTAAAACAACCCTTAAGTTGGAAAGAACCAGGAGAATGGAGAAATAAATGTAGGTATATTCATACAGTAGAATAACACATAGCAAAAGTATAAAAAGAAACCAAACTACTGATACTAGCAACAAGAAGGATACATCTCAAAGATGCGATCAAAAGAAGCTAGATACAGAAAGGTTGGTATGACATGATTCCATTTATATGTAGTTCAAGTTTAGGCCAAACTAATTGGTGGGGATAAGTCGTAAGTCAAATAGCAGATATTTCCGGGAGATAGCGTATATCTCAGATAGCATATATATCTCCTAGAATATAAACTGAGACCCAAGCAGTAAGGATTACTGATTGGGGAAGGTCATGACATCTTCTTCTAGGGCGCTGAAAGTGTTCTCTGTCTTTTGAGATGGCAACTTGGATCTAAGATATGGAATATGTTCATTTCCTCCACCTATTTTTTAATCCGGTTATTTGCTTTTTGGGTGTTGTACACTTAAGCTTAGTCCACTTTGCATACTTTACTGTATGTATGTTATGACTTAACATGTGAAATAAAAAAGAATAAAAACTACAATGGGGAGAAAAAACTTGAGTGGTTTCCTATTGCTTTTAGGGTGAAGTAAAAAAATCCTTATTGTCGTTTACAAGTCTGAATGATCTGCTTCCTGCCAACTTCTCTAGCTCCATCTATTTCCAGGCTCCAGCCAAATTATTCTTCTGATCACAAGGCATTTGCATGTACCATTCCATCCACTAGGATCGCTCTCCTTCCCCACCTGCTTCACTTAGCTAATCTTGATTATTCTTCAGGAAGCATCTTAAATCACCAGAGGGAAGCATTTTCTGATCTTCAAGCTTAGATCAGGCTTCCGACTACACGTTGTTTCTCCTTTATAGTATTTATCTCACTGTAATTACTTTTCAAGCTTCCGGAAGTTAGGTAGCTGGTCTGACTTGTATTTTCAGATGCCCAGTACATAGTAAATACTCATTTACTAAATGCTTATTATGAAAGTGAGGCATGGG
Organism: Manis pentadactyla; assembly: GCF_030020395.1. Classification (NCBI taxonomy): domain Eukaryota; kingdom Metazoa; phylum Chordata; class Mammalia; order Pholidota; family Manidae; genus Manis; species Manis pentadactyla. The sequence goes on along the minus strand of NC_080032.1, from coordinate 64,096,498 downwards.
TTAGTTTAACAAATGAGTAGTGAGAGGCCAGAGAATATGAACTGGGACCCAAGCCTGTCACCAAACCCTGTTGACTCCATCTCCAAGGTAGTTCCTCAAACCGGCTACCTTTTTCCATTTCCCTATTGCAATAGCCATCTACTGGTCTCTCTGCTTCCATTCTTATTCATTATCCATCAGCTTACTATAGATAATAATCCATCAATATCTATTCTCCACAGAGCAGCCAGATCGCTTTTTTTTTTTTCTTTTAATGTGAAAGGAGATTGTGTCTCTTCCTTGCTTGAAACTTCCAGTGGCTTCACTACACCAAACTCCTCACCTTGGCTTACAAAGCCCTATGTGATCTGACTTTCTGCCCCCATCTGGAGCCACTTCCCCGCTCCCCACCCCAGACTCTAGCCTAGACTTGCAGACTCCTAATTCCTCTCACGTCCCAAGCTCCTAGGGCCTTTGCACTAGCTGGTCCCTCTGTCCGGAACATTTTTTCCTTTTAGCCTTCCTGGTCCAGGATGGTGGCCACTAGCCACATGTAGCTACTTATGTATTAAATTAAATTAATATTTCAATTCCTCCATTGCATTGTTACACTTAAATTGTTCATTAGCCACATGTGGCTGGTGGCTACCATATTGGATGGCACAGATAATAATTTTTTATCATTCCAGAAAGTTCTGTTGGATAATACTGATAGAGCTTTTGTAAATAAGACCAGTCCCAAAGGTAGTCTTTAAGCCTCAGGTTTGGAAGTGATTGTCTCTTGGGGTCCTGTGCCCTGGAATGGCTGCTGCATAAATCATCCTATCTGAACAAGCTACTTTATCAAACAGGTGTTTTGAAGGTCACTCTGTAATCTCAGGATCTCAGAAGTATACTACTTGAAATAAGTAACTCTCTTCATGATGACTGCCTAAAATTGAACAGATACATAGAAGATCTCTTAACATAGAACTATGAGCTGAGCAGAAGCATGGATGAAAGATGTGTCAACAATGGGGGAGAGGAGAGGTTGGCAGTCTTAGATATTAAGCTAAATTAGCTCTAAGGTGTAATTTCTTTAGGATGGACTGTTGCATCAGAAATGCCTTCAGCTATGAGGAGCATAAAACAGACCAATACTATAGGCCTAGCTCACTTACAAAAATCTGAAATAAGATATAAGCAAACAGAATGCCAGAGGTACATTAGAAGAAAAACACCAAGATCAAGTGTGGTTTATTCCAGGAAGGTAAAAATAGTTTAGTAGGAGGACACTGATTTATGTAGTTCATCAGAGTGATAGATTTAAGGAGAAAATAGTGTAATTGCCTCTGCAGATGCTTAAAAGACATGTGTTTTCCTAATAAAAATTTAATATCTGTTAATTTAAATCAATGAAATAGTAAGAGATGGATATTTCCTTAGCATAATAAAATAAATAGATCTATTTTAACTCCTGCTTAATAGGAAAATGCCGAAAGTGTTCCCATTAAAATCAAGATCAAGATAGCGGCCCATTTAACATTGTCCTGGAGGTACGGCCAATGTGTTTAGACAGGTTAAAATATATTAGAAGTATAAAAATTAGACAGCAGAGATTAATTTCACATTATTTATAGGTGAGTACCTAAGAGAACCAAATGAAAAAATACTGTAGGTGATAAGAGTGAATTCAGTAGGGGAAATTCAGCCTGGGGAAAAAACTTAAAAGACAAAAGATTCTATTTCTATAATGCTTACAAAGGTAAAACACCTAGTAATGAACTTAACAAGAAATACTCAAGATCTATACTTAAAAAAACATTAAAATACACAGAGGGACCCAAACGGAATCAACAAACAGAAAGCTATAGCATGTTCCAATTTTTCTTTCATGGGAAGAAGCCCAAAATAGGCACTTATTGAGTGTTGGTTCAGCTGTTCGATGATACCTCATGAACCCGGTTTTTCCTTTTCTTCTAGAACCTCCATCCTCAGAAGACTGGCTTTTTATCTCCATGGCTGTTTCCTCATGATAGCGAGATGCCTGCCATAGCACAGCCATCATGTCCTCACACATACATTTCCCAAATGAGAAAGAAGGGACAAGGAAAGCCAGAAGCTTTCTCCTAATGATGCTCTTTGTTCCATGGAGGAAGATTTCCCTGGACATGTCATTGGCCAGAAATGGCTCCTGTGCCCAACCTAAACCAATTCCTGGCAAAGGGGAATGGGTTCACTGGCTCTTGGGATAGGGGGAAGGTCTCCCCTCCTGAGACCATGGAATCTCTGCCCTGGCACAGAAATGGGGATCTGTCCTAGGAAAGGCACAGAAGTCTGTCAGACAGGTAGCAGAAAGAGTCCATCACAGAGGTCAGTGTGAACCACTCCATTTTTTGAAATTCTCAGTTACCCCAGGGGAACATACCCTACATCTCCCCCTGCTATGACCCAATACCCAGTTACACCCATCTGCCTCTGCCTCCTCGCTGGCCTCCCTGCATCCAGGGTGACATCCGGGCTCCGTATTGGTTTTCTCCTCCATGTGGTAAAGGAGTAGCGTTCTCAAAAACAATACGTAAGAGACTAGCTGGATTCAGATTTAATTATCCCATTATTAACCCTATTGTATCTGATTCCCTCTTTTGACAACAGTAATTAAGAGGCTGCCCTCTTGGGCTTCCTATCCACTTTCAGTCTAGACAGGTGCTCGGCTCACCATGAAGCATAAGCTTTCTTAATGTGTCTGGGAGCCTATGGCAAAACAAACATGGGCTGTGGTTTAGACTCAACTGTGTCCCCAAAAGCCATATGTCCCCTAGTAACTCAGAATGTGACTGTATTTGGAGACAGGGTCTTTAAAGAGGTAATTAAAGTAAGGCCATTGGAATGGGCCCCAATCCAACGTGACTGGTGTCCTTATAAGAAAAGGGGATCAGGACACAGACACACATGGAGGGAAGCCCATGTGAAGACACAGGAGACGACAGCCATCAGCAAGCCCAGGGGAGGGGACCAAGCCTGCCAACCCTTTGGTCTTGGACTTCTAGCTCCCAGAAATGTGGGAGAATAATTTTCTGTTGATGGCTACCCAATTGGCAGTACTATCTCATGCAAACCGAGCAAATTCAGACAGGCAGATAAAATCCTAAATGTGACTGGTGTCACCTAGGACTTGGCCTTAGGACCATTTCTTTAAAAAATTTTGTCTTCTTTTATTTTGTTGAAAAATTATATATTTTGTTTTTGTTTTTCTATATAAACACACTGGAACAATTATTATGTATTCACATTGTGTGGATGTAGCCTGCAAGAGCAGGAGGATTTGACTCTCTGTAAGGATACAGCTCACCATTATTTATTTCTCAGAAAGGAAGTTGGACCTAATACATCCATGGTCAGCCTTAAGGAACCCATCGTCTCAGTTGGACCAGAGGACTCCTCGCATGTCCTCCCTGGAGCCACACCATGTTGATGAGCCCCAGCAACAGAGTTCTTCACATCAGACCCCGAGGGTGGCCTTCTATGGAAGGTGCAGGCAGCTGGTAGCTCACCTCACAGTCCTTCCAGCTAGGACGGTATGGTCTCTACCAGGCAGCAAGGTAGATCAATTCTGGGGCCCAAACAGTTATTAAGAAGAGAGCTTGAGAACACTTAAAGTTCTCTTGGGAAAAAGTATAATAAGACCAAAAAACAAAATAAAATGTAGGAATCATGTGTGCATGAAGGAGGCTTAGATCTCTACACCAACAGAAGGTGAATTGGCCTTTCTCATCTTATGTCAAAGTGCCTATCTTTCCTTTCAGCCAATCTTGCAGAACACGTTTTCACTGTGCACTGTGGCAGAACACGTGAGCACTGGCTGAGACTTAATATCCGTGGGACATGCAGGGGGTCTGATTATTTGAGAAAACCAGCCCATTTTAGCTGGTCAAAGAAATTCTATACAGGGGTGGTATGTAAATTTTTACCCAGGACGCCTCTAGAGCCGGACTAACGGGCTGTAAATCTAGCTTTGCCATTTGCAGCTGAATTGGGCAAGTGACTTACCCTCTCTGTGCCTCAGTTTTCTCATTTGTTAAATGAGAATAGTAACAGTAGTATCTCATGAGACATTATGAGGATCACTTAAGTTAATACTGTAAAGCGCTCAGAACACGGCCTGGCACCTTGTCAGCAACCACTGGCTGCAATCTTTATTACTGAGTTACATATGCCAGTCCCTCACAGAACTGGGTGGGATTGTATTTTAGTGTTTTGACCTTTGCCTTTGATAGTGCTCAAGTGGAATAATGTTTCTATTTAAATCCCAAGGAAATAAATGATCTAAGGCTCAATCTCTTCTTTATTTGCATGTGGCTACAATTTATAAATATACTTGCCACTCTCTTCCCCCTCCACAACTCCCCCTTTTACTAGTAACTCCCTTCTCCCTGGCTTTTAGTGACTCACTGTCCTCTCTGGGAGGGAAGGGGTGGGGTGGTCCTCCATGTAGCTCCACCTGCATGGTATCAGGTCCACCTCAGGCCACGTGAAGTGTGGGCCCTCCCAGGCCCTCTGAAGTTTGGCACGAGCACCATGCGAATCCATTAGAGGTCCCAGCATTGTCCAGCAAGTGACCACGTGGCTGGCACCCCTCTGTGCCGTGCCGAGGGTGCGGAGTGCCACGGGGGGTTGGCAGGTGCTTGGTATGTATGCCCTGTCCGTGCCCGACGCTGAGCTGGTGCAGCCCCAGTGCACAGGGGCTCTGCAGTGAAGTCCCAGGCATGCTCAGGTGATGGTAAGAGTCCCTGGCGCACACTGTGCCCAGCCAGTGCCTGGCCCTGCTCTTGGAGACCTGTCTGAGGCCTGGCCCCTGGGGTACCTCTCAGGAGCCCTACCCAGGCCCGTTGGCAATCCTGTGGGGGTAGGGCAGCCTCAGGGAGAAGGGGATGTTGTGCCTCCCCTCTCCTGGCCGTTCCCAGACACCATCAGGCATGGGTGATACAGAGGGTCTTTGGCCCTGTTAGAGGGCGTGGCACCCCAGTGTCTCTGTCTCAGCCAGGTGCCAAGCTTTGCCGTCTTCCTGGTAGGGTGTAGAGAGCCCGGGAGGGCCAGGGGCACCCACTTCAGGGACAGGGTATGGAGGCTCGGGTGCAGCAGGGGGGTCTCCAGGGCTCTGGGACCCCCCCAGCACTGGCCCATTGTAGATGTAGATATTGCCAGTGACAGTCACAGACCCGCCGGTGACATGAATGCCGTTGGTACCTGTGGGAAGAGAGGCAGTGTGAGTGGGGCCAAGGTGGGGGGGAGGACACTGTTGAGGAACACAGGCCTGGGTGGCCAGCATCAAACCCCTGCTTCCCGAATGCCCTTGTCCCTCTGCCTTCTCCCCTTTCCTCTGTCCTTGCTCCCCTTTGCTGTTAGTATCTTGAGTTCTGCATCATTTCTGTGTCTGGGTTTTGCAGTCTTCCTCTCCTCTCTGGCTGGGAATCTGGCTGGCTGTGGGAGTCTTTGCCCAGCCCCTCTGTCAGTCTTTTCATTTGTGTCTGGCCCACACCCTCTCTCCCTGCCCGCCCTTCCCCACCCACTCCCCTCCCTGCCACCTGCCCCAAGCTTACCGTGGGCCACCTGGTTTTGCTCTGGGAGCTCTGCCTCCAGCTCTCTGGCCTGGTTCAGAGGACTCTGCTGCTGTAGCACCTCGTCCTCCAAAACTGGGGTCGTGGGGAGCCCAGCCAAGGTGGGGGGCATGTCCCCAGAGAAGGGCAGAAGCGGCTCGACCAGGTCAGGGAAATGTGGGTTCACCCTTGGGGGCTCCCAGCTGCCATGATCCATATTTGATTCCTCTCCCTGAAGGACAGAGGCAGAGAACCGACCAGTGACGTAGCCCTCAGACACACCTTCCCTAATTCCCACATGGACCCTGTGCTCCACCAGCTCTCCTCCTCTCTGATGCTCCTGCGTGGAGGCCTCAGCCCTTGACGCCCCCTGAAGCATGTGCCCCCGGATGTCCCAATGGCTGTCTCCCTCATTTCTTCAGCTCTCTGCTCATAGATCAGCTCACCAGAGAGGCCTTCTCTGTCCACTCTGATATCCTTGGCCACTGTCACTCCCTGTCCCCCTACTTTATTTAGAAATTATCTAAATACAACTATAAAACTGCTTTATTTAGAAATGTTCATTACCTGATACATATTTGTTTAAACTTTTTCTTGCTCCAATGGCTTGTAACTCCAGGAGGGTAGATACTTTACGTTGCTCACTGCTCTAGCCAAGTGCCTGGCACATGACAATCTCAATAAATTCTTAGCCGAATGACTGAGCGAATGGATGTTGACGCCTGCCTGCCCCACCTTGTGCACCTATCTCCCGTGCCCCTCCTTGCCTCCTTCCCAGCCTTCCCCATTACCTCTGGACGCCTCTTGAGCAGGGATCCTGCAACGCAAAATGGAAGGCATGTAGGGCTGCTGGCAGGCTTCCACCCTCTGCACCCACCACGGCGTGTTGCTGCCCACCCTGGGGTCCCAGAGGAACAGGTTTTCATTATCCTCTCTTCACCCTCAGGGTGGGGGCCCAGGTGGAGGTGAGGTCTATGCTGGGGGCAGGCATTGGGAGTCTTGAGGGTCAGCACTGGGCAAGTTGAATATCCCCGCCCCACCCATCCAGGGCCTGCACCCCTGCCTGCATCACGCTACTTCCTACCCAGCTTTCTGCAGAGAGAGGGGTGGCTCTTCCAGGTGCAGGCAAGCACAGTGGTAAGGAACAGGAAGGAGACCAGAGGCAGCAGGACGGCCAGCACCAGCATGGTTCCTGCTGGACAGCAGACAGCACGGGTGATGAGAAGGGCAGAGGGCAAGGGAGTTACGGAACAGCTTTCCACTTCTCTGGGCAACCCAGACAGAAAAGAGGGAGCAGGTTTTCCTGCAGCCCTACTGCAGTTCCTAAAGGCCAAATCAGAGAAGCTTCCCTTGGGTTACAGAGAAGAGGAACTAGGCCAGTCTTGGGGAGAGCCTCCTGACAGCCAAGAGAAACTGCATGGTGGATGGAGTTGTTTGGGGGGGGTGCAAGAGGCTACCCACCTACGACCAAGACGGAGACAGTGTTGGGTGGGGAGGATGGGAGTCTGTGCAGTTGGTTTTCAAGGGCTGAAGGTGGCAGGGGGGCGGCAGATCAGGGAGGGTGGGACTTCGGGTTGTGCGCAGACTCAGGCCACAGGGTGGAGCCACATTTCTGCGGACTTGACCATCTTACCAGAGGCCACTGTAGGGGCAGAGATTGCCCCTCTTTGTGGGGGTGTCTGCAGGGCTGGGGGAGGAGGGGAGCCACTCTGCCTGTGGCTGCCTGGGAAAGAAGGGGCTGCCGGTTCCAGGAGGGGAACGAAAAGGGAGGCTGGGAATTCAGCGTCTCAGGATGATACGTCCTTTCATGGGCCTGAGCGTGGCCATTGCTAGCACGGAGTCTACAGTGCCCATCACATGTGCCTGAGGACAGGCAGTAAGGCTTGAACATTTGCATACTGAAGTTTGCCTTTTCTGGCCCACCTAAATCTGTGGCTTAAGGAAGGGCAGAATGGGAGACCTGGGAAAAAACTGGATCTGGAGTCTTGGACTCCTGGGTTCCAGCCCAGTGGTATGAGTTTTTAAAGTAATTTCACCTCTTTGAGCCTCAGGGTTTTCATAGATAAAATGAGGGGGTTGCTCACATACTCACTCAGATTCCAGCTCTAAAATGCCAACTGTATTTGATATATAGTTTAAAAGTAATAAAAGAATATGGAAAAAAATGTATGACATAGTTGAAAGAAGAATCAGGTTATAAAATATTCAAATGACTCTACTTTTAGAAAAAGAAAAGATACATACAGACATACACAGAAACACATCTGGGAGAACCTATTCAAAAATTAAGAGCAGATATGCCAGGTGAGTGTCCTGTGGATGAGTTTTAGTTTTATCTAAATTTTCTCATTTTGTGCAGTGTGCATGCCTCATGGCACCAGCTTTGGAGTAAGAAAGACCTGAGGACAGGTCCTCATAACACCAGCTGCCATGCAGGTGATCTTGGGCAAGCCACATAACCTCTCTGAGCCTCAGTTTGGTATCCCTCATCAGTGAGGATGAGAGAACTGCTCTATAGGGTCATCAAGAGGACTAAACATGTTAGTGAATGTCAAGTGTTCGCAGAGTGCCTGGCACACTGCTTCTCAATAAATGGAAGCTATTATATAAATATTTGGTCATTTAAAAAAGTTAATAAACTCTCCCCCCATGGATAATGATTGCAGTCATTAGAAATATCCAGTAATTGTCTATTAGGCTAGGAAGAATAACTACACAGAAAAAAAACAAGAAAGAGTCGAATGTGGAATCATCAAACAATGAAAGTGTATTATCTAATAAAGAGGGGTTCAGTCTAGCAAATGGATTACATGATGGTAGCGTGTCCAAAATGATGACAGTGATACCAGCTACAGTTACCTGTCAGTGAGGGGGTGTTTCCTGGGGTCCTGTATAATGCATAACTTTAAAAGTGTGTGTGTATGTGTGTAAACTGGTCTAGGGTTACTCAGATTTCTCTTTTAGGAGCGTTTCTTCTTGCCCCAGTTCTGAGAGGGAAGCAGTCATCTTTTCCCTATTTTTTGGATGGGAGGAGTTAAGGTGTTTTCCCAGACCCTCCCTCCCTGGGCCCCTCAGCCCTGACCCCTCACCTGGCATCTCGGGGGGCTCTGGTGGATTTCTGCAGCTGGTGTCCATCTGGGCGGTTCCTGGAGCTGCTTCCACCAGGCCCTGGTCCTCACACCTGTGGGGGAAAGAGAGGCCGCACTCAGGCGGGCACGTGGCTGGAAGTGGCGAGGCAAGCCCATGGAGCTGAGCATGGCGCTGGGGGTGATGTGTCAACAACTGGGGCTTCAGAGGGCGGGAGCAACGTGGTAGGGGCACACTCACCGGGTGTGAGGCTGGCAGCGGGCACTGGGGGAGGAGGCGTTCTGGAAGTGCCCTGCCTTACAGGGAACACAGTTGCTGTTAGCCTCCCCAGCTCCGTCTGGCAAGAAAAAGGCAAGGCCGGCCAGGGTGAGTGGACGAAGGGATGCTCTTGCCCAGTTGGAAATTTCCTTGACACCCACTGGGTGGACCCCTTCCTGCCCACCGGCCTCATTCTGTGGCTCCCACGCTTCCTGGCTGCCCCCCTTGCCGAGCTCCCCCTACTGAGCCTCTGCACCCCCCTGATTCCAGTCCCTGGTCTGTTTCTCAGCAGTCCCTTCTGTGAGCCTTTCATAGGAGGGAGAACAGAACCTGAGGGCTCCCCAGGGACACAGTACCATGCTCCCTGCCCCCATTCAAGACCACCAGCACCCAGCCTCCCCCTTACCCTCTGCTCTTGGTGACCTCTGACCTTTGAGCTCAGCTTCCGTGCCAGGTGGGCAGTCAGAGAGTGGCTCGCAGTGTACACACTCAGGGTCCCAAAGGACACAGAACATTCCTGGCTGGCAGCGGCACTGGGTTTTCTGTTTTCTAGTGCAAGGCGCAGTCTCCTTGAAGCCCAGCACTGATGGGGAGGCAGGAGCGCTCAGCAGAGGGGCCGCGCTCTGGGAGGTCCCAGCCCTCCCCGGGCACATCACCACTCACTCTGGTCACAGGGGCGGCACAGCTGGCAGATGGAGAGATGGTTCCAGTGCTCGTTGTAGGAATTTTCAGGGCACATGGCACAAACTGTGTCTTGGCTGCGGCTACATTCAGATGAGACGTGCATGCCTAGAAAGTGAGGGGGCAGGAGTGTCCAGGGACTGAGCTTCCGCCCTCACCTCTGCTCTTGCTGCGTGACCTGGGCCTGCCCCGCTTGGGGCCCACACACAAAGGATGGCCAGTGTCTCTCTGTCTCTGCCAGCTGGTTTTCCTGGGATGGTGTCCGACTTCTCTCTGAGGCGGTGAGGTGGACCGGGGGCCCTGTAGCCCACCTCCCTGTCCCAGGCCTTCTGCGGCCATCGCCTCTCACCTGGGGGGCAGCGGGAGCAGCAGGCCTGATGCTTGGGCTCGTAGTACTCTTCTTCCCGGTCCCGGCAGGTTTGGTTATCCGTGCGATAGGGGGGCACCTTCCAGAGGAGATGGAGGTGGGGGTAGAATTATGCTGGGGAGGGCAGAGGGACTAGCCAGAGGGCTGCCCAGACCCATCTTCCCTCCCCAAGCCTGCCCCACCCACCTACACAGCCCCTCCCTCACCAGTCGGGGCTGGGAGGCTGCCAGGAGCCCGCAGAGGCCCAGTATGAGTGGCCCCCAGGCCAGGCCGCAGGAGGAGGCAGCCCTCGGCAGGCGCATGGCGGCCAGGCAGCCCGTCGACCAGAGGGGTGGAGGCCTGCGAGGAGGGTGGGAGGCCTGGACGTCCTGCCGTGGTGGCAGCAGCCTCCCGGGCCCAGGGGCTGGGACAGGACTGGCTGATGCGCCCCGGGGGGCTGGAGCCTCGGGCCAGGCCTGGCCTCCAGGGCTCCAGAGCCGGGCTCAGGAAGTGGGAGTGGAGCGAGCCAGCCACGGGGCGGGGACAGGGAGCGCTGGGAGCCGAGGCAGCTGTCGCAATCGGGAAGAGGAACAGGCTTGGCTGCCCGACGCAGGGCGGGAGGGGGTGGCCGGGAAAGCACGTGAGGGCAGCGGGGCCGGAACCAGGCCTCCTCCCTTCTTTGAGAGGCTGACCGGGAGAGGAGGACGGCAGGGGCAGGCCAGGCCCGGCTGGTGGGGAAGAGACAGCGCACAATCCTCAGATAGGCCCCCAACAGCCCGTCTGGGCAGAGCTGACCAGGAACAAATGGAGTTCAGACAGAGCATTGTTCAGCCAGGAGCCGGATCTGAAAAACGGAGGGACCTGGGACTGACAAGCACGGAGAGGGCAGAGACCCACAGAGGCTGGGGACAGCCAGCCAGAAGCAGCATGTGGGAACCACAGTTCCAGTTGGCAGACTCTCTGGACTCCTGGATTCTGGCCCTATAGTGTGACTTTTTTTTTTTTTTTTTGGTATCATTAATCTACAATTACATGAGGAACATTATATTTACTAGACTCCCCCCTTCACCAAGTCCCCCCCACAAACACCATTATAGTGTGACTTTTTAAGATAAGCTGCAAAAGAGTAGCAGGCCAGCCCTCCCTCCCCTGATGCAACTCTGCCCACACATTAGTGGGCACAGGTCACCTACAAGACCCCGCAGAGGGTGCAGTGGGCCCCTGCTCCTGGCCCCTAAAGCACGGGAGGATGAAGACCGAGTTCCAGATGAGTGGGGCCCGCTGTGCCAGAGCTGAGCCCATGCAGCCCCCTCGCTTCGAGGATGAGAACACTGAGGCGCGGCTGACGCGCACAGGAGACCAGGATTCCAGGGGAGCCTTGTGTGGTCCCTGCCCCTTTCTTCCCATCCTTTCCCTGCAACCACGAACAACCCCCTGAGACTACCTGTAGTTGTCTGCCCCCTCCCCACTTCAGCGAGGCCCTCTGGTCTCCAGGCTTCTGTGATCCTGGCTGACCTCCACCTGTCCTTGAGGCTTGCTCAGGCACTGGGAAGCACCCCCATCCCAGGTTGTGCAGCCCCCATGCAGACAGCTCTCAGTGACCCACAGGGTCTCCTGCCCCATGCAGACAGCTCTCAGTGACCACAGGGTCTCCTGAGAAGAACTCAGGGCCAGTCTTCATTCTTCCATACAATCCTCCCCAACTTTTCTACTCTCCCCTAAATTATTTTGAAGCAAATCCCAGACATATGTCACTTGAAAACATTGAGGATTTTACTCTAAAAGACAGGTTCTTTTTCTTTTAACTGAAATATATAAACAATGAAGTGCACAGCACACTAACTTTACATGTACAGAGCCTATGAGCTCTGCAATGGCCATGTCTGGGTTCCCAGTACTTGGCACAGAGTCTGGCACACACCGCGTGTCCAGTACATATTTATAGAATAAATGAATGATGCCTTCCCCACATCCCACAGCCAGTCTACGGCAGAACCAACCTAGGGCCCCAGGCTCCTGACTTCCAGGTCCCAGATCATTCCAGCAAACACACTGCCTCCCTGGGACTTAGGGCTGCCTCCCCTGGCATGAGAGGCTGGCTTACTCTCTTGTGAGAGGTCCCCTGGGCACTGCTCTGCTCCTGTCCCTGGAAGCCATGTTCAGTGCTCCTCTTTCCCCTCGTTGGTCTGACAGGCTGGCAGGCTCTGGGTGGAAGAGCAGAGAAGTCCTGGTGCAGCATGCGCCTGGGGAGGAGGGCTCACAAAGGGGCAGGGGTCCACCTGAGCTCTAGACATTCCACTCTCCTCTCCTGGTACAGGCATCCGACCTGCACTCTGCTTGTAAATGTTCATCCAGGTGGTCCACCGCTGCCCAGAAAGGGAAGAGACAGAACAGCATGCCCTGTTCAGGCTGTGGCTCTCTCTGAGTCAAGGGGACTGGGGCTGAGACTGGCACTGCCGAGCTCTGAAATGCATAAGGGTATGTGTGTTGAGTGGCCTCAAGTTTTTTGTTCTCTTTTTTCTTTTTATTATGGAAATTCACACAAAATATATACAAACACAAAAGGGGAGGAAATAGTCTTGTGAACTCCTAGCTTCAACTCAGGGCCAGTCTTCATTCTTCCATACAATCCTCCCCAACTTTTCTACTCTCCCCTAAATTATTTTGAAGCAAATCCCAGACATATGTCATTTGAAAACATTGCAGGATTTTACTCTAAAAGACAGGATTCTTTTTATTTTAACTGAAATATATAAACAATGAAGTGCATAGCACACTAACTTTACACGTACAGATGAATTTTCACTTTCGCTTGTTCCTGTGAATGTCCCCAGAAGGTTTCCTGCACAGCAGAAGGTCCCTGCTTTACAGGTGAGCACTATCTCCAATGCTTTTTATCCCCAGCTGGCTGAACTACACATCCTTCTTTCTGTTGCCTCTCATGTCACTTTGGCCTTCAAGGACTCTCTGGGACCTAAGGAAAGAGCCCTAAAGCCTGTACTTTAATCTTGCCCCATCATTTCACCTCTCTGGGCCTCTTTTTTGGTGCCAGTCAGTTGTTGGTTTACCTGCAGAACTGCCCTCCACCTTCCCCTGCTCTGGTCCGTACCACTAAGGGGAACTACATGTCCCAGATGCCTCTGTCTTCTGGGTAGGTTCAGCCAATAGGAAGACAGGTGGGTGGGCGGAGGGAAGAATTCAGCCTTTCTCCCCAGTCTCTTTACTTTCAGACATAGCCTGTGGTTGGTTGTGTTTCTTCCTTTCCTCCTTCATAATCCCATTTCTTACCAGGGAGCCCCCACTATTTAGATCTTGCCAAATAGCTCTGCGAGTCTGTAATACTACATTACCTTGCTGTCTGCCCAGCCCTAGAGTCGTAGCTGCTTCCAGCTTTGCTGTTTCTGGGTTACCTCGCTTCCTGTTGGCTTCTCAGTTCATCCACTACCCATGTACCAATTCCCTGTGTTTTCTTCCATTTGAAAGACTTGGAGTGTTTCCTCTTTCCCAGGGGGAGCATAATTGACAAACCTTGTCAGTAAATGGTTCTTGTGCCTTCCGGCCTCCTCCAGGAGGACGAAGGGAGACTCCCTTGGTGAGGAATTCTGGATTCCTTGAGGGTATGCCATTGTCTCTGCTCCTTTCACGTTCTTCAACAGCTTCCTTGAAGTTTTAATGATTTGCATTAGGAACACCAGACCCAGAGCGAGCACACCATGGACTCTCAGGACTTGTGGGGTGGGGCTCTTCCCCCAGGTCTTCAGCAGAGGGGATTGCTCAGAGATCCTTCTTCTCAGAGGCCCATGAAGAATCCAAAAGGGAGTTGGTGGGTGTGGATTCCTCTAAATACTCCCTTTCCTTCCTCTTCCCCTCTCTCTGTTCTTAGCCAACTGGTGCCCTTGGAAAGAGTCTGGTAAATACTGAGAAATGTGTAACTGATGAGGGTCATCTTTCTCCAGAGTGCATTTTCACTAGGGATGGTCCTCTAGCCCAGTTGTTCTCAAGTGGGGTGATTTTGGCCCCCAGAAGACACTGGCCATATTTGGAGGAGTTTCTGATCGCCATGTTGCAGGAGGCGTCGAGTGAATATTGGCCAGTCTGCTGCACAGGATGCCCCACAACAAAGAACTATCCCAAATGTCAGTAGTGCCAAGGCTGAGAAATCCTGCCTCAACCTGAAGGAATAAGCTGCTAATGGTGAATGTCTAAGCATCCTGCCAGGTGACTGGACCAGGAGTGGCAGGGGATTGTCTGGTACATCAATTTAGGTTAAGGAGAAGTTCATAACATATTAACACAGATAAAAGGGTTTACTGTTTTCACCTTGGGCAGCCCATTGTGGAAAAGCTAATTAGCTCTAAGCACTAAGAAATAAGAGTTATATTTAATTGAGTTACTCATTTTTACCCTAGAAAGGATAGAGACTGAAACAGAAAAAGTGGAGGATAATTTAGATAAATGAATAGATGAAAAATTGGTTGGTTATCAGATGAAATTAGGATATTTGATATTTTGGGGATGCTTGCTCATAGCACACCACTCTCTGTCAAAAATAAACCTTGGGTCTTGCCCAAGATGCTAATTCTGCTGTCTTCTGCAGAGTGGGCCAACAAAGAGTTACCACTAGACAGTGGGGCCCCCAAGACAGATAAGCCCAGTGCCTGTCAGAGAACTCACAATATGACCCGCGCATAGGTAAACATGCCAATATACACATGCACATGCACACAGCAGCGTAACAGTACACAGTGCGGGGAAAGGGCTCTGGACAAGGCTCTCTTGGGAGTGTGGAGGAGAAAGTGACCACTTCTGTCATGTCCTGTTCTTCAGAGAGCAAGAGGTGGAAAGACCCACTGGACTCATGACCTTCATCCAGCTGTAGAACCTCTATTTCACTTCTCTCCCAGTAGCCTTTGCTCACTTTATGGCCACACCAATGGTTAGGGAATAGCTGGTGCTGGTGGGGGTTGGCGGCCCTGGGAGGGAAGGAAGAGCTGGGGCTCTGGGAAAGGTTGGGGGAGCTTCCAAGACAAGGATCCCCATGGCCTCTGGTCCCCCACAGAGCAAGACTCCACTTCTCTGGAAGTCAGGGGAGCAGTACTGGGAAAAGGGAAGCTTAGTGATCCATTGGGCCCCATCCCTAATCTTGGGTGACTGTGGACAAGTCACTTTGTTCTCTGGGCCTTGGTTCCCTTGTGCATTAAGCAAGGGGCTGGATGTGGAGTCAGCTGGAAGGGGACTTTGCAACCATCTGGGCTGCCTTATTCCCCCTGCCCCACTATTTCAATTTTCAGATAAGAGCACTGGGATCCAGAGAGGCAAAGTGGTTTTTGCAAAGTCACACAGTTTAAAAGCAGAAATGGAAGTTACAGAATACCTGTAACATGGTTCCACTCATGGAAAAACTACACATTAAAAAAAAATACATGTAAATCTATAAGAACGCACAAAAAGATATAGAGGGATGCACAGATTACAGTGGTTCCCCTTGGGTAAGGAGTGGGTAAGGAATGGGACAAAGGGAGGCTTTTATTGTTCCTTATACTTCTGTATTGTTGAAAAATTATATCACAACAAAAATGTATTTGGGTATTACACCTGCACTTAAAAGATAATATTTAGTATTTATGTTACATTAATATTTGGAGCTATCACAAATGCATAGGTCTCAGATTTCTATTTTTCTCACAACAACAAGCTTGCTCCAGCCCATTCCAGATGGAGAATGCTGCTGTTTCTAAGCGCATAGCCTGGCAGGCAGCTACAGGGACACCACACAGTCTCGTCAGCTCAGACCAGGCCTTGCAGTTCTTCTCATAGAGCCCTTGAGATGAAAACTATTTGGTGTGCTGCCCTAAGCCAGTGGTTGCATTTCAGGCACCAGCTAGCAAATAGAAAAGGCAGGGAGGTACTTCTCAGAACCTCTGAGATAAAGTAGGCAAGGTGCTGCGTACTCCATTATATAGGATTGTCCTTTATTTAAAGACCTGGTTCAAAGGTGAATGGAGCTTCTATTCTAGGGGTGCCTGGGTTCTGTAGGAAGGTGGGACAGTGTAGAGATCACAGAGCCAGGGAGATAATCCAGGACCCAGATTTCTGATGAATCCATGGACTCTGTGTGATGTGTGAACCTTTCTGGCTTTCAAAACCAGGTGCGGGAGAGCCCCGATTCTCCATGAGTCTGTGGCTGGTCTGTCTTGGGAAGTAAATGGCAAAAGCCCAGTGGAGACAACCCCAGAGGAGAAGAATTCTGATTCTGTTTCTCACTCGGCTGCTATTTTGTTTTGTGTCCTCAGAAAACTGGCTTATCTCCTGTCCCCAGCAGGCCTCAGAAAACTGGCTTATCTTTGTGGAGGATCAGTTTCTTCATCTGGAAAATGGAGAAAAAGTCAGCCTTTCCCCTTCCTTAGCAGGGTGTCCCCAGCAGGTGTCAAGGGAAGCAAAGGACCAGGCTTTGGAATCCTGGTTGACATCAGCTCTTACTCTGAGAGGCCACAGGAGACCAGCAGAGAGGAAGCCATAGGGCTGGGTTGTGCCCTGAGCCTGGGTACCTTGCTCCCCTTTTCTTTGCCTAGTAAACTCCTGTTATTCCTCAACACCCAGCTGAGATGACACCTTCTCCAGGAAGTCTTCCTGAGTCTCCACAGGGTGAGTGCCTCTCCCCCCATGCCCCTAGCTCCCTCAGCACGCAGTTCTTATCTCTGCCACTAGAATCCTTATCTTATCATATTGCAGGCTTGTCTTCCCCCACCTGTCCACTCAAGTTGGGCCCCCGTCTGCCTGTCCCAGGCCGGCTCTGCCCAGGAGGCGGGAGAAGCCGGGCACACACTCTGGGCGCCTCCGGGGTGGGGGCGGGGGGTGGTCCACCGTGGCAGACCTCCACAGTCACGTGCAGGGCCTGGGCCTCCCTGGGCCCTCTCTTTGGGCCTGGTTCTCTGACCCTTCCCTCTCTGCTTGCTCACTGCTTGGCACTTTGCTGCTGGATTAAGTTTGGGGCAGAGATTTTGGGGAAAAACACAGCCTCTGCCAGTGAGCTTCCCTTTCCTTCCAGGTGTGGCCTCGGGCCGTGCCCACCCTTCTCCTCTGCGACGCCCAGCACTGCCCACGTCCCGCCCTGATGCTCCCTGGGCTCCAGGCCTGTGCCCAAGCGCTCGGCCTGGCCCCTGTGCTGCCTCTTGGTGCCCACATTCCTGCAACCCCGTGACTACAACAGCGGACATTACACATTCTTGGCCTGGCAGCCAGTGATGTAAAAAAGAACAGAATGTCCCAGGGCCCCGCCCAGCCCCCACCTTCACCTGGGCCCCTCCCAGGCTGGCCTGGTCGGGGTGGGGATGAAGAGACAGGAGGGAAGAGGATGGGCCGGGGGGAGAGCTGAGGCAGAAGAGGGCTTCCGGTGAGTGCCAGCACCAGGCAGGCCACGAGGTGTGCCCTCATCAGTGGGCAGGGAGGGACCTGCAGATACCCCTTCTCCTTCCCCTCCCAGACCTGGGGTGAGGCTGACCTGTGAGTGCCCTTTCGGGGATTCCTCAGGGAGGGGACCTAGCTTCTGGAAGCCCACTTGGGGCTCCCTTCCCTCCCTGTCCCCCCTGCCAGGAGGGGAGGGTCCCTTTGGGGCTGACTCCCCACCCCCCTGTCTGCCTCTCCCCTAACCCGCTCCGCACCCTCACAAGTTCTTCCTCCTGTCCTCCTCCATCATTTCCATTTCCCACCCTCCCTGCCCTCCTTGTCTTACTCATCCTGGCTGTCCTTTCTCCGTGTCTTGCCCTCCTGGCTTTGCATTCAGGATCCTTCCAGTTGTCTGAGATCTCTGGCCCTCCCCTGCCACCCTGTCTCCTAGCTGGTCAGCTCCCCAACTCTTCTTCAGACCTGGGTTACCTTCTGCGGCCCCAGCACCCCCGAGTCACCGGCTCTCAGGAGCCCTCCTCCCTTTGGAAAACTCCGCTCTGACTCCGCCTTTGGCCCACCCCCTGCCCTGCTCACCTTTAATTGAGATGCTAATGAGGCTTCTGTGGCTTCCAGCCCTGCCCGGCGGGCGGGCTCCCTGGCCAGGCCGCTGCACCTGTCAGGTGAGGGGGAGGTTGGACTGCCAGATTCAGCTGGAAAGGAACCAGTCCCAGTCCAGCCACAACCTGGGAGTCGGGAGCGGGAGGCGGCCCAGGCCTCCCCGACCCTGCAGTCCTTGGGACGACGAGGGAGTCAGGGCACAGCCTGAGGCGAGGGCGGGAGACCCAGGAGAGAGCCCGACTTAGAGGGGGAAAGACAAGAGCAAGGGAGGCAGGATCAGAGAGTCTGGCACCCAGAGAGGAGGCAAGCAAGGAAGAAGACAGCTGGGGAGAGACCCAAAGAGAAGCAACAGGCAGAGAGACCCACAGCTAAGACACGGGTCCTGGAGGAAGAAGGCCAAAGACAGACTGGCCCACAGCGGAGGCTGACTGTGGGGACAGAGAGGGAGGTGCTAGGACAGAGACCAAAACGTGGCCTTTATCAGGGAACAGAGAGGCCCCTGCAGAGCGGTCCAGCTCCTGTCCTGGCCCCGATTCCGGAGGTCAGCTGGCTCTGGGGAAGGTGGAGGGATGGAGGAGTGGGCTCAGGTGGGTTGGGGTTTAAGGTGATGATGGGGGACGGCGCCCAGAGCCCAGCCCTGACCCTCACCCTCCACAATCTCCAAGGGCTCATGAAGGGAGACAAGCGCGAGGAGCAGGGGCCGGGCCCTGAACCTGCGGCTCCCCGGCAGCCCACGGAGGAGGAGGAGGCCCTGATCGAGTTCCACCGCTCCTACCGAGAGCTCTTCCAGTTCTTCTGCAACAACACCACCATCCATGGCGCCATCCGCCTGGTGTGCTCGCAGCACAACCGCATGAAGACCGCCTTCTGGGCCGTGCTCTGGCTCTGCACCTTCGGCATGATGTACTGGCAGTTCGGCCTGCTGTTTGGAGAGTACTTCAGCTACCCCGTCAGCCTCAACATCAACCTCAACTCGGACAAGCTCGTCTTCCCTGCCGTTACCATCTGCACTCTCAATCCCTACAGGTCAGTCGTCCCTCTGCCACTTCAGGGGGGCCCAGAGGTTCCCCCTGGGCAGGCAGACCCTCAGACCCAAGGGCAGGAGGTGGCCCTCCTGTCCCCAGCAGGCCTCGCTTGGGCAAGACAGGGAACCCTCTACCTGATGGACTGGCAGTGGCTCTGCCCACGGGGCACTCCAAGCCCCCAGCCTCACCCAGGGTGCGGGTGGACCACCCCTCTTCCTTTCCCTCCTTCTGCCTGCATGTGGGAGGGAGTGCTGTGAGGTTGAGATGCCAAAAAGGCCGAGTTGTGGTCATCCCCATCCTTTCCCCGGAGCAAGAGGAGAGGGAAGGGCAGGCAGCCCCCACCCCCACCTGGAGAGAGGACTCTAATGGGGAGGTGAGGCCGCGCAGGTGGTGGTGTGGCAGTGGGGGGTGGGAGCTGGCTGAGGTGGGGCCCTGCCCATCTGTCCTAGTGTGGAAGGAGTTCGTTTTGGGGAAAACAAAGTGTGGGGTGGTGGCAGAGTGATCTGAGCCCTGAGCCAGCTGAGGCTGGGGGTGGAGAGTTGCGGGAACCGGACGGGACAGAAAGCAGCCCCCTGTCCCCCAGTCTCCCAACACCCAGGTGACCCCTGCTGGGCTGAAGAGTTCACCTGCCCAGGTGCCTGACTTTTAAGTGCTCAGGTGTGTCCTGAGGTTTTGAGTTTCATGACTGCTCTTTGCCAATTTTTCATCTGAAAGCCAAAGGGGGTGGTAACCGTGGAGAAGAAAGGAGGGCAGGACTGGGTGTTTATATATACCTTTTATTTATATATTCACTCAGTCCAGCAATGCCAGCCAGACACTGTGCTAGGCACCTGGCAAATGGGTTCATTAAAAATTCACACACTCTTCGTTAAGGCCAGGTCCTTTGCTAGGTGGTGGAAACGCAAAGATAGAATAAGATGGAAGAGATAGGCATGGAAACACCTGCAGTCCACTGTGCTAAGTGTAATAAAAATTGCGAGAGTTACAGTCTCTCTGCCTGCAAGGAGCATAAGGCTTATGAGTGTGTATTTGTGATTGCATGAGTGTGTGTGTATGTGAGCAAACATATTGGGTGTGTGTGCAATTATGGATGACTGGGACAGGTCACATATTGGGGGTGGAGACCCCTACTCCCCATATTCTACCATGTCCCGAGGTGTGTCATTGACTAATAAGGGTTGGGACATCCTGTCCTGCAGAGAAAAAGCTGCTGGGCCATTTAACTGATTAGCCTCCTTCTAATGTATGGGGTAAGGGGTCATTGACTAGGAAAATGCTGATGCCCCAGACACTGCCAAGTACTCTACAGGAATCCCTGAGAATTCTCACAACAATCCCACAAGGCAGGTACTGTTATTATCCCTTTAGTATTTCCCTGAGAAAACTGAGGCAAAGGGAGACAACTCACTAGGTCACAGAGATAGTGGTCGAGCTGTGACTCACCCTCTGTTTGTCTGATCACAAACCTGTCTCTCTCTTTTTTGATAAGTATTGTTGATATACAGTCTTATATTGGTTTCAAGTGTACCACACAGTGGTTCCACCCTTACCTATATTATTAAATCCTCACCTCCAATAGTGCAGTTACTACCTGTCACCATAGGAAGATGTTACACAGTCACTGACTCCTATCTCTTCTTAATACCCAAGATGTGGGACGGGGAATAAATGAAGATTCCATCAGATGTTCACCTCGTATTTCTGGGCTGTCCATTCCTTCTTTCAGCCTCCTTCCTCTTCCCCTGGGGCCCGTGGGCTTTGCTCCTCTTCCTCCTGACCCTATGGCCCCCCTGCCCTGATCTTTCCCCCAGTCCACCCCCACTACCTCTGGGCTGTGGTGGAGGGGGGCGACCTTGGGCTGCTGTGAGCCAGTGGGCAGGCAGGAGGTAGGGACAACAGTCAGGGTGGCAGGCTTTCAATGTGATATTTGTGGTTGAGAGATGTGGGTGAGAGATGGAGAGGGCAGGGTGGATGTGTTGAGCCTGTGTATTTCCTAAGGTCCTGCTGGGTTCAGGGCCCTGGACAGTCCAAGAAAAAGCCCCAGGGAATGGAAAGCAAGTCCCCGCCTCTGGGGCCTGTAGGCTGGGAGGCAGGGGTCCACACAGAAAGAATCCTTCAGCCCAAAGGGCTGCCGCAGGACAGAGTGAGGAGAGAGCACTCTGGAAGAGAGGGGAGCTGGGCTAGTTCAGGGGAGGGATCCTGAATACCTACTCTGTGCTTGGTTCCATGTTGGGGGCTTGATTAGTACTATCTCATTAATCCTGAAAAGTCCAGGGACGTGGGCATCATTATGGTTCACATTTTGCAGATGAGGAAATGGAGGTGCAATAATCTGAGCAAGGTGACACAAAAAATAATAAAACAATGACAGTTAACACTTACATGCTACTTAATATGTGCCAGACATAAGTTAAATATTTACATTAATTAGATTTTTAATTTTCACAAAAGACCTCTGACGTAGGTAGCAGTGTTATTCCCATTTTATAGATGAGGGAACTGAGGTCCAGGCAGACTAACGTGCCCAAGTTCACACAGGTGGTGAAACTGGACATCAGAAATCACTCCCCTCACCTGGGAGCCAGTGCGTCTCAGGTTAGCAGCCAAGTACAAACCAAGTGTGTTTGATTTCAAAGTTCTTTCTCCTGTTGCACTTCAAGGAGGGGCAACAGCAGCCCAGAATCATGGGGGGCTGGTGGGAGCCCATGGGGAAGAGCAGCAAAAAGGGGTGCAGGAAGGAGGGACGCAGGGCTTCTGGCTTCTGTCCAAGGAGAGAGGCAGGGCTGGGTGGACACCTAATATACAACCTTGTGGGTGGCGACCTGGTGTGAATCACCGCTGCTGGGGCAGGAGGCAGGGGGCAGGTGACTCCCGCCAAGGCAGCAGGGAGGAAGTGGGTGAGACAGAGGAGCCTGGAGATAGCTGGTATGGGGGCAGGGTTGGGTCAGGGATGCCTGGCTCCCAGCAGGACACACACTGAGAGGGGAAGGAGGAAGTGCTGGGTTCTGGGCAGCTCTGTCACTTCCAGGAAAGGGGGCAAGGGTGGAAGATCTTCTGATGCTAAGCAAGGAGGTGACAAGAACCTGGTGTGAAGGGTCAGCCTCTGTGATCCCTTCCTTCCTGGTCAACGCAGGGCTTTTTTCACCCACTCCTGGGAGGGATTAAGGCTGGATCTAAGGAAGGACTTGGGTTCAAACAATAAAGGAGGTCAGGGAATCTTCCTTCCCAGAGTAGGCAGGCAGGGGCACGGCAGCGGGAATGGGGGAAGAGAGGGCGCTGAGCTAGGCCATCATCCCTAAGCTTGGTGGGGAGACCCTGCAGGATGTGGACACCAGGCTCTGTGCTGGCGGCCCGGCAGGCACAGGAGCCCAGACTCTTGGCGCTGACCCCACCTCAGTGATGGGCTACTCTTGGCCTGAGCCTCACTGCCTCAGCAGCTGCTGGTAGAAAGTTTTTCCTTATGCAAAATTTACCTCATCATAACTTCTCTGAAGCTGCCCTAAAAACAGCTCCTCCTTCCTTACCCCACGGCTATGTCAGCAGCAACCTCCAGCAGCCTGCAGAGCCCACCATTGCATCCTGGTCCTAACAAGCTTTGCTGAGGAGGGACTGTCCCCCCAGAGGCAGCTGAGGAACCGAGGCTCTGAGAACTGGGGCTCTGCATGGCTCACCCGGCTGTTAAGTGGAGGAGTCAGAGTTGGAATCTGTCTTCCACCTGCTCTTGTTCAGACGGCAAAGTCACATGGCAGATAAGTGGCCAGCAGTGCTCCTGTGTCTCCTGTACCTCCTTTGCCAGTACTTTTCATATATTAACTAATTTAATCCTCATAACAACCCAATGTAGCAGGTACTAGTCATCCTCCCACCTCACAGGTGAGGAGGCAGAGAGACACAGGAGGAGTAAGTTCTCTAAGGCTAGCCCTCTGACGGGTGCCAAGACTAGGATGTGAGCCCGGAGCGCTGCTTCGAACTGAGTTCCTGTGACTTTCCCTTTGAAACTGATGGCATGGTTTCCAGGGCCCTCGCCTTCCTGGCTGTCCTTCCTCTGACAGTCAGTGGTTTGTGAACATCTATTGTTCTTAAAATGTTGCAGCCAGGATTGAAGTCCACATGTGATCTAGGAGCTCAGAGGGGCTGACTGTCCTCAGGAGGCTCACAGTGAGGGGCTGTGGCCACACTGTGGGCAGGCTGAGCTCACAAGAGGCCGTGTGGAGGGACCCCTTCCAGGCTGTGTGTTCACAGCTCCCTGGGAGACAGGCTGGAGGTGCTGAGATGTGGAGGAGAATGGGCCTGGGGAAGGGGCCAATGACAGGGAAGTCAAGGCTTCTAGGTGGTCCCTGGAGGAAGGAGGGAGTTGGGTAGGCCCCCAGATGCCCAGTGGCAATGGAGAGGAAGCTGGTGAGTTTCCGGTACCCAGCTTCACCTAGTACTTCTGGAATGCTGGCTGAGAACGCTCTGCTAGGGGCCTCTGGGTGGGTGGGATGGTGGCCTGGGCAAATCCCAAGGCTGCCCAGTGAGCATGGGCTCTTCTCTAGGAGGCCACCAGGGAGAGAGAGGGAGAGAGGATGAGGAGATATGCAGACAGGCAGAGAACAAGGGAAGCTGTGTCCCTACTCCTGCCAGTCTGTCCTGGGCAAAGAAGAGGGGCTGGAGGGGAGACGGCCAACTGTGGGAAAGGAGGCTTTGATTCCCAGTTTCAAGTGCTCCTGAGCCCAGAGGCAGAAGTCACGGAAACAGCAGGGGCAGTGGCATCCGACACACCTAGGCTCAAATCTTGGCTCCTGTTATTTCTTAGCTGAGAAATGTTAGGGAAGTTGTCCAATCGAAGGGCCTCAGTTTCCACAGCTGTAAAATGGAAATAGTAATGCCTGCCTGATGGCAGTGGGAGTGAGGGCAGTGAGTGTGACCTGGGAAGGAGGTCAAGCAGAAGGGCTGAGCTGTCCTGCTGAAGCCCCTTGTGGGCATACTTTATCCCTGTCCAGCCCCGGTCTCCTCTTGCCAGGCCCTCCTGCTTGCAGGACAAGATCAGAGGTCATGTGCATTTTACTCAGTGGCTGGTTGTCTTACCTCTAGGTGTTGACTGAAAGGGAGGGAGAGATTGCTTTTTCGAAGGGATGACGTGGGAATACTTCTCCCAGCCTTAAGCCAAGAAACAGGAGCACAGTAGGCCTTAGCAAGTGAGGCATTCTATAAGGGGCCTGGCCTTTCCTGCGGTGGTGGTGGGGCTCATCCGAGGCCTCTCTCAAAGAGGCTTCTCGGAGGGAGCCGACACAGAGGGGCTGGCACACGGACAGCCTGGGCTCAGTGGAGAAGAGTCACGTGGGTACAGAAGTGACAGCCTGAGGTCAGTGATGAGAATGAGGGAGGTGTAGGAGGCTGGAGAGGGGCACCAAGGAACTTGAGACAGTAGGCGGGATGGGAAGGGAGGCCCAGCCAGAGATGTGCTGGCTCATGTCATGCAGCTGACTCCAGCCAGGTTGGGAGACCTGGATTCTTCCTACGTGACCATGAGAAAGATATTTCAGTTTCCTGGGCTTCAGGCCCTTGTGGTGTTTTTCTGATATTCAGTGGCCTCTTCACTTTGTATCACTGGATATTTTCTCATTTAAGCCTCTAAGAGCTTCATGTGGTAGGCAGAT
The DNA here is from genome assembly GCF_030020395.1 of Manis pentadactyla. Taxonomy (NCBI): domain Eukaryota; kingdom Metazoa; phylum Chordata; class Mammalia; order Pholidota; family Manidae; genus Manis; species Manis pentadactyla. Next base: position 64,071,903 of record NC_080032.1, on the reverse strand, counting down.
CTAGTGTTATGCCCATTCTACAGATGAGGAAAGTGAGGTCGCATTCAGAAAGGTTGGGTTACTTACCAACATTACCCAGCTAGCAGGCATGCAGCCAGAACACCAGGACCCACATCCAGCTGACTCTGGCTTTGGCTCTTTCTGGGACATGTTGCCAACCTCCTAAAATAGCCCTAAGTTAGCAGAATGGAGGTCAGAGTGATCGTTCTGACCCATTTCCTGGCTTGTGACCTTGAACAAGTCACCTGCCTTGGGTTTTTTACCTGTGAAACAGAATGACAATAGTATTAGCTAACAGTGGCTCACAGTGTGTTGAATTACACTGAAGATTAAATAATATATATTCTAATACCACAGTACCTCATCCATAGTAAGTGCTTAATAAATACTAGCCATTAATGCCATGCTTTTAACTACCAGTAACAAACAAGTCTCTCAAAATGTCAAACTCACACCTTCAGCCTGAGCTACATTTTCTCCTATGAGGGGATGAGCGGGCAGCTGGAGCTGATGCCCAGGGCCCAGCCAGCTAGACTCTTCTGAGGAGAGGGAAGTGGAGCTGAGTGGAGAGGGACTGTGAGGATGTGGACTAGACAGTGGTTAACGTTGCTGCACATTAGAGATCCCTGGGGCACTTATAAAAACAACCTTGTTTGAGTGCCACCCTGTTCCACTAAACCTGAATCAGTCAAATGGGGCCCTGCACATGTATTTGACTTTTTCTTTAATTGAGGTATAATTTACATGCAGTAAAATGGACAAATCTTAAGTGTGCACTGAGGTTTGATAATCAAGTTATTGAACATTCCCATTCCTGGTGCCCGTTTGTGGTAATCCCTACCCGACTCCCTCTCCCACAGGCATGTTCTGACTTCCATCACCATCAATTAGCTTGATCTGTTCTTAGACTTCATATAAATGGAATCACACAACAATTTTCTTGTATGTATGTCTGGCTTATTTTGCTCTGTTTAATGTTGCTGAGATTCTCTGTTTTTTGCCTCTGTCAGTCCTATTTTATTGCTCAGGGGTATTGATGGACTTTGGCTTGTGTAAAATAGGCATAACATCCACCTTTTTGGTTTTTAAGAATAAAAGCTGCTGTGAACATTCATGTACAAGTCTTTTTCATTGGTCTTGAGTGAGTACCTGTCAGTGGAATTGGGTCAGATAACCAGAGGTGCAATTGCTGGGTCATAAGGTGGACAGATGTTTGTTTAACTTTATAAGAAACTACCAAACAGTCCACCGACTCTGTTGTACCGTTTTAGAGAACCACCAGCAGCAATACAGACTGATCCATATTCTCACCAATATTTGATGTTGTCAATCTTGTAGTTTTAGCCTTTCTAATGGCTGTTAAATAGTACTTCATTATGGTTTTAAGTTGCATTTTCCTGAGGACTAATTATGTTGAGCATGCTTCCATGTGTTTTGTGACCATTTGTGTGTGTATATATATATATATAAATACACACACATATAATTTGGTTCATTTTAAGAACAATTTGTCTTTTTATTGTTGATTTGTAAGATGTCTTAATATTTCAGGATGAGGTCTTCATTTGATTTTTTTTATTACAAACTTTTTTTATTCCTCTTTTATTCCAAAAATGTTCTGCCTACTCCGAAGTAATGAAGATTCCTTCTATGTTTCCTTCTAGAGTCTTCATGGCTCTGAAGTTCATGGTTAGGTCTGTGATCCATCTTAATTTTTGTGTATGGACTGAAGTAGAGCTTAAGGTTCATTTTTTTCTTTTCAGTGAAGTTGAAAAGTTGTTTCAGTACTGTCTGTTTAAAAAAATTATTTTCCCCATTGAATTAAATTGGTGCTTTGGTCAAAAATCATAAGCACTACACTGTTTTGATTACTGTGGCTTTATAATAAGTTGAAGTCAGGTAGAGTAAATACTCCAACTTGACTCTTATTTTCCAAAATTGTTTTGGCCATTCTAGATTCTTCCATTTCCATATTATCAATTTATAATCAGCCTATCAATTTGTTAAAAAAAATGCTGAAATTTTTATAGGGATTGTGGAGAATCTAAGGATCAACTTGGGAGACATCTCAACTGATTGAGTTTCTAATTCATTTGTTTTGGTCTTTTGATTTCTCTCAGCAGGATTTACAGTGTAGAGGTCTTATACACCATTCATTCCATTTATTCCTAGCATTTGATGTTGCTTATGTTATTTAATACTGTGTTTGGTGATTTCATTTTCTAATTTTTTGTTGCTATTATATAAAAATACAATTATATTTGTATATTCATTTTGTATCCTGCAACCTTTATTTATTAGTTCTAGGAGTGTTTTGGTAGATTCTATACCTAAGGCGCTGCTTGTCTTGACTGTCATGCTGGAGATGGAATGGGGCCTCTATTGAGAAGGAATGTGCCAATTTATACTGGACAGTGTTTTTCTTCTGGTGTTTGGGTCCCACCCAAAACTCATTAAAACTGAGTCAGTGGAGGAGTGTGCAGCATCATTATTTTTCAAGTTTCTAGGGAAAATTCTAGAAGTGCAGTCGAGAACCCTTGATTTCAAAGGTGCCCGGGTGGCCGACAGGCCCAAAGAGCACCGTCGTCTGAGGGATCAGGGTGCGGTAACCTGCGCACCGTGAGTGCTTGTTGGGCGCGTCTGGGCTTGAGCGCGTCTGGGCCCGAGCAGAGGCCGCCCCCTCCCGCCGTGGGGAAGGGCAGATAAGTTCCGGGTTCCCTCCCCGGCCTGGGCGATAGGGAGGAAGGCGCTTCCCGGGCGCCTCCCGCCTCTCCCTTTCGATAAATAGGCCGCAACAAATGCCGTCATGCCGGGGCTCGCTGTCGCCTCCACATCTCCCGCGGACACACCTGCCTGCACCCCGACGTCCCCACCCCTTCGAGAGAGCCCTGGGGACACCAGAGCTACTCCCCGAAGCTTCTCCGGGATGAACCGACCGCACCGGCGACGGACGAGAAACCAGGCGGGGCGGGCGGGGACTTGCACTGGCCGGCCCCCGCCCCGGCCGGCCCTTACCGGTCCCCGCCCCTTCCAGGTACACGCAAATTAAAGAGGAGCTGGAGGAGCTGGACCGCATCACCGAGCAGACGCTCTTCGACTTGTACAAATACAACTCCTCCCGAACCCTGCGGGCCCATCTCCGAGGCCGTCGCGGCCTCCGAGAGTCCCTGCCTCACCCCTTGCAATGCCTGGTGGTGCCGGCCCCGCCCCCCGCGGCCCGCAGAGCGCGCAGCGCCGCCTCCAGCGTGCGGGACAATAACCCCCAGGTGAACAGGAAGGACTGGAAGATCGGCTTCAAGCTGGTAAGGCCCCGCCCTGACTCCGCCCCCTTCCCGGGCCCCGCCTCTGACACCTGTCAGAGGCGAGTCCTCGTCGGCCTGCTGGCAAAATAAAGTAAATGAATACAGTCTGACAAATAAAACGACGGAACATTTTCCCGTGCGCCTGCTTGTGGGGTCTCCTCGCTGGGGGCCTCCGCAGGCGCGGCTAAGCGGCCGGAAGTCAAATCTGTTGTGGGAAACGCAGTTTGCTGAACTGCGGTCGCCCTTGCTGGGTGGGGCTCAGTCGGCGCGCTCCAGTGGGATAGGGAACGGGGCTCTGCCGGCCAAAGACGGAATAAGGCGGAAAGAAGGAGACTTAAAAAAAACCTGTTTTAATACAAAAATAAAAGGGAGAGTAGGAGGAAGTGGGAGAGCAGCAGAAGCGAGAAGGCCCGCATTAGTGAGAGTGGGCCGTGCTGCCAGGACGCAGGGGCTCTCTGGTCCCAGACCGGCCGTGGGGCCAAGCCTCTTGATTCCTCAGTCCTCTCATCCGTGAAATGGGGAGAGGAGTCCTTGCCCACCCTCCGCAGGGGCTGCATGAATGACCTGGAAGGTGTGGACAGCCCGTCTCCTCCCTGGACTACTGCTTCCTTAAGCCTTGCTGTGCCGGTCCACTCCTCCTGGGGTCTGCTTCCCTGCCTCCTGTTCTTCCCCACTCCTGGCTCCCAATCCTGCCTGTCAGTCCTCAGGAGCCCAGAGCACTCGTTTCCCCACCTCGGTCTGTCCCTGCTGCTGGTCCTCTGACCCTCTGTGGTCTCTGTGTCTAGTGCAACCAGAACAAAACAGACTGCTTCTACCAGACATACTCCTCGGGGGTGGATGCGGTGAGAGAGTGGTACCGCTTCCACTACATCAACATTCTGTCCAGACTGCGGAACCCTTCCTCGTCCCTGGAGAAGGACGCACTGGACAACTTCATTTTTGCCTGCCGCTTCAACGAGGCCTCCTGCAATCAGGCGTGAGTCTCTCCTCCGGGCTCCGGGCTCCCCAGGGAGACTCTCTTCCTGGGCCTAGCACGATGCCCAGCATGGGAGGCACCCAAGAAATCTAAATAAATGTCTGCGGGGAGGAGGGTGAAGCCCTGATCTCAGGTCCAAACCTCTGGCCTACGGATCATCCTGCAAGACTTGCCACTCCCTGTAGGGCTTGGGAGTGAGGCAGCCTTCTATGGATGCCCTGGGGAAGCTGAGGTTGAGGTCTGGCTTTGAGAAACCAAGGGCTGGAAGCATGGTTCTCTGACTGCTAAGACCTTTCTCACCCCGGTCAAACTCCAGTGTACCTGGAAGGTCCTCTTGGTCCCTCACTCCCCCGTCTCAGATGGCCAGGAGTGGTGTGTGGAAATAGAGATGAACCGGAGTTCCTGCCCTGGTGGTGTTGCTTCCTGGCCCGGGGATTTCTGGGCATTTCTCATCACTCTTCAGAACCTTCTCCTTGATTTGTAAAATGTGGATTGAGGCAGGGGAATGAGATTCAGTCAGTGTCCATTCAACAATTTTTGACTGTCTGGGCTTTGTGCTAGTCACCGTTCTAGCCATTTGGGATCTGTTAAAGAAGACAACATACATAGTCCTTGGCCTTTTGGTATTTTACCCAAGTGATGAAGATGTTGGTAACACCCATCTCCAAGTGCCTGAGACGGATGTGAGGGCACCTTGCACACTGCAGTCAATGATGGGTCTCATTACCCTTGTGCTCAAACGTGTGAAAGTGACCTGCCCTAGACCACCAGGCCAGCCTAGCTAAGGGTTCTTCCCACCCAACTGTACTGCCGGCCAGGTTCTCTCTCTGTTTTAACTGTTGTCATAGTGTCCTTTCAAAGAGGTTGTGAGGGCCTGGAGAGGCTGGGCGTAAGGGAGGTTCCCTTCTGTAGCCTCTGGCTCTTCCCACCCCCACCTTCCCCTCCCTACTTCTGCTCCTCGATTTTGTTTCAGGCACCATCTCTACTCTACACGGAGCCCTTCCCTCCCCTGTTGTTGTGGACTGGCCACAGGGCCAGGTGTCACCTGCTTCAGCCCCTGCCCTCCCCTGTCACACACACCCTGCCCGGCCCTGTCTCTAGTGTTCATGTTTGAGGACCAGCTACCAGCTGGGAAGTGAGACAGCAGCCCCCACGCCTGGAGCTCACACCTGCCACTGAGTCTCTGTCACCTCCCACTGCTCTTCTCTGCCAGCCCACGCTCTTCCCTCCCCATCAGTGGAAAGGCCATAGTTCATCTCTGTTCTGATGCTTAGATCACTACCTTAGCTCCAAGCCTCACCATTTCTTTCCTGGCTATTATAACCTCCCCTCCCCAATTGTGTTTCTGTCTCAATTTTCCCTTCATTCTGCAACCATAGGAAACTTTATATCTCACTATTCTTACTTCTCCATACTGCACTTTACTCATCCCTTAGTACTGTTTAAAATCTTTGGTGTCTCTCATGGCCTTCAGAATCAAATCCACTCTGTTTATCACGGCTTCCTCGCCCCTCTCCACCCCCATATCCAACACCCTATCACCTTCTCTCCATAATCTTTACTTTAATAACAGCTTTATAGAGATATCATTTATACACCATAAAATCCATCCTTTTAGTATATACCATTCAGTGGTTTTTAGGGTATTCAGAGTTGTGCAACCATCACCACCATCTAATTTTAGAACATTTTCCTCACCCCAAAAAGAAATCTGTATGCATTAGCAGTCACTGTCTAGTCCTCCCTGTCCTCTGAGCCCTGGGAACCACTAATCTACTTTTTTCTGTCTCTATCAATTGCTTGTTGTGGACCTTTCATATAAATGGAATCATAAAATATGTGGTCCTTTGTGTCTGGCTTCTTTCACTTAGTGTCATGCTTTCAGGGTTCATCCATGTTGTAGTATATATCAGTACTTCGTTCTTTTTTATGGCTGAATAATATTCCATTCCGTGGATATGCCACATTCTGTTTACCTGTTCCTCAGTTGATAGACATTTGGCTGTTTGTACTTTTTGGCTTTTATGAATAATGCTGCTATGAACATTCGTGTACAATTTTTGCATGGGTGTATGTTTTCATTTCTCTTAGGTGAACACCTAGAAGTGGAATTGCTGGGTCATATAGTAATTCTATATTTAACATTTTGAGGACCTGTCATCCTGTTTTCCTAAGGACCATGCCATCGGGTATCCCCCCAGCAGCATATGAAGGCTCTAAATTCTCCACAGCCTCTACTTGTTATTGTCTTTTTTACTTTAGCCCTCTTAACATATCCCTGTAGTCTTAATAACAAATTATGAAGTTCTTACTAAGTGCTAAGCACTGTTTGAAGTGTAATTTAATCTCCATAGCTCCCCTGTGAGGTAAGTGCTGTTAATACCCCCATTTTAGAGAGGAGAAAACAGTAGTACAGAGAGATTAAGTAACTTGGTTGGTTCCGCAGCTAATACTCGTTAGAGCTCGGATTCAGATACAAGTAGCTTTGTTCTGGAATCTGTGCTCTTAACCATCACCTTATACTACTTCTCATTTATTCTTATGTCCTTAATATCTATCCTTTTGTAGGTGTGTTTTCCAAGTGTGTATGTAATGTGTACATAAATGGTGTGCTGTATATCTCATTTCACCTCTTACTTTTTACAACTGAGCTCAGTTTTTAAGATCCATCCACATTGTTCATAGAATCTGTTGATTGCACCTGCTGTGCAGAGTCCATGGTGTACCTCCTCTACACTGTGCTTGTCCCCTCTCTCCCACTGAGCAGGGCTCACAGGGCCCCTGAACTAGCCTCTTCTTCCATCCCCCTCTGGATCCAGCCTTTGCTCTGGAAATGCTGACTTTCCAGAATGTGCACCAGTTACCTCTGTGATTTTGTTCTTCAAGCCAATGGAATATTCCAGGTCATCTACTTCCAGTCTCCTCATTTTGCAGATGAGGAGCATAAGCTTAGAAAAAAAATAACTTGGCCTGAGGCCATACAACCAGAGCCCCTGTCATTCCTGCCCTGGGCTCTGCTCCTCTCCCCACTCTCAGCCCCACCCTCACCACTGGTCTCCCTTTCAATTCTAACCCTGTTCCCTAACATTTCTCCATTTCATTTGTTCATTCATTTGACAACTATTTATTAACTAGCTCCTATATGCCAAGAATTGTAAAATTCATCCAGAGACCATACAGAGATAAATGAGGTGTGGCTCCTGTTCTCAAGGAGATCACAGAAATGGGGAACTAAGATTTACCCAGTGAGACGCTGGGGACACTGCAAGAGTCTTCAAAAGCAGCACAGTGACAGGAGAGAGGTTGCAAGGCCAGTGAGGTCAGGTGCTTGGTGGGAGGAGCCTGGACTGGAAGGTGGATGACCTAGTTTGAGTCCTGAGTTCATTATCATCACTTTTCCCATGACCTTGTGTGACCTTGAGCAGCTTCTTGACTTCTCTGAGTCCCAGCTTCCTCTTCTGTGACATGGGGGATGATGCTTTCACAGGCTGCTGGCTGGAGTGCCTGAGGGAGCATGGGAAAAGCTCCCAGCTTTGTGTGGGCACATAGTAGATGATAAGGAAACGGAGGCTGCTGAAAGTCCCCTCTCCCAGAGCTGCTGCACTTTCCTCTCTGACCCCACTCTCTCTCTCCTGAATAGGAATTACTCCCACTTCCACCACCCAATGTATGGGAACTGCTACACTTTCAATGACAAGAACAGCTCTAACCTCTGGATGTCTTCCATGCCTGGGATCAACAATGGTGAGCCGCCCCTCATCCCCTCTGTCCCCAACTTCCATCTCAGCCTTGCCTCTGCCCTGCCCACCACATTCACCCTACTTGAGCTCACATCCTAGAGACGGTGTGGGCCCCTGGGCCTCCCCACTACATGCCTCTCTCTCTCCTGGAAGGAGTCTCCTCTGTTCTTTCTCTCCCATGGGCACCACACAGTCCATTCCAGGCATGGTAGGAATCCTGTTCTGCCCTTCCTGTATGCCCCCAGAATCCAGCCCAGGGGTTGCCAGATATATTTGTAGGTCTTCCAGGCCTTGTTCTCCTTGGAGCTCTGGAGACTAGGCAGGTGGGAGGGAGGGTGGGCTTCCATCCCCTAATGCCTCTCCAAGACCTTCCTCCTCCTCCTCTGCTCCCTCTGCACCCCTCAGGTCTGTCCCTATTGCTGCGCACAGAGCAGAATGACTACATCCCGCTGCTGTCCACAGTGACCGGGGCCAGGGTAATGGTGCACGGGCAGGATGAGCCTGCCTTTATGGACGACGGAGGCTTTAACCTGCGGCCTGGTGTGGAGACCTCCATCAGCATGAGGAAGGCAAGGATGCTGCCTGGGAGGCCTGGAAAGGGCCCAGATTAAAGAGGGCAGGGAGAGGACATGGCCATTGACTTGACAGCCAGCAGACTGTGGAGGGCGACCATGCAGGGTGGGCCTTGAGCACGTAAGGGCCTCAGGAGCGGAGATCGGGGTGGGTGGACTGGCAAAATGGGCATCAGGAAGTGGGGCCTAGGGAGTGGACCTTGGATGAGAGGGCTGAGAACAGGTTTGGGATGTGCTTAGGATTCCAGGGGATGCCAAGTATCTTTGAAAGTAGCCCTGGGCTGAGCACTGGGGCTCCTGGGGGCATGTTTTGAAATGCTGAGGCAGAGACACTGGCCAGGAGGAGGTACAACCTGGGACTGAGGGAAGACAGAGAATTCTAGAAGCAGCCTGGGCCACTTGCTCTGCCCTCTGCCCTCTGACTTGTTGGTGTGCGTGGTTTCCCAGGAAGCCCTGGACAGACTTGGGGGCAACTATGGTGACTGCACCATGAATGGCAGCGACATCCCAGTCAAGAACCTTTACCCTCCCAAGTACACGCAGCAGGTGAGGCCAGCCGTCTCTGTGGCAGCTATGTCCCAGGCCTGCACTGCTGGGCAGTCAAAGCTGGAGGGTGCGTGCGTGTGTGTGTGTGTGTGTGTGTGTGTGTGTGTTTGTGTACTGCTGGTGGAGGGAGGGGGTTGATGTGGAGCGCTGTTTGCCCTCTGTCCCTGCCCTTCTGGCTGGGATGGGGGGCAGGCCTGAACCCCTCCCTTTGCCTCCCCTCTCTCGCAGGTGTGCATTCACTCCTGCTTCCAGGAGAACATGGTCAAGGAGTGTGGCTGCGCCTACATCTTCTACCCACAGCCCGAGGGTGTGGAGTACTGTGACTACCGGAAGCATGACTCCTGGGGTGAGCCCTGAGCTGTTACTGCCCTTTCCCAGGAGCTCTCCCCTCTTTGACCCTCTTCTCTGGGCGGCTTCTGGCTGAGTCTCCCCGTTTTCCAGTCTTTAGACTCGCCTCTCTCAGTTTTCCTTGCACTCTGTCTCTCTCCATCTCTCTTCCTCCCTCACAGTTTCCCTCTTGGTTTTGGCTTCCATGTGTTGAAGGAATGGCCTCATTTAAAAGTAACTTGCAGCATAGGGAAGGAAGAGCATGTGAGGAAAATCTCCCTCCTTCCGTTTGCTCTGCCTGCTGAGGGTTCAGGCACACTCTGCCCGTGGCTTCCCCACGCACGCTGGGCCGGGGAGGCACAAAACAGCCCCTTGGGTACAGGACGGAAACACTGAAGTTCTGTTATCTATCACATTCCCTAACACCTTCCATTTTATGTATGCTTTATAATATTCAGAATGTATTCATTCAATAGTAGCAGGTATGTAATTTATAAACCAGATGCATATGTTGGAGTTGCTTAAGAATTTTTTACCTACAGGAGGGCACAATCAAGTTTGCAGAGCACTGGAATCTCCTTATCTTGGCCTAGGAATAGACAAATCCCTTTTCCTTTTCACGACAGCTGGGTTTTCAGCAGTGAGGCTGTGTACTAGGAAACCGAAAGAGAAAGAAAATCCCAAACGAAAAACCACAGAAAGCAGAGGGTTGGCATTCCTGGCTCACACGTTGTCATCTGACGCAGCTGAGCAGTCCTCCCAAGGGTCCTGCTCCCTGGGCTCCCCTGGGTCCAGCTCCCTGCCAGGAGGCAACTGGCCTTTTCTGGAAACAAGCCTTCACACCTCCCAGGGGACATGGCAGGGGGCACTGCAGACCCAGAACTTAGTGTCTGCCTTTGTCTTGGTTCTGAATGTGTTGATCTTTCTGCCGCCTTCTTTCCCTGGTCTACTCCACACAGCTTCTCCCCTGTCTGCACTTTGTTTGTTGGTTCCTGTCTGTCTGACCTTAGAAGATCATAGCACATCAGAGCTGGAGGGAAATGCAGAGGCCATCTGACCCTACCTTCTTTCTCATGAGCAAGCAAGCTGAGGCCAGAGGGGAGACAGGTCCTCCCAGGACATGCAGAGCAGGACTCCCTGCCACTGCTCCGCATTGTCCCCAGTGTTTTCTAATGGTTTTGAGTTTGAAAATCTGTGAGAAAAGTAACAATGCTGATTGCTGAGAAGCTGTGATGATGGCAGAGAGGAAACCAGGTTGAAAACAGCCCATTGAGTTCCCTGACAGACTGCTTGTGCCCCAGAGAAAAGGCCCAGATGGTCCCCATTCTTCCTAATTAAAGGTCTCAGCCCTGGTGGATGCAGGGATTTGGGTCAGAAATGAAGGCCTTCCGAACTGGGTAGCTAAAAGTAGCAAGAATGACAAATAACCTTACTTAAAACTTGGCAAATAGGGGAGAAAAGGGACCTATAGACCTCTTACTATTTTTTATACCAGCTTTATTGAGAAAATTCATATCCCAAATAAGTCATCCATTTGAAGTATGCGATTCAGTTTTGGTTTTTGGTATAGTGACAGTTGTACAACAGTCGCCACAGTTTTAGAACATTTCATCACCCTGAAAAGAAACTCTGGGCCCCTTAGCACTCCCCAAGTTCCCCACTCTTTGCACCCCACCTCTTGCAACTGCTGATCTAGTTTCTGTCTCTATGGATCTGACTCTTCTGGACATTTCACCTAAATGGAATCATACAATATGTGGTCCTTTGTGTTTGATGTCTAAGCATAATATTTGCCACCTTGTAGCATGTGTCAGTACTTCATTCCTTTTTATACCTAAATAATTGTCCAGTGTGCAGAGAAACCATGTTTATCCATCACCAGCTGACGGACATTTGGGTTATTTTAATTTTTTGAATTATGCTGCTGTGACACAACTTTTTGTGGACATGTTTTCAGTTCTCTTGGGTATATACCTAAGAGTGGAATGGCTGAGTCATAGCACCGCGCTGTGCTTAACATTTTGAGGAACTGGAGACTGTTTTCCAAAGTGTCTGCACTATTTTACATCCCCAGCAGCAGTGTGTGAGGGTTCCAATTTCTGCACATTCTCACTAATGCTTGTTATAGTCTTTTTTTTTTTTTTTTAAGTAGAGCCATCCTGGTGGGTGTAATCTCTGTGGTCTTACACAATCGTTCCCATTTTTCTTTTTGACTTTTTAGTTCTTGCCCATATCCCACTCATCTTTACAGAGGCATATCCTGTTTTGTTTTGTGTTCTTCTGACTTAGCTTCATTTCTTAAACAGTTTTTTGGTGCTGCCACTGAGGTGGCACCACTGTAATGTTACGATGTTCCTGTGAAGTGGGTGCCCAGGGATCTTGGGAGGCCTCCTGGGTGTGGGGTGGAGAAGGGTGAGGTGTCTTAGGAAAGTGGGCACCACTCTGCACCCGCAGGCTACTGCTATTACAAGCTTCTGGACGCCTTCTCCTCAGACCGCCTGGGCTGCTTCACCAAGTGCCGGAAGCCATGCAGGTGAGTGCCCTCTTCCAGGGGGGCATGGGCTGGGCAGCATACAGGGTGCCCCTCACTGAGTGCCCTTCTCTGTCCCCAGTGTGACCAGCTACCAGCTCTCTGCCAGTTACTCACGCTGGCCCTCCGTGGCATCCCAAGTAAGCGGGGATGGGGTGGAATGTGGGGCGTGTGTGTAACGCCGTGGTCTTCATTGGGTATATCTGTGTGCATGTGTTTGACCCAAGCCCTATAAGCCTGAGAGGATGGGGGTGACCCCTTGACACCCCCTTTCTTTCCCAGGACTGGGTCTTCCAGATGCTATCCCTGCAGAACAATTACACCATCAACAACAAAAGGTCAGTCCCCACCGTCCCAGCCCCGGGAAAGGAATCCTTGGGAGGGATAGCGGACCTGGGAAGGGGCACTGATACAGTATGATTGGAAGAGGGGCTTGTGAGGATCCCCGAAGTCAGCCTGTGCCATTTCTTCCCACTCGCTCCCCCACACCAAAGAAATGGAGTCGCCAAACTCAACATCTTCTTCAGGGAGCTGAACTACAAAACCAGCTCCGAGTCCCCCTCCGTCACGGTACGCCCTTCTTCGCCGGGCCGGGGGTTCTCACGGGGGTCTTAGTGGGTGACCGTTGGGGAAAATAAGGGGGTGCTTCTGGGGGCCAGAAGTGGGGCCAAGAAGGTAGGGGGCCAAGGAGAGGGGTGAAGGGAAAGGGTGGGTTGAGAGAGTTGGAAGGCGGGGAGCTTGGCTGGGGGATGAAGTCTCAGCGCGGTGGGAGGGAGGAGTGTGCCAGGTGGGTGCGACTGGACAGAAGGGGCCACCGAGAGGCCCCTGAGGGGGGCAGGTGAGGGCCTCAGTGAGGGGGGCTGGGCTCCAGAGCCCACCCCCAGTGCTCCCTGTGCCTTTCACTCTCACAGATGGTCGCCCTCCTGTCCAGCCTGGGCAGCCAGTGGAGCCTGTGGTTCGGCTCCTCCGTGCTGTCCGTGGTGGAGATGGCAGAGCTCATCGCTGACCTCCTAGGCATCACGTTTCTCCTGCTGCTTCGGAGGTTCCGGAGCCGCTACTGGTCTCCAGGCCGAGGGGGCAGGGCTGTGCAGGAGGTGGCCTCCACTCCAGCCTCCTCCCTCCCCTCCCAGTCCTGCCTCCAGCCCGCATCCCCCTTCTCATCCCTGCCTGGCCCTGCTACCTCCCCGGCCTTGACAGCTCCTCCCCCTGCCTATGCCACCCTGAGCCCATGCCCATCTCCATCTGGCTCAGCGGGGGCCAGCTCCTCTGCCAGTACCCAGGGGGAGCCCTGAGGGGGAAGGAGGAGGATGTCCGCCCTCCCAAGGAAGGCACTTCCCCTGGTGGGAAGGGACCAGCCCCAGCAGGCTTAAAGAAGGTCTAGGGGCTTCCTCTCAGAGCTGCCCAGTGGCCTGTGGGGGGGGGCAGGAGGCAGGCTGGCTAAGGCGCTACAGAAACTGCCTGGAGAATAGGGGCCAAGGAAGCTTCCTGGACTTGCCCTGCTCCTGCCCTGTACCCCTACCCTCGAGGACGCTCTGGTTTCCTCACCCAAATGCGGCCAGGCCTCCTTTCCCCTTGGAGCAGCCAAGCCAGACTTGGAGCATTGACAAGGAACTTTCCCAGGAAACTCCTGGTGACCGGAAACAAACAAGGGCACGCACAGCTCTGAGCAGGCTTCTGACCCAGAGATGGCTGAGCCAGCCTCAGAGTGGCCAGGCCACACTGCTTTCCAGTGACACAGACGTTTGCTTCGCTTCTTGAACTTGGGTGGGGAACCCCGCCCAAAAGCCCCCTTTGTTAGTAATTGGGCAATTCCCCTTCCCTGACTCCCCAGGTCGGGGGCCAGAGCAGACCAATGCAGTCAAGGTGGCCATTCCTAGTTGGCTCTAGAACGCTTCCAGCCTTGTCTACCCCAGGCCCCAGCAGAGCCACGCCCCGCTGCCTCTGCCTTGTGTCCTTTGTGTCTCTGCATATTTGCTCAAGCTTTTTCCTTAGCCTTTGAAGCTTCCCCCCCGCATTTGCTGGAGAACTCCTGTGCATCCCTTAGAACGCTGCTCAGACTCCCTTCTGTGCAGGCTTCTGCCCACCCTCCTCAGAACTGATCCCTCCCCTCTCCTCTGGCTGCCATAGGACTGTCGGAGTGCTGCTGTTGCATGATACTTGTTCATTTGTGTCTAGCCTCCCCTAGCTCCCTACACTGAGCTGCTGTGGACAAGGACTGTGTCTTTCTCACTTGTGTATCCTCAGGGTCTAGTCCAGTGTCCTGCTTGAAGCAAGTAGGCAGGACCTCAAAATGTGTGTTTCATAAGGAATGTCTGGAGAGCTGGATGGGCACCACAGTGGGGGTAGGGAGTGGATGTCAGTCCCTGGGTCACTGCCCAAGCTCTGGGGTGGGGGGTCCTGGGGGCAGGGGGGACCAGCTCCCAAGCCCCTGGCCTCACTGTGGAAGTGATCATCCTTCCAGGGTTTTAGGAGAGGCAGACCGTCCTGCTAGCTCCTCTGTGGTGTTGCTGAGCATCTGCCACGTGCCTGTCACCAGGTCAGGGTGGGAGGGCGAAGACATGCACGGCCCCCCTCAGACCAACCAGGCAGGTCTCAGCTAGGGGTGACCTGCCGCTGTCCACTGCCTGAACTTCCTTTTGCTTCCCTAGTTCAGTCAGTGCTCCATTCGCTGAGGAGCATGCCCCTCTCAGCTGCCGCAGGTGTCCTCATCTGCCGCCTCCCCACTGACTGCCCAGAGGATGGAGGAGGAGGGCCTGCAGCCTCCAGGCCTGTGGGTTCTCCTCCTGGCACCAGCACAGACAGCGGCATTGGGAACCCTCCCAGCTTTTCATAAAGGAAAAGGAGGGCTGCCTGACGGGGACCCAGTGGTGGGACCCCATGCCGTCTCCCACTCCAGCCTCAGACTGGAACCTAGAAGTTACCTTCCTCCTCATCTCTAGGGATACCTGCTGCCTTGGTCATGGTCCCCTGAGTTACAGTCTCCTTGTGCTGAGGAGCCAAGTGAATCATGGGAAAGAGGAGGATGACAGGAGCAGAGGTAGCAAAGATCCTTACTGGGAACTGATGTGATGGCTTCTGACTTCCCTTTCCTAGACTCGGGCTGATGAGGGGAAGACACTAGTGTCACAAGAGCCTCATGTTCAGCCTGCCCTGGTCTGCTCTCTGCCTTGCCCTGCCCATCCCCAGCTTCCTGTCCTCTGTGGGGTTGGGCAGGACCTGCTGGGCAAAGCTGGATCTGTTAAGGATGACAGTGGTCAGCACCCCCAGCCCCGCTGAGTCTCTCCTGGGCCACTGTGCTTCCACCCTGAGGTGTTCCTGAGCCACACCTTACCCCTGGACCCTACGTTGTCTCCTTTTCCTTACCAAGGTTGGCATGAGATGACCTGCCAAGTTCATAATTCTTACAGAACCTGGGTCTCCCACTATGACCCAGCCTGTCTCCCTGTGACTCATGAAGCTGGAATGGCAGGGCCTGGGCCAGAACTGTGTCACCCTGATGCCCTTTTGATCCCTCTGTGCTGCTGTGGGGCGAGTGACATGATGGTGGGGGGGGTCTCTGCTAGTTGAAGCTCTCTGCCCTTCATCCTTCGCTCCACAATCCCTGCCGAATCCGTCATTCCGGCCTGCCCCTCTGGCTGCGCCCCTCCAGTGTCTCGCCCTGCCTTTCTCTCCCTCACCACTATTTCTGCCCCTGGAGGGCTTACCATCACCATTCTCACCTCCTCCACGGCTCCAGTTAGCTTTTCACGTTCTTAGGCCCAGTCACCTCCTGCCATCTTTGTTTGAATAGAATTTTATTGAACAATTGGATACCACCTTCCTCAAAACGCTAAACTTATTGAGTAAATAAGCATTTATCCTGAACAATAAAGGAAATTCTGTGCCACCTTGGGTGTAATGGCTTTGGTAGTTGGCACAGATAATTAAACATTTCTTGTAACAGAAAAAATAGATTAAAGTTATTACAGGCAGACCTCGGAGATACTGCCGTTTTCAGTTCAGACCGCCATAATAAAGCAAATGTCATGATCAAGTGAGCCAAATGAATTTTTTGGTTTCCCAATGCATATAAAAGTTATGTTTACGCTATCCTATAGTTTACTAAGTGTGCAATAACACTGTCTAGAAAAAAGTGTACATACCTTAATTAAAAAATACTTTATTGCTAAAAATATGCTAACCATCATCTGAGTTTTCAGTGAGCCGTAATCACTGATCACAGATCTCCATAATATAATAATGAAAAAGTTTGAAATGTGAGAATTACCAAAATGTGTGTGATAAAATGAGTCACAAGAAATACGTATTTGGTCATTCGTATGAGCAAATAATACACTTCCCAAGTATGTTTGGTACAGTTCCTGAAAACACTGCAGAACTTTAAAGGTGAAATGGGTGTCTTGTCCTGTTAATGAGAGGCTTTTGGACCCCACCCAGGGGCAGGGGCTGGAGGCTGAATCAGCCAAGGTCCAAAAACGTAGTCAGTCATGACTATGCAATGAAGCCCTCACAAAAAGCCAGAGAAGTGCTCTGCCAGTTTGGATCCTGCTTCTCAGTTGGAGAGAGCAGCATTTGGGGAATCCGAGTGCTCCCCCGAGCCTGGCCCCAAGCTCCGCAGGGATAGACGCTCCTTCATTTGGGACCTTGCCCTATGTATCTTCATCTGGCTGTTAACCTGCATCCTTTATTCAACTGGTAAATCTAAGTGTTTTTCTAAGTTCTGTGGGCTGCTCTAGGTGAGTTTCAGCCTCCTTGAATCCAACTTCAACCCTCCAGATCTTTGGAAGCTGGAGGGAGGGATGGAGTGAAGTCAGCCAGAGGTGCGGGCATCCACACTCCATTCTGTCTATAGATGCTCTGCTCTTGGGATCAAAGAGGGGTGGCCAGGCAGAGCTGGGGAGGGTAGACTCCAGGGTGGGGGGACAGCTGGTAAGTCAAGGGGAGAAGGGCCCAGGAACTCCCAATTCCAAGCCACAAAACCCATGGACTTTACTCCTCTCTGGTCTCCCAACATTTTGGGCAACCTCAGCAGCTTGAGGACCTCAGGCCTGGGCTGGGTATGGGGAAGGTCATGGTACCCTGGGGGTATTTGGATGAGCATTCTACCCTGGCTGCAGGAATCATCTGGGAGATGTCATGCACAACTGGACATGGCATAAAATACCCATAGCGTGGTGTCTGAATTAAAGAGACAGATAGAAAAGTGACAATCTGCCTATCATAACAAAAAAGGCCCTTGGATCAAAGCCAGGGGCCTAGGGTCTTGGCTGGCTCTGCAGGGAACATGCTACTTGTGTCTCCTGGCCTGAGCCTGATCTTTTACATCTATTAGACAAGGTGGTGCAGTAGGTCTGTAAGGTCAATTCAGATTGATGTATCTGAGTATTTGGCAGAAGAGCTCTGAGAATATACCAGTAATGCCCAATCGAGATAGCTGTAGTTTGCAAAGCATGTTCACAGACATGATCTGGTTAATCCTTGTGGCGCCAAGTTCCCCAGGTAGAGTTCCCAGGTGGGTTCCCCAGGTAAGTGAGCCAAGCATCATTATACTCCTTCTCTAAATGAGGAACAGGAGTTCCCTGGAGCTCCTGCCTGAAGCCCTACAATTGGTGGCAGAGCTGTCTGGCCTCAGGCAGATGGAGACTGAACCAGATTGAGTGAAGGGTGTCACGGCCCCAGTCAGAGCAGAAAACCAGAGTCAACATTTACTCTGAGGTTGGGTTGGAGGGGGGCATTCCCGAGAATGCAGGAGATGAGGGTGTTCGCGGAGGACTCTGGGAGAAAGGAAGGGTCACTAGGGAGCACTGAGTACTTGCCATGTGTCGCACACTTATCTGTGCTGTCTGGGTAAATTCTTACAACCTCTGAGGCAGGTTCTGTCTGGTTCGCAGTTTGGAAAACAGGCTCTTAGAGTTTAGGTTGTTTGTCCAAGACCCCCTCGCAACCCTGCCCCCCATAAAAAGCGACGGATTCTGCACCGGAACCCGGTGAATCCGACTCCAAAGCCCTGGGTCTTTTCTACTGCTGTTCGTCCGGGGATAGGCCAGGTGATGTGGGTGGGGGGCTTGCCGCCCCCGGGAGTGTGGCTGGGAGTGGTCAGATTGGTGGGCCGGAGCTCGAGGCCGCCGGGATCCAGGCCCCCGCCTCAGCCGGGGCTCCCACAGGGTTAACTCGGCCCCCTCCTCCGCCTCCCGCCTCCTCCCGCCTCCTCCCCCGGCTCTTCCTGTCCCGCTGTTGCAACAGCCGGGCTGCCGCTCTCCCTTCCCTCCCACCTTCTCCCCGCTCCTCTTTGCTTTACTTTTCCGAGTTCTCCGGGGCTCCGGCCTTCGGGGTCTGACGGCCCTGGAACCAGACCTCAACTTCGCCCCGGTCTCAACCCTCAACTCCCCTGCCCAGGGCCCCGGCTCCCCTCGGGACCTCGGAACCCCGTGCATCCCGGACTCGGTCGCTGCGCCGGGGTGCCTGCCGCCGCCACTGCCTGAGCCCCGATGGGGGAGTGAGAGGCCACAGCTGGCCGGACATGGGCCTCCCCACCGTGCCTGGCCTGCTGCCGCCGCTGGTGAGACCAGGGACGGAGGGTGGAGTGGGCCGGTGGGTAAAGGGCGTGCCAGGCAGCGGTGGGCCCTTCTTGCCAGCCCAGTGGCCCAGCCTCGGGCCTGCGTGGCCTAACTCCAAACACGCCATTCGGGTTTCCCCATTCATCCGCCCACCCTGAGCCCACCCTGCGTGGGGGCAGAGGAGAAGTTTGGAAGGCAGGGAGTGGAGGGAGCCCCGGCCTCCGACAGCCAAGGAGGTTTGCTGAGACCAGGGGGTGTCTGTCTGGGAATGTGGTCCCGCCATTCACGGAGGGTGAAGAGGATTTGGAGGGGTAAGGAAGGGGTGGAGCAGGGAAGTTTAGTCCTCTCAGGGTCCAGCAGATTCGGAATTCTGGAATTCTCTCCGTTTGGTCACCTGGCTGGCCCCGAGTGTGTTGGGCTGTGAGAGGCTGCGGGAGGGCCCTGGCTGAGCAAACCCTGTCAGAGGCAGGAGCGACCTGCTAGTGAAGTGGGGAAACAGTCCAGGAGAGGCGATGGGTCGGTGGGACCCGGTGCAGTTTGGTATGCTGTGCGGCAGGGGGTACTTGGGGGTGGAGTGGAAACTGGATGGGGCACGGCACCCTAGGGAGAGCGTCCGGGTGCCCTCCCAGGCCCAGGCCCCCCGGGCCTCTTGCCCCTCCGCCTCTGGCTCAGCTTCCAGGCAGGTGGCCGCTGTGGGCTGCCCTTCTCTAGGCAGTAGAACCACCTTCACCTGATCAGTGTCCTGTGCCTGCCTCAGCCCCCACCCCACAGCCCTGAGCGACAATTCCCTGGTTTCTTCTACAGTTCAGTTTGGGGAAGTTGGTAGAAAGTTGTTTTTGTCACTGGAAAATGTCCCTTTCTGGTGCCTCATCCTTGTGTCAGTGCCTCCTTAATCCCCCTCCACGTCCCGAGCAGATTCCCTGAGCCCCTCTTCCCCACCCCGGGGAGCCTGGGGGTGCGTTTTCCAGCCTGTGTTGGTCAGTTTCTTCTTTCTTCCCTGCCACACCCCTCAGCGGCTCCCCACCTCCTCTCCTCAGCCTCCTGCTGTCTCCTAATCATTCCTTTCTCTCAGTCTCCCCAGAAGTCTCCTGAGACCCTCAGACTCTTCTTTTTGAAATCTTTTTTTCTCATTTCTCCCCTACCTCCCCTCTAGTACGCATTGCTAGGCCTTAATTCCCCGCCCATCCCTGGTCTCTGTCACACCGTCAGTATTCCACTCCTCTGTCACCTCCTGTCTCTGTGGTGCCTCCCATCTCTCCCCTTTGCTTGAGGCTGCCTTTCTCCCAGGCTGCCCCTGTCCCACTCTGGGGTAAGATAGACTGTGAATTCAAATCCCAGCCCTCTCACATATTTCCTGTCGGAACTTGAGGAGGCTCTTGTATCCCTCCATGCCTTAGTTTCTTTATCTCTAAAATGGATGTAATAGTCACTACCTCATACGTTATTTTAAAGATTAAGTAGATTGATATGTGTTAAGTATTCCATTTATTAAGTGCTTGCTCTGTGCTAGACACTGTTTTAGGTGCTGGGATTACAGAAGTGAACAAAGTCTCTGCCCTCATGGAGTGTACATTCTAGTAGAGGAATAGGATACATATGCATATGGAAGGCACTCAGTAAGTGTGAGCTTCTGTATTGGTAGGATTCGTGGTAAGCACTTGATGGCCACTGTGTTTGGAAAACAGAATGTACAGGTAGCCTGAGCAGATGAATGAAGATGCTGGGGGCTGAAGCTGACCCAGGCAGGTGGAGGCAAGTCTGCCAAGGGACAGAAACTCAGCCTGGAGCTAGAGGCAAGCAAGGGATATGCAAGGCGTGGATAAGGCTGGCCACGAGTTTTTCCATTGCTGCCCATTCAATGGACAGCACCCACAGAGAGCACACAGTGCGCACGTGTTGGGGCAGGGAGTGGGGAGTGGAGGAGAGTACTAGAGAGACTGCAATAAAGCTACCAGGATTTTGTTGCTTTCAAAGAGCCTAGGAGTCTAGGAGGTGAGAGAGCTTACAGCAAAAAATGATTTCAGAACAGTCCAGAGGAGAATATCCACAAAGACACTGTGATGGTGTGCCCTGAATCACGGCTGGGAGGCAGAACCAGGAAGGGGAGTGAGCATCTTCCAGCTGCTTTTTCTTGTTTAGCAGATCCCAACCCTAGCGTCCATGCTCCTGGACATGCCCTGAATAGATGGCAGAGCCTACAAGTGACTGGCCCAACTGAGAACTCTAGGGAGCATGAACAGTGTACTCATCTCTGCGTCCCTGGCAGCCGGATGGGACCTGGTGCATAGACTGTGCTCCTTACCTGTTTGTTGAATGAATAAAGGAACAAGGGATTGGTCAGATGGAACAAGGGAGGGAAAGCCTCATATAAAAGTGGATTTGAAGATGAGATTTGAAGTCACTGGCTGGCAGCGTGGCTAGAAAGAAGGGGTTTGAGGGTGAGTAGAGGAATGGAAAGTTGGGATTTGTGTTAGGGATGGAGGCAGCAAGCTGTGCACCTTGGCTGGAGTGGAAGGGCCACGTTGAGGAATAAGAAGAAAGGAGGATGAGAAAACTGGAGGGAGTGGGAAGCAGGTGAAGAGAGAATCTTGAGCATGGTCCCAGTTAGAGGGATTCATTCATTCACTCATTCATTCACGAATGGTTCCCTGAGGACCCCCTGTGTCTGGGGATGTATACAGAATAGCAGTGGTTCCTCTGCAAGTACATATTGCAGGAAGGAGCAGCCTGTGGAAATGATGTTTGAGGTCAGGCCCTGGAGAAGAAGATTCCTACACATGTGGGTGCAAGTTGAAGCCTGAATGCAGATAAGAAAGTGCGTAGGATCTATTGGAGCAGGAAAGAGGCTGGTGGCTGGTAATTGGCTGGATGAGATTTGTAATAATCCAGGTGTAAGGCAACCCGTGGATGTGGAGGGGACTGGAGATTGCAGAGGAAAGCCTGGCAAGATGCCCTGACAGGCGGGATGACAGCAGGGGTAGGGACAGGGCCTTGAGGAGAGAAGGATGGCAGAGCTCTTGGCATTGGTTCCAAGAAGTTGTCGGTGTCACATTTACCTAAGGCCAGGAGATTGGTGAAGATCGGTGAATTGAGTTCAGGGCATGCCAAGCATTGGAAAATAGCCAAGTGAAATATGTATCTCAGCGGCTAGAGAAAAGGTTTCTTAAACTCGTAACTGCCTTCCTATCGTTCACAGGTGTGCACCAGTGAGTCTGAAAAGGACAGGAACATTGTCAGAGTCTCCACTGAGGGTGTGTGTGAATGTGTGCATGTGCGTGGGGGAGCCGGGTAATTTGAAAAGTCACTCCTGGAGATAAATACATTCTTATAGGGGGTACTGACTCCCTACTCCCCTCTTTGAGAATCGCTGGCTCCAACTGGAGTGGAAAACAGTCGTTAGAGGAACCCATCAGTCCATGTTTGCTGTGCTCCCCCAGTTCTGGGTGCTGAGAGGAAGGAAACAGGAGGATAAGACCATCTTTGACACCAAGATACACTCTCTGATCTCTGGTCTCCTAGAGTTTACTGTCTGTTTGGGGAGATCATATCTACCCAGGATAATTATATCATGTCTATGTGGTCTTTTTGGGTGGATCATATCTACTTAGGATAATTACGTTAAAAGCCAAAAGCAGCTATAGCTAATTCATGTTATTGAAGTTCACAAGGGCCGACAGTTCATGAACTTGGGTGGGGAAGTGGCCTTAAGGGAGAGCTTCAGGGGAGAAAAGGTGGGGTCTCAACAAGGGAGAAGCTGTCATGATCCCTCCAAAGACTTTGACATTAAAGTAACAAACATGTTTTAGCCGAATGAACGAATTAATGCGGGGAAAGGGAGCAGTAAGTGGTTCTGTGAGGTGGCGTGTGAGAGTTGGACCACAGGGTCGGGCTCCCCTGCCTCTGCCCCACTCTGCAGCCCCGGGACAGGAAGTCATGCTTCAGAGCCTCCCCTGGCGGAAGTTGTGGGGGAGTTGGAGGGGTGCTGGGCCACCTACTCAACTGTCTCTCCACCAGCACCTCCCAGCTTCCTGCCTTTCCAGGGCCTTAGGCTGACTGGGCTCTGGGTGCCCAGAGCTCACCTCTTTCTGTTGTTTTGCTGTAAGATTATCTGCTAAGGACCGTGCTCCCTGGCCAGCCAGGGCCAACCGGTCAGGGGTGGGGGGTACCTGAGGCCCTGCCTCCCAGGGCTCAGAGCCACCCTGGGCACTGCTGGGGCCATCAGACCTGGGAGACAGTGCTCGTTGTCTGACATCCCTTCTCGCTCCCCCACTCCAGGAACTGGGTGTTCAGAGCTCTGGAGTCTTTCCTCTGCAGCCAGTGGGCTGGGGGAGGGGCTGTGGACACTCAGAACTGGCCTTATTTCCTAAGGATTGTCTGGTGACTCTAGGGAGGTCCCTAAACCCAACCTAACTGGCCAGAACCAGCCGGGCTGTGGGAATGCAGTGAACCCCAAGTGGGAGGGCGGCCTTCGTTTGCTTCCATCTGGAACTGGGGAGTGTCGGGGCTCCTATGGGAACTAGGAAAAGGGTTTGTCTGGAGGGGATGGTTGAGCCGGGAGGCGGAGCCAGGGCGGGGCCTCCGCTAAAGGAAGGATGCTGAGGGCGGGAAGGAGTCGAGTGGCCCTCGGAGGGATGGGTACGTGACCTGATGGGAGGAAGCCAGGGGTCGCTGGAGACTTCCCTTTGGGATAGAATGGGACAGGGAGCCATTTCCTGAAATACGTGGGCCAAGTGGGACAGGGGTCCATTGCCTGGCTCGTTTGAAGAGGAGGGGGAGCAAAAGGGACCCTGTGTGAAAAGGGGCCTGGAAGGGGAGACTGGCCCACAGGAAGAGGGGATCAGCTGGGGCACCAAACGCTGGCCGGTCCCTTCAGCCTTTCTGCTGACTCATGACCCTTGAGGAGCTGAGGAAGCTGCTGGTTCCCTCTCCCCTCCCTTAAATCCCCTCCCTCCCTCTGGCCTGAGTCACTGGGCGGAGCTGCTGGGAAAAGATTTCCCTTTCCCGGATCTGATTTAACCCCCAAAGTGCTGGAGAGGGAGGAGAACTCTTGGCCCGAAAAACCTCCCTCCCTCCAGGGAAGCTTATTCCTCATGAGCCAGTGCCCTCTCCCCCCAGCCGCTCCAACCCCTGCAAAGCTTCCCCCAAGGCTGTCCTGGAACTGGAGCCCCCAGTTCTTCCTGACTCTTGTCTCTGTGGGGCTGGCTTTGTTCCCAGCCCCTGGGATGGAATTCCAAGTGCCAGTGACCTTAGGTGCTGTGAGCTTTTCTTCGGGGAAAGGAACCTCGCTTTCAGGATTGGGAAGCGCTTCCCATAACCAGCCCAAAGGCTTCCTGTTGCCCTGGAAGCCCCAGTTGTGTTCTCAGGGGAGACGACACTGCTGGTGTGAGTGGGGAAGGGTGCTGCCCTTTGGGTAGGGGAGCGTGCCCCTTGGAGGTTGCTGCTGTGTTTCTGAGTGGGTGGCTTCCCCTGCCTGTGGTGAGTTGGCCGGATCTGCTATCCCTGTGGACAGACGGCCCTCCTGTCCAGGGCAGGGGTTTCTGTGACCTGATGAATTTGCTGCTTTCCAATGTTGAACATACCTGAGGACATCCTGTTATCTTTACATATAGTTGCTCTTATAGCAGAGAAAAAAAATCAAGACTCCAGGAAAGCCAGAAAGAGGCTGGGAGATCAAAGAGTGAAGTCTAGGTTGGAGCTCCACATGGATGACTCCCGGATTTGTGTCCCCGGCTCTGAAGCCAGAACTGGGCAGGTGATTCAGTTGTTGTGGGCTTGACCTGAGGCTGCCAAACGCACCTTCCAGAGTGCCCCAGTGTGTAAAGGGCTTCAGGACTCCCTGGCATACCCTCGGCTCCTGACTTGGTGGTCAGCTGAGCTGGACCACCAGCCTCTGGCCAGCTCTACTTGTGCGCAATGCAACCTATGTGCCTTTGCCTGCTCCTGTCCCCACCTAACTGTCACCCACGTGTCCCATTCCTGACCTGGACTTTCTCTTTTACGCCCCTCTCCATCTGCCCTGGCCAACCTAGGGTGTTTGTGAAGACTTAGTGGGGGAAGGCAACACATCGCCCAGTCTGAGGGCAGGATCCTGAGTGAGGTTTGGGTACAAGTTTATAAACTCTTCCTTTGCTTCTGCCCACTCCCCAGGAATGCTGCCCACAGGAACATGACTCACCTCCACTCAACCTGATTTTATGTGAAACCTCTTTATTGGTACCACACATGTAACAGGAAACTGCACAGATTCTGATTGTTCACCTTTGTGAATGCTCACAGAATGCACACACTGTGAACGCAGGTGGAGAAACTCCCCAGTCTTTAGGGCTGCTTGCGGAGGAAGGGCCGTCATTGAGGTAACCTGCCTGTGCCAATCAAAAAATAATCCTTGCACACCTGCCTGTGTCCAGCGCTATTAGTCGTTATGGGGAAATTAGGATAAAATACATCCAGGACCTGAGATCTACGGGCCGTAAGCTGGAGGGACAAAAATGAGCACACAGGACAGCCAGAGAATTAAGTACTAGGTCACCCGGTGCCAACTGTCTAGGCTTAGAGGAAGAACCTGGAGCGTGAGTGGCTGTGGCAGGGGGAGAACGTCCTGCCGGGGAAGGACTTGACCTGGGCAGGTTTTGACTTGCTTCCTGTGAGACTCCTGCCTCCCCTCTTCTGATGGCAGTCCTCTGTCTGATTCTTCCCCAGGTGCTCCTGGCTCTGTTGGTGGAAATATATTCCTCAGGGGTTACTGGACTTGTACCTAACCGAGGGGACCGGGAAAGGAGAGATAGTCTGTGTCCCCAGGGAAAATATAGCCACCCGCAAAATAACTCCATTTGCTGTACCAAGTGCCACAAAGGTAGGAGAAAGTGGTAACAGTGGATGTCCTCCAAATGGGGCCCTGCTTCTTCGCGTGCTTTTCCCAGATGTTTTAGAATCAGGGGCACCTGACCTCTGAGCCTCCTAACTCGGCTGCCTCTCCTGGGCTGGAGTTTTCTCCCTCTGTCCCTCTCCTAGAGACTTAGGGAGGTGGCCCTGGAAGTCTTGCTAGCTCAAGCTCTACCTTGAGTGCTTGGCTGCAGGCTGACCCTGACAACCAATCACAGGGACCTACCTGTACAATGACTGTCCCGGTCCGGGGCTGGACACGGACTGCAGGGAGTGTGAAAACGGCACCTTTACTGCTTCAGAGAACTACCTTCGGCAGTGCCTCAGCTGCTCCAAATGCCGGAAAGGTTAGTCTCCGGAGGGGCCAGGGCTGGAAACAAATGGAGCAGTGGGTGTTCAGAGTGATGTGTGTGCCTGTCCACCTGCAAGGCTAAACAAATCTGTGCTGGGGGTGTGGCAGGAATGCCTGTGCACATGTGAGTGTGTCACAAAGACACAAGCCCCATGGTAGGGAGGGGACTCACACCCCATTGCTTCCCCTCTCCAGAAATGAAGCAGGTGGAGATTTCCTCTTGCACAGTGGACCGGGACACCGTGTGCGGCTGCAGGAAGAACCAGTACCGGAATTACCGGAGTGAGAGTCTTTTCCAGTGCCTGAACTGCAGCCTCTGCCTCAATGGCACTGTGCACATCTCCTGTGAGCACCGTGCTCCCCACCCCGCAGCTGAGCCCTATCTCGGGGAGAGGGTCTCAGCTTTTTTTGTACCCCTGGCCCGGGAGGCAGCTCCTCCTTTCCCTCCCATCCCAAGTTTGTGGGACCACCTTCATGCTGGCCATCTGTCCCCTGCCCCTCCTGGCTCTCCCTCTGGGACTCAGCATGCAGGGTAGGCCTGCTTTAGCTGTGGTGCATCTCCCCACAGGCCAGGAGAAACAGAACACCGTATGTACTTGCCATGCAGGCTTCTTTCTGAGGGAGAATGAGTGTGTCTCCTGTGTCAAGTGAGTATGTGTCACTGCTGGGCATGGGATCAGGTGGCTGGGGTGGGATGGCTGGCTTTGTGTGAGAGCTACCAGGGGGGCTATAAGACGCCCCAGGGCGCTCTGGCTCCTACTGGCTGTTTGAGTGGGAGGCACTTCACATTCAAGGCACCAGTCTTTCTCCTTCCCCCAACTTGTACCTCAAATCTGAAGAAGTCTTTGGGGAAAGAGGCTCATACCCACCCCAAGGACTTACAGATCTTAGACATTCAGATTCTTGGCTGACAGGGTCTATTAGAGTTCATTGATTTTTAGACACATACTTGCACATCTCTGAAATTAGACTGCATCTTTGAAAAATTGGTGAGGTATTGTGGTTTAATTGGTGGCTGTGTATGTGTATGTGCAGTGTGTAAATAATGGTGCCCCTTATTACCACTGGCATTGTGAATGATGCGGTACGGCATTTCCTCCCCAGTCCCTTTGTCCAGGCCTCACTCCTGGGTCCACAGAAGCTGTTCTTGCACGCTCACTTGTAAAGAGGAAACCCTTGATGGCTCTGAAGTTGAGTTGACCTGGGTTGAAATCTTAGCTTAGCCACTTAGCGGCTGTGCAACCTTGGGCAAGTTACTTAACACCTTTGAGCCTTAGTTTTCTTTCCTCTAAAGTAAGGATAATGGCATCCACTTGGCAAAGTTGTAAGAAGTCCCCTGCCCCTCAAAAAAGCCAGAGTGTCTGACATGAAACTATTTGTTTTTCCAAGTTTCCTCTTCTTGAAAGAGCTTTTATACCCATTCCATGTGGTTCTTACCATGAACGTGTGAGTGGGCCAGAGTGCCTCTTCCTGCTTTTAGATCCCTGCTGAGAACTCACCTTCTCAAATTCCTCTTAGGACCCCTATGTATTCTCCTCAATCCACTGCCCAGTGACAGCTTCCAACAAGGGAAGCTGTGCCTGTGTAGTATGTAAATAATGGTGCCCCTTACTACCAACGGCAGATCAAGTTTGATGTGGTAGGGTGTTCCTCTTCAGTCCCTCTGTCCAGGTCTCCTTCAGAGATGCTGTTCTTGCACACTCACTTGTAAAGAAGTGAGCTGCCTCCAGCAATATGTAGTTTTAAATTTTGCACATGCTCACTTGACCCCTCTCTCAAAGTCAGGGATTTGTCACTAGCAGTGTTAAGGTCAAGAAAAAGCTCTTCGACCTCTCTTTGCCACAGGCTTCTTATCAATAAAACATTGATAAATACAGTTCAATGACAGCTACCATTTATTGGCCACTTACTCTATGTCAGGTACAGTGCTCGTTTCCATCTCAATCCTGATAGGTGGGTAGGACCCTATTTTACTGATGAGGAAACTGAGGCTTACAGGTTAAATGACTTGCTTGGAGTTACACTGCTGGCCAGTGAATGGACTGGAATTTATACCCTACCCCTGACTGCTTTTAACTTTTTTTTCTACCCACCTTCTTTCTTCAAGATTAACTCCAGTTCTAAAATTAAATGAATGATTCTGTGCTTGTTTCATTCCTCTGCAGCAGTTCCCAAGATAGGTTCAATTTCCATTATATCAAGAGATAACTAAAATATTTGTAAAGCAAAGAATTTCCAACAGTCTGTTTTTTTCCTGTGTTCCAGTTACGGAGAGCCCTATCCACCTGTGCCCTCTTTTCTTTTAGCTGCAAGAAAAACATGGAGTGCATGAAGTTGTGCTTACCGCCAACTGATACTGTGAAGGTCCCTCAGGACCCAGGTGAGGAGAAATAGACCCGCGCCCTTGCGTACCTGCCCTCTCCAGCCAGCCAGCCCTGCTACCTCCCCCTGCCCCTCTCCTCTGACCACAATCTACTTTGTCTCCAGGCACCACAGTGCTATTGCCCCTGGTCATCTTCTTTGGTCTTTGCCTTTTATCCTTCGTCTTCATTGGTTTAATGTGCCGCTACCCACGGTGGAAACCCAAGCTCCACTCTATTAGTGAGTGGGGCCTTTGAGGGGGAAAGGGGGCTGTGGGATTTGGGAGGACGTTGGGTGAGATGGCCAGGCAGGGTGGGAAATGAGGAGTGTCCCCTAGTTGGCTGCGGAGGACTACGCAGGCAGGAGGTGGCCCTGATGGCTCGTGAGAGGTCATACTGCATCACTGATTCTCTCATCCCTGGGGCCACTTTGGCCCTCAAGCATGTCACCACAAGTCCCCATGGCCAGCCCCAGTATGGGTGCCAGGGCTGAAAGAGGAAGTGAAAGTTGTGACACTTTGTTTCTTTTTTCTCAGTTTGTGGGAAATCAACACCTATAAAAGAGGTAAGATGAAACCAAGGACCTACCCCCAATCATCCCTGACTGCCCATTACAGTCCCCTAATACCGAAATCACCTGGAATCGCCCTTGGCACCCTTGGGCACCTCTAACTTCCTCCAGCCCCACACCCATCCACAATAAAGAGGGCTGGAACTTTCTCCTCGGAAGCTAACGCTGTGCCTTCTCTTTCAGGGGGAGCCGGAGTCCCTGGCCTCAGCCCCAAGCTTCAGCCCCACCACCGGCTTCAGCCCCATCCCCAGCTCCAGTTTCACCCCGAGTCCCGCCTTCAACCCTAGCG
Source organism: Manis pentadactyla (assembly GCF_030020395.1). Lineage (NCBI taxonomy): Eukaryota > Metazoa > Chordata > Mammalia > Pholidota > Manidae > Manis > Manis pentadactyla. The sequence goes on along the minus strand of NC_080032.1, from coordinate 64,042,899 downwards.
GCTGGCCTAACTTCAGCGATGTATCGGCCCCCAGGGAGCTGGCACCACCCTACCAGGGGGCTGGCCCTATCCTCCCCACGGCTCCAGCCTCCACCCCCAACCACGCCCCCCTTCAGAAGTGGGAGAGTGCCCACACGCAGCGCCCAGAAGGTGAGCTCCCCCAAAGGAATGAGGGGCTGGAAGCAGGTGGGCCGAGGTCCTGGATAGCGCGTGCCGGGGGCGGGGACAACGGCGGGCCGGGGCGGGCGTCCCCTGCTGCTCTGCGCTCACGGGCCCGCTTCCCAGCAGCAGACCCAGCCAACCCCGCGACGCTGTATGCAGTGGTGGACGGCGTGCCCCCGTCGCGCTGGAAGGAGTTCATGCGGCGGCTGGGGCTGAGCGAGCACGAAATCGAGCGGCTGGAGCTGCAGAACGGGCGCTGCCTGCGCGAGGCGCACTACAGCATGCTGGCGGCCTGGCGGCGGCGCACGCCACGGCGCGAGGCCACGCTGCAGCTGCTGGGCCGCGTGCTCCGCGACATGGACCTGCTCGGCTGCCTGGAGGACATCGAGGAGGCGCTCTGCGGCCCCAGCTCCCAGGCGCCCACCCCCCACCTCTCCCGATGAGGCCCCGCCTCCTGGGAGGGGCCTGCCCTGAGGACTGCTGCTTCCTGCACCTGCAGCCGCAAAGGACAGGACGGTGCAAGACGCCCTCCTGACCCTTTTCCCCGCAGGGTCTTGGAGTGGGGACAAGCATGAGCTGGCAGCCACTTACCTGGTGCTACTCTGTCTGTGTACATAGCTTTTCTGAGCTGCCTAAGCACTGCTGGGGGTCAGTGCGTGTGCGTGCGAGTGTGTGCGCACATGTGAGACAGACATGAGGTGTGTATGTGAGGGGTGGGGTGTTTTCATGAGAGGAGATGTGTGTGTGTCTGCGTGCACGTGAGACAGACGTGGTGTGTGTATGTGTTTTCGTGAGATAGGCTGAGTGAGCCAGGGAGCCCAAGCTGGTGTTTGTGGCCATCTGATGTCTGGAGAAGCCAGCAAGGCCGTTAGGGGCCCCTGGTTGGCCCTTGCGCCTTTTTTCACAGTAGGCAGGCAATCTTTGTCCCAGCTGTGTTACACTAATAGAAACTGGGCCCCCATCTGCCCCCTGCCTGGGCAAGCACAGAGTGAGCTGAGCTGTCCCAAGGGGTGGGAGAGAGCAAGCGCTGAACAATGGGGCCTCCAGCTGGAGCTGTGGACTTTTGTAAATACACTAAAACTCTGGAACTCAAGCTCTGCTTCTGGAGTGAATGGTCTTTCCATGAGGTGGGTGTGGGAGAGTGGAGCAGAGACCTGGATCCTGATGGGTGGGATGGGAAAAGCCCTGAGCTTGGGGTAGATATTCCACCACGATGCCAATGAATATAGGAGCAGCTGTGCCCACTCGGTGACTCCCCTCCCCTCCAGGGTTGCTTTCTTCCCAGCTTCATCTAGTGCTGACCAGACAGTCATTTTTATGCACAACTTTATGTGGGGCTCCAGTGTGTCTATGGTACATAAATGTTCATCTCTTGATCCCCAAAGTCCTCAGAGCAGGAAGGGCAGGGTGCCTGGGCCAGGCTTCTTAGCAGAAAGTGTGGTCCTTGAGGTAGAGCGCAGGGGTGGGGGTGGTGACCAGCACTCTTGTGGGGAGATTCCGTTGGGGAGAAATGCCAAGGGTTCTGAGTGTTCCTCACACCTCTCTGAAAAAGGAGGTGGGTGTTAGGCAAGGTCTAAGTGAAGAGTGAGGCTAAGGCCCCTTTCCTGCCATGGCCCCACTCTGGTACTGCCTTCCTTCCCCTCTCCCCGCTGACATCCTACTCTGGCACCCCCTCCCACACCATGTGGCCTTCCCCTCTGCTCCCCCAATCCCCATGCAACCTTTCCTTCAGCACTTACGATGTGGACAGGGGGGTGTCCAGCTGTATGATGTGTGGCCCACGCATCCGCCGCAGTTGGACCCGAGTCAGCTTCCGAGGCCTGCTGTCCCCAGGCTCAGGGATACCCTCGATCCTTTGGCCGGCCAGTTCCTCCCGGATCTCTCTGAGAATGTCCTCAGCCCAGAGCGGGGGATGGGAGACGCTGCCACCAGGTGCCAAGTAGACAGGCCCCTCTTCTTCCTCATCCCCTGAGAACTCCCAGGAGCTGTCCCCAGCAGAGTCAGAGTTGGCTGCGGAGCTGGGTGGCTGCCTCTGAAGTCGGGCCCTCTGCAAGGTTTCCATCACCACATTCCCTCCCACTGAGGTCCTGTCTTCCTCTTCAGACCAAGCCGGTGGGTCTCCCCTGGGAAGGCTGCCTCCCCTTCGGATACATCCCTCTGGCAGTTCTGGGGCACTTCGGCGTTGGGGAGCTTGGGAGTCAGGAGGCTGGGGGCGCAAAGGAACACCTCGGAGGTCCAGGGTGGAGAAGGTGAGGCGAGGATCCTGCCGAAGAGCCCGTGAGAATAGATGGGGCAGCGGAGAGTGGGAGCCTGGGAGCAGAGTGCTGTAGCCAGAGTCGGAGGTGTCTGGCATTGAAGGAGTGTCTTCATCTGTGTCTTCTGTCACCACCAGGTGGGGGATGATGGTCAAGATCTCAGGAGTCCTACAGTTAATAGTCAGATGCTGAGGGACAAGTTCAAGTCCGGAAAGTCTCCGGTCCTCACACTATCCAGTAATGGCCCCTCCCCCAAGCTCATTTCAGTAGCATCCTCACATTGCACTGATGTGTCTTGCTGGCTGCACAATAAGCTCCCCTCCGGCATTTTAGCCACAGCACTTGGACCAGTACCTTGTGTCAAGTAAGTGCTCAGCTATTTGCTGAGGGGTTCCTGAGCTCCCCTGAAGTTATCTCCCAGTGATGGAGCGGATCTTTTTTTCTCCTTAGCCCTGCTGTTGAAAAGCTGTGTGATTGCAGATGAACCTCATACTCTGGGGGGATTTGGACTAGCGGATCCCACAGCTCTGACATGCTGCAAATCTATACTGCCTCCACTCTCCACCCCTGGCCCTGGGAGCCTGCTCTCCTCTCAGGGAGTTCATGTCTCTGTGCCTGTTTCCTTCACCCTGTGCCAGCCCTAGGCTGGCTAAGCCCCAAGGCTGTCCCATGGGACCCTTTGCACAACTGGTGCCAACCTGGTCCACTCCAGCCTCCAGCCTGGGATCCTTGATTGATCCTAATCCCCACAACACTGTCTTTTCTCAGCCTCGTGGGCTCCTCTCCCTCCCCGCCTGAGGGTCTCTAATGGGAGACCTCGGAGTTCCTGTGGACCTTACCTCCCCTCTGTGCTGCTCTGAGAACCCTCTTGGGAAGGTGTGGAGGGCCTGGTGCCTTGGGACGTGTGGTCCTGGTCGCGATAGAGAGCCAGGAGCTCCCTCTTCTGTTGGACGTACTCCTCTGTCTTCAGCTTCTGCAGGGTGAGCTGCGGTGACACTTTTCATTCAGAGCACTCATTTATTGAGACTTCCTGTATGCCAGGCACATGCCAAGTGCTTTACATACATTATCTCATTTAATCTTCACAACTGTTTGAGGTAGATACTATTTTTTACTCCTATTTTCCTACTGAAATGGAAATGGAGCTTAAGTAACTGCTAAGGTCTTACAGTAAATGGGGTGAAGCCCAGATTTGAACCCTCAAGCTGGTCCTGGGGGTGGGTAGGTTGAACAGAAGGCCCCTTTTCTTGCCTGCACATTCTTGTTGCCTCTCAGGCCCCCTTGGCAAGCCCTCTATCAGGTCTGTCCCCTCCTCCAGGAAGCCCTCCCTGATAAGTAGTGATGTTGGTGTAAGTACTCTGAAAGGTGCTGGGCTCTCCGGTTACTCTCTCCTACTACCAGAGAACTCTGCTGTCCTTCAGAGATGAGAGAAGACCATGCCAGGAAGACAGAGATATAGTATATTTTCTGTCTTCTCCTCTCAACGTTTTCATGCAGGTGTCCTCGGAATAAAATAGTGACATCTGAGAAGTGGTTTACAAAGCACCTCCACATGCATGTGGTCATTTGATACATGCCATCATCTTGCAGGGTGGAAAGTGTGGATATTAGCCCATTTCACAGATGAGAAAACAAGACAGACTATTGGCATTGCTCAAGGTCGAACAGGTATAGAGAAGCCGAACTTGGGCTGGCCTTTCTCTGAGAGTCCCTGTTCAGTAACCACTTTTTCACGAGCAGCCTTAAAGGGCAGAGAGTTACTAAAGGACAGCCTTTGCTTAGGGTGGGGGAGGGAAAGCAGCAGAACCCATGGAGAGGTTGGGTCAGAGGCCCAGCAGAAGGGAAGTTGTGGTGGCTACCAAGGGCAGTGCTGATATTAGCACTCACTGGTGTGGCCATATTAAATGGCCATTGTTGAAATACTCCACTCTGGTGAGCAGAGGGCTGCTGTCTGAGCCTTTCACCTCCCTTCCCTAGGGACAACCCCATCCCCCAGGATACACCAGCTAGAGGGGTAACAACTGGCACAACACAGGACTTCTAGGTCAACCCTGCACCCCACGCACACACACTGTAATGCACCACTCGGACTGCTTGATGCAAGTGCCATACTGGTTGTTAAATAACTGTAATCTGTCCCCAGCTTGGGGAATATGAACGAGCAACTCTTGGACACCCAGAGCTTCCCAAAGCCTCTCCAGAAACAGCAGGTGGGTGGGTCGGCACAAGTGACATGTTGGAGAAATGCATGAACAGAGACAGAGAAATGACACCAGGCTTACAGTCCCATCTCCTTCCCCTGGCACTGCAAGTTCCTCAGTCTTGTGAGTGACAGTACAGTGCAAATGTTAGGTAGGAAGATAAGACAGGAGCAGCCAGAAAATGAGAAGATAAGATTCAAAGCAAAAGCTGCCCAAACCCTGCCCTGTGAAGACAACAAAGGCTTTGCCGGCAGATAACTTCCTTCCCAACCAGACCCCAATGTGGGTACAATCGGACGGAACCAAAAGCTGCCCGAACCACACCTCCGCATGGGGAAGGACACGCTCACTGGGAGGGAGGGCTGTGTAGATGGACCTGTCAATCAAATAACCCCACCTTGTCAAAGAGGCGCCACCTAGCCAGAATGTAATATAAAGGCAGGAGTGATATAAAAGTTCAGGGTCTTTGTCCACCTTGCCTCTGGCCCGCTTCTCCCTAGGAGTGTATTCAAATAAAACTCACTGTTTCACTACTGTGTCCCTGACTTTCAGTTCTCTGCAGCGGAGGGGACAAGATCGGAGGAGGAGGAGTACAAACCCAACCCTAAGATTCTCGCCAGAGTGAGGGCTACTGGCGCCTGGGGGCAGGAAACCAGCCCCGACACCAGTCCCAGTGTGGCACAACAGAGCCGGGTCCGAGGCCTCCTCGCCCGTCCCCAGCATGGCAGGGAGCTAGGAGAAGGGGGTGGGTGGGCAGCCGGCCCTCCTGATGAGACGCCGCGCCCTTTTGCCCCACAAGACCCAAGTTCAGTTGGGTGTTTGGGAAGTCCAGGAAAGGGACGTTGTATGGAAGAAGTGAACTGGAAGGAAGGGGTGGGGTTTGCAGAGCTTCCAGTACTGGCATCTCCACTGAACTCGCCTTGGGCCCCAGTCCGGGAAGAAGCAGAGGGGGTGGAGACCTCAGCACCAGGGGAAAGCACGAGGCCCCAGCCACCCCCAAGCCTCTCCCGCCACCCTGGGTCAGGTGAGAGGAGAGACACGTTAGGCAAGGTGAGAAAGGGAGAGGAAATCCATGTATGTGACACCCTATAAAGCCGGGACGAGGAAGGGAGGGCTCCCCCAGCCCCGCCTCACGATTCTTTCTTTGTCCTGGTGGAGAACTGAGCCCTGGGAGGAAATGCCTCCCCTCCCCCCGTCCCCAAGTCAGGCTCTCCTCCCCGGTGTGGACTAAAACGGACCTCCTGAAGGTGCCCACGGCCTCTCTGGGGGGCAGATGCTGAGGTGCTTCCCCAACCAGCAGGGGGCCCCACCCAGGTGCCGCCAACCACCCTTCTTCTAATGGGCCCTGCGCCAAGCAGCTACTAACGTCCTCCTCCCGTCTTCTGCGTGGTAGCTCCCACTGTCACTACAACGCCCCAGACGCCCTGGACCCAGGGAAGTAGGGTCACCCCTCAAGAACAGGGGGGGCAGGGAGCCTGCTTGTCCCCTCAGCGGCCTCACTCTCAGTCCCCCTCCTTGGCTTGGCTCGGTCTCAGCTCTTTCCGCTCTGCCACTTCCCTTCATTTTCCTCTTCCCAACCCCTGCTGTGCGTACTGCCCAGCTTCGGCCTCCCTCCCCTGGCCAAGCTCTTCGGCTCTAAAAGCTTAAGGCGCCCCCTACCCTTTTCAGGAATAAATCTACGTCTACATTTCTGTAAGGCGGAGAAAACAAAGTCTGACCCCTGGGGTTTCTCTATCCCGGGGACCAATAGATATGCTACTGCCCTCTTCTGTTCAACACAGACTGACGGTCCCGGGGCGGCATTCCCTCCAAATGTGCTGGAGACAATAGCAGCGCAAACTAATTTAAAAGATTCAGGGTTCCTTGTTTCGCCAAGGCAGGCCCGGCGGCGTGTGCACTCTCTGGTACCACGAGAAGTGACATCCTTTCCTCTAAATGCCTGGAGAGAGACTGCCTGGGCTTAAGTGAGTTTGCATAAAATACCAGCAACTTTTTAGTGGTTGCCTGCCTGCCTGCGGGGTCTAAAGGGAGAAGGTGGGCGGGGTGTTGCTGTGGGGCTGGGAACCAAGGGCAGAGGACACAGGTCTGATGGTGGAGGTGGCAAGGAGAAGGGGCTGCCTGCCTGCTGTCCTGGGGAGGTGGGGGCTCCAGGAACCCTGAGGCTTGTTGTTGCCTTATCCTCTTCTCCCCTCTCACCCAGCCCTCCTTTCGTACAGCTTAATTAACCACTACAGTGGTGTTCATTGCCAGCCAGTCCTACCTTGGCGACACTGGTGGGGCTGGGGAGAGGGGTGCAGAGAGAAGGCACCTGCCATGCACAGAGAAGGGACTAAAAGCAGGCTGGAAGCAGGGGTCAGGGCTGTTGGGAGACCACTCTAACCACAAAGCCATCCCTAGACCTCCCCCACCTCTGGCCTCCTGGGGACAGGCTGGACCTTGTTTAGGGATTCAGGGAAGGGGCAGCCCTGCGGGGCTGGAGGACTCAAGACCTTGAGAGTCTGATTTTCATCCTTATTTCTTCTTTTCTTTTCTTTTTTTTTAATGACCAAAACCTCATCATCATGTTTTACTCTCCTAATTCAGAATTTTTTAAGACAGGATTTAAACAGAGACCAAGCTCTGGTTTTCCTTTTCGCAGATAAGCTCTCCACGTTGTGACATGATACCACAGATAAGGTTGTGGGAGGAACACTTAAAATTGTTTCCAGAACCACGTTTCCCACACATTCTCAAAGGTTTCAGAAGCCCTGATTACCTAATGAGCCAATAACAAATTGCTGTTACCCATTCCAAGCAAACCCCGTAAGAACACTAATTTGATTTAAACTCTAAAAATAATGAAGTTGCATTCTTTAGAAAGCGTTTACACTAAGATTTCTTTCCTTGTTCAAAATGCCTTTTCCTTTTCTTGTAATGAGGTTTGACATTCATATACTAGTTTCAGGTGTACGAAGCAATGATTTGAAATTTATATATATTTGAAATTATCACAGTAGGTCTCGTGAATGTCCATCACCAAACATTGTTACAAAAATTCTTTTTTCTTGTGCTAAGAACTTTAAGATCTACTCTCTTAGCGACTTAGCTCCTCCTTAGTCCCAGCTGAACTCCAGGTGTGTTTCCGTATTTCCAAAAGCCCTGAGGTGTCTCTACTGGGTTGTCTCCCAATACCTCATTTCCAAAATGTTTCAGTTTAAAACTAAATTTTACTGCCCTAGCCCTACCTCTCCCCAGAAGCAACAACTAACACAGTTTGCCTTTGTAATGATTTCATTTTGGTCAAAGGTACCATTGCCCAAGCAGCCTTTCAAACAGGAACCTTGGGAAGTTAACCATCCTTGGTCCTTGAGGACCTGAGTTACCCAGCTGAGCACCATGCTGCCTCCTTAATCTGAATGATTTCTTTAAATCTCCCCTACAAGGCAAGTTATTATTTATATCCATTTTGTAAGTGAAGAAATGGAAAGGCCACATAACTCACCCAAGCTTCCCCAGCTACCAAGAAGTAGAACTGGGGTCTGAATTTTGATTTGCATGCAATAACTACAGGCTTTTAACCACAGTCTCCCAAAGGCTCACCTGTTTCTTCCTTCTTTAGCATCTTTCTTCTTCCCCTTTATTTCTGTTTCGCAACATGTCCCTAAGGCCATGGCAGTAAATCTCGATGTTTCACACCCAAACTTGTAAATTTCCTATCCACCAGTCTCTCCCTCCCACCTATCACACTGCCACCTGACAGTTCAGGACGAAACACAATGGTTTCACAGCTGCATTCCCTTGCTCAGATCTATGGTGGCTCTCTCTTGTCAATTCATTTCAATTCAGTATCATCCAGAACACACTTTTCTGTAGCTCTTAGGTCCTGTAGAGCCTGGCCACCCATCACTTGCTCACACAAACCCTTTGTTCCAGACTCAGACAGACATGGTCACTGTCCCCAGAAGAAATCCAGCCCAATTGCTCCCTTGATTCTTCTGCTCATGGTCTTCCTCATCCTTAACAGTCCAACTCAAATCTTCACTATTTGGCCATTCTGCTCGTGTAGGGGGTTGAACAGTGGCCCCAGAAAGATACGTCTAGGTCCAAACCCCTGGAACCTGTGAATATGACCTTATTTGGAAAAAGGGTCTTTGCAAATAGGCAAAGAGCCTAAGTTAAGGGTGAGATGAGATCATCCTGGATTTAGGGTGGGCTCTAAATCTAATGGCTGGTGTCTTTATAGAAGGGAAAGGGAAATTTGGACACAGAGACATAGAGTGGAAGGCCACGTGAAGACAGAGGCAGAGAGGGAGTGAAGCAGCCGCAAGCTAAGGAACACCTGGAGCACCAGAAGCTGGAAGAGACAAGGGAGGATCCTCCCTGGAGCCTGGGAGAGGAATCCGGGTCCTGCTGACACCTTGATTTCCAACTTTTGGCCTCCAGAACTGGGAGAGGGTAAGTTCTGTTGTGTTAAGTCACCAAGTTTACGGTAATTAGCACTGGTCCATTTGGACCTCTCTTCTTTTGAATTCCTCTAGCTTTTATCACATAAATCTGCCCATGACACTCTCCTGTTTAATACCTTCACTAGGTGCTATAGGACAAAGTTCAAGTTTCTTAGCATGTCATCCAGAGATGGGCATGATCTCATGGTACCTGCTGCCCAGCCTCTCTGCCACTACACCTGCCCTTGTGACTTATGCCCTAGTAATACAAACCACTAGGCTGGTGGTTCTCTGAACACACACGACTGTGTCACTTCTGACCTTGGTATTTTCTGCTTCTCCACTTGGAATACCTTTCCCTCCTACTTAGTTCTGCTCATGGATTCTAAATATCCCCCCCAAAAGGAGCTCAGTCAGTAGGTCCTCTGTAAGGCTTCTCAGCCCTCCAATCCTGCACTGCTCCTCCCAGCCCCCCCCACCCATGCAGAATGCATTCCTCATCCCAGTTCCCTTCTGTATACATGTTTCTATGATTTGTAAATGAATTTATCTAGCTAGGCTGCAGTGAATATCTCTTGAGGTCAGGTGTGTTATTCTTTTCTGATTCCCCAACACCTACCCAGAACCTGCAGTCAGGAAATGCCCCGTTAATGTCTGCTGAATGGAAGATGAAGTTTAGAAGTAATTGGTTTCAGGGTGTAGAGACCTTTAGGGGATGCCATCTTGGGCTCTCCCAGTGACTGGCACCACAGCTGGCCCATGCTCGTAAGGATGGTCAAGGCTGGGTCTCCCTCTTGAGGGTACCCCTGAGGGGCTGAGGGGCTGAGCAGGATGAGAGGCTCCTGCACCTACCCCCAGCCTCTCTCTCTCTCTTTCTCTCTCTCTCCTCCTCTTCTCTGTGCTGTTTCTGAGCTCCAGGTCCTTGCCATCCCTCCCCATGCCAGGCTTTCACATACCTGGGCCTGCTGGGTCTTCTCCAGCCACTGGACACGGTCTGCAGCACTGGGGCAGTGCACAGTGAGGGCACTGGAAACACACTGGAATTCAGTGAGGTGGATTATCAGGAAGCTGTCTGGGTGGAGGAGAAGGTCTGCGTCAAGGGCTAGGCCTTATTTGGTCCCCATCCTGTCTCCTCCCTCCCCTTGCCAAAGGACAGGAGAAGGGAAAGGTCTCTACAGGAGAGACATACGAGGGTCTCGGAGTGGTCGGCACACAAGCTTCTCCAGCGAGAGTGGGGGGCGGATAACCTTGGCTTTGTCTGCTTTGCGCTGGGGCTTGGTCACCAGGAGCATGTCGGAGAAGAGGAACAGGTACACATCGAGCTGGGACACGTGCACGGGAGAAAGAGGCCACAAGGTCAGTGGAGCAGGGGGAAGGGCGGGACAGGGATGGTCTCACACACCGGCGCACAACGGCGGAGGTCAAGGGCAGAACTGTGGGATGCTAGAGCTGGAAGGGGTGTCAGCTCAGTCCCCTCTCACTTTACGGGCAGGGGAAGTGTGGATGCAGCGTCATACAGACAGCCAGAGCTTAGCCAGAACCAGGTCCTCCTCCCAGTCACTCACAGACACAGACACAAACCCTCTTTTCCCATGCCAGCCTCTCTGGCTCTTATTCTGCCTCTCTCACACTTCCCTTCATTCTCTTTAACTCCTCTCCCATTTGGATCTTTCTCTCCATCACTTCCCTGGGGCTGTCTCACCTTCCCTTCTCGCCCCTCCTTCATGCGCGCAGGACCCTCCTGCAGCAGCTGCCTGGTGTGCTCAGGAGCGATGCCCAGCATGGGGGACATCAGGTCTAGGGTGCAGAATGGACGCAGGTTCTGAAGGGCACAGAGGGGAGGTCAGGGGCTCGGCAGGGCTTGTCTCTACCTCTCAGCCGAGGTGGCCTGTGCTGTCCAGCAACTTCTCCCTAGGAAATGACCAGCCTCCTTTTTACCCTTTTGACCTCCGCCCCTTGGGTGCTCACTGCTGGGAAGGAATGACCGGCTTACCTCTGTGGTTCTCTACCCTTTCCCTCCAGGCCTCCACTCCTCCGTTGCCAAGCGCCCCCCTGCCCCCTCTCACCCTCTCACCTTCTCCACCTCATCACTGGATGACTCCAGCACCTCATAGGGCCCAATGCGTTGGGCGGCAGCCACCAAGCTCTCCTGCTCTTCATCCTGGCGGACCTGTTTATTGAGGTACCGCAGGAATGACTCCACAGCTGCGATCTGGGTGAGGAAGGAGGAACCGCTTAGCCCCTTCCCTTGTATGTCCCCCCCAACCAATGACAGCCAGGGCATTCTCAAGGAGTTGGTGCCTCGCTGGCACATACACATGAGGAATGAGACCCGTAAGAGTTTCTGGGAATCGGTTCCCGCACACCAGCCCCCAGGCCAAGGGCACTGGCCCTGCCAGGCCACCTACCATGGCGTTCAGAGCCTCTCGGGCTTGTGCCTCTGGGCTCCGCTTGAGCACAGCCTGGAGCAGCAGTGGGTACTTGGTGATGCGCTGGTGGGGCTTGATGAGCAAGTCCCCCAGATGCTGCCTCCCTGAAGGCTTGTGCTTCTCACACCACTGGCAGGGAAGGAGGACAGGGGGTCAGGAGTCTGCAGGCTCCCTCCTGCCTTGGACCCAGCTGGAGATGGGCTGACCTGGTTGTCTAAGGCCCACTCCAGGCCCTTCCCCAGGCACCTCATCCCCCACCTGCACAAAGGCCTGGAAGAGAGGGTTGGTGTCTTGCTGCTCCCGGGCGTAAGCCATGGTCTGCTTCACTTGCAGGCAGTACTGGACATAGGGCTGGAACCGCTCGCTGAACTGAGGGACAGACATGGGGGATGGGCAGCAAGCAGTCATGAGATACAGGCTCCAGCTGCAGAACATGAGGAGCAGGCGGGGAGAGGGCCTTACACAGATCCCTAGGCCCACTACTGCCGACCTCTCCTTCCCACGGCAGCTCCCTCTGTGTTCCCAGGAGGAGTTGAGGTCCAGAGAGGAAAACCCACTGCTGCTCTCTGAGCTCCTACACCCAGCTTCTGCTGTGCCCTGTGGCTCTGGACCTGCTCTCCCACCATTAATAATGCAGCCAGAATGTTCTCAGGACACTGCAGATCCCATTTCACCTGGGCAGTGGGTAGAAACCTGAGGCTTGCCCAGAAGCCTTGCTCCTGAAAGGGGGCTGCCTAAGGCCCCCAGGACATGGTGCCCCACCTTTCTACCCCATTCTAAATCTGTAAGACCCACAATTTCCTGGTCGGGTAAAATTGTGGAAGCAAGTCTGATCCCAGGCCTCTTTCTTCCTCTTCTCACACTTCATACTCCAGGTGCCCTGTGGCCTTTATACCTGCCCCATAGCCTAGGGGACACCTAGCCTTCCCTCCCAACTGTTTGTCAATGTCTGTGGCCAAGAAGTATGATTTTGTAGCTGATAAGAGCCTGAGTGCAAACCTTTCCTGAGATAGCTTCATCTCCAAAGGGTCTCAGAAGACCAAAGAACCTTTGGGTCAGAGGTCATGCCTACAGAATGAAGGGCAGGAGGGGAGGTGGTATTTTGGAGTGGGGGCTGTGTCATAAAGGTATCTGTGTGGCTAAGACATGCCCTGAAGACAGGGTCCCTCTGGGCTCTCCCAGTGGGGCCCCAGATGTGGTCCCTCCCCATGCCTCACCGTCAAGAAGCCGTTCTTCAGGCTGACAGGGTCCAGAGGCTGGCCTGAGGCACGGGTCTTCTCCAGGCTGGGCCCCAGCACCTCCTCCCAGAAGCTCCGGTGCACCCGAATCAGGCTGGGGATATTTCCAAACAGGGTCTCAGCTGATATCTGGAGGAGGGAGCAGGACAAAGCCATGCCTTGGCAGGTCAGGCAGGCAGCGCTGGCACAGCTAAGCTGGGGCGGCTGCGGGTGGGGTCCATCTGATGGCTGAGCGCTGGTGCAGGAACGGTGCAGCGGCTGGGCCCCAGGCCTCCTGGGGGTCCTGAGCAAGAAGGGGGGTAGGAAGGCAGGGGGTGCCCTAGAAAACTGGGCAGTGGGGGTTCACACCAAGCAGCTTGGAGGGCTCTTGGGGGGCCCACCACCCACTCCCCAGGCTCCCCTCCCAAGCCCCCACTCACTTCAGTCAGCAGCCCCACACGCTGCAAGTTCAGCAAACCGGCAGCTAGGAGCTGGGGGCAAGGAGACAGGAGGGTCTCAGTGCCTGACCTGATCCTCTTGGGACCCCAGCCTAGCCCTTCGATGCATCCCCACCCCTCAACTTCACCACAGCTAACATTTCACCTGAGACCCTGGGCTGGTCTCAGATCAGAGGCATCTCCTCGTTTCCCGCCTGCTGCCACCCGCGACCCTGCCCCTTCTGGTCCAGGGGTTGGGGTAATGGGAGGGTAATGGGGAAATGGCTGAGGGTGGGGCCTGTCAGGGCTGCGCGAGGCTCACACTGGTCATGATCTTGAGCTTTTGCACGTAGTTCAGCTCTGTGGTCAGTAGCTCCCATAGTGCTTCCTGTTGGTGGCAGAGCTCCTGGTTCATCTCCTGGGGTGGGAATGGGGCTGATTCACTTGGGGAATGGTGACAAGAGTAGCAGCTACTATTTGTTAAATGCTACAGGGTCTACTTCATAGATGACCTTTTGCTCCTCAAACCAGTCCTCCAGTGTGTAGGCAGTTTTGTGCCCATTTTACAGATAAGGCAACTGAGGCTCAGAGGTTTCCTGTCTTGACCAAAGTCTCACGAGTAAGTGGTAGAGCTGGGATTGGAATCTAGAGCAAGACATCTCCAAATGCTTTCCCCACATGACCCCACTTCTCCAGGCCTTTCCCTCCTCTAGGGCCGAGGGGAAAGGGATATATGTGTCCATGACACTGTGGGGGCACACCCTGTGCTCCAGGCCCACCTTGTGCTCAGGTACAAGCTCCTTCCAGGACTTCTCGATGACCATGCCCCTGTCGCCGCCCTCTCCTATTTCCCAGTGGTGGCGGTCCTCAGGGGGCAGGCGAGGCATCCCGAACATGCTGAATGTATGCAGCCGCACCTCCAGCGCTCGGGCCTTGCTGACGTCCTGGGGGAGCCGAGAAGGGGATGAGTCCTGGCACCAGCTCCCAGACCACCTGGCCTGTGGAGGGCTGCGTGTGTGCCTGGGCATGGGAGGTGGCAGGCAGCACTGAGTGTGAGTGGGGACACGGGGCCTCCACCAGGGATTTCAGGGGAAAGCTGTTTCTGGAACATGGATGGACAGGCGCTTTGGTTCACAGAAAGGTCCCTGGACAGAGGGGTCTGTCCTGGCTCCCTGGCCAGACACCTTCCAGGACTCTGACCAAGACTGAACCCTTCAGAAGGACCTTCAGGTGGAGCCCAGAATAGAACTTAGTGACAACATTTTGACATTTGCCCATAAAATGGACATTTTTATGACAACATGGCTTAGAGATGCAGTTCTGAGAGGGTCTCTAGACAGAGCCAACCTGGCTTCTTGGAGGGGCTGCAGCTCTGATCATCTGTGGACGATATCCTAGCTCAGGCTGTGAACATGGGGACAGGAGAAGAGGACCCATTACCTTGAATTTGGGAGAGTGAGGTGGGACAGCCCCATAATGGCCCCCATGTCTCTTCTCAGGCTCTAGTTCTCGCAATCTGATGGGAGGCAGGCCTCGGGCCTGGCCAGAACCCTTGGCAAAGGGGACATTGTTCTGTAGGCGGCGGCGGCTGGGTTCCTAGATGAGGAGCAGGGTAAGTTCTGGGGGCCTCCCTTCCCCCAGATCCCAGAGAGCTAGTGGGGGCCAGGGTTGATTCCAGACAGCACTGCCTACCCCTGCAAGCCGGGCTGGCTCACTCTCCTCTCCCACCAGGGAGGCTGAGCTGGGCTGGGGAGGGGCATGCCCCCTGGCTCTCTGGTGGGCCTGGGAGCAGAAGCAGGGCCATCTCCAGAACAGGAGCATAGGTGCTCGCGTGCCTGGCTCTGGCGTGCACCCCCAGTGCCCGCCTCCCAGTGCCTGTCTAGTCATGTGCACTACGGGCTTGTACAA
The DNA here is from genome assembly GCF_030020395.1 of Manis pentadactyla. Taxonomy (NCBI): domain Eukaryota; kingdom Metazoa; phylum Chordata; class Mammalia; order Pholidota; family Manidae; genus Manis; species Manis pentadactyla. Next base: position 64,027,866 of record NC_080032.1, on the reverse strand, counting down.
TGCATGACACCCACTGCATTCTGGGTTCCTCACAGCTTCCCCTGTCTGTGAACAGCCACCCTCACATGTGGAGGTGAGGGCACACATGTGTAGCCTCCTCCCCAGGAGCACGCAGCCTGCATGTCCTCTCCAGTTGGGAGTGGTCGCCCTTTTGCATGAGAGGTTGAGGCCATGGCCACAAGTCTCCTCCCAGGCAGGCCTGGTCACATTCCTTAATTTGCCTGTGGCCTGATTTACCCCACATATTTCCTAGTCTCTCTTCCTGCCCTCAGCCTGGGAGAGTCACCAGCTGCCCTCCCTGTCTCCCAGGGCCGAATCCTCCTCCAGGAAGGCAGGGGATACCCCTAGCTGGAAGCAGAACTGTTCTCAAGGTGGAAGGGAAGCCTGGAGGCTGAGGGAAAGACCACAGCCTCCACACCTCTTTCCTTGGTCAGCTCTGGACATGGGCCAGGAGGGTGGAACTGGGGTGTTGCTGAGGCAGGCCCTCTTACCCCTCCCCACTTGTTCAGTGGGGACACCCTGAACCTTTGCTCTTCCTCCAGTTATGATTCAGAGGGAGGCAGGTCTCAGGAAGCCCACAGGCTCCTCCCAAGTAGAGGCGGGAGTTGGGAAGGTGCCAGCCCCAGGGTTTGATGACACCCCCCATCCTTTGCCTGGGACCTGTCTAACAGCACCTCCTCTGAGGGCCTGGCTTCTCCTGGCTCTTGGCCTCACCTGCCCCAGAGTTCCAGGAGCCTGGCCCTGCACTGCTCTCCTCTCCCTCAGAGCCCAGGAAGGGGGGTAGGGGTGAGGGGTGGGAACAGAGCAGCCCATGAACCTGCAGGGGCACAGAGACTTGAAAGCCTTGGGTCCTCCCTCCTGCTCCACCCAGGTCGCCTTTAGGGCACAGCCTGGACTCACCAGCAGGGGGCCTCCTTGGGGGTAGAAACTGCCAGCAGTGCTCTGGGGGGAGGCCTGAGACCGGCCCCCGTAAGTCTCAATGCGGGAAGCTACAAGTCCTTGGAGGGGACCCCCATCGGGAGGACCAAAGTCCTGCATCTCTTCTCTCATGGATCACCTCCAAAGTCATAGCTCCATGTCCACGAGAGGGGGGTCCTCTGAGGCTGCAAACAGGAATGGAAGGGCCAGCTGCGTCAGTGGGTGGCACCAGCCTAGAAATCAAGTGGGGAGGGGAGGGCCAAGGGCTTGTCACTGTTGGGGGAGCATAGCTGCTTCATCTATGACTTAGTGGGGGTGGGGTATGTCCCCACATGCTGGGAAGAAAAACCTGGGAGCTATACCTCGTCCCTCACATGTGTGCCCATCTGGAGTACCAGCTCCCACAAAGGATGCTGCAGTCCTGGCAGTAGGTGGGAAAAGGGGTCACAGACACAGCTGGCTTGCTGGATGTCCCCAGGTCGGGAAGTCCCCTTGAGCAAGCTACACCCTCCCCTTCCCCATACACAGCCTGGGCTGAGGCTGCAGGGAACGGTAGGGAGAGTGGGGCCACGGGAGACTGCCTGACATGACACCTGTTTTTGTGCAGTCCTCGAGCTAAGAGTGTAAACGTTTTTTACATGTTTAAATAGTTGGAGAAAACCAAAAGAATATCTCATACTACACGAACCTTATATGAAATTCAAATTTCAGCGTCCACAAATAGTTTTATTGGAACACAGCCACATTTACTCTTTTACCGATTGTCTACGACAGCTTTCCTACTAGTAGTGAACCAAGACCATATAGGCTTCAAGGTCTAAAATATTGACTATCTGGTCCTTTACTGAAAAGTGTGTCCACCCCTTACCTGCACCCTCCGGCCACAGAGAAGGAGGTGAGGGAAGACAGCTATCAGCCGCTGGCCTTAGAGATGACCCACGGGGAAGCAGGCTGTCTGGTCTGCCCTGGGATGTGGGGAACCTCCACGGGGCTGGGAGTCAGGTGCAGGGCTCCATCCCTAACCGCTAAACCTGGACACTGGGCCACCCTCAGAGCGGGGAGGGCCTGGAGAAGAGAGCCTCCTAGGCAGATGCCATCCTCTTCCAGGTGGGCCTGAAGCCCCTGCTCAGCCCTCCCGGTATTTTTTCTCTGATTTATGAGCCGGGGAGGAAAACGTTCATGTCTCCCAGACCTCCTCCCCCAAATCCTCCTTCAGGGGCTCTGCCTCCTCTCCCTCTTCCTACCCAAGGCCCTTTTTGAGTTTTGACCCCGCTTCCTTTCCCCTGCCCGCCGCGCTGCCTCCCCTCGCCCGCGGTCAGTCCGCCCAGCACTCCCGCCCCTCACCTGTGCCCGCAGGTGTCCCTGTGCCCAATGCCCGCGCTGTCCGCCCCGGCCCGCAGGGCTCCCGGTCGCCCACGGCTTCCCCAGCGATGCCAGCCCCGCTGCCCAGCCTGGGTCTGGGACGGAGCGCCCCGCGGGGCTCGGGCAGCGCAGGGACAGGCCGGGTCGGTTCGGGCGGGGCGGGCAGGAGGGCGGGGACGCGCCTGGCACCGCCTCTCGCCGTGGGCCCCGGCCTGGCCGCGCAGCGCGGGCGCCCGTGGGGCCTTGGGGGCCAGGGTCCTGCCGCCCCGCGCTAGGAGAGCTCCCTTCGCAGAGCCCCTTCCCCTTTCGCGTTCGCACTTGAACTCACCACCCACCTGCCTGACGGAAAGGATGGGACCGCGCTCCGCCCTCTGTCCCGCTCAGACCCTCGCGAGGCCGGGCGCCACCGCCGAGGCTGCCAAGGTGATGACCGAGTGGTCGGTGGCAGGTGCCCACCTCTCTTTCTGGATGCAGCGATTGCCGCTATCCCGTCCTACCCCTGCCTGTCTTCCTCCTTTAACCAGGCAGGGGAGGGGACTGCCTGCCGGCAGAAGGGTGTAGGAGCCAGGGACCCCTGCCCCCCCCACCCTCGGCGCTCTGGCTGTGGAGTCCAAAGTGTGGCCCTTATCTCTCACTTGCCTGACCTGGCCATCGTGTGGAAGGCTGCCTCTGGACTTTGCCTTTGCTCCGGGGATGGCATCTGGTGCCAGGCTGAGACCTGACCCAACACTTCTCCCACTACCCAAGATGGGTGTGGAGTGTGGATGGGGTTAGGAGGATCATATGGGGGCACCGACTGAGGCTTCACTGGCAAGCAGGCACCTGCCAGGCTTCACAAGGGCCATCCCGGCATCTGCGGTGGCTGCTAAACAGACACTGTTCAAGGGTGGGCACTTGCAGGGCATTGCAGGAAAACACCACATTTCCCATCCCCAAATCGGGGCACATCATCTGGCAGAAGCACTGGATATGGGGACTCGGTAGCATCCAGGGATATGTGTGACCATTATAATCAACAATCATGAAGCCAAAGACCCTGTAATGGGGTGGAACAGGTCTGAGTACCTCCCCAGCCTCCACCAGGCCCCGCGGTCTTCCTCCAGGCAAATCAGCTACGCAGCTGGATAAAATCTCTTACTTTTATAGAGCACTCTGATGACACACTTTCAAAAGCATAATCTCATTGTATCACCAGGGAAGATGGTCTCCATTCTCTGCTCCTGTCTGGCATATTAAACACAGAAATGTTCTGAAGTGTTGTTAGAGCTCACACTGACTCTGACCACTTTATTTTGTCTGAGAGAGGGATCTTTATTACTGGACGGTTCCTGATTTCGTCCGCCCTCCCCGTTTGCCCTCCAGTACTCTTTCTGACTTGTGCTGTGTTTGCTCTGTTGCTTCAGAAGAATTCTAGCTCGCTGGGCTCTACCTCCCGCTTCCTGCCGCCCAGGTGATCGGGATCAGTTTCGGGGAGAGAAGTTGGGTGGGGCAGGAATTGCAGTGGAGAGAGAGACGGAGACACACAGAGAGCCAGGATGGCCAGAGTTGCCATGAGGGAAAGAGCTAATGAACCTGGAGATGGTGATTACTGACTATTAAATGACACCCCAGAGAAAGCTGGTGCCAAGTGGCCCCAGCTTCCCCTCCCAGTGTCACCCAGAAGGCGGTGGAAGGAAAAGTAAAGAGGGAACTGGAAATTGAGAGAGCCTCAGAGACTAGCCAGGACTTACAGCCTCCGGGGCATGGCTAAACTGGCCTGCTGGGCACAGTGCGGGGGAGGGAGTTAACCCTTTCATTTCCCTCAAGGCTGAGATACCATCTCCACCTGCCACTGCCCCAGGGCCAGTCTTCAGCCTCTGCGAGGAGAGGTTCCCAGGGAAAGCCAGAGTCTAAAAGCAGGAGGTGTGGCCAGCACAAACTGTGGGCTGGGAGGCGGGACTCCTGCGTTCTGTTCCTTCTCTTCTGTCCTGGTTGTCAGATTTGTTGCTCTCACAACCTCCGTTTTCCCTAGCGCCTTCTGTGCTTGGGGGAGAAGACGCCTGTGACTGAGAGAGGACAGCTCAGGGTGCTGAAAGAAGCCTGAAGAGTTGGGAGGTTGGAGGGTTGGCCTCTACTGAGGGGCCCTGGGGAGCTCTGGTTCTTGGCCCAGACAGGGGCACCTGCAGACTTGTATTTCTTCCTGGCTGGCTTCAGACTTTCCTCCTATCTCTAGCTTGAGTCCTGCATGCCTCAGTTTCTCCCCCAGTGCATATTCTGCTCATTAGGTCCCCAGCTCCACTCCACAGCTAATGAGAAGTTGTCTGCTGTCCAGAATTGGAGCTCTAAGAATCAAAAGCCTCTGTCTGATACAGCATAAGGGTAACTTTCTGGGGCTGGTGTGGGGGCCCCAAGTCCCTTCTGTCCCTCTTCCCAGGCAGGAAAGTCAGGGACACTCACATGAGCCCTGAGCTAAGCCCAGTACACACCTCTTAGGGCTGGGCAGGCCTGGTTAATGATGGGCTAGCAGGGCCAGGCAGCTGATGGGAGGTGTGTCCTTCTTGGCCCAGGGTAGGGGAGAGGAGGGGCAGCTGAGGGCTGGAGCTGGGAGGCATAGGTCTTGAGAAGCAGCTCAAACCAGGAGGTCAGGCCCCTGGGCACAGCTGCCCATGCCTCTAACAGGACAGAGGCCCTCCCTCTCTCCCTTCCTCCCTTCTCCGCCTGGCTTATTTCACTGAGCATAATACCCTCTAGCTCTTCTCCCTCCCTTCTTTCCATCCTTCCTTCTACACTTACTGGCAGGGCTCATCTGTGCAAGGTACTGGAGTATATGGAATAGATATTCCCAGAATGAGGAACAGTCCTAATCCCAGTATGACTGACGGACAGTCCCTGACTTCAGGAGGTCACAGCCTAATGGTGAGTAAAACATTGATGTATAAGTTGTGCACATAAGGAATGAACCAAGAGCTTTGGGGTCACTTTACAGGGACTAATAACTACATTAGGAGTCCAGGAAAGCCTTCATAGAGGAGGTGAACTATGTGCTGGTACATTATGGATGAGTAGGAGTTTGCTGGGCAGAAAAGGAGGGAAGGGCATTTCTGGAGGAGGTAACAGCATGAACAAAGATCCTGAGAAGTGCAGGAGCATGTTTAAAAAGAAAGGGGAAAGGGCAGGCTTTCCCAGAGGCATCCAGAGAGTCTGCCCCAGTGGTTTCCTGAGGACATCCCATGCTCCAAGAATCTGATCTCTGGGTGGTTGCTTAGGAGGACAAAACCCTCTCCCTGGTATTTAAAAACCTCCATAATATGACCCCAGTTATATTTCCCTCTCACCTGCTTGCCCCCTACTCCACCCCTGGACATGTCACTATTCTCTGAACCTGCCTCAGTTTCCCTGATTCCATGCCTTTGCTCAAAACTTCCCCTCAGCTGGCATAATGCTCTTGGCCCCTTGTCCTCCTTCAAGGTCCTGCCCCAGGACTGCTTCCTTCATGAAACTTCCTGGTAATCTCCTGACCAGAGCCATCAGTTCCCTCCTTGCTTTCAGCGGCCTTGGCAACGGTTTCTTTAAAAAGCACCACTCTTATTCTGCCCAATACTGTTGTTAATTGCATATATGCCCATGTCCTTCACTAGACTCCAGGCTGCTTGAGGGCAGGGATAGCCCCACATAGGGCCTGGCACAGGATGGGCATCCAGTGTGTTTGTGCAGACGGAACTGCAATGACTTGCTGAAGAGTCAAATAGAATCTGCTTGCAGATATACCTACCAGCTGTTATCTCTCTACACCTGCCCAGAGGAGTTGCCCGTGTTTTACTGATACCTGGACTTCATCCATAACCTTAGGTTGTCATTACTGGAGCTTCAGCTTTTCCTTGGAGGTCCTTTTAAAGGTTTCTGCCCCTTTATAACAGATGAGCCAGGTCAGTTTTACCTTGCACACCAGTTCCAATGAGTTAGCAGTGGTTTCTCTAGAACGTTATGTCAAGAAGGATTCTGTGGTTGATGAGGGCTCAGAAGAAAGAGCCCTAGGGTGGCTTAGCAATGCCTATATTGCAGGGAGGAAGGGCACCCTCTGCCTTAGGCTGGTTTATCAGATACTTTTCTCATGTTTAAGAAGACGGGGGCAATATGAGTGCAAAGGATCTTTGCCTCTGGTGGAAGCTGAGCAGGGAAATGAGTGGAAGAGGAGCTGAAGGCCCCAGAGGTAGATTTTCCTTCTTGGGATTTCCTGGGGCAGATCTTGGATTTAGGTGTTTGAATGTCCAGGCTCTGACCTGTGCCCCTGTGCTCTGACCATGTCCCACCTGATAGGATATGATCAGGAATTTTCGCCAACCCTGTAGGGCCTTTGCAGCTCAGGGTCCCTAGCAGCCTTAGCACATGAGGCTAAGGCAATGACACTGAGCAACCCCCTCACCCTGCACCCCTGGCCTGGCTCCCACTGTGGGAATGCTCCCAGTCCTCTCCTCCCAGGCAGCTCAGGCCTTTGAGAATGTCAAGAATGTATCAAAAGTGAATCATCTCCAGAGCTGTTTTCTTCCTGGCTTTCTACCTTTGCCCCATTGCACCTGGGGGCCATGGTCTCCCCTAGTGGTACCCCCTGGAAATGCAGTGAGATTTGGCTTGGTTTCTGGAGCCCGGAGTGGACAGACCCCAAGCCCTGGCCTTTCCCAGTTGAACAGGACCCACGTGGTCTCGCAACCCAGCGTTCCTCCCCACACACTGGCTGATATCCTTGGCAGATGGCCCTGCCTCTACCTGATAACCTGCAGCAATGCTACTTCCAGAATCTGTGCCTTTGTTCAAGTGGTTCTCATCAGTGGAAGTGTGGTCACTTCCTTCAAGTCCCCTTCGTCCAAGCAGTCATTTGATTTCCTCCTTCAGGTCTGTAATGACAGTGGGTCTCCACCTCTTCAGCCTGAGAGTCACTCAAAGGTAACATGTAATTATGAAGTTTAAGCTCTGGGTCAGTCCTTGCAAATGTTTTCAAAGTTAGAACAGCCCACCTCCCACCATGGTCGGCTTCTACTAGCCCTGTGGCTTCTGTCACAGCCAGCCCTTGCTCGTGGCATGTGTATTTTGACGTTCATTTGCCCAGGGTGGCTAACTGTCCCAGCCCATCTCATTATGACACATCTTGCCCAGCCCAGAAAGATGGGCAGATGTTTTTACTCTTAGACGCTAGTACAGATGTCTTAAATCATTATTTCTAATTTAATTTGACAACCTTGACTTTCAGGAAGTTCTATCTCTGGCCCAAATATGTGCAGCTCAAGCATGAGGTAATTTCCTTATGCTCTGGGAAATATCTTTCTCCTATCGTGAATCTCTCTTTGGATATTGAACCACAGTTTGGGGCATTTCAGCAGCGTCCAGAAACCCTGGATCCTTCCCCATCCTTCGAGACCTTAGCTCTCAGTTTGGGTTCATATGGGTGTTAGAATGGGCTTTTGGTCTGGCCATTAGCCTGTAGACAAGAGACCTCTGTGAGCATTTCGGAGCAATGTCTTTCTCTAACCTTGCCCCCATTTTTCTCTGGTCTCCACCCTAATTGTGCATTAATCCTTTCCACTTGCCTAAATGACCTTCAGTCATGGCCTTACACATCCCTTCCTGCTCTTCTGTCCATGCCAGTGTCTTTGTTCACAGGCAAGCCCTCCACAAGGGCTTTTCAGGCAGGCAGACTTGACTTCTCTAAGTCTTCATCCTTACTTGGAAATGGAGGATAATCATACTAAATTTGGGGATCATTATAATAATAACAGCTAGCTTTTTAATAAAACGATTACTATGTGCAGGCATAATTAAGCACTTGACACATCTCATTTCATTTAATCCTCACAAAAACCCTGTGAGTTAGGTATTATCCTCCTATACCAGAAGAGGAAACAGGCTCAGAGACATTATATAACATATTCAAGAGCATGAAGTTAGCAAGAAGAAAAGCCAGGATCTGAACTAAAATTTATCTCATTCCAAAGCCTTTTACATCTTTCACACTATTCTAGGGGAAAATAAATGGTTTGCTGTGTGTTAACCTGCCATACGTCAGGAAAACCAAGGAACACTGACTCCTTATTTCTACCCTGAAGATCATCTCAGCATTCAAAGAAACAGAAATCCATCCACAAAGCGTTGAGAAGTGGCGTTGGTCTTTGCTAAAGGCTGCTGGCCTGGAGCACAGTGGCTTGTGGCTCCCCACACAGCAACATTTCCTACAAACAGCATATACATGCTTCAGTCCCAGTCTGCAAAATGCCACTCCTCACGGCACCTGTTCAGATTTCTTCCACCCTTCCGCTGTCTCCTCCAGGCCTTCTTCCTGATCCGGAGCTCCATTCCTTTCCTTTATAAAGTCATCACTCTTGTCCAACTTGGGGGATCTGTCCACTTTTCTGTTCAATAAAACCAAAGATTTTTCTGGGAACCCACTATCCTCAAAAGAGGTAAATAAACTCCCTATATGCTTGTCCCTGGCGATCTGGGCCCTCAGTGCATGTCTAAGGCATATAGAAGGAAACCTCAGGGGTGAGACAATGTAACTCTGGGGAAAGGAAATCCCGGGGCAAAATACCTCTAAAACAGAAATCAGTCAAAGGGAGAAATAAAGTTTAAAACCTGTTTATTGCCTACAAACTGCAGTCCAGGGCCATCTCTTTCCTGCTCTGGCAGAAGCAAGCAAGACCTACCCCTAACCTCTCAGGTTCAGATAAGCCCTTGGTTGTCCAGATAATTAATTACCTATTGATATGGAGATGAACTACTTTTATCCACCCCTGAGGAATGCTTGTTAATATGCAGATGCACTAAAGCTAGGCGATATATTCTGGAAATATTACAATTTTACCCACAGTCCACCCCTCCAGAAATCTCGCCTCGCAATCTACTCATTCCCCCTCTTCCGCAATGGTCTCTGGGTGAGAAAACTGGAGCATTGTCACCAGATTAATGACATACAATAACAACAGCAATAAAATCATGATAATCCTCAAGCCAGAGAATTCAGCTAGGTTCAAAGTCCTCTGCAGGTTAAGTCTATAGCTTGCCCATTCCATAGGCAGGCAGTAGCTGAGGAAGGTAGAGAGTTCAGAGCAGTCATCATGTGGCAGCTGCAGCCATGGGGCCCATCCAGGCCACAAGGATTATAGAAGAAAATAACCTTAAGGGTGATAAGATACATGTTTTAATGACACCAGCATAGGTAAATCTTGTCCATCAGGTAGGATACATGACAGAGAGTGGTCCTGTGACAGGACAGTGGCAGGAATGGGATCTCATCCTGGTCTAGTGTACCAGACTTTCACCCCCCTCCCTGCGGGAGTTACAGATGGGTATATACAGATCGATATATAGGGCCACGGGAGGTACATGCTCTGGTGGTAAAGATAAAATAAAACTTCCCTGTAAGATGCCCTTACCTCCTGGACGTTTTTGGTACACTACCATGATCTTTGGGGGCCTCTCTGCTGTTACTCCAGGAATACACATGAGGCCAGCTTCCAGGCCTTTTCTCCAAGGTGCCAAAGGGCCAGCCATCGCTGGTCCATGTGTCAAAATGCCCAGGGCCACATCCATTCAACAGTGTCTCCAGGGTTTCATGCAGTAGGGGCTGGCAGCAGGATGTTGCTCTACTGGCCATATCCTGGCTTCAATAACTCTTCTTTGGTTTGCACATGCAATTGTATAGGAGAGGCAGCAATGTGTGTGTGAGCATGTCCACAGGGCTCAAGGCTCCTTTACATGGCTTCTCATTCAAATGCCGTAGCACTGTCCATAGGTGAATTGACCACCCCCATAGACTATTGGTGTCCAACTTCAGGTCAGATTTCAACAAACCATTATATTTCTCTATCATGCCTGCCCCAGTAGGATTATATGGTACATGAAATTTCCACTTTATTCCTAATTGCAGCAGCCATCCTTGTAATGCATGTCCAGTAAAGTGGGTGCCTTGATTGCTCTCAATCACCTGCGGCCAGCCAGAGGCTGCAAAGAGATGCTCCAGGCCCCTCTTGGTGGTTTGTTGATCTGCAGGAAGAGCAACCAATAGTATAGTAGCTGTGTCCACACAAGTCATGGCATACCAATATCCTTCCAACATGGGCAGCTGCCCGATACAGTCTATCTGCCACCTGACACGGGGTATCGGCCCCCTAACTATTGTCCCTTGTTACTGTGAGACTTGGTGTCAGTCCCTCTTAGAGCACACAAGGCACTCCTTCTGGGCTCTGCTGACTTCTTCAAAGGTCAATGGCAAGCCCCACCAATGGGCTACAGCCCACATTGTCTTTTGTCCCATGTGCAACAAATGCTGGTATAGCCCTTGGGCCACATCAGAGGCAGGCTTTCCTTCTAGCCAACACACCAGGGCCAGTGTGTCTGCTTCATCATTCCCAGGGGATGCCAAAGGCAAATGGCCAGTCACATGATTTATTGTAACTCTCTTAGTCTGACCAGAGGCCCATAGGTCTTGCCACAACTCTTGCCCCCAAAAGGGCTGGTATCCAACCATCCAGTCGGCATGGTACCATGTTCATAGCCTTAGGGTCAAGCCCTGATAGACGGCCCAGCTGTCAGTACACACAGCTATAGGGGAGGGCTCCTGGGTGATCACGAGCCATACTGCCCGCAACTCAGCCCATTGGCTGCTCTTCCCCTCTCCATCCTCCATCCATATTGTCTCAGTCTTAGCACGGAAAGCCACAGCCCTCCACTTTGGGGACTGCTCACAACTGGAGCTGTCTATATACCAAGCATCTTCAGGTATAAGGGCTTTTCCCTCCTGATAAGGACTCTCGGCTACCAATGGCTCAAAAGCAAGTTTTTCCTGCTTTCCACTGGTATAGGTCATTGGCCCCAATAAGTGTTGGAGTTCTCCTCTTAAGGGGCTAGTAGAAAGGGTGCTGCACTGCTATAAAAATTCACCCTATTTGGCCAGTGTTGGCATCTATGCCACGCCACTCCATGGCCTTTGGGTCCAGTCTCAAGCCCACCCCGTGATAGGACAGGTGGTTATTACCTTGGTCGGAGCTGTTCCAGTGATGTGCTCTGTAGCCATTGAGGTGTGGTACACAGCAGCCAGTTGCTTCTCTGTCAAGGTGTACCAGACCTCTGCTCCTTTCCATAGCTGTGACCAGAATCCAATAGGTTGGCATGTCCGTTCAAGCTGCTGCCAAAGGCCCTGTCCATAACCATCTTTGGTTACATGAACATCTAGCTCACAGGGCCTTGATGAGTCCATTACACTCAAGGCCTGCATTGGCCCTGACTGCCCGCTTGGCAGCAGTAAAAGCAGCTGTACATGTCTCATCCCAGTCCCACCTGATGGCCTTTCATACCAACCGGTATAAGGGCTTCAAAATTTGTGCCAAGTGCAGGATAAACACTCTCCAGTCACCCCAAAGAGCCCAAAACTCTTGTATACTGCCACAGTGGTAGGGGTGGGGAAAGCCTGGACCTTGTCTATATCTGCTTCAGGAATAACATTAGTTTTACCTGACCAGACAACCCCCAAGAACTTTACAGAAAAACCAGATTCCTGAACCTTGGTGCTTTTCACAGCCCATCCTTTTTCCTGTAGATGTTGCAACAGTCTAGGAACTGCCCTTCTAAATCTGAAAGAGAATCAGATGTGAACATAATATCAATGTAGTGATATAACCGCACCATCTGTGGTTTATTTCATGTGGTCAAGTCCTGGGCTACAAGTTCAGGAGAGATGGTGGGACTGTGGAGGTATCCCCTGTGGAAGGACAGTGAATGTCCACTGCCGGCCTTCCCACGTGAAAGCAAACTGTTCCTGACTTTCCTGTATTACGTCAATAGAGAAGAAAGCATTAGCAAGGTCTACTACATAATGATATGTTCCCAGCTCATGGCTGAGGGTGTCCAGAATGTCTGCTATAGAGGGGACAGCAGCATGCAAAGGGGGTGTGACTTTATTCAGTTTCCTGTAGTCCAAGGTCATATGCCAGGAGCCGTATGGCTTTTTCACTGGCCACACTGGGGAATTAAAAGGACTATAAGTGGGCTTTATGATGCCACCTTCTCCAACTCCTGTAGAGTTTCTCCAATTTCCTTGTGCCCCAGGCAATTTATACTGCTTAATATTTGTCACCTGCCGAGGTACATGCAGAGTTACAGGCGGGTGCTTAGCATGTCCCCTCAGGACTGCCTTTACCGCATGTACCCTTAGTCTGAACTCACCTGCAGTGGTCTGTGACCACAGGCACTGCAGGATACTGACCCCCAAAATATATTCAGGGATGGGAGAAATATACACAGTATACTCCTTTGGGGGTAAACATCCTATCCCCAGTAGAATTTGGGCTTTCTTCACTCTAACTGCCTTACACCCATAGCCATCTATCACACCAGGGGTTCCAGAAAAATGCTCAAAGTTACCATTAATTGGAGAACCCTCAGCTCCTGTGTCCACCAGCGCCAGGACACCGTTGCACATTCACAGGGGACCAATGAATTGCTAATTCTACATGTGGCTTCTGGTCTTCACCATGTTCCCCAAGGTGGGGACCTTGACTCTACCCTCAGTCAAATTGCAATGCCCAGTCATCCTCCTGTGGGGGGTGAGGGCCCAGGTGAATCCTGAACACTGTCTCCCAGGAAGTTTTGCAGGGACACAGGCTGGGCATGAGGCCTTGACTCCGGTTTCCGTGTCCTGGACCTCAGAGGTGGAACTGCTGCTCTGGCTTAATTGGTGCCACAGTTCTAACAATATTTTACTGGGCTGCCCATCAAGTTTTTCTTTCACTACACTGGCCTTTATCAAATCAACCCACATCTGGGTCCTTGAGACCTTTATGGGGTCTTTTGCACCCCTCCTTTCAGTCGTAGCCTGTACTGCCTTCCACGCCATCATTGTTTCAACCTCCCCAGACCTACTAAAGTGCGAGTAGCCTCACTTATGGGTTGCCCTATGTGGGGGGCAAGAGTAGTCACTAGAGACCCAAAGAGAGATGTGGGAGCTGTATGCTGCACCAGATTTCTCATTCCTACAGCGAACACCTCCTCACTGAGGCCTTGGGGGTCCATATTACAGATGATATTTTTCATACCCAATTCTTACAGTACCTGTTGGAGCTCTGCATATGTTTTCCAACTACTAGGTAAATATGATGAATCACCCTGATTAGGCCAAACTACTCTGATGGCAGCTGTCAGCCATTCCAGAAGTGTCTGATTCCCTGAGGCGTGACAGGCATTTTGCAACTGCTGCCGGAGAGAAGGGTGAATTGTTAGGGAAGCCATTCTACTCATCTCAGTACCTGACAAAACAGTGTTTCCCCCCATCCCCATATCCCAGAGATGTAAAAGCCATGCAGGCAGAGATTCCTATGGCCTCTGCCTATATCGGATGCTCATGTCCACCAGCTCATCCTGAGTATAGGGATGGAGCATGGAGTGCTCCACAACCCTTGAAGAGCTCCTCCCCCTGAGGAGCCTAAGGTTGTTTTGTTTTTATTTTCTTAATTGCAGCCCAGCAGGCTTTTAAAACAGGAGAGGCTGGTACCTGGGGTGGTGGATTGGCCCATGGCCCCACCTCCTCCTCATCTCCGCCCCCACTCCTCCTCCTCGCGGATGCTAAGGAATCTTCCAGGAGTGTGACCTGTTTCCAATAACTGTCTGTCTTCCTTAATGACATCCCATAGGTTATCGCTCAGCTCCTCCAAGCGATGCTGAAGAGCGTCTCTCTCCTGCCTATGTCCCTCTGTTTCCTGTATAATATTTTTCACTATCTTGATGAAAAGAGACCTTACAATGCCAGCCGCTACAAGGCCACTCAGGGCCTCTAAGCAGCCTTCTATCTGACTGAGGCTAAATCTGCAACTTCCGGTGTCTCCACCCTTACCTAGTTCTGGGGAAGGCCCTGCCCCTCCAGGAAGTACTTTACCCTAGGCCAATTCCCCACTAGGGGCTCCCAAATTGGAAGCCCCACAGAAAGGAGGACAATAACAGGTGAAGCTGCACCCTCTGCTGCTGCATCCACTGGAGCCTCTCCACCATTCACAGGGGGGTTCCGGGCATCTCCCCAACATCTCTAGGGGCAGCTCTCCCAAAGATCATACCAATTATGACAGATTTCAGGTTCAGAGGTCCTGCCAACTAACACCAGATGTAACTCCGGGGAAAGGAAATCCCAGGACAAAATACCTCTAAAACTGAAATCAGTCAAAGGGAGAAATAAAGTTTAAAACCTGCTTATTGCTTACAAACTTCAGTCTTGGGATGTCTCTTTCCTGCTTCAGCAGAAGCAAGCAAGACCTACCCCTAACCTCTCAGGTTCAGATAAGCCCTTGGTCGCCCAGGTAATTACCCATTGATATGGAGATGAACTACCATTATCCACCCCTAAGGAATGCCTGTTGATATGCAGGTACACTAAAGCCAGGCAAGATATTCTGGAAATATTACAGTTTTACCCACAGACAACCAAGAGGGAATTTCAAAAACTATTTTCCTCCTGTGTCCCCCATTCCATCTCCCTTTCTTCTCCTTCCTTCAGTACCTGTGTGGGGGAAAGAAGTGAGGTCATTTGTCACTCCTTGCTCGCCATCTGACTCAATTCTGCACTTCCTGCAAAACTCAGATTGATCCCGCCCAACCCTCCCTTCACTCCTGTCCATGGTCTGCCCTTTCCTACCTTAAATTCCTGTTGCTTTCACTGCCCCCTACATTTGTCTTGACTTTATTGTTACCAAACCTTCCATGGCGGGCATCTTGTTTCCTTAACTAGGTTGAAAGCTCCTTAAAAACAGGACCCTGTCCCTTCATAGTGCCCACCTAGGTGCTGGGCATGTGAATGAATGGAACTTGAACTGATACTAATAAAAGATTTGATAGGCAGGTGACTATAGAATAATGGTTAGGAGTGAGGTCTCTGGAGTTTGCATCCTGGCAATGTTGCTGGGTAGATGGTCCCTGGGTTTTCATGCCTCTGTGGATCTATGCCACCTGCGAGCATCTTGCTCACTCACTCTGGGCCTGGCCTGGTCATTGCTTTGGTCAGTAGAGTGGTGGAAGTGACAATGCATTAATCTTAGGCCTCAAAAGGCTTTGTGCACTTTCATTCCCTCCGGGAATCTTCCCACCATCATGAGAACAAGCTCAAGATAGCCTTCTGGAGGATGAACGGCCACGTGGAGGAGGTCCACACCATCCTAGCTGAGGCCACCCTAGGCCAGGCAGAGCAAAGCCAAGCCTTGACCACAAACGCATGAGTAAGGCCAGCTAAAGTCAGCCTAGCCTGGCCCAGGTGAGCAGACCCTCTTAGCTGACCTATGGACTCATGAGCAAAAGTGAATCATTATTATTAGTCTGTTATTACAGGTTTTGTGGACGTTTGTTATGCAGCATTAATGTGGCAATAGATAACTGATACACCCACTTACCAGCTCTATGACCTTGAGCAAGCTATTTAATCTCATGTACCTCAACTTCCTTGCCTGTAAAATAGGGCTGATGGGGACATTGTTGACAGCCTGCAGCTGCGCTGCCTTCTAGGACTCCCTCCTTGAAGAACTCCCTCACTCAAGGTTCTTTCCCCTCCCCTGGGGCATCCTGCATGCAGTGACTGGCTGATGTGGAAGTATAAAGTTCTGGCCCCCTTGTTCCAATGTGAGACAACTCTGCAGGGGCATCCTAGCCTCAGAGCTGCCTGTGGGATCAGCTGGGGCCTTCGTCCGACTGCATCATCTCCCTACTTCTTCCTCGCTTCATTTATTCTCCACAGTTAAGTCCAATGGTGCTTCGAATAAACTTCTTTATTTGTATCTCCACTTACAGTGATTTCCTGGAACTCACCTGTGAGAAGGGATGCAAGTGACTGCATGGCCAGCTCCAGCCAATGAGATGAAAGCAAAAGAGTCACATGGCAATTTCCTGAAATGTTCCTTCTTAAGACTATTGTCTTCAAACAGTACACTTGTTACCACTACCAAAATAATTTTGGAAAACTGTATATATCCTTGCACATTTCTTAGATGTAGAAATTTTCTTTTTAGTTTTAAATGCAACTTTTAGCATGTTATCAATTTTAACATCAAAAAAGATTCACTTTTATTTTAGCGTCTCATTTTTTAAAATTCCAAAATAATTTATAAAATATTTAAAAATATTTATGAAAGTAAAATATGACTTAATATAATGACTTCTTGTATACCCATTTCCTGCCTACATTATTACATTTTGCCCCAAATTGCTCTCTCCCATACTGTCTACCTATCATTAGAATTATTATTAGAATAAAATTGGTGGAAACAGAATATAATTTGAAATTTATATTAAACTTGAAAAATTATATTGGGATGGTGCTTCCCCAGTGAGATGGACAGAGCTTCCCCCTGACCTCCCTACATTTTTTCAGAGGCAGCATAGTGCAGTTAGTTGCTTAGCTCATGTTTGAGGTCAGGCAGTTCTGATTTGAATACTGGTTCTGCCAAACTTATTAGCTGTGTGACCGTGGGCAAGTTATTTAAGCTCTCTGTGCCTCAAAATCTTCATAATAATAGTATCTATCTCATGTGGTTGTGATGAGGGCCAGATGAGTTAATATTATAAAGTACTTAGAACATTACCTGATATAAGCACAATTTACGCTTGTGATATAAATAGAATGCATCATGGACAAATAATTATTTGATGGAATAATTAGTGTTCAGAGCAAATTAACAAGAAGAAAAGATATTACATTACTAGTAAGTTGGAGACTTACAAATGGTGTATTAATAATTGTTAGGTGCATTATTTCCAAGAGAATCGTATCAAAGTGTTAAGTTAATCTAATAAGAACATGGTAAGAATAAACAAAAGAGCCGAAAAGTGACTGATGATTGACAGCAAGCAGGAGACATGTACCCAATTAAAAACAAAAAAAACAAACAACAATGTGACTTTCCATTAACCAATAATTTGGGGGCAAAAGTTAATGAAGGCATTTTTTTTACAAGATAGTAAGTGTTTACAAAAATATAAAACACTGAAGTGCCTCTGATATATGTTCCTTTTCTTCAAAAATGTCATGTTCATCTGTGGAAAGTAAATGTGAAACTTATTACTTCCTCCTCCTTGAAGTCATGCAAATGCACAAGGAGAACAGACCAGACAGCTCAGCAGAGAGGGCTGGCCAGGCTCCTCCCGCTGAGAACCGAGCCAGGGCTCGGGGGTGCTTCCTACCGGAAGGGCTTTGCCCAGACGCTTTTTAAGAATCATGCATATTTTTAAGATACACTGATAAGGCATGGAGCTCTGCCATGAGTCTGTCACCTGCTGATACAAGGAACCATCACCTTCAGTATTTCATTGCTTTGTGCTCACGGGAGTCTCCCTCAGGAATCAGGCAATCTTGGATAATTTGGGGCATATGGAAATTAATACCACTCCTGATGCCCCACTCTATATGATAGCTGAATGCAGAACACCCCTACATGAACCCAAATATCGTTTTATTTTCACACTGTGCCCATAATAAAAATATAGACATGACAGAGAAGACACGAAGACCTACCATAGGTCTATGGGGATTTGATTAAAAGGTTTCACTAAAACCAGCGTTTCGGTGGGTTTTTTTTTTGTTTGGAGCCACGATGGTTTTACAATCCAAGCATTTTATCTCAGTAAAATTTGAGAGGGATGAGAAGCTGAGAGGTGTCAGGTGTGGATTATGTTTTAACACCCCCCTCCTCTATTAGACAAAATTATTTTCAGCAATAATCGTAACGTGATTACATTTTATGTTTGCCCTTACTAAACAAAAGTAGTTCACCTTGTCATTTGCCTTCCTGTTGACTGTTTAAAATTTTTATTTTTATTTTTTCACTTTTTAAAATGTTACACACAAATAAGTCCTAGCCAGGGGTAAAATAACTCAGTTTATCTCTTTAGTCTTTACAATCATGCGGTTGTTTTCTTTGGATCTACTGTTGAATTTCGGAGATCCGCAGTTCCAGGACGGAGCCCTACCAGCCAGGGGGCGCCGATGATTCCTGAGGAGGGCACCCTCATAAACTCGCTCTGGAAAGGGGCACAAGGGGCTGAGTAGGCGGCTGTCGGGGGCCCACTGCATGCCTGGAGTTTCTTTGGGAAATTCAGAAAATAATGGGTTTTTTAAAGGATGAGTTATACACATATGCTAATTTGAAGTTTATCTATCTATTATTGAAATCCAATGGTAATGAACGCATTTGTTTAGATTTGGAAGTTAGACCAGCAAAACATTTTTCAGGGAGGATTATTCTATCCCAGACATTGTTGAGAATTGCTGGCCAAGGGGGTAATAAAGGGCAGTTGGCTTTTGGATGATTACTGCTTTAAAGTTCTCCGGAGACAGTGCATCTGCTGCCTGCCCGTGGCGGTGGGCGCCAGTCCCCACACCCCTGCTTTTGCACGCTGTTGTTAAGAGGTCTACCTTTCTTTTTTAAAGTGGCAGGATGGCGGCACAGGACGACAGGCAGGCGGGACAAGAGAGCGGGCAGATGCCTTGACCGCAGACGGGAATATTTCAGGAAGGAGACGATGGGAAGCGGGATCAGCCGTCTTTCAACTGAGCTGAGCCATTGGCAGATTCAATGACCTCGGTTCACACGGCAGCCAGCACCAGCCCGGGGCCCCTCTTCTACCCCTTGCTGTGTCGGTATGCACGTACTGCCCTCCTGGATGTGGAGGCTGAGGGAGCCACCCCCGGGCTGGCAGAACAGGAGGGAGCCTGGGGCCCCGAGGACTCCACGGAGAGTATCCTGCGTCTCCAGCCTGTACTCAAGTCAGAGAGAAATGACTCCGTCTTTTACGGGGTTTCTGATACTTCTCCATTGAGAGAAGGCCCTGAGACCTAAAGGCCTAATAAGGTGCTTTCAGAGTGAAAGAGGGAAGAGACTTTACGGCAGGAGGGAGCTCAGGCAGGAAAGCCAGGAGCCAGGAGACGGCCCGGGGAGTTTAAGGCGTGGAAAGAGACTCAGGACCCAAGGGAGCCTTGGGGCGCCGGAGAAGGAACTCCGGGATGCTGGCAAATGATCCACCTGTGCTTGTTGGCGTTACCTAACCTGGTCGGGAAGGTCAGCTGTGCCAGGAGGTTCCCAGAAGTCCCGGGAGGAAATCCAGGGCCCCTCCCAGGGTTGCCCCGGGCAACTTCTGTTAGTAAAGAATCCGGTTTACTACCTTCTGACTCACGGTCCCCTATGGTTGCTGTGGTTACCACCACCAAAGAAGTGGAAATCCCTCCTGCAGGGTGGGGTCTGCAGAGTGGAGTTGTCCCCTCCCGTTTCCGGTGCGGACCCTAGCGACTTCTGCCTGTAGCAGAGGTGGTGGTGGGGAGCCTCTCTCTAGGGAACCTCAGGGGTGGGGTTCTTTGGGGCGGGGATGAGAGAGAGGCCGGGGCAAGGAGCGAGTGGGTGCCGAGGGACAGATCTCCGGTCAGACCTGTTTGTGCCTGACAACTGTGGGCTCCCCACTCTCTCTGAATGGTTATGGGAGGAGCCCCGCGGGTGGCAAGAGAGAGAACATTGAGGGCTCATTCACATTAGAACGAGCCTCAGGAGACCTGGTGGCTTTCTTACCGGGGACAAGCGGGGTTTGTTCCCCAAGGTAGTGGGGGAATGACGGGCCAGATTTATAAATGCAAAGCCAGGGGAAAGGGCTCTTTGACAACTGGTGGGGCTGTACACAAAGAATCCGAAAGAAAGGGGGGCCAAAGGGACAGATGGCTTTTAAAAAAATTATTTCATCTCATACGTTTGCATAAAGTCTTACAGGTTATAAAACACTTGTGCATCCATTTTCTCATTTGCTTTTCAAAGAAGCTCTGAGAAAGCCAGGATAGGAAATGCCCATCTATTCCAAAATGGGGAGAAGAGAGCTTATAGAACTTGATTAACATGGCCAAGATCAAAATCAGGACTGGCTCACAGTCCAGGGCTCTTTTTACTAATCGGTGTTTCTTAGACTGGCATCCACAGTTTTTGTGTCTGGTATATACAAAGTACCAAAGTTTTTGATGAATTACAAATTTGTCACAAATCTTAAAATAATAAAACATTAAAAAAGTAACAACAATGGCCTTGTTTTAAATCAATGGGAAAGATGTATCTGTAATCTTCACTAAAGTATTTATATTCAGCTTGATGTCAGATAGCTGGAGCCAAAGCTCACAGCTCATGTCCAGTGAGGTTTTTTTCTAACATTTCCCACTAAATTAGGCAAACTTAATCCAGTGCTTCGTCAGACAGTTCTGGACAAGCAGATGAAACTTGAACTCAGAACTGTGGGGAGCATTCTCAGGGAAGACAGTTTAGAGAATACAAACGAAAACCACAGTGAGAAACTAAAACCACTTCACACTCACCAAGATAGTCATAATAACAATAATAATAATGAGGAAAAAAAGTATTGATGAGAAAGCAGAGAAAGTGGAGCCTTCATACATTGCTGTTGGGAATGCAAACTGGTTTAGCTGCTGTGGAAAACAGTTTGGCAGTTCCTTGAAAGGTTGTAGAATCACCATATGACCCAGCAGCTCTACTCCCAAGAGAGCTGAAAGCCTCTTCCCACGAAAACTTGTACATGAATATTCAGAGAAGCGTTATGCACAATAGCCAGAGAGTAGAAACAGCACAATGTCCATCAAGTGAGGAAGAAATAAAAGGTATCCATATAATGGACTATCATTCAGCCATAAAAAGGAATGAAGTATGATATATATACTACACTGTGGTTGAACCTTGACAACATGATGCTATGTGAGAAGAAGCCAGACACAAAAGACCACATATTGTATGATTCTATTGATATAAAATGTCCAGAAGAGGCAAATCCATAGAGACAGAAAGTAGATTAGTGGTTGCCAGGGCTGGGGGAGGGAAGGAATGTGGACTAAGTGCTAATAGGTACGGGGTTTCTTTTTGGGGGTGATAGAAATGTTCTGGGATTACATAGCAGTGATGATTGCACAACATAGTGAATAAACTAAAAACCAGTGCACTGTACACTTAAATGGCGAATTTTATGCCGTGTAAATTATAGCTCCATGAAAACGTTAAAATGAAACAAAATCCAGGTGAGTACTTCTGCTCTCCAGGGTCAGTGCGCTTCCTGGGGCTTGGAGGAGGGAGCAGTTTCTCCTAGGTGCTTGCCTATTTCTACATGAACACATTGAAAAGAATGTATTCTTACAGATTGCATTTGGAATTATGGTGGAAAAGTTTTCTATTTCCTTCAACCGCATTGGGTCAGGAGGCATCTTGAGAACTGTCAGTGGTTCTCTGTGAATTAAACAGTGGTTTTCATGTGCCAATAATAATAACTAACCGGCTGAGTATTTGTTATATGCCAGGCATTATCCTAAGCACTTAATATGTATTTCTTCACTAATCTTTACCACAACTGTATGGAGTAGGTGTATTTTTACTGTTATTATCCTCACTTCCAATTTTCAGAGGGAAAAACTGAAGCACAGAGGGAGGAACAGCCTGTTATGAGATTTTAAACACCTGCCTTCTTGTTCCCAAAGCCAGTGCTCCAGCTGTACTGATTCGGTGTGTCTTTTTCATTCACAAAATAATCTCTAATAACACAAAATATTTCTGTCTTGAGTTGGGGCATTTCAGAGACAAACAGAACTAGCAGTCATAGACAGCTCTGACTTTAGATGTTTTCCCCATTGTAAAAGCGATTTCACAGCGTGTGCATCAGGATTTTAGCCAGCCGTAAAGAGCTGAATGCTGATATGCCTACCCGATGGTGATTGCTCTTGTACCTCCTTTGCCATTGTTACGTGACATCCAACAGCAGCATGTGAAAAAACTGCATTCTAAGTATTTACGTCACTGTCTTCAAACCCGGTTTGTCTGCCTTTCCCGGTGCATAACTTGTACCTGTATTTACTCTGAGGAGAGAGAACAATAACACCAAATGACATACTATGTTCTTGGTGCCTTTTTCTGTCTTTAGCAAAACATTCAGTTTTTTTCTTGTAAGTACTATTTGTGGTTATTCTGGAAAAAATCAGGAGGCTCTGATTATGAGTGAGAAACACAGCTTTGATGACTTTGTGCCATAATTTGACATTCACAGCTGATAATGCTTTTGGTGAGAAAGGGTGAATAGTCAATAAAAACCAGGTTCCAGATAATCTG
The DNA here is from genome assembly GCF_030020395.1 of Manis pentadactyla. Taxonomy (NCBI): domain Eukaryota; kingdom Metazoa; phylum Chordata; class Mammalia; order Pholidota; family Manidae; genus Manis; species Manis pentadactyla. The sequence goes on along the minus strand of NC_080032.1, from coordinate 64,005,460 downwards.
GTATTTCCAACCTGCAATCCATTTTTGCTTATCATCCAAAATAGTTATTCTTACTTTTGTCTTTGTTCCAGCATGTACAGACATATCGCCACTGAAATCCTGTTCGTTGTTTATAGATGACATTGTTCTGAGTGTCAGATCTCCATTACTATCTTCCTTCCCACTTTTATGAGCCCATAGGGCACCTTTGAACCACTTATGATGTTTTGTAATTAGGGGCTATAACATAGCATGATAGTGTGAATGCATAAAGCACATTTTAAAACATAAGCAAAAACAGGTGTATGACAGGAACACAAGATCGGCCAAGGTAAACTGTCCCCATTATTAAAGTAGTTCTGAAATGTTTGAGATTGCAATAACCATTGAGAATGTAACAATTATTAACATGATAAGATGTGTGTGACAGCATAATCGGTGTTGTATTTCAAATTTGTAGAAGGTAGGGAACAAAATAATTCATCCCTTTGTCCCTGAAACTACCAGTCTGGAAATGCCCAGATGATGCCCCACTGATAAAACTGTCTTTGGAAACATTTTAGTGTTCCAAAAGACTTTAAATTCCTAAGAGATGGGCTGCGGAAAAGATTACTGAAGGACAGATAGGTAGACTGGGGCCATCTAAAGCCGAGGGGAGAGTCGGAGAGGGGACTCAGGACCGTGGACTCAGGAGCACGTTTTTGGGGAATCCTTCCTTTTCCCCTCTGGCCTGGGACTCCCATGCAATAGTCGTAGCCTACCACCAGAGGGGAGTGGAGAGCTGAGCGTGCCTGCCAAGCAGCCCTGTGGGTCTGTTTAGCGTTCTTCCAGGCTTTCTTGAATGCTATCTAGCCCTTGGCTCCTAAACCATATTAATTTTGGTTTTCATCCTTATATTCAGAGTTCTTAACCTGGTGACTCTGGTCCAGCTTCTGATGGTCAGTGAACATGTAGAATTGATATATAAAAGATGTGTGCCTGCTATTTACAATAGTCAAGAAATGGAAGCAACCTAAGTGTCCATCAGTAGATGAATGGATAAAGAAGATGTGGTACATACACACAATGGAATATTATTCAGCCATAAGAAGAAAACAAATCCTACCATTTGCAACAACATGGATGGAGCTAGAGGGTGTTATGCTCTGTGAAATAAGCCAGGTAAAGACAAGTATCAAATGATTTCACTCATCTGTGGAGTATAAGAACAAAGAAAAAACTGAAGGAACAAAACAGCAGCAGACTCACAGAACCCAAGAAAGGGACTGGGGAGGATGAGTGGGGAAGGAGGGATAAGGGGTGGGGGGGTGAAGAAAGGGGGCATGTATAATGTGTGTGGGGGCACAGGGAGGGCTGTACAACTCAGAGAAGACAAGTAGTGATTATACAGCATCTTACTGCACTGATGGGCAGTAACTGTAATGGGGTATGTTGGGGGGACTTGGTGATGGGGGAGTCTAGTAAACATAATGTTCCTCATGTAATTGTAGATTAATGATACCAAAAATATATATATATATGTGTGTGCCTGTGATTAGCCTGCATTTTTCTATCAGGAGGTTTTACAGTTTTAAGCAAACTCTCAAAGAGATCTGTGACCCTGCCACTCCCCAAACACTATGGGGTAAAGTGTCACGTGTCCCTGTGACTGTGTAGAATGCAATGATGTCAGGTACAAATTTGTTGACATTTCCCAGTGGCAAGCTCTTGATATATATATTTAACATAATCCTCAAAACTACCTTGCAAGATAGCCCCCCTTCACAGATAAAGACCCTAAAGTTAAAATTGATCAAAGTACTTTATCTCAGGTTACACAGCTACTTCAGTTGTGAGGCTGGGAATCAATTCCAGGAATGACTGACTCTCTGCATTGTTACCTACACCGAGAAGGAAAAGACTCATTCTCTCATCAGCAAAGACAGGAGGAATTGAGCGTGTGTCCAGCAGCATGCTGGGCTCTGGGGTTAGGGGCGAGCCAGGGGGTGGCTGTGGTGGTCTTGGTTGTGGGAAACAGACAGTAAACAAAAAGCATGTAATTGCAAACTGAGGAAAGTGCTTTTAAGAAAATAAACAGGACATAGAAAAACAGGGAACTCTACAGAGGGATTGGCCAGGGAAGGGAATTAGCCTGTTAGCTCAGACTGAAGGACGCAGGAGCCTGCTGTGGAAGCCGTGGACGCAGAGCCTGGGAGGAGCCTGCCTGGGTACACGGCTGGGGGCACTGGTGCAGCGGAACAGAGGACCATGAGCAGAGGTGAGGGTGACAATGAGGCAGAGGCCATTAGGGTTTTCTAGAGGCTGGGGAAGGAATTCAGATATTCTGAGAGAAGTGAGAAGCCATTGTAAGGTTTCAGTAGTGTTAAGTACATTCACACTGTTGTGCAATTAATTTCTGGAACTATTCTCCTTTTGCAAAACTAAACTACTTTGCCCACTGAACAACCCCCCATGTTCCACTTTCTATCTCTGTGAGTTTGACCACTTCTGGTGCCTCATGTGAGGAAGCAGAATCCCATAGGTTATTTTTGTGTGTGTGTGATTAGCTTATTTAGCTTAGTGTAATGTCCTCAAGGTTCATCTATGTTGTGCCAAGTAGCAGAATATCTTCCTTTTTAAGGCTGAATAATATCCCAATGTGTATATATACTGTATTTTGTTTATCCAGTTATCTGTCAATGGACACTTGGGTTGTTCTTACCTTGTGGCTATTGTGAATAATGCTGTCTCAAACATGGGCGTATAAATATCTCTTCAAGACCCTGCTTCCAATTGGTTTTCCTTTCTTTTTAATTAAAGTTTTAGAAATGGTAATACACGAGTTTGGTGCAAATTTCAAAAGATACAAAATCACTCTGGTTGGGTGGAGAAGAGACTCGGGACAGTCAGAAGTGCAAGGATGTTACACCATCCAGGTCAGAGGTGGGTGGCCTGTCCCGTGGTGGTGGCCTGCTGATGGAGAACAGTGGACAGTGTTGCTGTGCTTTTAAGTTTCTGGGAGGTTCAAGTGGGATGTCAAACAGGCAGTTGGGTGTGATTCTTGTGGGCAGTCGGGATATTGGGAGTTGCCATGATATAGATGGCATCTGGGGTCCTGGGGTCGGCTAAGACTGCTAAGGTAGGGTGTGATGGGGCCTAGAACCAGACCCTAACGTTTAGGGGTGGGTGGAGGAGAAGCAGGAAGCACGCCTAGGGGTCGGAGAGGAGGCAGTGGCCACTGTGAGGTGACCCCCGGGGGGAACTCATGGGATGGGGAGTAGCCACCCCGTTGGGTTGGGCAGCATGGGGCAGCTGGTGACTGGACGAGAGTGGTTCCAGCTGAGAGGCGGGGGCAAGGCCAGCAGAAGAAAGCCCGGGCACAGAACGCAGACGGCTCTACAGGGAAAGTGGAACCGCAGTCCTGAGTGAGGGACATGGGAAGGAGCCAGGCTTGGGTGGCTGTTCTGTTTTTTGAAAAGCATTCAGCACAGAATCATGTTTTGATGCTGAGGGGAAGGTCCGGTGGGGAAAGAGGGGAGATGCAGTTGGTGGGAGGGAGGGAGTGGCCGGGCCCAGGGCCCCTGCACATGGCTCCCTTCGTGGGGGCGCCCCTCCTCTGTGGTGGCAGGAGGGAAAGAGGAGATGGGGTCAGGCGGAGGAGGATGGATCTAGCCAGGAAGCTGAGAGAGCGCTTGTCTGAGGGCTCCATGTTCTGGTGGAGGGAGAAGCTGTCAGGTGAATCTGGGAGCGGCAGGGGTCCAGGCAGTTCTGAGGAGCAAGGACTGTGGGAGAGGGCCTTTCCTTAAAACACATCTTCGGGGCCACTGGAGGGCGCTGACAAGGAATCGGTGCCTCCATCCGCCTGTGTGCGGCCCAGGAGTAGCTCGTCCAGGGCGGAGGCTGTTTTAGGAGAGCATGGTGGTTGGGGCAGTGAGGAAAGGGGACTCGGGACTTCTGCGAGGGGGCGAGTCCAGCGAGGATCTACGGGCCTCTGCTGGTGGACAGAGAGGAGAGGCTGGAGGAGGGGCGACAGGCTGAGGTCTCTGTGATGACAAAGAGCTGTCCCTGAGCAGGAGGCCAGAGAGTGCGGTGATGAACCAGATGCCGGGGGCGTGGGGCAGGTTCACGTAAGTGATAGGATCCAGGGTGTAGCTTGGGAGTGGGGGGCTGGGCAGGAGGAAGTGGTCATTAGGGAGGGAGAGGCCAGGGACAGGTGGCTCGGCCACGTGGATTTCAAGCTGCTGGAAGATGAGAGGGCAGTGGTGGCCCGTGGCTGGTGGCTGGGAGCCAGAAGCTGATTCTTTAGGGAAGGAAGGGGAGGGGCAGGGAGGCTGGAAGGTGACAGAAAGAAGGACAAGCTGGCTGTCAAATATCCAAGGATGCTTATAAGGGGTGGTGGGCGGACATGGCTTCTGGAAGCAGCTGGAGCAGGAGGATGTCAACCTCACTTCCTGCCCCTAAAATATGTGGGGGATGTGAGAATAAGGTCAAGGTTTACATATGAAGAGTTTTCTGACCTTAACTGGGCGTGGGGCACGTAGGCAGGCAGCTAATGGGCTCTTAGAGGTGTCTTTTCTCCAGGAAAAGTGTACGGAGCAGCTCTGACCCCGACTCGCAGTCTTACTTCCCTACCTTCCAAAATGTTTGAGGTCTGTTAGGGGCTGTCTGGCCTTGTTTGGCATAAAGGTTTCGTTCGTTCAACAAATCTAATTGAGCCCCGGATATGTAGGCACTCACTGTTCTAGGCCCCGGAGAGAGAGCAGTGAGCAAAAACAGAGAAAAAGAAATCCTCCCCCTCTTCCCCCGCGCCCCAGGAGCTGGCGTCCTGGGGGAGGGAGGAGGGGGTGCTGTTCAGGTTCGTTCTCCAGGCAAAGCTACCAGCAGGGTAAGTAGTTCAGGGCGCTGGAATGTGGATGGAGAGTGACCTCAGAAAGTGAGTCAGTTTTGTTGCTTTGGGGGTAGGGAGAGGTGGGTGACCCTGGAGGTAAACAAAAAGGGCCTCAGGACCTGGTGTCTGATGCCCGGAGCTGGACAAACCTTGAACAAATCATTTACTTTTCCTGGTAGCTCATCTGTAAATGGGAGGAATAATCCCTCATTCCTGCCTAAACTGTTGTGGAATTAAATGGAAGTATTATTAAATAATGAGGTGCTCCATAGTTCCACAGACCATCATTATGCCATTACTTAAGTCTTTCTTTCCTTCCTACTAGCCTTAGAATCAAATTAACATGCGATAGATTAACAGGAGAAAGTCAAATTTAATTTTGTACGTATGGGAACCCCACATACATAAGAGGTTCAAAGACAGAAAGGTAAAATGGGGTATGTGTGCTATTCTGAGCCAGGGAATAGGATAGGGGCCTGGGGCCTCAAAGGGGAGGAGGGCAATGCATGGGCAATAAGAACAGGTGCTTTGTATTTAGCTGTTTGCCCTGCCATACAACGGGTCACTCAGCTAAAATACATCTCTGGTAATAACCCTTATTTTGGAAAATACCCCAATTTAGATTTTTCTATGTAGTGTAGGGAGGGGATGTAAACCCGGGGAGAGGAAATCCAGGGGCAAAATACCTCTAAAAACCAAAATCAATCAAAGGGAGAAATAAAGTTTAAAATTCATTTATTGCTTACAAACTGCAGTCTGGGGCTGTTTCTCTCTTTCCTGCTCCAGCAGAAGCCAAAACCGGCCCTCCCCTCACCTCTTAGGTACAGATAAACCCTTCTTGCCCAGGTAATTATACCCACTGATAGGGAGATGAACTTCTCTCCACCCCTGAGGAAAGATGCAAATGCACTAAAGCCTTACTTCTTTCCATCTCTGAACATATTGATATGCGGATATACTAAGGGCAGAGGTGTCCCTGGAGCCCACAGGGTCTTGATTGCCTTCAGCTCAAAGTAGTCCACATGACCACATGACAAAGCGGCACATCTTGGGGCAGCCAGTCCTTGACCCCCACAGGCACATCATGGCAACCACCTCTCCCAGGGTGGCTATCAAATAAGATAATATGCATAAAAGGACTAGCAAAGTGTCTGATACATGGTCCTGGGGAAATGTTGGCCACTCTAATTCATCCCGTGGCTATCTCCAGGGACTTGTTTGCGGAGGACCAAGCTCCCCAGGGAAGGGGAAATGGTCGTTGAACCAGACGGAGGGCTGGGAGTCAGAGCGCTGGAGGCAGGGCACGAAACCCCCCAGGGCCCGGCACCCTCGGGGCCTTAGCTCCCCGGGGGCGAGGAGGAGGAAGGAGCCCACTGATGAGGAAGTCCGGTGAGGTTTCCAGGGGTAAGTGCAGCTGGAAGAGGCGTGGGTGCGGACCTCTGCCTTCTTGCTTGCTTCCTCCACCCTGCGCTCCAGTCTCCAATCCCTCCCCCATTCATTCATTTAGTACCCTGTTACTGAGGGCCACCTATGGGAAAGTGCTGTGTTTAACCGTGGGGAGCGGGTGGGAAACAAGCAGGCCGGGCCCCTGCCCCCAGGGCCCACCTCCCAGGTGGGGTGGCGGCGGACAGGAGTAGTGGGCCGTGGGTTCGGTCGCTGTAGGCTGAGGGGTATTCCCGGTCTTGCCAGCGGGGGCGGGAGAGGTACTGGTTTGGGTACGTAGGCCGCCCCAGCTCTGATTTGGCCCTGGCTGGGGTTGCCGGGAGAAGGCCCAGATACTCACCTTTTAAAAGCGCTCTACATTGTGGGAAGGGAGGGAGGAGGGAGATCTTTCCCTCCAGCTTTTTCCGTTGAAGGTGCTCACATCCACTAGAAAACGGGAGCAATGCCACAGTAGACCCCACGCGGTCGTGACGTGGGTCCCCCGAGTGTCAGCATCCTGCGGCAGGAGCGGGGAGGCTGCAGGGCGGTGGGCGGTGAGTCACCGCGGGCGGGGGGCGGGCAGTTAGGCCTAGGGGGAGGCGAGGGCGGGGCTGGAGCGTAGGCGGGGCTGGGGGCGGGGCGGAGTCGGTCCTCCCGGATTCCCGCGCCCCCGTCCGCCCTGCTCGTCGACCCCCGGGGCGCACACGCGGCCCCACAGCAGCTCTTCGCCGCAGGCCGGGCGTCGCGGGGACTCACTTTCGGTTCCCGAGGGGCCTCGGTCGCCCCTGCAGCCGGGGGTCGGCCTCCTGTCGGCTCCGCCCGTGTGCGCCCGTCTGGCGGCTTGCGGTCCACCCTTCAAGGCCCGGGCTCCGGGAGGAGACTTTGGGCTCGCCTGGGTCCCGGCCGCCCCCTGGACTCCAGGACTGTCCAGACCCGGGCTTCCCCTTCCTCGTGGGCGCGCTCCGAAAACCCAGAGGGTCGGTGTGGGGGCGCGCGGGACGGGGCCGGGGTCGGCCTCCTGGCGTGTCCTGCGGGGCCGGGTGTCACCCACCTTCCTGTTGGGAATTGCTTTCCTCCGGAGCAGGCTTCAGGGCCCCGCCCGGGCTGGCCCGGGACCAGTTGGCTTCCCCGTGCAGGGCCGGGCTGTGGGCGGCGCAGAGGCCCCGCCAGAACCAGCGCCCGGCAGAAAGCCGGCTGTTTCTGGGGTGTGCCGGGTGTTCCAGCCTCTTCTCAGAATCAGGAGGAATAGGAACGCCTGGGTCCCAGCCGCATATTGAAGAAGGTGCCCGGAGAGGGTCTGGCCCAGAAGCTTAGGGTGTTAAAGCTGTAGGCGACCTGCAGTTCCTGGACCACCGGCCTTGCTTTGGCGATCCTGCCCAGGAAGGGGAGAAGCTTGGCCAGAGGCCTCAGGGCGAGGCTCTGAGCTCGGCCCATGGGAAGTGCCTAAAATAGTGCCTGGCATATGTTCAGCCATAAAACAAAATGTGTAATAAGATGATATATATAACACACACACACACAATAGGTAATCTTTATAGGGCATTAACTGTGTGCCAGGTATTGTTCAAGTGCTCTTCCTGTATTATCTCATTTGATTCTTACAACTACACTAAGACATAAATACTGTTACTATCTCCATATGGCACCTGAGGAAACAGCAGTTCAGAGAAGGTAGGTACCGTGCACAAGATCACGCAGCTAGGCTGTATAGTGTGGGGTTAAACCCAGACCCCCTGACCTGAGAGGCTGTGTGCATGAGACTGACTAAGTACTGGGTGAGTCCCGTAATAGACTGTGAATGGTTTGCCCAGAAGAGCCCAGTGTTAAACCAGCGGTGAGGGTAGGCGCCGCGCCCTCACAGAAATCCTCTGGTGTTGTGAGCTCTGCTGCTCCTGCCAGAGCCCCGAGCTCTGTAGTTTCCCTAGGTGCCGCAGGGCTGGAAGAGAACCACTGAGTGTGGCTCTGGTCCATTGCTGGCTGTCTCTGTGGCCCCAGGACCAGGCCCATCATGGCCGCTGCTGGCTCAGTGAACCACACTTGAGGCTTTAGTGAAAGTTGCCTTTAGTAGGGTTTCCCAAACAAGTGACAACAGAGTGAGGTGGACCTGGGGTTCCTTAAAATCAGCTGGGGAGCATGTTAAACACTCAGATTCCAGCCCATTGGAGAGCTGAGGTTCTCAGCCTTGATTGTACAGTGATAGCCAGTGGACTTGAGAAAGTGCTGGTGCCTAGATCCTACTGCTGAGAGATCCTGATTGAATGAATCTGGGGATCAGCACGGGCATCAGGACGCCTCTAGTGTTCAGCTGAGGTGGGGGACCAGTGCCCTGAGGATTGGTTTGGTAGGGTTGAGGTGGTCCCAGGAATGAGCATTTTAAAGGAAATGCTTGTGTGACTTTCTTATGCAGCTGTGTTTGTGAACCTCTGGTGTAGAACTCACTATCTTCGAATTGGCCTTGAAGAGTGTCCCAAATTCTTCCAATGGAAGCTCCTGTGTCAATTCTGAAGGGGTTGTGTCCCTTCTCAGCTGCTCTTGGCCCCTGCCTGATAGGATTTCTCTCCTTACCAAGGGCCAGTGGCCCCACCCACACAGGCTCATTTCTTGCAGATCCTGGACAGGGTGGTCACTCCTCTGAGCTCGTCACCTGGAGCTGGGACTCTTGAATTTGGAGGGCTTCCACCAGCCACGCTGGTGGCATGGACCCTCACATCTGACTAACTCCCGCAGGTCTCCAGTAGAATGTGTCATCATGCTGTGTGAGCCAGGGCGGGGGACTGATTGCTTCCTCCCCTCCTGGGATGTGCTATCTATCCGTCTCTCAGTGTTGCATTCTGCTCTGGAGTACAGTTACATCTGTCATCTCCCAGCTTGATATCTTTTTGTTGCTTGTCTTTGGATATAAGGTGTTTTCCTGGATACTAGGTGTTAGGCTAAGAGTCTAGGGACCTGGGGTTTGGACTGTGTGCCCTGGGTTGTATCACTTAACCTCACTGACCTTCAATTTCCTTATCTGTTAAGTGGGCTGTTAATGTGTCTTGTTACCTCAAAGGATTGCTGTGTGGTTCAAATAAGGTAGTCTGCAATGATGTACTTTGGTGACTACAAATCGTGTCTCCAGTGTTATCTATATTAATTGAATTGGATAGACTGAGCTTTCTCTTCCCTAGTTGGCAGGGTGAGGGGTAATTTGCCCTTTCTTAGGGAGTACTCAAGCTGTCAGCAGCTGATATTAAAAGTCCCTGACAATGGAACACCCTAGAATCTTGCCTCCTTTCCTCAGTGAATCAGAGTGGACTTGTTGAGAACCTATGGAATGTATGCCCGACATCGAGTTAGATATGAGGGGGTTCCAGGCTGCTTATTGGGAAGTGAGGTGATCCAAATAGAAAAAGAACTGGGTAATGCTGGGTGAAAACAGAGTGAGTATAGCATAAATGGCCAGAGAATAAATACTTTAATGCACTGAAGGAACCTGAAACAAAAAAGCCCAGACAGGTTGGAATTGGGTTAGGGGGAGAGGAGGGTTGTGGGCAAAGCGCCCTGAGAGGGGTCGCCCGTGCGAGAGAAGGTTGGATCAGCGGGCCAGCCCCCGGCTGACTTGGGCAGCATCCCCGCGCAGCGGACTCCCCCAGGCAGGGACGCTTCTCAGGCCCCAGCATCAGAGAAGGGAGCCCTACAGTAGGCACCTAACGGAGCTGCGGCTCCTTGCCTTCTTTTCCTTTGTTTTTCTAAGCCAAAAAAGCCATCCTCCTTCCAGCAGTCTCCTTAGGGAGAGCTGTGCCCTGCCCCTCTAGAATCTGCTCTCACTGGTAACCATTTTTGGTACATTTATGGGGAAGGACAAATAAAAGCCTCCTCCTTCCTCCTATCCCACTGGCCAGGGCAGAGGCAGGGCAGCCACAGTCTGATAGGTCCTTAAGTTCCCAACACAGTAAAAGTTGCTTGTTGACAATATTCTAAACCCCTCAGGTTGCCGGGTTACCCCGCATAGGGCCCCCCCCTGTAGTCCTGTCTCCCTCAGGCTGGGTTCTCTGGCACCCCCAGGGCCAGCTCATTCTGTTCCTTCCTCCGCATTCCCTTCCTCCCCCAACACAACATGGGCTGTGACTGCCTAAGTGCCCCCACCCTTCACCAGAGCTGCCATCCATTGTTCTCATAAATGCTCTTGGGGAATAGATGCAATAAGGGAAATCACTCTGTTAGGGGCCAAAGAGGGATGGGAATGGAAAGGGTGGGTGATGGAAAAAGTGACTCCCAGCCATTCCCTAGGCCTGGGCTGGAAGGCGGGGCCGAGTGGTTGCTGTGGTGATGGCCAGAAAAGGACTCTGTCCTCAGAACTGGAGAATGTTTGTTGTGCCTTTTCCTCCCTTAATGCCTCTTTCCCCACCCCTCGACCTCAGCCCATGCCTGAAGGGCCTACAGATTCCCCAGGTTTAGCTGCTTGTGCCTCAGTTTCCCAGCCTGACCGAAGAAGAGAGTGTGCTGGATATTCTGCTTGCCCCTCCAGACCACGCTCCCCGCTTCTCCACCAGCTCTGCAACTAGCAGGCTGAACCTGTGTGGACTGCCTCTCGCCGGCCCCAAGGTGATTCAGCATCCCGGGCTGGTTTCCCTTAACCCGCCTGTCCCCTTTATGATTAACCCCTCCACTAAGCTCTCCTCAGGCACCCCTTCTGGATACCCTCTCTCTCTTGCTGCTGAAACCCTGACTGATACAGAGACTATCTTAGTAATGAGGAAGGAAGCAGTTGTCTGGGGACTCCTGTCTTTGTGGTCAGGCTGGCTGTGTGGGTGGGGCAGCCTGCCAGGTGCAATTCAAGATGTACCCAGAAGGCTGCCCTGCCTAGCAATACTCAGGCTGAAGTCTTGAAGTTAGAGGGTCATTTCTCTGGATTAAAAAGTTTCTCTGTGAAGATGCAGGCATTCCTGAGGAAGGTGAGCACCCTATCTAGTCATTCTTTCTCAACATGTCTTACTTTCATCATATAAGAAGCTTGGCTGAAGCTTGAAGAAGCTGCATAAATGCAAGGACTGTGTCTTCGTTGTAGAGACAGGTGGCATGGCGCCTGGTGAAAATGGGTTTAAATAAAAATCTGTTGAATAAATTTATTCACCATTCAGCAAATGTTTTTTGAGTGTCTATGTTTCAGGCACTGTTCTAGGTGCTTGGGATATAGTACTCACCAAGGCAGACAAAGATCCCCTCAGGCAGAGAGACAATACATGTTATATATATTTTATATATTTGCATACACATATATATTTAAATTTTAATATATGTAGATAATGTTGGAAAATGGTGAGTGCCATAGACAAATAAAAAGAGCAGGGTAAAGGGGATTGGGAGTGTTGGGGGCACGTGTTAATTGTAGTTTTATGTAGGGTGGTCAGGGTAGGCCTTATTGAGAAGGTGATGTTGGAGCACACTTGAAGGAGTGGTGAGGTGCTTTGCTATCTATCAGAAGGGGAGAATGATACACACAGAGGAAATAGCCAGGGCAAAGGCCCTGTGGCTGGAGCTTGCCTGGCACCAATAAGGAACAATAAAAAGCCCAGTTGTTTGGAGTGAAGTAAGCAATGGAAAAGTGGTTTATGGTGACACTTTGCTTCCTTTTCTGGGCCTAACCTTGCTTTCAGGGTCCCAACCCTAGCACCTAGACTTTGAGGCCTGCTACCCCCTCTGGAGAACCCCACTAGGCCCCATAACCCCTTCCCCTTCCTCTGTCCCCATTACTCTAAGTAGCCAAATCTCCTACTGTTCCCTTAGTGTATCTGATTTCAGAGACAGTTGATAAGAAAAGCAAAGGGTTCAAATGAATAAAATAAATGTGGCTTTTAGGAGTTTTTGAAGTGGATATTTTATAATCAATCCCACAATGGTGAAGTTTAATACAGTGTAATAGACTCTATTATAAATGATCAGGGACTGTCTGGTCCAAGATGACAACATACTTGGTCCTGAGTTCACCTTCTCCCATGGACACACCAAATGTATACATGGAGCAGTTCTCTCTGAAAGAAATCCAGAAATCAACATAACAACTTCTACACCTTGGATGAATGAGAAAATGCCCATGTCAAAATGAGGGGAAAAGGCTAAGACACACTCTTGCCATAAACCCTGCCCCTGGCACGCTGACATGCAAGTGGGAGGGAACTCACAAGCCCCAGCATCTCCCCACAGAACAAAGGGTCTGGGTCCAATATCTTGCATTACAACTTCTAAGACTTCCACCCGAGGAACGGGTCTCCAGAACACTTGGCTCTGAAAGCCAGTGGGGTTTGCATTCATGGTAGATTATAGCAAACAAAGAAACAGTCCTGAATGGGCTATCCCCCAAGAGCTTAGTGCAGAGGAAACACACAGAACACCCATTTCTTAGTCTTTCCCTGAAAGAGCCTTATTTGCAGACTTTAAAAGTTGCTGCCTGAGAGTCAGACTTCTAATTTAACATGCAATGAGGGGCTGACTGTGATTCTCCCAGAAGACAGAGACTGGGAAACAAGCTGGTGCTCTCACCATATTCTCCCTAAGGCCCACTCCAGGTCTCTGGTGTCTCCTTGGAAGGAGCTCGTGGATATATTTGGTACTTTGGCTTTTGCAGCTGCCATCTAGGGAACACACTCTACCATCATGTTCTGTTACAGATGATACAGTCTGTTATACTGCATTAAATTTCACCAATGTGGGATTGATTATAAAATACCCACTTTAAAGTATCCTAGGAGCCACATTAATTTTATTTATTTGGACCCTTTGCTTTCCTTATCAACTGTCTCTGAAATCAGATACTCTAAGGGAACAGGAGAATGATGAAAGTGTCTCTGATGACCACTGGAGCTTGTGCTCAGGGATCCTGCAGGAATTTAGCAAAGAAAAAAATCCCAAAACAAAAAACAAAATTCTTAACCAATTATTGCCCAGAAATATCCCCCCTCAGAGGAAACAGACAGAAATGCCCATCTCCCAGCCTTTCCCTGAAAGAGATCTCTTTGCATCCTCTAGGAGCTACTGCCTGAGGGCCCAGCTTCCAATCAGCCTGCATGGCTTCCAAACAGCTTGCATATGGGTGCTGACTAATGTTCTTTCCTTTGGGACACTGACAGGTCTTGGCACATCTTCAAATACTAGGAACCACTAAGAACAGAGAAGGTGACTTGAACAAACACAAAGGTTTAAGAGACAACCAAGAGCTCAGGCTAGACTGAATGATGTTCATTTCCTGCATGAAACCACTCTGTCACGATAAGGAGAGGTGGCTTTTTTATCTAATGCACAGAAACCAACATGGAAATTCAAGGAAAATGAAGAAACAGAAGAATATGTTCCAAACAAAAGAACAAGATAAAACTCCAGAAACAGAGTTTAATGAAATGGAGTTAAGTGATTTATCTGACAAAAAGTTCAAAGTAATGGTCATAAAGATGTTCACCAAAGTTAGGAGAACAATGAATGAAAAAAGTGAGAACCTCAATAAAGGGACAGAAAGTATGAAGAAATCCCAAACAGAAATCACAGAGCTGAAGAGTACAATTGCTAAACTGAAAAATCCAACAGAGGAATTCAATAGCAGACTAGATCAAGCAGAAGAAAGAATCAGCAAAGTTGAAGACATGATAGTGGATTCATCTAATTAGAAGAACAAAAATAAAAAAGAAGGAAAATGAATAATGGTAGCTTTAGGGACTTATAGGACATCACTAAACAGACCAATATTTATATTACTGGAGTCCCAGGAGAAGAAGAGAAAGAAAGAGGCAGAAAGGCTACTCAAAAATAGTGGCTGAAAACTTTCTTAACCTGGGGAAAGAAATAGAAATGCAGATTCAGGAAGCCCAGAAAATTCCAAACAATATGAATTCAAAGAGACTCATATTAAGACACATTACAATAAAATTGTCAAAAGTTAAAGATAAGGAAATAATCTTAAAAGCAGCAGGAGAAAAAACTTGTTACATAAAAGAGAACCCCCATAAGACTACCAGCAGATTTTTCGTCGGAAACTTTGCAGGTCAGAAGGGAGTATCATCAAATATTCAAAGAAAGAGCCAAGCTAGAATACTCTAACCAGCAAAGTTGTCCATCAGAATTAAAGGAGAAAAAGAGTTTTCCAGAGAAGCAAAAGCTGAAGTTGTTCATCCACCACTAGACAGGCCTTACAAGAAATGTTAAAGGGAATTCTTTTTTTTTTTTTAGATAATTATTTTTTATTGAAGGGTAGTTGACGCACAGTATTACATTACATTAGTTTCAAGTGTACAACACAGTGATAAAACATTTATATACATAATTCTAGGTTCCAGCTATCACCCTAAAAAGCTGTTACAATATCTTGACTATATTCCTTATGCTATACATTACATCCTGGTTACTTATTTATTTTACCATTGGAAGTCTGTCCTTTTTTTTTTTTTTTTTTTCTGTGAGGGCATCTCTCATATTTATCATCAAATGGTTGTTAACGACAATAAAATTCTGTATAGGGGAGTCAATGCTCAATGCACAATCATTAATCCACCCCAAGCCTAATTTTCGTCAGTCTCCAATCTTCTGAGGCATAACAAACAAGTTCTTACATGGAGAACAAATTCTTACATAATGAATAAGTTACATAGTGAACAGTACAAGGGCAGCCATCACAGAAACCTTTGGTTTTGCTCATGCATTATGAACTATAAACAGTCAGTTCAAATATGAATACTCATTTGGTTTTTATACTTGATTTATATGTGGATACCACATTTCTCTCTTTATTATTATTTTTAATAAAATGCTGAAGTGGTAGGTAGATACAAGATAAAGGTAGAAAACATAGTTTAGTGTTGTAAGAGAGCAAATGTAGATGATCAGGTGTGTGCCTGTAGACTATGTGTTAATCCAAGCTAGACAAGGGCAATAAAACATTGCATATTTATGCCCTGTAGCTTCTATGCCCAGCATTTGTCTTGAGGTATCTTTACCACTTGGAAGAACTATGATACTCGGTAAATTTGATATGAGGCATGAATTCTATTTAAGGGTTGTAACTAGGAAGGAAGAAGAAAAGCTATAGAAGTAGCAGGCGGTAAAGGGAATTCTTTAAGCTGAAATGAAAGGATACTAATTAGTAACAGAAAAACATAGGAAGGATAAATCTCACTATAGGTATAGGTAAATATATAGTAAATTCAGAATACTATAATGTAATGGTGATGGGTAAATCACTTATAAGTGTAGTATGAAGGTTAAAAGACAAAAGTATTAAAATGTCTGTAGCTATAATAATTTGTTAATAGGTACACAAGGAAAAGACAAATTGTGCCATCAAAAACATAAAATGTGTGTGTCAGGGAAGTAAAAATGTAGCACTTGCATCCAATGTCAGCCTAAAACAGTGTTATAAATTAAGAAGTTTTATAGAAGCCTCATGGTAATCACAAAGCAAAAACCTATAGTAAATATATAAAAGAAAAGAGAAAGGTTTCTAAGCATACCACTATAGAAAATCATCAAATCATAAAGGAAGAGAGCAATAGAAGAAACAAAGGAATTGCAAAAGCCAGAAGTGAATTAACAAAATGACAATAGTTGGGTCTGTACCTATTAACGATTAATTTAAATATAAATGGACTAAGTTCCCCAAGAAAAAAACAGAGTAGCTGAATGGAATAATAAACAAGACCCACTTATGTACTGCCCACAAAAGGCTCACTTTGACTTTAAGGACACACATAAACTGAAAGTGAAGGAATGGAAAAAGATAATCATGCAAATGGAAGCCAAAAGAAAGCAGGGTTAGCTATACTTTTATCAGACAAAATAGACTTTAAGCTAGATACTATAAGAGACAAAGATGGTGATTATATAATGATGAAGGGGTCAATCCAACAAAAGGATATAACATTTGTAAATGTTTATGCACCCAACATGGGAGCACCTAAATAAATAAAGCAAATATTAACAGACATGAAGGGAGAAATAGACAGCAACATAATAATGGTAGGGGACTTCATTACCTCACATTCAACAATGGTCAAATCAACCAGACAGAAAATCTATATGGAAACATTGTACTTGTACTATGTACTAGCATTGTACATGTACTAGCATGTCTACATGTTAGACTAGATGAATTTAACAGATATTTACAGAACATTCCATGCAGTGTCTGAACACATTCTTCTCAAGTGCCCATGGAACATTCTCCAGGCTATAAAGCAAGTTTTAATGAATTTAAGAAGATTGAAATCTTATCAAGCATGTTTTCCAACCATAGTGGTATGAAACTAAAAATTAATTACAAGAAGAAAACTGGAAAATTCACATATATGTGGATATTAAAAACATGCTGCAGAACAACCAGTGGGTTGAAGTAGAAACCTTTCAAAGGAGAAAAAAAAGTCTTGAGACATATGAAAATGGAAATATGACATACCAAAACTTATTGAACAAAGCAAAAGCAATTCTAAAAATGAAAAATGCCTACATTAAGAAAAATGATGGAGAGAACCAAGATAGCGGCATGAGTAGAGCAGCAGAAATCTCCCCCCAAAACCATATGTATTTTTGAAAATACAACAAATACAACTAATCCTAAAAGAGAGACCAGGAGACACAGGACAACAGCCAGACTGCATCCACACCTACGAGAACCCAGCACCTCGTGAAGGGGGTAAGATACAAGCCATGGCATGGCGGGACCTGAGTGCCCCTCACCCCAGCTCCTGGCAGGAGGAGAGGAGTCGGAGCGGGGAGGGAGAGGGAGCCCAGGACTGCTAATCATCCAGCCCTAGCCATCCGCACTGGAGCACAGACACACAGTGCGTGCATGAGGTGCTGGAAACTAGGGAAACAGGACAGTAAGACCTGTGAGCGGGTTCCCGCAGCCGGCGCACCCGGGACAAAGAAAAGCGAGTGCTTTTTGAAAGTCTTAAAGGGACAGGGACCCCACAGCTGGACGAAAGCGCCTGGGACACTTAGCCCAGCAGCTGCGAATCATGGGGAGCTCTGGGCACCCGAACCCCTGCAGTGCAGCTCGGAGGCCCCTCACTGCGATAAACAGCCTCCCGCCTGTTCCCCCTCCAATGCGGCTCCGCCATATTGGAGTAGCAGCCTGAGGCAGGCCACACCCACAGCAACTGCAGAGCTAAATAAACTCCATAGTGGCCAGGCAAGATCAGAAGCCCCATCTGCACGCAGCTTCCCAGCACAAGCTGCTGGAGGCCACTGTTCTCCCAGGAGAGGAAGGCCATAAACTGGGCAAGAAGGGACTTTCTCTTACCCAACACATGCGCCAGCTCCCCACAAATATATCTATCGCCATGAAAAGGCAGAAGAAATTGATACAGACCAAGATCACAGAGGCAAACCCTGAGAAGGAGATAGGTCTTCCTGAAAAAGAATAAAAAATAAAGCTCATAACCATGCTGATGGAGCTGCAGAGAAATATGCAAGAGCTAAGGGATGAAGTCCGGAGGGAGATTATAGAAATGAAACAATCTCTGGAAGGATTTATAAGCAGAATGGATAAGATGCAAGAGGCCATTGATGGAATAGAAACCAGAGAACAGGAACGCATAGAAGCTGACGCAGAGAGAGATAAAAGGATCTCCAGGAATGAAACAATATTAAAAGAACTGTGTGATCAATCCAAAAGGAATAATATCCGCATTATAGGAGTACCAGAAGAAGAAGAAGAGAGAAAAAGGAATAGAAAGAGTATTTGAAGAAATAATTGCTGAAAACTTCCCCAAACTGGGGAAGGAAATAATCGATCAGACCATGGAAGTGTACAGAACTCCCAACAGAAGGGACCCAAGGAGGACAACACCAAGACACATAATAATTAAAATGGCAAAGATCAAGGACAAGGACAGAGTTTTAAAGGCAGCTAGAGAGAGGAAAAAGGTCACCTACAAAGGAAAACCCATCAGGCTATCATCAGACTTCTCAACAGAAACCTTACAGGCCAGAAGAGAATGGCATGATATATTTAATGCAATGAAAGAGAAGGGCCTCGAACCAAGACTACTGTATCCAACACAACTATCATTTAAATATGAAGGAGGGATTAAACAATTCCCAGACAAGCAAAAGTTGAGGGAATTTGCCTCCCACAAACCACCTCTACAGGGTATTTTAGAGGGACTGCTCTAGATGGGAGCACTTCTAAGACTAAATAGATGTCACCAGAGAAAATAAAATCACAGCAAAGAAAGCAGACCAACCAAATACTAACTAAAGGGAAAAAATAAAATCAACTACCCACAGAAGCAGTTAAAGGAAGCACAAAAGAGCACAGAATAAAACAACCAACATATAAAGAATGGAGGAGGAGGAATAAGAAGGGAGAAAAATAAAGAATGACCAGACAGTGTTTAAAATAGCTCAATAAGTGAGTTAAGTTAGACAGTAAGATACTAAAGAAGCTAACCTTGAACCTTTGGCAACCACGAATCTAAAGCCTGCAATAGCAATAAGTACTTATCTTTCAATAATCACCCTAAATGAAAATGGACTGAATGCACCAATCAAAAGACACAGAATAATAGAATGGATAAAAAAGCAAGACCCGTCTCTATGCTGCTTACAAGAGACTCACCTCAAACCCAAAGACTAAGGAACAAAGAAAGACTGAAGGAACAAAACAGCAGCAGAATCATAGAACCTAAGAATGGACTAACAGTTACCAAAGGGAAAGGGACTGGGGAGAAAGGGAGGGAAGGGGGGGATAAGGGTGGGGAAAAAAGAAAGGGGGCATTACGATTAGCATGTATAATGTGGTGGTGGGGCATGGGGAGGGCTGTGCAACACAGAGAAGACAAGTAGTGATTCTACAGCATCTTACTACACTGATGGACAGTGACTGTAATGGGGTTTGTGGGGGGGATTTGGTGAAGGGGGGACCCTAGTAAACATAATATTCTTCATGTAATTGTAAATTAATGACAACAAAATAAATAAATAAATAAATTAAAAAATATAACCAGCCAGATTAAAAAAAAAATTACCACACACTCTCCTGGGATATTTATTTTATCTGGTAAAAAATCTTTCAGTGCTTAAAATGGGGGGAGGTTGCATTGGATAGCATCTTATTACCAAAGAAACACATTTCAACTATGAATGAAATATGTGTACTTTCATTCAAATGCCTGAATCCTTTTTTTAAAATTGGAATAAAGTTGATATAAAATAAAAAAAAAGAAGAAAGAAAAATGAAAGATCTCTAATAAATAATCTAACTTTGTACCTTAAGGAACTAAGAACAAACTAAGTCCAAAGTTAGTAGAGGCAAGGAAATTATAATGATTAGAGTGGAAATCAATGAAATAGTGACTAAATAGACAACAAAAAAGATCAATGAAACTTAAAAGCTTGTTTTTTGAAAAGATAAACAAAATAAAAAAAACCTTTAGACTTACCAAGAAAAAAGAGAGAGGACTCAAAAAAGTTTATAAATGCAAAAGGAGACATTACAACTAATAAAAACGACCTCACAAATATAAATGATCGTAAGAGATTATTATGGGCAATTATATGCTATCAAATTAGACAACCTAGAAGAAATGGATGAATTCCTAGAAACATAACCTATGTTTTAAGACTGAATTATGAAGAAATAGACAATCTGAACAGACCAATTACTAGTAAGTAATCAGTAATCAAAAACTTCCCAACAAAGAAAAGTCCAGGATCCAGTGGCTTCACTGGTGAGTTCTACCAAACATTTAAAGAAGAATTAATATCAATCCTTCTCAAATGCTTCCCAAAAATAGAAGGGAGAAACACTTCCAAATTCATTTTATGTGGCCAGCATTACCTGATACCAAAACCAGATAAGGATACTACACAAAAAGAAAATTACAGCCAATATCCTTGATGAATACATAAGCAAAAATCCTCAACAAAATAATGGCAAACTGAATTCAACAATATGTCAAAAGTATCGTAAACCATGTTTAAGTTGGATTTATTCCCAGGATACAAGGATAATTCAACATCTGCAAATCACTGTGATACACCACATTAATCAAATGAAGGATAAAAATCATATGATCATCTCAAAGATGCAGAAAAAGCATTTGACAAAATTCCATATCCATTCATGATAGAAATTCTTAAGAAACTAAGAACACACCTCAACACAATAAAGGCCGTACACAACAAGCCCACAGTTAACATATTCAACAGTGGAAAGCTGAAGGCTTTTCCTCTAAGATCAGGAACAAGACAAAGATGCACATTCTTGCCGCTTTTTTCAACATGGTATTGGAAGTTCTAACCAGAGCAATTAGACAAGAATAAGAAATAAAAGACATCCAAATTTGAAAGGAAGAAGTAAAACTGTCTCTATTTGCAGCTGGTATGATATATATAGAAAATTCTAAAGACTACCGTAAAAACCTGTTGGAACTAATAAACAAATTCATTAAAGTTACAGGATAGAAAAATCAGTTGGGTTTCTATACACTAATAATGAACTATCAGCAGGAGAAATTAAGAAAACAACCCCAGTTACAATTGCATAAAAAGAATAAAATACCTAGGAATAAATTTAATCAAGGAGGTGGAAGAACTGTACAATGAAAACTATAAGACACTGATAAAAGAAACTGAACAAGGCACAAATAAATGGAAGGATAGTCTATGTTCATGGATATGAAGAATTAATATTGTCAAAATGTTCATACCACCAAAGCAATCTATAGATTCAGTGCACTCTCAATCAAAATTCTAATGGTATTTTCCACAGAAATAGAAAAAAAAATCCTTAAATTTACATAGAACCACAAAAGACCCTAAATGAAGTATTCTTGAGAAAGAACAAAGCTGTAGGCATCACATTTCTTGATTTCAAACTATATTGTGCTTTTCCGCCTGCTCCCCACTCCCTTTGAGTGCCCCTCTGGCTGCACTGCACTCCCTCTGAGCTCTAGGCTCCTGCTAAGCTAGTGGCACCGTCATCTCCCTCCAGACGCCATCATGATCATCTATCTAGACCTCATCAGCCATGATGAGATGTTCTTCTACAAATACAAGATTTGAGAGATTGCAGAAGGGCTGTGTCTGGAGGTGGAGGGAAAGATGGTCAGTGGGACAGAGGGTAACACTGATGACTCATTCATTGGTGGAAATGCCTCTGCTGAAGGTCCTGAGGGTAAAGGTACCAAGAACACAGTAATCACTGGTGATATTGTCATGGACCATCATGTGCAGGAAACCAGCTTCATAAAAAAAGCCTACAAGAAGTACATCAAAGATTATATGAAATCAATCATATAATTGATTGATTTTCAATTTCAGGCAAACTTGAAGAACAGAGACCAGAAAGACTGAGCCTTTTATGACAGGGGCTGCAGAACAAATCAAACACATCCTTGCTAATTTCAAAAAATGACCAGTTCTTTATAGGTAAAAGGATGAGTCCAGATGGCATGGTTGCTCTGCTGGACTACCATTGAGGGTGGTATGACCCCATATATGATTTTCTTTAAGGCTGGTTTAGAAATGGAAAAATGTTAACAAATTTGACTATTTGCATCTATCACCTGCCATCCTAACTTGCTGCTACCTGCCATCCACACACCACCAGGACTTAAGACAAATGGACTTTGTTTTGAACTCTTTGTTTATTTTGATCTTGATTTATTTGGAGTGGAGATATTTTTTAGAGAAAAAACATGTCATGCAGTCTAAAAATAAAATGCATTTAAACTCATTAGAGAGAATGCCTCTTAGTTTAATATGTATTTAAATCCATCCTGTATAGTGTTCCTGGAGAAACTGGAGCCTGGCTGTAGGCCACTACTAGAAAGCATAAGACTGTCTTCAGATTACTCCTACAGTGAAAACTATTTCTGGGACTAGATATAAAAACCAAGAATCAAGTCTTAATTCTGAATGAAGTAAAGGGCAAGACCAAGCTCATAGCAGTGCCAGCATTTGAAGTGTGGATTCCCTACACATTTCATCATCTACAAACAGAAGTAGTTAAATCTGGAAGAGATTACTGAAAGAATAAAAAGAGACTAATACAGTTGGGAAAACCTATATTGTGAAACTATAATAATCAAAACAGTATGGTATTGGCATAAAAACAGACAACACAGATCAACTGAACAGAATTGCAAGCCCAGAAATAAATCCATGCATATATGGCCAATTAATTTATGACAAAGGAGTCAAAAATATGTAATGGAGAAAGAACAGTATCTTCAATAAATGGTGCTATGAAAATTGGACAGCTACATGCAAAATAATGAAACTGGACTGATACATCACACACAAAAAACAACTCGGAATGAATTAAAGACTTGAAACCATAAAACTTCTAGAAGAAAATATAGGGGGTTAAGCTCCTTGACATCAGTCTTGGAAATTATTTTTTTATTTGATACCAAAAGCAAAGGCAGCAAAAGCAAAAATAGACAAATGGGACTACATCAACAGGAAAGGCTTTTGTACAGCAAAGGAAATAATAAAAAAAAATGAAAAGTTAATCTATGGAATGGGAGAAAATATTTGCCAATCATATATCTAATAGGGGGTTAATATCTAAAATATATAAAGAACTCATACAAATCAATAATAAAGATAAAAAAATAATTGGATTAAAAATGGGCAGAGGATCTCAATAGACATTTTTCTAAAAAAAGGCATACAAATGGCCAAGAGATATATGAAAAGGAGCCCAATATAACTAATCATTAGGGAAATGCAAATCAAAACCACAGTGAGATAGCACCTACCCCCTGTTTAGAATGGCTATCATCAAAAAGACAAGAGATAACAAATGCTGGTGAGGATGAGAAGAGAAAGGAACCGTTGAGCACTGGTGATGGGAATGTAAATTGGTGCGGCTACTGTGGAAAACAGTGTGGAGATTCCTCAAAAAACTAAAAATAGAAACACCATATGATTCAGCAATCCCACTAATGGTTATATATGGAAAGGGAAGGAAACCATGACATTGAAGTGATGTTTATTGCATCGTTATTCACAAGAGCCAAAATATGAAAACAACCTAAATGCACATCAATGGATGAATGGACAAAGACAATGTGGTATTATACATATGGTGGAATATTACCCAGCCATGAGGCAGAGAGAAATACTACTTCGTGACAACATGGACGGACCTGGAGGGCATTATGCTAAGTGAAATAAGCCAGAGACAGACAAATACTGCATGGTATCACTTATATGTGGAGTCTTAGGAAGAAAAAAAATTCAAACTCATAGAAATAGAATGTAGAAAAGTGGTTGCCAGGGCTGGAGGGTGGGGGAAGTAGGGGGAGCTTGGCAGGATACAAGAAGGGAGAGGAAAGTGTATTATTTCTTTTTATTGTAGTGACAACCTTGTGAATCAGATACTATGACTAGCACTTCACTGAAGAACCAAGGCCCCATGAGGTTAAGTGACCTGCCTAAGACTGCATAGTGATTTTAGAAATAAAATCCAGATCTTTCTGATTCAAAAATCCCATGCTGTTCCTATGGTTTATTTTTCTCTGTTTTTGTGTGCATTGATTGTCCAAAATCTCCAAATATTTCCACCACTTCAGGTCTCCTGGCAAAGGCAGAAGGGGGCAGCTGCCAGCAGCTGTGGCAGAGGAGAGGGGAGTGCCTGTGGGGGCCCTTTGTAGTAAGGTATTTTTAAACCTGGGCCTTCTCCCTGTGACAAATATTAGATATTTCTTCTGGCTCTTAGACTCTGGGAAGGCTTCCTAGTCTCTTCACAGAAACACACCCAGGAGAGGCAGTGCTCGGGGGTCAGGTGAGGCCAGTCAGCCTGGAGGGGTGTACCCAGGCTTCTCCGGAACGTGGCCTGGGGATGTGTTTGGTTTACCGTGGGATCGCCCTGCCCACAGCCCCTATGGAGAGAAACTGTCCTGAACCACGTGGCTGGGCCTTCTTTGGCCACAGGTGATTGGTCTAGAACTGACCCCCCCAAGGGCAGCCCCAGGGGATAGGCTGCAGGGGCCCCCACCAGAGCTGATGGTGAGGGGCTGGGCTGTCTGGCAGAGGAGCAGAAACAGACGAGCAGAAAGAGCAGAAAAAGAGGCAGCCCACCAAAGAGGTGAGCTGGGTTCTGAGTGCCCCAGGTTCTGAGCATAGGCCCCTTCCTGAATCATGAGGCCCCAGTGTAGCTCCTCTGGGGTTATTGGAATCCTTCAGACCCTTGCAAAGAAGTCCTTATAAGAATCCCCTGATTTGTGACCTAGTTGAGTGAGCGTGATTACGGCAACGAAGAGAAGCATGAGGACCATCCTAGACTGTAGAGCCTGATGTGGCCGGCCCTGCCTCGCTGACAAAGGTCAGGGCTTGGGGGCTGGTGGCCGCCCACACTTGGGTCACTGGTTCTGGTATTTCATAGGGATGGATGTGTCAGGGCCTGATCTGGCGTAAGGGTAACATTTGGGCTAGAGGCCGAGCCGGGAGAAAGGGCAGCAGGTTTCCAGCCGTGACATCACAACATAGCTCAGCTGTGGGGTGTTATAAGTGTGCGTTACTCATAATAGTCAAAGCACTAGTTTATATTTTAAAGCAGATACTTATTGCGTAAATGTTAGCATACCATTCCTATTATCTCACCCCTTGTTTTTTAATTTGTGAATAATTAACTAACTGTCCCCTTTGGCAAGATGCTGAAGTGCCTTTCTGCCTGGGGCAGGGGGAGAGGCCCTCAGGGAGGGGCGTGTGTGTGGGCTTCAAGGAAGACCCACTGGCGGACAGCCCTACTGTGGGGGCCCCACTCTAGGCCTCAGGTCCCACTACCAAGCCTGGGGCCTTAGCACTCCAGGCTGTTTCCTTCCCACAAAGAGATGTAACAAGAATCTTCCTTGGGGTTGCAGAGAGGGTGGAATGAAAACCTGTTGTGAAACTGGCTGTGAATTGTGCAGTCCCTCCAAGGTCAGAGGTCATTCTCAGCCTGGGCATCTCCTTTTTCCCATAAGGACCTTCCTGATCCTCTCTGCATGCCTTCCGCCACCTCCTCATTCTCAGCCAGTGGTTTATCTCTTCCTCATGGAGTGCCCAGGTGGTTCCTGGACTCCCAGCTGTGCCCACCTACCTGTTTACAGGCATCTGCCCACCCCTCACCCCCTACCTCTGAGCACTTGAAACCTGCCTCCTTTCTCCACTCCCCAGATCTGTAACCTCCCTCTCTCTCTCTCTCTCTCTCTCTCTCTCTCTCTCGGCTCCCTTCCTGAATGTGCTCAGATTATTCCTGTCTGAAAGAGGAAATTGTCCCTTGACCCCACATCACATTCAGCTACTGTTTTCCTCTTCCACTTCAGAGTCTAACTTGTTAAAGATAAGCTTTGTACCTTTACCTGCTCCCGTTCCGTTCTCCCCCAAGCCCATCTATTCTTTAATTGCACATTTACTGAGCTCATGTGTCAGGTGCTGTTCTAAATTCTTGCAAGTACTGACCTGTTTAATTCTCACAACAACCCTAAGAGGGAGGTTCTATTAGTAGCCCATTTTACAGATGAGGAAATTGAGGCTGGTGAGGTTAAGTGTGATCTCACAGAGTGCAGCCCACACACAGGACGTAAGTGGTACTGCTCATGTCAAAGCCAAGCAGGCTGCCTCTGGGGCTGTGTGCTTAGCCGCCTCACCACCCGCCTTTGCCTTTACACCATCTAGCAAAACGCTGTAGAGGTCAACAGCCACCTCCTTGTCTGTACAATGGCACCTTTCAGACGTTGTCCAGCCTGAGTTTTCAGCTGCATCCCCATTGACTCCCTATCTCACCCTGGCTTGGGACCCTTTGGTTTCTTAAATCTTGATATGCCTCTTTCTTCCCATTCCCCCCACTTCCCTTAGGCGAGCTCATCCGTTTTTATGAGCCTATGTGCTGCCTTCCTCTTTGTCTTTCACCTACGTCTCTCTTCCGACCGAGTCTCCTGCTCTCATGCTGTGCTGCGCACCATCCTCATGGGATGTCGTGTGGATATTCTAAATGGCCCCCAGCTGCATGCAGGCTGTGTTCAGGGGTCTGGATGTTTCCATTCGGACACGGGAGGCCATGCCTGGCTGCTTAGCAGAGGCAGGGCGAGGCAGGGGCGATCGGTATAGTGCTTTAGCAAGCCTCCAGCCTTGCACACACTGTTCCCTGAGCCAGGTGCCCCTCTTCCCCTCTTTGTTAGCTTGTTTGGGATACCTTGGGTCTCAGCTTAAATGTCACTTTCTCAGGGTAGTACTTCCTAAGACCCCTCCTGCAGCTGTGTCCTCTTCCGCTTCTCTCGGGTCACTTCCTATTCAGGGCTGCGGTTGCCCATTTTCTTCTCTGTGTACCCCACCTTGCCCAGGTAACCGGTGAGTTTGTTTCTCTTTATATTTGATATGCACTCTGCCTTGCTCACAGAAAGCCTCCCATACATGTGTGCTGAGTGACATTTTATGACTAGATCCGTCTGGAACAGTGGGAGGGAAAACAAATGCAAGATGGTGGTTTGGTTTGAGAGAAGTCCGAGGGCGAGGCACAGAAATGGAAACTCAGAGTGCAAATAGCTGTGCGTGTGCGTGTCCGTGTGCCTCTTATCTTCCTCTTGAGGGGTGATGAGAAGAGCATGGGTTCAAAGTATGGTGGACCTGGGTTCAAATCCCTGTTCTACCACTCACTGCAGTGGGACCAAGAATAGTTTCATAGCCTTTTTGTTTCTCAATGACACGTTACCTGAAACTGCTCAGCATGACATGCTAGGGGGCCAGGACTCTGCTCCTCATTCTGTCCCCAACTGTCCCTGTGCTCATGGCCTCCCTGCCCTGTGCCTCTGTTCCCCATCTGCAAAGTGAGAACTGTGGCCAGAGTACTTCCAAGGACATATCCACATTCAAGCCCTGTTAACTCGATGTATCCTTCTCAGATTTTCATGCTCTGGACTTTCAGCACAGCAGGAAGAATCCCTCCCTAAGGAAGAAGATGGTGCTGTTTGCTCCAGCAGCCCTGCACCCACGAGAGAGCATGCCCCTGCTCACCTGAATGGGGTGTGTGTGGAATTAGAGAAGGTGTTTATGCAGATGGAACAGCCCCCACCACAGAGGCATTGCCCCACTAAACCTGTTCCCACTAGCAGGGTGGCCTGAAGAGCTGGTAAGACTCAACAAGTTTTTTGTGCAAATGCTTCTCTCTTTTCAGCCTTACAGCAGCCCTGGGGCAGTGCTGTTGACACCTCCAGCATGCTGGATGTGGTGGGGGCCTGTATTAGAGTTCTCCAAGGAGACAGAACTAATCAGCTGTGTGTGTATATATATTTAGAAAGTGATTTATTTTAAGAAATTGGCTCATGTGATTACGGATGCAGGCAAGTCCAAAATCTTCAGGGTGGGCTGTCAGGCTGAGGACCCAGCAAAGAGTGGTGTTGTGGTTCAGATTAAAGTCTGAAGGCTGCCTGCTGCAGAATCCTTGCTCTGGGAGGTCCGCCTTGTTTGATTGAGACCTTCAACTGACTGGATGAGGCCCACCCACATTATGGAAGGCAACCTGCTTTACTCAAAGTCCACCAATTTAAATATGAATCTCATTCAAAAATACCCTCACAGAAACACCCAGGATAACGTGTGATCAAATATCTGGGCACTGTGGTCTAACCAAGCTGACTGTGATGCACTGTTTAATCCCTACGACTGTGAGGTAGTTGTTGGGAATCCCTATTTATGATGAGGAAACAGCGGCACGGAGATGTGACAAGTTAACTAAGGGCCATAGAGTTATGGTGGCACGTGGTTGTCAAAGAGTCCTCTCCCACAGACAGGACCTGAGAATGCTCTCTGGATTTTACTGTAAGTCCTGGGAGAGGAAATCCTGGGGCAAAATAGCTCTAAAAATTGAAATCAGTCAAAGGGAGAAATAAAGTTTAAAACCCGTTTATTGCTTACAAACTGCAGTCCAGGGCCGCCTCTCTCCTCTGCTCCGGAAGAAGCCAGCAAGCAAGCCCCTCCCTTTAACCTCTCAGGTTCAGACACACCCTCGGTTGCCCAGGTAATTACCCATTGACATGGAGATGAACTTCTCTCCACCCTGAGGATATGCAGATGCACTAAAGCCAGGGGAGATACTCTGGGAATGTTACAGTGTTACCCACAGTTACCAACAGGCAGGTGACCAGACATGTGGTCACAGTTAGAAGCAGATGGGAGGTACCAACATATTTTAACTAGAAAAGAGATGGAGGGGCAACCTGGGTGACCGACCGCACCTCTCAGTGCCTAGATAAGACTAGCTCATCCCTTCGCTCCCATTGCGGAAAGTCCGGTGCCTTCCCCCAGATTTCTAAGGTTGTTTGGCTGCGTTCTCTGGGCTAATCAGCTCAGTTCCTGCTTCTGCCCAGGCAGTGACTTTAGCACCCCTGCCTGTGCTGTTCCTGTTGGTCAATATACCAACCTTTTTCCTCTATTTCAAAATCCACCTCCTCCGCGCCCCTCTGTGAGGCGTCTGTGTTTGTGGCAGGCTTTACGGATGGCCTGGGGAGACGGAGGGGATTTACGGAGCGGCAGTGACCACCGCAGCCTGGGTATGAGACCGCCTGTTCTTAGAGAACTCTTGGCCATTTCTGCAGCCCTGGCTCCAACTCCCTGTTCTTGGCATCCTTCCCCATCTCCCTTCCTCTCACCTCCTCTGCCCTCTCTTATCACTACCCTCTTCCTCTCATAAATAAAAATGAAACACCTCCCATTCCGCCTTCTCTCACCCAGTGCTCCTCTTGGCCTGGGCCTCCCTCCGGATGTCCCAGCAGTGGGTGGATGTTTTCTGAGAGTTCTTTGGGAGAGGCAGCAGGTCTCCTCCTCCTGGGTGTCCTTGTGAAGGTGGGGTCCGGCTCCTTCTCCCACAGGGGCTGGGACGAGGCAGCCTCTGCGGTCAGCTCAGGTACTGTCCTTCCCAGGCCTGGCCAGGTGAGAAGTCCGCCTCACCTGTCTAGCCTGCGGCAGGTGGATCTATTTTGAGGACAGACCCCCCACTGCCTCAGCAGGAGACTCCAGGTGCGGACCCCACACAGCTCTGTGATTTGTCCCCCTGGTGACTTGTCCCCAGTGAGTGGGCACCCTGGCCAGAGGGCAAGAGGGGCTGGTCTGGAAATTGCACTTGGCATTCTGGTGTCTGCCAGACCCTGTGCTCGGGAGAACACCCACCACCAATCCCCAGGGTCCCCCTCCACTGGGAATTCTTTGGGTTCTTGTATTCTGAGCCCTTCCTATGCCGCTTGGGAATCTACACAGCCTGTTCCCTGTTATGGGCTCTGAACGGTATATGTCAAGCTCCATGAGTGCTGGAGGCCTTTGGGCCCCTGAGGTGTGAGGTACAGGAGGATGGTGCTATGGGTGTGAATGCTTAAGTCCTGACTCCATCACTTACTGTACAGATTTGGGCCAATTACTTAACTTCTCTGAGACTTCATTTGTAACAGTGGAGATCAGAGCTCCTCTAGCATGAGGGTTTCTGAGAGGACAAAAAGGGAGGATAAGGTCAGCCCTCACACAAGGCTGTGTCCAGGTCAAGGTCCAGTGAACGGAGAGCCTGGGTGGACCCTGCCTTCTATAGCCTCTGGCCCCTAAGACGAGTGGGACATCACCTGGTGTCCTGCCCTGGCCCCCAACTCCAGCCTGGATGTCTAGGGGCTTAGAAAACCCCACTAGATGCCATTGCAAGATGTCATCTGTGGTTTCAGCCAAGATCTCCTGAAAGGCAGTGGGAACTGTATCACTGGGTGAACAGTTGTAGTTGACACGCCTGAGCCCTGGAGGTCCAAGAAGCTCATTTGTGCAAGTGGATGGTATGCTCTGCCTCCCTGAGTGACACCTGCCGTGGCCCAGCCCTGGGCATGGGCGGGAGAGACCCCTGTGCTGCGCTCACCAGCTTCCTCTCTATGTGAGCTGGCAGACTGCACTCAGTGGTGGGGAGCCTGCGTCTGCTTGACGCTTGTGCTCTCTTTAGCCAGATAATTTGGACAGAAGAAGATGGAAGAAGGGAAAACATTGAGCTCAGTGTAGCCATCGAGTCATTTTTCGTGATTCCTCTGTGCGCTAGGCAGCACCACCTTTAGACCTGAGTTGGTACCCATTTTCCCCTTCCCACATCTCTGACCCTCTACCCCATGGCCGGAGGGGTTGCCCTGGGGCTTTGTGGCCAAGCCTCAGTTTCAGAACAGCCTGCAGCCAGCTCTCTCCTGCTGGCTGGTGTGGCATCACTGAAAACTGAGTTGTTGGAGTGGTGCTGACATGCTGATTTTATGAACTCAAATTGTTTATGTAGACAGAGGCCCAGACAAGGAGTATTAGAGCAGACAACGTCCTGCCCTCCAGGAGTGCATGATCTCATCAGGGGAGACAAACTGGGGCCAGAGGGGCTGTGACAAGGAAGAAGGCAGGCTAAGGGGAATAGATGACGAGGAGGGCCTCACTGACCGATGGTGTGGAGGAGCAGTGAGACGTGCCTGTGTCCATCTGGCGGTCAGGCTCTCCAGGCAGAAAAAATGGGAAGTGGAGGTGGGTGCCTGCTTGAGCTGAGTGGGTGGGGAAATGATGAGGACAGCGGGTGGGGGGCCAGACCAGGCAGAGAGTTTACAGGCCCCTGTAAAGACTGGGTTTTATGAAGAGAGATGTGGAAAACCACACAGGGGTTTGAGCAAAGGACACGATCTTACTTACATTTTTAAAAGGGTGACTCAGATTCATTCACGTTCACAGCTATGTAGTATTTTATCATCTAAAGAAAACAACTTATCCACTCTCCAGCCAGGAGCTCTCAGCCCTTTGCAATGATAAACAATGCCATTAAACACGTGTTTACACACCTCCTGCCGTGCCCGAAAATCACTTCTGTTGCATAGATTCCTGGGACAGAAACTGCTGGGTTGACTAACATCTTGGAACATCATTAGAAAAATGCCAAGTTGTTTTCCAAAGTTAATCACACTTCTACTAGCCATATGCCGGAGAGCCTGTTGCTGTATGTAAATAAAACCTCTGCCCACATATGGTCAGGCTTTGTAATAATTACAGGAATGGCCTAAGTGGGAGCTCCCTGTGGTCCTGATTTGCATTTTCCTGATTGCTAATGAAGCTGAGCAGCGTCACCCTCATTTAACATGATGCACTGCAGCCCTTTGACAGGGACCTTGGCTCCCCGCCGTTGGAAGCCCTTTCTCCGCTCTGACCTCTCCCTCTGCTCCTGGGCTGCTGCCTCCTTGCCTCCTTTACCATGTTCCCCTCATCAAACTGACCTCTTGGCTCTGTCCTAGGACTTCGTCTGGCTCTCGTTTTCACTCATTCCCCAGGCTCTCTGATCCAGCGTCATGGCTGTCATGCCAAGAATATGCTAGCAGCTCCCTTAAATGGCTCCTCCCCAGAGCCTCTGTGGAACTTCATGTATTGAACTCTGACTACAGATTTCTCCACTTGGATTTCCAACTGATGTATCTAAGATTCAAATCCTGATTCCCTCACTCCAAAACCTCCTCCAAAGTTTCCCCTTGTCAGTAAAAGGCAACTCCATACTTCCTGCTTGGAGTCACCCTTGACTTTATCCTATTAGTGTTAGCTCCAAATTCTATCCGCTCCTCACAACCTCTTCCCCCACTACCCTTGTGTAGACCACCACCATCTCCCACCTGGATTAATCCAGTCATATCTTAACATACATCCTCCTTCTTGGTTTCCCTGCCATCTATTCTCCAAACAGAGGGAGATTTTAAAGATTAAACCCTGCTTAACCCTGCAATTACTGCCCGTCTCATTCAGAGTAAAGCCCAAAGGCCTTGGAAGGGCTTCTAAGGCTGTCTGGCCTTTTCCTTCCTTTCTGAGCTCTTCTCCTGTTCCTGTCCCTCTTGCTCACTCTGCTCCAGGCTTGCTGGCCTCTCTGCTGTCCCTGGGACCTGTTGACACCCTGCTGCATAGGCCTCGCAGTAGCTGTTATACTGCAATAGCTTAAATGTTCCTGTAGTTGCTATTGTCTCTTTTTTCCCCAATAAAAAGCTGTTCATAGGCAAGGGCTTTCACTGCTCAATCTCCAGCACCTGGAACAGTGCTTCGCACAGAGTGAGCAACTATTTAGTGAATGAATCAATTAATGGATTATTATGATCAGCTACATAATCTAACCCATTTAAAGAGGAAGTGACTTCATGAGGGCTGAGAAGCAGGGAGAAGGTGGTTAGGTCAGTGGACTGGAGGCTCTGGGCAGGGTTGGCAAACTGTTGGATTTGGAGCATTAGAGGGAATGAGTCTGAGCAACAGGAAGGGACTAGAGAGAGGATGAAGAGCCTCTTGTTCCTCCACCTCCTTGGATGCTTAGCTTTGGTTTCCTCTGCTGCTTCCTTTTCAGCTTTTTGGTCTTTAAAACTGGAGTGAAGTAATGAAACAGGGTAGGGCAGCATTTTTCAAATTGAGGGACACAGCTTATTAGTGAATCATAAAATTAAGTTAGTGCATCTATAAAAATGAACAGAATAGGAACCAGCAGAGTGCAGCATGTAGCAAGGGTATCATATTATAAAACTTTCATTTCAGGATGTGTACACGAGGGTTTTATGTAAAGTACATACGTGTACTGAGTCACGCATATGGTTAGGCCATAGACAGACAAGTTTGAAAGCCACTGGCCATGAGAGGGGTGAGGAGGCACAGAATGGAGAGGCCAGATCATTGGCCACTAAGACTTTACAGGGGTGGTGCTGGAGAGAAAGATATTTTACCAGGGTCAAACTCTTCCAGAAATGCTCCAGAATATGCAGGTGATTGCAACGAGGTGGTTCTTACTCTTTGCCCCAAGAAGTCTCTAGTTTTAAGACTTCCTGCTTTTGCACAGCCCAGAGCCTGATGCGGCTGCAACCTGCTTCCAACCTCCATGTCACAGCCCCAGGGGCTGGTTTCCTCACATCTCTCTCTCCCCAGGCATGCTCATCAGTGATAACAGCCACACAACTGCAAGGCCAGCAGCCTTCACTGAGGCCTCCACATGCTCTACCGCAATGCTGCAAGGCACACAGGAGCCTTCATTTTATATGGACAGCCAGGAGTTCTGAGGCTGTGACTTGCCCAGGGTCACTTAGTGGCAGAGGCAGGATTTGAACTCAGGTCTGTCTCATTCCCCAGGGCAGCCTTTGCAAAGCAACCCCATGGCCACCCTCACCAGCTGGTTGATCCACTCTTACAGACCATCCTCACAGCATAGCATTCAGATTTCACACTTCAGTACAATTATAAATCGCTACATTTCATGGATGTTGGGTTCTACAGTTCAGACATCCAATGATGTGTGGGCCTTTCCCCCCACACCACGCTGTTCTGACTCATTTCTGACACTATCAGTTCAACTCAGTTCTATCTACCCGAGATAGCATCAGATTCCACAGGCTGAGCGCTCAGTCATAATACCGCCCTCCACTTTAGATGCCAGTCCCAAGTCCAGGCTGTCACCTGTGCTTGACTAACTCATTATAAATCAGAGGTTCCCATGACCTCCTCCGTGGGTTTGATTAATTTACTAGAGTGGCTCACAGAACCCAGGAAACCAGTTTACTCACTAGATTACTGGTTTATGACAAAGGATATTAAAAGATAGGAATCAACAGCCAGATGAAGAGATACCCAGGTAGAGGTCCTGAATAGAGAAGCTTCTGTCCTGTGGAGTTTGGGACCCACACTGTGGCTTGTTTTTACTTTCTTGTTTACCAGCCTGGGAGTTGTCCACACTCATCATTCTGGGTATTTATGGTGTTCCATTACTAGGTAGGGTCGGTTACATCGTTGGCCGTTGGGGGTTGATTCAATCTCCAGCCCCTTCCCCAGAGGTCAGAGGGGTGGGCCCGAGAGTTCCAACCTGCCAATCACGTGGTTGTTTCCCTGGCAACCAGCCCACCCTTAGGTGCATTCCAGAGCACCTAACAACCTCAGGTGTGGTTGAAATGGGCTTGTTATGAACCTTTCAGGATACCTTTATTGTTCTTATCGCTAAGGACATTCCAAGGGTTTTAGAAGCTCAGTGCCTCAAACTGGCAAATGGCCAAGCATATTGTAAATTCTTCTTATAAATCACAATATCACAGGTTCTCTTACAGAGTTGAAATGTAAACATTAACATTCTTGAATGGCTACAGTCCCCAGTGAATGCCAATGGCATCCAGAACTCTGTTGGGAGTACAGAGAAAGAGTGAAGATTCGGCTCTGCCACAGGGGGTTACCATCAGGGGACTGGAGCCTTAGAGATCCTCCGCATTCAACAAATGACAAGACTGAGTCTGTCACAATGCAGGAAAGAATCAGAAGTTGTGGAAAGATGACCTCGTAATCATTTGTGAACTCTTTCATCACTTGGCATTCTTTGACGTTTTTGGTATCTGGTAAAATTCTCTCCAACATTATACCTATAAAATCTTGTTGACATGAGAATCCAGATCTCCTGCTCAGCAGGCTGAAATGATAAGAAGATGATAGGGGACACATATGACTCTGGCTTCCAGCGGTAGGGCTTACCCAACCACATGTCCTACCCGACCTGAGATATCCAGGGCCATGTCCCAGGTGAGGCAGGGGCCCTCCTCAGCCTTGGACCTGGGCCTGGGGCAATGAGTCTTACTTAATCTGCCCCGGTTATGGTAATTCCACTTCACCTGCCATGATTTAAGAATGACTATGTCATCAATTCTGGCCAGTGAGATGTGAGGGGATGTCTTCTGAGGGAATTCTGGGAATGCTTTTCATATTCTTAAAAAAGGGACACAATTAAGAAACATTTTCTCTTCCACTATTTAGACATTGACGTGTGAGAGGCAACGAAGCCTTGAGTTGGTGTGGTCATCTTGTGCCCATGAAGGCACAAACTCAAGGGCAAAAGCCAATGTTCTGAGGATGGTCACGTGTGGAAGTCCTCTACCTCTGAGCTTCCTGCACATGAGATACGTTCCTTAAGGCTTTAACATTTTTGAGTTTGGGCTCCCGATACTTGTAGCCCAAGGCATCTGAACCTGTTAAAGTAAAGTGGCATCAGATGGCATTGCTGTGAATGCTGTAGGTCAGGCAAAGCAGGAATCGGTGGCAGCTAGTGCCCATACATGGCACTAGCTGCTCAAGGGGTAAGCCTGGAAATCTCAGTGTAATACAATATAAACTATTTTCACTGTGTCACTGGTGGTACATAGTCAGTCCTGACAAGGTGGTCTTTCAGATGGTCATTTAGGGACCCAAGCTCTTTCCTTCCCTCCTCTGGGCCCTCAGGGTTCTCTGCATTTGGCTGGTGGATGGGCAGAGTGTGGGCAGGCGCACTCTGGGCTGGAAGTTATACTCATCACTTCTACTTCCACTCCTCTGGCAATAGGTAGTCACATAGTCCCTTGTGATGCAAGGATGGCCACTTGGGCAGCAAGAGCACCCTCTGTGGAGGGAGCGGGGATATTTGACAGTCAGCAGGCAGTTCTGCCCAGCTAGTACAGGTGTGAGCTGCTCATCCGAGCTGGGCCTTGAAGGCTGGGGGACCTAGTGAGACAGAGAGGGTGGGGCTTTCAGTGGGTGGTGGTGGGCACAGGGTACTGAGTTAAGGGACTGACTCAGAGACCCAGCTGCGGCAGGGCCTGCTCTTTGGGTGGAGAAATATATCCATTTGGGTAAAAAGACTGAGATCAGAATACAGAGGACCTTAAATGTCTGTACCACCCTATTTTATTTTGTGCTCTCTAGGGTAGGTTTGGGACTGTTACACAGAAGGGCTCTAAGCTCCGGGATTCAGGGTGAATCCCACAGCATCCCATGGCATGGATAAAGGAATAAACTGTTTATTTCTTGGGAGTAGGGGAAGGGAAAATTTACAAACCCAGGGTTAGCAAGACTCAGCTCAGGTTTCAGGGAAGGGACCCTGGACTTTCATAGGTCACATATGAAAGTAACCTCGTCAATGAAAACACCCACAAGCTGCGTGGGGCCAGCCGGTGTGGACCATGTGCCCACAGCTGACAGTCGTTGGGGATGGCCCAGCACCTGAGACCTCGGGCCTGTGGGATGTGCTGGTCCCCATCAAGTCTGGCGACGCTGAGCCTGGTGCAGCCCCTCTCACTTGGATCCCAACGAGCTGTGTCCCCACAGCCCAGTGCTCCCAGAGCCCCTGCAGACCGCCCAGCTCTTGGCACAGCTGAGGCCTGAGCCTTTGGGCTCTTTCTTGAGGGGCCGATTTCTAAAGTTATTCTGTAACAGCGAGTGTAGCATTGTGGGAGGGGTCAGGGCCCTGGGATTCAATAACAAGGCCATTTATTGTGTCTACCACATGCCAGGCACTTGATATTTGCACCTATTAGGTGAACAAGAAAGGGCCATGGTTGCAATTGTTGGGAAGAAATTTCCTCCATCCCTGGAGGTGCTTCTAGCTGGTCTAAGAATCAAACTGACATGAGCTTAACAAGAGAAAAAAACACAATGTTTAATTACGTATGTATGGGGGAGCCATAGACATGGGTTCCAAAGACAGTCCGGGCGAATGAGGCATATATGTCATCCTGAACCCAGGAGAAGGGGGTAGGGGCCTGAGACTTCAAAGGAAAAGGGAAGCAATTCACAGAAACATGAAAAGAGTAATACTCACTGGGCCACCGAGCAACAATGAAGGGGCACAAAGAGGAATTTTAGCAGACTTAGCCACATCCCTCCGTGTCTACCCCACCCAGCTTACATTACGATATTGCTCTCTAAACTCTCCTCCTGGAGTTCTTCCTCTAAATTCTTTTTATGCAGTAGGAGGGGGAAGGAGGTGAAAGTTTCTTCTTGAGCCTTGATGTTTTTTAGCTCAAAACAATGTGTATGTCACAAAGGCACATCTTGAAGCAGCCTACCCTTGGTCCCTACAGTTCCCTCTTCTGAAACTTCCCTGGAAGTTTCATGTTAAAAATTGGGGTGATGACAGTTCCTTATCTCAGTGGATCAGTCTGTTACTGGCAGACACTAGAACAGGGTCCTCAGTCCTTGTCTTCGTGTATTAAAAGAATTCTAACACTGAGACTTAGGGGTATGCAAGGAAGTAGGGCGCTTTATTGGAGAAGCGAGGAAACAAATACATTAATAGACCAAGGTGGGCTACCTAAGAGAGTCAGCCCTGAGAAGATCAGAGTGGCTCCTATTATGGGGAGCAAAAGTATTTATTCATTGGTTGTTAGGTCACCTACTATGAGCAGCGAGGGTTTCAGTCAGCACATGCGCAGTCGGATTACACAATACATGTATATTGCAACATCATCTCATGTAGCATTAGCATATAAAATCTCCTTGGGGGAGGGAAACTTAGTATTCTAAGGAGGAAAAGGCAACTATTGGACACCAAATTTACCTTCTGTGCATGTCACAAGTTTTTTGTGTCTTGCTCCATTAATTTTCTGAGCAAGGGGTCTGTAAACCTAGCACATGATGGCTATAAAACTTGTTAAAACAATAGGTTGATGTGAAAAACAAGACGTATTGGAAACTTACAGAGCCCACAGTCTGAGTCACAAGGCCTTCTGTCAAGATTTAGGTATGTGGGGCTGGACTGGTCTCTCTATTTTTTCCTACCTGTTTCTCAGTTCTAGGTCAGTTCCGTTGAGTGAGGATGCAGGTGTGTTCCCAAAGGTAGGTCTGTGGTTCAAGTATTCAAGTATTAAATAAGAGACATTTTTAAGGAAACAAAAGAAAAAAACGGTTAATGGTTGGAACAAGTCATAATCCCTGTGTCCAGGTTCTGGGAACTGCCAGCAAGATGATTTCTCAGTGTCAGTGTTGAAGCATCTGCAAAGAGTGAGTGCAGGCTGTGCAGACAGATTTTCCTGGTTTGTGGTTCCAGTGTCTCTGGTGATCCTTTCGAGTGGCCCCTACTGCAACAGGCAGAAGATTCATGTCTACACATGGGCGGTTGCAGTGATTTCTCTAAAGTTCCTATCAAGACAGTTTATCTTCAGTTTGCACAGCTTTAGGAAAAAGGGCAGTTGTAGTTCTCAGTGGTTCCAAGACACAAGGATGGGAGAAAAATTGAAAGTGTTGGTTTGGAAAGTAGGACCTAGACACTGTAGGAAACTAGAATTCAGCATCTAGTCCAGTTGATGAAAAACACTATTAGAAGCTAATATCCATGAAGGTATTTTATTGAAACAATTTTTCTCATTAAAATCACCCTCATAGTGAATATAGCCAATGGTTCTGTAACATTTTTCTTATTGACAGATAGTAACTGCACTAGTTGGGGTGAGGATTTAATAATGTATGTAACTGTTGAACCACAGTGCTGTTGTATACCTGGAACCATATAATGTTGTGTGTCAACCGTACTTAAAAAAAAATCACCTTCATATTTATTAGTGGTAACCATATTAAGATTAATTTGTTTGTAAAATAGGTTCAGCTTTAAAACTCTTGGCCTGATTACTTTCCTAAGTGCAGCAAGAGTGATCATACAGGCTTTTAAATGTGCTTTGCTGGAACTTTTCATAAGGAATTTCAGATTAAACTTTTAAAGGTGTCTCAAGGCCAGGAAAGCCGGCCAAGGACTTGACATCAGATTTTACCTGCAATGCCTATAGATTTGGGTGAATTCCTCTCGAGGTAACTAGACATTTTGAGGTTCTGTACCTGCCAGGAAGTGACCTTTGTCACTCCACTGGTTAAGGCTACTGGGCTTTAAGCAAGGTACTTATTCTTCAACAACTGATGAGGAAATTTAGTTATTCTTCCAAGGGCCTTCCTTGGTTCCATAAAGGTGAGCCTTAGTTCCTTAAAAGCTGTCTGGTCATATCTGAGTCTATGCACATCTCTCAAATATGACATTCCAGTCAGAGCCTTGGTAATATAACCAATGTTTCCAGTCATGCCCTGCTACACAAGGAGAACAGATTCTTATTGATGTGTAAGTAAATATATTGCCATACAATATTAAAATACTGAGTTCCCCAGTTCTGGAGGGATCAGATAGAGAGACAAAGATAAATGTTTCAATTCTACTTACAATGGTATAATTTGCCAAATCGCTGTAAGTCATAAAGGCTTAAGAAAAAACTTCCTTAAATCCGGAAAAACAAAACTTTTTAAACAGAAAGTTATAAAAATTAACATCATCTCCCTTAGTTCTTTCAGGCCCATGTTATTAAACCTTGTTCTGCTTGAGTCCAGTTTTTCCACTAGTTTCAGAGTAAAATACTAACTGTCTATAAATGACAAAAGACTTAAAAATGGCAGTGGTTAAGATCTGATGAGAGTTGATCATCAACTGACAAGGAAATTTAGTTATTTCCATGGCATAAAGCAGTCTAAGTTGATAACATACTAGGACATAAGATTTCTAGGAGTTTCATACAGTTTCTAGAAGACATTTTAATAACATTTTCCCACCACCAATATCATCTACGGTTTAGCAACCTATTTGACAAGGCTTCGCATATAATTTAAGATACCAAATAGATAAGCCTAATTGTGTTAAATATGTCTTTTTTGTTAGAAAATTCTCTGACATGTTCCAGGGGCCCTCTGGAAAATCTCAGAGTCAGAGGTAAAAAGAACTTCCAGAATTTCATTTTGGGAAGTTGTCAAAAATATCAAAAGGTTTGAACTAAATAGGATCACAGATCATTATGAAATCAATACGTAATAATTTAACTAAAGTAACAGTAAAAGATGGTAAAGGCAAATATAGAATGTTACATAATTGTTAGCAGAACTTAGTTAGCTCTTTTAATACTAAGATTTTGTTTTCATAAGAACTCAAAGACCTGATTCAGACAATATAAAACAGAAGAAATTATTCTGATGAAACAGTTAGAAAATCTTTACAATCTCTTGATATTTTAGGAGCAGACCAGTAATCAAGGAAACTTTGCCCTTTTAACAAACAAAAAACAAAATCTTAATCTTGCAGTATACTTGATATTAAAACTTTTTTAATCTTAGCAAGACCACACATTAAATTCCTCTTCACAGAGATTCCTTTCCCAGAAATCAACAATTTTCCATTTTACTTTTAAATTTTGTCCTGTTTTCCTGCCTTCCCAGCCTTTTTATAGGACAAAATTGTCTTCTTAACAAAACTACATTTCTATTCTTCATTCCTTCTTTTACCTAAAGCACACATCTTACTTCTCTTGCATATGGAGATGTTTTCCTTATTATTTTAAGTAGCCTTAATTAGAACTTAAAACCCTTTTTAAAGTTCTTAAAAATTTTCAGTGAAAACAAAGAAGTAAGCAATTGTGAACTGTTACACTCTAGCATTCTTTAGATTGGCAAATTTATGAGTACATTTGATAGTTTCTAGAAACATGTGCTTCTTCATAGTACAGTCTTTCAATGAGTATAAAATGTTTACAAACCCAAATTATTTTTAGTTTCTCTGTAATAAGGAATCTAAAAGTAGATAAATGTATGTTCAGTAATTAATGTTTCATTTTATCTTATTTGGAAATTAACTAGATATTTAATGATTTTAACTCAACTCATTAGCATTCCAAAAATTTAAGGTTTCAGATTACTGTAACTCCCGGGAGAGGAAATCCTGGGATAAAAAAGCTCTAAAACTGAAATCAGTCAAAGGAAGAAATAAAAGTTTAAAACGCGTTTATTGCTTACAAACTGCAGTCTGGGCTGTTTCTCTTTCCTGCTCCAGTAGAAGCAAGCAAGACCTACCCCTAACCTCTCAGGTTCAGATAAGCCCTCTGTCACCCAGGTAATTGCTCATTGACATGGAGATGAACTAACTCTATCCACCCCTGAGGTACACCTGTTGATATGCAGATGCACTAAAGCCAGGTGAGATATCCTGGAAATATTACAATTTTACCCACAATTACCAAAAAGATTTTTCATGTTATTTTGATGTACACATACCTTAACATGTAATTATTGCTAAAAAGTTCACATGCTACACCTATCTAGTTTATTTGTTCTTAACAACTAGGCCTAGATTACTTACATCACAAGGCACAGAAAGTATCTAAGTGTTTTTTTCAAGGTTGAGTCCTGGAGCTGGGACATATTTGCCTATTATCAGAGGTCTATGGTAATATTTAAATGTTTCCTTTCAATCCTGTTTTCAAAGGTCCTAATTTTTATAATACTTAGAAACATGTTAAGATGACTAGGCAAGGCCTGGATTTTTAGATAATCTGGGCTTTGAATTACTTTTAGACTCTTCATGCCCTTGTTTTGTAAATATTGTTTGCATAACAAGGACTGATATATGCACATCTGTTGAAATGGTTTTCTTTTCCTAAGGGTACATTTAGCTTAGAGGAGAAAGTCTAAAAAAATTCTACCATACCTTAATATCAGTTTCCAGTTTGGCCAAAAATGCTTTCATAGTTATTACATCCTTCTTAACATACAGTCAGATATCAGCTGGGACAAACAGTAAATATTTCTGGCAGTATTAAACAACCCCATGGACCCAAGAAGCATTCTCAAAGGGATGCAAAAGATATTTGCAATATCTAGAATTACTCCCAAATATAACTAGAAAGAAGGAACATTGATGTGCCAGGCAGGCAGAAAGTCAAGTAAATGAGCAACAGGGCAAAAGCTATGCCAGTGGGTCTGGATTTTCCAAAGAAAGGGTATCATGAAATTCCATTTCCCTCCTCTTTCAGCCCCAGAACACTGGCCTTCTGTCCATCTTTTCCAGGAGGGCCTATTAGAACTTCTTATCAACTGTTTCCTCCTTAAGAGGGTTGTGAGTAAGTAATTTTTTTAAGGATTTCCTGAAAGTGGAGGTTAAAGGGCTTTAAAGTGTCTGCTGCTGTCCATGGGACATGAAAATTATTATTTTTTCAGTAGAAAGCCTAGGTTATATTTGCAAAAGACATTGCATGGGGGTGCCTGGGGCCGGTAGAGCCTGATGACAGAGCCCTGGAAGGTGAGAGCATAGCAAGGCTTCCTGCCAGTCTCAGAAGCTTATTAAATTCATCTCCTGCCTTTCAGCATTTACATGAGTATTTGGGCCTAGAGATTAGGTCAAAGTACTCCTTATACATCTGGGAAAGACGTAAAAAAACAGCCATATGGGGCTAGATTTTAAGGGGAATTTACACTGGATGTGGAAATAATTTTTGTTCTAAACCTAGTTTCTGTTCTTTTTCTCTTGTCAAAGTAATCCCTAAGGATTATACTAATAAGAGAATTGAGAGCTCTTCCATAAGCACATTTTTTTCTTTCATATATAGCCAAGTTAAAGGATCCATCATTTGGCCACTGATGAGTAGGACGTTTAAAGTGACTCAAACCAATAAGCCTTTCTATGGAAAGACTCAGAGGGAACTTTCCAGGCATAAACTAAGGATGGAAGGCGTGTCCTTAGAGGGCATAAATGATGCACCCTCATGGTCCGCAAAGTTCACTCCCACAGTCTAAGAAAGCAAAGACCTTCATTGCGCAGGTGGTAAGGATGGTGTTGTGGGCTCTGTTCTGTCACAAATGTAAAACACCTCCAGTCACAGACCTGCTAATCTGTGACCCTGGGCAGGGGAAACTGGAATGGGACTTTTCCAGTACGAACAAGAGACAACAAAAGTCCCTATGGGATGGGACCTCTTATGACAAACTCCCAAGA
This sequence comes from Manis pentadactyla, assembly GCF_030020395.1. Taxonomy (NCBI): domain Eukaryota; kingdom Metazoa; phylum Chordata; class Mammalia; order Pholidota; family Manidae; genus Manis; species Manis pentadactyla. The sequence goes on along the minus strand of NC_080032.1, from coordinate 63,962,669 downwards.
GCTGGCACTGCTGGACAAATAACAAATTTTTGTAGCCACAGTGGGACTGCTGCCAGGTGTGTGCCAGTATATTCATTCTCCAGGTGGCAGAGGCCAGAGAGAATGTCCCATTGGTCACAATGCAAGCTCTGAAGACATACAACAAGACAAAAGGGACAAGTGACGGACAGACACAAAGAAAATCTGGGAGGAAGATGGATCAACAAAAAACAAGAGTACATGACCAGATTTACCAGAGTAGCCAAGCCCAAAGAACCAGTTCTGCAATATGTTCTCCTGCTAATCCAAATTTAGAAAGTGAGAAAAAGACTCTCACCATTTCACTCCATTGGATCCTGCAGACAGAGATTCGGGGGGCTGATGTGGTAAGAAACTTTCCCTTCTGCCAGCTGTTGTCAGATGTCCTAGAATCTCTCAGCTGCAGCAGCCTTGGAGTGAGCCATGTCCAGTGAGTTTAAGTATTCTGCCAATTATGCCAGCTGTGGGGAGGAAGAAATTTCCTTATCCCTAGAGGTTCTTCTAACTGGTCTAAGAATCAAATTGACACATGACAGATTAACAGGAGAATAAAACCAAAGTTTAAATACTAATCACGTTCCTATGGGGAAGCCACAGAGATGGGCTCCAAAGACAAGTCAGGGAGAATGAGGTATATGTGTCATCCTGAACCGAGGAAAAGTGTAGGGGTCTTAAGAGAAGCAATTCACAGGAATATGAAAAAGTAAATGCTTGATAAACAAATGTTCGTGGGGCCACACAGTAACAATGAAGGGGCAGGAAGAGGAATTTTAGCAGAGATTTAGCCACATCCCTCCCTGTCTATCACTGCCTAGATCACATTGCAGTATAGCTGTCTAAGGGGATAGCTCTCCTCCTGGGGCACTTCCTCTAGATTCATTGTATGCAGTTGTGCAGGGGAAGGTCAAAGTTTCTTCCTGAGTCTTTGAGCCTTGATGGTTTCCAGCTCAAAAGAATCTGCATGTCCCAATGGCATATCTTGGGGTGGCCCAGCCTTGGTCCTACCAGTCTTACCGTAATTCTCTTTTGTCTTATCCTGTTCCTAAATAGTGTTCAGTGGAGGCAGTTCTTCTTTGTCCAGAAAACATGTGTGGCAGTTCCATGACTTTCCTGATGACTTTTTTTTTTTCGACTTGAAGTTTTGATTAATTTGTATACCCATGGAACCCCTGCCAAGGTCAGGATACAGAGTATTTCCCTCATTCCAGAGAGCGTTCTCTGCCCTTTTGCTGCAAATGTCCAGGCAGCCAATAACCTGTTCTCCATCCTGATGACTTTAAGAGTGAAGTTCTAGAGTGACTTCAAGTTGCAAATCACAGTCTTCATTCCAGAATTACAAGTTTCACTCACGGGTGGTAACAGGGCCTCTCTGCTCACCTAACTGCATTTTTCTGAGCTCCCAGCTCGAGAAGGTTTTAGGCATTTCAGGTTTTAGTAATTTAGGAATGATCCGAGGCCTTGAATGCAGCAGGTGCTCTCACAATCAGCCTCTCCAAAGCCCTGAGGGGTGTGAACCACAGTGGGACATGGCCCTTCCTCTGAGCTTCTAGATCCAATAACCCTGCCTCTTCCCTCAGTTCCCCAGTCCAGGGAGCCAGGCTGGTAGCTGTTTCAGTGGTTATTACTTCTGCATTCCCCTGTTGCTCTCTTTGTGACTTTTCACAACTCCAGAGCTTGTTTAACTAATTCCCCATATAAAATTTTTTCTGATGAGTTACCTATTTTGGATTCTGTCTTCCTGATCAGACCCTGATTATACATTGGTTATTTAATAATTTCCACCTGATCACAATTGAAAGGAGGTGTAGATTATGCTAAATATAACAACCAATTATCTGTGGAGGAAATGATGAAATATTTGCCAATGTCAGCCAGGTTTGATAAAATACCACTCTCACTGAAAGAGATTTGTTCTTAACGGAAATGCTGACCTTCCTTCTTTGACTTTGCTTTAAGCCCCAGAGGGTGCCCAACGTGTCATTCATGGACCAAACTATGAATACACCTGCCATCGCATCGCAGCAGTATCGTCAGGAGGATCTGGGTGTGAGGAGGAGATGGGGGACTCTATGCTGGTCCGGAAGGAAACGAGGGGCAGCCTGATTAAAAGGGTGGTGGTCTCTGAATTGGAGTCCAGATTTTCCCAGGTCTAGCCATGGGCGGGGCAGGAGCAGGTCCTGGATGAAAAGTGCTCCCTTGGATCTCTTTTGACATAATGGGGTTGGGTTTGTTTCCAAGAGATTCAGGGGATTCCTAACTTTAACTTGAATCCCTTCTTTACATTTCATCTTCATTTTCCTGTTCATTTTCTTTATCACCGGTTACTTCTTCAAAGATTAAGTGGATCAAAGGAGTGCACTCCTTTATTTCCAAACCAAAGCAATGGTAGCCGGGCAAATACTGCTGCCTTCTGTCCAAATGCCAGAACAGCTGTGCTGTTGCTGCGCCCACTGTGTCACTGCTGTGAGTTCCTCCTCCCTTCCCTTCCTCCCCTCTCCCTCCCCACTCCTCCGTCTCCTTTTTTTTCTTGCTGATGCTCCTTGATAGATGTTCTATGTGTTCCACATTTTTTGTCAGAAGCTTCAGAAATGTCACCATTTTTAGAGTACTCCTAAATGAAGAGGCTGTGACTTTACCATAAACCTTAATCAAAACTTTATCGTCCCGTGGATCAGAACTGTTTGCTTCCACTTGCACTCCAATGAGCAGCCCCAACTCCCACGGGAGTTCATGGAAGCCGCTGCCACCCAGCACCACCATGGCAGAAGGCTCAAGCGTTGTGTAACTGATTTCTAGATGAATCCATACAAAAGTTGAGTGCCACAGACATTTGACTTACATCAATTGCAATGTCTGCCCTTTCTCCCACAGCCATGGGCCTTCTCTAGGCTTGCTGGACATCTGTGGTCCTGGTCAAGTCATGGCCTGTCTTCTTGGCCCTCTGTTTCCCCAGCTGTTAAGAATAGACAAGCCCCATGTTTCCCCTACTCCCAGGCAATACTGAGGGTCAGTTACACAGCTCACGCATACCTGCAGGGTGTGTTTGAATAGCCCTCCTGGGTCCCTCATTGCCTTGCTTGGCCAGAAAGTCAGCCTGGCTCCTCGGAGCCTTGCAGAGCAGTGGAGATTCAACACCACCGATAAGATCTGATCTTTCCTGCAATGCCACAGGGGCAGATGGTTTGGGGAAATCCAATTTAAAAAGAAAGAAATTGAATCAGCTCTCTAGGGGTCTGCCAGCCAATGCTTGAGTGAAAATTATTATATTAGCTGCTCAGGCGTCTCCAAGACAGCTTTAAAACAGAGGGCGGGTGGCGTGGGCCAAGGGCAATAGGGGGAGACAACTTACCTTGGAGTAAAGTTCTTAGACTCTGTTCCCTGGCTTGGGACTCAGGGACCTGCAGGTGACTGCCCCTGACTTCTCATTCACGGACCCTCCCTGTAACTTCCCTTTCTCCAGGGCCCACATGCATAATCCTACCTCTCTTGGAGTGTGGTCTTGCTTATTTAAGAACATCCTTCAACAGGCGTATTTACTCTGAGAACCCACTGCAGACCCCCCTGGGATGTAAAGATCAGAGGGCAGGGTTCACCTCAGGTGGCTGTCCCAGGTGATCCTTGAGCCAAGTCAGCTTGAACCAGAGGTATCTTTGGAAATTATCTCTGCCCAATTTCCTGTGCTGGGAAGGCCATGGGACGTCCTGAGCTTCGGCATTGATCCCTTGGCCACAACACTGGGACCAGGGATTGGTGTCCTGCCAAGAGATGCCCCCAGGGGATGGATGCTTTTTGGACAGTGCCGAATTTACATGTTTAAATCCTTCCTGCGAAGGAGCGTGAGATGCAGAGAGGAGCAGAATGCCACGTGCAGAGCTGGGATGAGCCCCTGCTGTACCACCCACACCCAGGCTGGGAAGCCTAGAAACGAGAAGCCCTGGTATGGCTGCTGACATGCTCAATGTCCTTTTGCCAAACCCCATTATTTAAGAGTTGGGGTGCTCTTTTCCTTGCATCAAGAGCCCAACAATAGCACTGAGTATGGAAAAAATGCAGTTAATTCCAGAGAGAAAACATCATTTTGAACATTTTTTGGGTCGTTCATAGAAACTCTCACCATTCCGATTACTTTAACATTTACTAGAGGTCCTCCCCCTCCCGTGCTCCCCCATGGTGGATAAAGAGAGGGCCCTACTGTTCTGAGCGTTTGCTTGGAGCCCTGTATCTTTGTAAGCTTTCAGACATGGAGGGGATGTAGGAGTCCCTCAACTCCCCAACAGTGCAGGAATTGGCACAACCCTTCCAGCCTCTCCTGAAGCCCCTTCACACCCGGGGGTCCACTACTCTGCTGGACAGTAGTGGTTTCAAGTTTTCTTTGCATTAAGCCAAGATCTGTTCCCTGTGATTCTCTCCATGGCCTCTGGGACAGCACAAACCCTGGTCCACCACCCAGACCTTTATATTTGAAAACGAGAATTGTGGAGTCGTTGGCTCCCCTCCCCCTACCCAGGTATTCATCCTGGGGTCTTCACTCTCCTCTTGGGGGACATGGTTTGAGGTCTGTGCCCTCCAGGTCTCTGTAGTTGGCTTCCTTTTGAGGAAGAAGCCCCAGGTTGGAGTATCTCATGGCCCTGGTGCCTGGCAGCTATACCCGTAGCTTTATCGTCTCCCTCCATCGGGACACCCGCCTCTCTGGACACGGTCTAAGACAGCCTTGCCTCATAGTTCTGGCTTCTACTAAGATTGATGTAAGCTATTTCCATGCCTTTTTTCAAATGAAATTGTTTCTCCATCCTGCATTTATATAATGAGCTCTTCCAATCAAGAGATGTTCCTGTTCAGTTTCCTCCCATGACATTAATCCTGGGAGGCACCACCGTGTGAAACATGCAGTAAGAAAGGAGAAAGATCTGGATTCAATTCTGTATCCAGTCTATTAACTGTATGATCTTGCAGCAAATACTTAACTTCCCCAAACCTCAAGTTCTTTAACTGTTAGATGGAATAAACACTCAGAACTCATTTGTCCCTTTCTCACATTCACTATACATTAGAACAACTAAACACCCATGATCTCACCCTTCCTTATAGTTATGAGAATCCACATGACAGATTTTGGCCAAGGGAGAACAAATGAAAGTTGGCTTCCAGTCTGTTACTGTAAACTTTTAAACTGTAGATGAAAGGGTTACTTGCAACGAGGCTTTGCCCTTCTCCCCTACTTCCTGCTGTGAATGCAGAGATGGCTTGAGCTGCTGCAGCTACCTTGTGACCATGAGGGGCGAGCCAAGAGAATCAGAGATGCCATCTTTGATACTGCCTAACTGCTTGATCAACACAATGGTTGCTTCCAGACTTAATATCTGAGGGAATTTATTATCTAACCAACCAACCATGGGCTTAACTTACTCAGCTACATGAAATGTTAAGGATCAGGGACTGTGCCAAACATATATGGATCGCTTGATATAATTTATTTATTCCTGTTAAGAGACATCCTCTGGGTGTCATTATCCATTATTCTAGACCCCAAGATCTCTTTGAACTGTAACTGTTACCCAAATTACTGGTATTCCCCAAGGCTTCATGAAACCTACAATATTTAATAATATTCCAAGTTATCATTTAAAACTCTGAAAGAACAGAACAAACCCTAGCCTGGCAGCAGAGACTTCTCCCTCATATGTGGGTGGTTTACCCAGCTATGCATCTGCCTAATAGTGCCGAGTCCACCTGTACTGCTCCTTCCTGATTTTAGGTAACGGCATTCAGAGCCACTTCCTTTTTTTTAAACATTAAGAAGAGTCCAAACTGAATCAAGGAGTGGAAAATAAAAACAGGTTGCTCACGTTTCTGCACTGCCTTAGTATTTATTTCACTGTGTCACAACTGCCTGCTTAACTCTGAATTGCCCGGCCGAGGGCAGATGTTCTGAGCAGAGACTATGTCTTCCACACTGCAGCTTGGTGAGCAGTCAGCCAGGGTGAGCTGGACCACACTTCCCACCACCCTCCTTCCTCCTGGTTGGTGAGGAGGGAGGAGGTCTTTGGGGGAGGTAAATGAAGTCATCTGTAGCTCACGTAAATTGTTTTTTTCTGGCTCACTTCAGCCTCTCCAATTCCTGGCCAGTGTGTTTAGCTGGAGGGTCTGGGCCTCTGCAGGAGGACCCATGTCCTCTGGTCTGAGGAACAAGAAACACCCTGGACGTCTGTCTTCACGGGCCATATCCTGTTCTTGCTCTCCCCTCTTTACACTCATGTCCTGCCTGCCTGCCTGTGGTCTTTAGGTTCCAGCGTCAGATGCAAAGACAATCTTATAGAGACTATTTAACCAGCTCCAATGATTGTATATATCAAACCCTTATAACAAATTATACATACATATAATGTATTTGATAATTCTGCTTCTCTGATTAAGCCCTGATGGGTATACCCTCATTATTTCAACCAATAAATATTAACTGAGAACCTACTATACGCCAGACAATAGGTTCTAGGTACTGGGGGTACATCAGTGAATAAAACAAAAGTCCCCACCCTTACCTTTACTGTTGTATTCCTGAGACACAACACGTTGCTGCAGACCCAGTTCTAGGCTAGGTTCTGGGTTGACTCCACTAACAATGGTGTGATCTTGTATTGAAATCCCTTCTCTCTCCATGCCTTGGTTTCTTCATTAGTAAAGTAGGGACATCAACTTTCCAACCTACTTCTCATACAAATGCAGCTAACTCAAATAGCTGTTGAAGATATTTGGAAAATCAATAGCTCTAAAAAAACCATAAAGGAAGCAAAAACCAAAAACCAGTCCAGGATGTTGTCATAATCTTTTATTATGTATCAAATTGTCTTTAACATAAATTACAACCTGATTTTGATAGACTTTAAAAAAATCTATTTAAAGAAAAAAAATCTCTTTATGTACAATATCTTTTGTCTAGAGTCTAGCAAATATAGTACCTTTCATGGCAGGATTTCTGCTTAACATAATAAGCAAACACAGCCAACCAAAAGAATATAAACCAAAGCAAACCAAATCCCCAAATCTCTCAACTACAAATATCCATATTGAATAAAGCATTAAAAAGACAAACCAAATAACTTTTTTTTTGTTTTAGAAATGCGGAATGAATACTAAAGTTAGTGGCAAAAGACCAAAAATAAAACCCTAAGGAGAGAGCCAACAATCCTCAGGGGCAGACCTTCCTGCTCAGGGCTGCAGGCCGACTCTAGACCATCTCTCGGTTCCTGCGGATTGCACAGCACAGAACCATACTGAAGATCATGCCAAAGACCTGGAAGACAGGAAGGAACGTGAGCAGTGAGGCTTTGCTGAGGCAAAGACGTGAGTCATTCAGACCAAGACACACAACAAGGAAAATGGTGACCGCAAAGCCGAGGGATTTACAGGTGCCGAAGCAGGAGATGTGCTGCCGGTACTGGGAAGGACCACTGGCTGGCGGGGTCTGAGAGTCTGTGGCCACTTGCTAATACAGGCTGCCCAAGTGACTTCCCTGGGGAACTTCCACGGTGAGTCAAAGCAGCTCAGAGCTCAATTTAATGCTCGAATTCCAAATATTCCAATAGTCCACAGAGGTGAGTAATTCACCTCCATCTTTGTGTCTGTGCCTTACATTCTATTTGGAATGATACTGTTATGCCTTTTTCCAAAGGCTGCTTCAAGCCTTTCTGAGATGCAGATTAGCAGTGCAAATAACCACTAAGAAAAAAAGTAACTCCTTCCGGAGAGTCTCCCAAGGGGCAGAAGGGCCGTGTCCCCACACTCCCTTATCAATCCCTCATGGGGAAGAGGAGATGACCCCAAGGACCCTTTTTGACCCTTGATGGTTTCTGGGGGCTGATTAGCAAGACAGTAGGTTATTTGAAGCTTTGAGTCTTCTTCCTGGTTGTCCACTTTTGGATGCCTTTCAGATAGAGGGGAGGTGAAAAACTCATACCCATGTAGCTTTTACTGAACTACTTTCTTGGTGAAAAAGAAAAGCAGGTACATGATGAAGACAGGTTGCTAAGATCATCCTAGGTTAGGTGACCTGCATGCTTGCTACTCCAAGCAAGGTCTGCGGATCAGCAGTCCTGGGCATCACTGCACATTTATCCCTGAACCTTAACAGTTCAGGAATGGATTCTGCAAACGCACTGGGTTTCAAATCCCAGATACTTCCTCACGAGCCCAGAGACTTTGACCAACTTACTCAACTGCCCTGTCTTTCCATTCCCTACCATCTCATAGGTATGGCAAGGATTGTATTAGCTGATAAATGAGTTGATGAGTTAAAGCAGTGCCTGGCCAGAGCACATGCCTCATGTTTACCACTAACAGGACCGCTCCCTTCCACGTCCCTGACACTCACCATCACCACGGCAATCCCGATGCCCACGGCGCCAATGATGTGGAACTTGTTCTCGAAGACATCTCTAATGGCCTCAGGGCAGGGCTGAGGGAGGCAGACCAAGGCCCAGGTCACCCACGCTGCTCCCTGCTCTAGGCACGCTGCCGCCCTCCCACATCCCCCCTTCCCATGGGGGGCTCTGGTGGTCCCAGAGAAACGGCCGGGAACAGGAGGACTGCTCAGTGGCTGGTGGGTGGATGGAAAGGAGAACCGAGAGAGGCACGGGATGTGGGTCCCTCAGATTTGGGAAGAAATTGGGGAAGGAAGAGGGCTAAGCCACTGTTTTTGGGTCTATTTCTTATCTGGCCACAGGTTACTTATTATTATTTTGAAGTTCAGACATTAGTTCTAGCATGTCATCAGCTATTCACAAACCTAAAAGCCAGGAGTCCAGGACCCAGAGCTCACCTGTCTGCAATGGCCTGAGTACTGGGAGAGGCGGAGCGCAGGGGAGCCCATGTCAGGCAGCTAGAACCCCTGGTTAGTTCCGGGGCTGGCCTTGGTTTTGTTGCCCTTGAGGACACAGAGGCCCAGGGGCGGGGGAATGAGATGGTCCCAGGGTCCCGTTCACGGGCGGAAGAGGTATTGGGGAAGCACGTGGACGCCTCCCTCCCAAACAGGGGGGCAGATTTCAGTCTGCCATCACGGGACTTGTCCAGAGCACTGGGCAGGGGCACCGGAGTCTTGTTCTAAGGCTTACCTTCAGCGTTATAGTTGAGAGTACGTCCTTTTTGGGGCAGATGTCTGAGATAAATTGTTCCACTCCTCCAGCCAAACCACAGCAGTCCAACTGCAGAGAGAAGAACAGGGATGGGGGGTGAGAGAAACAAATGGAGGGTGCCTGAACCGGAGATGTGAGGGTCTGTGCACACGTGTCCCAGAGGCAGGTCAGAAAGGCGGGGGTCTGCGAAGACAACATACCGCGGTGTGGATGGCTTTCAGTGTTTCCCGCTGGAGCTCGTCCTTGCCCTCTTTGAGCTTGTTGTACGTGTCCTTGTAGAATTCCTGGACTTCCTTTATCACCTGCAGTGGACAGACAAGAGGGGGCAGAGATGGCTTTTTCATGAACAAATGTCACTTGTTTCATTGTGTTCATGCTCAGTCAACAGATTCTGATGCTTGGAAAACGTCACCCTAGAGTGGCACTGCCTCTCCTGGTGCCTCCAGGCCCCCAGCCCTGCAGGTCCTGGGAACCTGTTCTGGACACTTCCGCTCCTTGTTCTGAACCTCTGGTCCATCCCTTCAGCCCCATGTGGCTCTTTCCCTGCCACCTGTGATCACAATCAAATCTCCTCAGTTAAATAACAACAGAACAGGACCTGGCTCCTTCCTCAGGCTTCTGCCTGCTTCCCTTCTTCACTTAGAAACTGTGTGACTTTGGGCAAATTATCAAGCCTCTCTGGACATCAGTTTCTGCCTGTGTAGCATCGAGATTGTAGTGGTCCCTGCTTTGGAGGTCACTGAGGACCTGAATGCGGTATTGTGCATTAAGTGATAGTACAGTGTCTGGTAGAGTTAATGGGGCATAAATATTATTAGCTCTTTGGATGTAACAGATGTACGGTTACCCTCCTGTCCCTGGAGAGTGGCATCCGGTTGGGTGGATGTCTGGCCTGTGTCCCCATCCCCCTACCCAGCACTCCTCCCCCAGCACCCTTCCTCAGCGTGCCTTCCTCTGGCCCCGGCTGCAGCTTTGGTCGCCTGGGTCCCTCAGTCACCAAAACACAACAAACAACAGGTTTGCTGCACCAGTGTCTCTCTTCTTCCCCTCCCCTCCTTCTGCTAAACACAAAACAACCCACCTATAACGCTGTCTGACACGGCCCATCCCTGCCTACAGCTCTTTGGTGGTGCCCGAAGGGGGCCCATGCTGTCCTCAGACCCTTTCTTCGCCGGCAAGTACCCTGGTCTCCCACCCATTTTCCTCCTAAAATCCTCGCTCTCATCACGGTCAGATCAGTGCCCCCTCTCTCCAGGGAACCACAGGATGCAGTTTCCCCACTCCACCTTTTCAAACCCCACGGGACTCTGGGATATGCATGACTTCTAGGGCAATTCTCAAACACACGTTTTTCTCCCACAGCATGTGGCAAAGTTCCTCAAAGTGGGAACCACAGCTTGTGCGTTGCTTGCTGGGCTTTGCAGTGTCTGGCCCCACTGCACCTGGCTGACGGTGGTGCAGATTTACAGTCAGGTGAGGGGCCAAGGGTACCCCGCCCACACAAAGCCATGTTTTCCTAGGCCATCCATCCTTCCAGGAGTTGGGGAAAGGGCTGCTGAGGGGTGAGGCATGGACACAGACCCAACAGATATTCCCTGAGCATCTGCCATGTGGCAGCCTTGTCCCAGGATGTGGAAGCAGGGGCTGGCACATGCCCACACAGGGTGGCACATAGGCTGCCCCGGGGATGCACACGTTCCGATGGGATGTGGTGAAATAAGGCGCTGAGAACTCAAAATGACAGCTGGGCACCCATCCACCCTCATCATCCCCACCTCCCAAACTCCCAAGCCCAGGTCACTGCAGGTCCCATGAGATGTATGGGAAAACCTACCTCATCTTTATGGGAATAGCCCCAGACGGCCGCTGCGACTTCAATGGCAAATATCACCAAGAGGAAGGTGAAGAACTGGAAGGCAAAGTGGGGGGGGTGAGGCCAGCTGGGCGCGCAGGTGGGGGCTCTGATGCAGCTGGGAAGGGGCAGGGAAGCCGATGGGCTGCGGAGCTGAGCTGAGGGGGGCAGGGAGGGAGCCTGGCAGAAGGCAAAGGCTCCCCTCAGAGTGACAGACCTGGGCTCTGAAACCCAGAACTGGGGCTTCTAAGGTGCTAATGAGGAGTTGGTGGTCAGCGATGGATACCACTGGCCACTCTCAGAACCCACAGGTATTCGGGGAGATGAAGGAAGTGAATACACACTGGAGCATGAGGAATAGCACACCAAATTTTGAAAGGAGAAGGCAAAGGTACTTGTGGATTCAGGGAAAAGAAGCAAACATGGTCCTAGAAAAAGTGAAAAGCAAAGTCCTGGCATTGAGTCGCCTACGGGAAGTGACAGGACAGAGGCCCCAGCAAGGAAGAGCAGGGTGCGGCCCCACAGGGGAGGGGGGTGGCGGGGCAGGGCCTGCAGCAGAGGGATGTGGGGGCCGCGGGGCACTCACCAAGCCCAGCATGCACTGGGACTCCTGCACGGCCCCACAGCAGCCCAGGAAACCCACCAGCGTCATGAGGGCACCTGCTCCGATGAGAATATAGACTCCTGCGGGGAGCGGGTGGGACGGAGGTGTCAGTGGGGAGGCCCAGCCAGTTCCTGCAACTCCTCTTCTCTCTACAAGACTCTGTGCCTCCCCCAACTCGCCCTGCTCCTCTCTTGGTGAAAAAGAACCCCATCCTTCCAAGAGCTTCTCCGCCTCTGCTCTGAGTCTCCTCCCTACCTGGCTGTCTTCTAGGACCGCATCCCATCACACCTGTACCCTGAACTTACCCTCAAGACTTCCTGGAAGCTACCCAGGGGGACAACAATATCCACCCCCCAGACTCTACTCAGGACACAAACTGCAGCAAGACAAATCCATTCATGCCGATTAAAATAGCCTCTCCAAAATTAGGCTCAGTTCCCTGTTGGCCTCTAGCCAACAGCAGAGGCTGTCAGAGGAGGCGTGCAGCAAGACAGGGCTGTGCGCACGCTCAGACATCCACACTCTGGGTGGCCAGCTCTGCCCGAGTCCCTGAAGCAAGGCGTCCCTGTCCTGCTGCAGGTGGCTGTTAGGCACGTGCAGGTACTAACACCCAAGGGCATATGTTGCCAAAAGCACCTTGCAAAGAACACAGGCCTGGCATCAGAAGACCCTCGTTCTGGTCCCAACTCTGCTACACACTGCTGTGTGATCTTGGGTAAGACACCTTCCCTCTCTGGGCCTCAATTTCTTTGTTAGTAAAATAAGAGATTGCTTGCTAGAAAACTTCAAAAGACCCCTTATAGTGCATTAAAGAGATCACACAATTGCACGTTTACCTACTCTAGGTGAAGGGTGAAAAAAACCCTCCTCACTAAAGGGAGGATGAGTGACAGTTTCTAAGCTCTCAATCCAAGTAACCAAGGAAGAGGCCACTCAACTCCATGCAAATTCTTGGGACCAGGGGACACAGAGGAGCAGCATGGCCCTAGTCATTTCCCAATGCCCAGGAAACGTCCAGAGGGGCCCACCTTGCAGTCGTGTTCTTGAGAAGCCACAGCTGACCTGCAGGGCCCACCCCTCTCTCTGGCACCCCATACACAGGCCCAGTGGGAAAGCTGGCAGCAAGGGTCTGGTCTCTCTGTCTCGCAGGCCTGCTCCACTCCACCTGGGGGGGGCTCCTGCCTCATGTGAAGAGTACCAGCTCTAAAGCCCAGAACGCCCAGGCTTGAAGCCAGCTATGCCATCCTGGGAAAGCCCCTTGATGTCTCTGGGCTAAGTTTTCTATCTGCAAGATGGGGATGGTAATGATACCGACCTTAAGGACTGCCGTGAGGATTAAGTGGTATGAGCCAAGTGTGCACAACAATTCCTACTCCTGATCTGCATACAAATGATGAGGGTCAGTCATGAAATCAGTGATGAATTTGTATCTGCTTGCTGATTCCCTCCCTACTAACTGGGACCAGGGAGACATCCTTGGACTAGGGGCTAAAAGCAAGACTGTCTGTGATGTGTCCACACAATATTCAACAGGACATGCCAGTGAAAACCCTCGGCAGGTGTCACAGTGACCTCATTGTCCTAAATCTGTACACCCAGAGCAGGGACGAGGCTTCTCAGGCAACAAACCATGCAGTCGGCCTGCAGCTGAGGTTCACGGGCAGCGCTGAGCTGAGCACACAAGGGAGCACTTGTGACTCTCCCCCGTCCCCCCCACATCTGCTGTGATGCTGTCACATGGGTTCACCGGCAAACCCCCACGCTGCATGAATACGGGCATTGTTCCTGTGCACGCCTGGCCCAGTCTGGGCAAGGGGACAAATGCAGCTTGTCCTCGAGTCAAGTCCCATCCTCCTAGGCAGTGTGACACTGTGGGGCCCCAGGCCCGACTGGGACGAGCAGCGCAGCCCCACCCAACTCTGGGCTCCAACATGGGGACACCAGCTGGCTGAAGAGTAACAAGGCCTTTCTCCCATCTTGTGGGACAAGACATCCAAGGGTGAGGTCACCCCTTTGAGCTCCACCACAGGGGCTGAATAAACAGGGAGCAGTAAGAGATCAAGGGGACTTACGAGCACATGCAACAGAATTGAGTGGGAATGAGCAGGCACGTTTTCTCTAAGTCCAGGTCCCAGGTCATGAGCCTGGGTGACCTTGGCGGTCCATCTGCAAGCAGACCTCCGAAGCCATGGGACCACTGGAGGTTTTGGGCCACTTTTTCAAAGGGCCCTCCAGAGCTGCCCCTGGAAGCCATGGGACCACTGGAGGGTTTGGGCCACTTTTTCAAAGGGCCCTCCAGAGCTGCCCCTGGAAGGGATCTTCCTAGCTCGTGAGCCCAGTGACGATAAGTGACGACGCGTTCCCCTTTACAAAGCAAGTGAGTGTGTTAGCTTTCTGTCTGACTCATGGAAAAAGTTATTCGTCATGGAGCCTTCTCTGGGATTACTGCAGTAATTTGCTGAATTTGCCATTCTCAGGTTGACATTATAGGCCCAATTTAAAAAGAAAAGCTTTTGGTGCGGCAGTAGCATATGCCAGGTTGTCCTTTACACAAGAAATGGAGCGTTCTTTTCCATCAGCTTATCAGGGCCCTCGGCTTCGGCTAGGGAGTGGATGCATCAGCCTCTTGTCACAGTCCCAAACCCCATCTTGCAAATAGCACCTGCCACACCTGTTTGTGTGGAGATCAAAATCCAGCAGAGCCTCTGGCCTCCACTTGCTTATAACAGTTGATTATCTCCCACCGACTCAACCAGGGGTTCAGAGGAACCCTAGCTTACTTTCCCCACAGCTCTCTTGGGCCCCCCCTCCCTTTCACTGATGGCTGTACTCATCTGTAAGCAGGCCAGTGAGCTTCCTTTGCCAAGCATGAGGGTTCACCGTGATGGGGAGGTGTGGGCGTATAAGCTCTGCCATTCGGGACCAGAAAAGCAGGCAGAGAGCAACCAAACTGCCCAGGCCACCGGCTGGCTGAGGGCCGGTGCTGTGTGTCCTGGAGATCATCCGCTGCCTGGTCATAAAAAGGGGGATGGTCCTAAGGAGGGGTGGAGCCCTGCAGATGATGCCCTCACTGGCTATGGTTCTGGAAGGACACCAAGGTGTCAAGAGGCTGCTGGCCTGGGACCAAGAAAATGAAGTTCCCCAACATGTTTGTTGCCTGGGATTACAGATACTGCCGACCTGTTCAGCCTCCCAGGGCCTGACACGGAGAGAAGGCCCATCTGAGGTTGTCAGCTGCTCTGGATTCACCACAGATAGCTCTGAATGTTGGAAAGTTTCTTTTTCAAAATACTTCTCTGCCTGGCTATAGTCTTCTATTTTGAAAGTTGAAGCCCCACTGGAGGAAAGACACCTTTGGGTCCTTCAGGTTTCCTGAAGAGTCAGCTGTGTGGTCAGGCTGGCCTGTGGGTTGCCCTACAGACAGATGGTTATTGACCCAGTGCAAGGGACGGTCACCCTATGAGGTCAGGAATGGCAGCCTGGGTTGGAGCTGGCACTCTTCTGCTGCAAGAGAGAAGGGTCTGTGGGTTGATACAAAGGCTGGTGTCACAGCCCTTGGGGGAAGGGGACACAGAAAATGAAGCCTCTTTGGCCCTCTGACCATGGATGACAATTACTGTTTCCCAAAACACTCAGTGAGGCGTAGGGCCCAGTCAGACCCAAGCGGTCACTCAGCTGAATGGATACTCTGGTGTCCCATGTGTCACCCTCCATTCCCTGGGCTTCTGCAAGCAGAACAATCTTCAGAGCTGAGCCCCTTCCCAGGATGGGATGGGGGTTCCAGCTGAGTAGGGTCTGCATGTGAGGGGTAAGGGGGCAGTGGCCAGTGTCCCTTTGGGATTGTGCCTTCAAACTATCCTCCTGGTCACTTAAGGCATGACCGCTGGCCATGGGGGCCCCTGGATGCTCTGAGGTTCCCAGGGACACTCTGGCTTCTCCAGCTGTGGGCCCATCACTCTCCTGACACTGCACGAGCCTCTCCCGCTTGCCATGAGGCTGAGGCCACAAGTGCTGGGGGCTTCTCTCCTCCGATGACAATATGGGCAAAGTCAAAAGGCCAAGAGAGCCTCCACCCCACTCCGTTTAGTCAGGGAAGGTGTTTTCCTCCTGAAGACAGTTTCCCCATAGTAAAATAAAGCACAGATAATCCAAGAAGCAGTTTTCATAGGCCTGGGTTCAAATCCCAGCGCTGCCTCCTTTCTAGGCCCTGGTTTCTTCATTGAGGAGATGGGAGTCATTCTGTGCACCTCAAAGAGTTTCGAGGATTTGTTTATGTAACAGTATGTGTGAGAGAGTTAATGACATACAAAGAAGGGACTCAAAATTGTGCTTTTCTCCTAGCTCCATCCACCACTAATGAGATCCCAACTTCCCACGTCTAAAAATACACAGAATCCGCCAGAATACTAGATAACAGGAGACACAAGCCTGTTGTTGGGAGGACTGTTAGGAGAAGGCACCCTGCAGAGCACAGTGGGAGACAGGGTGGGGAGGGGGGCCTCCTGAGGACAGAAAACCAGCCTGAACTAGATGCCACATTCCGGCGGCTTGGAGGGGTCACAGCTCCCTGGTGTGGTGTTTCAGGCTGTGCAGACAAGGTCTCCCCACTTGGCGTCCTGCCCCTGCCGCCCCAGCTCCATAGGCCACATTCCAGGCTCCCGCTGTTGTTAAATAAGTCAGGCACTATGGAAACCTGCTCCCTGAAAACTGTGTAGCATTAGTTTTTTGTTTTTTTAAAAAACCAGCAACACATAGTATGCTTTTCTTTCCAACAATAGGGAGACACACCCTAAAAAAACCCCAACAACGAAAAGCAGTAAAGCAGGGAAGCTGTCCACAGGCCGTGGTGGGTACAGTCTGGCTTAAGGCCGGCCTCTGGGAGGTGGGAAGGGGTCTGCATGGCTGCCAGCCACCAGCATCTTCCTGAAGGCCCGAGTGATACTCTTCAGACTGTTTTCTCCTCCTTTTTTTAAAAATAACTTCTTTGGTGGGTGGGAAGGAAGTGACCAAACTTAAATTTACACTTTGAGCTTGAGGACATGACAGCATCATTCTAAAAATAGGGGCTAGTTTTGTTGCTTGTAAATGAAATGTTTCCTATCTCCAAACCAGGCAGTAAGGAGAGCCACTGATTCTGTGAATTCATCAGAAATGGGGGTGGAGGGCTCGTAGGTAAGGCCTCAAGGATCCTACTTTCTCATGGTGATACAGCCCTGGAGGCGAAAGAAAGATGCGAGAAATGCTGCCAAGGAGACTGTGTGTAGAAAAACACCTGCAAAGTCGATGCATGTTTAAATTGGAAACCTTTGCCTCAGAGCAAAAGCATGTTGGAAAACAAGCAAATGGAAAAGAAACACCTATGGCATTTGCGCCAGCACCAGAGGTCTAAATGAAGGCTTCAGCCTGCTGGCCTCTTATTCACTTTGGCTGTTTTGTCCTGGAGGCAGGTCTTGGGTATCAGTGTTTCCCTGAACAGTGGGGAGGAGCCGCTTCTCCTTTTCCTGGCACTGTGGACCCCTAGGATCAAGTTTTTTGAATTAAGGGAATGACTGAGCCTGAGAAGATACGATATTAGGAGAGGATCAGGGACAGACAGAGTTCTTAAACCCTCAGGGGTGGCACAGCCAACTTCCCATCAGAGAAACGGTCAAAAAGCCAGACTTAGTCAGCATGAAGAGAGAAACCATATCAGTTGAATGCAAATTCATGGTAAATCCAGCTACACAAAAGCACAGAATTAAAGGGACACTGCCTGGCCCATGGGCCAGAGCAAAACATGTGCCTTTCCCAAGGCCAGGTCCCTGGATCTACCCAGAATTCCCAGAGTTGAAGGAAGCACCATGTCTCCTCCGCCTCACCTGTGTAGAAGCTGGAGTGGTTATTTTCTTGCTCAAAGATGCTCTTGGTCTGAGAGTCGAATCGGAGCCATAGCCCAATGGCAAGGACTGCTATCCCGGCAAGCTGCAAGACAGACAGGACATTGGCATTAATCCCAGCTGCCAGGGAGAGCCCTGCCCCCAAGCGCCAGAGGTGAGACTTGCAAAGGACTCTGGGACCAGCTTGGGTCACTGTCCCTTGCCAGCACCGGGAGTGGCCAGTATGGGGTGGGCGATCAGTCCATTTGTAAAAATATCATGAGTGGGGACTACAATTACCTATAGCAGTACAGCAAGTAGTAGAATGGTTATTTTATGAACAGAATATAGTGAGAATGAGCCCACTGCAGCTGTGTGCAATATCACGGGCACATTTCCTGACGCTACACAGAAGCAAGAGTGGCAGAACATATACAGCTAATATACTATGTGTAGCACATATAAATTACTAAGGATAAAGAAATAAAGTGATTTCAAGTCAAGGGATGAGGGATTTCTGATCAGGGAACAGCCCTAGTGGGGCAGGGTCCTCTCGAGGGCACTGGCAATAGTCTAGCTTTTGACTTGGGTGCTGGTGACATGGATATTCACTTAACTACTCTTTAACCTGATCACGTTCTATACACTACTCTGTGTATATCATACAATAAAAAGAAGCTGCCCCAAGGACACACCCATACAGCCACGCAGCTGTGAGTCCTTATCACCTGCACAGCCCAGTAGACGACATCTCAGGGCCCCTAAGTTGCCGACATTTGGTCCTTTCCCTTTCCACCCCGGGAAACCTTACAAGCAGACCTGCCCAGTTTTAGGCACATGCCTCCTCAAGAGTGATCCTTATAAACATCAGACAAGAAACCTCCAGGTAATCTTCCAATCTTTCAACCTTACGAAAACTCTATTTCATATAGGTGGGCAAGCTGAGATTCGGGACCCCCAAGGGCAGACTTTTCAATCAGAGACAGGACCGAGGTGCCAAATCCGGGCCCAGCCTTGTTGAATCAGATGCCTCCTGCAAGGCCACCCCCACCCCGGGCATTAGCTGAGCTCCCAGCTCCCTTGTACCAGGGTGTGCCCGTGACTCACAGGCCGCAGTGTAGTGGCCGGCTGGACAAGTGAGTGGGAGGGGGGCTCCGGGCCAAAGCCCAGGCCCCAGGTTTCACTGGCCCACCCCCTCAACAGAGGTGCCCTACGTCACAGCCACAGCCCTGCTCCTCAGGGCGCTTGGCTCTGTGCCCAGGGACTGGGACAGGCCTCTTTCCCTCACTCCTTGCTCTTCTCCTTTTCCTGTGACTCGGCAGTGGGTTTGATGTGCTGGGTGGAGAGTGGAGATGGCAAGAGTGGGGAGTGTGACCCAAGGCCTCAGCCTGCAGTACAGTCAAACCGTGTCTACACTTGCAGTGGCATAGGCTGCCAGGGCTAGGAGACTGTATTAGAAGCACTGGAGAGGCACCAATGGGCTTTGCGGGAAGTTCCTGAGTGCTCAAGTCGCCAGGGCCCATCCCTCCCCTAGGCACTGAGCACCTTCCTGGACCTCTCCAGCCTCATCTCAGGGAAGATAACGCCAACAATTGTAAGAACCGCACAATGCCAAGTGCCCGGTGGCTGGTCAATGCAGGACAGAAAACTCCCGGATGCTGGGCCTGAAAGACTAGGGATTTTAGAGTTAGAAGGCACCTGAGAGCTTTGGGCTCAGACATATGTGTGGGTTTTCCTTCTTACAAACAGAAGACCTGCAGGTGAGTGAGGCCTGCTCCACAGACAGCAGATGTGACTCTGTGGGAGGGACAGTCCCGCTGTGGTCTCCAGCCTGGATACGCTGCTCAGAGGGGCTCTCCGGACTTAAGCACCACCCCTAGAGCAGAGGCATGGGGGCTCAGCAGGGACATCCTGGGTCAAACACACTGAGTGGGTCTCAACTCTGTGGAGCGCAGGCCCCGGCCTAGCTCCCCTGGGGTCCTGGAGGCTCAGAAGAAACATGGTACTTTTCTTCTCCCAAAACAGAGGCCAGCTATGTGTTCAGAGGTAGTTCTGTTCGGTGAGCGCTTAACTTAGCCTCTACCCTCACCTTGGGGTGCTGTGGCCAACGGTATCTGGGACCTGGGAGAGGCTGTGTGTGTCCTTTACTGTCCTTTCTGCTCCAGGCTTGTGCTTATCAAAAGAATTACCTTCAGTCAACTTGTTCTCCCTGTTGATAAAATTACTTACCCACCCCTTACTCTGCCAGGAAAATTCTTAAACAAGTCACCATGGAAAGAATAAAAACAATCCCATCCCAAAGAACTAAGGTACAAAAGGCGATGGCAGGCTGCTCTGCACAGATGCACTCATGGGCAGGGGCTAAGACTCAGCCTCTCTGGGAACAATTCCATGCTCCCTAATGACAGGGCACCCAAATACACTTCCAATGGTGAGGCCTCTATTTTGTAATTTCAAGGATCCTGAGCCTGTTGTGGAAGTCCAGTCATTTATCTGGTTGACTCATACAGGCAAGGAGGACGCTGTGACAGGAAGCAAAAGGGGAGAGATTTCAGGCCACGGAGAAGGCCAGATACAGGTCTGGGGAGCCCTGCATGGCTGCACCCCACCCCAAACCTATTGTGATGCTGTTTTGATTATCAAAGACACAGCACTTTGCTGAAATAAAGCAGCAAAAGTGGCTGGCTATGGAGAAATGCAAAAAGGAGTAATAGATCTCAACCTCTTATACCTAAAAACTCACTCTAAGATAAAGTTCAAGAAACCTGGGTAGAGGGTGGTCGGGGCAGGACTGGGAGCCTTGGTTTACAAAAATCACAGAGCAAGGGGTCCTCCTGCCTTTTTTGATTAAATTACTGAGTTAATTGGCCTGACGGGATGATATGTGGATCATGAGCTGCCCCTTTTCTGTAACACTATTTGGGAAACTGCTTCAGCTGGCTGGGTCATGATGGTCTGGGGTCAGAGGGCGAGGCAGACCCAGCACCGACGAATCTTGGCCCCCACAGTCGAGCAGGCAGCACTGTCTAAGGGGCTCGAGTACCTCCTGGTGGAGGTGTGGCATCAAGGGGCACTCAGCCCACACCTGGCTCTCACCCCAGCCACTTGAATACTAGGAGGAACCCAATGGGAAAGGACCCCCCAAAACCAGAGTTTTAGTTCTTTAAAAAAGGGTGCTGACCTAATTATTAAAGGATGCCATAACGTAAGAAAATAGTGGTCTGGGAGGCCAAGACATTGGTGGTCACCTCCCAGGTTAATTAACTGACACGTGGCGGGAGTGCCGGCTGCAGTCACCAAGGCTCTCACACCCCTGCCACCATCGCAGGATCTGGACAGGTCCGACACAGAAGCCCGGTTACATCCTTCCCGGCCCACTGGGCCCTCGGAAGCAGTCAGCAACCTGCCCAGATTGCGAAATGGTCTGGTGGGGGGGGAGTAAAAAGTCCAATGCCTCTGTCCCCAGCCTGCAGCCCTGCCCACAGTTGGCCTGGTTACCTCGTTTCCAATTAAAGTCAAAGGGAAACGTTCCGGTTTTGCTGAGAAAAGCTCCTACACCTCCAGGCCAGAAATGGTCCCATTGGTTCCACAGTACAGAGAGGAAAAGGATGGCTTTTCCCCCGTTGTTTTACTGGGAATTTCTTCCTTTCTTCATGCATGTCCATTTTTTTTCTTAGAAGACAGGCCATGAGAAACAGATGCAACAAACTGAAATTGAGGATATTCTACCAAGTACTTGATCAGTACTTCTCGAAGCAGTCAAGGTCATGACAAGGCAAGACTTAACCGCCACAGAGCAGATACGGAGACAGGACCATTGTCCTGTGGCACCGTGGGCGGGGGCCTCAACAGCAAGAGGCATTGCTGGAAACATGACTGAAATCCGCCCGCGTCTAGATTAGGTGACGGTAATGTGCCAATGTCAGCTAATTGGTCGTGACAAATGTAACATGGTAATGGGGAGTATGAGGAAACCCTCCACGCCACTTTCCTGTAGATCTAAAATGATTCTAAAACTGAAAGAGAGAGAGAGAGAGAGAGAGAGAGAGAGAGAGTGTGTGTGTGTGTGTGTGTGTGTGTGTGTGTGTGTGTGTACAGAGATGATGGGGCCTTTCTTTCGAAGTTTCCTGTCCCCTTAAGAACCTGCTCTGTTAATCCTCTTTCTTGCTTCTGCCACCGTTTCACCCTTTGCCAACACACACAGGCAGATTTCTCTAACCTAAAAATCCAAACAGAATCAGCCCTCTTCCTCCACCGTCACGGCTCCTGCTGGGTCCTCTGTGCTGTGATGCCCGAGCTGGTGGCTTACCCTCCCTCATCCAAGGCCCTCGGCGCTCTCTGCCAGCCCTCCCTGTCTGCCTCCCGCCTGACGCAGACAGTGGCATTTCTCTGAAAGGCTCAGACGCCTTAGGTCAGTCGCCAAGTTTGATTTATACGCTTTCGCTTTGTTTTCTGATCTCTCAGCACAAGACCAAGGAATTACTTCCTCCTCCCCTGCTCCTTAGATGGAATTGCCTGAAGCTTCCCAAGTAAGTCTAGTGTGCTCCCTGCTCTGCTCAGAAGTCCCTCCTCCTGGAACGCCACCCTGGCCACCTAGGCCTGCTGCTTCTCCACCAAGATACCCTCCGTCTCCTCCCTGTGAGCTCTGCAGTGTTCATCTCTGTGGCACCCTCACCCTCACCCTCTGCTGGCCCTTGTGTGTGTGTGTGTGTGTGTGTGTGAGAGAGAGAGAGAGAGAGAGAGAGAGAGAGAGAGAATGTGTGTGTGTGATCTCATCAGAGCACAAAGCTCCGTGGGGGCAGAGCAGCTTCTCCATTATTTTGGTAGCCCACTGCCCGGTGCACACTCTGGACAGACCACTCATCACTAAGTAATTGTTCAGTAAGTGAAAGATTACTCCAATCAAAGAGAATCTCTCATACCAACCAGAATTCCCTCTCTTGAGTCTTCTCCTCTTGGACAAGCCTCTTTCCCAGCTGGCTTTTCATCCAAGTCCAGCATCTAATATCTTGTAACAAAAGCCAGCAACTACAAAGAGTAACCTGCCCAGAGAAAATACTGACAAAGACCCACAAGGGCAGGTGATGAACACCACAGATTTAGCGGCAAATCCATTTTAAAGGCTTTTGAAAATGAGTTTATGAAAGGTCCATGCACTGCTGCCCTTACCCATCAAGACAGTCCTGTTAGACACTCCAAATCTTGATAAGCACACAGGTAACCCGTCACCAGGGGCTTATGCCAGTTCCCGGAGACATGGGAACTCAGCACCGCCCCGTGCTCAGGCCAGCTGCCGACAATTTCCTGGTCACCGCCTCACTCACTACTGAAAACACAGCTCCCTACAGGCACCCACGCAAAGACCAGCATTTCAGTGAGTCACAAACCTGGCCTTAGGGGAGGCCCAGAAATCGTACACCAACACACCTGGAGTTAAAGGAAACATCTCCAGTTTCAAATGGAGATAGAAAATAAATCAAAGTGTGATGCCCTTGGACCCTATGCCAAGTTTGCGAAACTGGTTCCAGTTAGAACCTGAGGAGGGATTAATGGACAGGTGGCCCCACTGATAGAAACACTTAGAGTGAGCTTCTGGAAAGAAGGGGAGGTGACAAGAAGGAGAAAGCAACTGGTTGACAGAGGAGGTGGAGAGGGAGTGGGGGAGAGAGAGAGAGGAAGGGAGCATGTGCGTCCCTGTGTGGAAAGAGCCATGTCTACCTGCGGGACAAATGCCACTTCAAAGAAAATTCTCTCCTGGCAAGCAAACTGGGTGGTCTTGTCCAGGCCCCCTTCTCCTCTGGGTCCCCTCTTCTGTAACATGGCCTGACTGGTCACACATTTTTTAGGATGTAATACTCACTACGTTTCTCTGTCCAGCTGTCTCAGAAAGCTAAGAAATGGAGAACAGATCATCCTCCACAAGGGGTTTCTCTCAGAGGCCACTGAGGTCACACCTGCCACTTCGGGAGGGCTGGATGGGGACAGGGGTGAGGCTTGGGGAGAAGGGAGTGCTTTCTTTCCTACTGTCCATTGTCCTGGAAAAGCAATGGCTGTTTGGTTACTTGGTGAGCCTGTGATCATAGATGCTGCAAAATTTTTCAGGAAGGGGCAGGTGGCCTAACAGGATGACACGTGAGGAGCAAAAGCCCTGGCTCGGCCACCTGTCACTTGCACACAGCACAAGCCTGGGCCTTGTCTACACGGGGTGGGTGTCAGAACCACCTGGGGGAAGTGTAACCACACACCTGCAGGACACCATCCCAGGGGGTTCCATGCACTCCCCAGCAATCTTGCACGCACACCTATGTGCAGGATGGCTGTATTTGTGGATGGGCATGGACGCTGGGTCTAACTGTGCTGTGGCCTCCTAGGAGCTGTCTGACACTGAGCACCTTCCATAGCTTCTCTGAACCTTAGAGCTCTCATAAATTTATGAAGAAGATGGTATGATCCCGGTCTTGCCCTTAACCTAGGTTGAAGGTGAGGGATAAGGGAGGTGATACACATAAGATGCTCTGAAAACCACGAAGGGGTAGAGCCAGCCAGGTTCTGTAGGGAGAGTGATGATGATAACAAACCTTGAGAAAGACCTGACAGTGGGGCAGTCCATGTGGTGGATGGCAGCTGAATGTCCTGTTGTGATCTGAGAGGGTGGTTGGGCGGAGCAGGGCAGCTCAGGACAGCCTGGTTCTGTTTTCTGGTTGCTGTGTGGTGTAGGAAGGTGGATGCAATTACCTTCTTCACACCCCTGCACTGCCTCCCAGAGCCCCACCAGGACAGCTGGGGTGGCCAAAGAAAAGTGGGAAGGAAGGGGGAGGCGGCTGTAGCCTCAGAGGAGCCTGTCCTTCCTAGGATCACACACCATGTGGGCAGGCCGCCTCTGCATTAGGGCGTTATTAAAGGAGCCAATCCCAGAGAGGAGGGGATCTCATCTCTTCCACCTCCCTCCTTCAGGAAGATGTGGATCAGTCCCGGTTTTTGCTTTTTTCAAGGCACGGGACTTAGGAGGCCTCTAGGCAGGGTTGCTCATGTACCCAGGAAGTTGGTGACAGACTGAACTATAGGGATGCAAGTTTCCCCTACCAGTCCTTCTGGGCCCCAAAATACAAGTCATGCTTGAAGAAAGCCTCAGGAGTGCAGCTAAGGGCCTCCATGTTCACACAGGCTTCAGCATTTCAGAACAAGCCAGGCCACTCAGACCTGTAGGCTCTGGGCCTCACCCATGTCCATGGTAACCCCAGTGCACCACTGAACGCCAAGCCTTGGATGGGCTCATTCAGGGTCAGGAGGCTGGGCCCCGTGCTGCCAGCAAGAACCAACAGGAGCCAATCCCCCCACATCTTCTAATCCTCTCTGCGTCCCCCCACCTCCAGCACCTCCAGGTTTAGGCCACAGCTGTTGTCTTTGGAGAGGCAAAGACACCTGGGTGGGAGCAGAGTCCCCCCCATCCAGTACCACCACCCAGTTAAAAAAACAGCTCTGCTCAGCCGAGAACACTGTCATGACTTGCTTTCATTTAGGATCCCAGGCAAACTGTTCATTCATGGCTGAATTTGAAGACATCAGCAAGGGCGTATTACTAACTTTAGCTTTACTAGAGACGTGCAGAAAACCCCAGAGATCACAGTCCTGGACAACAAGCCCTCCCTGGGGGGCCACCCCATCTCTCTACATAACTTCTGCTCTTGGGGCTTCTAGTGAGCTAGCCATCCTATGGTAACGCTCAAACCGGCAGCTGGTATCCTCAAAGGCCACTGGTTCTCAAACATGGTCCCCAGACCAGCTGCAGCATCACCAGGGAACTTTTTGGACATGCAAATTCACTGTCCCCATCCCAGGCTTAATTATGAACTTGAGTTGGGCGGGGCCCAGCTATCAAGTGCCCCCAGACAATCCTGACACTCAAGTTTGAAAAACCGCTGCTCTAGGCCTTCACGAGAACACTGAACAACTGGGAGGACACGGAAAAGGTCTCTCTGGGGGTTCTGAACCCAGAGACTAGCTTTCTAAATGCCAGTGCTGAGGGGCATGAGGCCATGAGGAGGAATGTGAGCTTTCTCTAAGCTCAGCCGAATGGAGCAAAATCGCACTGTTCCACTTTGCACTCTGAGCACTGTAAAGCCACCATGGGGACTGGGCCCAAGGGCCACCTTGAACTGCTGCACAGTGACAGGTGAGGGGAGGATTCAGGAACAGGTAAGCAGGCGGTAAGTGAGAGGTAGGAGACACTGGACTCTGGCTGGACAACTCCACCTTGAACCCACTAAGCCTGGAAAGTCCTAGTAAATGGTTAAGTAGGAATACCGTGTCTGGCTCCCAAACGCTCACTCACCACACAGACCCAGCCCCGGGAACCCTTCTCTCCAGGGAGCAAGATGCCTCCCCGAGTCTGTGTTCTCCAGAGGCTGGGCTGCCATTATGAACAAGAGTGCACTCTTTTCCTGAGACCTAAATTATAGAAAGAAAACATGCATGGGGCCAACAGTCAATGACGTAAGTTTTCTAGTTTTAGTGTTGACCCGATTCCTGGCAGGATTTCTGTCCATTAGCAACAACTCCAGAGGCCAGGGAGAGGAAAACAGAGACAGTAGTAGCAGTTATCATCTGAGAGTGCCCATGCGTGACCTACTTCACACGAGATGGTGAAATACACGCTCACACTTCATCCTCTTGTCGTCCTTACTGAAAGATGAAGCAGGCTTGGAGAGGTTAAGGAACAACTTACTCAAAAATGCAGCCGGCTAGAGGCAGCCCGCATGCCCAACCGGATCCACGCAGGCAACCCAGAGTCCAGTAGTCCAGGCTCAGGCCATCCGCCTGTGCTGAGGGCAAGAGGGCGTCCGCTGCTAACCACCCCTCTGGGTCTGTTCTCTCTCTCCCCCATATCCCGGCTGAGGCTGGGAGGGGGGGTGGTCTCAAGCCCACCACTGTGGGGTCCCAGGGAAAATGCACTCTGCAGGGCCGGGTCGGTCCACCCTCCTCTCCTCTTCGTGTCCACACAGAACCAGTGGCAACTGGCTCCACTGCCTCCTGGGACCTGGCTTCCAGATGTCAAGAAAGTTCTAGGTAAGAGGAACCCATCCCCCTCTGGAAGGCTGAGGAGTGAACTGAAGGGGAGGTGCTTCATGGTTTGGAGGCAGAGATTTAGAGATTTCTTCTTTTGACTCCAAATGCTCAATTCCAAGTTGGACTCCACAAGGGCATCCTCGCGGGGCTATTTCAGACAAACAGCAAAAGCCGTACCTGCCCTCACCCACCTCTCCCAAACTGGGGAAACCTCTGAAATGGGCATTTTGTACACAGAGGGAAAGTCCTCTAAGTCATCTTCTGAGGGGGATGAAGCCTGGTGATGCAGCTCTACACACTGAAGCAACAAGATGCAGGTGCATGTGATATTTAGGACAACCCCAATCTCTGAAAAATCCTAGAGGCAGGAGTAGCTACAGAAGCTGACATCTGGGCTCTTGCCATGAGCCAGACACTGTGATGACAGTTTTATATTCAGTATCCCATTGTTCTCCTAACAACCCTAAGACTGGTTGTATTACCTTCACTTCACAAATAAGGAGAAGTGAGGCTTAAGGTGAGTCACCACTGTGCTGCCCACCCCACTCAGGAATCTGTGTTTCTGGTAAGTCAACCCCCTTCCCCTCAATCATTCCCCTGGGTCATAAAGGGTCCCTGCTACTCAGTGCTGCTCTTTGACAGCCTCTGGGCACGACAAACCCAACCACCCCTGAGAAGCCTGGTCCTTGGGGAGGACTCTGCCTCTTGCACCTATTTAGCACCCTAAATACTGAAAAGATTATGGCTGCTACCCAGCCACCCATATAATTCAGTGTTTATAAAAAAGGTCAAAATTGTAAAATAAAGAAGTTCAAAAAAGTGCCTACTTTCCCCACACTTCTTGGGTTTAGCTGCACTACTGGGTCCTAAGGACAGGCTCAGCCTTAGCCTGCTGACCTTGAGCCTCCCTTTCTGGGGATTCCAGCACTCTTGGGGGGCTCAGGTAGAGAAGTGAAGGTGGCTGGATAACTACAGACTGTGGGCGCCATCAGTTTGCTAAGCACAGCTCTTTTGGACAATAGTGTTTGTATACTCACCTGACCTGAGGTCGCTGTAGAGCTAACACCACCATTCCCAGTAGGAGCACAAGTGAGAGATTTCCCAAGCAGAAGAGACTGGAGATCTACTGTGAAGCCCTGCTGTGCCTTTTGAATTTCAGGAATGCTGGGGGGATGCCTTACACCCTTTTAACTGGTTATGATCATCTTCATCCTGCACTGAGGAAACAGGCTCAGAGAGGCAAAGTAACTTTCCCATGGTCACAGAGCTGGTGTGGAGCAACTCAGCTGTCAGCTGTCACATGTGCAGCATGTGCCATGAAGAGGCCAGTTATTCACTTGCCAGTCTCAACCGTGGCAGAAGGGAGCTGGCTTGGTTCCCCTCTAAGGTGTGGCTGAGAGGGAAGGGCCGCATAAACTGTTTCTCAGCACACTTCCTAATTTATGGAAATTCATCACAACAAGAGTTGAAAAATCTTCCCTTCCAACAAAAAAGCTGGCATCATTTAAACACCACAGCCCTTGTTCTCCCTCAGAGAGCAGAAAAGTTTCAGCTTATTTGATGTGCTGGTATTAAGAGGTTTGGGGCTGAAGGACTGGGAGGGAGGGGACTCTGCCCAAGACAACCTCTTTCTAAACAAGTCTCATTTTAAGTTTCCACTGCCTGCTTGCCAGACATGTAGTGTACATCAGCCAGTCCATAAATCCATTTTCTGCTGAAAGCAGGCATTCTGATCTTAACCAAAATCATCTGATGTGGGGAGTTGTTTTGGGGATATTTTGCTTTAAATTCCAGGACACCAACATTTGTTTTCCATTGTGTATGCCTAACACGTCTGGCGATCTCACACGCTCACACACACACACACACACACACACACACACACCCTTATACACTTTAACTATGTGGACCAGTTAGCTCTCATTCCATCTGTGGAACCAGTTACCACTTGCTTGCCTGGCCCAAGTGGAGGGAGATGCCCCTTCATTTGCACCTTTTATTTAAACAATGCCACATGGCGTCTGGATTGGCAGTGTTGACAAAAGGCACTCCCAGCACAGTTCAGCTAAATGGCCCTTCTCTTCCACCACGGGGCATTCTGAGCACAAAGACAGCAAGGGCAGGAGCCACGGTTCCCCACAGAGGCTGTGTCTAACCTCTCTATTGCCCTTATCTCTCTGCCTAAGATACTCCCCCTTCATTTTAGGTCTCTTAATTACTTTATTAGGTAGCAAACACTCCAGTGTTTGCTGTCTATGTCCCACACCCTGCCCAAAACCATTTTCCCTTTAGTATTTAATTTTCACAACAGACCCATCAGGTAGGTAAACTTCCATTTGTTAGGTAAGATAATTCAAGTATGGAAACCAAGTGGCTCATCTAAGATCACACAGTAAAAAAGCTGCTGAGTTACAACCTGAACCCAGAACAGTCTGCAAAGCCCCACATCTCAATCATTTTGCTAAACTGTCTTTTTGATCCGTTTTGTTTATTTCAGAGCCAGAATTTTTCATGTTTGTCCCTTTTCCCTCCTAGCCACAACTGATCCCATTTCAAAAGTGCATCTTCTCTACTTAAAGGCCTCCAAAGAGCCATCTGCAGAGGGTCCCCTACCCTCACCAACAGGAAAGCACCTGTGGTGGCCACCTGATTTGGAGGCGCCACCCTAAGGGTAGAGTCTAGAGAGCAAGCCTGTGCTTCTCTTGCTGGCCTCTGGCCTGAGAGCTTCATGCACGCCCTTGGTACACTGGCCAGAAGGTCAGCGTGGACACCAGCACTGCTCTGGGAACCAGATTCCCGAGCGACTTGACAAGTTTTTTTCTCATCCTCATCTCGCTACTGCTGCAAGCCTGAAGAGGGCAGCCCACACTTGCAGCTGTCACCTGGCCACTGTTATTGTATCCCAAGTAAGAATGGCCCCAAGGTGGGACCCAGAGCCTCTGTCCTTTCCCCACAGCACCATCCTGCCAGCAAAGGGCAAAAAGCCCATGTTACAGCCGTGGATAGGGTCTTAGGAGGCACCTGCAAAATGGGAATAATGCCAGCTTCCCATGCTAATAAGGGCCCTTCCCCAGCACTGGAAGAGAATCTAATTTCTATTTGAAGTAAGTTGTCTGGGTCTCTTAAGGGGTATCTATCTTCTGGAGTCAGGGCTATAATTTGGTGGCAGAGGGCAAAGTAGGGAATGGGAAGACTCAGTCAGCCAGGCTTGTCGAGAGGAAGCTTTGAAAAATCTGAGCATAATAGTCAGACTTATATCCACAGCCCTACATAGTAAGAAGGCAGGAATTCACACTGCCCCAGGGTGAGCAGGAGAGGACGGTGGGAAGGGGCTCCAGCCTCTGGGGTGCGCATTCTGCTCCAGGAGCAGGGCAACTGATGGGGGTGCATATGCTCACTTAGGAGGGAAGAGGTGGTTTTGAGTCAAACCTGTACATAACTATGTCTTAGTCCATTCAGGCAGCTGTAACAATGCGCCATAGACTGGGTGGCTTACAAACAACAGAAATTTATTCGTCACAGTTTTGGAGGTTGAGAAGTCCAAGATCAAGGCACTGGCAGATGTGGTGTGTCTGGTAAGGGGTAGCTTCCTGGTGGACAGAGGGCTGTTGTGTCACTGTCATCTCACGTGGTGAACAGGAGAGGGGTGCTCTCTGGGCCCCTTCTTAAAAAGGCACTGGTCTCATTCACCAGGGCTCCGCCTTCACACCCAATCTGCAAATGCCATCACACGGGCTTTAGGATTTAACATAGGGATTTTGGGGAGCACAAACATTCCAGTCTATAGCAAACTATCTTTTTAAAAACTCTAAGCTTTTACTGACTTGAAAAGCAATGCGTTCACAACTAAGTATGATTTTGCTGGTCTTTTCATACAAAGTTTTCACGTATCATATCAGTTTTATAATTTATTACGCTATCGACTCGATCCATATAAAGACAAGTTACAACTAAAAGGCTATAGAAATAAATCTGTTTTGATTTCAGTAAAACGGTCTGATTTACTTTATTCTGATGCCCCAGTCAAGGATTGTCTCCTATGATGTTCTGTGCTGTTTCTGTACTTGGGAAACTGACATGCAGCTCACACTGGGAATATAAGCCAGAGGCTGAGCAGTTTGCAGGCAGGGCTTGGTCAGGCCTGAGAGGTGTTTTCTGAAACCTTGAATGTACATTGTGTAAACTCTGAAGGGTTCCTTTCCTAACAGAGCCAGCAAGAGCCACTGTTTTGGCTCCCCTGTACAGTGCTCAGAAAGAAGACTAACAAGGAAATATCTTTAAAACCCAGATTTCTGACTTTTCTCCAAGTCAACAGTCCCCAGGCCTTTCCACCCTGATATTCTCCGAATCCAATGACTCCCGGCCCCTGTTGACCTCAGCCAGCCTCATCCTGGCCTGCTTACTCCACCAGGTTGTGTATGTCCCCTCAGGTGTCCATGTCCCGAACAGACCCCGCAGACACATGTCTCCCTTTCCAAACTCCTCACGGGCAAGGCCAGAGGAGGACAGCCACACCTTCTGATCTCCATTTGGTGGGAAAGAAAGATGAGGAAAAGACAGAACTCAGCTCTTCCTGAACACAGACACATCACCCACGCGATGGAAAACAGGACCCAAGAAGCAAAACTTGGCTGGAAGCTCATAAACTTGGATTCTTCATGGGGACCAGAAACACACATCATTAAATTAATTGAGAGTCAAAGCCACTCCTTGGGCAATGATTAAGCTTCAAGTCAGAGCAAGGATGGGTGGGGAGGCCAGCTCTCCAGTCTGGGCTGCCTTTGATCACCAGGGAGCTTAGAATTCTCTAATGCCTTTCTCAGAGTCCCCCTATGATTTCCCCACATGGTCCCTGGGGAGCAGAGGCAGCCTGCTTCTCAGGGCAGAAACATGGGATTCAGGACAGAACAGGGTTTGCCTGGAAACCAAGGGAGAAAACCCAGTATGGGGTGTCTGAACCTTAAGTCCATGGGCCTCTAGAAGAAAAGCCAAAAAACGGTAGACCATTTTTCTGGAGGCAGGTCCCACTGATCTCTTTCTTAAGATCCACTAGTCTAGGATGACAGCATACAGTACTTAAGAACTACCCCCAAATAAGTATTTTTTGGGGTGTGGTGGGAGTTGGAAATTACTGGATGGATATAATTATTATAAAATCATCTCATCTGGAGACAGGAAGCTGTTTTCCACAGCTGCATGTCATCACTTGATGGAAAATGAAAATGTCCCTGGACCAGCATTACTTTTTCCACAGAAAGAACAAGGCAAGTGATCTGCAGTCAGGTTTCAAAAACATATACTTAAAAACTATATTGTTAAGATTTCCTGTTTTGGTCTCCTGAATTCCCTCAGCTGCAAAACATATCTCCAGGTAGTAGAGAACGTGGGTGCAAAGGCTCTCACCCAGATTTTTCAAACCCAGATGAAGTCACTGCTCTTCTGTATGTAAGAGGTGAAGAGACCCTGCAAGGCTTTGGTTGCAGAGACCTGTGGCGGGTCCAAATAAAGTCCCACTGACACCAACCTGGGGGAGGCATAAATATGCAGCTTCCTCAGACTTCTCTGGGCATCCCTTCCACTTTGACACAGGTCTGTTTAGAACGTGCAGCTACCAAGGAGGCAGGACCACAGAAACCACTGTAACCAGTGACCTCAGGTCCCTTATACTCACAGTCAGACACGCCCAAGGAAGAAACATCAAGGTTTATGTTCTTTAGAAGAAAAGGTGCTTTGGTAAGTCCGAGGCATATTATTACTCTCCGAACTATGTGACCAAAAGCCACGCCTCCTTATAAAACTGAATAGGAAAACAGACAACTCAAACATGGGACACATGGTTCTGTTAAGAGGGAGGAATGACATCTAACACAAAAGGAAGGTGTGAGCACGCTGGTGTGTGAGGTTTGAAGCCACAAAAAGCTCATTCAGCAGAGTAAGTGCTTCAGGGAGGATGGCCCCCGATAGCACTGCTTATCAAAGCAGTTCCAAAGTTCCATAATTCTTAACCAGCAGCTGCTTCCTTCGAGTACAAAGGAGTGAGTGAGGTTTGGAATGGTGCCCCGGGCCACTAGGAAAAGAAAGCGAGGTGGGGAGAGAGACTGGGTGTGCATAGAGGGGTCATCCTCACCAGCCCCCCAAAGTCATGGGTTAGATCTTTTTGATAACCATTGTGGGAAAAAGTGATCAGGATTCTGGGCAAGGGGGAGGTCCTCTTTTCCTCAGCAGATGCAGACACCTGGCCTTGCCTCATCCCTCCCCGAACCTGCCAGCCTCAGTACAAACACAGCCGGCTTTACCAGAACTCCGGCTGTCTGGGTGCCAAAGGTGGGAAGCCATTTCACAGCTGCTGGCTCAGCCCAACGCTGAAGGCAAACAGCCTCAGGGCGAAGCAGCGAGCTGGGTGGGAGGAGTTCTGTCTCCTCCCCAACCCCACCTCCCAGCCCCTGCCCTGCCCGGCCCCAGAATCCTGAGGCTTCAGGGTTTCTTTGCCATGATGTTTTTATTTTCAGAATGGGGCTGCCCCGTAGTCCAAAGTGTAGCCACACAGGAGATGGAGTCAGCTTCCTGGTGGGGAATGGCAGTGGGTGGGTGACCGAGGCTGGCAGTGATGCGGGAGGAGAAGGAAAGGGAGGAACCCGCCTACATTCCAGCAGGCTCCAGGCAGCAGCCCTGGATGCAACTTCCACAAGTCTTAGGGAATTGCTCCTACCCTTCCCCCCACCTCATGTGTTCAATCTCATGAATAACAATAGCTGCAGTTAAGCTAAGCACATCCCGTATCACCTCCTATTTAAACTCACAGCTACCCCACGGGGTAGACGTCACCCCCAACTGGTGATGGGGAAGTTCCAACTGGAGGTGGTACTCACTAGGCTGTGCAGCAACAAAAGGCTGAGGGTGACAAGAGAATCCCCTACAGAGAGACCCCACCTGGGGCGATAGGGGGAACAGTGAGGTTAACAGGAAAGACAGGCCCCACGGGTAAGGGTCAAAGGGAGTGGAGCTCTGAGGGTAAGCCTGAGAAGTTGCTGAGCATTTCCATTTCCCAACTCCTATTTTGGGTTGTGTGGGAAAGTCTTACTGCTTTGGGCAGTGAGGGTGGGGCTGGTTTCACAGAGGCAGTGGGACCTTCAGACCCCATGCTTCAACCCATTGGTTTTACAGATGGGGAAGCTGAGGTCTAGAGCACAAAAACCACTTGTCCAAGGTTTCCAAGAGAGCTGGAGACAGGCTGGACGAACACTCAGGTCTCTGAATTCCCAGTCCAGGTGACACCATTTTTTGGGAAAGAGAAATCCTCAGCTATTTCTATCCATGAGGATGAGAGGGAGCAGAGAGACAGATGAGGGTAGTGGGTAGGAGCTGGGTCCTCTCGATGCAGGCCTAGGATTTGGGGGGAAGGGGAAAGATACACTCCTGGCCAGGCCCTGGTTCCCCACTTTACAGTCTTACCCTCTGACTTTAGTAAGATGTTTTTCCCTCTCAACTAGTTCTGGGGCCTAGGGGTGGGGGCTGGAGGGCTGGGAAGACAAGCTGGGAAGGGTTTCAGGGCCCAAGAACAGACTGCTGGTTGCCTGTGGGCATCAAGGCCCTACTTGGGGAGGGCAGGAAGCTCAGGTTGGCTGTCACCATGTGCCCCACAGGGATGACACAGGGAGGGGAAGAGGTACACCCTCCAACCCCACTGCCACTGAGGTGGGCTTCCTCTCTTTGGATCCCTGCTAGGCCACCCACCCTCTCAGGCAGCCCCCATTGATGAGGTGCTGGTCTCAAAATTCCTGCTTTTCAAGGCCTATGTCAGGCCCCCACAAGCCAAGTTTATAAATTTTTGAAGAGAGAAAGGGAAGTGATAACATTTTAACAATCCAAGCAGCCCACTTACTTACATCATAGCTTCCCTGAAAAGATATTTTGAGAGTTTGTTCCACCTTCTCTCATTCCCACCCAGCTGTGTAGGTAGCAGGTTATGCTGGACAGTCCACGGGACTTGAAGCCACCCAGGCCTGTTCTACCCTACTTTTGATGCTATGCGGCCACACAACCCTAGATAAGTCACGTAACTTCCCTGGGGACAGGTTTCCTGGTCATCAGTAAAATGGGGATGATGCTTCCTACTGGCTTATCATGGGACTTGGAAAAGGCCTTTGCAGGATACACTGGTGCACAAACAGATTCTGATATTCCTTTACTTCACTGTCTCCTAGGGGATGGGGGCTTCATCTGTTAGGGACCTAAATACAGGACTACTGTACAGTATCTGTATCAGTTCAGGAAAATGCAGATACTGCTTACACCCCTGCACTGGCCCATTACCAGGTGCCCTTGATGGTTTCGTGATGGAGACAGAAAAGGATAGGATTAAAGGAGGGGACCCAGGATTGTAATACTGGATGAGTCTCTGATCCTGGACAAATCACCTACCCCCTCTCTGGTTGTGCTTCCTCACTGCAAATAAGAGGGCTGGCTGGGCCAGATGATCTCTAAAGTCATTCCCAACTCTAAACCCAAATATTCCCAGAGTGAGTCATTACGGTGCCAGATGTAACTGATCAGTGGCACCTAGCCCAGGCAGGGGTGGCTCTGAAAACAGTGGGGTGGCAGGTTGGAGACGAAGCAGATACTGGAGTGGCCCTGGGAGCCTCCCACCAGGCACCTACATGTGTCAGGGGGCAGAGTGGAGGGGAGAGTATGCGACTCTGGTAGTCTGTGGTCCCCCCTAGCCCCAAATCTGATGCAGCCTAGGCAGACAGCTGAGGACTAAACCAACAGCCAGGCAGGGAGCAGAAAACTCCCCAAAGGACAGGGTTGGGTGGGGCGGGGCGGGGCGGGGCCAGTCCGCCCTCTCACATTCTTTTCTGGTGCCAGAGGTTGGTGAGAGGAAGCCAAGTCTGGCAGTTAGCTAGCAAGCTGCTAGGAACACCAGGAGGGTCTCCCTAAAGCAGACCAAGGGTTGGGCAGGGGCACATCTATCTGCCATCCTCACTAGAGTGCCCCTGGGGTGCCTCTTACAAGGGCGAGCTAGTCTCTTACCCTGCCAACTCTGGAGACAGCATTAAATCAGATGATTTGCCCCCAAGTTAACTGGGACCCCAGTGACCAGCCGCATGGGAAGAAGTACATTTTTCTGGTTACAAGGGCCTGGGGGAACCCGTTTCTCCAGCCATCTCTCTTGAAAGTGGTACAGGGGCTGCCTTTCTGAACTCCTTCCTGACTGCAGAGGGGCAAATACTGTCCATCTGTTTGCAGGGGATGTGGCCCTCAGAACCAGGACACAAGAGTCCACTAGTCCTTGCTTCTGTCTTTGGGTGACCCCTTAATCCCCCCCGGGAAGGTATGGAGGGACACTCCATAGTTTTGCTACCTTTCTCAGGCCTCCCATTTGCGGAGAGGTGGAGGGCCGAGGGGAGCCACCAGCGCGAGTCCAGGCGCTCCTGGCCAGGTGCCCTGCCCCTCCCGGCCCCGCTTTGCCGCTGAGTGGGCTGGCGAGGGGCCGGAGAGGCCGGAGTCCCAGCGGCGGGCAGTGGGAGGCGGGCACCTTACCTCTCTGGGAAACGGATAAACACAGGCTTCACCCCACTAAAAGAGCCCGCGGGCATCTGCCTTCTCCATCTCTCCCCAACTCTCCCAGAGTTCCCTCCAGTTCAGATACTTATCGCCTTTGGAAAAAAATCAAGACAAGCTAGTCTTTCAGGTAGTTTCGAAGGAGTTCGGACTTTCTCACGGGTACTCAGAATCGACGTCTGGGAATAACTGGGGCCTGTGGGTTCCTCCTCCAGGGTCCCCGACTGGCTAAGCGAGTGGGTCTGCGTCGGACACCGGAGTGTGCAAGTGCCAACAACCCCTGGCCGAGCTCTCCCTGCGCCACCCAAGTCCCTCCGAGCGCCCGCATCCTCCCCTCCTCGCGGCCCCGCCACTTCTGAGACCCCACCTCAGTCACGGAGGGCACTGCCCCTCTGTCCTCGGCCAGGGCCCCGAATTCCCAGAAGGGGGTGCTCGGGCTCTCCTTGCCGCCTGCCCTTCCTGTACTCCTGAGACTCGGAGTGGGAGCAGACACGAACCCCACCCCAGAAGAGGGCCGGGAGCGGTCTCCCCGGCCCCTGCCTACTCGGCTTCAGAGAACCTCCTAGAAAC
This sequence comes from Manis pentadactyla, assembly GCF_030020395.1. NCBI lineage: Eukaryota > Metazoa > Chordata > Mammalia > Pholidota > Manidae > Manis > Manis pentadactyla. Next base: position 63,926,015 of record NC_080032.1, on the reverse strand, counting down.
GCGCCCGCCCCGCGCGTCTCCGGACCCAGCGAGCAGGCAGTTGGTGGCAACAGGCCCTTTCTTCTCCCGCCCGGAGTCGACTTCACGCGGGCGGTGCCAGTTACTGGCGCCCCCGACGTCGGACAGGGTCCCCGGGGCGACCAGGTGGCCCCGGAGAGGGGCGTTCGGCGGTCGCGCTCACTCACCCAGAAGATGAAGTTAAATCCGAAGAGTAGGTATTTGATGCACTTGGTGCCTCCTTTGACCGGCATGGTGCGGGTTAGACTGGCCTGGGCCGGACTCGTGTGGGACGGGGGCGCGCAGCCGGCACTGACGGGATCAGGTTTCGGACCAAGGTGCCGGCGGCTGCTGGCTGGCCTCGGGGCTGCACTTTTAAAAAGCGCCACTCCTCTCCGCGCGGCCGGCCTCGGTGCGCATGTGCCGTGGCCCCGCCCCACCCCACCTGCCCCGCCCCCGCCCCGCGCCGGCCGGGGCGCCCGGGATTCGCGACCTGCTTTCCCCCTCGGCCTCCCGCTCACCCCTTTCTCCGCCGAGTTGGCCGTACCCTCCACCCCACCGTGGGGGTCTTTCCAGAGCGCCACCCGCTGCTGCGTACCTGGGAGTTTTACAGGCAAGCCGCGCCCTTCCGGTTCTCGCCTGGATTCTGGGCTCCCGGCTTGAGCCCTCTACTTTCGGGGACTTTGCGCCGATTGTCGGTGTAGAGTCTCCGTACCCGCAACCGGCTGCCCGCGGAATGAGGGCTCTTTTTGCTTTGCCTCGATGTGAAGGGAAGCTGCCTGGCGTGCTTCTTTCCTGGGGCGGCTCCTTGCAAACTTCACCCTTCCAGCACACTCTCATTTGGCCCATCATGTTCAGTAGGAGGAATCAGTTTGCAGTCCCGGTGGGAAGATAGGTCGGAGGCTAATGGGAGTAATTCTCAAATACGAACAGTTTCTTGCACATGCGGTTTAGATGTCCCTGAGAAGAGAGAGTTTGTAGCCCCGCCTGCCTCTGTTCTTGCCTCTACCCCACACCACCATCCCTTTTGCCCTTGGACCACTGCGAGTTCTGGGCATTTTCCCACTCTGCTCAAAAACTTTTCTACAGTTCCCCACATTCAATAAACCAAGTCAAATTCCTCATCTTGCATTTGTTTGGGTCACTGTGACCTGCCCCCAACGCCATCGCTTCTGGGCCCACCCAGCACGTGGCATGGGGGGTGTGTAACCTCAGGTTGGCCAACCCCCCACCTCTTGCAGAAATTCTATGGCTCCTGAAACATTCCTGTTTCTCAACAAGGGATGAAGAGATATCCCTTCTTTTGAAGTCCCCAAACCCCTTTGTGTTTTTTTAAAATAAAGTTTCATTTGTTCTTTTTTATCACAAAGGCAAGAAACATCAGAAAATACCAACAAGCAAAAAGAGCATAACTGAAAATTTCACCTACCAGAAACAGCTGGTGTTAGCACTTCTAGCTCTTATTTTGCTGTTTGTTATCATTGTTAGATCTGTCTCATGGATGCATAACATTTTCAGGATCTACGTATGAGAATATATCATTAGGGGTGGAGGCTGATCCTGTTTCTGCCCTCTAGGAGCTTAGAGTCTGCTAGGGGAGGGCTTCAGGCAGCCAGACTATGGAATGAGAGTGCCGGTGGGGTCCTAGAGACAGGCTTGGGGGCTAAGCGGGAATCAAAGGAGGGCCTCTGACCCAGACTGGGAAGTGATGGGGCATAACCACAGGACAGGTTGTTGCAATCACGGGAGAATCTTGGGCAACGGCTGGGACTGGGGTTTATGGGGTCGGGGTGGGGGTTGGGAGGTGAAGGTGGGGATCTAGTAGGGGTAAGGCGAGGAGGAACATCCTGGGCTTGGACTTGGCACTCTGAGGTGAGGAGCCCCTGAAGGCTTGGAGCAGGAAATCAGTTCAACTGTGTGATTAGCTCCCTGACTACCTCTCTGTACTTTGGGCAGCTGGGTGGGGGAGGCAGGAGGGGCAGGCAGGAGGCCCCTGGAGGATAAAGACCATTGCTTGTTATCTCCAGGCCTTGGCTCAGAGCTTTGGAGGATTATTCTGGAGGTTGAGGTGTTATATCAGGGGGCCTGAAGTTAAGTAATGTAAAGGCAGCAGTGGGGAGGTTAAAGGTGAGCTGAGGACCTCGTGGAGATCAGTTGGGAAGCTGTAGAATAGTTCAGGTGAAAGACAAAGATGTGGACTAAGGTTGGGCAGTGGGTTGGAGGCTGCAGAGTGTGGCAAAACCAGAAGAGGGGACAAAATGTGGGCAGGGGAGTGGGTGAGACCCCAGAGTCAGAGCAGCAGGAGCCAGGTTCTGGATGACTGTTCTGTGTGTTATGTACTGAACCATGTGCAGAGATGAGCTGACGTTTATCCCATAGGGCAGAATCTCAGTCTGACTCTGAGTGAGGGGCAGACAAGTATGAGCTCACCGGGCAGATGTGGCCTTGGAAAAAGTGGAGGCTAAGGCTGTGTCCCCAAGTGGGCTTGGGCCAGGAGAGGCTTTCCTGTGTAGGGAACACCTCAGCAGCCGACTTTGGAAGTTGGGGTCAGTAGACAAGGTGAGGAGGGAATTGCAGGTGGAGGGAACTGTATCTGCAAAGGCTCAGAGCCGGAAACCGCAGGGGGCAGTGAAGGGGGGAAACAGTAGTGGGTGGGACACGTTTAGGCTTTGCTTCACCTCAGTCACTCACCCTAATCCACAGCCCTCCTAGGATGGTTGCAGCACTGCAGGGCGTGAGGCCCTGCACGGGGGTGGGGGGTGGGGGTGGGGTAGGAAGATGGTGTTGCATCGTGTGGCTCTCAGACAGAGTCCACCTAGCTGGAGAGAACAGGTGGAAGGGAAGAAAAGATTTTATCTTTTTATGTCCTCCTCCCCTCCCCTGCCCCACCCCCACCCCTTAATGAGCACAAGTGGGGAGGAGTTCAGTAAATATTTAAGTTTATAATAGAAACTACTTCTCAGGGTAATCCTGAGTTTGGGAGAGGTAATCCGCCAGGGGAGGGGGCTCAGTCCAGAGCTTGTCGCACAAGTGCTCCAGAAAGTTGGCTGTTGTTACAGTTACTATTATTCACACTCTATAAACAGTTGTGGGGGCCTATGGTTAAGCCCCAAATTACATACGATCAAGAGTGAAGAGATCTGAGTTCCCACTGTCTGCGCCTGGGTGTCCTCCCTGCCCAATGACCGCTTGGGGCAAGGAGGTGTCAGTGTGTCTGCCGTTCTGACCTGCGCGGCAACGCGCCCTGGCCAGAGCGTGTTTACTTCAGGCGTTGAGTCGTACAGGCAACCAGAAGAGGGAGAGATGGAAAAAATATGGTTTGCTTTAACGGGAAGGGGAAAATCTGGGCAAGCCCTTGAGTCAGAGATCACATGGAGGGAGTAAGGCCTTCCAGGCTTTGTGGCGCTGCAGAGGGGAAACTTTTCCTCCCTTCCCTCAGGGCATCCTGTTTCTGGGGGGAAAAACCCTTGCTCTGGCTGAGGGTCCACTTTGGCTCTTGTGAGCCCCCTGGTGGTAAAGTTCGAACACAGGGGCCCAGCCAGCGAAGGATGGGCCACACCCTTCTCCCTGGAGGGCTCTTACTCCAGCTGTGCGTGACAGGGCAGGACCTACACTCTCACAGTCCGCTGACACCAGCCGCCACGCCAGGAGCCATCGTGGGGCTTGTTTCTCCTTGATACTGCTGCAGCTTTTAGCCCTGCGGACCAACCCTCAGACATGCCTCCCTCAGTGTCCCTGGTGCTATCCCATCTTAGTCGTTCCCTTCATTTCTAGAAACTTCTTTACTGCTCCTCTTACTAAGCTCAAATGCCTCCACTTCACGAAGCCTTCCTTGAACAGCCCGTCTTTTCCTCCATGGATTACCCCGTTTGAATCTCTTGCAGTTATCTTACAGGGAAAAAGGGATTTTGCACAGGTGATAAAGTTAAGCATCTTGAGGTGGGAGGTTATCCTGGTTATTCTGGTGGATCCAGTGTAATCATGGAAGTCCTCACGCAAAGAAACCAGAGGAGGGTCTGAGCCAGAGAAGGAGCGGTGAAGGTGGACTCAAGAGATCCCAGAGATGTGGGGCCATGTGCCCAGGAATGAATGCGGGCAGCCTCTAGAAGCTGGAAACAGCAAGGAAGCAGAGTCTTCTCGAAGGCTGCCAGGAGGAACAAGTGCAGCCCTGTCAACTCATTTTAGACTTCGGACCTTCAGAACTGTAAAATAACATGTATTATTTTACGCCACTAAATTTGTGGTAATTTGTTATGGGAGCAGTAGGAAGCTCTTGTCTCAAAATAAGCATCAAGGTCAGAATTCATAATCTCTGGGGGCCTCCCCGCACCGGAAACCGATTTCCTTTCTCCTGAGCCCTCGCACTCCCACCAGGCAGCACCAAACCTCAGGCCATCTGCAGCTCTCTCCGTTCTGCTGGCAGGCACCAGAGGCTTTCCAGTTTGAAGGTGAGGAGGCAAGCCTGAGGTAGGGGACGGTGACTTAGCAGCAGCATCACCGCAGGTCTTCTGAGTCTAGCTCCGTGTTGGTGCCTCAGCTTTCCTTCCTCTGCCACTGCCCAAGGTGGGGGCTGTGATACTGAAGCTCTTCCTCAGCCCCAGAAGCCGTTCTTCCTGCCTTCCCATGTCCCTGGCATTCACTTGTATAATCTGCACAAATCCTTGGGCCGATTGCCGTGTGATACCATTGGGCTTGAATTGCCCTACTCTTGCCTGTAAGCTCTTCTCATGGCATGAAACACATGCACAGTCATTGTGGAGACCACCTATGCATGGTGTGGAGTTTCTGAAGCTTTTAGAAAGGTGGCTGGGGGTGACAGCTCATGTGCCGGAGAACACCATTCTAAAAACTTGCTTTGGGTACTCTTCCTTCAGACTGGCGCTCTGTGGCAGCCACACCTGCCTGTCTCCTGCCCCCAGCCCAGCCCCTGCCGGCCTCCTGGCCCAGGCTTTCCTGTCCATGTGGAGCAATGAGGCTCTCACCTGGCATCTCCAGTGTTTATACTCTACCTCCCACTACCCCAACTCAGCGAAACAAATCATATTTCTCAGGATCTGTCCTCTTTAGAAGATTGGGGGGCACAGAGGAGTTGTAAGCAACTGACAATATCTGCCTTTTGTTATCCTTCTAAAGCTTGTGCTTTGCTCTTTCAACTCATCTTTCTTGCTCAAAAACCTTCCAACTCCCCCTACTTCTGAACTGTTTTCCATGGCATTTATCACCCTCTGACGGAGTGGAGGATTTCCTTAGTGTGTGTACTGTTTATTACTTGCTGCCTCCTGCCAGAATGTAAACTGCGCTGGGGCAGGGAGTTTTGCTTGTCTTCTTGTAGATGGATCCCAAGTGCCTTCAACAGTGCCTGACATGCAGTAGGTGCTCGATAAATATTTACTGAATGTTTGAAAAGCTAATGTCCCAGTTCTTAGATCATCACAAAGGTCCTCTGCTCCCGTCTTAACCTGTATTGACAATTCAGTTTCCTCTATGAGGATTCTGAATGCTTCCACATCTGTGCCTGGGTTCCTGCCTTCTCTTTCCTCAGCCTCAGCTCCTGGCCTGGCCTCCTGCCTTCTCCCTGGATGCAGCAGCTGAGCCCTTGCATTCCCCTACGTCCCAGCATCCAGACCATTCTGAGCACCTCTTTGTGCTTTCTAGCAACTTCTTTCTGAATCACCCACTAGTCTCTGATCAGACATTGTCCTGCATGGTGATTTCAAGTTTCATGCATCTATTAAAAAAAAAAATCTCCCCAACTAGATTATCAGCTTCCATAGTACCCACAGCAGGTTCTCTACAGACAATGAAAAAAATCAGTGCAAAGAGCAACCACTTCAGTGGGCACATCTGATGTGCCAGATGCTGTTCTAACTGCTATATGAAAACTCATTTAATCCACCAATGACCCTATGAGGTCGATTGTCTTATTATCTCCATTCTACAAATGGGGAAACCGAGGCACAAGGAGGTTAACTAACTTGCTAGGAAGCAGCAGAGTCAGGATTTGAACCCAGGTGGTCCAGCTCCAGCGCCCAGGTGCTCAACTGTCTCTTCACAGGGTGAGTGGATGTGTTAACATTGGCACCATTCTTTGTCTTTTTTGCCCTTTGATTGTAGAGGTGGGCAAAGGGGCCGCAGGTAACACCCCAAGGGTTGTGCCATCGTGAAGGTGCCTCCCAGCAAGCTGTGTCTTAGGGACCAACGACAGGTGCTGGGTTTGCACCTTGGGCTGCCTCTGCTGGTGTCCTTCTGAGCCTCTGTTTCCACAGCTTGGAGCTGGGAGGATTTCTGCCTTTCCCCTCTACCTGCCGAGTGGGGATGGCAGCTGACTTCTGTTTTGGATTCAGGAGGAGGATTAGAGGCTGGACAAAGGAGCAGTGTGTGTGTGTGTGTATGTGTGTGTGTGTGTGTGTGTGTGTGTCTGGACAGAGGAGCAGTGTGTGTGTGTGTGTGTGTGTGTGTGAGGCTGGACAGAGGAGCAGTGTGTGTGTGTGTGAGGCTGGACAGAGGAGCAGTGTGTGTGTGTGAGGCTGGACAGAGGAGCAGTGTGTGTGTGTGTGTGTGTGTAAGACCTGGGACCCTAAGGTGTGGTTTCAGGCAGGTATGGGCAAGTGAAATGTAGTGAAGGTGAAGCTGAAGGTGAGAAGCCGTCACTAATGTCACCCAGGACCTGTGGGAAGGCTTCAGAGAGGAAGAAATCATGTGGAGTCATTGCCTGCAGGTAAATAAGGTCTGGGCCCCAGTCAAGTGGCACAGAAGGACCCAGGTAATGTGGCCTCTGCTGGGGTCTGTTGTCTGTCTCTACTTTTAGCACCTGGTGAGCTCTAGCCATTTTGCATTTCTTTTTTCCTTCTCTATCTCTTTCTTAATAACATCTTAATTTTGGAATAATTTTAGGTTGCAAATATAGTATAGCTTCTGCAGTGTTAACGTCTTACATAAATATGGTATATTTGTCAAAACTAAGAAGTTAACATTGGTAAAGTCCTATGAACTAACTGCAGGTTTTATTCAGATTTCACCAGCTTTTCCACTAATGTCCTTTTGCTGTTCCAGAATCCAATCCAAGATCCAAGACCACTTTAGTGTTTTGCATTTCTTTTAATTCTCTGAACTCTCTTGAGCTCCTTTTCTTTGTCTGCAGTCTCTTTTGTTCTTAACAAACTCCTATTCAACCTGCAGCAGCCCATCTTTTAGGTCGGGGATAACATGGGGAAGTTGACAAGAGTGGGTTTTGTGATCTGTTTGCAATATTAGATGGGAAGAATTGCCCCTCCTCTTTCACACCCAGGATCTCATTTGACTCTCATTATGTTTCCTTTACGCAAATACAAGCAAATACTAACATATAATATTACTCACTCCCCCCACCAGCCATGGTTACTCACAGGACTGTGTCTACAGGTGACTTCCGTGGGATAGCACAGGCGGCTGGTGACAGACTCGAGAGCTCAGGTCTCCTGACTTCTGGTTTCTTGCCCCCTCTCTCCTTCATGCTCTTCCTGTTTCTCTGATCCTCCATCGTCCCCTCTGGGTGTGCTTTGGTGCAACTCCTGGCTCAGTTTGGTGGGTGGTGGGTTTCCTGTGGTGTCTCACCACCCTGCATGTTTAGAATGATTGCATCGTCCTTGACTTTGGGGACTTCCCTTAGGTTGTTCCAACATATTGTTGCTACTGTCCCCCCCACCCTTCCACCTAAGTCTGCCAGGAAGGCCAGGAAAGTCCCCAGAATGCCAGGCCCCTGGGCTACCTGACTCTATCCACCACCTGGGGCTCTGGCAGGGCCTCCCACCACCCCCACCATCCTCTCTGTCCCCAGGTTCCCACTGCCTGCGTGCTTTCCCATACCAGCCACCCATTGGGGGCCCTTTGGGAGGCTAACTCTCCATGAGGCATTAGATTTATGTTTTCATCTAAATTTAACTTTAATGTAGACCATTCATTTACATGATTGAAAAATAAAGATATAGGTAAGCATGTAAATTAATTCAACCATTGTGGAAAGCAGTATGGAGGTTCCTCAAAAAACTCAAAATAGCAATACCATTTGACCCAGGAATTCCACTCTCACGAATTTACCCTAAGAAAACAGAATCACAGATTCAAAAAGACATATGTACCCCTATGTTTATTGCAGCACTACTTAAAATAGCCAAGATATGGAAGCAACCTAAGTGTCTATCAGTAGATGAATAGATAAAGAAGATGTGGCACATATACACAATGGAGTATTATTCAGCCATAAGAAGAAAACAAATCCTACCATTTGCAGCAGCATGGATGGAGCTAGAGGGTATTATGCTCAGTGAAATAAGCCAGGTGGAGAAAGAAAAGTACCAAATGATTTCCTTCATTTGTGGAGTATAGCAATGAAGCAAAACTGAAGGAACAAAACAGTAGCAGACTCGCAGACTCCAAGAAGGGACTAGCAGTTACCAAAGGGGACTCGTGGGGAAGGGTGGGTGGGAAGGGAGGGATAAGGGGATTAAGGGGCATTATGATACATATAATATAGGGGGTGCACGGGGAAGGAAGTATAGCACAGAGAAGACAAGTAGTTAACTCTGTAGCATCTTACTATGCTGATGGACAGTGACTGTAATGGGGTATGTGGGGGGGGAACTTGATAATGGGGGAGTATGTAGTAATCACAATGTTGCTCATGTGAAACCTGAACATAAGACTGTATATCAGTGATATCTTAATAAAAAAAAAAGAAAGAAAGAAAAATAAAAATAAGGATATAAAAGAATAGAGTGAGAAATATCCCTCCTGGAAAGCTCTCCTGTTACAGACTAGGAGAGATTTAAGAGTTAAAGCAGCCAAGTGTGTGGGACTCTCTGGGGTCCTGGTTCCAACAGACATATTACTAGAAAAAATTTCATGGGCAATTACAGAAATTTAAATATGGACTAAATGTTAGATGATATTAAGAAACTACTGTTAATTTTATTAAGTGGATATATGGCATTGCAGTGTATTTTTGATAAAGCCTCTCTCTTAGAAATACATACTGAAGTTTTTATGGCTAGAAGGATATACTGTCTGAGATGTGCTTTAAACTTTTCATTCCCTTCCCAAAAAATGGGGGGATAGATGAAACTCAAATGGCAAAATGGTGGTAATTGTTGACACCGGGTGATGAGTATGTGGGATTCATTATGCTGTTCTCTCTACTTTTGTGTGTGTCTGAACACTTCTGTCATGACAAGGGAAATCCCCACCAGCCTTGTCCCCTCCCCCACCCTCTCCCAATGACCAATATTGGTTTCATGTGTTGTTCGTTATGCAAATACTCATTTACATCGTTCCTCACTATCCCTCCCACAGCATTTTAGCACCTGGCTATGGTGCACTCACCTTTCCCTGCTTTCTTTTTGCGGAAGGCAGACTAGTGCCCCACAGACGTCCACATCCTGATCCCCGAACCTGTGACTGGGTTACATCCATGGCAGAATGACTTTGCGTATGAGTGTAAGGTTGAGGACTTTGACACGGGGAGATTCTCCTGAGTTCTAGAGGTGGACTCAGTCTCCTCACAAGGATCAGAGACTCTTTCCTGGGTGTGGTCAGAGGGAGTGTAACAAAAAGCCAGAAAGACAGGATGACGCTGGCTTTGAAGCTGGAGAGGCGCCACAAGCCAAGGAATGAGAGGACTGCCTCTAACAGCTGCAAAAGGCCCCAAAACCCTGCCCGAAAGGCCCCAGACAGGAATGCAGCCCTGTGGACACCTTGACTTTAGCCAGGTGATGCCCATGCACTGGACTTCTGACCTCCAGAAATGCAACGTAATAAATCTGTGTGAGAGGTGCTATAGCAGTGGTAGTAAGTTACTACATTATATCTTGGGGGCTATTTCTTTATCAGGAAAGAGTGCAGAAGCTTTAGTTCCTCCTGATTATATACTGGGATTGAAGTCTGACAGATCTGGGCTTGAGTCCTGGCTCTGCCACACACCAGCTGTGCAGTTTTGGGCAAGCTATGTCACGTCTCTGAGCCTATCTCCTTATTGTAATAACAGCACTGGCTGCATAGGGTTGACCCTGCTCTGAGGGCTGAATCGTACAGTGCACAGGAAACATTGAGCACAGTGCCTGGCACACAGTTAAAGTGCAGAAAACCGACAGCTGTTAATAATAGTATTAACGTTATAATTTTTGTAACAAGGAACTTTCCCTGGGTCCTCTCTTTGAATTCTTTATGGACCCAGGAGGCAGCACATGATTAGCGCTTGATTTTGCAGTACACATCCTTTCTCGTCTTGCATACTTGTTTCCCTTTGTGTGTGAGCCCTGTTTCCCTGGGCAGTGGCAGTGGTGTGAGGGCAGGGGCTCTGTTCAGCCGTCTTAGGACTGCATACATGCCGCCTGAGTGATATACACTCACCAGCAGCTTACAGGAGAGGCTGGCCACGACGGCTCTCCCACTCTTTCTAAAGTTGAGGCTTCCTTCTTCCCACACTTAGGGCATGTCTGGGGCACAGATGGACCCTGGCAGGTTCCCGTGCTGTTCCCACACGGCATAGCCTCTCAGAGTAAAGGGGACTTCCAGGATCCCACTCCGTGATGCCAACAGCCAGCTTTGTGTGAGCTCAGCCCCTCCTCAGGTGGCCGCTCCACTACTGGGTAGTCCTGATTATTGGTCAGGATCCCCCCTCCTTGTAACCCTGTTCGGTGTTCAACTCCTTGTCCATGTTCTGGGGCCCCATGGAGTGAGTCTGTTTTGCTTTCCAAACGGCAACCTGACTCCTTTTAGGTGAGTGTGGGGTGGGAGAAGCAGCGTCATAGACTTGGGGGACAGAGGGGTGGGTCCAGTCCCAGCTCTGCCTCTTGCTTGCTGAGTGGCCCTGGGATTATGTGAGTCTGTTTTGTTTTCATAAGGAATGAAAACCTTGTTTCTGGATCACTGTGGAACCCTAAGGAAAGTATCCCCACACAGTGAACATCCCATAAGTGCTGCATCCAGTCCCAGTGGCTCCAGGCCAGGCTTCTGCGTCCCTTACCTGCTCCTTGGGCAGGAGGCTTGCAGGCTGCCCTGCCCCTGCCCTGCTACTCTGGGTGCGGGGCACTGACCGCTGCCCCAGGCCACCCTTCAGGGATGGGCAGCCCTGACTGCCTGGAATGTTCCTTCTGCGGAGGGACAGTCGTCGCCCCCAGTTCTTGCCTGACCCACAGTGGGCCTTCTCTCTGCCCTGGCTACTGGGCGGGACCCCTCTCTCCTCGCTGGGGAAAGCACTGTCCTGTCCCATAGCTGCACGCCGATGCCTGGGCAAACCCCTGCTTCTGTGGCCTCTGTGCCCTGCGGTCTGAGGCTCCTCCCCACCACACAATCCCACCAATGCTAGTGCTTTTGCTCCGCATAGAAACTACCTTATTTTTAGCTCTGTCCTGGGCCGTCATGCTGCACCCTTCTCTGCATGAACTTGTCCAGATCTGCATGTTCGTTGTTTTCCCAAATCCTTCTTGCCACAGGAATGCACTCTGGCCACATTCACATGGGTTTTGCCCACATGTCTCCCTCCACCCAGTCCCCCACTGCTCCCCCTGTGCCACCCCCATTTGCTTGTACACATCTATTTCTGCCACAAACACTTTCCAAAGTATCTCCCCATCTCCTGGGCCACCCCCGTCCCTCCCTCCAGCAGAGAGGAACAGTCCCAGGAAATAGTGGTGGGGAGCCATTATTGGCTTCTTGGCCTGTGAGCCCAGCTGGGGAGGGTGTGTTTACGAATGTGTACACGCACACACACACACATGCAGACACACACAGTCACATGGGGTCAGCTGTGGCTGGATCAGCCCGCTTCCCAAGGCAAAAGTTTTTAACCCAGAGATTACTGCCTTTTTCCTCTCAATTTAAATTTAAGATGAACAAACAACCCCTTTTTGGACAAAGAGTCTTAAACCAGCACTGACCCAGAAAACCAGATTTCTAAATTGAAACAGGCAGCATTCCCCAGGCCTGGTGGGGTAGCTTCACCTCTCTTGAGACCAGCTGGGCTCCTCCCGTCTTGAACATGGATTACGCTGTCTGTATAGCTCCAGGGGATCGCTCTATCTCTAAACGTAGACTGGAAGCTGCTTGAGGGCTTGGGACATTTTGTTCTCAAGCCTTTTCTATCCCCAGTTCCTCAGGGTACACTCCAAATTCCTTAGGGCCTATGATATAATGTCCACACCATGTGGCGCATCTGGAGCTCCTTGCTTCTGCCCCCAACACATACCCTGGACTCTTGGATGTTTCTGGAAATGGACAGGCACACTCCCACTCTGGCCTGGGCCCTAGCTGTACCCTCAGCCTGGATGCCTCTCCACCAGGATCCTTCCTTCTCTGACGCCTCTGCACCCCTGCCAGATGGCTTCTTGACCTTCCATATGGCCCAGCCTAGCCCACCCCGTGCATGTCTATCCCCGCCCCTGCTCTGTTCCCTCCACTGTCCTATCACCACTTGGCAATGGTGTGCATTCATTTCTTTTTGTCTTTGTCTCCTTCCACGTGAATGGAAACCTCATGGGGGCAAAGGCTACTCCTTCTGTTTGCTGCTGTATCTCCAGGGCCCAGGCCGGGTCCACAGTGGGTGTTAATACTCATTTGTTGGAAGAGAAAGGAGTGTGGACAGGTGAATGACTGGCAGCTAAGCCTCTCAGCCAGGACAGCTGGGCCCCTGGATAAGGGTATTTTCCAGGCCGAGCGGGGCCCTCTTGGCCTCCCTCTAAGGGCTGAATGGCCACCTGCTAGCCAGGCCGGACGCAGAGTGGGGAGGGCTGATGTGCCAGGCCTGGCTGGAGGTGAGGGGTTCCCGGTGCATCAGCCAGCCATTCTTGCCCTTCCCTTCCTGTGTGGTGAGTCAGCAGGGCTGGGGAAATGAGCCAGGGAAATGGCCCCTATCAGGACTACAGCAGGGTTAGGGGTCAACAAAACAAGACCTTGCTCATCACCCCTACCCCGCCCCGACTCTGCCTGGTAGGGCTGCCTTGTCAGTACCTGCCATCTCTGTCTTGGTCCGTGTGTGTCTGGTATGTGTTGAATTGTATCCCCCCAAATTCATATGTTGAGGTCCTAACCCTCCAGTACCTCAGAATATTTGAAAACAGGTCATTGTGGATATAATTAGTCAAGTTAAAATAAGGTCAAACTGGAGTAGAGTGGGCCCCTAATCCAGTACAATTGGTGTCCTTATAAAAATAAAGCTGTGTGAGCATGGGTAAGTGTGGAAGACATTGTGTTAAGTGCAACAGGCCGGACCCAAAAGACAGATGTTGTGGGATTCCACTTAGGAGGTGCCGAGAACAGTCAAATTCATAGAGACAGAAAACAGCGCGCTGGTTACCAGGGGCTGGGGAAGAGGAGATGGGGAGTTAGTGTTTAATGGTTCTGGAGTTTCTCCTTGGGAGGATGGAAAGGTTCTGGAGATGGGTGGGGGTGATGGGTGCAGGGCATTGTGAGTGTGCTTAATGCCACTGCACTCTATAGCTGACAATGGCTGAAATGGTAAACTTTTTTGTTATGTATATTTTAACACACACACACACACGAATACTACATGAAAAGAGAGAGATGCTTTATAAAGGGTACGTTGTGAAGGCACTGGGAGAACCCCCCTACAAGCCAGGAATACCAGTGATGGCCGGCCAATGGCCCTCAGCCAGCAAACCACCCCTGCTGACACCTTCATCTCAGACTTCCGGCCTCCACAACTGAGAGACAGTACGTTCCTGTTGTTTAAGCCTCCGGTCTGTGGAACTTTGTTGTGCAGCCCCAGGAAACGAGTCCAGTAGGTCTCTGGCTCACCAACACTTCCTCGCAGGGGCCTGGATTTCTGGAATTCAGGCTGGAAGAGAGGAGGAGATGGTCTGTAGACTTGTGCCTTTGCCTTCCTTTCATCCTGTTTGTTCTCTTGGTCACCCTCTCCTCCTTGACTCCTTCCCGCCTCTCCTCTCTCCGGTCTCAGCACAGGTCCTGTTACTGGTTCACTGTCTGTTCCCCCACTAGCCTGTAGGTCCAGGAAGCCAGGGGCCCCTTGTGCTCCTTTGCTGCTGGGTCCTCAGGGCTTGGCGCTTTGGAGGCAGTCAGGACATGCTTGCCAGGAGCCTTGTCCCTCTGGGCCCACTCAGGGATGCTTTGGCAAAAGATGTGTGCTGACGGCAAGCCAAGCAGGGGCAGGAGAGTGCCATGGTGGCTGTGCCAGCTGGTCGGGGCCTCTCCTGGGTAGGCAGATGCGATTGCAGAAAGTCCTGCAGAGCTGTCCAGGCAACCCTGATGCTCTGGGGCCGGGCAGGGGCCTGGCGGACGAAGCCTTTTCCTTAGGTCCACTCAACTCAAACCTAGCACCTGTCCAGGAATAGAAAGACCAAAGAGAAAGGCTTCCTGTATTATGTAAGGGAGAGCCTGGGACTGGCATGGGAGAGCAATGCTGGGGGACATAGGGGCACATACACCTCCTTCTCTTTACTCCTGCCCCAGCCTGCTGCTCCCCCAGGGAGCAAAAAAGGAGGAAACAAGTTATCTTCTCATTTTTTATTCATACACTCCGTGATCTTTATGTCTGACTGTGTGACAGTGGTTAGGCCAAGGATGGAGAGATGGATAGACCCAGGCTCCAAGCTCAAGAAGCTCACTGTCTGGATGGGGAGGCAGATGAGTAAACTGCCCTGGAACAGGGCCACAGCTGCTCTGACGGGGTCCACATAGGGGCCTGTGGGCGTAGAGGAGAAACTGAACGCAGGACTTGGTGAAGGATGCATGCAACAGGTGCCGGCAGAGAGAGACCTTGAAGGACCAATAGGTCTTGGCCTGTAGGAAGGGGAGAGGTTGGGGAATGGAGGAAGCATAATACAAGCAGAGGGAATGGCACCTGGCAGGGTGGGAGGTTGTGAAAGGGCTCTGTAGGTGTAGGGTAAGGGGCTTGGGCACTGGGCCGTGGCAGGCGATTAAAGGGAGCTGAGGTCACAGAGAGAGGGTGCCCCAGCGTGCCTGGTGTATCAGGCTTGAGAGTGAGGCTGGTGTATCTAGGCACCATGTGGTGTGTTGGCTATTTCCCATTCACCCCCCTCACTGCCAGCCCACCCGTTCTCCACCCTCTGCTGACCTTTTTCACACACTGCCTCATTCACTCGGGCTCCCTGGCCCTCAGGAGAAGAGAGAGGTTGGGGTATTCATCTCACTGTTGCCTTGTTGCACCCCAGGCAGTGACTGCATCCCAGTCACAGCTCCTGCTAGGCACCCCCTCCCGTGGCTCCAGCTCCCCTTGGCCCTGGTAACGTGGCTTCCTCTCTGTGCCCCTTCATGGGAGGGAGGGGGAGGCTGTAGCCACTGCCAGGCTCCAGGGGCCACTCCATTCCAGCTCAGTTCGCTTGACCCCACCTTCAACTCTCTTCAGAAAACCCCCTCCGAGTGTCCCCTCAGCTTCCTTCTGGAAGCCTGCCAGGTGTGTGTGGGTGGGCTTCACCTGCATTTGGTGGGGAAAATAGCCCCCATGGTGGTGTAGACTGGAGGGGGAGACGGAGGCAGGGATGCAGTGAGGACGCCATTTGAAGCCCAGGGGATAGGTGATGGGCCAGCGGTGAGGCGGCAGCGGTCGGGATGGAGAGAAGGGGCCAGAGCTGGGAGGCGTTTCGGAAGTAGAACTGTCATGTTTTGGTGACGGATTGGGTGGGTGGTGGAGTTGAGCAGAAGGGAAAGATGGACGCCCCCCCACCAGGGCCCTGCTGGGAAGACACGAAGTGTCACCTCACAACTGTGCATAACAAGCCTGAAAATAGGATGTTCCCAGTTCCGACTCAGGACTGTGGAGTCTCACCCTGTCCTTAGGCACCCTCGGAGATGGTGGTTTGGATTCTAATGGGTGAAACTGTTACCTAGTGAGAGGAGGTTCAGGGAATCCGAGACAGAGCCACTGCGTGAGGAGAAGGCAGCTTGCGGTGCTGAATGGGTTCAGCACGGGGCACAGTCAGGCCAGCCTTCATCCCATCAGCCTCTGCGGAAAGCGGTACCTCAGACTTCCTGTAAGAACCTCCCTGTCCCCACTCTCCGCACACACGCTCTGGGTGGCGCTGCCGCAGCTCTGTGAGTCCGCCCCACAGGCCCACTGGCCCAGGCCACGCGCTGTCCTCAGAGCCACAGTGATGAGCTCTGGAGGGCTTGTCTCCAGCCAGAGCCGAGAGCCTGCAGCGGGGTTTCTGGGAGAGAGGCAGGGGCTCCATCCCGAAGGCTTGAACTTGGAGGCCAAAATGCTGGACACTCTGGGTCCACTTTGTCATCGCAGGTGGCCTTCGAAGACACCAGCTCAGAGAAGAGATCAAAGCTCAGCTGAGGAATGGAGAGAAACCAGGTATTTGAGGCAGTGTAACCCGCAATCGGCCTGCACTGGGAGGCAGCCCAGCCCTGCCCCCGGACTCATCAGCTACGTGAGCTCATATTTGGTTTCTTTTCTTTCCTTTTTTTTGCCATTTGTTGCTGAGAGTCCCAGATGAAACACTTTAGTCATCGTCAAATTTTGCCTCATGTTCTAGTGTTTTAGAGACAGTGCCTCAGGTGGTCAGATCGTCACATCGCCCCGCTCCCTCCATCTCCGGTCCATGTTCATAAAGCACCTGCCTCCTTGGAAGGCAATGGGAGGAAAGGGGAGGTGAACTGTAGAGTGATTTTCAAATTTCAGTTATTATACATACACTCCTGGAGGGCAGAGCCGAGGTGTTTCGTAGGCACCACAGAGGCTGCTGAAGCGCCTCCCACAGAGCAGGGGGTCAACCAAACAGGCAGAGCGTTAGTTTGAATTGAACACCCTTCACGCTTGCTGTCTCCATAGTAGAGGTGAGGAAAGCAGGGTCCCACACAGAGGAAGGGTCAAGCCTCTGGACGCTGTCCCCACACTCAGCTGAAGCCAGCAGTGGTGAGGACACCCTGGTCTCGGCAGCTCTGTCACTAACCCGGGGGGCAGGTGACGGGGTGAATCCCAGCCTGGTTTCCTTGTCATACAAATAAGGTCAATCCCCACCTGTGCGCCTCGGAGGGCTCCGCGTGCAAGGACTTTGAAGATGGCAGGTGCAGAGTTTTAAAGCGGCAAGGCTGCCTTCAGACTCCTGCTCGGAAGGCACCAAGTGAGTTAGGGTGCTCCGGTGTCTCGGGGCTCACCAAGCAGCCTCATCTGCACAGTTTCCTTTGGTTCTCCCAGGCTGAGGTACTTCAGGGCCACCGTTTCTTCCAGTGATGGAGGAGGATGTCGGGTGACTTGCTTAAGGCCAGCCTGCAAGTTAGAGGCTGTAGCAGAACTGACGTGCAGGTGGCCTCTGCCTCACCTGTCAGGAAAGCAAGTGTCTCTCAGGGACCTGCTCACAGATGGTGCTGCATAAACGCTGAGGGCTGGGCTCCCAGGACAAGAGGTTGTCCCAAGGCCTCCACAGAGGGCCACTCTGAGATGGCCTTGCTGTGGCCAGGCTGGAGGGGGCGCTGGAGGCCCAGGTTACCCCGAGGTTGACTTGGGGGGTGGTGCTTTCCTGGTGGAGGTGGGCATGCTGCAGCAGGATTTGGTGACCTGCTCTCCTGGCAGCGAGGGGAGGCAACAGACACCATCCGCCTGCTGGTGAATAGCTCTTCCTGCCATTGTTCTCACTGTGCCCGGGTCCTGACCACAAGCCAGGGATGCCTTTGTAGTAATCACAGCAACACCCTGTACTTCCCCTGTGGTCCATGGAGGCTCCTGAACGTGCTCACTTATGGGAGGCCTCCCAGACACCCACTTCCTCCTCCTGTCCTGGACGCCATCCTTGCAGGAGGAGACGGCTGTCCTCATGGTGTGACCTGAGGGCCTGGGAGGGCCTCTGCCCCTGCAGCTCTCCCCTTGGGGGCACCTTCCTTCCTGATGATATCTCTGGGCCACAAAATACTAGCATCTCAGCAGAGTGTTTTCTGACTTAGGCACTGCTTAAGAGCCTTACATACTAATTTTGTCAACAGAGCGACATTATCACCTGATGGAAACTGACACTTGGAGGCGGCCAGTAAACCCCCAAGGACACATTGTCAGTACGTGCAGGAGTAAGGTTTGCAACCTTATGTATACAAGGCTGGAGCTTATGCCCTTCCACCCTGCTGCACTACCTCTGATGTGAGCCTGGGACGTAGAGGTGGGTAAACATGAAATGGAGCCATTCATTCCTGAGTCACTTTTTTAGGATTTTTATAAAATAAAAGCACTTCTTATTTTAGAACTATTTTAGATTTACAGAGTTCTTGTGCAGCAATAGCACAGAGGATTCTTGTATACCTAGTCCCATTTCCCCTGTTATTGATACCTTATGCTAGAGTGGTTCATATGTTGCTATTAGTGAACCAATATTGATACAGTATTATTAAGTCAAGTCTGTAGGGCATTCAGATTTCGTTATGTTTTACCTAATGTCCTTCCCATTCCAGGATCATGTCCAGGACACTGCATGACAGTTAACTGTCACATTTCCTGTGGCTCTTCTCGGCCCTGACAGTTTCTCAGGTTTCCCTTGTTTTTGACAGGCTTAACAATTTTGAGGAGCACTGGTCAAGAATTTTGTGGAATGTTCCTTAATTGGGATTTGTCTGAATTTTTCTCGTGATTAGGCTGGGATCATGGGCTTTGGGGGGAAGACCACAGAGGGAGGGTGCCATTTTTATCACATATCAAGGGCGCACATGGGCAGCATGACCTGTGACTGCTAAAGCCGACCTTGATCACCTGGCTGTGGTCGTGTTAGCCCACTGTAGTTGGTCTCTCTTTCTAATACTGTACCTAAGAGTTATCTTTTGAGCACTAGGAGAAGAAGCTAGTGACTCTCCTAGAAGCCAGGAGATGAACAGGAAAAGCATTTGCACCTGGCTAGGGGAAGCCGGTGGTCTTTGGGGCAGGCCTGGTGCAAGGGGAGAGAGAGTCCAGGTTTGGGCCCGAGTCTCCACTCAGCACAGCCCATGGGTGGGAGAGCCTCCTGTGCATTCCCTGGAGGACTTGGCAAGAGGAACTACGCCTCTTGGCTCAGGCCTCATTTTCACATCTTGATAGAGCGGTCCTGTAATCCGTCACAGGGATTTGGTGACAGAACCACACGAGGACACATGCTGTTCAGCTCTGAACTCCCATCTATCTCACCACGGGACCACTTGGCCTAAGCGGTCAGGATAAATGAATATTTGTTATCAATCCTGAAATTATTTTGTAGATTAACATCATTACATTGCATTATACTTGGGGTTGAAAAGGTAAATTTTGCAATATAAATATTTAAAATCAATCACAAACTCTGTAGCCTGTTTGGGTACTTCTTCATTTTATAAAATATATAGACTGATGCTCTCCAAAGATGGATGGGGCCTGGGCCCTCTCATGAGACCCCTGAGGGACTCTGCCTCCTTGTAGCACCGGGAGGCTGGTGAAAGAGGAACTGGGGGCCAGCTGGACCCTGTGGCCAGGTCACGTGTTTAAGTCTATCTATTTTGGAGCATGAACTAAATGTGTGAGACTGAATATGTATGGTTGGTCTGAGAGACATGGCTCTGGCTGGGGCCAGACTTTGGTCCCGTGCTGGGAGTAACGTAGGAAAATAAAGGGATGTGTTGGTGGGAGGTGGTCCTCTGTGATTTTCAGCACAGCTCCTAATACCCGCCACTGAGCTGACAGAATTAGGGATAAATCCTGTGGGTGTTTGGGGGTATGGGAGTTACCTGTTAAATGAAAATACCCCTAGGATATGAAATAATTAGCTGTTGGCAACTAATAAAACAGAAGAGGTCAACCAGCTTCTTGAGAAGAGCGAAGTCCTAGGAGAGGTGGACTCAAGGCAGAAGCCTGGAGAAGGGAGGAGGCAGGGCTGCAGAGAGCAGAGTGGGAGACCCGGAAAGGGCGCCACAGACCTTCCTGGTCCGTGGACAGCTGTCCTGGTGACACCCTGTTTATAGCTGGGTGACCTTGGATGAGTCACCCCATGATTCAGTTCCCCCACTTCTCTGTAACATGGAGACGGTCAGGTGGTCAGGATGGGGCCCCTTTCCTCATGCCCCCCCTGCACATCCCGTGCCTCTGCCACCACGCCGCTGACGGCTAACACACACTCTACATTTGGGAGTTGGGCGCTCTGGGTTGACAGCTTGGCACAAATTCTACCAGATTTAATTCTCACAGCCCTGGGGTTTTTCCCCACTTTACATGGGAAAACTGAAGCTTATAGAGGGTAATATTGCCACATGCCAGGATGGGTGGGTGCAGGCCCTCCACAGCTGGGTCATCCTGGGTAGGGGCTGGAAACTTTTCCTACAAAAAGTTTTTTATTTAGATTTTGTGGGTGACATATGGTCCTTCTCCCTCTTTCTTTCTTCAACCCTTTAAAAAATGTAAAAACCATTCTTAGCTGGTGAGTGGTACAGCTAGGCCCCTGGTTGGAGCTAGTCTGCAGGCCATGGTTTGCTGGCCCCTGACAGCAGGTGAACAGAAATGCAAACTGCTGCAGGGTGGCATGCTTCCCCGGATCTCAGAGGGCCATGAAAACCCACTCTGAGCAGCCTGGGCCTCGGGGGGCGGCAGGGTTACTGTCTGGTCCGGGTGGATGCTGGCTTTGCTGGCGACCTAGTGGGATGTGTGTGTCAGGACCCCTCTCAGCGCCTGTTCTGATGGGCAGTTGAGTCCCTCATGCTGTCCCTCTGCCTGCCCAGCCTCTCCTCTGCTCCCTGCTCAGTGGAGAACCCTGTGGGGCTCACAGGCTCCGGCCTGTCCACCTCCTCACCATCCCATCTCACTGCTTCTCTCCCAGGACTTCCGCTGTCCATCAGGTAGGGCCAGCTGGGAAGACCCACAGTCAGCTACTTGTCCCCAAGCCTCTGTGCCCAGCTGCCTTGGTGGCTGGCCTGAGCAGAGACGTGCTCAGGCAGGAGGAGGGGAGGCAGGGGAAGGCTGCAGCCAGTAGGAAGGAGCACCCTGGCCGGGGCAGGAAACCAGGAAACCACCTCTTTGTTCCTAAGCCGTCTTGGAGTTAAGGAGGTTTGGGAAAGGAAGCTCTTGAGTAAACAGGGGATTCTGCTTGTACGAGGGGTCTCACGTGTGTATCACAATCGCCAGCACCCGCGTGTGCAGAAACCAGGGTCCTGGGTTCTAGACGGTGTGGAAAGCAGTCAAGCCAGGACCACCCCTGGGGTCACCAAATGCTGACCCCACTGACCAGCCATGTGAGCTGGAGCCAGTTCTTCAGCCTCTCAGACACACTCTCCTCTTCTCTGAGATGGGAACAGCAAAACCTGCCTCTGGAGGAGTTGTGAAGCTTTGCAGAGTAACACTGCATCTAACGCTTCCTATGCCCCAGGCGCTGAGGGCTTTCTATATACAGCTGAGTCTCACTACTCAGGGATTCTGTATTTGAGAATTTGCCCACCTGCTAAAATCTGTTTGTAACCCCAAATCAGGCCTTGGTATTTTCATGTCGTTCAAGAACGTGTGTAGAGTGGGGAAAAATTTGAGCCATCTGATGTGCACCTGCCCGGCTGAGGCCCAACCAGGTGACACTCTGCCTTGTTTGAGCTCAAACTGTCTTTTTCTATTTGGTGCCATATTTTCCTCATTTTTGTGCTTTTTGGTGGTGATCTTGTTGTTTAAAATGTCCCTTCAAGTGTAGTGCTGAAGTGCTCACTAATGTTCCCAGCTCACGAAGGTTGTGATGTGCCTTAGGGAGAAAATGGAGTGTTCAGTAAGCTGATTCAGGCATGAGGTATGTAGGCTGTGGGCCGTGAGCTCAGTGCTAATGAATCAGCAATGTAGATTAAATAGAGTCTTTAAGCAGAAACACACATAAAACACGGTTATTTTGACTGGTTGATGAAAATGTGACTTCTCCCAGAACCCTTCTGTAGGTCTCCCAGGAGCCATGGTCCAATATTCACCCCTGTAGTGTGTGGCTGCTCTACAGAACATCACTGCCATGAGTGACAAGCATCAACTAGATTAACTCATGTCAGCATCACACCAGCTCTTCTAGGTGGAGCTCTCATCATCATCTATATCTTCCCAATGAGGACCCAGAGGCACAGAGCAGTCGCCTAATTTGTCTGAGGCCAACCAGCTCTACGTGGCAGAGCTGGGATCAAAGCCAGGCAGTCGCTTCTGAATTAGAAAAGCAACAAGCAGAGAGCCTTAGGTTGCATCCCACACATGGGGGCCATCATCAAAGCCCTGCTACCCAGGGCTATTGTGGCCCCAGACTGGATGCTCTAAAGTCCCTTCTGCTTGGGTATTCTAAGGCCCTGTGGTTTCTGCCAGTCCTTCCAGCCTGCCCTGCCCTGGAGGAGTGGGTTGTGCCTGCAGGCTGAGAGGGTGCGGAGCTGTGGCTTCAGGAGTGGAAACTGAGGTGGACAGGCTGTGGGTCTGGGGAGGAAAGATACTGGGGGCAAGGCCTCTGGGGAGAAGGTTCTGAGTCCAGATCCCAGGGGTTCATCAGCCCGTGACCCTGTGCAAACAAATCCTCCCACCTTTGTAAGCCTTGATTCTCTCATGGGTAATGTCTGATAACATGACCTGTCTCATGGGGTGTGTGAAGATCAAGAAAAATGTTTTTGGTGAGCATGCAGTGCACATTGGGCAATTCTGTACGTAGGCTGAAAGGCCTTGAGCGGGCCATCTCCTGAGAGGCTCTCACAGGGTCCGGACCTTGGCCTTTAGGTCAGACGAGCTACTTCCGCTGTGTATACCCCAGTACCAGAACTTGTCCCCACATTCTCCTTTTCCTCCAGGGTCACTGGATTTCAGCTGGGGACATCGTTTCACAGAACAGCATCTCTATTTCTCAGGCTCCTTTGGCCATACAGCCAAATCCTGGCCAATGGGATATGGCAGGGGTGGGTGACTGTGGGGCATGTCCTCAGAGGGCAGGCTCTCCCTTCTACAGCCCCCTCCACCCTCCCCTGCTCCTTCCTTCCTCCTTCTGGCTGTCCAGAGTGCGGATGTGGTGATAAGCCCTCTGAGGCTGTGAGATATGGCCACCCCCCAAGGAGGGCAGAGCAAAAATAGTTGGTGCTGGGTCCTGCCATGCGAGCTGCTATAGCAGCCTGGACTGTACTGTACAAGCACAAAGTCGTCCATGAGGGAGAAATGCTGTCAGTCCCGTTTATGCATGGTTACCTGGGGGGCCCGCTATAGCAGTCACACCTAAGCATACGCACGTGAAGGCAAGCCTGATGGGGCACGACAGTGGGAAGCAGTTCTCGGCAGGCTAGCTGTGAAGGCACTGCTTTTGTTCCAGACTGGTAGTTGGGGTTGGGATGTCGGGAGGGCAGGCAGGTGTCAGAAGACCCCTGGGAAGAGCCTGGCAAGCCGCCAGCCCTCTCTGGGTCACCCTAGGAAGCCTTGACTGGGAGGCAGGGTAAGTAGCCGTCCCTGCCTACCCATCCCCACACCTCCCCTCTCCGCGGCTCCCTTCCTCTCTGCCTATCATCGGCCAAGCACTGGAGCTGCTGTCTCCCTGGGGTTACAGTGAGGAAGAGTAAACAGTTCCTGCCTTCAAGGCAGGATGTAGTACAGTCTCACGCGCCTGGGTCACCGGCCTGATGGGCCTCCCCAACCCTTCTCTTTCTCTAAGCCCCTTAAAGAATTCATCAGCATGTTTTGCGAGATCGGCTTTCAAAATATGACTGAGTCCCCCTCCTCTCCTGCTGACCCGGGCCAGGCCTCCACCATCTCTTCTCTCACCCTTGCCTCGGCTCCCTGATTGCTTTCCACGCTTCTCCACTCAGCCCCTACCCACAGTCCTCAACACAGCACCCACATGACCCCGCTAGAACTCAGATCACTTCTCTGCTCAACACTTTGCAGTGGTTCCTCAGCTCTCTCCCAGGAAACTCCACAGTCCTTCCTGGGGCCCACCGAGCCCTCCTTGAGGGGTCCCTAGCCTCCCTGGCCTCAGCCCCAGCCTCACTCCCCTGGCTGCCTCACACCTCAGGGCTGTGTGCCACTCAGTGCTGACCCCTCTTCCCTAGATATTCTGTGATGTGTCCCTCACACAGGCCTCTGCTCCTGAGTTGCTGTCAGTGAAACCTTCCTGACAGAAAACCATGCACCCCAGCCATGCTGTTCCCCTCACCCTGCTTTATTCTCTTCCTAGCACTTCTCCCATCCGACTTAGAGTTGTTCCCTTGACTCAGTCAACAAATCACTACAGGCCCTATGGCTAAACCAGCACACATTCCCACAGTTTCAAGGGTGGAAAAGTCTGAAATCAGGGTGCTGGCACATTCAGTTCTCGGGGAGGCCTCTCTTCTCTGCTTGTCATCTGGTGTCTGCATGTGGCCATCCTGCCTGCATGTGGAGAGATCTCAAGTCTCCTCCTCTTCTTATGAGAGTACTAACCCCATCATCAGGGCCCCTCCCCACAACCTGCTCTAACCCTGACGACCTCTCAAAAGTCCACCTCCAAGTGTCACCCTGGGGGTTAGGGTTTAACATATGAATATGAGGGGAGACAAATGTTCTGTTCATATAGATCTGCCATTGACCCCTCCCTCCGCCAAGCGTAAGCTCCTGGAGTGGGTTGTCTGGCACCCTGGATCTCCATCGCCCACAATACCGGCACATAGTCGGGGCCCAGTGCTTGGGGGATGGGGAGGTGGGAGCGGTGCCTGGATTGCTCTAGCAGGCGGATGCAGAGCTGGGTCTGCCTGGGGTTCAGAGAAGGTAGGTGGGCCTGAGACCCAGGCGGTGAGAAGGATGGAGGTGGCCTGGGTCTGCTCCGATGGCCCGCTGGGCCAGCCAGGCCAAGGGAGCAGGCAGGCAGGAGCAGGAGAGACCGATGGCTCCGTTACTCATGGGACTTTGCCCAGAGTGGTCCAAGGAGAGAGGAAGGGGGAGGAGGGAGAGCTCGGGTTGAGGGAAAGTTCTGGTGGCAAGGGAGGGGCAGGAGGCAGGGGTGATGTGGGGTGGGCAGAAGGATGGGGGTGTGGGCTCAGCCTTTTCCAAACCATGGCTGCTGGGGCACCTGCTGTCCACTTCCAGACCTGGCTATTTTTTTGGCCAGTAGTTTGGGCAGACTTGGGCTTTTCTTACTTAGTTGTTCTTGCTGAACTCCAGAGGAGGAATTAAGTAAATACTGGCATCCAGATATGGGAACTGAAACCACAGAGGAAATGTTGAGGTGGGAGGAGGGAGAAGACCAGTCCTGGGCTTCCCAGGGGCCCCTAGGAGTGCACACCCAACTCATTCATTCCCAACCCCTGTGGATGTGGAAGTGGGTCATCCTGTGTTTCCAGTGGAAAGTGTCTCAGTTCTTCATGCATTCATCCATTCACAGAGCTGCAAACATTTATTAAGTACTATGTGCCATTAACAAGCTAGGAATACAGACAACCTTAGTGTGGTAAAATTTATATTCAATGTTCATGGTCTCCCAGCTCTGCAACCTACTCAATGGGAGAAGATATTTGCAAATGATTTATCTGATGAGGGGCTAATATCCAAAATATATTAAGAACTCATACAACTCAACACCGTAAAAACAAATGATCCGATTAAAAAATGGGCAGAGGAACTGAATAAACATTTTTCCAAAGAAAACATACAGACAGCCAACAACATATGAAGAGATGTTCAACATCTTAATCATCAGGGAAATGTAAGTCAAAACCACGCGACATCACCTCATGCCAGTCAGAATGGCTACTAGCCAAAAGAGAAGAAATAACAAGTGTTGGCAAAGATGTGGAGAAAGGGAGCTCTTGTGCATTCTTGGCAGGAATGTAAATGCAGCTACCATGGAAAGCAGTATAGAAGTTCCTAGAGAAATTGAAAATACAAATACCATACTGCCCAGCAATTCTGCTTTTGGATATTTACCCAGAGAAAATAAAAAATACTAATTTGAAAAGATAAATGTACCCCATGTTTATTACAGCATTATTTACAATAACCAAGATATGGAAGCAACCAGTGTCCATCAATAGACGAATGGATGAAGAAGATGTGGTACATATATACAACAGAAATATTACTCAGCCATGAAAAAGAATGAAGTTTTCCCATTTGTGACAACATGGATGGACCTAGATGGTATTATGTTAAGTGAAATAAGTCAGACTGAGAAAGACAAATACCATACAGTTTCACTTGTAAGTGGAATCTAAAAAACAAAACCAATGAATAAGCAAGCAAATAGAAACAGGCTCATAAATATAGGGAACAAATGGTCATTGCCAAGAGGAGATGGGGGGGATGGGTAAAATAGGTGAGGAGGATTAAGAGGTACAGACTTCTAGTTATAAAATAAGTAAGTCACAGGGAAGAAAAGTACAGCATAAGGAACATAGTCAATAATATTGTACTAACTTTGGTGACAGATGATAACTATTCTTGTGGTGAGCATTTTGTAATGTGTATAATTGTCAAATCACTATGTTGTACACCTGAAGTTAATGTAATATTATATACCAACCATATCTCAATTAAAAAAAGATTAGAATTATACCAGGAAAAAGAATATGTCTGATAGTTTTCCATGTCAGTCTGCGGAGATCCAGTTATCTTTAATGTTGCCACAGTATCCTAGGGCCTGGCTGCATCATGATTTAAAAAAACCCACTTCTCTGAATGGATACATATTGTTTTCCCTTTTTTGCTTCAAGAAACTCAAAATTTTAAAAAATTTCCTTAATTTTTTCTCAACTCCTTTATCAAAATCTACCTTAAAAAAATCCTGCAAACTGATTTATATTAAAGAGTTACAGATTGATAATAGTTTAAAGTGTTTTCCTTCTCCAGATTTAAAAAGAACTAAACATTAGATTTTATCAATATATATGGAGATATTTATAAATAAGTTTCTAAGGATAGGAAACCTAAAGAAGTTAGATATGTAACCCCTAGTTTAGAATGCTGACAGCCCAGGACAGGGAATGGAATCTGTGGCCATAGAATCATAAAATGAAGCAGAACATATACTATGATCTGTTTCTACCCACAGAACACTTCTGACACTAAATATGTGGAATTCTTCCTCCCACATCAAACAAATTCTCCGATGCCAGCAGAGTGTCCTGCAATTTAATTCAGTCCTGGCACTATTTACCTGGAGTTAGCATCAGGTCCCACAGATTACAGGGCTCAGCCCTTCAAAATTGCACCTACTTCAGATGCCAAGTCTCAGGCTCCCTGTACTTTTCTGTCTGATGGGTTTTAAGGTGGAGATTCTCACAACCCCTTCCTCTGGTTTGATAATTTCCTAGAAAGGCTCACAGAATTCAGGAAAACACTGCACTTACATTTACCAGCTTATTATAAAGTGTACAACTCAGAAACAGCCAAATGGAAGAGATGCATAGGGCAAGGTATGGGGGAGCCTCCACGCCCTCTCCAGGCACACCACCCTCCCCAGCTTGATGTGTCCACTCACCTGGAAGTTCTCTCAACTTCATTGTTTAGGGTTTTTAATGGAGGTTCCATTACGTAGGCACAGTTGATTTAATCATTGACCATTTGGTGATTCACTCAACTACCAGTCCTTCATCCCTCCCTGAAGCTGGTGGGTGGGACTGAAAATCCTAACCCTCTCATCAGGCCTTGGTGCTTCAGTAAGCAGCCCCCATCCTGAAGCTGTGTGGGGGCCGGCTCCAGCCCCCTCCTCCCCCGTCATCTCACTAGCTTACAAAAAGATGCTCATTACTCTGGAGAATCCAAGGGCCTCAGAAGCTCTTGTGTCGGTAGCCACGGACTCGACCAAATAGAATAACAAAAGTCCCTATCACTCACAAATTCAGAAGGGTTTTAGGAGCTTTGTGCCAGGAACTGGAAACAAAGACCAAATATATATTTTTACTTATGTCCCACTATCATTGAATATAATTGATAAGGGGCAGTGACAAGCGACTTTGGTGCTGTAAGAACATGGAAGGGAGAGAGGAAAAACCTAAATAGGAAACTGGTGGCATTAGAGGCATTAGCCAGCAAGCAGGGAGGGGTGAGGTGTCCCTTTGTCAGGGCCCTCAAATCACGCCATTAGGCAGATGAGATAATCCTGTCAGCCTTGGCTCTTGGCTAGTGGAGGTGGGGTGGATGAGAAGAGACCTCCCCAAGTGGGGGAATCTTTTTACCAGGTGCAGTGAGGACCCTTTTCCTCCAACTGTCCTAAAGGTATAGTCTCTGCCTCCTTTATTTCCAGGAACCTTGGCCCCCAAAGATGATAGAGGTTCTAGTTGGTTCCTGCCTGAGGCTCAGTTGGGCTGTGAGGCTCTGGCTGGTCCCTGTTCTCTGATCTGGCAGGAATCTGATTATGATCAGTGTTGGGATGCATTCCAGAGCTGGCTCCAGCCCCAGCCTCCCAGGCTGGCCTGCCTTGGTGCTACACATCACCCCTCACGTCCCTGCTCTGGGATCCCTGCATGTCGCCAGCCAGTCCCTGAGCTCTGAACCTTCACCAGTGAGCTGTGTGGCACCAGGCTACCGTTTTGCTCGACTTCCAAGGGTTCAGAATGCCTTCCACCCTCTGGCTTGCTTAATCTTCACATCTTGCTAGCCCAGGCTGCCAGCCCAATCCAGAAGCTCATGTCAAATTTAGCTGGAAATTTCTGCTTCACTTGCCTTTCATCCCCTGTAACTAAGGCCTTATCTGTTCCTCAGGAAAGGTGGTGGCTGTTCTCCCCCAAGGAATTAATTTTTTCCTTTAAAATTTTGTGTATAAAATAATGAATGTAAAACACATGTCATGAAACATACTAACAAAATAAACATCTGTGAACACACTGTCGCATCAAAGAATGAGAACATTATCAATACAGGTGCACCTGCTGTAGAGCGCCTGTCCTGTTCTGTGTGCCTGTCTCCCCACAAGATGTAGCCACTATCCTGAATTTTGTGTTTATTATTTCCTTGTTTTAAAGAGTATTTTACCACATAAGTGTATGTCCAAAAGCTTTTCTTATTATTTGCTTAGGCTTGTTTTTGAACCTGATGAGAATTGTATCATATTGTATGCATACTTTTTTGCTATTACAAATAATATTGCTGTGATCATTCTTACATTCCCTGGTGCCCCTGTACCAGAGTTTCTCTCCAGGAGGAGTGGAACCGATGGATTGTAGGGCATGCGAATGTTCAAGGTTGGGTCACAAGATTATAGCAAATGGTGTTCAGAGTGATAGTGCCAATTTACAGTACCACCAGCAATATATAAGAGTTCACACTGGTCTATATTCTAACAACCATTTAGTGAGAGAAGACTTAAGTTTTTGCCAAACTTGTTAATGTTAAATGGTATCTTATTGGACTTGGTTCATGTCCCTGATGATCAATGAGTTTGAGCATCTTTCCATATGTTTACTCACCAGCTGGGTCTTATTTTCTCTAAAAAACCTGTTTTTATCTTTTGGCCATTTTTCATTTGGATTGTTTATCTTATTCTTAATGATTTGTAGAGGGTCTTTATATATTCTGGATATTAGTTTTGTATTATTTATATGTTATACAGATACCATTTCCCCATTTGTATCTTGTTTTTTGCTAAACATAAGTTTTAGTTTTTTTTTTTTTTGAGAGGGCATCTCTCATATTTATTGATCAAATGGTTGTTAACAACAATAAAATTCTGTATAGGGGACTCAATGCACAATCATTAATCAACCCCAAGCCTAATTCTCAACAGTTTCCAATCTTCTGAAGCATAAAAAGTTTTTAGTTTTAATGTAGCTAAATATATCAACCATCTTATGATTAGCATTTTTACTTGTTTAATAAGTTTACTCTGAGGTCACACAGATATTTTCTTCTAAAAATTAAAAAATTTTATCTTTCATATTTAATCACTTAATCCATTGGGAAATTTTTGAGTATGGTGTGAGGTAGGGATCCAATTTTATTTTCTCCCCCATATGTATAACTGATATTCCAGCATCATTTACTGAATGGTCTAACTTCCCCAGTTGATCTACAATGTCACCTTTGTCATATATAAAATTTCTGTATATCTGTGGGTCTGTTTCTTGGCTCTTTATCCAAATCCATTGATCCATTTGTCTATATCTGCACCATTTGGTCTAAAATGCTAAAGATTTATAATAAATCTTGTTATCTTGTAGGATCAAATCCTCCCATCCCATTCTTTTTCTTGAGGAGTATATTGGCTATCTTTGGCCTATTGTATCTATCTATCTCTGGTACCCATATATATATATGTACATATATATGTGTGTGTATATACACACACACACACATATATATATAAATCTTTCTCTATATATGTATATATATATATTAGAATCAGCTTGTATGTGTGTATGTATTAGAATACGTATATGTATATATATTAGAATCAGTGCGTTGAGGTTCTCAAAAAGTTTATTGGGATTTTGACTGATATAGTTTTGGGTCTGTATCCCAATAGGAAGAATTAACATTGTTGTAATATTGAATCTAAATATCCATGATATTGATGAGGAAATACTCAGAAAGTTCTCAAATCCCTCCCCCTCTTGGCAGGTGTGGTGGGAAGCCAAGGAAACAGGGTTTCTGTTAGGCTTCAGGAATGTAGAAGAATCACAAGGTGCTTGGGTGCTTGGGATCGAAACAATGTAACAACGCATTCCCCCCTCCCCCACCAGAACTCGTGGTGTGGAACAGCTTGTTGATCACAGTCATAGAGCCCATTAGTTTATAATACAGTATCCGGGTAACCTTTACAGAAATGGGTTAAAATATAACTAGCATCCTGAATGCACCTTAGTGACCTAATAGCTCCCACTACAATGGTTCCTGGGTGCTGACTCCCCCCTAGCTTTGTAGTAAATGTACAAAAGGTATGGCCCTGCTGTACTCAGGGCTCAGACTTTTGGAGATTATCCTCCTTTGAGCCCGCCGGTGTGAAATAAACTTCCATCAAGACCTCTGAGTGCTGTTTGGTTCTTCTGTCAGGGATCCAGTCCAGTTTTCCATAACAATATTACTCTCAAATTATCTAGGTGTTAAATAATGTCTTCTAATAATATTTTATTATTTTACCCTTACATGTACTGAGCATCTTTTGTTCTATCTGTTATTATGTACTTATAGTTCTGAGTTGTGTTAAGTGAGTTTCTTTTTTAACAATTATGTCTTCTGTTGCTGGTGTATATAAATGGAGTAGATTTTCAAATATTGTTCTTATATTTGGTTGTCTTGCCAAAATTTCTATTGAGTTCCAATATTTTGCCTGGTGATGCTTTTGGGACAATTGTATCGTGTTATTAATTATAGTTTTGTTTCCTTATTTATGATTTTTATTACTGTATTTTTCTTGTCTGTTTCATTCACGGGGATTTTCAATGTAGTTTAAATGGAAGTGGTAAGAGTGAGGATCCTATCTTGTTTTTTTATTGTAAAGGGAACGATCTCACATTTCCTCATTAGAATGATGTATCCCATAGGTTTTTGTTACTTAATCTTAGGTAGTTTGCTAAGAATTTTTATGATGAGTAAGTAAATTTGTCAAGTGCTTTTTCTGCGTCTATTAAGATGCCCTTATTTATTTATTTAATATTTTAAAAAATGAGGTGCAATTGACATACATTATGTTAATTTCAGGTGTACAACAATATTATTTGATATTTGTATATATTGCAACATGATCACTACAATAAATCTGGTTAAAACCTGTTAGCATACATAGTTACAGAAGTTTTTTTCTTGAGACAAGAATTTTTAAGATTTTACTCTCTTAACAACTTTAAAATATGCTACACAGTGTTATTAATTATAGTTGCCATGTGGTACATTATATCCCATGACTACTTATTTTATAACTGGAAACTTGTATCTTTTGATTCCCTTCACCCATTTCGCCCACCCCCAATCCCCTGCCTCTGGTAACCACCAATCTTTTTCCTGTATCTGTAAGCTCGTTTTTTTCCCCCCTCTTTTTTATAGGTTCCACATATAAGTGAGATCATAGAGTATTTGTCATTCCGTCTGACTTATTTCAGTTAGCATAATGCCCTTAAGGTCCACCCATGTTGTTGCAAATGGCAAGATTTCATTCTTTTTTTATGACTGAATAATATTCCCCCCCACCACATTTTCTTTATTCATTCATCCATTAATGGATACTGAAGTTATTTCTGTCTTGGATATTGTGAATAATGCTGTGATGAACATGGGGGTTCATATATCTGTTAGGGTTAATGTTTTCACTTTCTCATTTAGCTATCCAGAAGTTGAATTGCTGGATTGTATGGTATAACTATTTAAAAATTTTTGAGCTTTTAAAAAAATTTTGAGTTCTGTAGTGGATGCACCAATTTATATTTCCACTAATATGTCTGAAAAGACATTTTTCCAAACAAGACATAAAGATGGCCACATGAAAAGATGCTCAACATCACTAATCATCATGGAAATGCAAGTTAAAACCACAGTAAGATACCACCTCACACCTGTTGGAATGGCCAGTATCAAAAAGACAAAAAGTAACACATGTCAGTGAGGATGTGGAGAAAAGGGGCCCCTTGAGCACTGTTGGCAGGAATGTCAATTGGTGCAGCCACTGTAATAATGCTCATATTTTTATCCTTTAATTTATTAATGTGGTACCTTATCATGATATATTATCTAATGTTAAACTACTCCTACATTTCTGGAATAAATAAAACTTGGGCATAATTTTTGTATATTCTGTTGGATTCAGTTGCTAATATTTTGTTTAGGACTTTTTACTTTTAATTTTTACTCTATGTTCATATGTAAGTCTGGACAGTGATTCTCTTTTCTTATACAGTCTTATCCTTATACTTTTCTTATACTGTTTGATTTTGGCATTGAGATTATTTTCTTTGTCGCAAAGCCTGCTGATGAGTCTCTAGTAGTTATTCTGGTCTTCTTTCTTTAACATCAGAACTCCAGTTTTCAGCTGGACACATAACTAAAGATGATATTTCACCATGTGATTAAGTTTTGGCCAGTACTGAATCCTGAGAGTTACGATTTCTGCTTTGAGAAATAAGTCTTTGAGGGTAGGTATTTGTTTCCAAAAGTGACTAGTTTCACTAAAGCTAAAAATATGGTCTAGTATATAGACTTCTTTATATATACATTTTCATACATTGAGGTTTGACCAGAGAAATATCTTCACCTCTTTTTGATCTACATTTACAGCTTCTCTAGATACCTTAACAGAGTGGAAAAAACAACAAATCTTTAAGTCACTAAATCAGCCTCTATTTGCATGAAATGATGTCAATTATGAAACATTTTCAGCTTTAAAAAAGATTTTTTAAAGACCTTTTCTTTAATTGTAAGAAAACTTGCTCTTAAATATATGAACCAATACAACTCTCATATTAAACTAATAATACTCCAAATTAACATGCATTGTAGTATAATAGATTACACCACCTTTCATGATGATTTCTTCTTTGACCCATGAGTTAGTAGTGTGCTTAAATTTTTCCAGGTATATGGGAATTAAAAAATAATTCCATTTTGTGATTTACTTCTAATGATTCTGGGAACACAATGATACTGATTCTTTGAAATTTGTTTAGACTTGTTCTGTGGTTTAGTATTTGGCCAATTTTTATAAATACTCCACATGTGCCACCCCTAATTCTATATAGGTACACACAGAATTCTATATATGTCCAATAAATCAAAGGTATTAGTTGCATTGTTTAAATTTTCTGTCTTTCTATTATTTTGTCTCCTTGATGTAACAATAAAAGAGGTGTGTTGACATCTCCCACTATGCTGATAAATTTGTCAACCTCTCCTGGAGTTCTATACATTTTTAAATTATATTTTGGGCCTATTTTATATGTTATTTTATTGTGTTTATAATAATCATATCTTCTTAGTAAATTCAACCTTTTATCATTATTTAATCTCATTCTCTTGCTGTAAAAATGCTGTTTTCAAAAGTCTATTTTGTGTGATATTAATTCAGCCATCCCAATTTTACTTCAAACATTTCCAGGTCCTGGATTTTCAGTCTACCTTTTACAAGCATTGTAGATTATGAGGTCTCCAGCTTCCAAGACAGACCCCCTAAGAATCTTGTCTCCCAATATTCACCCCCTTTGTAGTCCTACTGCAACACTGAATAGGGCTGACCTGTGTAACTAACAGCATATTGTGGAAATACAGAATTTGACTCCTGAGGTTAGGTCATAAAAAACATTGTGTCTTTTATTTTGCTTTCTCTTGGGCCACTTGCAGTGGAGGAAGCTGCTCACTATGTTATGAGGACATTCAAGCAACCCTTCGATTAGGCTCACACAGCAAGGCCCAGAAACCTCCTGTCAACAAACAGCATTAACTTACTAGCCCTGTGAACCATCTTGGAAGAAGGCCCTCCAGCCCCAGTCAAGCCTTCAGATGGCTGGGGGCCCAGCAAGCATTTGAGAGACCCTGAGCTGAACTCCTGAGAGGAGCTAACCAAATGTAGAATATTTCTCAACTTCTACAAAGAAATATGGTCTCTTGTTTTTCTTGAAACCCTGCTCTCTTGGTATGTCTTTTTTTTTTTCCAGCTTTGATAGAGAAGTGGCTATGAAGAAATGTACTCTAAAAAAAATGACAAGGCAAGTGGGATGATAAATGGCTACTGGTGTCGAACCTCATTGTTGGAGACATAATAGCATGCGGAAAGGACTGGAAAGCTGGAGAGAACATGTCCATCCAAAGAGAGAAGACCCTCCCCTCCAGCTGACTGCCCCTCATGAGAATGTGGCCCAGTGATGGAAGACCTAGCCTTCCAAGCGGAGCCAGGAATCCACATTTTAATGTAAAAGATGCTGAGTTTTTAATATTGGCTCAAAATTTAGGGACACATAAAAGAATGAAACACATGCATCCACAGAGTGTAGGGGGAAAGCGAGGACCAGAGAAGATTAGACAATTTCTGAAGGTGCAGACTATGACCTCCCGGACTCTGACTCAGGCTTCTTCTGTTCCTGAGAGTCTGTGATTAAGCAGATACAGCTGTTCATTGAAGTCAAGGCTGTGATTGCATCCCACTGTTTGCCTGCTACAAAGACAGCATGCTAAATGTCCTTGGCTTTCTCTTTGAGCAAGAGGCTCCATCCTTGGTGAATGACTCGAGGGAGGGGGTGGCAGCTTGCTCATGGCCCACGGTTAAAAATGCATTGTTTTCTGTTCAGATTATAGCAGGTAATTCAGTTTCACAGAAAGAGGGAAACTGAAAATTTAGGAGGACAGAAGAATTTGTTCTGGAGTATTTGAGGAAGAAGAGATACCTAATTTTTCCTAAATCAACAAACACTTTGTAGTACGGAAGAGGCTATTTCAAATAAATAAGGATTGTGTTTCAGGAAGGCACAAGGATAAGGGGAAAGTTCCCATGGCTCATGGATGTGTGGGTAAAAGCCTTCTAGGGGAGGATATGGCCTGGTTGGTAGAGGCATTCTCTGTGTCTCAAAGCAAAAGCCTGGAATTGTGGACTAACTAAATTGACAGCAGGGATTACCTGGTCCAACTGAATCAGACCATCCCAAGGCTTTTTCCCACCAGTGAGGTCTGAGCTGGAGGAATTCCAGCTCATGTTTCACAGCAAACCAGAGAAAGCTCAGCCAGAGATTCTGGAACCCTTCAGCTCTGCCAAGATGCCTGCTGGGAGGATCCTGGAGAAAGTGCCCATCTCTAAGGACCCTTCCATCTGTGAGAAGACCTGAGGCCTCCACTTTGGAATTTAAAGGCTGAGCAACAGGAAGACTCAGCTTGGAGTGCCAGAGGAAAGGCAGTGGTGATGGTGGACAGAGAGCACGGGACAGGAGTCAGAGGGCAAGGGGTGCACCTGGGCCTTATCACTCCCTTGCTGTGTGGCTTTTGGCAAGCTACCGAGCATTTACTTCTTCATCTGCGAATCGGGACCAATACTTGCTGCTTTTGCTAATTCATGGAGCTTGTGAAGGCTCTGAGGAAATCATATCTTTGAAAGTGTCCGAAATTGAAAAGCACCTCATAAGGATTCACATCTTGTGCCATCTCACCTCACCACCCCATTGTCTACCATGCTTCCCCTTGTGTTCTGTGTTTCAACCATGCAGACCATCCTTCACTTTCTGTGTAGGCAGCTTGCCTCCTGCCACTGGGCCTTTGCACATACTGGTCCCATGGCCTGAAGTGCTTCTCACATCCTTTGGTTGGTTTTACTCCCACTCTTCCCATAGAACTCAGCTCAGTTGGCACCACCCTCCCCAGTCCAGCCACCGTCAGTTCAGGTTGGAATCTTCTATTACACATATGCTTCCACAGTACCAATATCTTCCTGACACAGCTCTTACCACTGCTTGCAGTTAGAATTTGTTTAGGTTTATGTCCATCCTTTTCTCTGGGCCATAAGCTCCATGAGGGCAGAGAATGATGCATTTTTGCTCACCTTGCATCCCCATAGCCTAGCTCAGATACCAAGTAAGCATTAGAGATTGCAGAGTAAATTCGGACTGTAGGTAGCAGGATTTGGGATTTAGGATCCTCAGAATGAGGACCCCAGTAGGTCTCCTCTCTGAATAAGCCCTGTGTTTGCACCTTTTCTGCCCCTCCCTTTAAGCCAACCTATGCCCCATTGTGTGATGTCATGTTGATGTGCGTATATATGGTACATAGTGCCAATGTATTTATCAGCAAATACACAATGCCAAATTATAGCAACTTATTCTTAATGGTAGATAGGGGATGCCTCTGTGACCATCAAGAGAGGCAAACAGCTCTGGGTCTGGATCAGCGTTAGTTGGCGAAGGCAGTGGGTTTCAGAACAAGGAATACAAGACATGTTGGTAGATGTTGCTCTGTCTGAACACTGCTTGGGAGACTTGACTTACTGATAAAAATTCTAGGAAGCCCAGTAGCTTTTCAGGAACCTTTATCCAATTAAGGGAAGATAAATTCCAAGTGTGCTTCCAGGCACCATACATTTTTTATTCATTTTGAAAACCTTATATTGATGTACAATATTCATAAAGAAAGTGCCCAGATCAGATTGTAAGTGCACAATTCAGTGCTTTCTCACAAGCTGAATACCCACTGTCATCACTGGCACGTGGGTTAAGAAATAGAATGTTACCAGCAACCAGAAGCTCCCCTCACCCTGCCTCCCAGTCTCTGCCCTCTTCCCCAAGAGGGACCACTCTTCTGGCCTCCAACAGCATGCATTAGTCCTGCCAGTTTTGGTATTCTATGTAAATGGAACGTCCAGTGAGCACTTTCTTGATTCTGGCTTCTTGCACTGTTTGTGAGATTCATCCACACCATCATGTGTGGTTGTCGATAATTCCCATCGCTGTACAATAATCCATGGTGTGAACATACAGAAGTGTGTTTACCCCTTCTAGTGTTGATGGGTATTTGGGTAGCTTCCGGTTTGGGGTTATTGCACACAGGAGCATTTGCTAAGTTTGGTTCATTGTAAGGAGGTATTGAAAAGTAAATCCAGCTGTTTTAACTGTGCTTTTTAAGTATTTTTTTTTCCAAAAATGTTTCCAGAGAAGTGGGAATTTGATTTGGTTCAGAGAGAGCTTATCCCTTTTCTTGGAATTCACAGGTGGCCCCTTCTTCCTCCTTCTCATTGAATTTTTCCTTGTAAGCTGAATTCTCAATGACTTTTTGTGTTTAATTCCCCCTTTCCCCTTTTTGACCTTAAAAAAAGTAAATATCATTTTATAGACATTAAGTATAATTACAAGCACATTGTGAAAAACATTGGAAAATAAAGAGCAGTTTAAATAAGAAAATGACAACTTTCTGCAGATATGTTAGCATCTTCCTTTCCAGTGTTTTCTTCTGTATGTATTTTAAATGGTTGTGGTTGCACTGTATGTGCATATTCACATCTCCTTTTACTTAAGATTATACCATAAGCATTTCCCTATATCGTTTGGAATTGTTTTTCAACATTGCCTTTCCTGGCTATGTGATAATCCATTCCGTGTGTATGCCAAAAATTATTCTGATCTCCTAAACTGGGATATTTAAGGTGGTTACACTTTCATTTTGACAATTGGAAACAATGCTGCAGTGACTACCTTGGATAAAGATCTTTGTCTTCATTGTAGATAATTTCCTTAATTCTTAGAAGTGGAATTTACTGGATCAAGAGTATGATCACTTTAGAGGAGTCTGGTATGTTGCACATGTTGCCAAGCTGCCTTACAGAAAGATGCCCTTTCTACTCCCACCAGCTTTGAGAGCTGGGAGCATGAGAGAACACACTTCATTACATCTTCACACACTTGGAATATTGTGTAATATGGGGTGTCTTCATATTGTTTGGTTTTAAGTGTTTTCAAATTTATCTTCTGATTTACTTTTGGACTTGTGAATTTTTTGGAAGTGTGGTCTAAAATGTCCAAATGTATGAGGATTTAAAAAATCTTTTAAGCTGACTTTTCAATATAATTGTATTGTGGTCAGAGAATATGGTATATATATTACCTTTTCTTTGCAATGTGCTGAGAATTATTGCATAATCAAAGTTTTTAAATGTCAGAGTGACCAACCATCCTAATTTGTTTGGGACTGAGGGGTTTCCTGGAATAAGGGACTTTTCAGTGCTAAAATCAGGGAAGTCCTAGGCAAACTGGGCTATTGCTTACCTTACATGTACCAGAGAATAATGTGGATTCTCTAATTATTGGGTGATGTGCTTTAAACAGATACATTATATTAAGCTTATTTATTGTTTCTTTAAAATGACTTTTGGT
Source organism: Manis pentadactyla (assembly GCF_030020395.1). Lineage (NCBI taxonomy): Eukaryota > Metazoa > Chordata > Mammalia > Pholidota > Manidae > Manis > Manis pentadactyla. Next base: position 63,887,357 of record NC_080032.1, on the reverse strand, counting down.
TAAAAATTTAATTTTAAGAAAATTATAGATTCGCATTCAATTGTAAGAAAATAGTACAGAGATATCTACTGTATCCTTTACAGATTCTCTTGATGGCATTATCTTATGAAACGATCATAGAATATCATCACTGGGAAATTGACATCAATACACTCCACTCAGCTTTTTCAGACTTCACTGGTTTACTTACACTCGCTTGTGTGTTTGTGTGCACGTATTTAGTTCTGTACAGTTTTATCACATGTGTAGGTTTGCATATGCACCACTATGTCAAGGTATGGTCATCACAATGAACACCTCCCTCTCTCTCGTCTCGTTTCCCTCCTGCTCCCCTATCCCTAACCCTTGGTAACCATCAATCTGCTCCCTATTTCTATAATTTTGTCACCTCAAGAGTGTTATATAAATGGAATCAGAGAGTATGTAACCTTTGGGGTTGGCTTCTTTCACTTAGCATAATTCCCTGGAGATCCATGTATGTTGTGTGTATCAGACCTTTTTCATTGCTGAGTAGCATTTCATATATGGATGGGCCCTGTTTGCTTAGCTATTAACCCAATGAAGGACATCTGGATTGGTTTCAGTTTTTGGATCTTACAAATAAAACTGCTATGAACATTCATGTAGAGAATTTTGGGTGAATCTAAGTTTCAGTTTCTCTGGCATAAATGCCCAAGAGTACAATTAATGAGTTTAACAACTGTTTAAAAAAGCTCCATTTCACCAGTTTTATCTGCTGGACTTATGACTGATTGACCTATAACTGAGAAAGACTTTGATGCTGACTTACCGATTTATGTATTTTGAAGCTATTTTATACAATGCACCCAAATTTTGAGTTGTTATAACTTTCTGTTTGTAAAATTAGAACCTCAGGGCCTGGGATAGACGTTCTGGGTTCAGGAACCTGCCAGACTAGGAACTCCACAAGACTTAGAGGGCTCCACAAGCCCTGTTGAACTCTATGGCATAATAACATGGTACCAGAGTTCCTGAGAACAGGTGAGTCTGGAATTGTGCCATCTTTTGACCCTGTATGGCAGGCATGTCATCACCATGGCGATGGTTGTGAAGGAAGGAAGTGAGTGGTTCTCCATGAACGTCTGCATCCCTAGAGGAGAGGAAGTGAGGAGGATGGCTTCCCTTCAGCTGAGGGGCTGACAGTAATTGCTGGGAGCTTGAGAAAAACTGACATGTTTAGTTGGAGTGAGCTGCTAATTAAGTTCTTTCTCCTGGGCAATTTACACAGGAGAAGAGATGCTACAAAAACACAAGGATAAGGTGAAGATGAGCCCTGGTAGGAAATCTTTCTTCCCTTGAGGGTCTTTGTGTTTGTACTAGTTATGCCCTGGAGAACTTACTGTGCAGGCAGGCAGAGGTCAACTCATCCATCCCCCTGCCTTTAAGCAGCACTGTCACAGGTGCCTCTGACAGTCATGCCTTCCCATGTGCGCTCATGCTCCATTTGCATCAATTCATCTTTCAAGCCCAGTTCTAGAGGCCCATTCACCCTGGCCCTCAAGGACCCTTCTTCCTTGAACCTCAGAGCACTTACTGTCCTCTCAGTGCTAAGTTAGCAATGCTGCCCTGGAACACCCTCCATGAGAGCAGGGCTATAATGGCGTGTGGTTTCTGTCTGTATTAGTTTCCTATTGCTGCTGTAACAAATTGTCACAAACTTAGTGGTTTAAAACAGCACACATTTATTACCTCACAGTTTTGGAGGCATAAAGTGGGTCAGGATCAAGTGTCTGCAGAGCTGCATTCTTTCGGTGGGCTCTGGGGAGAATCTGCTCCTTGCCTTTCCTGGCTTCTAGAGTCTGCGCACATTCCTTGGCCAGTGGCCCTTTGCCACTGCAACCTCCGCTTGTGTGATTGTATCTCCTTCCCTGACTCTGACCCTCCTGCCTCTTTGAATAAGGACTCTTGTGATTAGATTGGGCTCACCTGGACAATCATCTCCCCATCTCAATATGTTTAACTTAGTTACATTTGCAAACTTTTGCCATGAAAGGTGACATTCACAGGTTTGGGGGATTAGGGTGATAATGTCTTTGGGCCTTGACTCTGCCTACCGTGTCGCCAGTATATGACTGGCTGTATATTCTCTTCTCAGTCCCCCTGAACCTCATTGTGCCTCTTCTGCAAGACCCATCAGCCACCTGACCTGTCCCCTTTGTCCATTTGGCCCCTGTACAACCTACAGCAGCTATTGTGTGTTTACTGGATAAACATACAACGCTTGAAGTTCTTGACGAATTGTTTCACCTCTCTTTCTTATCCCCTACTAGTCTCCTTTACTTGCTTTAACTACTGGCCTATTTAGTCACTTATTTATTTTAACATGCCCAGAGCTTAGGGTGCTTCTATGCCTTTACTTTTTTCTTTGCATCTGAAATGTCCTTTACCCTCATTTTCACCTGTCAAATCCTATTTGGCCTTAACCATCACAGGCCTTAAAATGTGGAAGACTATTGACCCAGGAACTTAACATGTAGGAATTTCATCCTGTGAAAACAATCCTAAGGGTTGTGCATAGATACAGCTTCAAAGATGTCCATTGCAGCATTGTTAATAAAAAGAGAAAGTAGAACCAACCTAAACAAATATCCAACAATATGGAACTGGTTACATAAATTGTGGAATATCATGAAATAAGATATACAAAGAACAAAAGCAAAAAAATACAAAAGTACTAGTGAATTGAGATGTATGGTATATGCAAAGCAAGAAGAGCAGATTATGAAACCTCTATATTATTTACTTAATTAAATATTATTTAACTTATTTATTTAAAAATATTTATGTTTTAAATAAAAAATTATTCATTTCCTAAATAAAAAAAATTATTTAAAAATGATATCAAGTGCATTTTTGAAAAAGGAAAGTAACATGTTAAACTGTTGATGGTGGTTGGGTTCTGTAGGATTATATGTAGTAGGATTATGGGGGATTTTTAAATTTCCTTTTATTTTTTGTCCATACATGTTTTTTCCCCCTAGAATGACCACATGCTACTTTTATAATAATTATTATTAAAAATTTAATTAAATTTCTTAAAAAGATTAAAATTATTAAAAAAAATCATTCTACCCACCCTACCCAGGTCAATTTAGACCGTCCCCTCCTGAAGCCTTCCCTAGCCACCATCCTGGGTGACGGTGGGTGCTCTCTCCACTGACCCTTTAGCACTGTTTATAAGCTCTTAGCACACTTTTGTTTTTATTTAAGAAATTGCTACAGAGCAACTGCCTGGTGTAAAACTCCATCTTTGAGGGGTAAAGTTGTAGGGCTAGTCTCTGCCCCTGGCAGCACTCACTGGAGAGGGGGTGCTCAAACATGCCATACAAAAAGCCAGGGTGCAAGGCAGGGTGACTGGCAGCTCAGTGGTTTGAAGGGTCACTTCCGCTCAGGGCCCTCCTTGTGCCTGGAGGTGGGGCATAGCCTGAAGTCAGGCTGCTTTCGAAATTCCATTCCTGCTTCTGTGGAACTGCTGGTCTGATGACTGAGATAAGGCGCCAGCACATCGCATATTTATAAAACATTACAAAAATTGCTGACAGCTATCCTGTGAGTCCCCCCCAAATGATTAGCATGAGGGCAGTGGAGAGAGAGATCACCATGTGTCATGGCAGGGGAGACGTGCTCTGGGAGCTTGAAGCTTCAGACCAATGCACTGAGGCCCCCAGACTGAATATAAACGTGGCCCCAACCCCCTAGGTAGCTGCGTGCTCCTTATGTCCACACTTTCCTTTCAAATAGCATGCTTCTGTATTCAAAGAACTTTATACAATCCCAGGAAAGCCAACAATCTCAAAGGAAATATTAACTTAGTAAAGGCTCCCTGGGCAATTTTCAAATTTATTACCTCATCAATTGCATTTAATATATAAAATATCTACTGAAATCACAGGGCCTAAACTGTCATGTGGAAAGCTTGATGGCTTGGCCTCTGGCTTGCGATTTCCTTAAGAAGACGGTCCCTGTGGTAACAGCAGGACCTAGGTGTGCTGAGCGGAGTCAGGGGTCGGAGAGGAGACCCCGCCCCGCCTGGCCCGCAGCCCTGTGTGCCCGTCACTGCAGTGCGGCGCCCTCCGTGACACGGCGGTTCAGCCCTCTTCTTGGCAGCTCAGGAGGCCTGGCTGTATTCATCCAGGTCACCCTGGATTTAGAGGAAATATTCATACTATTCCAGTCTAGTGGTATACCCTGATAAAAATTTGGGTGTCATTTAGAAAGTGGCAGTTCTGGAGTGTCTTACAGTGGGGTGCCAAATGGGACATGACCCTGGTCTGACGTCACCACCCCAGCAGAGCAGTCCTGTGACTTTCCTGGTGCAATTTCTCCTGACCACAGTGGTGAGTACATTTTTCTGTGCTGATGAACTGGAGGGCAGCGGACAACTTCCTCAAGTGTTGAGTAATTCTCCCTCTGCAGTTTCGGATCTGGAGCTACAGTTTAATATTCTGTGCTAATGAGACACCACAGGGAGTTCAACAAGCATTTGCGGAACATTTATTAGGTGCCATGCTCTGGGCCATGCGCTTTGGAAGATTCAGAGAGGATGAGGGCAAGGACCATGGGCTTGTCCTAGGAGAGCTGGGACTTGGGGAGATCGGCCCTCACAGGAAAAGGACGACAACGTGAGTTCCTCCAGAGACACCTAGGCTGGTCTGGAGGCAGGAGATGGAATTCTAGCTAGGAATGTGGGGGATGAGGGAGGGAGGGAAGGAGGGAGGTCCTGGAAGGGTTTTAGGTGCAGAGGAGAAAGCAGGACTTTGCCTCAGAGGGGAGTGGGCTCAGACGCGGCTGCCTTCTGCGGTGGGGTGAGCCTGGGCCAGTCACTTGGAGTGTCTGAGTCTCAGCCTCCTCTTCTGGAAGATCAATGTCATTGGGGGGGTTGTGGGCTGAATGGTGCCCCCCAAAAGACTGTCTGCATTCCAGGCTCTGGAACCTGTGAATGTGACCCTTTTTGGAAAAAGAGTCTTTGCAGATGTAATGAATTAAGTTAAGGATCTCAAGATTAGCTCATCTGAGATTACTTAGGTGGACCCTAAACTCAATGACAAGGGTCCTTCTAAGGGACACACACAGGGGAGACACACAGAAAGAAGGGGAGCAGCCATGTGAAGAGGCAGGTTGCAGTGATGCGGCCACAAGCCAGGGAATGCCTGCAATGGCCAGACGCTGGAAGAGGCGGGGAAGCTCCTGCCTGTAGAGCCTTTGGAGGAAGTGTGGCCCTGACGACGCTTTGATTCCAGACTTCTTCTATAGAACTAGGAAGGAATGCATTTCTGTGCTGTTTTAAGCCATTCAGTTTGAGGTAATTTGCTACAGCTTCTCCAGGAACTAATACAGAAAGGTTAAATCAAAGAATGTTTGAAAAGCACCCAGAAGGGCGCCTGTCATTTGGGTGGCGTCCGCCAAATGACAAATCCTTTATGGGGAGGGACATGGAAGGATGAAGGATAGAGAGGAGGGTCGGGGAGGGGGAAGGGCTTCTGGACAGTGGGACCAGCAAGTTGAGCATAGGAGGTGTCTGGGGATGATGTTGGTGGACACCCAGCGGACATTCTAGGGTGCACAGTGGTGTTGGGGTGGGCACAGCAGGGGCCCAGGCAGCAGGTAAGTGGGGGGCTGCTGGGTATGAGGGCCCCACAGAAGGGGAAGAGGATGGGGTCCTGGGGCTGACTCTGCTGCCTTCTTCTGGTGGCATCCCTGAATTTCAGCTGCTCCTGCCTTGCCTGCACTTTCCTGGTGCTTATGATGGAGCTGAAGCCAAGGCTGCCGGACCCAGAGGTCATGCTACAGGGCTGGGGGTTGCTGGACTGCCGGTCTGTAAAGGAGTCCTGTGGGCTTGGGAAGGAGGAAGCAGTGAGAGGGATGGACTAAAGGGCTAAGGTCCTTGACCTTGTTTTCTGAGTGACCCCCTGGATTCTTGTATCACCTGTCTATGAAAGAGGTTGGATTTAATTTGATTCACAGAAAATAAAGTGATGTGACATATCTCGCAATGCAAGTTTGTGGACTATGATTCATATTCCCCACAACAGATCTGAAGATAAATGTTTACAACTTTTGTGATGTGAATTTTGGAAGGCTACTGAAGAAATCAGTGACAGTATTGCCTCTGAGAAGGGAATTAGGAGGCTGGCAGGGTGGCCAGCTGTCCCAGTTTGCTAACAACTGTCCCAGCTTTAGTAATGAAAATCCCGTAGCTGTAAGTCCCTCAGTTCAAGCCAAACTGGGTCAGTTGGTCATTCACCTGGAAGAGAGAGAGGACTTTCACTGTGTATCCTGGGAGGATATTCACCTGGGAGGAAGGGAGATGGACTGTCACTGTGTATCCTTTCCTACACGTGGTGTTTCGTACTTTTTATTTTGCACCTGTGCTACCTAGCACGTAAAAAGAAAGAACATTAAACAATTCTGCAAACTCCTGCACATGAGAAAACCCACCATCGATAAAAATCAAAGGTAAGTGAAGAATTGAGAAAAATATTAATGTGAGAAAAAAAGAATAAAATATTCTTAGTCTCTGAAAAGCTTTTATAGATCAATAGGAAAAGATACACCTCTCAGTTGAAAATGAGCTAAAGACACAAACATGAAATTAAACAAAGAAGAAATACACATGGACAATGTTAGAAAACATTCCCCAATAATTAAAGGAATGAATATTAAAACAATACTCTTATGTTAGTTTTTGCCAGTTAAATTAACAAATAAAAAAAATTGTTTTGGTTAGGCTGCCATTAATTTTTAATGGTATTTTGCTATAACAAAATACCACAGCCTAGGTGACTTACACAACAGGCATTTCTTTCCTACAATTCTAGAAGCTGGAAGTCCAAGGTCGAATGCTGGCAGACTCAGTTCTTGGCGGGGGGCTTGCTTCCTGGCTTGCTGCTGGCTGCCTTCTCTCTGTGTCCTCACATGCTGCAGAGAGAAACTGGCATCTCTTGCTCTTCTTGCAAGGGCACTGATCGCATCATGGGGTACCGCCCTCATGACCTCATCTGAACCTAATAACCTCTGAAAGGCCCCACCCCCTAATCCCATCACATTGGAACACAGGGCTTCCACATGAGTTTGGTGGGGACACCATCATTCAGTTCATAACAATAAAATGCTATGGAAGGGCAAATTGATGTCATTTTTTGGTAGGATTTTATAAAAGTCTTAACAATTGCTATGCCTTTTGACCCGGTGATTTCTTTTACTTCAAGGAATTTTTGGCAAGGTGGTAGGCTATGTGTGCAAAAACGTGTTTTAAGTATGATGGTCACTCTGCTATTTGTAAGGGCAAAGCTAACGCACACCAAGGTCACTGGCTTCAGGGTTTTATATTTTAAATGAAAACTTTAACAGTACAGAACATTGGAGAGAGTAAATAGTATAATAGATATGCAGCTAATACAGCCAACTGCATCCCATCTTAACATGTTTCCATATTTGCCTCATAGTTTTGAAAGTATTAAATAAATAAAACATATACAGAGCTGTATAGTCCCTTAGTACTGCTCTCTGGATCCCACCTCCTTTTTTCCTCCCTAGAGGTAGTTTCTATCCAGAATTTTGTGGTTTTCACAATATGTATGTTTGCTTTATCTGAAATGAAACATATTTATAAGCAAATAATACATAATTTTACTTTACATTGGTCTTTAATTTTACATAAATGGTATCACACTGGAGAGATCTTCTGCTTCTTGCTTTTATTTTTTGCTCACTCTTACTTTTGAGATTTATCCATGTTGCTATATGTAGCCTGGATTGCTATTTAACTGTTTCTTGATATTTCATAGGATGAATGTATCACAATTTATTTATTCATGTTATTGAAGTATATTTAGGTTGTTTACATATTTTTGTGACTACACTCACTGCTGCAGCGAACATTCTGTGAAAGTTGCTTTGTGCACGTAGACCAAAGTTTCTCTAGGGATATGCCTAGGAGTGCAATCTCTGGGCCATGGGGAAGAGCATCTTTAAATATAATAGCTATTTCCACATTTTGCTCCAAAGTGATACACCATTTGTTCTAACAACAGCAAATAGGGGTTCCAGTAGCCTCACATCCTTGCCAACCGATGGGTAGATAACTAATAGTTTTATTTTGGATTTCCTTGAAGGCCAGTTGAATGGTTGAATGGTTTTTCATATGTTTACTGGCCAAATAGGTTTCTTCCTTTTCTGTGAATTCCCTTTCCATATCACTAATTTATTGCCATTGGGTTGTTTGTCCATTTCTTTTAATTTTAAAAATTGAGATATAATGAACATATTATATTAATTTCAGGGTATAACATAGTGATTCAAGATATATATATTGAGATGATCACCACATTAAGTCTAGTTAACATCCATCACCATATATAGTCACAAAAGTTTTTTCTGGTGATGAGAATTTTTAAGATCTACTCTCTTAGCAACTTTCAAATATGCAACACAGTATTATTAGCTGTAGTGATTATTTATAACTGGAAGTTTGTACTTTTGAACCCCTTCATCTATTTCACTACTCCCTACCTCTGACAACCATCAGTCTGTATCTGTGAGTTTGTTTTTGTTTGTTTGTTTGTTTTAGATTCCACATGTTGAGATCTCATACAGTATTTGTCTTTCTCTGTCTGACTTACTTCATTTATCATAATGCCCTTGAGGTTATTCCATGTTGTCACAAACATCAGGATTTCCTTTCTCATGGCTGAATAATATTCCATTGTGTATATCTACCACATCTTCTTTATCCATCAATGCACATTTAAGTTGCTTCTATGCTGTGGTTATTGTAAATAATGGTTCAATGAATATACATATATCTTTTTGAGTTAGTGTTTCCTTTCCTTTGGATAAATACTCAGAAGTGGAATTTCTGGATTATGTGGAAGTTCTATTTTTCATTTTTTGAGGAAACTCCATACCATCCTGCACCATATTTTCCATCATGACTGCCCCAGCTTACATTCCCACCTAGAGTGCGTGTGGGCTCCCTTCTCTCCACATTCTTGCCAACACTTGTTATTTCTTGTCTTCTTGATAATAGCCATTGTCCATTTCTTTTCGACAATTTTAAACCTGAAGTTTGTCTGAACTATTCTTTTTTTTGTAGATAATTATTTTTTATTGAAGGGTAGTTGACACACAGTATTACATTAGTTTCAGGTGTACAACACAGTGATTCAACATTTATATACATGATAATTCTAGGTACCAGCTATCACCATACCAAGTTGTTACAATATTTTGACTATATTCCTTATGCTATACATTACATCCCAGTTACTTATTTATTTTACAATTGGAAGTGTGTACTTTTTTTTTTTTTTTGTGAGGGCATCTCTCATATTTATTGATCAAATGGTTGTTAACAACAATAAAATTCTGTATAGGGGAGTCAATGCTCAATGCACAATCATTAATTCACCCCAAGCCTAATTTTCGTCATTCTCCAATCTTCTGAAGCATAATGAACAAGTTCTTACATGGAGAACAAATTCTTACATAGTGAATAAGTTACATGTTAAACAGTACAAGGGCAGTCATCACAGAAACTTTCGGTTTTGCTCATGCATTATGAACTATAAACAGTTCAAATATGCATATTCATTTGATTTTTATACTTGATTTATATGTGGATACCACATTTCTCTCTTTATTATTGTTATTTTTAATAAAATGCTGAAGTGGTAGGTAGATACAAATTAAAGGTAGAAAACATAGTTTAGTGTTGTAAGAGAGCAAATGTAGATGATGAGGTGTGTGCCTGTAGACTATGTGTTAATCCAAGCTAGACAAGGGCAATAAAACATCCACGGATGCAGAAGATTTCTCTCAGAACAGGGGGGGTGAGGTTCTAAGCCTCACCTCTGTTGATCCCTAATTTCTCACCTGACGGCCCCCCTGCGACTGTGCCTGTCTTAGGTTGTTCCTCCCTTGAGGAATCTTACCCGTCTCTGGCTAACCAGTCATCTTCTGGGGCCATACAGGGAAATGTAAAGTTGGTAAGTGAGAGAGAAGCCTTATTGTTTGAAAAGGTTAGCTTTTTACTTCTTTGCATATTTATGCCCTGTGGCTTCTATGCCCAGCATTTGTCTTGAGGTATCTTTACCACTTGGAAGAATTATGATACTCGGTAAATTTGATACGAGGCACGAATTCTATTTAACGGTTGTAATTAGGAAGGAAGAAGAAAAGCTATAGAAGTAGCAGGCGGAAGAAAACATGGGAAGATTGATTATTTCTTTGACATATCTTCTTGTAGAGTAACTTCTGTCTGAACTATTCTTAATCTTTTGTTTTCCATAAAAATGTTGGATTAGCTTGTCTATTTCCATGAAAAACCCTTTTATATTTTTGTTGGAAATGCATTTAACTTCTAGACTAATTTGAGAATGATAAGAATCTTTATAATACTGAGACCTAGTGAGTGTGAACACAGTGTATCTATCTCCCCACTGGGTTTACTTTTATGTCTTGCAACAAAATTATGATTTTCTGCATAATGGTATTGTGCAGATTTTATTGTATTTATTCTTGAGTGCCTCAGAACACAATTAAAAACATAAGTAAATAAACAGATAATACATATTCACATATAAATAAATAACATAAAAATAGCTTATTATTGTTTCACTAGTATGGTCACTTTAAAGATTTGCATTTTATAATCATATAGGAACATTTTAGATTTAAAAAGCTAATTTTGTTTTAGCAAACTGCTGAACTCTTATATAATTCTCTTATGCAGATTCTCTGGAATTTTTCTATGTAGACAGTTATATCTTCAAATAATAACTATTTTGCTCTTTCCTTTTGAGTCCATATACCTTGTATTTCCTTTTCTTCTGCACTGGCCTGGACATTGGATCCAGTGTCGAGCAAAGGGATGCTACTGGGTGTCTTTGTCTTCTTTTTAAAAGGAAAATGTCCTATATTTTACCATAATTGTGAAGTTTGCTCTGTCTCTCAGGTAGAGGACATTCCCTTCTTTTTGTAGATGCAACATAACTTTGCTCGTTTTCCATAAGTGGATGTTGACTTTTACCCAAAACATCTTCTGTATTGCCTTCTAATTCAATCATTCTTTTTTCTTTAAAAATTTGGAGCTTATATAATGACACTTTCCTGGTGTGCTCCTCTTTTTTTTTTTTTTTTTTTTTTTTTTTTTATAATAATTATTTTTTATTGAAGGGTAGTTGACACACAGTATTACATTACATGAGTTTCAAGTGTACAACACAGTGGTAGAACATTTATATACATAATTCTAGGTTCCAGCTATCACCCTACCAGTCTGTTACAATATCTTGACTATATTCCTTATGCTATACATTACATCCCGGTTACTTATTTATTTTACCATTGGAAGTCTGTCCTTTTTTTTTTTTTTTCTTTTTGTGAGGGCATCTCTCATATTTATTGATCAAATGGTTGTTAACGACAATAAAATTCTGTATAGGGGAGTCAATGCTCAATGCACAATCATTATTCCACCCCAAGCCTAATTTTTGTCAGTCTCCAATCTTCATGGTGTGCTCCTCTTTCGACGACCTTCTTATCCTCTTTATCTCTAATAATGACTCTGTCTTCAGGTCTACTTTGTCTGAGGGTGGCATGCCCAGCTTTCTCCCGGTCATCATTTGCCCTTTCCTGTTTTCTTCCTTCCAGGCTTTGTGTCTGTGTTGGGCCTGTCTCTTGAACATTGTGCGACTGTGTGTCTCTTAAAAAAATCCAAACTGTTAATCTCTTTCTTTTGACTGTTGATCAACAATGTTTGGATTTTTTAGTACTATTTTATGTTATGTTATTTGCCCTGCTTTTTCTACATTTTCTCCTGGGTCAATTTAGTTTTCTTCATCTCCTGTTTCCCCCTGTGTTGGTTTGGAAAAGGTACATTCAATTCCATTATTTTAGGAGCCTCTCTTAAAATTGTACTATGCTAGAAGACATAGTAAACCCATTCTAGCTTCAGCAAAGTCTAAAGCTATCACCTCTTTCTTTCTTCTGAGCAAATCAAGACCTTACTCCACTTTCACTCCTATCACGGCCTCTCCATCTTCCTTGCTATTGCTGTGTGCTGTTTCACTTTGTTGGGTCTCCAGTTTATCATTACTAATGCTATTGTTTTATGCAACTGCTGCCTGCTCATGTGTACCCCCGTACTTCCCAAATTCTCTGTTTACCTTTTCTTCTGGCATTTTCTTTCTGGGTTTAATTTCCTTCTTGAAGCACCATCTTTCGTAGTTCTTTCAGAAAGGGCTGTTAATGTTAAACACACTGTCACTTTTCTGAAAAAAGTCTCTATTTTCCCTTAACTCTGCATGATAACTTAACCGGGCAGCAGATGCTATAGTTCCCTTCCCCCATCCCTCAGACCTTAATCTTTTGTGTGTTTCTTCTAGACTGTCAGTGTCTGCACCTCTGTGCCTGAGGGCTGGAAGTGTTGAGGAGTTAATGCCCCAGAAACAGCCCTTGACAATTAAGGACCAGTGTAGGTGTGGAAACACCCCTGTCCACCTCATCCAGGAGTGGGGTCATTCTGAGGCGTTCATCTAACCCCTTTCCCCGGACTTTCCTCACAGGATTAAGCTCAGTTGCCCGGTGGTAGCTGGCTTAATAAACGTCGTTTGTTAGCTGCTTTCCCTTCCCCATGTCACATTCCCACCTTCCTGCTGGTGTTTCTTGCTCTCCCCTATAAATTATTTGTACTTAAATTCTCCTGGCCTGCTCTGGAGGCATTCAAACGCAGGCTCTGTATTTAGAGATCTGCACCCAGGGGTGTTTTCTCAGCGCTGCTCTTTGGATCTTCTCATCCTACCATGTTTCTTAACTTTTACCTCATTTTGTCACCAACTTATCTTTTTGAATAATTTCCTCAGCTCTCTCTTCCAGCCAATTTTCCTTCAGAAATGCCTGAAGGACTTTAGTACTCTATAATTTCATTTCTAAAAGACTTCCTGTTGTTTTCTCATTATGTCTTATTCTTTTAAGTTTTCAATTCCTGCTCTTTAGTCTATGATAATTTTAAACACCCTTAGTTTTTCTTCTCTGATTCTTTTATTATCTGGAGTTCTTGGGTGAGCTAATTCTGCTTTTGGTTGTGACTAGACTGCCTATTCTTGCTCATGGTGGGTTGTTCCCGCAAGTGTTCTAAAATTTGTGATTTTGAATTCATCCTTCAGAGGGCTTTATCTGTGGGTATCAGATGTGACCTGGGAAGAAGGTTTGCCTTTTTTGGTTAGATCTGTGTTTGTTTCTGCCAGGAACCCCAGATACTGGACTATGACTGTGGTGTGTGTATGTGGAGTGTGTCGATTTCTCAGCTTCAGGGTTCCTGGACCATGTGGTAATGTCAATTTGAACCTGAAATGTCCATGGCCACAATTTCTAGAGAAAAACTTAATTTTCCCACTTCTAAAACAGACATAATAGACAAGCTTCTTGTCTCCTATATTGGGGGTGACTGAATTTTTTTCCTGGTCCACCCTGTGGAAGGTTTCCCCTCAAGGGTCAGCCCCATGCAGGGGTGCTGTTCCAGCTTCATCCGGGGTCATCTCCTATTCTGGCCGGGCTCCACCTCAAGCCTGGGGGTGCCCAGACTCACTGCGCCTGTAGGCCTGCACTACCTCCTGCTCAGCTGGGTCCCTTTCCCTCTCTGATCCTTGGAGGTATCATGATTTTCCTCCCAGTTTAGCTGTGCAGTCGATGAACACTTGTCATATTTCACTCCGTCTTGGAGTGGGCAGATTTTCAGGTTATCTAGTAAAAAAAAAAAAGCTGGAAATGGAAATCCTTAAGCATCCTTTCCACTATATCATGCTAATTCTGCGTTTCCCACTGTTTTCTTTCTTGGGAATGCCCATCTTCCTCTCCTGGGGTGGGAAAGGGAGTGGTGAGCTGGGGGGTAGGTGCGTGGGGAGTGGGGAAGTTGGGTTTCCCAATATCTTTGGGCAAGTGGTCCGACGTGAGGAGCAGGAGGTGGGCTGCTGTACCTAAACACGACAGACCGCCTGTCCCAGTGCCTGGAGTCCCAGCAGGAGACGGTCACCTTCCTCCCCTATTTTATCAGCTGCTCTCTTAGTAGAAATTAGTTTTGCAGATGATGTTGAGAATTAGGCTTTTGGGAATGGAAGTGTGGGAAGAAGGATTGGTGTGTGTGTGGCATGTGTGTCACTGTGTCTGTATGTGTGCGTGTGTGTGGTATGTGTGTATGTGGAGTGTGTGTAAGGTCAGGGGAGGAGATGGAGCACCAGAAGTGGGTAGAAGGTTCTGGGAGGAGAGTTAGAGTGAGATCAACCCAGCCATCATTTTCCAGAGGCCTGGGCTAGTGAGCAGGCCTCTCATCTTTAACTTGTCCACAAAACCCTGCCAGAATCCATATTGCCTGTTTCCGTTGGAGGCCAAGCCTAGATCATTCCTACTTTGCACGGACAGGAAGCATTAGTTTTCTCCTTCCTCCAAACACAGCAGCTAAATTGGCTCAGGTTGAGGTGTTTTTCCAAACTTCCCTGGAGTCTGACCCTGGGGTCTGGATCCAGAAGCTGTGCTGACTGGGTCTGGATGCCTCCCTGGCCTGGACCTGTCTGCCTGGGGACGACCAGCATGCCTGGTCCTCCGGTCTACATGGAGCACTCCATGTGGGGAGGATCAGGGACAGGGCACGGGGGATTGGGAGGGCAAGGCAGCTCATTACAGCAGCTGCCAGCAGGCATCCCACCAAACGGTTTAAAGCCTTATCGGCTTGGAGGTATTTCTAATACCATTTCCGCTAATTGTTCCCTTTTGGTAATTAGGAGGAGTCTGAACCCGTGTTGTGGGAAAAGGGGTGGGGGCTGGTGGACGTCACAATGTGGCCTTTATCTCCCCCTGCTGTGGGGAGTCTGCAGCCCCTAGGGCACTTAACAGACAGCCCAGAGCTGCAGCAGCCCGGTCAGCCACAGCAGTCGCTGGGGGGCATGGCCTGGGGGGGCAGCGCCATCCTGCTGTGCTGAGTTTCCTGGGGACCTTAGAGAGACCTGCAGCCCCCACTTGCAGGGCAAGGTATGGTCTTCTGGGAGGAGGGCTGGCCCAGATGTGCGAGGAAGATCAGGACCTGGGGAGCAGGGTTCTCCGTTCCTGGATTAGAAGAGCTTGTTGGGTGGTGACGCAAAGCCAGGTGCCATCCTAAGGCCCCTACCCTACTTGCCAACAGGTGGGTAGGGGGCGGAGGGGTCTCCCGTGGCTGCTTCTGTTCATGCCTGCTCTTCACTGATTGTAATCTTCAAGTAGATGAGACTGGAATGACTTTTCCCTCACCTCTGGCTGTGCTCTGGGAGCAGCCTGATGCACCCATGTGGTGGAGGGCTGCAGGAGAGGGCAGCTGCTCCGAGACCAGGACTTGGCCATATCTGACATCGAAGTGTTCTTTCTGCAGATATATATGACAGATTATATATATCCTTCCCCAGACAGATTTAACAGATATAGAGGGAGTATCTCTCTGAGTCACCCCCATGAATCTCAGGTGACAGATTCTGCACTTAATTAAAAATCTTCTCTGGAGAAGAAGGGACTTGAGGCTCTAAGGGACGTGGGGCACTCTGCCAGCAGGGGTCAACTGTTCCCTTTTGGAGGGGCACACAGTGGGAGCTTTGCCCGCCCAGGGCTGCGGGACTCCTGTTCATCTATCAGATCAGCTCCGCACACATGGCCAGAGCGTCCCCTGGGTGCCGGCGTGGTGCTAGTGTAGGAGATGGGATGAGCACTTTGCTCATGTGCAGGGGGCTGCTGCCCAGCAAACGCGGCTCCTAGCATTCTCCAGGCCGGGCCCGGGGTAGGAGCAAGAGCAGAAGGTGGTTCTCCTCCCCAGTGTGCTGCGAAGCATGGAAGGATGAAGCGGGAAGGAATTAGGTGCACGTGGGCTCTCAGCTGGTGCAGGAGTGCAGGGAAGCGAGAGCAGTCAGGCTGGCCTGGAGGCACGTAGAGCTTTCCTCCTTCGTCCTGGCTCTGGCACTGCTATTTGGGGAAGGGTGCCCGGGCTCCTGGCTCATAGTGAACTGCTGTGCTTGGACCTGGCCCTGGTCAGGGACATTTTTGGGGACCAGCACTTCATGTTCAAGGGCAAACAGGGGCCAGTGAAGACCAATCCTTACTTCTTCTTTAAAAGGTATTCTTCCCACTTCACACATGGGCAGTAACAAATGCCAGTAGCCATTTATGTGGATAGTGGTCACCTGTTCGTTTCTCCTGCTTCTCTGCAGATGATTCCTGTCAGATTTGCGAGGGCCCTGCTTGCTCTGGCTCTCACCTTGCCAGGTAGGTACCAGATTGCTGCCATTCTTCACTCTTGACCCAGGGCCATTATGAGTAACTCTCTTCCAGGAATCAGTGATATCTCTGGGGTGCACCTGTGTGCCCAGCACTGTGTTAGGCTTGTGTTGAGCCTGCCAAAATCACTGGTTTCCTGGTTAATTCCTCTCGTGAAGTGTCTGCAGAACCCTCTGGGCCTGGCTTGTCTTCCTCAAGGAGCAGGTGCCAGCAAATACCTTCTCTGGTTGCAGAATTAAGCATGAGGGCCACATGGAACAGTCTGTTATGGTGTGGCTGGAAGATGGGGAAGAAGGAATCCAAGACTTGGATAGATTATTAGGTGTAGAAGGGAGGTCATGTAATGGAACCTCCCATAGTACAGATGAAGAGACTGAGGGTCAGAGAGGAAAAATGACTGCTCCAAAGTCATGCAGACCAAAGATCAGAGGCTAGTTCTCCTGGGTCCCTGGCCAGCACTCTTTCACTAGACTACACTGCCTTCCTTCCCTCGCTGAGATTCTGGGTGAGAATGGCAGGATGAACCCCTTTCTGACTTGGCCTGTCTCCACTTAAACCATTTAGGTCTGTAGCATCCAGTCTGCTGCTCACGGGTTAGTCTGGGACAAGATGCACATTTGTCATACCCTATGCAACTTCTTATAGGTGGGTCCTTTGCCAGGGGGCCCAGAAAACCTAGAGATTTACTGCTGTGGTTCCTCCGCCTGCCAACACTTACACACAGTATGAGGATGGTAGGAGGGTCACCTGGCAGTTGCCAGCGGCCTTGAGGGAGCTCACACTTCGTAATTCCATGTAGCAGGCTCTCAGGCTGACCTGTTCAGAATTTGAATGTTTTAAGATACACTAGTAGATTAAGGTTCAAGGATTCTCATTATAATCTCTTTATATCTCAGAACATTTGGAAAAAATACTAAGAACTTAACAAAAGGGGTTTATACTATAAACATTTAGATGTAAATTATAATGCAGTCACTAAGAATCATGTTTTGGAAGTATACACAATGGCACGAGAAATTCTTTACAGTGCATTGAAAAATAGACAGGTTATAAATGGTTTGCACAGGATGATCACAAATTTGTAAAGCATCCGCAATTGTATATATGCTTGTAAAATAGAACAGAAATAGAAACACTTAAATGTTAACTCTAGTTATTGTTGAATATAGTTTACTTTGTATTTTTCTTCTGCATTCCCTGAATTTCCCATAATGAGCATGTATCACATTTTAAATCAGTAAATAAATATTATTAAAATGAATAGATACTCTGAAAAACCACTCCTCCATTGTTGCTGAGTCTGGGTCATATTAGGGGGCTGAAAGCAACAGCTTTGATCTCATTTAGGGAAAGTCTTTCCCCACAGTCCAATTTATATCAGATGCAGCTTCATTTCTGTAAGGCTGGAGTTGTTTGGGCTGGTGGCCCCAGCTGTGCTCACCTGTGGCCGCTCACTCCAGGGATGCTGTGCACAGAAGGGAATCCCGGCAGGTCATCGATGGGCCGTTGCAGCCTCTTCGGAGATGACGTTGTCAACACCTTTGATGGGAGCATGTACAGCTTTGCAGGCGTCTGCAGTTACCTCCTGGCTGGGGACTGCCAGAAACACTCCTTCTCGCTTATTGGTGAGTGGGGGCACTGAAGGGCAGACATCGGGGCAGGGGCAGCTGAACTCAACCCTGGTGGGTGGCCTGCAGGGGCAGGGGGAGGTTTCCTATTCTCCTGACTGCGCGTGAGCTCAAGAATCCCTGAGAAGAGCATGATCTTTCTGTGACACAGGCCTTCCCTTGGCTTCTCACTGGTCTCTCCCCACAGTGGGCTGGATGGAGAGCCTTTATGCCTCTCCAATGGTTGTGTCCTCTGTTCTGGGTCCAGACAACACTCTGGGAGCTCAGTGAAATGATGATGCAGAAGGTGCTTGTAATACACAGAGCCCCTAGCAAAAGGGAAGGCTCCTCGCCAAGCTCTTGGTGAATTCAGAGTCTCTAGCTGATGCAGAGCACCTGTGCTCCTGGACAAGCACTGGTATGGTGTCCATGTTTTCTCCACACCCCGCAGCAGCTCTGAGATGTAGGCACCGGTGCAGTCACCCCTATTTCACAAATGGAGAGCTGAAGCCCAAGAAGTTTGAATGATCCTGACAAGGGCTGACAGATAATAAAAGGAAGAGCTGGATTTTGATCCTGGGCTTGTCAGGACTAAGGAATTTTCCTCTGTACTAAGGAGAGGGAACATTTTCCAAGGCTGGGAGTGGGGCTGGAGGCAGTGAGGGAAAATTGTGGTTTGGTGACCTCACACTCTGCGAATGAATCAGAAGTGTGTGGTGTGACGGAGGGATGCTACCAAGCCTAGCAAAAGCAGGGTCCTCAGCCTCAGAGAGGTGCAGTGGCAGCAGACAGACCACGCTGTTGAGGCGCAACTTTTCATGACACTTGTTAAAGACAGTAAGGAAGACTTTATTCAAGAGGGGCTGCTGCAGTGGGGGAGTGGGATTGCACTAGGGGAAAGGTGGGCTCCACCCCAAATATAACAAGGACAAGTGGGGATTCATAGCCAAGGAGCTGGGTGGGGGGGTCGGTCGGTGGAAAATTACCAAGAAGCAACATCAGGGACAAGGGAGATTCTGGCTAAAGCAGCCGAATAGGAGTCCTGCTACAAGCAGGCCAGCGTGATGACACTGAGGGTGGGGTGTAAGGAATTGGATCAGATATTGCGGGGTGGGGGGCTTTGGGTAAACTAATCCAGCAAGATTCTTGCTAAAACTGGATGAAGCCGGCCAAGGACAGAGCCTAAGTGGGGGACCTAACTGAGAAAAAGGCTCCGATGACCCTGACTCAGGCTTCATCAGGGAGAGAGTGCCAGCACCCAGATTTTTACAGGAGATGCTGGCAGCTGGGCTCCTGGGGCTGGGGCTGCAGAGTCAGCCGGGTGCAGCTCCCTCTGACTCGGTGCTGGGCTCGGCTCTGTTTGGGAGCTGGTCACAACCATGCTGTTCTGATTCTACCAACTTGCTCTGTCTTTACCATCCACCTGCCTCTGCAGGAAAACCTACTGGAGGGTGGCCTTGGTGGGCTGAACTCCACTGGCCTGCCGTTTTGCCTACTCTTCTGTGAGCCCCTCCAGGGCAGGGACTATGTCTCACTCACCTGTTTCCCAACACTCAGCTCACAGGGGTCTCTGTCCCACTGAATGGGGGACTCCATGAACCGTGGTGCTCCATTGCACCGAAACTCTGATTTTGTGGACTGCAGAGCCTGGGGAAAGAGGTTTGGTTTGACAGAGGACAGGGGAGGGGCTCTGAGCCTGAGCATGGGGAAGAGAATGGGAAGAGTGTGTGTTTTTGCCGTGCTGCCCAGTGGGGAGGGAGGTGTGGCTGGAGCAATGGTTCTCGAGCTCTAGCATGCGCCAGGATTGCCTGGAGGGCTTGTTAAAACTAGATGGCTGGGCTCTGACTGCAGATTTTCTGAGTCAGTGGATCTGGAGTGGGGTCTGAAATGTTCATTTCCAACAAGTTTCCAGCTGCTGCTGGTTTTGGGCCCAAACTTTGAGACACACGGGGTGGAGAATAGTGGGATGTGAGGCTGGGTCACAGGGATGAGACTGACAGGACGGGGTCTCGCAGGCTGAGCGGGGAGTTTGTTTCTTGACTCAGCAGATGGGGACGAGCTGTCGTGGAGTCTTGTGTAGCAGGAAGGAGCAAGAGGGAATTGGTTCTTCACCAAATGGTCCTAAAAGGTAGGGAGGCAGGAGGCAGGGTGGCCTTGGTGGTAATAACCAGGTAGGAGGCTAAAAGGACCAGGGTGTGACAAATTGAGGAAGCCGCTCTGAACTTGGGGGACCCATCTTGCTCCAGAGTCAGCAGCTGAGGAGAAAACCTCCCCTTACCCTGAAACTGAAGACTGAAGTCCTCCCACCTCAGGTGTCCCCAGTGTTTGTTTGATAGTTTATTTATTTACTTATTTGATTGAAGCATCATTGATATTCAATCTTATTTTGGTTTCAAATATACAACACAGTGGTTCAACATTCACCCATATTATCAAGTCCATACCCCTTTCATTGTGGTCACTGTCCATCAATGCAGTAAGATGTTACAGAATCATTAACTGTATTCTCTGTGCTGTACTACCATCCCTGTGGCCAGTCTGTACTGTGATTGTGAATTATTGTGCCCCTTTATCCCCTTCCCCCTTCCCCCTGCCCCGCCTAAACCCCTTGCCTTTGGTAACCACTAGTCCCTTTTTGGTGTCTATGAGTCTACTGCTGTTTTATTCCTTATGTTTTGCTTTGTTTTTATACTCCACAGATAGGTGAAGTCATTTGGTATTTGTCTTTCTCTGCCTGGCTTCTGTCACTAAGCATAATACCCTCTAGATCCAGCCATGTTGTTGCAAATGGCAGGGTTTGTTTTCTTTTTGTGGCTCAGTAATATTCCATTGTGTGTATGTACACATCTTCTTTATTGGTTCATCTTTAGATGGACACTTAGGATGCTTCTATATCTTGGCTATTGCAAATAGTGCAGTGATAAACGTGGGGGTACATATGTCTTTTAGAATCAGGGATCTTGCTTTCTTTGGGTAAATTCTTAGGAGTGGAATTACTGGGTCAAATGGTATTTTTAGTTTTAGTTTTTTGAGGATTCTCCATACTGCTTCCCACAATGGTTGTACCAATTTATATTCCTACCAGCAGCATAGGAGGGTTCCCCTTTCTCCACATTTGTTTTTGCTCACCAGCATTTGTTGTTGCTTGTCTTTTGGATGTTGGCCATCCTAACTGGTGTGAGGTGATAGCTCATTGTGGTTTTAATTTGCATTTCCCTGATGATTAGCGATATGGAGCATCTTTTCACGTGCCTGTTGGCTATCTGAATTTCTTCTTTGGAGAAGTGTCTGTTCAGGTCCTCTGCCCATTTTGTAACTGGGTTATTTGTTTTTAGGTGTTGCAGGGTGTGAGTTCTTTATATATTTTGGATGTTAACCCCTTACCAGATAAATCATTTACGAATACATTCTCCCATACTGTGGGGTGCCTTTTTGTTCTACTGATAGTGTCCTTTGCTGTACAAAAGCTTTTTAGTTTGATGTACTCCCACTTGTTAATTTTTGCTTTTGTTTCCCTTGCTCAAGGAGATGTGTCCAGGAAAAAGTTCCTCATGTTTATATTCAAGAGATTTTTGCCTATGTTTTCTTCTAAGAATTTTATGGTTTCATGACTTACATTCAGGTCTTTGATCCATTTCGAGTTTACTTTTGTGTATGGAGTTAGACAATATTCCAGTTTCATTCTCTTACATGTAGCTGTCCACTTTTGCCAACACCAGCTGTTGAAGAGGCTGTCATTTCCCCATTGTACATCCATGGCTCCTTTATCATATATTAATTGGTCATATATACTTCGGTTTATATCTGGGCTCTGTATTCTGTTCCACTGATCTATGGATCTGTTCTTGTGCCATGCCAAATTGCTTTGATTACTGTGGCTTTGTAGTAGACCTTGAAGTTGGGGAGCATAATCCCCTCAGCTTTCTTCTTCCTTCTCAGGATTGCTTTAGCTGTTCAAGGTCTTTTGTGGTTCCATATGAATTTTAGAACAATTTGTTCTCTTTCAATGAAGAATGCTTTTGGTATTTTGATAGGGATTTCACTGTATCTATAGATTGCTTTGGGCAGGATGGCCATGTTGACAATATTAGTTCTTCCTGTCCATGAGCATGGGATAGATTTCCATTTATTGATGTCTTCTTAATTTCTCTCATGAGTGTCTTGTACTTTTCAGAGTAAAGGTCTTTCATCTCCTTGGTTAAGTTTATTCCTAGGTATTTTGTTCTTTTGTATTTGATGCAATTGTAGCTCAGTGTTTATTTTAAGTGGATTTTTGCAACTTTAAAAATCACAGTGCATTTGCAAGAACATGGGTGGACCTGAGGGCATTATGCTGAGTGAAACAACTGGATGGAGAAGGACAGATACCACGATTCACCTATATGTGCCATCTAAACCTTGCCAAAACCTAAACCATAAAACCAATCTCATCAGAAAAGAAATCAGATCGTGGTTATCAGAGGAGGGTGGGGGAATTAGAGGAAGGGGTTCAAAAGGAACCAACTTCCAGTGTAAGATAAGTAAGTCCTGGAGGTGTCAGGTAGAGTGCGGTGACTATAGTTAACATGTGTGGCGTATTTGTAAGGTGCTTAGAAAGGTAATCCTAAAAGCTCTCATCACAAGGATAAAACCATTTTCCCTTTTTGTCTTTTTCCTTGAACCTATTAAAAAGTCATAAAGTGTATATAAATGATACTTTAATAAAAAATGTGTTCCTTTTTATATTAAAAAAAAAGTCATAGAGGAGGTGGGATGGGCTGCCTACCTGAGATGGCTCTGCAGCAATGGAAGCTTAGGAATGACAGGAAGGTCACCGTTGAAAGGAGAAACAGGGACACCCTCGCTACCCTATGGCTTTGGGCCTCAGGACCAGGGAAGGGGTCCTGTGGAGACACTGGGGACTTGCTGTCTTGACTCCTGCTGTGGACTCCTTGCCCCAGAGATGAGTTTGTAGATAACATGTGATGACATCTTTGGGACAGGCACAGAATTCATATTCTGGGCCCAGCGGGGCAAGCAGTATGTTGGGAAAGTCCCCTCCCACTATTAAATCCAACTCCAGATACCTCCCCACTTGCCACAGCCCTCTCAGGTGGGGAAGCAGGCTGTGCTGGTGCTTCTGGGCCGTCACTGGCACCTCCTCCAGGAAGCCCCCATGACCACTCCAGCCTTGTCCTTTGCAAGCATAGGAAGACCCAGTGTGGAGTCAGAAAGCTGTGCCCTTGTCTCCACTCTCCGTCCTCGTTGACTGTCCTTAGGAAGGTAGCCCATTGTCTCTCAGCCTCCATTTCCTCAACTTTAAAACAGGATACCATGAGGATCAAGGGGCATGAATCATTTCCAAATGTGAAGTGTCACCCAAATCTTAGTGACTGAGAACAGCCACCTTCACACAGGATGCCCACATGTTGGATGTGAATGTGGTAGAGACAGGGTTTGCTGGGCCCTTGGAGGGCATTTCTATCAAGGTCAGGGTAACATCCTCCCTTTCTGTAACATGCATTGCTCGGGTTTGTGCTAGAGGCCTGGCCTCTCTGGCCAGCCTGTTCTGGGTGTCCATGGCCAAGGAGAACTGCAGGGCCGTGTTAGGCCTCTCTGTTCAAAACATCTCAGTAGGACCCCCATCCTGCCAGGTTCTAATTCTTATAACAACTTGCTTGTGTCAAATGTCAGTTTTCTGGCAGGTAACTGGCTTAAACCAGGCTACGGGACAATCACTCTTTAATATAGATTGGTTTCATTCCCATGGAAAATCGTGTTGTGAACATCAGGGCGAATGGGTGGCTACTCTTCATGTTTTTGGCAACGGCAGTGCTGGGTGTTGGGAGAGGGACTGGCTGCTGAGGCTGGGCCTGGGCTGGGTGGGCTGGCCCTGCTGGGTCAGGGGCCGCAGGGAGCAGGTCAGGCATGCTGGGCCATGGCAGGGCCGGCTTACACGTGCACGGCTGTGGCCTGTGCACACCTCTGCTCCTTTGTTCTGCAATAACATCCTGTTTCCTCATTCCTAAGTCACAAACTTCCACTCCTCTCTGAGGGCCTGTGGACCTTGCTCACATCCTGGGTAAAGTGTTTATGTCTGAACATGAAGGACCACCTGGTGTGAAGTGGAGGCCCCTTTCCTTGACCCTGATTCCTGGTCAGGCAGGCTGCAGGGCCAGGCCAGGGCCACGGGCGTGCCTGCCCACCAGCACAGGGCCTGGGGCGTGGGGGGACGTGAGAGTCCTGGTGCACCATGCTTGGAGAGACTGCTCCTCCTAAGCTACTGCAGGATCTGCTCCCAAGCCAGCCCAGAGAGAGCCATAAACAACCAGCAGCAGACTGAGTCACTCACCCAGCCAGGCATTAGTTTCCACATCAATAAGTGGCGCCATTAGGCCAGCTTGCAGTCTCTCAGCATTGAACCATTGCTGGCATCAGAATCATAGGCGTGGCTGTGGAGTGTTCATAGAAATGCAGGTTAGTGAGTTGCACACTGTGAAGTCCAAGGGAGCAGCCTGGTCTGACTGGTTCCAGCCGTCAGCCTGCTCCCTGCTCTGCTTCTTGCTCCTACATGCAGGAGAGGCCTTCCTGCCTCACGGAGCACCTCAGTCACTGAGTTCAGGGGGCCAGACGGGGCCAGAGTCATGGGGAGAGCTTCCCCGGCTTCTTGAGGGTGGACATCTAGCCATCTTCTCCAAGCGGTCGCAGGCGTGCTGTCTGCAGGTGTGTGGGATGTGGTCTGTCCAGGGCTTAGTGGCAGTTTCTAAGGGCTCCTTTTCCTAATGGATGCACATCACTAGCTCCCACTCTGAGTGCTGCGGGGAGGGGAGAAAGCACAGAAAACAGCAGGCTAATCCTGACTTCTCCCCTGCATTAATGATGAATCCAGGGCATTCAGCGCCCCATTAGGCAGTCTTGTGTTGAGAAAGGAGATTAAGGTTTGGAGTCAGAAAACCCGTATGTGGGCTGTGACCCTTGGAAAGTGCAAACCAACAGTTCTCTGCTGGGGTGCTGTTTCCCCAGAGGATACCTGGCAGTGTCTGGAGACATTTTGGATTGTCACATTGTGGGGGTTGATGTTATGGGCATCTGTGCGGTAGAGGCCAGACCCTACTAATTATTCTTCCATGCACAGGACAGTCCCTACATCAAAATATCAGGCCCCAAATGTCAGTAGTGCCGAGGTGCCTGTTGTAAACTTAGTTTCTCTATCTGTAAAGTGGAGTCCATCTAGGTCAGTATTTTTCAATCTGAGTCATGACATATGGGTTACAGAATTAATTTAATGGGTGTCATCAGCTATTAAGAAAATTAAATGGGATAGCATGGAGGACATCAGAGAGTGTCAGAGAGCATGACCCAAGGGAAGGGTGATAATTGTTACATGGTGAGTGTGTACACAGTGGGGCATGAAGTAAAGTGTGTGTTTTCTCTGCTTTCTGGGCAAAACAGTTGAGAGGATCACAAAAATCTCTCCCGCTGCCAGAGCATGTTTTTCTGAGTTGAAGGCTTCTCCCAGCTGTACTTGCCAGACGCTTGCAGCTGAGTGCTCACCAAGGACCCCAGCCCCGCCCCGGACTGGTGATGCTCCCGGGCAGCCAGCCCCCCACACCTGCGGGCACTGCCTTGTGTAGCCTCTGCTCCAGGCATTGCTCCTGGGCTTCCTAATGCTGAGGTCTCCTGGGGCCCTGAGCCAGCCCTTCCAATACTGAAATCAGCACTGATCTGAGTCCATTAGCTCTGGGACGATGGGCAAGTTGCTCCGACAGCCAGCCCCTCCCTGCATGGGCCCCAGTCCCACGGTGTGGGGCCAGGCTGCCTTCAGCATTCACTTGAAGAGGGCAGGGCTCCCACGCACCTCCACACAGTGGGAGCCTTTCAAGCTTGTAGTGATACTGACCTTTGAGGCTTTCCTATGGCATCTGCCCCCATGAGCAAGGGACCGTTTAGGTGATTTTACGTCCTTGCGAGCCTGGAGGAGCTACAGATGACAACTGCAGTGCAGTGGCCCATCCCAAGCTGCCTGGTTGCATCTGAATCTCCGTGGGAGGAATTGCCTGTGAGGAGAGGCGCTTGGGAATTCCTCTCCTGTTTCAGGGAGCTGTCTTGAGCTCAGAGGCAACATTTGGTTGAATTACCCAGTGAGCAGGGGCAGAATGCACACCCATCTATCTGATCTGAGACGACAGGTGGATTGTACTGATGAGGAGATGTGTTCTGTGGTCATGGGAGGGAGTCCCTGCCTCTTGGCCGCGTTGTCACCCCGCCCCCGCAGCGGGTGGCTCGCCCGCCAGGAGTGGATGCTCTGAGTCAGCCCCAGTGGGGGCCCAGGAAGGGATTTGGTGTTGGTCCACCGGGCACACCTGGGGGCAGGGAAGGCTCTGGGGAGGGACTGCAAACGAGGCTGTTGCCAGGCTGTCACCTTTGCTTGTTTTTTCAACGTTTTACTGTGGAAATTTTGAAACGTTCAGAAAAGTTGGACGAACAGGACATATTCCCACCGTTCAGCTGCCACCGTTCACCTTGTACTCTACCGGTTCCATCACTTACCTGTGTAATTTTGTTTGTTTTTCTTTGGCTAATTTCTTGCTGTCAGAAAGTTTGCTCAACTTTTTCAAGATTTGTTTGCTTTAAAAACCATTCTAAGTGAAAGCTCAGAGCAGAGAAGTCTCAGTCAGAGGACACAAACCCTTGAACTTGGTTGTGTTGCCTTTTCCTCCCGATGGCCCTGGTCAGGAGCTGGGCCGAATGTGGCAGTGGGTGGTCTATGGGCCTTCCTGGTGTCTCGGAGCTGCTAACAGTGTACTGTCCAAAGTACTGTTCTTAGACTGGGCCCTCACTGAAATCTCACCAGGAACAAGTCTGTGTCCCCGCTCCTTCCGGCTGGTCTGGAGTGGGTGTCGTGGGCCAGGTGGTTGCTGTCCTCCGGCAGCCTGGGGCCAGCATGGGCCCCATTGAGGAAGTCTCCCCCTCAGGCCCTGGCAGGGCTGCAGCCCAGGACGTACCCTCCGGAGCCCCCGTTCTCAGCAGCCCTCGCCTCTGCCACCGCACCTCATACCAGCAAACCTGCCGAGTCTCCTGGCCTTCATGCCCTGGACTCTGCTCCTCCTGGCTTGCTGCCCAGCTGGAGCCCCACTCCCCTGACCCTCCTAAGAGAAGGTGTCTTTCCTCATTTCCAGGGTTAACCTGGGCCTCGTGCCCCATTCCTGCAGGAGCCCTGAGGCACAGTGCCCCACGTTACCCCTCTTCCTCCATCATCTTCTCTCCCTGTCTCCCCTGGCTGCCCTTCTTCTGAGCTATTCCCGTCAGCCTCTTGGTCTCCAAGGTTGGAGACTCAGACACTGCACTGTTGCTCTGGACCCCCGTCTTCTGTGGCCATAGTTACCTTTGAACCCCAAGGGTCTGGCCCAGGGACTGGTTCTCAGGCTCTAGCTGGGGGGTGATGTCTTTGCAGTCTCCTAGAAAATGGTCTCTTGCTTATTCTCCCGCCTTCATTCCTGTCCGCTGCTGTCACCGTCACCCTCGTCTCTGCGGTCACCCCTCCCGACTGAACCATTGTCAGGCACTGCTTCCTCATGTGCCTGGTTAGTCAGGCATCTCCAATGGCGATATCGATCATTTATTGTTTCTGTAATGTTTTCCATGCGGAGCGAGGTGGTTTACCTGCAGTGTCTCTAAGCTTCTCCCAGAGGAGCAGATTCAGTAAACTGAGGTAGAACTTGTGGATCTCCATTTTAAACAAAAAGCCCAAGGATTCTGATGTGGGCTGTCCTCAGAGAGCATTTTATCTAACACTAGCCTAGAGTACCTATTACCAATCATTCACATTGTTAGTTTTATTCACTGACTTACAATGTAGTCCATTGCTGCATGCTTATCATATACTTAGATTGCGAAAGGATCATGCTTTTACACTTTTCTTTTGAGAAATCAAAGAGACTTCTGGAGGGCTAATGTATCCAGCAGGCAGTCAATAAATATTTTTAGGTGAATGGAAAAATGGGTGAGTAGATGAGATTTTTAGGGAGATTTTTATTGCCTCTTTGTTAGGTGTTTTGGGGGAGTTTTCCACTGAGATAAGATTTTAGCGATGGTGATTATAAATAAATGTATCAGCTTCTTTTGGTAATAGGCACCACCATGACCCTTTTCTCTTTCAGGGGACTTCCAAAATGGCAAGAGGGTGAGCCTGTCTGTGTACCTTGGGGAGTTTTTTGACATCCATTTGCATATCAATGGTACTGCGCTGCAGGGGGGCCGGAGGTAAGTCAAGCCCAGGATGCCCAGATTAGACAGGACCCTGGCAGCCCCCTTGTGTTTCAGATGAAGGAGCTGGACGTAAACCTGTCCAGAGGGAGCGAGCAGCAGGGCTGGGTGCCCTGACTTCCGTTGGGCCCTCTGCTGCTTTGCCCCGTGGCCAGAACCCTTAGAATAGGCTTGGGTTGAAGGTGGGAGGGACACCAGAAAATGTATGAGAAACCCACTTCCTGCGCTCATCCTTGCCCCTCCAGCATCTCCATGCCCTATGCCTCCCAAGGGCTGTATCTGGAAACTGAGGCTGGCCACTATAAGCTGTCCAGCGAGGCCTACGGCTTTGTGGCCAGGATCGATGGCAGCGGCAACTTTCAAGTCCTGCTATCAGACAGGTACTTCAACAAGACCTGTGGGCTGTGTGGCAACCTCAACATCTTCGCCGAAGATGACTTCAGGACTCAGGAAGGTAAGCTTTCCTGGGACACCATTTCCCTGCGGTGTG
The DNA here is from genome assembly GCF_030020395.1 of Manis pentadactyla. Taxonomy (NCBI): domain Eukaryota; kingdom Metazoa; phylum Chordata; class Mammalia; order Pholidota; family Manidae; genus Manis; species Manis pentadactyla. The sequence goes on along the minus strand of NC_080032.1, from coordinate 63,858,704 downwards.
GCTATACTTCTGCTGCCCCTGCTCCCAGACCATTATAACATTCTTTCCTGGTATTCCAGCCTGCCCAGGACCTCTGCTCATCTATACTGCCAACCTATCTCTTAGCAGTTCTCCCCACTGTCCAGACCCCCATCATATCAGACTTGGAGCTACTTCAACCTGACTTGGCTCAACTTTGAATCCCCCACAGCAGCCTATACATGCTAGAGGGTGGGTAAGTGCTAGGTGGTTTGAATAGACTCTCTTGAGCCATTACAGTCGGGAGTTCTTGGAGGAAATTTATAAAGGGTGGTTCCCAACATTGTCCAAAAGGCCAGTTTATGTGTGTGCTCACCAGCAACAGAAGGTAATACAGACAATGTGAAAACCACTACTAATTTTTAATTATCTTTGGATAATTTCAATTACATAAACATTTATTTAGTGATGCTCCCTTGCAAAAGCTGAACATTTGTATAAAGTCATCCTTCTTCCTTATGACCCAGCTACCCATAGTTTAAGGGGTAAGTGTCTAGAGAAACAGTTGACTAGTCCTTTCATTGGACTTTACATGTTGGAAAACAGTAAGATCATTTGTTTCTGTCTTCTCCAGCACTGATTCGTCCAACATTTTATTGTTCAGTATGTACTTTTAAGGCTATAAACTTTCCTCTAAATACCATGTTACCTGCACCTCACTGATTTTGATATGTATAAAGTATTTTTATTTTCATTTAGTTCTATGAATTTTCTAATTTATATTTTGAGTTCTTTCTTGATCTATAAAATGTGTTTATATTTTCCAAATGTTTAGAATTTTAAGTTATCTTTTGTGACTCAATTGATTTCTAATTTAAATTAGACATTTGGGGAGATTTGTTTGTGGCCTCCATACACGATCATTTGCCTCCATACATGTTCTATATATGTACTCCAAAAGAATATATTTTCTGGTGCAGGATTCTATATATACTTGTTGAATTAAGTTTGTTAACTGTGTTTTTTAAATCTTCTATATGTTTACTATTTTCCGCCTGCTTCAATTACTCATTACTAAGAGAGCTGTATTACATTTTTCTACAATGATGATGAATCTGTCAGTTTCTTCATGTAATTCTGTCAAGTTTTGCTTTACATATTCTGAACATTTGTTATTATGTTTTAGAAATGTTGAATCTTTCTGGTGAACTGTCTTTTATTTTTCATTTATTTTATTAAGGTATTATTGATATACACTCTTATGAAGGTTTCACACGAAAAAAAAAATGTGGTTACTACATTCACCCCTGTTATCATGTCCGCCCCATTACCCCATTGCAGTCACTGCCCATCAGTGTAGGAAGATGCCACAGAGTCACTATTTGCCTTCTCTGTGCTACACTGTCTTCCCTGATTACCCCACACCATGTGTGCCATTCATAATACCCCTGAATCCCCTTCTCCCTCCCTTCCCCACCCCTCTCCTTTGGTAACCTTTAGACCCTTCTTGGAGTCTGTGAGTCTGTTGCTATTTTGTTCCTTCAGTTTTGCTTTGTTGTTATCGTCCACAAATGAGGGAAATCATTTGGTACTTGTGTTACTCTGCCTGGTTTATTTCACTGAGCATAATATTCTCCAGCTCCATCCATGTTGTTGCAAACTGTAGAATTTGTTTCTTTCTTATGGCTGAGTAGTAGTCCATTGTGTATATGTACCACATCCTCTTTATCCATTCATCTACTGATGGACACTTAGGTTGCTTCCATTTCTTGGCTATTGTAAATAGTGCTGCAATAAACATAGGGGTGCATATGTCTTTCTGAATCTGAGAAATTATATTCTTTGGGTAAATTCCTAGGAGTGGAATTCCCGGGTCAAATGGTATTTCTATTTTTTGATTTTTGAGGAACCTCCATATTGCTTTCCACAATGGTTGAATTAGCTTACATTCTCTCTGGTGAACTGTCTTTTATGTCATGACACTTGCTGTTTTTAACAATGCTTATGCCTTAAAATCTGACATTAATATAAATACTCCACATGTTTTAGGTTAGTATTTGCTTGATGGCTCTTTTTCTATACTTGCATCCTTTCTTGTGTTGTTTTGTTTTGGATATGTCTTGTGAAAGTAGCACATACTGCATTTTTATCATTTTTTTTGAAGTCAGATTTATTGAGGTATAATTTACATACAGTAAAATTCACCCTTTCAGCATATAGTTCTATGAGTTTTCACAGAAGTGTAGAGCCATGTAACCACTACTACCAAACTATAGAACTGTTTTACACTCCACCCCAAATTCCCATGCCCCTCTGCAGTCAAACTCCCCCAGATCCTAGCCCCAGTAGTCACTGATCTTTCTTCTGTTCCTTTAGTTTTGATTTTTCCAAAACTCACATAAGTGTAACCGTAAAGTACTCAGAGTCTTTTGCCTTTTATGTCTGGCTTCTTTCATGTAACATAACCCACCAGGGATTCATCTCTGTGGTTGCGTGTATCATTAGTCTGTTCCTGTTTATTGTTGAGGGACAATCCGTTTATCCATTCAGCAGTTGAAGGACACTTTGATGTATCCAGTTTTTGGCAGTTATGGATAAAGCAGCTATAAACATTTCATGTATAGGCTTTCTTTTCTCCATTTTTTTTATTGTGGTAAAATACACATAACATAAAATGTACTATCCTACTCATTTTTCAGTGTATTGTTCAGTGGCATTAAGTACGTCCACATTGTTGCACAACCGTCACCACTATCTGTCTCCATAACCCTTTATCTTCCCTCCCACTAGCCCTTGGCAACCACTATTCTATTGTCTGTCCCTGTGATTCTAACAACTCAAGTACCTCAGATAAGTGGAATCATACAGCATTTATCTTTTTTGTAACTTGCTTATTTCACTTAGCATAACTTCCTTACAATTCATCCATGTTGTATCCTATGTTACAATTACCTTAATCTTTAAGGCTAAATAGGTACTGGACATGTCGACCACATTTTGCCGATCCATTCATGCATGGATGGACACTTGGGCTGCTTCCACATATAGTGAATGATGCTGCAAGAAATATGGGTGTGCAAATTTCTTTTCAAGGCCCTGCTTCCAAATCTTTTGGGTATATACAAGAAATGGAGTTGCTTGATCATGTGGCAATTCTATTTTGACTTCCTTGAGGGGCTGCCAAACTGCTTTTCACAGCGACTATGACACTTTTCCTCTCACCAACAGCACCCAAGGGTTCCAATTTCTCACATTCTCACCAACACTTGTTATTTTCTGGTTTTTTTTTTTTGATAGTTGCCATCCTAATAAGTGTGAGTTGGTATCCATGTATTGATTTTTGTATAGAAATATGCTTTAATTTCTCTGGGTAAATATTTAGGACTGGGATTAGTGGGTGGTATGACAAGCATGTGTTTAACTTTATAAGAAACTGCCAACTGTTTTCTAAAGTAGCTGAATCGTTTGCATTTCTGCCAGCAACGTACAAGTTTCACTTGCTCGGAATACTTGCCAGCATTTGGAAATGTCACCTTGTATGTTTTTTATTTTAGTGATTTTAATAGATGTGTAGCGGTATCTCATTACAGCCCATTATTGTTATTGTAATGTAACCTAATCTTTTCTGTCTTCTTACTGTAAAGTTTTGCCTCTTTTCACTCATTTTATATTATTGTGTTGTTGATGTACTTGGATTTATATTAACCACCTTATTTTGGGAATAGGATACAGGCTTCCCTTTTCCAGGCCTGGCTATGCAAAACGGCTTCTTGTCTCAATGCTCCATTGAGTCCCTTTGCAGTGAAGGTTCAGCAGTGTTATTAGGTGCCTACTTTGCCTCAGGTCACAAAGGTCCCTAAGTCCCTCCCAGTCTGTTGTGGGTAGCTGACAGTGGCGTGGTTGTCATGAGTACTAAGGCACAGATGCTGTGGGAACCAGGAGACGTAGGGCTTGGAGCCTGGATTCCACAACCTCACCTGCATTCTGCAAAAATATTTCAAGTACCCACAATCTGCCAGAGAAGAGTTTAGAGATAAGAGACACAGCCCGTGCTCTGAATGCAGGAGCTCGCAGTTGAGTGGGGGATGAATAGAAGCAAAAAGAATACTAGCACAAGGATGATGAGAGTTTTGGAGGAGGGATGGACAGGGTGAGGAGGGAGCACAGAGCAGGGGCATAACCAGCCCAGGCTGGGGTTGGGGACAGGGGTGGAGCTAGCTTAGAGGGCTTCCTGGAGGAAGTGGCATTGGAGCTGCATCTCAGAGAGTGAATGGAGATGGTCCAGGTACCAAGCCGGGGAGAATATTCTGCACGTGGGAGAAAGCAGGCAAAGACAAGGAGAAGTGGGAGTGGGTGGTCATGTTCCTCGTCTTTCATGTCACCTTCCTCACTGTTCATATCCACCCAGCTGTCTCTCACCAAACACTGGCTGAGCTCTGAGGCCCATGCCCTGTGTTTGTTATGCTGAGTGTTGCTCAAAAGGTGCTCCCACTCCAGATGCCTAAGCATGATTCTCATGGAAGGCTGATTCAGCTGATGGCAGAGTTTTCACTCAGAAGTCCAGGGTCAGACATCACTGTGGCTACATTTTCCTGGAATTTTTCCCCACAGGGACCTTGACCTCAGACCCCTATGACTTTGCCAACTCCTGGGCCCTGAGCAGCGGAGAACAGCGGTGCAGGCGAGCATCACCTCCCAGCAGCTCTTGCAACATGTCCTCAGAGGAAGTGCAGAAGGTGGGTGCAGCCCAGGCTGGATGTGGTCTGGATGGCTGGGGCTTTTGGAAGTAAGAGGCAGAGAGACATGTGGTCTCAGGTCCTCCGTCCACGGCAGGCGTGGGCCCACCTCTGCGGGTCACCCTGGCTGTTCATTAGAGGGTTCCCACAAGCTCCTTCCCATCTGAAAACCCACTGTGGCTGGAGTTTGGTTAACTCCAATTCTAATGCCATTCTGGGCCTGGAACTCTAAAAATAGGGCTGTTCTAAGGAGTTGGTGTAGTGAGTGACTATACTTTTCTGTTTTATGCTCCAATGGCCTCTCTGGTCCTCAAATACCACCATCATTACCTGCCACCCTTGTGAAATTCTTCAATAGAACACTACTCCTTTTTCAGTGCTCAGTAAACGTTTGTTGTAAAGTACAAACAGAAGGACAAGGCCCCAAGTCGTAGCAGTACATCAGCAGGAAGGGGGTTGGGCCACATTACAGTTGGGGGAACTAGGGGAGGTGGAGGGGCCTTCAGTGACCAGCGAGGACAGTGTGACAGGTTGCTGAGGCTGTGCGGCAAACGAGCTCAAGCTTAGTGGCTTACGGCAGCAGCAAGGTATTCTCTCTCATGGTCCTGGAGCTCAGAGGTGTGGATTTCGTTTCCCTGGGCCACAGTCAAGGTGTCAGCAGGGCCCACTCCATTCAGAGGCTGTGGGGGAGAATGCCCACCAGTCTTGCCTCTTCCAGCTTCGGGTGGCTACAGTTTCATTCACTGGCTGTGGCCACGTCACTCCAGGCGCTGCCGCTGTGGTCACGTGGCCTCCTCACGTGTGTATACTTCTGTCCTGAGACCCAGTACAGATGGTAGCGCCTCCTGTCCCTTCCCACACAGCCTGATTTCTACTGGGTCAGTAACTCATCAGCAGCCCTTTCCCCCTTATGGTCCCACTAACCAGAACTGCCACCCAGAGGGGGCGTGGCAGGGCTGTGTGCCTCCACCTCCTGCAGGTGGAGAAGGCCTTTGGCCTCTGTGCCTGGGGTGTTGGGAGAATACCACTTGGGGTGGGGCAACGCTTCCCTCAGTGCAAGGCCCCTCTGTCCCCTCGGAGTCAGGCTGCCTGGGAGCAGCAAGAATTGGGATGAAGCGGGTTCTCAGTGCACTGATTTTCCTGTCACGGCTGTGCTCAGAAACTCACTGGCTGGGGAACAAGGCTCCTTGGAGGTGCTGTAAGTCAGGTTCCCTGGGAAGCACATTCTTGGAGGGAGATTTGTGTGCAGGGAGCTGGTGGGGCACCTCCCTGGGCTGGTGTCTAGAAGGGGGTGCTGGGCCCGGGGGAGGGGCTGCCATGGAGTTACACCCAGGCCTCAGCTGATCCCGCAAGGAGCTCTGGAAGCTGGGGCGGCCCCCCCACCCCATAGGTCACTGGATGTACGCTGCCTCTGGGCTGGGACAAGCTCCCTTGGACTGAAAGCGATGCCAACGGGGTGACTCAGCTGTGAGCCCTTAGTTGTGACACTCTTAGCTGCTGGTGGGTGAGTCCTTTGGCTCTGAAGGGCATCCCCGTAGAGACAGCTGCTTAACAGCCTCCCACCCAGCCCTCATCCAGGGAGCAACCACCCGGTCCTCACCTAGAGCCACCGGGGTGAGGGAGGCCCCTGAGTGTACCCAGGACCACCGCTGCATCAACAGACCCCTCACCCTTGCATGCACAGTCTGCAGAGCGATGGGCAAACTGAAGGCATGAGAGGCCCAGTTGCTGCCCAAAGTCACCAGAAGATAGGCAGCAGAGGCAGAATTCAAGCCCTGCCTGGCTCCCCCACGGCTGCTGTTCTGGCCACTTCTACCCAAGGCCCCTGTGTTTTCCTTCAGGAGTTGGGCTCCACAGTGCCCAAGGTTCCTTTCAGCTCTAAAGCTCTCTGATTGGGCATCTGCAGATTGGGCTAGAGGGACAGTTTATAATAGGTCTCAGTACATATTCAGTGGATAGATGAATACAAAGTAGGTGATGTTATTTGTCTAGGATTGATACTACCTCCACAATAAAAACCCCAATCTGTTACTTGTAGGAGTCTGATGTACCCAAATCTGTGTATAAATAGAGAAATGCCAGCCATCTCCTACTCCAGAAGCAAAATAACACACACACACACACACACACACACACACACACACACACACACACACCCCTTAGCATGAGGGAGGTTCACTGTCAGCTGGTTACTCATTCAGTGAATCTCTTCCATTTTCGTAGAACAATTTGATTTTCTGAACCAAGGAGTTTGTCAGGCCCAGGAAAATAATCTGGGTTGACGCTCAGTCCAGCTGCCTTGATTATAAACAGTATAAACAAGTACATTCCAAATGCCTTTTTCTTGGGTTTCCAGTGTTTCGGTGGTCGGTTTTCCAGCTGGTCCGTAAACACACCGGGGTCGCCTGGAATGCAGCCCAGTGCTGGCAGCCAACAAAGGCAGGCTGCGTTCTGGCACCTGGGAGGAGGGTGCTGTCCTGTGGAAAGGGCAGTTTCCTCCTCTTCCCAGGAAGACTTTGAGACATCTGAGCCTGCTCTTCGTAGCCCCTTGAGTTTTTCTCGTCCCTGGGCCTTGGGCTTGAACAAAGGGTATGGGTTTGGGGTCAGGCCACTTCCTGTCTTTGTAACTCCGGGCAAGACACTTGCCTTCCCCAAGCCTCAGTTTCTGCATATGTAAAATAGGCTCAGGAGTGGTACATGCTACCCTGGGCCGTTGTGGGGATCTGAGAGAGGGAATGCATGTAGAGTGCTCAACACAGTGGGGCTCAGTTGGGGGGGCTGCCATGGCTGTTGCTGTGTCTTTGTTATTTACTGGCCCTGGGGCCTGCCCTCTCCCTGCAAGCCACACGGGAGGTTCTTTCCCATTCTTTGTCTCATTTCCTCCCCATTACAGCCCCATTCCTTTTGGGGAGCTGAGCACGGCTTAAGGTGAGGCCAAGGTGCCCAGACACGTCCACCCTGAGGGTTGGGTAAGTGACAGAAGCCAGTATTTCTTCCAGAGCTGCCTATGAACCCAGGTGAATTTCTTTCCTTTATCTCCGTGCTTGCAGTCTGTGGTTCATGCTCTCTGGCTCTTTGAAGTTCTCTGGGTAGAAGTGGGATTAAGGGGGGTGCCTCAGAGGGTGAGTGACGTGGGGGCCATGAATATACCTCTGGTACGAACCAGCTCTTTGAGGCCCTGGGCTTCCTCTTGCTCTATTTTGCAAACATAGGCCAAGGCAGAGTAAGTGGTGGACCAGTGTTTGCCACTATGGGAGCACAAAGAAATATTATCATTTATCCGCAAGAAATGATACATGAAGACAGGATTTTCAAATGGGAAGCCTGACACTGAAGCCCAGCTGAGGAGGGAGACGCAGGGGAGGCAGGGAGGGTCTGGAGGCTGGGTTTGTCTCCTGGGTGCCTTTCCTAGGCTCCAGCTGCTTGCTTGCTACTCACTTTGTCTCCTGGGTGTGGTAAAGTCCTTACTAACCAGTGTCCTGGGAGCAGCAGAAGAAATTGGTTACCTCGTTCTCAGTGCTGGGCTGAGGTCCCCAGACACGCCAGATCTCCCAAGGACACAGGCTCCCTCTGCTCAGGGACTCCGGTTTCAGGTTGTTTACCTGAGCGGAGAGGCCGGGCGATGCCTCAGCCAATCAGGGTGTGTTTGCTGATACCTGCGCCTTCCCCATTGGCTGGGAAGCACAATGACTCCTCTCCGGGGAGGTGATTAATGTGGTCTTTGGAACTGTTAGCAGCCTGCCTAGTCCCACTGGGCCCCAGGGGTTCAGAAGTCAGGTCTGGGGAGTGGGCATCATTTTCAAGGGTTTGTCGTTGTGGCTCCAAGGGCTGTTTGCAAGCGTTTTGTGGGGGAGACTACGTTGACCTGAGAACTTGTCTTGAGAGCTTCCAGAATTTATCTCCCCACTTGGCTGGTGCTTTCCTTGTCTGCCAGGTGGTAGCAAGGAGTCAGCTTACTTGGAGAGCCAGGTCCAGTTACTGATACCAAGGGAATGAATGCTTCCTTGTTATGCCAACAACAGCCTGAGCCTCTCTACTGGGATTGATAATGGCTTGTTTGACTGCATGCAAATTTCACTTTTTTCAGCTTTTCAAAGGGAGGTCAGGGCTGGTGGAGTCTGGAGCTCAGGTTGCAGACGTAGTAATAAAAAGCCCCAACCTACAAATGCTCAAATAATGTTAATTTGCAGGTGACTTTACTACACAATGACTAGTTTGGAATGATTCTTAGGTAACCTTTTAAATTTTTTAAAATTTAAAATCTGTCAGTCTGGGGAATGTCAGCAAAGGCCAAACCTTACTTACAAAGGGATCTTGTCTTTGTCCTGCCATCCTGTTTGTAACAGGAAGCCCAAGGCGCCAGGAGCTGGATTGGGGCGGCAGCTAGCCCATACAATGTTCTTGCTAATTAGAAAAAGAAACCCTTCCTCTGGACACTACCGCCTCCTGTTGGGAAACTGCCATCATGAACATTATAAATGTTCAAAGAATGCACATGTACCTGTAATATGTCGATAGAGGAAAGAGGGTGGAGAAGTGAAACAAAATCATTTATTTGCGGTGTGAGAATTGCAGTTTGGGGAACACAGATTCAAGTAGCAACCCAAATTGTGTCCCACTGGGTAACGAGAGTTAGGAGTCTTTAAAAACGAAGGGGACTGCTTGTCTATGCTGCTCACAAAGAGTTTTGGTGTTGGAGGCAGAAAAGTCATCTTGCCTGAATGTAATTGGTTGCTAGGGCTAGTACTAAGCCATCTCTATCACAATCTCTTCCTGTAGCAGGTCGCAGGTGTTCGGGCTGAGTCCTTGAAATATTTGCTGTTTGACCCAGTTCAAAAGTTCATGACTCTACCAAGGAGGACATGCATACAGCCCACCTCCTTAATGGGCTCCTGGTTCCATTAAAAAAACTCCTTGACATAAGTGACTCCATTTTTATTTTACTTTTCACAATGTGTGCAATGTGAATGGCCGCCTGCTGAATGGGCTGTCTCTCTGCACTGTTTGAGCTGCAGAATATACCAGATGGCCATGGCCTTGGCCTGGCTTCCACTGTGAGGTGTGATTGCTGCAGCCACCCTCCTCAGATCTCCTGCCCCAGAGCAGGAACACCATCTCCTGCTTCTGCTGTGCCATTGGAATATGAGGACACGTTCATGCCTGTGTCCCCAAGAGTTCTTTCCCTCTGCTTTCCCAGAGCTGGTCCTCAAGATGGCCAGTCCTTCCTAAGAAGGCTGAGTGTAGCAGTTGTGACTCAGCCTGCCGGTGGTGTGCACCCCCTCAGCCGCATCAACCTCGGGCAGGTGTCTGGAGCAGAAGAAATACCTTTTTGTCAATGTTAGAAATCTTAGGCTCATAGTAACTCAGAGTGGGATGAGATGCTAGAAGCTTTCTAGTCCAGGCCCCTGCCCACTGCATGAATGCCCTTCATAAGCTATCTCCTGGTGAGATGGTAACCTTTAGAGTCATGTCTGTGAGACATCCTTGCTGGGATCATCTCAGCCCCCTTGCAGAGCTTGGCCCTATGCAGCCTTCTTGGCTGCCTTGTAAGTTTCTCCTTTCTTTTTATCTCCATTTGAAGCTAAAGCCTCCCTCAGCACCCTTGGCACCAAGATCATTCCAGTCTAGTTTGTCCAGGTGTTGTTCCAGTGTTCACACCTGATTGTACTGCCATCAGTCACCTAACAGTCCCCGACTGCTGGTGTTCCACTAGCTCTGTTTACTCAGTGAACACCGTCTTCTGCCATTTGTTCTTTTGCTGTTCCTGTCTTCACACTGTCTCTGTCTCCTCCTCTGAAACAGATACTGCTCACCTATGGTTCCTCTTTCCTCCAGGAAGCCATGGGTCCTGCATCAGCTAACATTTGCAAATACTCATGTTAACTTCGAATAACCTACTACGGCTCCTCAATAGCACAGAGGCACCTCATCTATGCATTCTGCTGGGGACAATGCAATTCACTCTTTAAGTCCTCAAGAAATAGTGCCCGAGCCTTTTGTTGCCAAAGTATGTACCCATCTCTTTCTACTATCTCTGCCCATAGTTGTGCTGGAAGGCAGCTCACAGGCCTGCGGGCAGGCTATCTAGCACAGAACTGGCAGAAGTGCCTGATAGCATGGCAGGGCTGGGGGCTCACTGGCCAGGCCCACTCCTGGCATCCTTGTTTCTGCTCTCTGCCTCTTCCCTTCACTTTTTGGGTGATTTGGCCTGGAACAGTCATTTCTTGTTGATTAGGAAGAATTCTTTTGCTTGGTAGAAGAGTTGGATTCATAGGGAGACTGATTGCGGTTGGAGAGTCTGGTCTAGGGGAGGTCAGTGGATCTCAAGGGAAGACCCTGGTGACCCCAGAAGAGGTAGTCATCAGATGACAGCACTGTGACTTGACCTGGCTCTACAGGCAGGGGCGCCACCCCCCCCCCCATGTCCCAGTGATGCCTAGCTCCCACTTGGGGTTTGAACACAAGTACAGAGATGCACACCTCTCTCCCTTTCACTCTCAGAACTGAGAACTGCTCTCTGTAGGCTGGGGAGTGAGGATGCATCTCACTCGCTCTGCTGAGGTCCATGCATCCAGTGGGTGGCCCTCGGTGCGTTCGGTCTACAGTGTCCTCTGGTACCTATTGACCTCCCCGTCCAAGGAAGCAGAGCTCCACTGGACACCTGACTGAAGAAGCAGCCTTTTCCTTTAGGGCAAGCTCACTCACCTGAGCACAGGGTGGGGATAAGGAGCAGTGAGCCCCCGTGTTTGGGGTGGGGTGGGGCTGACCTTGGCTGCTGTGATTTTTGGGGTCTAGCCTTATGGCAGAGATTGGAGGCTGTCACAGGGTTTCAAAGATTTACCTCAAAGTTCAGCAGAACTTACTTGTCAAACCTTTGAGGAGGGTCAGGTAAGGCTCTAGAACTCAAGCTTTCCATTCAAATGCCTCCCTAACATAACAATCACAAAATCCTTTAACAAAATATTCCCTAAGTGGCTTTCTTTCCTTTTTCCTTCCCTCTGGTGAGGACAGAGTGAACAAGAATCTGATAGTGCCCATTTGCACAAATTTATTGAGATGTTTTGTTAGGACTTGGGTGATACTGAAACTGTGCCAAGTGAATTTGCAATCTCAGTTATGGAACAAGGCACACAGGAGAAATTAGACATCCGCTAAGGAGAACAACACAAATGCTATCTTGGGCCTGTAAATGACCAATTGCCAAAAAAATGGTGGACGGTATGGCTGCTCAGGGAATCAGCTTTTATCACCGTGCTGATGATCTTCCCTTCTGGGAGCAGGATGGGTGGAGCGATTCTACCCCCAGAGCTTGGACAGACCCCAGGCTGGGAACACTGGGATGGTGCTTGGCCTTTGTTCTCCCAGTTTGCTGGGCCGATGCCTGATCCCTGAGAACTGTTTGGATGCCTCCCAGGAGACCAGGGCAGAGGGTGAGGAGGGTCCTTTCAATGGCGGGGGGATTTCTGTGACATATTCAGTTATCTTACTTCTCAAGAGGGCTGTACCCCAACCATCTCAGAGAGAGGAACGTCCAACTCTGCAAAGCCATCCATTTGGATGAAATCTATCAACCCAGTTTCACAGGGTCTTTCTGAGCTGGTTTTTGGAATGTGGGTGGGAATCCCAGGCCAGCCCGAAATTATAAATAGAATCAGCAACCCTCCCCCATCCAGCCGTGCAGGCTGACCAATGCGGAACTGTGCCCTGTCACAGGGCTGAATTCTTGAGCCCATTATTTCAGACCAGTTCAGGCACCGGCCACCTCCACACCTCCTCCAGGTGTAGCCACAGGACACCCACCCGGGGCTGGAAAGATCAGGGCCTGGCTGAACAAGCTTGCACTTTATATATTAGCTTCTTCCTTTGTTCCCTTCAGTCCTAAGAATGCCCCCCTCCCTTCTCCTTTGTCAGCTCTTTGGGAACAAACACAATGGCTGCATTTCAGATCTCTTGTTTCTGCTTTTTCTCCTCCTCCTGGCTTCCCCTGGGGACCTGGGCTTCTTTTCCTCTCTGCCTCCCTCCAACCTGCTTGGCAGTCTCCAGGGAAGAGGCCTGGTCTTCTTTAATGAACTGAGAATGTGATTAATATGGGCCACAATTGGGTCTGTATTCCCACCCAGGCAGGGTGAGGTCATGGATTGATGGAGTGGGCTGGAGCTCCCCTGCCAGCCTCTGGGACCGCAGACAGGACGTGCAGGAAGAGAGAAGTAGCTGGTGCCCGGCATCAGAGTCAGGGAGATGCTGGAAGTGTGCAAATGAGCTGACCATCGCTCTGTGTGTCTGCCAGAATGGCTTAGCAGAGAGCTGAGGAGAGGCCATTTTCAAGCTGCTTGGCTCGTACTGACAGCAGGCCAATATTAATAGCTGTAAGCACTTAATTGCTTTGCCTGTGGAATCTTGTCTAATTTTATTCTGCAGAAACTGTCTAAGGTAGGTACTGCTGTCTGTATTAGTAGTAGGCTTCTCTGTGAGCAATAGGATACCTAAAGCAACAGCTGATGGCATAGAAATTTACTCCTCTCCCATGGTAGAGAAGTCCAGGGCCAGTACAGAACCCCTTGGTGCTGGGATCCAGGGTCATTTCTCTGTTGTCCTCAGTGTGGGGCTTCAACTTCATGGCCCAAAATGGCGGCCTATGCCTCGGACATCACAACCACATCCCAGCAGTAGGAGGAGAAGGGACTGAGAAAGACACAACCTCTCCTTTTAAGGACACTTCCTGCAATTTGCACATGACCCTTCTGCTTATATCCAATTGGGTCAAGCTTTGTCATACGGTTATTGGTGGCTGTGAGGGAGGCTGAGAAATGGAACCTTTATTCTCAGTCACTATGTCCCCAGATGAAAATGGAAAACTGAGGGTCCTAGACTAAGGAAGGGAAGAACAGGTCCTGGACAGCTTCCAACCTCCTCCACACCTTCCCTCTTTTATGGGTGAGGAAACAGGGGCCTCGAAGTGAGATGATTCTTCTGAAGTCACATTTAGAAGTGACAGTGTTGGGACTCCAGCCCGACCCTGCTTCTAAACAGGGGCTGTTTAGAACTTTCCCCTGTTTTGCACTTCTTCCAATCTAATCGTTAGGAAACAAGGTGGGGATGGCCGGGGGCTACTGAGGGCATGGGCAACCATGTGGTTGTGGTTTGGTGACAGGTGACTAGCCTGCAGGATGGAGTCAGGGGTTGTGTCCTGCTTGGTCACCCCACCACCAGAAAAGCAGGTGGCCCACTGTTTAACTCCAGGGCCCCTTCCCACTCCTATAAGTGATCGAGGGCGCCAAGGAGATTCTGTTTAAGTGGGTTTTATCTATTGATAATTTACTATCTTAGGTATTAAATCTGAGAAATAGAAAACATTTAAAACTCATTTAAAAATAATAAACACATTATATTTAACATGAATAACATCCTTTTAATAAAAAGAACTGTAATGCCAAACAAAGAAATATTGCCTGTTTCACAGTTTGGCAAATCTTGTTGCTACCTGGCTCGGAGAAGTCAACTGGATTGTCGTGTCCTCTTCTGCAGTCAGCTTGTTGTGACCTCACACATCATGGAGCCTCTGGAAAAATCCCACTGTATGCTCATGAAAGAATGAAAGCATAAAGGCCAAGAAACACCTAATACTGTTATGAAAATAGTTGTGACCTCGTGGACCCCTGAAGGGATCTTGGGAGTCTGTACAAAGTCTCTGGACTGTGCTTTGTGAACTCCTGATCTAGTACATTCTTTACTCTTTCCATGCCTCAGGTTCTAAATCTGAAAGACTTTCTTGATCTCACTTTTCTCTGAGGGCTTTGTGTTCTTTGCAGGTTCTTTGAGGCAGTCTCTGGAGCTTCATTTGGTTGGGAACCATCAATAATGTATGAGATGGGAGCTAGGAGGTTGGCTGGGCTCAGATACCGGAAGGCCTGGCCTAGCGTCTTCCTCCTGAGTGAGGGCCTTGCCCTGTAGGCTGGGGTGGGGCGCGCAGAGGCAGATGTGCCCCCTCTGTTAACTGGGACACTGCTGGGGACTCAGAGCCCGGACAGCCAATGCTTGTTTGGTCGACAGGACAGGGTGTTGGCTCTATCTTGGACTTATTTCTGCGGAGACGGCCTGTCTCAGGGCCTGGCCTCGCCTGGCAGGGATCCCTGCAGTGGGACGGGAAGCCTGGGAGGCAGAGATAGCGAGCTAGCTGCTGCCCTGGGGTGAGGGAGGACGCCTGTGAGGCCTGCCTGGCACTCACATTGTGGCTGCTCCAGCTGCCAAGTGCAGGCCGGGTTTGGCCGGAGGCAGACTGGAGGGCAAGGTGTGAGGACAGACCTCTCCTTATGTCTCTGCTGAGAAAGAGACCCGAACTGGACTTCAGGTGTGTGGGTAGAGGCCAAAGGCGTTGCTCCAAGAAGGGAGGTGGCTGTTCCTGCAGAAATCCACTCCCATCCTGCAGGCTGATAATCAGAAAACACCCTTCTTGCTAAGACTTTCTGCAAACCATTTAGTAACTCAAGGGACCTCCCAGGAAATGTGCTGGAGTTCTGCTCCCACTTTTCCTGCGAGCAGGGAAAGGACTGACTCGGCCCAGCCCCACTGTCGCTTCCAAAGGGTTGGGACGCCTGGCCTGCGGGGGCTCGTCTTTGCTCTGGCTGACACTGAGTCCTACTGGGAGGACCCTGGGGCCCGGTCCCTGTGCTGTCGGTCCTGTGGGGCACTGCTCCAAGCCCCTTCCTACAGCCCAGGTGACTGTAGCACCACTCAGGAGACCCCGGGGAGCCCCCTTTTTGGGTTTTCCTCTGATTCCAAATTGTGGATGGGGGAAGAGGTAGGCGAGAGCTTGAGTATCTGTCCTCTTTGCCCTGTAAGAGTCCCATCATCTCATTTTCTGAGTGGCATTTCTCAGGGGGCAGGCAGTGTGGCTGGAGGGAAGGACCGAGACACAGACTCCCTCCCCTGAGCCTCGGGAGATTCTTAGACCAGCACATGGCAAGAAGAGTGGGTCCTGCCTCAGGCCCACTAGAAAGAAACCCACTTAGTTCTGGAGGAGTGCTCCTCCTACAGAAAAGATGAACCGCAGCCCCTCTGTTCATCATGGCGCCTCCAAGGTCTAGGGACGTGGACCTGTTGCCATGGTAGAGCCCAGGGAGATGGAGACAGGGAAAGGGGCGAAGATGTCCTGTTGGCTGGCAAGCTGCCCACCATTCTGGAGGATAAGCCCAGAGGTGGGAGGGGCAGCGGAGGGGCAGCGGAGGGGCTCTTGAGTGGCTGGGGTATCGATGAGCGTGATGGTGTGGAAGCGCCGTTCATAAGACTGAACCATTGTGAGCATCTGTTCAGTCTTCACCACACTCTTACCAGACAGGAGCCATTGTCATTGTTCCCGTTTGACAGAAAAGGAGGGTTAGTAAACAGCCCAGGGTCACCCCACTAGCATGTAGAAGAGGCAGATCTTGGAAATGGGGCTGTGAAGGGCACAATGAGCCCAGGGCAGGACTCTTCCTGGTACTGCCTTCAGAAACCTCAGTTTCCCTTGTGGAAAATGCTCAGGGTGGCACATGAAGGACACATGTGATAACCCGGGACCTCAGTAGGCACGGGACCCACAGTGGCAGTCTTCCTTCACCGGTTGCTTGCTCCATGCCTGGCACATCAGTGTCCCACCATGAGGCAGTGCCTGTCGGGTCATTCCCGTTTTGCTCAAGAACATGCTAACGTGAGACTTGCCTCAGTCCCTGCCGCCCGTGAGGCAGAACTGCCCTCAAGTCTCTGCTTGTTCTCAGCAGCCGGCAGTGGGTGCAGTGCCTCGCTTCTGACTTACCTACCTCAGGTAAGTCAGAAAGGCGGTGTCACAGAAGGAGGGCTGCTCTCGGCAGGGGGCTCCACGATGGAGCGGCCTCCTGCCTGTCCCATGAGTCTGCAGCTGCAGCTTTGCAGTTAAGCAGCCCATGCGGCCGTTGATTTTCTGAGGTGCACAGGGAACCAGCCATCCCACCCCTTGGGGTCCTCAGGGCCCTGCTATGATCAGGGTGCAGAGGTGACATTCTACCCTGCTTGCTGCTTCCGCTGGCTGGGCAGGGGGTGGGGCCCCAGTTCCGCGGCACTGTGGGTAGGACCCGGGCTTCCCCTTGGACTGCAGCTTGCCCCTGGTGCTGCCTGGTGGTTCTCGTGGATGGTGAGCAGCAGCGGGTCAGATTTCCAACCCTCCAGTCTTTGCTCTGGTCATCCTTTGTACAATCTAGCTGATTGGATTTCCCTCTCTTCAAAACTGGTCATTTCTTTCCTCTTTTTCATTGTCCCCTTTGCAAACACCAGTTTGCTCTAGTTTACCCTTCAGGGCTCCTCCCTTCCATTTAGATACTTTTGTGCTTATTTCTTTTTGGCTGAAGGTTCTGAGTCCGTTCACTAACTGCTGGCTTCCAGTCGGCGAGTGTGCCTGTGCAGGAAGTGAACGATGCACCCAATGGGGACAAAACTGTATTGTGTCAAATCTAAGACACTGTTGATTCTCAAACACATCAGTGTTCCATGTACCACTAAGAGTGAAAAAGCTGAGAAATAGAGAGAAGGAAGCGGGAAATAAATCACAAGGGGAGACCTATTATCAGGGTCAGTTATCATGGAACTCAGTTACTTGATTTACTGTAAAATAGCCTTTAAAAACTAGTCCTTTTAAGTGTTCTGTATATTCTCTTTGGGGTTTTGTATTGGCTGATATTCTGATGCAAATAACAGATTCTACTCTAGACAATTTGAATAAAAAGGATTTATTATAGGATTTATTTATTGTCAGATGGCTTATAGAATTATTAAGATGCCTGAATAAAAGTCTGTAGGATGAGATTCCAGAGTCTATTTTCAAGTCCGGAAAAAAAAAAGCTACAGCTAATCAAAGTGCAATATTGATTGTAAGATGCACCCCCACTTTAGAGATAAGTGGTAAAACCCAAGAATAGCCCTCGCCTGGCAGAGGATGGGGGGCACATTTTGTAGAATCCTAACATGTTTTTGCTGATGGGAACTGGTCCTGTCTAGTCCTGGGAATTGCCTGGCAAATGTTTGCGAAAATGTATTGCTGAACTCCAACCCTAACATTGGTGAATTTAAATCTCAGGAATCTCTACTTTATAAAACTCACTGATCCACCTGCTCATTTGTTGTAACGACCAGGGGCCGGGAGTCAAGGCAGCAAGGTTAGTGCAAAACAGATTCTGATCAGCGTCCTGGGCAGCCTGAGTCCAAGTGCAGAGCTCTTTGCTGTTGCAGAGAGAGCAGAGAGCTGCTCTTCCCTTTTATGGGACACCTCCTGCCACTCTGCGGCCTTGGACCCTGCATTTCCAGGGCTCAGGGCTCAGTGAGGAGGTAGCTTAGCCTTGCCTTGGGCCACTTCACATAGCATAAGTTCAATATCCTTCCTCTGATGGATGGACTGTTCAATTTGACGAATGTTGGTAAGCACCCACCAGGCACCAGGTGTCAGGGAGCTTCCCCAGGCTTCGGGCAGGTTGAGGTCACCACAGAGCCACACTCAGTGTTGGCGGGACACTATGCAGACTCACCGAGGAGCCAGGGTCGTATGGGTGCCGCCCTCACTGAGGTGCCTCTCATCCCTGCAGGGCCTGTGGGAGCAGTGCCAGCTTCTGAAGAGTGCCTCGGCGTTTGCCCGCTGCCACCCTCTGGTGGACCCTGAGCCTTTCGTGGCCCTGTGTGAGGAGACTCTGTGCACGTGTGCCCAGGGGCCGAGGTGCTCCTGCGCTGCCCTCCTGGAGTACGCCCGGGCCTGTGCCCAGCAGGGAATGGTGCTGCACGACTGGGCTGACCGCAGCATCTGCCGTAAGTCAGCTGTTGGGAAGGTGCTGGGGGCTGGCGAGGGGTGGGGTCTGTCCTGGGGTGTCACTCGAGCTCCTGGGTGGTGCCTTTGCCACACCCCAACTAACTAGTGCCTGCAAGGCCTCTGTGTTCCTGGGCTCGAATCCTGCTCAGCTCCCGGCCTCTGCCACCTGGTCACAGGGTGCTGCCATGCTGGGGCCAGCCTCCTGTAAAGGATGTGGCTTGAAGGGCCTTCCCAAGTGCCCGTGTCTTTTCTTCTGCTCCTGTCCTCATGCCAGGCCTCCCTCGGGTTCCTGTGACTCCCTCAGGAAATCTATCCTTTGGATGCAAAAGGTTGGCAATGCCACCATTCCTTCCACCCCACCTCATGGTGCCTGGGGCTTTGATCTAATCTCATTGGGCCCCTACTCTGTCATTGCTACCATCCCCACATTACCGAGTAAGTAGGAACTTCTTGGTCACCTTGCAAGAAGCCTCTTCTGTCCCAGACTTTCCCCTGATGGAGAAAGCTGTGCAGATGGATGGCCAGGCTGCAGTAGTTATGCAGATGGCACCAACTGACAGGCCACAGGTTTACACTGCACACACGATTTCCAGTTTGTGTATTTTCAGCTTATGAATTATAGCTTTCATCCTTGCTGTGGGGGTGTGAGAAAGGTGGCTATTAGCAGCTGGCTTCTCTGTAAGGTGGAGTGGCTGCTCCTTAGGTCTTTGAAGGCATGGCGCGATGGGGGGATAACTGATGTATCTTGGAGGGGAAGGTGTTTGGGACAATCGTTTGGTGTCATGAAACCCCTAAAAGAGCATTGGTACGTTCTGGTCCTTCAGTTGGCCTGAGCATCAGTCGGCCACAAGGTCGAGAGACAGAGGAAATCCAGCCCTTGCCCATGGGAAGCTGGGTCCAGCGGGGAGGGCAGCTGCTTCCGTGTAAGGCTCCACAGGTGGTCCGTGCCCAGGGGAAAGAAATACAGAATGCGTGTCACTCTTGTGGGCGGAGTGGGCATAAATGTTGCATGCTCTGTGTTGGGTGAGCATTTGATTAGGGCCAGTTCATGGGGAAGAGGACCCCTCATGGGGGATGTGGTGGAGAATACCGTTTACTTCTTGCCTGGCTCCAAGAGGACGTTTGTATTCAGCCCAGAGGAATTTGGTATCACCCTTAGAGGGTTTTAGGAGATAGGGACAGAGTGTAGCAGAGCAAAAATATGCCAGGCTATTCATGGAGACCAAGGGAAAGGGGTGGTGGCCCCAGGTGACCCTGCTAAGTCTGGGCCAGGCCCTCCCATATGATGATCCTTCAGGGGACGGGTGGTTGGCAGGGTGGCCTTGGAGGGCACATTGTTTACTGGGGAGCCAGTGGGGTACAGATGGCCCTGGGGCCCTGAAGATGGAGGGCAGCAAAGGGGCCTGGAGACCCCGAGTGGTGTGGCCTGTGAAAGACTGCCCCAAGGGACCACTCTGGGGAGGCTCCTGACTTCTCTGTTTCAGGACCGGCCTGCCCTGCTGGCATGGAGTACAAGGAGTGTGTGTCCCCTTGCACCAGAACCTGCCAGAGCCTGCACATCAATGAAGTGTGTCAGGAGCAATGTGTGGATGGGTGCAGCTGCCCTGGTAATAAAGTTCCTGCTTTATTTATAGCCCTGAGACCTTGCCAGTGCCCACGGCATGGGGAGCCCAGATGAAGGCCACTTGTGTTTGTTCCCCATTGCTGAATTCAGAGGCTTTTTATTTATTAAAAAAAAATGTCTTTGTACCGAGTGATCGGGATTGAGCTGGCATTTATTTTTAATTTATGTTTTCCTGTTTTACGGTATCCGCGAAAGCACATGTGTCTAGGAAACAGAAGGGTGGTGTGGACTCCAACAGGGAGAACACGGGGCCCACTCTGAGTGCAGTTTTGTTTTCTCAGTTAAGTGTCAGGGAACCGGTCTGGGAGAAAGATATTTTAGAATGTTTCCTGAGTTTGCCATGTGGCTCAGCTGAAAAAGAGCTTTGCACCAGAAAGTCCTTCTCAGGACTTTGTGGGCTTTGGTGAGAAACCCTGCTCAGTTATTCAGGGTGAGTTCTCTGCGATTCCACTCATGGCTTTCCTACTGGAAGACCTTGCACAAAACTCTTTCCCCCATTTCTTCATCGATAGAGTGGAGATTCATAACCCTCCTCCCTCACGGTGCACTGATGTGAAAGATCCGCACCCCAGAACAGGGTCTCTGGGCTTCCTGGGAAGCCGTGAGCTGGGGAAGTCCACAGGGAGGCCATAGCTGTGAGGTGAGTGGGGAGGATGCCCGGGCTTAGTCTCTGCCTTTATGCCCTTGAACCCAGAGGGGCAGCTCCTGGACGACGGCCGCTGCGTGCAGCGCGCTGAGTGCTCCTGCGTGCATTCCGGGAAGCGGTACCCTCCGGGTGCATCCCTCTCCCAAGACTGCAACACCTGGTAAGTGGGGCCGCGGTGTGGCCTGGGCTGGCGGGAGCGGGCTGCCCGTGGATTGTGGGAGGGCCGCTGGGCAGCGGGGGCAGCGGCCGGTGAAACGGGACCTGGCCTGGGTGGAGAAGAGGTTGCCATGGGGGTGGTTTGGGGAAGTCAGTGATAGGGAGTGAAGACTACATTACAGATATGCCAGAGGAGGGGGCATCAGGGGGGGCAGGGCCCTTTCCATGCCAGCAGCATCTCCAGCTTCACCCCAGGCTGTGCTTTAAGAAACGATTCTCTCTCCTTGCAGAGGGACTGAGCAGCAGTCCCCAAGCCAGGGGCAGTTCTCTCCCGGAGATCACCTATCTCCTAGGTGGAGCGGGGCATCAGTCCCTGGGGCAGACTCACTCGGGGCTGCCCCCCGCGGCTCTCTGCAGTTGGCCACGCCCAGCCGGGCTGCTGTCTCTGGCCCAAGTCATGTCCTAAGGAAGTTCCTCTGGGTGTTTCCTCTGGCCGGCTTGCCTGGCCTCTGCACACGGGGGAGAATAACTCCCATTTTGTCTGCAGCCTCTTCCCTTGCTGTCTTTCCGTGCTTGGCAGTCTCCAGGAGTGTCCGTGGGATGCCCACAGTGGTTCTGGGTGTCACCCCTTCCAACCAGCCTTCCCTTTGTCCCTCCCACCAGCTGTGTGTTGTGGGCGGGGGACAGGAGTGGTAGGAATCACATTTATTAGTGTCTGAGGAGATTTTCAGGGACTTTGGATCCCCTGGTTTCTTTCCTCTTTTCTCTCTCTGCCAGCTTTCTTGCCCTTGGCGCTATGTCCAAGATTCCTCTGTACCCCCAGCCCTGTCCTGTGCATCTTTGGCCTCATAGAGACCCCACTAGCATCAGCTCCTTTCTTCTCCAGACCCCTTCCTTTGGGGGCTGTGGGGTCTGCAGTGTGCACCAGATCCCTTGTGTTTGCAGAGAAGCATGACCTGTGCTTCTCTCCCCAACAGCATTTGCCGAAATAGCCTGTGGGTCTGCAGCAACGAAGAGTGCCCAGGTAGGTGACCCTTCCTTTCTCTAAGTGCAGAGGTGTGACCCCCTTTCCTGGGCAGGAAGGGCCACAGAGCAAGGCAGGGAGAAGATGGCCTCTCTGCACAGGCTGGATGCAGTCCCTTGACCTCAGCAGTGCTACCCACTCATGGGCCAACAGAGCGAAGCCCTGAAACAGCCGAAAGGGGGGATGTACCTGGGCTAAGGATGAAAGTTGAATGAGCTGTAAGAACTGAAGGTCACAGCTGACTAAGCAAAGATGACACAAATTCTTTGCAAGATTAAGAAGAAGGGGGACCTGGTAATTCTTTAAGCTTGAAGTGAGAATTTTCTGGAATGCCTGATATGATGACCTTGGCATGGTCCATGAGCTAGGAAAGTCAAGCCACCAAATGCCTCTTCCTACCCTGTCCCTGTCCTGGAAACTCTATTTAGGAAGAATTGCCTTATGATCACTGCCCTTTACTTTCTCCTGTTTGGCTCCAACTCTTCTATCTAATGCAAACTTGGCCCATTCAAAGTGCCCTTTTGCTTCAACACTCAGTGACCCTGACTCTCCTCTTAATGGTTTTCCAGGCTGAGGTCACTCTCATGATGTTTGCTGCGTGTTAGGCACTATGCTAAGCACTTTACATGCACTACCTCATTACAACAACCTTTGAGGCAGGTACAACTCATTTTCATTTTGCAAAACAGTAAACATACCCAGAGGGGTTAAATGACTTGTCTGAAGTTACACAGCTGCTAAGTGACAGAGACAGGGCTCAAACTCACAAGGAGTCCGACTTCTGCTTTTCCCTTTTCTCTCCTTTCTAGTCCTTGATATGTACCTTTGCAGGAGGATCTTCTCCTTCAGGAGCTCTGGAGAGGCCCTACTCTTAGTTAAAGGCAGGCTCAGCCTCAGTTGGCATGCTGGATACTACTTTGTGGGTTCCCATGTTTGTAGAGTATGATAAAAAAACTGCAGTGAGAACAGCCAGAGAACAGGCTCCCTCCCTTGGGCCCCAAGAGGCCACATTGGCTTTGGTGGGCTGGCAGGGAGTTGAGTTTGGATATCCGGGCTCTCTGGGATCATATTTGGGGTCTGTGGCTTTAGGGTCACTTTGGACCATACCTAGTACCCGATATACTGGGAAAATTCTGGAACTAGATGGAAAATGGGCATTAAGACTGGGTCAGTTAGTCTGGCTCAGTGTATCTTTGGTGCAGTTCTTGAAGGAAACATGAAGGACAAAAGAATTCCCTAGCAAGTGATATCAGTGCTCCAATTAACATATCACATCCTGTGAAAGACCTGAGGAGCCCTTTGAAGGACAAATGAAGTTGTTGCAATTAACCTGTGAAAAACTTTTAAATGTCTAAACTATAAGCATTCATTGTATAAGATCTGTGAGACACAGTGGATGGAATTAGGAATTCAGCTTATTGTGTTTTGTCAGATTGACTACTAGATTAGGAATTCTTAATAATCACTTTCTATAGGGAGGGTCTCGGATCCGTCCATCCATTTATCTGTCCATCCATCCACCCAACAAGTATGTGAACACCCACTGCATCCATGGTGGAGTCCTTGGTCTGGGTCTGGGGCAGACAATACAATCCCTTGGTCTTCAATTCAACATTTAGAAGCTTTGGTGAGGATGCAAGACATTTTCTTAATGTCTCAATGGGAAAATAACAAGCTCTAACTCTGCAGCCTAAAGAGTAGTTTGATATTTTGCCAACACAATCATTAAGCTCTTGCTCTGCACATTCAACGCCTTGGCTCTGACCCCCTTTTTCTAGGTCTGGAGGTTAGTTCATCGTTGCCTCCCAGTCCATCCCTACCTGTACATAGACACTTACACAGGCATATTTCTACACCTTGCCATGATTCAGCAAGTGTGATGATTGCTGGTAGAGCTCCTGATGGGAAGGTTCTGGAAGGGGATATGCTTGGCTCTGCTAATGTAACAGAGCCGTCTGGGCTTCTCTGAAGTCCCTGGAGGAGCTGATCCTGTGAGTCTTAGAAATAGAGAGCTGGGTTTTGATTCTCTGGAATAAGATGAGAGTGTACCAGTTGTCTACTGCTGTATAACAGATTATGCTCAAATTTAGCAAGCAACATATATTATCTCAGATTATCTTTTTGTTAGGAATCTAGGTATGGCTTAGCTGGGTGCCTTTGACCCAAGGTCCCTCATGACAGTGCAATCAAATTATTGACTGGGGCTGTGGTCTTATCTAAAGGCTCCACTGTGTGAGGAGGGTCACTTTAAAGCTCACTTGTGATGGTTGGCAGGCCTTGATCCCACACCATATGGACCTTTCTGTGGGGCTGCCTCATGGACATGACGGCTGGCTTCCTCTAGGGAAAGTGGCCTCAGTGAGGGAGAGTGAGTGAACTCAGTGAGAGAGGGGGCCACCAAAACAGAGCCACAATCCATTAGAAACCTGATCTCCAAAGTGCATCCTTCACTTATATGGTACTATATTTACTGGAAGCAAGTCAACACACCCAGTTTACACTCAAGGTGTAGGGATCACAGAGACATGACTACAGGAGGTGGGGACTGTGGTGGGGCATCTTAGAGGCTGCCTAGCACAGTGAGTGCTGTGTAAGGGTGTGGGAGGGAGAAAAAGTTGCCCCGAGAGTGTCAGTCCATATGGCGGGGGGACGGGAGCATCTGTGCCGTGCTCCTCAGCCTTCATTGCTCGCTGCACATCTTCGTTCTGGTTAAGAATTAGGGCAACCCCAGGCAACGCTGTGATGTCCCCATAGCCTGCAGACTTCCCCTTCTCTAAGCTGGAGAGTCCCTTTCCTCTGCAGCCTACTGTCCAGAGAAGCTCTGCGAATTCAGTTCCTATTGAGCCGAAAGTGTGTGCAGAGAGCTAATGAGGAAGGAGGGTGCCTGTTCATGGGGACTGTGCCTGTAGCGATACAGCTCTGGCTATAGAATTCCAGACTTCTGAAGGAAGACTGTGGAAGGCCCTCTGCTGGAGTTGGGAAGGTGTGAAGGGGGGCTTTCCATTTGTGGCCCAGATGATAGGAGCGCGGGAAGGTAGCAGTGTGCTGGGCCTGGGAGCCTGGGCTGTGGATGCTGGCAGCCTGGTTGAAATTCTAGTTCCACCACCCACTAGCTGGGAACCTTTTGGCAAAATGCTTACTCATTTGCAGCCTCAGTTTGCTGATCTGTAAAATACGGATGATAATAGCAGCTTCATCCCATGGAAGCTGTTGTCACCTGACACACAGTAAATGCTCAGTAATGTTAGCTGTGTCCATCTTCACAGTCACGGCTGTTTACTAAGCAGGGTCAGAGAAGGGTTGAGATGCAGGCAGCCGCGCAAAGGAACCCGGAATGGGAGAGGCGGTGTGAGGCGGGGTGTGGCGGGGGCAGGTGGGGCAGGAGAGTGAGACAGGGCCAGAGCCTACTTGGCCTGGCAGTGTGGGAGCTAGAGGGCCTGCCTGCCTGGTCTGGAGGCGGAGGGGAGGGCCTCCGTGTAATCAGTTACTCACTTGGTTCAGGATAATTTGTGATGCGTTCTAACACAGCCCTGTAATTCAACCTTGGGATTCAAACTGTTCTGCGGCCTCCAGGAAGGAAGAGAAACTTCTTCCTGGTTGACTGAGACAGTGATGAGTCATCCAGGGCTGGTACCTCCAGTCAGAGCACGCATTTCTAAGTGCCTGGGCTCACCTGGGGCTTCTGAGTCCCTGGGGTCATTCAGAGTCTCCTTTGGGTATCACAGCGGAACCCTCCAGGCCAGGCCACGCATCAGCTTTCTGCAAGGCTTCCCTCCACTTGTGCCTGCTTCCAGACCCCATTGTGTCTATGCCAGATCAGAATGACATCAGGCTTGGCCCCTACCCAATGAGGCTTAGGACAAACTGCCAGGGCCAACCCAGGGTGGTGCTGGGCTCTGGAACTGCAGTGCCCAGGTTCAAATCCCTGTCTGACCATCTTGGGGCCCTGAGCCAGTTTTCCCCTGTGCTTCGGTTTCCTTATCTGTAAACCTGGGATGACGATGACCACCTCCTGGGAGCGGAAGGTGAGATGGTACCTGTACGGCACTTAGAGATGCTTCGTGCACATTTGGTTGAGATCATGTTACCATGATTTGGAGGCAGGCGTTGGTGAAAACTGACATGGAGGAAGTCTGAGTGGCTTTGCTGAGAGCCTACAAGCTGGCATTTCTGTAGCTGCACAGAGAAGGATGGAAGCTAGCGGGCTGGGCGGAGCAGCTCCCTTACTGCAAACAAAAGGGTTTGTTTAGAAGAGGTAAGGTACTTCCATCAGATGGGAGACTTCTTTTTATTTTGTCACGAGGGAGGAGCTTTATTCATGGAGCAGATCTGCTTTCGAGTCTGGCGGTTCCACTTTGTAGGCTCTTTTTTAAGAATCACCTGCTTTTCATTCATCCACTTAACTATTATGACCCGCCTTCTCTGGCGGTGGCCCAGCTGTTTGTCAGAGGCTGCCTTTTGCTGATCGACCAACTTTCTGGGAATGTATGGGCGTTCCAGCCCTGGGCAGGCTGGGTGGGCACTGCCATGTGGCCCATTGCTCTGGCTAACATCTCTGTGCTGGGGGCTGACTGCTACCCAGCCGCTCACCCATCCACGCCCCTGGGTATCTGTGCTTGCAGCTCCAGCCCTCAACTGTACCAAGGAGAAAAGCGAACTATAATTTAGACTTCTGATTCCCGAGAAAGTTCAGAACACAAATCAGTGGGGGTCAGAGCAGGAAATCAGATGCAAGGATTAGATTCCAGCCCTGAAAGTTTTGCTTGCAAATGTTTGCATGTTTTCTCGCTGACCCTTCTTTTCCTGGGCATTGTCAAAGATAACGGAAGTGCAGTTTCTTACTCAGATAAGAGTGCTCTTGAGAAAACAGAAAAGTCGGGGGAAGAATTCCCACCCATTTTACAGCAAGAGGGTCACAACATTTGACACAAAGGACCATGTTGCCCTGTTTGTAGAATGGTGCTGGGTCCTAAAAAATAACCATTTTATAAAGGCTTTCCTGTGACATCAGTGGATTTGGACTCCCAGCACATTTACAATCAGTTGGGATGACCCCTGGCCCCACCTTATTGACTGTTCTGCTCTGACTCCCCTGCTCCCCACCCACTGCCACTCTGTCCTTGGGGCGCAGTGCAGCGGGAAGGCATGCTGTGTGTCTACTTACAATGCCTCCGACGCCAAATGTGTGTTTCTCCCTCACACCAAACAGTTCTCTAACTTTCTGGGCACTAGCTGGGTGTCCTATAATTCAATTCAGTTCTGACACTAATTACCCACAGGTTAAGGGCTCAGCCCAAGCCTGGGCCCACATCAGATGCCAGTGACAAGTCTCGGGTCCCCAGGGCCCCCACTTCTGTCAGACTTGGCTATAAATTGGAAGTTCCCACAATGCCCTCCTTAGGTCCAATAATTTGGAGAATGGTTCACAGAACTTAGGCAAACACTTTAATTACTATTACTGGTTTGTTGTAAAGGATATAAAAGGTTATGAATCAACAGCCAGATGAAGAGGTACCTGGGCAAGATCTGGAAGGATCCTGAGCACGGGAACTTCTGTCCCCGTGGAGCTGGGGTACGCCCCCCTCCTGCATGTAGATATGATATATATGTAGATAGCATGAAGATAGAGAGCTTCCAGCCCAGAAGCTCTCCAAACCCTGTTGTTTAGGGGTTTTTATGGAGGCTTTATTATGTAGGCATGATGGATTATTGACTCTACCTCCAGTCCCTCTCCCCTCCCTGGAACTTGGCGGGTGGGCCTGAAAATTCCAATCCTCTTACCAGGCCTGGGTCTTTCCGGTAACCAGCTCCCATCCTGAAGCTATCTAGGAACCCGCCAAGAAGGGATTCGTTAGAATAAAAGGTGTTCCTCTCATCTAGGAAATTTCAAAGGCTTGAGAAGCAGTGTCAGGAACCAGGGACAAAGACCAGTTTATGTTATCTCAGAATGTGATGCTGATGAGTATAACCTGGGGCCTCCTCCTTTCTCCTAATTTCTCTGGACTGTGTCCCCTTGGTCAGTGCCCTTTGGCAGGGGTCAACTGCCCTGGCAGAGGGACGCTGTAGCCTGGGCTACTCGCCCTCACCCTGCCTTCCCTGAGTCCCACCGTGCAGTCTGGCCCTGGCCCCTGGCTAACTGCTGTGCCTTCTGGGGCAAATGTGAGCACACGGCGGGGGAGGTGGGGACCTGTGGAGTTTGTCTTTAACAGATATGGGCAGCTGGAATCTCCCTAAGGCCTTTGGGGGCCTCCTGACGGCATGACAGGACCCCGCAGCAGCCCCTGGAAGTGGGCCCAGGGGGTACTGGCTGTGGGACCCTCCTGGTGGGACTCAGGTTTAGACTGGAGCAGTGCCGTGGAGAACACTGCTGTGTGGAGGTCGGGGTGTCTGATGGTGAAGGAGGGCCCTGTTGCATGGAACGACTGTGGTGTGTGTCTATTTTTGTTTTCCTATAGAGTAGGAGGCCGAGATGAGCAGAAAGACATAGGCTGGGAAGGGGTCCAGATCCTGCCCCAGCCTCAGAGGGTCCACGATGGGCCCTGGAGATGGGTTTGCCCTGAGCTGGGGTGGGGCCAGTGCAGAATCCCTGGAGATGGTGGCAGACACCCCCTGCATGGACACTTCCCAGGAGATATATCTCTGGTCTGAGCTGCTCTGGGCCAACGGCTTGGGGCTTGGACAGGGGCCTGGGGGAGGATGGAGTGGTGGCTGGGTGGGGCTGAGTCCAGGGCTCTGATTTGTGGGGTGACAAAGGGGAGTCCTCGTGCCCACTCACAGACGTGTCAGTGTAGGCAGTGGGGAGATCATGGCGGAGGGCTTCCTGGCTCCCATTGGCCCCTGTGACAGAAGTCCCAGCCTGGACATGCCCATGAGGAGGCCCAAGAGCCCCCCTCAGCTGAGGGGCGAGGCTGAGGTCCTGGCTTCTGTGCTGCTGAGCAAGTTGCTGCCCACCTCCTCCTCCCTAGCACCCCTCTGGGCTGGCCTTTCTGCCCTCTGCCTTCAGGGCCTCTCTTGGCTGGGACTGCGTCCCTGAGCCCCGCACAGTGCCAGGGCAGAGGGAGGCCTCTCCCTGGGCCTGGTGGCACCTGAGCCCAGCAGAGCCAGAACCTGAGTGGCAGCTGCGGGGCAGGACTGGGGGCTGCAGTGGGCTGGGAGCCTGGAGCTGCAGGTCTGGTCCAGCTCTGCCGCTGCACGGGGGGCTCTGCCACTTGCCCCCCTGTTAAAAGGAGGGCTTGAACTGAACCACTACTCTGACCTCTGCAGGCTGAGGAATGGGCTGTGACTCCAGCCCCTGTAGAGCTCGTTCTCAGACTGGTGTGGGAAAGCCACGGGGTTTCTGAGGGACGGAGCCCCTGTCCAGCCGCCATGTGTCACCCCAGGAGGCCTCCTTCCTCCTGGATCTTCCTCCCTTTCTCCGTGTGCCCCCAGGAGAGTGTCTCGTCATAGGACAGTCCCACTTCAAGAGCTTTGACAGCAGGTACTTCACCTTCAGTGGGGTCTGCCAGTACCAGCTGGTCCGGGACTGCCGGGACCACTCCTTCTCCATCGTCATTGAGACCATGCAGGTGAGCCTGGCAGGAGCCGCCCAGGAGTGGCTGGGTGGGGTGTGCAGGTCCCATCCTCTGCCGAGCCACCATGGTAAATGTGGGTGCTTCCTTTCTGCAGAGGATGGAGCAAAGGTGAGGACAGGTAGAGTGTGGGGGGTTCCCTGAGGACTGGAGTCCTGGATGGCTTTGGAACAAGAGGCCCAAGGAACAGGAGGACAAGCCAGAGGCTTGCAGTTTTTATAGGAGACTAGGATGGGAGAGGGCACGGGAGCTGGGCAGGGGCGAGGGCTGGCTTAGGGCCTCTCTGTGCGCACCGCCAGGGAGCCCAGGCACAGAGGTTGTTCTGTGAGGTTGGAGCTGTTTGTATGAGAAGGCCAGGGGCTGTCTGGGTTTGGGGTCTCTCTCTGAGTACATGTATCCCAGCACTGCACTGGTGGGGTTGTGGTGACATCACTCTGTGGCCCCTCTTGGCAGTGTGCTGATGACCCGGATGCTGTCTGTACTCGCTCCGTCACCATCCGCCTGCCAAACCTGCACAGCAGCCTGGTGAAGCTGAAGCATGGGGGCGGTGTGTCCATGGATGGACAAGACGTCCAGATGCCCCTTCAGCAAGGTGTGCCCACCCCGCCTCCACTGGGCCTGGTCCAGCTGGCCCTGCAGTGCCCCTCCCCGAGCGGTGCCCACTGCTCGCCTCTTCTGTGGCAGTGTCAGGGAAGGCTGGCAGAGCATCCTTGGTATGTACCTCTGAAAGAAAGGAAGGCTTCCTGGAGGAGGAGGAGGAGCAGAGGAAGCTGGCTGGATGCCTGGAAACGGAGGAAGCTGCTCCAGGCCTGGGGGAGAGCAAAGAGGGAAGAGAGACTCAAGAGGATTTTCACTTGGCCAAAGGGGAATGTTGGGAGCTGGACACTGGTTCTGGTTCCTCTTTGAGGTGGGAAAGCAGCAAAGGCTGATGCTGAGAGGTCAGGAAGAGGGCGGCTGGTGGCGAGTGAGATGATGGTAAGAGGATGTCATGGGGCAAAGCCAGGTGGTCCCCTGTCACCTGTGGGAAAAGCCCACCTGTCTAGTGACTGCCAGGTTGCACTGTGCCCCTTTGCACAGCATAATCCCCACCTTCACCCTCAAAGCTGTGAGTTTGTGGCTCTCAGATTCCTGCCCTCTTCTTCTCCATGACCACTGGCCACCCTGTGGGCCATTGTCACGACATTGTACAGAGTGGGAGAACCTGGGCTCGTGCGCACACAGCATGTCCACGTGTATTAAGGTTGTGTTTGTCCCCTTACGCCTTTCTCCAGGGCAAGAGGTATGCTTCTACCTCATCTCCAGCAAGAGCTGCTGTGCATACAGCGTTCTGCTTTACATACAACATCGCTCAGCCATGAGGACTGAGTAACTCAGCCTGGAAGTGGTGTGCAAGGGCAGAGAGGCCTGGGGCATGCTCAGGCATCGGGGTGCACGGTTCAGAGCTCTTGGCTTCTGGCACCTGCTTAAGCCTAGGACGTAGGAACCTCTTATGCCCTCTTGTGGAAGCAGGGGGAACGGCAGGCCACAGCAGGGACACAGAGGCACCTTTCTAGAGAGCCCTGTTTGCACTTCACCCACCCGATCACCCCATTCCGAGATCCCCCCTTAAGTGTCGTGGACATACCCACCTGCCCCCTACCTCATTGCTTTCATTGTTACCTTCCTTTTTGGATACCCATCTCTCCCCGTGATACATCTAGCTGTCACCACCCTGCCTTCTGCAGATCTCAGCTTAAATCCTGTCCCTACTCTGTTCCAGGTGACCTCCGTATCCAGCACACTGTGATGGCCTCCGTGCGCCTCAGCTATGGGGAGGACCTGCAGGTGGACTGGGATGGCCGAGGGAGGCTGCTGGTGAAGGTAGGCCCCCTCTCGAGCACTGCCCCTTGTAGCCCGGCCCTTACAAAGTGCCCCTTGTGCTCCGGCAGAGTGGCTCTGTGTGGTGGGGGAAGAATTCCTTTCTCCCCAGGCCCTGCACCCCCAGAGTGAGGAACAGGCCTCTCTTGTTTAAGAGAGGCTGGTGTTTGCTGTCTGGATGCCCCTTGTTCGTGGTGGGGTTCGTACTTCTGGGGCTCTGGTACCACACGGGCCTGCAGACTGGGTGGGCTCCTGCAGGGCTGGGAAGGTGGCAGATCTGCTGCCCTGTCTCCTCGCTGCAACAAGGCATGAGCGCAGGGGGTGTCCACACACAGTGCCTGCTGTGGGCAGTGAGGGAACAGCCAGTCTGGGACTCACAGCTGAGACCTCATTTGGCAAACCCCTTCCGGGAGAGCCATCCTGCCGCCTGGGGGGGTTGTGCTGGGAACTGCCAGGTCCCTCCCCAGGCCCCGGGCCTCTGCAGGCAAATGGCCACGTCCCCTTGTTCTCTGCAGTCCTAGAGTAATATTTGGATAACAATCCATATATTTTACAGGGCTTCCCTATATGTTTTACTCCTCTGGAAATTTCCCTAGAAGGTGGGCATTGCAAATAGTCACTGCTGTTTTTATACATGAAGCAACCAAGACTCAGGCACTTTGGGAGGCCTGCCCAGCACTACGCAGCCGACACGTGGCATAGCCAGGCCAGCTCCCCGGGCAGCATCCTGTCTACTACACCACACTCCTCACTTTTTGGGTCTTCAGATGCCTTCGCGGTCTGAAATATTATTGGAGATGCCAAGATCTTTCAGGAAGGTTCTATCTATCAATATTTACCAGACTGGAAACTAAATCAGAGACACTTAAAATATATGTTTGTATTTATGAATTCACTTAAAAATAGCAATAATAAACCCACTACATATTAATATAAACATTTTTTTTGAAAAGTGTTTTCCCAAACAAAAATAAGTAGTGAGAAGAGCACCACTGTTTTACATCTCGGCCAGTTTCTTTAATGGCTTGCTTCACAGAAGACGGCTGTCGTCTCACATCTCCTTCTGCATTCAATCATTTGCAATATTGTATGTCATGAGCTTCTGGAAAAATCCACTGTGCACTCATAAGAAAATGAGGAGGAAAAAGCCAGATAAGGCCTTAGTATTATTATGAAAATAGCTTTGGCCTCATGGACCCCTTGCAAGGGCCTCAGGTACCCCCCTCGCACCCCACAACCCTTCCACACACACACCACGGGTTCCAACACACACTTTGAGAACCGCTGCCTGGATCTTTCCTAGGGTCCTGGGAGGGCCCCTCCTGCATCCCGGGGTCCCGGGGTGCACAGGGCCCTTGTGCAGCCCTGCGCTGGCTGTCCAGGGCATCCCTGATGACGTCCTGGCCTCCTTCGTCCTCATGAGGCCATGTTCTTTCTCTGGTCCTAGAGTCCCTGAGAGAATTCCAAATTAGCCGCATTTTTTTCTTTTTCTTTTTTCTTTTGGTATCATTAATCTAGAATTACATGAAGAACATCACGTTTACTAGGCTCCCCCCTTCACCAAGTCCCCCCGACATACCCCTTCACAGTCACTATCCATCAGCGTAGTAAGATGCTGTAAAATGACTACTTGTCTTCTCTGTGCTGCACAGCCCTCCCCGTACACGCCCCCCCACATTATACATGCTAATTGTAAGGCCCCCTTTCTTTTTCCCCGCCCTTATCCCTCCCTTCCCACTCATCCACCCCAGTCCCTTGCCCTTCGGTAACTATTAGTCCATTCTTGGGTTCTGTGATTCTGCTGCTGTTTTGTTCCTTCAGTTTTTCTTTGTTCTTATACTCCACAGATGAGTGAAATCATTTGGGACTTGTCTTTCTCTGCCTGGCTTATTTCACTGAGCATAATGCCCTCTAGTTCCATCCATGTTGTTGCAAATGGTAGGATTTGTTTTCTTCTTATGGCTGAATAATATTCCATTGTGCATATGTACCACATCTTCTTTATCCATTTATCTACTGATGGACACTTAGGTTGCTTCCATTTCTTGGCTATTGTAAATAGTGCTGTGATAAACATAGGGGTGCATCTGTCTTTTTCAAACTGGGCTACTGCATTCTTAGGGTAAATTCCTAGAACTGGAATTCTGGGTCAAATGTTATTTCTATTTTAAGCATTGAGGAACCTCCATACTGCTTTCCACAATGGTTGCACTAATTTAAATTCCCACCAGCAGTGTAGGAGGGTTCCCCTTTCTCCACAACCTCGCCAACATTTGTTGTTGCTTGTCTTTTGGATGGTGGCGATCTTTATTGGTGTGAGGTGATATCTCATTGTGGTTTTAATTTGCATTTCTCTGATGACTAGCGATGTGGAGCATCTTTTCATGTGTCTGTTGGCCATCAGAATTTCTTCTTTGGAGAACTGTCTGTTCAGCTCCTCTGCCCATTTTTTAATTGGATTATTTGCTTTTTGTTTGTTGAGGTGCGTGAGCTCTTTATATATTTTGGATGTCAAGCCTTTATCGGATCTGTCATTTACGAGTATATTCTCCCATACTGTAGGGTACCTTTTTGTTCTATTGATGGTGTCCTTTGCTGTACAGAAGCTTTTCAGCTTGATAGAGTCCCACTTGTTCATTTTTGCTTTTGTTTTCCTTGCCTGGGGAGATATGTTCATGAAGAAGTCGCTAATGTTTATGTCCAAGAGATTTTTGCCTATGTTTTTATCTAAGAGTCTTATGGTTTCATGACTTACACTCAGGTCTTTGATCCATTTTGAATTTACTTTTGTTTATGGGGTTAGACAGTGATCCAGTTTCATTCTCTTACATGTAGCTGTCCAGTTTTGCCAGCACCATCTGTTGAAGAGACTGTCATTTCCCCATTGCATGTCCATGGATCCTTTATCAAATATTAATTGACCATATATGTTTGGGTTAATGTCTGGAGTCTCTAATCTGTTCCACTGGTCTGTGGCTCTGTTCTTGTGCCAGTACCAAATTGTCTTGATTACTATGGCTTTATAGTAGAGCTTGAAGTTGTGAAGTGAGATCCCCCCCACTTTATTCTTCTTTCTCAGGATTGCTTTGGCTATTCGGGGTCTTTGGTGTTTCCATATGAATTTTTGAACTATTTGTTCCAGTTCATTGAAGAATGCTGTTGGTAATTTGATAGGGATTGCATCGAATCTGTATATTGCTTTGGGCAGGATGGCCATTTTGACGATATTAATTCTTCCTAGCCAAGAGCATGGGATGAATTTCCATTTATTAGTGTCCTCTTTAATTTCTCTTAAGAGTGTCTTGTAGTTTTCAGGGTATAGGTCTTTTGCTTCCTTGGTTAGGTTTATTCCTAGGTATTTTATTCTTTTTGATGCTATTGTGAATGGAATTGTTTTCCTGATTTCTCTTTCTATTAGTTCATTGTTAGTGTATAGGAAAGCTACAGATTTCTGTGTGTTAATTTTGTATCCTGCAACTTTGCTGAATTCCAATATTAGTTCTAGTAGTTTTGCGGTGGAGTCTTTAGGGTTTTTTATGTACAATACCATGTCATCTGCAACATTTTTTTTCTTTTATAAAAACTAAACCTGATGACCACAGACCACAGAACATGTGTGGGAGAGCTTGTCAACCCATCATTTGTAGTTGGAAATGAAAATCCCTCATGCCTTAGCAAGACGGTAACCTGCCTCATCTCGCAGTCATTTGGGTGCAGAGCGAGGCCCTGAACTCTCTGATTCCAGCAATGCCTCCTGCACCCCCATCAGCCACCCCACTCTCGCTGTCATCCCCTGGTCACAGAGAGGGTGATCTTCCCCTGCGCAGTTTCTTCTTAGCTCTGCTGAGCCCTGAATGCCTTGTCTGGGGCTGCTGCCCTTCCCCTCCTCAGGCTCCTGGTCCTTGTCTCCCTGAGGCGACATCCTTCTGTGGAAATGGGGTGCAGGGTGATCTGGGGTTTGGCCAGTTTAGCAAACCTAAGATGATTTAGACAGCGGCAGGGGCCCCGTGGCCTGTGGGAATGTCTCCCTGGTTGGGGCTGGAAAGGAAAGTGTGCATTTGTGGACAGGGCAGGAGGTGGGGCGTGTCACCATGCTGACTGTGGTGGGGTTTGTGGGGCCCCCGGTGGAGGACGCTCCCTGGAGGCAGGACACAGGGGAGCAGCAGGGGGAACACAGTCACCCCGAGAGAGGCTGGGAGCGCTGCCTGGGGCTCCCTGGTTTCCTTCCCCTGATGAAATGTGGATGCCTTGTACCTGGGTGGGTTGGGGGGCTGGCAGGTCAGCCTTAGGCAGAGTGGTGTACAAAAGACCTCTGACAGTCCCCATCCTGTCAGAAGTGTCACTGGTCCCAGATCTCCTGCAGAGAGCAAACGTGTTTTCCAAACCCCTGATCTTGGGGTTATGTCGGACTTGCGTTGGACCCTGGCATCCAGGTCTGGTAACTCTGGGCTGAGCTGATCTCCGAGACAGGCCAGCGGACCAAGGGAATGGATGAAGATGGAGTCTTAGGGAGGGGCAGACGGTAGCAGGGAGCAACACAGGGCTCTGGGGGGAGTGTGCAAAGGGTCTGAGAACGAGGGGGAGAGGATGCTGAGGGTGGCAGAGGGCTGGGAAAGCTCATCACCAAGTTGGCTGTTCTGCTCAGGCCTGGCATTGCGTTTCCGCCTGCATCTGGAGGAGGCGGCAACCACTCACAGATTTATTCAGGCCTTTGTTTAGCCATTTATTCCTTCAACACATATTTATTGAGCATCCACAGGCACCATTCTGGGGGCTGGGGTTACATCAGTGAAACAAAACAGACCAGGACTTTTGCCTCATTTAGTTTCAGTTCTTATGGGGAAAGACAGACAATAAACAAAACCAATAAGTAAATTATATCATATATTAGAAGGCTATAAATCCCAGGGAGTAAGCAAAGCAGAGAAGGGACAGGAAATGCCTGGTCAGGATTTACATTTACATGTGCCAACACTTGATATTTGTAAAGAAGCAAGGAAAGATTACTGCATCCTCTTTCTTTTAATGATATTTCCTTGGGTACGTTTCACATGGGTCTGGAACCTTCCACTAGACGGCTCATGCTGCGTTCTGTGAAGTCAGAGCCGGAAGCTGGAATGGGCTCCGAGGATGACCTTAGGGGCCCAGGCTGGCACGTGAGGGTTTTGGAACTCGGCGGGACAACCGGCCACGTTAACTACGTGCAGGACTGGAGTCAGGCCTCCGGGGCCCCAGCCCCAGCTGCATCTTTGAATCGGGGCCCTGGCAATAGAAGCAGTGGATGCCCCAGCTGTGAAGAGTGAAAGGCGAGCCTATCATGAGTGTGCACTTCGGGCTTAGAAAGCTGGAGAATGAGCAGCATGCTGATGGCCTGGAGTTTGACCCCGGCCCCCCAGTCGCGGCAGGTGCCCCAGCGTCCTTGATGACCCCACCTTCTCCGGTTGCAACCCCCAGAGTCCTCTTTGGCTTATGGCCTTCTCTCTTCAGTGATGCTCAGTGGCTGCATTTCACATACATAGTTAGAAAGGTGCTGTTCTCGATCACCAAGCATGAGCTCTGAAAGGACTGGGGTCATAACTGACTCGGCCTGCTTCTCCTGCAGGTGTGACTGTGGAAGTGCTCGGTAAAGGGGTGCTGACTTTGCACTTGATCCCCATGGTGTCGGGACCCACTGGCCTGGGCATCCCCAGTGACCGGCCAGATCACACTGGGCTGGGGCTCAGCTGGCCACTGTCCCTGCTCTGCCACGACCTCTGCAACCTCGGACAAGTCCCCTTCCTTCTCTGGGACTCAGTGTCTCCATCTTTAAATGCCTAGAGAATCTCCCAAATCCTGCGGGGCACGACTGGTCTCTGACCCAGACGGGGTAGAGTGGGGACATTGCTGGTGGCAGGCTTATACTGCAGTTAGCTCCGTCTCTCCTTCTGCATCTAGAGCTTAGCTGCGGTTTATTAGATTCATACTTGTTTTTTCCCTGGGGAGCGTTGTTGATGAAAATCATCTCAGGAGAGAAGGGAAGCTGGGGCCGCATTGGCAGCTGCCGCTCCAAGGTGGTCCCCCTCTTGCGCAGCTGTCCCCTGTCTACGCTGGGAGGACCTGTGGCCTGTGTGGCAATTACAACGGCAACAAGGGCGATGACTTCCTCACGCCCGCAGGACTGGTGGAGGCCCTGGTGGAGGACTTCGGGAACGCCTGGAAGCTGCACGGGCACTGTGAAGACCTGCAGCGGCAGAGCAGCGACCCGTGTCACCTCAACCCGCGCCTGAGTAATGAGCCTGGGAGGGGGGGTGCACTCGGCAGGGCCCTAAGGTCTCCAAGGCTCCATGCATTCTGGGGGACAGGGCGCCCCCCTCGGGGTGGAGGGGCACTTTGCTTACCAGCAGCCTTCGAATATCTGCATCTGGATAATCTTTTTCATAGTCCCTTTACTGAGCACCCCTAGTGGGCCAAACCCTGGGAAAACAAGAACAGCACATAGTTCCTGCTCCCGGACCTTCTCTGTTGGAGCAGCAG
Organism: Manis pentadactyla; assembly: GCF_030020395.1. NCBI lineage: Eukaryota > Metazoa > Chordata > Mammalia > Pholidota > Manidae > Manis > Manis pentadactyla. The sequence goes on along the minus strand of NC_080032.1, from coordinate 63,820,818 downwards.
CCACACCAGCTCAGAACTTAATTATCATAACACCCACTGGGGTGATCATGAGCAGATTTATCTGCAGCAAACTTTTAGTCTTGCATTACCTTCTCCATCTTACTCAACCCACCATGGAATTATTTCTCCCTTTGCCAGGGGGTGTGTGCTCTGGAAATGCAGTTTATTATGTGTTTAAGCCGAAAGTAATTAGGAAAGTGTATTGGCTGTGGAAGGAACATTGCAGGTGGGAGAAGGCGTTTGTGCCGGGTGCTGCTGAGCCAGAAGTTGGAGAGGGGGGTCTCAGAGTGGGGGCTGTCATGTCCTCCGGGGTCTGGCACTGAGCGGCTGTGGTGCTCGCCCCCCTCCTTCCCCCAGCCAGATTTGCCGAGGAGGCGTGTGCCCTCCTGACGTCCTCCAAGTTTGAGGCCTGCCACCACGCCGTGAGTCCTCTGCCCTACCTGCAGAACTGCCGCTATGACGTCTGCTCCTGCTCCGATGGCAGGGACTGCCTCTGCAGCGCTGTGGCCAGCTACGCTGCAGCCTGTGCCTGGAGAGGCATGCGCATCGCGTGGCGGGAGCCCAGCTTCTGTGGTGGGTGCCCTTCCTGCCCGCCACCCCCACAGCCCAGCCCAAACACCTTGCATGCCCTGCGGCTCTGCCCACGTGTCCTGTTCAAAGCACTGTCTGTCTTGCTGGTTTCAGAAACCAGCCTGGGGGCATCTGACAAGCAGGGGTTGTGGGAACTGTTCATCTGCAGCCACTTTTCCCTCCCATCTTCCAGCAGAACAGGGTGGTGGGAACTGGCTCTCCCCTAGGACAGGCTCGTTCGTTGGACCCCAGACCCTGGAGGCCTAGAACCTTGGAGTCCCTGCCAAGCAGAGCTGCTGCCACCTACTGTTCAGTACATGCATGGCCAGGCTGAGGAGCCAGTGGGTGCTGGATCCAAGTGGGTCCCTGCACCCCTGTCTGAGGCTGGGCTCCCGGCCAGGGTCAGTGGCCTTGTATAAAGTGAAAGTTGAATGCATCATTGTCCCCTGCTGACTTTAGAGTCTCACTGTGCTCTGTCAAGAGTCCTGGCACTAGGGCTGGTATCTGTCCCACACTCCAGTCCCTCGGGTGGCTACACGGTGTGCTCACTTTGTGGCTGCTCTGGGCACATCTGCCACGGCCCCACATGGCCAGGCAGTGAGTGCTGTAGAGCCTGACCCTTCCTTTTTGAGATCAGATGGGCCCTGCTTCCCTACTAGGTGCCTGTCACACGGAATAAAATGATAGATTAAGGCAGGGTCAATCAAGGAAGGCTTTCTGGAGGCAGTGTTCTCAACCAGGCTTTTAAAAGGCGCTGTCTTAGCACAGAAGTGTCATTCTTATGGTGGAGTAGTAGCAGCAGCACGTAGAAGTGAGGAGGATATTCTGGGAGGGCAAGGGGTCGTGGATATGCTGATTCTCAGGGTGAAGTAGATGTGTTTGGAGATGAAAATGTTGGTGGCCCTGAGAGAAGCAGGAAAATAGGAGCTACGAGGAAGGCTGAAGGGGCTTGAATCATGTCTTTGAAGAGAAGTGTAGCTACGGGAGCCCTAGAAGTGTTGCTATTCGGGTTCAATGAGCCAGCTCATGCTTCAAGCCTAAGCAAGCTCATAAAGGAGGCTCAAAGGCAACAGTAGGGGCCAAAGGGAGCAAGTATGGAGGTGCCTGCAGTGCACCCCCAACACGGGGCGTGGGCCAGCAGGGGTGGGCAGGGCCTCAGACCTTGCTGGCAGCTTGCTGTGACTGCCCTGCTCTGTGCCTGGGCGCCCCCCGCCTCAGAACAGTTCTTCTTAACCTCCCCTGAGAACAGGCCAGGAGGGAACGGGCTGGCCTGCGCAGTGGCAGGGCTGAGGTCTGGCTGGAGACATTCCTGCCCTCCGAGGCCTCACGACAGACACCACAGGAAGTGAGGGGTGCTGGGAAGAGGCTTCCCTGGGGACTTTGAAGGACGTGAAGGATCTGTCTCTAGGGGTTTATATGGAGGTGAACCAGGGCTCCCTAAACCACTAAGTCCATCAGTAAGAGGAGGCCACACCAGTTGGGGACACTCATGCAGTGAGGTCTGACCATTGTCTGTTTTGTGGGGTGCTGTGAGGAGATACGGGGGAAGCATACACATTTTTTTCCCTTGCACATCGGTTACGTTTCCTTTGGGAAGATAAGACCAAGGGATCTTTGAAGGCAGGGACCAAGCCTTCCCATCTCTGCACCCTGAGCCCAGCCCCCAGCAGGCTGTACATTGCTTCTTCTGGGGAGGAAGGCTGCAGGGGGAATTTCCTAGGGCTCCAAGCCAGCTCTGGAGTCAGTCTGTCAGAGAAGAAAGCTCTCAGCTCAGCTAGCTGCCTGTTAACAGGTGGAATGTGCCTTGATCCTGGAACTGTCAGTGGGGTGAAGGGGTTCCTACCTTTGCTGTCCCGCTTGTCCCATCTCAGCCTGCCCTCACTAAGTATTCACCTGACGACCTAGCATCTGTGCAGGTTCAGAAAAAATCGACGTTTAATATGGTGACAGTGCTCCCCTTTCCAGCGGCCCACAGACACCAAGCCCAGGGCAGTTGCAGGGTGGGGTGGGAGGCTGCAGGGCTCTCAGAGGGTCCCCCCACCCCCCACCGCCCAGTTCTGAGGTTCATGGTCATGGCCTCCTTCTACAGCTTCTGTTAAATGCCCTGCCAGTGGGTTTCTGCTGTAGAGATGGATTCTACCTGAGAGGCGAAGCCTTCTGGTGGCCCCAGGGAAGTGTCCCCAGAGCAAAGTTCTCATTTCTCCAGCAAAGGCTGATCAGCAGCAGGAAAGCATTTTGAAGGGTGGCGTGCTCCCCACACCTGCCAGCAAAGAATTTCCCCATCAGGGTGCTCACGAGACAACCATGATCCCAGAAAGTGCGTTGTGTGTTGGCCAGAATCCAGGAGTGCCCTGTCCCCGTAGGCCTAGAGCCTTCTCTGGGACAGCCCCCCCACCCGGGGCCTGCTGGACTGGGGCTGGGAGCCTCCACCTGATTGTGATCAGAAGTATCTTAACCATAATGACAACAGTAGCATGAACACTTACCACGTGTGAGGAGGTGTTTGTTAGCTCACACCACTGTCCCCACGGCCCAGGTGGATAGATATTAGTATATTCCAGTGAGGAAACTGCTCCCAGTCATGTCACTAATGAATGGCAGAACTGGGGCTTGAGCCCAGGAACCAGGGACACAGGGCCCATCCTCCTAGCGACTGTTGCTTTGCTGTACTTCCCTTTGGCTCCTGGGGGCTGGGCCATTTCTCTGTGGGAGGCCAGGGAGAATGAGGGCTGCGGGACCCAGTGCCGCCCACTTTGGTGGGGTGGGTACAGGAGTGTCCCTGCAGTTTGTGACTGTGTGTCCTCAAGAGCACGGCTTCCGAGGAACTGTTTCCTTTTTAGAGCATAATGGTTAAGAGCATGCATGAGTTTCGGTCACAGAGAGCTGGTTCAAATGCCTCCTCTACTTCCTCCTGGGAGCCAGGACCCCAGGAGGCCATTGAGCTTCAGCTCAGTTTTCTCACCTGTCGGGAGGGGATTAGGAGTCTAACTCACTGAGAGGTGTAAAAAGTATAAACCCTGTGTGAAGAGCAGGGTGTTTGTTGCTCCACAAATGGTAGCCCTTCGCTCCCAGTTCTTAATAGTCACAGCTTCAAAAGCCATCTGCTCTGTCCCAGGCTTTGAGACTCCAGCGCGATGCCTCTGGTTAAGCAGAGGTGAAAATGTGTGCATCCATAATAATAGGCCCTGTGAGTATGAAAGTGCCCCTTAGCTCAGAGTAGGAAAGGGAGGTGGTGACCACCCAGGTATAACTGGGGCTCACAGCTGCGAGGGGTGGCACCCCCATCCGAGAACCACAGTCCTTGTCATCTTAATGTGTCCCCTGAGGCTTGCCTGCCCTCCCTGCTCTTCCAGCACTGAGCTGCCCGCAGGGCCAGGTGTACCTGCAGTGTGGGACCCCCTGCAACATGACCTGCCGGTCCCTCTCTTACCCGGACGAGGAATGCAACGAGGTCTGCCTGGAGGGCTGCTTCTGCCCCCCAGGACTCTACCTGGATGAGAGGGGGGACTGCGTGCCCAAGGCCCAGTGCCCCTGTTACTATGATGGTGAGATCTTCCAGCCCGAAGACATCTTCTCAGACCATCACACCATGTGGTAAGTGCAAGTGGCAGGACCAGAGACCTCTGGAATGGCCGAGCTGGAAAGGAAGATGGTCCTCCAAGTCCTTTATTTAATGGGTGGGTAAACTGAGGTCCCAGAAAGTTAGTGACATGTCCAGAGTTGCACAGCAAGTCAGGAGCAGAGCTGGGGTTTCACCCAGGCCATCTGACGCAGGGAACTAGAGCTCTGGGCTGGCAGTAGGAATTCTTGAGCCTTACGGTCGTCTATCCTGTGTTTAGCCCCATTTCCTTGCTCTCAGTCTCAGCTTCCCTGTTCTAGAACAGGAAATGGGTGATCTCCCTGTCCCCACCCCTTTGGCCCCGTCAGTGTTCAGTTTTCTCAGGCTGAAGGATATGAGCCAGAAGAAAATATTCTGCAGCAGCGTTGCCTCAAGGGGGCATTGCTGTCCAGACTAGCTTTATGCACTTCCCTGAAAAACAGCTCCAAATCATGCGAACTTCCTGCAGCCCTTCACTCAGCCCTCTGTCGTGGTAAGTCAGCAGGGCTGTCTTGGTCTCAGATTTGTGTCACATTTGTGACAGGACATTCGTTGGGCCAGCATTGCCTTGGCACTGTTCTGTCCTGTTGGGCTAGAGATGAGCGATCCCAAGAAGCTGGTGGTCTATAGGGAGACTGGTTAAAATGTTCTGGCATGGTGAGCAGGAGGAGTCAGCCCTGGTGCATCCAGCCCCAGCTTCTGTGACTGTCAGCCCTTTGCCACTTGTATCTATTTCCTCCTTCCCTTATTGGCTGGAGTGGCTTAAAGAGAACTTCAGATATTATATCATTTCATCTGAAAATACTTGAGTATGTATTTCTAACAGATAAGCATTAAAAAAAAAACCCTGACCTTCACAAGAATCCACAGTACTTCCTTAATGTCACCTAATATTCCCTCCTTGTTCACTTGTCCTGATTGTCACAAAGTGCCTTTTAATAATTGGTTTGTTCAAGTGAATATCCACATGAGGTCTGCACATTCCATTTAGTGTGAAGCTGTTCTCATCACCCCAGTGAGAGGAATCTATGGTCCCTTCCAATCTCGTGGACCCACAGCAAGGTGTTCACACTTGTGTTAAAAACAGTTATGGTCACTGGGCTTGGACTTCAGAAATATGTGTTGTATCTCCCTTCTAGACTGTGGCCTCCCCAACAGTAGAGACAATGTCTTAGGCCTGATCCCAAGCATCTAACACAGTTCTGGCAAAAAGCAGGTACAATCAATGTCTACTGAGATAAAATAACTGTAATAGTTGGTAGACCCACCCTATCATAGACCTAAAAATTCCTACTCATTCAGAACAGTTTCCACTGGGGAGGAATTGGCGAACTCAATGCAGGAGGCAGCTGTTGAGGGTGAGGCAGACTGAGAGCAGAGGGGGTGGATGATGGAGGAGCGCCTTCTGGGTGGGGCTGAGGTGCAGGGACTGAAACCCACAGGAGAATCACCAGTCACCAAGGTAGGTCCTCTGGGGAAGAGACGATGAGACTGGAGGGAGCTGGGGACCAGCCTTAGGGGTCTTTGAAAGATAGGGTGAGGATGGGTGCTTGGGCAGGAGGCGATGGGGACGTTGGAAGGCGGAGCAGAGAGCAAATAGGACCAACATGTGGCTTTAGGGAGTGGGTTTGGGAAGCTGCATGGTTATGATGGCAGGGAGCTCAGATGGGGGGAAGATGTTGACACAGTCAGATGAAAAGGTGCTTAGGTCCTGGGCCAGGAAACCTCAGTGGACATGGAGAGGGGACAGAAGCTGGGCACTGTGAGAAGGAAGCCGACTGGCAGGTGCTTGGGAGGAGGTTTGTTGGAGGTGGCCTCAGGGGTCTCTACTTGAAAGCTCAAGACAATGATGCCAGAACAGCTGGGGGCTCTTGGTAGGTAGAAGGAAGATACTGAGTGGTTTGGGCTTTGATGACCTGAGTTAACTAAGAAGGTATCTGGTGAGTGACTGGAACCAATAGCTGGAGTTACGGGCTTGGAACGTGAGTGAGAGATTAAGGCTGGAGGACAGGGTCTGTGAGGATGTGTTGGGCAGAGCCCGAGGACTGGGGAGTGGACAGAGTCCAGGGCTGGGCGATGCCCAGCAGGCCAGCGCAGGAGAAAGAGGACCCTGGGAGAGAGGCCCAGGGAGAAGGTCGTATCAGGGCAGTGAAGGGACCAGCCTCTGTTGGTTTGGGCATCGGCCTTAGCCCAGTGGCTGCTTCTCTACAGTTGTCTGGCTACAGTTTTCAAGGTGTTTCTTTCTGAGACCTTAAAACAATGCTGTTAGGCAGGCAGAAGTTGCTTTTTTAGTAAGGAAATTGAGGCTTTGAGAGATCATCACTTTCTCAAATCACCCAGCAAGTGACTAGAAGCCAGGAACTCTTTATACTACAGAGACCAGGCTGTTGAATTTGGTGATCAGAAGGTCATGGTGGCCCCATGTTTCAGTAGTGCCATGAGGAAAGAAGCCAGAGGGTGGAGGGCTGGGGTGGCTTGGAGGGCAGCAACTGTAGCTGGTGATTTTACCATATCAGAGGCACGGGGAAGGGAGGAGGGGGAAACGGCAGCACTGGGCGGTCGGGCTGCGGGAAGAGCCCTGTATTCAGGCTTTTCTCAGGGTTTGCACTGCAGTGACCTTTCCAGGACTGCCTCCTCTCCTGTGTCTCGCTTCAGGCCCCGGGGCTGAAAGCTATTGACTATTTCTCCACTTCAGAAAAAAAGTTGGGTTTCATGGAGAATGTGAGCCAGAGGGAATTTAGGGCTTGTTTGTGGGCATTTATTTTTATTATTTATTATGTTTTATTACACTGAGGAATGAGCCCAGCTGGAGCAAATGCTGGTGATGCCCGTGAAAAGGTGATAGGATGGTAGGAATGCTCTGGAATTTCTTCAGACCATTGTTTGGTCACCCACACAACAACTGCAGTGGGGCATATCCTACTCTATCGCAGACCAGATTCTGGGCCAGGAGTTGATTTTTAATTGATCTACAAGGCTGTTTTTAAAACATAAAATTAAGCCTTTGGGTCATGTCCAGATGACAGATAGAACATGGCATTTGGGGGAGGATTTTTTCTTAACCAGGTATTAGTTAAAACCTGGAAGGAACAGGCTCTGCCTGTGCCCTGAGAGGGAAGGTCTGATTCTCTTGCTCATTCAACAAATTTGGATTGAAGCGCAGCCTCATTAAAACTGTTCAAAGTCATTATGCTTAGAGAAATGCAAATTAAAACAATGAATATTACTTCATATCAGTTAGACTGGAAAAATTTGGAATCTGGAAAATGCCAAGTGTTGGCAGGGCTGCAGGACCTGGGGCCCCTGATCTGCTGTGGTGGGATAAAGGCTGGGTCAGATGCTCCCAGAGTCTTTTCAAAACCTAAATCTCATTGTGCCATCCCTGCTTGGAAGCCTTCAATAGCTTCCCCTCAACGGGCCTTAGGATAAAGATCGAGTCCCTAATGTGGCCTCCCAGGCCCCAGGTCATCTGACCCCTGCTACCTCTCTCCTCTTCAGCAGCCTGTCCTTCTTTCAGTCTTGCAGGTACATTGCTCCCTTCAAACCCAAGGTCAACTGCACCTGCACCCGGGAGAATGATTGGTACAGCATATGCACATTAGTATCCATGCCTGATATCCCCCAGCTCTGCTCCTGGGCATATATTCTAAAGAATTTCTCACACAGGTTCTTAAGAGCACATGCACGAAGATGTTAATCACAGCCTGTTTGCAGTGGCTGCAAGGAGTAGGCGACACTCTGTGTCCATCACTGGGACGTCAGATGTAGTGGGTGCATGCTGCAGACTGCCGGGCAGCCTTGGAAGTTGGTCATATTAACAGGGACCAATTTTAAACACATGGTGCTGAATGAGAAAAGCGAAACATCATGTGGTATATAAGATAATACCATTTAAATAAATTAAAAATATATACATGTAAAACAATCATAAATTTTATAGGAACCTACTCAGTCAGATGTACATTAAACAGAATGAAATTGTATTGGTTATCTATTCCTGCATACAAAACTCCCCCCAAATTTTGCAGCTTGAGATAACAAACATTAACAATCGTACACTGTCTCTAAAGGTCAGGATCCAGGGGCAGCCTGGCCGGGTGGTTTGGCTCAGGCCTGCTCAGGAGGCCGCAGTCAGGCTGCTGGTCAGAGCTGACGTCGTCTGGAGGGTCCATGCCCAGCCCAGCTTATTCCCACGCTGTTGGCAGGAGGCCTCAGTTCCTCGCCAAGTGGAGCTTGCCACGGGGCTGCTTATAGCGTGCTTTCCCCAGAGTGAGTCACGCCAGGCAGAGACCCAGACCAACGCTGCAGAATCTTTTATGACCTGATTGTAAGTGCCAGATGGTCTGTGGGATGTCACTGTTGCCGGGGACTACTGGTCGCGCTGACCAACCTCGGTGCAGTGCAGGAGGGGGTTGCACAGGGTGGGAACACCAGGATGTGGGGGGCCCTGGGAACCGCTCTGGAGACTAGATACCATGAAAATAGTTGCCCATGTTAAAGGGGATGGGATTGAAGGATACGAATAAAAGAAAATAAAAAAAAAATTGAGTACTGTAAGCAAAGTCTTACGCCGATGCTGGGACACAAAGAGAGAGACCAGCCCTGGTTTCTACCCTCTTGCATCTTATAGTCCAGGGACAGAGACAGAGGTTCACCAGATAGTAATTCAAATGCATGTAAAGTACACATGTGGTGGGAGGAGAAGTATGTGGTCCATGAGAGCTTGAAATGTGGGTGGACAAAGCAGGCTGTGTGTGTGGTGGGCGAAAGTGACATCAGATGAGAGGAGCCATGGGTGCAAAGGCCCTTGAGTTTGAAGGGAGCAATGCCCCTGCAAGATTAAAAGAAGGAAAGGGGGCCCGGGAGGTCACATGTGGGACTTGATCTTTTCCCTAAGGCCAGTTGAGGGGACGCTATTGAAGGCTTCCAAGCAGGGATGTGACATAATCAGATTTAGGTTTTGAAAAGGTGCTTGGGCTGCCAAGAGGCATGTGTCTGGAGAGAGGCAGGAATGGTGCAGGGACATCAGCTGGGGGGCTTTGCATTGTCCAGGTGAGTGTGATGGTGGCTCATGGTGATGCGACAGAGAGGTAGGTGTGAATTCCAGAGATATTAGGAGAGAAAGTCCGAGGGCTTGGTGACGGGTCACATAGAGAAGGTGGGGAGAAGGTGTGTCAGGGCTGGCCCCTGGGTGACTGGTTTGTGGTGAGTCCGAGCCCTGGAAGGGAACCAGCTCTGGGGGTCATGAGTTCAGTTTTGGACGTGCTGAGCTTGGAGTGTCTTTGAGGCACTAAGGTGGCTGTCACACTGGCACTTGAATACATGGGTCTGCGGTTCAAACAAGAGACCTGAGTGTCTGATGTGAATTGGTGCGTCGTGTGTAACTGCAGTGTGAATGACACAGTAAAAGGAGAAGAGAGGGCCTGGGAAGGAGCCAGCAGAAGGGGGTGAGCTGCAGTGAGCTTGAGAAGGAGCAGCTGGGGAAAGAGGGTGAAAACCAGGCGAGAATCATGTTTTCTAGAAGAATGGAGAACTCAGCAGTACTGAGTGACATTGAAGGGGAACAAGTGAGAGAAGGATGAAAGGCGGTGCCACTGGGTTTGCTGACATGCAGGTTGTTGGTGGCCGCGGTGGGTGTTTCAGACGATCTGTGGACTGGGAGCCCAGCTGGAGGGGCAGGGGGTGAGTAGCAGGTGAGGAGCCAGCGCCAGCAGGTGCAGGAGCTCCGGCAAAGCTGAGCGGTGTCTTTCCTCTCGCAGTTACTGTGAGGATGGCTTCATGCACTGCACCCCGAGTGGAGCCCCAGGCAGCCTGTTGCCGGACGCTGTCCTTGGCAGTCCCCTGTCTCACCGCAGTGAGTACCGCTCCCTTGAGGGGCCCTTCCTCTCCCTCTGCCCACCTGGGAGAGCTGGGCCACGCTGTCTAATGTGCCTCTGTACATGTACGTCCCAATTATTGAGGCAGGAAGAATTTTATTCTGTGATAGCAGGAAGGCTGAATTCTCTGCACGATGGATGCAGGGAGATCTCCATTTCCTCCATGGTGACCTTAGTGGTGAGTGAGCTGGTCCCCTTGACTGTGGTGAAAACTGCCTCCATCAGTGGCCTCTCTGTCTAGGAACATGCCGACAAGGACCCTCCTTAGAAAGCCACTCAGATGGATTTCAGAGAGGGGGGTTTGGACCTAATAATTGCTGCACTTTAACGAGAAGGTGCAGAAGGGAGAGGGTGCTGAGCTGGCTCTGTGGGGCCATGTCTGCGCTCAGGATGGGAGGTCTTCGTGGCTCCCAGAGCGACCCGTCATCCTTGCTTGAAAGGGTCTCTTCATAGGTGGGAGGGTGGTGCCTTTAGGCAAATAAACGGGCTATTTTTAACCTCGAACTTGACCTCTTCTCTGTGTGCCTCTCTCCTTCTGCAAGCCCCTCTCTCTCAGCGGCATAGGTGTGCGCCACGTGCTGTGTTCCAGCTTGCCCCGGGTGGGAAGCCCGGCTCCCCCGCGTTCCTGTTGGGGTGGCATCCCTCAGCCCGGAGCTGGGCAGGAGCCCAAGCGAGTGGGTGGCTCCCGAGTTGAGATCAGGCCTTGTGACCCTGCTTGTTCTGTTCAGGCTGCTAGAACGGAAAGCTGCAGGCAAAGGGGGGGCACCCACGAACAACAGAGACGCATCGCTCACTGTCCTGGAGCCTGGAAGTCTGCGGGCAGGGTGCCAGCAGGCCCGGGGGAAGGTCCTCTTCCACGTCCCAGGCTTCTCGCTGTGTCCCCCTCTGGGCGAAGGGGCTAGGCAGCTTCCTGGAACCTCTTTTATAAGGGCGTTAATCCCACTTGTGAGGGCTCCACCCTCATGACCACATCACCTCCCAAAGGCCCCATCTCCTAACGCCACCTCCTTGGGGGATTAAGTCTCGCCCTAGGGATTCTGGGGGGACAGATGTGCAGTCCAGAGCAGAGCTCAAGGTCAGGATCCTTCCGCCTCTGTGGCTTGCTGCCTCTCACTGTGGCCTTTCCTCACACTCCTTCCCCTCAGGACCTTCTGCCTCTGATCATCTCCAGTGCTTCCTCCTGATCAAACCCTTCTAATCTAGTCAATAGAAGGTGGTGTCTTCTTCAAAGTCAGGAAACTTCTAGAATTTTGTGTGATTCAGAGAAGCCATTTAACCTCTGAGGGTTTCAGTTACTTCACAAAAGTTTCCACATAAAAATAAGACTGCCAATTCTGGCTTTCAGGGCCACAAGGGATAGTAAGTAAGCCCTATGTGTGGTAAGATACAAATGCTGTTACGTGCACCAGGGTTCTTGAAAGAAAGGGGTTGAATCCATATCTGCTGTCATCATTTATTCAGTCTGCCACTGATGCTACTGTCAGGAAATGTGATGCAACAGTGAACAAAGTAGATAAAATCCCCTGCCTTCATGGAGCATATATTTTCGTGGGTGGGGTGGGCAATCCACAATTAAATAAAATATGTAGTGTATTGGATGTTGTACCAACAGTGATCAGATAGAGAATGACAAGGCAGGGAGGGCAGGCAGGTGTCTCAACCAACGGAGTGTCCCAAATTTAAACAGAGTGGGTGGGATGGCCAGCGGCCGGGCAGAGGAGGGCATGTGAACACAGGCATTTAGAGTCACATTGTGAGTATAAATCAGTTGTAGCCATTTTAGGAGCCATCTGTTGGGGCCTGTAAAGATCCCTTTTTAGCATCCAAACCCAGGTCCTTCATAGCCTGGGATTGCACATTGCTGCAGTGTGTTCTGACTTCAACGCATGTTGCTAGAACAGCATGGAGGCGGGTGAGGAGTGGGGCCTCCAGAGGGCTGCTGAGGTCGGGAGAGGTGCTTTCAGCCCAGGCGAAGGTCGCAAGCTCAGATGAGAGGAGGCTGCCTCCCCAGGGCCATGCAGGGAGCTGAGCTCAGTACCAGACCCGACCAGAGGTCTCTGTGCCAGGGACGGGGTGGCTCTGAGTCTCTGAAATTGAGTGGTATGGCCAGGGGACCAAGGACGGTGTGGAAGGTGGAGCCACCCACTCCTGCGCTAATGGCCTCTTTGATCTTCCTGTCTCCAAGGCAAGAGGAGCCTGTCCTGCCGGCCGCCCATGGTCAAGCTGGTGTGCCCTGCTGACACCCCACGGGCTGAAGGGCTGGAGTGTGCCAAAACCTGCCAGAACTACGAGCTGGAGTGCATGAGCATGGGCTGCGTCTCGGGCTGCCTCTGTCCCCCGGGCATGGTAAGCCACCCACAGCCACAAAGGGCCGGCAGCCTTCCGTTTTCTGGCACGCAGTGGGGAGTGAGGTGGGCTGTGGAACTGGAGGAAGGAAGAAACAAGAGCTGCACAAGGGTGGGAGTGGGGGCTGGGGTGGGGAAGAGCTCTCGGCTGGTAAGTGTCTGGGGCCGACCCTGGTGAGGTCTGACAAGCGTACAAGGACTTAGTGCTCAGAGGGGCTGTCGGAAGCAAAGCAGCTATTTCCAGAAAATACTTACAGCGAACACAGGCTTTTCCACAGGTATTTTCGCAAGGGCTACATTCCATTGTATGACGAGAGAAGGTGCATGCATATTTGCATATGATTTGCATATACGCATACAGCATTTTATTTCGAGAGAAGTTGTTTATGTCCCCTGCCATGCCACTAGCAAGGACTGGCCCAAGTAGTCCCTTCCTCACCCCGAGCCTTGTTTTCCCCACTTCATTCCAGTGAGTCATGAAGTCCTGGCCAGCTCTTAAGTTCCCGTGATTCCAGGGCTGGGGCTACAAATAAGTGACTTGCAGCCAGCAGCTCCCTGGGCCCCACATGTGGTCCAAGGCGTGTGTTTGCAGCCACGTGGCTCCTCTGTGGCTTCTCTAGACTGCTGTGGGGGGCAGTGGTCTGAGCACGCCCCAGCCTCCGTACCTCCCCACAAAGTGCAGTCTGAGGCTGGTTTTGTGTTAAATATGTCACAGCAGACCCTCTTTAGCTGTGGTTTTGTTTTCTGTGGTTCCTGTTCCCCGTGGTCAAGCACAGTCTGGAAGCAGCTGATCCTCCTTCTGAGATAGTATCAGAAGGTCAGTAGCAGCCTAATGCTACGTCACAACGCCAGTGCCTGCATCCTTCACCTCACGTCATCTCACCACATAGGCATTTTATTATCTCACATCATCATAAGAAGGGTGAACACAGTACAATAAGATATTTCGAGAGAGAGACCACATTTACGGAACTTTTACAGAATATTGTATAATTGCTGTATTTTATTATTATTGTTGTTAATCTCTTGTGCCTAATTTATAAATTAAACTTTGTCACAGGTATGTATGTATAGGAAAATACAGTACATATAGGGTTTATTTAGCCACTATCTGTAGCTTCAGGCATCCACTGGGGGGCTTGGGGCATATCCCCTGTAGGTAAGAGGGGACTACTGTATACATATTTTATTCTTGCTTTCCTGAAAGTCTCAACTTCTGGATTTTTCTGTTTCAAATGCATCCTGTCTTCTTGCTTTCCCTGACTTCACTTGCGCCCAAAGTGAGTGATGAGGGACTGGTGCAGAGGTTGTAGAGGTCACAATGGGAGGGTGCAGGTTGGCTGTTAAGGGCATCAGTATGCTGGGGCCTCAGCTTGTGGAGCGGTGATCTGAGAGCGGCTGTGGGCACTGCCAACATTGTGCGGCAGGAACTTGAGCCCATGACTGGTGGCCCCCAGGGAGGCTGCAGACTGGGGTGTGCAGGGAAGATGGTCCATTTCCTGTCCTCCCACCCTCTGTCCTCCGAGACAGAGATCAGCTCTTACTGAGTCTTGCCTGGGCGTTCCCCTTTCTTTTAGCCTCTGAGGATTCCAGGCCTGTCTTTTCTTTTCTTTTTTTTTTTAACAAAAGAGTTCTGAAAATGGATAGTGGTGATGGCTGCATGATATTGTATATATAGTTAATGTCAATGAATTATACATTTTATTTTTTTTAGGAGAGCAAGGTACAGGCTTTATTTAGAAATAAAGTGAGAGAATAGAGCTCCTGGCTGACTCCAGGAGGGGACAAGAGAACCCCTAGACCTGTCTTTTCTGATGGGGGAGCAGGACATTGGCCAGGGAGTGCCTCCATACTAGAAGGTTTTGTTCAGTGCCATGGAAGAAGTGGCTATTCAAGGAGGCCTGTAATGGCAGGAGACTCAGAGCCGGGCAGGGACAGGAAATAGCAGAGGGAAGGGGAAGCTTCTTTAGTGCTCGTTTTGCCCTGGGGTTTCTTTTGTTGACTGTCGCTTCATCATACCTGGAGGAGAAATTTTCCCGACATCAGAGAGGATCTGGAAAGAGAAGGGACATCTCTCAGGAGACTATGTCAGCGTCAGCCACTCTTTCTGGGGAACTTTGGTTTCATAAGGGAAGCAGTACAGATCGTCTGAAGTATTAATAACTTTGTCCCAAATCCCCAGCGGACAGCGAGACCTCAAGCACAGGATGTTAGGAGCCCACTGGCATTCCTGAAGCCCCTGGCATGCATTCTGAGGACAGCCTTTGGGCACCCGTCACATAATGAGGTGACTCTGACCTCAACTGTAGAGGATCAAACTTGAAAGCTCATAGTTTAAGAGATTGGGTTATTTTTACAACTGCTTCATTATGATGCCGACTAATGTGCAAATCATTAAGGCCAGATTTGGCAGAGCAGAAATATATGGGTGATTTATTAAGTGCATGGTGTGCTGGCTGCTGCACTGGACACATGTTCTTGGCCACAGTGCAAAGCACAAGGAGCTGGAAACACTGGTTTGGGCCAATGTGACAGTGCAGACACTCTACCCGAGGGTGTTTCTCTGTTCAGCCTGGCCCCTGCGGAAGGTGCGAGATTGTGGCATGCTGCAAGGGCTTGGGGAAAGAGGTCATGGATTCTGCATTCCCAAGTCTTGAAAGGGGTAGAAAGTGACTCTTTGCTGAGGGGCAGGTCTCCTGAGAGCAGAAAGAGCACCTGAGTAGGAATAG
Source organism: Manis pentadactyla (assembly GCF_030020395.1). Taxonomy (NCBI): domain Eukaryota; kingdom Metazoa; phylum Chordata; class Mammalia; order Pholidota; family Manidae; genus Manis; species Manis pentadactyla. The sequence continues at coordinate 63,805,700 of NC_080032.1, read as the reverse complement.
GGCAGAAGGCAAGCTCTCGGTCTGGGCTGCATTCCTTGCTGGCTCTTTGCTCTTGCTCAATCATTCATTCTTTCTCTGAGCCTCGGTTGCCTCATTTGTAACATGGACACATACTTCTTGTTGTGCCTTCATCACACGTTGGCTGTGGGTCCGAAGGAGTTGTATGTGAAAGTGCTGTTGTATCATAGCAATAGCTTTAATTGCCGTTTTCATAAATAACCGAGGCTCTGGCTCAGAGGCTGTGCCAATCACTTCCTCCTACCCACAGGAGAGACCCTTGAAGTGTACATTTTCTTAACTTTCCAATCTGTCGAGACCAAAGTTTTTGTAAATGCAGTAGCAATGAGTGATCAGAAAAATGAAACAAAAGGCAGTGTCATACAAAATATGAGCCCCTCCACCCTGCAATTTTTATTAAATACAACAGACACAATATATTAGTTGAACTACCATGTGATTAAACAGCACTCCATTTCTGCACGAATGTCATCGCAGACAGGCACTGCTCGCGGACCACACTTCGAGCAGCGCTGCTCTCGGTTGAAGCTTGCCTTTCCCCTTTCAAGGAGTCCATTGCAAGGCCAGCAGCACCTGTTTGGAAATTCCCCCTCTTTGCAGTTTATTCAGGTTTGACACCTGTTTACAGCAGAGGTTTTCTGGGCCCCTTCACAAATTGCAAACTGCATCTGCTCCTGCCACTGGTTCTTAAGTCTCCTTGCACAGAACAAAGGGGTAGGGATGCTTTTGATAAGTGGTCAACACCCTGATAAATGGTTGGGGGTAAGCTGCATGGAAAAGGCATTGGAGTCTTCTAGGTTTGCATCCTGGCTCCTTGATGTTTACTTAACTGAGTGGCAAGTCACTTAAACTCTTTGTGTCTGATTTTTCTTACCTGTGTAATTGGGTGAGCAGGGTTGATGCCAGGACTGGAGAGGAAAGGGGCAGGCACACAGAAGTTGCTGTTAGTGGTTGTTTAGTGACTGCTCTGATAAGGTCATGGAAGACAACCGTGAATCCTATTATGCTCACAGACGCTTTAAGAAATTAGGGCACACTGGGAGCAACTTTTCAGACCTCAGTGTCCCCATTCTGAGGTCCGCTGGATCAATAAAATTAGGAGGTCACATTAGAACATTTCCCCTGTCTAATTTAGTCCAGAAATTCTAGAGCACACGTCGTGCCTGTATGTTAGAGTATTACCTGTGTTCTCCACGAGGTGGCAGCAAAGCACAACCCACTGCCGCCTGGAGCCTCAGTCCTGTCAAGGCTGCGATTCTCCAGGAGCATAGTGGAGGGCAGAGCGGGGAGGGCCCTGCGGACCACGACTCCAGCCCCATCACGTGGGAGGACCGAAGAAAGGAAACACCACCATTCCAGGCTACAAAGCTGAACAGCGGAAATCCTGGTCTCCTAACTCCCAGACTGGGCTTCTTGGCCCCATTCGCCTCCCTCTGGGTGGCCCGGCCACTCACCCTCTGAAACTCAGTGGTTACACCTTCCAAACTGGTGCCCCATTCTGCTGGTATTAGGAAACCTCAGCGGTCAGAAAGCATGTTCATCTCCCCACTCCTTTGTTGTCCAGTTTTCTCACCAGCCCTGTCTGAAGACTGGGAAGACTTCGCCATGGCTCTCTGAGTTCTAGAGCTTGGGCTCAGGGGCCTGTCAGGAGTGGGCGGGCCTCACATGTAGGCACTGTAAATCCTATGAGGTGTAATTTTACAAGGCCCAAGAAAGCCTTCCTGTCTCAAAAATATTTCTTACAGCTGCACAGTTTGTCACCTAATCAGGCTTACTGCAATATAATAAGCATAAATTCATTTTGGTTTGCAAGCAAGAGCTTTAAAAAAGCTTACAACCATATAAATCCTCACAGGCAGTCATTCACACTTTAGTGTGAATTATTTAATAAGATTCTTTCCTCCTAACAAATATCTCCTTGAAATCAGCTGCACTGAGCTGGAAGTAATGATGAGGTGGGGAGCTTGAACAAAGGATGGTTGGAAGTCTAAAAGATTTTGGAGAATGGGTTGGTATGGTGTCTGTCTATGGGGGTGTGTGGAAGATGGGCCTTTTCAGAGAAGAGGAACGAAGCTAACTTTTTTCTATTTCATAATTTTTTTGGGGGCTGACTGAGAGTTAGTACCATGTTCTCAGCTGGAGCCATTCTTACTCAAGCTGACATGAGCTGAGAAACAACAGTGACACCGTTTCTGCCTGTTTTTTTTTTTTTTTTAAATAATTATTTTTTATTGAAGGGTAGTTGACGCACAGTATTACATTACATTAGTTTCAAGTGTACAACACAGTGATAAAACATTTATATACATAATTCTAGGTTCCAGCTATCACCCTACCAAGCTGTTACAATATCTTGACTATATTCCTTATGCTATACATTACATCCCGGTTACTTATTTATTTTACCATTGGAAGTCTGTCCTTTTTTATTTATTTATTTATTTATTTATTTATTTATTTATTTATTTATTTATTTATTTTTGTGAGGGCATCTCCCATATTTATTGATCAAATGGTTGTTAACGACAATAAAATTCTGTATAGGGGAGTCAATGCTCAATGCACAATCATTAATACAACCCAAGCCTAATTTTCATCAGTCTCCAATCTTCTGAGGCATAACAAACAAGTTCTTACATGGAGAACAAATTCTTACATAATGAATAAGTTACATAGTGAACAGTACAAGGGCAGTCATCACAGAAACTTTCGGTTTTGCTCATGCATTATGAACTATAAACAGTCAGTTCAAATATGAATACTCATTTGGTTTTTATACTTGATTTATATGTGGATACCACATTTCTCTCTTTATTATTATTATTTTTAATAAAATGCTGAAGTGGTAGGTAGATACAAGATAAAGGTAGAAAACATAGTTTAGTGTTGTAAGAGAGCAAATGTAGATGATCAGGTGTGTGCCTGTAGACTATGTGTTAATCCAAGCTAGACAAGGGCAATAAAACATCCACGTATGCAGAAGATTTCTCTCAGAACAGGGGGGGTGAGGTTCTAAGCCTCACCTCTGTTGATCCCCAATTTCTCACCTGATGGCCCCCCTGCAACTGTGCCTGTCTTAGGTTGTTCCTCCCTTGAGGAATCTTACCCGTCTCTGGCTAACCAGTCATCTTCCGGGGCCATGCAGGGAAATGTAAAGTTGGTAAGTGAGAGAGAAGCCTTACTCTTTGAAAAAGTTAGCTTTTTACTTCTTTGCATATTTATGCCCTGTGGCTTCTATGCCCAGCATTTGTCCTGAGGTATCTCTACCACTTGGAAGAATTATGATACTCGGTAAATTTGATATGAGGCACGAATTCTATTTAAGGGTTGTAATTAGGAAGGAAGAAGAAAAGCTATAGAAGTAGCAGGCGGAAGAAAACATGGGAAGATTGATTATTTCTTTGACATATCTTCTTGTAGAGTAACTTCAGCACGTATAGGTTTTAAACTACTAATTAAATTGCGCACACACATTAACATAATAGGAGTATAGTTACATAACCAAAGCATACCTGTAATAACCAGCCATCTCCAGTGAAACCAAGAAAACCAGTTAGGCACCTTAGGCATTTGTGAAAACTTATCTATGATATGGTGGATATTGTCCAACTGAACTTGAACAGTCTGAGAGAAATCAGACAAATTAAAACAACCCATTCCTGGGGAATGTTCACATCCCTTATGTTCTTTTAACAGTAAATAGTCTGTAGTTGTAAGATTTTGGAGCGCTACAACCTGCACTTCTCCCAATTCTTGGTTGAGTTCCAACAGTACAGATCCAGTCAAATTTGTTGTTTTACTGTATGCACAGGCCAGCTTAGATATCTCCTTCCTCATTCCCATGGCAAGTCCAGGAGCTGGTGGGATGAGTGCATCTACAGCTGTAGCAGTGCGTGGATCATTGTTGGGGTTTTTTGATGATCATCTTCTGGCATGAGTCTTCCAGAGAGTGCTGATGTTGGAAGTTCTCTTTCATATCGTATCTTAGTTCATTTTCGGGGTAGCCCAATTAGGCTTTGATCTTCTGTATAGACGCAAATAGACCCTTTGCCTACACTTTTATATGCCCTTTATACCCTTGTGTAGAACTCATTGGAGGTTACCACACAGGAACTGCCCTTATTTTTTTGGTATGTCTGGGTTAATGTCTGGATTCTCTAGTCTGTTCCATTGGTCTGTGGCTCTGCTCTTGTGCCAGTACCAAATTGTCTTGATTACTATGGCTTTGTAGTAGAGCTTGAAGTTGGGGAGTGAGATCCCCCCTACTTTATTCTTCTTTCTCAGGATTGCTTTGGCTATTCGGGGTCTTTGGTGTTTCCATATGAATTTTTGAATTATTTGTTCCAGTTCATTGAAGAATGTTGCTGGTAGTTTCATAGGGATTGCATCAAATCTGTGTATTGCTTTGGGCAGGATGGCCATTTTGACGATATTAATTCTTCCTAGCCATGAGCATGGGATGAGTTTCCATCTGTTAGTGTCCCCTTTAATTTCTCTTAAGAGTGACTTGTAGTTTTCAGAGTATAATTCCTTCACTTCTTTGGTTAGGTTTATTCCTAGGTATTTTATTTTTTTTGATGCAATTGTGAATGGAGTTGTTTTCCTGATTTCTCTTTCTGTTGGTTCATTGTTAGTATATAGGACAGCCACAGATTTCTGTGTGTTGATTTTGTATCCTGCAACTTTGCTGTATTCCGATATCAGTTCTAGTAGTTTTGGGGTGGAGTCTTTAGGGTTTTTTATGTACAGTATCATGTCATCTGCAAATAGTGACAGTTTAACTTCTTCTTTACCAATCTGGATTCCTTGTATTTCTTTATTTTGTCTGATTGCTGTGGCTAGGACCTCCAGTACTATGTTAAATAGCAGTGGAGAGAGTGGGCATCCCTGTCTAGTTCCCGATCTCAGAGGAAATGCTTTCAGCTTCTCGCTGTTCAATATAATGTTGGCTGTGGGTTTATCATAGATGGCCTTTATTATGTTGAGGTACTTGCCCTCTATTCCCATTTTGCTGAGAGTTTTTAACATGAATGGATGTTGAACTTTGTCAAATGCTTTTTCAGCATCTATGGAGATGATCATGTGGTTTTTGTCTTTCTTTTTGTTGATGTGGTGGATGATGTTGATGGACTTTCGAATGTTGTACCATCCTTGCATCCCTGGGATGAATCCCACTTGGTCATGGTGTATGATCCTTTTGATGTATTTTTGAATTCGGTTTGCTAATATTTTGTTGAGTATTTTTGCATCTACGTTCATCAGGGATATTGGTCTGTAGTTTTCTTTTTTGGTGGGGTCTTTGCCTGGTTTTGGTATTAGGGTGATGTTAGCTTCATAGAATGAGTTTGGGAGTATCCCCTCCTCCTCTATTTTTTGGAAAACTTTAAGGAGAATGGGTATTATGTCTTCCCTGTATGTCTGATAAAATTCCGAGGTAAATCCATCTGGCCCGGGGGTTTTGTTCTTTGGTAGTTTTTTGATTACTGCTTCAATTTCGTTGCTGGTAATTGGTCTGTTTAGATTTTCTGTTTCTTCCTGGGTCAATCTTGGAAGGTTGTATTTTTCTAGGAAGTTGTCCATTTCTCCTAGGTTTCCCAGCTTGTTAGCATATAGGTTTTCATAGTAGTCTCCAATAATTCTTTGCATTTCCGTGGGGTCCGTCGTGATTTTTCCTTTCTCGTTTCTGATACTGTTGATTTGTGTTGACTCTCTTTTCTTCTTAATAAGTCTGGCTAGAGGCTTATCTATTTTGTTTATTTTCTCGAAGAACCAGCTCTTGGTTTCATTGATTTTTGCTATTGTTTTATTCTTCTCAATTTTATTTATTTCTTCTCTGATCTTTATTATGTCCCTCCTTCTGCTGACCTTAGGCCTCATCTGTTCTTCTTTTTCCAATTTCGATAATTGTGACATTAGACCATTCATTTGGGATTGCTCTTCCTTTTTTAAATATGCTTGGATTGCTATATACTTTCCTCTTAAGACTGCTTTTGCTGTGTCCCACAGAAGTTGGGGCTTAGTGTTGTTGTTGTCATTTGTTTCCATATATTGCTGGATCTCCATTTTGATTTGGTCATTGATCCATTGATTATTTAGGAGCGTGTTGTTAAGCCTCCATGTGTTTGTGAGCCTCTTTGCTTTCTTTGTACAGTTTATTTCTAGTTTTATGCCTTTGTGGTCTGAAAAGTTGGTTGGTAGGATTTCAATCTTTTGGAATTTTCTGAGGCTCTTTTTGTGGCCTAGTATGTGGTCTATTCTGGAGAATGTTCCATGTGCACTTGAGAAGAATGTATATCCCGCTGCTTTTGGATGTAGAGTTCTATAGATGTCTATTAGGTCCATCTGCTCTACTGTGTTGTTCAGTGCTTCTGTGTCCTTACTTATTTTCTGCCCAGTGGATCTATCCTTTGGGGTGAGTGGTGTGTTGAAGTCTCCTAGAATGAATGCATTGCAGTCTATATCCCCCTTTAGTTCTGTTAGTATTTGTTTCACATATGCTGGTGCTCCTGTGTTGGGTGCATATATATTTAGAATGGTTATATCCTCTTGTTGGACTGAGCCCTTTATCATTATGTAGTGTCCTTCTTTATCTCTTGTTACTTTCTTTGTTTTGAAGTCTATTTTGTCTGATATTAGTACTGCAACCCCTGCTTTCTTCTCACTGTTGTTTGCTTGAAATATGTTTTTCCATCCCTTGACTTTTAGTCTGTACATGTCTTTGGGTTTGAGGTGAGTTTCTTGTAAGCAGCATATAGATGGGTCTTGCTTTTTTATCCATTCTGTTACTCTGTGTCTTTTGATTGGTGCATTCAACCCATTAACATTTAGGGTGACTATTGAAAGATATGTACTTATTGCCATTGCAGGCTTTAAATTCGTGGTTACCAAAGGTTCAAGGTTAGACTCTTTAGTATCTTACTGCCTAACTTAGCTCACTTAGCTCTTCTGGCCTGTAGTGTTTCTGTTGAGAAATCTGACGTTAGCCTGATTGGTTTCCCTTTATAGGTGACCTTTTTCTCTCTAGCTGCCTTTAACACTCTTTCCTTGTCCTTGATCTTTGCCATTTTAATTATTATGTGTCTTGGTGTTGTCCTTCTTGGATCCTTTCTGTTGGGGGTTCTGTGTATTTCCGTGGTCTGTTCGGTTACTTCCTCCCCCAGTGTGGGGAAGTTTTCAGCAATTATTTCTTCTAAGATACTTTCCATCTCTTTTCCTCTCTCTTCTTCTTCTGGGACCCCTATAATACGGATATTGTTCCTTTTGGATTGGTCACACAGTTCTCTTAATATTGTTTCATTCCTGGAGATCCTTTTGTCTCTCTCTATGTCAGCTTCTATGCATTCCTGTTCTCTGATTTCAATTCCATCAATGGCCTCTTGCATTCTATCCATTCTGCTTATAAACCCTTCCAGAGTTTGTTTCATTTCTGCAATCTCCTTTCTGGCATCTGTGATCTCCTTCTGGACTTCATCCCATTTCTCTTGCGTATTTCTCTGCATCTCTGTCAGCATGTTTATGATTCTTATTTTGAATTCTTTGTCAGGAAGACTGGATAGGTCTGTCTCCTTCTCTGGTGTTGTCTCTGTGATCTTTGTCTGCCTGTAGCTTTGCCTTTTCATGGTGATAGGAATAGTCTGCAGAACTGGGATGTGTGACGGCTGGAAGGACTTCCTTTCTTGTTGGTTTGTGGCCCTCGTCTCCTGGGAGAACAGCGACCTCTAGTGGCTTGTGCTGCGCAGCTGCGCGCAGACAGGGCTGCTGCTTCCTGCCGGGCTGCTATGGAGTTAATCTCCGCTGTTGCTGTGGGCGTGGCCTGGCTCGGGCAGCTACTCCAAAATGGTGGAGTCGCGTTGGAGCAGGAGCGGCTGGGAGGCTATTTATCTCCGTAAAGGGCCTCCCTGCTCCCTGCAGCCCAGGGGTTAGGGTGCCCAGAGATCCCCGGATTCCCTACCTCTGGATTAAGTGACCCGCCCTGCCCCTTTAAGACTTCCAAAAAGCAGCTGCCAAAACAAAACAACGACCACCAAAAAAAAAAAAAAGAAAAAAATTTTTAAATTAAAAAAAAAAAGGTGGTCGTTCGTTTGTCTTTATTCTCCGGTGCCAGCCTCAGTCCTCTGCTCACCAGTCTTTCTGCCCTGTTTCCCTAGTATTGGGGTCCCTATCCCTTTAAGACTTCCAAAAAGCGCTCGCCAAAACAAAACAGCAAAAAAGCAAAAAAAAAAAAAAAAAAATGGTCGCGCACTTTTCTTATGTCCTCCGACACCCGGCCTCTAGTGCCCACTCACTGTTCTTGCTGCCCTGTTTTCCCAGTATCGAGGGCCCTGCACTCTGGCCCGGATGGCTGGGGCTGGGTGTTCGGCAGTCCTGGGCTCCGTCTCCCTCCCGCTCTGCCTGCTCTTCTCCCGCCGGGAGCTGGGGGGAGGGGCGCTCGGCTCCCGCCGGGCCGGGGCTTGTATCTTACCCGCTTCGCGAGTTGCTGGGTTCTCTCAGGTGCGGATGTGGTCTGGATATTGTCCTGTGTCCTCTGGTCTTTATTCTAGGAAGGGTTGTCTTTGTTATATTTTCATAGATATATGTTGTTTTGGGAGGAGATTTTCGCTGCTCTACTCACGCCGCCATCTTCCGCCCCTCCTGCTTGTTTTCTTCTGAAATCTTTGAAGGACATTTGAAGACTTTGTCTTATTATTTTTCTGGCATCCCGAAGGATCAAACACTAGGTTTCCTTCATTTGAAACATGAAGTTTAAGTGACTTGCCACACACCCAGTTGAGGACTGCTACCCTGGCCTACCCCACGTGTCTGGCCACTTCTCCTCTTGGTCCTGTTCACCTTGTGTCCTGCCTTTATCTCTCTCTCTCTCCATGATTTTCACTAATGTTGGGACTCTGGGTGCTTTTGGCGGGCTGTTGTCATTTGATCTCTCCCTCATGTTGAGCTGTGCCTGGAAACCCACTCCTCTCCCTGTACGGTGGTGCTCTGTCCCCTCTCCAGCGCTGACTTAGGATCTTTCTGACAGACCTCACCCACTGCCAAGGTCCTGCTTGATACTGTGATCCATCCGTAAGTCAGTCAGAGAGGAGCCGCAGGGTGTCAGAGAGCATGCAGGGACCTGGCGGCATTATCTCAGAGCCAAGTCGGGATTTGAGCTGTTGTCCCCAGGAGGAGGGCTGAGCTTCCCAGGACTCACCCCTGGGCCAAGGGGGTGTGCGACCTCTGGTCAGGGGGTTGACTCCCGTGGAGAGAGGTGGAAACCTCCGGCATACAGACCCAGCCTGCTGATGGCGACAGGGCCGCGTGTATTCTGCCGAGGTGCGCGAGGGAGGTGGGCAGGGCTTGTTTCCTAGGCATCCGGCATCGCTTTCGTCTTGCAGAATGTTTCCAGTAATGAGGCTTCTTGCCTGGGCTCCACTGCCGGCAGGTGTGAGTGTTGAGAGCCTGCCAAGGTTCCCCAGGGGACGTCAGCCGTTCTCGGAACGGCCACTAGGTGGCAGCCCTCGGACTTAAGTCCCAGCTGGGAAAGGGTCTGGGGCGGTGTGGGTGTGAACCCCAGCTGTGACAGCTTCCAGAGACGCGGGGAGAGACATTTCCCCCCCTCCCTGTTCCTAGCCAGGTGCCATCTCCCTGCTGGGCGCCTAAGCTTACTGTCCTCCAAGAACGGTGGTCCTCGGGGGTCAGAGCCACCACGGGGTGTGCTCTCGGCACTGCCGCCCGGCCCGGGACCTCGGGCTCGGCTGCGGAGCGAGGGGAGCGCACGAGCCGCCGAGGCCAGGCGCCGCTCCCCTCCCAGGCCACCCCGGAGCCCAAGTGCCCTGGTCCCGTCACTGGAGGGGGACCCCTGGGTCTTTTATTTTTGTCTTTTTTCTTTCTTTTCTTTTTTTTTAAGTGTAGTTTTTTATTGAAGTATAGTTGATATACCGTATTATGTTGGTTTCAAGCACACAAGAATGCTTTAGCAGTTACTATCTGTCAACATCGGAAGGTGTTACAGAATCATCCGCCGTATCCTCCGTGCTGTCTCCGTACTGTCCCCATGACCGACTTACGTTATGATATTTTTGTGCCCCTTTATCCCCCTCCCCCTCTCCACCCCAGTGTAACCGTAGGTCACTTCTCAGTGTCTGTGCACCGCGGGTCTTTAACACCCAAGCTTGGTTCACTCCAAAGCCGACGTCCAGAGCTGCCTCCCTGGGTTCAGACAGAGCTACATGTTGGGATCAGAGTTTGGCAGCTTTTCCTAAGCCCCCTGAGGCCAGTGGGTCATAGTTCTCTCTGCCCCTTGTGCCCGCACAGACCTGAGGAGTGTCACATGCTTACATGGTAATTTCTTTGTGGGTGGAGGGCAGGGAAGCGGAGCACGCCCCCGTCGTGGGTGTCCGAATCTCAGGGCACTGGATGAGGGGGCGCCATGTGGTGCTTGGACAAGCCCCAGACTCTGGTTTTGGCTCATCCCTGTCTAGGGCCGGTCTTCAGTTTTTACCACCAGGGTATTAAGTGCATTTTACTTTTATTAAACATGTTGTCCATTTTTTTCAATTATAAACATAGTACATGCTCACTGAGGAACATTAGAAAAAGAATTTAAAAACCAGGAAAGGAAATAAACTGTCTCCACTTGGCTATCCCAGCTTACCATCTGGAAGCAATGCCTGTATTTCCTTCTAGTCTTTTTTTGGGAAAAAAAGTTGTAAGTTTCAAAATTGGGACCATATGTGTGTACTATTTCCTCCCATTAAAAAATTTACAGCATGTATATTTCTTGCATCACTTATGATTATTCCAAGGACCATTCTGATAGCTCCATAGGATGCCATCATGTGGGGGTTCCTTAATGGATTTAATCATTTTCCTATTTTAAACATTTGGTTGTTCCCATTTTTTTGTGCTGATAATTCTACATCAATCTTTGTGTATAACTTTGTTCCTTTGGAGAAGTCCTCTATGCGGTATGACAGGGTCTAAGGATATGCACATTTCAAGGGTTCTGACACATGTGCCAATGAGTCTTCACCAAGGTCCCAGGATGCCCTGTCGCCAGCAGGGTATGAGGGCCAAGGGCGAGCCGGGGGCATCGTGTAGATGGGAGCCCGTGTTTGCCAAGCCTCAGCTCAGGTGTGGGCTCCCTGGCCTGGCCTGTGGCCGAGGCTGTGCTCCCAGCAGGGCTTTTGGTCGCTTACTGTGGCCCCCAAGACTTTTGGACTCCTTTCCTGCAGGTCCGGCATGAAAACCGGTGTGTGGCCCTGGAAAGGTGTCCCTGCTTCCACCAGGGCCGAGAGTACGCCCCGGGAGACACGCTGAGAATGGGCTGCAACACATGGTGAGGCCTTGGGGGGCTTTCTGGGAGGGGCCCCGGGGGCAGGAGGGTGGGAGGGGGTGTGGGCAAGGCATAGCCTGGCCCTCTGGCGCTTGCCTCCAGCACACAGTGGGAATGTGCTCATTCTTTCCCCTTTCTCAGTGCCTCTGTTTCTGCATCTGTGAAGTGGGAAGGATCTTTACCATCGACCGTGCTCGCCCTGCACAGACACTTTGTTGGGGGGGTTAGGGCTTCCACTCAGGCAGGACCTGCTCCATGTTGGTTTCTGCACTGTGAACAAGCTGCCAGAAGGTGTGGGTCTGGAGCCCCACTCTGGTCTTTCACCGCCCCCAAAGCGTATTGCTGGTGTGCTCACCATGGCTCAGTTTGAAAAGGGCCTTGTGAGGGTGGCTGGTGTGCCTTCTCCCTTTTCCATGGCCGTCCTTCATGTGGCCCTCAGCTCTGCTCACCCACCCTGCCTTTGACCTCTGGGCTGTGCCCAGCTTCAGGGAAAGGCCTGCGTGGACAGAGCAGGAAGGGCCGGGAGCCCAAAGGGGCACAGCTGTCTCTTTGGCTTGAGGTCTGAGTGCACCACTTCTGACGTACGGAGTGGGCTTCCTGGTGTCTGCTCTGGTTCTGGGGTGGTGGTGGGAGGTTGCACGGTGGCAAGTGGCAAATCAGTAGATGTAAACATGAGCTGTGTACACACAAAGCCTCTCCTGGCAGAAGTTCCCAGTTCGTGACTATTTTCCCAACCCAGAACTTCCTGCTCCTCTATGCTGCTTTCCCATATGCCTCAGGGGGCTTTCCACCTCAGTGTCTGTTTTGTAAAGAACCTAAGGCCACTCAGGCGCTCCCAAGGTGGCTGAGCTTTAGCAGATGCATAGCCAATCTACAGAGGGCCTGGGCCTCTTCCCCTGGCTTCTGGATCACCCCACATGGCCTGCCTCCTTGGCCTTAGTGTCCCCCCTGCAATAGGAGAGCAGGCCCCTCTCTCCTCCGGGGCCCTGTGTCAGTTCATGACTACAAAGTCTGCTCCAGCTGTGAGGTTCCCCTGAGGCCCAAGCCCCACAGGTTGCAGATGTTCCAGGTCGTGAGGTTTCCTGGAGGTTGGGCAGTGCTGTGGAGCATCCTGTGCACCTTCACTGTCTCCTCGTCCCCAGTACCCAGTGCCCAACCCGTCCTCTCTGTTGCCGTTCTAGTGTCTGTCGGGACAGGAAGTGGAACTGCACGGACCATGTGTGTGACGCCACGTGCTCTGCCATTGGCATGGCCCACTACCTCACCTTTGACGGGCTCAAATATATGTTCCCTGGGGAGTGCCAGTATGTTTTGGTGCAGGTGAGTGTGGGGTGGGGAGTGTTGTCTCTCCTGGGGGTGGGAGGTGCTGACTGCAATCTGGGGGTTTCTGGGTGGATTCTGCTGTTCTGTCTGTAGGAAAAAAAAAGTCAACTGTTCCTTTTGCCATTGCAGCCTCAGTGAGGATGCACGGTGGGGAGTGGGGGCCAGGCTGGATTTTAGCTCCCACTCACCCTCCCTCCTAGCACCCTTGTGCAGTAAACAGCCCACATGGCCTTATGCAGTGGCCTGGACAGGGGGATGGTTGAAATGACCCCTGGAGTTTGCTTCCTGCAATGCTATGGCATTCTCCACCATTTTCATTTCTAACCAGTGCAATTCAGAGGGGGGGTGGGGAGGGGCACAGAAAAGTCATACTGCCCTATGGGATGGGAAAGAGCCCAGGAAATCCTAGCTGGTGAGTGAGGGCACCAGCCCCTCTGCCTCCTTCTTCCCACTGCACGGATTCCTGTAAGTTTCTCTTGCTGGTGGACACCAACGTCAGTGAGCAAGGAGGTATGAGTGCTTTTCTCATGAGGGATGAGATGGCTTGACCCTGTGAAGCTTCAGACAAATGTGGTCTGTCTGTTCTTAGGAGGGGGAAAGATGGGACTTGGGGTGGTCTGAAGGGAGGATGAGCCTCAGCCCCAAACACAGAGGCAGGGCCGCATGAGTCAGGCAGAAGAGTGACTGAGCATGCACGACTGCAGAGCATGCTGGGAGCGAGCAATGACACCAATCAGCTGTGTGCAGGGCATGCTGGGAGCGAGCAATGACACCAATCAGCTGTGTGCAGGGCATGCTGGGAGCAAACAATGACACCAATCAGCTGTGTGCAGGGCATGCTGGGAATGGTGGTCAATCAACGCTGCTGTTCCCCAGTCTGGCCCCAGGGAGGTGTGCAGCGTGTTGGGGAGACAGGCACACACACCACACCATGAAATGGTTTTACCAGCACCTGTGGATATGGGGTGTAGCCTCCTCTAGAGCTTTCCCACAGATTATGTATGGAAGCCTGTCTTTCAATTACCTGTCTGCCTCCCATTCTTGGTAGCAAAAGATGGGGTGACACCAACTCTGGGGCTCACCTACCCTTTCCAGTTTCAAGTCTGAGCACCCAGAAAGCATGACTACTTCAGTGCAGTGAGGGCAGCCCCTCAGAGCTGCTGCTCCGCGGCTCTTCCGCTGCCCAGGCAAAGCTTTCCCACGTGGCCCAGTTTTAGAGTCCCTTTCAAATTGTGGTCTTTTGTGAGTTGCTTGTTTTCCTTTCCCCCAGCCAGTCTATTGTCCCCTGTCCCCTTTTGATACTTTGTCCTGGGTCCACCTCTCCTTTCTCCCTCCCTCCTTTGGGAGGTATTATCAAGACTTAGCTCTTTCTTTTTCAGAAAAATCTCAGCTGGGGACAAAAGTCATTCACCAAGCACTTGTAACTTCATTCTCTCTTTTACTGTAACTTCACAATCCCGTGATTTGACACAAACCCATTTAGCCTGACCGTCCCATTAAGCTGGCTTATCCTGTTTTATAGAGTGACAGATTGTGTTGTATTTATGTATGTGTGCGAACATATGTATGTATCTATGAATGTTGTATGTGCATGTATGCGTACATGTGTCTATGGTCTGTGTGTGAATGTGCATTCATCTGTGTGTGTATGTGTGTTGTGTGTGCATGTGGGTATGTGCATGTGTGTGTATATGTGCATATGTGCATACATGTGTAGGGGTTCTAGAGAAGTGACTTATCAATGTATCTGGTAAGTGGCAGAACTAAGGCTCACATCTAGTTTTTCTAAGTTGAGTGTGTTTTTCCCCTTTATATAGCCACTGTGGGGAGATATTTGCTAGAAATGTGCCCCTTTTGCTTGATTTTCTATGCCATTGACCAGCAAGGACAGTGTCCCCTCACCCTCTAGTCCCAACTAGAGATGGTAACTCAGCTCCTGCTGAGCCGTGTTAGATCAGCTTTAGTTACATTTCTGGGCCAAAAGAATTTAGAGCCACAGATTGCCCTGGTCTCCAACTGTCCTCGTTACCTGGGTGAAAGTGAGAGCTAACAGGTTCTAGGTAGGGGCTGTGTGCTGATGCGTCCATTAGGGCACGCCACTGCCCTTCCCTCCCCCTCGCTCCTTCCCCCTCTACCTTGGGCTCATGGCTGTGGGCACCTGGTTCATACGGAATGGCTGAGGATGACATGCCCGAGGGAGTTCACCTTCAAGTGTCCCTCCTCTCTCCCCCTCACACACACAGGCACACACATGCATGGACGTGGTAACAGCCTGTAACACATGTCCTCAAAGGCCTGAGATGATGCCAGTCTTTGGGTCGGGGAGTGGTGGTGGGAATGACATTCCTCTCCTGGCATCTCTTTCCCCCAGGATTACTGTGGCGGTAACCCTGGGACCTTTCGGATCCTGGTGGGGAATGAGGGGTGCAGTTACCCCTCAGTGAAGTGCAAGAAGAGGGTCACCATCCTGGTGGAAGGAGGAGAGATTGAACTATTTGATGGGGAGGTGAGTGCCAGCCTATCCTTCATTCTGTCAGCTGATGAAGGGCACGGGTCAAGCATTCGCTTACAACCTGCGTGCCTGGAATTCTGTGCAGCCATTCAAGCGCGTGAGGTAGAGCTGGATCATCTGACCTTGACACATTCTATGAGAACGACAGGCTGTAGGCAGCTGTGGGTAACACAGTCCCAGTTTAGTAAGAGAGTGCGGAGATATGTGTGCACAAGGATGTGTAACTGCATCTACGTGAGGAAGGGAGGAGTCAGTTTTTACCTCTGGAGGGTGGGGTGGAGAGTGAAGGGCAGGAAGACCTTTCTTTATGTATGTACACACACACACACATGTTCTATATATGCTATTCATGTATATTATACACACATATATTATATTTACACATATACATATATAAGATACATGTATCATGTATACACATATACGTATATTACATATACAGACATACATATATGTCTATATTATATGTACACATATACACATTACACATACATATAATATATACACACCATATATACACATATATACATACATTTATTATCTATGCATATACATTATATACATGTACATTATGTATACACACATATACATGTAATTATACACACATACATTATACATATTTGGGAAGGTTTTTACTCTCTTTACTTTCAGAACTTCTCGGACTGAATCCTTCTAAAAGAGCTCAAAAGAACAGTGGATTCAGTCCCTGTGTGCTAAGAGCTACGAAGCGGTTCTCAGAAGGGTACACGAGAACTGCCTGGGAGCTGCTGTTTCAGATGCCGCTCCTGGGTCCACCTTGGGATTCTGGCTCGTAGGTCTGGCTGGGGCCCAGGAATCTGCATGTGAAGTGGCAGGTACTCGGTGGGCCACAGCTTTGCTTCCACTGCTCTGGCTGCACCTAGGACTAGGGAGACCCAGGATCTGGGCTCAGACCTGCCCTGGGGTCTACATTCTGTTCATGGTCTCAGACTGCATTTCTGCCTTCTTGCCAGCACCCACCATTGACATCAGGGGGTGGGAAGTGAATTTGCCTCCATTATGGGAGAAAAGTGTCCAGCACGTGTGGGGTTTTTGACTGTGGGTCAACAGTGTCACCTCCACTTCAAAGGACAGCTTATTTAGGGCAGGTGACAGCTGAGATGTTGAAGAGGAGGCGAGCACACATGATTAACTCTGCATGTGGTGTGCCATAAGGAGAGGACCTTTGCAGAGGGGTGACAGGCTCTCGGCAACACCTGTCAGTAGGTGGTCAGCTGAGCGCGCTGCAGCGGCCCTGAAGTTTCGGCATTGGCAACGAGCCAGCCGAGGCAAGGGCTCAGATCAGTCCCTCTGGAAACTGAGGTCTGTGCTTCTCACCACCAGCTCCGAGCTCCTCATTCTCCCTGTTCTCTGTCAGCTCTCGCTCCTGATGACAGCGACTCTGGGGAGTGGGAGATGGGGGAAGAAAAGGAGAGAGTCTAGAGCTCATTTTTTATAAAAGGGTAGATTTTAAAATCAATTACCCAGAGATGTGTAAAATCATTGGCACATTAAAAACCTATGTAGGGGACTGTGTGCATTTAATATACCATTTAATCTATACCTTCTACTGGTTGGTTCATCATATTTTTAGTCTCATAATTATGATTTAGCTCTATTGTCATTCCTTCATCATAGGATTTTTGGAGAGTGGTAGGTGAGGAGGACACAGAAATGGCCAGTGGGGTGCTGGCCCTGAAGGGCTGTGCTCTGACCAGCTGGGGCCAATGACTTGTACTTCTGGAGGGCCTTGGAGACAGGCCTGGTGTGTGTGGAGGGAGCAGCTACCCTCAGGCCTGTCCTCCATCCTCCCCGTTGTCACGCTTTGTCTTTAGGTGAATGTGAAGAAGCCCATGAAGGATGAAACGCACTTTGAGGTGCTGGAGTCTGGCCGGTACGTCATTCTGCTGCTGAGCAAGGCAATCTCTGTGGTCTGGGACCACCACCTGGGCATCTCCGTGTCACTGAAGCAGACATACCAGGTCAGTGGCCTTTCTCTGCTTCCTCTTCACCTTGTCTGTGACTTGTCTGCACCTTCCTTGGCTTTCTGAGCTGCACCCACTGCCCCTGCCCACTGCCATGCGCAGCCTTCCTCCCCACACCATGGACTCAAGGTGCAGTGAGCCTTGGCTGTTTGCTGAGACTCGCTGCATGTGGGAAGAGTGAGGGTAGCCTCCAAACCCTGCAAACCATGCCTTGACGGGCTCGTGAGGCATGCAGTTCATATCCACAAAAGAAGGAAGTTAAAAGGTCAGGCAATAGCTTTTCTTAAGGTTTTGTAACCTAAAGAGAACTGACCATGCACAATAATATAACACTGTGAAGTGTTCTGGGGTGTTGCCTTACCATTGAGCCAGAGGCCAGCACACTTTGAGAGCTCTCTGTAGAACTGGTGATAACCTCCTTTAGAGAAAGTTCACAGTACTTTTCCAGGTTCCAAGTTTGTTGGAACTTCAACACTTTCTCTAACTGGCACGTATGTGACCAGCACTCTGCCTACTCCGGTAACTGGTTTAGTTTTGGCAGGAATGACATTGCAGCATCTCAGATGGATCTGTTTGTTTTTTGGCTTGGGCTGAAGTGGGGCTGCATTGTCCTCCTTCTTGTGGAAGCCCATTCCATTGCTGGAATTCACTCATTCATTTATTTGACAAACTCTTACTCAGGCCCTGGTATGTGTCATGCACTGTTCTAGGCACCTGGGTGTAGCAGGGAAACACACACACATCTAGCACCTATGTACCTACATAAGGTATATGTATATAATATATCTTAACCCTTGGTTTCCTATTGCTGCTGTCATAAATTACCACAAACTTTGTACCTTAAAACAGGAACACAAATTTATTATCTAATGGCTCTGGAGGCCAAAAGTATTGGCAGGGCTGCACATTCTTTCTGGGAGCTTTTGGGGGGAATCTGTTTCCTTGCCTTTCCTAGCTTTTGGGGCCTGCCTGCTCTCCTCAGCTGGTGGTTCCATCCTCCGTCTTCCAACCCAAAAGAACAGCATGTTCCGACCTCTCTGCGTCTGTCCTCTGCACCGTCTTCCTCGCTCTGACTCTTCCTGTGTCCCACGAGGACCTGTGACTGCTCTGGGCCCACCTGGGTCAATGAGAGAAATCTTCCACATGTTTCCTAGTAACTCAGACCCATTGTACCAAACCAAATTCTCTGTGTTGAAGCAAAATAGAGTAAGTCACATCTCTTTGTCAGAAAACAGAGCTGCAAATGTATTGGAAGAGCATAGCACCTTTTCTTTTCCGAGTCAGATATTTCCAGTTCTTCCCATGGCTCTTAAGAGATGGTTTCCAGTCACTCAGTGGCTTCTTGTTCAGGACTTGTTGCAGGCTGCACACCATGATGGGTGAACACGGGGGACAAATAAGACACTGCATCAGCCCTGGTGGCATTTAGCATAAGTAGAATCTTGGCCAGCCTGCTCTGAACAGGCTGTAGTTCTATAGCAGGGGGCTCGCCTGTCCACAGTAAAGTAGGCCAGAACCTTCCCTCCTTGGGCCTCTGAGATCTCATGGATGTAACATGGAACCAACCCGGCTCTGCTCAGACCATTACTGGGAAGGGTGACGGTTTACACTGGAGTGTCCGAGGCTGAGGCTGCCTCCTTCCTGCATCTGACCTTGGCTGACCACAGGACACGGGCAGGTTGTCGGTCTTTCTGAATGATCTTTGTTTCCTTAACTTGAAAATGGGGTCAGCGAGGTGGCTCAGGAGAAGGCCTGGGCAAGGGTAAGGCTCTGCTGGCCACCCTGGTCTCTGGGGCTCTGTGCTTGCCCCCTCCCGCCCTCCTCTCCCCAGACAAGCCCGCCTGGCTTGCTGCCTGGGATCTCCTTCCCCTAAATCAGAGCAATGGCCCGGGGTTCACTGTGCTCATGCTCCCCACCCGGCTGACAGGAGCAGGTGTGTGGCCTCTGCGGGAATTTCGATGGCAACCAGAACAATGACTTCACCAGCAGCAGCCTCCAAGTGGAGGAGGACCCCGTGGACTTTGGGAATTCCTGGAAAGTGAGCCTGCAGTGTGCGGACACCAGGAAAGTATGTCCAGGGTTTCAGTGTGGTTCGAGCCCGGGGGACCTGCTCCCCGGAATTTCACCAGGGTGGAGGCGGGTGGTGGGGATGGGTGGTAGGAACCGCAGTGGGGGCAGCGCTCAGAAAGAGGGCCTCCCGGGTCCTTCTGGGTTGACGGTTTCTGGTCTGTCTGTGCTCTCGCCCTGTTCCCCAGGAGCCGCTGGACTCATCCCCTGCCTCCTGCCGCAACGACGTCATGAAGCAGATGATGGTGGATTCCGCCTGCAGAGTCCTCACCAGTGACGCGTTCCAGGACTGCAACAAGCTGGTGAGGGTGGTGCTCCCGGGGGCGGGGGGGTACCGAGGGCCGGCGCAGCGGCTGGCACCCTGAGTCTGATCACAGGCGCTGCTCCAGCCTGGGGCGGGGCCCTGGGTCACGTGATCCATGTACTCCTTTCGTTGGCCTCAGGCTGGAAACAGAAAGTGTAACCGACAGCTTTGGCCGAAAGCAGTGCCTGGCGCATCATTTTTCTTCTATGCAAGGCGTAGCTCTTCCGGGCATCTACCCGTGCTTCTCTTTTGGCCTGAGTTTAGGGGTGCTCCTCCACAAATTATCTTGCCTCTTACACTAGAGCTGGGGATTTCACTTTCCTGTTCGCTGCTCCGTGTCTGGGCCTTAGCACCCCCAACCCTCCCTCAAACAAAACCCTTTAGCAACTAGTTCTTGTCTCACAAAACCCTTCTCTGGCCTTAACTCCAGGGATTCTGAGCCCTCATTTTATGACTTCTTTCGTGTCTTCATCTCAAATGGTGATGAGAAATTCCCTATAGTTCTCTCTGTCTCTGTATGAATGTAAGTACCCACTTATATGGGTGTACATGTGGGCACATGTGTACATGTTTATGGACATCCACGCACATATACACACACAGCCACACACGTGTGTGCTGCTCTGTGGCTCTGGCTACTTGGGAGTGGCCCGTGGGCCACCTGCCTCTCAGCGTCCTATCCACCCAATGATTTAGTCCCTGAGGACCCCCAAGGATACTTAGGATTCCCTGGTGTGGAGGAAACCCTGCCCTCTGAGCTGGGAGGGTGACATAGCAAGTGTGTCAGGGAAACGAGGGTTGTCGGAAAGTCTCAGAAACAACGGCCCACTTACTGTCTGAAATCACTCCTGTCACGCCTGCCTGCCTGGAGAAGGCCAGTGTGTGCAGCAGTGTGTTCGGGGGCGAGCCTGGGGCTGGACGTGGGTGGACGTGGGCCGCCCCTTCATATGCGTCTGGAGTCAGGTCAGGAGGGCCCAGACTGTCCTCCGGCCCCACCCACTAGCCCCCATAGCACCTCGGGGAGGCGACAGGAGCAGGTCCTGGTGTGTTTCTTCATCTTCGTTGCTGAATGGAGGCAGGGAAAGAAAGTGCATGATACGTGTTTGTGTTTGTATAAAAACACCCAAATGCCATGAGGTTGGGAGTGGGTTATGGGGGTGGATGGATGGCTGAGCAGGTGCAAAGATGGATGGAAGGGAATGTTCTTTTGACAAATCCTTCAGCATCTCATCTTCTATGAAACACCAACAATACTGCCTTATGCAGCTCTTCTTGCTGGACTTCAGGTCAGAATCTAGGGATTCTGCCTTGTTACCCACTCCCTTTTTGGAACCACCAAGCCACCTTTCCCCTCCTCTCCTGGAGCCCTCACTTCCCTGCTCTGACCGCAGGAACACTCCTACCCAGATCAAGAGCTGGTCTTCCTAAGTCCTGGGCCTAGGCTACCCTGAGGCTCCCTTGCAGGTGGACCCTGAGCCGTTCTTGGATGTTTGCATCTATGACACCTGCTCCTGTGAGTCCATTGGGGACTGTGCCTGCTTCTGTGACTCCATTGCTGCCTATGCCCACGTGTGTGCCCAGCATGGCAAGGTGGTGACCTGGAGGACGGCCACATTGTGCCGTGAGTCCTGACTTCCCTGTGGTCTCAGACCCCTCCCTCCCTCCTCGTGTATTCAGACGTTAAGACCATAAAGTGGGGTGCAGGCGGTTGGGGTGGAGAGGAGGCAGAGCTCAGGGGTGGGGATGGGCAGCTGAGGCTCAAGGGCATTAAGACATTGGGGTGAGAGAGGAGGACAGGCACAGGGGATGGAGACATTAATGTATACAGACTCTTCTGGAGAAATTCTGCAAGAGCGAATTTCTTCAGCAGTGAGGAAGAAAAGGAAGTCAGTATATGGCTGTAATTAGACACTGTCCTAGTTGCAATATGAGTGGTCAACTCATGCATTGATATAGAGGCTGTCCTCCTTGGTGTAAGCAGCCGATTGCTTTTATCTGAAAAACTGATTTGGGACCAGTAGGTTCCTGGTGCAGGTGTCTTAAAAGCCAGCAAGCCCCTAATGTTTGCAACTCCTTATTCCCCCGTGCCCCAGCATGCCCACCAGCACCGCAGGTCTGTCCCCTGCATGGGGCCCTTGCTGCAGCCCTGGCTTCCGGTTACTCCGGTGTCCAGTGCTCTAACAGCCTGTGCTTCTGCCCCACAGCCCAGAGCTGCGAGGAGAGGAATCTGCGGGACAGCAGGTACGAGTGTGAGTGGCACTATGCCAGCTGTGCTCCTGCCTGTCCTGTCACGTGCCAGCACCCTGAGCCCCTGGCATGCCCCGTGCAGTGTGTGGAAGGCTGCCATGCACACTGCCCTCCTGGTAAGGTGGCTGCCCCTGGGGTGCTGGGTGGGTCTTCAGGAAGGTGCTTCCCTGTCTCGCTTCATCTTGGCCTTGTCCAGGGGCACCCGGTCCCCACCTGCCACCCTAGGGTCTGGTTCCAGGTGTGGTTTCCTCAGAGCCAGGCCAGCCGGGAGTGTACAGTGCTTCTGGATGCATACTGGTGATGTTGATCATCTGGAGCATGGTCTGATAGAACTTTTTGCAATGATGGGAAAGTTCTAATGAAATGTGGCTTGTGTGTCTGAGGCACTGAATTTTTGATTTAATTTAGTGTTAATTCAATTTAAATTCAGCCACATGTGGCTACTGGCTACTGAATGGGATGGGACAGATCTACATTTATGGAATTCTTTACTGCGGTGAGAAGACCCTGGAAGATGAGATTTCATTTGTCCCAATATTTGGGGGCAGTGAGAGTGAGGTAGGGTGAAGGGCCACCTCATCCCCAGTTTTGCAGAGGGATAAATCAAGGCCCCGGCAAGGGAGGCTGCTTGCTAAATAGTGAGGTGAGCCTTGTGGGAGGCAGGCATGGCTGGCTTCCGGGCCAGGCCCCGGGAGCTGACAGTGAATCCCCTTGTGGGTGGGGTGAGGGTGAGGATCCAATGGGGGTTTGTCATGCAGGGAAAGTCCTGGATGAGCTTTTGCAGAGCTGTGTGGACCCTGAGGACTGCCCCACGTGTGAGGCTGCCGGCCGGCGCTTAGCCCCAGGAAAGAAAATCACCTTGAACCCCAGTGATCCTGAGCACTGCCAGATTTGGTAAAACAGAGCCCCTGGTGTTTGGAGTGAGGGTTCTTCCTATCTTCTCTCGGACTTGCTCTGAGGTTGGGTTTTGGAAAAACATGCTTGCTAGGTGAGCTGAGAGGTAGAGTGTTTTTGTTTTAATCTTTTCTAGGTTTGCTTCTCTTTCTTTAAGAACCAACTATATCTCTTCCTCAGAAAAGGTCTCTGAAGAGCTTAAGGATTTTTAACACCTTCTGGCTGAAGGAAGACATAGTCTTTTGTCCCTGGTGGTCACATCTAGCTTGAGGACAGGTGCCCATGAAGTCAGATTCCTTCTTTACTGGAGGTGGGGATACAGGGAGGACAGAGAGGTATAGCCCGGATGTCTCAGTGTCACACAGACACCTTGGAGCCCAGCCAAGGTTCCAGGACAGGGCTTTCCTGCCTGGGAAGGGGAACACTTGTCTCTACCCCTCGGGCTCTCCCGGATTGCTTCCCAGAACCGGTCTTTGGGGAGGTGAGAAGGCGACCTCAGGGTGAGCTCTGAGCTGACGCCCTGCTCCTAAGTAGGGAACATGTATTTGAATGTTCGTGTGTTTAATACCACTCCCTGACACTGATCAAGCCTTATGGGAACTTGAACTTGAGAACTTAAATTTGCTAGGGAAGGGCTGTGGCTGCAGCTGCCAAAGTCAGATCCCACCGCCACCATCTGTACAAACAAGCACGAACATTGCCTGGGGTGAATTTTCTAGCAAACAAAGGAAACTAGAAAGTATGTCATTCACGCACTGTTAACCAAGGATTGAAGCCATAAATTGTGTGGACTATGAGGAAGTGGGAAAATTAGCTTCCCAGGGAGACCCTGCGTGCCCACCTCCCTGTGCTGAAACAGACTCTGAGGAATAGGAATGACCGGAGTCCAGTGCTGGCTTGGCCCAAGGCCGTGAGAGTGGACTGCCTTCTCCCCACCTCCCCCCACTGGCACAGCGGAGGGGCAGCCACCAGGGTACAGCCTGCGGCCTCAGACAGGTGTGGACAGTAGCTCCAAAGCAGGATGGGGCATTGCCTGGGAGGTCCCCGTAGGGGCCACTGGCTGGGGCTCGGGGTACTGCTGCTCTCTCGGCTTTCCTGGGGGTACTTAAGGCAAGTTGCCTCAGAGGCTGAGGGTACCAAAGAAGGAGGCCCTGGCCTGCATGGGTCTCCACCACAGGATCTCTCCTGTGGCCTGGCACACCTTGCCACTTCCTAGGACACTGGTACAAGGGAGAAGTGACCAGAAGGGACGGGAAATTTGGCCTGGTAGCGTGAGGATTTGTGTGGGAGCAGTGGCTCTGCTACAGCCTTGGGGTATGTGTTTGGGGCCGGGTGCAGGACTGAGCCATTCCGTGCACAGCTTACGGGTTCACCATATGTCTACTGGAGGAATGAGTTAGTGAACCACTGCCTTTTTCCTGTCTAACATCTTGGAAGCCCTAGGATGCGACTCCCAAGTACTTGGTTCTGTTAAGAGGAAGCTGGGATTTTGAACCTTTATTCATCCTTCCAAAATGTTTTTACTCTGCTTCTTCTTCCCTTCCTTAAGGCCCAATATATTAAACATGGTACGGAATTCATGCAGCTTAAATTCTGCTGCAGTAAATACTGTAAAGCATTTATCTTCAATGGGACATTTACAAGTCCGAGTCCAGTGTCAACATTTTAGAGCAATGCTTGTCTTTGGAGATACTTGGAAGAAGGTTTGGATTATAATTAAATATTTATGTTGCTAGAGATGTAGATTAAAAAGACATGAACTTTAAAAAGTTAGAGTCAATGGCCCAAAAGCAAGAAAGATTCTTTTTCAGGTCCTAGGGTAGGTTAAAGCTTTGGTGTCTAGAACAAAGGGAAGCCTTTGCTGTGTGTGTGTGTGTGTGTGTGTATGTGCACGCACATGCATGCTTGTGGGATGCTCTCTGGGGATATCTGTTAAAACATGATGCCTTGCTTGGATGGGGGCTCAGTTCAGGGAGGCCTGGCAGGCAGTCCTGTGGGAACTTGTGTAACGGTTCTGAATAAGGCTGAGAAGTTCCCAGAAGTTCTTCCTGAACGGTTTCTGGTTTCTGCCTCCGCCGCAGTCACTGTGATGGCGTCAACCTCACCTGTGAGGCCTGCAGGGATCCCGGAGGCCTAGTGATACCGCCCACGGAAGGCCCCGTCAGCTTCACCACCCCGTATGTGGAGGACACGCCGGAGCCGCCGCTGCACGACGTGTACTGCAGCAAGCTTCTGGACCTGGTCTTCCTGCTCGACGGCTCCTCCAAGCTGTCGGAGGCCGAGTTTGAAGTGCTGAAGGTCTTTGTGGTGGGCATGATGGAGCGCCTGCACATCTCGCAGAAGTGGATCCGCGTGGCCGTGGTGGAGTACCACGACGGCTCCCACGCCTACATCCAGCTCAAGGACCGGAAGCGGCCCTCGGAGCTGCGGCGCATCGCCAGCCAGGTGAAGTACGCGGGCAGCGAGGTGGCCTCCACCAGCGAGGTCTTGAAGTACACGCTGTTCCAAATCTTTGGCAAGGTCGACCGCCCTGAAGCCTCCCGCATCGCCCTGCTCCTGATGGCCAGCCAGGAACCCCCGAAGTTGGCCCGGAACCTGGTCCGCTACATGCAGGGCCTGAAGAAGAAGAAGGTCATTGTGATCCCAGTGGGTATCGGGCCCCACGCCAGCCTCAAGCAGATCCGCCTCATTGAGAAGCAGGCCCCTGAGAACAAGGCCTTTTTGCTCAGCAGTGTGGACGAGCTGGAGCAGTGGAGGGATGAGATAATCAACTACCTCTGTGATCTTGCCCCCAAAGCTCCGGCCCCTACTCAGCACCCTCCTGTGGCACAAGTCACTGTGGGCCCAGAAGTTGTGGGGGTCTCATCACCAGGACCCCAGAGGAAATCCATGGTTCTGGACGTCGTGTTTGTCCTGGAAGGGTCAGACAAAATTGGCGAGGCCGACTTCAACAGGAGCAGGGAGTTTATGGAGGAGGTGATTCGGCAGATGGACGTGGGACAGGACGGCACCCACGTCACAGTGCTGCAGTACTCATACATGGTGGCCGTGGAGTACAGCTTCAAGGAGGCGCAGTCCAGGGAGGACGTCCTGCGGCGTGTGCGAGGGATTCGTTTCCAGGGCGGCAACAGGACCAACACTGGGCTGGCCCTGAGGTACCTGTCTGAGCACAGCTTCCTGGCAGGCCAGGGCGACCGGGAGCAGGCACCCAACCTGGTCTACATGGTCACAGGAAACCCCGCCTCTGACGTGATCACGCGGATGCCTGGAGACATCCAGGTGGTGCCCATTGGAGTGGGTCCTCATGCCAATGTGCAGGAGCTCGAGAGGATTGGCTGGCCAAACGCCCCCATCCTCATCCAGGACTTTGAGATGCTGCCCCGAGAGGCCCCTGACCTGGTGCTGCAGAGGTGCTGCTCCGGAGAGGGGCTGCGGATCCCCACCCTCCCCCCTGCCCCAGGTATGCACGGGTGCAGGGCCGGGGCAACTGGGGCAGGATGTGGTTCTTGTCCAATCCGGGCTTTCCTGCTCTCTGCCTTCAGTCAGACCCATACCTTGTGAGCACCTGCATTTTCTCACCTTCCAGGTGGGGAAATGTGCCTGGGATCCTTTCTGGGGAAGACCTTTTCTTATTGAGTGTGCTTGTAAATTCAAATGAAAGTCTATGATTAACATTTAAACAATACCAAGGGTATGGAGTAAAAAATACAATCTTGCTTTACCACACAGCCTCATCTCCATCCAATCCCACATGCCTTGGAGGCAACCTGTTAAATTTGTTGACTTATCAGCTTTTTGACCACACTGGGTGGGTGCAGTTATTCTAAGAAGTTAGTTCACAGGTAGAGTTCTAGTCCTCAGATTCTGGAGTGAAACCGCCTTAGTTTGACTCTCACCTCTGCCAGTTACTAGTTGGGTAAATTTGGGCAATTTTTTGGTAATAATTTTTGGGTATTTTGGGGCAAATACCTCTGTGTGTATCAGTCCCCTCATCTGTAAAATGGGGATAACAATTGTACGTACTTGTAAAATGCTTACAACAGTACTTAGCACATGGCAAGTGCTCAAAAAAGGCTTGCCACGATTGCTATTATTATTACCTTCTTAACTGATACTCCTGTCTAATCAATTCCTAGTTCTCAAAAATAAGAATATTCAAGACATCCCTTGGTGTGTTTGGGACCATCCCAGAATACCTAGCCTTCTTTCACTGTCTCTGGATTGTCACACTTGTTATCCGTGACTTGTTTCTTTGCTTTTGTTTTAATTAGAGCCACAGATTTATTTAAATTCAGTGTGTTTCTGCTGAGAACCACAGAGCATCATTTTATCAAATCTCAGAATGGTCGTCAGGCCAGAGTTTGTTTCCTCACCATGACCATGTCTGTGCCCAGACGTCAACACGGGTGCTAGTCCTGTGTGATTGGGGTACCTTAGAGCACCTTATCCAGCCCAGGAGACCTAGAACACACAAGCTTGTTTTCCAGCCCTATGCCATTTGCTTTGGCCATCTCTCTGTTTCTCTGCCACTCAGTTCTAGAAGCGTGGCCGTCCCCTGTTCCTGAAGGGGTGAACACCTCGTGCTTTCATCTGCGGGCATGTAAACTACCTTGGGGAGGAGTTGGAGTCTTCCCCGTGCCTCTAAATGTGGGGCACTCAGGGGCCCCTCCCCTTGCCCTTGGTCCCCTCCCGCCACCTCTCAAAGAGAGAGCCTCCCCTTTGTGGTGCTGCGTGATTAGCGGTGTCTGCCGCCCACTGAGCGTGGCGTCTGCAGCCGTGGCCCCGCTGGTGCTTCTTTGCTGACCTCCCTGGTCTCCGGCAGACTGCAGCCAGCCCCTGGATGTGGTCCTCCTCCTGGACGGCTCGTCTGGCTTCCCAGATTCGTACTTTGATGAAATGAAGAGTTTTGCCAAGGCTTTCATTTCAAAAGCCAACTTAGGTAAGTGGTACTCTCCCAGGGCCAGGCCGGTGGGGGGCTCTTTTAGAGGTTCCCCTGGGCCAGAGTTTGACTCCCACATTCTCTTTCCTTTTAGGGCCTCAGCTCACTCGGGTGTCTGTGCTCCAGTATGGGAGCATCACCACCATCGACGTGCCATGGACGGTGGCCCAGGAGAAAGCCCATTTACTGACCCTCGTGGACCTCATGCAGCGGGAGGGAGGCCCCAGCCAAATCGGTAATTTGGCACCATGGCTGGATTGCAAGAGCCTAGTCTGGCCCCAATTCTTGGCACAAGTCCCTGAGTGACCATAGCCAGGCACTTTGCCCCTTGGCATCAGCTTCTCTTCCTGTAAAATGATGGTCTCGGTGCCCCTCCACCTCCTCCAGACCTCCCGGTGTGTTTCTCTGTGTCTTGAGTCATTCCGTTTTGATGGCCTGGGGGACACTGTGCGACAGGATGCCCAGCTGGCTTGAGGAACGCCTGCAGTCAGGACTGATGTGGTGTGTCTGTTCTCCGTTCCCAGGGGACGCTTTGGGTTTTGCTGTGCGGTATGTCACTTCAGAAGTCCATGGTGCCAGGCCCGGAGCCTCAAAGGCCGTGGTCACCCTCGTCATGGACGTCTCCACGGATTTGGTAGATGCAGCAGCCTATGCCGCCAGATCCAACCGTGAGTGCCCCGTGTCCAGGGTCCAGTCCTCCTGGAGGACTGACAGTGGGTGGGGGATGATTTTGATGCCTAATCCCCACACATGGGCTGGTTTCAGGAAGCTGTCCAATCCCTGTGCTATTTGGAAGTCAAACAGAGATAAATGTGGGTTTATCCTTTTATGCTTTTGACTGTAATGTTTAATTTCTCCATATTTTCCCTCTGTATCCTGAGGTGGGTCATTCCTCCACACCTTCCCTTTTTAAAGTGATCTCTCCACTCTTAGCATGTCTGAGGATAGAGTGATCCATTGTGGGGCCTTGATCACCAGGGACCTCCATGGGTTCTGAGCCCTTTTCCAGTGCCAGCCTAATGGACTGGGGGTGGTGCTGAATGGATGAGAGACAAAGGGGTGGGCACAGGTGTGACCCAGCCGTGGTGCCCCATACGAACTTGAGCTGTGAACATCAATGCAGTGTGAGCCAGGACAGGCTTGTAGTGCCGGGGGAGGCCTGGGTGGGTGGAATGGCAAGTCCCCTCATGGCCACCTGGAGAACTGTCCATCTTTTAAAATCCTGCTCCAGAGCTCTTTTCTCTGATGGCTTCCTGAGTTAGTCACTGTCTTTTCTGTACCACATCTGAACTCAAAATCTGCAAGTCACATTGTGTTTATTTGTTAAATACCTGTTTCTTGCACAAACTAGGGGTTCTTTGACGTCAAGGGCAAAATGTTGCTTATTTTTGTATCATCTGTGCAGGATGCTCAAAATAGGTGGCCATTTAATGTTTGTTGAACGAAAGAATGTGGCGTGTTTATGAAATCTATTATTTCATGGAAAAAGACCCTGAGAGGGGAAGGATATATATTTGGATGACACAATGAGCTTACAAAAGATGAGAAGTTGCTAGTAGAAAACCAGCTCTACCCCTAAGCAAATTGCAAATACTTAGAACTTTCTGGAGAACTGAACTGGGGAATTTCAGGATGGAGGATTTTCTCCTTTGGTATCAAGTATCCCAATGATGATACTTGGCATTAGGAATGAAGGATGTGGCATTAGGAAAAGAAGCAATTGTGATCTGGAGTAAATGTGATTTAGGGCACGCAGTTTCACCATTCAAAGCCTCTGTTTCTCATCTGAAAATGGGCCCTTACTTACTCTGGGCTCAGCCCTGAGGCATTTTCTCTTACAGCCATCCCCTGGGCGATCTCAGTCAGTGTCACGGGTCTACCTGCATTCATACACCACTGATTCAGAAATTCCGATCTCCAGCCTGGACCCCTAACCTCATCTCCACCTAATGTTCTAACAGCAAACTCAATATAAACCCAATTCATGACTTTCACACCCAAATCTCTTTTAGTCTTTCCCATCTTAGAAAATGGCCAGTCTGTCCTCTCAGTTGCTCAGGTCGGAAACCTCGGCATCCTTGATTCCTCTTTTTCTCTCATGTCCCGTCCAACCCATCAACCAACTAGAGTTCCATCTTCCAATATTGAGAATCCCACTCTGCCAGACTGCCTCCCCGACTGCCACCTGATCAGACCCCCATTATCTCTGCCCTGGACTATTGTAAAACTTTTAAATGGAATCCCAGCTGCCCTAAAGTTCATAATTAACATAGTAGCTGTAGCAACCCTTTCAAACTGAGGTCAGCTCATGTCCCTTCTCTGCTCCAAAGTGTTGGCTGGCATCCTGTCTCATTCAGAGAGCAGGTCACATCCTCATGCAGGCGGTGAAGCTCTGCAAGGCCTGTTTGCTCTGCTTCAGTCACCCTGTGAGTGCACCCACACTTCCGCTCGGGGGCTTGTGTCCTTGCTCTTCTCTCTGCTTGGGATATGCTCTTGTCTCTTCCCCTCCTTACTTCAGGTCTCCGTTCACTGTCCCGTGTTCACTCAGTACATCTGCAACCACCTCGTATGAAGCAGTCACTTCTGCCGCTACCCCCCAGGTACACCCACCCGCTGTATCCCGTTTTGGTTTTCCCTAAGCATGCATCCATGTCTGAAATACCAGAAGTTTGCTCCTTATCTGCTCACAAGGATGGGGACTTCATCTGCTTGGTTCACTGTACCCCCAAAGCTTAGAAGAGTGCCTGACACAGAGTAGGAGCTCATTAACATTTGCTGACTGCGTATCTGCCTCACAGGATGGGTATGTGACCAGCCTGGAAAGCATGAGGCTCCAGACAGATGGGTACAGCTTCAGGTCAGTGTGTTGTGAGCCCATCTGGCCGAAGCGGGTTGACACAGACTCTTTCTCGTCCCTCTGCTAACTCTAGGAGTGACGGTGTTCCCCATTGGAATTGGGGATCGGTACGATGAGGCCCAGCTGAGGACCTTGGCGGGCCCAGCGGCCAGCTCCAACGTGATGAAGCTCCAGCGAATCGAAGATCTTCCCACCGTGGTCACCCTCGGAAATTCCTTCCTCCACAAGCTGTGCTCTGGTGGGTTTGTGATGTCTTTCTTAACAGCCCTCAGAAGCAAAAACAAAACAATGAAACCTAGAGATCTTGTTCTAGAGACAAGATTCAGCCTTGAATGAAGATTGTTATATAGTCTAGGACATTTAAGTTTCTGCATAAGGAAAGTTTGTCCTGCAAACCTCCATGGGGCTACCAGAGGGTTCTCTGTGTGTAGCCCTTGCCCGGCCTCACCGTCCATGCCAACCTTAGCAGAGAAGCCCATACTGACTTGTGCAGAGGGATCCAGGGTCCAGGACAAAGAAGTGGAAGACAGAAGCAGGAACCCCAACACCTGGCACGTTATGGTCTTCCTCCCATCCTGAACTCACCCTCAGCATGGGTGTAAAGGGCTTAGAAATACAGTAACATAGAATCTCACATCAAAATACCATAGTTTAAGTGGACTTAAGGTTAGAAACTTTTTTTTAACCAGATACAATTTTTTAAAACCAGGTCTCATATTTTTTCCTAAGGTAATTAGCTGTGAGTTAAAACCTATAGTTATTGCCCTTTCCTGCTGGATGGTGGCTCTCCTGGTAGAAATCTTCAAGATCCCTTTCACGTTTCTGGGGTCTTTCCCCATGTCCTCCTCCTGCCCCATACGTAGGGGCTGAGCTACATATAAGAGAGAAAAAGGCTTCATGAACCGTAGTTATTGCCATATCATCACCGTTGGTTTACATCAGAGTTATTAACAACCGCCAAGCATGCCGGCCCCATTGCGGGGCAGCCACCTGTTAGTCTGGTGTGTCTTCATCCTCACTGTTGAAACCACTCAAATCCTTTCAGTTTTGTCCACTTCCAGGACTAGTCCCTTTGGCCTGAGCAGATAATGGCTTAGAATTTCTGGGTGATGGATGGGAATTCAGATCTTATTTGTGTCTTATTTCAGGGTTCGTTAGAGTTTGCATAGATGAGGATGGGAACGAGAAGACGGTAAGTTCTTTCTGTTGACTTTGAAAGAAAGATCAGAAATGTGTACTTGGGGGCCTTGTTTCCCCGGCTACCTCTCCCTCTTTTGGTCTTGGTCTGGCCCTCCTTCCATTATATCCTGTTTTTTTGGGGGGCAGGGGGTCCGCCTGTAAATCTTGTCCTGCCTCCTGTCTCCTGGCCACTGAGGCCTATGTCCAAGTTCTAGTTTCCATGTACTCAGAGGGGTCAGGCGACTGTACATGGCCTTAGATTGCAGATAGTGCCTCATCCTATTCCCCTCCTGAATTGGGTTCTTTCTTTGGCAGCCTGGGGATGTCTGGACCTTGCCAGATCAGTGCCACACAGTGACGTGCCTGCAAGATGGCCAGACCTTGCTGGAGAGTCATCGAGTCAACTGCGACCGGGGCCTGAAGCCTTCATGCCCCAACAGCCAGTCTCCTATCAAGGTGGAAGAGACCTGCGGCTGCCGCTGGACCTGCCCCTGTGAGTCCTTTGCATCACCAGCCAGGACCGTATTGAAGGGGCAGTGCTCTCAGCTGGGCTGCGCAGGAGGGCAGACCAGAGGCTGACCAGCCCAGAGGCACCCACTCCCTCTGCACCACATGCACAGACTACCTTCACCGATGTCCCCAGTTCATGTCCTCTGGGGGTGCTCTCATTTGGTTCTCTTCCTGTGTCTTTAGAAGACACCCCCAGATTAAGCATAACCAGAAGGAAGAAGTGATTTTCTGAGGTCAGGGCTCAGCTTGGCTGTTGGCAAGTCACCCTTTAGGAATCTGTGCAGTGAAGGCACCGTGGTGAGCAGACGTCCCCAGAAGATGCTCCCATCTCACTTACAGCTGCATGGGAGCTGGGGGTGGTGCTGTGGGTCTCTCAGTGGCCTGGTTTAAGAGGAGGCCATATTCAGCTCTGTCTCATGCAAACCTGTGGGGAGCGTCCTTCCGTGGGGGACGGTTGGCCGTCTATCTCGTGCTGGCGAGAAGTGGCTGATGGTGATGATTCCTAAGGGGCAGTAGATAGATTGTGACTGTTAGGTTGAATAGACACAGCCTGTGGGATGAAAGCAAAACTGTGTTTTATATCTCAGTCTCCCTTTAGGATTTATTTAGTGGGATAAATGGTCTCCCTGGACTGGACAGCAAGGCTGCCAGACTTCATGTCATTTCTGCTTATTCATAAAGAGTTCTGTGGTTTCTTTAAGTTGTAAAACAAAGTCTCAATTTGGTAATTAGATGCCCGCTCATGTCTAATAATCAAGACCTTGAATTTGAGTCAGAGTTAAAACACTTCGCTAATCCCAGTTTGGGCTCCTCCCTCTGGAGAGGCGGCTGGTCGGTTTCTCTCCCGGCTTGGGGGTGCAGAGCGGGGGCTGGAAGTGCTTCTCTGGGAGGGAGGGCTCTGTTCTCTGGCCTGGCAGGTGATTGGGGTGGTTGCTTTTCCTTGCCAGCACTCTTGAGGGTTTCTCAAGAGGCCCCTTGTTGTTCCTCTGACACTCCATCTTGGGGTCCGTCAGTCCCTATCTCCTTTGATGACCCGCTGCTTCCTCCTGCTGTGCATCTGGGTTTTTGCAGCCGATCCCTCATGGGCTCTCTCTCTTCAGGGGTCCTCCTGATGCTATAGCAGAGGTGCTGTTAGATAGGATCACTTTTAGAACAATCCCAGGTCATTATTCCTTCTGTAGGTCCAATATCTGGTCCCAGGACTCGGGCACCTTACCGCACCACTGGAGTGGAGCACACCTACTCTCTTAAACAGCAAGTCCCCATCTTGCTGCCTGGCTGCCTCTGGCCAATAGCAGTGGCTTCTCTCTTTTAGATTCCTCAGGTAGTGTCAGGCTCTGGTCCAGTGTCCCCCATAACTGCATGGAATACAAAGCATCTCTGGGAGTGGCCTCCTGAAAGTCCTGCCCTCTAGGCTTGGGTGTCCCGTTTGTCCCTGGTGTAGGGCACATGGGGATGTGAGACTCACAACACAGTAACAGGTCTGTGCAAATGAACCTCTTTTCCAGTGCAATCCATCAATGCTCCTCTTGACCCTTTATACACTTAAAATGAGTGAAGGGCTTCAGGAGTGATAGCACTAGATTTTGGCTATTTTTTGAAAATGTTTTTAAACTTCTCATTATGAGTAACTTCAGACTTATAAAAAAAGTTGCACAAATAGTACAAAGAATTCTTGTGTACTTTTGCCAGATTGCAATATCTCATATAATCATAGTATAATGATCCAAATCAGGAAATTTGCATCTATAAAACACTTTATCCAGTTCAATTTTTGCCAGTTGTCTCACTAATGTCTCTGTTCAGGTCTAGGATTCAGTCTGGGATGTCACATTACATTTAGTTATGTCTCTTGCTATCGGCAACAATTCCTTTGCATTTCTTGGATTTTTATGACCTTGATGTTATGAAGAATCCTGGCTAGTAATTTTGCAGACTGTCCCTCAGCTTGGGTTAAATTCACGTCACACATTTTGTCAGGTGTATCCCAGAAGATACATCGTATCTTTTGTGATGTATCAGAAGGAGGTACATGCTATCAGTTTGTCCCATTTTTGGTGATGTTCAGTTTGGTCACTTAGTTTTGGTGGTGTAATTCAGGTCACACATTTTGTCAAGTGTATCCCAGAAGATACATTGTATCTTTTGTGATGTATCAGAAGGAGGTACATGCTATCAATTTGTCCCATTTTTGGTGATGTTCAGTTTGGCCACTTAGTTTTGGTGGTGTTAACCAGGCTTCTCCACTGCAGAGTTACTAGTTTTCTCCATGCATTTAGTAATTAGCATGTGCAGAGATATTTTGAAGGTATGGAAATACACTTTCCCCCACTAAGTTTAGCATGCATTGACAATCTGTGCCTGAACCAAACATTTTTTGGTATTTACCCACTGTATTTACCTACTACTGTAGATGTGGTTGTGGTTTGTCTGGAATACTCACCTCCAACATCATTTAGGTCCAAGATTAGCTTTCAAATCATGTATGGCTGTGGTGTCTTCCGTGGGGGGATATTCACTGAATCAGTTTTTGTAGCTGCAAGATGATTAGTATTCCCAAAGGGTGTTTGCATGGGAATCTTGGGAATTTGCTGATGATGTGAATGAAGGAGTGGCAAAGAGGGAGGGCTGAGATCTAAGCATTTGTTTTGGCTTCGGAAATATTTCTCTTGGGTGATCTCTTACCAGATCAAGTCAACGTGGCCACTTGACCATTATTAGTCACTTGGCAGCTGAAAGGAAACATGTGTCTTTAGGTGAACTTTCTTTACAGTGAGCTCATGAGCTCATGATTTGCTTAGCTCCTCATGATTTCAACAAGTTGTAACACCCCTGGAACTTAGCTTTGTCTCCTAGGTGATATTTTGTACTGCTTTCGAGAAGATCATTCATTTGCATGTTATGTTCTTTTGCAAGTATGATTCTGTAGCCAAGTTTTTATGAAATATTTGTCCTTCTAAACCTTCTTGAGGAAAATATTTAATGGCCAAGTTTTACTTACCTAAGTTACTCTACTTCTCAGAATCGATTTCCTAACCTGTAAAATGGAGAAAATTAAGACCATTTGACCTCAAAGGCCCCGTTCAGGTTTCAATTCTTGTGTCTGTGTGTGACTTAGCAATACCCACCTCTGTGCATGTATGGGGGTTTGGATAATGTCACACCTTCCTTTGCTCTCCCCTGTCCAGGTGTATGCATGGGCAGCTCTACCCGGCACATTGTGACCTTCGATGGGCAGGATTTCAAGCTGACTGGTAGCTGTTCATACGTCCTATTTCAAAACAAAGAGCAGGACCTGGAGGTGATTCTCCATAATGGTGCCTGCATCCCTGGGGCAAGGCAGGCCTGCATGAAGTCCATCGAGGTGAAGCATAATGGCCTTTCAGTTGAGCTCCACAGTGACATGGAGGTGAGAGGCGCTGCCGAGGGCCCCCTAGCAAGGAGCAGCTGAACCTTGGGGAAGCCTCTGCTGGCAGTTAGTTTTAGCTGGTTTGACTGGCAATTAGGGACTCAGCCTTCTGCCTAACTAGTCGGGCCCTACCTTCCTAAGAGGGGCTGACTG
Source organism: Manis pentadactyla (assembly GCF_030020395.1). NCBI lineage: Eukaryota > Metazoa > Chordata > Mammalia > Pholidota > Manidae > Manis > Manis pentadactyla. The sequence goes on along the minus strand of NC_080032.1, from coordinate 63,769,974 downwards.
CCAGTTCCCTTGTGGTGTGATTTCATGTTGTTCTGGGCCCAGCTCTGGAAGAAAGGATCCATTTTTGGAAGAACTTAACTGTGAATTTAGTGCCAGTTTCTGATGCTGGTAGAAAATTGGGGTTGACATTAGCGTTGTTCACCCAGCATTATGAACCCAGCACGTAGGGCCTAGGAGCTCTTCAAAGGAAACTATTTAGGGCCTAAATTAGGCCCTTGGAAAAGATTTAAGGCCTAAACAAAATGCATGGCTCCAAAATTCAAAAAGAAAACTGCAAAGCTGATAAAAACAAATGTTTGATTAAATGCTTAAAAAAGTTTCCATTGTGCCAACTTCTTCACTTGTTCATTTAGAAACCATAAATATTGCCTTCTGTGAAAGCAACTTGTAGGTTAGCTCTTCTCATTTTGCAAGAACTCCTGAATATGCTCAGTAATTGTTGAAAAACCACAACCCCCAAATTTAAAATGAAAAGCCTTCCCAAAATTTTACAGCAAAAATTATATTCACCATGGAATGTGAGTATATCTTAATATGTTTGAGATGATATAAGTTGGGGCCTCCAAAGAGCTAGTGACCAAAAAAATAAAAAATGAAGACTTCACATAGTCCTCTTAGACACACCTGGACCTGGTGAGTTGGGAAAATGGCACTTTTCTCAGCCCATCTTGGAGGGGTCGTCCTCCCCTGTTGAGTGACACAGACGCAAGGTTCACTGTGACCCTTGGGCTTTCAGGTTCCAGGGGCATGGCCGTCTGTGCAATATTATAATAGTCTGCTCTCCTGGGAAGCTCTACAAAGCCCCTTTATTTTAGAAGAGCTGCTGACAGATGTCAGGGTTTGTAGATAATTAGTGTGGGCACTGTCCGTAACTTCAGGAAGAAGCTAACCCTGAACTTCTCAGATTCCTTATTGCCGTGGCTATAGACAAATCATTTTCTTCTTTGGGCAGGTGGCAGTGAATGGGAGACTGGTGTCTGCCCCTTACTTGGGTGGGGACATGGAAGTCAGTGTCTACGGCGCCATCATGCATGAGCTCAGATTCAACCATCTTGGCCACATCTTGACATTCACTCCCCAAAACAATGAGTTCCAGTTGCAGCTGAGCCCTAAGACCTTTGCTGCAAAGATGTATGGTCTCTGTGGTAAGAACACCTTCCTGACTCTCCCCTTTTATAGTAATAAACCTGCCTTTGGATTCCCTCAGGATTTCTGGTGCTTATGTTCCTGCATCTAGTAGCAAGGTTCAGACACTGGTGGGGATGGAGAATGGCCAGGTCTCCGGCATTAATGTGTCCGCCCCGAGGGCTACTAGCCTTGTCTTTCATCACTTCTCTAGGAATCTGTGATGAGAACGGGGCCAATGACTTCATGCTGAGGGATGGCACGGTCACCACAGACTGGAAGACACTCGTCCAGGACTGGACTGTGCAGCAGCAGGGGCAGACATGCCAGTCTCTGCCTGAGGAGCACTGTCCTGTCTCCAGCAGCTCGGACTGCCGGGTCCTCCTCTCTGCACTGTTTGCTGAGTGCCACAGGGTTCTCGCTCCAGCCACGTTTTACAACATCTGCCAGCAGGACAGTTGCCACCGGGAGCAAGTGTGTGAGGTGATTGCGTCTTATGCCCACCTCTGCCGGACTAATGGGGTCTGCGTGGATTGGAGGACAGCTGACTTCTGTGGTGAGTCTCCTACGTACATATGCACCCCTACAAGTTGTGAGGGCCAACTTTAGGTGAGGGCTTGCTCAACCTCTCTGGGCCTCCAGTTGTTTATTTGAAGATCAAAATCCCTGTGTTTCCTATCACATTGGATTTCATTTAGAATCAAATAAGATGGTAGATCTATAAATAATTGGAATGTAGAATGTCTATGTAAATGGAAGCATGAGCCTTTCTATTGGTATTTCTAGAGTTCAGACAAATGCAATTTTAATGTCAGACATACATAGGTATCAGCAAAGTACAGAGTGATGTCACAATGAACTTGAAGTCCCACCAAGCTTTAGCAAAGGCTCACAGAGTGGGCGTGCCTGAGCAGGATGTTGAAGTGTGGTGGGAATTTGCCATTTGAATACCAGGAAACTTCTTAATTACAAATGCCACAGGATTGCTAGTGTAGCTATCTCCCCAAAGTCAGCTTCTCTACTTGGAGTTGGCATGTAGGGGATACCAAAATGAATCAGACGTGGCTCTTGCCTCAAGGGGTACTGGGGTGAAGAATGCAGTGAACTTCAACATCCTCAGTTGTTGAATATAATTCCTGACTTTTTATCGAGGGGAATGAACCATCTTGGAGTCTCAGAGCTGTCACAGCTCTAAAGTGGGGCTGGGGGACTTGGGCACCCCAGCACCAGCTCAGCGGGTGACCGGCTGCTCTCTCAGTGCTTCTGGACCTCGGTCACTGCATCTTAGAACAGGATGGTTGGACGCGGCAATCCTTAGGCTCCTTCGAGCTCTGATTTTCTGTGTCCATGTAGATGGTATTGCCTGTAGATCCTTTCAATCTGCCTGCACATCAAGGGGCAAGTGATTGTTTCGGGGTTACTGACAGCACCTTCCTTGTTTACTAATTTGTCTACCTGCTGGCTTATTGTGCATTTATAGGAAAAACCTTGGTGCTCTAAATCCTTGCAAACCTTCTCTGTCACCTGGCTTGGCACTGTGAGAATGAGAGGAAGGGGTTGAGAAGGGCTGGAAGAGGGGGAAGGGAATCACCTCATGGCTTCTCTCCAAAGGCAACTAACTCTTCATAGCTGTGGATTCTTAACTTAATTTTAAAAAAGCATTTAATATATCAGTATTCAAAAGAAAGAACCATAAAACTTCCTAAGGATATAAGGTTGACATAGCAGTTAGGATTCAATTTGGCTGCAAGTAATGAGGAAGTGGCTCCAGCTGTTTCTGAGTTTCGAACTGGATTCGAGATTTTTGCCCTGTCCTCACTTGGGTATGCTTTTCCTTATGGTTTAAGTTGGAGCTCTAGCTCTTATAACCAGGTTCCAAAAGGCAGGATAGGGGAAGGAGGGAACACAGCTGTCTTTTTAAAATGATTCCTGGAAACTGCTGTGAATCTGCACCTGCTCCTGCAGTTCACTGGGCAGAACTTGTAGTTGCCAAGGAAGCTGGGACATGTAGTCTTTATTCTGGGTGGTCATGTGCCCAGCTTCATGGTCTATTTCTATGGAAGATAGAATGAAAATGGGTGGAAACCAGTCATTTCTGCCTCAGCATGTTTGTCAGATGATCGGTCACCTTGAAACCCTCTGGTGGGGCCATTGAGAGGAAGCTCATTCTCTGTCTGCAGCAATGTCCTGCCCACCACCCCTGGTGTACAACCACTGTGAGCACGGCTGCCCCCGGCACTGTGAAGGCAACACGAGCTCCTGTGGGGACCACCCCTCGGAAGGCTGCTTCTGTCCCCCGCACCAAGTCCTACTGGGAGGCAGCTGTGTCCCTGAGGAGACCTGCACCCAGTGCGTCAGTGAGGATGGAGTCCGGCGCCAGGTAGGAGCCCTGGCCTGTCACCTGCCATGGGGCTGCTTCTCCCCTGGGATCTGTTGGGTGAAGTGTTCCCCGGTGATTGGCACCTTCCACCTTTGGCAGCAGGGGACCACTGAGGATAGGGAAGCAGGATGGCATAATGGTTTTGGAGTCGGACACATCTTGGTTCAAATCCCAGGTCTGTCATGTATTAGTTGTGTGATCCAACACCCAAGTGTTAACCACATGTTACTACTATTACTACTGTTTTTATCATTATACGCATGAAGTGAAATGCTATAGGAATCCAAGAGGTGATGGGAAAGAGTATTTTAGATGGTAATGTCTACCATTATTAAGATGTATTATGTACCTTGCATTGTACTAAGAACTATATATTCATTATTTCAATGTTTTTTTTCAAAGGTGTGTTTTGCACGGTATTAACAGTTACCTAGGACCAAGAGGGTTTAAACAGTACTAGCTAAACAAGTTCAACAGGTTTCTTTATTGCAGGATTTTTTAGCACTTTTAATATACTAATGTACGTTGCAAGCATTTAAGAAGGTTTTGCTTTTCAAACTTATGTGACTGTGGAACTTGTACGTATGGTGGAGTGAGTGAATGTGTGGGTGTGTATATGTGTGTATGAGTGTATATGTGTGTGTAGCATCCCCTTGGCCTAGAGTTCCACAGAACACCTGGGAGTATGTTACATCATCTCATAAATACTCACAATCTCTCAGAGAAACCAAGCCTCAGAGAGCTTAGAGCCTTGCCCACGGACAGGGTTTATAAGTGATGGAGTTGGGGGTCAGACTCAGCATTTGAAGGTCTGTCTGATTCCAAAACGCTTGCTCTTTCTGATAAATAAAAGTGCCCTTTTGCTGGATCATTTTTGGGCTGATTTGTTTTAGAGTCACCGAGTCTTCAATTCTTTCAGCCCTTTATGAGTTATTGAGTGCATTTTAAAGAGATATTTACCAAACTCCTCCATCTTGGCCAAGATGGCAGTTATATCTCTTCAAAGTTGATAACCTGTGCATTTGTAGGATCTGGGCAGTACGTGTCTATGCACACGTCAATATGTGCAGTGGCCTGTCCTTCATCCTTGGCCATGATACTACAGAGCATGGAAGAGGGGAGCAGATTTGGCTTCTAGCAAAAGAGTACACTCTGTGGTCAGGGGCTGCACCCAGGTCCTAACATCCCCATCATCACCACAGGGGACTTTTATCATGAAGGGGACCTGGCGGGTGACTCAATACTATTTAATCACAACCAGAAGATCTCATGGTAAAGCTAGCTAACCAACCTGGAGAATAAGGAAAACAATAATTCCAGTGACTATACCATTGTAAGCCAGGAAACGAATCATTTCATTTGAATTGAAATGCATCTGAATTCTTACAGCGACATAAAATTAGTTAATCAAAACTTATGAAGAGAACGCAGCCAGTTTTTAGTATTTCAGAAAGCCTAGTTTAAATGGATGAAACAAATATCTTACCTGGCCACCTGCAATTTCAGCTTTCACTTTAAAAGCAGAGAAACCATAAAAATCTAATATGAAGAACATTTCCATTAAATTAATTTTTTTTAAGCTGAAGAAATAAAGGCTAGGAACCTTTTCTTCAGGGAAATAACCCAGGGTATGAATCTCTAGTGGTAGCTTTGGAAAGGCAAAATATTTACCAGTTTCCATAGCTCTTGTTTATTTTACAAAATGCTCTCTGAAGACGTGAGCCTTTGTCGCCGGCTCAGAAGGAATCCAGAGCCGGAATCCAGAGCCCAGCACTGGCGGCCCCTCCTCGGAGCTGGGGGCGGGGGTGGAGGCGCCGTGCCCGGCGGGGGTGCCTGCACCACCCAGAAGGCAGCGCCTGGAGCCTCCCGCTTGCGCTTGTGTCTCGCTTGCGTCTTCCCTCAAACCCTCAGCTGCGGTGGGGAATGCCTGATGACCTCTGTGTCCCTTCTCTGATCTCGGGCTTTGAAGACTTCCATTTTATCGCGCGGTATTCTCCCTTTATCTTCTCTGTTTAACCTTTTAACGCCAGCTAGCCGTCACACCTGCTGCCTTGTCCCGGTTAGTAGTCAATGCCCAGCTCTGGAAGCGGAGCTCGCCTGTCCTGATGCAGGAGCGCCACCTGCTGGCCCGCTTGCCGCACAGCCCGGCACGTCAGGCCATTGCGGAGCTTAGCTTCAGCGGCAAAGGGCTTCTCCGTGGGCCCCCGAGTCAGTCCCTTGCCGCAGGTACGCCTCCCTAAAGCTTCCTGGCACAATGAAAATACCTGGAGGAAGAGGGCTGTGGTCCTGGTCATCTTGTGGTGTTGCCCACTCTCAGGATGGTTGGACAGTTGTACTATTTATTCTGAATTTAGGTATCTGAAGTCCACATTTAGAAAGAGGGGAAAACAACCCCAAAACACGTAAAAATATGACCCTCTCTTTCTCACTTCATTGCTTTTGCCATTTAAAAGTCCAAATAGCAGTCCTTTGATGTGCCATTTTCTTGGCATCCTCATGAGCGGCGGAGGTGAGCGGGAGAGGCCGTGTGGACAGAGGCTGGGGAAAGGGATCTGCCCACCTCTGGCCGCCCCTCCCTGCCCCCGCAGGGACAGCAGACTAGGGGTTGCGGTGGCCTTTCTCTCGGCCTCTTTTCTCGGACCCTCCCTCTCCGTCCTGCTCGCTGTCCCCAGGTCACCCTATGGAACACTCCTCTCTGAGGCATTGCCCTGCTTACAGAGCTTGAAGGCTGCACCGTGCCTGCCAAGTCAGCACAGCCTCCTGAAGGGAGCAGGGAAGGCTGCTGGGATTGTCCGCTGGCCTTCAGGACCTCCCTGCCTCTGCTGCCCGCCTGGAACCTTCTCCTCTCCTCTCTGACCAGGTCCTTCTCAGGTGGCCTTCATGAGGCCTCTCTGGAGCCCCCAGTCATAGCGGACTCTTCCTTTCTGCTCCTGTGGCTCTCCTTTATTTCATTTTAAGTAACAGTTTTATTGAGCTATAGTTGATGTCATTAACGGTGCCTGTTTAAAATCTGCAGTTTGATGAGTTTTGACATGTACACTTGTCTGCAAAACCGTCATCACCATCAAGATAACGAACATTTCCGTCGCTCCCAAAGTTTTCTTATGCCCTTAATACATCCCCCAACCACATCTCCCATCCCTGGCCCCTGGTCTGCTCTCTGTCACTATAGATTAGTTTACATTTTCTGTATTTTATATAAATGGGAGTCATACAATGTGTATTCCTTTTTTGTCTGTCTTCTTGCACTCAGAATAACACTTCTGAGATCACCCCTGTTGTGTGTTTCCATAGTTTGTTTTTAGGGCTGGATAGTATTCTGTGGTGTGGATGTATCACAATTTATTGATCTCGATCAACTTTGTCATGGATGCGTCTTATTTCCCCAGTTTGACTGTCAGCCACCTGAGGGCTGGGGCAGTGTGTTCAGTGACAGTAGCCCCTCGAGCCCCAGCCATTTAAGCTGGCTGCTGCAGGCACTGTGGTTACTGATGAGAGACATTTGGAGTACAGAGAGAGTGCGATGTTTGGGGCCAGGAGGCCAGGTTCTAATCCCAGGAGGCCAGGTTTGAATCCTGGCTGTACCGCCTGGCCAGGTTCCTTTCTGTGCCTCGCTGCCATTGACTGTAAATGAAGGCAATAACAGTACTTAACCTGATAAGGTTATTTTAAGGAGCAAAATGTGAATAAATGTAAATACCTTGAACCTATTTAATGCTGGCTTTTACTAGGAGACAACAGAGCACAGTGTTAAGAAGGTGGATTCTGGGTTCAAATCCTAGCTCTAAAGAAGTGCCTTAATTTTCTCATCTGACAAGTGGGGATAATAATAAAAACATCCTTGCCATAGGGTTGCAGTGAGGATTGAATGAGTAATTTATAGTACAAACCTTTAAACCAGTGGCACATAACTGCTGTTCTTCAAATGTTGGCCATTATTATTTACGGAGCAAGTGGGAGGTGCCAAGGGACAGATTAGAGGGTCATGGAGCAAGATGTGCGGGTAGGGGAGGTGATTTGCCCAGAGAACTTGAACTTCCTTCTTCCCAAAGGGCTGGTTGCTGAGCATGGAAGCAGATGGAGTAAGTAAGGCCTTCCTGACCTGGGAATTTCAGAGGCCTGTGGACTACTGGATAAGAATGTGTTTCGTTAGGGGTGATTTAACATGAATTTAATTTCAACTTTGAATTTAACTTGGTGGCTGAGTCTAGAGGGATTTTTTGCCCTAGCCCTGTAGTCCCGACCTGTGCCTGTTGGTCTCCCAGTGCTTAAGCGATCCCACGAGGTGGGCTTGAGTGCCCTCCCTTCAGCAGGGAAACTGAGGCACAGAGCTGTGAAGTGGACAGTGGAGTTTCGGGCTTCCTGACCTCAAGGCCCTTATGCTGTAGGGCTGGGCCCACCTCTGAGGAAGTCGCCCGACCAACCCAGTGAGCCCTTATCTGGGGAACTGCTCTCTGGTCCCTAAAATCACTGCCTGCACCACGATGTGACACTGTGCTGTCCTGTCTTGACTCTTCCTGCCACACTGTCTTAAATCAGTTCCAGAACTAAATGGAGCCTTTCCTCAGGCCACCCAGCTTCTCCTTTGGCTTGAGAAGTGGCCAGCGGCACCCTACAGGGATCCTGTTTCTCTTGCTCTGCTTAGTTTCAGTGCCACCAACAGAGAAGACTGCATTAGAAGCCCCCAAGTTTTCCAGAATCTGTAGTCTGTCATCCCCTGGGTTCACTAAGCAGTATGCGCAGGCCTTTCTGGGCACCCCGGTGCTTCTCAGAGCTTCCCCCGACCTTTCCCCACAGAGGGGTGGCGCAGGCACTGGCCCTGGCTGAGGGGAGACCCAGCTAGGGGTGGGGGAGGGCTCACTTCCTGCCACTCCAGGGCTGGGTGCCCTGAGCAGCCTGGGCCCTCTCTGAACCTCTTTTTCCCTCAGTTCCTGGAAACCTGGGTCCCGGACCACCAGCCCTGCCAGATCTGCATGTGCCTCAGTGGTCGGACGGTCAATTGCACATCACAGCCCTGCTCCACGGCCAGAGGTGAGCTCGGCCCCACTTGCTGCTCTGGGGAGATTTCCTCTACCCCACCTGCCCTTCCCGGTGCCAGGCCCCACTTCACCTTGCTGGGTTCGGGTCTCCTTTCTGCACCTGCAGAGGTTAACCCTGCCCTCTGTGTCCCTGTGGCCTGCGGACTCAGAGTCTCTGTGAGGGTTCATTTGAGGGGGTCAGCAGGAGGTGCTGGGGGCTCATCAGGGGTCCCACAGCTGCTCCCGCCTCTGCTGGTTTCCTGTGGGTCAGAGTCCACACCGTGTTAAGCGCCCCCAGGCCGTGTCCTTATTTGTTTCTCTGTCTTTGCGGCATTCTTCCCCTCCAGCTCCCACGTGCGGCCCATGTGAAGTGGCCCGTCTCCATCAGAGCGCAGACCAGTGCTGCCCGGAGTATGAGTGTGGTACGTGGCCCGCCTTGGGTGCTGCTCCCCCGCCCAGACCCCAGCCTCAGCCCCGGGTGAACGACGTGGGCATGCTGACAGGGGTGGCTGAGTGGAAGGGGGTGGGTGAGGCTGACTGGATTTTCCAAAAAAATGGGAAGAGCAACCTTTGGAAAATAGGATTTGCTTCCTAGAAAAATTCTGCAGTGAATTATTAAATGTGAGGTTTGAAAGCATTAAAAGAAGAAAGATAATCAGTGGTGTGGGGTGCGGAGTACACAGAGATTTACTGAAGAAAAAGCTATGCCAAAATAACCCATTTTCGTTTTCTATAAAATAATCTAAGGATGTAGGGAAGGTTGCAGAGGGAACCTTGATTTCAGTAAGTTACTTGTCAAAGAGTTTGATATCGGCTTGCAGACCCCACAGCAAGTGCTGGGCTGCATAATGGTTTACCTGAGCGAGTGCAGAGCTGATGTGATCGTGGTTAACATGACAGGATTGCACAGGGAGCCTGTCCGGCCTGTCCGGTGTGCCCATCAATCATATGGATGGAGACAGGCCTGCAAAACTGGCAGTGATGCAGATCTTCAAGGGAGAGCAAATAGATCAAGGGACAGTCCAAAGGTCTAAAAAGAATGAACTAGCCTGAGGGATCTATTTACATGATGAAATTTACTGGGGATAAACAGAGGTCCCTCAGAGGGAGATCTGACTTGAGAACAATTTGTATAAAATAGATCTTAGAACACTAACAGGAGAGAACTGGGAGATCCTTCTGTTCAAATCCCTCATTTTATGGGCATTATTAAGCTTCTGTAATGTGCCAGGTATTTTTCCTTCACTGGATTTCATGACATCCTTAGATTGACCCTATAGGGTAGACTTCCCACATAGCAGAAGACAAAATTGAGGCCTAGAAGCTTCCAGTGACCTTGAGGAGATCTGAAATTCTAGCAGTTGACAAGAGTAATCAGCATGAGCTTATCATATGACTGTGATCTGTCAATGGATCAATGGTCTATCAGTCATCTATCTATCTATCTATCTATCTATCTATATCTATTGTTTATCTATATCCCTCTCTCTCTTTCCCTTTATCTTATTATCATCATCTTTCCAAATGGGAAACGTCTGCATGACTAGGAACGCAGGGCACCGCTCACAGGTAATTCAAGAGTAACCCTGCTGAGCTCTGAGTGGACGTTCTTTCCTGGCCCTCAGTGTGTGACCAGGTGAGCTGTGACCAGTCCCCGGTACCTTTCTGTGAAGGAGGTTTCCAGCTGACACTGACCAATCCCGGCGAGTGCAAACCCGTCTTCACCTGTGGTAAAGTCTCTGTGGATGACGAGGGTGTGGGGGGGCCACTCTCTCTTGGCCTGGCCTGGGGAAGGCGTCTTGTATTGTAATTAGCTGACTTTGGGCTTGGGGTGTGTCTGGAAGGAGGGGTTAAGGTCGCACCTGGATTGAATTCTGCAGAACCCTCCCACTGGCGAGCTGCTGAAGGTGCGGTGGCTGTGGGCACAGCCACAGGCCCTGCCCTCCCGGGCTGTGTGACAGGCAGCTGGGGGTGTGAGGAAGGTTCTGATTCCATTTTCATTCATTCCCAGACTCCACACACCAGAGAGCAGGAAAAAGTCCCTTTGTTTGTTCTCAGCCCTGAATCTTACTCCCAAATTTATAGATTTCCCTGTCTGTATGCTTATGTATTTCATCCATAAATACTGTAATTTAAGCATAAGGTTGGACTAAACTGAGCCTTGTCAGGAAACTGAATCCTGTATTCAGCTATTGAGAAGACCCATTTAAGTCAAGTAGGGCTCCCATCCTGTTGGGTTGGACTCTCACTTGAGTTTCCAGATCAAGACCTCGAGGGCGAGGTGGACAATGTTGTATTTGAGGGAAGGTGGGAATTGGCAAAGAACCAGGGCTGGGATGTGGCACTGAAGCAACAACATTGTGGATTTGACAGGCTTGCAGAGGACCTAACACTGTAGGGGATTGTCCTGGGTGCAAAGGTGGGGGTGGGACCACACAAGCTCCCAGCACACAGACGTGCTGGCAGCGTGTGGTGTGCCTGTGTGGGTCTCCGATATTCCCATCCGCAGTCTTGGCGAGTTGGCAGCTGGAAGGACCCTACCCCTTCCAGATGTGCTGGGGAAGATGGCTGAGCAGGACGAGGCAGCCTTCACATCGCCTCCGCTAGAAGTCCTAGCCTCACCTTCCTCCGGTTGATAAGTTCTGATTTTCCTGCAGACTAACTGCTTTTTGGCATGACTGGGCATCAAATGCCCCACAGCTCCTGACCTGGGCTCACGTGCATTTATGACTTAATACTCTGGGTCTAGCATTCCCTGGGACCTTAGATCACAGCTGAACACCTCCCAGCCCAGGCTGAGTGCCATGCCGGTGTGACGGGGCTCAGGCGTCACCCTGTGCTGCTCCCCAGCCTGCAGGAAGGAAGAGTGCAAGAAGACACCCCCGCCCTCCTGCCCTCCGCACCGCACGCCAGCCCTTCGGGAGACCCAGTGCTGTGACCAGTACGAGTGTGCCTGCAACTGCGTCAACTCCACAGTGAGCTGCCCACTGGGCTACCTGGCCTCGACCGTCACCAACGACTGTGATTGCACCACGACAACCTGCTTCCCTGACAAGGTGGGGGCTGCTCAGCTCTGGCTGGAGAGGTGGCTGAACATTTGCTCCTCATGGGCTCTTTGCCAAGTTCACTGCTTCCTGCCCCACCGAGGGCTGTGCGGCTTGGTGGGTGAGCAGAGAGAGTCCCATCTCAGCCTGCAGGGTAACTTAATGAGCTCAGGAGATATTTACAGAGAGCCCACTAGGTGCTCAGCATGGCTGGGTATACGACACAGTCCCTACCTATAAAGAGTTTATTCTTTAGGTTAGCTAAGGAAACAATATGACCACATGGATTATTTAGAGACTAGTTGATAGTTCACTCATTTATTATTGCTATCAATTCATCCATTCATCCATCCATCCACCTAGTGATATTTCTGATTCAAATTTGGTTATGGGGTTTTACTGAATTTCTTTGATTTATACTTGTATCAGTTCTCTTCTGGGTTGAAAAATCTCAGTTTCCTAACGTAATTAACTGAACTATTTACTTGCTTTATCTTACAATAACTTTTGACAGCTCAAAAATAATAATGCTGATGTTACTACGCATGATTTAAGACTATTGGGAGAGGTTCAGGATTTCCTTGTGGTTCTCTTTATCCTAAGAATATAATTCATTAGGGATATATTGCTGAAATTCTGGGTTTTCAAGTCATTTGAAATAAGTATTTCCCTTGTGTGATTGTGCCATTGCCTTGATATCCAATTAATCAGGTATTTCAACTTCTTTTCCACTTTTAGAGGTTGTTTTCGATTTATTATTTTGCTATGTAAAACACCTAAATGATTCTAAAACCTAAATTATAAAACAAGACATATTCCTGGAAGTCTCACCTCTATCCCTTTTTCCTTTTTCTTGTTCCTTCTCTCCCCCTGCAATTTTCATTAGATTTTGGCATATCTTTCCATTTTTTTCTTTTTGGAAATATTAACAAATTACATATATAATATATTATATTAATAAATGCAATTATAAAATATATATTATGTAATATATCTATTATATAAATATATAATATTACACATATATACAATTTAAATATATAATAGTTTATATATGTAATATATTACAAATATATATTATATATATATTATAAATATTCCCATTTCTTACAGAAAAATGTATTATAAATTAAATTTTGATATTTTCTTTTCTCTTTTTTCACATAACAATATATGATAGAAATTATTTTGTATCAGTATATGGAGATCTATGATATTCCTTTTTACAACTGCATAGTACTCCATTACACAGATACACCTCAATTCATTCAGCAAGTCCCCTATTGATGGACATTTGAGCTGCTCCAATCTTTTGCTATTACCAAGAATGCTGTAACTACCACCCTTGTGCATCTGTCATTTTGTATTTTTGCCAGGCTGTCTTTTGGGATAGACTGCTAGAAGTGAGATTCTGAGTGACATTTTTTAGCAGGCTTCTTGATAGAAGAACACAAGATCTCATTCAATTGGTTTATTATACAGAAGCTGGAAGACTGTGCAGGGATAGGATAATGGTTTGGAAATATCTGGATGCCGTTACGTGAGTAAGTGTGGAGGACAGTGCAGAGCTTTGGAGAGCAGACTTGGGATTCATGTCAAAACTGTCATTAAGTCTCCTGATCAGGCAACTTCCTCAGCACCTCACTTCTACAAACAAAGCCTGAGCATGGTGTGCCACATGTATCCCAGGCTGTATGTGTTCTGATCCTCAGTCAGCCTTTGTCTTCTCATTTTCCATGTGCCTTCCGTAGCCTGTAGTGCTTTCAGGAGGGACCCCTCATCTCTTAAACACACCCTGTACTTCGTGCCTCAGACTCTTTGCTTGTTGTGTTCCTTGTCATTGGCAGGTCTCAAGGGAACACTATTCTGTAGCCCCTGCCCAATCCCCCTCACTGTCAACCCACTCGTATGGGACAGAGAGCCATCTGTGCATGGGCACTAAGTTCAAGGACTTTAGGGGTGTGGGAGTTAGGGTACAGCTCTCTGTGTGAGTGGGAGGGAGTAAATGCAGTTAGGGGAGCCAGTGTGTTATAGCCGAGCCTGTGGGCCATGGATCCACAGAGGTCCCTCCCAGGTTGGACTGGTGGGTAGGGAAAGGCAGAGGGCAGAGGGTAGAATGCACTTCATGAGCATCCTGCATGTGGGCAGAGCCCTCATTTGTTTTCTTTATTGCCGTGTTCTCAGCAACCACCACAGCTTCCAACACACAGAAGATGCTTCCACTTCTTGTTTAAATGAGCCACATGAGTTCACACACGGAAGCCTTGTGTCTGCAGGTGTGCGTCCACAGAGGCACCATCTACCCCGTGGGCCAATTCTGGGAGGAGGGCTGTGACGTGTGCACCTGCACGGACATGGAGGACGCGGTAATGGGCCTGCGCGTGGCCCAGTGCTCTCAGAAGCCCTGCGAGGACAGCTGCCGGGAGGTAAGGGGCTCAGAGGGGCTGCACGCTGCATGGGGCCAACCTAGGAAAGGGTGAGGAAGCCTCTTTAGCACCTTCTGGTTCAAGGCCAGAGGTGAGCGGCAAGGAGGTGAATGGGGCTGGGGCATGAGGAAAGGGCTGCTCTGTCCTCCCTCTGGATTCAGTCCTTGGCCATGTCTGGTGTGTGGTCTTGAGTCCAGAGAACTGTGGAATTGGTTTGAGCTGAGATGTGGAGTAAATGCCTACAAAAGAGAACTTGAGTTTTTCCTATTTCTTCTCTCCCCAGTCATCACCTTAGCCTATCCCTAGAACAGATGTATGTTCCCAATTTTCTGAGACTCTCCCTGTTTCAATGTCCTATATATATAGTGCTTCCACATAGATGGGTGATTTTTCAGACCATGTGTATAATTTGAGGTGTGGAAAACACAGATCACTTTCTCTTAATTCAGTTTTTCATTCTTCCTGTGCTGCCTGCCCCTCAGGCACCCAGGTGTCATGGGACACTCTACTCTTGCACACTTAAGATTGATCAGATCCAGAGAGAGAGGGAGCAGCTGTGTGCAGAAATACTGTAGGTCACATTCTGCTTGCTGGTAATGCATTATTGTCATTGCTGTGGGATTATCAGGAGATGATGATGCTAGACAGTAGTAGCTAGGGCAGACAAGTTCATATGCCTCGTGGTTGCTCCCAGAACAGCAGTGAACGTGATGCTCCTGATGCTGTTTTGAAAGTGCGTGATTTGATGGTGGACGGTGGGGCCTGAGTGTGAATCCAGAAGCGGAGCATCTGTTCAGGTCACCTGCTCCGTCGCTGCTTTGCTGGCAGTGAGCAGGAGTGGCATTGCTCAGTGCCCTTGGAGGGGGTGGTGCTGCGGTATGCCGCATGCCTTTGCAAGCTCTAAGTTTTGGAAGGCCATTGCCTCCATCTCTTCCCAGAGGCCATGGAGGCAATGCTATCAAGTAAAGAGACTGCTGGCTAGAGGTCAGTTTTTATAAAATTGGCACCCGGTATACTTTGTGTCTCAGGAGGGAGTTCTGATTGCAAAGAACATAATCCCCTCAAAATCCACTAGATAAAGTAAAAAGGGGTTTATGGAAAAGACAGGGGAGTCTCTCAGACAAGAAGTGCAGGACACTTGAGTGACTCTGTGGCCACAGGGCATTGCTCTCCACTTGCTACACCATCCTGTCCTGGCTTCTCTCTGTCCATCTGCTCCAGATGCTCCCTGCAGGCCAGCTTCCTCTGGGAAGGAGTTTTGCTTTCATTTGCATATGCCTTTATTGAATCTGGCTTCAACTCAACGTGCCTCTTCAGATTCAGGGATCATCCCTGTCCAATCTAACGTATTCCATCTTTGTGTCCCATAGATTAACTTCTTAAGGAGAGAATTGGTGGGCCCAGCACAGCCCATGGATTGGGTCCTCTGTCCAGTCCCCCGCTGTGGTCCAGCCAGCTTCAGGGGCGGTGCAGGTCATGTGCTGTATACCCGGCTGACTAGAGGTTGTGGTGCTGGAGGCAGTTTCAGAAAGAAGCTGGGCCCAGGGGCAGGCGAGTGAGCAGAGGGTTAGTCAAAGCTGAGGGGCCGTGGGAGGCTGGGCTTCGGTGTGTATCTGCGTGGTGTGCTGGGTTGAGGCGGGAGCGTCAGGGACTGAGACGACCTCAGACTTCGTTTTTCAGATGGTAGCACCAGCTTTGTCCTGTCGCACCAGAGACACTGGGGCTCACCCACTGGAATTCATTTGCTATCTAGGTTGTGACAAAAACAAAAACAAAAACAAAAAACCACATAGAATAACATTAGCACATTAACCTCTGATTTTCCTTCCTGATGCCTTCCCGGCGCCCCCCACCCCCCGCCCCGGGGACTGCTCTTCATGCCAGAAATGTGATGTGGAGCAGCAAAGGGCATTGTGGGCTTCCCATGGGGTTTCATAGGTGGGCCTGTGGCCTACTTGCTTCTGTGTTGACAGCAAGAGAAATTCCTGCTCCTTGGTATAAACCCTGGAGGAGTTTTTCTGTGAAGGCCTATGACCACCTGATTCCCCACCCTTAGGCCCAGAATCAGAGTAAGTCCTGGCTCTAGGAACTGTGTCCTGAGGGACTGAATATGAGGCACTAGATTTTATTCATTCTCACAGTCCTCTTCCAGGAGGAGGAAGACGCAGGGCTGTTCTTCTCACTTGTCGGACCGAAAGCAGAGGACTAGCACAGGGCTCGACGTTGGCCGTAGCTGTGCGGCCTGACTGAGGCCGGCAGACCTGGAGTGCCCTGGCTCCTTGCCCGGGGTCTCTTCTCTCAGGCCACACCAGCACTACAAGGGCCAGTCTGGCCCCGTGAAGGGACACTGAAGGGTGCAGTGCTCCGTGCCTCCCACCTCCACGTCGGCTACGGCCCTTGTGTTTAAAGGACCGGGCTGCTAAATAAATTAAGAATTAATTTTTCAGTGGCATCTGTCTCTAGCTTAGGTGGATATTAGACCTACTTAATTCCACTCTTAAGTGGGGAGCCAGGGAGGACAGGATGGAGAGGAGAGTAAGGAGGAGGGTCTGAGATGTATATTTGAACCTATATAAACTACAAGACTGGGAGGAGTACGAGAAAAGGAGAGCTGGGCAGGTCGGATGAGCCCTGGCTGCGTAGCGGGAAGACGGGGATGTTGGAGGCATGGGGGGGAATCTTAGGATGGCAGCCTGGAAATTCGGTGGTACAGATAGGAATACCTGAGCATGAGAAGTTGGTGGGTTTTGGAAACAGGCAGCTGACCTGGGAGTCACCCCACGTGTGGATGATGTGTTTGCCTGTGGTTGGAGGCAGCAGAAAACATGAAGACTGTGTAAATCCAGGTCTCCCAGCATTCTAGAGGGGCCACAGGATGATTATAGGTCCCCAGGGATTAATAACCCTCTTCCATGCTCCCTTCATTCTTGCCTTCTTTCACGGCACTTTGTATATTCTGCCTTGGAGTAGAGGGGGTCTAGGTCATATCATCTCAATCTGTTGGCTCCTCCAAAGTACTAAGTATGTCACAGGTGTACAGTAAATGACTAGAATCTCAGTTGATAAAAGATGGGGGACAGCTCCCTGGGCATCGCTGTGACGTGGGTCGGGACGTAAGTTGGTCCCACGGAGATGGTGGGAAGTTGAGCCATATCCGTGGAGTGCTTGTGCCCCCAGAGAGAGGCTCCAGAGAGGCTGATACCCAGTGCTGTGCGCATCTTCCCTCTTGGCCTGCTTCTGAGTGCCTGGGGAGCAGAGCCCCCACCCCCAAACTGAACAAGGGCAGTACCGCTTCTCTCCCAAGGACAGGGCCCCAAGACGAAGTGTGGCCCCTGGGTTCCCTCCCGGGGCTCCTGGGACAAACACACACATCATTGTTTGGCCTGTTCTCTGTGCACGGCTTCGGAGTTCCCAGTGGAGGGTTTCAATCCAAGTTCTTAATGCTTTGGCCAGACTGGGGGACCTCCAAGAGGCAAGACGGGCTGGCAGACTTCCAGCAGGCTGGTCCCCCTGCAGGCTTTCTGGGGAAGGTTGGTCTCTGTTGCTCTCATCTCACTGTGCCCCATAAACTACTAGACGAATGTCACATCACCGTGGGGACACCCAGCACTGTGCGTGGGTGCGAGGTCTTGGCATCAAGGTATTCATCTCACAGAGGCGATCGGGCCTGTTAGAGCCAAGACCACCTCCCAGGCATCCTGCATGTTCTGCCCCGGTCAGTGAAGTGCCCTGGATTTGACCATAATCAAGGTCAGGCCAGCTGGCTGCTACTGAGTGGCCGCTGGCCTGTCTTCGGCACTCCCACGGGCTGGATGTGGGTCTTCGAGGGAGGAGGGCAGGGTGCAGCCCTTCAGCTGGAGCGGGGCCTAGCTCAGTGCCTGCACGGCGGGGGCTGCCCCACCTCTCCTCAGCATGGTCCTGAGGCCGGTGGGTGGCACGGCTGGAGATGCCCAGTCTGGCTGCCTCTCTGGAAGCCCCAGGGCCCAGTGCACAGCAGGCGCTTGACGAGGGCATCTGTGTCTTGGGGTGGCCTGTCCTCACACGCTGTTCTGTACATTTTCCAGGGCTTCACTTACATCCTCCATGAAGGTGAATGCTGTGGGAAGTGTCTGCCGTCTGCCTGTGAGGTGGTGACTGCCTCACCACGCGGGGACTTCCAGTCTCACTGGAAGAACGTAGGTCTGGGCCCTGGATGGGTGTGAGGAGCACTGGCCTTCCCAGCCTGGGTGTCCCCTCTGGGGGCGGCGCTGGCCTTGATGCCATCTGTACTCCAGAGAGTCCCTCTGCTTCCCTTTGATTTGAGCAGGGTGCTGACTCTGACTGTGGCTGCTATCCAGATGTCAGCTGGGGTCGCCCTGTCCCTTAGGAACTAGTTAGCTTGCCTCTGACGTCCCATTTGTGGATTTTGGGAGAAGCCCAGTTCCTTCCCTGGGCGCCTGTGAACTCCTGTGGGATTTATTATTTCCTGCTGGCCCGGGAATCTGAGGTCCTGCTCTCCCCGTGTGCTCAGTGTGGGAAAGGCCTGGCCACCCCTCCAAAGCTCCACAAGATGGCTCTGTGCCACCATGACCCAGGCAGCCTCCTCCAGCCTTTGAACTGATTTTCATGCCAGAAATGTATGTCCCAGAGAAGCCCCCAAAGTCCCCGAGCTATTTCCGCCACTTGGCTGTAGCATCTTGCCATGCTGGCAGCCCCCCACCTCTTCACCCTGCGGTTTCCGTCCTGGCTCCCAAGCCCAGCACCTTGGCTCTCCTAGAGCAGAGCAGCTTCTCAGCCTCCGCTACGGCCTCAGGCTCCCGCACTGGATGCTTATCAAGCCATTTTCTGAAGCCCAGAGGATTCCCTCCTTGGGAATTTTGGTCCAGATGCTGGGGAAGTGACAATTCTTTCACTCTGATTCATAAGGAGGAAGCGGGCGGGGCCGGGCCCTGGGGGTGCAGGGGGCTCTGGAAGAGTAGGAGGGGCACCTGCTGGGCATGCGCTTCCGTGTCCTTCCAGTAAGACCCAAATGCACTGTGCTGGAATGAAGGCTAAGGGTTGACTGTCTTGCTCCAGACCCGCCCATCTCCTCCTCCGCCAGGCCCTGCTCCTCGGTGGTGATAACGGAATGACTCCCTGGGTTTTTCCACCAGGGCTTCCACCTCCTCCTTCCAGCCCAAGTCGCCTGTGGATCCCCTGCCCTGGGTCCCTGCTCCCCATCCATTCTGGAACGAGGCCAGTCTTACTCTCCCTTTCAGGGTCCAGCTCAGCTCAGACGCTGCTCCATCACGGTGGGGGCTGACAGCTGGTCCCTGTGAGGCTCAGTATGCGGTCCCCTCAGCCCCTGGAGGCTCTCATCTCCCTCTGGGGCTCACACAGCCCTGACCACATCAGGGTTACAAATATAAAGGGACCTGAGTTTCTTCAGTTCAAATCTGCCTCTTAGCTGAAAGACTTGGGGGTCAGCAGTGGCTCTGCCACTGCTGTTGGGAGCATGTCAGGGACCAGCGATGTGGGAAAGGGTCCTCCTGATGCATCCCGGGGCCTGGGCTCAGCAGGTGAATAACCAGAGGGGAGAGGCCTGGAGGGAGGCAGGCCTGCCGTGGGTGTCAGAAATGGAGGTGAAGAGAGTGGCTGCACAGGTCTGGCATTTTCTACACCTCTTCTGGAAGAGAAGGAGGTGAGAGAGGGCCAGAAGCAGGCAGGCACAGTGCACCTGTTTATGCACCGGCAGATGGCCTGCAAGACAGTGCTGGAAGAAACACATTCTCCAGGCAGATGCTCCACATGAGCCATGTAGTGCCTCTGGCCCATGGGGCCAGCCCTGGGGCCAGCCCCCACCCCCCATCTGCAGGCCTGGAAGCCTCAGGGACAGCTGCAGTGCTGTGGGCTCAGATGCCACATCCCAGCCTCTCGATATTTCCCCTGCGAGTGGGAAGTAGCCCTGAGCTGGGAAATGGGTTGAGTTCCCTTCCCTGTCTCCTCTCTGCTGGCCCTGCTGCTGCTCTATAGGCAGAGTGCCCAGCTCACAGGCAGTGCTGTGGGGGAGGAGGCCCTGCCCTGAGGAGCCTGCTCAGGAAGTGAAGGCTGCATGGGTAGGAGAGCATGTGCTCTGAGCAGGACCTGGGTCAGGGTGACTCTGGCCTGCTCACTGAGGGACCTGGGGTGAGCCCTGCTACTTCCTGGCATGGGCCTCACCCTCTGAGCCCCAAAGGCTCCCTGAGAGCCCAGTACCCTCCCACTGGGACCCCACCCAAGCCCTGACCGACTCCAGTGCTCTAACTACAGGTTGGGTCTTACTGGTCATCCCCTGAAAACCCCTGCATCATCTATGAGTGTGTCCAAGTGAAGGAGCAGGTCTTTGTGGAACAGCGGAACGTCTCCTGTCCCCAGCTGGTGGTCCCCAGCTGCCCCGTGGGCTTCCATCTGAGCTGTAAGACCTCAGAGTGTTGCCCTGCCTGTCACTGTGGTAAGGCATTGCCCTCTGGGGCCCCACCTTCAAGCCTCTTTGCACTAAGGGCTCCTGAGCTCTTTGCCTTTTTAGCAACTTTGGGAAATGGGCAGGTCCAAAGTTTTCCCCTCTGTCCCTAATGCTTTTATGGGAAAGCACTGTGCTCGGTGGTGGCTTTACACCCTTACCTCATGTCATCTACAGGACAGTAGCAGATGCACCTCCCTTTGCTCCCTGAGTTAGTGGGTGGCCCCACTGGGACTGGATCCCAGACCTCTCTGAGTCTAGAGCCCATCTTGCCAGTCATTTGCAGTATTGTTCTGTTGGGGAAGGTGTTCCAAATTCCCACCCCTCACCCTGCCAACAGACAGGCAGCAGTAATGACAGACAACTCTCTCCACCACCTGCTCTGAACTCTGCATGATTCTCTCTTGGGACTGGACATTTCCAGAATAGAATATATTCTTTTCTAAGCTCAAGCTTCCTCCACTCAGCCCCTAAGTGTGAACCACTCAGACAGGTGCTGTCGCCTCGGGGACCTCAGGGGTCTTCTCACTGTGTGCTCGCTGCCTGCAGGTCTACACTCCTGGCAGGCCTGGGCACAGTGAGCCTGCCGTGTGCAGTGGCGGTGGGACCCACAGTGCCTGGGCCGGGGTGGGGAGAGGGGTGGGACCGGGAGGAGAGGACCCTGCAGGGATGGGCCTGTGTGCCAGGTTTTGCCAGAGTGTTCCACACACTCGCGCTCCGCCCTTCTCTCTCTGACAGAGCCCGTGGAGGCCTGCGTGTTCAATGGCACCATCATCGCGGTGAGTGGCCGCCTTCTTCTGCAGGGCGAGCTGGGGGGCAGGGGTGGCTGCTCAGCCATTCTGAACTGGAAATGGAAGGAACCAGTTAGACCCATCCCCATGGCGCTTCCCGTTGCCCCCGGGGCTTCCCAAGCATCCGGGTCCTCTAAGGGCCCGCTGTCTAGCGCTCACCGCCCGGCCCTTACCCCAGACACGCGAGCATTTCTGCCTCCGAGAAGCACTCTGATGTCATTGCACAAGCTTAGGTCTGTCCCCTCCCCCACTGCTCCGGCTCCCTCCCAGGCCCTCCTACCACCGCAGTACTCCAGGTGGGGGTCAGGGAAGGGAGCCGGCTGCTGGAGACGGGAGGGGTGGCAGGGAGATGGCTGGCGGCCTGACCCATTCCTAGGCAGCCGCTGAGGTGAGTGGAAGGGCCAGGGGCTCGGGGTGCTGGAGGCTGACCCTGGTGCCTCTGCTTCCAGCCCGGAAGGAGCCTGATGATCGACGTGTGCACCACTTGCCACTGCACTGTCCAGGTGGGGGTCATCTCTGGGTTCAAGCTGGAGTGCAGGAAGACCACCTGCCAGGACTGCCCCCAGGTGAGAGAGGGTGTTGGGGACCCAGGGGTGATTGGATACTTGTGGGACACAAGCAATGGCACCTCACCAGGACCTTTAAATAAAGCTTTGTTATTTTCTGAATATGGACAATATTTGACAACTGTAACAAACAGACTAACAGTTATTTACCCAAATTGCAGCTCTCAGAAATAATTGTAATTTAGTTTTGTAAATTTTAAACATTTTCTTCCTGTGTTTTAAAAATAAACGCTATACAAGGTTTATGATACCATATTTATCTGTATACACAGTTTTGTATTCCTTGTGATACACCATTTTAAGAAACATCACCACCATTCTTTGTAAACATTAAAAATTAGTTAGTCCACAAATATTTCTCAGATACTATGTGCAAAGTTCTACTCCCTATTCCTTGGGGTGAGTGTGCCTCAACACAAACTTCTTATTGGACATTTAGGTGGTTTAAAATATGTCACCGTGTTTTTGCGGGTCACAGTGACTGTGCTCTGAATAATCTCCTAAGGGTGTATTCTGAGAGGTGGAATCCTGATTTCTAGTTTGGTAGATGAAAACCATCACCGTTTTAATTACAACTCCTAGCCCCGCCTCACAGGGCTGAACCTAAGCTCAGGGCGATGCCCTTGGCTTCTTCCTCAAACTGCCTTTTGTGTCTGGGGCTCCTGCTGTTTTAGAAAATACAGTTGGTGAGATGAGCTTCTTGTGAGCTAGATGCACAGAATGTGCTAAGAGCTCCCGCAGAAGGTGCAAAGGGAGGGCTTCTCCCGTCCACTGGGAGTAGAGCAGGCGGGGCCTGGGGCAGAGTCTGGCGAGGAGTCCCTCCTAAGAGGAGCTGTCCAGCCGGCCACCAGGGCAGAGGATGGCTGGAGGTGGGTGGGGGGGGCACTGGCGGCGATACTAGTAATGGGACACACTGGTGAGGGTGCTTTACACTCTCAAGGACAATGGCGCGGTCTGCATGTGTTCTCTGTGGCACTTGGCACAGTGCTCTGGTCAAAGTTGGGGCTTAAAAAAGTACATGTAGAATGAATGGATCTATAGGCGACAGCTACTTCTCATAGAACGGTTCAGAGAGAACATTTCCACCTCAATTAGAAGCCAACTAAGAATGTTTTTTAAAAAAATTTATTTTGATATCATTAATTTACAATTACATGAGGAACATCATGTTTACTAGACTACCCCCTTCACCAAGTCCCCCCAACATACCCCATTAGTCACTGTCCATCAGTGTAGTAAGATGCTGTAAAATCACTACTTGTCTTCTCTGTGTTGCACAGCCTTCCCCGTGCCCCCCCAACATTATACATGCTAATCGTAATGTCCCCTTTCTTCTTCCCCCACTTTCTCCCTCCCTTCCCACCCATCCTCCCCAGTCCCTTTCCCTTTGGTAACTGTTAGTCCATTCTTGGGTTCTGTGATTCTGCTGCTGTTTTGTTCCTTCAGTTTTTCTTTGTTCTTATACTCCACATATGAGTGAAATCATGTAGTACTTGGCTTTCTCCGCCTGGCTTATTTCACTGAGCATAATACCCTCTTAGCTCCATCCATGTTGTTGCAAATGGTAGATTTGTTTTCTTCTTATGGCTGAATAATATTCCATTGTGTATATGTACCACATCTTCTTTATCCATTCATCTACTGATGGACACTTAGGTTGCTTCCATTTCTTGGCTATTGTAAATAGTGCTGCGATAAACATAGGGGTGCATCTGTCTTTTTCAAATTGGGCTGCTGCATTCTTAGGGTATCCTAGGAGTGGGATTCTTGGGTCAAATGGTATTTCTATTTTGAGCATTTTGAGGAACCTCCATACTGCTTTCCACAATGGTTGAACTAATTTACATCCCCACCAGCAGTGTAGGAGGGTTCCCCTTTCTCCACAACCTCGCCAACATTTGTTGTTTGTCTTTTGGATGGTGGCAATCCTTACTGGTGTGAGGTGAAATCTCACTGTGGTTTTAATTTGCATTTCTCTGAAGACTAGTGATGTGGAACATCTTTTCATGTGTCTATTGGTCATCAGAATTTCTTCTTTGGAGAACTGTCCTTTCAGCTCCTCTGCCCATTTTTAAATTGGATTATTTGCTTTTTGTTTGTTGAGGTGTGTGAGCTCTTTAAATATTTTGGATGTCAACCCTTTATTGGATCTGTCATTTATGAATATATTCTCCCATACTGTAGGATACCTTTTTGTTCTATTGATGGTGTCCTTTGCTGTACAGAAGCTTTTCAGCTTGATATTGTCCCACTTGTTCATTTTTGCTTTTGTTTCCCTTGTCTGGGGAGATTATGTTCATGACGAGTCGTTCATGTTTATGTCCAAGAGATTTTTACCTATGTTTTTTTCCAAGAGTTTAATGGTTTCATGACTTACACTCAGGTCTTTGATCCATTTTGAATTTACTTTTGTGTATGGGGTTAAACAGTGATCCAGTTTCATTCTCTTACATGGAGCTGTCCAGTTTTGCCAGCACCATCTGTTGAAGAGACTGTCATTTCCCCATTGTATGTCCATGGCTCCTTTATCATGTATTAATTGACCATATATGTTTGGGTTAATGTCTGGAGTCTCTATTCTGTTCCACTGGTCTGTGGCTCTGTTCTTGTGCCAGTACCAAATTGTCTTGATTACTGTGGCTTTGAGTAGAGCTTGAAGTTGGGGAGCGAGATCCCCCCCACTTTATTCTTTCTTCTCAGGATTGCTTTGGCTATTCAGGGTCTTTGGTGTTTCCATATGAATTTTAGAACTATTTGTTCCAGTTCATTGAAGAATGCTGTTGGTAATTTGATAGGGATTGCATTAAATATGTCCTACTTGATGTTTTAGGGTTTGGGGTGCAGTTGTGTGTGTGTGTGTGTGTGTGTGTGTGTGTGTGTGTGTGTGTGTGTGTGACAACTTTCCTAGACTACATCTGGGCTTGAATATGGAACAGCCTACGGCTGTCTGGAGTTTGTGGCTCCCTTGTTACCTTGGCTGCACTTTAAACATGGTAATGCAGCAAGAGGGCCACCCCAACGCTGGCCTGCGGGGAAGCCTCCCAGAGGAGCAGCCTGCTAACTCTAACAGCGCCCTCGGGTGGCCAGATGAAGGCAGGGCAACCTCTTCTGTGTCCACAGAAATCCAGCTTTAGAACCCTGTCTAGATACAGGTTCCTAAATATGTTTACATCCACGGTCCCTTTTGTTTTGTGCACTCTTTTCCTCCCAGACTCAGATACACCCCCAGGGTAGAGTACCCACTTCCTTCCTTTCAAGAACCCCTTCATTAGCTCTCCTTCTATGTATCTCTCAAGCTTTGTTGAAAACTGCCTGGTTGCCCCCATTCTAGCTCAGTGTCCTTAACGGTCTTGTCCTGCTCCTTTGTCATGAAGGGTCTAGAGGGCCTCGTGCAGGTGGGAGGGCTGTGGCGAACCAAGTTTAGGCAGGTTTGCATGAAATGCCTGCCTCAGACTGAAGCGTTAGCGTCCCAGAGGTGGGAGCCCTGCACCCTCCCAGGGGACTTGAGGCTGAAGCCTAAATGGAGACCGGCTGAAGGGGGTTTGTGCTGGGGGGTGGCAGAGATGAACTCTCAAGGAAAATATGAGGAAGAGAGGCCGTCTGGATGTGGAACGCTGAGAAGACATCCCTGAAAGGGGGATCCCATGAGCTGATCTTGAGCAATGGTTGAATGTAGAATAGGGGCCTTTCCAGGAAGGAGGATGGGGAGCTGACTGGCAGATGGAAGCAAGGGTTAGAGAAGGACCACAGGGAGGGTGAGACTGGAAGGCCTCGAGCAGCTAATGCAATTTATGGAAAGGGCTTGGAGACACGTGCAGGGCAGGGGGATGACTGGGTGAGACAGGCCGGACTTACTGGCTGATCAGACCTCGACGTGAGCTCGGTGGCTTGCTGGCAACGTGACTTGGCCTGCAGGGGAAGTGGCTGCTCCTGACTGGATGTTCTGGGGAAATCCCACTCAGCAGTGTCCTCCTATGGGGTGTGTGTGGTGGTATATGGAACACACCTTGCTGTTGCAGTGGCTGGAAAGCCCAGCAGGCCCTGTCACCTGACCTGGCTTGCCTTCCAGGGTAGTGGGCAGCCCAGGGTCTGTGTTCTGTGTTTACTCCTGTAGGTGGGTTCTGCACCCTCCTCTCCTCCTCCCTTCCTCTTGCCCAACTCCAGAATCATTGCCCTTTCTTATTACCTGCCACTCTGTCTCCCTTTTCTTCCTGTTCTTTCTCCTCCCATAATGCCCCCTATCTTTCCCTATTCTGGGCTTGACTGTGTCCTCTGCCTCTCTGGTGTGTGGATTTTGCCTCTACTGCCCCTGTCCCTTTCCTTAGCAGCCCCCCACCATGTGCCTCTCATCCTTACTTCCCCTGCAAAGATTCTGTCCATCTTCCTCTCCTTGGGCCTGCTGAGCAGAAGGTACATCCTACATCCTTTTCTCTTCAAACACCCAAACATGCCCAAATCCACACTCCCAAGAAATCCTGCCTGAGTTAAGCCCTATTTTATTCTCTCCTTCTGACTATACCAATGCACTCTCACTCCTACTTTTCATTCCCTCTCATTCTTCCTCTCCCATTTACCACACCTTCTTTCCTTTCTGTCCCACACCTTCTGGGAGTGGGAAGCACAGTTCACAGCTCACCAGTGAAAGACAACCTGATGGTGTCCTTCCCCCTGGAGTGGTGGTCTGGGCCCAGTTACCCTGATTTTGTGCTGAGCTCTGTACTCACTGGCTTTCTCTATAGCCCACTCCTTGGAGACCCATTGAATTCAGAAGCTTGGTTTATGAAAAGCAGATCGTTAAATCCATTCCTGAGCAAGTTCTGACTTCACATGTTGCCTCCTGGTTAGGAGCATTTGATCCATGTACACTCCAAACTGAGGCTCCTATTAGAAAAACCTCAGGATCCCAATGAATGAATCTCTAAGAGGTTATTACTAAATGTGACAAAATGACATCATATTCAAATAACTTCTCACATAACTAAATTTATTCTTTAAAACTTTTTTGGATTATGCCTTCCTCTTTTATTTTTTGGAGTGGCAGGGAGAGTTAAAACAAGTTTAATTTTAATGCAGTGATGAGACAGCTGATGGTAGCTTTTTGATTCTTATTTCATTAACATTGTTTCAAATCCTCTTCTCTTAAAAAGATGTTGCCTCCCAAATCTGGGGGCATTTTTGAAAGTGAAATCCTGGTGTCAGAAGCTGCCCATCTTTCAAATGCAGGTATAAATGAAGGGCCCTGGCTTTAAGCCACTTCCAAGGAGTTCCTAGCTGAACTCATCTCAGTGAATGCAGGAGTGCCTGAGTCAGGTGCTACAGATACAATGATGAATAGCATAGACATAGTTTGGAATTTATATGTCTCTCAGAGAGAACAAAAACCACCTAAACAGACAAGTGAAAATTTCAAGTTATGTTAAGTGTTATGAACATAGAGAGAGAGAAAGAGAGAGAGAGAGAGAGAGAGTGTGTGTGTGTGTGTGTGTGTGTGTGTGTTGGGAGACCTCTCTGAAGAATGATATTTAAAATGATTGCTAAAGGGTAAGAAATAGTTACTTATACAAGGTGTGGGGAAG
The DNA here is from genome assembly GCF_030020395.1 of Manis pentadactyla. Classification (NCBI taxonomy): domain Eukaryota; kingdom Metazoa; phylum Chordata; class Mammalia; order Pholidota; family Manidae; genus Manis; species Manis pentadactyla. The sequence continues at coordinate 63,742,591 of NC_080032.1, read as the reverse complement.
AGCATTCCAGGTAGAGGGAACAGCATACAAAAAGGCTCTCAAGTGGGGAGGTTGGCTTATTCATGCTCCTAGAAGATGCATGGGGGTGGATTGGCAAGAGCAAGGGGGCAGTGGTGTAAGATAAGGTCAGTAAATTAGGAAAAAACCATGTTGGGCTTGTAAAACATGTAAAGACTGTATTTTATTCTAAATGCAATGGAAAGTCATAGAAAGTGTTATTTAAAAAATTTTTTAAAAATAAGGTATAGTTTACCTGCAATAAAATGCACTGATATTAAGTATATATTTTGATGAGATTTGATAAATGTATAAACCCATGTAACCACTAAATAGTAATACAAAGAAATACAGCTAAAAAGCTAATAGAGGAGATAAAACAAAATGCTAAAAGACAAAAGCTTGATTAAATTAAGGCAGAAAATAATTAGCAATAGAAAGAAAAAGAGAAGACAACAAATAAAATGATTAGCAAAATGGTACATTTAAATCGAACCATACTGATACTTACATTAAATGTAAATGAGTGCAACAAAATCCCAATTAAAAATGGATGTTGTCAAACTTGAGTTTGAGAAAAAGCAAGACTCAACAAGTAGCTGTTCACAAGAGGTGCACTTTCAACTTGAAGAGACAGACAGGTTGAAAATAAAAGATGGAAAAAAATAAACCAGGTGAACACTAAGAATAAGAAAGCAGAGATGAGTATATTAATACCAAACAAAACAGACTTTCAGATGAGGAATGTTACCGAAAATAAAGAAGGTTATTTCAAAATGATAAAAGAATAGATTTATCAGAAGACATGAGAATTCTAAATGTGTGTGCATCTGATGGCAGAGCTTCTAATACATGAAGCAAAAATTGGCAGAACTAGAGGGAGAAATTGGTCTACCCTTTTTCTTAGCCAGTAATTTTAATGTTTTCCTGTCAGTAATTGATAGAACAAATAGGAAGAAAATCAGTAAGGATATAGAAGTTTTGGAAAACTTTTATCAGCCAACTTGACCTAATTGAAAGTAATAGACTACCACACTCTAAATCTGCAGAACCTACATTCTTCTCAAGCACATGGAATTTTCATGTATCTTTACCAAATTCTGGGCCATAAAAAGAAGTCAATAAATGTCAAAAATTTGAAATCGTATAGAATATATTTTATGACCACAATTAAGTTGAAATTAGTAACATTAAAGTATTTAGAAACACTCCCATCCTCCCAAATATTTGGAAATTCAATAAAATACTTAAAAATAATCCATGAATCAATGAAGAAATCACAAGGGAAATATACATTTTTTGATTTAGAGATAATAGTAGCTACTCTAGAGATTATAAGATGCATCCTTGACTTATCACAGCCTACCATGATTTAATAATATACCACTTCATGTACTCTTTCTCCTGTGCTTTATGGTATAGTTGCACATGCAGATAAGTTCACAAGACATTGTTATTATTTTTGCTTTACACAGTAAATTGTCTTTTACAGAATTTAAGAACCAAAAGTGATATTTTATATTTACTGACATATTTATAATTTCAGTGCTCTTCCTGCCTGTGTATTATGAATTTCCATGTTACATTATTTTCCTTTTCAGCTTGAAGACTCCTTTTAGCCCTTCTTTTAGTGCGGGCCAGATGGCAATTCATTTCTTAGATTTCCCTTATCTGAAATGTCTTTATTTTGCTTTCATTTACTAAATATAGAGTTCTAGGTTGCTAGGTTGAAGGTTTTTTTTTTTAATCACTTTAAATATGTTGTTCCATTGTCTTCTGTCTTGTATTGTTCTTGATGATAAGTTAGCTGTCATTTTTATCATTGTTCTCTTGTATGCACCCCCAAACCTTCTCCTATTGCCTGCTTTCAACAGGTTTTCTTTATTTTTGGTTTTCAGAAATTCAAGTATATGCTTAAGAATAGTTTGGTTTATATTTTTCCTAATTTGGATTCATAGAGCTTTCTGGACCTGAGTTGATTTTTTGATGACTTGGGGAAAATTTCAGCTATTATTTCTTTAATTTGTTTCTGCTCCTTTTTCTCTCTCCTGTCTTTCTGGGGCTCTAATAACATGGATATTAGTCTACTTGCTACTGTTCTGCAGGTCACTGGGGCTCTGTGTATTTTTTCCATTTTTCTTCCCTATGCTTGAGTTTGGACAATTTCTATTGATCAGTCTTAAAATTCACTGATTCTTTCTTTTCTTCAGTTAATTCAATCCAGTGAGTTTTTGATTTAGGGTATCATGTTCTAGTATTTCTATCTGATCTTGTTTGAAGTTTTCAGGTTGCTCCTAAAACTCCCCATTTCTTTTTCCATTAAATGCATTTTTTTCCCTCTAGACTCTTTAACATATTTATTTTAATTACAGCATTCCCCTTTATCCATGGTTGTGCTTTCTACAGTTTCAGTTACTTGTGGTCAACTCTAGTCCAGAAACAGATGATCCTCCTTCTGATATGTTGTCAGAAGGTTATTAGTAGCCTAATGCTATGTCACAGTGCTTACAGTACTCACCACACTTCATCTCATCTTGTAGGCATTTTATGATCTCACATCGTCACAAGAAGAAAGGTGAGAACATTACAATAAGATATTTTGAGAGAGAGAGAGACCACATTTAATAATACTTTTATTACAGTATATTGTTATACTTGCTCTATTTTATTATTAGTTATCTTACTGTGCCTAATTTATAAATTAAACTTTATCATAGGTATGTATGCATAGGAAAAATCATAGGACATATAGGGTTTGGTACTGTCCATGGCTTCAGGCATCTACTGTGGGTTTTGGAACATACCTCCATGGAGAAGGGGGGACTACTGTGTTTTAAAGTTCCTGCCTGCTAACTGCAGTATCAGGGTAATTTGTATGTCTGTTTCTATGGAATGATTTTTTTTCTCTTGAGTATGTATCAAATTTTTCCATTCCTTTGCATGAACATTTTTATTGTGTATTAGATATTTGTGCAAGAAATGTTGAAGAGACTCTTAATTTTCTTTCCTTTGATGAATGTTAAGTGTGCTTCTAGCAGGTAGTTAGACTATTTGTGGTTCACCTTGAACTAAAGAAGCCTAGATTTAAACTGCATTAGGGAGAGTTTATTTCAATATTTCTTAGTTCAAGGGTGAAAATTTTAGTCCTGGAACATTGTCTTACTGCTAAGTCTTGGCCCTTCTGAAATTTCAGTGGAAAACTGAGGTATTTACCTAGTCCCTTTATCTTGGTGGGATTCAGACTCCAAACTGTGTCTCCCCTGTGGTATGTGACAGCTAAAATTTCTGCTCAGCCCTTTTAGCTGTCTACCCATTCTTTTATCCCTGGACTCCTTCTAGGTCCCTCTAAGCATATGTAATTCAAGGCTTAACTAAGGATTTGAAGGGAATTTATATGCAGATTTGGGAACTTCTTTCTGGCTTCCTTTCTAGAGGTTTTTCCCTTTAGTTTCCAGCTGTTTTATCAGTTTCAAATCTGTCCTCTGACTTCTCAGGCAAAAATAACTATAATTTTCTGCTTGACTTCCAATGGTCTGGTGCCATATAGACTGTGCTCCTGGGAAAAATCATTTAAATATGATTCTTGCCCCTTATGGTTCCCCTTTCAAGGATCAAATAACCTATGGTCCAGCCCTGATTGTGGTTATCCAGTGTTTTTAAACAATTGTTTTAAATATTTGTCAAGAATTAAAATTGTTGTATGTAGAGGGTTAGTCCAATATAAGCTACTCTGCCATTACCGGAACCAGACTTCATTGATGGTTTTAATCAGGGAAGTGACACTAGACTTATATTGTATGAAACTCATTCCGGAAGATGTGCAGAGACGTAGAGTAGGGGGCAAGAATGGAGGTGGGAAGACAAATTAAGACTACTGTCAGAGCACAGTGGTAGATGATGACTGCTTGAACTAGATGACAGAGGACCTTGGCCACGACAATCAGGGGATGAGTCAGGGAAGCACTTTTGTCCAATTCAGGTGATGAATGGGGATCGATGAGGAAAAGAAATAAGTCAAGGATGACTCCTGGATTTCTGGTTTGAGCAGCTGAGTAATGAAACCATTTACCAAGATAGGTAAGATGGGAGAAGAATGAGATTTGGGACAAAAATCAAGTTGCGTTTTGTGTATAATTCTTAAGATGACAGTAAGATAAACAATTGTGAAACAGAAACTCAATTCATAAGTTTGGACCCAGGGGAGAGGTCTAATTTAATAAGTCTGAACTGCTAGAACTTGAGCAAGATGTACATATGTGGAGGGAAGGAATGCTATTTAGGGGGCTGAGAACCCACAAGGGTTAGTTAAGAGTTGGCTGTTGACCTTCTCAACTCTAGGTGAAACCACTGGATAGGGGAGATGAGAACCTTGAAAAGGAAGCCTATTTATGACTGGGATGTTCTGGGGAGGCGGACTAAGGCTGCTTCTTCTCCTGGATACAGGGTTACAAGGAAGAGAAGGTCCAAGGTGATTGCTGCGGGAGGTGTCTGCCCATGATGTGCACCGTCCAGCTGAGAGGAGGCCAGAGCATGACTCTGAAGGTGGGAGCAAATGGAACTCAAAGAATTCTCTTTCATATCACCATCTGGTTCCTATTTTGGGATCTTTCCTTCAAAAAAGAGGGACTAACTGTGGGTCAGTATTGGCTTCTTTCCCCACCTATTTCTGATTTTATAAAGAAGAGATGGGCAACCTATAGAGGCTACAGAGTTTTCTCTCTGATTTAGTTATTTGGCGACTCTCCTTGATAAGATTATTGTTGGTGTACGGACCCATGGTTTGGAGTTGGTTGATCTTTACATTTTTTTCCAGCCTTGTTTGTCTGTGAGATTGAACAGGCAATGTGTGTGACATGACTCTGGTCTGTGAAATCCAGAATTAGCTGGTGGGGCTTGGAGCTGGTGCCCCAGTTCACCGCTATTTCAGTTATTGATTAGCCAGTTTCCCCCCACTTTGCCCTAATTCTTTAGGCTGTGATGAGGTCAGAAGAGTTTGGAGATCCTCTACATTTATGCAGTCCTATTCATAGTAAATAAGTTGTAAAACTAAGACTCCACCCCTACTCTGTGTTCTGGGTGTGGAGACTTTAGAGATACTGTCTCATCTGTAGTCCTCCATAGTCCGTAGTTCCATAGCCCTCCAAATTGCTTCAACTCCAAAAAAAAGGAGCCAATGTCATGGTCTGAAGTGGCTTTGTAAAACCCCAGTGCTGCTTCAGATGTGCTCTACCCACTTATCCTCTTCCCTTTCAGCACGGCGAGACAATCCAGGATGGCTGTGACAGTCACTTCTGCAAAGTCAATGAGAGAGGGGAGTACATCTGGGAGAAGAGGGTCACCGGCTGCCCGCCCTTTGATCAGCACAAATGTCTGGCCGAGGGAGTGAGTAGTCAGCTCAGGTCCTGCTTTCCTCGTGACGATTTCCATCTTTGACACTAAAGACAGAGTCCTTCTGAACACCGTGCAGTTCAGAGTGGACATGACCTCCCCAGTGGCCAAGGGAGGTCCCTGACTTCATTTCATAGTTAATGAAATTACAAAATCAAAGCTTGATGGAGAGATAAAAATCTCTACACTATGTGATGCTTTAAAAAAATACCTTTCCCTTGGGGACACTGAATCCATGATCCTTGAATGGGAAGGTGAGAGAGCTCACTGCTTCCTAGGCTCTCCTGGGAATAAGGATCCTCATGACTCAATTGGAAGGTAATTCAGAATAATCAGAATTGTTTCAGCCTGGCCAATTAGGGTGGAAGGTCTGCCCACATTTGTGCAGGGAAAGCACAGTTTGCATCCGAGACTTAAGTCTGGGCTGTGAGTCCAGAGTCAGGGATTGTTCTGGAATGACCTGAACGCTGTCCACCATGCACTGTTTGTGCCTAATTTGGGACTTTGTTATTTTCTTAGGGGAAAGTCCTGAAAATTCCTGGCACCTGCTGTGACACATGTAAGTACATTACCAACAGCTGGTCCATCAGACTAAATCCAGGGACTCTTCTCTGGAGTCAGCTTTATTCTGAAAAGATACTGCTCCATCACTGGCCAGTCATTATGTTCCATTCTGCAGGGAACTGCCATCTCACCCTGAATGTCCCTAGACTGTGCCCTGCTCAAATCCCCTTTCAAATGCCTGTGAAACAGTCTCTACACGTTTCTTCCAAACTCCTTACTCTCTCTAGTCTGTCATCTGCCTTTTGCCTCGTAGAGGCTTTGTTTGTTCATAGTTCTATCATGAGAGAACATCTTTCTCCAACCAGAGCTTCTTGAAGATGAGCACCCTTGATCTGTGATCTTTTAATTAAAATTTCTTTATTAAGTTATTATTGATATACACTCTTATGAAGGTTTCACATGAAAAAACAATGTGGTTTCTACATTCACCTGTATTATCGAGTCTCCCCCCCCCCATACCCCATTGCAGTTACTGTCCATCAGGTAGTAACTGATCTGTGATCTTGACTGAGCAGACACTCAATATGCATCTACTCTTTGAGCGCCTGGCAGCTAACTCAGAGAGAGGGAAGCCACGGGCTGGGAATGGTAGCTCCCACTGTGTGCTATGGGGGCTGCGGAGAGCACAGTTGTCTCAAGCTTGAGGATTCATAAGGCTGGTCTCAGTTTATTAGCCTCCCTTCCTTCATCCTTGGCCCATCTTGACCTTGCAACTGTGTTATCCTGGTTGGTCCTAATAGCTCACAGCAGCAGCTCTGAAGGTGGAGTCCAGTAAGTCTGCACACCAGACAGTATTCTTACCACACGTTCTGTGCTTATGAGCATGAGTAACTTTCAGAATCTGAACATTAGTGCTATATTCTCTGAATATGGAATTACTTGCCTGGACTAATATTTTTTATTTTTAGTTTAATTTTTTTTCAGAAGGGTTCATGGGCCTTTTTTTAGGTAGAGAAAGGAAAAGTGAAAACATGGATATCTTCAGTGTTCAGTTGTTCATTCTTTCCGTGATGGCTTCCTCTGACCATCCCTGTAATCGGTATAACCAGGTTGCAGATTGAAGAAACACTCTGAAAGTGACTCTTTCTCTGAGTCCCGTCCACATAGTTTAAGAATATAAAGTCAGGAAACCACTTCTCTCTAGGCGCGCTGCACATGGAATCTGGTTGAGAGACTGTTACCTGTAAAGCCAGTGGTAAGGCAGCCGGGGGCCTTTGCTGGTCATGTTTTCAGTGGGCAGAGACCCTGCATGAGGAAAGGAAGCCAGGCCCAGGGACATAAACCTACAGCGAAACAATAGAGTAGGTTGGTCTCAATGTATTTTCCTTGTTCATCTTTTTTAAGTTGTTGGCAGGCTTTCACTTTAGAATGAAGTTATTTGGAAGTTGGGAGGCGGGCTAATATGTAGTCAGGGTTGATTTGGATTTGGAGCCATCTAAGAATGGAAAACTGCCAGTGTTCAGACGGGGAATGGCGAGCTGGCATTGAATCTCAGAATTATTGGCGGGCCAAGCAGAGACTCGGATCTGAAGACCCCCAGCCCCTGAGTGTAAGGAAACTCATGCCAGTGCCCTGGGACAGCTGCACCCCCAGGGAAGGCCCCTAGAGCTCCTGGCAGTGAGAGGCAATGAGAGCCTCATGTGCCCATGACATTTGCTTTTCCCCTTTCCGAAGGCAGGGACGGATAAATACTAATTATACTGATTGGCAAGTTCATTGCTCATTAACTGCCAGATATAAGCCTAAGAGGACTGCTCCATTATGGTGTTTAGAGTCTACAGTTATTTAAGAGCAACTCTCATCCAGCTGCATCTTTAAGTAGAGTGAATCTAGGCTCCTGCTGCAATTAAAACTGTACCATTAAGTGAGTTAAACCAAGTGATGACTGTATCCCTAAAGGTGGAGGGCCAGCAGAAGCTGGGGTGAACCAGGCTAACTTAAATCCCCTCCCCAAGGCTGGCTTGGCCCTTTGTTACTGGGCAGTTGACCTATTCCCAGTAAGGTGTAGGGGGGTGCTCTAGGCTGGAGGGTGCTGTGCAGAACCAGCCGGGCCCAGTCCCATCTCTCACCCGTCCTGCAGGCGAGGAGCTGGAATGCAAGGACATCACGGCCAGGCTGCAGTACGTCAAAGTGGGGGACTGTAAGTCCGAGGAGATAGTGGACATCCATTACTGCGAGGTAAGGGCTCCCTGACTTTGGTCATGCCTAGGTGGGGAGGCTGTCCCCTTGTTTGGACATGTCTCTTTGGTTACATTTTAGAAGGATCTGGAAAATTCACAGGGAGAAGTGAAAGGAGCTGAAGGCATTTTTTTTTGGTTAAAGCAAATGTTTTATTGAAGTAACTGGGAGCTTTTGACCCCCAAAGAAAAGTACTGAGGAAAGTTTCAACAAGTCGTTTAAAAAGAACGGAGGGTTTTTTATGGAGGAAGGGAGCCATGCTTCTGGAAACTCAGTCAGACACGCAGAGACACAGCAGCTAGAGGGGTGCGGGTGTGATGTTAGGTAAGGAGAGGGGATGTTTCAGACGTCCCTCAGACCCGCCTTTACACGCTGCCACGCTGTCCTGGGTTTCTCTGGGCGAGGCAAGGCTGGCCTGACTGGGAAGAGGGCAGGTGGAGGGAACAGCTGCCCCAGGGTCCTCCCTACCCTGGGGTCCCCCAACCTGGTGACGCACGGCCTCTCTCTGCTCCACTGCAGGGCAAATGTGCCAGCAAAGCCTTGTACTCCATCGACACGGAGGACGTGCAGGACCAGTGCTCCTGCTGCTCGCCCACGCAGACAGAGCCCATGCGGGTGCCCCTGCGCTGTGCCAACGGCTCTATCGTCCACCACGAGGTCCTCAATGCCCTGCACTGCAAGTGCTCCCCCAGGAAGTGCAGCAAGTGAGGGCCCTGCCGCCGGCCCGGACACCCACCATTGCCCGCCTCAGCCTTGCTGGCCTGGAGTGCTGCCCCATCCTCCGCGTGCTCTGCTCCTGTGCCCTCCCAGACCTGCAATAAAGGCCAGTTTCTCATCTGGCAAAAGGCTGATGGCTCACTGTGCCTTCTGTGCTGAGATGACAATGGCAGGCTGGGCTGGAGTCTGACACTGGTTCTGAGGGAAAAAGCTCGGGCACTGCCAGCCTCTGGGAAAAAGCAGTGACTTTGCCTTTGCAGAATGGGGAGGGCGCAGGGTGGGGCAGGCCTTCTCAGGAATGCAGCCCGCTGGCCTGGAGGAAACGGGATGTGCTCAGCAGCACTGAGGTCTCCAATCTCTGAATCCAGGGGCTTCTGAGCCGAGCAGAGGCGGGCCCTGGAGCCATGCTCCTGCCAAGATAGACTTGGCTACGACCAGTGTGGCTGATGTCATGGAGGAGTTTGACCAGGTGTGCAAAGATTTCTTTGAGCCCTTGGCTGGCCACGTTCCTGTGCACCATCAGTGGCCCGTGAGCAAGGAAAGATGCTGAGGACTGAGGGGACTGGAATGGGGTGCTGGCAGGTACAGTAGCGTGGTCCCCTCCAGCAGAGGCTCAGCCAGAGGGGCAGCTCAGGCTTGGCGGCAGGCCTGGCTTCCACGCATGTCCGTGCTCAACTGTGTGGCTTCAAATCAGCCACCTAGTGGTTCTCAGACTTAAGTTTTCTCATCTGGAAAGCATGAATGTTAGTCTCACTCAGGGGTTGGGAAGTTAAAACAAGCCTGTAAATCTGAGGGTAACTGAGAATTGCTCTATAATAATGTAAGAGGCCACAAGAATCGAGACAGCTGAGTCTCTTGTCGGCTGCATGCAGACTCAAGGCCCTGCATACTCCAGACACCCTTTAGTGCAAGGGGAAGAGGTGTAGATAACCCCAAACTTCACCGAGTCCCCAGACCACTAACTGGTGCTGTTATTCTCAAGAAAAGATTGTCCTTCCTTACAATTTATGAAAAAAGTTTGTACATATATGCTGGAAAGATGCTAGAGAGTCAAGTTGGGGAGAGACTGCCCACGAGAGTAAGGGGAATGTTCTGGATGTGTGACAGGAATTTGATGGAGAGTAGAGACTTTGACACCTAATCCACTACCCCTTTTCTGCCCCTTTAGAGAGGATGGAAGCAGCTCAGAGAACTTGAGTAACTTGTCAAAGGTCACACAGTTGCTTGATGGCAGGGCCAGGTTCAGAACTTTGACATCTGAGCAAGAACTCCCAGGCCACTTCACCAGAGCTATGCCATCCCAGATTCGTCCTTGCTATCGTGGGGACCAGTGACTGCTGCACCACTAGGTCTCAACGCCTCTGTTACTGCTGGGGAATAACAGGGACGATGCATTACAGGCAAATGGCATGTGCTATGTTGGCCGTTTTGGTGCACAGTTTAGTAGGGTAGAAATTTTATGTAACTGCTCAATAATTCAAAGGTTGTCATCTCCCCATCCATCATCCTGCTGCTAACTCTGAGTAGCCTCTAAGTCTCTGTGGGAAACCAGATCCAGGGGCGGGGAATTACCTGTCTCTTTTCTGACTGATGCCTGACACTACCTGGGGGTGTGAGCCTCAGAGAAACTCAGAGGGGAGTCTACCTCTTCAGCATGAGGTGTCAATTTTCCAACTGCTTGTCCTCCATAGCATGAATTTCTCCTGACATTTACCAATATGACAATTCACTATCAAGATAAAAGCTGAATCAGAAAATTGCATGCTTTGACAAAAAATAAGGGCAGGCAGCAGCGTAAAAAGGATGCAGAAAGAGGCGCTGGGAGTGGGGTTTCTCTGCAGTGGCAGCCTTCCCTTATTCTGCGGGTTTCTGGCGGGTTCCGCCTCTGCTCTCAGGGACTCTCTCGTTTGCTCATCCTCAGACCAGATGAGACAGTGCCCCCCAAAGTTATAGTTTTAGAGGGAGTCAACAGGAGGGATACTGGGACTAAGAGACTGAGAAAGTGATGGAGGGAGAGAAGAAGGGGATGGATAGAGGAACCTTGCTGGAAAGGTTTCCAAGCCTCTGAGCATTGAAAAGACACAGAGAAGGGTTCCCAGAAGTGAATGGGGAGAACAGAGGAGGGCATTGTGCAGGGGAGGAAGAAACTGAATAGCAAGGTGTTGGGAGCACAGACTCCGGAGCAGGCTGCCTGTTTTGGGGTCCCAGCATATCTCCTAAATTTCAAGTTGCTTGACCTTTTACATGGCCGTCTCCTCATCTGTAAAATGGGCATACTGCAGCTAGCAGTACCTCACAGAATTGTTGTTAGAATTGTACGGTTACTGTGGGTAAAGCCTGAGGAAGAGGAGGTCCTGTGTGAACATTAGCCATGAATACTTCCACGGCCAGAGGGAAGCCCCGATTGGGACGTGATGTTTTTTGTTTTCTTTCTGCTCTGCCCCTGCCTCATTCTATGCTGTCCACTCCCCCCCTGCGGTCTCAGGTTCCTCACCTATAGAGTGAGAGCCGTCACCACCAGCCTCTCTTATCAGCGGAGGAGCTAGCATTCCTCACGCTGCAGAATAAGTAGCAGACAATTGACTTAATGTAATACCTTTTCATTTTGGGGTCCCTGGTGTTAATGAACTTGTTTAGCTTCAGGGCGTCTTAGAAGGGCGGAGTCCATCATCCAGAGTGGTCTTTGGAGGTGTTTCCTTCCATCCCTAAACAATGGCACTTAACCATTTCGGGGGAGATAGCCCTCCTCTCGTACCCTGGCATGGGGCTTCCCGTCTCCCGGCCCCAGACAGTCCCAGCCTCTCCCCAGGAGCGCCGCAAACTGCGCCCCGCCTGCGACCGCTCGCAGCCCCTCTCCCTGGCCCGCCCGTCCCAGGCGCTACTCTTCCACTGCTGCGCCCTTTATCTCTGGAAGAGTGGGGACGGCCGGGGGAGCGGCCGAGGGCGGGCAGGTGTGCGAGGGCGCCCCCCGCCGCCGCCCCGGGCAATCCCCTGACCAGGGCGGGATTGCAGACTAAGCAGCCAGACGGTTCCCGAGCTAATCCGGCTGAACGCTCACACCCAAGCCAGGCTGCGCGTCCAGGACCCGGGTGGCCCGCGGAGAGCGGCGCGGGCGGGGGGCCGTTGGCATGGGAGGGGCGGCCGCGCGGGACGGAGCGGAGCCGCGGCGGAATCCGCCCCGGGCGCAGTGAGCTGCCCCGCCGCGCGGCCTCGCGTCCCGGGTGCCCGCGCCATGGCCGCCCCCGGGCTGCGCGGTGAGTGTCCCCTGCCCGCCCGGCTCCGGGCCTCTGGCGGGTTGTGCGAGGAGGGGCTGGGAGGGGAGGGACGATGTCCGACCCCTGCCCTCTGGGACTGGTGACCCCCTGTGAACCTGGAGAGCCAGGTGCGGGACGCTCACCCCTTTCCCCCGGGGGAGGGAAGCCGAGGGACGCTGAGGGGCGCCGGGGCAATTTCCGAAACACATCGTTTATCAAGGAGAGAGGCCTTAGGACAACGAGGCGGACTGGTCAGCGGCTTTTGGTGGCCCGTTACCAATTCCTACCCCTTCGTTGTTGCCTCCTTGTCGTTGGGTATTTAGCTTATCTGCTTTGAGGGTAAGCAAATAATTCAGAACCGGCCTGCTGAGGGCAGGGGTTCGAATTCACCTGCAACGACATTGACTTGGACGTCCTGGGAGTGTCCTCGGCTTCAGGCGAGTCCTCCAGCCTGACCTCAGCCTTCCCCCAGGAAGGGCCCTGACACCCCAGGCACCGGGACACACAGGCCCGGCTTACAGTGACTTTTCATAGAGGAAAGGCAAATCCAGGCAGACATGGGCAGGGGGCGCCGCCGTTCTGCTACACCTCCCACATTATACTAAGTAGGCAGAAGCTTAGGGAGGGGCTGACCCGGCCTGGAGAGGGATGTTGTTGGTGTCTTGTTTCTTCTGGTTGTTGTTGAGAGAGGCATGAGGTGGGGAGGTGCCCACTCTGTCGGCATGAACTGGGAGTGGAACGGTTGGTAACCGTCAGTCACCGTCCTGAGATTTTGTGAGCAAGTGTGGAGAGATACCTCCAGGGGTCATGTGGACTCTGGTCCAGGGAAGAAGGTCTCTGAGCAAGGTTAGATCTAACCTGAAGGCAAGTGGCAGGTGGAGAGGGGATCTTAGACAGGGTGGGGGCTCTCCCAGAGGATTGTGGTACTCTGGGCCCTCCACTTGCTTGGACTTTGTTCCTAGGACCTGACGTGAGAGCCCTGGCCTGTCTGTCTGTTCCCCTGCACCAGCTGCTGGGCATCCAGGGCCCATGTGCTCCTTTCACTGTGTCTTGCCATGCACCTTCCTTTTGGCAGCCACAGCCCCAATAAGGTCCTTTCCAGCAACTTCTAATGCCATGTGAGCTGCCTTTATGTGGGAACCACTGTGCGGGCTGACTGAAGAGGCTGTGGGAGGGGTAGGGGTAGGTCTAGACACCACCCTGAGGTTCTGGTCTAGTTTCTCTGTGTACCATTGCTGCCCTCTTCCATTGTGGGGCAAGGTTAGAGGGCCAGAGGCAGTAGGTATAAAGTGGAGCTTGTCTTTCATTTTCTCTAATGAGGACCTGAGATTTTTGGAGCTCACCTATCCTCTGGCCTTCCTGCTGGCTGAGTGAAGTTCGTCCCCCCTCTGTGTGGTGTTCTGAGATCACACGGGGTACAGAAATGTGACCACTAGAGACGAGGATCCTGCCTCTAGTTACAAAACAGAATCATTCTCTGTGATGAGAGGAGATGCATTTGAACAGAGATTGCATTAAATGAAGGCACAAGCTGTCCAGGCAAGATGGAGAATGATCTAGTAAAGGCACCATTAGTGCAAGACCCTGTGGCAGGAATGTGCTTGGGCTGTCCGAAAGTCATGGGAAGCCCAGTGACTGGAGCAGAGTGATCAAGAGGGAGAGAGGTAGGAGAGAGCCAGACCATGCAGTCTCGTAGCTCAGGTCATGTGTCATTGGCATTCAAAGAGGAAAGGAAGACAACATTTATCAAGCATCCAGTCTTCCAGACACTGTGCAAGGTACTTTGCCTCACAACTTTGGGGGTGAGTTTTTTTTTAAATTCATTTTGTTATCATTAATCTACAATTACATGAAGAACATTATGTTTACTAGACACCCCCCTTCACCAAGTCCCCGCCACAAAATCCATTACAGTCACTGTCCATCAGCGTAGTAAGATGCTGTACAATCACTACTTGTCTTCTCTGTGTTGCACAGCCCTCTCCGTGCCTCCCCCCACATTATACATGCTAATTGTAAGGCTCCCTTTCTTTTTCCCCTGCCTTATCCCTCCCTTCCCACCCATCCTTCCCAGTCCCTTTCCCTTTGGTAACTGTTAGTCCATTCTTGGGTTCTGTGATTCTGCTGCTGTTTTGTTCCATCAGTTTTTCTTTGTTCTTATACTCCACATATGAGTGAAATCATTTGGTACTTGTCTTTCTCCGCCTGGCTTATTTCACTGAGCATAATACCCTCTAGCTCCATCCATGTTGTTGCAAATGGTAGGATTTGTTTTCTTTTTATGGCTGAATAATATTCCATTGTGTATATGTACCACCTCTTCTTTATCCATTCATCTACTGATGGACACTTAGGTTGCTTCCATTTCTTGGCTATTGTAAATAGTGCTGTGATAAACATAGGGGTGCATCTGTCTTTTTCAAACTGGGCTGCTGCATTCTTAGGGTAAATTCCTAGGAGTGGAATTTCTGGGTCAAATGGTATTTCTATTTTGAGCTTTTTGAGGGACCTCCATACTGCTTTCCACAATGGTTGAACTAATTTACATTCCCACCAGCAGTGTAGGAGGGTTCCCCTTTCTCCACAACCTCACCAACATTTGTTGTTGTTTGTCTTTTGCATGGTGGTGATCCTTACTAATGTGAGGTGATATCTCATTGTGGTTTTAATTTGCATTTCTCTGATGGCTAGCGATGTGGAACATCTTTTCATATGTCTGTTGGCCATCTGAATCTCTTCTTTGGAGAACTGTCTGTTCAGCTCCTCTGCCCATTTTTTAATTGGATTATTTGCTTTTTGTTTGTTGAGGTGTGTAAGCTCTTTATATATTTTAGATGTCAACCCTTTGTCGGATCTGTCATTTATGAATATATTCTCCCATACTGTAGGATACCTTTTTGCTCTATTGATGGTGTCCTTTGCTGTACAGAAGCTTTTCAGCTTGATAGAGTCCCACTTGTTCATTTTTGCTTTTGTTTCCCTTGCCCAGGGAGATATGTTCATGAAGAAGTCACTCATGTTTATGTGCAAGAGATTTTTGCCTATGTTTTTTTCTAAGAGTTTTATGGTTTCATGACTTACACTCAGGTCTTTGATCCATTTTGAATTTACTTTTGTGTATGGGGTTAAACAGTGATCCAGTTTCATTCTCTTACATGGAGCTGTCCAGTTTTGCCAGCACCATCTGTTGAAGAGACTGTCATTTCGCCATTGTATGTCCATGGCTCCTTTATCATATATTAATTGACCATATATGTTTGGGTTAATGTCTGGAGTCTCTATTCTGTTCCACTGGTCTGTGGCTCTGTTCTTGTGCCATTACCAAACTATCTTGATTACTGTGGCTTTGTAGTAGAGCTTGAAGTTGGGGAGCGAGATCCCCCCCACTTTATTCTTTCTTCTCAGGATTGCTTTAGCTATTTGGGGTCTTTGGTGTTTCCATATGAAATTTTGAACTATTTGTTCCAGTTCATTGAAGAATGCTGTTGGTAATTTGATAGGGATTGCATCAAATCTGTATATTGCTTTGGGCAGGATGGCCATTTTGACAATATTAATTCTTCCTAGCCAAGAGCATGGAATGAGTTTCCATTTGTTAGTGTCCTCTTTAATTTCTCTTTAGAGTGTCTTATAGTTTTTTCCTGGTATGGGTCTTTCACTTCCTTGGTTAGGTTTATTCCTACTTATTTAATCTTTTTGGTGCAATTGTGAATGGAATTGTTTTCCTGATTTCTCTTTCTATTAGTTCATTGTTAGTGTATAGGAAAGCCACAGATTTCTGTGTGTTAATTTTGTATCCTGCAACTTTGCTGTATTCCGATATCAATTCTAGTTGTTTTGGAGTGGAGTCTTTAGGGTTTTTTATGCACAATATCATGTCTTCTGCAAATAGTGACAGTTTAACTTCTTCTTTCCCAATTTGGATTCCTTGTATTTCTTTGTTTTGTCTAATTGCTGTGGCTAGGACCTCCAGTACTATGTTGAATAACAGTGGGAAGACTGGGCATCCCTGTCTTGTTCCCGATCTCAGAGGAAAAGCTTTCAACTTCTCACTGTTCAGTATGATGTTGGCTGTGGGTTTATCATGTATGGCCTTTATGTTGAGGTACTTGCCCTCTATACCCATTTTGTTGAGAGTTTTTATCATGAATGGATGTTGAATTTTGTTGAATGCTTTTTCAGCATCTATGGAGATGATCATGTGGTTTTTGTCCTTCTTTTTGTTTATGTGGTGAATGATGTTGATGGATTTTTGAATGTTGTACCATCCTTGCATCCTGGGATGAATCCCACTTGGTCATGGTGTATGATCCTCTTGATATATTTTTGAATTCGGTTTGCTAATATTTTGTTGAGTATTTTTACATCTACATTCATCAGGGATATTGGTCTGTAATTTTCTTTTTTGGTGGGGTCTTTGCCTGGTTTTGGTATTAGGGTGATGTTGGCTTCATAGAATGAGTTTGGGAGTATTCCCTCCTCTTCTATTTTTTGGAAAACTTTAAGGAGAATGGTTATTATATCTTCTCTGTATGTCTGATAAAATTCTGAGGTAAATCCATCTGGCCCGGGGGTTTTGTTCTTGGGTAGTTTTTTTATTACCACTTGAATTTCTTTGCTGGTAATTGGTTTGTTTAGATTTTGTGTTTCTTCCTTGGTCAGTCTTGGAAGGTTGCATTTTTCTAGGAAGTTGTCCATTTCTTCTAGGTTTTCCAGCTTCTTGGCATATAGGTTTTCATAGTATTCTCTAATAATTCTTTGTATTTCTGTGGGATCCGTTGTGGTTTTACCTTCCTTATTTCTGATTCTTTTGATGTGTGTTGATTCTCTTTTTCTCTTAATAAGTCTGGCTAGAGGCTTATCTATTTGGTTTATTTTCTCAAAGAACCAACTCTTGGTTTCATTGATTTTTTCTATTGTTTTATTCTTCTCAATTTTATTTATTTCTTCTCTGATCTTATTTCCCTCCTTCTGCTGACTTTAGGCCTCATTTGTTCTACTTTTTCCAATTTCGATAATTGTGACATTAGACTATTCATTTGGGTTTGTTCTTCCTTCTTTAAATATGCCTGGATTGTTATATACTTTCCTCTTAAGACTGCTTTTGCTGCATCCCACAGAAGTTGGGGTTTGTGTTGTTGTCATTTGTTTCCATATATTGCTTGATCTCTATTTTAATTTGGTCGTTGATCCATTGATTATTTAGGAGCATGTTGTTAAGCCTCCATGTGTCTGTGGGCCTTTTTGCTTTCTTTGTACAATTTATTTCTAGTTTTATGCCTTTGTAGTCTGAAAAGTTGGTTGGTAGAATTTCAATCTTTTTGAATTTACTGAGGCTCTTTTCGTGGCCTAGTATGTGGTCTATTCTGGAGAATGTTCCATGTGCACTTGAGAAGAATGTGTATCCTGTTGCTTTTGGATGTAGAGTTGTATAGATGTCTATTAGATCCATCTGTTCTAGTGTGTTGTTCAGTGCCTCTGTGTCCTTACTCATTTGCTGTCTGGTGGATCTGTCCTTTGGAGTGAATGGTGTGTTGAAGTAGCTTAAATTGAATGCATTGCATTCGATTTCCTCCTTTAGTTCTGTTAGTATTTGTTTCACATATGCTGGTGCTCCTGTGTTGGCTGCACATATATTTAGAATGGTTATATCCTCTTGTTGGACTGAGCCCTTTATCATTATGTTGTATCCTTCTTTATCTCTTGTTACTTTCTTTGTTTTGAAGTCTATTTTGTCTGATATTAGTACTGCAACCCCTGCTTTCTTCTCGCTGTTGTTTGCATGAAATATCTTTTTCCTTCCCTTGACTTTTAGTCTGTGCATGTCTTTGGGTTTGAGGTGAGTCTCTTGTAAGCAGCATACAGATGGGTCTTGTTTTTTTTATCCATACAGTGACTCTATGTCTTTTGATTGGTGCATTCAGTCCATTTACATTTAGGGCGATTATCAATAGGTATATACTTATTGCCATTGCAGGCTTGAGATTCGTGGTTACCAAAGGTTCATGGTTAATTTCCTTGCTATCTAAGAGTCTAACTTAACTCATTTAGTATGCTGTTACAAACACAATCTAAAGGTTCTTTTCTGTTTCTCCTCCTTTTTCTTCCTCCTCCATTCTTTATATATTAGGTATCATATTCTGTAGTTTTTGTCTATCCCTTGATTGACTTTTGGGATAGTTAATTTAATTTTGCATTTGCTTAGTAATTAGCTGTTCTACTTTCTTTACTGTGGTTTTATTACCTCTGGTGACAGCTATTCTACCTTAGGAACACTTCCATCTATAGCAGTCCCTCCAAGATAGACTGTAGAGATGGTTTGTGGGAGGTGAATTCTCTCAGCTTTTGCTTATCTGGAAATTGCTTAATCCCTCCATCAAATTTAAATGATAATCTTGCTGGATAAAGTAATCTTCATTCCAGGCCCTTCTGCTTCATGGCATTAAATACATCATGCCACTCCCTTCTGGCCTGTAAGGTTTCTGCTGAGAAGTCTGATGTTAGCCTGATGGGCTTTCCTTTCTATGTGATCTTATTTCTGTCTCTGGTTGCTTTTAACAGTCTGTCCTTATCCTTGATCTTTTCCATTTTAATTACTGTGTATGTCTTGGTGTTGTCTTCCTTGGGTCCCTTGTGTTGGGAGATCTGTGGATCTCCATGGCCTGAGAGATTATCTCCTTCCCAGATTGGGGAAGTTTTCAGCAGCTATCTCCTCAAAGACACTTCCTATCCCTTTCTCTCTCTCTCTTCTTCTGGTATCCCTGTAATGCAAATATTGCTCCATTTGGATTGGTCACACAGTTTTCTCAATATTCTTTCATTCTTAGAGATCCTTTTTTCTCTCTGTGCCTCAGCTTCTTTGTATTCCTCTTCTCTAGTTTCTGTTTCATTTATCGTCTCCTCCACCATATCCAACCTGCTTTTAATACCCTCCATCGTGCTCTTCAATGATTGGATCTCCAACCTGAATTCATTCCTGAGTTCTTGGATGTCTTTCCATACCTCCTTTAGCATGTTGATGATTTTTATTTTGAACTCCCTTTCAGGAAGAGTCATGAGGTCCATATCATTTAAATCTTTCTTGGGAGTTGTATTAATAATTTTACTCTGGACCAGGTTTCTTTGGCGGTTCATATTTGTTTATGGCACCGTTTAGTGTCCAGAAGCTCTATTCTGGAGCTGCTGAGCCCCTGAAGCAATGTCATTTGCCACAGGGGAGAAGTATTGGTGCCTGGGGGGAGGAAAGAGCTGTTCTCTGCTTCCTGGCTGCTGTGCATGTCTCCACTGCCTGAATCAGTGGGCCAAGCACACAAGTATAAGCTTTTGTCCCAGAGCAGCTGAATATGGATCCCTGCTTTTCACAAGCAGCCAGAATCCCAGTCTCCCCAGGAACTCCGCCAATCCCAGCTTTTCAACCCTGTAATCAGAAGAGTATGATGAAAGCACCATGAAATGTAGGTTTGTGCTCCCAGAGCAGATCTCCAGAGTTAGGTATTCAGCAGTCCCAGGCCTTCCACTCCCTCCCTGCTCATACATGTCCATTGTAAAAACATTTAAATACAAGTAGAAAATAGAATAATAAAATAAGATATAAAATGAAGTATCAGTTTTTAATATTTTGGTGATTATTCTTCATCCTAATTCCTTTGTAATCCATTTATATTTTGCCAATATCAGATAACTATTGTTATTGCTGTTTATTATTTATTAATCTTCAAATAATTTACAAAAAAGGAGAACCCAGATACATAAATACTTAAACAAGGATAAATTAATAAATGAAGATTGGGAGCATATTGTTATATCACAAAGCATAGATAATAATAGGTTCCATAACTGAGCAAAACTGATCTATGAGGGTCCTGATAGGCAGGTCAGAAAAGAGACAATGTTACATGGGTCTCATTGTCAAATGAAAGGAGACTGGTTCATCAACATTAAACTTTAAGGAGAAAGTCACAGTGTTATTAGTGATATTTATATTTATATAAGACATTGCCCCATATAATGAGCTGTAGTTTCACTAGGAGGTTTTTAGAAAGAATATTATTTATCATATGGGCAATTATTACCTTGCTTCTGATTTTTTTAAAGGGTGTTCCTGCTTTATTCTTTTTTAGTCCATTTTATCCTGTTATATCTTTAAAAATGCTTTTTTGCAAACCATTAGATAACCAATGAATGAGCTGAAACTCTAATTTGAAAGTTGTAGTTTATACCATATAGAACACTCAGTGGCAAATCATTCATGTAGACCAGGGACACTCAATACTTTTCCTCTCCTGTGTAAGAAAGGCTACAAGACTCTTGCATCAGGAACAGTTCTTATCCAACTTTCCATCTGTTATCATTGCCCTTCAGACTGAAGAAATTCCTTCAGCCTTTCCTGAAGTATGGTTCTGCTGATGACAAATTCTCTCAGTTTGTGTTTTCATGGAACGTGTCTTTATTTCACTCTCATTTTTTTTTTTTGGAGAGGGCATATCTTATATTTATTGATCAAATGGTTGTTAACAACAATAAAATTCTGTATAGGGGACTCAATGCACAATCATTAATCAACCCCAAGCCTAATTCCCAACAGTCTCCAATCTTCTAAAGTATAATGAACAAGTTCTTACATGTTGAACAAATTCTTACATAGTGAATAAGTTCTTACATGGTGAACAGTACAAGGGCAGTCATCACAGAAACTTTCGGTTTTGATCACGCATTATGAACCATAAACAATCAGGTCAAATATGAATATTCGTTTAATTTTTATACTTGATTTATATGTGGATCCCACATTTATCCCTTTATTATTATTATTATTATTATTTTTAATAAAATGCTGAAGTGGTAGGTAGATGTAAGATAAAGGTAGAAAACTTAATTTAGTGTTATAAGAGAGCAAATGTAGATGATCAGGTGTGTGCCTGTAGACTATGTGTTAATCCAAGCTAGACAAGGGCAACAAAACATCCACGGATGCAGAAGATTTCTCTCAAAACAGGGGGGGGAGAGGTTCTAAGCCTCACCTCTATTGATCCCCAATTTCTCACCTGATGGCCCCCCTGCGACTGTGCCTGTCTTAGGTTGTTCCTCTCCTGAGGAATCTTACCCATCTCTGGCTAACCAGTCATCTTCCGGGGCCATACAGGGAGATGTAAAGTTGGTAAGTGAGAGAGAAGCCATATTGTTTGAAAAGGTTAGCTTTTTACTTCTATGTAGATTTATGCCCTGTGGCTTCTAA
The DNA here is from genome assembly GCF_030020395.1 of Manis pentadactyla. Classification (NCBI taxonomy): domain Eukaryota; kingdom Metazoa; phylum Chordata; class Mammalia; order Pholidota; family Manidae; genus Manis; species Manis pentadactyla. The sequence goes on along the minus strand of NC_080032.1, from coordinate 63,721,258 downwards.
GCCCAGCATTTGTCTTGAGGTATCTTTAGCACTTGGAGGAATTATGATACTCGGTAAATTCGATATGAGGCACGAATTCTATTTAAGGGTTGTAATTAGGAAGGAAGAAGAAAAGCTATAGAGGTAGCAGATGGAAGAAAACATGGGGAGATTGATTATTTCTTTGACATATCTTCTTGTAGAGTAACTTCAGCATGTATAGGTTTTAAATTGCGCACACACATTAACATAATAGGAGTATAGTTACATAACCAAAGCATACCTGTAATTACCAGCCATCTCCAGTGAAACCAAGAAAACCAGTTAGGCACCTTAGGCATTTGTGAAAACTTATCTATGATATGGTGGATATTGTCCAACTGCACTTGAACAGTCTGAGAGAAATCAGACAAATTAAAACAACCCATTCCTGGGGAATGTTCACATTCCTTATGTTCTTTTAACAGTAAATAGTCTGTAGTTGTAAGATTTTGGAGCGCTACAATTTGCACTTCTCCTAATTCTTGATTGAGTTCCAACAGTATAGATCCAGTCAAATTTGTTGTTTTACTGTATGCACAGGCCAACTTAGATATCTCCTTCCTCATTCCCATGGCAAGTCCAGGAACTGGTGGGATGAGTGCATCTACAGCTGTAGCAGTGTGTGGATCTTTGTTGGGGTTTTTTGATTATCATCTTCTGGCATGAGTCTTCCAGAGAGTGCTGATGTTGGAAGTTCTTTTTCATATCATATCTTAGTTCATTTTCTGGGTAGCCCAATTAGGCTTTGATCCTCTGTATAAACACAAACAGACCCTTTGCCTACACTTTTGTATGCCCTTTATACTCTTGTGTAGAACTCGTTGGAGGTTACCACACAGGAACTGCCCTTTTTTTTTTTTTGGTATCACTAATATACACTTACATGATGCATATTATGTTTACTAGGCTCTCCCCTATACCAGGACCCCCCTATAGACTCCTTTACAGTCACTGTCCATCAGCATAGCAAAATGTTGTAGAATCCCTACTTGCCTTCTCTGTGTTTTACAGCCCTCCCTTTTCTCCTACCCCCCCATGCATGCTAATCTTAATACCCCTCTAATTCTCCCCCCCTTATCCCTCCCTACCCACCCATCCTCCCCAGTCCCTTTCCCTTTGGTACCTGTTAGTCCATTCTTGAGTTCTGTGATTCTGCTGCTGTTTTGTTCCTTCAGTTTTTCCTTTGTTCTTATATTCCACAGATAAGTGAAATCATTTGGTATTTCTCTTTCTCCACTTGGCTTGTTTCACTGAGCATAATACCCTCTAGCTCCATCCATGTTGCTGCAAATGGTTGGATTTGCCCTTTTCTTATGGCTGAGTAGTATTCCATTGTGTATATGTACCACATCTTCTTTATCCATTCATCTATTGATGGACATTTAGGTTGCTTCCAATTCTTGGCTATTGTAAATAGTGCTGCAATAAACATAGGGGTGCATCTGTCTTTCTCAAACTTGACTGCTGCATTCTTAGGGTAAATTCCTAGGAGTGGAATTCCTGGGTCAAATGGTAAGTCTGTTTTGAGCATTTTGATGTACCTCCATACTGCTTTCCACAATGGTTGAACTAACTTACATTCCCACCAGCAGTGTAGGAGGGTTCCCCTTTCTCCACAGCCTCGCCAACATTTGTTGTTGTTTGTCTTTTGGATGGCAGCCATCCTTACTGGTGTGAGGTGATACCTCATTGTAGTTTTAATTTGCATTTCTCTGATAATTAGCGATGTGGAGCATCTTTTCATGTGTCTGTTGGCCATCTGTATTTCTTTTTTGGAGAACTGTCTGTTCAGTTCCTCTGCCCATTTTTTAATTGGGTTATTTGTTTTTTGTTTGTTGAGGCATGTGAGCTCCTTATATATTCTGGACGTCAAGCCTTTATCGGATGTGTCATTTTCAAATATATTCTCCCATACTGTAGGGATCCTTCTTGTTCTATTGATGGTGTCTTTTGCTGTACAGAAGCTTTTCAGCTTAATATAGTCCCACTTACTCATTTTTGCTGTTGTTTTCCTTGCCCGGGGAGATATGTTCAAGAAGAGGTCACTCATGTTTATGTCTAAGAGGTTTTTGCCTATGTTTTCTTCCAAGAGTTTAATGGTTTCATGGCTTACATTCAGGTCTTTGATCCATTTTGAGTTTACTTTTGTATATGGGGTTAGACAATGGTCCAGTTTCATTCTCCTACATGTAGCTGTCCAGTTTTGCCAGCAGCACCTGTTGAAGAGACTGTCATTTCGTCTTTGTATGTCCATGGCTCCTTTATCAAATATTAATTGACCATATATGTCTGGGTTAATGTCTGGATTCTCTAGTCTGTTCCATTGGTCTGTGGCTCTACTCTTGTGCCAGTACCAAATTGTCTTGATTACTATGGCTTTATAGTAGAGCTTGAAGTTGGGGAGTGAGATCCCCCCTACTTTATTCTTCTTTCTCAGGATTGCTTTGGCTATTCGGGGTCTTTGGTGTTTCCATATGAATTTTTGAATTATTTGTTCCAGTTCATTGAAGAATGTTGCTAGTAGTTTCATAGGGATTGCATCAAATCTGTATATTGGTTTGGGCAGGATGGCCATTTTGACGATATTAATTCTTCCTAGCCACGAGCATGGGATGAGTTTCCATCTGTTAGTGTCCCCTTTAATTTCTCTTAAGAGTGACTTGTAGTTTTCAGAGTATAAGTCTTTCACTTCCTTGGTTAGGTTTATTCCTAGGTATTTTATTTTTTTTGATGCAATTGTGAATGGAGTTGTTTTCCTGATTTCTCTTTCTGTTGGTTCATTGTTAGTATATAGGAAAGCCACAGATTTCTGTGTGTTGATTTTGTATCCTGCAACTTTGGTGTATTCCGATATCAGTTCTAGTAGTTTTGGGGTGGAGTCTTTAGGGTTTTTTATGTACAGTATCATGTCATCTGCAAATAGTGACATTTTAACTTCTTCTTTACCAATCTGGATTCCTTGTATTTCTTTATTTTGTCTGATTGCCGTGGCTAGGACCTCCAGTACTATGTTAAATAACAGTGGAGAGAGTGGGCATCCCTGTCTAGTTCCCGATCTCAGAGGAAATGCTTTCAGCTTCTCGCTGTTCAATATAATGTTGGCTGTGGGTTTATCATTGATGGCCTTTATTATGTTGAGGTACTTGCCCTCTATACCCATTTTTTTGAGAGTTTTTATCATGAATGGATGTTGAACTTTGTCAAATGCTTTTTCAGCATCTATGGAGATGATCATGTGGTTTTTGTCTTTCTTTTTGTTGATGTGGTGGATGATGTTGATGGACTTTCGAATGTTGTACCATCCTTGCATCCCTGGGATGAATCCCACTTGGTCATGGTGTATGATCCTTTTGATGTATTTTTGAATTCGGTTTGCTAATATTTTGTTGAGTATTTTTGCATCTACGTTCATCAGGGATATTGGTCTGTAGTTTTCTTTTTTGGTGGGGTCTTTGCCCGGTTTTGGTATTAGGGTGATGTTAGCTTCATAGGATGAGTTTGGGAGTATCCCCTCCTCCTCTATTTTTTGGAAAACTTTAAGGAGAATGGGTATTATGTCTTCCCTGTATGTCTGATAAAATTCTGAGGTAAATCCATCTGGCCCGGGGGTTTTGTTCTTTGGTATTTTTTTGATTACCGCTTCAATTTCGTTGCTGGTAATTGGTCTGTTTAGATTTTCTGTTTCTTCCTGGGTCAATCTTGGAAGGTTATATTTTTCTAGGAAGTTTTCCATTTCTCCTAGGTTTCCCAGCTTGTTAGCATATAGGTTTTCATAGTATTCTCCAATAATTCTTTGCATTTCCGTGGGGTCCGTCGTGATTTTTCCTTTCTCGTTTCTGATACTGTTGATTTGTGTTGACTCTCTTTTCTTCTTAATAAGTCTGGCTAGAGGCTTATCTATTTTGTTTATTTTCTCGAAGAACCAGCTCTTGGTTTCATTGATTTTTGCTATTGTTTTATTCTTCTCAATTTTATTTATTTCTTCTCTGATCTTTATTATGTCCCTCCTTCTGCTGACCTTAGGCCTCATCTGTTCTTCTTTTTCCAATTTCGATAATTGTGACATTAGACCATTCATTTGGGATTGCTCTTCCTTTTTTAAATATGCTTGGATTGCTATATACTTTCCTCTTAAGACTGCTTTTGCTGTGTCCCACAGAAGTTGGGGCTTAGTGTTGTTGTTGTCATTTGTTTCCATATATTGCTGGATCTCCATTTTGATTTGGTCATTGATCCATTGATTATTTAGGAGCGTGTTGTTAAGCCTCCATGTGTTTGTGAGCCTCTTTGCTTTCTTTGTACAGTTTATTTCTAGTTTTATGCCTTTGTGGTCTGAAAAGTTGGTTGGTAGGATTTCAATCTTTTGGAATTTTCTGAGGCTCTTTTTGTGGCCTGGTATATGGTCTATTCTGGAGAATGTTCCATGTGCACTTGAGAAGAATGTATATCCCGCTGCTTTTGGATGTAGAGTTCTATAGATGTCTATTAGGTCCATCTGCTCTACTGTGTTGTTCAGTGCTTCCATGTCCTTACTTATTTTCTGCCCAGTGGATCTATCCTTTGGGGTGAGTGGTGTGTTGAAGTCTCCTAGAATGAATGCATTGCAGTCTATATCCCCCTTTAGTTCTGTTAGTATTTGTTTCCCATATGCTGGTGCTCCTGTGTTGGGTGCATATATATTTAGAATGGTTATATCCTCTTGTTTGACTGAGCCCTTTATCATTATGTAGTGTCCTTCTTTATCTCTTGTTACTTTCTTTGTTTTGAAGTCTATTTTGTCTGATATTAGTACTGCAACCCCTGCTTTCTTCTCACTGTTGTTTGCTTGAAATATGTTTTTCCATCCCTTGACTTTTAGTCTGTACATGTCTTTGGGTTTGACGTGAGTTTCTTGTTAGCAGCATATAGATGGGTCTTGCTTTTTTATCCATTCTGTTACTCTGTGTCTTTTAATTGGTGCATTCAACCCATTAACATTTAGGGTGACTATTGAAAGATATGTACTTATTGCCACTGCAGGCTTTAAATTCGTGGTTACCAAAGGTTCAAGGTTAGCCTCTTTAGTATCTTACTGCCTAACTTAGCTCGCTTATTGAGCTGTTATATACACTGTCTGGAGATTCTTTTCTTCTCTCCCTTCTTGTTCCTCCTCCTCGATTCTTCATATGTTGGGTGTTTTGTGCTGTGCTCTTTCTAGGAGTGCTCCCATCTAGAGCAGTCCCTGTAAGATGTTCTGTAGAGGTGGTTTGTGGGAAGCAAATTCCCTCCGCTTTTGTTTGTCTGGGAATTGTTTAATCCCACCATCATATTTGAATGATAGTCGTGCTGGATACAGTATCCTTGGTTCAAGGCCCTTCTGTTTCATTGTATTAAATATATCATGCCATTCTCTTCTGGCTTGTAGGGTTTCTGTTGAGAAATCTGACGTTAGCCTGATGGGTTTCCCTTTATAGGTGACCTTTTTCTCTCTAGCTGCCTTTAACACTCTTTCCTTGTCCTTGATCTTTGCCATTTTAATTATTATGTGTCTTGGTGTTGCCCTTCTTGGATCCTTTCTGTTGGGGGTTCTGTGTATTTCCGTGGTCTGTTCGATTACTTCCTCCCCCAGTGTGGGGAAGTTTTCAGCAATTATTTCTTCTAAGATACTTTCCATCTCTTTTCCTCTCTCTTCTTCTTCTGGGACCCCTATAATACGGAAATTGTTCCGTTTGGATTGGTCACACAGTTCTCTTAATATTGTTTCATTCCTGGAGATCCTTTTGTCTCTCTCTATGTCAGCTTCTATGCGTTCCTGTTCTCTGGTTTCAATTCCATCAATGGCCTCTTGCATCCTATCCATTCTGCTTATAAACCCTTCCAGAGTTTGTTTCATTTCTGCGATCTCCTTTCTGGCATCTGTGATCTCCTTCTGGACTTCATCCCATTTCTCTTGCGTATTTCTCTGCATCTCTGTCAGCATGTTTATGATTCTTATTTCGAATTTTTTTTCAGGGAGACTGGTTAGGTCTGTCTCCTTCTCTGGTGTTGTCTCTGTGATCTTTGTCTGCCTGTAGCTTTGTCTTTTCATGGTGATAGGAATAGTCTGCAGAACTGGGACGAGTGACGGCTGGAAGAACTTCCTTTCTTGTTGGTTTGTGGCCCTCCTCTCCTGGGAAAACAGCGACCTCTAGTGGCTTGTGCTGCGCAGCTGCACGCAGACAGGGTTTCTGCTTCCTGCCCGGCTGCTATGGAGTTAATCTCCGCTGTTGCTGTGGGCGTGGCCTGGCTCCGGCAGCTACTCCAAAATGGTGGAGTCGCGTTGGAGCAGGAGCTGCTGGGAGGCTATTTATCTCCGTAAGGGTCCTCCCTGCTCCCTGCAGCCCAGGGGTTAGGGTGCCCAGAGATCCCGGATTCCCTACCTCTGGATTAAGTGACCCGCCCTGCCCCTTTAAGACTTCCAAAAAGCACCCTCCAAAACAAAACAACGCCCACCAAAAAAAAAAAAAAAAAAAAAGTTTTTAATTAAAAAAAAAAGGTGGTTGTTCGTTTTTCTTTATTCTCCAGTGCCAGCCTCAGGCCTCTGCTCACCGGTCTTTCTGCCCTGTTTCCCTAGTATTGGGTTCCCTATCCCTTTAAGCCTTCCAAAAAGCGCTTGCCAAAACAACAGCAAAAAAGCAAAAAAAAAATGGTCGCACGCTTTTCTTATGTCCTCTGTCGCCCAGCCTCCAGTGCCTGCTCACTGTTCTTGCTGCCCTGTTTTCGTAGTATCAAGCGCCCTGCACTCTGGCCCGGATGGCTGGGGCTGGGTGTTCGGCAGTCCTGGGCTCCGTCTCCCTCCCGCTCTGCCTGCTCTTCTCCCACTGGGAGCTGGTGGGAGGGGCGCTCGGCTCCCGCGGGGCCGGGGCTTGTATCTTACCCCCTTCGCGAGGCGCTGGGTTCTCTCAGGTGCGGATGTGGTCTGGATATTGTCCTGTGTCCTCTGGTCTCTATTCTAGGAAGGGTTGTCTTTGTTATATTTTCATAGATATATGTGGTTTTGGGAGGAGATTTCCACTGCTGTACTCACGCCGCCATCTTCCGCCCCTCTCCCTACTCTATGTCTTTTGATTGGTGCATTCAGCCCATTAACATTTAGGATGACTATTGAAAGATATGTACTTATTGCCATTGCAGGCTTTAAATTTGTGGTTACCAAAGGTTCAAGGTTAGCCTCTTTAGTATCTTACTACCTAACTTAGCTCGCTTATTGAGCTGTTATATACACTGTCTGGAGATTCTTTTCTTCTCTCCCTTCTTATTCCTCCTCCTCGATTCTTCATATGTTGGGTGTTTTGTGCTGTGCTCTTTCTAGGAGTCCTCCCATCTAGAGCAGTCCCTGTAAGATGTTCTGTAGAAGTGGTTTGTGGAAAGCAAATTCCCTCAGCTTTTGTTTGTCTGGGAATTGTTTAATCCCACTGTCATATTTGAATGATAGTCGTGCTGGATACAGTATCCTTGGTTCAAGGCCCTTCTGTTTGATTGCATTTAATATATCATGCCATTCTCTTCTGGCCTGTAGGGTTTCTGTCGTGAAGTCTGATGTTAGCCTGATGGGTTTTCCTTTATAGGTGACCTTTTTCTCTCTAGCTGCCTTTAAAACTCTTTCTTTGTCCTTGATCTTTGCCATTTTAATTATTATGTTTCTTGGTGTTGTCCTCCCTGGATCCTTTCTGTTGGGGGTTCTGTGTATTTCCGTGGTCTGTTCGATTATTTCCTCCCCCAGTTTGGGGAAGTTTTCAGCAATTATTTCTTCTAAGATACTTTCCATCTCTTTTCCTCTCTCTTCTTCTTCGGGGACCCCTATAGTATGGATATTGTTCCGTTTGGATTGGTCACACAGTTCTCGTAACATTGTTTCATTCCTGGAGATCCTTTTATCTCTCTCTATGTCAGCTTCTATGCGTTCCTGTTCTCTGGTTTCAATTCCATCAATGGCCTCTTGCATCTTATCCATTCTGCTTATAAACCCTTCCAGAGTTTGTTTCATTTCTGCGATCTCCTTTCTGGCATCTGTGATCTCCCTCCGGACTTCATCCCATTTCTCTTGCGTATTTCTCTGCATCTCTGTCAGCATGTTTATGATTCTTATTTTGAATTCTTTGTCCGGAAGACTGGATAGGTCTGTCTCCTTCTCTGGTGTTGTCTCTGTGATCTTTGTCTGCCTGTAGCTTTGCCTTTTCATGGTGATAGGAATAGTTTGCAGCGCTGGGACGAGTGACGGCTGGAAGAACTTCCCTTCTTGTTGGTTTGTGGCCCTCCTCTCCTGGGAGAACAGCGACCTCTAGTGGCTTGTGCTGGGCAGCTGCGCACAGACAGGGTTTCTGCTTCCTGCCAGGCTGCTATGGAGTTTATCTCCGCTGTTGCTCTGGGTGTGGCCTGGTTCCGGCCTCCCCTTCGCGGGGCGCTGGGTTCTCTCAGGTGCGGATGTGGTCTGGATATTGTCCTGTGTCCTCTGGTCTTTATTCTAGGAAGGGTTGTCTTTGTTATATTTTCATAGATATATGTGGTTTTGGGAGGAGATTTCCGCTGCTGTACTCACGCCGCCATCTTCCGCCCCTCCTCCAAAACTTTTCTTTAAAAACAACTTTGTTGTTACTCAAAAATACTTGAACTCAGCATAATCAAAGTTCTAGAATTTTATACCATAAAGTATAGAAAAGAGATTACTTTTTCCAGAAATCCTTCTTCTCATCTTTTCACCATTTCCATTTTTATTCAATCTTTCATTGAACACCTGCTACGTCCCAGGCTGTGGTAAGGATGAAAGTGATATCTAGTCCCTACCTTTGACTATCTGTCCACACTTGTGAGGTGCAGGAGTGTGAGAAGTTGTTAAATCTCTCAGGTCGGGAGAATTTTGGGAAAGACTCTCTCTGTTGAGCAAGGCTCTGAACTCTTGTTATTTGACGTGGATGGTATCTCACTAGGCTGAGTTACAGCACTTGAAGATTACTTACTATTTATCCACATAGAGAGTGAACAATACTGTATTAGAGTACTGCTCAACTAACTGCTCTAATTGTAAGATAAATTCTAACTGAAATAAGCAGGCGATAAGAGGCAACAAAGGGCCAGGTGGTTTATTTGAGCGCAATCCGGGCGAGGTTCACCAGTCTGAAACACAGGCTGGAGAAGTCGCCCCTAACCAGATAGGCAGGGAGTTTTTATAAGCACAGGGAGGGGAGGGGGAAGTGGGCTGTGCCAGGGGTATGTGGGGAATTTTTATTGGCTCAGGGTCAGGTGATGGACAGCCAGAGGTCTCCTCCTTCCAGATGGAGGGGGTCTGCGTCTGGGGTTTGTTGGCAAGTCACGGGACTGGAATCCAGGAAGAGCTGTCCGTTCCTTCCTTATATGGCACAGAGCTATTTGGTGCTGTCTTTGCTCCGTTTGCACTGTCCTCGCTTTCCTCCCTCCAGTGCCTCCAGCCTTACACTAATGAGTAGACTAAAATATAAATAATGGGTAAAACACAACAATAGTTCATTTCTTGCTAAAGTCACAGTCCTGGGTGTGTAAGCAAGTTGGTGGGGAGGCTCCTTTCCACATAGCTTTTGAGAGAACCAGGGTGATGGAGGCTCATCCAGTTTCAGCTATGACTTCCAAGGTGGCCTTGGGGGTTGCCATTCCAGTCATCTGAAAGGGGAAGCATGCATGGGTGATGTCTATGGGGCCAGACCTGGAAGTAGCAATATTACTCTGTTCACATTTCTCTGGCTGGAATTCAGTCTCATGGCCATATCTAACTGCAAGGGTGGTTGGGAGATATCATCTAGCTGTGTGTTCAGAAAGAAGAGGAGAATTTGGATTTTTGGTACTGCCAATAGTCTCTGTCATAAGGGCCTATCAAAAATGATAAGATTGATATGGCATATTCATACTTATTTTACTGTATTAAAGTTACAGATTTACACATTTATTTCCCCAAGTAGGCTCTGGATCTTCAAGTTTCAGTATCAAGGACAAGACAGTGTATGTGGTAAATGGTTATTAAATGGTTTTTGAGTGAATGAATGAATTGAAGTGAATTGGTATGACAGTAGTTGGCCAAACAGATTCAGTTGCTTCTTTTTAAAAAAATATTTAAAAAAATTTTAAACTAAAGTGATGCCTGGCTAGTTGAGTTAGAGAAAGCAGATGAATGCAACATGAATCTTCTTTTAAATGTGAAAAACACACTTCACTTGTCCTTGAAATCCAAACAATTTATGAATTTGAGACACTAAGTATGAATTTGATTTCTCCTCGGGGAACTCAATCGTTTTCAAAAGTTAACTACACACCCTTGTGAAATTAATACACTGGGTTAAAGGAAAGAGAAAAAGAAATTATAATCATAACATATGAGCTTGAGATAGAGTTGCATATTTTTTTAACACAAAATTTGAATTAACTTTATTTCCCCTACAGTCAACAACTTTACATTGAATTTTGAAGCAAGAAAGTAACATAAAATCCCTCAAATGACAAGGCATCAAAAATGCAGATTTAGTTACACTATATTTGTGAAAGTGTTCAGCCATTTTATTGGTCTGTAAAAGAACCATCATCTGGGTAAAAAATGAATTCTACAGTCAAAGAATATTCAACACTTTAGAAAAGAAAATCAGCAGTAATATTCTCATTGAATATTGTAATGACACTTTTCTTCATAAAAGGTACATATTCTATATTTTCCCACCTACAGCAGGTGTGTAAGTTATGCTTATTTACATTAAAAAAAAAGTTATATCCAATGGCAGGAAAAACCCTTTCTCTTTCACTTTTCCTAAACAATTGGAGAAAATTCTCAAGTCTCTGTAAAGTTGCCTATAGCTGGAAAGTGAACATGTTTCAATCTCCATTTATATTTTAGTGCATTTTTTGACAGTTGTCGTATTTTTAAAAGAAGTGAAGAAATGCACATAGCATTAGAGAATGTTTCATCAAATGTTTAAGTAATTAAAAAAATACGGAACAGAGGGCAAAATATTGTGATGGATGAAACTGTTATAAACGGAGAGAAATCCAGACAAAGTTCTTTGTCATTCAGCAGAGTCACAAAAAATGAACTTTGGGTACCTGTCCACCTTTGGGATTTTTTTCCTTAATCTTTTGTGTGTAAACATAGTGACAATCTTAGTACTAAAATACCAAATCCCATCCAGGTAGGGATATAGTTGCATATTTAAAAAAAACTTTCAGTAAAAATTTCATTATGAAGGATTTAACCAAAGTAATTATGGGATTTGAAAGCTATGGGACTTGGAGGTTATCATCCTTCAGAGGATCATTTAGGGGATGATAGCCAAGTCCCATAAGTAGGTAGGTGAAATGATGAAATTCTACCTGAGGGCCTCCTTTTTAAAAAGTTGCTTTTTAAATGCATGTTGTGTTACGATGGTCTTGCATTCTTATTAGGAGGCTCTTTCCAGAATGTCTTTTCACGTCTATGTTGTCAATTTAGAGGAAGACGCTTGCCTTCCTGTTTGTTATGACAGGTAGACATGGCCCCAGTTTACTTCTAAATTGTATCAAATCACTGAGGCATATGTTAACCACATTCAATGACATTTACCATTTGAATTTACTTGGACTCTGTAGAACACTTCCTACCCCCTCTGACTCTCAAGCTGGTATTATGATCAAGGCTCTGCAGTATGCTTTAGAAGTCAGGAAGCCGCAGTGAAGCAGCACAGCGGAGGGCCGGCCCCGGTTGAAGCACACACCACTTCTGTAACCAGGGGCCAAAGCACACTGCTGGGGTGCCATGCATGGCAGGTTTGCCTTCTGTAGTGGCGGGCATCCCTTGCTTTGGGCTCGTTCAGAACCCGACCTTTTCACACCCAGGTTAAAGCAGGTCTAGTTCTATATACTCATCTTCACCCTGCTAAGGGGCACTTCGCTTTATTTGTCCTAAACTTACCTTATTCAAGTTCTAGGTAGTGCTCCTTCCTTCTCATATTTCAAGACCTGTGACTAGATCAATGTTCCCATTGTTGAATCTATGAGTGATTCTGTAGACCAGTGATCTTAACTCTGGCAGCATAATAGAACAGCCCCAACAAATTACATCCTAATTTTGAACCGGAGCCCAGATATCAATATTTTAATCTTCTTTGGTGATTCCAATGCACATCCCAGGTTGAAGACCTCTCTGTTCCCATTTGTTGTCAGCTTTCCCAGTTGCTGAATCCTAATATTTTAAGTCTGGCTTCCCATGACCATCCCCTCCACCCCACAGAGTCACTCTTGTTTCCTCTGTTTCTTCTTCTCCAGAACTGCTTCTCCTGGTTCCTTCCTTTGGAATGTGATGATTGTAACCTCACTGATAGTCAAATGAGGGCACATCTGGTTTTGAGTAAGAGCAATCTGTGTTTGCTTGGCCTCAGCAGCCTAGTGGAAGTAGAACTATGAGAAACTAAAAACTGTGTCTCTCAAGCTTTTCTCCCAGTAGTTATTATGGGATCTCCAGTCCTTAAAGTCTGTCCCAGCAATCAAGGGAGTCCCTGGTGGGATTGGGGGGTGGGGGATGTCTCATGTATCCATGAACAGTTCTCCAGGCTTCTGCATGGTGTTACCAACTCAGCCAATGCTTGATGTTGACGCTACCCTTTTCCCAAGTTGTGGGAAGGCACTTGTCCTGCTCCCAAAGCCAGTTATGTGCCAGTCCTCCTGCTGCGGGCTGAGGACGCAGTGGTGAGCAGGATAGGCCTGCTTCTGTCCTCAAGGAGAGAACAATCTAACAGATGAAACTCATACAGACATGTCAGTTAACAGTGCTATAACACAGAGAACATTTTTGAGCAATTTCCTATAGACTATAAATATATTTGGGATATTTTATAAAATTCCCAGGTTCATCCGTATTCACCACATCTGCTCTGAAACCCTCAGATTTCAGATCCAGAGGCCCCACAGCCTGAGCTGGGAGCTATGATGGGAGAAGTCAGAAAGTCTTCAGCTTTACACTCATACCCAGTCCATTTTGAGCAATAAATACCTGCTCCACCTTCTTTTGGAGAGATGGGAATAAGAAAGAGATCAGTCTGGGTTACACCCAAGAGGAAGAGAAGGGCCAGAGATGGAAGATGTTAGTGGGTGGTGGGGAAGGATGTGGGACATTGAGGGGAGTCACCTGGTACACCCAGGAGAGAAGTCAATCTGCCTCTATAAAGTGGGCATGTGAGTTTGTGAGTGTGTGTGCGTGTGTGTGTGTGTGTGTGTGTGTGGTGTGAAGAGGGGCTGGGAGAGGATTGCTGTTTGCTCACTGTTGCATCATCCTGCTCTTTCATGTCAATGTACTTGCAAAACAGGTAATAACGAACTAACAGAACAGTTTGACCCATTATGCTGTGGACTGGCTACTTCCTCATGATACAGGGAGACATTTATACCCGAACCTCACTAGCCACAATCTAAACCCTGGTGTAGGATGTGCTGCCAATGAAGAGGTTTCATCTGGGCAACTCATCCAAGTTCCAGTCCATGGATTTTGTCACTGAGGGAAGCATTTCCAGAAATGAATTTATTATTTTTTTCTTGTCCTAGGTCTTCACTGAGCATCGAGTGTAAATGCTGTTTGTTACAAGGTTTTTTTAAAGGGATGAGGGATGTCAAGAGTGTCTTGTCAGGAAGGGCTTTATTAAGTAGCCTTCCTTGTCCCTTACAGCTTAGTGGTTAAAAGTGTGGACTGTGTGCCACTTACTAGCTGGTGACCTTGGGCAACTGACCTGATTGCTCTATGCCTTAGTTTCTTCATCAGTAAAATGAGGACAACAATACTACCTGTCTCATCAGGTTATCATGACGATTAAATGAGCTGACAGGTGTAAAGTGCTTAGAACAGTGCCTTGCACACACGAAGTATTGGCTACTAGTGTTGTAGTTGTTGCTACAATTAGGTCATAAGTTTGTGTTCAGTTCAGAGGGGAATCCACTCTGTTCAAAATTCATTCATAAGAAAGGCTTCTGTAATTCCCTACATAATTGCCTGCATATATTTTTTGAGCCCTTATTGTGTCCTGAGTCCTGTACTAGGAATACAAAGACATAGGAGGCAAATTTTCTGAACTTCTTGTGGACCTCCCTAGGTAGTTAGAAGAGGCTTGGTGCAGGAGTAGGACTTTAGCTGGATGGAACTTAGACTGGCGGCGAGAACACTCCCAGCAGGGGGACTGTGGGAGCAAAGGCATAGAGTGAGAGTCAGTTTGGAGATAGGTTTGGCTAAAGAGGAATGTTCATGGACAGATGAGGCAGCAGAAACATGTAAGAGCTGAATAGAGATGCCTTTGAATGCCAAGTTGTTTATAAGCTCCCAGACAATGGAGGTTTTTGAGTAGCCAAGTCACCAGTTGAGTAAAAGTTTTATGAGGGATCCCCTGTAGCAGCAAAGGAGTTAGGGATCCATTCATCTATCCATCCATCCATCCATCCATCCATCCATCCATGCATCCTTATCCTGACACCCCATTTATCCTCACTTTGGCCAGAGTGATCTTTCTAACATAATGCTGATCATGTTGCTCCCTCATTTAAAATTCTTCAATGTCATTGTAACTTGTGAACTTTGCATGTTAGTGGGATTTGGGGTGGCATAGGATTGAAGAGGGGTGTTCAGGGGCAGAAGGGAGAGCAATTCCAAAGGCCAAAGATATAAAAAATCAGGTCACCTTCTGGAAGCCGCATGTTGTTTGGTCTGTCTGGAGTGCATGTGTGTGTTCACTGACTAGCCGGAGATGATTGACACTGGGAAGGTTGACAGGAAAGATGGGAAAAGGCCTTGTAGGCCATGTTAAAAACTGTGTACCGTAAGCCAGAAGGGTCCTTTCTTTGCCTCTCAAATCCCAACACATTAGTTGGCCACCTGTTGGGACTATGTGGATGGAAAAGGAGTTTGGGGAGGAGACAGTCCTTGTTCTCAGGAGGTTGATGATCTGGAACAGCCAAGGCCAGCAGGGGATTGTAAAGGAACCTACAGATGATTCATTTCTCCCTGGAATCTCCTTTCTTCCTTTGCCCATTGGAAAATGTCTACTTATCATTTCTAGATGCACCTCAAAAGTCATGTGCTGTGGGAGGCCATTCCTGATGGCTGTAAGCAGAGCTGAGGCCTTCTTCCACAGGTCCTTGTTCATTCCCCACATCGGCTCTTCTCTTATTCCTGAAAATATCTCCTTATTAGTTTGTTTTCCTTCCTTGTTAGTTTGCGTTTCCATGGGCCCCTAAGGGTTGGTGGAAAGGACCATGTTCTGTTTCACCTCATACATCCAATTTATTATTCAGTGCCTGGGAAGTTACAGTCTTCTGGAATGAACAGAGATGTGGATGGTTACATGTGTGTACCTTGCACCCCAATACTGGCCATTTGTGCTTGGAGCATGGCATGGTGGTGTACACAGTGGAGGAGGGGCTGGGAGGGCAGGGCAGGCCGTGGATGGGTGTGGAAAGATGAAGCAGTTCAGACAGCTGGGCAGGGCTCAGACTGGGAAAAGCCCTGGGTGCCGTAGCAGACAATTTGGTCTTCATCTAAGAATCATGGGAAGCCACTGAACAGAGTAACTTGGCCAGGTTGCTTCGGATAGTAATACAGAGTGAGTCGAGGAGCAGAGAGAGAAAGATTAGCTCTTACTTATCCAGGTTCTAGGTAAGGGTGCCAACTCACCAAGTCATTGGTATGTGGATGAATCATTATTAGGAAGGGGATGCTGGGTGTATCAGGAGAGAGGGGGCTGTTTTGAACCAAGGCTATGAGATCTGCAGAGTTGAGGAGGCAGATTTGCAAGGGGTCCTTTTTGTGTGGAGAGGACTGGAAGGTCGTCCTTCTGTTACTCTGGCTACCTGAGGCTGTGGAGGGACTGTTCAGTGGGATATTGTGGCAACGGATGGGGTGATTAGCTGACCACTGGGTCCAAATTTCAATCATGGAGCATCAAATTTGGACTGTTGTCCTGGGTCAGATTCATACAGGAGGCAGGCTGAGACCTCAGAGCAAGCGTCGACCTGGACTGAAGTGAAATCCATCCATCCCAGGGTGGTTGGGGAGGGTTTGGCTGAGTGCCTTCCAACTCTGCAAGTGCCCAGGTCTCTCTGAGGCCCCCAGGAGGCCCTGCCTGTCAGTAGGACCATCCCCGCCAGAGTTTTGTTCTTGGTCTGGGAGAGTGTAGATGCATGGTGTCCCCTTAGGCCTGGCCTGGCTTGCCTGGTTTTGCCAGAAGCAGTGGCCTTGAAAGGCTGGTGACAGAGGCTGTCAGGGCATTTCACATGCCATCTGCCAGTGGTTTGTAATGAGACAGTAATGACGCCATGAGGGAAACTTCTAGAAAGCCCAGCTGCCTGGAGGTCCAGCTCCTGCAGGAAGCCTTCTCCTCCTGCTGTTCTCTCTTGGAGGCTCTGGAAGCGCCCAGGGCCCTGAGGACTCACTCACCCTCCTCCGTCCCGGTGAGCCCGCTTCCTGCTCTCTCTGTGCAGCTGGCCCTGCCTTGCTCTTGATGGTGTCCTGGCCCCTCTGCTCCCATTTCCCCACCATCCTCTCATGCCTGAGCTTTCACTCTCAGTAGTTCCCCCTACCTTGCCCCTCCCTTCTCCGGTACTCAGAGGGCCCTCCTCCCTCCGATCTTTGCTGTGACCCTGGAGATTCCTGCCGAACTCTGAGAGGTGTGGCATGTTTTGCAGGGTCCAGAAAGAACTCCTGCTTTTCAGCATCTCTCCCTCACTGAGCGTGGTGCGCCAGCACTCGCCACTGGGGAGGGTTCCGTCAGGCCAAGCCCCTGCCCCCGAGGACACGTGGGGCTGTAAAGATGACATCTGCAGGGCCCTTTACGGTTTTCAAAATGCTTTCACTTACATTATCTCAGGACACCAGCTCTTTGTACTTTGGGGTGAACTAGCTTCTGAGAACTGAATGAGGGAATGGGTGGGGGAAGACCGTGGTAGTGGGGGAGAGCACAGGCATAGAGCAGGGGGCCCAAAGCTGGGCAGGGCTGAGAGTGCCTGGTGGTGGCAGGCGACTTGGAAACAGGCTCCATCTCACTTTGCATTTACTTGGGGCATCTCCCTGCCTTTAGTTTTTATCTTTTTCTCTCAAAATCTCCAATCCTGCTCCTTCATCGCCTTCATCCCCTTTCTGGCTTAGCCTAAGGTACCTGCAGCCCTACTTGGTCGTGGGGTTCGGATCCAACTGGAAGAGGCAGAGCTCATCCCCGAAGCGCTCAGCTCTGAAGGGGAGAAGTGTGTGTGGTGGTCCCAGATGAGAAAGGAAGTCAATTCCCAGATAGAAATGGGGGACAGATGGCTGAACTTCTCCTACCAGGCCTAGGAGAGCTTCCTGGAGACAATGAATAGTAAGTAAGCAGGAGGGAGGGAGAGAAAGAGGCTCTGGGGACTTGGGGCAGAGAAGTCAGGGTGGGCAGAGACAGCTGTGGGGCAGGCACTGCAGCCCTGGGGGAGGGCTGATCTGGTCTCTCACACTTCCCGTAGCTCCTGTACTTCTAGGGAATTGTAATTTTTTTTCTCTTACTGTCTCATCACACTTACCCTGTGAGGAAAAGCCCCCAATCATGGAAGTAAAAGCTAAGCTCAGAGAAAATACATAATTTTTCCAAAATTGTGGCAATGCCAGAACTGGCTGCCAAGGGCCTTCCTGGCTCAGTGTGGGGCTTGCTGTGTGGCAGAGGGCTGATGGCTGGTCCGGGGAGGGTTTAGGCTGGGAAGGAGAACAATGTGAGTAAGTCAACCCCAGTGCTTCTTGGGTAGGTGTAGAGCCTGTCTCTGTGCTACACCCATGTAGCCCCAAATCACCATCTGGCATGTGTTGATTTTCCTATTCTCAGCCTGCAAAGACTGTCAGCTGTGGCCTTGGGTCACTCAGACAGGCAGCAGATACCTCCAAACAGCAGGCCAAGACCAGAACACGGCCCTTCTTACTTTCATTTCCTCCCCACTCAAAAAGTCCAACCCCTCAGCTAATGCTCCTATGGCTCCACAATGCTTCAAGGCCCTCGCAAGTTGAGCAAATAAGAATATTCAGAAAAATTCTAGAAGAAAGAAAAGGAAGGCTCTTCTTTCCCCCACCCTAATGCTGTAGGAGGCTTAGGAGGGCCTGGACAGATGAAAGATGGGCCAGTCACAGTTGGGGTGGCCCTTTGGGGATCTGGGCAAAGGCCTTGGAGCGCAGATGCCTTGACTGGACAATTGGTGGGCTCCCCAATGGGTTGTCTTTGCTCATTGACACTGGACACTGAAAGCTGCTCCTTGAGCTCCACTCTGTGGCCCCATGCTGACCAGTGGCATCTGCTGGGTGAAGCTCAGAGGCCTTCCTCTGCTGACTTTGTGTGTGTTTGCGGCCCCTTAGCCCTCTCCACACTGCCTCAGCTTGTGGAATGTCAATCATATTTGGGGTGGTGGGAAATTATCTTTGCTTGTAGTATCCAAAGCTTCCTGTCTTATGCCTTGATCAGAAGTTTTTCAATTAGAATGTGTTACTTTTGATGTTTCTGTCCCTAATGATCAAAAGAACAGGTGGCCTACAGCTAGATGAAGGTGCGTGTTCCAGCCAGAGGAGGAACATAGGCAAGATCCTGGGTTGGGAGGGAGTTATGGTGCATTAAACAGACTGGAAACAGAACAGTGTGGCTGGTCAGACACCCAGACATCCAGCAGAACATGAAGAGAGATGAATAGGAGACATGGGCAGGCGGGAATATGCAGGTTCTCAGAGCTTGAGACCGGTGGGGAGCACCAGGAGGTTCCCACACTGGGGTCATGGCCAGGTCGACATCTGGAAAGGAACCCCTGCCTGCCTTGTCAGGACCAATGAAGGGTAGCAGGGGGCTGTTGGGAGTAATCAAGGTGGATGAGGTGGTAGGCATGGAGGTGGTGAAGAACAGGTGGATTTGGGAGATATTTCAGGGATGAAATTCATAGGGTTTGTGACAAATTGGCTATGGGGTAGGAGGGAGGAAGGCTATCAAGGCTGCCTGTAGATTTCTGGTTTGTGGACTGAGTGGTGGCAGCATTCACAACAGTAAAAACATACTGGAAAAAAACAATACAAAACTACTGGAAAAGAACCATGTCTCAGAGATGGTAAATTTGGTCTTGGACGTGTTGGTTTTGAAGGGGCTCTGAAGCATCCGAGGGATGCCAGGAAGGTGGGGAAGTGTGTGGACCCAGGGGCTGGAGGGGAACAAGGGTTAATGATAAAATGTTTAGATTTCTGAGCACATAGGTGATAATTAAGGCTATGGAATTGGTGGGAGTGCCCTGGGAAAGAAAGTGTGGAGAAGAGGCCCAGGTCCAAACCTTGTGGAAATCCATCTCATTGATCCAGAGGTGGGTGAGGCCATGCCTCTGCTTCCTGGCACCCGTGGGCCAGGAGGGTAGCTAAGTTGTGAACACCCAGGGATCTGCTGTTCAAGGCAGCCGGGAGCCCAGTAAATAGTCAGTGAAGTGAAGTGTGTTTCCAAATGGGCACCACGTTCCATGGGCTGCGTATGATGATGGCCTATACTTCTGATCAACCTCCACCCACCTCTTCTCAGCTCCTCGGGGGAGTCCCTTGGAGGCACTCACCTGCCGCAGCCTTCCTGAGGCCAGGCTTCACTCATAGTCCCCCTCAGCCTTCGTCTCTTGACTTAAGCTAGCTCTTTTGGGTCTCCCACACCTTTTTTGTCATTGTGTCATTATATTGTCATTTTGTGTCCTCCTTGCCTGGTATGTATTTCTGGAGCTGGAGGGTGGAACCATATACTATGCTGTCATTGTTGGGGGGAAGAAGGGGGTCATGAAAGCAGGGCCCCATGTGTCAGAGGGCAAGCAGAGGGAGCAGCCAGGGTGGCTAGAGGGGCCCAGAGGCTGGCCTCAAACCCCAGGTTTCGCCTTTAGGGGATTGTGGCTCCTGGGTAGTGGTTTGACTCAAGTGTTGGGCTGGCTTGGAAGCTGGGCTGCCCCGGGTCACAGCTGTGAATGTGGATATAGTTGTGGGGGAAGGGCAGACCTTGAGTGACACCACCTTTGTCATCTGCCCAGTTAGGCATCGCGATGGTCTTGGGCTTCTTAGGCATGCCTCTGGAGGTGTCCAGGCCTTCCCTGGAGCATTCAGTCCCCCTCTCAGATCTGCCCTGGGCCAGGTGGTGGGCAGGCATGCAGAAAGGCCCAAGGGGAGAGGGATGACGCAAGTCTAGGGTCCAAGGAAGGGAGCCCCTCCCTTGAGGCCCTAAGCCGGAGGCGCCCATCGCTCCAGCGTGCGTGCCCACTCCCTCCCTGCCGTGTTCTCTCCCCTGCCTTCCAGAAGCTGTCCACCCTTCGAGGCCAGCTTCAGGCTCACCTCCTCCAGAAGCCTGTTTTGCCTTCCTAGCCATATTGTGGTTTCCCATAATATGGACTGGAGCCTACAATATAGAAAAGGATTATGAAAGCTTTGCTCTGCTGGTTTTAATTGCGTTCCCTGCATGTCAGCTCTGTCTTCATAAAGAGATGTTAAGTTTCTCAAGTGCAGGAAAAAATGTTCTAGGGCTGCTGGAACTGTTCAGCCGAGAGGTGGGCATGGAAGGAGCTGCCCCGTAGTGGGGCCACTGCCCAGAACTCTGCTTCAGGAGACCAGCAAGGGCTGCTTTTGCCCATTCCTACACTGGGCAGGTGCTAAGGGCTGAGCTAGAAGAGTCAGTTGTGATCTCTGCTCACCTGGAACTCAAAATAAAATCATAATCATTCAATGTAATTGACCGTATTCCTTATGCTGTGCTTTTCATCTCTGTGACTTATTTATTTTATAACTGCAAGTTTGTACCTCTTTATCCCCTTCACCTATTTCACCCATTCCACATCCACCCTCCCCAACCCCACCCCACCCCCAAGGGTAACTATATTAATCCTGGTGAGTATTTTTTAAGGTATATAATTGTCAAATCGTTATCCTGCACACCAGAAATGAATCTCATATTGAGTGTCAACTATAGTTCAATAAAAATTTAATTAAAAATAGTAATCATATAACCTCCTTTTGTTGCACACCCAGAGGCTCTGACTGTCCTGTGTGCTTTGCTTATGCATTTCTCACTACAAGTTTGGGATTCTCCCCATTTTACTTGAAGAAGGAGGTTCACCGAGGTCTCTGAGCAAGCGGCTGAGCTGAGGTTCAAGGCCAGGGCACGGGGCTGGGCCGCTCCGCCGGACAGTGTTTCTCGGAGGTGGGAATGGGCTGTGTGCCCCTGTCTGGGGCTTTGGTGCCAAGTGCACTTGGAGAATTTAATTTCTCTGTCCCCTGCGATTCTGCCTTTCTGCATTTCCATCACCAACCTGGGTCCTGGAGGTTTTCTGAAACCGCACTGCGCCGCTGGCGGTCAGGAGGGCTGCTTCTGGAGAGCTGAGAGGGGCGGGGGTGCTGAGGGCTTGGTGAGTAGCAGGGGTGTGGGAACCCTTCCAGGGCACTGGAGGCAGCCCTTTGTGTGAGGGCGCCCCTGCCCTCAGGGAGCCCACTCTCCATCTGTCCTTGCAAGGGGTGTGGAGGCCGGCCAGGGTGCGGCTGGCCTGGCTGCCCTGGGAGAGGCCCTAAAGTCTGAGCCTTTGGCATTAATTCAAGGTGACTTTCCAGGCAGTGCCTGCACGCCCCTGGCTGGCCTGACACCACCCCTCTCCTCTCGTCTGGGAATCACAGGAGATTATGACAGCTGTCATGTGAGGGGGCTCCTGCTGGGGGCTCCAGGCCCCGCCTGTCTGCAGTCCCGTCCCATGGCTCACAGAGGCTGGGAGGAGACAGCTGTTTTCTTAGGGCCACCCCAGTCCCCCACCCTCTGGGCCTTGGTTTCTCTGAGTCCCGTTTCTTGTCATCTGAAGCTGCTTTGCCTCCTGTGTCTCTCTCCCTCTGACAGACATCCCCCTGCTCCCTGGCTCCCCACGCCGGCTGAGCCCTCGGGCGGTGGCCAGAGGGGACCAGGACCCCAAACAGGGGCAGCAGCAGGACCTCCAGGTGTCTGGCCCCCGAGCCCTGGGGCTGCAGGGCAGTTCCCACCGGGATTCTGGCCAGCCCGGTGGTGGAGGGAGCATCTGCAGCAGCTTGGTGAGTACTGGGCTGGGGGGATGGTTGGCCCTCTTGGGGGCCTGAGGGAGGCTCTTGCCCGAGGGACCCTCCACGTGAAGGGCAGGTGTGTATGTGTGAGAGAGAGAAAGGGAGGCCAGGGTTTCTGTTAGGGCCTTTTCCTCTCCTCCCTGTCCAAATCATGGAAGCACCACGTCCCAGCCATGCTGCTCTGCTGATCACAGGACAGGGAAGGGGGAGGTGTGGGAGGCCAGGTGATCCCACGTGTGGGTCTGCAGCCTCCTGGCCTCCCTCCCGCAGGTCTGTGGAGCCAGACCTCCGCTGTGGCTGCTCTGAGGCTCTCCCCAGTGCTTGGCGCTCCATCTGGTTGCCCAGGTGACCTCTCAGGTGGCTGCCAGGCAGCTGGGTATCAAACCAGTAATAAACAGGGAAACACCCAGAGGGAGGGAGGCAGGTCCCTCTCCTGCCCCGCCTCGTTCTCCTCCTCTTCTCTCAACCTCCTGAATCTGGGCGTCAGTCCCCTGCTTCCCCATCTCTGGCAGGGTCCTCACTGGTGGCTGGAGAGGAGGGGAGGATGCGGGGCTGTGAGGGGCACAGTGTAGAGTGAATCCCTTTGGTGTGGCAGGTGGGGGTGGGCCAGGTGACTAAAAATTGACCTTTGTTCCAATGGATCCAGAGAACTTGCCAGTGAGTAAAATATGCATGTGTTTGCAGGCAAGCCTGCAGGTCTCCAAGAAGGAGGGGGTGAGTGGGCGTGTTACTGTGCTATGAAGGGCCGTGTGTGTGTCAGTGCGCTGGGTGATGCACGTGTGCTCAGCTATGTGTAGGAGCGGTGCAGAGGGCTGTGTGTGCGTCTGCGGGGGCCGGCGGCTGTGTGGCGTGTGGCGTGGGTGTGCAGGGCCTGCTGAGAGCGCAGTCTGGTTCCCTGAGCATCTGTGTGCATGTGGCTGGAGTGGGCGTGAAGGCACCAATGTCCAGGGTGTGTGCAGCTAAACTTAGATCACTCTGTCCTTTCACTGGGGCAGTTGGGACCTCTGGGCCAGAGGGGTTTGTTACTAGTCCACCTCCCTGGGCCCAGAGCACAAGGTCAGCCTCCTCTGTCTCTCACTTCTTCCTCACCGGACCTCCCCATCTCTGTCCTGTTCTCTGGCCAGGTCATCAACAACTACCTGGATGCCAATGAACCAGTGTCCTCAGAGGCCCGTCTGAGCCGCATGCACTTCCATGACAACCAGAGGAAGGTCGACTACGTGCTCGCCTACCATTACCGGAAGCGTGGGGTGCACCCTGGCCACGGGTCTGCAGGCCACTCGTTGGCTATAGTCTCCAATGGAGAGACGGGCAAGGAGCCCCATGCTGGGGGTCCCGGTGACATGGAGCTGGGCCCGCTGGATGCCCTGGAGGAGGAGAGGAAGGAGCAGCGGGAGGAGTTTGAGCACAACCTGATGGAGGCTGGGCTGGAGCTTGAGAAGGACGTGGAGGTAAGACTGCAGGTGGCGGGGGGACGTGCGACGGGATGGCCTGCAGGGCTGGGCTGGCGATCAGTGTCCCCTGAAGGGAGCTTTGGCTTTGTTCTGGCAGGTGACATTTTTTTTTTAATCTGGTGGATAAACCAGATTTTCTTGCCCAAAGGCTTGAGGAGTATTGGCATATAGTGCCTCTGCCTCGGGGACCCCAGGTAGTAGTGATGCAGGCGGTGTGCCCATCTGTTCGGCGGCAGCTGGCCTGGCTAGAGATTGAAGGCAAGACACGTCTGCTGGCACTCAGGCCCCATCCTATGCCTTCTCTGCAATGCTTTCCTTGGGATAAGGACCCAGTTTGCCTGTTGAACTGTGGATTAAAATTCCTCTCTAGGGGAACTACTTTACTAAGGATGTGTTTGCCTGGGGCCCTGGAGGGAGAAGATTATTTGCAAAATGAACATTGGACATATTTTATCAACTTGTGAGCTCTATATATTCTCAACTCTGGTCAGTAACCAGAGTAAGGGAATCCATTTATCTACATGTCCATCCATCCATCCATTGATTCATTCACTTATCCATCTATTCCTCCATACACAGTGGTCCTTTAAAGATGACCCACCCTCACCATCCCCTGCCACTCAAATCCTCCCCCTCCCGCCTCCCCACACCTAGTGCGGCCCACTTGCCTGGTCTGGGCTGTGTGTTGGTCATCCACACCTTGGGGTCTTTGCGCTGGTTGTGCCTTCTGCCTCGGACACCCTTCCCCAGTCCTGTGTGTGCTCAATCCCTCAGGTCAGACCTCTGCTTGAATGTTACCTCCTTCCTGAATCTTCCCGACCATCCTTGCTAAATACCCCCACCCCATCACTCAGTCCTTGACCCTGCTTGACTTTCTTTCATCATGCTTAGCACTGCTACCTGAAATAACATGACAGAGCTTTGTGTTTATTCATCTGCACTCCCACCAGCTCCACGGAGGCAGAGGTCTGTTTGGTTCACTGCTGTGTTCCCAGAACCTAGGACAGAGTCTGAACAAAGAAGCAGCAGATGCTTACCAAGTATTAGATGAATAAATGACTTTACCTGAGTGTCAGGTTCCTCATCTGCAAAGTAACAGACACCCCACTGGATTGTAGTTCCATTGTAGTCATTAGATGGGGCAATGGAAACATCTCACACAATGTCCGGTACACAGTAGGTGCTCAGTAAATGCTTATTATGATTAATTTAAAGGGAGTTGTGCTGAGGAGTGGGGTGCCACTCTCACGAGAAATCTGTGTTCTGAGATTCAAGCTGACTGTCTCCAAGCTGGAAGGGACCCTCAGAGGACCACCATTTCTCTGTCTCTGGGCTGGATGGCATGTGGCCTGGCTCAGACTTTGTGCTGCTTTTCCAGAACCTTAACCAGGAGATGCTTCTCTTGTTATTTTTTCTGCCAATAGGGCTCATTGGGCCCTCCTTGCTCCCTTGATTTCACTTTTTGAAACCCAAATCTCATCTGGTGCCTCTAATTAGGGTCTGGTGTGAAGGTTTCTAGAGGCAGTGGTGTGTTTTGAGGGTGTACAGGGTGGTCTTGGCACCACCACTGTGGGAGGCTCAGTCCACACACCTGTCTCTGGGTGTCAGGGAGCAGAGGCCTGGGCCTTGCTCTGCTGTTTGGAAGGGAAACAGCATCATGCTCGAGAGGGTGGATTCTGGACCCAACACCCAGATGTTCACATCCCAGGCCTGGAATCAACTAGCCTCACATCTTGGGCAAGTGACTTGATCCTTCTGAGCTGAAGTTTCCATGTTGGTAAAAAAGGAATTACAACACATTCTTCACTGGGTTTTTGTGAAGACCAACAAGACAATTAAACAAAGTACACAGAACAGTAACCATGAGTGAGCGTCACTGCTGTGATTTTTAGAGTTGCCAGATTTAGCAAATCCAAGATGCCTAGTTACATTTGTATTTCAGACCCACAGCAAATACTTCTGGAGCATAAGTATGTCCTATGCAATACTGGGGACATACTTAAACTAAACAAATATTCATTGCTGATCTGAAACACTAATGTAACTGTCCGGGCAGCCGTCCCTGCTAGCAGTATCACTGCCCATCTCAGCTGTCCTCCGGCGTGCCTCGTTTGGATTGCTGTTAGATTTTCCTGTCTTTCGCTGGAAATTAGGAGGGCCCGGAGTTGCTCTGGGACTGCTCAGTGTCAGTGGGGGGCATGGAGTGCATCCTGGATTGTTATCCCTGTTGTGGAACCACCAGAGGCTTCCCCTTCCCTGTGCCCATTGTGGCTTCAGGGCCAGCTTAGCTCTTCTCCTTCATGAGGCCTGTCTGGGGTCCTCAGGCTCCACCACTCATGTGCCCATTGTGACCTGCCGTCTTGCAGTGCCCTCTGTCTCTCCCCTCTAAAGATCTCCCCTCTAAAGATCTCCCTCCTTGATTTGGGACCTCTGTGCACAGTGTTGAGTTGATCATGCTTCTCATTCATGGCATCTTGTAACCACTGGATGAGGACCCTCTCGTCCCTTATTTAAATACCCCCTTGCTCTTTGCTGCCTGTTACTTACTTCGCTGACCTCCATGGGCAATCATTCCAGTGTGGTGTGTTTCTGGGAAAAGTATGGTGGTGTTTTTGCTTTGTACAATTTTTTCATTTAAGAAAATCAACTTGATCATTGAGAACAGTTTTTAGATTTAAAGAAAAATTGGACAGAGTTCCCACATACAATCTGTCCAGTTGCTTCTATTATTAACATCTACATTGATATGGTACATTTATCACAACTAATGAGCCAGTACTGATACACTGCCATTAGTTAAAGCCCTACTTTATTCAGATTTCCTGAGTTTGTGCCTAGTGTCCTTTTTCTGTTCTGGGATCCTGCGTACCTGTAGCTGTCCCAGCTCTCTAGGCTCCTCTTGGTGGTGATGGCTTCTCAGAACAGTATGCATTTCTCATTTACACAAGAGCCACTCTATTTTACTGCCCACTCTGGTTCTTGCTTTTTTCTCTCGGCACTCTATTTTGAGACCATTCATGTTCTGCGTGTGAGTCTAACCCATTTTTCCCAGTGGGTGAGCAGTTTGCAGTCACCACAGTTTGCCTAGGCCCCCCCTAGTGACAGCAGGCTTGCCTCTCACCGTGTGTCACCCAACAAGGTGGAGAATGGGTTGTCACCCTCTTCAGGGCCACCGGCCCAGATCTTCTCCATTTCTCTTCCTGCTCTTCCCCCACCCTCACCCCAACCCATGGCATGTGGTACTAAACACTGGTTGGAGGTTTATCAGCTGAAGCCGGTGAGGGTCTGAATAACTCCTCTCTGTGTCAGGATGCTCAGCCTCTGGCCTTGGGCAGCAGCTTAGAACCGACACCTCAGGAGTGGGAGGCTGCCTGATGGCACCTGGAGAGCAGGTGCAGTGGCCCTGCCTGCTCAGCATGTCCCCACTCTTCTGGGCCGGGCTGTCTTGTAGGCCCTGGTTTCACCTTGATTTTAAGATAAACGGAGAGGAAATGGGTCTCTATCCAAGACCCATTACAAATTATTCACTTAGTCCTATAATCGAAAGAATTTGATACCCATCAAACTCCAATTGGTTGGATTTCCTAGGATTCATTTCCAACCCTAGTTGATTGATATCTGGGATCGGCACCTACTTTCCACTTGGTATTTTAGTTTTTCACTTTGTGGGCATATTTCCATGTATTGACATTGCCATGTTCATATTTTAAAGACTATTCAGTATTTATCAGGTGACTAAATCAAAGTTTGCCTTTATGTTTTCTTATGTTTGGCCATTTGACTAGAATTTTATTTAAAGTCATCACTGGAGATGCTTACAGGTGACAGAGACCCCAGCGTCCTCACTGCCAGTTCAGGTAAATGAGGGCGACCTGTCTGGAGCTGGGCAACACTGCTGGTAGGAGGCTGATGAAGCAGTTGAGTGATTTACCCACTTGCGCCTCCAGACGGGGTAGTAGAGTGGGTGGGCTGAACAAGGCCTCCTGGGCTCACCTCCTCCCGGACTGGAGAGACTCAGATTCAGATGAATGGCTTGACTGAGCGGGCTGACGGGGGAGGGTGAGCCCCAGAGCCAGGCGATGCCCTTGGTGGACCCGGAGGGCACGTGTGTGGACTTGGGCATAAGACCTCCAGCTCTGCAGGCCCTGAAATGCCAGCAGGCAGGGCCCCAGACTTCATTTGTATGGGCAACTGGATCTTCCAAACAGGGAAGGAAGAGAGAGCAGCCACAGGGAGGCCAAGTGCCCCTTGCTCAGGGCCAGCCTTCCTGGGAGGAGGGCACCAGAGAACCGACCGCAGAAGCTGCCTTTCTTTGGCACAGTCTGGCCTCTCCAGCAGGTCTGTGAGCTGCCTGGGGCAGACTCAGGCTTGGAGGAGGCAGTGTGCCAGTTGGGACACCCAGAGGCCACAGCTCCATTTGGGAGGCAACCTCTCTTTTCCCATTTGGAATCAGGTTGAACCCAGGAAAGACAAAATTCCTTCCCTCTCTGCAGAGAGGAGACTCCCTACCCTCAAGCCCTGGGAGGTCCCTGACCCCTGGCTGCTCACCCTACAGACCTGGATGTCTGACCTCTCAACCTGAACTACTGCACTGAGCCAAGGAAATAGGCTAGGGGACATCTGAGGTGTGGGACATCATGAACTCCCACAAGGGCTCACTTAGGGGAGAAGATTGTGGGCCAGGAAAAGCAGACAGTCTCCTTACTTTCTTAAAACCAAAGGCCACTGTTCCTTGACCTTCGTCATCATCCCTTTTGCCACCTCCTCTTCAGGAAAAGTTTTATACATCTGACGAAACAGCTGATAGGACCGGCCGTTCTCCTAGGCCCGTGGAGGAGGTGGGGTGACTTTGGGAAATTGCTGTACCTTTAAAGTTTGATTCAGTCTATGACTTTTAAGGAAGGAGCCAGCTTTCCCGAGCACCTTTTGGATGCCGTACACCATGGCCTCTTGCTTGCATTTGTGCTCGCTCATTTAATCTTCACGGATATCCTGCAGGGAGGGAGTTAACTCCCGTCTTTTCAAGGAGCTGAGGAAGCAGAGGCTAGCAACCCAGCCTCGGTGATATCTTGCAAGTGACCCAGGTAGAGCTTGAACCCCGCCTGAGCTTCAGACCTTCCAGAGTCTTTGTCATCCCGGGGGGAATGGCCAAGCCCCTGGTAGCAGTTGCCTCTTCCTCTTTCCCCAGAACTCACAGAGGTTCTCTGCAAGGGCCAAGAGTTATTTATCTCAAAGGGAGCTGATTTTTGGTTCATAGGAGCGTGTGGGTGTCCAGGCAGTGAGCACTGCCAGTCTGGTCTTCTGCTCTCCCGGGTGCTGCTCTGGCCTCCCTGAAGCTCCGGGCCAGCCCTGGTGAGCATTTCCCCTCACGTGACATCAGCCTGCAGCCCTAGAGACTAAACGCTCAGACCCACCCACGTCTTCTCTCGTGCCCTATAGAGCTACTGTGGAACCAGTTTCTCCTCTTATAACTCTCAGTCTTGCTTTGCTGGGAAAACTAGGGTGGAGGAAATTTCCTAGTCCTAAGGAAGACTATTCAGTTGCTGTTCAGTTTTCTAGGGTGACCGTGTGTCCCGGATGTCTTCCCGTCCGTGCTCTGCCTCAGGCACTGAGCAGTTGGTGTTGGTGCTGCAGTGAGCAGACGGGTGTATTTCTATGGGGCGGGGGCCCCTGACCCCTGGTGACTCCATTATAACATTGGTCTGTTTCCTCCTCAGGAGTGGGATGGGGCTTTGAGTTCTCAGGAAAGGCTATGGCAACGCAGGGAAAATGCAACAGTGGGATTTAATGATGCCCAGTCCGTACTGTTTCTTGGTGATGGCTGCTCTGCTCTCACGAGCGTGGCAGCGGGTGCACTGCTGTTGATGTGCACTGATCACTGGGGACAATGTGGTGATTTCCCCCTGGCTTTGCCTGTCTTCCTGTCCCATTTGCCTCACCTTGATGCAGCATGCTGGAGCCTTCGGCGTCTCACCTGCCCAGGGGACCTTCAGGGAACACAACAGAGACAGCCCAGCAGCCCGTGCCCCTGCTGGGGCACAGCTGAGCGGAGCGGAGCCACAGAAGGGCTGCTTGGGTCTGATCTCTGCGGGGCCCTCCAGGCAGCCTGGGGGGCGGGGTACAGAGAGAAGCAAGGAGGGAAAGTTGAGCCCCCAAACACGGGCAAATATTTCCCTTTTCAAAGAGTTCATAGTTAAAAAATTGATATTGAGTATTCACCCTCAATGCTCATGGGTCCCCACGGATGTGGCTAGGACAGCTCTTGTCCCTTTGTTGCAGGAACAAAGTGCCATGTCAAGCTAGTAAGGAACAGGGCTGCACCCTGAAACTAGGTTTCCTAATGCCTGCTCCCTCTGTTCTCTCAAAGTGACTTCCAGGGGCAGCGTTTGGCCTGCACAGTCACCCAGCCATGTATCAAGCTCTGTCCAGGTCATGAAAGCAGTTAGGTACTGGGTCTAGTGAAAAGCAGGTGGAGGGTTTGCATAGTGGTGGACGGGAGCTGGGTGTGGCTTTCTCTGGTCCATTATGTCTTTCATCTGTGGACAAGGGCTCTAGCTGTCTGCAGGATACCTGTGAAGGGACTGGAAGGAGTCTGTGGGCTTTGATTTGCCAATCCCACCTCACAGTAGCAGAGGGCAAGGATCAGTGCCTGGCCTGGCTAAGGGCTTCTGGCCATGCCCCACCTAGGTTGGCTGTGCGTTTGCTGGTTTTCTGTTACCAGGTGCCATCTGTGAGGTATGAGAAGATGGGATGAGAGGTTGAGAGCTGGGAGGGTTTGGATCGGTTCTTCCAGGTCCCTCAGAAGTTGAGAGGATGTGACTTGTATAAGCTCATGCTGCTAGTTAATGCTGTGAGCAGATGAAATATTGATTACAGAGAGTCTGTGAAGCTAGCAAGTCACAGGGGGCCATCTCCCTTCTGTCAGATCTGCCTTCCGTGCAGCTAAGTCACCTTCCTGTGAGGCTGATGTTTGCCTGGTGCTTCTGGCTTGATGTACCGGGCGTCCATGGCTGGGGCCTGTCCTGACTTAATACGCTGTGCTGGCTGTTAAGGTTTATATATCACTCTTACTTCCTACCATCATTTACGTGAAGCTCTGGATTCGAGGAAGACAGTTGGCATTGGGCTGGTCTCTATCCCGCCAGTCATCCCTCCTCGTGGCTGTGCTAGGTGTTTAGGGCTCTGAGATAAACGTGTAGAAAGAAAGCCTTTCTCTATTGGTCATCGGGTAAGTTCAAGGTTGTTGTCAGCCACCCGCTGCTTGGGCAGCCGCGTCAGCTGTAAAGACACTCAGAAGGGAAGCAGCTGCAGGGAACCTGCCGGCCCGGTCCCTGCCCCGTCTCCTGCCTCTCACTTAGGGGGCATTTGCTGAGCACTTAAGGTGCCAGCAAAGGGTTGGGAGCTGACGACACAGAGGTAAGATGTGGTCCCTGACCCAAGGACCTTGGAGAAGGGGAAACAGGCCTGAGCACAGAGAGTCCACACAGGGGGGTCGGGAAGCGCGGCGCAGAGGTGGGAAGAGAGTGACTGATGGTCTGGGGGACTTGAAGAAGTCTTACTGTGCCTCCAAGCTGTTGGCTACACCACCTGCCTTCCCTTGCTCCCCGATGCTCGGGGTCCTGACAGAAGTAAGTGGGCTGTGTCCCCCACTTTTCAGATGTCCAAGAAGGACTCACCTTCTGGGAGCTGAGTGGTGGTGAGGACTCTGCCCATTTAGATTCAGCTGAAGTGGGTGTTGTATGCACCAGGGTCTGTCTTGGAACATTTGAGATCTTGAGACACCCTGTGGTTCTATCTGGTGCCTCAAAGTGGTGAGGGTGGTTCTAGGGTCCCTTCAGCCTAGTTTCCCCTTCTCTTCACTGCAGACAGAGTCTCCCAGGTACCCCTGGTCAGCTCGTGAGGGTGTCTTGATACTTTATAGCTGATAACCTAGGGTGTGTGTGTCACCATCAGGGTTCTTGGATGCTTTGTGAATAGAATTCAAGGGTGGAATTCATAAACTTGGATGCTAGAAAATTGTACTTCATTTTCACCAACATTTAACTGAAACTCAGCATTTACTTCAGTTAAAAGATAAAGGCATAAACCTGCATTACAATGGAGTCCCGGGAGTTTGTCACCAACAGAAATCACCATAGATTCTCATCACATTACAGTCGTTGAACAGTGTCCAAAAGCATTTACAGTCATTGTTACTTTGAAATTGTGACCATATTTAGATGTGCTGTTAGGCGTCACTATTAAGTAGGTTGATGAAGCAAGTATATTACTGTATCACAAATTTATGTCTTATTATTTCATTAACTGTATTTCTATATACTTAGATTCTTTGTTATTCTGAATAATTATTTTACACACTTACAGACATTCTGAGAAGGGGTTCATAGCTTGGGAACCCCTGATCGTGACACCTGACCCTTAGGGGAAGGCTCAGGCGGTGAGTGGCGGTCCAGCCTGGCTGCTGTGTGAAGGGAGATGAGATGGGGAACCCCACTGGCTGCTCTCTGGAGACTGGCTGGCTCAGAGAAGGCTGCTGGGGAGTGCGGAGGCAAGGGCATGGCTTCTGTAAGCGGGCATCCCTGCGACACCTGCGGAGCCCTGCATGCTGCTGCTGCATGAGGCCTGCATGGCTGATTGCTTTCGAAAGTGTGAGGCTTAGTCCGTGAAATACTCTAACTGAAGAAGAAAACGGAAAGGAAAGAGAATTGGGCCGAGTTCTAGAAGACCTGGATTCAGGTCCCATTCTGCCACTGACTGGCTTCTTTCTGGACCTTGATTTCCACACCTGGAAAAGGAGAAGGTTGGGCATGATCAGGGGTTCTCAAGCCACGTACCTGGAAGTCCTGGCTTTCCATGACTTCGAGTGACATAGTTTGGGCTCAAATAAAAATTGGTACTGTTTTCTCAATTTACTGAAAAAGTGCATTGATAAAGATAATTTTCTCAATTTAAAATTGTTCTTTCATATCTTTTCCTTAAACTTTTGGAAGCCATTACTCCTGGTTTGCCAGTAAGTACTTGCTGAGGGCAAAGGAAGTGGATGAGAAGTAAAAGAATATTAATGGAAAAACTTAGAATTGGTTAATCCTGTTTAATTTTTTTTCTCTTTGTACTTTTATTTTGTTTATTTTTATTGAAGTATTGTTGATACACAATCTTATATTGGTTTCAAGTACACAACACAGTGGATCAACAGTTACTCATATTATTAAATCCTCATGCCCTCTAGTGTGGTTACTATGTGTCAACACAGAAAGATGTTACAGAATCATTGGCCATATTCTCCATGCTGTACTACCATCCCATGACCAACTTATGATTGAGCATTTCTGTGCTCCTTTATCCCTCTTACCCACCCCACCCAACCACCCCAAACCCTACCCCATGGTAACCACTAGTCACTTCTCAGTGTCTATGAGTCTACTGCTGTTTTGTTCATTCTGTTTTGCTTTGTATTTATATTCCACAAATAAGTGAAATCATATGGTATTTGTCTTTCTCCACCTGGCTTATTTTTTCTGAGCATAATACCCACTAGGTCCATCCATGTGGTTGCAAATGGCAGGATTTCTTTTTTTATGGCTGAATGGTATTCCATTGTGTATATGTACTACATCTTTATCCATTCATCTACTGATGGACACTTAGGTTGCTTCCATATCTTGGCTATTGTAGATGGTGCAGCGATAAACATAGGGGTGCATATTCATCTTTCTGAATCAGGGATTTTGTTATCTTTGGGTAAATTCCTAGAAGTGGAATTACTGGATTGAATGGTATTTCTATTTTTAGTTTTTTGAGGAACCTCCATACTGCCTTTCACAGTGGCTGAACCAATTTACATTCCCACTAACAGTGTATGAGGGTTCCCTTTTTTTCCACATCCTCACCAATACTTGTTATTTCTTGTTTTTTGGATAGTGGCCATTCTAACTGGTGTGCAGTGGTATCTCATTGTGGTTTTGATTTGCGTTTCCCTGATGATTAGCAATGTGGAACATCTTTTCATGTGGCTGTTGGCCATCTGTATTTCTTCTTTGGAGAAATGTTTGTTCAGGTCCTCGGCCCATTTTTTAATTGGTTTATTTGCATTTTTGGTGTTGAGGTGTATGAGTTCTTTATATATTCTGGATATTAATCCTTTATCAGATGAGTCATTTACAAATACATTGTCCCATACTGTAGGACGCCTTTTTGTCCTGCTCATGCTGTCCTTTGCTGTACAGAAGCTTTTTAGTTTGTGGTAGTCCCACTTTTTCACTTTGGTTTCCTTTGGCCAAAGAGATGTGTCCAGGAAAAAATTGCTCATGCTTATGTTCAGATTTTTGCCTATGTTTTCTTCTAAGAGTTTTATGGTTTCATGTCTTCATTTGTGTCTTTGATCCATTT
Organism: Manis pentadactyla; assembly: GCF_030020395.1. Taxonomy (NCBI): domain Eukaryota; kingdom Metazoa; phylum Chordata; class Mammalia; order Pholidota; family Manidae; genus Manis; species Manis pentadactyla. The sequence continues at coordinate 63,687,334 of NC_080032.1, read as the reverse complement.
CGAGTTTACTTTTGTGGGTGGAGTTAGACTGTAATCCAGTTTCATTCTTTTGCATGTAGCTGTCCAGCTTTCTCAACACCAGTTGTTGAAGAGGCTTTTTCCCATTGTATATTCATGGCTCCTTTATTGTATATTAATTGACTATATTGTGTGGGTTTATATCTGGGGTATCTGTTCTGTTCCACTGATCTATGGGTCTGTTCTTGTGCCAGTACCATACTGTTTTGGTTACCATAGCTTTATAGTAGAACTTGACGTTAGGGGGTGTCATCCCCCTGGCTTTGTTCTTCTTTTTCAGGATTGCTTTAGCTGTTCAGGGTCTTTTGTGGTTCCATATGAACTTTATACTATTTGTTCTAGTTCATTGAAAAGTACTGTTGGTATTTTGATAGGGATTGCATTGAATCTAAATTGCTTTGGGTAGGATAGTCATTTTGACAATATTTATTCTTCCTATCCATAAGCATGGGTTAGATTTCCATTTACTGGTGTCTTCTTTAATTTCTCTCATGAGTGTCTTACAGTTTTCAGAGTGCAGGTGTTTTAAATCCTTGGTTAGGTTTATTCCCAGGTATTTATTCTTTTTTGATACAATTATAAATGGAGTTGTTTTCCTGATTTCTCTTTCTGCTAGCTAGTTGTTAGTATAAAGGAATGCAACAGATTTGTGTGTATTAATTTTGTATCCTGCAACTTTGCTGAATCCACTTATTATTTCTAATAGTTTTTTGGTGGAGTCTTTAGGGTTTTCTCTATACAGTATCATGTCATCTTTAAATAGTGACAGTTTTACTTCTTCTTTACCATTTTGGATGCCTTTTATCTCTTTGTGTTGCCTGATTGCTGTGCCCAGGACCTCCACTACTATGTTGAATAAAAGTGGTGAGAGTGGACATCCTTGTCTTGTTCCTGATCTTAGACGAAAAGCTTTCAGCTTTTTGCCATTGACTGTGATGTTAGCTGAGGGTTTGTCTTATATGGCCTTTATTATGTTGAGGTATGTACCCTCTATACCCATTTTGTTGAGAGTTTATCATGAATAGATGTTGAGTTTTGTCAAATGCTTTTTCAGCATCTGTTGAGATGATCTTGTGTTTTTTATCTTTCTTTTTGTTAATGTGGTATATGATATTGATGGATTTATGAATACTGTACCATCCTGGCATCCCTGGAATAAATCCCACTTGGTCACGAAGGATGATCCTTTTGATATATTTTTGAATTTGGTTTGCTGTTATTTTGTTGAGGATTCATCTTGTTAAATTTTGCAGCTTAGTTTTGGTTGTGATTTTTTGTTGTCTATTCTGTGAGTTCTTCCACTAAAATTGTTCCTAGTTTGAATGTTGGGATTAAGCATGTTAGTATTTTAAGGACTTTTGTGAGCGTTTCTGCAAGAAGCCCTATGACCTGGGGGTGTTCTACCATCTCCTGCAGTCCCTGTGGCCCAGCCTGCCTAGACATTCATGAACACACAGCATCTCAGGATGCATTCTGCTAGGAAGGCTTTCCTTTGTTCTGGGTGAGCAAAGGGTGAGTGAACTGGTGAATCTTAGGGGGAATGGCCTCTCTCCAGGGCAGATAATGCTCCTGTTCACATCCAGGCCACAAACAAAAACAACAGTGCCCCGATGTGTTCCCAGCCTTCCCTGTTCTGTGCACCATGACTGGAAAAAGGACAATCTGGCAGTACTTTTGGCCAGCCCTTCCTGCAGCCACAAATCCTTATGTACTTTTTGACTCCCCTAGAACTTAACTACTAATAGCCTACTGTTGACTGGAAGCCTCACCAATAACATAAACAGTCAGCATATATTTTGTATGTTGTATGTATTATGTACTGTATTCATACAATAAATACAGAAAAGAAAATGTTTTTCAAATTGTTGCATATCTCAATAAATTTTCCAATATATTTATTGAAAAAAATGCACATGTAAGTGGACCTGCACAGTTCAAACCTGTAGTATTCAAGGGTCAATGTACCGTGGAAGCAAAAGGAAGAAGAGCCTGCTGGGTTGTCAGCATGTCACCGTCTTCTGAAGTGAGCTGTGCATTGTGGAGACCCCACCTTCCCTGTCCCTCCATTCCTCTTGACTTGCTCGGGAGCTCAGCTAAGACCAGGTGTTGTGAATCTCCCCGGCAAGATTCACAGAAATTGCTATTTATGGCCTGATGGGCTTCTAGGGAACCCAGGTCCACTGTGATGTCTACCAGAATGTGCTTCCTGTCCCTTGAGCAGTCCCACCTGCAGCATACCACCCCAGCAGGGAAGCAGCCAGACTCCTCTCCAGCACAGCAGTCCAAGGGGCTGGGCGTGGGCCTGGACTAGGTGACAGCTGGTGTTCTCATGACTATCCTGTTGAGTTTTTGCTTGGGGACCCGTTGTTGTGAGGTGTCCAGGGGTGGGATTGCCTCTGACTGTGGGTGTTTTAGCCAAAGCTGCATTGTTCCCTTCCCTCTGAGCTCTTCCAGACCAGGGAACTCACACTTAGGTCATCTGCAGGCCTTTGGAGGGTCAAGGCTTCCCAGGCCTCAGGGAGGACTGATGGGGTTTTAGCACCTTTTCAGGAGCAGGAAGTCAGGAGTAATGGGATTTGGTGGGTGTGCTGTTCTGTGGTGTTTTCCTTGTCAAGTGCAGACCCAGGGACCCCCACAGGCTTTGGACTGAAGCTCTGGGAGCCTTAGAGTTTGCGTGGGTTTGCTGCTGGCTCCCTGCACACACCACCCATCTGTGGTTACGTGTTGTGTGTGTTGCTATGTACGGTTCTCACTGTGCACTGTGGAGTTGGAGAGGATGTGTTTGGGACAACTCGAGCTGCAGCCTGTGAGCAGGGCCTGGGAGTCCCAGCTCTGTGGCTGGAACATTTAGACCAGTGGGTATATGTAGGGGTTACTTGCTGCCAGACTCCTGACTCCAAAATGTAGTGGGAAGAAGTTTGTGCATGGAGGGCAGTGGGCAGGATTCACTGACGTGCCTTTGTGCAAGTTTCTTAGCCATGTTGGGTTTGTTTTCTTAACTGAGATCTGTAGCCAGCACCTTCCACTGAGAGAGAATATTCTATACATTGTAGAATGCCTCCCACTCGGGTTCCAATTCCTATGTGTGTGTGGAGGAAAGGGTTTTCCCATGCATGACACCAAGTGATTCTCCAACACCAGCAGGGTGTCTGAGAACTCAACTCCATTCTGATGGTATCTGCCCGGAGACAGCCCCAGATTCCCCAGGTTAAGGACTCTGTCCTACAAGACTGTCCCTCATCTCCACACTCTAGATGCCAGTCACAAACCCAGGCTGTGACCTGTGCTTCTGCCTGACTGGCTACAGATTGGGGTTTCCAACCTCCTCAGGTTCCATTAATTTTCTAGAGCAGCCCATAGAACCTAGGAAAGCACATTTACCAGTTTAATAAAGGACACCATGAAGGATACAAGTGAACAGCCAGATGAAGAGATGCACAGGGCAAGATCCCACATCCAGAAGCTTCTATTCTCGTGGAGCTGGGGGCTGGATTTGGTGGCTCATGGGTGCTGTGGTTCCCCGGGCATGGAAGCTCCCTTCCAGACAGAGAAGCAAGATGCAGAAAGGGCAAAATGCCCTTCACGGGGGTGTTGTGAGGGCTTCACTGCATAGCCATGATTGACTAAGTCATTGGCCGTTGGCTGATTCAAACTCCCCAGGGGTTACGGGCAGGGGTCTGGGGGCTGAAACCTCCCACCCTCTAATCAGGTGGGTGGTCCCCTGGCAACCAGCCCCTGCCCTTGGGTGGGGCCCAGTGTCTCTATTAACGTAACAAGACACCCATTTCCCCTTTAAGCTCTGAAGTGTTTTTGTCAAGAGCAGTGGGTGAAGACCAAATATATCTGAGAAATATACATTGGTCAACTGAATGACCAAATACATATTTCTTATAAATCCTATCACAATGCTGTAAAAGGAAGCGTCCCTCTTCCACAGGAATGCTGTGGGGTTTCTCCCTGCCTTGGGCTTTTCATTTTGCCAGTGGACCCAAGTTGGCTCTCCCACCTGCCCACAGTTGGCTTTAATTTTCCAGTTTTTCACCCTCTCTAGGAGCTGAGTTGAATCTCCTTCTCATTTTCCAAATGAAGGACAATGCTCAGTGTGTGGATTGGGCACCCCAAGAAAGGGGGAGAGGGGAGTCTGCTGTCCTGCTGGGGAGCAGGATGTCCCCCCTGAAGGTACATGTGCTGGTTGCTTGTTTTACTTCACTTCCCTAGTAGAGGTTTCACATGTTCAGTTATTTAAATACCACAGTCATGGTTGTGAATGTGTCTGCTTACCAGTTTCATGATTGGAGGCATAGCCATTTATCTATACTATTATTTGATGAATATGTTTGCTAAATGGGCTCACTTTTTAAACTTAAATGTATTTTAAAAGGAAATACTATGACATAATCATAAGTAGAAAATCAATATCATTGGTCAACAAGTAGACTACAAAAAAATCACAATAACAACCAGAAACAAAATAATGTCATTAATCTGGCTGGATACGCTGACTGCAGGGGGTCACTCCTTTGAAGGAAGCTTAGCTAGTGTTGGAGAGGGTAAAGCTGTATTGGCATTAAACGGAGACCTTATCTTTCAGGATAAATGCAAAGGGATTAACTTCCCTGCTATTTAGAAAATGTCATTTGATGTTCTGTGTATCCATTCATCATCAACTGCCTTTAGTACACTCTATGGAGCTTCACTTGTGCCTGGATATATTGAAGTCTTTGAGAGCAGGACCTGGGTTTTATTCTTTATTGTTTTGTGCAGTGTCTTAAACAGAGTAGATGCTCAACAAGTTTGTTGAATTGATTCAAAGCCTAATGGGTAGCAAATGCCATACTCCGTGGAGTTGTTCAGGGCAGGAGAGATCCGCCCAGGTGGGGTTGGTAGGGAGGCTTTCCAGGGAAGATGGAGCTCCACCCCCTCATCTGGGCGGCACCCCTCTCAGTGCAGCCGGGGTCCTCCTGCTCCTGGTGCCTCTCCCCCCTGTCCTTGGGAGCAGCAGAATTTGCTTTTAGTTCCCTATCTCCTTCCTCAACCTGGGAAGAAAATACCACAGTAACTGTATCCCCTCAGAGCTACATGCTGAGGTAAGCTGGGCTAGAGGAGTGGGTGGGAGACAGGGAGGGAGGGAGAGAGAGAGAGAGAAGGAGGGAGGGACAGGGAAGGAGAGGGAGGGAGAAGGCGCGGATAGGGAGTGGGGAAGGGGGTTTAGGAGGCCTGTGGGGTGAGCCTGCCCTCACAGGCTGCCCTCCAGTCCAGTGTTAAGGGATTTGGGTGACCTGCTGGGTGAAGGTTGAGGGCTGAGCCCTGGGCCTTAGCGGCCTCTTTTCTTCCCATCCTTCCTTCTCTCCATTTCTCTTCTCCTTCCTTCTAGCACCTCCAGCTCTGTATTGCTGGGCAAATTCCGCAGCCCCAGATGATTACTGTTGTCATGGACCGGATGCTGTTGGTGTTTATGCGAGGCTAATCTCCAGTTAATAATGTAGATAACTATTGAATCACTATGTTGTATGCTTGAAGCCAATATAACATTGTATATCAACTATACTTCAATTAAAAAAAAAATAAAACCTTTCAGAAAAAGACACAGACACGTTTGCTATGGGCAGTGTGTCAGGAACTGCTTCCATGACTTCCAGCCCTGTCCCTAGGCCTATCTGGCTTTGGGGCCCTGCCTTCCTCCAGTTACCAGAAATCTCCTCCTGGGTGCTGCCAGGACCCGTGTCCTCTCCCCGCTGCCACATGGCCTCAGGAATCTGGACCCTCCCCTCCCTGAGTGTCTTACTGCTGTTTTTGAGGTCAAGTCATGACATTTACTTCTACTGTGCAAGGTGCATAAAAGTAACCCATTCAATCCTCCTAACAACCCTGTATTTACTATTACTGCCTCAATTTTGCAGATAAGAAAATTGAGGTCGCATAACTCAGTCAAGGTCAAAGAGCTGGTGCCAGTAAGGGATTCAGATCCTGAGAACCAGCTCCCGCCGGGTAGCGTCCCACAGCTCCTGGGGTAATGCTTCTGCCATCCGAGCTGGTGTGGGGCTGGGAGCCCATATTCTCACCACTGGGATGGCCAGTAGCTAAAGCAGGCTCAGGAGAGGAGGTGGCCTCCGACTTTGAGAGTCTTTTCTACCGCTTTGTTTTCTGTTCAGCTCACCTTGTCTCACCACTTACCTGCCTAGGCAGAAGGTCATGGACTGGGGAACAGCTGGATCCCTGCCCATCCCTTCTAATTACCCACACACTGAGTTTGTGGCAAGAATCCCGCTGCTCAGGGATACCCCCCACTTCTCCCCCAGACAGCAGGATGGGTCAGGATCCAGCAGGCAGAGCTTCCCTGGAGGGGGAGGCCAGGACAACGCTGCAAGGGCAGGAGAGAGCCTGGGGTGCAGTGGGGGCACAGGGCAGTGTGCTGTCCGGAGCCACTTTGGGACCTGGCAGGGAGGATGGTGAGCCAGTGTGGCATGTCAGTTCCCCTGGGAGAAGGGCTGGGTGGGAACCATCTGTGTGCACTGCCCTTTCCTGGCCTGCGGCAATCAGCGGGTGTGATGGCGGGGCCTGGAGGCCGTAGTCCCAGGTCACTCAGTCTTCCTTTTCTTCTCCTCCTCCAGGCCTGGTTTTGCCATCACTCTTCATCCTCTCTACCCTCCCGTCTTCCACGCAGGCCCTTCAGGATCACCCTGATTTGTAGCAGTTGCACTTTTAATAGGAATCAACACTTCAGGCTCAAGGTGATGAATTGGCCTCTATTGGCTCTTCCCTTTTTCAAGGACCCTGGCCCCAGACAGGCCTCCCTCTCCCCTCTCCAGCTGTCATACGCTGCTTACCTGGAGCCTAACAGGAGAACAGCCAGGTGGCATTCGGGATGGAGTGGCCTTCTGCGCAGGGGCCTGTGCTGCTCTGGGACGAAGGAGGAGGTCAGGGACATATTTGGGAGGTCCAGGTTTCTTGACGGGAGCAGAGGGAGGACAGTTTCCCCAGGTGGTGCAGGACGCCCCCTGTGAAGGTGCAGGTCTGTTCCATGCATGGGCAGCTTACAGAGGGTGAGTGGTTAAGCGGCTCACAGCCCCTTGCATTCTGGGTCATTCCCTCCTGCTGTTAGGATGCTCAGGAAATGGAAGCTAAGTCAGTCATTAATCAGCCTAAGCCAAGCCGGATCCGACAGCTATGCTGGGATCTTCCTCCTCACACAGAGGGCAGGTCCCTCCAGGGCTGAAGGGCTGAAGGGCCGTGGTTATCTGTGCCCCTGCCCACCTTCACTGGCGTGGCCAATTGCAAATTGTTGGTACAGTCCTTGTCTGCATACGTATCATAATCTAAACTGCCCTAATATGACGACTGGAACCTTGAAGGGCAGGGCTGGTTGGTTTCCCGAGGAAGATTCTGGCATCAAGTGAAGTGGGAGTGCCAGACTCATTTCACATCCCAGCTCTGCCACCAAGTGATGCGTGACCCTGGGCAAATCCTGTCACTTCACTTTTCTCATCTGATTTGTTTGAAGAAGATCCGAGCATCACGGGTACTTCATATTTGTCAAGGAAACAAATGATGACATGAGATAACATTTGTTAAAGTGCCCAGAGCAGTGCTTGGCACAGGTCAGAAATTCAGTTTTCAGTTGCTATTCTAGTTCCTTAATCTCAGGTTCTAAGATGTCTAAAATGCTTCTGTCTGCTTCTGGTTTCTAGGCTGACTTATCTCTCCTGTCCTAATTGTTCCCATTCCTTTTCTGGCTTCATGGGCCAGCGAGAGACCCCAGCACTTGCCTGTTGACCAGATACCTCTGGACAATTCCCCTTGAAAAGGTTTCTTTTTTCCTTTTCTTCTTTCTGGAGTCTCTGGGAAGCCCTCCTAAGAGCGAAGGCCTGATATCAAATACCTCACCGAGGAATCAGAGAGACTTTTGCATTCCTGGGCCTGTGACTAAGTCATCAATCGTTGTGTACTGGTTAAAGCTGGAAGTCTAGCCTGAGACACTGAACACCTGTTTTTAAAATTCTCATCCAATTTTAAGTATATTAATGTAGCTTGTTATAGTGAGTCCCTTTTTAGAATTCCTAATTTATCTGCTTTCTAAACCTGGACTTCCAAAGGTCAGATTTGCTTGCGGCGAGGCCTACGGTTCCTTCCTCCCTGTGCTTTAGTGAGAAACACGCACATTGTACAACTCTAAGCACAATCCAGCCTTGGTGCCGAGCTTGAGAAGGGCGTGTATTACTGCCTCTGTCGCTTGCTTGTGCAGATCTCAAAACTCAGGAGGGAAGTTCTTTTTGAGGTCTAACCTAACTCCCTCCAGAGCAACCGTATGTTGGAGAAGGAGCAGGTCAGATGGCATGCACTTGATTGGCTCCTCTGGGTCCGATGTGCGTGGGGACTTGTCTCTGGGGCCTCATTTTGAGGCTCCCATGTCCTAGGCAATGGAACCAACAGGAGGATTGGAAAATACCTTCCTCATGGGCCTGAGGAGGAGGGAGTATGGCGGTCTGCAAATCTGAGCTCTTTTCCCGGCGTTTCCTCAGACTCGGGGAAGGTCATGTGATTTTCCCCAGGTCTTAAATTTTGGCGTTTTGAGCTGGTTTGGGTCCCCCCATCTCCTGTCTTCTGTGGCATCTATAAGCAGGTTGGCTGACTGTTATCTGAAGAATCACATCCTCCTTCATGGGCTGTGGGAGGTGTCTGAAGGTCATCTTGTCCATGCCCCTGCCTCTCGAACAGGTTTTCTGTGTCCCAGTCCCTCAAACATCTTCCTGGGGCTTTCTCCATTGCCCTGTATTATATCTCCCTATGTTTCATAGTGACAAGGTTCTTTCTAGAATCTGACTTGAGCCACTCTTGCTGCCATCTCAACCCTTTGGTCCACTTAGTACTGGCCTCTAGGGAGGGGAAGAACAGCTGCTTGGCCCCACCCCTGCTCCTTCCTTGTTCTTGATGGGCTATCACCTCCGTGATCCAGCCCATGAGTCCCCCAGCAATTTCTTTGTCACTAGATCACATTGCAAGCTCCTGTCCAAATGCTGTCTGGTGCTTCCTGTTCCAGGCATCTCCCTCCCACCTGAGTATTTGTGTTTCTGATTATTTATCCCCAGATGCAACGGCCACATTTTTCCAGGTTGAATCTGCTCATTGTTACTTCCTGCCTGGGTTTGCTAACATCTCCAGGTCCCTCTTGCAGCCACTGCAGCAGCTTGCTGGTCGTGGAAATGTGCATTTCCAGCTTTTGGAAAGCAAACCATGAAAGGAGTGGGGTGGGGTGAGCCGGTTTCCCTGCTGTGAAGGGCCCCACCCAATCTGGAGTCAGGAGAACATCTGAATGATGAACGCAGAAGGCCATCTAGTGTGGCCAGCAGGGGGACAACCTAGACAGATACCCGTCCCAGCTGTCTGCCTTCTGTGAGTCTCCTGAGCAGAGAACAAGGAGCTGCCTACCTGCCCTTCTGCCCTCGGCTCTTTCCAAGCAGCCATCACCAGTTCTCATTAAATACTCAGCAGATGAAGCCACCCAGTGCCAGATGAGGGGCTTGGGGCTGTTTCCTGTCTGGGGAGGGGGCTGGGCCAGGATGGCAGGGGCTGCAAGTTATCTGCATATCTGTGAATGCGCCCCCCACCTTTTTTGAAATGGGAAAGTTTATTTTATTTTGGTGTCTTCTATTTTATTTTATTGTAAGTCCTGATAACTCAGAAAGGCAGAATTGGAGAGGACCTCTGAGAGTCTAATGCTCGTCTCATTTTACAGATGGAAACTGGAGGAAGGTTGGCAACTTTCTCAAGTTCACACGGCATTTTAAATTGTCCTCTGCCCTCAAGATGGGTGCTAAGTAGTAGGTCCAGAAAGTTAAATCTCTCATGACGAGAGAGGCTCAGACGTGGATGTTCATCTTGCTTGCCTGCATCTCTTCTTACTCTTCACCTTGAACCAGAGCTAGAAGAGGAAGCTGGGAGCACTGGTACCTCCCCAGCCTCCCAGGGCTCTGGGTTCACTGGGATTAAACTGAAATCCAGAGGTGTGAATAGGGTGAGCTGATCTGCTCGGGAGAGGTGGTCAGAACGATCGGCACAGGGAACTGGTGAAAAACGGAATTCACGTACCCTCTCCCTCTCCCCAGTTCTCTTCCTCCTGCCCCACCGCAGCTTCTGAGTTTGGAGCCTGTTACTAGTCAGGGGGCTTCCTTGGAAGATGCTGATGAATTTGGAGTGATTTTTAAAATTCATCTGGGGAAATAAACAGCTGCAGCTTGAAACACAAACACACACACTTGTACTGCTGTGTCCCCTGCCCTGCCGTCCTGCCCCCATCCCCCCGCCCGCTCCATCTGGGAAAAGCACACACACCCAAACTGTGCAGAGACACAGAAACCCGTGTGAATGGTCTGAACGACCATTGTGCAGAGGGAAAGGGATTAGCTGTCCTGCGGACTGGCAGATACCGCACTGGGGGGACGGCAGGATCTTAGAACACACTTCTGGAATCCTGGGGAACTTTGCATCCCTGGTTTGTGGAGCTCTTTGCAAGACGGAGCTGTTCTGATCTTTTAAGAACCTTGTATTTCTTTAGGGAATGGGGAGGAGAAAGGGAACAAACATTTGTGGTCACCAAGTACATGCCAGAGTTATATTCTCTTAACAAAATTATTGTGAAGTAGCAGTTATTGTGAAATTATGATTTCCATTTTATATAAACTGAGGCTTTCAGAGGTTAAGCTGGGACTCCATTTCATAGCCGTTTGCTTTTCATGGCTCTGTGTTGCCGCCTTATTTCCCTGGGTTCTCTGCACTTCCCTGACTGAGGACCCCAGATCCCTGTTCTTTGAGGGGCTGTGTGATGTTGGGGGGCGGCTGCTAACCCACCAGGTGTGACTGTTTCCTCTTCTGAAGGTGGAACTCATGCAATTTGGCTGTTTGGCTGAGTTGTTAGAAATCTTAATAACACAAAGTCTGTAGTCCTCTAAGATGTGATTGGAAATGACTGTGAGAGATATTTGCTGTTGCTCTAAATTGGAAGCACCATCCAGAGGTGAGTCTACTGTGCACTGCCATGCATGGCCATGTGGGGGGCAGAACTGCAGAGTCCTGGCTCAAGCAGACAGCAGGGCAGCCTTTTCTACCTTAGCAAGAGAGAGCAAGCTTTCTGGGCTGCAGCTACGTATCAACTTTTTTTCTGTCTTTAGAAGGCCTTCTTTCAACTCTATTATCCCCTGCAGTTGTGACCTGCTTACTTCTCTTCATAGCCAGGCTTAACAAAAATAAAATTTTTAAAATTGAAGTGTTGCATATGTCTGAAAAGCACACAAATTGAAAACGTACAACTTGATGAATTATCACTAACTGGATACACTTGTGTAACTGCCATCAGATGAAAAAATAGAACATGTCCAGCTCTCCAGAAACCTGCCTTGGGCCTCTGCCTAGTCACAGCCCTGCCCAAAGGTTGCGACAATCCAGACTTCTAGCATCACATATGAATTTCCTCATATATTTACTGTCTGACTTCTTTTTTTGCTCAACACTAAGTATATGAGATTCATCTATATTGTTTTATGTGATGGTGATTTACTCATTACTATAATAGTATTTATTTTATTGTTTGAACATATCGCAATTTACTTATCCATTCTACTGTTGATGGACTTTAGGGTTTCCTATTTAGGCTATAATGAATAGTATTGATATGACTATTTGCAAGTCTTTACTGAATGCATTTCTGGTAGGTATATACTTAGGAGTGGAAGAGCTGGGTCACATGGTATCTTACCAGTGGGTTTCAGCCCCGGGAAAGTTCATTATGGATCCAGTGAGACCTAAGAATGACAATGGAACATTCTTGGGGTGAAAGGGTTTATTACCTGGCTTGCTCTCCTGGTGATAGGTCAAGTACTAGAATTATGTTTGCATCCAATGGTCCGCAGGTCTGTAACTCTCCTTTGTCTCTGCCTCCACCCAGTGCACTGGTCAGAGCTCTTTATATAGTGACTTAGTCAATAATAGCTAGTTGCCTATGGGTGTGCAAGCATTAGCCTAGCAGCAGGCCAGTTACATCATCAGGTAGTTTAGGTTCAGGTGAGGATTCTGGCCATAGGAACCTTCACTTTATCCACACTCCACCCCTCCAGGATTCTCACCTCACAATCTACACACTCTCCATCTTTCCCAATGGTGCCTGTGTAAGAAAGCTGGAGCATTGTAACCAGATTCCACAACAGCAACAGAAGATAACAACAACATAGAGATAATTACAAAAATTAAGATACAACAAGATTTTGATACAGGTAACAAAATTATAATAATCCTCAAGCCTGAGGAGGTATTTCAGCTGTATTCAAAATCAGTTCTACTCAGATGAGTTCATGACTTGCACTTAGTAATGGTACAGATAGGGAGCTCCATGCACCCCAATGAGTAGCAGCGGTTTTTTTTGCTAGAGTGTGTGCCCAATCCACAAAGACCTTAGGGGCAATAAGACCCATGTTTTAATGACACCAACACAGGCAAATCTTGTCCATCAGGTAGGATGCATGCAAGAGAGTAGTCCTGTGATAGGACTGTAGCAGCAAGGGGGGCCTGTCCAGATCTAGTATACCATACCTTTACTCCTCTCCCCATGGGGGTTACTGAGGGATTTATATATAGTGCTACTGGAGGTGCATGCACTGGCCATAACGATAAAACAAAACTCCCCAGTAAGATGCTCCTGCCTTCTGGCCATTTAGGATATACTACTGTGATCTTTGGGGGCCACTCTACTGTTACTCCAGGCATACACAGGAGGCCAGCTTCCAGGCCTTGTCCCCAAGGTGCCAGGAGGGCCAGCCATCATTGGTTTATGTGTCAGAAGGTCCAAGGCCATGTCCACTCAATGGAGCCTCCAGGTTTTAGTGCAGTTGGTGTTGGCAGCAAGGTATTATTCTGCTGGCCGAACCTCAGCTTCAGTGATTCTTCCTTGGTTTGTACTTGTAGTTGTATAGGGGAGGAAGCAATATGCATTAGCATGTCTACGGGGCTCAGGGCTCCCTTTTGGGGTTTCTTGTTCAAATGCCATAGCACTGTCCATAGCAGACTGACCATCCCTGCAGACCATTGGTATCTGACTTCAGTCCAGATTTTAACAAACCATTGTACCTCTCTATCATGCCTGCTGTGGTAGGCTTGCATGGCACATGAAACTTCCATTTGATCCCCAACTATTGCACCCATTCTTACAGTGCATGTCCAGTAAAGTGGGTGCCTTGATCACTCTGTTACCTGTGGTAGGCCATGGGTGGCCAAGAGATGCTCCAGGCCTCTTTCAGTCATATGTTGGTCAAAGGGATTTGGGCTCATTTCACCCTGATAGCCTTACCCCCATATCCATCTATAATAGTGGGGGTCCAAGGAAACTGCTCAGGGTTGCCATAAATCAGTGCACATTCAGCCCCTGTGTCCACCAGAGCCAGGACACATTGTATGTTCACTGGGGACCAATGGATAGCTATTTCAACATGTGGCCTCTGGACCTGCTGGCCTCTCAGGGCAGGTACCTCAACCTTCCCCTCAATCAAACCGTGTTCCCCAATCATCTACCTGTGTGAGTTCAAGTGAGGTTGGCTCACTCTCCAGCAGGAAGTCTTGCAAACACAAAGGCTGGACTTGTGGCTCTGTCCCTGGCCTCTGCCTCTTTGTTCTTAATGGCTGGAACTGCTGCTCTGGTTTCAGTTGTTGCCACAGATCCAGTAAGATTCTATTTGACTTCCCATCTAATTTCCTTCTGTCTGCTCCTGCCCATATTAAATCAACCCACATCTGTGTCCTCTTAACCTTCATGGGGCCATTTAAATTCTTCTTGTGAGTAGCAGACTTTATTTCTTTCCATGCTTTCACTGCTTCAGCCTCTCCTAAGTCTGCTACTGTACGGGTAGCCTCGCTTATGGGCTGCCCTGAATAGCAAGAATGGCCACTGAAGGCCCAAACAGAGAATGTGGGGGCTGTTTGAGGCACATTTCTCATCCCTGCAGTAAAAGGCTCCTCATCTGGGCCATAATTATCTGGACTATAGATGGCTTTTTTTATGTCTAGTTCCCTTAACAGCTGTTGGAGCTCAGTATACATCTGCCATTTAACAGGGGAGGATGGTAAATCATCATGATTGGGCCACACAGCACAAAGTGGAGCCATAAGCCAATCAAGGAGGAGTGATTTGTTGGGGTCTGATGTATATTTTGTAATTGCTACCTCAAGGCAGGCTGAACTGTCAGGGAAGACAGCTTTCCCATCTCTGATCCCAACAGAACAATTCCATCCACCCCTAAATCCCACAGGCACAGGAGCCAAGCTGATATTTACAACCACTGGGGTGCTTTCAATTTTGGAGCGGTCAGTGCCCCCAACACCACCCCTTCATCCTTCCCCAGCTCCTCCATTTCCGGGGCTGATGTCACCTTTCTCTCCACTCCCCCAAGTGCCTCCTCTGCTACATCCTTTTCCTCTGCTACAGTGCCTCACAGCAATGCTAGCTCAGTCTTCAGCAGCTCTCTTACCTTCACCTCAATGCTTCACAGCTGGCATTCTTGTGCTGCCTCTTCCTAAGCTTCCCTCAGGAGTGCATCCTTTCCTCTATGGCCTTTTCCTCCTTCAGAGCACCTGGCAGTGCTGCTGTCTCATTCTGTAAGGAATCTTTTACCTCTTTCACTGGACCTCGCACTGCCTCTTCTTGTGTTTTTTTTGCAGGGGTCCATCCTTTTCCTTCATTGCCTTTATCTCTTCCACAGTACCTAGTAGTGATGCCATTTCAGTCACCAGCAAGTTTACCTCCTCCACAGCACCTTGCAGCTGGCATTCTTGTGCTGCCTCCTCTCATATCAATGCCATTTTGTTCTTCAGTGAATCCACAGCAGTTCACAGCTTGAGTCTCATGCTGCCATTTCTTGTGTCTCTTTCAGGAATATGTTCGTCTCATCTGTAGACTTTTTTTTAATACTGTGAGAAGCAGCCAACCCTCAGTCCCTGCTGCCTCATGGGCACTCTGTTTCTCAAAGGACCTACTTACTATACTAAGGGCCACCCCTACTGCCTCAGGTGTCACCTCCACCTGCCTCCAGTCCTGGAGTGGGGTCCAGCCCTCACTCGGAGCCAAAGCACCTCAGATCACATACCCACTGGGGGACAATCGACTGTGTCCCCATTCATAGGGGCAGCCTGCTGAAGCACCCCTCTCATAAGGGCAGCCTGTCTTTTTCCTTGGTCAACAGTGAACCCTGCCAACATCGCCAATTATCTTGCCAGTATGGGTTTCAGCTGTGGACAAGTTCACTATGGATTCAGTGTGACCAAAGAAATGACCAAAGAAACATTCTTGGGGTGAAAGGGTTTATTACCTGGCTTGTTTTCCCGGTGATAGGTCGAGCACTAGAATTACCTCTGCATCCAAGGTTGGTGGGTCTGTAACCCTCCTTTGTCTCTGCCTCTGCCCAGAGCACTGGTCAGAGCTCTTTATATAGTGATTCAATCAATAATAGCTAATTGCCTATGGGTGTGGAAGCAGTAAGTAGCCTAGCAGCAGGCCAGTTACATCATCAAGTAGTTTAGGTTCAGGTGAGGGTCCCAGTTGTAGGAACCTTCACTTTATCCACAGTGGGACGTGAGGTGTGAGTTAAGATTAGTTTTCTCCCCACATGGATATCTGTGGATGAAGTGAAGGTTCCTGTGGCCAGGATTCTCACGTGGCCCTGGATGACTAGCTCACTACACATGTGTGGGCAATACATTGTTATTGACTCTATATAAAGAGCTCTGCCCAGTGCTCTGGGAGGCATGGCGGCAGGGCTGCAAGGCAGCAGGAGAGCAGAGATGAACTAGAGTGGTGGCAGTGCTGAGGACAGAGACTGAGACAGCTGCAGGGGCAGAGAGGCCCAGAGGCAGAGACTGGCTTGCTGCATGAGACTCGCTCTGAGTGGATAGGGTTCTAGTGATTGACCTGCCACTGTGGGGATAAAGTTGGGTATAGCCCTTTCACCCCAAGAATGTTCTACTATCATTTCTTTGGTCACATTAAATCAATAGTGAACTTGTCCAGGGCTGAAACCCATTGGCAAAATAATATCTAACTGACCCAACATCAGTTATTGAAGGGACCATCCATCCTGTTTGCAGTGTTACCTGTGTTATAAATTGTGGGGAAAATTGAAGTTCCTCTGGCCAGGATCCTCACCTGAACCTAAACTACTTGGTGATGTAATAACTGGCCTCCTGCTAGGCTACTGCTTCCACACCCATAGGCATTAAGCTGTTACTGACTAAGTCACTATGTAAAGAGTTCTGCCCAGTGCTCTGGGTGGAGACAGAGATGAAAGAGGATTTCAGACCTTCAGACTGTTGGATGCAGATATAGTTCTATTGCTCTGATGTATTGCCAGGAGAATAAGCTGGGTAATAAATCCTTTTACCCCAACAACATTCTATTGTCATCCCTTGGTCTCACTGAATCCATAGTGACCTTGCCAAGGGCTGAAACCCGTTGACAAGATATGGTCCTTGTGCTGGTACCTCATTATCTTAATCACTGTATTTTATAACAAGTATCTCATAGACGTTCAAAGTTATTTTGACTTATTATTTCTATTTCTTTCATCTTAGTCAGGCTCCTTCAATCTGCCTTCTGCTCCCACCTCTCTGCCCACATTCTCTTGTAGAAATGAGCAGTTAAATGGTGCTGAACCTAACAGAAATTTTTTAGTTCTTAGCAACATTCTTTAGTTATTTTAGCAACATTTAACACAGCTAACCATTACATCTTGTTTGAAACACTGTCTTCCCTGATGTCTTATTTTCCTGATTTCCCTCCTTCTCTTATCTTCTTGGCTGGGTTATTCTACTGTGGGGAAAATGGAAGTTCCTATGGCCAGGATCCTCACCTGACCCTAAACTCTTGATAATGTAATTGGCCTCCTGCTAGACATGCTGTAGGCATTAAGCTATTATTGACTGAGTCACTGTATAAAGAGCTCTGCCCAGTGCTCTGGGGGGATGCAAAGATGGAGGTAGATTATGGGCCTGCAGACTGCTGGGTGCAGATGTTTCTAGTGCTCAACCTACTGCTGGGAGAATAAAGTCAGGTATAAACCCTTTTACCCCAAGAATATTCCATTATCATTTCTTGGCCTCACTGAATCCATAGTGAACTTGCCTGGGGCTGAAACCCTCAGGCAAGACATCTGCTCCATCTGATTTTTAAATGTTGGGCTTCTTCAAGTCTCATTTCTCACCTCTCTTTTTTTCTCATTTTACAGTTATTCTCAAGATGATTTATCTTATTTCCAACCTTTCTGTTGCTATCTTTAGGGTAAGAGAGCTCCCAAATCTATATTTACAGTTAGAGTTTTCTCTGAGCTTGAAATCATGAATTATCTGAATCAGAATTTTTTCCTCAATGGATCGCTTCCTGAATTATTTTTTTAACCCAGAATTTTTTTGTCTTTCTACTTCCTCTCTATGTACCTGGATCCCATTCAGTTGAGGCTTCAGACAGGGGATTTAATTTCTTTGAGATTCAGTTGCCAAAAATAATCAGTTGGGGAAACTATTTTTCTCATATACAAGGAAGTTGAGATAGTTACCTGAACTATTTCTGTAAATTTCTTTGTTCTCTTTAGGGATATGTAATATCCCTACAAAATGGTAGTTGTTAATGCATTAGGTTTCTCTTAGGCATGCCTCATTATCTTGCTAATGGGTTTCAGCCCTGGGAAAGTTCACTATGAATATAGTGAGACTTAGGAATGACAATGGAACGTTCTTGGGGTGAAAGGGTTTATGACCCGACTTGTTCTCCCAGTGATAGGTCAAGTACTAGAATTACGTCTGTAATCTTCCTTCATCTCTGCCTCTGCCCAGAGCCCTGGTCAGAGCTCCTTATATATTGACTCAGTCAATAATAGCTAATTGCCTATGGGTGTGGAATCAGTAGCCTAGCAGCAGACCAGTTACATCATCAAGTAGTTTAGGTTCAGGTGAGGATCCTGGCCATAGGAACCTTCACTTTATCCACACTTATCTTCAGTGTTACTATTTTCACCTTCATTTTGACCATCTAGAATGGTGTGGCTTAAAAGGAGGGACAAATGAAGGCACAGAAAAGCCAAGTGAATTCCTCCCACCACCACTGATGTTCAACAGGCCCCTCAAATTTTTCCATCAAAGTGTCCTTACAGAGAACATGGGTGATCCTCAAAAACCTAGTGGTGCAACAATGTCTAATCTCCAGCTGTGATTACTAGTCCAGGGGAGAGAAGCAGCTTCCTTTTCACTCCATGTGGGATGGGGGAACAGATCTATTTATTTCCTCACTGCTTAGGCCCTATGATTCCCCTGATCCTTATTACAATCACTTTAGACCTTTTCTAAGTAAAAAATCATGTATTTAAAGCTGGAGTTTCAGGGTCACAAATGAATAGTAATCAGGACTTCAATTAGATTTAAAGTTCTTTTCTGTTGTCCACTGATTCTCAAATTTGAGCATTATCAGAATCATCTGGAGAACTTGTTTATGATTTTGTTTGTATGGTTTTATCAGTGGTTGCTCTAGGGATTACAACAGACATCCTTGAATTGTCACAGTCCACTTTCAATCAATATTTCACCATCTCAAGTGGCGTGTAGAAACCTTAACCACCTTGTAAGTCCCTTTACCTTTCCCACTTTTCTTCATTACATAAATTCTGTACATATTAGTTACATAAATTTTGAAAAACCTACCAGAAATGTTGTAATTTCCACTTTTAATTGTCAAAGACATTTAAGATAGCTCAATAATAGAAGAATGGTATATTTTATTTACTGTAGTATTTACCACTTTTGTGGCTTTCTTCATTCTGCATGGTCTAAGTTTCCTCTTGGTATCATTTCCCTTCTGTCTGAAGAATTTTCTATAGTAGTTTTTTCAGAGCAAATCTGTTGGCAGTAAGTCATCTTAGTGTTCCTTTATTGGAGAAGCCTTTATTTTGGATTCATTCCTGAATGATATTTTCACAGCTCTGGAATTCTGGGTGGACATTTCTTTACTTCTAGCATTTTCAAAGTGGTATTTTACTACCTCTGGCCTCGATGATTCCTGATGAAAAATCTGTACTCATTCAAATTCTGTTTCCTGTTTATCTCTGGTTACTTTCAAGATTTTTTTCTTTGTCTTTACTTTTCAACAGTTAATGATGTGTCTGGGTGTGGAATTCTTTGGGTTTAGTCTGTTTGGTATTTGCTGGGTTTCTGGAATCTGTAGGTTTATATCTTTTACTAGTTTTGTGAGGAAGTTTTCAGTTTAACATATTACCATTTTTTTTTGCATTGTCCTCCTTCTGCTTTTCTGGAGGTTAATGGCATTAAAGTTAGATCTTTTTGGTATTGTCCTATAGGCCTCTGAGTTTCTGGTAGTTGTTTTCCATTGTTTTTTTCTCTCTGTTCAGATTGGATAATTTTTATTGGTTTCTTCAAGTATACTGACTCTTTCCTTTCTCACTCCTGTTTTGCTATTGAGCCCATCAGTGAACTTGTATTTCCATTATTGTATTTTTCTCAACTCTAAAATTTCTATTGGCTCATTTTTTATGTCCTCTATTTCTTTGCTGAAGTTTTCTATCTTTCCATTTATTTCAGGAGTGTCTACCTCTTACTTCCAGAAGCATTTTTATAACAGCTACTTTAAAGTACTTGTCAGATATTTCGAGTATCTTTGCCATCTTGGTGTTGGCATCTGTCTTTTCCCATAAAGACATTTCCTGGTTCCTTGTATGCTAAGTAATTTTAGATTGTATCCTGAATGTTTTCAATATTATGAAACTCTGGCTCTTGTTTAAATCCCATTTGTGTGTTAGCAGGCAATTATCTGGTTGGGGGTCAGGCTTCAAATTCTGACCAGCTTTCTTGGGTGTGGTTTCAATATCAGCTTTATTTTCAAAGCCTTTTGTTATTTGGTTCTGTACTACAGAAGCTACCAAGTGGCCAATTTGGGACATGGACAGTTCAGCCTTTAAGGTATGTCATATGCTATTTAGGTCAGATCCATGCACGTGCAGCTCAGGGGTAAGCCAAAGAGTTCATGAACAGCTTTATGGGGTCACTTTGCCAAGCTCCTTCCTCTCCGCATTCTTCTTAGTACCTTCCAGTTTGCCAGGATCCCCTTTGTCACTTTACAGCCAGAAACCTTGGAATTTATTTACCGTCTTCTACCACATACTTCTCACAACTGCACCTGTTTCTGGGGTCAGGTGGTGGGAGGGCAGAGAGAGAGAGGGAAAAAGCAACACCTTCTTTTTCCACCTTCTCCCTTCTCTGAAATTCTCCCCTGTTCAGAGGCTAGGGTTCCTTTCCATTAGAATTTCAGAAGCCTGTGTGCCAGGGTGCAAAAGAATGGAGAACAGAAAAAATAAAAGGGGGTCTTGCTTTAGCTGTCTCTGGATGTTGAGAGGTGCCTTTCTTATTTCTCAAGCCAGAACCAGAGGGCTTATCCTGGGCCTCTTTCTGTCAATGATGCTGATGCCCACTTCTGGGTTTTAGACTGCCTTGAGTCCAAGCTGGGGGATAGTGAGGGAGAAAACACCAGTTCAAATTAGGTCAAATTCCATTCTTCTCCCCCAGTCTGCCTCCTATTATACACTTTCCAGAATTCTCATATAGCTCCTCTGTACCTTCTGTTCAGGTCTCACAGCTGCACTGAGAAGAAAAGACCCAGGGAAAGTGCTTGCTTCATCTTACCTGGAACAAGAAATTCTGGAGGGCTTGTTTAAAACACAGCTTCCTGGGCCCACCCTGAGAGTTTCTGCCTCATTTAGTCTCAAGAAGGGCCTGAGAATTTGTATTCCTAACAAGTTCCCAGATAACGCTGAGGCTGATTGTTCCAGAGTCACATTTTGAGAATCACTGATGTAGTCTATCCTTAAATAGGATGGGAAAATTCTTTATCCAGAGTAGAATGTAAGTCAAGTTCTTTCATATTATAACATTAAGTGCCTAATGGTTTACTGTTTAATAATCTGAAGGTAAAAGCACAGTGGAATTCATTTGGTTGAGCAGATGAGGAGATGAAAAGAAAAACATTATGGAATTTGTTATAGATTATTTGGCCAAATAGGAACTGTAGGTGGTGCTTTGCTAATATAGAACTCAAAACTGGTGGAGATATTGTGATGGGGAATTTCCATTATTAAGATCTCCTTTAAGTATAATTTTTTAAAAGGAGAACATGAAAAATCTAGTAACTCTTGATTTCTTTGTTTGTAGGCTTTGTCTTTGAATATAGGACAGATAATAAGAGGAACTCAATTTTCATCTCAATTCTGAATAACAAGGAAAAACTGGTTGGCAAAAGAACTCTGACTGTCCATGCCATCTTGGCAATGATGAACATATAGAACACAGGGCATGGTCAGATATGTATCTGACATTTTATGTCGATATATTTTTTTAAACCAAGGAAAAGATAGATATCTGAATATATATTATAGGAATCAGAATTTTAGAAAAAAGATATTTAATATCCCTCCCTAGTCCCTAACACAGGATTTAGTAAGTGATTTCTGGGTTGAGTTCTTTCTTCACACTTTAATGTGTGCCTTTAGGAACATACTAGAAGGTAGAGCTGCTCAAGAATAATTTAAGATTAGGGCATTTATAAAGACCAGACAGTCTGTTGATCTATTCTGACATTTGCACCTCTGCCTTGGGCTGTGGGTGGAGAGCCCTCTTCTGTCAGGGCCCCAAAGGGCTTAAGATAGGGTCTTGCTCTGTTGCCCAGTGCTGCTGCCCAGCTGGAAGCACATTCGACTTTGTCCTGTAGAGTAGCATTGAGGCTGCCAGCATTTCAGAGCAGCTGTCGTACTAGAGGAATGAGCTCTGCAGCCACAAGAGGCCTTGCCACCTTCCCCATGGAAATTTTTCATGCTGCCAAGGACTCAATACTAGTGGGAATTATCACCTCTAAGCAGAACTGGTTTTCCCAAGATGCTGGTCAGGACAAAAAATAAAAAAAAAAGAAAAGAAGAGAGTGGGGTTTAAGCCCAAGGGGCCACAGACCAGAGAAGGCACAGACTGGATAAGTCCTGTTTTCTATCTGTGTACCTGCTTTTGGACAGGTACAGACACATTACCTCTGTCTTTCATTCCTGAACTCTTAGCCCCACAGGCCTGCATTATTTGAACAACTGCTATGAGTCCTCCAAACCACCAGGAGACAGTAAAGAGCCTTGGAGGGCCACTTGCCTAAGCAGCAGACAGTTAACGCCGCCTTTCAGGAGGGGTTTACTTTTTCCTAACCGACCTAAAAGACTTCATTGTCCCTCTGCTTGGGAACTCCACTT
Organism: Manis pentadactyla; assembly: GCF_030020395.1. Classification (NCBI taxonomy): domain Eukaryota; kingdom Metazoa; phylum Chordata; class Mammalia; order Pholidota; family Manidae; genus Manis; species Manis pentadactyla. The sequence continues at coordinate 63,665,003 of NC_080032.1, read as the reverse complement.
TGTTGTCTCTGAGATGATTGTCCATTTGGCAGCCAGCACATAGTGCTTTAGCCCTCTTAGTGTGGCACAGGGGGCTGTATAGGGAAGAGGAGACATGGTCCAGGTTCCCAAGAAAGCCACAGTCTGGGGAAGAAGATGAGGACACTTATAAGACACAATTTAAGAGTCTCATTCTTGTGCTGCTGGCTGGACTTCTGCCTGGGGCCGTGGGCATTCATATCTTCCTGGAGTCTCTTCTTGGAGTGTAGTTACTTATTTGTCCTATTGTCCCCAGCCAAAGTGTAAGCTCTTTGAGGGCAAGGATCTCATGGAATTAATTTCTAGGTGTGGGCAGTTTTAAAGTAGTGGTTAAGTACTCATGCTTTGGGGGTCCCTAGATTTAAGCCCTTGTGTGACTGCTAAAAGCTTTCTTTATCTCCCTCAGTAAGGCTTTGCATTTCCATTAAAAAAGAAAAAAGTGGTCTTATCAACTGGTATGTGCCCCACAGAGTTTCTGTGAGGAGTGCAGAAGACGATGCTGTGAGAAGCTTAGGGCTGAGCTTGGCATGTTGCCAGTGCTTGAAAGAGAAATCAGTCCCTCTGCTCCCTTCTCTCTCCTCTTTCCTTACTTCCGGAGCTTCACACAGTGTTTGGCACAGAGAAAGTACACATAAAATGTTAGTTGGTTGACTAAGAAAATGACTGCGGCGAGAGCACCAGTTGTGACTCAGTGATACGGCTAGCCGGGCCCCCTCGGGGTAGTCTCTCATTACCCCGGGCACAGCGGTGATGCTCTGCCGTGGAGCAGGGAAATGGGGCCAGCCCCTGGGATCAAAATCCGCATTGTGGAAGCAGTGGATTCTCAGGGACGGTCTCGGGTCCCCTTCGTGAGTGATCTGCCTTGAATCATACGTTTTTACTGAGGATGCTACTATGTCAGGTAGGGTTATTTAAGTAATTTAACATCGGAAGGATTAATTTTCACTTTCCCGTATTTCAGTGAATCCCTCATTGTCTTTCATGGGGGTTTGAAGCTAGTAATTTAGCTCCTTTCCATCTGTGGATTTTTATCATTTTCTTATTCCTTTCTGCTTTTTTTCAAGACTGAGACTGAGATTTTAATTACTATTAGATTCAAGAACCATAACATTTACTATAAATTTTTAAATTCTGGTTAAATATACATATTTTAAATAGCATTTACATACTGAACATTATATATACAATTTTCAATAACAATAAAATTTACCATTGTATCCATTTTTAAGTGCACAGTTCTATGACATTAAGTATACTCACATTTTTATGCAGCCACCACCACCATCCATCTCCAGAACTTTTTTGTCATCCCAAACGGAACCCCTTCCCCATTAAACACTAACTCCCTGTCCACCCCTGCTCCCCCAGCCCCTGGCCACCCCCATTCTACTTCCTGTTCCTTTGAATCTGACTACTCTAGGGACCTCATGTAAGTAGAATCGTACAGTGTTTATCCTTTTGTGAATGCCCTTTTGTTCCCTTTACTTAGCACAATGTCTTAGAAAAGTTGTAGCATTTGTCAGAATTTCCTTCCTTTATGAGGCTGAATAATATTCCATTGTGTGTACATACCACATGTTTGTTTATCCATTCATCTGCCAATGGACACGAGTTGCTTCCACATTTCAGATAGTGTGAATAACGCTGCTATGAACATGGGAGTACAGATATCTGTTTGAGTACCTACTTTTCCTCTCTGCTTTTAAATTTGCTTGGGAGGGTCAGGGCAGCTTAGATTTGTATGTTGAGAAGGGCCTGAGAGAAGTTGTCCGTCCTGGGCCTCTCCTCTTAAAAAGCAGGTCCTGAGTCCCAGGTCAGGACTTTATTTGGAGTCCTCTTGGCCCCCTCCAGGCATCTCCTGGGCACCATAGTTTCATGAGAGTCAAGGGCAGACGTCCTGGGAAGGGGGGTGGGCTTAGGTCACAAACACATTTATAAGGAATTAGCAAGTGTGAACAATGATAGTTCTTGCTATCAATACCTGCTTGATGAGTTTTCTGCTTTAGGGAAGCTTTCCTGACCCAGTTAATGTCTACTGGGAAATCTCCTTGTAGGTAGCCAACTGGTGGGACCATGAAAAATATTTATCAATATAGATGTGATTTTTACATCTAGACCTATTGTATAGTAAAGAATTTGCCTGGCCTTTGCTGCTGGTTCCTGGAAGGTGTCTGTTAGGTCCTGGAAATGTGCTGTTACTTCTGGTTATTCCTGCTAATGGAGAGGAGCAGCGGCTCAGATCTCCAGAGGGCAGATAAAGGACAAGTGTGCTTTCCCTTTGGATGGATTAGCGTGGTCAGACTAATCTCCCATTTCCGGAGTATGTGTTGATTTGTGGTCAGAGTCTGTAAGCCAGGTGGAGGCAGGATGGTACTAGCTCCGAGTCTTAAATAGCCACTGGACAGTCTTAAAATCATCCCCACTGTTGCTCATTAAGGATTGCAGGGTTCAAAGTGATGTTCCAAAGGACCCAGACTATGCTTGTGGTGTTGCTCAGCTGTTCAGGACTTGGATGCCGAGTTTAGACTGCTTGGGTTCATGTCTTACCTCTGCCACTTGACGATACCCTGGGCATGTTACTAAACCTTTAATGGCTCACGTTTCTTCATCTGTGAAGTGGGAAAAAGAGTAATGTCTTCTTGCTGGGTTTGCTGAGAGAGTTAAACGAGATAATGCGTTTAGAGCTCAGAATGCAGTGCCTAACCTATGGTAAGTTGCTCATTAAATATTAGTTATTATCGTCATCTGCTTTTAGTCTTACAGCCACCTCCCTTTGCCCAGCCTTGGTCATTAGTTGGTAAGCATGAACCTCAGACATGGCTTGGTCTGTGTCCTTAGTGCCTTTTCCATTCAGTTGCTCTCTTTCTGCAAAACCCTGGGATCAGCTCACCTGACCTGAAAGTTTGGCGAAAGCTCTGACACCTTGCAAAGCCTCACTCCTTCCTAATACCTTTCTACGTGAGTCACCTTTCTACAGGGGGGCCACCTTTCTACAGGGGGCCACCCTGTGTGTTTACACTTCCGGACCCCAGGGGTGGGGAAGGGGTGGTGGCGCCACTGGCTCTGTAAGCTTCCAGGCAGCCGGGGCCAACTGCAGAGGTCAACCCCACCACAGGAAATTTTGTCCGGCTTCCATGGAATAGGAATATTAATCTGACATACGGCCAGGGCAGACTGGACCAGAGGGAGATGAACTAGTAGAGCAAGAATGTAGTGTTTTCTGGTGGAATCAGGCAATAGACGGCTGCAGCAAATCGGAACCAGATTTTTGAATATGGTTCTGATGGTGGTGGATGGGAAGGAGGTGTTTGTGCCTTGGGGTCCTCTCTGCTCTTTGTCAGCAGCCCTGCCCTGGGGCTGTGTTTGTCTTTCTTTACCATGTTGGAGGGGAAAGGGGGTGTGTGCTTCTGCCTGTCGGTTTCCTTCCACTTTGGCTTGGTCTGTCTTCTGCCCAGATGATTTAGAGCAATCTGCAGGCCCAGGGAGTCATCCTCGGTCCTGGATTGGAGAGAGTGGCTTAGGTGATTGCTGTTTGCCTCCAATGCGGCTGTTAGGCAAGGTGGGAGCACCTTCTGGAAGCAGACTGGACACTGTCACCTGGGCCCCAGCAGAGTTTCCTGCTGTTCCCGTTGCTGTGGCCTGCTCACCATCCCCAGAGTGGTGCCCGGCTGGGCCTCTAGCCTGAGCATCGTGACCTTGCCTGCAGGCCACCTTGCTGTCACGCCAGGAGTGCTCGTCATCCCATCTGCAGTTACAGCAGTGGGAAGGAGCCGCGGGAGGGGGGTGAAAGGGCTGTCAGGCCTGCACTCGGCCTTCACATCAGGCTGCACTGGAGGCTGGTAGGGACACGGGGTGAGGATAACGGCCCGGAAACCGAGCCGCCCTGGGCTTCAAGCAGGTGCGCTAACTTCATCCTCTCCTCTCCTGAATTTACAGTGTGCCAGTGGCAGCAGCTGGAATCACTGCCCACGGTAGCCACGATCTAGCCCTGCCTGGCATCTGGACTGTGAGAGGCCCAGATTCAAGGGGCCCTTCCCTGTACTGACTGCTGGGGTTGGGGGTTGGCCTAGATTGTCAGAGGTAAGTGGTCAGGGTCTGGAGGTTGGCCACTGGGGTTTCCTTTTTCCATTTTTTACTGTGTGACCTTGGCCACATTTTAAATTTCTGTGCCTCAATGTGTTTTACTATAAAATGGGGATTATAATATATGCTTACCAGGACTGGTGTTAGGATTCAGTTAGATGGTACATGAAAAGGGTTTTAGAGGTGTACTGGCCACACAGGGGTTGATATTCAGAAAGAGCAATCCTGTAATTTCTCCCCAGCTGATACTTATGTTTGTGAGATTTGCAGCTTTAACCAGTTCTCCGGTTGCTGCCCCAATGCTACAGAGCTCGAAAACCTTTGGGCTGGGTACCAGCCCAGGGCCAATCAACAGTAGCTTTTATAATGATTGATTTTAAATACCTGGCACTGTTTAAAGTGCATGAAATAAACCCAGAAAATGTCAGAGCTAGAAATGACCTATGACATTAGTCATCGCATGCAAACTCCTGCTTCCATCGAGACATGGAGGCCTAGAAAGACAGCGTGTCTTGCCAAGACCCCAGTTCCAGGCAGGGACTTGCAGCAAAGTCCTCAGTTCCCAACCCAGTGCTCACACCACTTCCCTGTGGGGCCCTGTTCCCCAAACTTGGAGAGAGTCCTGAAGAACAGCCAGAGAGACCCAGCAGCTCAGCAACCATCAAACACACATGCAGGCATAAACCCACCCAAGTGTTTGTGCTATTTCCAATCGATGGCGTATGTGGCCGATGAAGAGAAGTTAGTCCCGATGCATAGTAAACAAACAGCTAAGTGATGTTTCCGTGAGAGTTTGTCCAGAGTGGCTGTGATTTATGAGTGAGCTCTGGGGTGGACGGCACCTCCAGGTCTGGTTCAGCAAGAGAAGGTGGACCTGCCCCGGGGGGATGTGTGTCCTGGGAGGACCACAGGTACCCAGGATGGACATTTATGTGTGGGCTCTGATGTGAGCCTCAGGTATTTAATTCATCTCAGTTTTCAGCATCCTCGCGGGTGACATGAAGCCAGGGAAAACCGAGCCACCATGAGATTTTAGACTAACACAGGCTGTGTGTGGTCATGGCCTTGGGGGTCTCCAGCAGGGTGTGTGGTGGGCCCTTAGGCCCATGTGGAACCGTAGTAGGAGAGCCGTGAGGAGGTGTCTCTGCCCACGTGTTTCCTTCTTTATTCTCTTGTCTTCCCACCCAGCTCTAACCTTATCTCCCTTACCTGAGAATTTCCTTTTTGTCTCTGCTGTGCCCTCCTGTCCATCAGCTCTGCAGTGGACGGTGCTATGTTTTTGTGACTCTGAGCACCGCAACGCTCCCCGACCCTAGTGTGAGCAGTTCTTAGCCTTTTCTTTTGGGGCTCTGTCTGCTGCTGGACTCTGAGCCTGGAAAACAAAAGCAGCTCTGTGTGGGGATGTGGGCGACCCGGGGCTCACCTTTCTCCATTCCTTTGCTGCTTCCTAACTGCTCCCTCAGACCACCCAGCTAACGCCTGTCCTGTCTTTGATGTCTGTTTCCTCCAAACCTTGGCAAAGAAGACCTGTCACATGGCTGTGGTCCTTTGGCCACCAGTCCCTCTGATGTCTGACCAAGCCGTGAATGTCCTCTGTCCAGCCAGTGGGCCAGGACCTGAAGCTGGCACAGTCCCCACTCCTTGCCTGTGGGGAGGAGTACAGATCCTAGCCTTTCTGTATGAAGGTATAATTAAGAGTCATGGCTGTCCAAATTCCCTTCCCTGAGAAGTGGAGAAGATAGAGCATGAGTACAAGGTTCTGAAGTCATGTGGTGCCAGGAAATCTCTCTGAACTTGGTTTCCCATATATAAAATGCACACCAAAAGGCTGCTGGTGCACATCCACCTCCTCCTCATGTCCCTGGACCCTAGATGGAAGCTTGAGTTGGGGAGAGGTATTCTTTCTTTCAGACCGTAGGAGAGGTGATGGATGGCAGGTTGATACAGGTTGGCATCTACTGCTAGTGCTGTCTTAAAAGCTCATAATTAGTCTAGAGAATTCTGCCTGTTCCTTTTCTTCCTGTTCTTAGGGACCCTTGAAGAAAAAGGCACCACCCTGGTTCTCAGGGCCATTCAGCCTTCCTCTTTCAATAGTGGTTTATATTTTGTAATCTCTTTCTCTGCCTCTGTAGCCACCCACTCTGACCCACCCCTCACCTCTAGTCGTAGCCTGAAAGAGTTAATTCAGTTCTCAGCTCCAGCCTGGGCATCTCCATTTGCCAGGAGAGTCAGCCCAGGATGAGCATTATTGAAATTGCTAATTTATTTCTATAGCTTCAGTCTCCAGCCTGGAATGGAATGAGACCAAAAGTGTTCCAGACACATTGTTTGTTTAATAAAGGAACATTCTTCCAGCTGAACTGGATGGCTGTTGGATTTTTCTGGTTTGATTGGTTAACCCTCATAAGTGGTTTGGATTTCGCTTGTTAGAGTTGGTGGGGGTGGGGGTTTGAGGGGGTCCAGGAGCCCTCTAATTGTTACGTCATTACTCCCCTGACCCTGGCCTCTTACCTAGTCCAACAGTTTGACTTCTGTAACATTGTCCTGCATCTGGAGAATTGGTTAAAGCTGTAAATCTCACAGAAATGAGTGTGCTGTATGGCCCCAGGAGAAATTACAGGATTGCCCCTTCTGAATTCCAACCCCTTTGGCTTTGAGAAGGCTGTTGATTTTATTATTGATCATTGGGTTTGATCTGATGTATTTCACAGAGACTTGGCTCTGAGGTTGTGCTGCTGGCTCTGGGGGCAGCAGCTATGTTGATGACAAGTTTTTCCGTTCCCCCCACCAGATGCAAGAGGTGGTAGGGTAGGCGCAAATTTACTCCTCCCTTCCTTCTGGAAAGTCTGATTTGGATGCATGCATATGTGGGTTTCTTTATGTTACTGATGGTGTGCGTTAAAAATTGCTCTTGACATACTACCAGGGGCAGGGGGATAGATGGAATGACCTTTGGAAGACTCTTCTTGGTAAAATAACTATGATTATTTTTATTGTTATTCTATGGACTGGACTTTTTTTTTTTCTGTAGATACAGGTAGAAAACTATCTAACAACCTAGAAGGATGCCCGGTGTTCATGTTTGTTTCTCTGGCTTTGGGTAAAACCATCACAAATCCATGATGTAGATAGTGAGCTCAACTGGGAGTAGTCAATATGGACTCCCTCCCTCCCTCCCTCCCTCCCTCCCTCCCTCCCTCCCTCCCTCCCTCCCTCCACCATCCATCCATCCCTCCCTCCTTCTCTCCATCCATCCCTCTTTCCTTCCCTCCCTCCCTCCCTCCATCCATCCCTCCACCCATCCATCCCTCCATCCATCCATCCCTCCATCCATCTGACCATCCATCCCTCCATCCATCCATCATTTATCAAATGCTTACTAAATTCTAGCAATTATACAAATCTACCCCATATTATGTAATTTCTTTTAATATTTCTATTCAATGAGAATAGAAATATAAAATCCTATTTTTACCTGATCTTTCGTTTGCATTTGACACAGTTCACCACTTCTTGCTTGACATTTTCTCGTCATTAGGATTCCAGAGTCTGTCCCACGGTTCATCCCTGCATTTCCCCTGCTCCTGTGGGCACCCCTCTTGCTGTCTCTCACGTGTTCTTGCTCCCTTATGGACCAAGTGTCAGTGTTCTCAGAGTCCTGTCTTCAGTTTCCTTTTCTCCTTTTCCCTTTCTGTTACTTTTCTCTTTAAACACTCTTTCTGAGCAATTTCACCCATTCACCATGTCTGAGTTATTATTTAGATACATATGGTGACTCTCAACTACTCATGATTAACCAGCATTTCCCCTCTGTGCTCTTAGCTCTTCTGTCTTCTGACAACTAATGCCTGGATATCCAGAAACATCTCAGACTCAGCAAGCCCATGAATGAACTCGGCATCTTCTCTGTCAATCCTGTACCTTCCTACCTTCCTGATTTTCTGTCTTGGGGATTGTCCTAAGCATTCTCCTTCTCAACCATGCCAGAATCTGGAAGCCTCCTTAGATTTCTCCCCCCGCTCACATCCACTTGGATACCAAGTCATGTCAGTCCTATTTCCCATATCTGTTTCCACCTCACCTTCCCCACTGCCACCATCCTAATTCCAGCACTCATTACCTCCCCCTGCATTATTGCAGTATCTCTTAACAGGTCCCTAGATTGCCACCTCCAGACCATCTTCATGCTGCCTCAGCATGGTTTTTTAAATGCAAATCTGATCAAGTCAATCCCATATTTAAGACCTTTCAGTGGGCTTCTAAGCCCCTAAGATCAAGTTCACACTCTTAAACATGTTGTAGCAAATTTCTATGATCAGCCTCTTTTCTATGTCTTTGCTTTGTCTCCAGTAAGTCTCTCTATTCTCTGACTTGACCCCAGACACACACCCTGGACCCCATTCAGACCAAACCACTGGCTGTGCTGATTCTTGCCTCCAGGCCTTTGCCTGTCCTCTTTCCTCCCCCTGAAATGGTCTTTCCCCCGTTACAGCGTTGGTCTTAGCTCAAGCGTGGTCTCTTCTGTGATGTCTTCCATGACCCCCCGGTTTCCTGCTCCCTACTTCTATTATACCTTGTAATAATTTGTTTGCATGTTGGTTTCCCTACTAGCCAGTGAGCTCCTGGAATTGTAACCCTCCCTAGTGTTTCACACCGATCTTGTGCCTAGAGAGAGCTCAGTACATGTTTATGGTTATACAGCCCCCTACGTTTATTTTTCCTCTTCTGATCTGTATCAGAGTTACAGACACTCAGTCATTTATTGTGAAGTCTTTCTCTTCTGTCTTATCATGTCAGAAATCCACCAGAAAACACGAGGACTCCTGAAATTAGGTTTGTTTCCATGTTTGGGCACTATCAACTCTTATTTACCCACCTACAACTTCATCAGCTGTTTTGATTATTGGAAGAAGTTGCTGATGTGAACTCAGCCTCGCTTTGGCCCTCAGCCCTGATCCTGGGGCTGCTTCCTTTCCTTTGCTCTCATCTTCCGACCTGGGAGCAGCACGTGCCATGCTTTCAGTGGAGAGGGGTAAAACGGTAGTTTTACTCTTGCAGGACCTCCAAGTTTGGATACACCGACTGTCACATTTAATGTTCCCGACGGCCATTCCCACTCTCTCCCAACCAAATGTTAAGCCTGAGTAGAACATAATTAGCAATCTGCCCTAAGATAACGTTTTAGAAGGTGTGTCTTTGCTCCCTGCTCCATTTCCCATGGGAAATGGAAATCTTAATGAAGTTACTGAACAGTTTTCCTTCAGGAGAGTACTTCATCTCAGTGTCATTTTCCCTGGCGTCTCTAAGTAAGCTGGTGTGTCCACATTGGATGCAATATGAATCATAAATCTATTAGCTCATTTAGGGATTGCTGTCTAGGTTGGTGTTGGGTACTTTTTTCAATGCTGTGTGGGCTGATCTTCAAAGCAAGACACTCATGCTTATATTCAGGGCATTCATATTATAATTAGTGGGTCAATTCATCAGATGTTTGGGGTATACTTACTATTAGCCAGACATTGTGCTAGGGCTGTTGATACAGTGGAGAACACAGCTCGTCCCTGCCTAGGAAGGCAGCATGATACTATGCAAAGGCATTAACAGCAGACAGACCTGAGTGTGAATCTTGATTGCATTACTTCTTACTGTGTGATTCTGACCAAGTTACTCAAACTTTCTGAATTTTACTTCCTTCATCCCTAAAGTGAGGGTTATTCTATTTATCTTACAATAATATTTTAAGAACTAGAGACATAATACATCAAACATAATCTGGTTGGTTCCGTGCTTTGCACTTAATACTGCCCACTATTACAGTAGTGGTTATAGTAAAATAAAACTCAGCTCTCTGGTCTGATTTAGTTTATGATAATAATTAAAATTTACAGCATACATTCCCTGATACAGACTCTGTTCTTAGTGCTTTACATGTATTAACACATTGAATCCTTACAAAAATCTTATGAGGTTCTTTTATTATTTTGTAGAAGTGGAAACTGAGGCATAGGAAAGTCAAATAACTTGCCCAAGTTCACACAGTTGGTGAACAGTTGGCCGGGATTTGCACCCAGGCAGTCTTGCTTCATCCTGCATGCTCTTAGCCACCGTGTTATACTGCCTGTCTGTGAAATGTTCAGTCTAGTAGCATCTCTAAGTTAGTAACTGTATTTATTTCTTAAGGCTGTAATAAAAAAAAATCCTCAAACTTGTTGGCTGAAAACAACAGAAATTTATTCTTTCATGGTTCCCAAGTCCAAAAGTCCAAAATTATGGTGTCAGTGGGGCTGGCAACTTCTGGAGGCTCCGAGGGAGAACTGGCCACGGCTCTGCCCTAGATGCTGGTGGTTGCCAGTAGTCTGGGGAGTTCCTTGGCTTGTAGCTGCATCCCTCCAATCTCTCCCTCTGTCTTCACATTGCCCTCTTCTGTGTGTGTCTTTTCCTTTTCCTAGCAGGACACAAGTCACTGGACTTAGGGCCACTCTAACCCAGTGTAACTTCATCTGAATGGATTCTATCTGCAATAACTGTATTTCCAAATAAGTTCACATTCTGAGGTTTAAGTTGGATATGAACTTTTGGCAGACACTATTCAACCCACCGTAATAACCATTCATCCTTTACTTTAAAATGTGAATTAATAAAGGAACATTTATGTACTTTTTCCAAAAGGCAGGTGAAGTAATTAAAATAATGCTCTAAGAACATAAACATATTTCAGAACATGATTCTGACTAGTGTTTGCCCATGGCCAGGCAGAGGAGTAAGAGGGACACTCCCCCTCAGCTGGCCTGGCCCTGCCCTAGCCAGATCCCATGGTCCCTCACCCATCCCTGTGCTCCACTTCCCTCTAATCAGTCTAACACCTTCATCCATTTTTCACTGGATGTAGCCTTCTGTTCCTTTTCTTTTCTCATTTCTTTCCTCTGAAGGGGCTCTGACTTGTCTGCCCCCATGAAATGCATCAGAGAATAGAGACGAACCTGCCCTGCTGTCATTCTAGATGTGGCCTAAGTCACATCAGATTGAACAGTGGCTACATCATCCCAAAGGCCTAGGCCTGGTTCTGCTGCTCACCGAGGTGATTTTGAGGAGGTTGTAACCTCTGTGAACTCAGTCTGATCTGTAGAATGAGGCTCGTCACACCCATTCACAAGGATATCATGCATCAAGGGGCCTGATGTGTCTGCACACTCTCTTTCCTGCAGCACAGTGCCTGTTAGCGGGAGTCATTACACATCTGCTGTGGGGCCAGATGAAAGGGACTGGACACTCCCACAGTTGTCTGCCTTCTGTGGCTGAACCCAGTCCCTGAAGGACTATCAGTCAGGGGTAGTCAGTGTGGGAGGGGGTGGAGAAATGGATCCAGGAGGCAGGGTCTGGTCCAAACTTTTGATCAGGAGCTGTGCCCTTTGATGTAGCAGAATGGAGCTCCCTTCAAGAGCAGTGCTGAGGCCAGCAGGCCCGCCTGCCCTCCCCTGCATTCTCTGGCAGGTACGGCACAAACCTGTGTGGCTGGATTTGGGCCTTGGGCCATCCTCCTACTGGAACTTGCCTGACTTTTGATGTCCAGTGGTTTGACCTAGTGATGATCTCCCTAGGTCAGGAGATGCAAAACGTGTACCATCACATCAGAGCATCAGTAGGACGAGCATTTATTGGATACCTTCCATATACAACTATTAGACTGGGGTTCAAGAGTTAAAAGACAGAGCCAGCCTTCAAGAAGCCCCCAGTCCAGTAGAGGAGACAGACATGTAAACAATCACAGTCCTGAGAGGAGGGCCAGGGGGAGGTGTGTCTGGCAGTGCGGCCTGCTCCAGGTCCAGCCTTCTATCACTTTTATTTACTTTTGTAAATACAATTGTCCTGGCACACAATGGCACTCATTTATGAGTGTATTGTCTCTGTGAGCTTCTGCACTTCAACAGCAGAGCTGAGTAGTTGTGACAGAGACCATGCAGGCTGCGAAACCGTAACATATTTACTATTTGCTCTTTTACAGAAAACATTCTCTGGCCCCTCTCCTAGATAATGCGCCAGCAGGTGAGAGTTCTGGATAGACATGGACCCTATTCTCAGGGGCATTCTGGATTTTTGTATGTGCAACTAAAACACAGAATTAAGAGAAAGTTGGTTTTGCTGGTGAGGGCAGAACTTGGACATGTGTGTAGTGTCAACTGGGAGGCGGGATGTCAAAAGCAGGGCAGGTGGGGCTAGAAGTTTGCTGTGTGCCCCCAGGTGACCCTTTATAGGTGCAGAGAGGAGCTGAGAGTGAGCAGAGGCCGAGGCCAGGATCCAACGATAGGCGCTGTGATAATGGGGGATGGCGTGGATCTAAGGCCATGTTGTGCTGACGAAGGCCATCAATGTAAAGCGCTGACATAGCACCTGGATTGGTGTTAGAAGTGTCCTCACAGATCATCTAACCTCCTCTTCATTGCATAAGTGAAGAGACGTGGAGGAAGGGAATTGGCTTCTCCAAGCTCATCCTGATCAGGTGGAAGACTGGCCTCTCTGCACATTGTGAACTGAGCTGAGGCACTGACCCCATGACGTAGCTCTCTAGGGGGGTCTAGGAAGCTCAAGCTCTTCACAACAGCCTCCTTTAGAATTTTCTGCAGCTTCCAGACTCCCAGCCTTTCCTCCTAGCCTCTTGTAGGATTCCCCAGTGTGTGTGCTGCTTGAGGGCAGGGTTTGTGCCTGCTCCTCTCTGTGAGTCCCTCCTTGTTCATACTGGGGGTTCCAGGGATGTGTGCAGAAATGCTGAGCAGTGAGGCCTCTGCCTCACCTTCCCGAGCATGCAGATTGGAGGTTGGGCCTTTGTGTGCCTTGGTTGGAGTGCAGGCTGGGACATGATAGCGTTCCACAGCAATGGCTGGTGTCTCTGGGGCTGAGAGGCCCCTCGAGGCAGCTGCGAGCTGTCCCTGAGCCCTGAGTGGCTTTGCAGCTACCCTGTAGTCTGTTCCACGTGCTCTGGCCACCTGCAGAGCTTTTCCTCCACCAGCTTCACCACTGTGAACTAAGAGCTTCTTTAAACGCTGAATGTCTCCATCAGTTCAGGGAGGACTCAGCTGGGATGCCATGCATCTTTGGTGAGTGACAGAAACACCTCATTTGTCCTGATGTGTTGACGGAAAGGCTGGAAGAGCAGCCAGAGATGACTCCCCAGCTCAGCATCCCACTAGTGGGCAGGACCTGCTCCTCCCAGCTGCCTGCAGTTGTTGAGAAGACTGCTTGGCCTCCTGCAGCATGCTGGATGGGCCCCAACCCAAACCCTTCCAGCGTGGGACTGAGGATGAGGATGGGAGGGGAGTGAAGCGGACGAATGGTGCAAAGTGAGTCAGGCAGTATTTGCTCATGGAGTCCCAGATTTGTCTGTTATCTGTAAAGCAGCCCCAAAGTTGTCCAGAGTCAGAGGCTTATCTGGCCCAGTGATAGAGCAGGAGAAGGGGGGCAAAAATCCAGGAGCCTAGGGACTCCAGGTGTCATGAGAGAGAGACAGAGAGAGCAGTGTCAAGCACATACATTCATACATACAGTACACAGTCCTGACCCTGGCAAGGCCTGCTGACTCCTCAGTCCTCACCCATCCCATTTGGCTGGTCTTATTTATTTGCAGCAATACAGAAATCAGCCACTTAGAGCAGCCTTGCTGTCCAGCCCAGGTTACCAAATATTGAGAGGAAAAAAAAGCCCCCAGTGCAAACAGTACCTTGTCACCAAAGGCAGTAACAAAGCTGTGCCCCTGTCACATGCACGTGTCCTCCCAGCGGCTCTTCCCAATGGCCCCGTGAAGGATGCCATTTCTCCCTTCCTGTGGACAGAGTGGGTCAGGAACCCCCAAGGTCATACAGAGGGAGTTGCAGGCTCTTAGTCCCAGAACCTGCTTCTTTTCACTGTACTGTGCCTCCTTCCTGGACCACAGGCACAGCCTTTTCTGGGAAAAGGGTGATTTAGGATGCTGGTCCAGACCACAGGCTGACCCTCTATGTGGGCAGAAATGGAGGTCTAGGTAGTGTGATTAAAACAAAACTGGGATGTAATTGCTATACCATAAAATCCATCCTTTTAGACGTGCACAGCCAGTGGATTTAGTATATTTACCAAGTTGTGCAACCCACATTGGTGGTAAGAATTGAACTTCGTCAGAACAACCCCTAGATTTCCGTCCTCTCCCCCATCAGCCTCCTAGTAGGCCTGGCTGTCTGCTGTGACCAGTAGTGGGGTAAAGCATTCAGAGCCCAGTGACAGTGCAGCTTGGCGGGATCACATCTTGCTGAGCCTTTAATGCCTCCAAAGGGCTGCCTCGTCACAGACTGACAAATATGTGGCTTGGTAGACCCTGTGTGAGGGAACCTGGGCTTAGACTCTGAGCTGCTCAAGGACAGCCCAGGGACTCCCTTAGCTGGAAAGGATGGGGTTCTGTGACAGGAGAGCCAGGGTGAGGGCATGGCCAGGACACACACCCTTAGTCCTGTGTCTTTTTTGTGTGTGACTCTTTGTGCTCTGGCTTGCTCCTGGGCTTCCACAGGAGGCTGGGAGCTTTGCAGCCCATCATGTCATATTTGCAGTAGAATGATGGAAAGGCTAGTTCTTCAGGCTGAAATGCTAAGTACTCTGACCCTTCGTGAAGTCCTAGATCTTTCAGTAGGAGGAATGCTTCTGAGTTCAATTCTTATCGTTTTATCCGTGAGCAGAAAGCAGAGGCCTTTGTCGCTCCCACTGCCCAGGGGGCCGGACAGCACTGGAATAGTGTGGGTCCAAATCAGCAGGGAAGACTTAAGTGCTCTTTTTCCAAAGACCTCTCAGAATAGTGGACAGACCCTCGGCTTGGGGTTTAATGAACCTGCTAGGCACAGACACTACTCTGAAATCACCACCGTCCCTCGGCTTCTCTGGGAGATTGGTCAGCACCGACCATTTTCTTTCCCCTCCTCTTGTCCCCAGTGCCAAAGTAGGATGAGCTTCAAAGCAAGATCTTGGTATTTGCTTCTTTCTTCCATCCCAACACATGTTTTGTGAGAACTACAGTGTTCTTGGATTTACGAGGGGTACTTCCTTCATAGGAGCTTGACTTGACAGTGGCCCCAGCAGCAGTTAGGTTTCTCTGCAGGGCCAGTGAGCCATACTCAAGTTCCCTGAGAAAAACTTATACCTTATTTGCCCAATTGTTATTGATTATGATAATTGCTTGTGAAGTTTTCAGCTAACAGTGGGCAGGGGTCTCAGGGAAGCCACTGTCCTCTTGGAGAAGACACTCCTGGGTCATGGCTAAATCGGAAGTGTCGTCATCACCCGAGGGGAGCAGTGCTTTGTTGTGTTGCCCACACTTGTCATTTGTCATCTTCTCCCCTGGACCCCGAGCAACCTCTGGCTTGTGCTCCTGCCTAAGGGTTAAATAGACGACATGCGTTTGATTCAGGGGCACCACCCACTGGGCTCTGCACTAGCACTGAAGGCATGGGGAGGGTGGCAGAGAAGACTGAGAAGGAATCCTGACCCACGGGGGCTGGAGAGAGAAATTCCTCTCTTTGCTGTGCTGTTTGAGATGATGCCAACCCTCCTTTTTGTTGCAAACCTACCATGCTGTTAGTCCTCTGGTGCTGCTCGGAGGAACCCAGGGAGGTGCAGAGCTGGATCTTTGTCCCCTGGAGATAAGGGAGTCAGCCTCGGAAAGATGCCCGTAGTCAAACACGGTGTTGCATGTCACAGATGAGTGACAAGCGTGGAGATGGGGGACTCTTGGTTCAGGAGTTTGGAGGGGCTTCCTGGAGTAGGTGTGACTTGAGCTAGAGCCTGCATGGAGGATCGCCCTTGGAAGTGGCCCTGGAGAATGCTCCTGCCCTGCTGGGTGCCACCTGCAGTGTGAGCTCAGCCAGGCCAACGCATTCTCCAGCTGGTCTCACCTCCAGGCTTTTGACCCTCCTTGGAGCTCACCTCTTGCCACCCATTCTCTCACTTGTCACCTGTCACCCACCCCACCCCCAGGCCTCATCTCCTCAGCCTCTTTCCAGCCCCCACCCAAAGCCTCCATTTCTGTTTATTTCCCTCAGTTAGAGTTACTTGCGTTCTTCTGCATTGAATCTCATTTTGTTATTTCCTGTCCCATATTTCCTAAACTCCCTAGGTCCCTTCTCGTTTATTTCCCCATCCTCTCTGGTGCTGTTTGTGGCTCCGCCCCATTGGCTATCATCTGCAGATTTAATTAGCATGGTCGATGATCCCCCTTCTTCCAGACTGGAGGCCGTGGGGAGGGGCGGGCGCTCAGGCAGGGCCAGCTACAGCCGTGTGTGTGCAGGGTCACGGCAGAGGAACAGCCCGTTTTGGCTGCACAGGGGGGACATGTTCCAAACTGGGCTCTCTCGCCTCATATAGGGGAAAAAAATGCCCCAGGAGCCAGGTTTTTCTGGGAAAAAAGGGAGGGTGCTGGAAACTAGATTACACAAACCCCCTCAATTCAAATTCCTCTGGCCAGAAGACACCATATGGAGAATCCAATTCTTGTTAGCACCAAGCACCTATTATGTGCCAGTCACTGGGTGAGGTGCCTTTCTTATGTTGTTATTGCTGATCTTCACAAGCACTCTGTCAGGTTATGGTTGCTTTCGGATTATTATTTTTCTGTTTTACCAGAAAGGGAATTGATGCTCAGAGAGGCTACATAATGTGTCTAATCACACAGGGAGCTCAGTGACAGAGCTGAGATTAAGCAGTCTCTCTGAGCTCTTCCTTTGATGCACCCTGCTTTTCCACGGTCCCATCTACTTCATCTCCTGGTCCCCATACCACTCTAGGCATTCATAGCACTGTTTGCAGATGGGCTAATTCTGGCTATTTTTGGGAGCTCACAAAATAACTCCTCTATTCTTTTTTATCATCATAGTGATGTACCCTTTCCAGAGTGTCCCTGGTCAGCTCATTAATATTAGATCCAAGATCTGGATTTTAGCTAATTAGTCATTACTCACAAATTGATTTCTTTAAACTCTACCTTAATATTTCTCAGGTCTGAGCCTGGTAGGTTGGGGTGGAGACTGGTGCCATAACTGCTAACCCCGGCTTTCATGTCAGATCTGATAGATCTGTGGGCAGCACAGTGTGTTTGCCTGTGGCATCCTGAGTCTTGGGGCAGTGATTCTCAACCGGGCAATAGAGTCTCAGTGTATTTCAGGGGGGACAATTTTTCCTTGTATGGGACTTTCCAGGACACTGCGGTATGCTTGGCTTCCCTCCAGCCATCCACTACATGGCAGTGGTGCTCTGCAGTCATTGTGACAATCAAAAAGCACTTTGATTTTGTGTCTGTCCTGGGCACTTCCATTTCCAAGGGCAATGGCAAAACTCTTATGGTGTCCATAAAGGTAACGTGGAGACCATCTCAGGGCCAAAGAAGCCTGAGCTCCAGTTGAGCTCTGGTCCTCCAAAGCTCAACTAGGGTAGGTCTTGGAATATTTGGTTTGAAGAAAAGGTCTTCAGCTACAGAAGGATTGCAACTAGGGTTGTAGAAAATCTTACCGCTGCTTTGTTCATGTTCAAAGTCTACCACGATTCCCTAAATATTATGAGGATTAATGGCCCTGAGAAGGAAGAGCCAGGCTCTGCCTTCCAGGAACCTGCCTCCTCTGACCTGCAGAAGGTCAGTGTGGTGCATGGGAGGCTTGCTCATTTAGCCTGTGGACTGCAGCCTAGGGCAATCCCAGAGCCGAGGGACAGTGGCTGTCCATCCATTTCATTTCTCGGTCTGCTTGTAGAAAAGGGAGAGCCCTACTTCAGCTCCATTGAGAAAGGAGGAGGGCATTCTCTCGGGGTTCCCTGACAAGGGGGACTCTCGTCATTCTTGCTACTGTTGAAGATATAGTGAATCTAGGTGTGAACATACGGGGTCGATCTGTCAAGATCACTACTTTGAAGGTCATTGTGGGCATCCTATCCAGGACAGGCCCCATCTCAGGCCTCTGGCTCCCCAGCTTCTTGCCTGTTGCAGGCAGGTTGGTTTCCACATGCTGCACTCCCTCCTCCTTGCACCTCTGCTCCTTCTGTTCCTTCTCTTCCATGCCACCCACAATGCTTTCACATGTGTAAATCCCATCATACAATGTTCAAAGGACAACTCAAGTTCCCTCTCCTCCGTGGCATCCTTCCTGGCTCCTCTGGCCCAGAGTCAGCTCTGCCACTGGTTTCTCATATATCAGTGAGAACTCTTGGTTGCGTTGACACAAAACCCAACTCAAACTGGCTTAGACAACAAAGGGAATTTATAAGCTCATGTAATTAGGACGCCCATAGCAGGTCTGGTGAAGCTTGATCTAGCAGCTCAAATAACGTTCCCAAGGACCTCCTAATTCTCCATCTTCCTGCTCTACCTTCTGTAGTTTCCACTTTGTCCTCTGTTTACTTGCTGGTCCCTTGGCTGACCCAGGCCTTCCCTTTATGGAACAAACTGACTGTCGCTGTTCTCCCCAGAGTTATGGCAGAAAGAGAAAGCTGCTTTCTCCAGAAACTCCAGTCAACATGTCCTTGCCTCTTACTGGTTCTGATTGCATTACATGCGTGTTCCAGGACCAGTTGTGGCTGATTGGCCCAGCCTAATTGGGCCTATCCCTGGAGTTGGTAGTGGGGTCAATCTTCTGAAAACATATGGCTGACATCCAGAAGGAGTGTTTCTCTCAGAGCACAATCTGGCAATTATTGTTGAGTGGAAGGGAGACAAAAAACAAATGAGAGGCACTAGTCATCCTGTCTGTGTGGATATTAATCACTCCAGCCATAATGTTATTCATCTGTTTTGTGTGTTAGATATCATTTATCTGTTTTCCAAAGAGACTGGCTTGATAGCTTATATTTCTTCTGTGTGCCCTGAACTCTTACACATTGCTGAACACACAGTTGTTGCCCAATTCTTATTGAATTGAAATATGTTGAGATGATTGAATCACAGGAAATAGTGGAGATATTCCTTAGCCCAGAGGCAAATCAGGTAAGAGAAGACAAGAGCACATCTTTGGGAGGGAGGGGAGGTAATTACCAATGGCATGGAGGTTTTGTAGAAGTGTCTTGAGGAGGGAAGAAAAGTATCAAAATCAAAGAATCACATACGTTTTGCGTTAGGAGGGATATAGAGATGCTTTCAGAGGTAACGTGATGGGCTTTTCAGTGCCTGGAACTGCTGCTCTCTGAGTGGGACATTTATCATATGGGCCAAAGGAATGACAGTCAGGAAGGAGATACGGGGCAATCCTGCCTAAAAGTATGATAGCTGTTGAAGCTAGTGGTACTCATTGCTGGCCCATGGGGTGGCCCAATGATTTGCTATCCAATCTGGGACATTTTTGATAATGCTGAAATGCTAACTTATGGATGGGATGATGAGGCAGGAGAAATGAACTGGCACTATCCCAGCCCATTCAGGACCTATTGGCCATCCTTGGTCTGAGTATCCCATCCTCCCAGGCGACCCTTTGCCCACCACTCTGCATCTGCCTTCTGCTCCTCTGGGCAATGAATTGTTGCAGTGTCCTGGTAGGAAGCACACACGTCATTGGGAGCATCCAATTCCGCTTGCAGGCTGGTGACTGTCCAAGATTGTTTTACTGTGATGAATAGGAAAGGGCAGCACTTTTCCTCTAGTCTTTCCTCATGGTTTATCAATGACTTTTTCCCCTCTGGGACTGGGCCTCTGTGCCTGAAACCTCCTTGTCAGCCTCCCAGCCTGCCTTTGTTTTGGAAGAGGCCTTGTTCTTTCTGCCAGCATCTTCAGAGCTTATGGATTTTTATTGGTAGAAATTTGGTCTCTGGCTCCTGGATTCTGTTCAGCCTGTTCCTTGCTGCATTGTAAATTCTTAAGAGAAACATCCTCTTCTTTTATCTCTGACCTTATCGGTAGTGTTTAGGTCTCTGCCAGGAACTGTTGCCATGGTGGGCTCAGCTATGATTTCTTGCAGGTTGGGATCCAAGAAGTGTGGTAGGATCCCCACAGAGGTCAATGGCATGTGTGTCATGGTCCAAAGGCAGGTACATGCTCTGTACTTTGAGCACCAATGCAGAGATTCGGCAGCCCAAGTCCTGAGCTTGCTCTTAGAAAATCTTTTTGCATATCACTTTATAGTGTGCAAAATATTTTCATCTATATCCCACTGGAATCCCCACAGAGGTCAATGGCATGTGTGTCATGGTCCAAAGGCAGGTACATGCTCTGTACTTTGAGCACCAATGCAGAGATTCGGCAGCCCAAGTCCTGAGCTTGCTCTTAGAAAATCTTTTTGCATATCACTTTATAGTGTGCAAAATATTTTCATCTATATCTCACTGGATTCCAAGACACCATGGAATCCCATTAACTTTTGAATATTTATGTATTAATTAAAATTAACACTATATAATATACTCTTAGACAAATAATGTGTTTATGTAACATGTTTTAATGAAAAATAATGATTTTTTCAAAACAACAAAAATGTTGTGAGAAGCATGGCATTGTTTTACACTTTCCCCCTAACTTTATTGAGGTGTAATTGATGTTCAATAAACTGCACATATTTAAAGAATCTAATCTGTTGAGTTTTGACATGCACACACATGTGAAGCTATCACTGTAAGACAATAATGACCGTATCTATCACCCCCAAAAGATTCACCTGCACCTTTGCTGAGTCCATCCTTCTCTCCTCCAGGGGATATTATTATTATTAATTATTACGATTATTTTAACATTGTCTCTGAGTTTCGAGAGCTTTGGTAACTTGTCAAAAATGGTGCAGCTGGTAAGTGACAGAGCTGGTGCCCTCAGGTCCATGGCCCTTATAACCTGTCATACATCAAGATTTTCCCCCATTTCTTATGTGGGCTTTCTGGAGTAGAACAAAGCCCAGGACACACTTCATCCCATTCTATTGCTGACCCCTGCGGTGCTCCTGCAGGGTGCGGGGCTGCCCTGGGGGCCTCGGCAGCTCAAAGTCAGCTGGGCAGTGGGTTCTCTCAGTCCCTGGTGTGTAGGAGGGTCTGACTCCTCAGTTTTCCTGGGTTCCTGCTCACTACTTCATCTCCACCTGGGCTCTGAGCAGAGGGTTTCCGGGTAGCTCTCGTCTGGAGTTCAGTGACACGTGACGCACGCAGTGGGGACTGTGGTATCAGTCCAGAGACAATCTCTGCTGGATGTCTGTCCATTTTGGTAGTTGACCCACGGCACCCTCCCAGCCAGGAGCACCCTCCCCTTCCACCAACTTTTGGTGATGGCTTTTGCTTTGAACAAAGTACAACAAGATTGGCTGAGTTTGCATCTCCATAGCGACTTGGCCAGGTGGTCCTCAGCCTTTGGCTGGGGACTAGGGGAAGACTTCCTGTAAGTAGAGTCCTGCTGTGGCGGTTTTGGGTCTCTGGGACAGGTGCAGTGGGCATTTGGCTCTGCCCCCTGCCTTTGCTGATTACTGCCCCTCCTCACCTTGGAGGGCAGGGCTGGGGAGGCGATGCCCTTGCTCTCACCCAGGGTCTCCCAGGGAGGCAAATTTTCATCTTTCCTTCTCCTGTCAGGATGTTCTTTCCTGTGCTAAATTCCAAGCCACTGTGTCTCTGGGAGGTCCAGGCAGAACCTTCTCCCTGATTGTAGGGAGGACGTTCCTGCTGGCCGACTTTATTCTTGATGATGACGCAGGTAGGCCCTGGTGCTCCTCAATGGAGCAATTGTGGGGACTCTGTCATTTCCTGCTCTCATTCAAAGGTCTCAAGCTGCACCCACACTCCCCCTTAGTCTGTGATGATGGCTGCAGTCTCAGCCACACCCGGGCCAACTCCTCCAGCTGGGTGGACGTCACCGACAATGATCTGAGAACATGGGCGTTGCTGGGGGTCTCCTTCACCCTCACTGTATGACCATATGCCTCTGGTCCTTGCTGATCCGAGATAAACTAGGCTGGTGATATCTTAGGGGAGTCTGTACCCCGTTGGCCCATTTGTGTAGCTGCTCAGCCCCCCACCCCGCCTCTAGCATCCCTGTTCCTAGGCCCCAATGTGCTGCAGCTGATGTTCTCTGCTCACAGCAGGGCTCGGGACCAGATCACACTAAGGCGTCCGGCTCAGCGTTGAGGTGGCTTGGCAGGACTTGTGGGAAGGAGGCTTGCGGAGTATCAGTTTCCAGCGTTTGGCTGGGGCTGCCTCCTATTCATTCTTGTTTCTCTAGAGGGAGAACGTGGTCTTGTGAGCCATAGGCAGTCTTTGGATAATAACAGTAAGACATAAACAAAATGGATAATCTCAGCAGGAGCGCACTGCCACTGGTCCCCGCCAAAGGCCATGAGCAGTGGCTGGAGCCCTGGAGAGAGGTGGCTGGGGGTGGTTTGCCCCTCCCCGAACCCCACCACTCCTCCATCCCTCCACTACCTAATTCCTTGTTGAGGGGCAAGCTGCAGATCTGCCCTCAGATGGTTGCTAGCACTAAGGGATGTATGACGGCACCCCTCCCTGGCACTATGGAATGGAAACCCTGGTGTTAGAAGACCTGGAGGCCATTCCTGGCTCTGCGACTAACTAGCTCAATGTCCATGCCTGAGCACTCAGTCTGGTTTACGTTCTTCATTTGTTACTCGAGGAAGACATGTTAGGTGTCCTTGGAGGTCTCTTCAACCCTGGAGTCTTCTGGTCAAATCAGTTCAGTCTCCTGAGATTCCCTGTGCCCCTCAGTGGGCTCTGCCTTGAGCTGTCAGCATCCGGATGTTGAGAGGCACCATGGAAGTCCAGTGCTTGGCAAGGAAAGATACCAAGGACTTTTACATTTGGAGTCTCTTATTTTCCAGAGTATTCCTGATTCTTCTCCTTAATGCTGCAACAACCCTATAAGCCTCTGAGGCAGAGAGGTTGCAGGGATATCTGTTTGCAGCTCAGTCCAGGTTGTGTTTTGTGAGCACGAGTGAGTCTGCTGTGCGTGCCTCTGGGAAAGGGAGCTGTGACGTGCAAATGCAGTGAGGACCGGGGCTGCCCACAGGGATGGCGAGGCCCTCCTGCAAGGTCCTCCTAAGGTTCCTGGTCAGGTGGACACTTGAATAACTTTCATTGTCAGCATGAGAAAAAAATTCAGAAATGCTGCTTAATTGAATTGTTCTTTTAAAAAGGAATTAGATTTAAATTTGGTTGGCCAAAGGTCACATTTATTTTCTGGACCCAGCAGCCAATTTTTAGAAATTGGTCATGGGATCCAAATAACCAGCTAGGTGTATGTGTGTACTGAAGTTGCAATAATACATAATCATGGAGCATTTGCTGCATGCCAGGTTTGTGATGGCTGCTGAGGACAAAGTAGCCAACAAGATGGGCACATTCTTTGTCCTCATGTTGCTTATGGTCTAGCTAGGAAGGCATTACTCACCTAGTTACAGTGATTGCAATAGTGCTCAGGGCTATTAAGGAGCAGGCTATGAGCTATGCAGGCAGGAGGGCAGACCAAACAGTCCAGGGTACAGTAAGGCCTCCCGGAAGAAGTAATGTTACAGCTGAGACCCAACTAGGACTTGACTGGGTTTGGGGATGGAGGGGACTTGGAAGTGGAGAAAATAGGGTGTGAGGAGGTTCTGAAGTGAGAGGTTGGCTGATGAGGAGGCACTAAGGTGGGAGGCTGGGTGCAGCTGCTGGGAACCCACGAGAAGGGCTGTGTGGCTAGAGTCCAGGGAGGAGGTGCTGGTGCGTGCGGTCACGTCTGCTGATGAGGCAGTTGCAGGGTGGAAGGAGGAAGGAGAAAGTGAGACCCTGGCTGATCGGGCAGGGCACAGGTTCAAGATGGGGACCTGACTTTGCCTATTGGTTGATTCAGTTTTCTATTTGTTTGCTTGGGGGAGAACAGGTCTAGGAAACTGACAACACAACTTTAAAGAGACGGAGGAAGCGTAAGGCAGGTTATGATCGTGGGGTGTTCGTTTCCTTTGACCCTCATTCTTTTGTTGGTCATCTCTTCCTGGGGCCCCAGGAATTGGAGAAACAGAACTCATAGGCTTTTATGAAAGTGGAATCACAGCGAAAAGAGTTATGTAGGCTTGTGACACATCTCAGTGGAGCTGCAGAGATCTCTTTGCCGTGTAGTGTACTTCACATTTCCTGCCACTGGAATGGTTGTATCCCCGAGATGTATGTGTTTGTGTTTTCTTAGAGAAAGCCGTGTGCACTCGTTCCCCTTTCTCTGATGACCAGAACTCAGTTGTATGTTACAGTTCATTTTATGGGAACTGAAATTTTAGTTGCCTGATGAGATGTGGGAGCCTCTTGAATCTCATTGATTAGTTACCTCTACAATCTTTTAGAGATGAGTTTTGTGCTCTGATAGCTGATCTCTTACACTCTATGTTCAATTTTGTATTGGTTCCAGAAAATAATGTCTTCTGCTCTATGTCCTCAAGTTCTGGAGATGCACGAATTTTAAGCCTGTGAATTCTTTTAGGGTGCCTGGGACATTTTGGAAATCCTATAGATAATTTAAAAAGTTCAAGGTAGTAAACAAGCCAGGATTACTTATGCACAGTTTTAATCGAACAGGAACTGGTTTTCCTCAATCTTTTCTATCAATTGCATGAATTTAATAAGGACCCACTGTGGGTCCAGCCCTGTGCCTGGTGCTTGAAGATCATAAAAGAAGTATCAGATTCTGTCCCTTCAGCCAAGAAGCAGTCATTTTAACTGGGTAGAGCTAATCACTGTGGTAAAGGTTGACATCTATTGAAGGGTCCATGGGACTTCACCCAACAGAGATACCTGTTTTTCATCCCCCTTACTCAGACAAAGAACCTGGCTTGTTTGGTTAAGTGACTTGCCCAGCAGCCTGAAGCTGTAAAAATGCAGGATTCAAATCTTAATCTGTTGTTATATGAAGGCCACACTCTATTTTCCTACTGTGCCGAAAAGAATCCAGGGTCAGGGCAAAATGCAAGTCTGCTGGAAATGGAGAACAAGGAAACTTTTTTTTAAGCTCAATCTATGTTTACCTCCAATTTCAGATTCCTGGATTAGTAAAAAGAGCTTCTGCATTTGGTAATGGTTCTGGCGCAGGGGTTTTCATGTATTTCTCTTTCTTCAGGAGACATAGCCAGTCACACCTCTTAGTGTTTCACACCAGCCTGCATGATTTTCTTTTTATGAAGGGGTAACAATGTTGCATGGCATGAAAGGAACATGACTTGATGTTAGCAGCACAAAATTGCATTCCAGCTTTCACTTTCATTTCAAACAAATCCCACTTGAGGAAAATTGAGCAGAAGCATGCTTTTCTGGAGTGAACTAAATGCCCCCAATTTTGTATCAGTTAGTACAAGATTGGGCTGCAACTGATAGAGTCTCTAAAATCACGATGGCTTAGCAAGATAGAATTTTATCTTTCACATAAAAATCCTGGAGATAGCCCAGGGCTGTTAGGACACTCTGTGAGGTCAGGACCCAACTTTTCTCTTGATACTTTACTCTTCCTGGCCTTGACCTTGACCTCAAGGACTAACATGCTTGTACCCATGTTGCAGGCAGAAATCAAGGGTAGAGAAGTTGGAGAGGCCAAGGGCATCTACTTGCTGTCTTTGAAGAGGGTTGCCAGACTCTCTTCATGACACTTCCACCTACTTCGCCTCGGCTAGAAATGAGCGATATTCCGACACCTACTTGCCAGGGAGATGAATTTTGATTCTGAACAGTCATGCACCTAGTTAACAATGAGGAAAATAAGAATGGCTGTCAGGGACAGCTAGCAGTCTGCCACCAGGCCATGGGGTTTGACCCTTGCCCTCCTCAAACTTTGAACATCTGCAGCCACTTAACAGACATTTGGTGCATACAAAGCACCAGTTCTAGAGAAAATTAGAAAAAAAAAAGGGGATTCATCACAACTTAAAAATAAAGACAAAACGTAATGTGCTAAAGTCAGTAAGAGTCATGATTTCCTCTCAGTGAGAGGGATGGTACTGTCTGCCATCTTTCACCAAAAACATCTTTTTTGGGGTCATGATAGTGAGCTGAGGCTGTGGGTCAGCTTTCCAGATGGTTTCTTTACTTACTCTATATTTTCACTAAACTAGGAAAGCTGAAATTATAGGTACAAGGAGCAGCAAGTGATTGATGACTTTGTCTAGTAGTCCTGGATATTGCAATCGTAGACAGATAGAGAAATTGGGGAGATTTCTTTCTGTAGCCCCTTTTCAGCATGTTTGGTCTGAACTATGTCATACTTAAAGGCTGGAAGATTGAATGTTTCACCTCAGGACTACCCCATATATTCCTGATCCAACCTTTGATTCAATTTTCATCTAAAGAGCATGTCTTCAGTTGCAGCTCTTGGATGTGGTTTTTAACTATGCTCAGTAATATGTCATGTCTGCCTCTAATGACAGAAGAAAGTCATCTGGTAGAGCATAGACTGCCTGGATTTGAGTAGTTTTAATCACACTATCTGTGTAACTTTGGACAAATTATTTAAATCTGCCCTGATTTCCTCAACCGTGAAATCGGGATAGCACCTGCCTGACAGCATGGCATGAATATTCCATGAGCTAATGCACATAACCACCTAGCTCTGTGCTGGCACCCGAAGCACACTCAGTCAGTAGGCATAGTGGTGATTGTTAATATTTTCAAGTATTCGCAAACTCTAGACCGTCCTGGCTTATTCTTCTTTCTTCTCCAGTATAAATTATAAACTCTGACCCTGTGAAAAGTGGAGGTTGGTTCTGGATATATGAGTTACTGAATTTATGAGGGAGCTGCATTCAAAATCATACAAATAGTCTTCACTTGCATGATAAGCCTCATAAAGTATCCTCTTATTTTATTTTATTCATCATTTCACAAGTGTGCGTGAGCACGGCTGTGGTCTGCGCACATCAGCCATCTTCCGGCTGCTCCATTTCTCTGCCCAGCATGTGGGAAGTGCAGATGGTCAGAGGCTGTGGATGGCTTCCACTGTTATCTTCAGCACTAAACCAAGACCAGAGGGTGTATTGTTGACTACTAACTGGTCTCTCTGAATGAAGCTGGGGAAGGAGTTTTCACAGGGCAACTGCTTTCATGTGCTGCACAAAGAGCTGGTGCCTTCTCAGTGGTCTCCATGCATCCTGCTCCACAAAATACCATGGTATTCAGTAGAAACCTCCTCTCTCCTGCAGCACGGATTTCCAGGGGGCCAGTGCAACAAGAAGCTGGGAATGCATCTCTGTAGAGCTTCCCTGCTGGCCTGGTCCCGATGCCGCCCATCAGTGGCTGTGTCCCGATGTAAACGTCATGTTGGCTGGCATGCTAGCATCTTCCCACTATGCTGCTAGAGTTTTATGTGATTTCCAACAGCCATCTGATGAAGGAATTTTGCTATTGGCTTGTTTTTCTGTCTCTGAACACAGCATTTGTGTTGACTTTGCAGGTAGTTGTAGAAGCTTCTTGCCAAATGGGCTTTTGCCCTTGTTTCCTATGTTTCTGTCTCCTTTCATTCTATAGTGACAAAACTAACTGTGATAATGTCAGAAAGTATTTATTTTTGTGTTCTTGTTCTGATGAAAGCTTGAGATTCTATTTGATGATAAGGAGACACTGGGGACTTCACGTCATAATCTGACCATAATCTGTTTTTATAACAGACACTGTGGCCAGGGGCAAATGGATTGCTGAGTCAGTAAGACCTAATTTTCAGGTACTCATCACTGCACTGCCTTCCCTTGCTTTTCATTTTTGGGCAAAATCAGCAGCACTCACGGAGTCACTTGTCTTGGGACATGGATTCATGTTCCGTAGTCACCCTGGAGCCCCTTTTGTGATTTGTGTTTGTAATATTCATGTTGCACCACTTACACTGTTTTTTATACCGTTAGCTTGAGGCTTAGGTGAACCACTTTTGTGATTTGAGCCTATGACACAGCACAATAGTAGGAGACGAATACTAAGTTAATATTAAACAATGAAATACGTGAGTGGAGGCAAGTTGCAGGCATTCACTGAATGCCAGCAGAGGGAAGCTGAGCAACTGCTGCGCTGAGAGTGTAATGGGATTTCAGGGAAAATCATAATTGCTTATATTTCAAATCTGTGAGCACAGTTGTTTTAATTCTTTTCCTCTGAAGCCAGCAAATCTCCAGGGAGTACACTTTGGGAAAACTATCCTATGGTTTTTGATGAGGGCATTTCTGGAACAGAACAGGTGAGTGGGGTATGGGGCTAGGGGGACTGGCCCCAGTGAGGTTTGAAGGGAAGACAAACCAGAGGCTGAAGAAACAACAGCTTGGGTCTTCTAGTTTGGGTGAGTTGGGGAGTCAGGGATTTAAGTTATATCCTTACAAATGTTTCTGTTTCTCTTCTTTTGTACCTTACAGAGTAAAAGCCAGGGATCCGTCTTTGTCCGGATACATGCCCCATGGCAGGTGCTGGCCAGAGAGGCGGAGTTCTTGAAGATCAAAGTCCCCACCAAGAAAGTATGAGCATGTTTCTCCTGGGCTTGGGGGTCTCCCAAGGGCTGGATGGATGTGACTAGTGTGGGAACAAGGCCAGTGGGACCTGGCTGTTATGGATTTGAAATTATTCTTGGCTCCCCAGGGATGCAATGGATGTGGGTGGGATGGGGAGAAAGATGGTGCGGAGAGAGGACTGGTCAGGGGTATCATTTTACCTGGGAGCCCCACCTGCGATGTGCTCCATGGCAGGTTGAGCATCACCACAGTCCAGCTTCTTGATCTCTGTGTTATGCTTCCTTTCTTCCTCTCCTTGGGGTCCTGACACTGCCAGGAGTTGTTTTAGAGCAAATGCAGCAATGAGAGCAGCCAGCACATGGTGCTGGTTGGATTGGCAGCGAACAGGGAGAATCGCACCAAAGCTGCTCTGAAGACCCCTATCCTGGTTGTGACCCAGCCGCTAAGTGTTGTATAATGGTGTTTTTCACTTGTCTTTTCTGTAAAACAGAAGGTTCTTAGGAGATTTGATTAAAGTCATCTGGGAATGTTTTCAAAATACTCATGCCAGTGTCCCACTGCTGGGATTTTGATTCAGTTGGTTGATGTGAAATGAGGTTTTGGCATCAATATTGTGAACAAAATCCCCAGGGAAGTCTGATGCACATCTGGGACGAGAGCCACCCAGTTTAGATGATTCCGAGGTCCTTCTCAGCCAATAGAGTGTACATGGAATTAACGCATCTTCCTAGGAAATTCCTAGGCGGTTGTTACCTCGTATGACAAAATCCAGCAAACACCTCCAAAAGAGAAAGGAAAAGTGTCCACAGCTTCACCACTCTTTTTTCACTCTGTATTTTAGGGGAAAGGGGTGGCTGCTGGCTTTGACCATTTGAGATGTCTCTGGAAAGGGTCCTGGGGCAGATACACTAGTTTAACCGTGATTATGGATGGTGGTGTTTCTCGTTCTCTGTCTCTGTCTCTGTCGCGCACACACATGCACCCCCCACCCCCCCACCCACACACACCCTTAACATCATATCCCGGGGGGGACCTACCTTCGCAGAGATCATTCATCTTTTATTACTGCAACTCTCTTCCCAGGGGTGATCCTTTTAGCAGGAAAGCTGGAGCCATAGACGTGTGTATCCTTCCACTGCACTGCGCTCTTTGTGGCCTTTCCTTCTTGGAAAGTCTCTGCACTTGAATTAGTAGGTGAGATGATTAGGGCGAAGACATATTATAATGCAGCTTTCTCTGAGTTTCCCTCCTTTGTTTCCCTTTCTTAAAATAATTCAAATGTATTTGATATAGAACCTTGTGTAAATTTAAGGTGCACAGCATGTTAATTTGATACATTTATGTATTGGAATATGATCACCACTGTAGTGAAAATTAGCACCTTTATGTGTTACAGAATCGTCCTTTATTTTTAGTGGTTGGAGTAATTAAGTTCTGGTCTCTTAGCAAGTTTGATTAGGGTGCAGTATATTGTCTATATCACTGTACTGTGCAGTAGCTCTCTAGAGCTTCTTCAGTACTCGTTGCAAGTTCATATCCTTAAATGGCATCTGTCCTATCCCCCCACCCTTCATTCCCTGGTAGCCACCATTTCACTCTCTGTTTTTGCAGGTGTGGCTTTTTAGATTCCACATATAAATGATAGCATATGGTACTTTTTTTCTCTTATCTCACGTAGCATCCTATGTTCAAGGTCCATCTATGTTGTTGCAAATGGTGGGATTTCCTTCTTTCTCATGGCAGAATAATATTCCATTGTGTGTGTGTGTGTGTGTGTATGTGTGTGTGTGTTTACCACATCTTCTTTATCCATTCTTCCACTGATGAGCATTTAGTTTGTCTCCACCCCACCTTCCTTTTCATTTGGAGGCATAGGCACTGTACTAAAAGCCCTCAGAAGACTGGACTTCTAGTCTTGCTGTGTGATTTAGAGATATCACTGCATCTTTCAAAGCCTCCATTTCCTCATCTGTGATGTGGGCATAATAATACCTGACCTATTTTTCTTAGAAAGTTGTTGTAAGAATCCACTTCTTAGCCAGCATTATGGAACTACAGGAGTTTATTACTGTGCCTGTTATGGGTAGTCTCAATTCCTTGTGCTCTAGTCAGCTTCCCTCCTGACTGAACAGGCAGCCAACACTGATGGAGGGCCCCTGGAAGAGAGTCTTTGGGAAGACCCTCAGGGGCACAGAAACAGTCCCTGCCTCCAGAGAGCTATGGTCATAGCACAGAGCAGGATGAACGTGCTCACCCACACATCAAAGCACCAGTTGAATATGTGTCAAATAGCAGTTCATTAGCACAACACAGATTTGGTGTGTAAATATGGTGGAGCAGGGCACCTGGGGAGAGCTGAGTCAGGTGGGGGCTTCAGATATAACAGAAAGAACTTCTCAGCACAGGTGGACTGTTCTGGCATTCTGTGGGTTCAACCACATGGCCCTGAACTTGACCTCACAGCAGGTGTCATAACCAGAAGAGGGAGATATAACTTGGTATGCTGAGTAGGATGCATGTTTTTAACAATTAATCTGTGAACCTGATACCAGGGGTGGAGGTGGGGTTAAACCCTATTTCTGAGATGAAGAAGCAGCATGGGGTGGGGGAGGATGAGACACGATAGTTTGTACAGGCTAGTGTTGGGTCCAGTGGCGTTTTTCTCTTTTTAAATGGGTTTGGGAAGTGACTGCAATGAGAAAAAACTATATTTTCAGAGAGCCACATGCTGGTGGCGGGGGGAACATGGAAGAAGACTGAGGCATGGCAGGGGATCAGTTAAGCATCCTCCAGGCCAGTGGAAGTTTGTACCGTAACTCGGCAGAGTCTGGAGAGACCAGGAAGTTGGGGAGGAAATCACGAAATCGAGATCTCAAACCTGGACAAATCCATAGTAATGCGTCCAGGGACTTGGAGTCCTGAGCACAGATATTAACTAGGAGGGGAAATCTTGTAAGGAAGCACTTGTTTTCCAAAAACAACAACAGAGGAGCCAGTATTTTGTGAGGGACACACCACATCCATGCACAGGAAGCGGGTGGGAAGGCCTGGCCTTTGGCCCCGAGCAGTCAGGGAACGATTCCCACCACTGCTCATGACGGAGGTGGCCCTTCCAGCTTGTGGTCGACATTTATGTTTCTTCTCATTCACTTTCTTATGTTGATGGATAAGCACCCCCTTTCCTCACCCCTGCTGTTCACTTATTCCCTGCTGCAGCAGGGATGAGGCTGTGAATGGATGAGTCCATTCTTGACAGTGAAGTGTTAACCCAGCCAGAGTCCCCTAAGTTTGGGTGATGGGAGTGGGGGGAAATGGCCTAGTCCCTTAAATCTGCCCAGGCAGCCAGAAGCCCAGAGAAGGAATCGGTGGAGAGGTGGGAACAGATGGCCTTCGGACTGTGTGCTGGGGGATTTCTGTTTCCTAGTGTGGGTCCTTGGGGCGTCTGTAAACATAACGGCTCCGTGCGCGAGGTCTGCGATGCCGTCTTAGGGAGAGTGAGCAGGAAGACTGCTCAGGCCCCACAGTGCAGGGAGGGAGGGCTTGCAGTCGCCCGTTCCAAGGGATAGATGGCAGGTGTGACAAGTGGACACCTTGAGTTCTACTACTGGCTCAGCCCACAGGAGCCTGGGGTTATTTGATTCACATCTTAACCTATTTCCCAAAATAGGACTTGAGAGATGGATCACAACCTAAATCATAACTACAGATGGATCATTTTTAAAAGGTACAAATAAGAAAGAATTCTGTGCTGGGGAGTTAGTAGGAAAATGCAGGGGAAGTAATGACAGTAGAAATAAAAGCTAAAGGTCACTGATGACAATGAGACAAATCTCATTCTTAGCTTCCTGGGAGCCAAGGCAGAAAGGACTGCAGCTCACATGATCCACAGAAAGGAGCATGCATTTCATCAGAGGAGGCCAACTTTTTCCTGTTGCTTAAATATAATTAAGTATATTTAAGTATAGTTAAGTATAGTTGTCATATAATGGACTTGAACAATATAAAGCATGTATTTTCAGTAGTGAGTTCATATAAAGTGCTCAAATATTCTTTGTATGGCCATTTTTTAACTGATTCTGGATGAAAATTGAGGCTGTAATGTTAAACACTAATTCAGAGAGGGTTATATTAAAAAAAGTATGTAAATTTCTGATGAACTAACTCTTTGAAGAAAAAAAGCAGAAATGTCATCCATACTTTTCTCCAATGGAATCCATGTTTTGAAATGTTCTTTATGTACTGTATTTATTAAAGAATAATTCATCTTTTCATTTTCATTAATGGAAAACATATAACTGCCATTAGGAATTTTCTGGTTGGTGGAGAAAATCGATGTTACCACACTGAACTAATACGATCTATGGCTGCCTCTCTTGAGGCTCTGATTTGGTAACCGTGGCTTTTGCTAAAGTTCCACAGGAAGGTCCTCCCTCTGGCTCATGGTGCCACCCAGCTTCAGGGACTCTGCCAGGCTAGGGCCCAGCCATCTTGCTTCTCACTTATTGAGATTTGAAGTTTGCATAAGTCAGGGTTCTCCAGAGAAACAGAACTGACAATATATATGTGTGTGTATATGTATATATGTTTATGTACTGTGTGTGTGTTTTTTTTTTACCTATTTACTGTGAAGAGTTGGCTCAAGTGGATATGGAGGCTGAGAAGTCCCCAAATCTTCAGTTAGCAAGCTGGAGACCCAGGAAAGCTAATGCTGTAAGTCACAGTTCAAAGATCCGTCAGGCTCAAGACCCATGAAAAGCCTGTTTCAGTTCAAGTGTGAAGGCAGGAAAAGACCTGCGTCCCAGCTCAAACAGTCAGACAGGGGGAGCTCTTGCTCACTCAGCCCCTTTGTTCTATGCAGGCCTTCAACTGATTGGGTGAGGCCCACCACATTAGGGAGCACAATCTGCTTTACTCAGTTTACCCATTCAAATGTTAGCATCCACAAACGCTCTCACGGACACCCTCAGAATATTTGGTCAACTATCTGGGCACCCCATGGCCCAGTCAGTTGATGCATAAAATTGCCCATCACAAGGCTGTATTTTTAAGGCCCATAAACCTCTTTGTAGTGGGTTGAATAGTGGTGTCCAAAAATATATGTCCACGTCCTAACCCTGGAAGTTGTGAATGTGATTTTATTTGGAAACAGGGTCTTTACAGATATAATTAAAGATCTCAAGATAAGATCATTCTGGATTTAGGATAGACCCAAATCCAATGGCAGATATCCTTATAAAAGAAAGGCCAGAAGAAATTTGAGACACACAGACACACAGGTAAGAAGACCACTGAGATTGGAAGACAGGCTGAGATTGGAGTGATGCAGCCCCAGACCGAGGAATGCTATGGGCAATGAAAAGCTGGGAGAGGTGAGGAAGGTTTTTGTCTTAGAACCTTTGGAAGGAGGGCAGCCCTCCTGACACCTTGATTTCAGACTTGTGGCTTTCACAACTGTGAGAGAATAAATTCTATTGTCTCAAGCCACCCAGTTTGTGGTAATTTTGTTATGATAGCCCTAGGACACTAATACATTCCTTCTCTGGGCAGGAAGCTATAAGCAGCAATTCAAGACCTGGGCCTCTGACAGGCTTGCTGTCTTGCTGTTCATTCCAATACTTCACTTTGCATCTTCTAAGATTGCTTGAAATAGCCTTGTTTACTCATTGATGCTGGGTTTTGCGGTTGTCTACAGGAATCTCAGTGCAAGCATCCTCCTATATGACTTGGGTGTGTCCGTGTCCACTTCACATTCCATTCCTACTTTCTTGAGGTCTGAGAGTCTGGAAGAGGCTGACCTTAGCATGGATGGTGGAAGGAGACCCTTTCATCCTATCTGGGAAGAGCTGCTTATTCAGTCAGCAACTATTTTCCCATTTATATTTCTGTTTCAAAAATAGTTGTTGGTTTGATTAAGTAAGTTTCTGCCTTGGTAAGGGGTATCTTTAAATAAAGATATTAGCATGTTTTAAAGCTGGCCCACATTTCATAGTTCTTACATTTGACTTTGAGGAGGATGGTTCATGAAACTGTTCTCAATGATGTCAGTCAAAACAAAATATATTAAAATAAAAAAACTTGTAAATAGATAGAAGGTTGATAAACAAATAATTAAATTAATTGACTTTTAAATATAGCTAATGCTTCCTATGTGCTGGGCTCTTTGATAAGAGCCTTGTCTGTGTTGCCTGTTTTTATCCTCACAACAATATGAGGTAGGTCCTAGCTTTAGCCCCATTTTATAGATGAGGATGCTGAAGTTCAGAGAGGTTAATAAACTTACCTAAGGTCACACAGCATGAAGGGGTTAGATCCAGGCCTCAGACTCATTTCTGTCTGACTCCAAAGTCATGCTCTTATCCTCTTACTTTACTGAAGCATCCATAACTAGGCTTGAGTTAGCATGGTCTAGAACAGCATTTCCCAAAATGTATATTGTAGAACAGTCTTGTTTTACACACACACACACACACACACACACACACACAATTCCATGGTCTAACATGCTCTAGGAACAGTAATTATTATAATCTATCTGACCAACTTAAAGTTCTGAGAAATCTTAAAGTGGTACAATTTTGTGGCACAGTTTCCTACTGAGCACTTAATAGGTTATTGACGTGTATATTATTAGATATCCTGGGGATCCAATGATCTACAGACTGTACTCTGGCAAATTCCATTCTGGATTAAATAATCCTGGACTGGGAGAGGTAACACATTAAAATTTTTACTTTCTCATTGCCATGGACTGGCTCAGTGACTTACTAACAGTCCTGCATTACAGCTTTCTCATCTGTAAAGTCAGGAGGTTGGACCCTAAATTCTCTGTCACAGCTTTAAAATGTTCTGGTCCACATGTAAGCCAAATGACACTTTGTGAATGTGTTAATTCTTTTCCTCTGCTATGGATGTTAGCTGTGGAATCTGAGGACAGATCACCTTTGGGGTTAGTCACACTCTATTTCCTAATATCCGAGACCAAAAATGTCCCACCCCTCTGCCACTTCTGGCTGTGTTTTACATGTGGTAGTATATTTAGCCTCTGGGTGCCTGTTCTCACCTGGGGCTGCCCTTTCCCCCCAAGCCTGGTAACATCACTGGGGCTCCTCCGAGTTCTGCACATGCTAGGCTGCTCTCCTCCAAACTATGCCTCTTCGTGGAGCTTATACTGACCTCCCTGATTTGGACTTTTGCCAAAAGGAGAGTACTTTACTTTCTTCCAGGGCTAGAGACTTTTCAAATGCTTGAAATATTTGCCTCTGGGCCTGGAATGATTTCCCATCCTCTCCAAATAAACAGTAAACAATAAAGAAACTCCTCCTGTGTGACCCAGCCCAAATCTGACCTCCCTTATACACCTTCCTTTATTTCTTCATCTGAACTGATCTCAGCTCTTCTGGATTGTTGGTCACCTACAGTCGGTAATGTTCTTAACTGTTCACTTTTCTTTAGCTGCTTTGATGCCTGACGCTTGTGTCTTCAAATGGACCATAAGCCTCTGAGAACAGGAACTGTAGCTCATGTTTCCTGTATATTCCGTGCAAATGCCTGTATGGTGTTACATGAATATAGATGCTCAGTACTAGAGTGACTGATTGATACACCAGTCCTTGTTCCCCTAGCCCAGCAGCCGTGTTCCACAATATAATGGCAGGGGTTTCGGCTCCCAGATGATGCAAAATCCTGGCACAGGAGACCCACTTATTTCCCTCTTCACCCTGACCAACTCGTTCCTGTACCAGGTGGTGATTCAACTACCCTTTGGGGCTATTTGGATAATTTAGTGACTCCTCCTTGGTGAAAAAAAGTGAAAATCAGGTGATACTCCATGAGCTTTGCTAAGGATGGAGAACTTGTAGATCCCTGGTCATGGGAAGAAGGGTCACTGTCTATTCAGCCTTCAAGAAGCCTTTCAGGACAGATCATTTTTGTTATTATTGTCAATAACTTTTAAATGAAGTGGAACTGTT
The DNA here is from genome assembly GCF_030020395.1 of Manis pentadactyla. Classification (NCBI taxonomy): domain Eukaryota; kingdom Metazoa; phylum Chordata; class Mammalia; order Pholidota; family Manidae; genus Manis; species Manis pentadactyla. The sequence continues at coordinate 63,628,528 of NC_080032.1, read as the reverse complement.
GCTGTTTACATAGGGTTGGTGGTAGGTGGGGTCTCCCCTGTGGTCATTGCCTGTTCCCAAACATTTGTTTTTAATAGAAGCTCAGCTGAAAGGGCAAGGTTTCTATCTGATATCTCTATGGGCTTTTGACGCATGCTCTTTGATTGCTATTTAAATAGGTTGGGAAGAGTGCAGAATACTTTGACTTTTTATTCTTTTTTGTTTACTGTAATGCTTCTCATCTTCAAAAATCAGAAAAAATAATCAGTGCCACGTTAAGTGCTGTGGTTTGAGTGAGGAATCTGAGATGGCCTGCGGCCACACTCTAGATGTGCGTGCAGGCCTGGCAGACTCGAGTGGGTCTGTTAGCAGACAAGCTGGCTCAGGGCTCAAAAACAATGAAGCTGAAAATACAAAAATGTAACAGGAAGTGAATTTGAATTTTTTTTGATTAAGCTGTTTTTAGACTCATAGTTAAGAAAATATTGAAATAATAGTGGTGGTTTTCTTTTTTAAAGCCTCAAGTCATGTCTGTCTGAACTGGGGAGGCACATACCAGATGGGGGCTGGCTGGGACTGGACATGGGACCCAGCGCTGGTGGGGCTGAGAGACAAGGGCAGTGGCTGGGCTGACCAATGAGTTTCTTATTCAGAGGGGGCCCCTTTGAGAGTCAGCTATCAGCAAGGATGTCTGGACCCAGTAGTAAATCAGGGCTGTCCAGAGGTGCTGGGGCACGTGGCCGCTCTCCCAGTAGGAGGTGTGGGAGTGGTGGGCCTGGCATGGCATGGGTGTGTAAGGGAAAGGCCAGCCGGGCGGGAGAGGCAGAGCCACAGGCAGGGGCAGTGAGCTTCTGGCATGTGCGGTGCATGGGCAGAGCCCTCCTTACCCAGTGAGAACTGGGGTCTGGGATGTGCTAGCTCCCAAAGGCCCTAGAGATCTGACTGTTATGTTTTCAAGAATTTTGCAAGCTGGTTGTTACACTACATATGATAGGTTGACATTGGCCAACGTGGGTATATTTATACCATGGAAATTAGCAAATGTTCCAAATCAGCAGTCCCTCTTCCCTTGCATTCTCCCACCCCCGTAGTTGGTGAGCATTTGCCAGCACCCCCTGATGACAGCCCTAGAACTGGGTGCCAAGTACAACTGTCAGCTTGCTCTGTCCCATGCCTGAGCCAGGTTAGACCTGAGGGTGTTGTGTGGTTCCTGCTGTGGGCATTGAAGGGCTGCTGGTTAGAGAGCGGACAGGCATGATGGTGTCTGTGTCAGGGACTCTAGCCGGATGCCATGTCTGCCACCTCTAATACAGAAACGGGTTTCCCACCACTCCCTGACTTGCTCACTCTGCAGCGGCCACACTGCCTCCTTCCTGTTCCTGCAGAATGCCAGGCACGGTGCTATCCCAGGGCCCTTCAGCTCGCCTGTCCCTCTGCCTGGCCGGCCTCCTCCAGACCCCACGGAGCTCACTCCCCCACCTCACTGGCTGTCTCCTCATCTGGCCCCTCCTCAGGCAGCCTCCCACCCGCCCTCTGAGGCAGCCCCCTGCCCCTTCCATCCCCTCCCCTGCTTTTTCTTTCTAACACTCAGAGACTGAGCCATGTATTTGTGTCTTGCTTTAGCGTCTCTGACCCACTACGCTGCAGGCTCCATGAGGGCAGGAGGTCTGTTTTGCTGTCTTGGCAGCACCTAGAGGGAGGCCCGGCACAGAGCAAGCTCTACGTGGGTATTTGTAATGAGTGATAGCCTGGGTCACCTCCCGGACCTGGCACGTGGGCCGTGGCTCACTGGGCAGCGATGCTGAATGGGGAATGCTGGGACTCTGAGGGCCGCCTGCAAGGTGGGGGCCGGCAGCCCAGTGGCACATGCACTATAGTAGCCATTGCTGGCCTGGGCCCACAGCAGCCCCTTCAGTTGCCGAAATATTAGGAAGAGTCTGACTGTACCTGGCACGGGGCTGGGTCATATGTAAGGGGTCCTGGCCCTTTGGAAGGTCACATGCTTCATCCATGCCTCCAGCCAGCCAGTGAATATTTACTGAGCATCAGGCACTATGTGAATACTCTGCTGGGGACAGGTGAGTCAGTGGCGGCTACAACTGGCCCTGGGCCCACGTGGCTTCAGTGTTCTGAGGACTCGGCAGGTAGGTAGCTAGTTTTGAGCACCCACTGAAGCACAGAGTAGGGTGGACAGGGAGCCAACCAGAGGGAATGAATTTAGATGGGGTCAGGGTGAGGGCAGGTACCATTTGAGCTGAGATCTGAGGGCTCAGCAGAGAATTTGCCAGGTGGGGAGGGCAGATGAGAGGCTTTGCAGAGGGGGAAGAGCATGTCCTTGGGTCCCGAGGTAAGAAACGTGGCTCAGAAGGGAGCCGAGAGGAGCCCTGTATGCCAGGGCAGTGCAGGCTGTGGCTCTGGTGGGAGGTGGGAGGTGGGAGGCACAGTTTGTAACTTGTCAGTCATGTAAGTAGTTTGGATTTTATCCCACATTTTTTTTTAAAGTCCGAAACCATGCATTCATGTATAGAGGACATACTGGAACAGAATTAAAACCCATAAATGAATATAGTTAGATAGCAGAGAATGTGCATTTTGTAAACACAGCACTGTCCACACTCCGTGTTGCTAGTGATAGGAAATTTACCTATAGGCAGCAGCAAGGATGAAGAGACTGGTTAACTCCTGTTCTTTGTTGCACACATAGTCTCTGTTTGGCCTCTAGGATGCAGCTCATTTTAGCTCCTGGTGCTGTTTGCCTTTTGATCGGTGAATAGCTTGACATTCACTTGCAGGGGGAAATGTGCTTATGCACGGCACTCCTCAAGTCTGGGTTCAATCTGCATGTGGGTATGTGTGTGCCCCTCCCTCTGTCCCCTCAGGCACCAGTGAAGGATGAGAATCAGTGGGCAAATGCTGCTGCATCCTTAGCTTCTCTTCCTTGTAACTTTTCTAGTCTAGAGTCTTCCACCTCCATCCAGCTAGTGGCCTGTGGTGCCACCTTCCCACTGTTTGACTTCTCTTTGTGTCTGAGCCTAAAGGTGAGTGGGGGGCTATGATGACAATCTGCAGCCCAGCCCTACCTCTCAAGATGAGTGGCAAGCTATAAATAATAACAGTCGACCCTCAATTATCCAGTGACTGGAGGAACAGAGGAAAACACAAAGTACGAAGAGGCAGATGATCTGGGTCAATGTCTGGGTCTGTGAGGCTGTAAGCAGACACGCGAGTTCACAGCTGGGCTCACTCTCCGTCTTTCTGCCTGGTCTGTGCTCTTGCTGCTGACCTTCCCTCCCAGTTACAGGGAGAGACTCTTTTAGGTCATTTCAGATGCACTCATGGATAATGAACATGATATTGTTTATATCTCACATTGTGACACCTTTTCCTTGATCTTTGGCATCATTGGTTCTCCTAATGTTTGTGATGCTGGGCATATTAGTAAAATCTTTGTGTGCCTTGGTTTCCTCATCTGTAGAATGGAGGTGGTCGTATGTATCTGTCCGTGATAGACATCCTTATAGCCCTGCACCCTTGCATCCCAGGAAGGAACATAACTCCAGTGCAGGAAGGAAACAAATCAACCCTGAGACCACACTGCTATGCAGAGGGAGGCAAGGGTAGAAAAAGAAGTAAGAAGAGAAGGAATGGCAGTGAACCTCCTAGACTGTGACAGTGAGGCTAAAGTAAGCTTTTATGTGAACCACATTTGAGCCCTGGAATAAAAAATAAGAGCAACATACTTTAAAAATTATTTATGATTTTAAGCACATGAAAGGCGTATCATGTACCCAGGGAGGGCATAATGGGAACCAGCTGGCTAACATGTGTCTTGCCATTTCTGAGGATGTTCATAATTCTCTGATGTCCAAGAATAACAGTAATAATGATGCAGCTGCTGATTGCATTAATAATAATAGCGAGGGTGAGGGTGCCATTCCTGGATCCTGCTGAACCCAAGAGAAGAGCCCAGGCTGCTGGGGTTGGTGGGGCCTGAATGGGAGCTCCAGCCTCCTGCCTTCTCAGGGTCCTGGAAGCCTTCAAGGATCAGAGGTTTAAGGAAAGAGCCTGGATGGGGGAGGCGGGAGACCTGGGTCCCACGCCTGCTTCCGCACTGGCTCTGTCAGTCCCCTTCCCCTCTGAGTCTCAGTTTTCCCACGTGGCAGGCATGCCCTGCAGTTTCATGGGCCCTGGGAAAGGGTGCCTGGGGAGGTGCAGGAAATGGGGGCAGACGTTCTGCCTCTGGAGGGGTTTGCCGTCTTCCCCAGCACGAGTCACTGTCAACCCCCAAGCTCAGTGCCTGGCCTCTGGGAGATGCCTAGAAGTGTTTGTGCCGTGAACGAAGTTTTCTTTTTCATTAAATGTTGAAAGCTGTAGAATGTTAGATTTGGACAATACTCTAAAAGCTGTTTAGTCCCTTTTGCTTTTATGATTTGTTAAGTGGGTCTGGAACAGTGCCCAGCCGAGGGCTGATGAGCCCCCACTGCTGAATCCACCTGAGTGCTCCACCCAAGACCCCGCGGGTGGTGAGATTTTCCTTGCTGCCTGGTGGGAATGGGTGCTATTCCCAAGTCCCTCAGACGGTTCCTCCCAGTCTCCATGAGTCCCTTTGTACCATGCTGTCAAGTCTGCAGATCTCTGGGGGTGCCTTGTGAACCTCTCCCCTCCTGGGGGCTCTGTCCTGTGAACTCTGGCTGCCCCGGTCTCCCCAGTCTCCTCAGCTCAAGGGACTTCCTGGGCCCCACCTGTGGGCCCTTCCTGCCCACGGCCTAGAACCGCCCAAGGCCGTGAGCTGGAGCCATCACTGGGCTCCTTGCTTCTGGTCCCTTGGGAACTCCTTGCTGCCTGCTCTCCGGTATCTTGAACACTCTTGGCCTCATCCTTTCAGGCTGCTCTAACAAAATACCACAGACCGGGGTGGGGGTTCATAAACAGCAGCTCTGGAGGCTGGACGAAGGCCTCGCCAGTGTGCTGGCGTGCTTGGGTGAGGCCTTCCTCCTGGTTCTGAGCTGATGCTTTCCTGCTGTCTCACATAGTGAAAGGGGCGAGGGAGCTCTGTGGGGTCTCTTTAATGAAGGCACTGATCTCATTCATGAGGACTCCATCCCCGTGACCTCATCAATAACAAAAGGCCCACCTCCTGACACCTCCACACTGGGCATTAGGATTTCAAGATACGGATTTGGCAGGGGACACAAACATTCAGACCACAGAGGCCGTTATTTCATGTTTTCTGGGTGGGTGTTTGGTTGTTCCTGAAGGGGTAAATCGGGTCCCTGTTGCCCCATCATAGTGGGAGGTGGCTGTTCCTTATTCTCTCTTTAGAGATGAAGGACCTGAGAGGGAGAGTGACTTGTCCAAAGTCACACAGCTAGAGAGTGTCAGCAAGGACCAGGGCCCAGTCATTCACTCAATAGACATTATTGTGTTCTACTGTGGGTCAGGCACTCAAGGTGTGGTCCCTGCTCTCCAGAAGTCCACAGTCTGGTGGGGAGACAGAGAGTGAGCCAAAAATCAGAGAAGGGCTTGGCAAATTTTAGGACATAGGTATTAGTTCATAGGGTACTCAGGAAGCGTGACAGGAAGGGATTGGCCAAGGAGGGTTTCCTGGGAGAGATGATGTTGGAGCCTAGTGAGAGGGAAAAGGGGTGACCCGGGATGGAAGAGGAGGGACACCCCATGCAAAGGGCTGGAGGTAGGAAGCAGGTCCTTTGCCCTCTAAGCTGAGTGTCTGTGACTTTATGCCATGGGGCCACCCACCCGTGTTTTACTGTGGGTATGTGTCTGGCTCCATCTCCCAAAGTCCCTGAAATCTGGGAATCTCTTTCCGACCTAAGTCAGCCGTGGTGTCTCAGCCTGGGCACATTTGCATAGGGTCTTGGTCAGGCCAGTGCAGTGGATGTTGCCTTGAGATTTCTGGCTGGATTCTGGCATTCTACACCTTTTATGTTTTTCCTGGAGGGGCACAATATTATTTTCAGTGATTTGGAGCACCCCCCCATCCCCCAATCAAAGAAGGTCAAAAGTTATCCTGGTCTCATTCCTGGTCCCTCTAAAATCAGATCAGACACCCACTCCCTTTAGCCCATTTGTGTCAGTGAGCTCTCCCCGACCCACAGAGCTCTGGTAGAGATGAGGGTCAAGAACTGCTTGGAGGTTCTCAGCTACCCTTCTGCCTGAACACGGCCCTGAAACAACTGCTGGGTTATTCATCTGCACCACCTGCATGTGGGCCTTGCTGGCTATGCCAGGGCTCGGCTCCTGAGTGCCTTTGCAGTTGGTGGGGATGGCAAGGGGAGCCTTTCAGTCAGCCAGGGGCTTTAGGCCTTTGGCTTTATTCTCCAGCCTGCTTTATTTCTACCCCTGTTACCAAATGGCTGTTCTGCCCTCAGCCTGGGCTCCTCCAGTGGCAGCAACTACTGATATCAATGCTGGTTCCCCAGAGATTTAGCGTTTGTTCATTCATTGACCCATTCGTACATTCAGAGAGAACAGTCTGGACAGTGTCTTGGCTTCATGGAGATTATGGTTTGGTGGGGCAGCTGGACATTAATCAAAGAATCACCCAAATAAATAGAAAATTACAACTGTGTTAAGTGTTATGAAGGGAGGGAATCTGAGTCCCTGGAATGCTGTGGAGGTCAGAATTGACCTTGTCTGGAAGATTTCCCCAGGAAGTGACAGTTGAGTGAGACCTCAAGTGTGAACAGAAGCTGGTGAAGGGGCAGGAGGAGATGAAAGGCACAGGGTGCTCAGCATATTGGAAAAATTGCAGGAGGGCCAGTGAGCAGTGAACAAGGCCCCAAGCAGCAGGGAAATGGCGGCTTCTCCTGGGTCCCATGAGCTGCGTTAAGAATTTTGGCCTTTATTATTAGAGCAATGGGAACCTGCTGAAGGCTTTTGCTCAGGGAGGTGACACGGTCAGGTTTCTGTTCCAGAGCCATCACTCTGCTCCAGAGTGGACACTGAGTAGAGGTGGACAAAAATAGGGTTGCCAGATAAAATAAAGGATGCCTAGCTCAATTCAAATTTCAGATACACAAGGAATACTTTTTTAGTGTATGTCCCAAATATTGCATGGGACATACCAAAAAAATTGTCCCTTGTGTATCTGAAACTCAAATTTAACTGGATATCTTGTATTTTTATATGTCAAATATGGCACCTGTAAGCAAGAGGAGATATAGGAAGACCAGTTATTACTGTTATTTAAGGCTCCTTAGAAGGACAAAGAAGAAAAACCTATGGCTGGCTCAACTCTGGCATTCCAAGACATCTGGAAGACGGAGTCCATCAGCTTCCCTCCTGCTCTGAAACTTTAATTTCCATACACATGCTATTTAAAGACACACGGCCATGGGTATGATTAACACATTGCAATTCCAGGGCACATGCCCGGTCAGAACCTGCCCTAAATGACCCATTGGACATATGCTGGGATAGTCTAGGGGGCCATCTTTTTGCCCCCATCCCTCCAGGCCCAAGGATGAGCACTTTGCCTTGTGGTGACTGGTGTGTGTGAAGGAGAGACTCAGCAGGATGGTCAAGAGCTTAGTGACAATAGAGGCAATATTGCAAGTTGTGTGCTGTTTTCCCCCTTGATAACTCATGTTTTAGCCAATGAAGCAGAAAAGTGAAGCCATCAAGAACACAGGCTTTGCTAGGGGGCTCACATGCTCCAGCAATTATCATCTGGTTTACACTATCTGTGTGATCTTGACTGGGATACTTAACCCTTCATTGACTTTGCAGCATATCTCAAGATTAGTGCTAATGTATATCAAGAGCCAGGCACATAGGAGGTGCTTACAAAGTGGTGTGTGCTTCTAGAATAAACAATCCCCCTGTTTCCAAAAGCTGGCTCCTCCATATACAACTTCACTTGATTAATTTCCAGATTCACAACTCTGATTTTATCACTGTTCAAACCCTGTACTCACTTCTCATTGCCTCGTGCAGCAGGACATCCAAGCACTGGTTCCGTTTGCCTTTCTGCCAGGCCTGTCCTGGCTCTGCCATCAGAACCCTGTGCTCCAGAGAAACCAGGCCATTTAACCCCCCTTCAATCCAGCTTGAACTTTTCTATCTTTTAGTTTGCCTGGAATGTCTTGCCTATATCTGTTCAGGCCTTATTCATTAAGAGTATTTACAAGATAATGTTTTAGAAGTATGATCGAACAAGATAAAGCATATGTAGAAAATAAAATAAGTGCCCATCACTGGGAAACTGACTGAACAAATTAGGGTTCCTGTCTGCTGTGTGATGTTATGCATTTATTAAGGTACTTCTATAGGAGCTGACCTGGAAAGATATATATCTGGGATATATTGCTAAATGAAAAAAGCAAGTTGTAGAACAATGTGTGAAATATGATCACCGTTGGGCTGAGAAAGGGATTCAGTTTTATCTGTATGGGAAGAGTCAAGATAAGACATACTCTAAATTGTTAATAGAGGTTTCCTCTATAGGGGAGGGCGGGAGTGGGTTGGAAGTGAAAGGAAACTATTCACATTTAGCTAATATGCTTTTGTGATTTTGGTTTGTTTGTTTAGAATTGTGTTAATTTTGCAATTGAAATTAAATAAAAATGTATAGAAACATTTCTGGGAAGAAATAAATAAACTGTGGTTATGTTTTAGTGTTAGATTGGGGAGGCTCTTCCTCTCCCCCCAACTTATCATTATTTTATTAAAGAACAAAATGAGAACCCAAGAAGGTTCCCTTTCTGTTAAAATCCATGAAACCTTTTTCTGATTCCGAAGCTGAATGTGTCATCTCTGTTCTTTGAACCCTCAAAACACTTTGTATAAGACATACAAAGTGGGACTTCTCTCTGTCCAATGTGTATTTTGTACATACTTCACTGCCTCTCCAGAGTGAAGCAACTTGAGGATATTGTGGTAGAGAAGAAGAGTGGTTTTCAAGTTGGAAGGTATGGAGGTTGGCTCTAGTTCTGGTTACCTATGCAGTGTGATGGAGTTGCCCAAACTTAGCTTAACACACAGCCATTTTATTCTGTCTTATGAATTTATGATCAGGAACTTGAGCGGAGCTGGGCTGGATAATTCTTCTGCTCCAGGTGCTGTCGGTTTGGGTCACGTGGTAGTGTTTAACTTGGGGCTGAGCTGAATAGGAGGGTCCATGAAGGCTTCCTTCTCCTGCCTGAATGTGGCTGGAAGGCCACTTCAGCCTGGTTGTTTCCCTTTTTGAGTTCCGTTGGCGCCTCTCCACGGACTTCCTATAGCGGCTCAGGGCTTCAAAAGACCAGGCCTACCAAGGCAGGAGCTGCCCATCTCCTTAAAGGGTGGAACTGGCAGAGTGCCACTTCTGCTGTACTGGTCAAGCGGCCACAGAGCCCACCGAGCTTAAAGGGGGGAGCAGAGATGCCACCTCCTGAAAGGAGGATTTGTATAAAAAATTTGTGGCTATTGTTAATCCATGACAGCTTTGCTACGAGAAGTACAACCTCTGTGTCTCAATGACTGCATCTGTGAATTAGAGAGACTGAAAGCTATACTGTATGCAAAGGCACCCTGTGCATTGTAAAAAGCTGTACGTACAGCAAGTATCAGTTATCTTTGTACTGACTCTGTGGCTTACTCAAGGCAGGTACTTATTTAGCATGTTTAATTAGATGTTTGAAAGCAGACTCATTTATCAGATATTTCCCCAGGGGAACACACAAAGAAAGTGGTGCTGGGCGATTGCCCATGGGCATGGACTCATTGTAGAGTCAGACTTTGGGCTGCATTGGCATGAGTGAAATCAGGGCGTTCCCCAGTTGCATCTGTGTGACCTTTGTTGACTCATCTCACCTTTCTGAGCCTTAATTTCCTTATCACAATATGAGAAAAGTATTACCTAGCTAAATTGCTGTGAGCATTGAAACTAATTTGTGTAAAGCACTTGGTATGGCAACTGCAACACAGTAGGTCTTCTGTTTCTCTTCAGATGATGTAACAAAGTCATACGGAAAGTATGGACTCCTCACTCGTTTCTCTATGCTGGCCACTTCCGTTGACACCAACAATCGAGAGGGGATCCAGAGCCCACGTCCTTGTGAAAGCAAAGGGAAAGGGGAAGGACCCCCCTTCCTGTTTCTCCCAGTCGCCTTCTCGCCTCAGAGTGTCCCCCCTTCCAGGGCATCCTTTCCTGAGTGCTAGATGTGGCCCCTTTTCAGACCTGCGGCTTTGCCTTTCACAGATGTATGAGATCAAATCAGGAGGCAGCATTGCAAAGAAGTTCAATGAGATTCTGCAGAAGCTGAGCTCGCCCCTGAAGCCCAGAGTTCCAGAGCACAGTAACAACAGGATGAAAAACCTCTCCTACCCATTCTCCAGGGAGAAAATGTACCTGTGAGTATTGAGGCTGTGGGGCGGGGATGTGAGAGAGGCTGGGAAGGAAGACTGAACGCCACTCAGAGCCTCAGCTCACAAACAGAATGCTCCAGTGCCTGGCAGATGGGCGAGCATGCTCTCCTGGTGCTGTAGTCACTGTATCTGCTTTCTGAACCCCATTTCCTAAATGAGCTGATCCCAAATAGCTCCTGAATATTTGACTGGTGGCTTAGGGGGGAAAACCTGCCAGTTAGTCATTCTGCACATGGATGGAGAATCAGGAAGCAGACAACCATAATAACCTTTGGGACTCTGAGAAAAATCTTCAGATGGCCTGTTTTCTTTCTTCGGGGAGGCCATTCTGCCCAGTTCTCAGTCTACGGGATTCCAACATGTTGGGACAAACCAGAGGGAAGGTGGACAAAGCTTCTGCATTTCTGTATTTGCAGATGCCTACTCATGTACTCACTGGCTCTGAGGAGACCACTCCCCACTCCCCACCCAGGAAGAGGGGGTAAGGACCCTTCACAGGGATGGCAACAGGAAGCCTTTGGAGGGGAGTCGTGGTTGGCAAGTGGGAGATGCAGCAGCCAAGCATTAGTTATTGTAGCAGCTAATGAGAAAATAAGAGGCTGCCAGGAGTGCTAAGAGAATCTAGAGAGAAAGGGAAAGGAGTGGGCATGGAAAGGCAGAGGAGACCCAAGATTCTGTCCATTTTGAGGAGGCGGCATTCACAGAGTTGTGTTTCTGCTGTTCATTGAATGGTATCTCCTCCCCACCTTTGCCATGTTAGATGATAATTCTATACATATGCTTATGCCATTCCCTCTTGCATATACAATTGGCCCCTAAACAACATAGATTTGAACTGTGTGGGTCTACTTATATGTGGATTTTTCAATGAATACTGTAGAGTACCATAAATGTATTTCCTTTTCCTTGGGATTTCCTTAATAACATTTTTTTCCCCCTAGCTTACTTTACTATAAGAATCCAGTATACAGTACATACAACATACAAAGTATGTGTTAATGGACTGTTTATGTTATCAGTAAGGCTTCTGGTCAGCAGTAGGCTATTAGTAGTTTAGATTATTGATTTATTATAAAAGGCATCAAAGGAATACAAATCAGCTGCCAGATGTAGAGATATATAGCTGTACACAGGTGTTTTTCTGAGTGAAAGGTCAATATCTGACATTTAGAACAGACATAGGCCTTATATAATTAGGAGTTTAGTATCCAGTTGATGTGAGAAGAGTGACAACACTAAGCAAAATCCTGAAAAACAAAGAGTTATAGTTGCAACACCCTAAAAATATACTCCTTTTTCTTGTTATATTTTTACTATCTTTGTCCATGCACACAAATCCTTTTTACATATTTTTACCTTTAAAACATAATTATATGCTATTTTTGGTCAGAGTCTACAGTTTTTCTATTTGTAAAGATTTCAAAATTGTAATTTCCAATGACATCTTGATAATCTGTTGTGTAGATCTTGTGATTGTATCTTATCTCCATATCTTTATTATAAGTAACCTTGTAAGGATCATTTTTACTTATGGAACTTTTTTACTATAATAAATATACCACAACATAATAAATACACCAATGCACTTACTGTATATATAATATCTACATTTACTGTATACAATTTATAAATTTACCATATATAAATATACTGTACACTAATATACTGTATATTGTATGCACAGTACATTTACTGCATGTATTTATATAACATATATGTATTGTATATAATTTATATGCTTACTGTATATATATTGTATATGAATAAATATACGGTAACAATATACCATATGCTGCTTTCTTGGTGTCTCCAGGTACAACATCCAGGATAAGGACTGCTTCTTTGATAACGCCACCAGGAGCCGCATTGTAAGTAAACAGGTTAACCAGGGCTTCACCAGGTGTAGTAGGCTTGGGAAGGGGGTGAACAGGCTGAGCACCCCATTTTGCAGGGCATTCTCATGCCCTACCTGCCACCTCCCATTGTCACTTGCTTGCAGTTGCCTGGTGACTTGAGAGGCATATCCAGGAGCTTCCCAGTCCCAGCAGCAAACAAAACAAGCACCTGCCCTCACTCTTGGGTTGAGAGCAGTGTCTTCCCTTTAGGCTTCTCTTCTTGGGATGACAGCAGGGAACTCAGTGGGTGGGAGCTTCCGCCAGTTAGGTGACCTCCTTGCTTTACAGTTGAGGCGACTGAGGCACCAACAAGCTACAAATTGAAAAACAGTTCCTACAGATAATGTCCCAGGGAGGACTCGTTGCTGGGCTGTGTGCATCTTTGTTTCACCCCAAAGGAGTCCTGTGCATTCGTATCACAGGGTGCTACAGCCAGTCGGCTGGTCCCAGTGTAAAACTACCAGCCACTCAACAGAAAGCCAGAATTGATGACTGTAGCTGGTTTTCTACAGCCTTTTTGCCATTTAAATTTCCCTATGGCTTGGGTCCCACACCTGTGGGGGAGTTATAGGGTGTTGTGGAGATTACCCGATAATTGCCAAGTGCTTGTAAAATAATACAATGCTGTATAAATGCTGTTACTAATTATTATTGCTGTTGAATGACTGCACTGTATTGTAAGGGAATTAAACATTCTTGGTCCCCATCCTGCTGGAAGTTATTTATTTACCACTTCCTCTAGGTCTGTGGCCGGAGTACAGGAGTGTGAATGGTGGAGTAACACATCTCTCATTCACCTCTGGTTCTGGGAGCTTCTTCCTTCCCCTCCTGCCCAGTCCACCCCACACTGGGAGAAAGGGAGGGAAAGAGCCTTCAGTTTTGTGTTGGGGTCTACTCTGCCCTGGACTTTTGTCTGAGGACCTCGTCCGCATCTGGGAACATCCTCTCTGCACCCCTTTGGGTGTCTGAACAGCTTGCTTGTCCCAGAGCAGGCTTCCTCACTGGCGTCTCTTTAGAGCCCGGCACAGGCTTGGGACCCTGCACGGGTCCACCTGTGACCCTGCTTCCTCTGCAGGGGGTAATCTCAGCGCCCCTCCCTTCCATGTGAAAAACAGGGCCCTCCCCCTTCCGCACAAGCCCATGGCCCAGGCGTATTTGGGCCAGCAGTAGTCATTGAATAGGCTGCCGGCTGTGTGCCCAGAATGTGCGCTGACACCTGGGGTCTGAGGGAGCTTCTGACATGCTCTGATGGGGGGGCAAAAACAGAGACATAAGAGCTCCAGTGCCCGAGAGGTAGGTGGCCCTCTTCCAATTTCCAAAGTGCTTTTTTGGTTCCTCAGAGCAGCTCTGTGAGATAACTCGGGACCCTCAGAGAGCTTGCTCCGGAGACAGGACCAGAGGCGGGTTCATCTGCCTCCCTGCTTTCCTCAGCCTGGCACTCCTCAGGGCTGGCGGTGCCCCCCTCCTCCACACCTCCCGGCGTCCTGGCAGCAAGGTGCTCCCTCCCCAGCCCTCCAGAGGCTGCAGGGGTCTGGCCCACTGGGGTGTTTTCCTTCCCTTCTGTAACTGCAGTCAATTTCTAGCTGATTCTTTACTTTCTTCAGGGTGGGGAGAAGGAGATGACTGGGTGTGAGGGGTTAGACTCTGTTTGCTCAAAGCACTCAAATTTGAGTGGGTGTGACATGCAGTCCACTAGTGCGGCCTGTGATCAGCCACCTCTCCGGAAACGGGGCCCGCAGCAGGGCCCTGCGTGTGCAACGCACGTGGTCCAGGCGCTCACAGCCCTGCTGTCCTCTGTTCCAGGTGCACGAGATCTTGAAGCGCACAGCGTGTTCCCGCGCCAACAGCACGATGGGTAAGGACGCCTTCCCCGCCCGAGGGCCTGGCGCTGATGGGGACCCAAGGGGGCCGAGCTCTCCTTTCAACAGCTCCATCGGTGGGAGCAGAGCAGAGAGCAGAGCCTGCCGCGCAGGGCAGAAGGCTGCTTGCACTGAGGCCGGGACCCCGCTTGCCCTGCAGGAGCGCAGACGCCCCGACCCCGCCTGCAGCCACTCCTGCCTTTCACTTTATCCAGAAATTTCAGCTGCTTTTCTCTTTTCACTGTGTCCAAAAGTTTTTAATATTTACCTCAAATATGGCTGGCTTTTATTTACTCACTTTTTTCTAAGAAGAAAGGCATCTAGAGGCCCTTTAGTGCAAGTCCCCACTTTGTGTAAGAAGGAACTGACCTCCAGGCAGGGCCAACAACTTGTGTTAAGGCCACGAAGCTATCTGAATGTGCCTCTACTGAGCTCAGCATTCTTTTTTTTTTTAAAAATTGAACTATAGTTGATATGCAATATTATATTGGTTTTGGGTGTAAAATACAGTCATTCCACAGTTATATACATTATGAAACAGATACACCGTCTGCCGTCATGCCAAGTTGTTACTGCATTGACTCTATTCCGTATGCTGTACTTTCAGCCCTGTGATTAATTTGTTTTATAACTGGTAGTGCTTGCCTCTTGACCCCCCATCACCTGTTTTGCTCATCCCCTGGCCCCCTTCTCCTATGGCAACTGCTCTGTTCTCTGTTTATAAGTCTACTTCTGTTCGGTTTATTTGTTTGTTTGCTCATTTGTTTTGTTTTTTAGATTCCACATGTAAGTGAAATCATACGGTTCATCTTTCTCTGCCTTATTTCACCCAGCATAATACCCTCAAGGTCCGTCCATGTTGTTGCAAAAGGCAGGGTTTCATTAAGCTCAGCCTTCTTGTCACCATATCTGGAAGAATCTATTTGCCTTGGGGTCTGTGTTTAAAATGTGAAGGTATTTGTCTTTGAAGTAGGAACCTCAGCATTTGGGAGCTTGTGGTATAAGGCAGGCAGTTGATGTTGACAGACTGGGTAGAAGACACAAACAGCAGAGGTAAAAGTGTGAGCTTACACACGTAAGTGTGTGTCCCGTCTGCAGGATCACTGCAGCTTGAAGTCTCTTTCCAAAGGCGCTATTGTCGCTTGGAACAGTTTTCGAAACCTTTTGAGAGAACTTCCTTCAGAACATACTCTGTGGTGGCAAATCTTTGGCTCTAGGGGCAGCTTTGAGTTGAAAAGAATCAAATAGGCGATGAGGCTGAAGGATACTAACAGTGATGACAATAGCAATACTTCCGTTTGGAGAGCTGACTGTAGGGCTCCTTGGCTGCCTCAGGAGCCAGGGGACAGCCCTGAAGAAGGACTCAGAACAGGGTTTGTGTAGTGACAGCACTTTCAGAATACTGCAGAGACTCGCAAGCGGGCAGTTATGATTGACTCCGTTTGCTTGGATGTATTCATCTTGCTACAAAATACCAAGTAACACTCCAATTTTTAAAAAGTCAAATCTGTTATGTGTTATCTATCTGGAGCTTGGTGCTGACACGGCAAGGACATGAGTGAGCTTAGCCCCACTTGACTCTGTGGACCGGACTTGCAGCCCTCACCCTCAGCGGGGACCCCACCTCACCTCACCTCACCTCACCTCACCTTGACCCCAGGCTCAAGAACACAGAGGGTTCAAGTGATCTTAGAATGCATTTTGTATTCTCCTGGCCTTTATCAAAGTTCTTGAATTTATCCTGACTTCTTGACCATTCACTCCTCAATTCTGTTAATCTGCCTTTACCCTCTCACACCCTCCCCAAGTTGACTGGAACTGCTCCCTCAGCTGTCATGGTCTTTTTCTCCATCTTCATCTTCCTTACCTTCCTACATCCTTCCACACTTTCTCTACTTAACGTCCAGGAAGGTGTGAAGGTGCTGCTGGCCCACAAACCTGCTGTCTTTGTTTCTATCTCACGGACCACACTTTCTTGGTTTCCTTGTCCTTCTCCCACGTTTTAGATGTTGTCTTCTCCGTATTCTCTTGTGCTCTTTACTCTCTCTCTATGCAGACACCTTGCAGCTGTGTATTTCTATTTCCTGCTTTGCTTCCTGATTTCAGCCCAGTGTTCCATTCCTAATGGATGGAGACCTCTATTGAGATGCTCACCAGAACCTCAAAATCAATATATCCAATGTCCATTTCTATCTCATTGCTTCTCTCTCCTGCTTCTCTTCCTGGCAATGTGACCACTATCTTCTCTATTTTTGCTCATGCTGTTCCCTGTGCCTGAATGTCCTTCCCCATCTTCCTCATCCCAAGTCTATCATCAGTCCAAACATCACTGTCTTATAGGGTCTCCCTAATGTTCTCTCCTCGGAATACCCATCAAACTCAATCTCTTTCTTGCTCATTATCTATGTCCATGGCTGAGACTCCCAGGACAGCCCTCCCTTCATCTTTTATGCCCTCAAAGCAACTTGCTGTCTGACTTGCACATTACACTCAGTCGATTTGGTTTAGTAAATTAATTAACCACGTCTAGCCTGCTAGTCCTGCGGCAGGTGCTGATGAGTTCCTAACCATGTGTGTCCATGGACAAATGGTCTGTTTTCTCTGAAACTCAGTTTCCTTTTATGTAAAGTGGAGATAATACTATCTATCTTGCAGAGGTTTCTGAAGATTAAATGGGAAGCTGTTAGTTTTGTAAACTGTAGAGTCCTTAAAAACTGAAGTTGACTTTGAAGACAATCTCCAGATTGCTGAAAGGTCATTAAAGACCCTTTGCTTTAACACTGAAGTTTTTTTTTTCCCTTTGAGGATCTGAGTGTTTTTGTGCTGTCTCAAAGTCAAACATCAAAAGAATTTTGTTGAGTAGTTTTCAAAATTTCTCTCTTTTTTGACATTTAGAAAGCATATATTGAGTACCTGCTATGTGTCAAATGATGTTATAGAAACTGAGAGATGCCAAAATGAACTCAACCTAATTTCTACCCTTAGGGGCTCTTAGGTTAGCCTTGCAGACAGACGTATAAACAGAGAATTATGAGATAATCTGGTAGGTACAATGGTATAGATATGTACACAGTGCAAAGGGGGAGGAAGCAATTAACTTCCATGTATGTGTCTAAACTAGGAGGAAAAAATAGAAGGGAAATACTCAAATCATAGGCCCTCTAATTTCTGAAGTTGGGCTACAAATCTGACTTTGAACCAAAGTGAGAGAGAATATGGCTAGCAGTTCAGCTCTTGATGTCCTCAGCAATGTCTTTTGGCATAGAAAATTTTCTATAATCTCTCATACTTTCTTATATTGAACAGATCAACATACATTAACTATTTCTGGATGATTCAGGATCACCTACACTTTTTTTATGTTTGCTCAAGGATTATCAAATTACTAATAGAATTGTTTGGCCCACACCCCTTGATTTCTTGAGTTTTTGACTCTGGTGACCTTCCCTGGGTTTGGCTGTTTCAGTTTTGCCTTGCTCTTTGGGAGACAGCAAAACAGGCTTTTTAGAATTGTGGGCAAAGTGAGAGAGGAAATGATTGAAGGAGGGTCTGAAGGATTTGGCTGTGGTCAAGGCACATAACAGTAGGGAGTGGGTTTTATGAGATTTAGGTACTTTTTCTTTCTTCTGGGTTCTCTGCTGTGAGAACTTGGATAACCAGATAAGAGATCTCTGTACAAATAAGGCATCACTGTTACCAAATAATAAAGACCCTTTGCATGGGCTTAGTTGTATGCTTTTCAAAGACATTCATTGTCTCATGGGATCCTTTAAATGACCATGCAAAGGAGGTTCAACAGGTGTTAACTAATCTCACAAGAGAGAGACTGACCAGGTGCCCAAGGTTAGAGATCTAGAGTCAGATTTTAGCTTCCTTGGCTCTTCGTCAGTGCCCTTTAATCAGTTAGTAAATAAATGGAAGTTATCAGGCAAGGTTTCCCAGAGAAATAGAAGCCAAGGTCTTCCCAATGTTACATCCAGCCACTCAGTTGACAGATATGTACTGAGCACCTACTATGTGCCATTTGTATTCTAGAACCATGGATGGAGTAATGAATCAAACAGACACAATAGACACAAATCTCTGCCCTTAGGGGGCTGAAAAGCTAGCATTTGAGAAGAGGGAATAAGCCACATGAATTCCTGGCAAGAGATACATGCACGGAAAACATATAATAAGAAATACATGATGGGAGTCACTCTGAGACAATCAGTAAGTGTCCCAGCAGGAACAAATGACACGTTCAAATTAGGAAACTCAAGGTGGGAATATTAATAGACCATTTATAAAGTCGGGGATTCCAGGGATGCGGCTGTGACCTGGAATCAGTAGCAGAGCTGGAACAGGGACAGACGGGATTGGCTAGAGGAGGTGGCACTGAGAAGGGCAAGCGGCTGTTCAGGGCGGAGGCCCAGAGTCTGTACTATCCTACCCCCATCTGACCTGCTGAACCCAGCAGAAAGCCAGAGAGCAGAGAGACCATTCATGGCCAACAGAGAGGGGAAGAGACCATCTCAAAAGGGGCAAGGAAGATAGGCACACCCCCAGCAAGCCTGGAGAAGAGGGCCCCTTAGTTCTGGGATGAATACATTAAGAAACTTAGGTCAAGTCACATTCCCTCTGTGGGCCTGTCTCTCACTTTGAATCACATTCTCTCTCAATGTTCTTGAAGCTTCTGTCTAGCTCCAGCATTTGCTAGACTTTGACTTGAAGGAGCCACGTGGTCTCCTTTCCATAATGGGCCAACGAGGCTGTGGGTGGAGAAAATGGAAGTTCCTACGGCCAGGATCCTCTCCTGACCCTAAACTACTTGGTGATGTAATTGGCCTCCTGCTAGACTAATGCTTCCACACCCTAGGCAATGAGCTGTTATTGACTGAATCACTATATAAAGAGTTCTGCCCAGTGCTCTGGGTGGAGGCAGAGACAGAGGTGGATTACTGACATGCAGGCTGCTGGGTGCAGACGTGATTCTAGTGCTTGAGCTACTGCCAGGAGAATAAAGCTGGGTATAAACCCTGTTACCCCAAGAACGTTCCATTGTCATTTCTCAGTCTCACCGAATCCATAGTGAACCTTCCTAGGGCTGAAACCCGCAGGCAAGATGCATGCTCAGAGAGGGGACTGGCTTCCTGTAAATTCACAGCAGGTCCCAGGATCATGGCCAGGACTTGAGGTTGTAGGTTGTTCCTAAGAGCACGAGGACAGAGAGTGACAGAGGAGTAGTGAGAACAGGGAGGATTCAGGACTGCTGGCCAGGATGGTTGGAAGAGAAGACTGTGCTCCCACCTGGATCATCTGCCTATGGCCTTGGGCAGCGGGCACTCAGGGGCTGCCCACCCCACCTGTGTCAGAATCACATGGTGCCTTGTGAAAGCCCTGGCAATCCGGATGGCACACCGAGTTTCTTATTCATGAACTGCAGGGGCAAGGCTCCAAGACCTATGGTTTTATAAGCTACCCAGTTGCTTTTTAGAAACTCTATGGTTAGATAAAGATAAATCCCGGATGAGCTTCACAGACTTTCTGACTTACATACAGCTTGGAATGTAGAGTAGCTCAGAGGGCTCACCTTCCGGGGAGTTGACCACTGGTTGTCTGCAGTACCCAAAGATAACTGAGTCGCCTCTGTGAAGGGCCTAATTTTTGTTCTTGTTAGTTTTCTAACATTTGTTATGTGGGCATTAGCATTCAGTCCCTTCTAATGTCCCAGCCAGAGGTAGGG
Source organism: Manis pentadactyla (assembly GCF_030020395.1). Taxonomy (NCBI): domain Eukaryota; kingdom Metazoa; phylum Chordata; class Mammalia; order Pholidota; family Manidae; genus Manis; species Manis pentadactyla. The sequence goes on along the minus strand of NC_080032.1, from coordinate 63,608,702 downwards.
TCTTTCAGACTTTGTCTTCTTTTTTCTTTTCTTTTGTATTTTTCCTTTGGCAGAAGGAAGAGCAGGAAGGTAAAAATTAGGGTAAGGAGGCAAATAAAAGGGAGCCAGCCTTGAAAAAGTGTGAGTGGACTGACATTTGGTGATGGTCTAACTTCATTTTGGGGGTTTCTTCCATAACTTTCTTGTGTAGCCTTCTGTAACTCAGTCTCTCCCTCTTCTTGGAAGTGAGGGATTGTGGACTAATGTGAACACAATGTTCAGAGTATTGAATGGGTCTGCAAGCTTGGGTTCTGCATGGTGGTGGCTGCATGTGAACGATTGCAAACGTGGCCTGGCCCCATAAGGCCTCTTAATCAGCACAAGGTAAGGTGAGCTCTCAGGACCTGCAAGTTCACCCCCGTCATGGAATGCTTTCAAGTGCACTTGACCGTGGAAAGAAACCTAAGCCTCCTTGACCATGTCAGAGGAGGACAGACACCATTCTTGCGCCTTCATATGGAATTTATTGTGGCCTTTTCACGGACAGAAAATTACATATTGATGGAGCTACATTTTCACAGACATTTTGGTGTCAGAGCATTTAAACAAATGTATGCTTTGGGCATCTCTCGTCCCCATTCAGGAGATGATGTCTTAATTACTTTGACCGGAGCCAGACTGTGTTATGTGTTGTAAACATCTGGTTTATCATTCATCCAGCTGCACTGGTTTATATTTTGTTAGAAGAAAAGGCTTGGGATTAAAGGCATTTAAGTAATTAAGCACATGTCAGGACAATTTGGCGATGGGTAAATATAGTCTCCGTTAAACTGAGACTAGGGACTCTGGTTTAGATTTATGTCCGGCTGGAGAACTGGGATGAAGGCAGAAAGCCGGGTGGACTGGGCCCTGTTCTGGGGGAATCAAAACCAAATGGGTTCTCGGGAGTTCAGCGCCATTCCTCTAAGTACCTGTCCCCTTAGATAAAAGTTTCTTTTGCGTTTGGCCTGGAGGGGATGGTGCTGTAGTCCCTGTCACCTTGGGGTACTTGCAGATTTAATGGGACTTTCTTTGGGAGGCAGACCATAAATCATGCTTTAGCTGGTCCTTTGTGTTTGCGAAACAGAGATGTCTCAAAGCTAAATACTGTGAATGTGTGGATTCAGGAGCCAGTCCTGGGGCCTGAGCCCACCCTGTGCTGCTCCTCGGCCCTGACCCTGTGGCTGCAGAGGAATGGTGTTGCTCGGCCAGCCGGGGTGGATCAGGCTGTGTAGACCTGTGGTCAGAGGCAGGCAGAGACAAAGAACGAGGCTTTTCCTTTGGGGATTCTAGTTCCAACAGCAATAGGGAGGCAGTGCCTGGTGATTTGAAGGGAGTTAGGGACCAGGGAAAGTGTCCTCACGAACTATGCTGTGTTTGAGCAGAGGCCCTGCCTTTCTTTGTGGGAAGAGAGAAAGGAAAACGTCCTCTGTGCTTCTCCTCCCTGGTCCCCCTTTCAGGAGTAATAGGATGAGGGTTTGGGTCTTCCTCTCTCTCTCTCTCTCCCTCTGGGTCTAGAGCAGAGAGGAAAGACTATAGATGTGATCCTGAAGAAGAAAGCATTGCCACTGTGGCCAGATGGATGGTGCATGATGGAACCAATTAGCCCATTTTTTTGCTGAAAAGAAAGGAAAAAATTCAGAATTGCAATTTTCAAAGCAGAGACTCTTTTTGAAAAGCATTTGATTATTTCCTTCTTCTTTCAAACTGATTTCCATGCTTGTTTGGGGGTAGAATCTTGGTTTCTGAAGTCTGGGGCCCAAGAGGCCAAAGCCATTCCCACTCTTGGGTGAAGTTGCGGATGAATAGTTATATCCAGCTTGCCCTGCCCCCACTGCCCCTGCGCCTCCTTTGTGTGCTGTTCTCTCCTGCCTAGCAGCCACTTACTGGGGTCTCCTGGATGACACCATGTGAGAAAGAGGAGGTACACCGCATGGGGTGTTCAACATCTGGGGCCCTGGCCATCTGGGTCAGGACAGCTCAGGTCTGGTGGCCTGAATGGTACTGGCTGCAGGGCAAAGACCCATTTATTGGGCTTCCTCTGTAGGAAGTGGACTAACCAAGTAGAGGTTAAAGTTCCTTCATCAGATCTGTCGCCAAAGAAAATTGGAGTGGCGAGGAAGGCGCATACCTGGGGTAAATGGGAAGAGATACTGAGAGAAGTTTAGCCACAGGGCTGGTTTCTCTTAACACCAGGTGTCCTCTCTATGTTCTCAGCAGTGAACTGGGGCCATGAGAGACACAAGTGGGAGAGAGTGCCTCTGACCTCAGGGACCTGGTAGGGCTTCGGGGGATGCACAACGATGAGCAGACCATGTCCTAGAAGTGGTTTTCGTGACCTGCCTTAGGAATGTAGTTCACAGGAAGCTTTATTTGATGGGAGGTGCAGTGCACAGCATTAGGCCTGCGATGATTTGAGAGCTTTTCGGGGATCTGGCAGCAGGACCCAGGAGTTCAGGTTGTCAGCCTCATGCTGTCAGACACTGGGCTTCTGTGCTCAGTAAAGCCGAAGAATTCAGCACCTGCCTCACTTTCCATGCCTGGGACTGTCCGCATGGAGTACGGTGCTGCTGGCCACTGGGACTGTGAGTGCAGCATCGGGTGTGTGGGTGCCATCTGGCTGGAGTCCTGCCTGCCACTGACACCTTAGCCTCCATCTACCGTGAGGGCCTGTGTGTAGCTTTGAGCTCCCCGCCCCCTCCCGCCTGGGACTCCTCCCCTTGATTATTGTAGGGTGGCTTCACACGGCTATGGTTATGCTTCTTGAACTGATTAGCCATGCTCAGAGTGAAATTGTAGTCTTGTGAGGAAGACAAGACAAATCTGCAGCTCATTCAGTCCCCTGGCCCCCCCCACCATGCGACTCCCTTTACCCACCCTCTGCCCCCCTGCCCCCCAAAGTTATTGCTGATGTTTCATGTTCATGCCAAGGAAGAAGCTTAGGATCAGGAAAGGATTGGCCCTTTGGTGATGATGCAGCGTCAACACTCGCAGCTCCCAGGTCCCTGCTCCCTGGAGGCTTGGCCACCCCGCAGTCCTCAGGGCCTCGGCTTCCCCGTGGGGCCCACGGCTGGTCTTTCTGGCACCAGTGTCCTGAGGCTGAGGTGACCAGGGGCGAGGCAGAACGGAGGAGAGGGGACTGTTGAGTGCCTCTCTGTTCTCTGAGCGTGTGGGTGGGGACTGGGTGGGAAGGTGAAGGGGAAAATGTCTAGATTTGTTGTCTGACTTTGTGTCCTTTATCCAGAGCCATGCAAATGCAGATTACTTAGCATTTGAACAGTGTACTTATTTCCCTAGAAAACCAATTTTCTTCTCATCTCACTACTGTCTAAAGTCTTTCTGGAAAGGATGGTTGAGGGCAGAAAGTGTGTTTGAGGGGAATCACTGCATGCCAGAGACTTACCCCGCCCCTCCCTCTCTGCAATTCAATGTGCATCCTTGCATGGTAGGGTTCTCAGCACAGAGAGTGGGCGAGATATAATCCCTTCCATCTGGAGCCAGTGACCCAACACAGACTATCCCAAGTGGACAGAACATACAGACACTTTATAGTCTCTGAATAAAACCAGGAATGAAATGAGTCAATGACAGTGCCTCGAGGCTGAGCAGAAGGTTCTGTGCTGTGACTATACTAGAGCTAAAGGACAGAGCCATTTGTTCATTTACACATATTTAGTTATGTGCATGTGGTGCGAAATACTGATAAGATTAGACAATGAATCTCTTGTGTGGTTTGCAAACATTGTGGTCTCAGGACCCCTTTACACTTCTATAAATTCTTTTACACTTCTGTACTTCTAAAAAAGTACCAAGAGCCCGAGGGCTCTTGTTTAGGTGAGTTATAGCAATTGATATTTATTGTATTAGGAGTTAGAACTGAGAAAATGTAGAAGCACAAGAATCCATGAGTGCTGTTTTGTCAGCTGTCAGAGGGATGATATCATCACGTCACAAAACTCCCCTGGTGAGGGAATAGGAGCGACAAAGCAAAGTATGTCTCAATACTATTATAAAAAGTGTTTTGACCTCATGAAGCCCCTGAAAATGTCATGGGGACTCCCAGGTTCCCCAGGCCACACTTTGGGAACCCCTGCCCAGCTGCTCCCCACGGCAAGGAGCTGGGGTCCAGGCAGTGAGCACCGCTCTGCAGAGGAGCAGAAGGGCACTGCTGGGTGCTTATGCTGCTCATGGTTGCAGTGACCCACATGGACGTTCCTGGGCTGCTGAGGAGCACAGCTGTCCTCAGCTGGTGGTCGTGGAGGGCTGGTGGTGGTGAAGAACTGTTGGACGGAGTGCTCTGAGTGTGTGGGGACGGGAGAAGGGGAAGTCTGAGAGTACGTATTTGATATTAAAACATAACTTGGTAATTGGGACATGAACACTGTTGCTGTTCTACTAAGAACTGAAGTCGGACAAAAACTTATAGACTGGGTGGGCATAGAGGACATGCAGTGATGCTCAGCTGACAGGTGAGTGGGGGCTCACTACTCATCAAAAGACAAAGGTTACGTTGAGAAACCCCTGCCCGGGAGTTACTGTTGCACCTTCCTTTCTTCCCTAGGAATTAACTCTTTGATCGCAAACAATGTCTACGAGGCTGCCTACCCTCTTCATGACGTAAGTGCCATTTCCATTGGCTTGATCCCCGTAGTGTTTGTAAAGCTGAAAACCTCAGGGGGTAATAACGTGTGAGGCAGGCAGGCAAGAAGCATGGCGTTACAATCCCTCTGCTGCTTCTGGACGACTCATAACTGACAAGTTGGTTTTTGCCGGTTGTCAAACTGTCCAATTATTTCCCTGATAGTGAAATGATTGGATTTTGTTTGAGCTTTCCCTACCCTCCCTGCCTTTGTTTTGAGAGAAAGTGTGAGATGACAGATACAGCACGTGAGGGGTTAAAGTGGGGAGCAGGTGGGGAAAGTGGGTGGATGGCAGGGGAAGGCAAGTCGAGGCCTGGATAAGTTAGTACACAGCCGGGACTGTCAGACCCTTAAATGATTGAAAGTGGTGTTTTGTACGTGTTGGTTTTGCGTGTATGTGAGATTCCTCATCCTTACTATGCAGGTACATATTACATGTCAGATTTTTCATCTTTTTAAAAAATTTTAACATTTTTGAAGGAAATTTCTCAAAATTCCTTACATTGTTCAATTACAGAAAGAAAACATGTTATCAAAGCTTTCCTTGACTGGGAGTAATGCTATAAACATCCCATAATACAGTGCAATGACATTGTTCAAGACAAATCATGAAGGACTTACCTGGCTCATGTGCTAAATGTCCCCCTGGTGCACTGTTCGCTTGACTGGCCACTTCTTTGGCATCTGTCACACAGTCATGCCAAATGTGGCTACTGAGGTGGGGATCCCTGAGTGCTGGAAGGAAGGTCCAGCTGACAGGCTTCTGCCTGACACCCTGTGCGGGCAAATACTGTGCTGGGTTCTGTCCCCTGAGGACGGGGCGAGTGTGACTTGGCACAAGGTGATTTTGCAGGATGCTAGCCGGTTGACCACATATGCTCTGCTCTTACATTAGCTATGAGGAGGTGCAGGCTGCTCTCTGAAGCATCTGAGGGAGCATCTTTGTGTGAGAAGCCAACCACAGGCAACCTTACAAGTATTATTAACTAAGGAAGCAGAATATTGACTCCTTACCATGCCATGCTTTTGACCTTCCTCAAATGGGAATGAAAGAATGGGATGACATTAGAAAGGCAGGAAAATCCTGTCTCTGTTTTTGATGATCCCTTTGGCTTTACCCAGAATCCCTTTCTCTCCTGCAGGGTGAATATGACAGTCCAGGCGATGACATGAATGACAGAAAGGTAAGGGGGCCTTTGGCTATGCAGAGCGCTTTGGGCACAGGCCGCACTGGCTGGGTGTGGAACTGGACAGAACATCCTACCTGCTCTGTTTACCTGCTTAGATATTTTCCAGAGTCTCTTTCACACCTCCCTGCCCTCCAGGTCTTGTGGAAATGTGAGGGCCATTTCTGGTCATGGACATGGCTATGTGTACGGGGTGCTGCTGGCATCTAGTGCCTGGTGGGCCAGGGATGCTAACCATCCTGAAACACCTTCATCAGTCCAGGTCCTCAGTCGAGAAACACTGAGCCCAAATGCCTTGTAGATGGGGTGACTGAGACACAGAAAGATTGCGGACTTTTTCCACAATAACACTGCCACATAAACAGAGATGGGGCTCGTAACGCCTGTGACTCTCAGATGCAGTGTCCCTGCTAAGAATGTAGTATTACCCATTATTAGCCTATAGGACTTTTGGGGTGTCATGCTTAAGTTATTCTTCTTTTCCTCTAGGCAGACAAATGGGGATACCGCCATTCCCAAGTTAGAGAGGAGAAGTCTAAGGGAAAGCAGTCTCTGTCCTGCTGTATGTTCTGGGCAGCTGGGAATGAGGTTATGGCTGCAGGAGGGTCTCCCCCCATGCCAGTCACAGCTCCTGGCTGTCCAGCTCTCTCCCCAGCCCTGCACCCAGGTCCCGTTTCTTCTGTTTGCTAACACTCTGGGAACATGTGTACCCCTCCCCGCCATGGCGTGGCACTGCAAGGGTCACCCACCTCCAGTGGGAACTGCCCTGTCTCTGTTGCCTCTTGTGCCACCTTGTGCCACCTCCCACCTGGCTTCTGCCAGCCTCTGGCAACTCTGTGAGCAGAGGCAGCTGGGGGGGCGGGGGGAGGATGAGGACCTGGAGGCCAAGAAGTTCCCTCCCCCGGCCTGTTGTCTGGAAAACCATTCATCCCCCAAGCTGCCTTTTGAGTAGTCTTCTTTTCATCCTGCCTATTAGTCCCTGTTATGAAGTGTTAAGTATTAAAAACATAAAAGGTCTTTTCCAGAAATACTGCTGTGATTGCTTACACATGTCCCCTTCTCCGCCTGCCCAGGGACTCAGTGGTAGTATTGCGCTGTCTTAACCTCATCTGTTTTCTATCTGATGCTAATAGTCTTGGTGTTTAATTTCCTGAAAAGTCCCGGATCAGATTTAAAGGAGAAGGAGGAGAAGCATTTTTCTCCACATCTCATTTCGCTTCCCCAACCATTTTCTGCCCTCCCACTCCCCCATTTCAAGATGCCTCCCCTTTAAAGAGCGTGTGCCACCCCTGCCCACCTAAGAAACCTTCTGCTGGGTGGGTGGTGAGCCCCGCCTGTCAAGGTAGAGCACTTTGCAGGAATATTCCGGAGACCAGGAAAACACAGTAACTCATGGGAGAAGTCAGCCAGCCCCCTGTTATCTGTACAGAGACAGAGAGAGAAAAGTTTTAGACACATCTCCAAAATATATGTGTATTTGTCTTTGGAATGGAATTACATTATTAATAACAACAAAACCTTTTAACAAAAAATGTTCATCCCCGAAAATGTTTTGCTCGGGCCCATAGAATTCCTCCCAGGGGACACTCCAGCTGGTAGAACAGGCAGAATCTGGGAGGCAGGGGGAGACCAGCCAGGGTGGAGCTTCATCTCGGTGGATAACTCCCAAAGCTGATGTCAAAAAGATGCTCATTAAGGTGGACGAGTGTCTGAAAGACAAAGGGCCCCTTTTGCATGGCTTTTCCTTGGGTTGCTGGCCAGTCCCAGTGCCCTGGTCCTCCTCTGCCAGGGTCGCTCCTAGGGAATGAACTGCAGTGGGGGAGGAGGGAAACCATGAGTGAGAGAGAAAGCCTTCTTCTGCCCGCCTGGGCTGGGAAACTGATGCCCAGCAAGATGAGGAGACGGGTTCCAGTGCCTGTAAACGACAGTCAAATCAGGACGAAAACCCTGGTGTCCAGTTTGCAGTCAGCCCAACACCTCCTGTGTCTGCCAAGGGGAATTGTCACCACAATGCCGGTGCGTCCTGTGGTTTCAGGGGCACATGGGTGCAGTCAGAAGGTGTCCTAAAGGAGAAAAAGCCCAGACCTCTGAAAATGTGCAAAAATTTATTTGTTTTTATTACATTATAAGGCTAGGGTTCTGGGAGAGGGGCTGCAGGAAGGATTTTGGCTGGGTGCAGGGGAGGCCGCTTGGAGGTATTGCTGGAGGACATGGAGGAGGGTTGGAGCTGTAGGGTGGCATCGCCTCTCTGGGGGCCTTTTGGGGTGATTTGCAGGCGTCTCCCGAGCCACCCCCCCTTCCAGTGCCTGCGTGTTCTCCTTCACTCTGTTCCGTGGCTGTGCCCATGATCTCCCTGAGGCCCAGGCTCCTCCTCAGCAAGCCCCAGGCAAGCCAAGAGGCCCCAGAGGCTGTGTCCCCTCTCCCCTCGGGCTTGCCCACGCACACACGCACACGTGCAGGAGGCATGACTCAGCCCCTGCTCGGGGCTGTGAGGTGCTCTCCCCACTCCCGGAGGGTAATTAGGAAACAACTCCCTCCCTCTGGAGAACAGGGGTTTCCTGCCTTTCTAGAAAGCAGGGCAGCAGGAAGAGGGAGCACCGTGGGTGCTGATGGTTCCTGCTGATTCCACATTAGCCGTTGCTGCCTGGTTTGTGTGAGCGTCAGTTACCACTTTCTGGCGGCTGCCTGACCCCCACCTGCTGCCCCTGGCTTTCCGACCCACTGCCAGGGGTACCTGAGGTGTAACTGGAGTGTGACTTCCTTCAGCATTTTACCCCTGGGGCTCTGGATTCCAGCTGTGAATGGTATAAAGTGACGCCTAAAAGGTGTCTGTGTTTCTGATAAGAAAGCTACTTTTCTTCTTGGTTTCATCTGAGGATTAATTTTTCCATCCTCCCAACTCCCATTGTTCTAAGGCAGAAGATCCAGAGAGTTGAGGGGGTCTTGCCAAAAATTCAGACAGGTCATTACAGGGTCTGGGAGTAGAAATCCATTCTCTCCCATTCAGGCCCATTCTGTCCGGTCGGTGCCCCTACGCTGGCTACAGCTGCCATCTTCCTGCCTGTCGCAGTCCAGCTCAGAGACAGCCACGGGTCTTAAACGTCTTGCTGTTCTCTGGCATTGCAAATGGTTTTAACAATTGGGTTCCTTTATAGGCTCATGAAATACTTAAACCAACTGACCCGCTGTCAAATGTGATCCCTGGGGAGCCCAACTGGCTGCGTGTATGCTCTGCTCCATCAGACGGGGTGGTCCCTGTGGGGCGTTGCTTCCTGCCATAAATATTTGAGGTCAGGCTGACATGCCTGGAATTGTATCCGGGGCCTCTGGAATAAGGCCCTGTCCACTGAGAAGGAGCTGCAGACCTTTGCTGCTCTATTTGCAGGGTTGGCCTGTCAGCGAGGAGGTGTAACGAACTCTAAGGGAGAAAGTGGATTTGCTAAGAGACTTGTTAGAAGGTTCTAGACTATGTAAGTTTGAAGGGATTGCTTTAAGTTACTGTGGTTGTCCTGCATTTTACTCACTCCATGCTAATCCCCATGGAGCAGAGACCTCAGAGTATGCCTCTCTTTGCCCTGACTGCTAGGCTGTTCTGAACCCCGTGACCTGGGTTTAGCATAATCTGCTAGCTCTCCAGCTATGTGTGATTATGAATTTGCCGAGATAGGGAAGGGCCTGCAGCCCTGTCCTCCCTGCTCCCTGCCACCTCTGCAAGGATGTGTGAGCTGATCTGGGCAGAGGCATGTGAGTGTCCAGGCCAGACCCCTGCATCGTGGCCCCGACTTGGCTTCCTGTTGCCACAGCTCTGCTGCCGGGACTGAATAGTGAGTTGCTCCTCTGTGTCCATCTGCAATGAGGGCAGATAACTCTCTTGACTCATCTTCACCCGTATCCACAACCTACAGATACAGCTTTGTGCTTAGAGGGTGCCACACTGAGAAAGGGACTTTGTGGAGGTTTCTTACCATGGGCCCAGGATCCATTCCACAGTAAAGCCTTGTGAGTTTGGTTCTCAGTTTGAGCCCAAGCCAGCTGGGCCATATTAGCTTCCTGGAGCATTTTTAGTTTTTCCCTCCAGGGTGGTACAGACAGGTACTCTCAGGCCCAGGTGTTGGTTAGACATATGACTGGGAGCAGAATTTGTTCTGGAGGTCAGAGCCTATGAGGCAGGTAGTGACGTTCCCCAGCCCTCAAGGGAGGCCTTGCCCATATCTCCTGATGCAAGCTGGCCTCCCTCTGGACCACAAATGATGTCACTGTGACAACCAGGGGCTGGTGAGTGAGTCCAGGGTTTGCACTAGGGGGAGGGAATAAAAACCCAGGGCAGTACAAGTACCTAAGAGGCAGGGAGGAGGAGATGAAATGAGAACAGTACGGTTAGGTTAGAAGCCACCTGCCTGGAACGTGAAGCTTCAAAACTCATACATTCCATTCCTCCTCTGCCCATCATGCACTGTGTGACCCCTTGTGTATCTGGGTTTCCCCCTTTGCAGGTGGCCCTGACTATGGCTGCAGTTTGCTCTGGCAGGGTCTCTGTAGTTTCTGGTCCTGTTTTTTGTAGACATTAGGACAGTAAAGTCTACAGCCATTAAACAGGAATGTCAGTTCTTCTGTCAGTTTATTAAAAAATCATGTCTTTAAAGATTCTTAGGTAAAAGGGTAGCTTCTTGATGTTCAGCTGGGTATCCAAAATACCTAACTAGAGTTTTCTTTGACAGAATTCCTTGTGACTCCTGTGTGACATGTAAGGAGAATGAAGAATATAACAAGATAAAAAGTATATTATAAGCCTGTCAATTCTACACATTTAATTGGACTCTGTGCTAATATTTATTCAGTATGGATATCTAGATGATGTCTAGTGACGGTTCATCACCAGATCGATCACTTCATGTTCTTGTGGATGATCTGTGAGGCTTGCTGGCTGGCTGTTTGCAACTAGCCTGTGGTTTGCCCCTGACAGTGATACCCAGGTTTGCAAATGTGCCAAGTCTGCTACTGGTGCGGTGGGAGCATTGAGAGGTGGCACAACCTGCTGTTTCGGCCCATTGCCCCCTCCCTTAACCTCCAGAATGTGCCCCACCTGTCTGCCGAAACCACCACGCTTGTCAAGGTCATCAGTGACCTTAAAGCCACTGCATCCAATGCTCACTTCTCTGGCCTCAGCTGATCTGACCCCTCAGCAGTCTTTGACACAGCTGGTCATTTTCTTCTCTTTGAAGCCACTTGTCCCTGGGCTTCCAGAACACTGCACACTACTGGCTGTCCACATCACCAGCTGTTCTCCTGTCTCCTTTGCTGTTCTTCATCCTGACCTTGGCCTCTAGCCACTGGCACACCCAGGGTCCGGGTGTCAGGCCTCTTCTCTGCCTGCTCTGTGTTCCTTGGCAATTGCATCCATAGTTCAATGGCTTTACAAATCATCTTTCTCTGATAACTTCCAGGTTATATCTCTAGCCTGGATTGTCCTCTGAACTCCAGCCTTTTATATCCAGCTGCTTACTCAGCATCCCCATGTGGATGCCTAAAGAGCAGCTTGAATTAATGCACCCCAAGCTGAACTCTTGGTTCCACCCTTCCTAGCCTGTTCTTGCCATGGTCATGGTCTTCTCCATCTCAGTAAGTGGAACCACCATTTGCTCAGGCCAATTGTCCATTTTCTCTCACCCCACATCTAAACCAAGAGTAAATCTTATTGACTCTACCTTTAAAATGTAAGCAGAATCGACTACTTCTGATCACTTCTTCCATGGCTCAAGCCACCATCAGGTCCTCCTGGAGCACTATAATAGACTCCCTACTCCTGTGCTCATTCTCAGTCTGTTCTGCATACAGCAGCCAAAGTGGGCTGTCTACACTCTCATTGTTTCTCCCCACTCCTGCAAATCTCCCAATGGCTCACTTCAAAGTCCATGGATCTTAGCATGGCCTACAGACCCTTCAACCCTCTGGCCACATCAGGACTTTCTGACACCATCTCCCATGACTCTCATGTTCTCTCTGCCCCAGCCACACTACATCCTCATTTTTCCTTGGATACATGCTCCTTCCCCAGGGCCTTTGCCCAGGAGGAGTGTTCTTCTGCCTGGAAAAGTTCCCTACTTCCTACAGGACATTATTTGAGGGACTTCTTTGTTCTCAGCTCAAATGTCAGCTCAGAGAGGCCCTCCTTTGCCATGCTATCTCAAACAGCATCCTACCCCACCCCCGGCTTCATATTCTACTCCCTTACTTTGATTTATTTTTCTTAATGGCATTTATAAATCTTACATGTTTGTGTTTTGATATTTGTCTCCCCACACCAGGGTGTAAGGTCCGTGATAGCAGCAGCTTTGGTTTACTGCTGTATTCAGTGTCTGGACAGTGCTTGGTACATAGTAGATGCTCAGTAAATCCTTGATAGATGAGTGAAAATGAATTCCAGGGCTTATTTTGTTGGACTAAGCAAGACAACGGAATATAGAAGGAGGGGTTGTGATTAGGTGGTATAACACTGCCCCAGAGTGTGATAAAAGGCCTCCTGTATTATTTGGGGAAGGAGAAGTCAACTTCTACAGCTTCCTCCCTTGTGGATGAGAATTTTCCTAGAAGCTGGATTTTTGGGATTCAATTCTGACTTGTGAGGATGGCTTTTGGGGAGAAGATTTTGACTTGCTCACATGGACAAAAAAAGGCAAATGGCTGCCCCCCTTCATCTCTAATCCGGGTTTCCCTCTTTTTCTTGTTTAGCTGCTGTATCAAGAATGGGCACGCTACGGAGTGTTCTATAAGTTTCAACCTATTGACCTCATCAGGTAAGATGTGGGAGGGACATCTTGGGAGGACCTTAGAGGTGCAAATCCTGAAAGATATCTGTCAGCCTTCTTGGCCGCTGGCAGTCTGTTGGCCAAGCAGAGGGATCTGCTTTTCTAGGTTGTGATTCACCTGCTCTGTGCCTTATGATTGGGGAAGTGGCTCAGGCACGGGAGGAGGGATGGAGGCTGTGTGGGGCAGCAGGTGGTGCAGGACGAGATACCACGACTTCCGTCTCGAGGTCTTCGACGCTGGTCTCTCTGTGCCCGCCCTTCTGTTGGGTAGGGATGAATGGAGTTATCGTTCTTACTATGGTCCTTCAAATTTGTCCTCAAGAAGCACCTGGCTGAGGCAGATCCTTGGGTTATGCCCGAATGGCCACAGTGTTGACCAGGAGAAGGAAAGTCCTGGGGAATCACTCGTGGAATAAGCTGGCTGGTCCACAGGGAATGCAGGCTTTTCCTGACCTCCAAATTACAAGAGGAGAAAAGTCTAGGTCCTAGAAACCTTCCCTTTAGTGAAATCCCTAAAATAATGTCCTATTACCTTGCGAATTTCCCCAGGGTCTAGAGAACATTGGTGAAAAATCCTTTGAAAGAACTTACTAGAATGCAGTGGGTGTGATAAGCCTAAAATGGGCCGAAGGCTCTAGACGTGCAGGGGGCTCCCCAGCCCCAGTCCCTGCTGGGCAGCTGGAGGCAGCACAGTGAAGCGGGAAAGCTCCGGGTCTGGGCACTGGGTCCTCGTCCATGCCCGGCTGCCGGGGGCTGCCCATTCTTTGGGCAAAGCACGTTCCCTCTTTGGTCTTCAGGATCCTGGTTGCCCTCGGTGGGGAGGCTGAGCTGACGGGTCTCTGAGGAGACTGGGTAAAAAAGCCTCGCCACTAGGAAAAGATGGGGACTTTCAGTCCCACGGCTGACATGATGGACTCACTGTGTACAGTCACCTGTGGCTCTTCTAATAAGATAATTAATCAGCCAGCAAACAGAGCGTGCTCCCAGCTGATTGCCCTGGGCTGGGATCATGAGGGGGGCAGCAGCCAGAAGGACTGAGTCCAGAGGGAGGAATTCCAGCTTCTTCTGGGAGGAAGAAAGCAGCCTAGGCCCGCTGGGCAGGTCCCCCTCCCACACAGATATGTGGTGGCCCTCACAGGGAACTGGGAGCTTGGTTGGACGTCTCTTGACAGTAGGTGTTTCTTCCAGCTGAAGACTGTTAACCAAAGCACAGGGGTCGGGGAGCAGGGCCACGGGTGCCTGTGACCGGGGCGCCGTCACCCCGCCCCTCCCACCCCTGGCTGCCTTTATGAAGCACGGGCCACCTACACTGCTGTCCGAGCCGCCCCAGGCTGCCTCCTCCATGCTTGGGGGGCTTTGATCTGCCCCTGCATCTCAAGGGGCCACCCACTCTGTCGCCTGTTTTCTCCAGCTACTTATTTATTTGATCAAAAAATGATTAAAAAATAGAAAGGCTCCCTACCAGAGAGCCCTGTCTTTTCCCCCAGGGACGTCAGGTGACTGGCTGCCAGCTAAGTGGGAAACAGCTCCAGTGTACGCTTGGTTTTGGCCCCCATAGCAGCCTCACCTGCAGGGGGAGAACTGCCTTGGAGCAGAGCCCTGCTCTGGGGCCTGGCGGTTCCTGAGGACGCGGAGCTCAAAGCTGTCTAGACAGGGCATGGTGTGTCGTGGGGCTGGAGGCTGTCCACTGCTCCTCATAGATGAGGTGGGTGAGGCCAGCAGCCTGGCCAGGAGGGGAGAAGGCTGGAGCCTCAGGCGTCTCTTAGATACTGGCTGGAGGGGAAGAAATGGCCCCTGGGCAGTGTGTGCATATATGGTGGGGGGCTGTTGTCTCCCCGGTGGTATAAGGACCTCCATGACCTCAGGATGCTGCTGGACAAAGAGAAGGTGAGAGTAGTGGAGAGAGAAAAGGGGACAGGGCCATTAGGGACACAGGTGGGTAAGCAGAGACAGGGAAGCCAAGAGCAGGTGTCTGGAGGGCTTGTAAAGAGAACCCTGGGTGGCAGGTGACAGCAGCCCACATTTAGCAGGTGCCACCTAACTCACGTAGCACTGCCTTCCAAATGGCCCACCTGCCCTTCTCTGGTCCCATCAGTGTTCCCTCCTTCCTCCTCTGTGTCGCCTGCCCTGCTCATTTCCCACACCCCAACCTGACGCCAAGTCCTGAGGGTGCTTCCTCAGCGCCATTTCTCTCTTCCGCTACTTCTCTATCTTTCCTGCCACCTCTTGTGGGTCCCACTCGGCTCGCAGGGCCCAGACCAAAGCTGCCTTCCTCCAGCAGTCACTGGTCCCACACTGCTGGTGTTGTGTCACTACTTACTTGTGTGGCTGTGCCCTCTCTGTGCCTCCTGTAGAAACTGCACCCATGTGTTCTGTGTTGAAAGGTCGGCAGAAGCAGGGGTGTCCTACATGAGTTGAATAGGACAATTCATACAGAGACTCCAGAGAGGTATTTCCCTGGGTACTCAGCCCCCTGCTTTGAGCCCTGAGCTTCTTTTCCTCCTGTGGGTCCCTAGGCCTCCCTGTGCCAACTATTCAGAACATTCCAGAGCAGCGAGCTGTTGAGAGCTCGGCAGGCATGGGAGACCTTTTTGCGTTCTGAAAGCCCCAGGACTGACTATCCTTCCTCTCCACAGGCCCTCAAGCCTAAACCTGTGACTTGGGGTTTGAGGCTCCTCTCCCAGGGGTTGGAAGTGGACAGAGGGGAGTCAAGACATGTTTCACAGCATCCTCACTGGGCCTCGGCCTGCTGCACCGTCGTGCATGCCCAGCAGGCTGCACTGTGGCACTGCTGATGGGTCTCTTCCAGCCCAGCAGGGCGCTCCACCCCAGTCCTCCCTTTCCTCCAGGTCCTGGGGGCCTGCAGAGGCTGAGTGTGACAGTGTGCGCGCCCATGTAGTTGCAGGGACAGGTCCCGGGCACACATCCAGCACAGACCCTGCTCTCCGAAGTGCCCTCTGGGCACATCCAACAGCAGCACTTGTGTCCTGGCACAAACATGATTTGTGACCAAGACAGCAGGGGATATGATGCCTTAGCTGGAAGGAAATAGCTCTCTAGTCCTTAAGGGGCCATATGAAGGTCCTTGTAGCCAGAGGAGTTGATTTCTGCCTGCACTGTTCTGGGTTAACACCCCAACATCCCAGGAGGGAAACAGCCCTTATTTTCTGGGTTCCTGGGGACCTGGGGCCTTTTGGATTTGTACAGGTGTGATCCAATATTAGGGCCATGACCTGTCTTGTCATTAAAATTAATATCTGTTTCCTATGCTGATTTTCTTAGCTGAGAGGTTTTGATATGGATGAGACAAAACAATTGGCTTTAAACTGAGTCTGACTTGGCTCCTAACTATACTCTGCTGAAAGTGATATACATTTTATTTTCAGGTATCTGCCTGCCTATGACAGCATGAGGCAAAGGAGGGTCCAGAAGGCTCCTAGGCTCAGGGGGATTGCAGCCCATAGACTTTGAGGAATTCACCAAGGGGAGAATGCTTGGACAGCATTCACCACACTGAATCAGGATTACAGTCTGGAGAGGGGCAAATGACTCTAACACATTCAGGAATGTCTGCTTCGTGACTGAGGCTTCCTGAAAACCGGGCCCTGGGTGTGAAACCTGTCCATGTGGCAGCTCTGGAGTTCCCTTAGAAATGTGTGGGCTTGAAGCCTCGAGGGACAAACTGCCGCAGTGACCTGAGAATGGTATCTGTGGGTCATGCCATCTCAGGAGCCTTTGGGCATCACCTGTAGACAGCAACAGTGGCACTGTGTCTGCAGCTTGCTGCATGGCTCTGCCATCTCAGAAGCCCCAGCAGAGCCCTGACAGAGCAGGGATTATCTTTCCCTCCTCCTACTGAAAAGTCAGGTCCTTGTCCTGGGCCCAGCTCTCCAGGTCAGCCACTACAGGGCTGTGTGATTTGATCCTTCCCTCTCTGTCTCTGGGCCCCACTCTGCCCTCCTGAAATGTGACCCATCCAAATCCCTCCAGGAGGGAGACAGAGGAAGCCGCGCTTTTTCTTAAGAGGCTTCTCAGCAGGCCAGGCTTGGGAAGGACCAGACACAGCTGGTTTGGGGGAGGGAATGGAGAGGAAAAAATGTTGATCAATCCATGATTAGTTATTTCCTGAGCTCTGCCTCCTCCTTGATCCTTCCCTGGGATTTATAAAGGCAATTCAGCTCAATGCAACAAACACTTACTGACGCTCATGGTGAGCAAGTCTCCATGCTCCGCACGATGGGGAGGTGCGGCAGTGAGTAAGTCTGTGACCTTAAGAACCTAGCAGTTACACAGGGAGACTGACAGGTGCAAGGCAGGATGCAGTGAGGGCTTATAAGGACTACAGTGTAAGACAAACATAGTACTACAGGACAATGGTTGAAGAGTAATTGTTACTAGCAGAATAAGGGAGGACTTCCTGGAAGAAGTGGCTCTTGAATTGGAAATGTTGCTTTCTGAATGAGCAAGGTTAAAGGTCCAGAATACGCTTTGATCACCAGGCTGTGCTGCCACGTGTATGGATTGATTGTTCAGCTTGATATTGTTTGCTGGAAATCACACTGACCCACAGCTGGATGCTTCCTGACTGTTGACAGGGAGTGTTCAGATCAAGAACTTGACTTGCCAACCTCACCTGTACAGAAGTGGTGCCAACCTGGCCCAGGTCCCTTGCTCTGCTCTGCAAGTTAGCAGAGAATCCAGGGTTGGAAGAGATGAGGCTGGATCCAAGGAGGGAGGCCAAGGGGACGTGAAGTGTGGGACTGGCACTGTGGTGTCTGCACAGGTCCCACTGTTGGAAGTGTTGGATCTAGCTGGGAAACATTTGAAGGCAGGAAGGGAATAATAGCCCATGGGCCGGAAGAGTATCTTTCTTTTACGTCTGAGGGTTTGGAACAGAGCAGACAGAGAAGAGCAGGCAGTAGCTTGTGGAGGCAAGGCAGAAACAAGGATGATGATGCCCTGTGCTGTTATATTCTCTCCCATTTTACAGATTGGGAAGTGAGTCAGGCTGTTTATTAAATCTAGCTGTAAAAGGCTCTTGCTTCCCCCACCAA
The DNA here is from genome assembly GCF_030020395.1 of Manis pentadactyla. Taxonomy (NCBI): domain Eukaryota; kingdom Metazoa; phylum Chordata; class Mammalia; order Pholidota; family Manidae; genus Manis; species Manis pentadactyla. The sequence continues at coordinate 63,590,997 of NC_080032.1, read as the reverse complement.
GTGCCGTTCTCCTCCAGTGTGCACCCTCTCAGGGGGGAGGCAGGTGGCCTGTGACTGACCAGTGAGCAATCTGGGTACGTGCTCTCAGCCTCCAGTCTGAGACTGCACCCAGAGGTCCGCTTTGCTTCTGATGGGGGTCTCCCAAGCCTTCTGTGAAGTGGGTATTTCTACTTCCATTGAACAAACGGGGCCACTGAGCTCAGCGAGAGAAGGAGCTTCCCAAAGCCACAGAACCAGTCCATCTGTGGTTCAAACCTGTCTGACTCCTGAAAGTATCTTCTCCCCCTGTACCATGTGCCTGAAGGTGACTGAGAACTCCATCCCACTGGACGTCAGGTGAATGGGGTTTCCAGCTATCTAGGGCTAATCCCTTCAATTAGCAATCTCTGAGGGAAAACTGGTGTGGTCCCCTGGTAAGTGGAGCTCAACGACCATAGTCAGCCCTTGCTTTACAACGGGATCCTCATTACGAACAGTCTTCTTGCCTAGCAGGACTGATGGGTCCTGCTGGGCCTTTGTTAAGTAACTCCAGAATGACATGTCTCTGTTCTCATTTCTATTTTTATAGCTGTTTTTCTGATGTCTTCCATGTGGCCAGGCTTTTGGCCATCCCTTCTTGCTTTTGTCCACCAAGTAGCTTCCTCCTGAGCTCTGATTTGCTGCTCTGTCTCAGTTGCAGGGTTAGCAGCCAGACGCCCAAGCAGGTGAGCGCTGTGCGCCAGGGAGGAGGCTCCCACTGCCCGCCCTGGAGTCTGGCTCCTGCTGGTGTGGGATTTGGTCGAGGCTCTGCGTTTGTTGTGGAACTGTGTTCTTTTTGTTTCCCAGTGAGAGTGGGTATGTGTACAGTAGGCCCTCTCAGTGAGAATAGCTATCCTTTTGTTCTTACTTGTTTTGGGAGGTCACAAGACCGCCATGCTATCAAAGATTTGTCTTAAAATAGAGCTCAGAGTCTGGTAACAACACAAGGGTGGGTCCCTACATCAAGAGTCTCCTGGATGAAGAACTTTGTCCTGGGTATGGTGTCAAAGCTAAAAGCAGAAGGAAACCGGAAGCTTGGAGGGCGATGCTGGGATGTAGGTGTTCACCGTGGAACACAGCTGATGGAGGTCACGGAGCTGCAAAGTAGTGCCCAACAGGTAGCCAACGCACACAGCCGTGTGCAGACGTGCTGGGGGCCAGGTTGCAAGGGGATTGGAGGGGTTCGCCACTGGATTGAATGCCGTCGATGAGAGAAACATGAAGCTTATGGGGCAGGTGAGTTTTGGGTACAAAGCAGAGATTTGAACGTGAAAAGAAATGTGGTTGGGAGATTTATAAGATTCTGATGAAAGCACCTTTGATCAGGAAAGGCTTAAAGAAAGAGAGACTCAAGAGGGGCTGAAGCCGAAGAAGAAGGGCTGAGGAGAACGTGCTGGGGTGCCTGGATGCGGCTGGAGGAGGTATTTGAGACCGTGTGGGAAGGAAGCCTAGACAAAGGCATCAGGACTATGAGGACCAAAAGGAGATGCTGTCAAGTGGTTTCCCTGGAATTCAGGCAGGTGGCAAAGCAGAGCTTCTGGGAATTCCAAGACTTAAATACTCTGTAGAGAAAATGAAAGTTCCTGTGGCCAGGATTCTCACCTGGCCCTGGTCGGCTTGCTCACTGCACACGTGTGGGCAATAGGTTATTATTGACTCAATTTAAGGAGCTCCACCCAGTGCTCTGGGCTGCATGGCTGCAGGACTGCAGAGGCTGGGGTGGTGGCAGCACCCAGGAGGAAGACTGAGATGCTGTGGGGCAGAGAGGATCGGAGGCACGGACCAGCTTGCTGCATGCAGACTCGCTCTGAGCTGTGTGGGATTCTAGCACTTGACCTGCCACCGTGGGGATAGAGTTGGGTATGAATGCTTTTCACCCCAGGAATGTTCCATTGTCATGTTTTGGTCTCACTGAATCAAGAGTGAACTTGCCTGGGGCAGAAACCCATTGGCAAGACATACTCCTACCTGTGAAGTGAGTGTGGACGTTGGGGTTCAGCTTTTTACTCATCCCCTTTCTTGGGAAACTTTGGGCAAGTCATCAGCCTGTTTGGATTTGGTACAGTCCTTCCCCTGACAGAGAAGGGAATCTGCATCTCCTCCACAAAACCTGTAGGCTGGCTGTGGCAGGTGCTCTTCTGTCTGTGGGAGCCAGAGGCCAGATAGCTCTGTGGGACTCATCCTGCCTGAGACAGAGGGGGAACTAGCACATGGATGAGTTTCCATGGACACGACCCAACTGTTTGATTCCATGAGCCACTGCTCTACCACGTGTCTCTGGAACCCCAAGCTCCCTGTTCCTGCTGGCTATATTCCCCTGAGTGGCGTTCTCCACCCATACCACATGGGTGTGTAACCAACATCAACAGAAAACGTCTTAACACATTGAGTAACATCGATGGAACACACGTGACAACAGCCACCACAAGATAGCTAAATTTAATTAGTCTGGCACACCCAGGCTTTTCACACAGCGATAGGTCTCTGTTTTAGAAATGGAAAACCACAGCATTTTGTGGGTCTGGAAGTCAGACATGAGCAAGAAAAAAATAAAAATAAAAAACTTGGAAATGCCTGCCTGCAGGACAGCCATCCCCCAGTGCCTTCGCGGGGTCATCTCAAGGTATTCAAAGACGTGGGTAGTTGGGAAGCAGCCAAGGATTGCTTATGATCTGTCCCTGGCAGGACGGTTGACTCAGACATTGAGAGATGTGGGGAGACTTGGCACCCAGCTGTTGGAGGGACTCAGGAAACCCTCCTGGAGGCCTCAGGCCTCAGGGTTGTGGGCTTGGCCTTGCTGGGCTCTTTCATAGAATCCGCATTCAGCTGAGCTCAGTCAAGGGAGGTGGAAAGGGGCTGGGGGATGGGGATTTGAACTTCTTATTTGGGCATTTTGTCTGGAGGAGGGCTAAGGGGGATGACTTGGTTTCAGCTGTTATCATTTCTGGCAAAATGGCAGTATTTCCTGAGGTTGGTATTCTGCCTGATCCTCATCTTTGGGTAGCAAGGCAAGCTGCTCAGTGGAGGGAAGTGAATCAGTTCTATACCCAAGGGGTCTCTCTGCTCTGCTCAGTTCACCTGGCCTCCTGAGAGCTCCACCTCATGCCTCCTGCTGCAGTTCATTCCCTTTCACTTTTGCTCATTCTCCATGCTTACCCCATGGTCTTTTCTTTCTGTAAAATTCTGTGAGATCATATCCGCATTTGGATATACTAGCCCTTCTCTAAAGGATCAACATCTGTGGATGGGGAGGGCAAGCCCTCTAACCATGCAACAGCTACCCAGAAGCCTCTATGGGACAATGTGAAAGAAATACAGACAGAACCCCCAGGCTCAGACCTTTTGACATGCAGTTTGGATGAAGACTCAATGTTTTGAGAAAGAGATTTAAGAGAATGAATAATTCCGTTCAGTTTAATCCAACATGTTTGTTGAGCACTTTCTCTGTGCCAAGCACTATTTTAGGTGCTGGAGTTAAAATGGTGAAAAAGTAATGGACAGCCCTTGGGTCATTAGATAATTTATTGTCTAACTCAGGACACTTTTGAGAGTGAAAGTAAGCACTGTTAATAATTACGCTTGAGTGTATGAGTCAGCTGTTGTCACAATAATGCTACATAACAAACCATCGAAAGTTAGCAGCTTACAACAACAGTCAATTATTTTTCTTGCTCATGTGTCTGTTGGTTGAGTGGAAAAGCTCTGCTTTAGGCCCAGGGTTGGCTAGGCTTAGCTCTAGACTTCAGATCGTGTTCTGGTCTCTGCAGGTCTGCACGTTCTCCTTAGGTCAGAAGCTACCTGGAGCATGCTCCTCTCATGATGAATCACAAGAGCACAAAGAAAGGAACAGTAGCACATGGTGCCTCTTAAGGCATGGCTGACATTCAATATGCTAGCGTTCCACGAGGCAAAGAAGTCATATGGCCAAACACAAATCTATGTTGCTGGAAAGTATACTCTTTCTTCAAGGGAGAGATGTTAATATTTGCTGAACACCAATCTAACCTACACACTGAGGCAACAGGTATAAACCAGGACTATCCCAGGAATATCTGGACTTGTGGTCCACCCTGGTCTCATCTCATACAGCTTATGTTCTAGAAGGGCAGACAGATAATGTACAGTTATTTATAAGTGTGACATGGGTTACAAATAGGGGAGTATGGGGCTTAATGGGACCACAGATAAAAGCAATCTGACCTAGTTGGATTCAGACTCCTTGAGAAAAGTGACATTTGAACTAAGATTTGATGCATGAGTGAAAGCAAAGACGAGCAGAGTAATGACAATAGCTAACATTCCATGGTACTTCTGTGGGTCAGGCGCTGTTGAAACTCCTTGCATTTTCTGACAATGACCCTTTGAGATAGATACTATATCCTCATTTTAAAGATGAGGAATTGTGACACAAAGAGGTTAAATTACCCAAATTCTCACAGCTAGTAAGCAAGAGGGAAGATTTGGACCCCTAAGTCCGGCTCCAGAGTCGAGTCTCTTTACCACTGTGTGTGCTGTGCCCCTGCTGGAAGCAGGAGCCCGGGGTGCTGGAGCATTATGTCTGCAGTGTGGGGAGTGACGGCAGACCAGGCTACAGTGAAGTAGGGTCCAGGTCCTAGAGGACCCTGTAGGCTGGTTGAGGATTTTAGACTTTATCCTAAGGAAAGGGTACATCCCTGAAGGGTTTGGCTTACGTAGGTGCGCATGTGTTGGCTTCTACTTTTAAATGACCTGAAGCTTTTCTGTGTGGGACACCAGAAAGGACCTGAGATTGCACATTTTGTGCAAGACAGGATGGAGGAATGGGGTGGGGGTCTGGGGAGAAGAAAGGCTTCTCCTGCTGGACGTCCTCTGTCCTGGAAGAGCGTGTGGGCTTCCGGCAGTATGACTCTGAGCCCAGAGCCTCTTTTCTTATCCTCACCCCTGCACATCCTAACTAACCACAGGTTTGCCTAAATTTTAGTCCCCCTGTTAACCAGTGGTGGACATCTTAGTGGGCATGATGGTGGCCAGCACTTCCATGGCATGTAGCCCATGCTCACCATGTGCCACCATTTCCATGCCCTTTATGTGCACGATCTTCATGGTAACCCTGTGCAGCTGGCACAGTGTTTCCATTTTCCAGACGAGGACACTGCAGCACAGGGTGGATAAGTCACTTGCTCTAAATCTCCGGCAGTATGCTCCAGAGCCCATTATCTCAACCTCTCGCTTTACTTTGAGGGAGGAAAACTGTTGGTGAGACACATGGCTACTTCCTGAAAGGGGCCCCAAAGCAGGTGCTGGGGGATAGTGTGCAAATGCAGGCAGATGTTCCGGTGGGATGGGGAAGAGACTCTAGGATCTTTTGGAATAAAACATACCTGGTTCCTTAAGGGGGTGTTGCCATAGATCACGGGACTTAGGAGTTTAGATATGGTGGGGGTGGGGTGGGGGCCTTGAGAGCCATCCCCTCACTTTATAAAAAAGCAACTAAATCCTCCAACAAAATTAATGAGGTGGATGGACAATGGCATCATGTCTGCAGACGCTTCCAGATAAGGAACTTTGACCTGTGCTGCTGTAACCTGTTGGCATTTAATGCAGAGAGCAGTGAGCAGGGCGTTGGAAGGGTGTATGGGATTAGAGGTGGGGGGTGATGTCCAGGCAGGCTGACCAACCTGCTACCTTCCTTGCCTAACAAAAAGGGGCTTGGGTCAGGTCACCTGTGAATTCCCTCCCAGGATCAGTTTCCCAGGCTCTATATGGTAGAATCTCCAGCCTGAAGCTGGTGTGAGGGCAAGACCCAAGGTCACACAAGGAGGCAAGGTGGGCTAGGGAACAGAACCCAGTCTGGACCACAGTTCTGGACACCATCCACTGGACTCTCCACCCCCCAGGGGCACCTCTACCCCCATGTCCCTGGATTTCTCTCTTCCTCTCCCCTAACCTACTCCCCCTTCCCATACACCCCCATCTCTGTTTTCTTTTGCCTCTGGCTTTGATCACATCTGGAGCATTTTGTAGAGTTGATGAGTGTATGTTTTCCTGTTGGGACACATGGTGTATATCAGAGGCACTTAAGAAGCTCTGGACGAGTGGAAAAGTCTGCGTGGCATCTCAGCGGCTGCTGGCCTGGAGGGAGGATGGCAGCTGCATGGCAGGGGACCTGGCAGGACGGCTGGCTGGCTCTCTGGGAAGACCAGAGGCCCTGCCTGGGGACTGCTGCTCCAAATGGCTTTGAGTTGTCCTGGTGGGATTGGTGCATGGGAAACATGTGCATCTGTGCATGTGCATGTGTGTGTATAAAAGGCCTGGAAGGGCCTGTCTGCCTTGTTGCCAGGGGCCACCACCTTCAGGGATTTGCTCTCCATGGTAACTGGGGCTTTTATCTGCATGTCTGTATGTCCAGCAACACAAACGAGTCATGTGTTGCCTAGTGGGGATGAGTGTGACATGGGGCAGCGAGGTGGAGCAGGGCTCCCTGAAAGGTGACAGTAATTTCCAGGGAGCAGTGAGGATGGATGAGATAGAGGCAAAGTGGACTTCCCATAGTGAGAGAGCTGGGCACAGGCCTGGGGCTTCTACGTCCCCAGTCAGAATTCTCTTTGCTGTCCATTTTCTTCTCCCTGGTGCTGGCCTTTTCTCCTCAGAGTCTTGGGCATGGGCCTGGGGTGTCAGCATGATTCTGTGCGGGCAAGGATGCTTTCAGCAGGAAGAGCGGTGGAGGAAGCAGACAGGGTCAGACCGGCTCTGAAGGGTAGGGGTCACATCTGCCCTGCTTCCCATTTCTTTCTCCTTCTTACAGGTGGAGGGGAGGGTGGGTGTGCCCAGCCGACTCTGCTTATTCTTTTGGAGCCTGCCTCCTGCAAGGGGTTTCAGAATGCTGCAGGGCCTCCAGGCTGTCTCCTCAGCCCTTCCCGCACCTTCCCAGGGCCTGGGTATCTCTCTCCAGGCTTCACAGCTGTGCATGCCTCCTTATAAACTTCTCTGTTCTCCTTGAACTTTCTCCTCCTCCTTGCAAGAACCCCAGGCTTTATTCTTTTTCCTTGCATCTCCTTTCTTCACCAGTCCATCCCAACTCTCTGTATCTGTTCACTCCTAGTGACATCTTCCAGACTTGGGGACAAATCACCTCTCTCTGGGCCTGCTGGGCCATCTTGGAAAGTGATAGAAGGTGTTTATAGGCCCAAGGTAGGGGCAATGCTGGCGGATGCCATGCAGAGTTTGGCCTCAAAGGTTGTTTATGCTCTTGTAGCTCTAACAGGGAGCAGCCTTGTCTATCCAGTGGCTCAAATTAAACTGTGGGTACCCCTGAACTCAGGGTTAGGAGCATCAACGAGGGAATTGTAGACTTCAAGTGAGAAGCAAACTTGGCAGGAGACAGGCCTGGTGAGGGCTGGCCCGGGATGGTTTTCCAGGAGGCTCCCTGGCCTCTTGGGTTCCGGGCACCGAGAGCCTCCCTGGAGCTGCACATCCGGGAGTGTGGCTTCTCGTGGCTGTGAGGCAGTTGGGAGAGGGGAGGGGGAGAGATTTCCTAGTCTCTCTCTCTTCCATTTCACTTGTCCTGCTCAGAGAGGGTTTAGAAAGAGGGTGAAGTGCTGAGTGGATGGCCTGCGGAGACCCATGGGGTGCCTGACATTTAGGTTCCTGCTGTGAGGCAGCGTCCCAGGAGCTGAGCCTTGGCTCAGGACATCATGACAAGGGTCAGCTTGCAGGCCCCGCCCCTCCCTGGGGAGGTGGGCAGCTGCCCTCGGGCTGTGACTCACCCACTCATTGATTCACTGTCGTTCAAAACACTCAGTGATTCAACAAGCACTTGCACTGTGGCAGGACCCATCCCAGGCAGTGGCAGTGAGACGTCCTGGCCCTCAGGGAGCTTTATAGGCAACTTGGGGAAAAGATAAGTCAGCCAGCACCTGTGCATGTGTGATGGGCACTGAGACAAATATATGCAGCGGGCCTAGGAGGCTTAAAGGAGGGGCTCCTGTGTCAGTCAGAGGAGGCCTCCTGGAAGATGAATAGTGACTCGATGTACAATGGGTGTGAGGACGGGGCTGGGCATTCCAAGCAGGGGAAACAGCATGATTAAGGCAAGAAGTGGAGAAAAAGCAGAGTCATTCAGGGATTTGAAGGGCGCTGAGTATGGCGGGAATGAAGATTGTACGTGAGGGTGGGGGGGGTATAAGGCAGGAAAGGTGGGCAGGCATTTGACCTTGGAAGCAGTCTTGAAGAGTTATTTCAGGTGATGTAGAAGGAGTTTAGGTAGGAAACTGGTAAGATCAGACTTGAGGAATGTTATCTGAGGGGTAGAGAAAGCTCCCCTGACTACTTTTCCCAGGAGTATGTCATAGCCAAGGCGAAGCAAGGCCTTGCAGAAATGGGGCACAGGTGGGTCTCTAGTGGGAGAGATGGTGCCAGGGTGGGAGCAGAAGCAAAGCTTCTTGGAGGGGAAGACCTCAGATGAGGGAACTGAAGCTCAGGAAAGACAACTCAGCAGCCCAGGCCGCACAGCTAATGAGCAGCAGGGCTGGGGCTCCAGGGAAATCCGAGCAGGAATGGTGACCACACGGCCTGTCTTCTCTAGGGTAGCTCTGTCTTCTCCACTTTCAGCATTACCTGTTACTGCAAAAATGAGGGGCAGAATTATTTGTGGGAATATTTATAAAAAATCCACACACAGATCGCAAACTCACGGTCACCCTGGCATTTTACCGCGATACTTTCTGAGAGGGAGGGCGCCTGCTTGTGCTCCATCTCCTGCTCGCTGCCTCCCTGGGGGTAGAGACCATGAAGAAGGAAGGCGATGCTTCGGCCAGCACCAGTCAAGGGGGCTGTGTCAGGGGGTCTGGCCACCAGCTCTGAGGCCTTGAGAATGGGAGGCATACTGATCAGATTTCCCATTGGTGCACATCTGGATGAAGAAGTTGCCTTGAAAGATACCAGAATCAAAACTCAAATGTTCTTGTCAAGAAGGAACCCTGAGCCAAAACCAACGAGGTGAAATTTAATAGTGGTAATGTAAAGTCAGCTAATACAGAGCAGGACCAGGAAAGCCTGACTTGGCAGGCATTTGTGTGAGTGTGAGAGAGACTGGGGGCAGGGGTGAGTTGACCACTGCTAAGCATGAGCTTTCTGTTCCTAAACATGAACTTGTCTCACACCAAAGTTAACAAATTCACGGCATGTGGACTGTGGGTAATTATGGTGTCACCATCCTCGAGCTGTCAGTCTACCAAATCGGATGGTGCTCCATTCTGGATGCCCCATTTTAACAGGTTCATTGACACTAGAGAAGATTCACAGATGTTACAAATTGGTGGCCTCAGGGAGGATTTTAGTCAGTTGACATTTAAAATAATTTGGTCCAAAAGATGTTTTAAAAACATTACATGTGAATGTTTTTGGTTGGAGCCTATGATAACTCCCCATAGCCCCCAGCATTCCCCCTGTCTTATATCCATCAGCTTGTATTTCCATTGTATGCCTTTACCCCACCCATTTCAACTGGGACCCTTGAATTAAATCTGTGATTCTCAAACCTAACAGCATGCCAGAATCACCTGAGAAACCTTCTAAACACTGATTCCCTACTTGCACATCTGGCCATGGCAGTGTCTGGTATAGGACTAGATTTTCTGCCATAAACAACTAGAAACCTAGATAATATGTATGCAGTAGCTGTTTTCAGACATTAGACAATGTGCAGGTAATCCATGAAGGAAGGAGGCTAGCCCTATGTTTGCTCTGAACAAATACAAAATACATAACAAAACATTCAGTTTAAACCCAGCCATATTGGTAATTATATTAAGCATAAATAACATCAAAATTAAGAGGTAGAAATTGCTAGATTGGATAAAAAAGCAATACTCAACTATATGCTGCATACTAGAAACATCTTTAAATATGAGGGCACAGATAGGTTAAAAGTAACAGGGTGAAAAGCCTTACACCATATAAACACCAATCAAAAGAAAGCTATAGTGGCTAAATTAATATCAGACAATGTAGGCTTTAGGTCAAGGAATATCAGAGGTATGGATAGTATTTGTGTAAAGGGGTCAACTTACTAGGAAGATGTAACAATTCTACTTGGGATTGTGAGTACTTGGTAAGAGAGTTTCAAAATATATGGGGCAAAAATTGACAGAACCAAAAGGAGAAATAGACAATCCACAATTATACTTGGTAATTTCAATTCTCTCAGTAATTGATAGAACAAGTGGACACTCAGGGAGGACATAGCAGACCTGAACATTATGAATGAACCTATCCTAATTGATATTTATAGAACACTGTACTCAAACTGCAGCAAACACATTATTTTCATGAGTACATGGACCATTTACTGAGCTAGACCATATTCTAGCTCATAAAACAAGTTCCAATGATTTTTAACAATTGAGGTCATGTGGCATATATCCATCCATATATGCAATCACACATTGCAAATTTAAAAAAAATGTCTATTGGCACAGTGGAATTAAGTTTGAGATTAGTAACAAAAGCCCTGCGCACAGTTCATGGTGCCTCCTCTGGTCTGTTCATGCAGGAAAATACCTCATGCATCCGTTGCTAGCTGACCTAAGCCAATTCAGGCATGCAAATTCTTTTTTGATAGATATTGGTAGCCTCTGAGGAAGTTTTGAGATCAGTGACATTTATGAACAAGTGTGAAAAAGTTCATATGACCTTTTTAGTGTGTTCCAACTTGTTGTTCTTACTATTCTCTGACACCTCCTTGAATGAAAGGTTCACTCCAGGCAAAAACCTCAATTCTAGAGACTCTTATAACTGGTGTCAGGGAAGCAGACTCCGGAGACTCAGCTAGACATGGGGCCATTTAGGGGTTTAGCCTAGGGCACTACATCTAGGACAAGGGGTACAGGCCTCTGTGACTGTTTAGAGGAAAGGGCAATAGTATGTCTGAAATATGTCTAGCCAGTCCACATTGTCTGAATACTCTAATTTCACCAAATGAAGACCCTTTTCTAGCATTCATTATGCTGGTCAAGTCAACAGACCCTTATTTTTACCTATGAAAATCCATTTCTGACACCCTGTATGCTAATTCACCAGGCTTTGCTTGCTGATAGAGATGAGGAAGGCAGCCGTACCACCTATAAGCACAGGCTTCCCAGAGTACCAGCTGGACACCCGGGCCGGCTCAGATGGTACCTGCGTCCTGGCTTCAGTCAAGCAAGACAAGTCCTCTTATACTTTATATGATGAAGTATTTTGAAGTAAATTTTACACATGGTAACATTTTCCTAGACAGTTTCCCCTTCTTTTGAAGATGTCCAGGGAAGGATGCCCGCTGGTGTCCCCTTGCAAACCTATTCCACTATCTCACAAAGTCATCCAGGTTTTGTTTTCCTTTCCAAAAGTGCTTCCAGGAATATCTTTATTCTTGATTTCGGAGCCTCCTTCAAAACGTGCACAGCCCCTACTGCCTGCCTGGTCCTGTAACTTTGATGTAAGACTCACAGTTCCTGAGGGCAGACAGTGGGTTTGGCTGAATTTTACTGCTGGTGCGTTTACAAGAGAAACCTCATCCTGCAGTCATGTACACGGCTGTTAGCTTTCTCTCTGTGGTTGTCACACTAATTGTTTTATGCGCAGATAATTATTTCCAACTATTATTTTGTTCACTGTAGTCTCTGCTGAAATCAGGAAAGGACTGGACTTCTTGAGAAGTAGGACATTCTAGTGGACATTTCTCTGCTTTCTTCTCTGAAGGCTTTTGGAACCTAAGAAATCACACATTGCAACTGAAAGGCCAAGGCCTGGGCTACATGGCTCCTTAAAATAAGGAAAAATTTGTTTTTTACTTTTTATTCTGAAATAATTCAAAACTTCCAGGAAAATTTCAAAATAGTACAAAGAATTCCCTACTGTTGGCACTCAGCTTGCTCAGTTCACATTTTGCCACATTTGCTCTGTCACTGCCTCTTTTTTTTTAAATTAAGGTATCATTGATATACACTCTTATGAAGGTTTCACAAGAAAACCAATGTGGTCACTACATTCACCCTTATTATCGAGTCCCCCCCATACCCCATTGCAGTCACTGTCCATCAGTGTAGTGAGATGCCACAGATTCACTATTTGCCTTCTCTGTGCTACACTGTCTTCCCCGTGATCCCCCCCACATACCGTGTGCACTAATCATGATACCCCTCAATCCCCTTCTCCTTCCCTCCCACACCCCTCCCCTTTGGTAATTGCTAGTCCCTTCTTGAAGTCTGTGAGTCTGCTGCTATTTTGTTCCTTCAGTTTTGCTTCGTTTTTATACTCCACAAATGAGGGAAATCATTTAGTATTTGTCTTTCTCTGCCTGGCTTATTTCACTGAGCATAATACCCTCTAGCTCCATCCATGTTGTTGCAAATGGTAGGATTTGTTTCTTTCTTATGACTGAATAGTATTCTATTGTAAGTATCACATCTTCTTTATCCATTCATCTACTGATGGATACTTAGGTTGTTTCCATATCTCGGCTATTGTAAATAGTGCTGCAATAAACATAAGGGTGTATGTTTCTTTGAATCTGAGAAGTTGTTTTCTTTGGGTAAATTCCTAGGCGTGGAATTCCTGGGTCAAATGGTATTTCTATTTTTAGTTTTTTGAGGAACCTCCATACTGCTTTCCACAATGGTTGAACTAATTTACATTCCCACCAGCAGTGTAGGAGGGTTCCCCTTTCTCTGTATCCTCGCCAGCATTTGTTGTTCCTAGTCTTTTCGATGTTGGCCATCCTAACTGGTGTGAGGTGATATCTCATTGTGGTTTTAATTTGCATTTCCCTGATAATTAGTGATGTGGAGCATCTTTTCACATGCCTGTTGGCCATCTGAATTTCTTCTTTGGAGAAGTGTCTGTTCATATCCTCCGCCCATTTTTTAATAGGGTTATTTGCCTTTTGGGTGTTAAGGCATGTGAGTTCTTTATATATTTTGGATGTTAACCCCTTTTCAGATAAGTTGTTTAAGAATATATTCTCTCATACTGTAGGATGGCTTTTTGTTCTGCTAATGGTGTCCTTTGCTGTACAGAAGGTTTTTAGCTTGATGTAGTCCCATTTGTTCATTTTTGCTTTTGTTTCCCTTGCTCTAGGAGATGTGTTCAGGAAAAAGTTGCTCATGTTTATATTCAAGAGATTTTTGCCTATATTTTTTTCTAAGAGTTTTATGGTTTCATGACTTACATTCAGGTCTTTGATCCATTTTGAGTTTACTTTTGTGTATGGGGTTAGACAATAATCCAGTTTCATTCTCTTACATGTAGCTGTCCAGTTTTGCCAACACCAGTTGTTGAAGGGGCTGTCATTTCCCCATTGTATGTCCATGGCTCCTTTATTGTATATTAATTGACCATATATGCTTGGGTTTATATCTGGTCTTTCTAGTTTATTCCATTGATCTATGGGTCTGTTATTGTGCCAGTACCAAATTGTTTTGATTACTATGACTTTGTAGCAGAGCTTGAAGTCAGGGAGCATAATCACCCCAACTTTATTCTTCCTTCCTAGGATTGCTTTGGCTATTTGGGGTCTTTTGTTCCATATGAATTTTAGAACTATTTGCTCTAGTTCATTGAAGAATGTTGTTGGTATTTTGATAGGGATTGCATTGAATCTGTGGATTGCTTTATCACTCCCTGTCTCTTATGTTTAGAAATTTATTTTTAATATTATCATACCATTTAAGAGAAGATGGCATACATGCCTCTTTATCCAGAAATACTTCAGTGTGTATTTTCCAAAGGCAAATATTTTTTCTTACAGTGTGATTTTCAAACCCAGGAAGTTTAGCATTGCTGTTATGTCATATCTATTCTACAGTCCATATTAAAATTTCAATTGTCCTGATAGTGACAATTTATAGTCAGTTATATCTCTTTAGTCTCCTTTAATTTGTAATCTTTTGTCTTTTGTGACACTGACTCTTGAACAGTAGAGGGTCATTTTGTCAAAGATCTCTCAGGTTGAGTTACCATCTGATGTTTCCTCAGGACTGAATCCAGATTCTGCGTTTTTAGTAGGATCCTATGTGAGTGATATGTACCCTTTTTTAAGACATCACAATAGGAGGCTGTGCTGTCTGTGGGTCCCCTTTATGGCGATATTAGCTTTGATCCCTGGGTTATGGTGGTGTTGTCTGTGTTCCTCCACTGTGAGCTTACTGTTTTTCTTTTGTAATTATTAAAACAATTTTGGAGGAGTGTCTTTGGGATGGTGTGAACATTCCGTCCCTCATCAGACGTCACCATTACTTTCAGCACGCAGGAGTTGGTTTGGGATTATCCTACCAATTGGGATATCATTTTGAAGGAGAAAGGAGTGAAGTGACTCCTTATTAAAGGCTCCACTTGGTGTGTGATCATTCTCTGCCCCTGTTCCCTAAAACTACAGATTACTTCCTGAATAAAGTAGGCTCTTTATTATTAAATTGAAAATGGAGAAGGGAGATTAATTTACTTTACTTTTAAATGACTCTGTGTGTGTGTGTGTGTGTGTGTGTGTGTGTGTGTGTGTGTGTGTGTATTTGGGGAAGAGGGAAGTGAGCCAAAATCTGGGATATGGAAAAGCAAGCTTGGTAGAGGGAAGGGAGTAAACAAAATCTTGTTGCATTGGCTCTTGGTTTGATACTGTCTATGCACAGTGCACTTCTGTAATTAATCAAGTGAGCAACCAATTAGGTTTCCCCTTTAGATACAGAATCTGGGATCTAGGAGGGATCTCCAGAGACCATCTGATTCAACCCTCTGCACATGGGCAGTAATCATGAGCCATATGTCAGGTGGGTTGGGCTTTCTTTTAGGTTTTGATACTTCCAGAGGGGAGATATCATCATTTTTTCTTGCATAATGCAGAATTGAGAATATGGGGAAACGTATGTACTCAGAAACTTTTCAGAAACCTATATACTCTTCTAAGAGAGGTGACTCAAATGACTATTCTCACCCTCATTAAAATTCTGTTAACCTTTAAATCTAAAATTGGTCCCCCTGTTTTTGGACTATGACACTTATCTTGGTCCCATGTCTATTTTGCTTTCATGTGGAACTTATCTTGGTTCATGATGATAATATTTCATTGAGTCTAAGAGTCTGCTGATTGTAAGATACACATTTATTTCACGTAATACTTAAAAAATAGGTGAATATTTAAATTGATGAAGCATAGTATAAGAACATCAGTGGTCGAACCCATCATTTGTGCTTGTTCATTCATTCCTTCAACAGTTATTCAGTATAAAATGATGTGCTAGTTTCTGTGGGGAGATACAAAGAGTCCCCATCAGCACTTAGCTGAGATTCAAGAAAATAAAGAAAAGAAATTGGAATTGGGTAAACTTGAGTTTGAGCCTCATTCTACCATTTTGTAGTTTTATGATCTTGGGACACTTAATTTCTCTGTGTCTCAGTCCTCATCTATAAAATGGGTTTAATAATACCCATCTTGTACTGCTGTTGTGAAGATTGGTAATGATATTTGAAAATCATCTAGCTTAGTGTCTGATATATAACGAACCCTTATTAGAGCAGGCACTCAATCAATTTTTGTAAATAGATTGATTTACAGGCATGTGACTAATATGCTCTGTTATAAGAGTGCATTACAACTGGGCATGACTTTTGATGTCTAAATTGCATTTCCCCAGCTCTGATTGTTTTATTCCATCTCCAGTGTAGATGAAGAACAACTGGACACCAACCCTTTGGTAATAATGTCTGAGGACAGAAGTGGACTCCCCACTACACACTGGTCTTGAAACTGTAGGAAAATAATGCATCAGCTTACCCATCTAAGGGTTAGACATTTGGGGGCCATTTCTTTCTAGTCCCATCTGGCTAACCACATGCCTTCTCCCACCTAACTGCAGTTACCCTCCTGGTTTTCAGTGTTGATAACAGGGCTGGATGCCACTGCTCTTGGACTTGTTGACCAGCTATGATTGTTTTCCTACCATGTTCCTAGTTTGCTTAACACCATACCATGCATTTTGGTCCCTGGCTGTTCTTTTTTTTTTTTTTTCCTCTTCATTTTGAGATCTGTAGGCTTTTTTTCTGGCATGAAGAAAGGAAGATGGGGGTGGGGCGATGCAATCAAATCCATATGTTTGCCATGTTGCATTTGCCCTGAAATAAGAAGAAAGCGTTGTTGGGAAAGAGCCTTTGGAGGACTTGGGGGCCACTTTCATAAGCCCTATATTGGCCTCTTCAGCCCATGCTGCCACTTGCCAGTTTTTGAGAAGATAAAAGTTCACATGGGGACGTTGTCCTCTTCTTTTTTCCTCTTTTTCGTTGCCTTTCACTGAGGCCACACAGTTCTTGCTGCCTGTGGCCTCACTACCTCACCAAGAGACCATTCCTGTGCTGAGAATTCTCGGTTGATGCCAGCACTCCAAACTCAAGCTAACTGGCCCCTCTGAACTCGTTAACTCCAAGGGCCTTTTTATTTCCTCCAAGCTCATGTCAGTTTACACATCTTATTTTTAAGCTCATTTCCTTTTTCTCCTCTCGGTCCTTTTTGTATATATTTTCAACAGATACTTATCCTTCACACATTTGCTGTCATGTGTTTGGGGTTCTGCAAGGCCTTGGGGGAATGTTTGGTTAAGGGACTCGTGCCTTTTCCCTGAGATCTGGAAGCTGAGTTCTCCGGTGCTTGCCAGGCTCAGGAGCGCCTCTCTGCAGCCTGTGGAACCGTCCTCCAGCTGACGGCACTTCTGCGCTCACATACCTCAGGGGCCATGCCAAGGGTCTGAATTCACAGAACCTGGGGCTTAGGCTGCAAGTTCTGCTGGATTCTACATTTGTGTACCAACGAGAAGAAGGCACTGCAACCAAGACTGCATCAAAACCCAAAGGAGCTCCTCACCCTCCAGTCTGAAGTTAAGAGATGTTGGGAAAAGCTCCTGGGGGCAAAGGCTACACACACGTGGAGTCTGCCAGGGAATCAGGAGATCACTCACAGAGACTGGTGCTGCCCTGCATGGCTTCATTCCTAAATGGCTCCCTTATGACTCACTTGAAGCTTTCTCTCTCCTTCTTGCTGTTTCTTGACACACAGTGGTGCTCACGTTGCATGTTTATCATCATGCGTTCCACCAGAATTCATCACATGCTGGGAAGGAGCAGAGTCTGTGTGGTGCCCAGGTGGGAACAAAAAGTGTATAAGCCCTTGGAGTGTTGCAGTAAGGCTGGGGAGACAAGACACAGCCACTCAGATAACAAGAGAGCAGTAGAGTTGGAAGAGCTCGGGCAGTGGAGACAGAGAAGTGGTGTCGGCCCCAGCACCTCCACATCGCTCTGTGGCTTTGGACCAGCGCTTTACCTCTGCAACCTTCAGCACTTTTCCCGAGAGTGGTTTTTTGGGAGGATTGCATGTAATAGTGTGTGTGAAGGCCCTTTATACACTACAAGGTGCTGCACAGGTTTTCGGTATTGCTGATTGTTACAGTAAAGCAGCAGTACCATGCAGAGGAGCCACGTTCTAGAATGTCACAGGGGAGGGATGGAGACATATGTCCATCAACAGAGCTCATTGCAGGCGTGGGGTCTGAGGAAGGAATGACTGGGTTGGAGAGATGGGGTGTGCTCCGGGGGGTACTTTTTGGCTGTCTCCCATGTAGCCTTGGCGTGCCAAAGCCTTTTCCCCCCTCACTCAGGTTATGTGTGAGCAGAATTAAATGGTGTTAATTTTGATAGCTTTTAAAGCTGCTTTTCTGGCCAAGTGCTGAGCCCGTGCTCCTCAATTCATGACTGCCATTTAGTGCCCAACACCAGAGGCTGAAATAGGTCCTGGGCATGGCACTGGATGGGAGACGTTTCTGAGCTAAGGGAGTGGACATTCTCCGAGCCAAAGGAGGTACACCATGAGGAGATTAGAGGGAGACAAGTGTTTTGACAAATCCCTAAAGAAAAGTTTTATGGTGCTCAGGATAATGTATCTTAATAGTTGGAAAAACAATTTGGAAGTTTTGCATTTTTACTCTGCCATAATTTTTAACATGACTCATATAGGCACAGGGTGATCTTCTGGGTCAAGATGAGGCAGTGGAGATTGTTCCTGTTTTATAGGAACAACAATTTATTTTTCCTCTCTCTCCTTCTCTTTGTGCATGATATACAGTTACCCCTTTTCTCTTATCTACTAATCATATTCTAGTAGTAGAAGAGGTGGATACATTTAGCAGCAGAAAGAGAGGGTTTGGAATTGGCAAAAGAGTTGAGGCAGTGGAAGGGATCAAAGACTCTCAAGACAGATAGACTATGAGTGGAAATGCAGATGGCCAGCTAACTAGATGTGGACCTTGGCCATGGGATTTCACTTCATTGAGGCTTGTTTTCCTCATCTGCAAATTAGGGGAATAATTGCTGACTCATAGGGTAGAGATCAAACCATCTATGTATGTAAAAGGCAGTGTAGGTGCTCAATAAATGTTCTTTTGCTTCCCCTGGTGGATAAGAGGGGAGTAAAGTTGGGAAAAGTCATCGAGAAGAGGTGCAGTGTCCAGTGACAGAACAAACAGGGTTATTTCTAAGATGAGAAATGCACTTTGAGTTTGAAAGAAAATCAACCACAGCGCCGCTGAGATTTCACCTGGATGGACACTGAGGGAGGAGCATGTGCTGCAGCAGCTCGGGATGCCTGGCGTGTGTCTTGGGGAAGAGCAGACAAAGCTTTTGAGGGCTGGGCCCTAACTCAGCATCCCTAGAGGTTCCACCAGGGCATCAGGCATTCTTCAAAAACATCAACACCAGCAGTGCCCTTGACCTTTCAGTGAAAGCTGTATTTTTTATCAAGTTGTGTCTTTAGCACCCTCTCAGCATAAAATAGAGCTGGTTGCTTGGCATGATGGTTGCACATCATTGTGTAGGCCTTTCTTTCCCCTTGGGAATATTAAAAAACACTGAAGAACAATGTTTTCGTCATACGGGAGAAAAGGTTTCTTTTTTTCTGCCACCCACACACATTATGGAATAGCAAAGTCAAAATAGTTCTTCAACCTCTTCTTATTCTAATCCCTGGCCTCTTTTCTTTTTGGAACAAAGTGGAGTAAGGAAGCTGCAGTAATTGTGCCAGAATCCCCTGCTTTAGAATTTTTAAAGCACTTTCATATGCTGTCTCAGTGGATATTTGTAACAACTTAATGAGATGAAGGTCATTTTCATTTAACAGGGACACCTACTTGCTGGGGGACCTTGAAGCAAGGCCATTCTATGAGAGCCATGCAGGTTGTTAACTGAATGGGGCACCTGGCCAGCGGGTGGAAGACGGGCTGTAACACCCCACTGGTGCCTTTCCTCATTCATACTAAAGGCGGGAGTGGCCCTGTCCTGGATAGGACTTTCTTGTGCTTAGGTTTTTCCACCTGTGGAATAGGATTAATTTTAGAATGTTTATGCCAGAAGGAGCATGTGTTTTTAAGTCCATATCCCCTTTCTTCTCAGCAGGGTTGGAAACTGGCACTATGATGATGATAATGGTGCTGCTAGCTAACCTTGCTGAGTAGTTACTATGCGCCAAGTGCCATGTCAAGCAATTCATATATATTAAGTTATCCAGCTCTTCTAACAGTCTTTTGATGTATGGTCTCTAACTGTGACTCTGCCTTGTTTTCGTGGTGATTTTGGACAGGTCTGGTCATGTCCTCAGCCTTAGGGCCTTAATCTGCAAAATGAGAGGTTTGTAACATATCAGGAACTTCTAACTCCCCTCACCCACTTTTCGGACTTTTTGAACTTTGTGTCATTTAGGAAAGAGGTGACACACTCAAATGGGTAATTGAGGATTAAGGACAATTCACAAGGGATGGGAAAGTACCCAGGATCAGCAACAGTGGGAGTGGTTAGCACCTCCAGGTGCAAAGGGGCCAGAGGAGAACCCTGAGAGAGCTGGGGCGGAAGCCAGCATGGGGGACAGGCCTCTGATGGGAGCGGAGACATCGCTGCCGGCACAGGGCTGGCGCAGGGCTTTGCTGCCAGTCATTTGGGGGAAATCAAGGCTCCACTGTCTTTACTCCCTGTTTTTGATGTCCTGATGGTGCCTCCCATTGGCAAACCCAGGAGCCAGAGATCCCAGGGGCCTGGTTGACACATTCCACTCAGGTCACCCTTTGGGGGCACAGACCAGGCTGGAGCTGGGTGAAGAGTGGGTCTGCAGCTCCACACAAACCACCTTCACAGCAGCACGTGTTTCATCCCCTAGACTCCCCTGGGAATTGTTTTTAAGTCAATATTATACAATATGATGTAGAAATGATTCTAAGTAAAAACATTTTATTTTAAATAAATATTAATGGATCTTGCATTATAAAAATCATTACATGCAATCTTTTGTAATATTCATTATACATAAAGACAAGTTTAAGTCCTTTTCCTTTTTCCACAAGGGGGGCACCCGTTGTTTATTTTACCACATTAAATTGTGCAAGAAAAAAATCATGTTCCCAAAATATCTTTTAGCAGAGTATGTCATCTTTGGTTTGGGTATTGATGCATATAAAAACTTAGATTAACATTTGTCATCATAATATAGCTTCAAAATAGACAAAAATACCCCCCACCTTTATGCCTGAAATTTGGTATGTTTGCACTTTGAGTTAGAAATGTAGCTGGTTTGTTATCTACTATGTATCCTTCATTGCCAAGGGATGAGCTGAAAGAGAAAGTTTTTAGGTTACACGTGCAAGGACTTCTCTGTATATTACATATGGTTGTTGAGGACAATCTAGCTCCCAATAAATGAAAAGCCAATTGGATACAATTGGATATAATAGTCATCCCCCTTAACATTGATTTTTGGTAGTGAGAATATCTTTATATGTCACATATGTCAATTTTGAGCAGTTACACATAATCTATGAATATGTGTGAATATCATTTAGAGGCAAATTCATTGAAATCTTTGCCGTTTTTATGCTCTGCATTAACATGTTTTATTTCACCGTCAGTATTTCTTAAGTTTCCATCTTTATTTAAAGATTGGTTGTGGATAGAAAATAAGCAGTATTTAAAAATGAACATGGAAACAGTGTGAACTGGCCAAAACAGCTAGGTGATAAATGATTGGGGCACTTGCGTGAGCATGTGTCTCCAATCACCATCTGATGTGGGCTTGGAAGCTCTCACGCTGCTCATTAATAAACAGAAAATGTCTAAATAATCACTTTCTGTATTACTTTTTTGCAAATAGAAATCAGAGCAGATGCTGTTACTGCCTTTTGTGGTGTGAAAGTGCCCCAGGGTCATAGGGTTTCATAAACCACTGAGTGGAGGATTCTATTTTAGTTGATCCTCAGGGTATCTTTCAGTTTTTCATTGACATAGAAAATGGGTCATAACACTTTTCAAACTGGAAGGCTCAAGTCTGCATTCTTATCTACTCCATTACCTAAGAAATGCATGTCATACTTAAGGAGTGGGCTTGGAATCAGGCAGCCCTGATTTGGAGCCCTGATTCTTCTCTTGTTAGCTGTGTGACCTTATACACATTACTCACCTTCTCTGAGCTGTGCTCATCTCATGCATAGAGGAAAGCTAGGCCTAAGAACCACCTTATGGGGTCATTGTGAGGATTTAGTCATCCAGTAAGCAAATGCTTATTAAATGGTTGCTATGTGCCAGGTACATTCTAGGTGCTGGGGGAACAACAGTGAACAAGGCAGAGAAGTCTCTGCTCTCATGAAGCTGACATTGTGAGATGGACAAAAACACAAATAAATGGAGAAGACAGTGTTAGGTGGGTAAGTATTACGAAGAAAAATGAATCAAGCTGGGAAGTATGGTGACGTTTGGGATGGGGTGATCATAGAAGGTCCTTCTGAGGAGGCGGTGTTGGAGCTGAGACTGAGGGAAGTGAGGATGTGAGTGTGAGGAGGTCTGAGTAACAGGTGCTCCAGGCAGAGGGCATAGCCAGAGCAAAGGCCCTGAGGCCAGGCAGATGTGGTGCGCTTGAGCCACGGTAAGGGGCCAGTGAGCTGGAGCAAAGCTGAGGAGGGGGATGGCAGGGAGAAATGTAGCCGGACTAATTTCAATGGGGTGAGGAAGATGCAGCCAGGCCAAATAGTACCTCGTAGGCCATGAAAACAGTTTTGGCTTTTATTGTACATGACATATAGTCATGAAGTTATCTTGAGCAGAGGAGTAACAAATCTGAGAGGCATTTAAAGGGATTCTTCTGGCTTCTGTTTAACAAAGAAATTGCAGGGGCCTTGGTGATGTGTCCCAGGAGGCAGAGGACAGCAGTGGGGCCAGAGTGTGTGTGGTGGAGCTGGTGAGATATGGTTGGGTTGTTTTATTTTTGACAGTAGAGTCTCCAGGATTTGCTATGGATTGGCTGTTTGATGTGATAAACAGTGTCAGCGATCATTCCTTTCTTGTTTTGGTCCTGAGCACCTGGACTGTGGTCCTGCATACTGAAATTTGGAAGACTGGGGAGGACAGTCAACGTGTGGCAGAGAAATCAAGAGTTCCATTGTGGACGCATTGAACTTGAACAAGTGTCCTGTAGGTGGTGGAATCGTGACACTGGAAACCGACAAGCTGGAAGACTGAATCACTTTGCTTTTCTATGGTTCCATCCCACAAACTGGAGAGGAATCGCGTCGCTGGGAGTGAGGCTTCTTGAGTCTTTCAGAGTCCCTGAGAATCTGAAGCCATTGCTGTTAACTCTTGTAAGGCCTTCCTGAAAGGCACTCCTCTTGCATTGTGGGGTGGTAAGGGAGTTAACAGCAGGGGCTTTTGGACCTCAGCAGATTAGTTTCAATATTGGTTCTGCAACCTAATGGCTTCATCAATGTTGGTGAGATATTTAATCTTTAAAGTTCCCATTCCCTCATCAATTAAATGGGGGTATAATGCTGACTTCTAGGACTGCCACACAGATTTGTGAAGGTTTTGCTTGCCTGAGAGGGCGAGGAGGCTGAAATCCACACCATACCCTGCTGCCTAGCCGTAGGCCCTGATGTGGGGCTGTGTATTCCCCGAGGAAGGAACCTTTTCACTCATATAAGGACTCCATTTGTTGGCCAAGCCCTGTGTTCTCTCATGGGATTCTGGTGAGGATGGTAAGGGATAAGGCATGCAGAGCATTCCCCAGAGTACCTGGAAGGAAGTGGACACTCAGAAATAGGGCCCTTTTATTTTGAGATCTGTCTCTTCTTCTGGCCTGGGGGGCATGGCTGTTAACCAAAGTCCACCCACCTGCCGAAGGCAGTGTGCAAAGGAGTGGAAAGATCCCGGTTCAAAACTTGCTTTCAGTGTCTCTGCTGGGTTCTGAAGAGGATCCTGCCAGCGCTCTGACTTCTGGAGCTTAGTTTCTTCCTGCCTTGTCTTTCCTGCTCTCTCACTTTCCAGGCTCTGACTTCTGCTCTGGCTGTCTAGCTGACCATGGGCTTGGCTCTCCATCATCCCTGGTCTTCTGTCCTGGTCTCCTGCTTGCTCCTCTGAACACATCTGCTGCCTGCGGGCCTGTGAGCTTCTGCGTCAGCCCAGCCAACTCTGTCCGCTGGTCCTGACCCTGCATCCCATCACCTGGCCCAGCACCTTCCTCTGCTTTGAACACAGGTCTTTATTTGGAAACCTTATAAAGTAGAGGACTTGGGAGGGCAGAGAGAGAACACTTGACAGAAGTGGCACAAGAGTGTTTCACAGATGTAGGATTCTGTGACGCCCGGTGTTTTTTCCCTCTGGAACTTCTGAACAGCTGTTCCATCAGCTGGTGTCTGTGCTGTCCCCTGATGCCAGGACTTGAGCTGGGCTCCATGCTCTCAGCCCCAAGGTCCTGAACCTAGCCCTTTCTTCACTCTGCTTTCTGAATTTGCCCCATGTCAGCAAAATTTTCTTTTCAGAAGGAGGCCCTCTCTTGGTCTCTCTGGAGGGTAAGAACTCAGAGCCTCCTGGCCCTCTTTGTTGATCTCTGTCTGCTGGCCTGTGCCCATCAGGGAGAGGCAGGCTGGGCCCTGCTGTGGGCTTTGGCAGAGGGGTGACAGCTCAGCCATTCCCCACCAGGGGACCTACCCACAGGGAGGCGTTCAGGTCCTGGATTGCCAGGCCGATGATCAGAAGTCGGAGCTGGGAGCTGGCATAGCGAAAGTCCAGTGTCCTTTCTCATGGTCACGTCTGTACTTACTGGAGAGAAGGGGCATGTGCTTCAGGTCCTGGGCTGTGGGTCCTGAGAGAAGAAGCTGATTAGCACCATTCTTTAATGAATATAAACCACCCATACAGAGAATGCTTGAAATCCCTTTTGACATAGAGTCTCTTCCTGGGTTTCTTTTCCAGCAACCTTTGTGCATCCCACCCAGGAAGGTAAGTGGGGGTGGGTGGTGGGTGGCAAACACTCCCTAGGAATGGGGGTGGAGAGGGGGATCGAGGGGATAAGACAGGGGAAATTCCCATTAGCCAGGAAGGAAAAATAAGCTTTTCCACTGAGGCCAGGTTGTTATAAGGAGAGAAATGGAAGGGTGTAGGGGGTTGGGGGTGAGAGGTCATTATTCTGGCCCTCCCTACCTTGGGGTCAAACTTTTCTGGAGTAGGAGTGGAAGGTTAGGAAATTACAAGTCTTTAGGGAAACCCAGCATCCAGCATGATGCTAGAGTGCCATGGGGCTGCCAGGCAGCTGCTTAAGAATGGCCAAGGGACGTGGCTCAGGAAAGTGAAATCGTGCCCCCAAAGCCTGCAGCCCACAAAGAGGGTCTGAAGATCCAGAGCTTCTTGTGAACGAGCCCACCTGAAGAGGCTGGGGCTGGGACACACAACAGATGCCCACACAATACTGGGGCCAGCCCGACCCAGCTCAGCCACTGAGCACTAGAGACCAGTGCCAGGCTCCACGGTCTAGACCAGGAAGTTCCCAGGGTCAGCCTTGGGGCCGGAAGCTCCCTCCCTTCTTCCATTTAAGGATGACACACTTTCTCCTCACCTAGACACCACCTGGTAAAGGGGATGGCGGTGGGGAGACTCCTGAGCTGGGAGAGACCGTTCTGATGGGGAACTTGAACTGTGAATTGACTGAATATTTATATCAAAGAGACTGCTTGTAAAAACCTGAAAAGACTAGTCTCCTGTAATTGTTATGCACATGTGAATCTAACCTTAATCCTAACACTAATTTTTGACTTACCTTGTAAGGTTTTGCAAGCATTAACAGATCCTATGTGTAAAGCACTGAACCCAGAGCTTGCAAGTGGTACATGCTGGATGAATGTCCACTTTCTCCCCTTGCTGGCCCCTTATCAGCCGTAGTCCACTCACATTATTTCCAAGGGCTGAGAGTGCAGGAAAAGGACACTGGTAGTTAAGAAGGCAAATCCTCCTTGGCCCAGCTCATGGTTTCACCAAGGAGTTACCTTTGCTGGCTTGTCTGGCTTTTGTAGCTGGGAATTTCCAGTTTCTCTTCCAGAAAGCCAACCATTGTGAACTTTAATTAAAAGCTCAGAACTTTCTCGTCGACATCTGTGCATCAGCTCACCATGCAGTTAAGGGATCCTGAGCCTGTTTGCCTTTAATTCTTCTCCTGAGGGGCCGGGAAAGCCTGACAACTTTTTGTAAGCCCAGGAAGGAAGGTGCTGGGCCTGTCATCGTGTCAGGCTGCTGTTGGCTTGGCAGGAGTTGAGAGCAGAAGCTGCCCCCTCCGGCGCCCCGGAACATGCCCTGCTGGCACGCCTGCCCCACGGTAATCATCTCCTGTGCTGCTTCTGTTCTGAGTGGGCGGACAGCACAGGCATCATCAGCCTCCATCAGTGCCCTGGGCTGCCCTGCTAATGCCCACCTGGCCTTTCAGGGCTGGCTGCCTTGTTCAGGAAGACTTGCCTTTTGTTAGCCTGGCCTTCTGTGCTTCATTCAGGCGGAAACTCCCCTTTCAGGTCTGCTGACGCCCTGGGCCTGAGTCATAAGCAGGCCTGATGTGGATTAAATGCTGTCTGGTTTGAAGGCAACAGAACGGACAAGATGATCTCCAGGGAATCTATGGGCCCGATTATAGGACATGTGGCGTCTTTTTAAAACCATTTTAAAATCAAAGTAAAATATACATACAGAAAAGTGTATCTACAAGAAATATAAAGCTTGCTGAACTTTTGCAAACTGAACACACCCATACTACCAGACTCAGATCAAGGACAAACGCTATCATCACTTCTTCCCTTACAGTATCCTAGTTGGGTATAATTTGTCAGATTGACTCCTTAAGCATCAGTCCAGGAGGGAAAGATCTATAGATTACATGGGTTAAGAAAGTGGTCAGAGAAATCTTATGTCTCTGAATGGCTGACTGCCTCAGAGGGGATGCTGTGGTGGTCTGGCTTCAGAGCTAGAAAAAAGCATGAAAGCACGCTAGGGGGTGGGGGTGGATGAATCGCTATGTGTGGCCTTTCTCCAATTTAGCACATCTGCCCTGAGCGTGTCCCCTGCCCATCCATTTCCTTTCCTTCTCTAAATTCCTCCTAGAAGTCAGTATGATGTGGAGGTTAAGAGCTGGAATTTCAAGGTTGACTCACTTCAGATTTGAATCTTGTCTTTGCATTTAACTAGCTGTGTGACCTTGGGTGAATAATTTGTACAAATTTCTTTATCTATAGTTTGAGGATAATAACTACCACCTCATAGAGTTGTGAGGACTGAAAAACTAAGATGTATTTAACATCTTCTGGAAACAGAGGTTGGCAGAGAATTAGACCTCCATAAACCCCAGGCACCACTCGTGCTGCTATCCTGGCAGGGGCACTAGACACCGAGGGGTCGGGTGGCAAAATACCAAGTTCTTACTCTGCCCTTCACTGGCCCTGTGACCTTGGACAAGTCTGTTTATCCAGGGAGTTTCCATGGTCTCACCTGGAAAGGCTGTTGTGAGAATTAAAAGAGGCTGAACAAGACCGTCAAGATGAAAGGGCTGGACAGTTTGTGCTGGTCCATCTGCTCTCCTCCGGCCTTCTCTCTTCTCCACTCTTCTTCCAGGGCTGGTGGTGGGGGTGGTGGGGACTGGGGGAGAGGGTAAGATGAGCGCCCGTGAAAAGACATGTGACACTGTCACCTCATGATGGGAAATGAGAACTGGGGTGCTGTCCCTTCTTTCATTCCCAACATTGGTTGTTTGTTTTTTACCTTTTATTTTCATGAGCAGTTTGACTAAATGTTTATCTACTCTACTGATCCTTTCAAACCATCAGCTTTTGTTTTCACTGACTCTATCATTTTCCTGTTTTCAGTTTCATTGATTACTGCTCCCCTTTTAGTCTTCTTTCCTTCTACTCGCTTTGGATTGAATTTGCTCTTCTTTTTCTAGTTAAAGTGTAAGCTTAGATTATTGACTCAAACTTTCTCATTTTAGTACAAATATTCGATGCTTTGAATTTCTAAATGTTGCTTTAATGCAATCTTGTAGTTTTTGATATGTTGTGTTTTCATCTTTACTCAACTGAAATATTTTCTAATTTTCTTTATGATTTCTTCTTTGACCCATGGGTTACTTAAAAGGGTACTGTTTATTTGCCAAGTATTTGTGGATTTTTTTTCCCAGATGTCTTTCTGCTGTTGATGCCTAGTTATTTGTGGTCAGGGAACAAAGTTTTTATGATTAAAATGAAAAAATTTGTTAGCTTTGCTTTGTGACTCAGAATATGGTTTATCTTGGTGTATGCGTATTGAAAAGAATGGGTTTCCCGCTGTTTTGGTGGAGTGTTCTGTGAATGCCAGTTAGGTTCCATTGGTTTTCAGTACCTTCTATGTCCTTAGGGATTTTCTGTCCACTTGTTCCTCTCTGTTATTGAGAGAGGTGTTGAAATCTCTGACTTACACGGGAGGATTTGTCTTTTCAGTGTTACTCTTTTTTTTGGTATGTATTTTGATGTATGCAGCTGATATATGCATTTTAACATGTGCATTTAGGATTATTAGATCTTCTTAATGAATTGTGCATTTTATCATTATTTCATGTCTCTATCCCTGGTAATGTTTTTGTTCTGAAGGCTACTTTGTCCCAGCTTTCTTTTGGTTCCTGTTTGCATATATTTTTCCATTCCTTTACTTTTATTCTTTATATGCCTTTATATTTAAAGTGGGATTTTTGTACATTTACGTTTAATGTTATCATTAATGTGTTTGTATTTTAAATCTACCATGTTACTATTTGTTTTCTTTTCTTTCTGTGTTCTTTGTTCCTGTTTTTCTTCTTTTTGTGTCTTCTTTTGAAATGAGTATATTTTATGATTCTATTTTGTCTCCAATATTGGCTTATTAGGTATACCCATTTTAAAACATAGTGATTGCTCTAGGGTTTATAAAATATAACTTTAACTTATCACATTCTACTTGCAACCACTATTATACCACTTCACACACAGGGTAAGAACCTTACAAACTTCATTCTCCCCCTTTCCTATCTTTTGTGCTAGTCTTGTCATATATTTTATTTCTGCATATGTTATAAACTCCATAATATGCAGTTACTGTTTTTGCTTAAGACCAATGTTTCCAAACTTTTTTTTCCATTATTGCCTCCCTAAGGCACCTTTTTAGACATTTTTTTCCTCCCTCTTCTCCCATGAAATTTTAATATTGCAGATACACTGTGGTATCTGTTTATGTTTTGTGGCCCTTTGGCCACAAAAATTGCTGTAATAAGTAAAAGTTTTTGGCTTCCAAAGAACTAGTTTTATCCCCCTTGGGGGCAAGATTGCATGTAGTATTCTGGGTTGATTTGTTTTTTATTCTTTCCATACTTTAAAGTTGTCACTCTATTATCTTTTGGTTTGCATAGTTTCTGCCAGGAAATTGGCTGTAAATCTTAACTTTGTTCCTTTGAATACAACATCCTCTGTTCTTCTCTCCAACCTCCAACCCCAGCTTAATGAAAGGTTTTCTCTTTCTCTTTGGTTTTCAGAGTTTGATTATGATGTGTCTAGGCATTTAAGGTTTTTATTTTTTACTTTTATGTTTATTCTGCTTGGGATCCTCTGGAGTTCTTGAATCTGTGTTTTGTTGTTTTTGATTAATTTTGGAAAATTTTTAGCCATAATCCATTTAAATACTTCATTTTTGTTCTGTTTCTCTTAATCCTTCTGGGACTTCAATTACATGTATGATAGACCCTTTGATTTTGTCTTACAGCCCTCGATTGCTAGGTTCTTTTTTCTTCTTTGCTCTTTTTTTCTCTGTTTTAGCTTGGACAATATTTATTGACTTATATTCAAGTTTATTGAGTTTTTCCTGGCTGTGTTCAATCTCCTGCTAAGGCACTTAAATGAAGATTTTTCATATCTGATATCGATAATTGTTTTTTTTCCTAGCAGTCCCGTTTTGCATTTTTGCATTTCTGTCTCTGAAAATTCCCAGTTTTCTCATGCATGTCGTCCACCTTTTGCACTAGATTTTTCGTTAATCTATTAACTATAATTATTTTAAAGCCCCTCCCTGTATGAGAATTTTGGCATCTAGATTGACTTTGATTTTGTTGATTTCCTTATTTCCTGAATGTGGGTTTTTTATTTTTCAACGTATCTCAAAATTTTTATTGAATTCTGGACACTGTGTATGACAAGATAGAAGAAGCTGAGATAAATGGCATTAACACCTGGGAATGGGCTTATGCCTGTTCTGTTGGGCCGTTTGTGAGGGGAGTGGAGTCAGTCTAGTTACGGGTTGAGCTGGGGATGGATTTTGTTTTGGTAGAGTCACCTTCAGTGTACCGCAGATCCCAAATCCCTTTGGCAGTGGGATGCTATTTCCAGCACAGCACTCGAGTGCTGAATATTTGTCCTCATTGTTCCCTTTCCATCTCCAGCTCTCAGCAGTACTTGGCTATAGGGAGCTCTCTTTCCTGCTTTTCTGCCAGTAGCAGACTGCAGATCCTTGTTACTTGATGTTTAAGGCTTTTGATTCGACTGCAAGGTGATCCTGCAATACAAGTGGGCTTTCATGCCTGTGTGCAACTAAGGGAGCTCTCTGCAGCTTCCTATGATGCCCTGGTCCTTCTCATGAATACCAGGTGCCGGTCATTGAATAGGACCTTGTGCATGAGTGCAACCTCTTTTTACATCTGGAGCTCCTAGTTATTCTAATCTGTCATGCTTACCTATACTCAGCCTTCCAGAATTAAAAATATATATATAGTTATTTCTTCTTACTTACTTTTATGGTGACTGCTTTCCTCCCGTGCTATGCTAAATGTGAAACTCTTTGTATTCCTATCTTTCCTTGGAGGGACTTGTCATTAAAAAAGAAACATTCAGTTTACATGGTCACCTTGCAACCTCCACTCTCTGACCGGTTTAAGAAAAGGCTTGGACAGATTATCCAGATTCCTCTTATTGTTTTGGTAAAAGCTACATTTTCTTGTAGTTGTCTACATTCAAAATGGGAGTAGCACCTCTGGTAGTGGAAAAAATAGATTCTACTCACTGTTCTCCATATTGCTTGGTCCTTTCATCCAAGAAGGGGCTGAGCTCCATTTCCATTCTGTGTTTATGTCAGAGGCTCTTGAGAAATGAAATATACTGCTCCACTGTGGACTGTTTTTTCTCATCAGGGGTCCATAACCAATATTTATTTAAGGGAAAATCCCCTTTTAGAGGCTTAGTGTGATAATTTACTAACTTTATGAACTGGGGAACAAAAAGATATGGCATGGTAAATTTTCTTTGTAAAAGAAATAATTTCTTTAGTTATAAAAGTAGTTCATTAACAAAATACAGTGTTTAAAGTGCAGAAAGAAAAGCAATATAGAAATAAAAATATAATCCCATAATCCCGTCAGCTAAAGAAACCACTACTAATATTTTATCATGTTTTCTTTTGGTCATTTTCCTATGTTTATGTTGGTTTGTATATATAAGTATACTGCCCAAGTATATAATTTGTGTGTTTTGTGTTTAAATAAGTTACTTCCAAAAAAGGTGTGCTTCTCTCTGGGTTGAGTTCCATGGCACTCATGAAATGATGTCTTATTCATGTTTGTCTGATAAAGATGCCAGAATTTATGGCATATCTTTAATTTGCTGTTGGGGCTGGATTTCTTCTCACAGCTATTTCACACAAACAGCCAGGACAGGTGTGTATATGTGACTCCATTGGAATGTAATTCATTTCAGAAAAGACCAGTGGTTGATTCCTTGTGCTGAGGTCCCCCTCTCCC
Source organism: Manis pentadactyla (assembly GCF_030020395.1). Lineage (NCBI taxonomy): Eukaryota > Metazoa > Chordata > Mammalia > Pholidota > Manidae > Manis > Manis pentadactyla. Next base: position 63,559,859 of record NC_080032.1, on the reverse strand, counting down.
CACTTCACTTCTCTTCTCTCTCATTTATGCTGACTCATTGTCAGGTTTAGAATAAACAGAAATGAGGAAGGTTCATGATGTTCTTAATATGTGTTATATTTTCTTTCTTTTCCAGAAAGTACTTTGGAGAAAAAATCGGTCTGTATTTTGCCTGGCTGGGACTATATACATCATTCCTCATTCCATCTTCTGTAATTGGGGTGATTGTGTTTCTTTATGGATGTGCAACAATTGAAGAAGATATTCCCAGGTGAGATAGTTTTAAAGAAATAGACTTGGGTCCCATATGTTAGTAGTTTGGAGTCTTATTCCAGTTGTAAGTACATTTTGCTTGCACACCTTCTTCCAAACTCCTCACCCTTTATCCTTCTTCCTTTACCACACAGGTAACTTCTGTCCAGAGACAAATCTGGGAGCTATGGATTCTGGGCATGGCTTCAGAGCTGTGCTGGGTGTGGCCCACTTCCTTTCCTGGTCAAGCTCTCCTCCAGGGTCAGGGTCTGATGTGCACAGGTGGATAACGCCTGATGAACAGACCATGCCTGACATGCTCGGTGGTGGTTGCTAGAGAGCTGGGCCTCAGGCTGGTCAAAACTGGAAAGCTCCATACAAACTATAGAGAACCAGCACCAGTGTAGTGGGTCGGGTGTCAGTGTGCTGATTTACATCAGCACTTAGAACTTGTGCCCTGGTTCCCCACATGGGAGTACATGTGACAGTGACCACTATAGCTGGAAATGACCACTGTCTATACCTGCTGGAAAGATATTTATCTACGCACATGTATATTTATTTATGTAAAATGTGATTGTCATCATTGCAGATGTATCATATTGCCTGTTGGGGTGGGTGATGTTTTACAAACTATGGATAGCAGCCCATAAGTACACTATGGAACTCGTTTAATGGTGATCTTTTAAGTGAACTAGATGGGATAGAATTGAGTGAAATATACTATTAGTATTCATGATAAGAAGGAAGTGTAAGTATTATTTCATGAGATTTTATTTAGTTACATAAGTCTTTATGGGGAGAGGGTATGTGTGTATTTTCATATTGAAATCCACTGTAAAAGTTTTTTTTTAAATTGTAGGTCTCGGTCTAAAAGGTTTGAAATTGGCTGTTACACAATTGAAATTTTGGTTGGTGTTTCAGACTTAGGGTAGGGTGGAGCAAATCAAGAAGGTGTAAATAATAGAAAAAATTAAGCATATCCTGAAGACTTTTTTTAAAGAACTACACTTTAATCACAATTATATATCCACTAAAAGTCCAAGCTCTATGGGCCTGATAAAAACTCACAAGCTATTGCTCCTCATCAACAAAGGAATAGTCTCTCAATCCCAATACTGAATCTAAACAAATTCAGACTTTTTCAGGATCTCTGTCAGCCACCCCTAGCATTATTAAAATTTTGCCCTGTTTCTGGGATTATTTCTAATTTTGGCATTAAGCCTGGAATTTACCATCTATGTGTCATTTAAAAAATACTTCTATTTTGAAAACATGCTAGATCCGCAGGAAGTTGCAAAGATAGTATAGAGGGATCCAGTGTACCCTTCAACCCTTCATCCAGTTTCTCCCAATGGTTATGTCTGATATAACTCAAGTATAATAACAAAACCAGAAAGTTTACATTATATGAAACTTTAAATGGTACCTTTTATCATCAATAACTTTGCTATGTGGGATATAAGGATCACTTGTGAGTAATAATTCCATATGTGCACGATATATCTCCAGAACTTTCCTCTACTTACCAAGTGATTGTTGGTTCTTTTGTTAGGCATTTGCTTACACGGGTAGGAAAGACTAGGGCATTTACAAAAGCTGATTAATATAAACCATATTGAAAAGAAGTTGGTTACTTTAGGCTTGAGACCTCAGTAGTGGGGTTCTGTCTGAATTTCATGAATAATTGCCTCATAGCACCTTCTCCCTTTGTGTTAACCTGGCCTGGCCCTGTATCATCGAGCTGTGAGCTATGACTCGTGCACTGAGAATGCTGCTCATTCTGGGGTTCTGGTTCAACTGATTGTCAGGCCATCTGTCCACTTTCTTATGCTTTCTAGAGAAAATGGTAGATTGAAGTATTATACCGTTAGATTTATAGCCACAGGTACTTCTAACTAATAATCTGTGGATTAGGCAGCCAGTGAACACCCTAGATAAGACTACAGTTCTAGCTAAGCTCCCCTATCTTTAAGCTTGTCTGGCGGCAGCCTCTGTCAGAGAATACAGTCATTTTAGCGTCATCCTGAGGCAGAATTTCTCCAGAATTCTGTTCAAACTCCTTGCATCAAACAAACAAACAAATAGAACCCCATGCATATAAAGCATTCTGACGTCAAAGTTAAATGATTTGGGGAGTATCCATGCTGCCACACTGATGATTGTTTTCTAATTTGAATGCCAATAATTTACACAGTGCTTAAGTTCCAAAGTGCTTTGTGCCAAGTTGGCTGCTCATACTTTCTTCATTCCTTACCCTTTAGCAATGATGGGGGCTGCTTAGCATAGGCTGACTAGGATTATCCCTCCCTGCATCTGTGTGCAAAAACCAGCCTGAACAACAAAGTGACATCCCTCATATATGCACTTGAGGGGCAGCATGGAGGAGCTTAGACGTTCAGACTCAGCTGAGAAGCACAGCCTGTTACTAGAATCTATACAGACCAGTAGGTTTCTGTATGAACCTAAGAGGGTACTGTCCTCTCTGAAAGGAGCACCTCCTTCTCAACTACATAGTGAACTCTTGTCCGACCCAAGAGACTTAAACCTTGCTCTCCAGTTTCCAGTAAGGACATGGTGAAACCAGCATGGCTGAACTTAACTATTGAGAAATTACTTTTTAGTATCGGTGATGTTTATTGAGTCACTGCTATTGACACTTGCCAATGGAGAGCTTAGCAGCGAGTCAGTGGAGAAACTAAGATTTATCCTCAGGGAGCTGGACTTTCCATTCTCTCACACAGAAAGCCTTTCCCTGCTGTGGATTTAAAAGCTCATTAAAGACAAGCCTGAAAGTGGGACTTGACAGACAGTGACAGCCGTCAGTAAAGCCTTTCAATTTCTTAATGAAGGGGTCCTGGACCCAGGCGTCCCTTTGCCTCTGGGTTCACCGGAGCACTTGCTGTGGCACACAGGGCTGGCACTGGCCTCCTACTTGTCTGCCATGCTCTGTAGCGCCCTCTGCTGCCTCTTTCCAGAGAAAACACAGCTGTGGCTCCGGGCCTAGGATCTCCTGCCTCCCCATCCCTGTGTCTCCAGCTGCTCTGTGAGAAGAGCCAATGCTTCATTATCATGAAATCTGGAGTTCTCCACCCTTTGCCCCTAAACAATGAGCTTAACCATCTCTCCACTCCCCAGGAGGCATATTACACACCAGACGGATGAGTTCATCCATTTTCCTACCAATGTGTGGTGTGGAGGGATATTGGGAAAGCCAGTTAGGGCTGTAGCTCTTTGGTTCTTGTTTGCAGGCATTCATATGAGTGGACATTTATTGGATCCAGCTATTCACCTAATGAGTGAATGGAATTTCATATATATTCATCAGTTCCCTTAAATAGAAATGTATGGAGAATTGGTGGAAATAGAGGTGATGATTACCCGACTCATTCTTCTCTCTGCAACTATCAAAGAATCTAGAATTTGGAAGAATTTGCCTTATTCCTTCATGCTCCCTAATCCCATCTCATGGTTATGACACTTACTATTAGGTTGATGTTATTAATCCACTCTACAAATGGCCATGCAGCTCATACACTCAGAGAAGGGCTTCCAACCCAGATCTGATTCTGTTCTTCTTCACAAGGCTTCTCCTTCTAGAAGTAAGGGCTTGTGTGGGTGATGCAGCCACCCACTTGTGTTTGTTTCTCCTGTGACCAACCTTGCACATTTGTAGGACAGCCAGTTGGGTTGAAGCCAGTCTGTTCTTTAATGACGATGACCAAATCTAAATTTCAGGCGATTCATTCACCACTGCGGTTGCTGCCACTGACCACACAGGCTCAGTGCGTTTTGAAAGGACTTAATAGGGCATCACTCAATATGTAACATCTCTGACACACGGTCACTGACCTTCTTTTGGGACCCTTCTAGTGACAGGGAGGCTCTATACCTCAGAAGGTGGCCCAGCCATTTTTTTGGATAAACTGCAAGAATAACACTGTCAGAATGAGGAATCCAGTTCCATCTTCTTTAACACACCTCACTCGTGGAGTTGATAGCTCGGCCATGGATTTGGAAGTGGGAGATGTTCTGGGGGTGATTTGCTTGGAGTGGATCCTGTCTGAGGCCATGTGACCCAGCAGCCTGTGTCTCCTGCAGCAAGGAGATGTGTGACCAGCAGAATGCCTTCACCATGTGTCCCCTGTGTGACAAGTCCTGTGATTACTGGAACCTCAGCTCAGCCTGTGGTACAGCGCGGGCCAGCCACCTGTTTGACAACCCTGCCACGGTCTTCTTCTCCATCTTCATGGCTCTGTGGGGTAGGTTGCCGTCATGAGCCTTGCTTCTATGGGAGGTACCTTCAAATGTGCACAGCGACAAGTCCTAAAGTCCATATCCTTCAGTTTACTTTCTTTTGATTTTGGTCCTTACATCTCAAGAAGTAGTTTGGGGACAATAGATTTCTCTCCTTTACTCATATATGTGACTAGAAGTAGGAATATCCTCAGTGGCTTTATGTATATTAAAGAGATATAGTAATGCTAGTCTTGTATTAATCTCATGTTTTAATTTATTTAGAATTTTGAATCAGTGCATGTTTTGAAAACCCCTAGCACCTCTAGGTGCATCTACAAAGGCATGTAAAGTCATAGATATCAGCCAGTAAAAGGCTTAGAGTGGTGGAGAAACCACCGTCTGGTCATAGAGTTAGCCGGCAGCAAAGGTGGTTCCCGACCTGGCCTGACCCCAGGCCTAGTGCAGTTTCCAGGGCACCACGAGCATGGACTGCGGAGGCTATGCTTAATGCCGGAGTGATGTTTCCAGTATTCGCACCAAAGGGATTTGTGAGGGAAAAAATAGTTCCTTCCCTTTCCACTTTCCTCCTCCTCCCTCACACCCAGAGCATCAGGATAATACACTTTCCCTGGGCCACGGCCATTGAGGGCACACGCATGCGCCTGCATGCACGCTCACGTGCACACACACACGCACACACTTCTCTTCTCACAAACTGGAATAACGACCCCGCGGTAAATGAACATTTCCATGAACACACACCCACGTGCATTACAAAAGGAATCCAGTCACCATGTTTCAGCCCATCTTGAGCAGCCACCTGCTTTTTACTTTTTCCTCATCACTGGATGTCTGGACCCTTAGCTTTTCCACTGGATCACAGGCCGGCAGGGTCACGATCCTGCCTGATGTATCACTGACTCCATGAGGCCTGGAGGACAGGCAAGGGTGGGGCCGTGAGTCACGCATCCCTGAAGTGTGAGCAGGACCGAGGGAGAGGTCTGTGCTCAGCCGCGTTGGGGGAATTGAGCACAGCCTTCTGCCACTCCCTGTAGGGACCTCTGCTTGGGTGGACATAGAGCCAGATTGGAAAGGTTCACGTCACTAGGCCACCAAGGATACTTGCCAGTGCGCTCTCTTCCCCATTCCCAGGGACAACAGCTGCTCCCCAGGCACACGGGCAGTAGTCAGCGCACAGATGGAGGGCCTGGGAGTAGGAGGAAATGGCACTGTGAGCAGATAGCCCTGCAGTGGTTCACAGGGAGGGTCAGTGTAACAAACTGCAATTGAAGCTTATTACCTGGGGAGTTCTGCATCTCCTCATTAAGTGGGGGCATCTTATAGCTGCCCCCAAATCCACTTGAACTGGTTTGGAACCCAGAATACCCATTCATTTTTTAAATATATTGCAACCCTCATTCTCATTAATTTGTCTTGCAGATATCACCATTACTGAGTGACTGAAGCTTAATGACACCGAATTCAGGGCCCCTTTAGAATATTCCCAGGGTGCATAACTCCTTGTTGTTGACAAACTTGGTTTTCAATTGTACTTTCCCACTTGCAAGCCCCCGAAACTGCCTCTCTTGGTCCTCAGTAGCTATAATTAGCAGATAGCTCCCACCCTCTCTGAGATCCACAATAATTTACTCCCCCAACCCGTCTCTCTCTCTGCCTCTCATGTAGCTGCTCAGGGAAAGCTAAAAGGGTGGGTTCATGTCAGAGCCTCCTGGCATAGGGTAGGGTTCGGTTTTGTTTTTTTAACAGGCTTGCTGTGTTTTATGTGATTGTGTGTTTGGTTACAGCAGTCAGGAGCCCCTCGGGCATGATTGCCTACAAATTACAATTAAAAATTACAGTAATGCCTCTCATTACCATGATTATTATGATCAGTGTTGCTGTGCTGGGTGGGCCCAGCCCAAGCCTGCCAGGAAAAGGCTGGGAAGAAGAAGTGGTTCTCTGCAGAGGCTCAGGCTGTTGGTGGAGCGGGATGGGGTTGCTGAGACCCGGGGGCACATGGCGAGAACCAGTCAGTAGGACCTGGGTGTGCTGGGCTCTTCAGGCCCAGCCTCAGGGCTCTGACCTCAGACTCTAGGGAACTTTGTAAAGAGAGGGAAGCCCTGTTGAAAAAGAAAGTAAAGAGACAGGCTTTCTGAACTCTTTCCTAGATAGACATGAAGGACACTGATTTAGGGGTCAGGCAGTCTAAAATGTGTCTCTGTCCTGCCCCTTACCAGCTGTGCATCCCAGAGATGTCAGTGTGAAGCTAGCTCTGTGTGTGTGTCACAGACCAAGCTGCCAGGTGACCCAGCACGTGACTCTTAACCTTTGGGCATCGGTGCCCTCATCTGTACAAGGGGAGAAGTAATACCTGCCCCACAGTGTTCTGGTGGCAGGTGCATGAGAAGTGAGCAAAGCTCTTGGCAGAGTGCCTGGCAGCTGATGCACCCGGAGCTGTGAGCTGCTCACCCCCGTTAGGACTTGTCCTCCCCTGTCCTTGTGACTTCTCTTCAGTGGCTCATGCCCCTGTCACCTGCTCCCAGTCTGACTTCTCTCCTTCATGGAGGCTGCAGTTGGGAAGCACCCATATGCAGAGCCCTCCCTGGCCCCGAGATGAGCGTAGGAAAGAGAGGATGCCCTCCTGTTCTCAGAGCATCCCCAGGCCAATGACAGTGTCTGGGTGTCAGGATGCACCCACATGAAGAGGCCTCATGTCCAAGGGAGATAACTACGAATCAGCACACCAGATGGTGGCACCATGTAAAACAAATAGAGTTTTAAGCAACTGTGCCCTCAGCCAATCTGTTCGTCTTTGTTAGGCTCATTTCTATGTGTGCCTGAGGTAAACAGAGGCAGCTAAGAGCCAAGGAAGAGTTTATGGGCTTGTTGCCACATTGCAGACCTGAGTGGCAGGTAATAGTCTAGCAGGGTGTGCAGTGAAGGGTGCCCAGGCTCTTACCCAGGGTTGCGTTGGGCTGTAGGGGTGGCCTCAGGGGGTGTCACATCTCTCCCTGCTCCAGGGCATCAGACCCTAAGGGCAGTAGGAGTGTGGAGGTGGTGGGGTGCCTGTGAGCCTGGTCCTATGGAAGAGGTGGGGTTTGAGCTGGTCAGGAAAGGACGAGGGTAGACATTGGAGGGCACCACGGACAGATGGACAGTTTGCACACATTGGGGATGAGGAGGACAGCAAGGAGATGACCTCGGCAGGTGATGCAGATGTAAGGTGTGTGCTGACAAATGGTGGGAAGAGATTCAGACAGAGGGGTCAGTCCAGCAAGAGCTTAGACAATATGGAGCTACTGAAAGTTTAGGCAGGAGGGTGCTGACACCCTCCCTCCCACCCCTCTCCACACCGTAATGCCATTGTTCTTCAAGACTCAGCTCAGATGCCTTTTTTGGCAGCTAGCCCTCTCTATTCTGCATGCCCACAGCCTTTTATCTGTGTCATTCCTAAGGCCCTGATCATGCTGTGCCTTGTAGTTATTTACAATCTCTTCTCATAGACTGCAAACAGCTTGAGAGTGAGGTCCACCTCGGATTCCCCTCATCTTCCTTACAATGTCCTGAACATGCTTTGTATGTCGTCAATACCTTAGTTAGGCCTCGTGGATTGTGCAGGATTAGAAATTCAGTCAAGTTTGCTCAAAGAACAAGAGAAGGCAAGAGGCATGCCCCTGGATGCAGGGGGCGCAGCGTGGCCAGGCATCTGGGGAGCGGAGCTGATGGAACTCTCAGGAACCATAGCCCGTCCTCCTTCCAGGCTGCATGGTCTGCCCCACTTCTGCTTCTCTTTGTGTCTCTGAGTTTCCATTTTCAAAAGAGAGAATCCGACTGGTCCATCAGCAGGCTCTGGGTTAGCTGTTCAGTGCTGATCTAACAGGCCGTGGCTGTGGTGCAGAGGGAGTTGGTTCTGTCCAGAGCAGGTTGGGCTGGCCCTTCAAGGGGCTGTGGGTAGAACGGGAAAACTGGCTGAGGCGAAGGTACCACTGGCATTCGACACTGTGCTAGACAAATGCGAGAGCGAGTAAGTGTCATTTAAGGGTGATTATCGGCTATGCATAGGGTGTGGGAAGGCTGAGACTCTGGAGTCAGGTAGAGCTTTTAGGAGACCGTTCCGTAACCTCAGAATGAGATGATTAGGGCCAGAGGAGGGAAGTAGTGTTGGGGACAGAAAGATGGAGAAAACAAGATTTCTCAAAAGGTGCAGGAAGAAACCATGTGTGTAGGGAAGATGAGGTTTGTCAAAGAGACCCCAACCCTTCCTTCATCCTTCCATCCTTCCTTTATTTCTTGGGATCAGTCCTTACCCTCTCCTCATAACCTAGAAGTGAGAAAAAGTGTGTGTGTGTTTGTGTGTCTCCCTTAATATATATCCACTGGGCTCTCAAGGATGTGGAATATTTTGATGAGTTTCAGCTAGAAAGTAGGAAGAAGGGAATAAATGCCTTTAAAAAAGTCCCTAAATTTAAAATCTGTAAGTTTATCCTCCACCGCCATTAGAGGACCCAAAGGGTACTCAAAATCCATTCTTCAAAATTAATAGGACTTTTTCTTTCTTTTTAAGCTACCATGTTTCTTGAAAACTGGAAGAGATTACAGATGCGACTGGGCTACTTCTGGGACCTGACTGGTATAGAAGAGGAAGAAGTGAGTTCTCCGGCATCCTTCTCTGTCTCTGCTTTGACTCTGGAAATAGATTACCTTGAGTGAAAAAACCACTTCCATTTGCTGTCACTATCAGCCAGTCACTGGCTGAGTCTTAGGGGGCTGTTTTTCTAGTTTGGCCCCATGAGCTGAGCCATGGTGGAGATGCTCTGAAGCCAAGGGTTCAAAATCCTTGCTCTTTTCTTGAGCTGTAAGACCTTGGACCTGATGCACAGCCAGATGTCCTTGTGACCCTCTCTGGGAAAAAAAGATGGCTTGAGATTTCAGTCACCACTCTACTACCCCTCTCACTGGTGCTAGTGGGCATGAAGCCAAAGTATAGGTATCCTTGCCATGTGACCCAGAGCATGGGTATGTCAGAATGCCTGTGAGCCTGCTGGGGGTCCATCGAGGGGCGTGGGTCTAGATGCCGGAGGCCTTTGATGCCTATGGAAGAAGATGGAGCCACTAACTATCACAGGACAGCATGTGAGAAACTGGAGCGTGAGCCAAGGGCAGACGGTAGGCTCTTCTAGAGTCTAGTTTTAGGGACAGATGACGTTTAAAGGGTGGTTTTTTGAGAACGAGGGCCCCAGTCTTGATGCTGCAAGTTGATGTTGAGTTGTATGCATGTGATTTCTCAGTTATCTGTTCTCTTGGGCTGCCCTGACTGAACAGCAAAAGTGAATTTGCATAGGTGCTCCCGATATTGTGGACATTGTCCACGAGGTGCTGGGGGCAGTGTCTAGAGGACGAGGATGCACTTCCAGTGCCCTGAGCCCCCCACTTGCAAGGGCTGGTCACGAGTGTTACGGTGGCTGCACCAAGTGTAGAACTTTCCTTTTCTTCCCTGAAGTAACTGGTGTGCCTCACCTCACAGGCCTTGGGACTGTGGCTTTGTGTCCCTGATGTTTTATGACCAGGCGAGTGGAATCCCCAGTTTAGTTTTGTTCTCAAACCTGTGTGGTTCCTGTGTTGGTGGTGTGGCATCATTTCTTCTTGTAGTGCCCTAATTATGAGCTTGCCTTTAAGCAGATGGGCATTCCATTGCCAGGTAAGGAGGGCATTTTCCATTACCAGGTGCTGAGTACCTGTGCTCACTCTGTTCCAGTCCTGTGCATTAAACGAATGCCTGGTGACTAATAGCATCACAGATTCTGTGGCAAATGAGAGACTGTACATATGGACTCTGCCTTCAGAGAGGATACAAATTGTATAGGAAGAGAAGCAACAGAGAGTAATAAAGGCAATTGTATTTCTCAGGGAAAAGTGCCCAAACAAGTGTTTCCACTAGAAAGAGCTGTAGAAGTTGACTGTGTGGGTGATCTGGTTGGGACAACTTCGTCCTGTTGGTTCTGTCTGATTCAGCTGCGGGGGTGAGAGAGGGAGAGAGAGAGAGAGAGAGAGGGAAGAGAATATTGAGGCTGGGTATGGGGAGGTGGGGTGGGTGGTGGTGCAGCTCCTAGTCTCCTAATGCCAGAGACAAGCCAAGTTGTCTGCTAAGTAGAGTTGAGGAGGCCAGCAAGTCTCTCTCTTAGAGAAGAAGTATAAACACACATGCAGAAAGGCATTAGTTATGACTCAATGCCCTCGAAACCTCAGTCAAGTCACAGACCTGGCAGGACTGGGATTATAATCCATTTTTTTCTTTCTGTAGCCAGGTTTTCTGCTTTCCATTGAATCCATTGAGCCATGGTACCTTCATGGGAGATACATGATTTCAGGAACTCATGTGCAAACTTGGCCAAGATTGGGTTTACCCGTGGCACAAGGACACATTCCTGATGGACTGTCTGTGTGAGTTGTGCAAGCCCAGAGCCAGGAAGGGTCAAGAGGAAGGGAGCACAGCCTTGTCTTTCCCTTGAATGTATTTATATTTTGGAACTAGAAAACTAAACACACTTAAAATTCAGTATAATCTGAACATACACATTAAGCACCAACTATGTTCCAGGTTTTGATGTGAAACACAAAGCTGCCTCAGGCATGGTCTCTGAGCATCTCCAAAGGGCTACATTTGGATCGGGGGCTGTCTGGCCTCTAAATATTGAATATACAGTGGTGAGTATGTCAGATTTTAATGGGCCACAAAGGGAAGGAAGGGTACCCACAGGAGGAAGCAGCAAGCAGAAGCCTTCATCTGGGGAGGCCAGGAGTGTGGATCAAAAACTGAGAGACATCTGGAAAGACTAGTTAGCTGCAGGGAACAGGGGCTGGGATGCAGTGGGGGACACAGCCACAAGCATGGGCTGGCGGCTGGATCAGGGAGGGGACTGATTGCTGGTCTGTGCGGGTCATGGGAAAGCATGGAGCACAGGATAAGAAGGTATCTGTGACCTGTACACGTGTCCTGGGACTTACGTGGAGTGTTGTGAGCAGGTCTGACCCATATTCAAGTGAGTGGCAAGCGGACACTGCTTTGGCATTAGGGAGAGGGAGGGACGGGTCCTTGAAGTCCATGATGGGAAGTTTTTCTGTTTCACCAGACACTGTCTCTGGGTATCAGGAATACCTCCGCAGCCACACTCCACAGCTGTCTGCAAGCCTAGGGCAGCATTCTTCCTGTGGTCTTCTCTGGCAAACCCTTACCACCCAGGGAGAAGGAGATGCTCACACAGAGACCAAAGCCCTCTGTCCCTCCACCTGGGGCACCCCTACCACGTGGGACACAAGCAGGTGGCTGCAGCCAGCAAGAAGTGAAGGACACGGGGTTGCTTTCTTACCAGGGCAGGGAAGGAAGTGAATAACCAAACCCAAGAGTCTGCGTCCTGGGCAGTGCAGCCCCTGCCTGCAGGCCTCCCTGTGGAACCAGCTGGGATGCCTCCCAGGGATGGAAAGACTCCTTTGGGTCCTGTTTGTGCTTAAGGAAGGGAGGCCTGCCAGACTTTGAGTCTTTTGCTCCGAAGCGGGTAATCTTCAGCTCAGCGGGGCTCTCTTATCTCATTAGCTTCTGCCGTCAGGCCCCAGGTATTCCTCGGACCACTTAGAGACGTGGCCTTATCTGAATAGGTGTCCTCTCCTCCATTTCTTTCCCTTTCCCTTTGATCACAGCAAGCTTTAGATATATGTCATGGCTTCCATCACGTAGGAAAGAAAATCCTCAGCCCTCCTACCTGGCCCCAGCCCGTGCCTCCATCCCCCTTGCTCAGGGCTTCTAGCCACAAGGGTCCTTACTGTCTCCCAAGCCCACCCCAGTCTCTGCACTGGCTGTTCCCTCTGCCTCTGATGCCCCAGTCTCCCTGGGCCCTCTCCTGTCTTGGCTTTCCCATCCCAGCTGGAACGTCACCCTCCTTGGATCGGCCTTTCCGGAATCCCCAATCGGAAGCAGCCATCCTGACTGACTCCTTGTATTGCTCTTATCCCCGTCTGCTGGTTTCTTATCTGTGTGTTTGCTTGCTTACTGTCACCTCCCTCCACTTGAAGATAAGCTCCATGGGGACCTTGGATGGTAGCGTAGAGCCTGGAAAGGAGCTGAGAGCCCAGCAGGAGCCTATATGTCCGTGGAAGGCAGCTGTGGAATGTATCTCTGGATTCACCTCCTTAGATCATGAAGGCTGGTCCTGAGCCAGCCTGGGGCCTTCCTTCAGGGCCTCCTCCTCCTGGAGGAGACCAGCCAGGTGGAAATAGCTTTGGGAAATATTTCCCAGAGTCTTGGGGGGAGGGGTTATGCATTTGTGATGATTCGGCAGCAGGCTACCCCTCTAGAGAGGCCATGATTGGGGAACATCAGTGAGGATGACCCACCACGGCTGGATGTGTTGGAGCAGCCCTGACAGGGTCTAGATCCTGCGCTAGCCAGGAGCTCAGCTGTCCAGCTCCCTGCCTTTCAGGAATTCTGTGACCTCACCCGACCTTGGCTGTAAACCGGGAGATCCTCATCTGACCTGCTTTGTCTGGAATGTGAGCAGCCTAAGATTCTGCTTTGAGAGCCTTGGACTCCCGTCCATGTGCAAAGAACACTCGACTTGTTCTAAACAGATGAGGGGTTTCTGAACCAGGGCCCAGTATGGGGTGAGGTGGGCCACAGCCGCTACTAGAGGGATGCGAGGTCACATCTCTATGTGATGTCACGGTGTGGCTTGGGAAAGTCAGGGGCAGGTCAGGAGCACGCTCCCAATCAGCAGGGAAGGGTCCTCAGCCCCTTGGCAGGATGAGCGTGTAGAAGCAACTCTAGCTGGAAGGGGTTTAGAATCCACATTATGGTTGCCACCAGAACAACACCACTATCATTTTTAATTAAAACCTTCCGTGGGAATAATGTACAAGTGAAGCCAGAAGCCCTTATTCCTTCCATAGGAATAATGTAGAAGAAAAGCAACCAACAGAGGCCATGGATGAAAACTTCATACCACAGTTTTCCTGTAGGATGTTAATTGTTGGAGGTAAAAGGAGTTTTGTGGGAGATGGTGGGTTTAAGAAAATTAAGCAAGTGTCTTTATAGTAGAACTTTGAGGAACTTTGAATATGCCCACTGGGACTCTCAGGTGATACATTATGTGGTATTTTCTAATCTCTTAGACCCTGGAATCCTTTTGTAGCTAAAACGCTCTTGACACACACATTATAAAATGCTGTTTTGGAGAATGAATGAAGGTGAGAGACAGAATCAAGTGTACTTCACAAGCATCTAGAGATTTCTGTGTGCTTTGCATGGCAGCAAATACAAAATAATACAGATCAGGTAGCAAATCCTTATATTAGGGTAAAAAAAGACTCTTACATGTAAATAGCTAGGAAATAATAAAAGAAAAATATGTAATCCAGAACTGTGTGTAGTATGAGCTATAAAACTCTAGGATGTCCAAGAGGGAGGAGACCCCACCAGGTCTGAAGCAGCAGTCAGAGGCCTCCTGAAAGGGATGGGACTGGTGCATCCTTGGAGATTGGGCAATAATGGGGAGCCTTAAAAACACTCGAATAACATCAGCTGTTGTAGTGAGTATGTTTATTAGGCATATGCATGGTTTTTCTGCTCCAACATCATGGCATGTCTGGGGAAAGCCAAAGACAGGACAGGAGCCTAGCTTGTTGGCTGTGGAATCTCTTGATGCATAAGCAGTGATAAGGAAATGTGTGTTCTCTGGGTCCACTGTGAGCCAGCACCTGAATGCCTGCCTAGGATTATTGGTAAATGATGCAGGAACATGAAGTCCTCACACCTGTAGATATTGGTCCTTGGACACTGCAGGGGAGACCTGCCAGTGAGGCCAGGTGTGCACTGTTAAGTTCTCTTTGAAGTTAGTTGTGCATCTTCCTGCTGCAGCATCTGCACTGGTTTGACCACAGTCTTCCTGATTTGGTGGGTGCTCTTTCCCATGCCCGGTGACTCACCATTCAGGTCTGCACTGCTGAATGGCTTGGTGAGGTCTCTTGAGCACTGGTGTACTTGCCAATGAGTTACAGGAAATAGGCCCAGGCAAGTGAGTTTTAAGATTCCCTATGGCAACCTTTAACCTTTGATGTTTATTGGCTGCCATGTTAGCTTGCAGAATAATGGAGCAGGCAAGAAGTTTTGTCATTGCCCTGAACTCCCAGCTGTGGGACACATCTGGTTCTCCAGCTGGGATTTGGCTCCCTGAAACTTAAAGTCTGAGGTATGAGAATGATTGGAGGGATGACCAGGTGCATCCCTCTGCCTTTGGTCAAACTGCTTTGCAAAGCATGTGGCTTCTCTTTGTATCATCTACTCAGTTAACCTTTCCTCTCTCCTTTCTCAACACTGATGCCATCTCCAGGAACATGCCCAGGTTTGGTTTTCAGTGTCGTAACCACTGTGTGTCTCCTCTCTCTCCCCCCACATACTGTTCCTGGTCTAGACTTTTGTGACTGTGTGTGTGGTGTGGCAGTCCATGTCCAATAGCATCTGACCCCAAGTCCTGACTTTAGTGTACTTGTGGTGTCTGGTTATGACCCCCAGGCCAACGTCACTCTTCTACCCATTTACTAACCACTCTTTTGACTCCTGGGTTTCAGGAACACTCCCGGCCTGAGTATGAGACCAAAGTCCGAGAGAAACTGCTAAAGGAGAGCGACAAGTCGGTCGTCCAGAAATTGGGAGCCAGTGTGATTGAGAATGAGGAAGAGGTGAGATACTGGTGCCTGTTGCTTGGTGCCCTCTTTATTTCTTCAGATCCTGTTGTTGTTTCATTTGGAATGGCCTTGTGGATGGAGACTTGGTCATGAGGAAGGGCTCATGGGGAGGGGACAGAATGCAATGACTGCGTGACATCTCTCGTCGTTTGTAGTCAGAGCTCTTGGGCAGAAGGCTTTTGCCCTGACTTGATTTACCTCTCCTTCCCAGGTGGTAGTGTCTGGACAAAATGCAGAACAGGTTGGAGAGGAAAGAAACAGTTTCAGGCCTTGTTCCCCCAGACTCCATCACCTAAATATCAAATAACAATAACTACCGTCATATCAACCAGCACGATGGCAGCTGACCCTTACCGAACGCTTTCTCTGGGCTAGACACTGTGCTAAGTGCATTCCATTATTTTATTCTCATGGTAAATTTATGAGGCTGGCACTATGGGCACATAAGTTAAAACAAATGAAAGAAGTTGTGTCCATAGGTGACATTGTTTGCCAGAGGTCAGCCAGCCAGTAAATGGTAGGTGGATATGGGATTCCAACCTAGGTCAGTCTGTATCTGACGGTCTGTGCATCTAACCATTACCTGATGCAGCCTTTCAAGTGCAACACAGATGTCAAAAGATAAAGCAAGAAATGGCTCTTAGGGTGGCAGATGCAAAATCATGCCTGTATTTGCTTGAGCTGCTCATGCAAGGTTCCTTACAGTTCATTTTATCTGGGTGGGCCTCCACAAGTAGCAACGTGATGGACAACATGTCTACTGAGTCATATTTCTGAGTTTTATGGTGGCATTCAGGCATTGAAACAGAGCTTCAGAATCTGTGCTGTGAACTGTAAATACTCCTAGTGTGTGCGAGGTGGGGGTGCTGTAGGGAGGCCTTCTTTTTGGCTGTGCCCATCTCCTCTGAGTGCCACCCTTCGATGTAACCAAGAGTATGTGTGTGTATCTTTCCTAATCTGGTTCCTGCAAAAATTCAACAAGATTGAAAATCTGTTGTTTTTACATGTGTCTTTTCTCCAGTTGGATTTGAATTCAAATTTCATTTAATTTTACATTCTTTAAGTTGGAACCATTCATGTTAACATGCAAATTTATTCAAGCACCAAAACAGAAGAATGTGGTGTATTTGAGCCCAGAATACAAGACCTTTTTTTTTTTTTAAATAAAAGAAAATAGAACTTAAACAGAAGAGAAAGAGGGTGGCCCTCTGAGTTATTTATTTTTTTTCCTAGATGAAAAGTAAGTCCGAGACTGTCAATTATTTGGGGAAATAATGAATTCATTCTCAGAAAAGACTAATCATCACCGCCACCCTGACCAGAAAGCAAGCTTTCTGTGTTCTGTCAGCTTCAGCAACTCCATGCAACCTTCTTTCTCCACCCCAGAGCAATATACAATGGATAATTTTATGGAAATCACATGTAACTTTTATTGACTCATTTAATTTTAATTCCATAGATGGGAATGCCAAGGAGCTGGAATTGCGTACATTGAGGCTGTGGTTCTAATATAAACATTGCTTGGATATATATGCATGATAGGTCAAATAACTTTCAGGAACCATGAATAATTGAAAAACATCTGAATGCATTATGAATGATACATATGTTTATGTTTTAGCATTCAACATCTATTTCCATTACACTGTTGGAGAAAGCAAAGCTCAAAGCATCTAATGTTTACGGGCACTGGGTGGGGGAAATGACCTTCCCAAATGAGCAGTGTATGAATAAAAGGGCCCGGGATTTGATTGTCAGCACCCTTGTTGTGTTCCCTCAGTTCTGTTAATATTGTAAATACTTCTGTTCTTGCTGTAAATCTAGATGAAGATGGGAGATGAAGGGCAGAGCACGTGTTGCTGTCTAATAGGAGGGGTGTTGTTTTTGCGTATGGCAAGAGTTAAGGTCAGTACTACTGCATACCATGGCTCCAGGGGTACCTGTGTGTGTGTGCAGTATTTATGAAGGGCAACTTCCTTTGGGGGCTAGACAGGGACTGAGGATCAAATTCTAGCTGGTGGTCTTGGATATGCTTCTTTTCTCCCGGAGGATCACCTTGTCTCGGCCTCCCTTGTAACCCTGATATTCCGATCCCCACCTCCCTTTACTTTCCTTCCTTGTGAATGATTAAAAGCTCCCATTTACTGAAGCCTAGAGAGGTACAGGAACTCGCTGAAGACCACATAGCTTGTTGTGGGGTTGCTGGTAAACGGACTCAATTCTGCTGATCCCCAAGGCCCCTTGCTTTTTTTTTTTTAATCAAGTCTATTTTAAGAAACATCTTTATTGAGATTTAATTCTCAGACCATCAAATTCACCATTTAAAATGTACAAGTAAATGGTTTTTAGTATATTCACAGATTTGTGCAGCCATCCCCACAATCTAAGTTTAAGATATTTCTATCTCCCCCAAAAGAAACACCATGCCCAATAGTTACCAAGACCTGGGAAACAACTAATCTATTTTCTCATTCTATAGATTTACCTATTCTGGACTTTCATGTAAATGGAATCATGCAAAATTGATATTTAGTGTGTTTTGCTTAGCAAAATATTTTCATGATCCATCCATGTTGTAGCTGTATCAGTTCTTCCTTCTTTTTTATTGCCTATTAATATTCCATATTTTGGATATACCTCATTTTATATATATATTCATCAGATGATGGATATTTTGATGGCTTTATTTTTTGGCTATTATGAATAGTGCAGCTATGAATATTTGTTTACAAGTTTTTGTGTGGATGTTAATGTTTTTATGTCTCTTAGATATATATGTAGGAGTGGAATTACTGGGTCATATGGTAACTCTATACTTAACATTTTGAAGAACTGCCATACTGTTTTCAAAGTGACTGCACCATTTTACATTCTCACCAGTAATGTATGAGGGCTCCCATTTCTCCACATCCTCACCAACACTTGTTATATGCCATTTTTATTAAATCCATCCTCGTTGTGTGAAATGATACCTCATTGTGGATCATGAGCATTTCCCTACTGACTGATGATGTGGAACATCTTTTCATGTGCTTGTTGCCATTTGTATGTCTTCTTTGGAAATATGTCCATTCAAATCCTCTGCCCATTTAAAAAATGGGGTAATTGTCTTTTAAAAATTGTATTGTAAGAGTTATTGACATAATCTGGATGCGAGTCCCTGATTAGATAATAGGATTTACAGATATTTCTCCCATTCTCTGAATTCTTTTTACTATGGATGGCAACTTGAACCACAAAAGTTTTATGAGGTGGTTCAGTTTTTCCTTTTGTCAGGTATGCTTTTGTGTTTTATTTCTAAAAGACCATTGCCCAGTCCAGCGTCATAGAGCTATACTCCCAGGTTTTCTTTGAAGAGTTTTAATAGTGTTAGCTTTTATATTGAGGTCTGTGATGCATTTTTAGTTAATCTTTGTGTATGATGGAAGTAAGGTGTCCACATTCTTTCTTTCTTTTTTTGTATGTGGATATTCAGTTATCCCAGCACTGTTTATTGAAAAGACTATTTTCCCCATTGAATTATCCTGACAACCTCATCCAAAAATCAATTTACCAAAAATGTAAGAGTTCATTGCTAGCCACTCAATACTATTCCATTAATCTGTATATCTGTCCTATGCCATGATTGCATTGTCTTGATTGCTGCTTCTCTGTAGTAAGTTTTGAAATTGAGAATGTGACTCTGACTTTGTGCTTCTTTTTCGAAATTATTTTGGTAATTCTGGGTGCCTTGCATTTCCCAGTGAATTTTATCACCAGCTTGTGAATTTCTGCAAAAAGCACAAACTGGGGTTTCTGATAGGAACTGAGTTGAATTTGTAGATTAATTCAGGAGGTATTATCATCTTAACAATATTAAGTCTTCTAATCTGTGAACATGGTATAGCTTTCCATTTATTTAGATTTTATTTAATTTGTCTTAACATTTTGTACTTTCAGTGTACAAGTCTTGCACATCTTTTTAAAATTGTGTACAATCATTTTATTCTTTTTAATGTTATTGCAAATTTGTTTTCTTTCAGTTTTGAATTGCTCATTGCTAGCGTATAGAAATATAATTGATTTTGTATGCCACAACTTTGCTGAACTCGTGTTAATTCTAATAGTTTTTAGTGGACTCCTTCAGGTTTTCTATTTATGAGATTATGTCATCTGTAAATAGAGATAATTTTACCTTTTCTTTCCTGATCTGGATGCATTTTAGCCTTCCCACCCCACCACAATTGCCCTGACTAGAATTTCTTGTACAGTGTTGAATAGAAGTGATCAAAAAGGACTTCCTTGTCTTGTTTTTGATCTTAGGAGAAAAAAAATTAATCTTTCATCATTAAGTATGATGTTAGCTCTGGCCCATTCCTTTTTAACTCTCTTCATAAGGCTTCCCAGAGGACATGTCACATCACCTCAACATGATGCTGATCTGAAATAGAATGTCTGTACTGTAATACAGTGGTAACTGCACGTCCACGCTGGGAAGGGGCAGTGTGGTAAGGCCCAGAGGCTGGCAGGCCCAGGGTGTTCTCACTGGGTACTGAGCCCTTCTCTGCGTGTCCTCTGCCTTAGCTGTCACATGGGGAGAGTGGCTTACAGCCTCTGCAGTTCTGGGAGTCAGGTGATTTTTCTTTGCTAATGTGAGAGATGATGTTGGTCATTAGCCCATAACTTCAAAGGATTGACTGCCTCTTGATGGTGGTAATTTGGCTATTCTTGTATCTACTCTCCTGATTTTCAAGGGTGTGGGCTCATTAAGGATGGTAATGATAAAAGTATAAGTAGTATTTATGGAGTGCTCACTTGTCAAGCGCAAGGCTTTCCAAGTTTCATTTCAGTTAAGTTTCAAAATCATTATTATGTCTAACTTATCCATGAGGAAACTGAGGCTTAGGGAAATAAGCAACCTGCTCAGTGCCAATGTGTGGCAGAGCCAGAGAGTGAGCCAGGTGGTCTGACCAAGGGTGAGGCTCTTGACTGCTGTGCTCCTCCATCTCTCAAATGTTTTTTTCCCAACAGATCCTCAGACGCTCCTAACATGTCATGCTTGGTTCTTCTTTTCTTCCACTAAATGCAGGAAGGACTGTGTATTCATTAGAAAGGTGGGTACAAGATAACTTGCTACCCTACTTCTTTAGCAGTTTTGTGTAAATTTTGGTGGAGTGATGCTCTGTTTCCACTGAGGACAATAGGCAGTAGAATTAGCTCAGTTTATAGCAAAAGGTCCAACAGACAGTAAGGAGAATTCAGGAATACAAACACAGATAGATACTGGGTTTCCAAGGAAGAATATAAGGTCATGAACTTTTACTAAAGGAATAGGCTCATTTTTTTTTTTTTCTTCCTGGATTGGTTTGAATCTTTTCTGGAATAGTTGATCCTGGACAGATTTGGAGGTTATCTCAAGTTTCCCTCCTAGGCAAGATTTCTCTGTGCGTACATGAGGATAAAGCTCTAAGTTGATTACAGATGGCGAGGTGCTGCGGCTGGCAGGGCTGGGGGGGCAGCACTGAGCCCTGCCTCTCATCCCGCTGACCTTTCGCTCAGCTGCTTCTAATTCCAGATCACATCTCCTTGTCTTTCAGTAAGTTTTGTATTAGTTGGGGTATAGTTGGAAAATGGAGCTCATGCCACATAGTTCAATGGAGGGAAAATAATATGAGATTTAATTATAAAGGTGTTAGGATTGGGGAAGTTGAGTCACACAGGGGATGGTGAGGCAGCCGAGAGATTAGTACCAGCAGGGGGTTCCTACCTCTCTCAGGAATGGAAGGCACTGAGCGAGGTGGTATTACCAGAGCCCAAGAGGCAGGGCCGTGTAATGGTGCTGGTCCCGCGGCCACTCCCGGAGATGCCATGTGAGGCTGACAGAGAGACTGCAGGAGAGGGACTCTGGATTTCCCCCTCCTGCCCTCCAGTCTTCCCACCAGCACCTCCCATTGGCCGAATTTAAGCAAAAGTCAGTTGATAAGTTTTCTGGGAAATACTGCTTTCAGCGGTCTGTGCCCTGCAACACAAAGTGGAGGGAGGAAATGGCAGAGAACAGATCTGAGCACAGTGGCCAAGGACCAGGCCAAGTGTCCAGCCAATAAGTCAGCATAACTTTAGGACCCACTAGCCACAGACCACCTAAGCCAGGTCCTTGCTTCGGGGAGTTGAGAGGCTACTGTGGCACAGAAATAAAACTCAGCAAATGCACAGGAAGGCCTCACCACTGACATATTGAACACACGAATATTCAGGGGTTCAGACCACAGTGATTGAGCATGTTTGTGTGAGTGAGGGAGTGTGTACTTGTGGTGTGAGCACGTGTGAGACAGCATGTGTGATTGGGGTGAGGTCAAATAACTGAAGGCTTCAAAGAGGAGGGGAAAATGTGATTTTGTGTCAAGGAGCCTGTAGCAAGCTGGAGGAAATGGCAAATGCGGGTCTTAAAAGAGTCTTCATCTATAAAACAAGTCACTCAAAGGACTCTAAAACAAAATCCTCTTTAACCAGTCCCAGGAGTTTACCTTGCGGGCCTTGTCATCAGCCGACGTTATCCAGTGTGGTGCAGGCACCTGTCCTCCCACCCCCTCCTGGCGCTGCTTGCGATGCAGCGTGTAATGAATGTTTTATGGGGAGCACTGAAGCTAAAACATGTGCCAAGAGGAGGCCCGTGGATCGATTGGTGTTAATTTACTGTTCAGTGCACCACCCTGGGGACAATTATTTCAAAAGAAAATTCATCTAAAGTTAAAGTATTGAAACATTTAGGACAGATGCCTCTGGCAGGCACAACAAACAAACATGTGGAATAAATTATGCATAATTGTGGGGCCTTTGACAGGAGGCTAGGACAACAGCAATAGGAGGCTCAGGACTGTCAGAGCAGGGGGAGCGGGAGGCCCGGGGAGGGAGGCTCTCTGCACGAAGGGGAGAAGCTCTGGCTTTCCACAAGGGCCCTGGGTGCATCAGCAGAATGTCCTGTGGAAGACTGAAGTTCCCTCGAGGCCTTCTTTTGGAGGCACTGAGTGACCAGAATAACATGATGAATCTAGGTGATTCTCTCAGACTTTTCTTAGTGATTAGCAGGTTCCTCACTGGCCACGGAAGCACTGGGGACAGAAAGGGACTTAAGATCCACATGGTGAGGAGCTGGGGTGCGGCTTGAGCCTGGGTCCATTTCGGAGAGCCTCGTAGTCACCTCGGTGCTTACAGTGTCCGGTCCTCCTTGTGAGCTGGTGTTCTGTGGATTTGCACCCAGAACCCATGCCAACTGAACACTGAGTTCTGGTTGGGGCCCTCCTGGGCCTTCCTTCTCTCCTACCTCCTGCATGATGCGAGGAGTGGCTGCAGGAAAGTGGGCTCTGACTTGTGCTGAGGGTGGCCCAGGGAGCCGGCCCCGCAGGTAGAGGGTGGTCAGCTTTGAAGTCCTGTGCTGCAGGCCAGCAGTCCCTGCCTCCCAGGACTTCCTTATATTTGGTCATAAGGACAATGAAACAGGTCACTATACAGTGCAGCTCTCTCGGAGGAACACAACTTAAAAAGTAGAATTGTTTCTGAAGGCTGCCCCTGACAATTTTATGTACGTTTACCATTTTATTTTATAGTTGTCTATTTATGTATTTATTTTTAGGTGTTGTTTCAATGGAGTTTTTAATTCATTGTTTTCAGCTCTGGCTCCCCTCTCTGTCTGTCTCTCTCGGGCTCACTTTTCTGCCGTCACTTAGGGTTGAGGGTGGGGAACAGCTTCCATTTCTCACCTCTGGTCCCTGCACCCCCCCAACCCCCAATTCCCTCACCAGGACATTCTCATTAAGGGAAAGAGGGCAAAGAAGCAGAGAAATGGATGCAGCAAGGGGCTTGGGGGATAGTCCTGTTTGACGATAGGATGGGGATGTCTTCTTAGCAGTAGTTCAGGACAAGTTTGGAAGCGCAAAGTTCTGCCTCCCTTTCCCTCATTGGTGAAATCCAGCCTCGCGGCTCCACCTAGATGAAAGGCAGGCTGGGAAATGTGGTCCTTGCCAGCGGCCTCCAGGCAACAGCTGCAGACACCAAAGGGCCAGCTTCTCTGCCTCCCTCCCACAGCGTCAGGTGGTGAGGAGTGAGCAGTGAGGCTCTGGGAAGGCGGCGGGAGGGGTCAGGGTGGAAAAGCCTGCAGGCAGTTCTGACTACCGCCCCTGAGAGTCCCTGTCGAAGGCGGTTCCCTTGAGGGAAGCTGTGAGGCACAGGCAGTGCGTGCTCACCTGTCGGTGTGCCCACGGAGCCGGCAGACGGCTTTGCGAGATCAGTGCCTTCCCCGGAGCTGGCACAGAATTCAGCACTGTCTGAAGTAGTGTTGCAGGTAACGTTTTTGGGTATGGCTACATTAAAATTGTGAGTTTGTTTTGTTGACAATTGTTTTACAAGTCCAGTGTGCTACCCTTGTCACAACAGAGCCATGTGGAAACATTCTCTTCAAGAAAAATCCCATATCACAGATAAAATGGAAGGCTCCCTGCACCTCGCCTCCCCCATGGAGGTCGCCACAGCTTCCAGTTTGGTTGGGATCCTGCCGCATCTTTTCTTATGCACTTTTATTCATGTATGAACTTATATTTATTTATTTGTTTTGGTTGTGGATTTATTTATACACACACACACACACACACACAGGAGAAAATCATAGGCAAACAGTTTCATTATGTTGAGAACATGTCTTAAGGCAGGAAGACTGTTTCCCAAACTATGCCCCGAGGTACCCCAGGGTGCCTCAGTGAACTCAGAAGTTTTGTGGAATTTTTAAACATTTTTGAGGGAAGCTCAGCAGTCCCTGACATCTGTCAAATACCACACAAACTACTACCTCACCAGTGTCGATGTTGAAAATTGCACGACATGCCATTCAGCAGCATCACGTCTTAGTGAGGCCCATCTCTGTGGCTGCAGTACCAGTTCTGCACACAGCCAACACGGAGCAGGAAGTGATAGTGGTCACGTCTTGTCTGACAAGTCTGAGAAGTTGGATAGTGTCTGACAGGTGAACACATCCTTTTAGTAAGTAAGTATGGCTAAGAATGATTTATGCCCTTTTTTTTCAATTTATTTGCATTTTTTCCCCCAAATGACTACTAAGTTATTAGGACATCAGTACTTATTATTTGGACTTAACTGTGCAAGAAAGAGAACTGTTAAATAGCTCTTTTAGTTAGCCCCATTGTGTAGAAATTACTGAGATGTTAAGGTTACTGCAAACTGAGATTTTGAGAACCACTGGACAGAGAATTCCTAAGTTCTATAGAGATGTAAGAGTAGAGCAGACAGCCAAGAGCAGAAAAGTTTTACAGAGATTAATAGTGAGTTTTCAAGTTGCAGGAATGTTTTCGGGGGGTGGCCACGTCTGTGGCAAAGTGTGTGCTCAGAGAGTTCCAGGCAGACTGGCTTCTCTGCCCTTGCTCTTGGGCCCCCCACTGACTCCTTAGGCTTCAGGGCTGATGCGCCTCAGGGTGGTTGTTCTCTGCCCCTGCCTTTGTCTCTGTTGTCTTCCTCTCTCTCCCTCCCTTTCTCTCTCTCCTTGTCTCTCTGTCTCTGTCTTTCTCTCTCCCTCTCTGTCTCTCTGCATGTGTGTGTGTGTGTGTGTTAGGATGGAACTGAGAGTTCCTGATTATGGACATGCTTTTAAATCCTTGGGATTTAAAAATAAACTCGATGGCTTCTTACCCAGAAGCCTTTGCTTTACTTACACTCTCCAGGGTGGCTTGGGCTTCATGGAGAAGGATGCCAGGGAAGCAGAGAATGTGTCCGTAAACATCTCCTTTGTGGGACACGTGAGTCATTCATCCCACCAAGAGCCTCCTCGGGTGGCCCGGGCCATCAGACAGGGGCTCTGGCCTGCCTCAGCTGACAGGCCGTTCTCGGCACAGAACCTCTAGCTAGCATGAGGCCTTCTCCTGTGCTCACTGTGTACATTTCTACTGGCCTGGGTCTAAATTAAGAAGTTACAAATAAGGAGAGTCCTGAAGCCTGGGTTATGGAGGAGAAGCTGAGAGAGACCAGACAGCCACAGCCATGGGGGAGGAGAATCAGCAGACCCAGCCTTGGAGTTGAGGCTGGGCAAATTCGGGATGGTATTTCAGGCCGGAGCCTCGTGGAAACACCAGGCTGTGCACGGATGGGGAATGTCAGGACAGCAGAGTCACTAACAGAGGCCAGCACATACCACGGGGATGTGTGATGTGTGCTGCTATAGACTTGCAGTTTGGACTTCTCTTTTTTCTGTCTAAATGATTTTTCCATTGTTGGCCTGAAGCATGTAAATTAAATTTGTCTTTTGCTGTCTGGGCCAAGGTCATTATTTCACTTGCCTAGAATTCACTGGAAGCACACCCAAGCCCTTCAGGTTCCTTTGCTCTCTTCCCCTTCGTGTGCCAGAAAATCAAGAATGTTGTTCTAGAAGATTCCTCGGAGTCAAAGGTGTTCTGGCTCCTTGTGATTCTCTGCCATGATGGTCAGAAGGTACTTGGAAAGAAAATGGGTGGGATTGCTCTTTCATGGTCGGGGAAGATAGAGGCCTCGAGACTGTGCCCTTCCAAGAGTCATTCCCCAGGCCGGCGGAGGCTGCAGGAGCCTCCCCGCCCGCCACCACCTGCCCAGCCACGCCTCGCCCTGCTGGTGAGCAAGTGCATCCACGCTTGCCAGCTGCAGCTCCATGGCTGAGGGGGCCCTGTGCTCTTCCTGGACACTACTTTCCTAACTTCCACAAAGAGTAATGACCTTGGAGGAAAAGAAAAAAGGGTCCTTACTTTACTTTTAATGTATTTAGTCTAGGTTTCCCCAGACGCAGACTTTGAGCCAAGGATTCAAGTGCAAAATTTATCTGGGAGGTAGAAACCCCAGTAGCGTGGGAAAGAGACAGAGAAGGGAAGGCATGTTGTCAGTCATGCTGCTGCTGTGGACAACTGGAGCTGTGTTCCTCTGGGGAATTCTGGGAGCTGATCTAGTACAGGCGCTTTACAGTTTTACTGCCTGAGGGCTGAGAGAGCTGGGTGTACACTAGCTTATATCCTTCATGTTGAGGGAGGCCCTGGGTGTGTGTGTGTGTGTGTGTGTGTGTGTGTGTGTGTGTGTGAATTCTCCTGCACTTGTGGCCTGCCTTGAACATGCATATGAGCAGAAGAGGCTCAGGTTACCAAAAAAGGCCTCAGGCACAGAGGTACAGATGCTGGCAGCTGGCAGCTGGACCCCTTACAATATGGAGATTGGCGGTCAGCACCAATGGTATAAGGGTCCTCAATCCTACCATGCATCAGCCAAGATCCAGTCGGAGAACCAGAAGCCCAGGGATCAGTAGAGAGAATTTAATACAGAGGAAGTTAGTTAGAAAGGTGTCAGAACAGCTGACAAGCTAAACAGAGATCGTGAGGCACCCAGAGATCAGCAGCAGCAGGAGGCTGGGGCACTGAGGTAGGAGGTGGTGTTCCCAGAGCCCAGGGCCAGGCCCCCTGGGAACTGGAGCCATGGTGGGAGATGGGGCCACTGAGGGAAGGGCAGCCAGCAGGACCTGGGAGTCAGGGGGAGTCGTGGCTACTTCATGAAGCAGCTGGGTGGGGAAGAATAATCTGCAGTCTCTTTTCCATCCACCTGCTGACCCTCCCATTGGCCGAATCTAGCCTGAGGGGGGAGTCTGGGAGATGTGATGCAGGGACCACTCCCCCTACATTGTATATCAGAGCAAAGGGCAGGCAGGTCTGAGAAGCAACAGGACAAGGGCCAGTACTGGTCATAACCCTTTACCTGACACAGGCACGTGCCTTCCACCACTAATTTCACAGCTCTTTCCACTCCATAACTCTGTTGGGTTTATCACCCCTTAAGCAGACTGTGAACTGCTGAGGGATTTGGATGGAGATTCCCTGGAGAGGGGAACGCGCTAGGAGGGGGAGCACGCTTGGCACGCTCGCTTGCCACTGTCCTAGAGGATGGCAGGGCTGTTCCTGTGCCTTTTGTTCCTCTGGTCAGAGTTAGCAGGACTTTAGACCCCCTGCCTTGGTTATGGGGTCGCTGAGGAAGCCTGCATCCTAAATATACCCATTCTCTGTGTCCCGCTTACATAGGCTTGCCACACTTTCGTTTCTTCTCGGTTTCAGTGAGGGAGGTTTCCTTACATTTTTGAGGAATACCTTTCAGAACCTGGAGCATGCCATGTTCTCTCTCTCCCAGGTTATTGCCATTTATCTGTTCAATAAAACCAAATGTCATCCTTCTGTTTGCTAGAAATAACAATCTGAATCCATACTGATCTTGTGCCCCTGCCCGGGACCCCCCATGCTTTCAGTGGTTACCTTATTTATTCCCCCAATCTTCCTGGGAGAAGCATGTCTATGTGGCCCCCTCTTCCTTCAGATGGGGCAGCTCATGTGAAATTTTCATGAATAATTGTGCATAAAGTCCACAGCAAAACTGATACCAGTCTCCACTTGGCTTACATACCTCTTTTGAGTTGGTACCACTTAATAGCAAACTATTATATGCCACCATGTTTGAGTTGGGTTCAGTTAATAGCCAACTAAATACATAATATGTAAAAGAATACAATGATCCCTACTTCTATTTTTTGAATATCTAAGAGCAATAGTTGTATTTAATATTACTAGGCTACTATGTGCTATGAGAATGGCATCCTGCTACCCTAAGCAGGCTGGAGCTGGAGTTCAAGGTGAACTATCCACTGGAATGGGGTCCATGAGGTGCCAACCCTAGAGGTAGAAGGAAATAAGTCCCTTCATGGGAGAGAGGAGCAGAGGATGTTAATTTCCTTACATTTCTTGCACCACCTTCAAGTCTAGGGGCCTGAAGCAGGGGGATGCCCTGAGGGAGGCGAGTCATGACTTAACTAGCCTTCTGCACCTGTAATCTGTAAATCAATGATCTGTAAACTGTAACCTGTAAATCAAACTTTTTTGAAAGAAGATGTCCAAAACCAACTCTCGTGGCCTTTCTTACTTCTGTTTCCTAGGCTTTCAGCTGGAATCCCTGAGGTGTGGCTGCAAGCCAGCCTCTGAAGTTCAATTTCATTCTCCTGGCCTAACTGGGGCATTCCGTTTTCTCTGACGTATGAGCACTGGCTTGTCCTCCAACTGGTAGGAGACGGGAGCAGGGGAACGGCATCCCAGGCCTTGAGGAGTGCCCGAGGCCTCTGCATAGTTCCCACTGTCCCGGGCTGGTGGCCGCACAGCCAGAACCAAGTGCTGGCCTCTGCAGAGGGGCAGCAGCTTGCTGTGTAGGCGATTGTTCTCCCATAGAGTATTCAAAGCCAGTTCCTCATCTGGGGGAGCTGCTGCTGCTCTTCTTCAAAAATACTCATGCCTTCCCAGCATTCTGACACCACATCCTGGATTTTCTGCATTATGATTTTATTTTTGCTGGGTTTAGGGCTTCTGGGCCTGTACTGATTTCCCTGGCACCATTTACACCCCTGTGGTATATGTAACCTTGGAAGGGTTAATGCCTGCCCAGTGCCAAGCAGTCCTGCTCATCAATGGCCCAGAGCTGGCCCAGCATGGGGCCTGTGGGCCCAGCCTAATGATTCCCCAGGAAGGCCACACGTTGTGGTGTTCCATTGGCTGTAGGCATTTGACATCCAATTCATTTTTATTATAATGGTGCATGGTCTTCTAGCCAACTTACATAAATTTCATTCTGAATTTGGGCATCTGCATTGAGTTTAGAGAATTTGTGGCAGGAAGTTTGCCCTGGAAATGTACTCAGCTGAATATTCCCACTCTGTAGCGTGAAGGGACTCCCATCCAAGAATCTCAGAGAGTTTGTCTATAAACATGAATGAATTAATCCTCCCAACACCACTGTGTGCAGTTTGCCAGCTGGATTATTTTAAGAGAAGTGACCAGCCCAGGGGCCTAGCGTGAGTCATGAAATAGTTCGCTCGCAGCCAGAGACTTTAGAATGTAGTGCTGTGGGTGGAGCCAGAGACCACTCTGAACCATTCTTTCCTCAGTGCTCATGCTTGGGGGCAGTGATTAGCACAAGAGCTGAGGTGGTCTGGCCACCTTGCAGCTCAGCACATCCTCTTCAATGTCTTCATCCCTGAAAACCATGGCTTTGTTAAATTAGGAAACTTATTTCTTTACGTATATAAAAGCAACATGTGCTAAGTGTAGAAAATCTAAAAAGGGAAGCAAAAGTATAAAGGGAAAATATCATCCATTATTTCATTTCCCAGAAAAACTATTGTAAACCCCTTTGTAACATATATTATCACACGGTTGACAAAAATGATACTGTACAGTTAATTTTGTATCATAATTTCTTTACTTAGTCTCAGGACATAAGGAGCTCCCGATCTTATTAAATACCATTCATGTACATCATTTCATTACCTGAGTAGTGTTTGGTCATGTGCATGTAATATAGTTTTCTTAACTCTTACCCCTGTAATTAATATACAATGAACACAC